>NC_053145.1:47593486-50055635 GCF_016808335.1 Panicum virgatum
AAACTTTGGACAACATCCTCTTGTAGCCTGCTTAAACTCAATGGATCGATTGCCTTCTGAGAAATTGTGTTGAGAAATGCGCATAGCTTTATGATTGTTGCTCGAACATTAGCTGGTATAATACTTCTAAGTGCAACTGGAATCAATTGCGTCATCAACACGTGACAGTCATGGGACTTTATGTGTGTGAATTTCTTCTCTTTCAAGTTCAGTAGCCTCTTTATATTCGAAGAGTAGCCTGATGAGACCTTGATACTGTTCAAACAGTCGAACATACTTTGCTTCTCTTCCTTACTAAGAGTGTAGCACGCAGGACCTAGTTAATGACGTCCTTTATCCCTTTTTTCTGGATGTAGGGTGGCCCGTTGTTTCATACGTTGAAGATCTTGCCGCGCTTCCAATGTATCCTTTGGCTTACCGTAGACACCAAGGAATCCTAGAAGGTTCACACAAAAATTTTTTGTTAGGTGCATCACATCAATTGTGTGGCGGACGTCTAAGAATTCCCAATAAGGTAACTCCCAAAAAATACTCTTCTTCTTCCACATAGGTGCACGTCCGTCATCACTCTGCACTGATCTACTGTTGGGTCCTTTTCCGAATACTACTTTTATATCTTTGACCATTTCAAACACCATTTTCCCACAATGGTGCCTAGGCTTGGTACGATGATCTGCCTTTCCATCGTAGTGAGCATGCCTCCTCCTTAATGGGTGCTTGATCGGAAGAAATCGACGATGACCCATATACACGATCTTCCTACAGTGCTTGAGGTACATGCTGTCGGTTTCTTCTAAACAATGGGTGCATACCCTATAACCCTTATTGGATTGTCCGGAGAGGTTACTTAGTGCTGGCCAATCGTTGGGGGTTACGAAAAGTAATGCACGCAGGTTAAAATGATCCTCTGTGTGCGCATCCCACATACGAACACTCTCATCTTTCCACAACAATAGAAGATCCTCAATCAGTGGTTTCAGATACACATCTATATCGTTACCGGGTTGCTTCGGGCCGGGGATAAGCACGGGCATCATAATGAATTTCCGCTTCATACACAACCAGGGAGGAAGGTTGTATATACAGAGTGTCACAGGCCAAGTACTATGGCCACTGCTCTGCTCACCCAAAAGGATTCATGCCATCCGTACTTAAGCCGAACCTTATATTCCTCGCATTATTTGCAAATGTTGGGAATGTTCTGTCCACTTTTCTCCACTGCGACCCATCAGCGGGGTGTCTCAACATATTGTCTTGTTTACGTTCTTCTTTATGCCATCGCATCAATTTAGCATTCGTTTTGTTCATGAACAAATGTTTCAGACGTGGTATTAGAGGAAAATACCACATCACCTTGGCAGGCACCCTCTTCTTGACATGCATCTCCTCAACGTCGCCTGGATCATCTCGAGGGATCTTATACCGGCATGCGTTGCATACTGGGCATGAATCCAAATTTTCATACTCACCTCGATATAGGATGCAGTCATTAGGACAAGCATGTATCTTCTGTGCCTCTAATCCTAAAGGACAAACAACTTTTTTTGCCTCGTATGTTGTCTCCGGCAAGGTGTTACCCTCAGGGAGTAAGTTTTTTTATAAATTTCAGCAACTCCTTGAATCCCTTGTCAGACAAACCATTTGATGCCTTCCATTGCAATAATTCCAATGTGATACCCAACTTCTTTTGGTCTTGTTTGCAATCAGGGTACAACAATGTTCTGTAGTCCTCCAACATACGCTTCAGATCTCTCGATTCCTTTTCTGTTTCGCAACCTTCCTCAGCTTCGCGCAGCATCTTACCAAGATCATCTTCTACAATGTATCCTTCAGTATCTTCTTCAGGCTCACCCATTGCAGTGTCATTGAAAAAGGAATTATAATTGGCTGCAAAGTCAGGAATCATGTCCTCTTCTTCTACATTATTATCCAGCACAATTCCTCTTTCGCCATGCTTGGTCCAAACATAGTAGTTCGGCATGAAACCACTATTGAACAAGTGACTATGGATGGTTCTTGATGATGAGTAATCATTCTCATTCTTACAGAATTTGCATGGACAACGAACGAAACCGCCATACTTGTATTTCTCGGCCACTTCTATGAATTCATGCACGCCATCCATGAACTCCTTTGAACGCCGGTCGGCCATGTACATCCATTGCCGACTCATTTGGGTCCACAATACATTTATATACATCATTGTACTGTACAAATAGTTCATTCATACTATCAATTTATAACAATATATTTATATAATTGATAATGCATATAACTATAATAAATAGATACTATTCACTTATCAAATAAATTGAAAAAACATATAAATACAATAATTTGATAGTATTCAAATATCAAATAAATTGATAACGTATATAACTACAATCAGATGCTACAAATAAAAATAATTATCACATATATAAACTAAATCAAGTAATAACTGTTTCTAAAAATTAATTGCTAAGTTATAAAGAAAAATAACTAACTTTTTTTTCAAAAAAGCAAAAATTCGCCTCCCCTCACCCCACTCAGCTGCCATGAATAGTGAGTTCACGGCAGCTTGAGAGGGGGAGGGGCTGGGGTATTTATAGGCTCGGGCTAAAGGCACCGGTTGATTTCAATGACCCGGTGCTAAAATTAATTGAATAGCACCGGGTCAAGGAACTAACCGGTGCCTTAGGCCCGAGCTCCTGGCAGCTGCCACGTTTCATTATCATAGGAACCGGTTATTCCTATAAACCGGTGCCTTTAGCGCAGTCTTCATTTGGTACCGGGTGGTGGTTCTGACCGATTCCTATGGTGACGCATTGGAACCGGTTGGTACCACCACCCGGTGCCAATTTCCCTCCACTAGATCGTCGATGGCCAAAGGTACCAGCTGCTGTTGCAGCCGGTACCGATGGGTACCATCGGTACCGGCTGTAACAGTAGCTGGTACCTTTGGCCAGGATCGATGGCCCAGACGACCTCCGCCCTAAGTGCCAATGTCCGGTCACCATCTGTCGCCACACACATACGCATTAGGCAAGTGGCCACAGCGTTGAGGACAAGGTGCCACGGTTACCAAACCTGGGTCTTGGGATGCAGACGATCGAGTGCAGCCGTGCTTCAGCTGATGCAAAGCGTGCCGCTTGACGCTGTGGCGGGACAAGGGCCGGCGTCGAGTCTCCCGTCTCTCCGATTAGCATGCAACGGCTGTTTGCGCGACGAATGCAGGTGGTTGCTCTTTCGTTCGTCTCACCGTCCTTGCCTGCATGCTATGCACATATGCCTTTGTGTGATCCATGTCCCATAATTCCGCCATGTCTTGCACACGTGTGTGCAAGATTGATACGTGAAGGATGTACACACAATACATAAGAAGATAGAAGGGCGCTACATAGAAACCTCAAAGATACAAAATAACATTGTCAAAGATTCCACTATGCATCGAAGATTCAACAGCTCAAATATCTTCGGTGGCTATGTTGATGCTCTCAAGTTCAACAAGGTTATCTCATTGTCCTCCTTTTTATGCCTTGCTATATAAATTTCAATAAACAATTACAAATCAAGTAGTTTTTTTCCAAAAACGTCACGTAATACAGACCAGAACCAATTGCTGCACACAACACATATGGAATTAATGCCCAAATATTAGGATACCTACATCTTTCTACTACTGATCTAATGCAAAATTCAATCGAAAGTCATTGTCGTTACATCTATTTTGAACATGCAACATGCATTTGAAATTACTGGTCCGTTGGGCGCGAGGAAGGGCGGAGGAGGGGGCTCCGCGGCAGCCTAGGGGGCGGCGGCGGCCATGGTGGGCGGCGGCGGCCGTTCCCGGGCAAAGGGGCACACGGCTCGGCTCTCGAGCTCAGGAGGGGAGAAGGAGAGGGTGAAGACGTCTCTGAGCTCGCGGGAAAGGTCTAGGCCGTCCAGGGCGAGAGAAGGGGCGAGGCGTGGTCGGCCGGCTCGGCACAACGTCGCCGTGGTGCTTCGGCGGCCATCCTCGGCGTGTGCGCAGGGGGCGGCACCACGTGGCGAGGCCGAGTGGATTGGGGGGCGGTTTGGGAGAGCCCGGTGGCGAGCTGCACCAACGCAGCGACGCGTTGAGACGCTGGTGCAAAGAGCGGCGACGGCGCATGGCTCGGCCGGCGCAGAACAGGGGAGGGAGAGAGGAAAGAGAGAGTAGAGAGAGAAAGAGATTTTTCTGATTCAAATTTGAATTTTTCTCAAAATTTTCAATTAACACTCGAAAAGTTTTGAATACGAAAGCTTTTCCAATTTTCAAACCCTACCACTTTTATTTCAGGCTTATTTTCATTTGGGGCTCAGTTCAAAAGTTTAAATTTGAAATCCCGACAAAAGTACATTATTAGCCGATTCGAGTTTGAATTCAAATTTTCTTCAACTTTTGTATGGAAAATTAAAAATATTTGAACATGAAAGTTGTTCCACATTGAAAATGCTACAACTTTGGTTTTGGGCAAAATTTCGTTTGAGCTATATTTAAGAAATTATTTTCAAAACAGATTGGTTTGAAATTTGAAAGATAGTTTAAATCTTTGAATACTACGGTTCAAATGACCTGTCATTTTATGTTCAAAACTTTATTTTCTCTCTTTGACTTCAACAAGACTTTGGTTTAACATGACTTTAATGAGAAGCCTATTCAATGTCATATGTATACTTGCATTGGATTAAAAATTATTTAAGGTTTCTGATCTATGCACGTATACACATACACATATGTAAGAATACATGATTTCGAAACTTACTGACAATTATGCATGATGTTGTAATCATGACGTATACACATATTTCAGGTGTTGTAATCACCTAGGGTGTCACACGGACCCTGCTCGGATTAGTTATTTATGTTTTGAGTCTTGTTGTTGTTGTTTTTGAACCATCTGTTTTAGTGTTCGTTGTTGTTAAATTAACTAGCAAGTTAGCCCGCGCAAATAGCACGGGTAGCTAGTATTTTTTAAACTTTTTTATTTCTCTTAAAATTAATATTGTTTGATTACTCATTTATATTTTTATATTATTAGTCTTGAACAATATGTATTGTTTCTCTAACTTTACTTTTTAATTTTTTTATTATAATCTAGATATATATACAAACCACACATATAAAATATTGCATGAATCTATCTAAAGCATATAACCTGTTACAATTTGAAAAAGACAGAGTATTACATAGATTCTTATAAATATGTAACCACCGAAGCAGTATGTTTTGGTCCTTAAAATTTTTAATATACTTCTTCTATTTTCTCTTTAATAGCAAAATTAGCAATTCTACCATTAATTTTTCAAAAAATTTGGATTCAGACAAAGGCAAAGTGGATTATAATTTGGAATGTGAGAGTATTAAACAACCTTGAAAATCATATGGTTGCCCCACTTAGTCCACATGTTGTTTCCTTATCAGATTATCTAATCTACGTCCCAAAATTTAAGGGTTCTGGATCTCTTTTTTTTTCGGTCCACGTTCATATATATGGTGACGAATTTAGACACATATACAAGTACATACTTAGTATGAGCTATGTTACGTGGTTGTAAAGTTTTTCATTCCTCGGCGATTACTTATGCTCGTTGATATAAGAAACAGGTTTAATAAAATATATTTAAATCACTGCACCACGTTTTTCTTTGCAAGGATAAAGACCTGCATTCTTTAATGTTATTGGTATTTTCTGTTTTCTGTTCTAGGACAAAAAAGCATAGCTTTCGTATTCTATTACACTAGTCCATCAACCTGTGCTCTCGCACGGGTTCGAGTTTTATTAGGAGACATAGATTCAATCCTTATAATATTTATAATATTATAGATGGTTATTCTAATTCATCTCCTATAGTGGCGTTGTGGGTGATTTACGTGCATATTTAAAAATTATTTTAATTTATATTTCATTATACCATATTGGGTAATTTATATGCAGATTTAGGGTTGATTTTAATTCAGCTTTTCTAATGACATGGTGAGTAATTTATATGCAAATTTAGAGGGCTATTTAATCCATATTTTATATTGGCATGATGGGTAATTTCTATGCAAATTTAGAGGTTATTTTAATTCGTGTTTTATAATGGCATGGTGGGTAATTTTTATATAAACTTAGGGGGTTATTTTATTTCATCTTTCATAATGGCATGGTGGGTAATTTTTATATAAATTTAAGGGATTATTTTATTTCATCTTTTATAATGGTATGATGGGTAATTTTTTAGAAAGTATAATAGATCTAATTGCTATTATTAATAGAGCTACATGATGGACGACCGGATGTTTCGGATTTTTGGAGAATTTTTAGGGTTTATTTTTTTCTAGCTTTTGTGGTGAGGATTAACATGGAGGCTTCAAAGGATCAACCCGTGCGAGAGTTGGAGTTTAGGAGATACAAATTTAATCTTTAGTAATATAAGGCTTATTTTAATTCATCTTTTATAATGGCATGATAAGTAATTTATATGCATATTTAGATAGTTATTTATTTCATATTTTACAATGGCATAGTGGATAATTTTTATGCAAATTTATGCTTTATTTAAATCATATTTCATCATGGCACGATGACAATTTTGATACAAATTTAGGAATTATTTTATTTCATCTTTCATAATGTCATGGTGGATAATTTTTTAAAACTATAATAGATCTAATGATTACTATTATTAGAGCTACATGATGGATGGCGGGATGTTTCTAATTTTTGTGGTAATTTTAGAATTTCCCCTTTTCCTAGAAAACATATCTATTATTTGAGCTACATGATGGATGACAGAAAGTATGTTAATTACATAGAGAACAGACCTACTGGCTATATATTAAGATTTCAATCTGCAATCGATGATATGATGTTTCTGATTGTTGTGAGAATTTCTATGATTTTATCTTTTATTTAGCGCATCTTGTGAGGATTTATAAGAGGCCTCAAAATGAGTCTTCAATTAGCAAGAGCAAAATTTAACACAAAATATCTGTTTCATAGAAAGGTTTCTAGCATCTTTATGAAAAAAGTTACAGGATCATTTAGTAGTGTAAATTTGTAAATGGAAAAGTTTCACAAAAAAACTGATTATATTTGAAAATGGGGAAAATTTGCTGAAATAGAAGAAAATTGCTTTCGTTGGGAGCTGAACTCAAAACCATTTATAATTGCAGAGGTGGGTAATTACTTAGAAAATAAATTCAAAATATAAAAAATCTGCTAAAAAAGAAGAAATTTGCTTTCGTTGAGAGTTGAACTCACAACCTTTTATAATGACGGAGGTGGGTAATTACTTAGAAAATAAATTGAAAATAGAGAAAATCTGCCAAAAAATAAGAAATTTGCATTCATTAAGAGTTGAACTCAAAACCTTTCATAATGGTAGAGGTGGGTAATTATTTAGAACATAGATCTAATAGCTATTAATATACCAATCTGCCAATTGATGGTTAGATGTTTCTGATTTTTGTGAGAATTTCTACGATTTATCTTTTTTCTGTTGCGTTTCGTGAGGATTAACGTGGAGGCTCTAAAAGGAACCTCTAATTAGTAATAGTAAGATTGAAATGTTGCGACGGGACATTGGTTGATCATCATGGACATTTGGATTTAGACATGTATTGTCAACACAGCTCATGAGGACTAGATGCCTAGTTCATGCTCTTTGGTTGTACAAGTGTAAAACATTGTATATTTCCATATGGCAACAATGGGTTGCAGGCCAGTGTGCCTACTCTTGATTGGTCACTCTGTAATCCACAAACCTTGCCAAGGTTCATCGAATGAATAATGGCTCACATGCATTATCGATAAAAGCGAAATCCAAGGTACAGCATCTTGTACGTCATGAAAAACAAAGAGAGCCATCGTAGATTGTGAAGTCAACTTTGTTGCAATTAAGATAGATGCCATTTCTAGATCTAGTCTCATCTTTCAGTATTTTTAGAGGACCAAGTAGGACTTATGTAGACCCGTTTTGCCTTATAAAAAAAACACCGAATGGCCGGGTACACACAATCACCAGTACTCCGATCCAACATCTCTAGCTAATTGATATACCTCCACTTTTGATGATTTGATTTCCTCTTAATCATCGATATCACTGGTGGTAGCTAGGTAGGGAGCATGGCTTCTTCCCGTGCTCGTTCTCCCCTTATTATTAAGCGGGGCTTGGTCATCGCCGTGTGGGTGGTGCTGCTCCATTCCTCGAGCGGGCAGCAGCCGCCGGTGCCAGCGCCATCCACATCGTCACCGCCACCGCCACCGCCACCGCCGTTTGGCTGCTCCAACTGCTCCTCATACTGTGCACAGTTGTGCCAGATCATTGAAGAGGATCGTGTCCGCAGCTGCAACACCACGTATGATCCACTACCGGAAAACCCACGTATGCCGAGTGCCAGGTTCTTTGCCGAGTGCAGAATCACGAGCACTCGGCAAAGCTACTATTTGCCGAGTGCCAAACAACATGCACTCGGCGAACAACTGGCACTCGGCGGAATATCTCTTTGCCGAGTGCCGGCCAATTGGCACTCGGCAAAGACACACTTTGCTGAGTACCGGCCACTTGACACTCGGTAAATACCGTCACGTGCACTGCACCCACCCGCAGACGACTGTTACAGTGGGGGATGCTTTTGTTTGCCGAGTGCCTACAAGAGGACACTCGGCCAATAGATCTTTGCCGAGTGCCCCACAGTCGACACTCGGCAAACTCTGTCACGTGCCCTGCACACGCCGTTGCCACGAACGTTCCCATTTTTACACGGCCATTACCATTATTGTTTGCCGAGTGCCAGCTAGGTAACACTCGGCAAAAACATGCTTCGCCGAGTGTCAGCTTGGGGCACTCGGCAAATATATTGTAATGCCGAGTGCAATAGACCAGGCACTCGGCATTTACTAAACTTTGCCGAGTGTCTGCTTTGGCACTCGGCAAATAAATACAAAAACTTTCTCCAACACCCTCCAAACTTTTTCCTACGTTCTCATACTATGTGAAAGATATCATATTTAAATTTGGAAAATTATCCTTTATGTTTACTATATTTAGATTATTTATTTCATTACAAGAATATTTTGTGGATAATTCAAATTTAAACTGCAAAATGTTGTCAAAGGTGTGGATAATTAATGGAAAAATTATATTCATGTTATTGAGTCAAATTTGAGGGTTTGTACAAGAATTTAAAGAAAAAAAATCAAACATCTTATTCAGAAAACATAGCAACAAATTTGTGGCCGAATAGATTTTAAATTCTATAAAACACAAATGAAGTCAGAAAATTATGAAATTTGTAGTGAAATAATGATATCATAAGTCGAGACTGTGAAAAAAGTTTAAGAAGATTTCGAAAAAATTATCACATACGTTGGTTACAGGATGAGGAATCCCGAAGAAGTTCCAGAGACATTTGATGAGTCAGTTAAGTTTTTGAGTCCAACGGACCATCAAATTGAGATATGACTTCAAAACTTTTTGTGTAGGCAATGGTCATGACGGATAGGTTTATGGTAAATATTCATTATTTTTTGAGGCCATTTGATAATATTAAAGTTTTTTTAGTACTATGTAAATTGAATTTGAACTTCTACTGCATGAAATAATGGAATTGTTTTGGCTAAAGTATGTTAAATTTTTTATATACGCAATAGACCTCATAAATTGGTTTATGTTAAATTTTGGTTATTTTTTGAAATGTTTTCGTATTTTTTTAATTTTTTTTGTCAAATGTAGAGAATTAGTTCATACAAATTGAAATATAGCTAAAAGTGATTAAAATAATATAATTTTTTTCATTGAAGCATGATATATTTGTCTGAAATATAAGTTTAGTAATGAAATGTTGAATTATATTCAAACAAATATGTTTAAATAAATTTTGAATTGAAGAATTTTGAGATGAAATCCTAGCTTTGCCCAGTGCTTCCAGGTTGGCACTCGGCAAAGCGGTCGTGGCTTTGCCGAGTGCCCTGATCTGGCCCTCGGCAAAGTCTCTGCCCCCCTCCGGCCCCAGCACTTAGCCGTGCCGGCCACACACACACCTCACTCACGCACACACCCGTAGCCGTGCGCGCACGTCCGCCTCCGGCCGCCGCCTCCACTCCGCACCACCCCCTGAGCGCCGCTCCGCCCCCGGAGCACCGCCGCCTCCACACCACCGCCAAGCCGGAGGAGGAGGACGGTCCGCTATTGGAGAGCGGACAGTCCACCGTAGAGTCTAGGATTTTGTCTAGAGACGTTGTCGTCTCTGGTGGTTTGGCAGAGTGAACTGCGGACGGTCCGCCAAGGGGGCCGGACGGTCCGCCGTTAAGATTAGAAATTCGTCCAGAGACATCGTTCTCTCTGGTGGATTGGCGTAAGTGTGTTGCGGACAGTTCGCTAAGGGTGAGCGGACAGTCCGCAGTATAGATTTGAAATTTGACCAGAGAAGTAGTCGGTTCTGGTGGGATTGCAGAAGTGTGTTGCGGATAGTCCGCTACTGAGGCGCGGACAGTCCACCAGTCAGTCTAGAAATTCTCTAGAGACGATGGAGGTTCTGGTGGGTCTGTGAAGTTGAACTGCGGACGGTCCGCCCTTCGGTGGAGGACAGTCCGCAGAACATTTTATTTTGGGTATAGTGATTATGTAGTTTGGGTTGCACTCAATCATTTCATATGCATTCGTGTAGCATCCGCAGCTGAGGGCGCCATATTTGAGGTAATTGCGGCACCGTAGGAGCAGCCGGAGCAAGCCCAGGAAGAGAGGCGTGAGAACCAGGCCCAAGGCCCATCTGACCCCAGCTTTGAGCAGCAGCCCGAAGGCAAGCCCCGGTGCATGTCCTATTAATTTAAATTATGATACCTATATATGTATTTATTACTTATGCACTACGTTTAGTAGTTGTTTGAAACCCTAGTTGCATGAACCCTAGGTTTCCTTGAGTTATACTAGTATGTATAGAACGATAGAGATGCTATGCTAGATAGGATTCGGTAGAAGTCGAGTAACTTTTGGTTACTCGTGAGATATAGGATAGTTTTATGATTCCATATATGAGTTACTCATCTTGGGATGAAAGTCTTGGAATGATAGAAAGAATAGAATCTGAGACCGGGCGGGAGAGGTGTAGTTCCACCTGTGTCGGTTAAGGATCGTACCGTTGTCGGCCCTGCTGATCATGTTTCAACTGTACTAACTGCATGCCGGGGGTAGGAGGTAGTCGAAACAGGTAAGCCTAATACTGCCTTGTTTCGAAAGGACAGGACTCCATCTCACCTCCTGGGGTAGTCGAGTAGTCGTAGAGAAATGGGGATGCATGTATTACTTTTGGTGGTCTCATGTTGAGCTCGGCTGACCATATGATGGTGGGGCGGTCATGTAGTTCGAGGCGGGGAGGGGAAGGGTTGGTGCGTGTGGTCCGACGGGGCTTTTGCGTGCCATGTTGGTTAGGTCCACCTTGCAAGGTTAAATCGAATCGATTCGCCGTCAGTCGCTCTCGAACATGGGCACCTTGATCACCGAGTCACATCGTAGCAATATGAGTTGGAACATGGAGTCTATTATATATGTTGGTTCTATTTTGAATTGTAATTAATGTTCTACCATGTTTGTTCTAGATGGTCATGCAAATATTAGATTATGATTAATCCATATAGAATCTAGAGCAAAAATATTGAAATTAAGGATCCACTTTTAGACGTTTTTCTGCAAAATAAACCACCAGCCAAAAGCCTTGCATGTCTACATAGGTGGGCTACGTATACCCAATAGTCAGGTAAGTCTTGCTGAGTATTAGTTGCTCAGGGCTTTTATTGAAATATTATTTCAGGGCACACAGACGTAGACATCTGTCTCTGCTGCGTTAAATTCATCCGCTGGGACACAGATGGATGGGAGGTTGTGGACCCAGACGCTTTGTTAGGGACCTCCCTAGGGTACACTTGTGGTAGTTGTAGGCCTTTTTCTTCTGTTCGAACCCGAATTTCAGTAATGTAAAGTTTGTAAATTATGTATTTATTCAAACTTGGTTTGAAAAATTTATAGTAGAATATTGTGTATATTACTGTATTTTTAAATATGTGTCGTATTTGTACCATCTGCGCTCACCTTCGAGTTAGACTATTGGTGATGCTGCTCCGCTGCGGCGGCCCGCGGGAGCGCCGCGAGGCGGTCATGGCCCTCTACGAGCTCTTCAAGCTGCCGGCGAACCGCGGCGAGGGGCGCCAGCAGCTTTGCAAGATCCCCGGCATCGAGTCCGTGCTCTCGGGCGTCGCCGGAAGCGGCAACTCCCCTGCAATCGAGCAGGCTGTGATCGTCCTCAACTGGATTTGCTCGGAGAGCCACGAATTGGCATTGGAAGCGATAAAGCTGGGAGCTTTCAAGCTCTATGAGACCCTGGTGAATGACGACAACTGCAAGATCGCCAAGAACGCGGTCGAATTGGCCCGGACGCTCGAGACAGCGTGATTCAAATTGGGTTGTCCAGAGATGAAATTTGTGATAAATTTGATTTGGCACCTGCTCGATTGGGTGGCCTCATTGAACAGAGGTAGAAAAAGCAAAGGTGAAGATTTTCATCTTCTTCTCTCGTTCTGTTAATTTTCCCTTCTCTTTTAATGGTGTAGAATTCAGTTTGTGTCTATATGGTTAGAACAAAAAAAAAGAACATGGTTCCTGGTCTTATCAGCTAGAACTGCTTCCGTGTTTCGGAATGACCAGATCACCCTGTCTGAAATGTTGTCCACAAGTATGATACATCTGATGATATTCATGTACTCAGAAGTCATTTGATCCAGTATGGTTGCTAGTAGTTTGGTTTCTCCCTCCTTTGCTGTGTTCCATAGTTTTTCATGGTTACATGAGGAGAATTGGATTGTGTGTAGTGCCTATCATCTCCTTGTGACTTTTGATAAGAAATGAAATCCGCCACAAGTATATGTATATTTTTTTTAGAAAAAGGATTACGAATCCGGCCTATACATCCGTGGATGTACACAACCAATTATTATAAAGTTTACAAAGAAAGAAGAGCACAACTAGTCTCCAATTCAGACAAAGAATTACTGCAAACGATAATTTTGCTTCCACCCTTCTTTTACTAGCTCCATAGCAATAATTTCTATGTTTCTGCTCATCTCGGAGAGTGCGTTCTTAGCGTGCTCGTCACGCTGCAGCTGCGCCCAGAACCGTAGCCAGTACGCTCTCCTGAAGATAACCTGCAAAATCGAATTAACTTTGATTTTATTAAAAATAATATCGTTTCGGCATCTCCAAATGGCCCAGCAAACAGCAGCAACCCCAACCCAAATCAAGTTCCTAATCTTTTTAGATTGATTAGAAAGCCATGAATCAAACAAATCTTTTGTATACAGAGGCTGTTACTTCCTGTCCACTCAGAAAATCTTTTGTGCTTGCTATCTTGACATATACTACTTCATGACATATCGACCGCGAGGCTCGTGGCGGCAGGGCCACCACGGCCACTTCCACGTGCGCGGCAGCATCCCGGCGGAGTCCAGTGCGGGCGGCCCCGGCGGAGTCCCGCCGCGGCGGCGGCGGCGGCGGCTGGGGGGAAGAGGAACGACGCGCTCGGGTGAGATTTGGCGACGCTGCTGGGTGTAAACGGGATGAAAACGGAGGCTGCGGGTGAAAACGGAGGGCTAGGAGTGGGCCGGCGCAGCGGATCGTTCGATTCGTTTTGAAGGCTCCAGATGACCTTAATGTCTCACCGTAACATGCTATGGCAATGTCACCGAATTTGAGTCCCTCCCTCGCCCGCGCCTATCCTCGCATCCTCCGCCGGCGCACCCCTCCACCCTCGCCGGCCGCTACTTCTCTGTCGCGCCTTCCTCCTCCCCGCCATGCCACCCCACGGCACAGCCCGACGACGCGCGCAGGGGACGGAGCGGGCGGCGGGACGGCGCGCGCGGCGAGCAGGGTCCCCGCGCGGCTCGATCTCCCGGCCTCTCTCCGCCGCTTCGTTCCCTGCTCCCCGCGTGGAGCTGTGCAAGCCCCGGCCTGCGCTGTGGCCTACGCGAGCCCCGACGTGTAGTGGCCTGCGAGCGCGCGGCGGCAGGGCCATCCTACGAGAGCCCCGGCGTGCGGCGTCCTGCGTGAACCACGGCGAGTGGAAGCCGGCGCGGCCGGCCAGTGCGGCGACGCCGGGGCCGGCCTGCGAGCGCGCAGCGGCCCGGAGCCCCGGCGCGCGGAGGACGGCACGGCGGCGGCATGGCCGGCCTCCGAGCGCGCGGCGGAGTGTGGTGACGGAGCCATGGCACACGGAGGCCCGTGCGCGTGGAGGAGGGGCGGAGGCGGCCGGCGAGCTCGCGGCGGAGGGGCGGAGACGGTCGGCGAGCGCGCGGCGGCCGGAGGTGGGCTCTCCCGTGCTCGTGCTCTCCCGCCGCCCCTCCTGCTCCACGACGGCTGCGGCACGGAGGCGGCGACGTGGGCACGGGATGGCGGCGGTGTGCGCGGATCGGGACGGCGGCGCGCGCGGACTAGGACGAAAGCGGGGCGGCGGCGTCGTGCGGCGCGGGACGGCAGTGTCGCGAGCGCTCGAGATCGGCCGCCGGCGTCCCTCTTCCCTCCCCTATCCGCCTTCCCTCTTCCAGTCCCCTCCCTCGGCTTCTCGGCGGCGGCCCTCCTTCCTCCCCCTTCCTTGGCGGACCGGCTAGTGACTCCTTGCGGTGCGGCGCTCGGCGGCGGCATACGGGCCCTCCCCTCTCTCTCCCGGCGCGTGGTGGTTGGGTGTAGGGCTGGAAACGAGCCGAGCCGAGCCGGGCTCGGCTCGGCTCGCCGAGGCTCGGTGGACGAGCGAGCCGAGCTTGGCTCGGCTCGGTGTTTTCTCGAGCCCGTGGTAGAGGCTCGGCTCGGCTCGTACAAGGCTTGCGAGCCGGCTCGAGCCGGCTCGCGAGCCGTTACACGTAGCAGGGGAGGCAGGGGAGGCGGCCGTCGGGGGCCAGAGGGAGGCCGCCGTCGGGGGCCGGGACGCGCAGGCCAGGGGGTCCTCCACCGACCACCGCCGTCGTTCCCGCCGTCTTGTTCGCGTCGTCGGCCTCGCTCCGTCCTCGCCGCGGCCATCGCCAAGGTCCAGCCGGGGTCAGGCTGTTCCTCGCCGGCGCCAGACGTACCGGCCGCAAGCCCGCAACCCCTCGACGTGCCCGGGTCCAGCCGGGCCGCCTGGGATCCGGGGTGCCTCCCACGACGCTGACAGGGATCTGGGCTCCCGGCGGCCTCCGTTTGCCCCCGCAGCGCCTCCCGCCGAGGAACTCCAGCTTGCAGCTTGGATTCTCCGTGCGTCAGACGGCGGAAGCTTCCACGCATCGGTGGCCACGGCAGAAAGTCGCGAGCACTGAGCATTGCTCTCAAGTCTCAACTCTGCTTCTTGCACTGCAGAATCTTTAGGGTCTCGATCCTCCTCCGCCTTGCCACTTCCGCGCGCGCCGATGGCGCCATCGTGGTCGGAGCTGCCGTCGGAGGGGAGGCTGCCGTCGCCCGTCGGGGTCCGGGACACGCCACGCACCGGCCAGGAGGAGGCCACCGGCGAGTGCCCCGACGCCCATCTCGCGCGCCTGGCTGAGGGTGCTGGCCGTCGGGGGCCGGTGGTGCGACGACCTGAAGGAGGGCGCAAACACCTGAGGGAGGCGGCGCTTTGGGAGGCGGCGCGAGTGGAGTGGGAGGGAACCAGGGAGACGGCGCCTGAGATCTAAAAGGGTTAGGGTTATTTTCTTAGTGCTGGACTGCTGGATGCCTCACGGGCCATAATGGGCCTCTATTGGGCCGAGCTTCGAGCCGGCTCGCGAGCCGGAGCGGCTCGGCTCGGCTCGGCTCGCTGATTTTTCGAGCCCAGAAATGAGGCTCGGCTCGGCTCGTTTCAGGCTCGCGAGCCGCTCCGAGCCGAGCCGAGCTGCAACGAGTTCGAGCCGGCTCACGAGCTTCGAGCTATTTTTCCAGCCCTAGTTGGGTGGTGCGGGCCCGCACCATGCTGGTGGCGTAGCGGGAGGACGCTACCTCCGCTCGATTTGGCGGAGCGCTGCGGGTCCGCGACGATAGCGGACGCGATAGCGTTCGCCGCTGCAGCTCTTGTATACGCCAAAGCGTACTACAGGGAGGGATAGCATTTGCTATCCCATTCCCACTGCGCACAGCCTAAACACGCCTGTAAAGAGGCATGGCCCACATGGAAAGCGTTTTTTTACAGCTCAGTAAACAAAGAACGCTTCCTTCAATGGACCTCTATTTCAATCTCCACGGATGTCTTTTAAAAAAAATCTCCACTGGGGTGGAGGCCAGCGCCCGACGAGTTTGAGAGAGACGATAGCGGCGGATGCGGCATACTCCACTGATGGAGTTTCACTGTAGCAAAATGCAAGATAGGGTAGTGTATAGATGGCCAAACGTGCAACCTGACCCGGCCCGGCGCTAACACTATTTAGCACTGAAACTATTCGGCACTATACTACTCGGCACTAAGCCTTAGTCGTGTCGTGCCGTGCCGGTACTGCATGCTGGCCACTCGGCCCATGCACTGCACTATAGCCACTTAACCGTACCGTGTCATGTCGGCAGCACAGTTAGCATGCCATGTTAGTGCTGGCACAGGCACTACCACCAAAAAAACGCTCAAAACACTCATAATTCGAGTTTGGGGACGGATTCGAGGAGACCGGGGATGGGAGAGAAGGATGGGACTAAAAGGGGAAGAAGTCCCGCGGTAGTGCTGTGCTGGGTCTATGGTGGAGCGGGAGAGGCGAGCGCGAGGCGAGAGGTGAGCGCAAGAGGCAGCCGGACGAGGTGAGGGAGTGGAGTGAGTGAGGGTTAGGCTAAATTTGGAAGGGGCGAGAGGCATCGCCCGCGGCATATATACGCCGGCCGCTGTGACGTGTCTTAAGTGGGCTCCCGGTCTAGTAAGTCTGTAAGGCTAACGGCTAGAAGGTCACGTCTAATGGCTAATAGGTTAGGCCTAACGGCTAATATCAGATAGGTACTGTGCCAGGTCTGTTATCCGTGTCGTGCCCGTGCACGAGCACTGCATGCTGGGGTTACGGCCCCTCGCGCTACACTATGTCTGTGTGCTGGCACTGATACTAAACCCACTATGTCATTTCGTGTTCGTATCGTGTTTTTAGTACTATTTTTTTGTGCCGCCCACCTGACACAGCCCATAGGGGATAGAGGGCTGTGGGGCGGCTCCCCCGTCTCTAAATTTGCAGCTCAGGCTACTTTGGAGCTCTGCGGTGCGGATAGAATTCCTTTCCCCCAATGATACTTGAAATTTGCAAATTTTGTCCCTAGGTTTTGAAGTATACGGTGTTCAGAAAGGGGAATGATAACTTTTAGGAAATTCAGAAAAAGATAATGGACTTGGCTAATTTACGACCGGCCGTAAATTAGGCCGGCCGTACGGCCACCCTATTTTTGGAATTGCTGTAGTCCACCATAAGGCAACTTTCCTTTTTTAGCAAAAATCTATTGGCGCTATATTTTTGCCCACGCATAAAGTTGCACTAGACAGTGCACATGCTCGCAGATGGCCTACACATTTTTTTCTGATCTTAAATATGCAAGCTCTACTAATCTGAAATGGCACCTCTTCTTTGCTAAAAAAACAAAAGTGCCTGTTTCTGGATACCGCTGCTTGCTGGAAGAAAATGATGGTACACATACTGAACACTAAAGGAAGCAACAAATATTGCACAGATAATATATTGATTTGCCAAACCTAAAAATTGTTACATTTCTCTTATGAATGTATAGTGTCGCGCTGATGCTGCATTACAAGGTGATGAGGAAGGGCATGTAGAGCCTATTTTGAATCTTTGTAGTGAAACTAAAACATTGTGGATTCAGAATGGAATTTGGGACCAATTAGGCATCAATCTAGAGGATGCTACCCTACAAAACACACTGGCAGCTAAGTATAGCGTTATTTCAGTTCTTGTTCACCCATGAAGCTGCATCTTCTCCTCATTTTGTCAACTGCAGAGATACTAGTAGTTGTATGTAACATATTACTCAAGGCTGCCAATAAAAGAAAAATTATGAAATGCTCGATAAAAGATTACCTAATTAAGTACACTATTTTGCCTATCATGAACCATATTATTTCATAGTATCAAGATTGAGAACAGTTAAAAGTGGTGTGTTAGCTTTGATAAACTCCCATGATGAATGAATAGAATATTTTGCTCAACTATATGTTTTGATGATACTTTATAACAATAAGCATTCTTGCTTGTAGGCATATTATAATAAACTCAGGAGCAATTTAAAACAAACAAGCAGGCAAAAATAATGGATTATTCAATGAAGTTGTCTAATGTAATACATAAATTTGCTTTCTGCTGAAATAATTATTGCCTAATTCAGAAATCACATAATAGCATAACAGGGTAAACTGCTTTAGATGTAAAAAAGTATGATAAATTAAAGTTGTCTAATCAGATGCATGAATTTGCCTCTGCTAACAAGTATTATTGCCTAACGAAATATATAAATTTGCCTTCTGCTAAAGACCAACATGAAAATGCATGAAAATATTAGAAATGACTGGAACAGATTTGGTTTTCAGGGCATACTGCATGTGGATGCACGAGCTGCCTCGCGTCGCAGCGGCCCCACCATTTTGCAAAGCAAATACAAACTGACTTTTTTATAGAAATTAATCAGTACACCAAAATAGCAAAATTCAGCGACATATGAAAAGACTGCTAGAACCAGAATATAGAAGTGTTGAACTACAGTGGATAAATTGCTTATTGATGTAGCATAAGTTGCCTAATTTAGTAGTATATTTTTCCCAATGAATAATTAAACAAACGGCTGTTGTTTATGTTACTAGACCTAACTAAAATGAGTTCAGTATCCTATTGCACATACATATTAAACGAACTGTTGTTGTTCCTATTACTAGCGGCATTAAGAATCCGCATGTAACCTTTTATAAAAAAATACTTATTATAACACATATTGTTGCCTATCTGAAACAATATTATTACCTAATTCCTATATATATTATTACCTAATAAAAAACCAATAATGCTTGTATCATAAAAAATTATAGGATCTAGCACAAATACTGCCACAATAAGAGGAAAAGAGCCGAGTAGGCTAGCTGCATAATGTGTATAGAAAAAGAAAACAAGGCTGCATAGTCTAACAACTAGATTTTAGTTTTTTTAAAAAAAATTAGGAAGCGCCCTTGAAAAATAAAAATATGACATTGTGAATTAAATTTATCCATGCTGTCATGAATGTTTGCCAAAGAGCCTGATACCCCTACCCCCAATCCAATACAGAAAAAAGGAAGTACATGTCTAATGAAAAGAGCAACATATGCGCTGATGCTGCATTACTAGGTGATGAGGAAGGGCATGTAGAGCCCTTTTTGAATCTTTGTAGTGAAACTAAAACATTGTGGATTCAGAATCGAATTTGGGACCAATTAGGCATCAATCTAGAGGATGCTACCCTACAAAACACACTAGCAGCTAAGTATAGCGTTATTTCAGTTCTTGTTCACCCATGAAGCTGCATCTTCTCCTCATTTTGTCAACTGCAGAGATACTAGTAGTTGTATGTAACATATTACTCAAGGCTGCCAATAAAAGAAAAATTATGAAATGCTCGATAAAAGATTACCTAATTAAGTACACTATTTTGCCTATCATGAACCATATTATTTCATAGTATCAGGATAGAGAACAGTTAAAAGTGGTGTATTAGCATAGATAAACTCCCATAATGAATGAACAGAACATTTTGCTCAAATATATGTTTTGATGATACTTTATAACAATAAGCATTCTTGCTTGTAGGCATATTATGATAAACTCAGGAGCAATTTAAAACAAACAAGTAGGCAAAAATAATGGATTATTCAATGAAGTTGCCTAATGTAATACATAAATTTGCCTTCTGCTGAAATAATTATTGCCTAATTCAGAAATCACATAATAGCATAACAGGGTAAAATGCTTTAGATGTAAAAAAGTATGATAAATTAAAGTTGTCTAATCAGATGCATGAATTTGCCTCTGCTAACAAGTATTATTGCCTAACGAAATATATAAATTTGCCTTCTGCTAAAGACCAACATGAAAATGCATGAAAATATTAGAAATGACAGGAACATATTTGGTTTTCAGGGCATACTGCATGTGGATGCACGAGCTGCCTCGCGTCGCAGCGGCCCCACCATTTTGCAAAGCAAATACAAACTGACTTTTTTATAGAAATTAATCAGTACACCAAAATAGCAAAATTCAGCGACATATGAAAATACTGCTAGAACTAGAATATAGAAGTGTTGAACTACAGTGGATAAATTGCTTATTGATGTAGCATAAGTTGCCTAATTTAGTAGTATATTTTTCCCAATGAATAATTAAACAAACGGTTGTTGTTTCTGTTACTAGACCTAACTAAAATGAGTTCAGTATCCTATTGCACATACATATTAAACGAACTGTTGTTGTTCCTGTTACTAGCGGCATTAAGAATCCGCATGTAACCTTTTATCAAAAAAATACTTATTTTAACACATATTGTTGCCTATCTGAAACAATATTATTGCTAATTCCTATATATATTATTATCTAATAAAAAAACAATGATGCTTGTATCATAAAAAATTGTAGGATCTAGCACAAATACTGCCACAATAAGAGAAAAAGAGCCGAGTATGCTAGCTGCATAATGTGTATAGAAAAAGAAAACAAGGCTACATAGTCTAACAACTAGATTTTAGTTTTTTTAAAAAAATTAGGAAGCGCCCTTGAAAAATAAAAATATGACAGTGTGAATTAAATTTATCCATGCTGTCATGAATGTTTGCCATAGAGCCTGATACCCCTACCCCCAATCCAATACAGAAAAAAGGAAGTACATGTCTAATGAAAAGAGCAACATATGGGATCTAGTAGGAATGCTCCTATTTCTTTGTGATAATAGTTCAGATCATGCTTCAAAAACTGAACAATAGTTTTTGCTTTTAGATCTAGTGGGAATTCTGCAATCTCTATACAAAATACTGATAATTACATGTCCAATAACATTACCTAATGAAGTAAACTATATTACTTTTTTAGTGCCATATTATTGCCTAATTAAAAACCACATAACTGCCTATTATAGCCTAATGAATTTTGAATATATACTCTCAAGATGACTGCGCACATAGCATTAACTCCCATGTGGTCAGGCTAAGGAACTAGGTTCTATGTTAAATACCAGTGCTGATAGTTGTATATTACCTTGCACTTTAGACAACCAATGAAAATGAATTCTTAAATTCTAAATTAAACATTGCCCAATGAAGTAAACTATTTTGCGTTAAGAACCATATTATTGCCTAATCAGAACCATATTAATGCCTAATGAATTATATTTTTGGATAATGCAGAAGCATATTTATTTCTAAAGTTCCTATTTATTTTTATTTCCTAATGAAGTAAAATGCTATATACTAAAATGTATTGTCGCCTACTGAGAAAACAAGAAGCGGAGAAAAAAAAGAGAGGTTGATATACCACATTACTCTGTTTTTAGTTGATCTAAGAGCAGATTAATAATCAAGAGATGTCAGATGTGTTAGTGTCTGAATCTGCAATCACTAGACAGCTGCTGATTGCACAGACTCGTGCCCTCTTTAATTTCTTCTTCAAGTCAGCTCATATCTTTGTCAGAGCCAGAAGACAAGCCGCTGCTATCCACCTTGATAAACTCAGCTGATTGCAGCCACCCGGCGAAGCTGAATTCTTTCTGCACTGGCGCCGCCGCCGGGCGCACTCTGAACGCCAAGACCTCTGCAAAATCAACTGGATGTGAGTGTGAGTGTCCCACACCCAAAAGTTAGTCGACGAATCTGATGCAAAGGATTTTAGGTGCGCAGGGCATGAACCCATTGAAAAATCTATGCTTCAAGTTCCTCTCCTCCACATCGAAGACTAGCCCAAATCCAAATGCGGATGCTGATGACTTATGTGTTGATCATTAGTAAAAACATGGGGTGAATGAAAAAAATAATTGAACTATGAGGGCCAGCTCCTGATCTTAAATACCCGTTCTCTACTATATTTACAAGTCCTACTGCCTGTGCTGGTCAACTAGATCAACCTATCCACCAAAAAATGTAGGACTAAACTGAACTAAAAAAAATAACTGAATTACTGTAGTTTATTAGCATGTTTGCATGTTTACATGTGAAGCGTGTTATGGAAGTGAGCTGGCCCTTATGTTAGAATAGGTGAATACAGTAGAGAACTATAAGGGCTAGTTCTTGACCTTAATTACGTACTCTATACTGTATTTCGCTGCTGCTTGCATTGGTTCAACTAGATGAACTTATCGACCTAAAATGCAGAACTACTTGTAACTGAAATATATTAGTTCACTAGCTTGTTCATTAGCATGTTTAAATGTCAGAGGAAGTGCCACTGAAAATCAAGCACTGTTGGCTCATTAGCGTGGAGGCACATACTTGACCTACACATCCTAATATCTAGCAACTAGGTATACTGTTCCATGAACTGAAACTAAGTGAAGCAACAAAAAATCCCCCTAGTCGCTCATGGATTGTGGAATAAAAATGTGAATAAAATGCAAACAAAAACCGGTAAAAGTCCCTGCTAATTGATGCGAAAAAACCAACAGGATGTGAGCATGGGTGTGTTCCTGACACCCCAATGAACATGTATATGCTAAAAAAATCCTCTGCATCTGCACCCAGCCAATGCAGAGGATTGATGTGTGCTACGATTCCCAACGGTTAGTGCGCGAGCGTGAAATCCCTATCCCCTGACCTCCCCAAAAACCAGAACAAACCACGAAAATCCCCCAGAAATCAATGTGACGAGCTCGATGCAGAGCATTTGGGAGTGCACGGGGGAGGGAGGGGGGTACGTATGAACAGATCTGTCTAAATCAACCGTAGCGGATGCCCTCTCCGGATTCCACATGCGAACTGATGACCTCCACCCAACACAAAAATGCAGTCAAAATCGATGCGGAAACATGGATGTTCCAAGGAGCGAGGAGCGAGGAGCTCTCACCTGGGCCTAATCTGCGCCGCCGATCCCTATACAGCCGGGGGGGCGCAGCATCCGGGAGTGCACGCCGCCGGCGAGGGGGATGCGAGCGTTGCAGCTGAACGCGCGGAGAGAGAAAGGAGCCCTAGAGAGAGAGAGATAGCTCCCCGGCGTCGCCCCCTCCCGCATCACCCGCCCTCGCCGCCATGGCCGGTTGTCCGCCGTGAGCTCGGTATCGCGGCCGCGCGCTCCTGGAGCCAAGCCAAGCAGATCCAGAACTCCAACAGAACAAACCGCAAAAAAAATCAATCGAGGAGGCCAGGAGGGGGAGGGGGAAATGGATGCGGCGCAAGGGGGGAGCACTCACCTAGGTCTCTGATCTGGACTTGAACCCCCAAAAATGTCCTCCAGGAGACCAGATGTGCACGCCGGTGGTGGGGGGATTGAAGCAGATGCCCCTGACGGAGTGACGGAGGAGAGAGAACCCTTGAGAGAGGGTGAGCAGATAAAATGAATGGTCCACCGCTGGCTCTTCAATTCCTGATATGTGGGACCAGCCAGATAGCTGGCTCTTTATTGGATGTAGCCGGGATAAAAGACGGAGCGGCCGTGCGACTAGAATAAAATACGGCTAACCATATCAGAGTCATGGACTTGGCTAAATTACGGCCGGCCGTAATTTAGCTTTCCACTACAGGCGGTCCATTTTGGGAATAGCAAAACACAGTGTCATCAATTCTTTCCTTTTTAAGCAAA
The DNA here is from genome assembly GCF_016808335.1 of Panicum virgatum. Taxonomy (NCBI): domain Eukaryota; kingdom Viridiplantae; phylum Streptophyta; class Magnoliopsida; order Poales; family Poaceae; genus Panicum; species Panicum virgatum. The sequence goes on from NC_053145.1 coordinate 47,617,237, forward strand.
AACTACTACCCGCGACATACTCTCGGGGTGGGAGCGCAACTGTGGCAAGGATAAGAACAAAAAAAGATGATGTCGGCACATGCAAAATCAATCTCATGCTTTAAAAAGCTATAATTTTACAACGAAGCATCAAAATTAAAATCTGATTGCACCATTGCTTTGCCTGTAACAAAAAGATCAAAACAAGATATCACTTCAATATGTTTCGATTATATTTTTCTCGTACAGTTCCAAGAGCACTTTGGTTAAAAGTTGAAAGCATCTCATAATAAACTCCGAAGCAATTTAGAATAAATGTACAAGCCAATAAAACAGATTCACAATAATATTGTTTCATCAGTCATCACGTAAACACTAGATACACCCTGCTTATACTTGACTTTAGCTTGTTGTAACAGAGTCTTTACCTAACTTATGAGCACCTTCCATGACCTGTCATATAATGGGAAAAATAGGAATACATCAGATAGTATGTAGCACATAAAGTAAGTTGGATAAGCTGAAGAACTACCTATTGTATCCTAATTATCAACAGAGGCATTTGAAAAATAAAATGTTATAAAAATTGCCTACATGCATATGCATTTGCTTGTTCCGTAGCCAAAAAATTGTACAACTAAAAGTATTACTTTGCCTAACTAATAATCATGAATTTCCTAGACAGAATAAGCATTGTTTTGGAACCATATAAGCAAAGTTCTAAGAAAGTGCGAGAAAATTAGAGCATGGACAAAAGATTCAATTGAATTTTACAAAACCATATACAAAATATGAAAAATGACATTTCAATAATGAGAAGTTGCAAACAAATATGCTACTACCAAGCTGCTTAACTCAATCAGAAAACAAACCTAAAAGATTGTCAGGCCTGCATGAATACTAGGGATCAAAAGAACTGCACATACAAGCTTATGAGTTTTAAAAATTGCTCTGAGGAGCTAGGGTAGTTGGTCTTAACGACGTTCAGTTCTTGGAGAGGGAGTCCTAACAAATACCTCTAGTATATATTTCATCAAGTTCACCTCCATGACATATAAATTGCTACAATTATTGGAGAAATGCAACAGTCCCAAGCTATAATTGCATAATACAATATATTGGTCTAAAAGTTGCTAAAGAGCCACTAGTTTTGACTATCACATCATTGTACGAGCTCATTCATATCTTGCCTGCAGCAAAAATACTTTTCTTGGAGCTTGAGTGTGGACAAGCAAAGAAATGATTCTTTTTGAAATCTAAGAGTGAATCAAGTCTTACTGCATATGTATCTTCTTGCAGAGTAATGTAAACCATAGTTCGTCCTTTGGATATTCACAAATTATTTGGGCAACCTCCTTCTCTGTAGATGAAACAATAGAAGCACCTCTATTAGGACATTTGTGCACATATGCACAGAATTAGAGAATCTATAAACAATACAAGTGCTTTATTTCAGTCAATAAATACAATTGCTCAATTAAGCAGGGAAGAATAGCTAAGCACTGTTTAAATGCTTGGTCTGACCATTTTAAATTTGGTTACCAAATATTATTAACTTACTACCTCAATATTACTTAAATACAAGTTCAATATTATCAAACTACTTTGTTACTGCATAAGAATATGACCATGACCTCTAAAATTATCCAGAAAATATGTAATGCCAGTGTGAACTAGTAGCTGCAGTTTTACAGGGGAGTGATATGCATAAAAAGAGCCGAGTATGCTGGTTGCATAATGTGTATAGAAAAGAAAAATAAGGCTGCATAGTCTAACAACCATATATTAGTTTTTGTATACAAATTAGAAAGCGCTTGTTTATAGTGTGAATAAAATTTATCCATGTTGTCATGAATGTTTGCCAAAAGAGCCTGCTACCCCTCCATCTCCTCACAACAACAACAACAACAACAACAACAACAACAACAACAACAACAACAACATAGCTTTTTTCCCAAGCAAGTTGGGGTAGGCTAGAGATGAAACCCGAAAGAAATAAGTTCAAGGTTCAGGCACATTGATAGCTAGTCTCCAAGCGCTCCTATCCAAAGCTATCTCTTTAGAGATATTCCAATCCTTAAGGTCTCTCTTAACCGACTCATCCCATGTCAGTTTAGGTCTACCTCTACCCCTCTTTACATTGTCGACCCGCTCAAGAACCTCATTACGCACCGGCGCCTCAGGAGGCCTTCGTTGGACATGTCCAAACCATCTACCCCTCCATCTCCTCAATACAGAAAAAAAGGAAGTACATGTCTAATCAAAAGAGCAACAAACGGGATCTAGTAGGAATGCTACTATTTCTTTGTGACAATAGTTTAGATCATGCTTCAAAAACTGAACAATAGTTCTAAAGAACTTTCTCTAAGATCTAGTGGGAATGCTACCATATCTATACAACATAATAAAAATGACATGTCTAATAACATTGCGTAATCAACTAAACTATATTACCTTTTGGGTGCCATATTATTGCCTAATTAATAACCATATAACTGCCCAAATTAGTCCATATTATGGCCTAATGAATTTTGAATATGTACTCTCAAGATGACTGCAAGCATAGCATTAACTCCCATGTGGTCAGGCTAAATTCTGTGTTAAATACCAGTGCTGATAGTAGTATATTACCTTGTACTTTAGGCAACCTATGAAAATGAATTCTAAAATTCTAAATTAAACATTGCCTAATGAAGTAAACTATTTTGCCTGGTTAAGAACCACATTATTGCCTAATCAGAACCATATTCATGCCTAATGAAGTATATTATTTTGGATAATCCAGAACCATATTTATTTCTAAAGTTCCTGTTCATTTGTATTTCCTAACGAAGTAAAATGCCATTTACTAAAAAATATCATTGCCTACTGAGAAAACAAGAAGCAAAAAAATAAAGGTTAATATACCACATTAGATGAGGCAGCACGACCTTGCTGCTGCTTCTTCCCTCTTGTCATTGTAACTTGGTATGGTTATTTGAACAACACTAACCAGGTTCTCTGGTGAATCATGAATGTGTTGTCTGCACCCTGCAGATATACACAATTAAAAAAGGAAAACTATGTGATTCTGCATAGGCAATATATCCAAGTGTTTTAGAAAAAAAGGCAGCTATCAAATCTCTGCTAGAATGTCCTACCCCAGCAGAAACACAGTTAAGATAATACATTTCAATGGTAAAAAAGCTAAAGGAATAACAAAAGAGCATTATGTTATCTAGCTCTGGTGGCTTGGGCTATCATTCAATTAAGCTACCCATTTCTCCTGATGAAAAAAGACTAACCTAAAAGTAAAGACACTAGCTCTTAAGCTCCTGATTTAAGTTGTCTATCCTATACTGTATTTAGAATCTAACCCAGAAAACTGGGTGGGATATATAATGGTACTGTGTAGAAACCCCTTTCCTTTGCAGTCATCTAGAGACAGTTCAAAAAACCATGGTCGCACTATACTTTTGCTTCTAGACTTAACAAAAAGGATTTGAGAAGCTTCCAGCATGTTGATCGATTGATCGAAGATAAACTAGCCCTGCTTATGCAAAAAAGAACTATAAGTAAAACAGCTAAATATATATCTTCATTAGTAGAGAAACACATTCAATTCCAATGCAGAATAGAGCCTTTTTGAGATATTACTTTGCCTAATTAATAACAAATTATTGCTTATCTGAAATCAGATTAATGCATGTTTGTAACAAAAAAGTTGCTTAGTGCAGTGATGTAGTTGGGGAATCAATGTATTCAACTGCAAAAAACCTAACGATATTACTACACTGAGCAAAGTCCGTAAGCTATGTGTCATATGCATTGTTCAGGGATAATCAGCTATGTGCTCTAGCTGATTACTTCGTTATCGACAACGAACCAAGCTCCTTTTTAAGTCAGGAAAATGCAATAGTCCCTGAGAACCATATTAGCTAGTTAAACATGAAACCATGATAACAGATTAGATTGAATCCATCAGCTCATTCCAATCAAATAAGCTCACAAGTAAAGGTGGAGTTTATCTGAATTGGACCAGATAACAGGATGTGTGATCACTGTGACAAATATAATTCCCAATTCGCAGCATTTGATGAAGAGTATAAAAGCAATTAGCCCATGCCGAAGCATTCGGACTGCCCATGTACTGAGTGCTCCTTGATTACCTGGGCTTAAAATGTAATGGTAACGGACCATTTGATCTCTAAATAAATAGCATTCAAGAACAAACCAGAAACTAGAGCACACTCCGCTGGCTTAACAAACAAAGTTGTTTCCCAACAGCTTGCAAGCAAAGATGCTCATGAATCGATAGATACTTGTGCATGCATGACCGTACGACGTGACCTAGTCACTCACACCACTAGTCCACTACCAATCAAAGCAATGTAAAATCAAGCAATGGCAGGAGTAGTAGAGATTTTACCAAATCCGATAGTCCCATTCCCCTTACCCTGAATCAAAAATTCGGCCCCAAAACCGCATAGAGAAAGCAGCTAAACAAGGGGAGGTGACGGGAGCAGAGGGTGTCATACTAGGACAAAATCGTTGGCGCAGCCGGGAATTTCGGGTCCTCGTCGTCCTGGTGGACGATGTTCCTGGCAGCGACCACGCCCGCGAGCGCCGCAAGCAGGAGCAGAACCGCCAGCGAGCTGCGGGCCATGAACAGAAGAGTGGGGGCACGATTGGAGAGTGTCCAGATCTGCGCTTCGGCACCTTGCCCCCGATAGACGCCGTGGAATCCCCAGCGGATGAGCGCGATGATGAAATCCACAAAAACAGGAGCACACCAGGAAATGGCGTGGAAAAAACCACGAGGAGGGGGGACTTTTGGGCGCGCGGCGATGGAGGAAATCACTCACCTCGTCAGAGATGCCGTTGATCACCACCGGATCTAGCTGAGTTGCTGGTGTGTGGGTAATTCAAGAGGTTGGATGTGAAAAATCGCAAAATCGATGCGAGCGAGGAGAGAGGAGAGCGAATAACCCTAGAGAGAGAAAATGGGGAACGAAATGAATAGGTGCGCTGACCCGCCGCTCTCTCTCCCCTTCTATCTGAAAATGCGGAACCGCCGAGCTGCACGTGGTGTACGCGGAGCCTAGATGGAGGACACACGGTGGATGGAAGTGGCCGTACAGCTTCACAAATTTACGGTCGGCTTGTTCTAAATATTATATCTCTACTACTTAGTAAAAGCTGCGGCATCCCTAGCCGCGCGGCTTGTTTCTTGACCAGATGTGCTGCGGGGCCGTTCGAGATGGAAACAGCTCGGAAAATATCTTGTAACTTGCGGTCTTTCCCCGTATAGATAGTCTCCACATTATTCCAATCTATAGTAACCTCCCCAGCTTGTCCTCTTTGTTGCCTACTCGTCCGTCATCGTCGCAAGCTCCACCCTTGCCATCGTCGTCGGTGCCTGCTCCTCCGGTCCTCCCTCGCCTGTCCTCGGCCCTGCTTGGGAGATCAACCTCTATGTCCCGTCGCATGAACAATATGTCGCCGCCGCCTCCTTTTTCTGACCACCATGCCGATCCGCACTGTGCTGCCGCCGCCCTCGATGACCAGCCATATTGCGGACCACTCTACCACCCACTCCGTAGCTACGTGGGTCTCCATTGACTCTCCAACTTGGATGACTGCCACTGTCCTCCGCCAGGCTGCCTGCTTTCAAATCACCTTCGAACATCATCTGCCGTGTTGCTAGCTGCCTAGCTGATCCAAGTGACTACCTGTGTCCATTTGAAAAGTTTCTGGCTGTGTCGTGGGATTTCTAGGGTACCCACAGCCGGGTGGCGGAACGCACCCGTCTATTCCCAGAAAGGGAGTGCTCGGGAAGGTACTAGCCGATTGGGCTAATCTAGCTCTGAGATAGGCACACAAGAACACACGATAGAGTGGTTCGGGCCGCCGGAGCGTAATACCCTACGTCCACTGGAAGAGGTTTTGATCTCTATTGTATATGAATCTATCCTCTGCCGGGTCTTGGCTCTTACCCAGCCTGAGTTTTTCTTCTAGCGGGCGCCCCCTTTTATAGACCAAGGGGTGCGGATACATAGTACGTTGGGGCCCCGACAAGTGGGCCCAATGTGACTGTGCAGCATACTGCACAGAGTAGTCAAATGGCTACAGTGACTACGAATCTTTCCTCCGATACGCTTCCATGCCCTGCTAGCCCTCTGACGAAGGGTGGTCTTCTCTTGTCCTGTCAGCAAGGTGCCCGTTGGGGGAACGTAGCTTGCGGCGTGACTTGTTGAGGCTATTGTGTAGGCGTCATAATGGGTGAAGCCGAGCCGTCGTATCCACCTGTTATAGCAGACTGACAGGCGCGGCGTGGGCGGCGCCAGCAGCCCCACTATGCATCTTGGTAATACGCGATCAATAGTGCCCCCTGGTCAAAGAATCGCCTCGGCTTCCGCTACATCAATGCGGACGTCCTCCTACCGTAATGAATACAGCGGTAGGTGAACTTTAATATGGAGACCAAGCAGCTTTATATTCGAGTTCTGCGCTTGCAGACACGTGGCGGCCCCGGACCACCCCGAGGCAGGGTGTCGATTCCTTCCCGCTTGGCGAGGGGTCCGGTTACTATACCGGGGGTCCGAGACCCCAAAGGGGGTCCGGGATTCCTCGGGGACCCGGACCTCCACGGGAGGTCCGGAGCCTCCGGCTGTTCGGGCTGAGCGTCTGCTTCTTCCGAACACGTGGTGCTCCCGGACCTTTTCCAACCAGAGGAGGGGTCCGGGACCGTTGACGAGTGAACAGGGCTTCCGGACCGCAGTGGTTCGGCTGCTGGACATAGTTAAGGATAACTACAAAGCTCTTCTTGCCTTGACACAGCAAGAGGGGGTACCCCAGTCCTGGGGTACCGACAGTGGCCCCCGGGCCCACCTCGGGAGAGGTACGAACCCGCGGGTGGGGCCTACTATCGTGATGTGTTTCCACGCAAACTTGATTGCGTCGATGTGCTCATGTCAAGAGCGGGTGCTCCGGCCCCCTTGGAGGCCGGAACGCCGGTTGCCAGGTCCAGGTATTAGAGTGCTCTTCACAGGGCGTCGAAGGTGTAGGCTTAGGGTACGGAACCAAGCTAAGCAGCTACACAGACTTCGGATCGCTCAGGGAGCAAGCACCATCTCCCGGACCTTGAGTCGTTGCTGACGATCCGATGAAATATATCACCGGATCTGAGAGTAAGGTGCGAGAAACCAAGCCTTATACTAGAAGGGAGCTCGGGACCTCTAAAGACAGCAGTTCTCGGATACTAGAGTACTAGTAACAGGGTAGTGAAGTACGTAAACTTAGGGTACATTACCAGGCTAAGCTACGCGGAGCTTCTCTACCCCAGGATACGAGTACAACTTCTCCGGACCAGATCCTTAGGGGTCCGAACTGCCTTCTAGCATAAGGGGGTGTCCCTACCTGGCCACAAGCCAGCAACTTATCTTAGATTGTTAGCAATAATAGGAAGATTCCGTTTCAGAGGAAAGAAAAGCTAAACCAAGGCGAATAAATGTAATTAAGGTGGAGCCTAGATAAAACTGAGAAAGAAAATCTCCTTTATTATTGTGGTAGTCACGGTATACATCAGAGGTCGGGATTACGAGGTCGGACCTCTACCGCTCCGGACCGTAGCTTGCCTGTTTGTGCGATAGGGCCAGAGGTCGGGTTTACAAGGTCAGGCCTTGACCACTCTGGACTCACACGTAGGCGCCACGTTATCACAAAGGAGGAATTTTCTCAGTCCTATTTTAGGAGTAACCTTCGGCTGCATTCTATACAGCATGTCCTTCTCTGATTGGAAGTGGTACCACTACTCCTGGGTTCTTCATGGTTGTCGGAGGTGAAGGCGCCCTGGATGTGCCTGAACTGCATCATCCAGCATCACCTCGGGAGCTCGGGGGGGCTACTCCTTGCCTAAGAGCTGTCATATGCTTAGGTAGTATGAGACAAATTCTTTGGCTTTGAATGGTAGAGGCCCCCCCTGCCGTCGTCGTCTGCCGATGGAAGCCGGACGCCCTTGCGCAGCAGAAGGACCGGTGCGAGGCGTGGAGAGGTGCGGTCGTTCGCCGGCTTGTCCTTGGTGCTAGCGCCAGGGGCCCCCGCGCCTGGCGGCGGGGCCCTGTCTGCAGCAGCACCAAGCTCCTCGGGCGGTGCTGGCGACGGCAGGACGACACGGTCAACTTCCTCCGGGATGGCCGTCGGCTCCAGGCTCCATGTTGAGAGAAAGTCTTGAGCTGACGTCATGCCGCTGGAGAGGAAGCATGGCCGTTGCTTGAGAGAAAACCTTGAGCCGACGTAGGGGCGGCAGTGCCCAGCGGCGCCTCCGCTGTGCGTTGCCGCGCCGGCTCTGAGGTGTCGCCGTGGCGACGCACAACAAATGCCGCTGCCGTGCGCCGCCGTACCGTGGGCGTTGGCGCCCCAGTGCCATGGCATGTGGCGTGGGTGATGCCCTGCCTTCCTTCATCTTCTCGTTCGCCTTTGCAGAGGATGAACACAGCCCTAGAAGCCTGAAGATCCAGCCAGCGCCTGACCCTCCCCACGGACGGCGCCAAATGTCGTGGGATTTCTAGGGTACCCACAGCCGGGTGGCGGAACGCACCCGCCTATTCCCAGAGAGGGAGTGCTCGGGAAGGTACTAGGCGATTGGGCTAATCTAGCTCTGAGATAGGCACACAAGAACACACGATCTAGAGTGGTTCGGGCCGCCGGAGCGTAATACCCTACGTCCACTGGAAGATGTTTTGATCTTTGTTGTGTATGAATCTATCCTCTGCCGGGTCTTGGCTCTTACCCAGCCTGAGTTTTTCTTCTAGCGGGCGCCCCCTTTTATAGACCAAGGGGTGCGGATACATAGTACGTTGGGGCCCCGACAAGTGGGCCCAATGTGACTGTGCAGCATACTGCACAGAGTAGTCAAATGGCTACAGTGCTACGAATCTTTCCTCCGATACGCTTCCATGCCCTGCTAGCCCTCTGACGAAGGGTGGTCTTCTCTTGTCCTGTCAGCAAGGTGCCCGTTGGGGGAACGTAGCTTGCGGCGTGACCTGTTGAGGCTATTGTGTAGGCGTCATAATGGGTGAAGCCGAGCCGTCGTATCCACCTGTTATAGCAGACTGACAGGCGCGGCGTGGGCGGCGCCAGCAGCCCCACTATGCATCTTGGTAATACGCGATCAATAGTGCCCCCTGGTCAAAGAATCGCCTCGGCTTCCGCTACATCAATGCGGACGTCCTCCTACCGTAATGAATACAGCGGTAGGTGAACCTTAATATGGAGACCAAGCAGCTTTATATTCGAGTTCTGCGCTTGCAGACACGTGGCGGCCCCGGACCACCCCGAGGCAGGGTGTCGATTCCTTCCCGCTTGGCGAGGGGTCCAGTTACTATACCGGGGGTCCGAGACCCCAAAGGGGGTCCGGGATTCCTCGGGGACCCGGACCTCCACGGGAGGTCCGGAGCCTCTGGCTGTTCGGGCTGAGCGTCTGCTTCTTCCGAACACGTGGTGCTCCCGGACCTTTTCCAACCAGAGGAGGGGTCCGGGACCGTTGACGAGTGAACAGGGCTTCCGGACCGCAGTGGTTCGGCTGCTGGACATAGTTAAGGATAACTACAAAGCTCTTCTTGCCTTGACACAGCAAGATGGGGTACCCTAGTCCTGGGGTACCGACAGGTTTCCAGCAGCAGCAAGTTTGTTCTGGCATGGCAGTGTTATGCCTATGACTTTGGAGAGCCATGACTGTTAAAAATGATTACTCAAAATCTAAGCAAAAGTTCCATCCGTCAGAGGGCTACAAAAGGTATGCTAGCATCCAATTTTATAGCCAATCAATCCGATGCACTAAAAAATTCCTGCGGTTCTCCTGGCCGATCCACTTTTTCTGGTATGCATATACATGCAGACATTTCTGGATAAACTTTATGGCCAATCTAATTGAGATGGTGTGCATTCTTTCAAAAGTTTTTGGTTAAATCTTTCTGCAGCACCTAATTCACATGAAGCGACTCCACCACTGTTCCGTGCTAAACATTGAAATTGTTATAGATCAAAGCGCCTTGCTACATATTCATGTAATTGATTGCATAGGTATACTCCTTTTAGTCATCCTAATTGGGTTTGGTCATCTTATTGGGCAGTGTCTGGCAATGGCTTTGGCACAGCGACTGACACTGGGCCGAGCTGCACCGACCTGAGCCCCCTTTCCATCTGCCGGTGATCAATGTTGGTCTGCGGGTTTAACCTGGACAGATCAGTTGTCAACAAGTTGTTCGGTTCAGTGCATCCAACCAGACGAATTTCCAGCTAGGACACACATCATAACCACGTAATAATCTCCAATATGAAACTACTTCAATCCTTTTTGAAACTTCAGGACTTAGTTATCAAGTTGACACATGCTATTGTAGCAGCACTGTGCAGTGAAAGAAAAGGCTCATGGAATCGTCAGAAAGAAAAAAAATCATGTGGTGAATGATTACATACTTTTCCATGCTGTCTCTGTTTCTAGAGTTTGAAGTTTGAATTGCTTATTTATTGCCATGGATTGATTTCCTCTACTGTTATAGGGCATAAATTCAGGTACTCAGGAATTTAGAGCGTGGTGAATAAACTCTGTGCCAGCTTTGTACAGATCATACAAAATTGTTTGGGTTATTAAGTTCAACTAAACTCTAATAGGTTTATTTAACCAAAATTTTGTATGCCAAACATACCTCAACTGTAACTGGTATAGATAGAGTTATATTCGTCAACAAAAATTAGGCATGTTGTATTACTTGTAAGATGAAAGAAGTTATCATGGAGGCAGTTGATCAAAAAAAGTTATCATATTGTGTCAACAGGAAGGCATGATGGGTCATGGCTTCATCCTTGGCAGCTCTGATGCTGTTGCAGTTGGGTGGGCAAAATAAGATAGTAATATATTTGATAATAAAAGAGAGATGAATGTGTGTAAATAAATCAATTTTTGGAAATCCCACCTAGCTTTGTTATGTCTTCATTTTCTTCACACATAGGATATTTGCATCCAGGATACATGAAAGTCTTGCGTGTTTTCAATTGATCTACTGATATAAGCAGCAGAGAAGCATGTTTGGTCCAAGTGGCCTGCTAGGTATACACAGGAGGAATCTTGTGTTTGAAACATTGTATGATCGAGTAAACGCGCTTTCCTTATATATTTGCATTGTACATGTATAGCCCTTTTCTAAGGTATGCTTCTTCAGTCGATCTATCAATAAATCTAATACCTTCATATTCTTTTTCTTTTCTTTAGTAGTGACTGAGAAGTCCAAATATGTACTATAGATCTAACACTTAACATAGACTGTGTGCATGCATGATTCTTACCGTACTTGTCCGATCCACACACCATTTTATGCATGAGTACCTTAGTTTACGCCACCGCTGGAGGAATGAAAGTAACTGGGTGCACAGTAAGGCTAGTTTCCTTACTTGCAACCATTCCTACAACCTCCCTCATGTCGACATCCTTAGGCTCCATGCCCTTAGGAAGTTTCCAATCAAAGTGGTAGAGAAGGCTTGCTAGTGCGAGCTCTATGTTGGCCAGCCCAAGGTTAATACCTGGACACATACGACGGCCAGCACCAAATGGGATGAACTCAAAATTTGTCCCTCGAAAATCTAGGTTATTAGTCTCAAACCGTTCTGGTTTAAAGTCTTCGGCATCCTCCCAGTACGAAGGGTCCCTACCAATTGCCCATACGTTCACAAACACGGCCGTACCCTTGGGGATATCGTAACCCATGACCTGGCAGGTCTCTCGACACTGACGTGGGATAAGGAGTGGTGAAGTAGGATGCAGCCTTAGGGTTTCTTTGAACACTAGCTTGAGGTAGCTGATCCCTGACTTGGCGATGTCATCATCGGTGATGATGCTCTTCCCTTTGAAGGCTTGTCGCACCTCAGCCTGTGCCCTGGCCATCGCAGTTGGCGACCGGATCAGCTCTGTCATGGCCCAGTTCAGTATGGTCGAGGAGGTGTCGCTGCCCGCAGCTAACATGTCCTAGAAGAAACATTTGTAGCTTGATTAGTTCCGGCTGGATGAGGAAGGGAAGGTGGCGATAGAGTGATAAATAAAACTTACAAACATGAGAGCAATGATGGTTTCGTTTGTGAGCGGGATGGGCATGCTTCCGTCCTTCTGGAGCCTGAGCAGCAGGCTAACGAAGCTCTCATGGGCTGTCTTGTCGTCGCACTCCATGGCTTCCTTGGCCTCCTGGATGATCTGCCTGAGTATGCGATCGATCCTTTGGCGGCACGCGAGACCCTTGCGTGGCGCCGTGCCGAGCATCTGCATGATCCTGGAAGACGGGTAGAGGTCGGCGATGGTTATCCCCGACGCCAGTTGAGACGCCGTGTGGACGGCATCGAGGAACTCGTCCTGGTACTTGCACCGGCTGCCGACGCACTCCCTCAGGAAGGTGTCATTGACGAGCTTGGAGACAGCCGTGGAGAAGTCCACCGCGGTGCCGTTGGCGGCGGCCGCGGCCATGCCCTGCAGAAACCGCTTCACCTCCTCCTGGCGGATGTGCTTGAAGGACTGCACCCGGGTGGTGGTGAGCATCTCCTGCACGACGATCTTGCGGAGCTGGCGCCACCGCTCGCCGTAGGGCGAGAGTATCAGGTTGGTGGCCCCGTAGGTGATCGTCGCGCTGGTGGCCGGGGCGAACCGGTCGGCGAAGCGGGTGTCATTCACCTTCAGGATCGCCTGCGCGGCCTCCATCGACGATGCCACCAGCGCGGGCACCTCGCCGAAACGGAGCGTCATGAGGGGGCCGTGCTTCTTGGCGAGCCCGCGCAGGACCCGGAAGAGCAGCGGGCTGCTGACGAGGTGGTGGAGGCTGCCAATCACCGGCAGCATCCACGGGCCGGGAGGCAGGTTGAGCTTCGGCTTGGCGGCGAGGGAAGGCCTGATGATGAGCCTCCAGGAGAGGACGGCGAGCACCACGGCGGCGGCGACGGCGAGGAGCAGCTTGTCCTCCATGGTGCCGGCTTTCTAGTACTGGTGGTGTTCGACATGCATGGCGCCGGTATTGGCTTGATTTATAGGAAATCTAAGTATCAGATAAGCCAATTGTTACAGGTGTTTTGGAGAGTAGTTTGTTTTTTTTTCCTCACACATGCTTTGACGCGCAGTGCCCTCGCGCTCACGGAGCTCAGTTTTCAGCACATGTGCTTGTACGTCCTCCAAGGACTGGCGACCTTCCCGGCTTCCCGCAGCCAAACCAAATACGTCCACCTCTAGAGATGTGAATTATTAGTGCAACAATTCGACCCTTCCGTCCCCCACCCCAGGTGCCGCTGCCGCTGTCTGCTAATTACCGCCACTACGACGAAAAAACGGTTTCTGGAGGCGGTTCAAAACCTATTTCAGGAGCGGGTGCAGTATTCACCCGCTGCGCCCGTATCGCAGCTAGAAATAACTGTTTTGCAGGGGCGGATAATAGTATTTGCAGGAGTGAATTAGAGCATGACCTGCCTCTGGAACATCCATCCCGCCAAATATTTGAATGGTTTGATTTGAATTTTTGGAATCTCTTTCTTGCCATTTTTTAAATGTTTTTTATTCCTATCAATTTGGATCTAACAAACTATAGTGCACAATCGAATGTTATAGTGATCAACATAGAACCTGTTTTATAAATATAAATAAATAAATATACAAAATTAAATCATATAAAAATAGAAGATATATATATATTATTAAAGTGCATTATTAGAGTGCATCATTAAAAATGTTGTTTGAATACAAGTTTTTTTCTATTTACCAACACTACTAGAGGTGGCACGGTGTTAATGATTCTCCCACCTAGCTCTGCAAATGAGTTGGGTTGAAATATGATTAATGGGTTGGGTTTTGATATGGAGTGTGTTGGGTGCGGCGGAGCGGGTTTTATGTAAAGGGATATTTGGTTGGGAGCCACTGACTGCCACAGGCAGACTATTTTCGCCACGCTACAGTGTTTACTGTGGTAGTGAAAACGACCGCCACAGGTCTGTGGCGAGCCACGCCATGGCGTGGCGCGTTGTGGCCACTAACCAACAACCCCTAAATGCGGGTTGGAGTGGCCTGAAATGGATATTTTGTACAAAATATTATAGTTATATATAAATGTTGATCCCGTATTAATCAAAATCATGTCATATACTAGTTCACGTTAAGGATGGCTAACGTGCACCCTGTCAGTATTCATGGTTAGTGAAATTTGCATATTGCTTCCTGCATCGCTAACCGTCATGTTGAAAAGAAAGCTAACTGTAGGCATAGCATGCATGCAATCTCCTCGCACTCACATGCTTGTAGACTATGCCCTTTTTAGATGCATAAAATTTTTGGTGTAAAGTACTGTAGCACTTTTGTATGTATTTGATAATTATTATCCGATCATGGGTTAACTAGGCTCAAAAGATTTGTCTCGCAAATTACAGACAAACTGTGTAATTAATTATTTTGTTTAACTATATTTAATACTTCATATATGCGTTCAAAGATTCGATGTGATGGGAAATGGCAACTAAACAAAGGCTATCTATATATATAATCAAATAAATGTGTACTTACATAATTTGGGTCATGTAACATATAGGTCCCGGGTTCACTGAATGAGCTTGGTCAAAACTAATTTTCTACTTCACGACCAGACTGGCGTCACGAAAATAAATTAAAATATATACCAATCATCTTGCATACAATAGAGTCATTTACTGTTCAGTGTCTCTCTTACACCAAATCAGCATCAGCCACCAACCAGCGGTACTTTTTTCCTACAGCAAATCAGCACCAACTACCGGCCACAACAAGCCGAACAGAGCGAATGACTTAAAATATGATGAAAAACTTCCCATATCACATATTACAAATGTCATCGTGCATGAGGAAATTTCTCTCTTGCATGCATCTCATGTGCGGCCGAATGATAAGACAAATCAAACATGGACATATATATTCCTAATAATTTACATGGTTCTCTAGACTGCATCATCCATTCTCAAATAGTAGTCTGGTAGTCTAAATAAAATGCGTAGGCATATACGTGCACCTAGTCCTGCATCGTACCCATGCCCAGCACATGGTCATGCATGTCCTGCGACTAAATTAGATTATTGAATCAGGAAAAAAACTATCATATGCTTTCTAAAACTATTAAATAAGTCAACATTGACATCATATAGCCTCAATACATGGTTTATCCCTGTTGATCATCACAGTTTAAACATTGACATATCCTGGTGGAGTTAAACTTAAGAAACAGCGCCACGGCAAGTCCGGCGCTGAATATCGAATCACAGCATGGCTAATCTTGCTGAAATGAACGGAGAGTAGTAAAGTGTATACTCTTTTGCATATAGTTCAAATCATACAATGCATGATGTTCTAGTAATATAAACTCATGCATGATGCTAGATATGCCAGTTAGAGACTACTAGTCTCTCAAGGTCCACTACGACATACATGATGTAATGATTTGCTGAATATTAAACAAGCTTAGTTTATTTTGGGTTGCACGTACAGAACCCAATATGCATACACATCTTGCATGCATGCATCGATCGGCATCATGAGGTTCCGAAAGAAATAAGTTCATACTATATCCGAAAGAAAATGGAACACAACATGGTGTTCATCACTACGACAGGAGGACTGAAGACTTTTCTTTGATAGCTATGTAATAGGCAGCCATATGATTGTCAGATCGGTCTGGTGAATTTGTTCAAAATGCAAAATAGACTTTACCATAGCGTAGATCTCGTCGAGATGATCAAAATGCATATATGGAACGTCCAATTTGGACTCCGGATGAGAGAGATATGGCTTTGGGAAGTTCTGCACTCCAGGCAGACCGGTCAGACCGGTTTGGAGAAACGGTCAGACCGGTCCGGACTGCCCAATCTAGGTTAGGGGTTGGTTTTTGACACGAAATTAATTAGGGTTTCGACTCCTAATGGGTTAAAACCATTCCTCCCTATAAATATAAAGGGTCATGGCCGATTGAGGATATCCAATCGATCAAAACATATCAATCTACTACTACTCTTATTACTATCCGCCGTGGAGAGGGAGCCGTGAGAGGACTCGGACGCTCGCCGATCGACACGTGCCGGGGAGAGGACGACCGACGCAGGGATGTGGA
Organism: Panicum virgatum; assembly: GCF_016808335.1. NCBI lineage: Eukaryota > Viridiplantae > Streptophyta > Magnoliopsida > Poales > Poaceae > Panicum > Panicum virgatum. Next base: position 47,633,346 of record NC_053145.1, read on the forward strand.
TTGGTCGCACGGGCATCGCGGCGCGCATCACCCTCTGCGTGTGGGCCTCGTGCTGCCACACCGCCTTCGTTGCGCCATGGCCACTCCGACCTCTTTTCGCTCTCTACGTGTGCGAGATCCGCGCGCGGCGGGTGTAACACCCATGTGTTAATCGTCTCGCTAATCATGAGTTAACTCGCTAATCGTGGACTCGAATTCGTCGTTAACGCTAATCGCGTTCGCGTAGTAAACAGCTACTTAGTTGTGTTCGATCTCGTTTTTGCCCTTGATCCGAGCTCCAAATCAACTTTCACCCAAAACGAAAGTTGTAGATCTTCTTTTTCTCTACAACTTTTATTTTGGCCAAATTTCATGTTCCCATATAGAATTTTGAGTTTCAACTTGTCAAACTCGGGCTAAAATCATTAAACGAGCAAACAGTGCCCCTCCTGTGCTCGGCACTGTGCCCCGACGCCCATACCGCCGCCGTGGTCGCCGGCGAGCGCGTCCACGCGTCGGCCATCGCGTTGAGCGCCGCTCTTCACCTCGCGGACGACCTCGAAGCTTCTGGTGCCGTCCCCATCCTCCTTTCTCCTCCTCAATGCACGACGAGCCAAGCTCGAGCGAGCAGCACCGAGCAACCGCCGCCGCTCGTCGCACCGGCAAGTCCTCGCCGCCGCAACTCGATTCGTCGCGCTCCGAACCACTACACCTCGCCCCGAAGCTCCTCCATCCCTCCACGAGCCCGGCCGTGCCCTACCCCGGCCGAATCGGCCTAGCATCGAGCTCAGACCGCCGCTTGCCATCGCCGTTTCCGCCGAGCACCGCCCCTCTCCGTCGACGACCCTCTCCCGGCCATCTTCCGCCCCAAATCGACCCACGGTGAGCTCAATCGCGGCCCCCTCCTACTCCCCGACCCTATCCTCGCCGGAATCCGTCACCACCGCCCTCGCAGTGCCGCCGCGCCGCCGTGGAACGCGCCGCCCGCCACCTGCTCACGCCGCCGGCTCCCCCTGCTCCAGCCCGTGCGCTGCCTCCGCGCGCCCTAGGGCCGCCGAGACCCGCTGGACGCGGTGCCGCCCACCTCCGCCGCCGGCCGGCCTTTGCCGGACCGGAACACCACGCGCCGCCGCCGCCTTGGCCTTGCGCCGTCCCATGCCGCCGCCGCCCTTGGCCCTGCGCCTCCCCGCGAGCCGTCCGCCGCCCGCAGCCCCGGCCGCCCTAGGCCTCGGCTCGGCGCCGCCGCAGCGCCGCCGGTCGGCCCCGCCGGCGGGGAGCGCCGCCGTGAGCCACCCGGCCGCGCCCCGCGCGTGCGGGTGCGAAGCAGAGGAAGGGGGGCGGGCCGGGTCGCTGACGGGTGGACCCCGGCTGTCAGCCCCCCCCTTAAAAGATGTTTTCCATTTTCTTATTTTAGCTGAAACTTTAAAAATCCATGTAAATTCACAGAAAAATGCGAAAAATGCCAAACCAGTTTTGTTAGGTTTCTAAAATCTTGATCTTCAGAGGAAAAATGCTTGAGCATGCACTTTGTCACTGTTACCCCTGTTAATTTTTGTTTTGTGCTTGAGCTAGTTTAATTATTACCGCTTATTCTATAGCTCTAAAAATTATGAAAAATTTGCAGTGGCTTACTCTTGGTATGTGTAATCCACTGTAAAAATTTCAGGTGCTAGTGATGTGCACTTTTGGGTAGATCTATTTATGTTCTTTTTCCTTGCTAGGGTTAGTTAATTGCTTTGATAGCAGTAGCTTTTGTTGGAAAATTTTGGGTGGCATGCTTACTGCTTCCGCATTAATCCGGTTAAATTTTGTTGCTAGGTCAGGTATGCAAGTTAGGGTTTTTGCTTATAGTTTGCCTAACCACGCACTTTTCTTTATAGAAAGGTTGTTAGTAGTTGTTTTTGGAAGGAAACACTTCAGGCTAATTCGAGTTAATCGTTTCATCGCATTATGTGCTTATGCTTTGCGCTATGTTCTAATTGTTGCATGACATATTTTATTCGTGTAGACGCCACGAACGAAGCTGTCCACGAGCTGATCGTTGAGCCGGTCCAGGAGCCACGAGCAGAGGAGCAGCAGCAGGTCGCCGTTGAGCACGCTCCAGCAGACCTAGTTAACCCCGCTGACCTGCAAGGCAAGCCCCGGAGCATAACCATAATTTAAATTATTCAATGTTTATTTAAGTATTGTGCATTTATGTTCTAGGAGTTGAATGGAACCATAGTATGCATGTTTTCCCTAGGTACTGTGGGCCTATACTAGTATGCAGGTGTCGATAGAAATGCTTTGCTAAATAGGATTTCGGTAGAAGTCGAGTGATTGCTATCACTCGCGAGTTTAGGATCTTGATCCCTTAGCTTTGGCTTGAAATGAATTGTTGAGTAAAGAGAAATAGAGACCGGGCGGAAATGAGTTGGTTTTGGTATGGGATGGATGGAAAGTTAGCTCCGCCTGTGTCGATTGAGGACCGTTCCGTTGTTGGCAGTGCTGATCGAGGATTGAACAGTACTAACCACATACCGGAAGTAGGAGGTAGTCGAAACCGGTAAGCTGTGTACCACCTTACAGCGGTAATTTGAATTCCGCCATGCTACGCTGGGCGTGGGAGTTGGCGGGTGTTGGATAGGATGCCGCCTCCGGGTTCTCCGGGAGTTCACTGCGAGGGGCCCATCACCTGGGTTTTAGCAGGCGTAGTTCAGATGCCGTGGTAATGTGGAAACAGTTGACGCGAGTGGCCCGACGGGGCTTGCATGTGTCGTGTGAGTTAGGTCCACCTTGCAAGGTTAAATCGGATCGATTCGCCGTGACTCGCGGTTATGAGAGCCTTGATCTCTTTGTCACATCGTAGTAAGAAAGTGGAATGAAAACGGAATGGAAAAGACTGGTTTGGAAGTTGTTAAAAGATAATCTGTTCCACCATGTGTGTTTTAGATGAATAGGCGAACTTAGTAATACTTGGTATACTAAATGGAGCTAAAATATTGAAAGTAAGGATTCACTTCTAGCAGCTTTTCAGCAAAAGAACTCCAGAGCCAAAAAGCTTTGCATGTCTAGGTAATGGGCTAAGTATACCCAGAGTCGGGTAAGCCTTGCTGAGTATTAGTATACTCAGGGTTGTTGTTGTAACCCCTCTGAGCAGGTTGTGTCCCGGCGGACTTCGAGGAGATCTGTGCGTCCTGGATTGGACAGCCGCTTCCTCAAGGATGGACCGTCGAGTGGGCCCCGTCTTCCCCGTGAAGATTGGGCAGGTTGGCGTCACACCGGTGGGCAGGTTGTGGAGCTCACATTTTATCGTTGTCGTAGCTATCGTATTGTATTTCGAACTCAATTTTAAACTTCCGCTGTGCGTTGAACTCTGTTGTTTGTATTTAAGACTTTTATGTAAAACTGGTGTTGTAAATTAATTTGAAGATTTCCTTATGCGGGTAACACCTGTGCTCGTCTTCGTACGGGTCTAAGTGCAATTGTGATCCTGGAGTACAGTAGTTTAATCGGGATTTTACCCGACAGCCTGTCAGGTTACACCGTTTTAAGTGCACAGTAACTGGAATAAGTATTAAGATGATGGTTAGTGCATTTAAGCCGGTTTAATTTGGACGGTGCTGCTACAGCTGGCATCAGAGCTCTAAATTGCACTGGGGTGACTACCTTGCAACGATTTCGGGTTTTCGAAAAGTTGACGCTAGATGCGCTAAGGAATAGAATAGATAGTTCGTATGCCCTAATTATGTTTTATATAAGTTAGGTGGCAACTAAGTATCTATTTTATTCCAGCACTTCCAGCTTTTACTTTTTGTTAAACCTTATTTCGGTAACGACGCACCTACGCTGAGGTAAGCAAGGTAAGCATTCTGGTAGTCCTTAGAATAGCCCACGTGTTTCATACGTGCGCGGGTCCCGTATGTTGAGCATACGAGGAGGTGATAAGGCTCGATTCAAACGAGCCTGTCGCTATCTGCCGCCTGATATGGAGTGCGGATTTCATGTCGTGTGATTGTGATCACGGCCATTTCGTAAGGCAATGTTACGAGATGTAAACCTGTCATGCGGTTGGCCATGACCGTGACCCTTGGGACACGTCTACCCTTGGATGTCCCGTAAGGCGAGTGTACGGGAAGTGAATACGTTGTTATGACGTATGTAGCGCTGCCCATTCAGCGTCGAACGTCTGGGTGCCATCTCTATAGTGGATGGTAATGTATGTGTGAATATGTGGGAAACTGCATATGCGTTACCCGTGTGGCGTAGGACACATGGGGGCCGTTCGTGTGTGCTGGCACGAAGGGTCCAGAAATGGATATTATATCTGTCTCTGTGTTCTTCTGCAGGAAACTAACCACGTTAAGCGCGTTATAAACTCCTTGATCGTAGGAACGACTAGTCTATATATAGGGAGAGTACGTAATTGTGCCACCGATTGTTCTCGTATACCATATTTTGGTACTTGTTTGAGTGAGAAACGCTAGAACGTGGCATGCATCTTGCATCTTGCATTCCTGAGTTGTTGTTTATTTTGTTACCTTCGGTTGCGCTTCACAAAAATTTATTTGGATCACCATATTTTTACTATGTGTTCTTAAAAATTTATTTGTGTTGCGTTGCCAAGTTTAAACCTGTTTCTTTTGAAAACTGTCACTTACGTCAGCGCTATGTGTTCTTACAGATGGCTAGCTTCACGCACGTGATCGTGGACGCTGAGGGTTGGGCGCACTCCAGTGCCCTCCACACCGGCCACTTTCCTCGTCTGCTGTGGCAGATGCTCAGGGCGTTTGACTACACTGAGCCCCCACAGTACTCCGGTCACGAGTCTAGCTTGCTGGGCACCGAGCGCTGTCAGATGATTGTGAAGATTCCTGCTTGCCCCGCTCGCTTGGACTGGGACTCGTGGCAGCTCACTGTCTATGGTAGGAAGCTAGCAGACTCCTGGGAGATTGCAGCTAGGAAGGCTATTGAGGAGTTCTCAGAGAAGCATAATGCAGAGGTGATAGATACTCCTTACAGTGTGTTTCCTCTGAGGGATGAGACTACTCAGGCCTATACAGATCGGGTGAACCGCAACCTGAACATCATGATGCCCGACTATAGCGTCAGGACAGCACTCTCGTTCAGCTACTCCTCAGCTTTGAGCAACATGTATGAGCAGCTTCGTGAGGAGAATGCGATATGCAGGAGCAAGGCTCGAGAGGCTCACCTCCATGAGCAGCACATGATTGGTACCCAGGACAAGATCAAGACCCTGAAGGCCAAGTCTAGAGCAAGGAAGATCAGGATTCAGGAGTTGCAGGAGGAGCTGGAGAACAGGACTCAGATGGTGCAGCACCTTGAGGGGCAGCTTCAGCAGGCCCAGGAGTGGATTGAGGACGCCCAGGCTCAGGTGCAGGCAGCAGCAGAGATGGAGGCTGATGCAGCAGAGGAGGAGCCAGAAGAAGAAGAAGAGGAAGAAGACCCTGAGGAGATCGAGGGAGTGTCTGGAGTCGAGTCGGGACCTGGGACTCCGTGAGGACGTGGATGGATAGTGTTGATTCTCCCCTTGCAGTGTAGCCTTACTGTAGGATAGTTGGGTAGGATGACCAACATAGATCTTTAGGCTAACCTTGGGTTGAGAATTCTTTTGTGGCTCAGTAGTTCGAGTCATGTAGGATAACCCTCCTAGTGTGGTGTGTAGCCGGGTCGTGTAAGACCCCGTAGTGGTGTGTTGTAGGGTCGTTTGTGAACCCTTCTCCCATGTTAGTTTGTTGCCGTAGCACGGCTTGGGTTGTACTGAACCTTGTTCCAGCTTAAGCAGCGTGGCTGCTTAATGTAAATTTCACTACCATGATGATCTTTTCTGTCAGTGTGTGAAATTTCAGAATTGAGTTGTGTTTTGATCGTCTTCGGATCTGAAACATTTTTTGAGCGAGGTTTAGTTTTGCATACGTTAGAGCTACTCTGGACGAAAACTTGTTGTGTTGATACATTTTTTCAACCAAAGCAAACTAGTTTATCTTCCCTCGGTGAACCATATCGTGAGGGGAAGGATTCATGCTGTGTGTTCATATTATATATGCACATTCTTTATATTGCATGAATTAGTCCTGATAGCGAAATGGCTAACCAGGGGAATGATTATTTTGCAGATGGGTGATAATCATGACAATGACAATCACGAGGCACTGCCCCAGCAACCTCCCTCTTTGGCTCAAGCTGTTGCAGCTCTTATCGCAGACCGCAACGAGCAGACGGAGTTGATAAGGCAACTGGTGCAAGCCCAGGTCAATGCCGGCACAGGTCGACATGCTCCCCCGCTAGCACCAGCAGAAACTGACTATGTCGGTTTTCTGGCCACCCAGCCACCTCTGTTCCATAAGGCCGATGATCCCCTTGAGGCTGATGCCTGGATTCGCACCATTGAGGATAAGTTCAGCATCCTCAATTGCACAGAGATGGACAAAGCCGCCTTTGCAGCGCAACAGCTGCGAGGACCTGCGAAAATATGGTGGGTCAATCATAAGGCTCTACTTCCCGCTGGTACACGTCTCACTTGGGATGAGTTTGTGGCAGCGTTTAAAGCTCACCATATCTCTACGAGCTTAATGAGGCGAAAGATGGCAGAGTTCCTAGCCCTGAAACAAGGGACTAACACCGTGCTGCAATATGCTCAAACCTTCAATCAGCTATCTCAGTACGGCGGTTTTCATGTGGATACTGATGAGAAGAAGCAGGATTGCTTCAGAAGGGGACTCAGCACAAAACTTCAGGACAAACTAGCTCTCACCACGTGCAACAACTTTACCGATCTGGTTAATAAAGCTATCACGCAGGAAGATGCCACGCTGGCACACAAAGCTGACAAGAAGAGAAAGGCACCTGCTGGATCCTCCAGCAATGCACCCCAGAGATACAAGCTGATTCAGACAGGGAATCAGCAGGCTTCAAACCGTCCTCCACAGCAGGGCCGTTGGGTCGCTAGGCCACCCCAGCAACAGCAGCCGTGGGTACCTCGTTTCCCGACACAGCAGCAGAGGCCCCTAATGCTACAAGCTCCACGCCCCACCAACTACCCTTGTTACAATTGTGGTAACCTGGGGCACTTTGCACGAGACTGCCGTCTGCCACCTCGGCAGAATATCTACAAGACTCCAGCACTGAGTCAAGGTTCCAGCCAGAAGGATCAGAAAAAGAAGGTTGTACCTGCCAAGACTGGTCGTGTGAACTACACCACTCTGGAGGAAGTTCCGGAGGGCACCCAAGTGATGGCGGGTACGTTCTCCGTTAATCACTGCCCTGTTACTGTGCTATTTGATTCTGGAGCATCTCATAATTTTATCAGTGAAGCATGTGTGGCACGACTTCACTTACAAGTAACATGCTTAGAGAGACCATACATTATTCAGACACCTGGCACCCGATTAAATGCTGGCCAAGTAGTTCGAAATGTTCCCCTTAGCTTGGGTGGGAAAAATTTTCCACTCACTCCCATTGTCCTTCCAAGCCAGGGGATAGATATCATACTTGGAATGAATTGGATGAAGAAGCATGGCGTTATCATCAATACCTCTTCTCGTATCCTTCAGTTCAACTCTTCCATGTATGGTTCTATGGACATTCATCTTTCCCAGCATGCAATTCCAGCCACTGTCATATACCATCTGGAGGGAAAAATTCTAGAAGTAATTCCGGTGATTTGTGAATACCCCGATGTGTTTCCTGAGGACTTGCCAGGTATGCCTCCCGATCGGGATATTGAGTTTGTCATTGAATTACAGCCTGGCACAGCGCCCATATCTCGAAGGCCATATAGAATGACTCCCAGTGAGTTAGCTGAATTAAAAATCCAGTTACAAGAGTTGCTGGATAAAGGCTATATCCGACCGAGCACCTCACCTTGGGGTTGCCCGGCTCTGTTCGTAAAGAAGAAAGATCACGGACTGAGGCTATGTGTGGATTATCGACCGCTGAATGCAGTCACCATCAAAAACAAATATCCACTTCCTCGTATTGATATTCTTTTTGATCAACTAGCCGGAGCTAAGGTATTCTCAAAAATAGATCTGCGATCTGGCTATCATCAGATAAAAATCAGACCGGTGGACATACCAAAAACAGCTTTCTCTACTCGTTATGGTTTATATGAGTATTTGGTGATGTCTTTCGGATTAACCAATGCTCCCGCTTATTTCATGTACCTCATGAATTCGGTATTCATGCCGGAGTTAGACAAGTTCGTCGTGGTCTTCATTGATGACATCTTGATCTACTCCAAGAATGAGGAAGAACATGCCCAGCATCTTCATATAGTACTTCAGCGTCTGAGAGAGCACCAGCTTTATGCCAAATTCAGCAAGTGTGACTTCTGGCTGAAGGAAGTACCATTCCTCGGTCACGTCATATCTACTGAGGGCATCTCTGTGGATCCCAGTAAAGTACAGGATGTACTCGATTGGGAAGCCCCCACTTCAGTTCCTGAAATCCGCAGTTTCTTGGGCTTAGCTGGGTATTATCGCCGATTCATCCCAGAGTTCTCCAGAATTGCGAAGCCAATGACTGAACTTCTTAAGAAGGGTGTCAAATTCTATTGGAGTGCTCAATGTGAGGAAGCTTTCCAGAAATTGAAAACACTTCTCACTTCTGCTCCAATCTTGGCCCAACCAGATACTACAAAACCATTCGATGTCTACTGTGATGCCTCGGGCACAGGACTTGGCTGTGTTCTGATGCAGGAGAACCGAGTGATTGCTTATGCATCTCGATCACTCAAGCGTCATGAAGAAAACTATCCCACTCATGATCTTGAATTAGCAGCTGTGGTCCATTCACTGAAGATCTGGCGACACTATCTTTTAGGTTCATTGTGCAACATCTATACCGATCACAAGAGTCTCAAATATCTGTTCACTCAAGCTGATTTGAACATGCGTCAAAGAAGATGGCTTGAGTTGATTAAAGATTATGAGCTCGAAGTGCATTATCATCCTGGCAAGGCAAATGTAGTTGCCGATGCGCTGAGTCGCAAAGCTCACTGTCATTGCATCTCAGCTATACCATTAAGCGAATCTCTTTGCTTTGAAATGGAAAAGCTGAATTTAAGTATTGTACCACATGGCACATTGGCTCATTTAGAGCTTACTCCTACTCTTCGTGATCTCATCATAGCGGCACAAAAGCAAGATAAGGGGGTGAAGGAAATTCAGAGAAGACTATCAGAAGGAGACCCTAAAGTGAATTGCTTCCACCGGGATAATGAGAATGTGTTATGGTTCAAGAACCGATTAGTGGTCCCTAAGAATCTTGAGCTTAGAAAACAGATCCTTGATGAAGCTCATACGTCACGATTATCAATTCATCTGGGTAGCAACAAGATGTACCAAGACCTGAAGCAACGATTCTGGTGGACTCGGATGAAAAGAGAAATTGCCAAGTTTGTGTCAGAGTGTGATATCTGTCGGAGGGTTAAAGCCAGTCATCTCAGACCAGCTGGGACTCTTCAACCCTTGAGTATTCCTGAATGGAAATGGGAAGACATTAGTATGGACTTTATAGTTGGCCTGCCTCGAACTCAAAAGGGATACGATTCTATTTGGGTTGTGGTCGACAGGCTAACCAAGTCAGCACATTTTCTTCCAGTCAGTACTCGTTATTCCACAAAAAGATATGCTGAGTTATATGTTGAGCGTATCTTATGCCTGCATGGTATACCCAAGACTATCGTCTCTGATCGTGGTAGCCAATTCACTGCTCGCTTTTGGGAACAATTGCATACTTGCTTAGGAACTCGGGTGATTCGCAGTTCTGCTTACCACCCTCAAACAGATGGCCAAACAGAGAGAATTAATCAGATTCTGGAAGATATGCTTCGTGCATGTGTCTTGACCTATCCACAGAAATGGGATCAATGTTTGCCATTAGCTGAATTTTCTTATAACAATAGTTATCAAGAAAGCATCAAAATGGCTCCATTTGAAGCCTTATACGGTCGTCGATGCCGTACACCTCTGAATTGGTCTGAAACCGGGGAAAGAACAATCTTTGGGCCCGACATGGTTCAAGAGGCCGAAGAACAAGTCCGCCTTATCCAAGCCAACTTAAAGATTGCACAGTCTCGACAGAAGAGCTATGCAGATAAAAGAAGAGATCCACTCGTCTTTAAAGTCGGTGATCACGTCTATCTGAAAGTATCACCATGGAAAGGCGTGCAAAGGTTTTGAATAAAAGGAAAGCTAGCTCCCCGCTACATCGGTCCATATCCAATTGTGGAACGATGCGGTCCTGTGGCTTATCGGTTGGAACTTCCAGCAAATCTTTCTGCAGTTCATAACATCTTCCATGTATCGCAACTCAAAATGTGCCTTAGAGTTCCGACTGAAGCTGTGGCAAGTGACTCGATTCAATTAGAATCTGATCTCACTTATTCTGAGCATCCTATCAAGATTATTGATCGCAAGGATCGAGTTACTCGTCGCACAACCAACCGATTCTACAAAGTTCAATGGAGTAATCACTCCGAAGATGAAGCGACTTGGGAGAAGGAGGAATTTCTGAAATCCAAGTATCCGGAGTTCTTAAACGCTCATCCAGGTACTACATCTTCGAACCCTTTCCGCATGTTTGAATTCTCTCATGCTTGAATCTCGGGACGAGATTCTTTTAAGGGGGGAAGGCTGTAACACCCCTGTGTTAATCGTCTCGCTAATCATGAGTTAACTCGCTAATCGTGGACTCGAATTCGTCGTTAACGCTAATCGTGTTCGCGTAGTAAACAGCTACTTAGCTGTGTTCGATCTCGTTTTTGCCCTTGATCCGAGCTCCAAATCAACTTTCACCCAAAACGAAAGTTGTAGATCTTCTTTTTCTCTACAACTTTTATTTTGGCCAAATTTCATGTTCCCATATAGAATTTTGAGTTTCAACTTGTCAAACTCGGGCTAAAATCATTAAACGAGCAAACAGTGCCCCTCCTGTGCTCGGCACTGTGCCCCGACGCCCATACCGCCGCCGTGGTCGCCGGCGAGCGCGTCCACGCGTCGGCCATCGCGTTGAGCGCCGCTCTTCACCTCGCGGACGACCTCGAAGCTTCTGGTGCCGTCCCCATCCTCCTTTCTCCTCCTCAATGCACGACGAGCCAAGCTCGAGCGAGCAGCACCGAGCAACCGCCGCCGCTCGTCGCACCGGCAAGTCCTCGCCGCCGCAACTCGATTCGTCGCGCTCCGAACCACTACACCTCGCCCCGAAGCTCCTCCATCCCTCCACGAGCCCGGCCGTGCCCTACCCCGGCCGAATCGGCCTAGCATCGAGCTCAGACCGCCGCTTGCCATCGCCGTTTCCGCCGAGCACCGCCCCTCTCCGTCGACGACCCTCTCCCGGCCATCTTCCGCCCCAAATCGACCCACGGTGAGCTCAATCGCGGCCCCCTCCTACTCCCCGACCCTATCCTCGCCGGAATCCGTCACCACCGCCCTCGCAGTGCCGCCGCGCCGCCGTGGAACGCGCCGCCCGCCACCTGCTCACGCCGCCGGCTCCCCCTGCTCCAGCCCGTGCGCTGCCTCCGCGCGCCCTAGGGCCGCCGAGACCCGCTGGACGCGGTGCCGCCCACCTCCGCCGCCGGCCGGCCTTTGCCGGACCGGAACACCACGCGCCGCCGCCGCCTTGGCCTTGCGCCGTCCCATGCCGCCGCCGCCCTTGGCCCTGCGCCTCCCCGCGAGCCGTCCGCCGCCCGCAGCCCCGGCCGCCCTAGGCCTCGGCTCGGCGCCGCCGCAGCGCCGCCGGTCGGCCCCGCCGGCGGGGAGTGCCGCCGCGAGCCACCCGGCCGCGCCCCGCGCGTGCGGGTGCGAAGCAGAGGAAGGGGGGCGGGCCGGGTCGCTGACGGGTGGACCCCGGCTGTCAGCCCCCCCCCTTAAAAGATGTTTTCCATTTTCTTATTTTAGCTGAAACTTTAAAAATCCATGTAAATTCACAGAAAAATGCGAAAAATGCCAAACCAGTTTTGTTAGGTTTCTAAAATCTTGATCTTCAGAGGAAAAATGCTTGAGCATGCACTTTGTCACTGTTACCCCTGTTAATTTTTGTTTTGTGCTTGAGCTAGTTTAATTATTACCGCTTATTCTATAGCTCTAAAAATTATGAAAAATTTGCAGTGGCTTACTCTTGGTATGTGTAATCCACTGTAAAAATTTCAGGTGCTAGTGATGTGCACTTTTGGGTAGATCTATTTATGTTCTTTTTCCTTGCTAGGGTTAGTTAATTGCTTTGATAGCAGTAGCTTTTGTTGGAAAATTTTGGGTGGCATGCTTACTGCTTCCGCATTAATCCGGTTAAATTTTGTTGCTAGGTCAGGTATGCAAGTTAGGGTTTTTGCTTATAGTTTGCCTAACCACGCACTTTTCTTTATAGAAAGGTTGTTAGTAGTTGTTTTTGGAAGGAAACACTTCAGGCTAATTCGAGTTAATCGTTTCATCGCATTATGTGCTTATGCTTTGCGCTATGTTCTAATTGTTGCATGACATATTTTATTCGTGTAGACGCCACGAACGAAGCTGTCCACGAGCTGATCGTTGAGCCGGTCCAGGAGCCACGAGCAGAGGAGCAGCAGCAGGTCGCCGTTGAGCACGCTCCAGCAGACCTAGTTAACCCCGCTGACCTGCAAGGCAAGCCCCGGAGCATAACCATAATTTAAATTATTCAATGTTTATTTAAGTATTGTGCATTTATGTTCTAGGAGTTGAATGGAACCATAGTATGCATGTTTTCCCTAGGTACTGTGGGCCTATACTAGTATGCAGGTGTCGATAGAAATGCTTTGCTAAATAGGATTTCGGTAGAAGTCGAGTGATTGCTGTCACTCGCGAGTTTAGGATCTTGATCCCTTAGCTTTGGCTTGAAATGAATTGTTGAGTAAAGAGAAATAGAGACCGGGCGGAAATGAGTTGGTTTTGGTATGGGATGGATGGAAAGTTAGCTCCGCCTGTGTCGATTGAGGACCGTTCCGTTGTTGGCAGTGCTGATCGAGGATTGAACAGTACTAACCACATACCGGAAGTAGGAGGTAGTCGAAACCGGTAAGCTGTGTACCACCTTACAGCGGTAATTTGAATTCCGCCATGCTACGCTGGGCGTGGGAGTTGGCGGGTGTTGGATAGGATGCCGCCTCCGGGTTCTCCGGGAGTTCACTGCGAGGGGCCCATCACCTGGGTTTTAGCAGGCGTAGTTCAGATGCCGTGGTAATGTGGAAACAGTTGACGCGAGTGGCCCGACGGGGCTTGCATGTGTCGTGTGAGTTAGGTCCACCTTGCAAGGTTAAATCGGATCGATTCGCCGTGACTCACGGTTATGAGAGCCTTGATCTCTTTGTCACATCGTAGTAAGAAAGTGGAATGAAAACGGAATGGAAAAGACTGGTTTGGAAGTTGTTAAAAGATAATCTGTTCCACCATGTGTGTTTTAGATGAATAGGCGAACTTAGTAATACTTGGTATACTAAATGGAGCTAAAATATTGAAAGTAAGGATTCACTTCTAGCAGCTTTTCAGCAAAAGAACTCCAGAGCCAAAAAGCTTTGCATGTCTAGGTAATGGGCTAAGTATACCCAGAGTCGGGTAAGCCTTGCTGAGTATTAGTATACTCAGGGTTGTTGTTGTAACCCCTCTGAGCAGGTTGTGTCCCGGCGGACTTCGAGGAGATCTGTGCGTCCTGGATTGGACAGCCGCTTCCTCAAGGATGGACCGTCGAGTGGGCCCCGTCTTCCCCGTGAAGATTGGGCAGGTTGGCGTCACACCGGTGGGCAGGTTGTGGAGCTCACCTTTTATCGTCGTCGTAGCTATCGTATTGTATTTCGAACTCAGTTTTAAACTTCCGCTGTGCGTTGAACTCTGTTGTTTGTATTTAAGACTTTTATGTAAAACTGGTGTTGTAAATTAATTTGAAGATTTCCTTATGCGGGTAACACCTGTGCTCGTCTTCGTACGGGTCTAAGTGCAATTGTGATCCTGGAGTACAGTAGTTTAATCGGGATTTTACCCGACAGCCTGTCAGGTTACACCGTTTTAAGTGCACAGTAACTGGAATAAGTATTAAGATGATGGTTAGTGCATTTAAGCCGGTTTAATTTGGACGGTGCTGCTACAGCGGGGCTCTGCCCCGCCGGCTGGATCCGGCACGGCGCGGCGAAGCGGCCCCCGCGTGGTGCCCAGCTCCCTCCTCCTCCTCCTCTCCGGCGAGCTCGAGCTCGGCTTCTCCGGTGGGGAGGCGGCCATGGCACGGCGGAGGACCCCGGCGCGCGCCCTCCTCTCTCCGGCGGGGAGGCAGTGCGGCCGCCCTCTCCCTTCCCTCGGCGTTCGCGCAGTCTGGCCCTCTCCGGCGACGGATCGGGAGCTCTAGCTCCGCGGCGGCTCGACAGTGAAGCGTCCCCTCATAAGAGGTTACTCAAATGTGATACAAATATCAGTCCCAGAAGGCTGATAACATATTTATTACATCAGATGGCACATCACCGTACAACTCTACGCGGTAATGGGCAATGAAGCACCACTATCGCGAGGATGAAAACTAAAATCCAAACAAGAACGTTAACTACGAAGAGGTCATCAGAGTCTTGTGCCATACGAAGCTTCCTGCGGGTGAACCTAACCACAGGCAAGGTTGGGTGCAGAACGGAATCCCTACTCAACGCCCTCGGGAATAAACTCTGGATCTTCCTCTATAAAAATTGAGCAAGGGTGAGTACAAACGTACTCAGCAAGTCCAACCACACCCACGGAGGGGGTATAAATAGAATACATGCACAGGATAAATCAAGGATAAGGATAGAGTTTAATTTTGCGGAAAGCTAATTTTAACTCATGCGAGGGTTTATTTTGGAAACCGTGTTTTTCTTAAAACAATACTTTTATAACCGGGGGGTTGATCCACACAGGATCCAAGATTTTAAAAGTTGCTACCGGACTCCTCATCCGCCATAGCACACGGCACAGCTGTCGGACACTTTTCCAAAACAACTCACGCCATCCCAACCATCCCCAGAAGAAACGCTAGTTATGTGACCAAACCATAACTCGCCCAGTACCGTGGGCACGGCTATTTGAATAGATTTTATACTCTGCAGCGGTGTGCAACTTTACCCACAAGCGGGGTACCACATCACGATCACCTTACTGTCGGTGCAAATCCCAACAAAGCCATTTTCCACCTTAGCTAGACCTGGCTAGCCAACACGGGATCTACCAAGGGGCCATTAACCTATCACTAAGGTTTAACCGGGGCATAAGTCACATAGAGCTTATCCCTTCTTCTTGATCACCCGTTGCCCTCAGCTTTCCTGATGGCTATCAGACTAACTAGTGGGGTTTATGCTAAGCCATTGCCACATACAACGGTCGAGTGGTTTGCACGATAGTTGAGTTAGGCAAGATGACACATCAACTCGGTCCTAAATGGTGACAAGATGGATATCTCCCAACCTTGCTCGACCACACAGGTATGAGCACACCTTTTGGCAATTCACACAGAAATGCCATCCATCTCATCGAGACACATCTTTCATTTATTTTCAACAAATCCACCTTTTCCCTTCCCACACACGCACACATTTTCCTTTATAAATAATCATATTTGATGTATAGTAGAACGAGTATAAGATCCTAAGCAATTCTAGCGGTGATTAACATCCACATAGAACGAATCGTATGTAGACATCAATCTAGGTGGTCAAGGAATGATCATAACAAGTCAAGGGGTGGCTATCCAACCATGTCTTAGCAGTAAAAGCATATGCAGTTTCGTAAAACAGGCCAATAGCTTGTGTTTATAAAACTGGGACAAAATATGTATCAAAGGATGAGATTGAACTTGCCGTTCGCAAAGCCTTCCGGGAAGTCCGGATCGAGGTACTGTCCTTCGGGTTTGGGGTCGCGGTACTGGTCCTCGCACACTTGCTTGTGGTACTACTCGTCGATGGGTTCTCCCTCGTTCACACCGTGATCTACGGCACACACAAACAAGCACACAATAAAGAAAAAGAAATAAAGGTTTTACCGTTGAGCTCGGATCGGGAAAAATTAAGATATGAAGATAGGAGTAATATTTTTAGTTGGTTTTCTAATGGCACGGCTGAAATTATGTTAGAAATGGCATGGTAAAGTTTTGGGGCAAATGGAGGATTTTTGGCGCATGAAATGACGAGTCGAAGGTGTGGTTAGGGGCTAAACGGAGGTTCAAGGGCTTCCTTGTAATTATTTTTGAGATGGCGAGAGCTCGATTGGAATTTTAGAAAATATCTGGGCTACTCTAAAAATAGGTAGGGGTTCATTTAGAATTAATTCTATGTGGGGGAGGGTTTATTTGTGAAAAGGAAAAATAGGAAGGGCTTCTTTAGAAAAGAACCTAGAGAAGGGGAGGGCTCTTAATAGAAAATGAGAAAGGATAAGGGGTTTTGGGCAAAACCGCCCTCTCCTTCTTCTACCTCGGGAGGGAGGGGGGCGGCCATGGGCCGGCGGCCCTGGGGGCTCGGCGGCGGCCGGGGAGAGGGGGAAAAGGGAGAGGGGAGCCAGGGGGTTCGATTCCCCTAGTTATTTCGAGCGGAGGCGACCTGTGGAGGTGGCGCGACGGCGGCGGGCGGCGGCCGGCTCTAGCTTGCGCAGCGGCGGTGCTGTGGGTGAGGGGAGTGGGCGAGCGGTGGCGGGAGTGGTTGTGGTGGTGGTGGACGACGTCGAGGGCCCAATTATAGGCAGGGAGGGGCGCGGGGCAGGGGGGCGCCGGTGGCCGGTGGCCGGCAAGCTTTGCAGGGCTTTAATGGTGGCGGGGCCGGCGGTGGCGCTTGAGGTGACGTTGGGCGGTGGCGCGTAGCGTGGTGAGGCGACGGGCGGCGCAGCGGGCAGGCGCAAGTGGCGCAAGTGGAGGTGGGGGTCGGGCTGCTCGGCGTGCCGAGCTTGACGTGGAGCGGCCGGCCGCGGCGAGCACGAGGGACGAGGCGGCCAAGGGGGTACGATGCGCGCAGAGGGCGGGATGGGCGAGCAGCGGCCGCAAGCGGGGGAGGCGGCGCCCAGGGAAGGTGCTCAGCGTCCAGGGGAAGGGGGACGGCGTGGGGGCGCTCGGCGTCGAGCAGATAACCCGGCGTGCAGCGCGTGGAGGAAGAAGGGAGAGAGAAGGAAGAAAGAAGGAGGGGAAAAAGAAAAAGGGAAAAAGAAAAAGAGAAGAGAGGGGAAAAAGAGAGAGAGAGAGACGCGGCGGGATTCGCGGCGGCGACCGCGGGGTCGGTCGAGCACGCGCGGCGGTAGGGCGGTACGCAGAGCGACACACGAAACGAGGAAAAGGGGCGGCGATTGATTTTGGTGTCGGACGGCGAAAATGCCGGGAAGGATTTCGAGGAATTGGGATCTCGGACAGAAGAAGAATTTGAAATGATTCTAGCTCAGCGTCGAAAAGATTTTGAAAAAAAAATTAGCGAGTAATTTATTTGGTTGAATTTTCGGCATGTTACAGACAGTGATGGCGAGCTTCCCCTGCCTCCCTCCTCCCTCTTCCGTCCTCCTCACGGCGCCTGGGTTCCGCCGGGGTCCCCTCGCCCAGTCTCCACGGGAGGCCGCCCGTTCCCACCCTGCTCGGCCTCCCGCGCAGGAGGCCTCCACCGGAGTGGTGACGTGGCCATGGCGGGCCGGAGCGGTGACGGCGCGAGCTCCTCCCTCCTCCGGCGCGGCTCCTCCTCCAGCGCGGCAGGCGGAGCTCGGCTGTGGCTCCCGTGGGCGGAGCTCAGCCGTGCCTAGCTTCGTCCCCGCGCGCCTCTCCTCCTTGCGGCTCAAGGAGTCATCCCCATGGGAGAGGAGGCCGACGACCATGGCGGCGCCCAGAAGCGGCGGCGGCGGCAGCGGCGGGCCCGATCCGGCGGCGCCACCTCCCGCCACATCCGCGCGGCGGGGCGGAGATGGACGTGCGGAGCTGGCCGCGGCGAACGCGCGGCGGGCCGGCGGGGTGGAGGCGTGGCGGACGCGGGACAGGACTGCGGGATAGAGGCGCCCGTGCTCTCCTCGGCCTCGCGGGGCGGCACTCTTCGTCCTCAATCCTGGCCGGCGCGGCGTAGCGCGCGGTCCGCCTAGTTTTCATTACTTTGCATTACTTTTTATCTTCCTCAAACTCTATCTCTTCCAACCACCATATTTGTTGTTCTTCCTTCGTCTCCGCGACGTCTGAAGGCGTTCTAGGTGGCCTGCCGATCCTAGAACAACCATGCGCGCGCTTTCCCTGACGGGGTCCCTCCCGGGAGAGCGTTCGTCGGTCGTCGCCGATCTTCACCGGCGACCGGTCTGACCTGTCTCATTGACCGGTCTGACTGCCCTGTGTAGGAGAGCTGCATCGAGCTTCTCCTCGCGCTGCGAGTTCGAGCGCAATCATGTGTTGGCCCTGATTTGGCGTCAACAATGATATTATTTTATTTTATTATACCCATGTTGGAACTCTTTATCAAGGGTTTTCTCTACGAAGATGTAATTAACATAATTTTTATGTAAATATAAGAATTATGAAAGTATGGGCTCGTATTTTAATACTATCCAACTAGCATTTAAAATATTCACATGAAGCAATTTAGAGAAGCTTATGCCTTTTGCCGATTAGTACACAAGCATTGCATGCAACTTATGCTAAATCAACTAGCATTTTGGTAGAACTTATAAGCATTTATAGGTTGGAATTAGGCAACAATATAATTATAGATGGGCAATAATATGGTTCTCAATATGCATTTTCCCTATATGTAACAACAAAAATATGAACACTATGTAAGTATTTAGGTAATTTATATGTAGGAATTAGGTAACAATATGGTTCCCGATAAGCATTTCCCTCCGGTTCATTGTTTGTGTCTGGTTTGCTGGTTAGTTGTACAAATAGGCATGAACAGGCTCACACAAGGTTTGAATTGGGGGATTTGCTAGTTACTAATAATGATTCAATTCCTTGTTTTGCTGGTTAGCTATCCTCACCAATTTTGGCAATTTGAGGTTATTAATACTGATTCAATTTTTTGTTTTGGTACCATAGCATGCTCACACAAATCTGATGATGGTGCCGGTCCATAATTGTTTTTGTGCTAGAGAATGAGCCTTTTAATTTTCTTAGAGTTCTTCATAAATTTGGTTAGTTGGTCTCAAAAAGTTGATTAATGTAACCATTGAGTTGAATGGTAGTATTAGTGAAGTAGAAATAACGTAATGCGAGCAGATTAGGAGGTTATGGTTGTAATTCTAGTAGAAAATTTGCTCCTGATCATACTTTTTTTATGTACTAACTCGAGTGACTTCCTAATATGGAAAGTAGCTTTTTTATTCTATTTATCTTTCCTACTAATCAGGGGTCCAAAAAAATAAACAGGGTTGCAAGGAGGGAGTACCATTTTTTCATGGTGCTTTTGATTCGACAAATACAACCACAAAGCAGAGTAAGTTAGACCCTGTTTGTTTTCACCAGCTTGTTTTTAGCCCTTGTCACATCAAAATGAATCTTACCATTTAGAAGTATGAAATAAAATTTATCTATAAAACCTTTTTGATTGATGGTGCTAATTTGTGAGACAAATCTAATGAGCCTAATTAATTCATAATTTGCTACAGTGATACTACAGTAACCATTTGCTAATTATATATTAATATACTTCATTAGATTTGTCTCGCAGTTTAGCCCTAGGTATCATCAATATATTCAAATTCTATCATCAATATAGCTAATTAATATCGGTACACATTAATGCTATGTGCCTAGGTATCAATTACTTTCTTTTTTTTCCTTTTCCTTTCTAAATGTTTTCCTTTCATTCTGCGATACCTAGTATTTGCTTTCTTTTTCTTTTTTTCAGTCTTTGTTTACCTCCTTTATGTTGCGTTTCCGAGATGTTCTTTGTATAAAGCATCCTAACAAGTTATATCGAGAACTTATACTTTTTAAAGACATATGCTGAACTTATGGATCAAAGTTGTGTGATAAATTTTTCTGATAACATTTACATAGAAGTTATAGTCTGAAAGAGTTATGAGAAAAAGTTTGTACGTGACATGAAAGTTATGTTGAAAAGTTATCCTATACAAATTTGTTTGGAAAAAATTATAGGTAAAAGTTATGCATGTCGAAGAAAATGTGCTAGGAAATTAATATTTGTGAAGTTATGCTATAAAAATATCATCTGATAGTTATGCGAAGGGAATGAGTTATGGTAAAGGCTTATTTTAGGCCGGCCGTAAATTAAATCGGTCGTACGGCCGCCCATCTGTGCTTGCACGTGAGGGCAACCAGATAAAGCAAAGGCACATCTGTGGGAATGATTTCAAAATAGAAAAGATCATAGTTTCAAAACCGAGCATCGAAATCAAAATCCGATTGCACAAGTGCGTTTGGTTCAATAAAAGCTTCAAAACAAGATCTCACACCACTATGTTTTAATGACATTTTTTTTGAGTGAAAGTACTTTTTTCGTGTATTCTAATTTTCCTATGATGTTTGCAAAAATTGCTTATGGGTTTTAATCATGTTGCTTTTGCATGCCCGAGTTCAGTTAAGTGGATATTGATGTTCATATTATGAAGATAGAATGCTTAGTGTCAATAGTGGATAAGGGTAAATAACTTTGTTAGGTAGGTGAATGTTGATCGCATGATCAATAATAGACAACTTTAGCAAATCGATTGAGCATTTTGACTAATCGATTTTGGCATTTTTTTCATTGTACATAAAGCAATTTATGTGTTTCGAAAAATATCGTTGAAATATATTCAAGTGAGGCCTTGTTTTGAAGATCTCCTCGAAAGAGATACAAGTGTGCAATCGGATTTTGATTTTGATGGGTGGTTTAAGAACTACAACTTTTTTAAGTTCTAAAATTGCTTGCACGTGCCACTGCCCGCACGTTGATTCATAATCATTGTATTTCTAAAACGGTGCGGCTGTACGAACAACTAAATTTACGGGCGGCCGTATTTTAGCTGTGTCCGTTAGTTATACACGCACATAAGCTGTAACTTTCTTTAAATGATCATGGAGAAACAAACTTTCTAGAAAAGAAAACCACATGCTGTGGAGCGCTCATAATCCTCCCGGCAGGCGTGCGCTGATTAGCAGAGCTGGCTCGGAACCACGATTGTGCGCGCATACACCGAAAGAAGTGAGTGGCCTGTCCGTGCGCGGGTGATTAAAAAGGAAACTAATATTTGTCGGAAATCGTCCGCTGGTTTTCGTCGTGGCGCGCGCCCGTGAATTAGCAGACCCCTTATTCGTGGTCCAGGTAAAAAAAAAGTATGTATAGTCGGCCGGCCTTCGGTTTTAGCATCTGAAACGGCGGGAACGCCTCCCGCACGAAGCGTACGGGGATCGCCGCCCCGTCCTCCCAGAGTTGTACTTGCGCGGAAGGAGTCAGGTCTGAAAATTATACAGGACAGAGGTTGCGCACCGTCCGCTTGCAGCTTTAGGTTTCCTCCTTGGTTGGCCAAGGATCCGCCTGCGCAACCCACCCACACAGGGCACGGCAAGTGTGCCGCCGGTCGGCCGCGGCGTTGCTTCGGCGGGGAGCGCAACGTGTACGCCGACGCCGGTGGTCGTCGGCCATCGGTCGGACCATCGCCCCCGCCCCGGCGTGGCGGGCGCGCACGCGCCGGCGCGCGTCACGTACGGGAGCCACGCGGTTTATCCACCGTTTCCGCGAGCGCCGGCGCGCCGTTGCAATCCCTCCACGCACGTCGGTGGGGTGTTTTATTCAAAAAGAAAAACAAAAAAAAAGACGAAGAAGAGCCTCCAGATTCTCTGGAAATCAGCCTGCAGGCCACCGGCCGGCCAGAAGCACCTCGACAGCACGATACGGTAAAGCATTTACTTTGATATTTCTCGCGCGTACGATGTGACACCAGCCGGATCGAGCTACTAGTGCGGTTGATTGATGGTTCAACGACCCGAGCTCCGTCGCGGTCTCCACGCCTGCTTTCGCTCTGTCTCCGTGGGCACCTGAGCATCTTTCGGGAATTCAGGTGTGCATGCCCGGCGTGAAAATGATGGGCGTCCAAGCGCCCGCACTGAATTTCGGCCCCGTCCTTCCATCCTATCGCCTGCTGGAAGAAGTTCGAAGAGGAACATGGGTGCAACAACTTGAGCATAATTTTCGCAGCAGGATCACCGATTCCGCGGCGTGTCACGTGTGTACGTGGGACGCAGACACGTCGTGCGGCAGTCGATTCCCCAGCAAGAACTCACGTCTGTTGATTATTATTATTATTATTATTATTATTATTATTATTATTATTATTATTATTATTATTATTATTATTATTATGCGAGGGAACTAGCGTTTACATCTCACTAGCTTCACAAATCCACAAAGCACGCGGCCACACAAATGAATGAAACGGGGCAGCAGGGGCACAACTAAAACGAGCCCCTGTTTCGAGTAAGAAAACTCAAACTAACACAGCATCGTCACCATCTTCGTCAACACATAGAAGAGAGGCAAGCAAGCACATCCTAATGACCTAGGCCTACCGCCTACACAATGTACAACTGCCGTATCGATTCCTACTACATGATGGAGCAGCCGTTGGGGTCGGTCGAGGGCGGGTAGTACTCGTGGTGCACCACGGTGGGCGCCGCCGGCGGGTAGTACCCGTACCCGTACGACGCCGGCTGCTGCTGCTGGTGGTGGCCGTAGTAGTGCTCCGGCGCGGAGCCGCCGGCCGTCGTCGCGGGATAGGAGTAGGACCCGCCGCCGTAGCTGCTGCTGCTGCTACCGCCCCAGTATCCGGAATCGACTCGCGAGAGGCCGGCGCGGGAGCCGTAGTAGCCGGCGGCGGCGTGGAGGGTGCGGAGCTCGACGAGGTCGGCGCGGCCCACCTTGCGGCGCAGGCGCGTGGTGAGGTCGTTGCAGTCGACGCCGTCGCCGACCACCCGCAGCAGGCTCCTGTCCTTCCCAGCCAGCGCCACCGACTCCACCCCGGCCGCCGCCGCCGCCACCTTCATCGCCCTGGCGCCCTGCTGGCCCTTGTCCGAGCCGCCCTGCATCCGGATCACCATCTCCGTCTGCAGCAGCAAACAAAGAAACAACAACAAGAAGAACGTCAAAGCCTTGATCAAATCGAAGCCCATGGAAGTTATGGAACTGTCAGGAAGATGTACAGGATGGGCGTGTCTGTGTGTGAGCGTACCCTCATGCTGTGGTGCTGCTGCTGTTCTTGTCGAATGTCTAGTGATGGGCGAATTGAACGTGCTGCTGCTGCTGCTATTGCTGTCAGGTGTCGAACAGGTTTGTTGGGAGCAGGGTGCCTGCCTCGCCGTATATATAGAACACGCGTAGGGGTAAGTTTCAGGGCAATTGCCGTGGCAGCGCGCGGCTCCTTCTCCGGCACCGGATCCTTTCCCTTTGCGCCGAAGCAGAGTGCCGCCCACGAATCCAATTGGCAGAAAAAAGAACACGGCGTTTCAGACCGGCCGTGGGTGGACAGCCGCACTTGGGATCTTGGATACGAGGAGGTGGGAAGGCTTGGAGGTTTTCACCAGCCGGTACGCGGTGTTGCGAGAATATACGCCGGCCTGGCGACGGACAGCTCGGTGGCAAGGAAGGGGAGCTTTGGCTTGCAGGCTGCGGCAAACCGTGTGGAGTGTTCGGGGCCACCTCGGGACTCGGCCACACGATGCGGGAGGTCGGTTGGGTGGACGGCCGGGATCGAGCGAGGGACCGGGGCAGCGCAAGTCAAAGAGTGTTGGTAACCCCGGCTGATCGAACGGCTCAGCAAATCCATTGGCGGTTGGGAACGGTCGCCAGGGTGCCTGCAGGTCAAGCCAGCTTCACCGGTCATCGGATCACCTGCGAAAGAAACAATTCGCCAATGGGCAATCATCGAGGCGCGATGTGATGACGGTGTCCAGCTGGTTCTTTCGCTTTCGGGCTGTGTTTAACTCGCGAAAAAGTTTTAAGTTTAGGTATTATAGCATATTTTATTATTATTTGACAATTAATATTCAATCATGAACTAATTAGGCTTAAAAAATTCATCTCGTATGAAACAGTTAAACTGTGTAATTAATTATTTTTTCAATTACATTTAATGCTCCATGGATATTTATGAAGATTTGATGTGATGTGTATTCTAGAAAAAATTTTTGGAACTAAACATAGTCTCATTTTCAACTATAGCGGCGTTTGTTCCTGATGCGGAGTAAATCAGGAGGTCTGAATTTATTATTTTTCTATTTTTGTTTGCTGGTGATCGACGGCATCTTTTTGGCAGCTCCTTTGTGGAACCGACGTACTCTCTCCGTTCCAAATTATAAGTTATTCCAAGAATTTTGGAGAGTCAAACCATCTCAAAATTTAACCAAAATTATAAAAAGAAATACAAAAATTTATAACATCAAATAGGTATACTATGAAAATATAGCTAATAAAGAATCTAATGATACTCAATTGGTATCATAAATATTATTATTTTGTTATATAAATTTGGTTAAATTTGAAAAACTTTAACTCTCTAAAATTCTTGGAATGACTTATAATTTGAAACGGAGAGAGTAGTACTTCTTCCTTACTATCACCATCGGAAGAAGCATCGACCTGACTCGGCAGCGCTCTGCGATTTTCGACTTCGTCCACGTTACACCAGGGACATTTAACACTCCCTTTGGTCTTCCAAGATTCTCGTGAAAATTGCTGCGGTTGAATTTGTCTTCAACACGAAAATTTTCTTCTCCAGGAAAATTGTGACAGGGATGCTAACAGAAATGGGCCGAGATACAAACACGGGTTGGGCCCATCAAGCCCCTGCTGGGAAACAGTCAAGCCCATGAAAAGGAGGAGTTTTATGAAAAGAAAAAAAAGTCTTTTTTTTTTGCCTCCCTCAACTTTGAGTCGAATTTGTTTTTCCTTCCTGAACCACAAAACCGTCCGTCCAGCCTCCTCAGACTCACAAAACCGTTCAAATAACCTCCCTGAGCGGTTTGACGGTGAGGTGGCAGCGGTTTTTCTATTTTTCTTTTATTTTTTATTTTGATTAAATCTTTGAAAAATCACAGTAAATCACCAAAAAATTATAAAAGGGAAAATCTAATTTTGTTCAACTCCACGTAAGTAGATCTACGCATTGAACATATTATATGATATATTTTAGTGCAAATTTTTTATATAGTTTTAGATATATGTTTTTCTGTAATTAATTTATAGTTATAGTCTCCATCATCAAATTACGATGAAAATTTTATGGTGGGCTAATCATTATATGTTTGAGCTATAGTAAAAATTTTACAATTATCGGATCATGTTTGACTGAGCTATTGATTTATCTAGGTTTAATTATAGATTAGTCTAGATTTAATTAAACCTAGATAAATCTATAGCTCAGTCAAACATGATCCGATAATTATAAATTTTTTACTATAGCTCAATCATATAATGATTAGCCCACCATAAAATTTTCATCGTAATTTGATAATAGAGACTATAACTATAAATTAATTACATAAAATCATATATCTAAAACTATAGAAAAAAATTTGTACTAAAGTATATCATATAATATGTTCAATGCGTAGATCTACTTACGTGAAGTTCAACAAAATTGGATTTTTCCTTTTATGATTTTTTTTGTGATTTACTGTGATTTTTCAAAGATTTAGTCAAAATAAAAAATAAAAGAAAAATAGAAAAACCGCTGCCACCTCACCCTAAAACCGCTCAGTGAGGTTATGTGAACGGTTTTGTGATTCTGAGGAGGCTGAACGTGTGGTCTAGGGAGGAAAAATAGATTCAGCTCAAAGTTGAGGGAGACAAAAATGATTTTTTCCTTTATGAAAAACAAAGATAGATCAACATTTAACAAAGCCCAAACAAGCCTACATTCCTCTCAAAAAAAAAAGTCTACACCGTTTCGATCTTTTTTCCCTCCAGAAATACTCTACTAGCCACGTCGAACCACCCGTCGACCGTCGTCGGCCGTCGCTTCAAAACAGAGGAATCCGTACTTAGGCTCTCTACATGATGGAGCAGCTTTCGTCGTCGGCCCGCGCCTGGTACCCATACGCGTAACCGGCGGCGGGGGGCTCGCACACGACGCTCACCGGCGGCGGCGGCGGGTGCTGGTAGTACCACGCGGTCGGCGCGTACTGGGCCGGCACGCCGGCGGGGACGGGGGCGGCGTCCTTCTTGTCGCCGCCTTCGTCCTTGGCCTGGGAGGCGAGCTGCACGATCTCCGCGGGCCCGACCTTCCTGCGCAGCGCGCTGGCGAGCCTGACGGGGTCGACGCCGTCGCCGACGACGACGACCTGGTCCCGGGCGTCGCCGGCGAGCGCCACGGAGTGGACCCCGCCCGTGGCGGCCACCAGGGACAGCGCCTTGGAGCGGCACCGGTCGCACGGCATCTCCACCTTGATGACGATCTTTTGCTGCGGCCGGCGGGAGGAGGAGGATGGCAAGACACAAGAATGGTCAGGATCTCCGTGCCATCAGTGTTGAATGGATTCGCTCCAAATCAGAACCGGGCGGCGGGGGAGCGGGGCAACAAAGTTGAGGAAGAGAAGGGAGATTCGTGCACCTTCATTGCCGATTCTTCCACCGGGCCGGGCGAGGCGCTCTGCAAGCTTCAGAATCGAAACGCCGCCTGGATGGGGTGGACCAAGGAGGCGAGCCGGAAGACTGGAAGGAAGCAGAGGGATGCAGTGGTGGGAGGAAGAGGCCCTCGGCGGAGCTAAATACTGCACACTGCAGAGGTGGAGCAGTAGCTGCATGCCTGCATGTGCACGAACTGCAGTCCAAGTCATGGCGAAGACTTGGGGTTGTTACCACGCGATTTAGAAAAAAAAGGAAAGAGATTAAAGAAGCAGAGTGATGAGCGAGTGATGAGGCCTTTACTCTTTAGTTTACGACTTACAGCCTTGGGTCGCTTTGTCTAATTGCCGCCAACGCGCAGCGGCGCTGGGGGAAGCCGCGTTTCAGATTCAGAGCGCACCCTACAGCGGGGGGCGTGCAAGTCAGCGGCATGCATGTGACTTGCATGTCAGCGTGCAGCGTCAGCTGCGGGTCGATCGATGGGGTTGGTCCGCATTTCAGCAACGAGCCCGCCACAGGCGCGCCAGGATTCTGTTCCGCCGGGCACGGTGCCGCCCGGAATCTGGACGGTGCTGATGGCTTCAAGATCGATGAACGAGGGGCCTGTTGTTGTTGATGTATTTAGGTACAGTTGATCTTGTGTTCGCTGGATGGTTAAAAGGACCGCAGGCAGACCTCGACAACCGGAAGAGTTCATGTGCAACGGGCACTCTACTTCTAGAGAAGAGTTCATGTGCAACCTGATTCCAAGCACCGGTTCCCGGACCGATGGCAAATGAAAACCTCTGTACGTACACCAACAATCGTGACACACGCGAGGATCCAAATTTACCGTGTGTACTCGCGGTAGTGACGACCCCCCCCCCCCCCCCCCCCCCCCGAGCGCCGCGCGGGGGTCCGGTTAGAACGACTTGGAAGACGGGCTCAGGTATAGATGTGCAAACGTGTAGCCCGGACCGACACTGCGCTAATACTATTTGACACTGACATTATTCGGTACCACACTACTCGACACTAATTCTTAGTTGTGCCGTGCTGGCCACTCGACCCAGGCACTACACTATAAGCACTTAACCGTGCCGTGTCGTGCCGGCAGCACGGTTAGCACGCCGTGGTAGTGCCGGCCCAGACACTTCCACCACAAAAAGGCTCAAAACACTCAAAATTCGGGTGAGCGTGAGAGGCGAGAGGTGAGCGTGAGAGGCGTCATTCGTGGCATATATACGCCGGTCGCTAGAACGGGTCTTAAGTGGGCTCCCGGTCCAGTAAACCTGTAAGGCTAACGACTAGTAGATCAGTTCTAACGGCTAATATCAAATAGGTACCGTGCTAGGTTCGTGCCGACCTATTATCCGTGTCGTGTCTGTGCCGGCACTACGTGCTAGGGTTCGGCCCACACACTACACTATGCCGTGTTCGTGCTGGCACTGACACTAAATCTATCGTACCGTGTCGTGTTCGTGTCGTGTTTTTAGTATCGTGTTCCGTGCCGCAACATCGTGCCGGCCCATTTGGACATCTATAGGCTCAGGTGGTCAAGGCGGGATCGATGGGCGTCCAAATGACAGGACAGGGCCCTGCTGCTGACTTGGTTGACGGGGTTAGCACATCTAGATCACCCCGTTTGGCACGCGAAGGGTTACGCGACGTCGGCGCTTCGTCGCCATCAAGGTCGTATTAATTCCGATGCTTCTTCTTGCTTAGTTCTAACTCTAGTACTCTTTGTTCACATGCCGACTTATTTTGTTGGGACAAGGCCATGGCATTGCCCGAATCGACACTCGATGAGCGCCGAGCGCGAGAGCGGTGTTCTAGATCGTCGTTCTGTTTGCCTGGGGGCACGTTCTTTAGGCGAGGAGTGGAAGATCGAGCACGAGGCGAGCCGGTTTGCTCCAAGATTTCGCAATGTTGTTCAACCTCGAGGGACTTTACAGCAGCCTTACCACCTAGTAGTCTGGTGATGATCCAACCACAGTCCACATTTGAGCAACGGACCATGCAGCTTCGAGGCAATCAATTTGGACTCGCACTCGATGAATCATATTCATTAGTTCATTACTAGCACATCAACCCGTGCTCATGCACGGGCAAACAATTTTAACAACCATATTGGCAAGGATTAGAGTTCATCAAACTGATGTTTCTATTTTTACAGAAATTTCTAGGATTTATTTATTTTTCCTACTTTCTTTGAGGACTTAACGTGATTTAATCATCAGTAACTAACCTTCTGTGTCATCGTCGAGGGCTCATGCGGGACGGAGCTAGCTAGGATTACATGTAGTCTGTGTTACCCGGACACCCATGTCTTAATTTTTTTGCCGAGCCGGATACTCTGCACCCGTGTCGGATTCCGACACCCGTATCGGATTCCAAGTGTTATTTGCCGTGTCCTCAAAAATTCTAACGAATCGGACACCCGCACCCGAGTCAGACCGACTCCTGCAGCCGTGTCCATGTAACACTGCATGTAGTACTTTTCTCTTCCGCTGAACAATCAACAAGACCGTGAGCGAGCTTGACTTCCAAGTCAGCGGTTTCAATGCTGAGATGTACTACTACAGCCCACGGGAAAGCGAGTGATGTGCGTATTTTAATTATTAAGCTGGGCTCCACTTGTTAGTAATCAGGAAATTTGGATATCACTCAGAAGATGATCTAAAGTTTGACTTCAACCTTCGCTCCAACTATTGTTAGGTCACCCTGATTTCCAAATTCAAATCACACACGGATCAACTGCAAATTTGCATTCTTGTTATTAGAACGCGCGCGATTTGTTTCTGGTAAAATTTGAAGGAAATTCATATGCATGCGGTCCAAAGTCCAGACATATAAATGCTCCACTTCCCATCCATCCAGTGCTATAAAATCCAAGAGTTTTGTAGTCTGTACAATACAGATTAGAGGACCGCCACTGGCTCAGAGCCAGGTGTAGGCAAAAGTGGGCTATTGCCCCCCTGTCATGCAAAATTTCCACTAGATGAATAGTAAATTTGACACTATTTATTATTTTAGCATCTCAATTACCAAAGATTGCCCCCCCTAATTCTTTGTTCTGGCTCCGCCACTGAGTACCGCTAGAAAAGAAAAGAAAACTACAATCTTTGTATCAACAATAATTATAGTAGCCCGTACATACGTACGTGTATTGTTCTCTCTACAAATACAAATTTACAATCTACATTATGGAGCAGATGCTGCTCTCCTGCTGCGTCTGGTAGGCGTACCCGTAGGGGCCGCCGAGGAAGAAGCCGCCCGGCTGCGACGGCAGCGGCGGGTAGCACCACGGTAGTAGTCGGGCACGGGCGGCTTCGTCTTCTTGTCCTCGCCGACCTGCAGTGTGACGGAATCGCCAAATTAAAATTCTCAATTAAGTATAATGACTGTTATTTAAATACATCGGACGCATTAGTTTAATGTTTAATTTAACAGTCCTTTCTCAGCCCACGTCCTGATCGAAACAACACCGATCACTACAAGAAATGTGGTGATCTATGACGAAAATTTTATGACATTTTAATGGAGCGTCACAATTGCACACAATCTATGACGAATTTGAAGGTATGGATCCTAGGCCCAGAATTTTATGACGTTTTATTGAATTCGCCAAAATTGAGCCCACAAAATATGACGCTTTATTGAATTCGTCATAACTGAACCCACAAAACATGACGTTTTAACATTATTGTCATAGAAAACGTCATAGTCCCTTTTGACATATATTTATGAACTATGAAACAAAATTTTATATAATAGTAAAAATAAAAAATAGGATGATGGCAAGAATCGAACTTGCAACCAGCAAGACATGAAGATTGCTAGTGAAGTCTTGCTAAGAACTACTTTAATTCCTGTTAGCAAGTGGTTTGCTTGTCCTAATGGATCACTAGTATCAATTGTCAAGCATAGTATTTTAATTAAGTCTACAACATTAATTCCACTATTATAATAGAACCAGTTCGTGCTGTTGATCCATTATTTTCTTGCTTGTTTTTTTCCGAGGCTGTGGATTCTAGTAGGAACAATTGGCGAAACTCGGATGAGCATGAAAAAGCCAAAGTTGTCATGTAGTACTAGTGCTGCCACCAAGTTAGGTTATATTCAAATCTTTCTAGTCATTTTCTGGTCTGCTATGTTACTTGTGTTACTTTATTTTCAGACGTAAAATACCTGCAACTAGGACTTCAGATGGAACTCATTTGCTGCAACTAGGACTTTTCAGAGACTAACTGTGATCACTTGTTGGTATTATTATTTCAGGGGCAGCTCGGCTTAGTGATGCAACATCAATAGCTTATGCCTAGGTGTTTGCTCCTAACCAAGTATGGCCAAAAAGGAACTCATTTGCTGTTGGAATTTAGGGTCGTGCTTTCCTTCAAAGTCCTAGCTGTTGAAATAATTGAATATAGATGGTAAGTGGCCATGACTATGTGAAGTGAGGCTAGTTATGCATTATTTTGAGATTTTTGCTAGATTGAAACCAAAGTTAGAATGTGATTCCATGCTGAAAGATTAAGTTTGTTGCATGCTTGCAGTTCTCAGGGCTCTGTACAAAGACCAAGAACCAAGTGCATCGAATTTGTTTGAGTGCCTCTGTAGAAAAAAAAAGAGAAATGATACACCTTATGTATAGATTGCCATTGCATGTTAGCTTTCAAATACAGCTCATTGCAATTCTAGATGAAAATTTTTTAGGGGATTTGCTGTTGTATTTGATGAAATGCTCTATCAAACATTTATGTGATGAGATGTTAATTTATTGTTGTATCTTGGGTTGGGCTGAAATGATCATGCTGTTTATATGTGCCTTGTAAATAAGGCCCAAATTGGCTCATGCGCCTGCTGCCACATCGTGGTCCATGTGGCGCGATGTCACTGCCATGTCAGCATCTATGTCATCGTCCACGTCAATTTACATGCCATCACTGCCATCCATGTCATCACCATGTCAGCAGCCACGTCATCCTTCATGTCATCAATGTGTGACATGCCAATTGAATCTGTGACGAAAATTATACTGTTCGTGACGTTAATTTTCGTCATAGAAAACGGGCTTGGGTTGGGTTTCAGGGGGCCCGGAGACATACCATGACGATTTTAAAACGTCATGGATCGAGCAATCTATGACGAAAATTTAAGGAACGTCACGAGGTGTGATCTGTGACGCTCAATACATGACGTTATTTGAGATCGTCATAGATACTGTTTTATGACGGTTTTTCAGTGATCTGTGACGAAATTCAATCATCATGGATCATCAGATTTTTTGTAGTGGATAGTTCCACGCGAAGGTGAGCGCAGATGGTACAAGCACGACACATATTTGAAAATACAGCAATTGTTATCGCCATAAATTAACAGGGCCGAAAGCAAGATGGGCTTGAAGCAGAAGATTGAGGAAGGCTTGCAAATCGGCTCCTGCGTGAGCATATGGGCCACATTGGCCGTGTATCCTTAGATTTAGTTTAAGCTTAGAGATAGAGTCCAATCGGGACAAAATTAGTTTAGATTGTTTCGCAAGTCTCCGGACTATAAATATGTACCCTTTGTTATTCATGAAAGGAGAGCGTCATCACGACTCGCAAACAACAACTCTCGGCATATCGCCACCCCTAATCCTAGGGTTTCATCCAAGTAAGTGGCATGCTGCCCTGATCGCTTCTTGCGATCAGGGCAGCGTAGTTCTTGCTTTTACCTTGGTATTACTCGTACTGAAGCATTTTTGATGGCGAGTAATGCTAGTTATCCTGATGTTCGTAGCATGGCTTTTAGTAGATCTGTTGTGCTTTATCGCTTATCATCTACGAATATCACGTTGTTTCTGTGCTGTCACGTTTCAATCTTATGCTAGTTCTTGTCGCATAGAATTAGTCGCACAGAAGCAACACTCTGCTTCTTTTTTGTTTAGTAGATTTGATCTGTTATGGTTTGCTCTTATCTTAGGAGTTGGCATAATATCTGCTAGGTTAGGCCTTGCAAACGGATTGGACGATCCAGTGGCGTAGTAGATGCTTTATCTTAGCCTTAATAGGGATTGTTCCGGGAATCGGCTCTTGCTAGTTTTTAGGCCTCTGTTTTGGGTTATGGTCTAGTTGTCAGTTACGTTCATTAGGCCTAGTCACGTGTAGGATGTTCCGATCTAGCAGTGAAGCTTTTACCATCATGGATTAGATTAGCTAGATTTAATTGAAGCAGCTTTACAGTTATTTGCTTACTTCATCGACATCTGGATAGTTACAGATCCAATCTGACACCGGGACTCGATCGGCTCTTTAAAGCCGATGCAAGAGTCGTCCCGGGGAGCCGACCACGGCTCGGACTTACGTTTACACGTGTCTTTGTATGCAGGAAACTGTTCGGAGCACGTCTACACCCTCCTGATCGGGTATAGGTCAGGTGGCACGCCCGGTTTTCCACAAAACCTCCGGGCGCGTGACGGAATTGCGGGCCGTCGACGAGGGAGCAGTGCCTGCCAGCGCCCCAGCAACCTCCCGGCTCTCCGTGCTGCCGGTCGCCGCTCGCCGGTGGGTTTCGGCTGACAACACATTCTGGCACGCCTGGTGGGACACTCGGCAACAACATCCACTGCAATGATGACTGGAGCTCAAGATCAAGAACCCGCTCTCAAGCCAGTCACATATGAAGAACTTCCTCCTGAACACAAGAAGAAGTATGACGAGATCAAATCTCTGCTGGAAGCCGATCTCATCGGCTCTTTTGAGAAGACTCGCAACCATGGCATCAGGTGGAAGGGGTTCTCACTAGAAGGCGTTCTTGATAATGTAGATCTGTCTGTACCATCTGAAGAGCGCACCAGAGCCCTGCGTCAGGAGATGAACTACATGGTGGTACATTCGCTACATCGGCATTCTCAGAGCCTGATGAACGAGCTTGAGCGCATGGCGCACCGCGTCGTCTAGGAGATAATCAAGAACCAGTACTCTCCATCGGGGCCAACCCTGGGGAGTCACTCAGAGGAAGCTGCACTGCATTCTAGGCCGCAACTGCCATTCTCATTTGCAGCTCCCAGGCCACAGAGCTCGCTGATCTACATCATCCACAAGATCGGCGGTGATCCTGGAGAAGGCCAGTTCCTCACCGAGCCACCCAAAGAGATCCCGCACGGTTACACGTGCGCTTACATCCCTGATAGCGTCAGTCCAGCACGCTCGGTGCAGATGGCAAACCCAGGAGCTTCTGGTGTAGACGCAGAGAAACAAGCATGGCTGGCAAAGTACGCTATTGGGCCGAGTGCTGAGCCATCGGCCCCAGGAGTTCTTAGTGTGGAGCAGGTTAGTGCAATACTGAAAGACCAGTTCGGCATCCTGCCCAAGAGGAAAGCGATCGGCTATTCCAAGCCGTATCCAAGTGATTATGACTTGATCCCACTGCCACCCAAGTATCGGCTTCCTAAGTTCACCAAGTTCAACGGGTCAGAAGGAGCCAGCTCCATCGAGCATGTGAGCCGATACTTAACGCAGCTTGGGATGATCTCAGTGTCGGATCCATTGAGGGTCCGCTTCTTCGGCCAATCCCTTACAGGCCCAGCTTTTGGATGGTATGCATCACTGGCTCCAGATTCGATCCGAACTTGGAGGCAGCTCGAAGATCAATTCCATACCCAGTACCACTCGGAGGCTGCCGAAGCTGGAATTGCCGACCTCGCTCAAGTCAGGCAGAAGCGAGGAGAGACTGTGTCAGAGTACATACAGCGCTTCAGAGAGGTCAAGAACCGATGCTACTCGTCGCGCATCACAGAGAAGGAGGCAGTCGATCTGGCTGTCCTGGGACTTGCTAAGCCGATCAATGATGCGGCTTTTCAGCTGGAGTTCACGTCTCTGGCGCACCTGGTGCAGAAGCTTACAGCATACGAGCATTACCACCCTGAGCTGTACCAGGACAAGTTCAAGCGCCATGTAAACATGGCACAAGCTGAAGAATCTGACGACTCTGGCGAGGAGCAAGAGGTAGCCGTGGCAGAGTGGACTCGGGGGGCAAACCCTATCCCGTGCAAGTGGGTCAAACAGCAGGGACTTGTGAAGGACTTCGACTTCGACGTGACCAAGGTGGAGCAGATATTTGATCTACTCCTCAAAGAAAAACAGCTGAAGCTCCCAGAGAATCACAAGTTGCCAACGGCCCAAGAGCTGCAGGGAAGACGGTACTGCAAATGGCACCACTCGTTCACTCATTCCACGAGTGAGTGCAAGGAGCTACGTCGACAGATACAATCGGCTATCGAGCAAGGCCGATTAATCCTGGCTCAACACACGATGAAGGTTGACACCAAGCCCTTCCCACAAGCTAACGTGGTGGAACTGTCAGACTTCAGATCTGAGGGCCAGGATCTGGCGTTCCAGATCAACATGGTGGGACCCATGCGCCGCCATGACAGGCAGAGGAGAGAGGCCGCTTCTGGCAAGCGGCCGCAGAATGAACACAAGTTGGAACAACAGCATGTGACTGAAGAGCAAGTGCGTCACATCCGCAATCAGCTTCCAGCTTCTAATCGGCTTCTGGAAAAATACCAGTACCAGTACCAGCTACGCCGCCGATATGAATCGGAAGAAGACGAGTACGAGCACCGCTCAGGAAGGACATTGGGGAAGCGCCAGGCTATACGCGACCACTGGCATTGCCCGTTCTTCAGGTACTGTTGGAATTCCGGCATGAGCCGATTACCTACTATAGATGATTGCTTGGAGTGCAGGCCTCGAGGACACCAGCAGGACAAGACATCAGTGTTCCGGCGTTTTGGACCCAGAACACGTCAGGATGACCATGTGAGGCGCCCACCCGGGGGTGATTCTGAGCTAGAGGAAGAAGACAGGTACCATCACCCACGGTGGTGTCCTGACGGGCTCAATCGGTCGCAGAAGCGCAGAGTACAGCGCTTGCACAATCTGGAAGAGGCAGAAGCAAAGTATCTTGACGTGCTGAGGAAAGCGCGTCCGGATCTCGCGGAGCAGGTCAGGCGACCGAGAAGGGAGGAAGAGCGCCCTCCAAGAAAAGAGTGGCGCCCCAGGCAGAAAAAAGCCGATGAGAAGCCATCGGCTGACGTAAACATGGTGTTCGTGCTCCCGTCGGAGTTTCGAGCACCCCAACCGGAAGAATTGGCTATCGCGCAGCTGGATCTTGGCCCGCGGCCAATCATCTTTGAGAAGCCCAAGGAGAAAAGCTACAAGCACCTGAAGGGGTTATATCTCAAGGGCCTCATCAACGGAAAGCCTGTGAACAGGATGTTGGTCGACACTGGCGCTGCAGTCAACTTGATGCCGTACTCTGTCCTGCGCCGATTGGGTCGTTCTTCTGCCGATCTGATCAAGACCAATGTGATGCTTAACGACTTCAATGGACAGCCATCAGAGGCGATGGGGGTTCTTAACGTGGAACTGACAGTGGGCCGCAAGACCGTACCAACATCGTTCTTCATCGTCAACAGCAAGAGTACATACACAGTGCTGCTTGGAAGGGACTGGATTCATGCCAACTGTTGTATTCCCTCTACAATGCATCAGTACCTCATCCAATGGGATGTCGATGAAGTAGAAGTGGTCCCTGCAGACGATTCTAGCGAGGTCTCTGTCGCAGATATGAACGCCTAGGATGCGGAAGGACAAGAGCCGATCTCAGGGATCGCTCTGGAAGACTGTGATCGGATCGAGGCGACAAAAAATGGACTGAGGCTGGTCTTATGCACTGGCCTCACAGAGTAGATACATCCTGGCAAGCTAGTAGAGAGGCCGGTCCCAGCAATCGGCCCCAAAAAATAGAAAAATTCTTTTTGTGGTCGGAATTGTTACATCGTGTACACATGATGGCCTACTCTGGCAGTTGGCCACTCGTTGACTATTCGGCTCTAAGTGGTAATAGAAGTATAGAAGCGGCCAGCCCGTGCGGTTGGCCAAACAATTTTTCTTGTCATCTCCCTGTGTTTGCCGCTGATCTTGTAGACAACAGAGACCCGTCTGCGTTCGCAGCTGGTTTTTCAAGCGACGGCAAATTAGGATATGGGTTCACGTCGGCTGACGATTTGGAAGAAATTGATATCGGTCCTGGGGATAAGCCACGGCCGACATTTATCAGCAAGAAGTTGGATCCGGTCTTGCGTGAGGAGATGATTGCATTAATGAAAGAGTACCGGGACTGTTTTGCATGGGACTACACTGAAATGCCCGGTCTGGATAGAAGCATTGGCTCCCGCTCAAGAAGGGGTTTCGGCCGTTTCAGCAACCAGCACGCCAGATGAAGGCCGAAGTCCTAGAGGAAGTCAAGAAAGAAATAGAAAAGATGTTGGATGCTGGGTTCATCAGGCCGTGCCGGTATGCAGAATGGATCTCCAGTGTGGTGCCGGTGCAAAAGAAAGATGGCCGATGGCGTGTCTGCGTCGATTTTAGAGATGTCAACAGAGCAACTCCGAAGGATGAATACCCGATGCCTGTTGCAGAGACATTGATCAACGCCGCTGCTGGCCACAAAATGATGAGTTTCATGGACGGTAATGCCGGTTACAACCAGATCTTCATGGCCCCAGAAGACGTGAACAAGACCGCGTTCAGAGTACCAGGCGTAGTTGGCTTGTTTGAGTATTTGGTTATGACCTTTGGACTGAAGAACGCCGGTGCAACGTACCAATGTGCCATGAATTACATTTTCCATGATCTCATTGGCAGATTGGTAGAAATCTACATTGATGATGTTGTGGTCAAGTCCAAATCGGCTGGGGGCATCTAGAAGATCTGCGCCAAGTTTTACAACGGACTCGAAGGTTTGGGCTCAAGATGAATCCAAAGAAGTGTGCCTTCGGTGTATCGGCCGGTCAATTTCTAGGATTCCTAGTGCATGAACGGGGAGTCGAGATCGGCCTGAAGAGCCAAGAAGCTGTGAGGACGATAAAACCACCTACTACGAAGAAAGAGTTACAAAAACTCATCGGTAAAATCAACTTTGTCAGACGATTTATCTCTAATCTATCTGGGCGCATTGAGCCGTTCATGGGTCTGGTGAAGATCAAATCTGATGATGAGTTTCGCTGGGGGGCAGAACAGCAACAAGCTTTCGATGAAATCAAGGAATATTTGTCAAAGCCTCCAGTATTGGTTCCTCCTCAGCATGATAGGCCGTTTTATGTGTACCTGTCCGTGGGTGACACTTCTATTGCTTCGGTGTTGGTTCAGAAGCATGATTGCCAGGAGAGGGTGGTTTTCTACCTCAGCAGACGCATGTTAGACGCCGAGACTAGGTACTCTGAAATCAAGAAGCTTTGCCTTTGCTTATACTTTACATGTACAAAGCTTTGTCATATTTTGCTCTCGGCGGAAACAATTGTTATATGCAAATCGGATGTCATAAAACACATGCTGTCGGCTCCTGTCCTGAAAGGCCGACTTGGAAAATGGATGTTTGCATTGTCAGAATTCGATATCCGATATCAGCCTGCAAAAGCGGTCAAGGGACAAGCACTGGCGGATCTTGTTGCCGATAGGATCAGTACTGATATTGCTGCGGTATTTATTCGTGCTTGGGCTATGTTCTTTGATGGATCGGCTTGTGATGATGGGTGCGGTGTGGGAATTCTGTTTGTCTCGCCTCGTGGGGTGACTTATTCTTTTTCCATCAGAATGACTGCCCCATGCACCAATAATTTGGTGGAATATGAAGCCGTTCGCAAAGAGATGGAACTACTCCTTGAAGCTGGAGCAGAAGCGGTGGAAATTTTTGGGGATTCAAAGTTGGTGATTTCTCAGCTCACGGAGGAATATAGATGTGAGAGCGAGGCTCTTTTCCCAATATGGGTGCAATGCCGTGAGTTGATGTCACAATTTAGGTACATCAATTTCCACTGGATACGCAGGACTCTGAACAATGAAGCCAATGATTTGTCACAGATGGCTTCCGGGTATAGGGAAGCAGCCGATGGGGTCGACGTGGAGGTTCAGTTTCTGGAACCTGGAGACTGGAGAGCCGATATCTTCAACTACTTGAAGGATTCGGCTCGGGGGGCACCCAGAAGGATAAGACTTAAGGCCATGAAGTATGTTCTGATAGGGGATGACATGTTCTACAGGACCTTGGAAGGACTACTGCTCAAATATCTGGGGCCTTCAGAGTCAAATCGGCTCTTGCATGAGGTTCATGAAGGAGCCTGCGGTACGCACCAATCGGCTCATAAGATGAAATGGCTGATTAGGTGATCGGGTTATTACTGGCCCACTATGCTTTAAGATTGTTTCAAATATTACAAGGGATGTCAAGCATGTCAGAGGTTTGGCAAAATTCAGATAGTGCCAGCATCAGTGATGAATCCTATCATCAAACCCCGGCCATTCAGAGGTTGGGGCATGGACATGATTGGACAGATCAACCCGTCGTCTAGCAAGGGTCACCAATGGGTCTTAGCTGCCACAGATTATTTCACAAAGTGGGTAGAGGCAGTGCCCATGAGGTCAGTAGCATCGAGAGATGTGATCAGCTTTGTCAAAGAACACATCATTCATAGATTTGGGATCCCTCAGACCATCACGACCGATGGAGGATCGGTCTTTATATCAGAGGAGTTCAGAAAGTTTGCCGATGACATGGGGATTAAGCTGATCAGATCATCTCCGTATTATGCCCAAGCTAATGGACAGGCTGAAGCATCCAACCAGAGCCTTATCAAGCTCATAAAAAGAAAGATCGATGAATATCCTAGGCGCTGGCATGAGGTGTTATCAGAAGCTTTGTGGGCATATCGTATTTCGTGTCATGGGTCCACCAAAACATCGCCGTACCATCTAGTCTACGGCCAGGATGCTGTGCTACCATGAGAAATCATGGTTGGATCAAAGCGTGTTGAGTTTCAGAATGATCTATCTGCTGAACAGTATGCAGCCTTGATGAACGATAATGTGGAGGACCTGACAGAGCTAAGGCTTTGGTCGCTGGAAAAAATCAAAGAGAACAAAGCTAAAGTCGCCCGTGCATACAACAAGAAAGTCAAACCTAAGGATTTCCGAGTTGGAGATTTGGTTTGGGAGGCGGTATTGCCATTGGGAACTAAAGACAAGAAGTTTGGTAAATGGTCTCCAACTTGGCATGGGCCGTATAAGATTGTTCAGGTTTTGCCTGGGAATGCATACATGCTCGAGGAATTGGACGGCGTCAAGTTTTCTGTTGCTGTCAATGGTCAGCATCTCAAGAAGTATTTCCTGAGCATGTGGGAAGGCGAGTAACGAAAAGCCGATGAGACCCATCTGGCTGCGGTGTAATAGGCCAACACGTTGAGTTGGCCGCACAAAAAAAAAAGAGTCATGAAATGCCAACACGTTGAGTTGGCCAGTAAAAAAAGAAAAAAAAAGAGAAAAGAGTCATGAAAGGCCAACACGTTGAGTTGGCCAGTAAAAAAAAAGGAAAATCATGACAGGCCAACACTTTGAGTTGGCTAGTGAAATATATGAAAAGCGAACAGCCGATGTGTGACCATCGACTTAAGATGTTTTTAAAGGACAGTTACAAATCTCAAGTTAACAGGCGGTGCTAATTCTCTCTTGAGCCTATCTACTGGTTCAGGAATTCTTCTATGGCGTGGATGGCTTCAGTACGGACGGCATCTGCTCGTGCTATAATTGCTTCGTCATCCTTGTCATCGCCTGTGACTATCTGCCGACTCAAGGTGCTGATTTCTGCAAACTCTGCTTGTATCTGCTTGGCTATTTCCTGGGTTTCTTGTTTGGAGTTTGCAATGGAGATTTCCTCGGCCTGGATGATTTCTTTGGTGGTGCGGACCT
This sequence comes from Panicum virgatum, assembly GCF_016808335.1. Lineage (NCBI taxonomy): Eukaryota > Viridiplantae > Streptophyta > Magnoliopsida > Poales > Poaceae > Panicum > Panicum virgatum. The sequence continues at coordinate 47,673,621 of NC_053145.1, forward strand.
TTTCTTCAAGTTCCGCCAGTTCTTTCTTCAGGAGGTCGAGTCGGTTCATGTTGGTAGACACGTCAGCTTTGATATCTAGAGTTGCTTTCTTCTGGTTGAGGGCCTTGCACTTTTGGGTAATGTCAGCTTTCAGGGAAGCTTGAGAGCGACGTGCTTCCATCCTTTGTTGTGCTTTACTGACTTTTATCCGAAAGAATGGGAGGTTGCTGGCTGACCAGAGCTTGATCTGCAATGGCTCTGGGAGTTGGGATTCTATTTGCTCGAAGATGTTCTTTATTTTGCTGGAATCGTCAACCAGAGCGGTGATTGGAGCAGATAGAAGATCCCTAATGAGCTGAAGCTGATGTGTCAAGTTAGCCGATTGTTGCAGAGATGATGTTTTTGCTCCAGGAACAATCAGACCCATTGATGCCGGGTCGAAGGAAAGTAAGCCTGAAATGTCAAAGCTCTATGGACATCTCTGGAGTTAGAACAATATGCATTTATGAAGCTATCGGCTGGTTCAGAATTGGTTTTGTAATGTCACCTGTTCTGGAGAAGAAGTATTGGTCGGTTCGGGAGCAATCGTCCTATCAGGGCTAGTGTTAGCGTCAAGAGCATTGACTGTATCAGCTTGTTCTTCGTTTGTATCCATCAGTGCATCAGGAGTTGCAGCCGTCTCATGTTGATTTAGGCCTTCTACATTGGAGGTTTCTTCAGCTATATCCTGGGAATAGAATTACAGTCAACCAGAGCATATATGTCTGAAATAAAGAAGAAGGTTTTGAAAGATGAGTTACCTGGTTGGTGTTGGACTCTGATGGACTCGGAGATGCTGGTGCTGGTTTCTTGATCACTCGTCTTGTGATCATCTTCTTTTTCTTGGTCAAGACTCGGGGGGCAATGCTTGCAGAAGTTTGTCTTCGCTTGGAAGCCGACTGTAGTAAGTCTGGCTGAACAGTCATTATCACTTTCTTCATTGGTGGTGATCCTTTGCAGAAGAGTACATTAGGAGCAGTTGGAAGGAAGTGAAATGGCTTCCCAGTGCTGGTCATGGGTTCTGGACCATCTTGTTGCTGCTAACAGGATGAACAGGTTTAGCCAAGAGAAAATGCATAAATTCAGTACCTCTTACTCGAGGATTACATATTCAAGATCGATTTGCTGTAGTCGAGGACCTAGAGCTTTTCTGAAGATATGAGTTCTCCACATGTTCCACCAAGTATCAAAGCCGATTGATGAGGAGATAAAGGACAGATCGGCTGGTATTGGGATGTGGAGGTCATCAAACATGCTGTAGCATCTTGAACTGGTGAGGCCATCAGGCAGATCGGCTCTGCTCTCCACCAAGTGGTGAATATGGAAGTGGGGAGGGACTTGTCCTAAGCCAAATTGCCGGGCTGCTATGACTGGTTGGTAAGATTCATAGCCTGGCTTGATAATTCTATTAGAAGTGCTGATGCCAACAGGAAGGAAGCTAGGTCGAATCATCAAAGAGTACAGATGCCGAGTGCTGTCGTCATCGGCAAAGTTATCTAATCTGAAGGCAATTGGGTTTTCGAAGGATTCAGATTCAGTAAATGGAAAGTAGAGGGGATTATCTAGTCCTTTGTAGAAGACTCTGAACTAGTTTGCTGCATCTGCTGAATTCAGTTTACTGCCAGGGAGACTGAACAAAGCTTGGCCATAACTAGTACATCTAATTGGTTTGCCATTCTCATCAGGAAAGGAGTTCTTGGTTAGGCTTTGGAAGTTGGGAATATGGTGCTGGAAGTACAGTTGTGCCCACAACTGAATAAACCACCAAGGGCCTCCAGTTCTCAGTTTCTTGTGGTTGAGCAAGTTAGATGTCATCAGATGGAGATATCTGTACGTTTCTCCAAGAAAAAGTTTGCCTAGGCCGGTGTGATTACCATGGGCCAGGTGGTAGGCCAAGGAGAGATAGTTCTTAGTTGGAGCTAAAGAAGGACCATAGAAGATGAAGTGCTCTAGCCAAAGATTTAAGAAGGCTGTGTGTTCCTTCTCAGTCACTGGACCTTTTGTTTTCATGTGCTGACTCATGTAAGTACCCCAGTTTGTGCAGTTGACTTTGGAAGATAGTTTGAAGGGGACTTCTGTCATTTTATGAGCAGCAGGATTAGGAGAGCTAATGTCTAGTCCAGTGATCATGGTAACATTCAGCAGAGTAGGGGTCATGGGTCCATGACCAAAGAGGAAACAATTCAGAGCATCAGACCAGAAATAGCCGATGGTTTTCAGAAGATTTTCATCTTTGTCAAGGGGTGACAGTGATAAACTAAGTGCATCGGCTATGTTCAAATCTTGCCATAAGGGCATGTGAGCTTTTGCTACTCTGTTGTACCATGTAGTCCAGCTTTCAGGTGGATTAGGCCAGGCTCTTAAGCAGTCGGCCCAGAGGTTCAAATCAATGTTTTGACTCACAAAAGGGATTCTATTTGCTTCACAAGAGATCAAATCTATGGGGTTTTCATGGGTTTGTGGGCCAAGACAGAAAGATTTTGGATTAGAGGGATGCGGCAAAAGGATGTCTGGCACCTGAAGTTTAGAGATTCAGAAGCATACGTATGGTGTCATGTTTCAGAATTTTAGTTTCAGAAGCTTAGTAAGCTGAAGAAAATTAAAGATTTGGGCCGAATATTACCTTCATGCCGCAGATTGCCGTATCATCAGTTGCAGAGCTTGTCGTCCGAGTTGCAGAATCTGCCATGGTACAGATCTGTTGGCTTAGGGTTTGCTTGCTGTGGGCTTTGATTTGAATTCCAGCTGCTTGGAGGGTTCTTGCTCGGATTTGTAGAGCTTGGTTTTCGAATTGCACTCGGATTTGAGGGTTCGTCGAGTTCAATTCAGACTGGAAGTATTATTCTTCTGCGGGTTGCTTCTAGTTTGAATTTCGTCGGCTCTTGGATATTTATGGAAGCCTGATGCATTGCCATCGGCTTTTTTGGAAGGTAAACAAAGACACGAAATTAAAAGGAACTCGATTTTATTAAAGGAGAGTTCATTACAAGGAAAGCCGATTTTACAAAGGAATCAATCCTTTAGCTTTGGGGTCCTATTCCTACGATGCTACCTACATCTACCAGTCGTAGGTGTCTGAACACCTACGGCGCTTCGGGCTTTGCGACGGTGCGTCTCCACCATCATCGTCGTCATCATCGCCGTCGTCGCCGCTGCTGCTGCCCTCGTCCTCGGCGCTGCTGCTGCTTCGCCTGCCGCTGCTGCTGCTTCCCTCTTCGCTTCCCTCCATGGGGGCTTTGAGGAACTGATGGGGGTTTCCCCCTGCCGCCATATCATCGCTGGAAAAAGAGCCGATCCCTTCGGAGGAGTCGGCTCCTTCCCAGGAGAAGGCGTCGTCTTCACTGCTCTCCAGTTCCTCTTGGAAGAGGGACTGGAGGTCTTCTTCTCCTTCAGTCATAGGCTCGTCCTCCTCGGAGGCGACCCCGAAGTTGAACTCCTCTGCATCCCAGTGCAGAGGAGCCAGCGCCTCGTAGGCTGCCGTCGGGTCCCACTCGGGGGTCGGCTCTCGACTCTCTGGGATAGAGTCGATGGAGGAGGCCGAGAGGGAAGAAGAAGAAGGAGGAGATGAGGAGGAAGAAAAGGAATCTCCAAAAGAGTTGGAGCCGGAGGAAGAGGAGATGGCCATGGCTGGTGAAGGATTGGGGTTTCTGTGCTACTAGCTTTGGGAAGAAGAAGGCGTTTTGCTGTGAATAAGAGCCGATGCAGAGGGAGGTTAAATAGTGAAAAGGTAAAAGATGGATCGGCAGTTTCACATTCTACGAGGAGCCAGTTGCAGAGACGTTGCGTCTTCCTTGGTGGTTGCGGTATGGTTAATGAGCATTAACGGGAAGATGAAGAGACGGATTGGTTTTGGAATTATCATTGCCAAACCAGGGGGGCGAAAGCAAGATGGGCTTGAAGCAGAAGATTGAGGAAGGCTTGCAAATCGGCTCCTGCGTGAGCATATGGGCCACATTGGCCGTGTATCCTTAGATTTAGTTTAAGCTTAGAGATAGAGTCCAATCGGGACAAGATTAGTTTAGATTGTTTCCCAAGTCTCCGGACTATAAATATGTACCCTTTGTTATTCATGAAAGGAGAGCGTCATCACGACTCGCAAACAACAACTCTCGGCGCATCGCCACCCCTAATCCTAGGGTTTCATCCAAGTAAGTGCCATGCTGCCCTGATCGCTTCTTGCGATCAGGGCAGCGTAGTTCTTGTTTTTACCTTGGTATTACTCGTACTGAAGCATTTTTGATGGCGAGTAATGCTAGTTATCCTGATGTTTGTAGCATGGCTTTTAGTAGATCTGTTGTGCTTTATCGCTTATCATCTACGAATATCATGTTTCTGTGCTGTCATGTTTCAATCTTATGCTAGTTCTTGTCGCATAGAATTAGTCGCACAGAAGCAACACTCTGCTTCTTTTTTGTTTAGTAGATTTGATCTGTTATGGTTTGCTCTTATCTTAGGAGTTGGCATAATATCTGCTAGGTTAGGCCTTGCAAACGGATTGGACGATCCGGTGGCGTAGTAGATGCTTTATCTTAGCCTTAATAGGGATGGTTCCGGGAATCGGCTCTTGCTAGTTCTTAGGCCTCTGTTTTGGGTTATGGTCTAGTTGTCAGTTACGTTCATTAGGCCTAGTCACTTGTAGGATGTTCCGATCTAACAGTGAAGCTTTTACCATCGTGGATTAGATTACCTAGATTTAATTGAAGCAGCTTTACAGTTATTTGCTTATTTCATCGACATCTGGATAGTTACAGATCCAATCTGACACCGGGACTCGATCGGCTCTTTAAAGCCGATGCAAGAGTCGTCCCGGTGAGCCGACCACGGCTCGGACTTACGTTTACACGTGTCTTTGTATGCAGGAAACTGTTCGGAGCACGTCTACACCCTCCTGATCGGGTATAGGTCAGGTGGCACGCCCGGTTTTCCACAAAACCTCCGGGCGCGTGATGGAATTGCGGGCCGTCGACGAGGGAGCAGTGTCTGCCAGCGCCCCAGCAACCTCCCGGCTCTCCGTGTTGCCGGTCGCCGCTCGCCGGTGGGTTTCGGCTGACAACAGCAATATACACAAAACTCTGCCATATGTTTTACAAATCAAGTTTGAATACATACATAATTTACAAACTTTATATTACTGAAATTCGGTTTCGAACAAAGGAAAAAGGCCTATAACTACCACAAGTGTCCACCGAGGAGCCCCCTAACGAGGCGTCTGGCTCCACAACCTCCTATCCCTCGGCGTCCCGACGGATGAACTTAACGCAGCAAGGACTGAAGTCTACATATGTGTGTCCTAAAATAATGATTCAATAAAAGTCCTGAGCAATTAATACTCAGCAAGACTTACCCGACCAATGATTATAACTTAGCCCACATACCTAGACATTCAAAGCTTTTTGGCTGGTAGTTAGTTTTGCGGAAAAAGCGACTAAAGTGAATCCTTATTTCCATATTTTAGCTCATGATTCTATATATCTTAACCATCATCTAATATTGACATATCTAGAGCAAACATAGTAAAGCATATAATAACATTACAAGTAATCATAACCATATATCATTTATATTTCATCTCATTTCTACGATGTGACGCATTTGATCAAGGTGCCCATATCCGAGAGCGACTGACAGCGAATCGATTCGATTTAACCTTACAAGGTGGACCTAACCAACACGGCACGCAAAAGCCCCGTCGGACCCCACGCACCAACCTTTCCCCTCCCTGCCTCGAACTACAGAACCGCCCCACCTGCATATAGTCAGCCGAGCCCTACAAAAGACCACCAAAAGTAAACATATGCATCCCAATTCTCCGCGGCCACTCGACTCGCCCTAAGGGGTGGGTAGAAGTTCTGTACTTTCGAAGCAAGGAAGTACTCGGCTTACCGGTTTCGACTACCTTCTACTCCCGGCATGAGGTTAGTACAATTCAAACATGATCAGCAGGGCTACACTTTTCCCGACTCGGACGGAGCTACATTTTTCCCGCCCGGTCTCAAGCTCTATCTTCCTTTTCATCCCAAGATTAGTATCTCATATATGGAAACTTAAAATATCCTATATCTCGCGAGTAACTGGAAATTACTCGACTTCTACCGAACCCAATTTAGCATAGCTCGTCTATCGTCTGACATATACTAGTATAGGTCTCATGGTACCTACGGGTTATGCATCTAAGGTTCCATTCAATTCCTATGACTTTAATGCACAAGAATAGATATATATATACATATATATATATATATTATATAATGTTGCATAATTTGAAATAAGGGTTATGCATCGGGGCTTGCCTTCGGGCTACTGCTCAGAGCTAGGGTCAGACGGGCCTTGGGCCGGGTTCTCACACCTCTCCTCCTGGGCTTGCTCCGGCTGCTCCTGCGGTGCCGCAATCACCTCGTACACGACGTCCTCAACTACGGATGCTACACGAACGCATATGAAATAATTTGGTGCAACTCAAACTATACAATCAATATACTTTAAAAAGGAATATCTTGCAGACTGTCCGCGCCCAAATGGTGGACCGTCCGCAGTACAATTCCGCAGACCCACCAGACCCAACTACGTCTCTGGACAAACTTCAAAACTATAGGGCAGACTGTCCACTCCAAAATAGCGGACCATCCACAGTTCAACTCAGCAAAACCACCAGAGGCGACGACGCCTCTGGACAAATTCTAGACTCTACGGCAGACTGTCCGCTCTCCAATAGCGGACTGTCCGCAGTTCAACCCTGCGAAACCCACCAGAGACAATATCGTCTCTGGACAAATTTCGAACTCTACGGCGGACTGTCCGCTCTCCAATAGCGGACTGCCCGCAGTTCAATTCTGTGAAACCATCAGAGACAACAACTTCTCTGGACAATGTCTAACCTGACTTGCGGACTGTCCGGCCCTCCTAGGCGAACCGTCCGCGATTCCTGTCTTTTGACACCGCGCGCCGCCACCAGTGAGGTCGGCGCTGCAGCGCGGCGCACCGTTCCTGTCGACAGTGACCCGACTGACGGCGAGGCTAGCACTACACCATCTACTGGACGAGACGCACACGGGCATGGGTGATGCACGCGAAGAAATCAAGCCTAATCTAGTCGGCGACGTGCGGCCCGTGGCGGTCAAAAACGACTTTATGGAGAACGTGTGTGCAAACCACTAGAACGTGGAAGAACGAGGGGAGCACGAGCATGAGTGGCTCACTTACAGTCGATTTGAGCCCTTGGACGAAAGAAACGGTGCCCGGACGATGGAGTTCCACGGTGAGGTCGAGTTTGGGCGAAACTCGAACTGACGGCCGGGGAATCCAAAATTCCCGGCGAGGTGGGGGTAGTGGCGGCGGTTGGAGGGGTTGAGGAGGGAGCTAGGGAGTTGGTCAAGCTTCAGGTGCGGTAGATTTGAAATCCATGGAGGGGAGCTCGAGGATTCGGCCGGCGAGCGGGAGTCGCTCAAGCGTCGTCCATGGCGTCGGGAGGGAGAGGGAGAGTGAAACGAGAGAGTGGGCACGGGTGGGTGAAGGGAAGGTGCGCGCCTTCAATGCGGCGTACGGGATGGCCGGGGATAGGCTCGACGGCCGGCACGTGGCGGCGACCGACGATCCTCGGTCACGGAGCAGGTGAAACAGAGTGTGTCGCGGACCGTCCGCCGCCCCAAGCGGACTGTCCGTTAGGCAGGATGTGCGTGGGGCCGACCTTCCTGCGCAGCGCGCTGGTGAGGTGGATGGAGTCGACGCCCTCGCCCATGACGACGACCTGGTCCCTGTCGGCGCCGATGATCGCCACGGAGTCGACGCCACCCGCCGCCGCCACCAGCGCCATCGCCTTGGACCGGCACTTGTCGCAGCTCATCTGCACCCTGATCACGATCTTTTGCTGCACAGTTCGTACCACCGACGAGACCGCGTTATTAAGCTTCTCAGCCGAGATTACAAACTAGTACTGTTATAATGAGAAGAGTAACAGCCTATGCTGCAGCAAAATCACGGAGGCCAGGCCATGGTCGACCGATGCGTGTACCTTCATCTCTGAAACGGTTGGGTGTCAGCTGCGGCCGCGACAGTTTCTGTGCTTGATAGCTTGAAAAACTTGCTCTGAGCTTGAAAAACTTGCTTGTTCAGAGCCAGAGGAGCTCGTCTTGCAGGGTTGCCGTCGAGGTGGCTGGAGCAGAGCGCCGCGCAGCCGGGCTGGTGTTATATAGCGGGGCCGACCTTCCTGCGCAGCGCTCTGGTGAGTGGATGGAGTCGACGCCCTCGCCCATGACGACGACCTGGTCCTGTCGGCGCCGATGATCGCCACGGAGTCGACGCCACCCGCCGCCGCCACCAGCGCCATCGCCTTGGACCGGCACTTGTCGCAGCTCATCTGCACCCTGATCACGATCTTTTGCTGCACAGTTCGTACCACCGACGAGACCGCGTTATTAAGCTTCTCAGCCGAGATTACAAACTAGTACTGTTATAATGAGAAGAGTAACAGCCTATGCTGCAGCAAATCACGGAGGCCAGGCCATGGTCGACCGATGCGTGTACCTTCATCTCTGAAACGGTTGGGTGTCAGCTGCGGCCGCGACAGTTTCTGTGCTGATAGCTTGAAAAACTTGCTCTGAGCTTGAAAAACTTGCTTGTTCAGAGCCAGAGGAGCTCGTCTTGCAGGGTTGCCGAGTAGCGAGGCCGCGGGTGACCGGGTCGGGCGGGGTGCGATTGCGAAGCTCCGGGCCCAGCGCTTGGAAGAAAGCCGCGTTCCGGGAGAAAGCCGCGTTCCGGGAGAAAGGTGCGTGCCCCTTTGGGGCGTTGCACGGGTCAGCGGCGGCGAGCACGCGCTCCTCCGTTCCTGGGGAGCACGAAGCGATCGGGCTTGCAAAGCGGGGATTTCTTTCTCCACCTTGCTTCCTTGCTCGCCAAGGAGCTGCGGTCCATCCTGAGCCCGCGTTTAGTTTGCACAAGGTTGGCGAAAAGTTACTGTAGCACGTTTCGTTGTTATTTGACAAATAATATCCAATCATAAACTAATTAGGCTTAAAAGATTCATCTCGTGCTAATCAGTTAGTCTGTGTAATTAGTTATTTTTTCAACTACATGTAATGTTTCATGCATATGTCGAAAGATTCGATGTAGCGGGTACTTTAGGAAAAATTTTGGGAACTAAACGGGGTCTGACTCTGGAGGAATTCTTTTTCAAAGTTTCTGTGGTGGCTGGTGACCAAAGCTTTCCCCAAGCCGCTCCTCTACACTACTAGTACAACGTACACTCTCTGTACAGTGCATAGTGCAAACTGTACGGTGTACAAATCCAGTCATCCTGCACGTGGAATAAGATATGATTTTTAAAATAATTAAAATCCTAAAAGAATACTCGATCTGGTGTGTTAGTTAATCGTTGCACTGTCCAGCCCACTTTCACCATCTGGTGGACGAGCTGGACTCAGACGCGCACGGTACGGTCAACATTTTACCATCCGCCTGTCCTCGATCAACTCGCGCTACAAAATTTTTTTTTCATACATGAAATACTAAATAAAGTTTATTTGTAAAACTTTTTCATAGATGGCTGCAATTTTGCGTGACGAATCTAATGTCGGTAATTAATTCATAATTAGCTACAATAATACTACAGTAGTCATTCTTTAATCGTGCGGTTAAAGACTTTATTAGATTCGTCTCACGAAGTAGCGCAGAGATTGTGGAGTTAATTTTATAAACTGACTTTATTTATTCCCGTAAGTAATAGCCAAAGTTTGCGCTACTCCCTAGCACTAGGCAATCAAACAGGGCCCTGATGTGTATATTCCTTGAAGACCGAAATACTCATCACATGTCCGGTTCGGCAATCCAACAAAATTCCTCCGACGTGGTTGACGGGTTTACGTGATCTTGAAGCTTCTTTCATCGCCGTCAAGAGGGTCCCGAAATTTAAAGTCATCTCCAGCGAGATCCCTATCATTAGTCTTCACTTCCCCCACACGGCCACACCTGCTCGCTAGCTTATTAAATGCTTATCAATCCCATCGCATCGCCTGATGATCCAGACACGGCCATCGCCACACGCGGCTAGTTAGCATCGGTGGTTAGGCATGCCACACGCGGCTAGTTAGCATCGGTGGTTAGGCATGCCAGGTGCGATCAGTCGAGAGATCATCTTTCAAAAAAAAAAATCAGTCGAGAGATCGATCGTACTCGAGAGGAATTCGTCTCTCTCGCCATGGGCTGGCTTTCATTTCGTGGCATGTCTCTCTCGCCATGGGCTGGCTTTCATTTCGTGGCCCCGTTTGGTTCGTTTTAAGATTCCTAAACACCGAAAAAAGAATCCCTCCCGCATGCATGGAGTACTAAATTAAGTTTATTTGTAAAAAATTTTAGGGATGGGGTAACTTTTCGCAGTGAATCTAATGACAGTAATTAATGATGATTGGATATGGTGATGCTACAGTAACCATCTTCTAATTACGCGGTCAAAGATCTCATTAGATTCTTCAGGATTTCTAGCGCAGAGGTTCTGGAGTTAATTTTGTAAACTACTTAGCTTGAGACCGTAATTAGCAGTTAAAGTGTTGATTTCCTAGCATTCTAGGAAACCAAACGGAGCCCATATGTATTCTGCAAGATATCGAGTTACAGCACGAGCGTTACCTACACCTTTTCATCAAGTAGCTAGGAATTAGGAGGGTTTGCAAATTGCAATGTTAGAGCATCTCTACGAGCTTTGTTAGCTAAATTTAGAGATTGTAGGTCCTTAGTAAAAATAGAAAAGTACCTAATTATATGGAGTAGTCCAAGAGACTAGTTAAAATATAATTGCTATATTCAAAAGTGTATCCACACCAACCAATTCCATCATCGGCCCCTTCCGATTCCACCGAGATCGATCAGTTCAGGATGGCGTGACGTGAGCGCCGCCGCCCTGAGTCTTGCCGCCGCACCCTAAGTCTTGCCACCGCCGCTGCCCCTGTACGTGAGTGCTGCTCGACCCCTGTACGTGAGTGGCACTGCTCCTTGAAACTTTACGCCTGGACGTGAGCTGCAAGTTGCATTGTCTGGACGTGGAGGGCAAGACCATCGGCGACAGCCTCTGGACCGCGCGGGAAGAAGCGCTGCGCGCGCGGAATTGAGCAGCCGGCGCGGGAGTAGCCCAAATCCAGGCGGGAACGGAGGTCAACGCGCGGGAGGCGAAGGATGCAGAGCGCCAAGCGCTGGCCAAAGATGCAAAGCGGAGCTCCCTGGATACAAAACTTGGACAAAACTTGGATAGAAGAGGACATCGATACAAGGTCTATTGGATGGGGGTTTTTGGACATTATTTTATTTATTTAGCTATATCACCTAATATACAAGAGTTCTTGGAGATGCTCTTACCGGAGATGCTCTTACCGTTACACCAAATGCAGGTTGCGATTGATGGAAAGAAAAAAGAGGCGCACCTTTTTTTCCCTTTTAGCTCATGCCCTCCCGTACGTCTGGATGATTTTGTAAAAAAAACAAAACAAAAATAGAAGGTAGGAACTTAGCTCATGCCCTCCTCTCTCTCTCCCCCCTCTCTTCTCTTCTTTAGTCCCTCTATCCAAAAGGGGTGACTAAAGTTTAGTTACCTGACTAATGTATCTAAACAAACATGTCCTCAAGTTGAATACAGCCAGAGCGAGCGCTGGCATGTCAACGTCGCAATTTACACTCAGTCCAGAGACCGGACTAGTGTTTTGTTTTCCTCTGAATGGCTAACACCTAACAGAACGTGGACATCGATTGACCTGCAAGTCAACGATTGAACTGCTGGCATTAGAGTGAGGGGTGCATCCCCTGGATAGTCCGTGTCGGGGCCGTCCTGAAAGATTCTCCGCGCTCTTTCTAGTAAAGACTGGCTTGGATCCTCTAAAATTTGGTTTATTTCGACGACCAGAACCATATTTTCCTAACCTGGTCTGTCCAACCAAAACATCGTCTGTAACTAAGGGCTCTCTACTTGCCCGCACAAAATCCCAACGATGCTTCTTTCCCAAAGGTTTGCTCTCGTACTGATCTCATTTCGAGCAATCTATGAACTTACATAACATTTGTATGATTCGGTTTGAGCAACAGATCCTAAAAGGACCAGATATTCATATGACAGAGCTGTGTATTATGCATTCAATTCCTCTGTTTTCTCTCTCACTCCTCGCCCTCTCCCTCCCCTACTCTTGCCAACGGCAACGACAGAGAAGAAGCTCCCCCATCAATCGACAGCACTCAAGGTTCTTGTACTCCTAGCCACAATGCCTTCCGTCGCCGCCATGGCACTCGGCTGCGCCTACATCCTCGCCCCGTTCCTCGACTCCCTCGACGCGGCCTCTCCGCGCAGCGCCGCACTTGAAGCAGCCTCGCCGTGCTCGACGCGGCCGTTGCTGCCGCCCTCATCCCCTCCCGACCATGTACCTGCTCGGCGTCATCTTGTCAACCTACACGTGACCTCAGCGCCGCCCGTGACCCCATGGGCCGCGAGATGCCTTGCTGCCCTGTCCTGCGCCATGGCGTCCGCCTTGCTCGAGCCTCTCTGGCGCTGGCAGTGGCTGCTCCCTGCCGCGGCGCTCCAGGCTGACTTGCTCGCCGCCGCCGCCGCCGAGTTCGAGGGCGCGGGCGCAGCTGTTGTGATCGGAGATGGAGTCGTGCGATCGATTGGAGAGACCGAGATCCAGATACTCAGCATGGGGATTGATTGGAGGAAGGAAGCGATGGAAACGTGGACCCTCAACAAAAGATTCGATAAATTTTGGGTTACCCAATTACCCACAGGGTAAACCCAAACTAGCACCAAAATTTAGTGGGTTGACTCTATAAGGTAATTACACTATTTTTTGGTAAATTGGATAATGGGTAGTTGGGTTGACCCAATGAAACTTGCATCCTGAACTACAACACACACTTTGAACGGCAATCCAAACCCCTCTGTTTACATTATGGAGCAGGTGTCCGCCCGCGAGTAGCCCCCGTACCCGACGGCGCGGTGGTCGTGGACGGCGCCGGCCAGGTGCGGCGGCGGGTAGTGGTGGTAGTACAACTGGGAGTAGTACTCGGCCGCCGCAGCCACCGCGGCGGGGGCGGGGGCCGGCGCCGGCTTCTTCTCCTCCTTCTTGTCCTCGCCGACCTGCAGCAGCTCCGCGCCGCCCAACTTCTTGCGCAGCGCGGTGGTGAGCTTGATGGAGTCGACGCCCTCGCCCACCACGACGACCTGGTCCTTGCCGTCGCCGGCGAGCGCCACGGAGTCCACCCCGCCCGTGGCCGCCACCAGCGCCATCGCCCGGGACCGGCACCGGTCGCTCGCCATCTGCACCTTGATCACGATCTTTTGCTGCAAGTGAACGAAGACGCTTTTGTTTCAGGCTTCCAGTGGACGGAGGTCAGCCGGAGCAGAGCGCAGAGAAGCAGGAAGAAGCTAGCTGCTCCAGATGACCAGGAGGATCGGAGATGGTGTCGGTGGTTATTACCTTCGCCATGCCTGAACTCTCGTGCCCGCGCGGTGCTCCAAGCTTGGATTGGAAAGGAAAGCTCAAACGCCTCGCGGCTGTCGAGAGATCGTTGGTATGGAGATAGAGCCGGAGTGGAGAGGAGAGGCCCGTGTCTCGCAACTGCTCGCTTTGCTGTGGTGTGGGAGGGAGCAGAGCCGCTGCTTTATATAGCCGCCATTGCACACGGCTAGTGGCGGCTTGTGTACTGAGCTGAGCGCGTGGCGTTTCATGGGGTGGATGGAAACTTAATTAGGACGCGGTTAGAAGAAGCCAAGAAGGGAGAGGGTACGGGAGAGAGGAGCGATTGCTTACGACTTGACCCGCTGTGGTCGCTCACTGAAGCGAAGACTAGGCTGGCCTTGGAGAGCACGACGATGGAGCAGTCGTCGCCGTACTTGTCTAGCGATCTGGATCTACTGGGTCACCCCTAGCTAACGCGGCGGACAAACGGAAACCGTGTCCCGAGCACACTACCGGCACATGCATGCTAGCGGTCAGCTCCTCCGGGATCAGAGTCGAGTTCCTGTCGTTAATGAAGGAAGCGGCAGCCTAGCTGCTGCTTGTTCGTACTCATGCAGGGTCATGTCCCAAATTGAATCCCGGCCACGGCATTCCTCCGACGTGGTTGATGGGGGGATCGGAGTTCCGTCGCAGCCGGCCGTCTCGCACGGCAGGGCAGCCGATATGGCTCGTCATCCGGCTCTGTCGTCAGCCACATGTGCAGCTTATAGTGTCACAGATTGCTGGGCGCTCTGTTCGTGAGGTGATCGCGCAGCTTGACCTCAAGGTGCCAGCGACGGCAACGTGCGGGAGATGAGAGATAACCGTGACTTGCGAAGTGTAACGTTCTACCCCGCAACGGCGCGAAAACGTTTGATGGGTACAGAGTTTTTTTTTAAAAAAAAGATGGCTACGATAAACTAGACCGGGGCTGGACAACTTGACCTGGGGCGACGACTCACCATAGACGAACCAAGCGGTCCTTACCAACGGCGATCAGGGAGCGCACGCGGAACCATCGCGAGATCTGGGGTCACGGCCAACAGATGGGCTGTATCGGGTTCGGGACCACGCGGGGTTGCCAAGGTTGAAGGTTCCACGCGGACCACACCTTCAAGCGCAACCTTTTTTAAAACAACTCTGCTAGCATCTCAATGTTTGATAGAAAATTATCCATCAGATGTTCTGGTCTAACGATGAGAATTCAGACATCCAAAATTATATGTTGCAGCATCACAAATTAAATTGAAAATATTGAAAAAAATCTGATCATTTGTTGCAGCAGCTTAAATCATCTCTTGCAACATCCTAAAAAAAAGCCTTCGCAATATTAAAAAATCTTTGCAATATCGCCAAACCCCACTGGATGCCGAAGGTACACATCTCCCGGAGGCACCCATCGTCCTCAACTGGGCCTTCAATAGTTTGGGTATGCGAACGAGCCTCTGGCTGTGGTAGAATAGCTCAGTGGAGTGCTACCGACCCAGGTTCGATTCCCATCGGGAATAAATTTGGGTGTGTGTGGGTGTGTGTGAGTCTACTCATGGGCGCGTTCCGAGACTACTCGGACAATTCCGTCTGTGTTGAGTCCGGTTAGTGTGAGCGCCTAAAATCTTATATGGCTCGGACAATTCCGTCTGTGTTGAATCCGGTCAGCGTGAGCGCATAAAATCTTACATGACTTCCCACTGTTCCTGAGTGCTTCAAAAAAATATTTTAGATATCTAACCACTGACGCCACTGTCGCAACCGGCGATGGTGGACGCGCTCGCGTTGGTTCAGCTCATGCGCTTGCGCGCGCTCCACCATGCCCCACAACGCCACTGCGTCGCCACCGAACACGCCGCCTCAGTTGCGACCGCCACGCTCTCCACAGCCAACTGGGGCGATGCCCTGTATATGGGTGCGGGGGCAGCTGCACCCAAAAAAAAATGAAAAACAATTATTGCACCTAGATTTTGATCTCATAAGTACCCTGTCGGAGTCCCGACCCGGGGGCCCGGATCCCAACTAGTAAATGCTGCGAGTTCCCTTGTCCCAAATATTGATGTAAGAGGCAACACAGTAACACACGGGTTTATCCTGGTTCCGGCCACGGGGCCGTACGTCCAGCAAAGGGGTAGTGCGATGGCACTGTATTATCTTGCTTCTTGCACCCGTAGTGCTTGTAGTAGGGGTACAGACGAGGCGAGAGAGGGAGGGAGGGAGGCTCCCAAGTTTCTGCTAGAAGAGGGGTCGGTTGAGGTGAGTGCTTAGTAGTGCTGAGAGGTGATGATGATCGCGAGTGTGGGTGACTATGGTCGCTGATGCCCGGAATGTCCGAAAAAAGAGAGTCCTGAGCGCGAGAGCGAGCGCGAGAGTGCTTAAAGGAAGCCCGCCTCCTCCTTTTATAGTCACAAGGAGGGGCGGTGTACATGAGCAGGGGAGTATGGAAGTCGTCGTTTTCCCCCGAATCGCGGGGGGTACAGTAGTCGAACACTGTAGGAAGTACACTGTGGGGCATGGCGTCGGGCGTGGCAGTCCTCTGGGATATCGTCCTTGGTCCTGCGGAGATCGCGCCGGCGTCCTGCCAGCCCTTGCAGGCGGCGTGGTCGTCGCTGGTGTATGGTCTTCTATATGCGGCACGGTGGCGTTCTGCGGGTCCTGCATGAACCAGCGGTAGCGAGGCACGCGGCGGTCCCGGACCCCCTGGTCGGAGTGCGGGCGTGCACGCTAGGAGGTCCGGGAGACACGTGGAGGTCCCGGACCCCTCGAGGGGGGAGGTCCGGGACTCCGTCCGTGTGTGCTGAGCGCCCCTCTCTGGAGGGGCCCGTGACGTCGCCGGATCCCTTCCCAAGCAGGAGGTGGGTCCGGACGGCCGGAGCAGGCTGAATAGTGCCGGGCGCGTCCCGTCCCGCGTCGCAGGTCCCACAGTGTTGCCACAGCACCCGGGATGGCGGAGCAGTGACCGGAGTTGGCGGATGGGACCCTGGTCACTGCCACTGTGAGGAATGGCGGCCTGACACCGTCTGTCCTGGGAGCCGTGGAGGAGTGGTTGGCCTTTAATGCCTTCGTACGACGGGCGGGTGAGCGGCAGGGCCGTTTGTCCCTTATGCCGAGGGGTGGCCTCGAGCGAGGCGGAGATGAGGTGCCCGCTCGAGGGTAGGTTCGCTACCCTCGAGTGAGGCGGAGGTGGTTTGCCCGCTCGAGGGTAGATTCGCTACCCTCGAGCGAGGTGGAGGTGCGGGGCGTAGTCGAGGGTCCCGATGGGAGCCCTCGAGCGAGGCGGAGATCGCCCCACGGATCTCAGGGGGATGCGAATGGGCCGTATGCTGGGCTTCTTTGAGTCCTTTCCTTTCTTCCAGATTGGAAGGAGGTCATGGACCTTCGTGGACCTGGCTGCCTTAACACGTGTTTGCGTTTTTTAGAGTGATCTTAGTACCCCGATTAGGGTGTCCCTAATCGTGATACCCGACAGTAGCCCCCGAGGCTTTGGTCGAGTCAAGGGATCGGCCAAAGGGTATTTCGGCGATTTTTCCCCTTGAAGTGACCGGTCGGTGCTGTGCACCCGCCAGGCGCATCTGGGTGCCGGCCCAGCGGATGCGACAACTCGTCGGTCGGGGTAGTGCGCCTGCGGGGAGAGTACTTCGAGGCGCGTGCCTTTTTCGGTCTGTTCTGGGGACGAGACGTGTCTGCGCGCTGAGGGGGGGCCAGGGCGACAATGGCGCCTGCTGCTCAGCAGCTGGCGCTTTCGTCGCGCTGTCTCGCGCTCAGGGCCTCGGCTCCACCTTCCCTGGTCGCCTTACGGCGCGCCGTTCGAGGGTGGTCGGCCTGGGCCGATGCTGTGTCGCTCAGCTTCCAGGGTCCCGGCTTTATTTTGTTCGGTCGCATCTCGGCACGGTAACCGAGGGTATCTTCCGCTCGTGGAAGGCCGCGCCGTCACGGGCGGTCCATACTTCCGCCCTGCAGCAGGCTTGAAGTTTGGTGCCCAGCGCAGCTATAAATAGGGGTCGTGGGATTCCCTTTCCTCTCCAACTTCCCTGCTCTTTTTTCTAGCTTTTCCTAAGTCCCGTAATGTTTTCCTTTGCCTTTCGTGACCAGCCCCCAGATGGGGTGGCCTGGCTTTTTTAGACTCTAGTGCTAGAAGAATGTTTGCGTTCGGCGGGGGAAGACCGGAAAGGGCGTGCGCACCATCCCTCAGCTCCAGTGGGGTCAGCAGAAGAGCATTGGGCCCGTGGGGTCTTGCTCCTGCGATGTCCCCTAGCCTGAAGGGGGATGGAGACGCCTGACCATGGCGCTGGTGCCAGGTCCAGTGGCTGTTCTTCGCATCGTCCCCCCCGGCAACAAGGTTGCTCTCGGGGAGACGGTGTGGAGGGTGCTGTCCGCCAGCTCGACCCCCCACAGAGTCTTCGGTGGAGGAGATCCTAGAAGAAAGCTTGCGAGGAGAGCATCCCGCTGGACCCGTGCGGTCTGGGAGCAGTTCCTCGCATCCCTAGCAGCCTGGCCGTCGTGTCAGCCAGGGGCTCGATGCCTTTCTTCGCCGTTCGCTCCTCCCCAAGACAGGGAAAATTGCCACGCATGTGGCAATGTGTTTGTACCTTTCGACGGCTTCGCGCCGGTAACCCTTTGTAATCTTTATTTGCATTGTGCAATAAAGTCCCTTCCTCCTCTACGGGGAGGCTGACTGAGGGTAGAGGGATATACAGAGGGTTATAGTCCTCGAATATGTGTGAAGTCTCCTCCGCGGGGGCGCGTCAGCGCACCCGTGGGTGTAGCCCCTGAGGCCTTGGAGGAGAGCTTGTGCTCGTCCAAGGGCTATAAACATCTCCCCGCTGGGTTGCTTCACTGGGGTGGCTGTCCAGTGTCTTTTTCAGCCGGCAACGGTACTCTTTCAGCCACCCTTGGCTTTCTTGGTGCTAGTACAGCGACCCGGCATTCGGCTAAACCATCAGGCGGGCGCGCGTTAATAGTGGGGGACTTGGTTAGACATACGAAGCTTCACAATCGGCGATTGTCGACTTATTCGAGGGTGCGTCCTGAGCCATGGTGTGCGAGGAGCCCCCGAGCCTAGGCCCATGTGAAGGCGTTCAGGGGAACCCTCGTCTTAGATTACGACCCTCGTCGCCCTTTCGCAGGGAGGAGGGGTGAAGCGCACCATGCTACCCATGCCCGGGCCGCGAGCTATGGCTGTTTCGGTGAGTTGTTAGCGGGTAGTTCAAGCGGACGTCCGTGTCCCGTTCGATAAGGGTCGGCTCGTGGTCCATGGACACATCACATAAAGCGCTTGCGAAGGTTCGCTAGGCGGGGCTCGGACCTGTTCAATAGGGTCTGAGGGCTCGATGCTCTCCCTCGATGGGATCCCCCTTCTAGGCACCCTCGACTGGCCTTGAACGCTGCGTAGGATGTCTCGAACTCCGCATTTGAGGGTAGCTTGTATGGCTCATCCTTGCAGCCCCTGACTCTGGTGATCCGGGGCGCCTGTCGAACCCCCTGAAGGGCCAGGCTTCGAACCCCTGATCAGTAAGGCCTCGGAATGCGATTCCTTCGAGGGTAAAGAGGCCCCCGAAGGAATATTCCGTCTTGATTCGAAAACGTCGCAAGATCGCGAGTCACGTGCGCGCGTCTCCCGCCGGTGGTGGGCGACGTGGCCTGATTCGTGCGGTGCGGTGTGGGCGCGCCTTTTCAGGCGAGAGCCTCGGGCAGATGAAGCGGCGTGGGCGGCGGCTGACGGATGGGATAGCGCAACAGTCGCGCCGTGCCCGCCGGTTAGTGTGCCGCATTTATTGCTGCGTGCGCGCGTGGGAGACCCCGCGGTCGTGGGGCCCAGCCGCTAGCGATAGACAAAAATCTACCGCATTCAATGCGGTAGATTTGGGCCGCGGCTGCGGCTGCGCCCGTCGCGGTGAAATAAAATGAAAAGGAATGGGTTGTTTGGGCTGACCTGGCCATTTGCCTTCAGGAGAGTACACGTTAACAGCGGAGGGTTTGTCTTAGACAGGTGGAGCTTCACAATTGAAGGTCGTTGACTTATTCGAGGGTGCGGTTTGACCCGTGGTGTGCGAGGAGCCCCCGAGCCTAGGCCCGTGTGAAGGCGTTCAGGGGAACCCTCGACTTTGATTACGACCCTCGTCGCCCTTCCACAGGGAGGAGGGGTGAAGCGCACCATGCTACCCATGCCCGGGCCGCGAGCTATGGCTGTTTCGGTGAGTTGTTAGCGGGTAGTTCAAGCGGACGTCCGTGTCCCGTTCGATAAGGGTCGGCTCGTGGTCCATGGACACATCACATAAAGCGCTTGCGAAGGTTCGCTAGGCGGGGCTCGGACCTGTTCAATAGGGTCCGAGGGCTTGATGCTCTCCCTCTATGGGATCCCCCTTCTAGGCACCCTCGACTGGCCTTGAACACTGCGTAGGATGTCTCGAACTCCGCATTCGAGGGTAGCTTGTACGGCACATCCATGCAGTCCCTGACTCCAGCGATCTGGGGCGCCTGTCGAACCCCTTGGCGGGCCAGGCTTCGAACCCCTTGGCGGGCCAGGCTTCGAACCCCTGACCAGTAAGGCCTCGGAATGCGATTCCTTCGAGGGTAGCGAGACTCCGGAAGGAATATTCCGTCTGATTTGAGAACGGCGCGGAGTCACGAGTCACGCGCGTGCGCGTCTTCCGCTGGTTGTGGGCGACGTGGCCCGATTCGTGTGGTGCGGTGCGGGCACGCCTTTTCAGGTGGCAGCCTCGGGCAGACGAAGCGGCGTGGGCGGCGGCTGACGGATGGGATAGTGCAACAGTCGCGCCGCGCCCGCCGGTTACCGTGCCGCAGTTATTGCTGTGCGCGCGCGTGGGACTCCGCGGTCGTGGGGCCCAGCCGTCAGTGACAGCAAAATCTACCGCATTCAATGCGGTAGTGTCGGTGTCCCGACCCGGGGGCCCGGATCCCAACTAGTGAATGCTGCGTGTTTTCTCGTCCCAGATGATGATGCAAGAGGCAACACAGTAACACACGGTTTATCCTAGTTCTGGCCGCGGGGCCGTACGTCCAGCAAAGGGGGTGTGCGAGGGCACTATATTATCTTGCGCCCGGAGTGCTTGTAGTAGGGGATACAAGTGAGGCGAGAGAGGGAGGGAAGCTCCCAAGTCTTTGCTAGAAGTGGAGTCGGTTGAGATGAGTGCTCAGTAATCCCTGAACATCCTCTTGGAGAGAGAAGCCAGAGAGCGAGAGACCAACCCCAGATCAGAGCCTCCAGCCGGGGGAAGCCCACCTCCTCCTTTTATAGTTATAAGGAGGGGCGGTGTACATGAGTGGGAGCATGGAAGTCGTCGTTTTCCCTTGGATCGCGGGGGTACAGTGGTCGGACACTGTAGAAAGTACACTGTGGGAAGGCGGCGCGCGTCGCAGTCATCCTAGATATCGTCCTTGGTCCTGTGAAGATTGCGGCGGTCGTCCTGCCAGCCCCCGCAGGCGGTGTAGTCATTGCTGGTGCATGGTACTTGGCGCGGTGGCATTCGGTGGGCCCTACGGATTAGGTCCCTGCAGGTGCCCGTGATAGTGGTGACGTGCGATGGCCCCGGACCCCCTGGTCGGAGTGCGGGTGTGCACACCAGAAGGTCCGGGGGACATGTGGAGGACCCGGACTCCTAAAGGGGGGAGGTCCGGGACTCCGTCCATGTGATCTGAGCGCTCCTCTTGGTCGGACACGTGACGTCGCCGGACCCCTTCCCTAGTGGGAGGCGGGTCCGGATGGTCGGCGGGAGCAGTACCGAGCCTGTCTTGTCCTGTGTCGCAGGTCCCAAGGCACTGCTACAGCGTCTGGGATGGCGGAGTGGTGACCAGAGTCAGCGGATGGGACCCCGGTCACACCTACTGTGGGAGTGGCGGCCTGACGTCGCCTGTCCTTTGAGCCGTGGCGGAGCGGCCGGCCTTTAATGCCTTCATACGGCGAGCGGTTGGGCAGCGGGGCTATTTGTCCGTTGTGCCGAGGGGTGGCCTCGAGCGAGGTGGAGATGAGTCACCTGCTCGAGGGTAGGTCCGCTACCCTCGAGCGAGGCGGAGATGAGTCGCCTACTCGAGGGTAGATCCGCTACCCTCGAGCGAGGCGGAGATTGCCCAGCGGGCCTGAGAGGGACCCTCGAGCGAGGCGGAGATCGTTCCGCGGGTTTGAGGGGGATGTGAATGGGCCGCACACTAGGCTTCTTTGAGTCATTTCCTTTCCTCTAAATGGGAAGTAGGCCATGGGCCTTCGTGGGCTCAGCTGTCTTATTAGGTGTTTGCGTTTTTAAAGGCGGTCTTAGTACCCCGATTAGGGTGTCCCTAATTGTGGTACCGGACAGTAGCCCCCGAGGCTTTGGTCGAGTCAGGTGATTCGGCGATTTCCCTTTTGACGTGATCAATCGATGCCGCGCACCTGCCTGACGCGCCTGAGCGCCAGCCCGGTGGATGTGACAATACGCCGGTCGGGGTAGTACGCCCGTGGGGGGAGTACTTCGAGGCGTGCGCCTCTTTGTTTGTTTCAAGGACAAGACGTGTCCACGCGCTGAGGGGAGCCAGAGCGACGGTGGCACCTGCTGTTTGGCAGCTGGTGCTTTCACCGCGCTGTCCCGCGCGTAGGGCCTTGGCCCCGGCGTTCCTGGTTGCTTTGCGGCACGCCATTCGCGGGCTGCCGGCCAGAGCTGACGCTGCACCGCTTAGCGTCCAGGGGCTCAGCTCCGCTTTATTTCGTTCGGTCGCATCTCGGCGCTGTGACCGAGGACATCCTTTGCTCGTGGAGTGCCGCGTCGTCACGGGTGATACAAGCCTCCGCTCTTCGACGAGCCTTGAAGCTTGGTGCCTAGCACAGCTATAAATAGAGGTCGCGGGGTTCCCTTTCCTCTCCAACCTCCCAGCTCTTTCTTCCAGCATTGCCCAACTCTTGTAATGTTTCCTTTGCCTTTTTGTGACCGGCCCCCAGATGGGGTGGCCTGGCTTTTTTAGGCTTTTGGCGCTAGAAGAATGCTTGCGAGCGGTAGGGGAAGACCTGAGTGGGCGTGCGCTCCATCCCTCAGGTCAAGTGGGATCAACAGAAGAGCATTGGGCCCATGGGGTCCTGCTCCTGCGATGTCCCCTAGCCTGAAGGGGGATGGAGACGCCTGACCATGGCACGGGCGCCAGGTCTGGCGACTATTTTTCGCATCGCCCCCCCCCCGGCAACAAGGTTGCTCTCGGGGAGATGGTGCGGAGGGCGCTGTCCGCCAGCTCAACCCCCCGCGTGGTCTTTGGTGGAGGAGACGCTAGAAGAAGGCTTGCGAGGAAAGCATCCCGCTGGACCCGTGCGGTCTGCGGGCTGTTTCTCACATCCTTAGCAGCCTGGCCATTGCATCAGCCAGGGGCTCGGTGCCTTTCTTCGTCACTCATTCCACCCCAAGACAGGGAAAATTGCCACGTAGGTGGCAATGTGTTTGTATCTTTCGATGGCTTCACGCCGGTAACCCTTTGTAATCTTTATTTGCATTGAGCAATAAAGTCCCCTTTCTTCTCTATGGGGAGGATGATCGAGGGTATAGGGGAGAACAGAGAGTTACGACCCTCGAATATGTGTGAAGTCTCCTCCGTGGGGGCGCGTCAGCGCACCCGTGGGTGTAGCCCCGAGGCCTTGGAGGAGAGTTTGTGCTCGTCCAAGGGCTATAAATGTCGTCTCACTGGGTAGCTTTGCTGGGGTGGCCGTCCAGTGTCTTTTTCAGCCGGCATCGGCACTCTTTCAGCCGGCCTCGGCGTTCTTAGTGCTGGTACAGCGGCCCGGCATTTAGCTTAACCATCAGGAGAGTACACGTTAACAGCAGAGGGTTTGTCTTAGACACGTGGAGCTTCACAATTGAAGGTCGTTGACTTATTCGAGGGTGCGGTTTGACCCGTGGTGTGCGAGGAGCCCCCGAGCCTAGGCCCGTGTGAAGGAGTTCAGGGGAACCCTCGACTTTGATTACGACCCTCGTCGCCCTTCCGCAGGGAGGAGGGGTGAAGCGCACCATGCTACCCATGCCCGGGCCGCGAGCTATGGCTGTTTCGGTGAGTTGTTAGCGGGTAGTTCGAGCGGACGTCCGTGTCCCATTCGATAAGGGTCGGCTCGTGGTCCATGGACACATCACATAAAGCGCTTGCGAAGGTTCGCTAGGCGGGGCTCGGACCTGTTCAATAGGGTCCGAGGGCTCGATGCTCTCCCTCGATGGGATCCCCCTTCTAGGCACCCTCGACTGGCCTTGAACACTACGTAGGATGTCTCGAACTCCGCATTCGAGGGTAGCTTGTATCGCTCATCCCTGCAGCCCCTGACTCTGGTGATCCGGGGCGCCTGTCGAACCCCCTGAAGGGCCAGGCTTCGAACCCCTGATCAGTAAGGCCTCGGAATGCGATTCCTTCGAGGGTAAAGGGACCCCGAAGGAATATTATGTCTTGATTCGAAAACGTCGCAAGATCGCGAGTCACGCGCGCGCGTCTCCCGCCGGTGGTGGGCGACGTGGCCTGATTCGTGCGGTGCGGTGTGGGCGCGCCTTTTCAGGCGAGAGCCTCGGGCAGATGAAGCGGCGTGGGCGGCGGCTGACGGATGGGATAGCGCAACAGTCGCGCCGTGCGCGCGTGGGAGACCCCGCGGTCGTGGGGCCCAGCCGCTAGCGATAGCAAAATCTACCGCATTCAATGCGGTAGATTTGGGCCGCGGCTGCGGCTGCGCCCGTCGCGGTGAAATAAAACGAAAAGGAATGGGTTGTTTGGGCTCATCTGGCCATTTGCCTTCATCCTACTTTGCCTTCTCCGCCTCGCTTGCATCCCGAGCCCGTAGCCAAGAGCGAAAGGAGGAAGAGGAAGGTGAGGGAGAGAAAGTGCACCTTAGCCATCCCAGGGCCTTTGCTCCCGCATTCCCCCTCAGATCGAAGACATGTCGGACATCCAAGAGCCTCTGCCGTGGGGGAAGTCCTCCGCCACCGTGGCGGTCCTGGAGCAGCTGGTCGCCGACCGGCTGCTGCCGCGGATCACCGACTCGGGGGTGCCGGCGTGGATTTCCCCGCATCCGGACGAGACCGAGCCGAAGCCCCCGCAAGGCTATGTCGTGAACTTCGTGCGCCTCCACGAGCGAGGCTTCGACGTCCCTGTCAGCAGGTTCATGAGGGCTTTGTGCGAGTACTACGGAGTGGAGCTGCACAACTTCAGCCCCAACTCCATCTCGCAGGCGACGGTCTTCGTCGCCGTCTGCGAGGGGTACCTCGGCATCGAAGCCCACTGGGACCTCTGGATCCATCTGTTCTGCAGCGAACTCTTCGTCGAGAACGCGCGGGGCCAACCGATGCGGTTCGCGTGCGCCGGCGGCCTGACGCTCCACGTCCGCCCGACCCGGAGGAATTTCTACATCACGAGCAAGATGACGACGAACAACGCCGGGTGGAGCCGAGGGTGGTTCTACCTTCGGAACTACAGGGGCGCGCTCCCGGCGTTCACCAACAAGGTGCTCCGGGAGCGACCGGCGAAGTGGGATTGGGGGGTGTCGCCCCCTTCGCAACAAGCCAAGCTCGAGGGCCTCACCGACGCGCTAGTGCGTCTGGCGAAAAAGGGGCTGACGGTAGCGGCCGTCATCGCGAACTTCCACCGGCAGAGGGTTATTCCTCTCGTGGAAAGGGCCCTGCCGATTTTCGAGCTCACCCCCGGGAGCCGGGTGGTGGGCTCGAGGACGTCGAACAAGCTGCTCCCCCGCTCCACCGCCGCCCGGAGGGCAAGGTACGCGGTGGCGGAGTTCCCCCAAAATCCCGAGGATCTTTGGAGGATCAAGATGCGCCCCGAGCCGGGGTATATTTCTCTAGTAAGTTTTGACTTTGAATCCAGCGTGCGTTGTGTAGCCTTCCTTTCCTGACTCCATCTCGGGCATGTTTTACAGGGGTTGAGGAGCGGCATCTCGAAGCCTCCGGTCCCGGAACAGCGCCTGATCAATCGCCTCCACGCGGAGAAGATGAAAAGGCGGAAGGACGTGGCCGAGGCTAAGGTCGAGAGGAAGAGGAAGAGGAAGGCGAGGCACGATAAGGCATGCAAGCTTGCTCGTGCGGAGGGGAAGCCGCAGCCCGCCACGCCCGAGTCCTTGGAGCAGGACGAGGAGGAGGCCTCGGATGCCGAGGACCACGCACTGAGGAGCGACGGGGAAGGTGTGGGCGCGAGCCCCCCATCGTTCTACCTGTGGGATGAGGATGAGGGGGAGCCGGCGGCGCCGGAAGAGACAAGGGCCGTTGCCTCGGCGCGCCCCTCCCTCGAGGGGGCTGAGTGGGAGTCATCCCCGGCGGCGACCGGCGAGGAGATGCTCGCGCCCCAGGTGCTGATCCATGGCGACGAGGCTGCGGCGGGCGAGGAGTCGTCCGTGCTGGCAGCCTCGAGCCATCAGGCTGACACGAGGGGGGCACCCTTGGGGCAGTCTTCGAGGGGTGGTATGGTGCCCCGAGCTCGAAGAAGGGCCACGAGGAAGCGGAGCATGAGTGCTCGATCTGGGTAAGTAATTTGGATTTTGTTTTTGTTGCGTGTTTGGTGGGTTTCTCGATCCTGTCGTCCTCAACTCGTGTCTCTTGATTTCCAGCCCTGGGGCCATTCCCAAAGATGCAGTGCAGCTTGCCCCGACCAAGGCTCTCAAGACTGCTGTGGATCTCGAGGCGGCGGCTGCGAGGCTTCGGGAGGCCCTGGCTCAAGGGGCCCGGGCGGCGCAGCAGGCGCGGGCACAGGAGGAGGGTGGCGCCAGTCAGAGCGGTGCCGAAGCGGCCGCTCGGGCTGACGACGCCGAGGAGATCGGCCGGGGCGGTGCCGGTGGTGCCGCCCAGGCGGCCATTGAAGTTGAGGCCGGTCAGGGCGATGTAGCCAGTGCCGCCCGACCGGATATGGATGGATAAACTGGCGGGGCGCGCAGGAGCGCCCTGCCGGTTAAGCAGAGGAGGATACCATCGTCCACGAGCCCCCGAGGGCCGAGGGCGATGGTGTCGCAGAGGAGGAGACAGCGCAGGAGGCGCCAGGGGTGGGAGGAGCCCCCATCTCGGAGACCACTGAGGCCCAGGACGAGGGTACCGTCGCGGTAGTGCCTGTGCCAACGGCGCACGAGGGTGCGACGGCGGTGGTGGAGCTGCCGGACAGCAGCGAGGAGTACGGGGACTCGATGGACATCGACCCTGCTGCTGCGACAAGCGCCGCCGTGCACATCGCCGAGTTCGCATCGGCCGGCACAGGCATGCTCGAGGCGGGGACGTCCGAGGGGGGCCACCTCGGGTCGATTGTCCCGTCCGGGGTGCCCTCGGAGTTCCTCCGCAAGGAGCAAGAGGAGGAGGAAGCCTGGAACAAGCAGATGGGCGTCGGTCGCGAGATCTTGCAAGCCCTCGACCGCGCCTTCGAGCTCCACTAGAATGCGGATTACCAGGTCAGCCAGGTAAATATTTCCCCCCGAAACTTGCTCGGATTCGGTTTAGTTTTAACGTGTCTTGACCCACGCCCTCCCCTTTGCAGCAGCTGAGGGAAATCTCACGCGAAAAGAGCACCGAGATGACCCGGCTGTACTCCCAGATGAGCCAGCTCGGGCAGCACAACGCCGAGCTGGTGCTCAAGAACATCGACGCCAATACGAAAATGGCGGATCTAGGAGCGCGTCAGCAGGTGCTGGGGGAGGAGCTGGCGCGGGTCACCGATGAGCGGAACGCCCAGAGGGCAGCAGCGGAGCAGAAGGCCCGGGACGCCGAGGCGCAAGCTGCCGAGCTGTAGCGCCTTCGGACGGCGCTCGAGGAAAGAGCTCGGGAGGCTGAGGCGCAGAGCGCCGAGCTGCAGCGCCTCAGCACCATGCTCGAGCAGCAGAAGGCCGAGCTCCTCCACAAGGAGGTGGCCGTGGTTGCGCTCACCGGGACCCTCCGGGGACAGGGCGAGGCCCTCGAAGAGAAGGAGGTGGCCCTCCGGAATATGGGGCTACCCTTAAGGAAAAGGAAGCCTCCTTGTCCTCGCTCGAAGAGGCCGCTCGAGCCTAGAGGGAGGAGGCGCAAAGGAACATCGTGGGTGAGTACCTTCGAGTTTTCGTCGATTTGTTTCTTTTCGTAGCTGACGTTGATTTCCTTTGCCCAGAGCTGAGGCAGAAGGTGGCGGACGAGACTACGGCAAAGGAAGCGGTCCACACCGCGCTCACGGCGGCACAGATGGAGTTTGCTGAGCTGGAGCAGACCACCGTGAGCGTGTGCCAAGAGCTCGAGGGGGAGGGTGCCGTCTCGGGCAGTTCGGTGAACAGCCGCGAAGTCAGCCAAGATTTGGGACTTGATCGCCTTGCGGGGGGCGTAGGTGAGTGTCTCTCCCATCAGCTCCACATACCATTTGGCAATTCTACCCTCGGCTTCCCGGTTGCGGGCTATCTCTCCCAAAGGGAAAGATGAGACCACGGTGACGGGGTGGGCCTCGAAGTAGTGGCGCAGCTTGTGCCGGGCCAGAACTACTGCGTAGAGCAGCTTCTGAATCTGTGGATAGCGTGTCTTAGTTTCAGACAACACCTTGCTGATGTAGTACACCGGCCGTTGGACGGGCAGGGCATGGCCTTCCTCTTGTCTTTCGACAACGATCACCGCGCTGACCACTTGGGTCGTTGCAGCTATGTACAGATAGAGGGGCTCGCCGTCCGTGGGTGGTGTAAGAATGGGGGCGCGAGTGAGCGATGCCCTCAGCCTTTCGAGGGCTTCTTGGGCTTCGGGGGTCCACGTGAAGCGTTCGATTTTCCTCAAGAGTCGATACAGGGGTAAGCCTTTCTCGCCAAGATGCGAGATGAACCGGCTAAGGGACGCTAGGCATTCCATGATCCTCTGTACCCCCTTTAGGTCTCGGATCGGCCCCATCCGAGTGATGGCCGAGACTTTTTCAGGGTTGGGTTCGATGCCCCGCTGGGAGACAATGAAGCCCAAGAGCATGCCTCGAGGCACCCCAAACACGCACTTCTCGGGGTTGAGTTTCACCCCTTTAGCCCGTAGGCAATCGAATGCGATTCTGAGATCAGCAACCAGGTCGTCTGCCTTCCTGGATTTTACAACGATATCAATGACATATGCCTCTATGCTTCGCCCGAGATGGTCTCCGAAAACGTGGAGCATGCACCGTTGATAGGTGGCTCCAGTGTTCCTGAGGACGAAGGGCATCGTAACGTAGCAGTACATGCCGAAAGGTGTGATAAAAGAAGTCACGAGCTGGTCGGACTCTTTCATCTTGATTTGGTGGTAACCGGAGTAAGCATCAAGAAAGGATAAGAGCTCACACCCCGCAGTAGAATCTACGATCTGATCAATTTGTGGCAAAGAAAAGGGAACCTTCAGACATGTCTTATTTAAACTAGTATAATCTACACACATCCTCCAGTTTCCACTCTTTTTCTTCACTAATACTAGATTAGCTAGCCACTCGGGATGGAATACCTCTTTGATGAATCCGGCCGCCAGAAGTTTCTGCAACTCCTCGTCGATCGCCCGGCGCTTGAGCTCGTCGAAGCGTCGCAGGCACTGCTTCACCGGCTTGGAGTTGGGTCGGACATCAAGGGAGTGCTCGGCGACCTCCCTCGGTATGCCAGGCATGTCCGAGGGGCTCCACGCAAAGATGTTTGTGTTGGCGCGGAGGAAATCGACGAGCACCACTTCCTATTTGCCGTCGAGGGTGGCGCTGATCTGCAATGCCTTGTCATCAGAGTGGCTCGGATTGAGGGGCACCTTCTTGATACCCTCGGCGGGTTCGAAGCTCCCAGCGTGTTGGTGCGTGGAGTCCAAGGCCTCGCTTGCCATTTTGTCGAGGGTGGTTGCGAGGGCCTCGTCCTCCGCCTGAGCCTCCACGCGCTCAACGCACTCAACATCGCACTCGTAGGCGTGCTCGAACGAAGAGCCGATGGTGATGACGCCCTTTGGACCCGGCATCTTCAGCTTGAGGTAGGTGTAGTTGGGGACGGCCATGAACTTGGCGTAGCAGGGACGACCAAGGATGTCATGATAGGATCCCCAAAACCCCACCACCTCAAAGGTGAGTACTTCCATGCGGAAGTTAGCTGTCGTGCCGAAGCAGACAGGCAGATCGATCTGGCCGAGGGGTTGGACGCGCTTCCCCGACGCAACGCCATGAAACGGTGACTTGCTGGGGCGTAGCTTGTCCAGTCCAATCCCCATGAGCTCTAGGGTGTGGGCATACATGATGTTTAGGCTGCTGTCTCCGTCCATGTGCACCTTGGAGAAGCGGGTGTTGCCGATGATGGGATCGACAACGAGCGGATACCATCCCCGATGCGGGACGTAGTTGGGGTGGTCCTCGCGGGCAAAGGAGATGGTATCCTTCGACCAATCGAGGTAGGATGGCGTGGCCTTGGTGACGGAGAAGACTTCCCGGCGCTCACGCTTGCGCTGCCGAGAGGTCATGTTCGTCGTCGCTCCTCCAAAGAGGATGAAGGCGTTCTCCACCGGGAGGAACTTGTTATTTTCACCTTTGTCGCCAGCGTCCCTTTTCCTATCCTCGTCGCGATGCGCGACGCGGTTGTAGTATTTCTTGAGCATCTCGCATTGCTCGAGGGTGTGGTTGACCGAGCCCTTGTGGTAAGGACACGGCTTCTTAAGCATGTCGTCGAACAGGCCACCTCTGCCTCGAGGGGGGCCTCGAGGTCCTTTGCGGTTCGGGGCGGCAGCGAAGGCCTCCTCGGAGTCCTCCGCCTGCCCCGATCCGCGCTGGTTCGGTGGGACCGGCTTCTTTCTCTTCCTTCCCCACTTCTGTTTCTTTGCGGGGGCGTTGGGCTTGACGTTGCTGCCCTCCGCGGGCGCACCGTCCTTGCGCTTGCTCGGCTTATCGGCGAAGATGGCACCAACAGCCTCCTCGCCGGCGGCATAGTTGGTGGTGGCGTCGAACAACTCATTGGTGTTGGCGGGTCGGCTCCTCGCAAGTTCGTGCACCAAGTTCCTGCACGTCGTACCCTCGAGGAAGGCATTGATGACCTCGATGTGGGTGACGCTGGGGAGGTCGGTGCATTGCTTGGAGAAGCGCCGCACGTAGTCGTGCAGGGACCCTTTGAGGTCACAGGAGTTGCCATGGTGCACGTATGTGCCCTGGAAGTTGCTCACGAAGATCTAGACCAATTCGGCCCAGTTGTGGATTTGGTCCGCGGGCAAGTGCTCGAGCCACGTTCGTGTGGCGTCAGCAAGATGAAGGGGGAGGTTGTGGATGATGACCGTGTCTTTTGTCGCACCGCCTAGTTGGCACGCTAGGCGGTAGTCGTTAAGCCAGACTGCAGGATCAGTCTCGCCCGAGTACTTGACGAGGGTGTTGGGTTGTCGAAAGTGCGGGGGAAAAGAAGCGGTTCGAATCTCCCGGCTGAATACCCGGGTGCCCGGAGGCTCCGGTGACTCACCCCTGTCGTGCTCGGGGTCGAAGCGTCCACCCCGTCGAGGGGTGTACTTCCTGTCGTCGATGATGCAGTGGGCGTCGCCGTCACCGACATGCCCGCGTGTGTCACGGATTCGCTCCCTTACAGGAACTTTCCCGATGCGCTCGTGCACCGAGGGTGCCTTTGAGTCGTGTGCTGCGGCTGCCTTCCCCTTCCCTCCTGGCGGAGTGTGCACCGAGGCCTCGCGGTCTTGGCGGGTAGTCTCACCAGGCTGCTCCGGGCTTTTCGAGCGCATGCGAGACGCAGAGCTCTCGGCCTGCTGCACGGCAGCTTGCTCGATGAGCACCTGTGCCTCGCGGCGCAGGTTGCGGCCCGAAGGCGTTGATGTCTCGGGCATGGCTTGGAGTAGGTAGGCCGCAGCGACAAGTTTCTCGCCGTCCGTCTTCAGTTCCGGAGGTTTGTCGACGTTGTCGTCGGCTAGGATCCGCTACTGGGCAACGCGTCCCGCCGCCTGGGCATGTGCACCACGCGCGGTGCGCTGCTGCTCGAGTGCGGTGCGCAGCTCCTGAGCTTGACGAAGAAGAAGGGGCCGCAGGTGGCACCACCGGTTGGTTCGCCTGTGAGTCTGCCCCACTGTCCCCGTCGTCGCCCGGGGCGTTGTCGTCTTGCCCATCCGCGAGCTGGACCATGAAGCACTCCCGGGCAGGATCGTAATCCCCCTCGCTGGAGTCTTCGGAGCAGGTGAGGCAGTAGGCCGTCGCCAGCTGGAACGAGCAGAACGCGTCGGGGTCACGGACCCCGGAGCAGTCCTCGGCCTCTTCGGCCGTGAAGTTGTTCATGAAGAAGTTGACGTCGTCGGTGATCGAGCTCGCCGTCTCGGGGTAGGATTCGTCAGGAGTCGAGGTGATGAGGCTGCGGATCAACAGAAGATGATGACTCGGCAGGTCCTCATACTCGGTGAAGTTATTGCTGATTGACAAGGCGTGGGTGGCAGCGTTGCGCATCCCGAAGGGAAAGGGCGACGGCGAGGTCGAGCCCCCCTGGCAGGCACTGGTGCTGCGGTAGATGACGGTGTCAGTGCAGACGACGCCGAGGCACGTGATGACGAAACGGTGGCCCCGTTGGCCACGATGTTGAGTTGCGACATGCCAGCCTCAACCCACGTGGGGAGCTATGGCGTGCTGCACGGCGCCGCTCCGTGCGTGCTTGTCGCGAACGGGTGCCCGAGCGCCTGTTGTGCTGGGCTGGTGCAGTCGGAGTGATGGGGTTGTGTCTGGGCGAGAGGAGCTGCATGAGGTAACCGTTGCCGGTAGCTCTGAACTCGAGACTCCCGAACCAGATCACGTGTCCCGCTGGGAGCGGATCCGAGACACCCATGGGGTATGGGTTGGATCTGTCCGCCATCCCTGGAGATCAAATGGGAACAAAAAAGAGAGAATGTCACGCGGCGATCCCCTACCTGGCGCGCCCAACTGTCGGCGTCCCGACCCGGGGGCTCGGATCCCAACTAGTAAATGCTGCGAGTTCCCTCGTCCCAGATGTTGATGTAAGAGGCAACACAATAACACACGGGTTTATCCTGGTTCCGTCCACGGGGCCGTACGTCTAGCAAAGGGGTTGTGCGAGGGCACTGTATTATCTTGCACACGGAGTGCTTGTAGCAGGGGGTACAGGCGAGGCGAGAGAGGGAGGGAGGCTCCCAAGTCTCTGCTAGAAGAGGGATTGGTTGAGGTGAGTGCTCAGTAGTGCTGAGAGGTGATGATGATTGCGAGTGTGGGTGACTATGGTCGCTGATGCCCGGAATGTCCGAAAAAAGAGAGTCCTGAGCGCGAGAGCGAGCACGAGAGTGCTTAAAGGAAGCCCGTCTCCTCCTTTTATAGTCACAAGGAGGGGCGGTGCACATGAGCAGGGGAGTATGGACGTCGTCGTTTTCCCCCGAATCGCGGGGGTATAGTAGTCGAACACTGTAGGAAGTACACTATGGGGTATGGCGTCGGGTGTGGCAGTCGTCCTGGTGTATGGTCTTCTATATGCGGCGCGGTGGCGTTCTGTGGGTCCTGCATGCACCAGCGGTAGCGGGGCACGTGGCGGTCCCGGACCCCCTGGTCGAAGTGCGGGCGTGCATGCTAGGAGGTCCGGGAGACACGTGGAGGTCCCGGACCCCTCGAGGGGGGAGGTCCGGGACTCCGTCCGTGTGTGCTGAGTGCCCCTCTCTGGAGGAGCACGTGACGTCGCCGGACCCCTTCCCAAGCAGGAGGTGGGTCTGGACGGCCGGAGTAGGTAGAATAGTAACGGGAGCAGTGCCGGGCGCGTCCCGTCCCGCGTCGCAGGTCCCATAGTGTTGCCACAGCACACGGGATGGTGGAGCAGTGACTGGAGTTGGCGGATGGGACCCTGGTCACTGCCACTGTGAGGAATGGCGGCCTGACACCGTCTGTCCTGGGAGCCGTGGAGGAGTGGTTGGCCTTTAATGCCTTCGTACGACGGGCGGGTGAGCGGCAGGGCCGTTTGTCCCTTATGCCGAGGGGTGGCCTCAAGCGAGGTGGAGATGAGGTGCCCGCTCGAGGGTAGGTGCGGGGCGCAGTCGAGGGTCCCGATGGGAGCCCTCGAGCGAGGCGGAGATCGCCCCACGGATCTCAGGGGGATGCGAATGGGCTGTATGCTGGGCTTCTTTGAGTCCTTACCTTTCTTCCAGATTGGAAGGAGGTCATGGACCTTCGTGGGCCTGGCTGCCTTAACACGTGTTTGCGTTTTTTAGAGTGATCTTAGTACCCCAATTAGGGTGTCCCTAATCGTGATACCCGACAGTAGCCCCCGAGGCTTTGGTCGAGTCAAGGGATCGGCCAAAGGGTATTTCGGCGATTTTTCCCCTTGAAGTGACCGGTCGGTGCTGTGCACCCGCCAGGCGCATCTGGGTGCCGGCCCAGCGGATGCGACAACTCGTCGGTCGGGGTAGTGCGCCTGCGGGGAGAGTACTTCGAGGCGCGTGCCTTTTTCGGTCTGTTCTGGGGATGAGACGTGTCCGCGCGCTGAGGGGGGGCCAGGGCGACGATGGCGCCTGCTGCTCAGCAGCTGGCGCTTTCGTCGCGCTGTCTCGCACTCAGGGCCTCGGCCCCGCCTTCCCTGGTCGGCTTGCTGCGCGCCGTTCGAGGGCGGTCGGCCTGAGCCGATGCTGTGTCGCTCAGCATCCAGGGTCCCGGCTTTATTTTGTTCGGTCGCATCTCGGCACGGTAACCGAGGGTATCTTCCGCTCGTGGATGGCCGCGCCGTCACGGGCGGTCCATACCTCCGCCCTGCAGCAGGCTTGAAGCTTGGTGCCCGGCGCAGCTATAAATAGGGGTCGTGGGATTCCCTTTCCTCTCCAACTTCCCTGCTCTTTTTTCTAGCTTTGCCTAAGTCTCGTAATGTTTTCCTTTGCCTTTCGTGACCAGCCCCCAGATGGGGTGGCCTGGCTTTTTTAGGCTCCGGTGCTAGAAGAATGCTTGCGATCGGCAGGGGAAGACCGGAGAGGGCGTGCGCACCATCCCTCAGCTCCAGTGGGGTTAGCAGAAGAGCATTGGGCCCGTGGGGTCCTGCTCCTGCGATGTCCCCTAGCCTGAAGGGTGATGGAGATGCCTGACCATGGCGCTGGTGCCAGGTCCGGTGGCTGTTCTTCGCATCGTCCCGCCCCCCCCCCCCCCCCGGCAACAAGGTTGCTCTCGGGGAGACGGTGTGGAGGGTGCTGTCCGCCAACTCGACCCCCCACATAGTCTTCGGTGGAGGAGATGCTAGAAGAAAGCTTGCGAGGAGAGCATCCCACTGGACCCGTGCGGTCTGGGAGCAGTTCCTCGCATCCCTAGCAGCCTGGCCGTCATTTCAGCCAGGGGCTCGGTGCCTTTCTTCGCCGCTCGCTCCTCCCCAAGACAGGGAAAATTGCCACGCATGTGGCAATGTGTTTGTATCTTTCGACGGCTTCGCACCGGTAACCCTTTGTAATCTTTATTTGCATTGTGCAATAAAGTCCCTTCCTCCTTTACGGGGAGGCTGACCGAGGGTAGAGGGATATACAGAGGGTTACGCGCCCCCGCGGGTGTAGCCCCCGAGGCCTTGGAGGAGAGCTTGTGCTCGTCCAAGGGCTATAAACATCTCCCCGCTGGGTTGCTTCACTGGGGTGGCTGTCCAGTGTCTTTTTCAGCCGGCAACGGCACTCTTTCAGCTGCCCTCGGCATTCTTGGTGCTGGTACAGTGACCCGGCGTTCGGCTAAACCATCAGGCGGGCGCGCGTTAATAGTGGGGGACTTGGTTAGACACACGGAGCTTCACAATCGGCGATTGTCGACTTATTCGAGGGTGCGGCCTGAGCCGTGGTGTGCGAGGAGCCCCCGAGCCTATGCCCATGTGAAGGCGTTCAGGGGAACCCTCGTCTTAGATTACGACCCTCGTCGCCCTTCCGCAGGGAGGAGGGGTGAAGCGCACCATGCTACCCATGCCCGGGCCGCGAGCTATGGCTACTTCGGTGAGTTGTTAGCGGGTAGTTCAAGCGGACGTCCGTGCCCCATTCGATAAGGGTCGGCTCGTGGTCCATGGACACGTCACATAAAGCGCTTGCGAAGGTTCGCTAGGTGGGGCTTGGACCCGTTCGATAGGGTCCGAGGGCTCGATGCTCTCCCTCGCTGGGATCCCCCTTCTAGGCACCCTCGACTAGCCTTGAACACTGCGTAGGATGTCTCGAACTCC
Organism: Panicum virgatum; assembly: GCF_016808335.1. Taxonomy (NCBI): domain Eukaryota; kingdom Viridiplantae; phylum Streptophyta; class Magnoliopsida; order Poales; family Poaceae; genus Panicum; species Panicum virgatum. The sequence continues at coordinate 47,709,141 of NC_053145.1, forward strand.
ATGTTCGAGGGTAGCTTGTACGGCACATCCATGCAGTCCCTGACTTCGGCGATCTGGGGTGGCTGTCGAACCCCTTGACGGGCTAGGCTTCGAGATCAGTAAGGCCTCGGAATGCAGACACTAACACATTTATATAAAGTATCGACCCTTGACCCTCGACACACACTCACACACTCACTCACACACACACACACTAACTCTCTCTCTCTCTCTCTCTTTCTCTATCCCACTAACACACAGACACACAGACACACACACCCACACACACACTCACTAACTCTCTCTCTCTTTCTCTGTCCCTCTAACATACACACTCTCTCTCTCTCTCTCAAACATGTATATTCGTTCAAAGAATTGAATTCTCCTACTTCATTTAAGGATGGACACATACTCTAATATATTTTTACGGTTTCAGTTAAGGATGGACCCCTTCGGTGATGACGAGGTCGCCAGGCAATACATGTTGGACGCAATAAACGAAGATACGAGGGCCAACACCACCCAGCCAATCGTTGAAGAAGATGCTCAGACAGCTGATTCGTTCCTAAATATGTCTGGAGATGCCGATGAAGAAGATGATGACTTTGCGCCGCCGCCCAATTAACAGCAGCATGTTCCAGTACGAATCTTAAAACTATATGCATGGTGACTTCGGTAGATTAGTTTTGCGATTAACATATCTTTTCTGTAATTTAGTCGACCTCCGCATCGACTTCGTTGAGCCAGTCAAAAGGGACACCAGAAAATGGAGGAAAGACAGGTCGTCATAGAAGTGGACGCATAGGGCTGTCCAAGTGCTCCAGAGGCTGTTAGCACAAAATTTGTCAACCAATGTGGGGTTATTGTTTGGGCAAGAATTTCGATCACCACAAGACTATGGAAAACGAGCAAACCCGAAGAACAGCAACACAACGTGCCTGCACATCAGAAGAAAATGATGTGGGCAGAACTCAAGGATATGGTCACTGTTCCTGAAGGAGTTGACCAAGAATTTGTGAAGAAATGTGCCTTGAAAAAGATGGCCCTTGCCTTTGCAACTTTCAAGAAGAAATTGTACATCAATTACATCAAGAAGGATAAGGAGCCGAACTGGGACAATCTTCCTCAGGTTAAAAACCATACTGGGAGGAGTTCAAACAATACAAACTATTAGAGGAAGCCCAAGAAAAATCCGAACAGGCCAAGGTGAATGCAGCAAATAAGAAGTATAGCCACCACCTTGGAGCTGCTGGGTACAAGAAGTCAGTTAAAAAATGGCAGAAGATGGAGCAGGACCTTATGGATAGAGACATCAGGCCGACGACTTGGGATTGGCCGGATAGATCTAAGTGGTGGTTATTTGCTAATGGCGTGACACTAAACCAGTTGGATGGAAGTTTGGTCGTGCCCGAGCATATGCAAGAAGTGTCCCGTGATCTAGTCGCTGCAATAGATGAGACCCAACAAGGAACATTCCAGCCTTAAAGGGAGAATGGTGAGCTGACAAGGGCATTAAAGAATCCGGAACACTCTAGATAAGCCCGCGGCATCGGCGTGGTCCCATGGAAAGTTGCATGGGCCGGAGATTCCTCTTACAAGACTCACCGAAAGAGCAAAGCCGAATAGGAAGAGAAACTCCGTGCCATACAAGAAGAGGATGAACAGGAAGGTTGCATCCTTGGAATCTCAGATGGACGCCAGGGTCAATGAGGCAGTGCAGCTAGCTCTGAGCCAAAGGGGCACTGCTGGGTCGCACCCGGATGTTGTGATAAGCCCGGCCTCTCAGCGACGCAGCAGCTGTGCATCCACGGCGGCGCCAGACGTACAAACGGAATAGCAACCCCAGATTGAGCCAACGGCGGTAGATGACCAGAGGTATCCAGTGGATGATGTCACCATGCCGACACCATGCGAGCTTCATGTGCGAGCAAGGAATATATCCATTCATGTCGCATATGGGTCAGCCCTGCCCCTGAATCCTTCTACTACAATTCATGGAAGGCCGATACCCCTGGCTACACCTCCGTCACTGTCGAGCAGATAGTTGCAAACAATGAGGATCTTGAGCTCGACTTTGTTGGAGGGGATGGAGAGAAGACATTGGGAGACGCACTGCACGGGGTCATTCTATGGCGCAAGGCCGATATCAAACTTACTGCAAGCACAATGGCTCCCATGCAGACCGATCGCCCGTCTCCCTCACCGCCATCCCCACAACCAGCTCCTTCACCACCGTCTCCGCCATCGCAAAGGGCCACGAGTACTCCAACTCCTCCTGCACCAAAAAAAGGAAAGAAAAAGATAGCATCCCTCCCAGCGGCTGGACCCTCAAAGAAGAAGCAGAAAACGATCGAAAGAAAATTGACCTACGAGAAGACCGCTGAGGGGTTGGAAGAGGACACTGCTCGATATATAAAAGAACAGTTGAAGCCTAAAGTCCCCCCATCGAGGGAAAAGGTACCTCTAGAATTAGGAAAAAAGCTTCTAGCGAGCCTAGACAACCCACCACCACCGAAAAGCTTACCCTCGGACTATGAACGTACTCTGACAACGGCACACAAGGTGAGAAATGTGAAGAAAAAATGTGGCAAGACCATTCCTCAGCTTGGCACACAACAAAAAGTACTCGAGCCCCTCCGGGTGCCAGGGTTGCCACTCCTACACCCGACGGACGTACAACTCCAGGCGGACCTACAGGCCGCGATATTTCTTTCTGAAACTGGATTAACGCTAGAGGAGGCAACGGGGCAAGTGGAGGCAAAAATCCCTGTCGCTCGCGCTCTTACTCCATTCCAGCATGGAAAACCTTTTGTCACTGAAGAAGAGGAGAAAATTCTAGGCACGCAGATGTTCAATTTGCATAGATGGTACCTACAAATGTCGAATGACGAAGGGAAAATATTTGGAGTCAAGTATCGTGACCATGATTTCTTCCGCAGAGAGGACGACTTCTGGGTGTACTTCGAAACTTTATATCACATTTACTATCGATAAGCCGTCGACGTCTCTATCATCACCATCTGGGTTTTGTAAGTATCACTTACCTCTATATAATACTTTTTGTTAACAAAAATATAATTATATGTGTGCATTATAAAATTTCTGTTGTATCATTTAGATAGGAGATCCAAAGAAGCCGAAAACATGGATGGCACCATCAGATCGGCTTCATGTGTCCTTTGCTAGTCAACCAGAAAGTGCTCAACGAAAATTACAAGGAAACGTGCCAAAACATATACGATTCGTTGACTAGGTAAAATTACAAATCATATATATTCATACCATACAACTTTGGGTAAGCCTTGGTCGACTCAATCCTCTATTATATTACTAAATAAATACTAAGTCGTCTAATACATGTATGTATATATCCTATCTATATCTGCAGTTATCATTAGATTTTACTCATACTTTCCGTAGAGACCGGCAATCTTATAGTCTTTGACTCAATAAGAAATCCAAAGTCCGCAATCCAACATATCATAGACCCCTTGAACAGATAAGTTCAGTTTGCACAATCAAATTCTTTTTCTGTTAATAACAATTCTTGAATATCAAACTTAACTTTGAGCGCAGGGTTTGGAAAAAATTTGTGAAAAATAACAAATGACGTGGTCATTGGAGGCCCGAACTGAACGTTAACATGGATTATCCGGTATGTTGATTCATAAAGATTTGTCTAGTTAAGTATATAATCCCAAATTGTTCTAAATTGAGTAATTTATTTGTTTCTCTTTAAGTGTGCGAGACAACAACAAAGAACTGATTGGTGCGGGTACTACATATGCGACTACTTGCACATCATGACTCTATGCGGGAAGACTACTGATGAGGACATGAGAGTGCGTCCAAACCGTTCACTAGTACATTTTCATAATTATACTAACGCACATGATGTTAATCCTTTTTTCCTAAAATATTGATGTCTCAAATGGGGTATGAATGTTACTCTACTGATCGGATCAACACCGTGTGCGAGCAGCTCGCCGGATTCATTTTGAACGAGATCTTGGATCCTAGAGGCGAGTTCTACCACGACGGTCACATCTATAGAGAACTTCCATCGAGCTCCTGAGGGGACCAGTAGTTGGACTACAAACATGACTTATACATTTGTAAATATTTCTAAACGTGATGCCTTGATATTTGTATATTTGTAAATATATTAGTTCATCTAGTTAGCTTAATTATATGCTCGCATTTCACTTTTAGTTAGTTTCAAATATTCTCTGAAAACGAACACGAATGACCAATAAGGGCCTGATTGGTTCACATCTCTCCACGGCCTGGCTCGCACCGTCGCGCCCAGGCCCGTTTCAGCCAGGTCTGCCGGATGTAGCACTCTTCTGTTTGGTTGATATCTGTGTGGAGCCAGGCCAAGAAGAAACGATGATTGGCTGCTCGCATCAGCCAGAGCCGATTCACTTTTTCTCTCTGCACACTCGCCCATGCACACTCGCAGCGCACCGCGCGAGCCTGGCCCGCGGGATACGCCCGATTCCAGCGTTCCTCCAGAGCCTGGCCCGGGGGCACTCCTTGCATCCTCAGAGCCTGGCCCTGCAGCTATGCCAACCAAACAAAGGTCTTTTCTCGTATGCAGAGAGCCTGGCTGAGGGCAGGTGCGGGCAACCAATCAGGCCCTAAACGTATAGTACTATAGAGCTCGAGTGTGTTTAGCAATTATAAAAAAATAAACAGTAATAAATATAAAAAAATTGGATTTGAGAAAAAAAGGAAAATGTCATTGGTACCGGTTGGAAAGACCAACCGGTACCAAAGGGGATGCCACCTTACGTCAGCGTGGCAGCTCCTTTGGTACCGGTTGGTCTTTCCAACCGGTACCAATGGAAGCCTAATGCACCGGTTGAAAAACCCGGCGTCTTAAGGCGAAGCCATTGGTCTCGGTTTGCGGGAACCGGTTGGAAAACCGATGCCTAAGGTCTTTTCCAACCGGTTCCCATAGCCTGTTTTCCAGTAGTGGAACTTTAGCCATGAACTTGGCCTCTACATATCTGATGTGAGAGATGATGATAGGTTCTCCAACTTACAATGCAAACTATTGCTGAGCTCTCTTAAAAAATGGTGCAGACTAGAAAACATGATCGTTATCGAATGATTTATCAACTTTTGAAGCTTATACTACTTTATCTGTTGCTACCACTACAGTTGAAAGGTGTTTCTCAGCCATGAAGATTGTGAAAACTGGCATGGCGACGGAGGTTGTATGTGTGATTGGTGGGAGGCCGTGGACTGGGCTCCCGGCGGCGACGCGCGTGCGACGCCGTCCTGAAGGCCGGCGTCGGCGAGAGCAGAGGCAAGCAACGCAGGAAGACAAGTGAACTGCCACACATGACGCCCTGAGATCCAAATGATCTCAAAGCTTGCTTTCCTTCACTTCTCAGTACGATGGATATATATATTACAACTGATTACACACACACATGCTAATTTAAACGTAATGGCAACTACCCACGACGTGGGCGCGGCTTGCTGGTCGTGCTCAGGCTTCAGTCTTCCTTCTCCTTTCATATACTCTTCCGGTCATAACAAAACACATTTGCATGCTCGCATTGGTGATAAGTACATGAACAATAGCCTTATTTGCTATGTGGAGAAAGAAGAGATGCTGAAAGTTACCAATGAGATTGTCGTTCGTTGCTTCATGAAAATGCAAGGTCGTAGATTTGATGATGAAGATTAAAGGTAATCTATTGTATTTTTAAATTTGCAACATTCTTTCTTCTTGAAAAATGCTATCAAATTGATTTATCAAATCATCTCTTTGCTCTTTTAGGCCGTTGAGTCATCAATGATGTTGAAGATTTGAAGTCAAATTGATGTGTTCTGCTAATATTAATATTATTTTGTTCATGCTACACCAACTTATTAAATATTATTATGGACTTCTTTATTTTGCTAAAAATATTCCTTTTTCATTGTTTTGCACCTCCTCCATTTTACTCTAGTTTCGCCACTGCAAGCGAGACCACGCCTGAGTGCGTGACACTAAGAACATCGGCTGGTGTTATACTTGGCCAAACGGGCTGCCTAGGCACGGCACGGCACGACAGCGGTGTCGTGCCGTGCCGTGTAGTGCCGTCGTGCCGAGGCATCTGCCTAGGCACATGCCTACGAGGACGCCAGCGTCCCGTGCCCTTGGGCAAGATAGCATGATAGTGTTTAGCAGCGGCCGGAGGGTGGCAGAGACAGCCGGCGCAGAGCACGGGTAGGAGGGGAGGCCGGATGACGGCGGCGGCGGCCAGCGCGAGGGCGACTGCGGTGGTTGAGAAGGTGGGGACGACCTGCACAGCAGTGGCTAGGGGCGATGGCAGCGGCCGCAGACGGCCTGCGCAGGCAGCTGCCGAGGGCGACGATGGCGAATGCAAGCGCTGCAGGAGTGGTGCGTGGAGGCAGAGCTGGCGCGGCGCGAGCGGAAGGAGCGGCGGCGGCGGCGCGTGAAGGGGGCAGGGCAGGCCTGCTGGTGGAAAGAAATGAGGGAGAGGAGAAGAAATGGAAAGGAGATAGGATTTCTATGTGTAGATGGGTTATGGGCTGTCGATGGGTTAGATGGCCTTACCGGACCTTTTTCGTTCTTCCCCGTGCCGGCCATTAGACAGACCGCGCACGTGCTAGTGCCGCTTGCCGCACATACGGCCCAGACACGGCACTGGGCCTAGCACTAGCATGGCACTGGCCTGTTTGCCCACGGGCCATGACGTTCTAGAGCCGTGCCAGTGCTAGTCCAACAGGCCTGGTCCTTTTGGCTAGCCGTCGGCTCCCCCTCTGTTCGCGCCGAGCTCCCGTCAAAACCATGCCCATCTCTTGCGGTCTCCTTCCCACCCCCACCCTCCATGGAGCGCGTCTCCCCATCGAGCCTCGTTGCCCCTTCGACCCAAACTACCGGCAGCGGTTAGGAGGGGCTGCAGCGTATACTTTTCGGATGGATGGGCACATGATTGGAAATTCGAAAAAATTACAATATTAAGACTGCAAACATTGACCACTCGTGATTTTGCCACTCACAATGAATGACACTGTAGGACCATCTGTCGGGGATCTGTTGGTAGAATTTTATATATATCTCACGTTAACATGATAATAAATATCAATAATTTGGCCAGCAACAGGCCTATTAGCTCAGTTGGTTAGAGCGTCGTGCTAATAACGCGAAGGTCGCAGGTTCGAGACCTGCATGGGCCATTTGCATTTTAACGTTTTCTAGATGCCTTCTTTTTATTTTCTGAGCTTAGCCTGCACAACGACGCCGAGGCAAATCCTCGGAACCAAAAACGCTGGGGCCCAAACTGGGTGCTGAGACGTTCCGCGGCCACCGCTGGCGTCCTGCAGTCCTCAGTGCTCGCCGTCACCGGTGAAGTGGTGACACCGGAGAGTGAGACGGTGGGGTGCCGACACCGTCTCCGACTCTCTGGCCTGGGGAGCGCTGCGTGATGGCTCATCGTCGCCGGAAGACCGCCATCTCGACCGCCACAGACCCATCGTCACCGCCGGCGGAAAGGCACCCGAACGTAGTCAATTGGCATTTGGCATGGCATGGCCTGCCCTTTGTTCAAATGGTTTAAGAGCAACTCTAACAGGGATTCTATTTGAGTGACTAAACCAACATTTTAGTTATTTTTCTCGAATTTTCATCTCCAGCAGGGCTCCTATTTGAGTGACTAAAATAAAAAAATGACTAAATTTCCTCCCCCACCCTCTCAATTTAGTCACCCTCTATTTAGGCTACTAAAAAACCCACTATTTTTTTTCTTTTAGTCTATTAAAAAGTCTCTCAATTTGGTCACCCTCTATTTAGGCTACTAAAAAAACCCACTATTTTTTTTCTTTTAGTCTATTAAAAAGTTAGTCGGTGCTGTTGAAAAAGAGACTACATTTTAAATAATTAAACTTGAAAAGTGGGTGACCCAAATTTAGTTGGAGTTGCTCAAAAAGACACCTTCGATTGCCACGCGTGGTCGGTAATTTTCATGTTTTAGATGATGATGCTCGATTTTATTCGAGAAACGCACATACTAGCTCGAGGTAGCCGGCAGGCTAGCTAGCGACCTGCCGTGATCCCTGACAATATTACAGAGGTGTACATACTAGCACGCGATCACATCATCCGCTCCTCGTTCATGTCCGCGGCGGCCGTCATCGCCTCGACGACACCGGCGCCGGAGCCGGCGCCCGCCTTCCCCGCGTTGCGCGCCGCGGCGGCCGCCACCTTCTCGGCGTCCTCCCTCGTGGCCACCTTGTTGGCCGGCAGCGCCTCCGCGGCGTCGCCCGCCACGTCCCTGAGCGTCACCGTCTTTGCGCCCCTCGCCGCCGCGTTCGCCTCCGCTGCCCGCTGCGCCGCGGCCGCCACGCCGCCGGGGACGTTGCCGCCCCGCCCCGTGGCGCGCATCTCCGCTGCCTGCACCGCCGCCGCGTCGGCGGGGCCCACCGGCCTGCCGCCCGCCGACGTCTGCGCCGCCGCCTGGAGGGCCTCGCCCAAGGTGACCGCGTCCGTGACCCCGCGACGTCCCGGTCCGCCACCGGCACGGTGAACTGCGCCATCACCTGCGAGAAGAGAGTGGCGTTCCATGCTCCAAGGACCGGATAAAGAGAGTACGTACGCAGTAGCGGCTGGTGTAGTGCGTGTACGTATGGTGGCGTACCTGGCCGCCGGCGCTGGCTGTGACCATGCGCCTGCCGCCGGGGAGGTCGGTCTCGGCGACCTGCAGGGCGCCGCCCCCGTCACCGCCGCGCTGCTCCCCCTGGTGGCCTTGCCTGACGACCCGGTCCCGCTCGCGGCGCGGCTGGCGGCGGTCGGCGGCGGACGCCGGGTACACGTCGCCGCCGCGGATGGGCTGGGGCTGGCTCATGCCGCCGCCCGCCGATCGATCAGCTGTGGACTCGAACGCGTTAGATCACACGAGCGCAACAGCAGAACAAGAAGCTAGCGCGCGGTTGGTGGTTCGGCTAGGCTATACTGGCTCCCAAGCAAAGGCCCAGATCGAGATGCATCTATAGATTCTTGGTGCCGCCTGTTGGTGTTGGCGTATGGGCCGCTGCTACATGTTCACTTGTTGCGGTGACACGTCTGGGCGCCTAGAACGAGGGTGCGGGCGTGGCCTGGATTTGGCGCTCGTTGTGGGTCGGCATGCAAGACACGATGCGCTCGGTCGCCATGACAGCTGCGACGGGATGCCGGCTCGAGATAGGTACACCGTTCACGCTACAAATGTTTAAACGGCAAAAGCATATAAGGCTCCCCGCACAGCACCACCAGCAGCTAGCAGTGTGGCACTAAGACTGTCCGCACCGGGTCCTGGGAGAGGAACGGTAAAGCCTCTTCCAGTACCGGTTTGGCAGAAAAACTCCCACAGTGGGTACTGGACCGCTGTCCGGTACCCTTCGGACGAGCCCAGACAGCCCAGGTACCTATTCCCAGGGGAGGAGGAGAGCGCTATCCGCCGGCCGCCCAACCACCCCGGCCCTCCTGCCCATGCTCGGAGCTGCCTCCGCCCCGGCCGCCGCCTCTGCCTCCACCGCGGCTCGTCCGCGCCTCCGCCTCCCCCACGGCTCGCCGGCGCCTGGAGAGGGAGCACAGGAGGGTCGAGCTGGCGTGCGGCGTAGCCGGAGGAGGGCCGGAACAGAGAGAGAGGGCGAGCGGCTCCGGCCACCGCCGCCATGAACCATGAAGGAGGAGAGAGAGGGATGGCCGCGGCGAAGCTTGAGCAGACCGCGCACCGGCCCGCCGCCGCCGCTCGCCGCGCCGGGGAGGGAAGAACGCCAGAGAGGGAGGAACGCCCGGAGAAGACCAAGGAGGAGCAGCGTGTAACACCACAGGTGTTAATCACCTATAATTAAATTAACCACAGTCATTAGTTCAAAACTCATACGACAATTCACCAACTCAAACTTGATCCTGTAAGTTTGGGCCGGACCCGTCTGACTGGTCTGGGCAACCGGTCTGACCGGTTGGGGGCTGACTCAACCGTTTTGTTGGCCCCACAACATTTAAACCACACACTCTCTCTCCCTCACCAACTCACTCCTCCCCACCGTGCTCAGCTCGAGCTCGAGCTCTCTCCCTCTCATGTCCTCACTCAAACCCTAATCCCCAAATCCTTCATCTCCATTGGATTCCAAGGCCGGGGAAGGGTCAAATCAACGTGGGGGATCATTTTCTCCTCGATTCCATCCTTGGGGAGCAGGAGATTCAAGTTCTTCGTGGGGAAAGGACTCACTCAAGGTATTTTGCTTGTGATGGTCGATCTCTAGTTCTAGATGTTTTAGGTGGTCTCCTCTGGTCAAAAGCATCCACATGAACCCCTGAACTAGATCCTAGAAGGTATTTGGAGTTGGTGGGCGATTTTCGCCGCGCCAATGTTTCTAGGTTCTGGTCTGGTTAGGACCGGTCTGACCGGTCGGAGGGACCGGTCTGACCGGTGGTGCGGCTGGGTGAAGTGAGACCGGTCTGACCGGTCGGATGGACCGGTCTGACCGGTGGGGTGTTGGCTGAGAGGGTGAAAGTCGGGGTAGTTGGTACAATTTGATTAGAAATTATTTTGGCTATTAGTTAATTGTAATTTTTATAAATCATGCATGCATTCTCATGTCATGTGCATATGCACACGTGTAGCAGCCGCCGCGGAGGAAGTGGTATACGAGGTGGTTGCGGAGCCACTGGAGTTGCAGGGGCAAGCCCCGCAGCAGGAGGTTCGTGAGGAGTCGGCCCAAGGCCCGGCTAACCCCAGTTTTGAGCAGCAGACTCGAGGCAAGCCCCGGTGCACATCCTATTATTTCAAACTTATGACACCTATATATATGTCTCTATTACTTATGCAGTAGGTTTAGGAATTGTTTGGAACCCTAGTTGCATGATTCCTAGATTCCCTTGAGTTATACTAGTATGTATAAGACGATAGAAATGCTATGCTTAATAGAACTCGGTAGAAGTCGAGTGATTCCTAGTCACTCGCGAGATATAGGCTATCTCATTATTTTGAACATATGGAATATTGGATTATGTAAGAAAGGAAAATGATTTGGAGACCGGGCGGGGAAAGGTTAGCCCCGTCTGTGTCGATTAAGGACCGTTCGTTGTCTGGCCCTGTGATCGAGTTTGAATTGTACTAACCGCATGCCGGGGGTAGGAGGTAGTCGAAACCGGTAAGCCGAGTACTGCTTTGCTTCGAAAGTACAGGAACCCGCACCCAACTTCTGGGGTGAGTCGAGTAGTCGCGGAGAATTGGGGATGCATATGTTTACTTTTGGTGGTCTCACGTTGAGCTCAGCTGACCATATGTCGTTGGGCTAGTTCCTGTAGTTCGAGGCGGGGAGGGGGAAAGGTTGGTGCGTGGGGTCCGACGGGGCTTTTGCGTGCCGTGTTGGTTAGGTCCACCTTGCAAGGTTAAATCGGATCGATTCGCCATCAGTCGCTCTCGGATATGAGCACCTTGATCGCAGCACCGCATCGTAGTAATGCCTTATGGAACTTAAGTGATGATTGGAAATGACTACCATGAATTATTACTCCATGTCTGTTATGATTTCTTAGCAGGTGCAAATACTAGTTGAGAATGATAGTATATAGAATTTGGAGCTAAAAGTGGAAAAATAAGGACTCATTTTAGAATCTTTTTATGCAAAATAACCACCAGCCAGAAAGCCTTGCATGTCTAGATATGTGGGCTAAGTTATACCCACTGGTCGGGTAAGCCTTGCTAAGTATTAGAATACTCAGGGTTTGTTACCACAATTATTATTACAGGACACCCGGATGTGGACTTCTACCCCTGCTGTGTCACGTTCATCCGCCGGGATGCAGAGGGGTGGGAGGTCGTGGAGCGAGACCCCTAGGCTGGGAGTCCGTCGGGTTGTATACTTGAGGGCTGAGTGTGCGGACTCTCTATTTTGCGCAGACCGATCTGACCGGTCCGTGGGACCGGTCTGACCGGTGGTGTCGGCAGGCAGTGCCGACTGGTCCGACCGGATGGGAAAACCGGTCTGACCGGTCTTGAAAGTTCAAAACTGATGAAAGCTAGAGTAGTAGTGGGATCTTTTATATTCGAACTTCAGTATATGGATATTTGATCTCGGTTTGTAAAATGAAATGTTCCAGAATCTTGTTGTGTATGTATTTTAAAGTATTATGTCGTGCTTGTACCATCTGGGGCCGCCTTCGCATGGGACTTCCGGTGTTGTTTCGATCGGGCCGTGGGTTGAGAAAGGATTGCCAAATTAAGCCGTTAAACTAATGCGCCCGATGTGTTTAAATGACGGCCATTACGCTTAATTAGAGTTTTAATTTGGCGGTTCCGTCACACAGCGTCCCGGCGCCCGGCGGACCAGCAGGCGGCGTCCAGCACCAGCGCCGCCATGGCCGCGGCCACGCAGATGCCCTTCCTGGCGCGCGAACGGGCAAGATGCCTCGGTGAGCACGTCGGCCGCCTCGGCCCCGTTGGTCGATGCGGCAAGGAGTCATCGCCGGCTTCGGCCGCGTTCGCCGCCGCCGGACCACGTGCTGCGGGCAGTCTCCCACTGGACCATGGGCCATGTGGCGCGCAGTAGGGCAGGAAGGACGGGGCCACCGCCGCGCCGGGCAGGCCACCGCCGCGCCACGTAGGCTGGCCACCTCTGCCCCGTCGCGCATGCGTCGGTCGCACGGACTGCCGGACGCCGCCGAACCCCGCGCGCACCGCCGCAGCTGCCTGAGGCCGCCGAAACCCGCGCGCGCCACCGCGGCTGCCTGAGCTACGGGCCTATGCCACAGATCCGCGCACTGCGAGGTGGGGCGGCGCGCTGGGGGCCGGCGGAGCTCGAGGCGCAAGGGGCCGGCGAGGATCTACCCGGAGGGGGGAGAGAGAGTGGGGGGGATTGGGGAGTGAGGCCGACGGGGCATGCTCGCCGGCCGCCTCCGCCCCGCCGTGCTCTCGCCGGCGACGGAGGGAGGGAGGGAGGAGGCGGTGCCACGGCCCGCCTCGCCACGCCGGGAGCATGGCGAGGGGCGGTGCGCCGGGGGAGAGGGAGTGGGAGAGCGAGGGAGGGAGTGGGAGAGCGTGGCGGCTCGGCCGGCCGGAGCTGCGGCGGTGCGAACGGCGGAGGCGGCGAGGAGGTTGCGGGCGGAGGGAGAGAGACCGGGAGAGAGAGAGTGGGGAGGGAGGGAGGGCGCTGGGGTAAAAAAGTAAAAGAATAAAACTGACATGTGGGGTCCATTGCCGGTAGTTGGTATAGAGAATGAAATATAAAGTATGATGGGTGCGGGAAAACTGGACATAGAGTAAAGAATCTCGATGACCAGAATGAAATATTTCTTTTAGAGGATGAAAATAGAGTATGACGAGTGCAGACGGCCTAAGGGCTTCCTGTTTTGCGTGAAAAGAAAACACACTGATGCGTAGTGTGCGTTGCACGGCCCCAAAAGGGGAAATAACTGAAGAAAATTGACAAGGTGAGTACTTCCTCCTCCGTTCCAAAATATTCATCTATTTTAAAATATAGATCGTTCTAATTTTCCAAATTTATAAATTTTACTATACATCAAAACATACATTATTTTTGAACGAACGACACTTGACGAGTGTGTTTCATTGATATAGTAGAAAAAAATACAAGATTATGTCCCTGGGAGGTCATAATCAGGAAAACACCGACATGTTAGATTGGGGCATCAACACTCGCCGAGCTCAACTCAATTGAACACAACTCAGGCCGGTTGGATTGGAACATCAACACGGCCACGCAACTCCACTCGAAACTGTACTCAAAGAGACCACACCACGCTACTCAATGACGGCAGCAAAGCCTGCAGTACGACTGCACCCACCCACACTCCACACATTTGTAGTCGTCGAAAACCTCGGTGTGACCTAACCTTGATAGAGAACGAAAGGAAGCGGACACCACCGCACCAAGAGGGTCACCGCCATGCAGAACCCTTCGCCGCGATGCCGCTGCAACAAAAACCCTCAACCCGACGGAGTGAAACATATCGGATCTAAGCCACTCACAGACTGCCTCGCAGTCGCCGCCGCGACACCACAACGCGCGGGGGCCTCGCCACATCCGCCGTTGGACTCCACCTCTCGTGTCACCTCGAAAGAGAACCGCACACGGGGGCCTTGCCACGCCCGCCACAGAACTCCACGCCCAGGATCCGTTTAGGAAGTCGCCGTCGAAGTGGTGAGCAAAGATGCCCCGTTCCCCTGGATCTCTATCAGTAGCCAAACCAACGACGTAGTTCGACTTCATCTCATTGCTTTACCCAAGCATCTAGCCACTGCAGCCACAGTAACAAGACCAAGAATTTCGTTTGCGCCGTCTTCCGATGTTGTACCGCACTGGATGGCCCCAGCCATGCTGAGCAATCCGCCGCAGTCCACTGCAAGCTTAGTTGTCCCACGAAGCCGGTGCTGCAAGCGCCGTCCTTCAACGCAGTCCCACACCGCACTGACTGTTGTGAAGCAACGCCAGCTGCCGCGGTCCGCTGCAAGCAGACAACCGGCAACGAAGCGACAACCCCAGGCCGCCACCAAGACAACAATCGCCTCCGCGTGGGCTCGGCGACACCCTTCCAACTTGCCACGCGGCGGAAAAATCGACCCGGCAGAAGTATGGACAAGGACCGGCAATGCCTCAAACCGAGCTAGGTCTCAAGAGACGACGCCTCCAAGAAGGACACGACGATAACAGCGCCGCCGTCGCTCGTCCAGAGGACAGGGTTTTCACCCAGAGAATAAGGATGGATCTACACATCCGAATTCTTAGAACAAATTTAATATTTTAAAATAGATATGTTTAAAATTTTATGCTAATATTTTTTATATTATCAAGCATATTATTACACATAAGAATAAAATTTTGTATAGATTTTTTTATGTATTATTTGCTCCCTACAATTAAAAATGTGAAAAAAGATTCGAATCCGTATCCGATCCGTATTCGAATTTTTATATCTATTATTTGAGAATATATATGATAAATTTGAGGTTTAGTTTTTATGAATCTTTACAAGATCAATGTTAAATACAAGGCTATGGATTTACATAGTAAATTCTATATCTTATTTGTCCATAATCGAAGAAAAATGACCAAAAATTTGACATTCGAATAAACATCCGAATCCATCCTTACCAGAGAACCTCGTGCAACAGAGTTGTAGCTCCAGAAATGACGCCCCCAACGGGAAACGATGTCAAGGACGCCGCCGTCATCCTGCCAGCAACGCCGGCAAGGGCTTTCGCCCGGAGCATCCGAACTTGAAGCTGCACACGCACAAAGCGGCGATCCGGCACCAAAGCCACGACCTTCTAGGACAACAACACCACCGCGCCTCCACACGCCAAGCCGCCGTAATTCCACCTACGCTTTCCTCGCCGTTAGCAGCACCAAACGCAGCATCGCCGCAGCCTGCGAGCCGGAGAGGCCGGCTCCTGCTCACTGGCTTGCTCGCCTCTGCTTCCGCAGCCCACAGGCAGCCGACACCGCGCCCACCGTCGCCAACTCCTCCACCACCGCCTAGGCTCATCCATGTCGAGCTCACAACGCCGACACCCCTCGCCGGACCGGCCTCCTCGCCGACAGCAACCGCACATGGTCTCCGCCCCACGTCGGGCAGCCAGAAGGACGCCATCGTCTAGGGCCGGACGCCCGCGACTGCGCGCCGTCGGCACTGCGCAATGCGGCACCGGCCGCGCCACCCCTGCAGCCAGCAGATGCAGCCCCGCCGCTGCCCTCGTAGCCATCACGCGGCCTGCCGGGTCCGGCGGCGGCGAGGACCGCCGCGCCACGCTCCAGCCCGCTGCAGATCCGCCGGCGCGAGGACGCCGCGCCGCCAGCCCGCATCGCGCGGACGCCGCGCCGCCGGCCCGCCTTCACGTCGCAGGGCACCAAGAGCGCCGGCCGCGCCCCCACCTCCCGTCGACGGATCCGACCGCGAGCCGCCATGGCCCCATGATGCCGGCCCGCCCCGGCGCAGGAGACCCTTGCAAGCCGATTTGCCCCGCCGTCGCCTTCCTCGCCGGCCACCGGACTTCCGGGTGCCCGCTCGAGCGACGACGAGGGGAGGGGGGAGGCGGCGAGGGGGGGGGGGGGGCGGGAAGCGGCATCGTGAGGGGCCCCTCCGTCACCTAGCGGGGGCGACGCGAGGGGCAAGGGGTACTCCCTTGTAAGCTCATAATCCAGAACGTACATTATATCTACAATTCTATGTACATAACAAATAAATCCAAAAAGAACTGTAGTAACCTATATTTTAGAACCAAGGGATTAGTAGTTTTTGCTGAGAGATGTACTACTTGTCTGTAGTTTTTATCTTTTTTGGAAATGGAAACTTACTGCTTGCTACAAACTTAACGAAATTCGTCGCGGGTGACAGCAAACACCGGCTGATGGAACAACGATCGATTCATCCGCGATGCATATTTCTGGTGGAAAAAAAATGAAAGGAGTGTCAAGAGCTAATCTCCTATTCCCTCTGTTCTAAATTATAAGTCATTCTAAAAATCTTGAAGAGTCAAATTTTTTCAAATTTGATCAAATTTATATAACAAGATAATAACATTTACTATACCAATTAAATATTATTAGATTCTTTGTTAGTTATATTTTCATAGTATATCTATTTGATATTATAAATTTTTGTGTTTCTCTGTATAATTTTGATTAAATATTGAGATGATTTAATTTTACAAAATTCTTGGAATGACTTATAATTTGGAACGGATGGAGTAGGATTCTTTGATGGCAGGCCGGAAGCATCTAGGCTTTACCAATGGTGACAGAATCACGGCCTACGAACAAGCGGCCCTCTAACAGTAGGAGTCGTCGAGGATTCACACAAGGGCCCCACATGACAGTGAAAAAATGTGGACCCACGTGTCATCGAGGGAAGGGTTGGGTTCCTGGCGCGCTCAGCAGAATGTGAAAACCCCCTCCCTCCCGCCGACACGGAAGACGAGACGAACGGCGAGCGGCGACAACGGGAATGCGGCGCTCGGGCGGGGCCTCTCGCGGCGGCGACTGTCGATCCAGTGAGCGGAAAGCCCGGCGGAGGAGGGAACCCGGCCATCCAGTCGCGCTGCCTTGGCGTGCAGCGGCGGCGGCGGCGGCTTCGTTTGTTTCGGGGAGCCGCGCGAGTCACGCGATACGGAGTGACGCGGCGGCATCGAGCGGCTCGATCCGGAGTGGACGGGAGCCCCCGCCCCTCGTGCGCCTGGGCTTGCCGCCTCTCAGCGGGGAGGCTCCATTTTAGGTAATTAAATCTTTCTGCTGTGGGCGAGCCAAGATTACCAAATCATCCGTCGAGATTTCTACCAATGTATTCACATTTTCAACATGCGCATTCGTCTTCGATCAACGGATACTAGTCTGCGATGTTCCAGCTGTTTCAGCAGGATTTCAGATCTTGTTTTCCGGAAACGCATGGCCAACCAACCACCTCACGAAAATCCACACCAGCTGTGGGCGAGCTAGAGAGTATGAGGGGAGAATCATTGAGCTGTAATCGGGTAAAATTGTTGCCAGCTAGAAATGTGGGTGTGAATATTACCAACAGCTTAGGCTGTTGCTGGTGCTTGCGCATAGTATTATGGTATGGAGTTATGAACAACAAGCAAACGGCCATATATGACGCCAGCTCGTTGTCCACACGTAATGACAGAGGTATGACATGTAAAAGACAGGTAAGCTTGATACTTATCCTCTGAATGACTCATGGGTCATGGCTGAATACGGTGGGTGAGGTTTAGATTGTGGTGCACCCTTTTGCGAGATTTTGGGGTTTTGTTTTTTTACAGCTAATACAATGTGTGTACAACTCATAAAAGTGGAAGTCGACTGAGATAAAAGCACTGAGAGTTGGTAGTGTCCATAGGCCGTTTTGGATTCCATTGAAAAAACACGTGAAGTTCTCTGGTGCTTATTTCGTGCACGGCATCTATTGCCACAGCTGTATAAAACCAATCACCCATTGATGCTGCATTTCATAATTGTAGAAGAAATGTAGGATTGTTTAATATGTTTTCTCACTTGAAAATGTCAACAGCCGAGGTTCCTAATTCCAAAGACCCGGAAATTGTTGATTCTCTTCTCCTTGATCTGTTAGATCCAGAAAATAAAGCGTATGCCCTTTCCATGTTACCTAAGGTAATTTTGTTTCTCCTCTATACTGTCTATTCCATCCCCCTCATATTCATTTGGCATAATATATCAACGGTAATCGGCACTGGGTTGTTTCAAGCTCAGATTGCTTATGATGGCATGATTCAGTCAAAACCTGTCTGTTGCCAATTTTGATGAGGTCTTCTCTAATATTTCTATTATAAATTGCGATGTAATTCTCTATCTTTCTTCTTTGATTAAGTAGTAAGTGATCAACTCATTTGATAATATTAATGCTTGGCCACTTAACATAATTACGAAATCGTGAGGTACACATGCTTACTGAATGATTGTAAAATGCATAGATCTAGTTGTTTTTCCTCCTTTTTTTTGGTAAAGACTTGATTCTCTAACTCTCCTATAAACACTATTGTATATTTGTATTAACCTATAAACACCTGTTTATTCCAAATATCTTAACATTTGGAATTATAGAAAGTTCATCTGGATATAAATAAAATTTATCCCCATAGCTGACCGATTTAGTTTGTGCATCCCTAACAAACTAGCAGTTTCCCCATTAGCACTACCTTTCTTCTCCACATGGATCTGTTGTTACTTATTGATCATAAAACATATCAAATCCATTTTTTAACTTATATTTTGATGATGCACGTTGCTATTCTATCATTCTCCTCTCTCCTTTGATTTAAAAAGGTAAACACCATTCCCTTTCAATGTCAGCATGTAATGTGAAGCATTTTGTATTTAGTAGCTTCTAGGGATAAGGCAACAGGTGCTAGGGACCTGCTCTTTCTAATGCACTCATATCATAGATAATGTGATGGTACTTCTACTGCAGTAAAGACAATATCATTGTGTAAACTTGATTGCATCCAAAATCATAGAGACAGATTTCGTTCCGCCTATTTCTTAAACCAAAGACAATCCTAAATACCCGAAACACTATACGATCCAAAAAGGCTGTGCATAGAGAAACAAACATACAGAACCTTTTAAAGAAACAAACCCAAAAGTGAAGGGTAAATATAAGGATGTATTTAAGTTTTACCTGATAAGTAGAAAGGAAAAGGGTAGAAGGGTCTTTAAATAAAACGCCGAGACCAACAATTGTAGCCTTCTTTTATTTTCTGCGCCTATTTGAAACGGAAAATCTGCCATCTTCCTTGTACACAACCCGCTCCTCCACAAAGCCTTGCCTCTGTCTCCCCAAGTGGCAAGAGGCAGTAGAGACTAGAGACTGCAACTCCATGGCTCAGGTGGTGAAGAACACTAAGATGACGCTAGAGGAGCTTTTGCATAACCTCTGCGACCATGAGTTGCGTGGAAATGCCCTCGTTGAGCTCTCCAAGGTCCCTCTTGCGCCTTTGCTTATCTGCAGATTATACATCCCCGCGATGAAGATTTAGACTTTTCATTTATCTCTGGAGAGGATTCTTGCCTGGAAGTCTTTTTAGTGAAATTCTGCATCTTGTGGTGCTATGTGGCTTTCTGGTATTAGGAGGTTCATTTTTAATGATGGGTGTGGGAGTTGGTATATAACTGAGGCAATCTACAGCATTTCTTTGCCATCGATTCTTGGTGCGGAAAAGTTGTACTGTTCGACCTCTTGGGGGTTTTAACATGAGGATCCAAGGTTATATTGTGCGATTTAGATCCATCTATTAATTGTTCTGAGGATCCAAGGTTATATTGTGCGATTTAGATCCATCTATTAATTGTTCTGAGGATCCAAGGTTATATTGTGCGATTTAGATCCATCTATTAATTGTTTCTGCTTTTCCATTTGAGAATTGCGGGAATTTAGGGATTGTTATGTGCGACATTTTAATTTTGTTTCGTAGTTAGAATTCTGGTGCATGTAGCACCTCATCAGGAGATTTGGTTTAGATCTAGTTTTGTGTTTATCAAAGGTGGATTGCTGTATTCACACTAATTTTTTAAGTTTCATGTCAATGATATTTGATGCATCTTGATTCAACAACTGTGCCCATTTGATCTCTGTAAATCGTCTTCTGGTGTAGTATCTTACACTATGTTTGATTGGGCTGAAAAAGTGTTCATCTTTTATTTATTTGTTTGTCTAAGAAGTAGTAGAGCGAGTTTGCCTTGTTCAAATATAGTTTTTGAAGGATATGTATGTATGGTAAGGTGTTTATCTGTACTTCTGAAAAAGAGTTGCTGTGTTTGTAAGTTTGTTCAGATGTTATCTGTTGTAGCTTATTGCAAATAATAATGATAGCAAATTTTGAACTGCTGGTGACCCATCTCATCTACTGGACAGCTTTTCAGTTGCAATTAAGAGTTTGCTTGCAAACTGGGCATGTTTATTACGAAATGCCTTTATAAGTAATTATAAGTTTGATAGCTGATTACCCATCCTTTTGTATGAGCTACAGTAGTTATTTTACTGTTTGTTAGCACTCCAGTTCTGTATTTGAGCTGCTTGTTTGTCAAACAAACTATTATTGCCCCTATACATGTGTATTAACATGCTGATTGCCCGATTTACATACTATTATTTTTTTCTAATGATAGTTGAAGCATGTTCAGTCATTAACATGCCACATCATTGATGAAAGCAACAAATTTGGTATATAATGTTCTTTTTGCAACTATTTTTTCAGAAAAGGGAGACACTTAATAATTTGGCTCCACTGCTGTGGTACTCTTTTGGCACAATAGCTGCACTGCTCCAGGTATGCAGTAACCCTTGCCCTCTTCTTTGCTTACTTATAGTATGAGCAAGCTTGAATAGGAGCTTTGAGCTTACTCTGTCCTTTTATGTAATTATGATTGGTCAGTCATTGTTGATCCAATCCTTGAGTTCCTGGCTGTCAGTTTTGTTAATATATGTTCTTGAACTTTAAATAAATATTCTATCGAACTGTTGGTCAGCCTTTTGGTCTCACTTTGTATGTTTTTCTACTTGGAAAAATAGGAAATTGTGTCAGTCTACCCTGCACTTTCACCCCCAACATTATCGGCAAGTGCAGGGAACCGAGCCTGCAATGCACTTGCACTTCTTCAGGTATGGTTTTAGGGTAAAATGGGGGTAATAGCAGAAAGTTGGCTGCTAGTTGCAACCATCCCATGACATACTGTACAGCATAGTGGATTTTTCTTCTGTTTGTTGTTAATCATTTTAAGCTTCCAGCATTACATTTTGTATCATATATTTTGTTCACACCTGCCAAAAATTGTTGCAGACTGTTGCAGCACACCCTGAGACCAGGACTCCTTTTTTAAAAGGTACTGACTACAAGAGCATGACTCTTTATGTCCAATCTGTAATGCATTGAAGGCGGGCTTTGTTAGCCATCCTATGTTCTCTCAAGGTTTTGTCACAGGGACACTATTATGTAATGGTTGACACTTGACAATTATACATTTGGTTTATGTCTAAGTTGCTATAGTAGAATTCTGAAGTACTCTTTCCATCCATCGATAATGTATTGCAATATATTTCCAATTGCTACAAAATAAACGTCAGCTTAACTAATTTGCATACGAATGTATTGATGCAACTTTTCTGCACTAAACATGCATATTATTTGACCAATTGTTGGTTAAATTTGGAAAAGCTTGACCTTTTCGAATCTTACTATACATTATATTGCTGGGTGGAGGGAGTACTATGGATATATTTTTTTTACATGTTTAGTACTTGTAAACTTTGTAATTTCTGGATCTTGATATTAGTTACTCACTTTGTCCTGTCCTTTCATCCTTTGTTTTTGCAGCTGAAATTCCCTTGTACTTGTTCCCAATCTTGAACACTACCAGCGAGGCCAAGTCTTTCGAGTACCTGCGTGTTACTGGCCTTGGTATTCTCGGTGCTCTTGCTAAGTGTTGGTGTATATGTGAGCCCATGAATAGAGGCTCATGTATAGGATCTATATATCCCATCCTTCTAGGGTTTGGAGGAATACATCTCATTGTTTTCTCCTACATGGTATCAGAGCCTAGCTCTCTCTCTCCAGCCGCCGGGTCACTGTGCGCCGCCGCCGCCGCCACCATGGCTGGCTGGCCGCCGCCACCGCCGGCGTTCTCCTCTTTCCCTCCTCTCCCTGCTTCCGGATCTGACGCCGTGGCCGGCTTCTCTTCCTTTCCCGGCGGCCGCTCCCCTGTTCCTGCGTGGATCCAGGGCGTCGCCACCTCCTCTGCTTTGGGCGCCGCCGACTCGTCTGCTCGGCCTCCCGCCGCTGGCGCCACCGCCGCCGCCGCCCACACCGCGGGCGCGGCTGGCACGGCCACGGCCGCCGCCCCCGCGGCCCCTGCTGGCGTGCGCGTGGCGGGCGCGGGCACGGCCGTCCGCGCGGCGGGTGGGAGCACCTCCACCAGCGGCTGCACACCCGCCAGCTCCCTCGCGATGGCCGCCGCGGCGACCGGCGGCTCCGCGGTTGTTCGCGCGGCGGGCGGGAGCGCCTCCTCCAGCGGCTACACGCCCGCCAGCTCCCTCGCGATGGCCGCCCAGCAGCCCGCGGGTGCGGCTGGCGCTTGGCCCCCGCGGCGCGCCCCTGCCTCCTCTATTGTGGGGGGTGCGGCCACGGGTGTGGCCGGCACCTGGCCCCCGCTGCCGTGCCCTGCCTCCCCTTGCGCTGGTGGCTCGTGGCTGCCGCCGCATGACCCCTCTAGGGCCGGTGTGACGCCGCCGCCGCCTCCCTCGCCGCCGCGCAGGCCGACTCACCCGCCGCGCACGCCGTGCAGGCCACCATCACACCCGCCGCGCAGGGACCCCGCGCGGGCCGCTGCCTCCCTCGCCGCCGCGCGCACCGCGCAGGCCGCCGCCCCCGGCGCGTGGCTGCCCCAGGGTGCCGCCGCCGCCCCGGCTGCCGGATCTACCTTCCCCAGGGCCACTGGCGCCGCCCCTGCCGCCAGACTTCCCTGCACGCGCCCGACCCCCCCCCCCCTTGGTGCTCCTCTCACCGGCCAGACCGGGGATGGGGGAGGCCGAGGGCGTCGTCGGCGGAGGGGACGTGGTGGTGGTTGCTCGGGGCACTCTGGACCCGACTCCGGCTCCCACTCCTGCTCCTGGCCCTGGGGGTACGCTCTGGCCATCCTTCAGTGCCCCATGGCCAGGGCGCATCCCGATGTGGCTGTTTCAGGGTCAGTGGGGGGGGCTCGTCCTCAGCCCCAGTCGAAGGCCATGCTCGCCGCTGCTGCTCCCCTGTTCGCGCCGTTCTGGACCACGCCCCCTCCACTTAGCCAGCAGCCGACCTGGCATGGGGGGTGGGACCAGGCTGCACTGGCGCAGTCCTTCAGCGCCATGGGGCGGACGCCGCCGGTCAGCACCAAGTGGATCGCCGACTCGTGTGCCTCCTTCCACACCACCCCAGATGCCGGTATCCTCTCTTCTGTCCGAACCCCACACCCCTCTTGTCCTTCTTCCATCATGGTTGGTGGCGGGTCTTGCCTTCCTGTCACCGCCGTGGGTTCTGCTCCTGGCTCTTTTCGTCTTTCCAATGTCCTTGTTGCTCCTCAGATGATTCATACCCTTCTTTCCATTCGTCAGTTTACAGTTGACAATTCTTGTTCCATCGAGTTTGATTCTTCTGGCCTCACTGTAAAGGATTCGGCCTCCCGACGTCCGCTATTCCGGTGTGACCGCACGGGGCCCCTTCACACCCTTCGCCTCCCTTCTTCCGCTGCACCACTCTCACCTTTTTCTTCGCCCTGGCCGTCTTGGTCTACCGCTTTTGCCGTGACGCCGTCTTCCACCACCTGGCACCGCCGTCTTGGTCGCACTGGCCGCGACGTTCTGGCTCAACTCAATCATAGTACCGAAGTTCCTGGTACTAGGGCTCCTGTTGAGCACCTCTGCCATGCGTGCCAGCTCGGTCGTCATGTTCGGCTCTCTTTTTCTTCTTCTTCTTCTTCTTCTTCTTCTTCTTCTTCGCATGCTGCGCATGCCTTTGATCTTTGTTCACTGTGACCTGTGGACCTCTCCTGTTCTCAGCCTTTCTGGCTATATATATTATCTGGTGGTGGTCGATGATTTCTCGCACTACTCTTGGACTTTTCCTTTGCGCGCCAAGTCTGAGACCTTTCCCACCCTCCTCCACTTCTTCGTCTGGGTGTCCACTCAGTTCGGCCTCACCATTAAGGCCGTCTAGTGTGACAACGGGCGTGAGTTCGATAACTCCACCTCCCATTCCTTCTTCCTCTCTTGGGGTGTTCAGCTGCGTATGTCTTGTTCGTATACCTCTCCTCAGAACAGCAAGGCTGAGCGGATGATTCGCACGACGAATGACGTCGTGCGCACCCTTCTGATCTAGACCTCTCTGCCCCCGTGCTTCTGAGCTGAGAGCCTCCACACCGCTACATACTTGCTCAACCGTCTTCCGTCCACTGCTTCTCCTGCTCCCACTCCACTGCTTCTCCCGCTTGACTCGGTGTGTGTTCCTTGGTTACTCCCCTGACCACAAGGGGTACCGATGCTTTGATCTCACCTCTCGTCGCGTCCTGATCTCCCGACACGTCATATTTGACGAGTCGGATTTCCCCTACTCTACCTCCTCCACACCTTCTCCTGACCCCGAGCTGGAGTCCCTATTTCCGACTGACCCGGTGGTTCAGCCATCTTTACATGTCGTTCCTTTCCCTGCAGGTTTTTCCGGCACACCGGCACTGCTTCCGGTGATCCCTGCTGCGCCACGCGTGGCCCCGGTGCCCGCGGTCGCGCCACGCTCGGCCCTCGGACCTCCGGTCGTGCCGCGTGCGGACCCGGTGTCTCCTGCTGCGCCACGCGCGGCTCCGGTGCCTCTCCCTACACCTACGCGGTACGCTCAGCCGGTGCAGGTGTACCGGCGTCGTTCGGCGCCGGCACTGGAGTTGTCGCCGCCGCCATCTACACCGGAGCCGCCACCGCCTCCGTCTCCGCCGACTCGCTCTCGAGTAGAGCCGGAGGTGTACCACCCGCCAGTCGTCCACCGGGATCCTCGGCATATCTATCCCATGGTGACTCGGCGTATGGCATCTCATGCCGCGACCCTCTCCGCCACAGAGGGCGAGCCGCGGGTCTCTCTGGTACCCTCCTTTGTCCGCGACATCCTGGCGGATCCTCAGTGGCGTCGCGCGATGGAAGAGTACGCGGCTCTCCTTGCCAACCAGACGTGGGACCTCGTGCCGCGTCCGTCTGGTTGGAATGTGGTCACCGGCAAGTGGATCTGGACGCACAAGCGTCGGCCTGATGGCAGCGCTACAAGGCTCGCTGGGTTCTCCGGGGGCTCACCCAGTGGGCTGGTGTGGACTATGATGAGACCTTCAGTCCAGTGGTGAAGCCCGCTACGGTGCGCACGGTCCTCTCGCTCGCACTCTCTCGCTCCTGGCCTGTGCACCAGCTGGATGTGAAGAATGCCTTTCTTCACGGCACTCTGTCAGAGACAGTGTACTGCTCTCAGCCAGCGGGATTTGTGGACTCGAGTCGTCCTGATATGGTCTGCCGGCTCAACAAGTCCCTCTATGGTCTGAAACACGCTCCTCGGGTTTGGTACTCTCGGTTCGTCACGTTGTAGCGAAAATGGCCTCTCATGCCATATTTCAATATAATGTTTTGGCGATTGATGACACACACAACACTTGGACTAATGTGATTGTTAAGATGACTATTCTCAGGCTTTTAGGTTCAAGTGATGACACAGAGAAGAGAGGTGTAGCAAGGCCCGGTTAGCGGACGGGGGTCGAGGGGGAGCCGCCCCTCACGGGTCTCAGGGCAGCGCCCTGAAAGCTCTTCGGTCCAAGGGACAAGGATTGAGGCATTTTGCTATCATCGGTTAAACCGACGTAGAGCAAAATGAACTCACCGGTGCAATCACAGAGAAGGTCTGCGGGCTAGGGTTTTACACCGGATTAACCGACGTTGAAGAAAATGCATACGTCGGTGCATTGCCAAACGAAGACCGAGGAAAATACCTACACCGGTTGAACCGACGATACATCGGTCAATTGCATCGGTTCAGTTGTCCAGAGAGGTGGTTTTTGGAGGAACGTGAAGAAGTTACAATCACCGGTTAAACCGGCGTTAATTTTACGTACACCGGTTGATTTCATCGGTTAAACCGGCGATATACCGGTTAATTGCTAACGGCTAGTTTTTCAAGTAGCAGTTTACATACACCGGTTGAACCGATGATGGCTTTTGGGGTACGTCGGATTAACCGGCGTTAAGCACATTTCTGACAGCTTTTCTCCAACGGCTATATTTGCTTATGCTGCCTATATATACCCCCAAGGCCGGGTCATTTGAGAGTGCTGGAGTTCAAGAAAGTATACAAGAGCTAAAGATAATCTCCAACCACCATAGAGCTTCATTGTACATCATATAGGCTTAAGCACACTTGTGAGAGTGCTTAGTGCTTATTTAGGCTTAGTTCTTGAGAGAACTAGCTTGAGAGAAAGCCTTGCTGCGGCAAGCACCTTGTGTACTCGTCGTGTGACCCTCCGACTTGGTGTGGAGTGGCAACGACACTTTGTGCGGGGAAGGAGGCCTCTACTTTGTGTTAAAGCTCCAAGATAGTGAAGACGGTGCCGTGGTGACGCTTCGAGATAGACGGTGGCGGTGACCTCGTCTTTGTGACTTGGCGTCACTTAGTCTTTGCTTGTCGGGAGGCTTGGAGGCGTGGCAAGACGGTGATCGAGCGAAGAGACTCGGCATCACACTTGTTCGTGTTGGACAAGTGGCCGTGGACGTAGGGAGGGACTTTTATGTCCTAACCGAACCACGTTAAATCGTGTGTCTTGGTGTCTTTACGGGAGTTTGCATATCCTCTCACTTACCGCTTTACTTACCGCATTACGTTTCCGCATTTACTTTTTCTTGCTTACCTTTACTTTTCTAGTTAGTTTGATTAGGATTGGCTATAGGTTGCAAGTCTTTTGGGGTAAGTAGAGGGTAGCATAGATAAACCTTAGTCAAAACTAGCATGTGTAGGACGTGTTAGGTTTATCTTATGCAATTAGATTGAGCCCTAGGTTAAAAAGCGATTAGCGACCTTATTCACCCCCTCCCCCTCTAGGGTCGGACACCCCGGTGATCCTTACACACATTCTTGCTGACTTTGGGATTCACCGAGGTCAAGGCTGACACTTCTCTGTTCATCTACCGCCGTGGGGATGACATTGTCTACCTACTGCTCTATGTTGATGATATTGTGCTCACCGCCATCAGTCAGCAGTTGTTTGAGCGCGTCATCTCCTCTCTGCAGTATGAGTTTGCTATGAAGGATCTTGACCATGCTCCACTCCTGTCGATACTCAGGCGAAGCTGTTTGCTGATCTGGGTGATCCCGTGGCTGGTCCTACTGCCTACCGGAGCCTTGCCGGTGCCTTGCAGTACCTGAACTTCACCCGGCCGGATCTCACCTATGCCGTTCAGCAGGTATGTCTTCAAATTCATGATCCCCGGGAGTCTCACCTTGCTGCACTAAAGCGTCTCCTCCGCTACGTCCGTGGCACCGTTGACTTCGGCTTGGTTCTTCACCGCTCTCCCACCTCTGAGCTGGTGGTCTACACCGACGCTGATTGGGCTGGCTGCCCGGGCACTCGCCGTTCCACTTCCGGTTATGCCGTCTTCCTGGGCGACAACCTGGTCTCCTGGTCGTCCAAGCGGCAGCCGGTTGTCTCCCGCTCCAGTGCTGAGGCGGAGTACTGGGCTGTCGCTAACGGCGTGGCGGAGGCGTCCTGGCTCCGACAGCTCTTGGCGGAGCTCCACAACCCGCTCGCCAAGAGCACGCTCGTCTACTGCGACAACGTCAGCGCCGTGTATCTCTCCACCAACCCCGTCCAGCACCAGCAGACAAAGCATGTGGAGATCGATCTGCACTTTGTGCGCGACAGAGTCGCCATCGGCGATGTTCGGGTACTCCATGTCCCGACTACCTCCCAGTTTGCTGACTTCATCACTAAGGGACTACCCTCCTCGACCTTCTCGGAGTCTCACTCCAGCCTCAACGTAGCAGGTGGCTAGTTGTGCCTGCGGGGGGGGGGGGGGGGGTATTTGCCCTTTGTACACTTTTTGTACTCTCTTCTTGTCCAGTCTTGAACACCGCTGCGCCGGTTGCTCAGACTGCGGGGGGGTGTTGGCTTTCTTGTTGTCCAGTCTTGAACACCGCTGCCCCGGTAGTTCAGACTGCGGCGGGGGGGTATATGTGAGCCCATGTATAGAGGCCCATCTAGAGGCCCGTGTATAGGATCTATATATCCCACCCTTCTAGGGTTTGGAGAAATACATCTCATTATTCTCTCCTACACTAAGGTAATTTATTGGCTATACACACCTGAGAAGATTAATCACAATGCCTCATTAAGTAAATAGCCTGGATCTGCTTCATCACTAAACATGCTATGCAATCATCAATTAAGATTCACGTTTCACATCCATATTCAGCTTTGGATGGCTATGAAATTTAGACGCATCTTTGTTCTCTGTGGAATTAAAAGCTAACTATTAACTTTAAAAATCAGGTTTACTGTAAAACTTTATGAAATTGAGACGCATCTTTGTTCTCTGTGGAACTAAAAGATGACTATTTAAATTTTAAAATCAGTTTTACTGTAAATATTTAATGTCTCCTCTGCTCAGTTTCTTGAATGATTTGTAATGTTTTGAGCAGAATGTACTGGACATCCGAACCCATCTAGTTTACCCTGAAATCAGCTGGTAATGATTCAGTGCCAATATAAACCTTTCACCACATGATTAGTTTTGATTTTTCATTCATTAGCATCTCCACCACCTTTACCTATTCTATAATGCAATGCCAGAAAACTGGATAACTCAGCAAGACTAGGAAACTAGAATTTAGTGATCGAAGATTCGGCGGTATGATTATGGAGCTGTTTATCTAGGCTTTGAAAAAACAAGCATTGAAAAGAATATATAGTAAAAATACACGGGCAGTCTTTAAACTTGTTGTGGAGTGTCATCTAGGTCCGTGAACTTAGAAACTGCATATATGGGTCCATAAAATTGTTCAAGTGTGTCATTTAGGTCCTTGGGCAGTTGCACTAGAACCATTCCTGGTGATATTAGTAGTGTTCAGTTTAGGCATCCAGATTAATTCCAATCAATTGGAAAATGAGACCTTTTATGCCTCTTGTGAGTCTCTTGAAAACATGACTATCCTATGTCATAATAATTAATATTTTATTACTGTACTCTAGCACATAATTTTAACTTTAAGTCCACCAAAGAATGATCGATTTTAGTGTTTTAGCAATTTCATACTTTTGCAGTGCTGTAGAACCAACTGTGCCTAAATTTATTATTAAATGACTCATGGCACAAGATGCCGGAAGAATGGAGGAGAAGTATATTAGTACCTATCTTCAAAAACAAGGGCGATGTTCAAAGTTGAACTAACTACCGTAGGGTTTAGCTGATGAGCCATACGATGAAGCTTTGGGAGAGGGTTATCGAGCATCGCCTAAGAAGAGTGACAAGTGTGACCCAAAACCAATTTGGGTTCATGCCTGGAAGGTCAACCATGGAGGCGATTTTTTTAATACGACAATTGATGGAGAGATATAGGGAGTAGAAGAATGACTTGCACATGGTCTTCATTGACCTTGAGAAGGCATATGACAAAGTACCGAGAAATGTCATGTGGTGGGCCTTGGAGAAGCATAAAGTCCAAACTAAGTACATTACCCTCATTAAGGATATGTACAAGGATGCGACGACGTTTGTCCGGACATGTGATGGTAACACCACTGACTTTCCTATTAACATAGGCCTACACCAGGGTCAGCATTGAGTCCTTATTTATTTGCTTTAGTGATGAATGAGGTCACAAGGGATATACAATGTGAGATCCCTTGGTGTATGCTCTTTGCTGATGATGTGGTGCTAGTTGACGAGAGTAGGGCAGGGGTTAATAGGAAGTTAGAGTTGTGGAGACGCACGTTAGAGTCGAAAGGGTTCAGACTTAGTAGGACCAAGACCGAGTACATGATGTGCGATTTCAGCGCGACTAGGCATGAGGGGGGAGACGTTAGTCTAGATGGGCAAGTGGTGGTCCAGAAGGATACTTTTCGGTATTTAGGATCGGTGCTACAAAAAGATGGCGACATTGATGAAGATGTTAGGCATAGAATTTCAGCTGGCTGGTTGAAATGGCGACAAGCTTCTGGCATCCTTTGTGACAAGAGGGTGCCACAAAAGCTAAAATGCAAATTCTATAGGACAGCAATTCGTCCGGCGATGTTATACGGTGCTGAATATTGGCCTACAAAAAGGCGACATGTCCAGCAACTGAGTGTATCAGAGATGCGGATGTTGCGGTGGTTTTGCGGGCACACAAGGAGGGATAGAGTCCGGAACGAAGTTATTCGGGATAGAGTCGGGGTGGCACCAATTGAGGAGAAACTTACCCAGCATCGGCTGAGATGGTTTGGACATGTTCAACGAAGGCCTCCTGAGGCGCCGGTGCGTAATGGGGTTCTTGAGCGGATCGATAATGTAAAGTGGGGTAGAGGTAGACCTAAACTGACGTGGGATAAGTCGGTTAAAAGAGACCTTAAGGATTGGAATATCTCTAAAGAGATAGCTTTGGATAGGAGCGCTTGGAGACTAACTATCAATGTGGCTGAACCTTGAACTTATTTCTTTCGGGTTTCATCTCTAGCCTACCCCAACTTGCTTGGAAAAAAAGGCTATATTGTTGTTGTAAATGACTCATGGCAAAAAGCAGTTCTACTGGTAGCAATGAATGCTTCCATTTTTTTCAGATGTGGAATATTCCAAAATCCTAGAAAAAAATTGTAGATGTTAAATTATGCTCATCTCCAAAAGTATGCAAGATGAGGCAAAAATGTAAAAAATGCCTTGTATCTACAGTCTCTTTGTTGCTCCATAGAAATGCGTGTAAATTATTGTATTCAGAAGGTAAACATGGCAACATGCCCCATATGTGAGAATGCTTATGGATTTCTGGAACATTTGTATGTTTCTTTCAGTGGGAACATTTCTCATGTTCAATTCCTACTGGTAAAACAGGAATTGTTACCTTAAAAACAATAAATTCTCTTCCAAGATCCATCTGTTGTTTTCGACAAATACTATTTCTTCAAATGAGAACGAAACTTCCCTGTCTTGTGATACATGCAGGTAGATGATACTGAAGTTGTCAAATTCTTGCTGAAAAATGAGGTCATTCCTCTGTGCTTGCGAATCATGGGGACAGGCAGTGAGCTTTCAAAAACAGTATGTCATTCATCTTTTGCATCTGCTCAGCCATGTCACATAATGATATCCTATCATATTCTTTTAGCATGCTTGGCATTCTGAAGTTTGTGTGGATTTTGGCATGCTATGGGTCATGTAGTTTTTGGCACGCTATACATAATTAAGGATTTGTTAATTGGGATCATTGGTCATCTACTGTCTTTTTGTTATCAGCTGCATGCTATCCAGATCTTGAGTAGCCTATTTGGCATGATATGGCATGCTAGTCTCTTTCAATATGTCATATATTTTGCAACTTTACATCTTGTCTATGTGAGGCAGACTACTACTGGTCATTCTATGTTCTACGATGTAGCCAATAAGGTCATCAATAGCCATCACGATCATTGATCCAGGCTAGGTTCCTCTCAGATAAACCTAAAATTACCTTACAACTTCTAAGCACAAAATTTTCTCGAATACGCAGGAGAGCTGCGTATCTTTGTATTAATAGGTAGAAAAATGAGTTTTTACAATGCGCAATGCCGGAGCACACGCAGCTTTAGTTGTGCAGCTGCTATTACAAAGAAGACTCAACGTTCATCTGCTATTACAAAGAGAGAAAACTGATTACTTGGAAAATAAACAACCTAGCCTCTTGGCCCCTCTAGCACCCAGAGTTCAGCTTCTAAGCACAAAATGGGACTTATGAAAGGAACTTCTGAAACTATTCAGTAATGTTGTTTCAGCAACTGTCTTCTGCTGCTAATTTCAGTAGCAAATATACATGTCAACGGTGTTATATATATTTCTCTTCAATGCGGTTGAGGAGAAGAGTAGGAGTGGACTCATAAATGTTTTAAACCTCTTTTTGACATCTCACCTGCATAAACCACAAGTAGTTGAGTAGAGAAGCCTAGGTCTCCCTTTGCAGGTGGAATGAAGTAAATCCAGTAGTAAGCCCCATCAGCAAGGCTTGGCCAATGAGCATTTACACTACTAATTTAATAACCATTGCTTTGATTCACTAATGAGCCAGATGCATATGCAGGTGGCCACTTTCATTGTCCAAAAGATTATGCTAGATGAAGTGGGGCTACAGCATATCTGTGCCACCTCGGAACGTTTCTTTGAGGCAGCCAATGTTTTAGCAAACATGGTGGTTGCATTAGCTGAACAGCCCTCCACCAGGTTGCTGAAGCACGTTATCCACTGCTACATCAGGCTGACGGATGATCCCAGGTATGTGCTATCGCTTGCATAGTAGCAACTTAAAACGATAGCATGTACATTTTTTTCCCACATGATGATGTATATCTCTCTTCCCCTCTTGATTGCAGGGCCTGTGCTGCGTTGCGAACTCACCTTCCTGAGGCTCTGGGAAACGGAACATTTGATAACTGCCTTAGGGTGAGTTTTGCTCCCAATTCATCACCTGGCTCCTATCAACAGTTGCTCCAGTTACACCAGATTGACAGTTGCAACTGAATACTAACTGTATATCTGTATCTCCGTACTGCAAATACAGGACGACCCTGCTGCAAAGGATGCCCTCCAAAAATTGTTGGATAAGCTGGCTGGTCCTGCCGGCGAAGCACCTCATCCAGGCCCAGGTCCCGCGGCAGGCAGGACCCATGGAGAACCCGCTCAGGCAGGCCCAAGTCACACGGCATGATACAGATTTGGTTGCTGCAATCCAGAATTGGCTACAGCGATGCGATTATCTTTTAGCGAATTGCAGCTAGTGGAAGACCATGCATGGCTCTCGCACAAAGCGTTATGCTGCAGTTTATTACCGTTTCAATAAGAACTGAGGCAGTCAGTCCAGTTGCAGTGCCTGCAGTAGTACTGCTTTATGCATTCTTAATATTTTTGGACAACAAAAATTGAACAAAATCAGTGTTCTAAAATAGAGAAAATACCCTTTTATAGCTCCCCTTCTGATGTATTGGGTGGTCGCCGTGCCTTTGGATGTTTTAAAATTTGACTAGATGCGAGGGATACTGGAGGGTTTGTCTATTTTCTCAGGAAATACATTGAACTGTGGTATGATGTGTGGATTCAGGAATTCTTGCTCTGCCTGAGAATCTTGTGATGATCTGCTGCTGACCGGCTGTACAAGCCACCGGCTAATGAAATGAACGAACACCGTGCTGTTCGGACTTGGATTGCTGGATTGGAGTTCTTCGCTGAGAGAACCGGAGAGCCGATTTTGAGATAAGTTTTGAATCACATAATGACCTCTTTTTATACAGGACAGCGATTTACATGATCATAACTGGTTAATTTAGAGGATAGTGTAATGTAAAAAATAGAAAAGAGTGGGCATCACTTCACAGCAACATCGGACCCGTTTAAAGATTGGCAGGGCGTGGCTGCAAGCCAAGTAGGCAGCCCATGGCCCTACTTTTTTTATTATTCAAAGCTCAACAAAGTTATCTTGACGAGCTACTGCCAACACTGGATGATCAAAGATCATGTTTACATTTCACTACTGTTTTATTTCAGTACACAGGCACTAACTAGTACTTTCTCCATTCCAAATTATAACTCATTCCAAAAATTTTGGAGAATCGAAGTTCAGATTGCGGGCGGGGCGGATTCTTAAACGAGCCCGCCCCGCAAATGTTGTTTTCGTGGCCGATGCGGCCCGGCTGCAAAGTTTCGCGGGCTTTTGTTGTCCTCTCCCACTAAACCCAATGGACAGGAACATTAACCCGCTGGAACCCGCAACAAACCTAGACTGCTCAGCCGCCGCCGCCACCCTCGTCTGCCAATCTAGCTGTCTCCTCGCGCTCCGCCTCACCATCCCGCGAGGTCGCGCCGCCGCCATCTGGAGGTTCCGCGAGCCCTCCGTGTGCGCTTCACGGCGCGCCCGCTCTCCAGCCTCATCTCCTCTCTGACATCCGACACCTCTACCGCCTCTCCTCAGCGTCGTCGGGCATCGCCCAGCCACCGCGTGGCTACTTCTCTTCCAGTCACTGGTTACCTCTACTTCCTGGCCGCCTTCGACAACTCGTTCCTGTTCGCCGCCAACAGCCACTGCGAGCTCATGGTAATCGACCTCACCGCGCGCGCCGCGACTCCCGCCGTCCCCGCTCGGGCCACACATGCATCTCCTCCCTGCGGACTGCGCCGGATGGAGGCTGTAGATGGAGGCAAGCTGGGCTTCGGGCCTTCGGCTGCCGTTAGCAGGTCAAGAAAGCTAAGCTGCGCCCGTGCGTGGCGTTGCTGCCGTCCATGGCGCTGCTGGACTACCGATGCGTGGCGTTCCTGCACGAGAACTTGCATGCATGGCCAGGATACGCCCAGATGATTCATGATTGTGGACTGGGAGGGGTCACTACTCGGCTCAGATGATCTTGCCTCCGCCGTCCATGCTGATGGTCTTGTGGTGACCTGGACAAACATGTATAGGTCACATGATACAGGCAAGAAAGCTAAGCGGCACCCATTTGCGGGTCACGCGGGTTCTATATATTTGCCGCTAAACCCACATGATGCTAGTAAGCGGTATAGTAGATTTAGTGGACAGCCACAGACCCGCGTAATTAGTTTGCGGCTAGCGGTCGCGGTCTTCCGGCCGTCCACAACCCGCCCCACCTGCACACTGAATCAAAGTTTTTCAAATTTGACCAAATTTATATAACAGCATAATAATATTTATGATACCAATTAAATATCATTAGATTTTTTGTTAGCTATATTTTCATAGTATACTTATTTGATATCATAAATCTTTGTGTTTTTTTTTATAATTTTGATCAAACTTTGAGATGGTTTGAGTCTCCAAAATTATTGGAATGACTTATAATTTGGAATGGAGGGAGTAGCTTCTAGTAGTTCTTTCCATCGCAGACTCGCAGCACTACAGCTAGTCAGCTACAGGCAGCGTGGATCCCTCGTTTATCTGCACGGCCGCCACCGCCGCGTCGGCCACCTCGCCCATCCCGCCGCCTCCCCTCCTAGTGGCGGCCGCGACCTTCTCGGCGTCCACCACTCCACCCACGTAGCTGCCCTGTCGCCCGGCGTCCCGGTCGCGGCGTCGCCCAGCACGTCCCTGACCGCCACGACGGCACCGTGCTCGTTCGCCGCCGCGGCCCGCTGTGCCGCGGCCGCGACGCCGCCGGGGACGACGCGGCCCAGCCCCGTTGCGCTCTCCTCCGCGGCCTCTATCGCCGACGCATAGGCGCGGTCCACCGGCCGGCCTCCGGCCGGGCTCAGCGCCATCGCTTGCAGAGCCTGCCCGACTGTAACCGCCTACGTGGCCGCCGGTTCCTCCTCCCTGCAGCGCCGTCGTCGCCGGGGCGGCCAGGCTGGGCATGGCTCATGCTTGCTGCCGACCAGTGTGACACGCTGCCTGGGTGTGGCACGGCACGGCACGGTTCAGAGCAAATAATATCGCACCGCGGCCTCTTGCCCCGACACGTGTAGGCGTGGCCGCGTGGGCTCTGAGCGGATCTAGAAAAAATACTAGGAGGAACTGATTTACATCATTTTTTATTTATAACTACTCCTCTCAAAGTTTAATGTTTACAAAATTATAAAAAAAACTTAGAAGAGGCTCCATGATTCTAGCATGAATAGGAGGGGCTTGAGCCCCGGCTGATAGGGTGCTAGATTCGCCCCTAGCTCTGAGGTCGAACCAAAGATGGGAGCCGCAAGGTTTGGCACCTTGCAGCTCTGCTTGACACGGCAACCTGGGCTGCAGTGAGCCAGTGACACACCTGCATGTACTGGATGCTGGGGGTGCCGGAACGATGACAACGCTATGTTTTTTTTGGAGTCGCAGGGCAACGGGCAACTTCTCCTGTGCACGGTGCACCCAGCAGCCTCAGGAGCAGAGACTTCAAGTCAACCTTTAATAAGCTTAGAATATTAATTAATAGACGAATAGATATGGTAGCTTGCTCGTCTTTTATCTAGGGAAGCTCATGTCAAGATGCATATATAATATAATATAATATAATATAATATAATATAATATAATATATCTATACTATAAAGATCGAAAGGAATTGAAAACTTTTCTCATCCAATTTGGATCCGCCGTACCCCTCACGCTGGGCCAGCCTGTCGTGGCCGATGGGGTGGGAGTAGGGGTGGTAATGGGCTATGGCCCTAGTAGTCTTTTCACAGCCCAACAAGATCCTTAAATTATTTAGTTTAAAATTGAATAAAATTAGAGTCCGATCTTTTTAGGGCCCGGCTCCTAGATTTTCTAGTTCAAAATCTTGGGCACTTTACCACCCTTAAATGAGAGAGGGTGGAGACTCGTAGAAACCGCGAGTTAGAGCGTATTTCTGTCCAAAACTAATTGTTTTTCTCACCTGGACCGATCGTACCAGCCAGCGATATCTAAAATCACCGGTTGCAAAGGGGATGACGCCGGCGGTGAGGGCATCGAGTCTACTGGTTCGACAACCGCGGCGTCGGCCGCAGCTCCGTGCCCCCGAACAAATCCTACTGCTCGTGAGTTTGCGCTCCCGATCTTTTCCCGCAGATCCAGTTCCCCATCAGTTCCCAGCCGACCCAGCCAGTAGCCCCGCCTCCTCCCTCCTGTTCTCCCCATCGGTGTCTCCGTCCCCCGGCCGCTGCCTGGCGTGGAGTGCGGATCCACCCGAACCCGGAACGATTTCTTCATTCCTTGCAGATCTTGCTTGGACGAGCCATTCTCTCTATTCCACGGAATATCGTCCTCCGCACCACCGCCTCTTGAATCTGAGTCGCTCATGCTCACCAATCCAGTTGTTTGTTGCGGATTCATTTGCGCACCTGGTTTAGAGAATTATACAGTGTGGACACAAGCTTATTTCTATTACCATCATCAGAATGCTGACGAATTTGCTACTGGAGGTTTAACTGAACCTAACCATATTTTATTTTTCGTCAATGAATCCGTCTCAGACATGGCAATGCGGTCAAAATTGTGAAATCTGATGGGTTTTATTTCGTTCACTTTGTTGCGTGTACCTACTCAACCAATTTTTGTCGCCACTGTCTGACTGCTGATACCCCCTTTCTCTCTGTGGTCTGACACTCTGATGAACCACGCTTGCAGTGATTGAAGCAGGAGGCACCAGGAGTTAATCGCATATCAATGCCCCAGATCGCTATGAGCGCCTTGTCGTGCCTGAGGGCACCAAGAAGTGAGTCCTTCCCCAGACCTCTTTGTCTAGGTTAAGTTGCCTACTATTCACGCCTCTCAACGATGTACGTTCGCGGCTAGGTCAGAGTTTCAGCAGGGACACAGCACGAGGCAGTACAATCAATTTGTCATTATATTGGAGTTTTCATTAGTATCGTATTAATGTAAAGCACGTGCATGCGTGCATGCACGGACCACCTTGCTAGTACTAAAAAGAGGATATATTTCTTTTGAAGCAACAAAAGAATAATTCCGTTTCGATATTGCCATATAGACCGAAGCCTCCAAGGAGGATGTAGGTGGTGGCAGCGGTACGTGAGGGTGATTCGTCTGCCCCATGCCTCCCAAGAGAAGCCGATGGATTGTCACTCAACCTTTAGCCAATATTGCGTAGTCCAAGAGAGCTAAGGTGTTGCTCATGCAGCATTTTGATGGTGAGCCTGCACAGGAAGAGCTCTCAGAGCCAACCAAGAAGATGATTGCTAACTACTTCGATGGTAACCTTAGCGGCAAATACATGGAGGCAGGAAGGGAGCTCTTCTCGTCCCTGAGGAAGAATGGGATATATATGGTTGCGTGCTGATGCAAAGCACCTAGTAGAGATGGTTGAGCAGTGGTAGTCTTTTGGTCCTCTCTCAACCCCTCTTAGATTATTTTATCTTTTATGTAAATTACAACCGCGTGCTCTAGTTTGTCGCGAGAGTGCTAGCTCTCCACGTTGTTGTAAGAAACTTTTATTCCACCATCCTCTTAATACATTTGTCGCGAGAGTGCTAGCTCTCCACGTTGTTGTAAGAAACTTTATTCCACCATCCTCTTAATACAATGCTGATGAAAAGATGGGAGTAACTGAGTAATTCTTGAGAAACACAAGCACAGCTGCTGCTTAGAATGATGAGAGGAGGAAAAAAACACAGCCTATATGGTAGCTCATCTCGATCTTGCTGTCTAAGGCCTAATATGATCTTTCATGTAACACATGCTTAAGCCTGAAAAAAAAAGTCTTTGTTACAATGCTGATGAAAAGAGGAAATTTATTTTTGATAATTGGAATAATTGAAAAAGAAGGGGTTGGCAGGAGGAACGCAACTTCCCCCGAGAGAGCTCTTGGACCTTGAACCCCCCCCCCCCCCCCCCCTCATCCAAATCCACGCCGCCCCGGGTCGATCCGGGGTGTGACGACGACGCCCCCCCGGCTGAAGCGACGCATTTGCAACCTCTGAATATAAACAGCAACCTCTGAATATAATACGCATGTTGAAGCGCATCTACGCTGATAGATGCTAATGGTAAGTTTCAGTGATTAATGACAACTGTATGCGACTAACGTGTGTTTTGAAGAAAAAAATTAATGAATATATTAGTCTCATATGTAATATGAAAGGAGACCCCTCAATTCAAAACAATCATGCGTGCCAAGGACTCCATTCCAAAGATTAAGGACCTTTCTAGTCTCAAGTGTCAAAAGGAGATGAAAGACACTTGATTTACCTAGGGTTTATAGTTTTTAGTTCTTGACCGTACTATTAAGAGGGGTTCATGAGTTAGTAGCTTGACCAAAATTGAGTTGGCCTTAGAAATCTTGCACACTCGCTCAAAAACAGCCCAATATGGTCAATAGAAGTCAACACAACACTTGGAAGAAGAAACAATCGAAGTTACATTCAAATTCAAGTCAATTCAATTGAAAATGAAGAAAAACAGCAGCACCGGTTTAACCGATGCCCCTATCATCAGAGCATCCGATGCTTGGCGGAAGTTCCGACGCCCTGTCGGTCTATCTCTCTTGGAAGCAAGCTGAAATCAAGTCAAGTCACTCTATATCACCGGTTGAACCGATGCTTAAGAATCAACCATCGGTGCATTAGATGTACTTTGTTCCAGAGAGCATGTTTTGGTGGACCTCAACTCGTCTTCAGCACCGGTTGAACCGACGCTTAAGAATCAATCATCGGTGTATTGGATGTACTATGTTCCATAAAGCTTGTTTGAGTTGATCAGTGAATCTCTTTAGCACCGGTTAAACCGATGCCCCTACGGATCATACACCAGTGCAATGACGCAAGCCTGGATACTGTGTCAGAACCCCCAACGGCTATTATTTGCACACAAAGAGACCGGTTGAACCGATGCCTTAAATTTCTCACCCGTCGGTTCTTTCGATGGTTATGTTTTTTATGCAGTGGACTTCCAACGGCTATGTGACCCTCTCCACTCTATGTAAGGGCACCCCCTGGCTCATTTGAACTGCCTTTGACACCTTGAATACCTGAGGCCACCCTTGAGAAGAAGAGAAAGTGCTTTGAGCAAAAGAGTGAAGATCTAGTACATTGATTGTGCTTCAACCTTGAAGAATTCAACATTTGCAAGTGTAGCAAGTGTGTTTGAGTTAGGGCCAACTGAGTGTAGGTCAAGTGAAGGCTTAGGAGCTTGTTACTCTTGGTGTTTGACGGAACCTAGCCGGTCTCGGTGATCGGAAGGTTCTTGGTGAGCTCTTGGAGTTTGTGGGAGCCCCAAGACAAGAAGCTTGTACACGGTGTGAAGCTCGCCGTTCCGGAGATGGAGAAGGAGCATTCTTAGTGATCACTTGCTCCTTGGTGAAGCAAGGGAGCTATACCCTTGTGTGGGTGCTCCAACGTGGATTAGGTGGGATCGTCAACTCCTCGATACCACGGGAAAAAATCTGGTTGTCTCGTGTCTCTTACTTTTATTTCAAGCAATTAAATCCATTTGTTGTTGTTCTTGCTTTTGATTGCTTGTAGATTGACTAGAACAACTTGCATGGTAGTGTGATCTCTTGCTTAGGTTTTGATCTTGCTAGTGCGCCACCAGCTAGACAAAATAATCACGATAGTGTGTTTAGCTACCTAAGGATCTTTTGCTAGCGTGCTCTAGTAACTAGGTTTCAAATTTGTAGATTGGGCAATACTAGTCTAGGTTAAGGACTAGGTAGAAATTTGAAAAAGTCCCAATTCAACCCCCCCTTCTTGGGCCTCGATCGTTTCAATTGGTATCAGAGCAAGAGCTCTCTTTTTTAGGCTTAAAATCATAGAGAATGGCCGGGGGGAGTGGTGGTCCACCCAAGCTCCAGGTTACCTTGAGGCTATTAATCCCATCGCTTGGGCGGTCACGGAAAAACCTATTGTCGGTCCTTGGAATGAAGATCAAATCAAATATGGTGCTAGAGCGAAGAATGCTTTGTTTGATGCTCTTAGTGAGGAGATTTTTGCTCGTGTTCACAGCAAAAAGACCTCTCATGAAATTTGGGAAGCTCTTGAAGCTATCTATGTTGGTTCTAAAAAGCTTCGTGAAGAAAAATATCAAGTGCTTAAGGAAAAACTCGATGAATTCAAAATGCTTCCAAATGAGTTGGTTGAACAAATGTATGCTCGATTGAATGTGATTATTGAGGATATTAATGCTCTTTAAATTTCTCCTTTGTCTACTAGTGACATCATCCGAAAGATCCTTCATTGTCTACACAAGTCCAAGTACAACATCGTCACCTCATTGCTCTATGAGAAGGATCTTGAAACACTTGAAGTGAGTGATGTTGTTGGGAAGATTCGGTCTCATGAGATGTTCCTCTTGGGAGAAGTTGATCCATCGCAAGACAAGAGAGATCTTGTACTCAAAGCTAAGAGAGATCATAAGTCCAAGAAAAAGAACAAGTGCAAAGTTCCATCACCAAGCTCAAGTGAGGATGAAGCTAACGAAGATTCAAGTGATGAAGATGGTGATGTTGAGCTAGCACTTCTCATGAGGAAGACCACCAAAATGATGTCAAGGTTGAACAAGAGAGGGTACAACTATGACCCCAAGAAAAACAAGTTTCGTACCCGGAAAAGCAAGGACAATGTCAAGAAAATTTGCTATAATTGTGGCAAATATGGCCACCTCCCATATGATTGTCTGGAGCCTTCAAAACTCAACAAAAAACAAGAAGATGATGACAATCAACACAAGACATCAAAGAAAAGTCATGAGAAGAAGGACCACAAGAAGAAAGGGCCTTTCACAAAAAGAGAGAAGGTCAAGGCTTTTCTTGGAGAATGGATCACGGATGGTGAATCCTCAAGTGATGACTCAAGTGATGAAGAATCCAAAAAAAAGATTGTGGGGATTGCCATGCATGATGATGATGATGATGGTGATGAGGCACCTCTACCTCCACCACCCATGTGCTTCATGGCAAGAGGTAACTCCAAGGTGAGTGATGATGACGACTCCTCTAGTGATGAAAGTGAACATGACTTATCTCCTAATGAAGTGTAAAACATCCTAGATGAGTACCAACAAGTGATCAAGAAGTATAAATCAAAATGTAAAGTTCTTGAAATTGAATATGCCAAGCTTAAGGCCTCAAATGATGAGTTGATTGTTAGACACAATAAGGTAATAAAAACTCATGATACGTGTATTGTTTCTAGCAAGCAACTTAGAGAGGAGCATGAAAAGTTACTTACTAAGCACGATGAATTGAATGTTAAACATGAGGAAGTAGTTGTGCTTAACAAGTCACTTACTTCATGCAACAAGAAGCTTAAGCTTGATTATGCTAAATTAAGTATGAAGTATCAAGAACTTGACCTTGCCTTTGATGCCTTGGATGAAGAACTAAAAGAAACTCAAAAGGAAGTCATCAAAGTCAATATATCTACTTTTTGTGATGATCTTGTGGAGTTGCCTCGCCCTACTATTTGTCATCATACTTCTCCTTTTTGTTCAAAGACTAACCATGATAGGGAGAAACAACTTGAGGAGGAACTTGAAAGCATGACCAAATGCTTGTTCAATGTGACAAGGGGAGAATACTTGCATAAGGAGATTCTCTTCCACAATGCAAGGCACTTTGGGACTAATGGACTTGGATCATTTCCCAAGCCTCCGGAAAATTGTCCCAAGTCGCCGGAGCTCAAGGCATGCTTCAACAAGGAAGTTGGCTCATATTGTCAATATTGTCAAATCACCGGACATCACACAAGGGAGTGTCCAATTCCTACTCGTCCACCTCCTGCCTTGCCTCCTAATTACAAGTCTCAATTCAATGAATATCATTTCTTGTTAACCAAGCTTAAAAGTGGCAAGGTTAAGGCAAAGTTTATTGGCACTCACATGAAAGGAAAGCTACCACGCCAACTATGGGTTCCTAAAGCTTTAGTAACTAATATCAAAGGACCCAAACTTGCTTGGGTTCCCAAACCTCAAAAGTGATTCATTTGTGTGTAGGTGAACTACAAAGCCTGTGGCAAGCATTGGGTGCTTGATAGCGGATGTACACAACACATGACCGGCTATGTAAAGATGTTCACCTCACTAGATGAAGATGTGGGCGATCATGAACATGTCACATTTGGTGATAACTCAAAAGGAAAAGTGGTAGGTTTGGGTAAGGTAGCCATTACCAAGAATATTTCTATCTCTAATGTGTTGCTTGTTGAGTCAGTTAGTTTCAATTTGTTATCTATTGCTCAACTTTGTGATTTAGGACTAATATGCACCTTTAGTGATAGTGAGGTTGTAGTGACAAGCAAGGAGGACAAGAGCTTAATATTCAAAGGATTTCGACATGGTAACATTTACCTTGTTGATTTCTCATCTAATGATGCAAGCTTGGCGACATGTCTCTTCTCCAAGAACTCCATGGGTTGGCTTTGGCATCGCCGCATTGCTCATATTAGCATAAGCCAACTCAAGAAGGCCTTCAAACGAGGTATGGTGGTTGGTGTCAAAGATGTTACTTTTGACAAAAACAAATTGTGTAGTGCTTGTCAAGCCGGGAAGTAATTTGCATCATCATATCCCATGAAGGCTTATTTATCAACATCAAGAAGCTTTGAGCTACTACACATAGATCTCTTTGGGCCAACCACCTACAAAAGTCTTGGCAGTAATCTCTACTGTCTTGTAATTGTTGATGATTAATCTAGATATACTTGGACTTTCTTTTTAGAGGGCAAGAGCAAGACTATGGGGATCTTCAAGATTTTTGTCAAGCAAGCTCAAAATGAATTTGAGTCTAGTGTTGTGAAGGTCCGGAGTGTCAATGGCACGGAGTTTAGGAACACTCAAGTTGAAGAGCTTTGCGACGACATGGGGATCAAGCATGAGTTTTCATCAACATACACACCCCAACAAAATGGAGTGGTGGAAAGGAAGAACAAGACATTAATCACTCTTGCAAGAGCAATGTTGGATGACTATGGCATCTCACAAAAGTTTGGGCGAAAGCCATCAACACCGCATGCCAAGCATCCAACCGAGTTTATTTCTACCGCTCTTGGGAAAGACACCCTATGAACTTCTCATTGGGAGGAAGCCCAACATCTCCTACTTTCGGGTGTTTGGTTGCAAATGCTACATATTCAAGAAAAGGAAGCACTTAGGCAAGTTTGAAAGTAGATGTGATGTTGGTTTTCTTGTTGGTTATTCATCAAACTCCAAAGCATATCGAGTATTCAATAGTGCTACTAGC
The DNA here is from genome assembly GCF_016808335.1 of Panicum virgatum. NCBI lineage: Eukaryota > Viridiplantae > Streptophyta > Magnoliopsida > Poales > Poaceae > Panicum > Panicum virgatum. The sequence goes on from NC_053145.1 coordinate 47,753,016, forward strand.
AAGATTGAAGAAACTTGTGATGTGGAGTTTGATGAGACTAATGGCTCCGAAGGGAAAGTTTTCTCTTGTGATGATGTAGGTGATGAACCACTTCGAGAAGTCATGAAGAACATTGCTATTGGGCAAGTCAAACCAAAGGAGGAGGAAGAAGAACTACAAGTCTCATCCACTCAAGTTGAAGTCACTTCCAAGGATGACTCAAAGGATGAAGACAAGTCTACACCACCACATCACCATAATGAGTCATCCGATGAAGAAGATGATGCCTCACCTCCTTTCCAAGATGCCCAAGATGAACAAGTGGTTTAAGAACAACTTCCATTTGATGATACGCACATCACAAGTGAACGAGCCCAAACTCAAGATCAAGATGGCGAACCACTAGAAGAATCAACGTCTCAAGCACAAGAGAGGCTTACAAGAACTTCAAGAAATCATCCCATTGACTTGGTCATGGGTGACCCCTCCGGTGGAGTACAAACTCGTAGACATCAATATGCCTCTTTTTGGGAACATTACTCGTTTGTTTCTTGCTTGGAACCCACAAATATAGATGAAGCTCTTATGGACCCGGATTGGGTGATGGCCATGCAAGAAGAGCTCAACAACTTCACCAGCAATGAAGTTTGAGTTCTTGAAGAACGTCCTCAAGACAAGAATATCATTGGTACTAAGTGGGTCTTCCGCAACAAACAAGATGAGTATGGTGTAGTGGTTCGCAACAAGGCAAGACTTGTGGCAAAGGGCTTTGCACAAGTTGAAGGGTTGGATTTTGGTGAAATATTTGCCCCCTTTGCAAGACTTGAAGCCATCCGTATCCTTTTAGTGTACGCTTCACATCACAATATGAAACTTTTTCAAATGGATGTGAAGAGTGCGTTCTTAAATGGCTTTATTTATGAGTTGGTGTTTGTTGAACAACCTCCCGGGTTTGAGGACCCTAGATATTCTAATCATGTGTATAGGTTGCACAAGGCGCTCTACGGGCTCAAGCAAGCACCAAGGGCTTGGTATGAATGCCTTCGTGACTTCCTTCTCAACAAGGGCTTCAAGATCGGGAGGGTGGATACAACTCTATTCACAAGAATCATCAATGAAGAGCTATTCGTATGTCAAATATATATTGATGATATCATTTTTGGTTCAACTAACCCCACTCTTTGCAAAGAATTTGGAGAAATGATGGCTAGGGAATTCGAGATATCCATGATCGGTGAGCTCAATTTCTTCCTTTGGTTTTAAATCAAGCAATTGAAGGAAGGGACTTTCATCCATCAAGAAAAGTATACAAAGGATTTTCTCAAGAAATTCAAGATGGATGATTGCAAGCCACTCAAGACTCCAATGCCAACAAATAGACATCTTGACTTAGATGAGGGAGGTAAATCGATTGACCAAACTCTCTATCATTACATGATTGGGTCGCTTCTTTACATAACCGCATCTACGCCCGATATCATATTTAGCGTATGCATGTGTGCCCGCTTTCTAGCGAATCCTAAGGAATCACACCTTAGTGCCGTTGAGAGGATCCTTAGATATCTCAACCATACGCCTAGCATAGGCTTGTGGTACCCCAAAGGCGCTAGTTTTACACTCTTGGGATACTCGGATTCGGACTTTGCCGGATGTCATGTGGATCGCAAGAGTACATCGGGTGGGTGCCACTTGCTAGGGCGTTCCTTGGTCTATTGGTCATCAAAGAAACAAAATTCTGTGGCCTTGTCAACCGCGGAGGCGGAATATATTGCCGCCGGGGCTTGTTGTGCTCAAGTCCTCTACATGAAGCAAAGCCTCTTAGACTATGGTGTAGTATTAGATAGGATCTCGCTCCTTTGTGATAATGAGAGTGCCATTAAAATTGCTAATAACCCAGTTTAACACTCTCGCACAAAGCACATAGATATTCGCCATCACTTTCTAAGAGATCATGTGGCAAGGAATGATATACTACTTTGTGGTGTTCGTTCTGAAGATCAATTGGCGGATATCTTCACAAAACCTCTAGATGAGAGCACCTTTTGTAGGTTGCGAAGTGAGCTTAACGTTCTAGATGCTTCTAACGTCATGTAATTGCCTTGTCATATAGATGCATTTCATTTGTACAAATGCTAGGGGCTTGTCTAACCTTGTCAAGATAGTGATGAACATAGGTCTTGCATGAGCCGGTGGTCTTGGTTTCGCTCATGGCATAAAGAATGGTTCATCATGAAGAAGCTTGCCAAAGGTTCAAACTTGACAAGATAGATTTAAATTTTTACAATGCATGTGCTTGTCATATAGAATGCATCCATGTTTAATGTCTAGCTTTGCATTGGCATTGCATCACGTTAGTAGCATCACAAGGGAGCAAATCACACTTCGAGAAAGATATTCATGCTAAATATGATATATCATCTCTACAAGAGTGATAAGATCAATATTGCGCTTTAATGCCTATTGAGCCACGTCCTATTGAACTTAAAGTTTCAATCTCTAAGTTCATAGGCAAAGTGGCTCATACATTTGTTTTTTTTTGTGTTTAAAACCTCACTTGGATCTTAATTTGCCTATGTTTATGTAAAATCTTGCGAGCACTATAAGTATGAGTGTTTGAGGGGTGAGGTTGTCTCTCGAAAATGGTCCAAATTGAGCGTTTATGGCCTTGGTTTTGAATATTTGGATCAAAAGTAGAGTTTGTAGTTCAGCAGAAAATTTTTCCTTAACCACCGGTTAAATCGACGTCTTATTTTTCCCTGCATCGGTTCAACCGGTGCTTAACTCCTTATGGCATGGTTTGTGCATCGTCTCTGGAACAGCCTCCGACTGTTACACCGACGGCCACCGGTGAATCCGATGGTTGGCGGATGAACCGACGCCAAAGCATCGGTTCAACCGATGCTACTGCGTGGAGTTTTGGCCCTTGCAGCGTCTCTGGACCTTCCTCCTGCAGTTGCACCGACGCCCATCGGATACTCCGATGACCCAGTGGCGGTTCTTCCGGTGCCCCCTGTTGATCACGTTTTCAACTCATCCAGATCTGGTCAATATTACACCGATGGATACACCGATGCTCATATCTTCTGCACCGTCGGTCCTTCCAATGCTTTAGGGTTGGCGGGCCCGCTCGTCCTGTTTCACTGCTCCCGCCCGCAGACCCCGCGCGTCAGTCTCCCGGCTCTTTCTTCTCCACGCGAACCGCCGCTCCCGCATCCAAACCGCCGCCGCACCCCTCGCCCGTGCTCCACTGCGCCGCCGCCCGCACGCGCCTCCGCCGCCGCCAAAGCTCTGCTCCGCCGCCACGCACCCGCCTCGCGCTACGCTGCACCCTACTCTGCTCGCGCCTGCGCTCCACAAAGCCGCCCGCGAGTCGCCGGCCGTACGCCGCCAACCGTACTCCGCCGTCCACAGCCGCTAGCCGCGCCACCACGCCTCCTCCACACGCCGCGCACCTCCATTTTCCTCTTGATCTCCACGCGCGCAGGGAACCAAGCTCACCGTGCCTCTCCCGTCTTATGCTCATCTGCACTCAAGGTGTTCGACAGATTTTCTCTAATACAATTTGTGTCGTTTTCGTTGGTTCTTCCTCGCTTGATCTGTCAGGGTATGAACTTAACCTCCTCGACATGTGTCGTGTCTCTGTTTTTCACTTCAGTTACACACATATTCACATATATCACTTACCTTGCACAAATCACACTCATGCTTGACACTACAAAATCTCTTTTAGTGTGATATGTCGGCAGTTATCCACTAGAATTCACATCATAGGCTCAAATCAAATCCATGCTTTGCATAAGGACAATCTTACCTTTAGTGGATATCTTGTATATGCATAATTTACTGTCTAAATTCTATTATCTTCCGCCGACTCTCTTTAACAGATGGCTAGAGACAAAAAGGGCAAGGGCAAGCAGGTTGTGCAGCAGAAGAAGAAGCGCACTCGTGAGGACCGAGAGCGAGAGAGAGCAGAGGCAGTTGCAGATGCAGCAGACAGGCAGGGTTCGCTTCGGATCAGGGATCCTCAGGCTCAGGGGGAGCCACAGCAGCAGTTACATCGCTCAGGACGTACTCGTCAGCCAGAGACAGCTCAGACCACACCTGAGTCCCGCTCTCGTCCACGGACTCGGGGTGGTGGTACTCACAGGGCAGCAGGCCGTGACAGTGAGAGAGAGGCAGCTGGACAGGACAGTGATGCAGAGTCAGAGCCACCTCAGGTCGAGCTGTTGGATCTCAGGGGGATACCAGGGCCTCGAGTGAAGAGATTGAGATACGTCACCCCTGAGACGTGGTTTCCTGAGCAGAGGGATATTGGAGTTGATCGTCGCTTTCACACTCTACTCCAGGAGTCCTTTTACCACGCTTATTGCCAGATTGACATTAAGATCAGTGAGCACAAGATGCTTCACTGGGTGGCTATGCGTGTGGCAGCCGGTGGAGTTCTAGTACTCCCTTTCTTCGAGCACTACGATGGGCTGCCAGCACTACTCAGTGAGAGGTCCAGATATATCCGAGAGTGGGTTCGCGTCTTCTACGCTACCCTATTTGTTGAGGAGGACCGACAGTTCATTGATTTAATGTTCTAGGAGAGGCACTATCGTTTGACTCACGCCAGATTGGCTACCCTGCTTGGAGTTCGGATTGCCGAGGAGCCCCACTACGTGCACTATCAGGCTTATGGCAACACGGTGCCCCCTCGTCGCCCTCACGAGACCCACTTCCCGTCTGACAAGGAGGTCAGTGTGCTTTTCCAGCAACCATTCTTTCCTGGCACTCCTAGGACTCTGGACAGGCTGACTCCCGTGGCACACACTATCCATCTTGCTCTGAGGAAGAGTTTGCTGTTTAGGATAGGCTATAATGAGGGGATCACAGCTCTGCAGCAGTGGCTATTACTGTACATCATGACAGGTCGCGACTTTGACCTTGTCGACTTCTTCATCTGCGAGCTAGAGGATGTGATCATGGATGGGATAACAGTTCACCGTCGCTACCCCTTTGCTCACTAGATCTGCTGGATTCTTGCCCAGCTCAGTCAGAATGCTCATATGGATGAGCTGGCACAGTTGAGGACGCACTTCGCAGTTTACTCACCTACTACTCGAGACGGCCGCCGCGGCCCGAGAGGCCAGCGCAGAGCACAGCAGGTTTTGGATGAGCGAGCCTTGGCTGAGGGCCGAGTTGCAGATGACCCCACGGCAGCTGAGGACGCGTCACTCGCCGCTACAGAGGCAAAGCTCCCGCACTACCTGGTCACTGATTCAGAGGATTCGGAGGATGACGAGTGCTACATACCCACTGTTACTGTCCCTCGAGATGCTCATGATGATGAGGCAGGATCCTCTGGTGCAGCCCGCACCCCTGCTCCTCTAGTTACCACTGCTCAGGTCACTCAGCCTGATTCACTCGCTGCTATTCTTCATAGGCTCTCTGACCAGCAGGACATATTTGCTGCAGCTCAGCTGAGCATGCAAGCCGAGTAGGCTCGCCAGCAGGAGGCCCAGACACTTGTACTTGAGGGGATCCAGCAGCAACAGGAGGCCATGAGGTTACAGTTTCAGCAGTAGTCCCAGATTCAGCATCAGATGTTCACATTCTTCTCGGGATGCTTCGGTCAGCTGTACCGTCACACTCGACTGCCTGAGCCTCAGCTCCTCACACCCCAGCAGCTCCAGTTCGACCCCACTGCTCCTACTCCACCTGTTGGTGGCTTTGTGCAGACACCCTTGGCGTCCTTCCCGATGTCACCTCTTCTTCAGACCGGGTTGTTTGCCAGCCCTGCTCCTACTTCCACTCCTGCTCCGGCTCCTGCTCCGCAGCCTAGTGTCTGGACTGCCGAGCAGCGTGCAGAGTTCCTCAGGCAGCAGCAGGTTCTGCATCAGCTACAGCACCCCTCAGCTCAATCCCTCACGTTCGAGTCACCCTCACAGCCTGAGGTGCTCCGTCCGTCAGCTGTTCGCCCTACTCAGCCAGACACGACTCCCGTCACGTCTGCTCCTCCGACGGACTCCACGGTCGTCACCGCGCCAGCTGCTACCTCTACTCCAGCTACTTCTGCTGCTCCGACGACTCCGGTCGAGCAGAAGTCCTCTTCGGCCGACGAAGATTGGACGGACGATGACGCCGACGACTCCGCCACTCAGTGCTCCACCGGACCGAGCATGAAGACCCCGCCTTCTCTAGCTCAGGACTAGATCGCCTTCCTTTTTGGTGCTTTGTTGCCAAAGGGGGAGATAGATAGGGGGAGTAGAGATAGGGGGAGCTTGGTGGTTCGTGGCATGTTTTGATATTCATGGATTTTGTGTATGGACATGTTATTTGGATATTGTGTATGCTCTGTGTTGACATGTTCCTACATGTGCTTAATTTCTAGTATTGCATGCTTGTTTATCCCTTTCAATTTCATATCTTGTGTATCTCTACTTTGTGTTGTCATCAATCACCAAAAAGGGGGAGATTGAAGCGCATCTAGGCCGATAGATGCTAATGGTAAGTTTCGGTGATTAATGACAACCGTATGCGACTAACATGTATTTTGAAGAAAAAATCAATGATTAGATTAGTCTCATATGTAATATGAAAGGAGACCACTCAATTCAAAACAATCATGTGTGCCAAGGACTCCATTCCAAAGATTAAGGACCTTTCTAGTCTCAAGTGTCACAAGGAGATGATGGACACTTGATTTAGCTAGGGTTTATAGTTTTTAGTTCTTGACCGTACTATTAAGAGGGGTTCATGAGTTAGTAGCTTGACCAAAATTGAGTTGGCCTTAGAAATCTTGCACACTCGCTCAAAAACAGCTCAATATGGTTGAATCGATGCCTTAAATTTCTCACCCGTCGGTTCTTCCGATGGTCATGTTTTTTCTGCAGTGGACTTCCAACAGCTATGTGACCCTCTCCACTCTATATAAGGGCACCCCTGGCTCATTTGAACTGCCTTTGACACCTTGAATACCTGAGGCCACCCATGAGAAGATGAGAAAGTGCTTTGAGCAAAAGAGTGAAGATCTAGTACATTGATTGTGCTTCAACCTTGAAGAATTCAACCTTTGCAAGTGTAGCAAGTGTGTTTGAGCTAGGGCCAACTGAGTGTAAGTCAAGTGAAGGCTTAGGAGCTTGTTACTCTTGGTGTTTGATGGCACCTAGCCGGTCTCGGTGATCGGAAGGTTCTTGGTGAGCTCTTGGAGTTTGTGGGAGCCCCAAGACAAGAAGCTTGTACACGGTGTGAAGCTCGCCGTTCCGGAGATGGAGAAGGAGCATTTTTAGTGATCACTTGCTCCTTGGTGAAGCAAGAGAGCTATACCCTTGTGTGGGTGCTCCAACGTGGATTGGGGGGAGCGTCAACTCCTCGATACCACGGAAAAAAATCTGGTTGTCTCGTGTCTCTTACTTTTATTTCAATCAATTAAATCCATTTGTTGTTGTTCTTGCTTTTGATTGCTTGTAGATTGACTAGGACAACTTGCATAGTAGTGTGATCTCTTACTTAGGTTTTGATCTTGCTAGTGTGCCACCATCTAGACAAAATGATCATGATAGTGTGTTTACCTACCTAAGGACCTTTTGCTAGCGTGCTCTAGTGACTAGGTTTCAAATTTGTAGATTGGGCAATACTAGTCTAGGTTAAGGACTAGGTAGAAATTTGAAAAAGTCCCAATTCAACCCCCCTTCTTGGGCCTCGATCCTGTCACATGTTCATCTCAGCTAGCCATGTCCATGAATGAAATTACTTGGTGGATCCATGGTAATTCGTTCAAACCTTCGGCGTCGGCGAGCTTGACGTCGACGTGGGACGGCAGGAAGCGGTTGTCCCGGTAATGGTAGTAGTTGTCGGACTCGGCGGTGGTGATGACGATGCGGCAGAGCCACTTGACCATGCGGCCGGCCGTGCAGCCGGGCACGATGAGGCGCACGGGAAGCCATGGTCCGGCAGTAGCGGCGCGCCGTTCTGCATGTAGGCGAGCATGACGTCCATCGGGTCCATGGCCCGCTTGAGCGCGATGCTGGTGCTGTACCCGCACCCCCCGCCGCCGCCGGGGAGGTCGTCGGTGCCCTCGAAGCACACGTAGCGCGCGCCACGCTCGACGCCGCCGCACCGGCGCAGCACGTCGCAGAGCGGCGCGCCCGCCGCACGGAGGTGGACACGTCGCCGGGGCCACAGTTGAATGAATCCCAGCGTCTGCCGCGCCATGTTCTGCTCCTTGCGCCGGCCGCTGGAGCAGGCGAGCGTGACGGTGAGCTCCAGCGCGCGGAAGTCCCCGGCGAGGTCCGCCATGGCGAGCCGCGCGGGGCGCCAGACGAGGCCCGTCACCTCGATGGCCCAGGTCGCCCAGTCCGCCCGCGGCACGGAGCCGTGGTTGCGCACGTAGTGCAGCGGGCCTGGGGTGACGAAGCCGTGCCGCATGAGCAGCGGCAGCGGGGGCTCGCCGTGGAACGGGTGCCTCCCCGTGAGCCGGAGCAGCGATGGGCTGCGCTCAACCCACGCGTCCGCGGTGCCCTCGTCGCGGGGGTCGCGCACCGGCGGCTCCTCCACCGCCCGGAGGTGGCGGAGGTAGTAGTGCGAGCCAGAGAGCTCGTCGCGGCGACCCGGATGCTCGTCGTCGTCGCCAGCCGCCTTATGGCGAGACGAGGTTGCGGGGAGCCCAAGTCGAGGCTGGTGGCGAAGTGATGCGTTGGCTTTGGCTCAACACAAGCTCCCATTATTGTGGAATGTGGATCGGCCGCAGCTGCAGAGCGTTGCGCCGCAGCTGCAGAGCGTTGTAACGGTGATATATATCTGCTGCAGCTTCCTAGCTAGGCTTACAAACTTGAACTCCTGGAGGCTAAGAGCAACATGTAAAGGCACTCCTAGGTGCATATGTATCTGAGCATATGCGTATGAGTTCCATAAACAGACAAACAACATCCTCACATCATTATCACCATGAGGTTACACGCATGGAACGGTTGGAGACTAGGTTTTCCCTTGACTTTGCCCTTGTCAACAAACAAATGAAAACATCTAGACTCACTCAGAATGGGTCCCAGTAAAACACTCTGGACCAATTCTTTTTTTTTCTCACGCTACTTAGGAAATTAACCTAATTAAGAATCGTTGGCCAGATACGGCACGTCGAAGCATCTGCACACATAAATATGGTATAGCGCATGACATGTATATGTTGCATTCGAAGTGCCATTGTATGCTTTTGCCATGGTGATATATACGTAGTGACGCACTAACGATAACGAAATACCTTAGACCACTACTACAGAATATGTCTTTGTTCAGGCCATTTGTCCCGGCTGACTTTGGGCCCGGGATAATATGTGGCTTTTGTCCCGGGTCCGACGGCTAGCCGGGCCAGCGCGGGGGGAGGGGGGACAGGGGCCTTTTGTCCCGGTTGGAGCCACTAACCGGGGTAAAAGGCCCCTCTTTCGTCCCGGTTGGTGTCTCCTACCGGGACAAAACTCTTTGGCCCCCTTATCCCCTTTCCTCTCCCCCGCCCGAGCCATTCAGCTCACTTGTTCTTGCTGTTCTTGGCTTGGGAGATGGGAGTTCTTGCTCATTTCTTCACTACATTTGTGAAGATCTTTTATTCCCCCGTCCATCCATCGGCGCTAAAGGTTTGGGGCTTGTTTTTCTCTTCTTCCTTGGCTTGTATAGCTCATTTCATGCTTTAGAAATAGAGAAAATGTGTAGCTAGCTCATTTCTTGGACATTTAGATTGCATATGTAGGTGTGATTTTCTTTTAGATTTAGATGAGTATGTGGATAGTAGAAATTTTTAGAATGAGTGTAGACACTTCATGTGATGTACTTGTATATATGATCATATTGTGGATAGTTGATTTTTGTATTCATGAATGAATTAATGAAATGAGTATATTAGAATTTTTTGTATTATGAATGGATTATTTTGACACTGTAGTGATGTATTCGTTCATGCTCACATTGAAACCATCTAGAAGCTTAAAAAATCTTTATTTCGAAATAAGTATACGTCGTTAATCTCCATTCAACGGTGGTGGCACTACATTTCGGGGATACACGATGCATTATAAGGACGTCACCAATGAGCTGGTCGTAACACCAGCACTTGCGGTTAATACGAACACAGCATTTGGCACAGTCAGCGTGGCCGTTGTTGCACTGAGAGCATATCAACGAGCATACTACCTGTGCCAAGTGTTGTATTCCTATCAACCGTAAATGTTGGTGTTGCGATTGGCCTATTGGTGACATACTTGTATAGCACCATGTCAACCCCAAAAGGCAGTGTCATCACCGCAGGGTCGAGGTTACCGACATATACATTTTTTGAAATAAAGTTTTTTTTCTTCTAGAGGGTTTCTGGATATTGAAAAGAGTATTCTTTAAAATGTTATGTTACATTTAGTTTAATTTAGGTTTGATATATTTTATTTATTCGATATGTGTAAAGAATTCAAATCGATTTATTTAAAATACAGATGGACCGGTAATGGATGTACAATGCTGACCGACGTTCGAACGAATTCATTGAAGGCCTGTATTATTTTTTGTCTGTGGCTGAGGCAAATAAGTAGAATGGTTTTATGTGCTATCCGTGTGTTCATTGCAACAATAACAAGGATTACTCATCTTTAAGAATCCTACACAGCCACATTTTCGCAAAAGGTTTCATGGAGAAGTATGATTGTTGGACGAAGCACGGATAACAGGGGGTTACCATGGAAGACAATAAAGAAGAAGATTTTGACGACCACTTTCCTGGGAATGCTGGATTCGGTGCATTCGATGATGATATTCCCATGAAAGAGCCCGAAGTAGATGTAGCAGAAAATGATCCTAGCAATGATCTGGGGCAGGCATTGCGTAATGTGCAGGCAGACTGTGAGAGTGAAACGGAGAGGTTGAAGTTCCAGAAGATGTTAGAGGACCACCGTAAGTTGTTGTACCCAGATTGTCAAAATGGATTGAAGAAACTTGTCACCACCTTGGAGTTGCTGCAATGGAAGGCGACAAATGGTGTATCCGACAAGGGATTTGGTGAATTACTCAAACTTGTTAAAAAAATGCTTCCTAAGGACAACGAATTGCCTACCACAACGTATGAAGCCAAACAACTTGTTTGCCCTCTAGGATTGGAAGTGCAAAAGATACATGCATGCCCCAACGACTGCATCCTCTACCGAGGCGAGTACGAGAATTTGGATACATGTCCCGTTTGCAGTGCATTGCATTACAAGATTAGAAAAGATGATCCAGGTGATGTCGAGGGGGAGCCTCCCCAGAAGAGAGTTCCTGCAAAGGTCATGTGGTATTCACCTATAATACCACGTTTGAAGCGCCTGTTTAGAAATAAAGATAATGCTAAGTTGATGCGATGGCACAAAGAGGAACGCAAGCAAGACTCGATGTTGAGACACCCCGCTGATGGGTCGCAGTGGAGAAAAATAGATAGAACGTACCCTAAATTTGATTTGGATGAGAGAAACATAAGGTTCGGTTTGAGTATGGATGGCATGAATCCTTTTGGTGAGATGAGCAGTGGTCATAGCACTTGGCCTGTGACTCTTTGTATGTACAATCTTCCAACATGGCTCTGCATTAAACGGAAGTTCATCATGATGCCCGTGCTTATCCGAGCCCAAAGCAGCCCGGAAATGACATTGATGTGTACCTAAGACCATTGGTCAAAGAACTCTTATTGCTCTGGGGCGATGAAGTTGTACGGATGTGGGATGAATACAAACAGGAAAACTTCAACCTACGAGCATTGTTGTTCGTAACGATCAATGACTGGCCTGCTCTTAGTAACTTGTTAGGACATTCGAACAAGGGATATAAAGCATGCACACACTGTTTAGATGATACCGATAATATATGGTTGACTCACTGTAATAAGGTTGTATATATGGGTCATCATCGGTTTCTTCCCATCAAGCATATGGTACGAAAGAAGGGCAAGTATTTCAAAGGCCAAGCGGACCACCGAACAAAACCAATGCACCGTAGTGGTATAGACGTCTTCAACATGGTAAAAGATCTAGAAGTTATTTTTGGAAACGGACCTGGTAGCCAACCTGTTCCGAACGAAAACGGAATGGCGCTCATGTGGAAGAAGAAATCTATATTTTGGGAGCTACCGTATTGGGAAATCTTAGATGTTCGTCATGTAATTGATGTGATGCATCTCACGAAGAATCTTTGCGTCAACCTGATAGCATTCTTGGGAGTTTACGGAAAGACAAAAGATACAGTAGAAGCACGTCAAGAATTGCAATGTATGGAAGAACGAGATGCCTTACATCCACAACAGCGAGATAATGGACGAGAATACTAAAGTTCTGCCAGCTATACTCTTAGCAAGGAAGAGAAGGAAACCATGTTTGACTGCTTGAGCAGTATAAAGGTTCCATCTGGATACTCATCCAATATAAAAGGAATCTTAAATTTGGCAGAGAAGAAATTTACAAATCTCAAGTTCCATGACTGCCATGTGCTTATGACCGAACTTCTTCCGGTTGTGCTGCGGGGGATTCTACCTGATAACGTACGGTTAACCATCGTGAAGCTATGTGCCTTCCTCAACGCATTTTCTCAGAAGGTAATTGACCCAAACAATTTGATAAAGCTGCAAAATGATGTGGTGCAATGCCTTGTTGGCTTTGAGCTGATATTTCCACCATCTTTCTTCAACATCATGACACATCTTCTAGTGCACCTTATGAAAGAGATTGATATCCTCGGACCAGTATTTCTACACAACATGTTTCCATTCGAAAGGTTCATGGGGGTACTCAAGAAATGTGTTCGTAATCGAGCTCGTCCAGAAGGAAGCATCGCCAATGCCTACGGAACTGAGGAGGTCATTGACTTTTGTGTTAACTTTATTCATGACCTTAAACCGATTGGGGTCCCTAAATCGCGATACGAGGGGAGACTAACTGGAAAGGGTACATTAGGAAAGAAACCTTATGTCTGCATAGATGATTTCTCATTCAAGAAAGCGCATTATGCGGTTCTTCAACAATCATCCTTGGTTGACCCGTATATTGAGGAACACAAGAAAATTCTGCTCTCCGAATTCCCGGAAAAGTCTGAGGCATGGATTACACATGAGCACATGAACACTTTCGGCAGCTGGTTGCGGAAGCATCTAATGCATAACATGGATATAAGTGAACAAATGTTCTTATTGGCTAGGGGACCATCTTGGAATATCTTAACATACTAAGGGTACGAGATAAATGGAAACACATTTTATACGATAGCCCAAGATAAAAAGAGTACCAACCAAAATAGCGATGTTCGTATGGATGCCACGGATAATAATGGAAAAAAGAACACATATTACGGCTACATTGAAGAGATATGGGAGCTGGATTACAGTCCCAATTTCAAGGGGGGCAATATTTCGTTACCAATGGGTTAAGCTATCTGGAGGAGGAATAACAAAAGATGAGTATGTGATGACAATAGTTGATCTCAACAATCTTGGGTATAGAGACAAGCCATTTGTCCTAGCTCAGGATGTCGCTCAGGTTTTCTACATTAAACACATGTCCAGCAAGCCAAAGAAGGGGATAAACAAGCAAAAGAATCATGAGCCTAAGCGATCCATAGTTCTATCAGAGAAGAGAAACATCGTTGGAGTGGAGGACAAGACAGACTTGTCAGAAAAATATAATAACTTTGTTGCCATTCCACATTTCGAAGTAAATGCTGATCCATGCATCCTGCTAGCCAATGATGATGCTCCATACTTGCGCCATGATCATAATCAAGGGACATTTGTCAAGAGAAAGTCTGTTACCGCTAATCTTTCATGTACTTGAATCAGTTTCTATTATTATATACAAAAGTCATGACAATTCGAATACTTTTATTATATATGTACTGTACCATTATCCTTTATGTGTTATATATATAATAAAATTATATCTATTTTTTCAACTAATTTTATTTATTTCATGAAATTACATTCACATTAACACACTATACTCTCTCACTAACACACACAATCTCACTAACACACACACTATCTCACAAACTCACACAATACTCATTAATATCATGAAATTGCTTAATTTTATGTAAAATTCAATTTTTTAAACATTAATATCGTGATAGAATCCACTTTCTGTCGAAAAGCAACATTTTGAAAAAAATTTATTCACCTAATATATTTTTGCATGGTCAAAATATCAAATATGATTTCAAAAAAGTTAGATATTTCGTTGACCAATGAAAATTAATCATTTGTTGCGTGTATCAAGTTTATATAGAGATAAGAAATTTTGTTCCATAATTTTTGGAATCATAATTTTTTAACTGAATTAACAAATGAAAGCCTATTTTAAAAGAGAAATAAAAAGAAACAAAAATAAACATAAGATTTAGTGGGAATGAGGGAAAACGGACCCTTTTGTCCCGGGTGGATGACTAAAGGTAGGCCACGGGTTGGGAATTTTCCCGGCCCGCCCAAAATCACCTTTTGTCCTGGGTGAAGCCACGACCCGGGACAAAAGGCCCTTTTGTCTTGGGTGGTGGCTTCACCCGGGACAAAAAGCCCCCACTCTATATATCTCCCTTTCCTCCGCCTTCCTCCAACACTTGGTCAGTTCTTGATCTCCGCCTCGCTCGTGCCACCGCTGTCCCCTGCGCCGACCGCCACCTGCTTGCCGCCGTCGTTGTCCCGGAGCGCCGCCGTCCCCCGCCACCAGAGGACGCGCCGACCGAGCTCTGCTGCCCCACTGCGCCTTCAGTCCCGAGCTCCGCCATCCCCGAGCGCCGCCCCGAGCTCCGCCTCCCCGAGCGCCGCCCCGAGCTCCGCTGTCCCCGAGCGCCGCCCCGAGCCCCCACCCCGAGCACCGACGTCGTCCCTCCTCCCCGCTCGCGCCCTCGTCCACCGCCGCGCCGCTTGCGCTGTCGTCGTCCTCGACCTCCGCCTCGCCCGTGCGCCGCCCCGAGCTCGCCGTCCCGACCTCGCCCCGAGCTGCACTAGGTGAAAACGGCGCCGACCGTGGGACGCCGCCACCCCGGCCCCCAAACCCTAAATTTTGTGCAAATTTTAGTGAATTAGGTGTTAATTTTATTTATTATATATTAAGTAGAATTGAATTATTAGAATTAGGTGCAAATTTTGTGCAAATATTATTAGAATTCAATTTTGCACATATTATTAGAATTCAATTATAGATATATTAGTAGAATTCAATTATGGAAATATTATTAGAATTCAATTTTGGATATATTATTAGAATTTAATTATGGAAATATTATTAGAATTCAATTTTGGATATATTATTAGAATTCAATTTTGGATATATTATTAGAATTCAATTTTGGATATATTATTAGAATTCAATTTTAATGTATCATGTATTTATTATTTAATGTATCATGTATTTATTATTTAATTATTTCATTTATATTACTTCTCGAGCTTGCAAACTCGCGCTAACACACAAACGTTTCCGATAGTTTCCAATCGTTACCAATCCCGACCGAATCGTTTCCGATAGTTTCCGATCGTTACCGATACTGACCGAATTGTTTCCGATAGTTTCCGATCGTTACCGATACCGACCGAATCGTTTCCGATCGTTTCTGATAGTTTCCGATTGTTACCGATCTAAATATGTGGATTATTTAGAGAATTTTCTTAAGGGTTTTATTTGTATTCATATTTTAGTTACGATGGACCTGCGACACACAGACGCGGAAGACGAACAGTTCCTGTTGAATATGATTGCCGAAGGTCAAGGAGATGCCCCTGAACAAGCTGATGATGGCAGCAATACCGACATATATTTGAATATGTCCAGTGATGGAATTGAGGATGACGCTGCTGGTGAACAAAGTGCTAATGTACATATCACAGCTATAGTTACTTGTATTAAAAATCATATTTTCATCTGAATCTATATCAATACTATGAATGTTTTTTTATAGCCGTCTAGATCATCGTCGCAGCAGAAAAAGACGAAGCGAGGCCCGACAAAAAAACTGAAAGGGCGGTTCATTATAACGGAAGTGTGTCCAGATGGCGAACCGATCGCTCCAGCAGTTGCTGCCAAAAAATTCATAAGACAATCCGGATGTATTGTCAGGAACCACATCCCGATCAGCTTCAGGCTATGGAAAGTTTCCAATCCAAGCGAGGAACGGGATGCGGTACCCGAAAGAGAAAAAGAATGGTGTTGGCGGGAGCTTAAGAAAAACTTCACGGTTCCAGCTGAATCCGAAGAGATATGCAAGCGCTGGACCCTGAGAAAGATGGTTGAACAGCTGCAATCATTCAAGAAAACTTTGACGAAGAAATATATCAAGACCGGGACCACGCCCGTGTTTACCGGCGAGCTCGAAAAGCTCAGGGGTCACTGGGATGCATTTGTGCAATACAAGTCTTCAGAGCTTGGGCTTCAGAAGGTGTAGAAGGCCAAAGACAACGCCTCGAAGAAAGTGTACCATCACACTCTAGGCCAAGGAGGCTACAAGCTTGCAATACCCAAATGGGAGAAGATGGAGCAGGATCTGCTTGACAGAGGCATCCAACCTGCTACCATGAACTGGCCTGAAAGGTCAAGGACCTGGTTTTATGGTCATGGGGGAAGCTTGGACCCATTGACTGGGGCCTGCATCTATGGGCCAAACATCCAGCTAGCAGCCCAGAGACTACAAGAGGCCATACAAGCAGCGGTCGAGGGAACATTCCAGCCGGATAGAGAGATGGACGAGCTGACTTACGCCCTTGGGAATCCAGAGCATCCGGGCCGCACAAGAGGCAAAGGCGTGGTTCTGTGGAAGTATGGGTTCAGGGATTACATTGAATCATATAGAAGCCGGCAAAGAAGAAAGAATGATGAGCGGGAGCACTTGTGAAGGCTAGAGGAACGGCTCATGTCACACGATCAAAGACTGGAGGAAGAGGTTCAACACCAAGTGTCCATAGCAATGAGCCAGCAACAGCAAGCGCAACCGGTGCCTCCAGAGCCTAATGTTGCAGCCGATCATCTGTCTCAGCGGAAAAGCAGCTGCGCTTCCACAGACGTCGCCATCGAGCCAACGGGGATCCAGGCCACAGTTGAAGCGATGGCCCCGCAGTGATTTCCAGTGGATGAGATCACCCAGCGGACACCTTGTGACATGCAGACTGACATTAAGAACTTAATGTTCACTGTTGCGTACGGTACCGCCATGCCAACCCAACCAGCCAATGTGTACCATGGGCAGTAAATTCTGGCAGGATATACAAGAGTTGGCGTGGAGCAGGTGTGCCAGGGTTGGGAGACGCTCGAGCTTGATATTCCTGGAGGTGATGGGGAGAGGACACTAGCAGAAGCCATTCATGGCTACATCCTATGGGATAAGCGCTACATTGTCCTAA
Source organism: Panicum virgatum (assembly GCF_016808335.1). Classification (NCBI taxonomy): domain Eukaryota; kingdom Viridiplantae; phylum Streptophyta; class Magnoliopsida; order Poales; family Poaceae; genus Panicum; species Panicum virgatum. The sequence continues at coordinate 47,770,357 of NC_053145.1, forward strand.
AGTCGGATGATCGAACACCAAGACCGGCATCTCAGCATGCCTCTCCAAAGCCTTCATATTCGCAAAACTCCCCAAGGGCAGCACTATCTCGGCAAGGTTCACCGGCACATTCTCCATCACCATCATCTCATGCGCCGATGAACACTCAAGCGTCACCGTCGCCTCCATGGTCACCCCCTCCGCCGCCGGCAAAGAAGCAGAAACAGCCGCCGGCAAAGAAGGTAGCTGCACCAGCTAAGGAGCCTCCAAAGAAGAAGGAAAAAAAGAAGAAAACCAAGGAGGCTCCTATTAAACCCTGAGACATGAGCCTTGAAGAATGCTATCGGATAACTCAAGAAAGAGTTAAAGAGCACTTCAAGCCGAAGCCGAAGCCGGAGCCCGAGAAAGTGATAAATCTAGGAGATTTGAAATTTTTTAAGGGATTGTGCGAAGCAAATAAGAGAAAATTCATTCCGCGAGATCCCCCTTCTGACTACGACCGCACAATTATCAAAACTACTGAGAAAAAAAGAGACAATCAAAGTCGTCGTCGTCCGACGTTCCACAGCTCGGAGCCCAAAAGAAACAATCAATAGAGCCTCTCGTAGTGGGACAGACGACGCAACAACAAGACTTTGTTACATTTTTTAAAGAAGCAAACCTGACGGCGGCTCAGATTGCAGGGGGAGAAGATATTCCAAAGGCCGATGTGGTCGTCAAATGGACGTATGAGCTGGGCAAATCTCTTGTACCCCCCGAAGTAGTGTCCGTGCTTCCAACACAAATGTATAAGCTGCACCAGCACTACATGCGTGCGATGGCCAATTGCATCTTCATGCAGTGTGCAAAGATTAAAGATGACGATTTCTTAGGGGGGAAGCCATTATATGGATAAACTGGGAAGAAGTTTACCAACTATTCTATCAGGAGGACCTCGACATCTCTATGATCGGCTTGTGGGTTCTGTAAGTATTTTACTCTCCTTACGTATTGTTTTGCATGATCTCAACATACTGATCCCTTGATTTATTCGGTATCATGTAGAATGGAGATACAAACTTGCAGGAGAAAAGGATACTCTCATCTCGGCTTCATCGACCCAATTACTTGTAATTGGAGGCTTCTACGCGACAATTCTGATGAGATATTCCAAAATTTGTTCAAGTACATAAGCGTTCATCACATCAAGCAAGTGATATTGTTTCCTTACAACTTTGCGTGAGTGATTCCTTCCGTCTAACTCTTTCTATTCTGTAATCGAATTGTTTAAACCTTAACTACCAAGAACTGCCTCCATATAATCTTGCAGTGAACACTGCGTCCTAATTGTCATAATTCCCGAGAAGAGCCTACTCGTGGTTATGGACTCATTGAGGAGAAATCCAAAACAATACAAAGATCTTCTTAACATGATGAAAAAGTAATTCTACCACTACTCCGTCGATGACCGATAATTTGAATCACTTTGTTACTTGACTATAATTGTTCTAATCATGCACAGGGTTTGGAAACAAGTCGCTAAAAATCATCCAGGTAAATTGGACAAGGAATTGAAGATCAAGACAGATTTTGCAGAACGCACTTGGATGATTCGTTGCACGTTTTATTAGTTTTATTATATATTCATGTAAATACCTGATAATTTCTTCTCTCTTAAAGTGTATGAGGCAGAAACAAGGCACTAATTTATGCGCATACTATGTATGCGAGAACATCTACGGTCCCTTGGCAGATTGGGAGGAGGAAGTAAGTAAAAAACTTGTTAATATTTGAACTCGTATTTTAATTAGTCGAAATTAATTATCCCCCTTTTTCATAGGTTGAGGAGATGCGCGATAAACTCATACCGGAGGAAAAGATTATGGCGATTCAAGAATAATTGTCCGAATTTATTGTTGAGCAAGTCCTCGATCCAAAAGACGAATTCTACTATGATGGACAATCTCACATTGACAATCGCAGCAAATATGATAATATGCGCATATATATATAATTAAGAACAAATATACCTATGTAAATATATATGTGTGTATGTATTATATTTCTATTTATGAGTATGTATTATATATTTAATTCCTTCAATAATATATATGTGTATATATATATATGTTTATATATGGAAACTATCTAGGACAAATATTATATAAATAACTATATATATATATATATGTATATATTAGTGGAGATTTTACACACTGAATTCCAATACATAAGTTTAATTGAAATGTAAAAGTATAATTGAAATAGAAAAAGAATTGAGAAAAAAGAAACAGGAAAAAATGGACCTTTTGTCCCGATTGGTAACACCAACCGGGACAAAAGGGTGCCGGAACAAAATACCAACCAGAACAAAAAGGTAATTTTTGTTCCGGTTGCCAGACCCGGGACGGCCTGGCGTTTCTGGTTGGAAAATCGGGACAACATGGGTTTTCCAACCGAGACAAATCAGTGTTTCCGTAGTAGTGGACTTTTTCTAACACAGCTCCAAGAAGTCCCCAAGCTGTAGTTTGAATATAATTTCAAAAATATAATGCGAGGACTCGATCGTTAATTCGTATCGATATTTCACTATATCCAAGAAGTTTTCACAAGCTGACCGCACCGTATTTATCCGATCCAGAAATCTAACCCAGGAAATCCTTAGAGAACCAAAGGGCACGCATCCACCCGGCTAAGATCCAGATCGAGATCCACATTGACCACATACTTTGAAGAAACAACATGCTATATTCATCACACCAACAACAGCACACATGTAGCGTTGACCGTGTACACAACATGTACACATTCTGTTCTTCAGTATGCTGGTATGTATTAACATTCCAATTATAATCCCACAAGATGTGTAATACTCCCTCCATATTTCAAAATTTAGATCGTTTGACTTTTCTAAATTCATAGAGTTTACTATGCACCTAGACATACATTATATCCAAGCATGTAGCAAATACTATGGATATAAAATAGCCAAAAACAATCTACATCTTGAAACGGAGGGAATAATAACTAATAAGCGCATTGTGATGAGGATAGATGCAGTTAATAGAGATACATCACCAACTCAAGCCGTGGTACCACCATTCTATAACTCAAGGCTGCAAGAAGTATGTTATCATTTTGAGCTTTTGTAGGCTGTAAAATGTTTTTGCCTTGTCATACACACTCTGTTGTTCTACGGCATGTCATTTAGGACATCGACACAATCTAGAAGGTGATACTTTGCTTAAAATATGACATTTCAAATAGATACAATTAAATATTTTGAAAGGTGAAAGTCCTTTTTATGGTGACTCCTTTATTTAAGGCAATGGAATTAATTCTCCCAAGCAGATCTTTATAACACTGTCAATTGTAATGGACATGCTAGCCATCTTAATATATATCAAGAGCTAACGATGATGGTCAGGCAAACGGGATGTACAAACGTATCTGCAGTTTATAATATACTAGCATATCGACCCGTGCTCTCGCGGGCTAACTAGAGATTTTAAAATAAATCATATAACTAATAACTATAATTATCTATCTCACGCACTCCCATCTATTAAATATTCTAACACATACTATAAAATATATATTTATCATAATATAGTTGCAATAGATTTTATGGCATCACACCTCCATGTGTGATATATACATTTAATTAAACTATTTATTTATGAATTAGTGTTTTTATCTCTTTCATCTTACATGAATACACACCTTGACACTTATCATGGGTAGTATTTTATATAAATAATAATATAATAACAATAGAAATAGTATTTTAGAATTTCATATTGATATACTTTTATATTTTTATTATAGTTATGCAATTTAGATTTATATTTAGGGGTTAATTAACTTTTAAAAATGACATAGTTGAATAATTTATATACAAATTTAAGGGTCATTTTGCATTATTGTTTTAATGGCATAGGTGGGTAATCTACATGAAGATTAGGGGGTTACTTTAGATTTTTCCTTTTATAATGGCAGAGGTGGGTAATTTAGATACATGTTTAGGGGTTACTTTAATTTACTTTTATAATGGTAGAAGTGGGTAATTTATTAGAAAATAAAATAGACCCAATGACTATTATAATTAGATTAGTCAGATGGATGACTAAATGTTTCTAATTTTTGTGAGAATTTCTATGACTTCTCTATTTTTTTAGAGTATTCACCTAGGATCCTAGGTGGCTTCACGTGGAGACTTCAAAGGAGCCTCTAATTAGTAATATATACTATTATTGTCTGCTTATTGTGACCAGTATATATGCACGGAGATGAGCCAACTAATGCCGCCAGCGATCAAACTTGCGTGCTGTTGCTGTCACCGTAGTCACATTGTACACCGCCAGAGATCAAGATAAGTTGGCCCACTAGGCCGGCGGCTACTTTTAGTTGAATAAATGGGAGCCATATCATATATTTACTACATAGATCTACTCATATGGAGTCCAACAAAATGAGATTTTTATTTTATAATTTTTGTATGATTTACTATGATGTTTAAAGATTCAGCTAAAATAAACATAAAAGAAAAATAGGAAACCATTGAGGGGGGTTTTAAAGAGCCGAGGGAGCAACTATATCCGGTTTTCTAGTTGAGGGAGAAAAACAGATTTTTGCGATAGTTGGAGGAGATAAAGAGAGTTTTTTCCTAAGATAAAATAAGAGAATAAAAGAGTTTGGATCAAATCTTAGGTGAGCCGTGTGGGCCCCCGATCCATCACCTATATCCGCCAAGCTTCAAATATTTTCTTGCATTTCCAAACTTAACTTGTTATCTTTAGCCCTTAAGTCTTGTATGCTTTTATTTCACAACAGTTATCTATACACGTGTGAAATGGGATTATAACTTGTAAGAAGTATGAGCATCTATTTAAAAGAAGTTTTTCGCAGTTCCATAAAATGGGTTCCACACTTCCCCTGCATCGGGTTTCTTAAAACCTGCTGCCTCTTCACGCGTTCCCCGCACTTTCCGTGCCGCGTGGCGTCTAGAGACCCATTGCATTTCCACTCCCACCTCTATGCCGTACTGCCTAGGCTTTATTCTTCCCCTTGTTTTTTTTTAAAAAAGACTGCAGCCCCTGTCTAAGGCTGACCACAGCGGAGGGAGCAAGAGCAAATTTACTCCCTCCTTATTTTACACACCCTCTCTGTCTACAGTGCCAAACAGTGCATCTACAGTGCCAAACAGTACATCTAAAATGTCAAATAGTGTATTTACTTCTTCATTTGCTCCTTCCACTGTGGACGGTGTAACATCTCCTCTCGCATCCATGACGAAGGGCGCCGCTGGCCAACCGAATCCTCGCCGGCCCTTCGCCCCTCCCTCAAGGACGAAGTTCCCGCAGTGACTGCCGCTGACATGTGGGCCCGGCCCACATGTCAGCGGCAGTCACTGCACGTGCACTGCACGGGATCTCAGTCCCTCCCTCAGTCCCTCCAGCACTCCCTCCCTGGCTCCCTGGCCCCCAACCAACCAGGCGGGCAGACGGCAGCCAGCACTGCGTGCCCCGCCGGCTCACTGTGGCCCGCCGCATCCTGCCTCGCCGGCTCCGCCTCTTCCCTCGCCGGCCATGGCCACCGCAGCTCGCGAGCGTCGTTGCCGCCCGCCCTGCGCGGCTGCTCCTTCCGTCTCGGCATCTCCCGTTGTTTTCCTCCGTCCGCGCCCCGCCGCAGTGTGGCAGCGTCAGTCCGTCCGCTGCATGGCGCGGCGGCCGGACTCCTCCTACTCGCCGCTGCGGCGCTGCCCCTCTCTCCCTATCAGACCCTTGCTCCCTGCCTAGGCATCTCCTCCGCGCTGCGGGCCGCAACCCCCATGTTCGGCACCCACTCCTCCGCCGCGACGCCGAGGCGCGAGCCGCAGGCGGATCGAGCCGCAGACTCCATCCACGGCCGTTCCCCTCCGGGTTCATCGGCACCTCCGCGCAGCTCCTCCTTCCCTCCCTCCTCCTCCGTCGGAACCCGAGCTGCGGCTCAGGGACGCCACAGCTGCTGGGGTCTGGTGGGGCCCGCCGAGCTGGCGCACAGAGCCAAAGCCGGTCTCGACATCTCCGTCAGGCTGCTCAAGCCCATCAAGGAGCAGTTCCCCATCCTATCCTACGCTAATGTCTACCAGGTTAACTTCCTGCTTGAGATTGCGTTTCAATCACACATCTCCCCACCCCCCTTGTTCCAGATCGAATGACATTTTCTTCTCTCATGGTGTTGCAGCTTGCAGGAGTTCATGGCCGTTGAGGTCACTGGCGGCCCTGAGGTCCTCTTCCACCCAGGGAGGCAGGTAAGACAGATTCATTCTTCTTGATAAAGTATAGCAATTCAGATCAAAAGATCATGGAAGGTCATAGGCACAGAGTGGAATCAATGAGTTCGTCTCCACCTTTGGGGAACAACGGAATTATTACTTAGCAAAAACAGTATGCAACAGAATAAACTATAGCCCCTGCTACGGTGTGCATTGATACAGTGATATAAACATGTCAACATCCAGATCTATCTAGCAAAGAAGTATAGAAATAATTTTTTTTCCTATTCTGAAAGCATTTACACCTCTTATGATCTGAGTGAATACGACAGAAGATGGTGAAATATTATTACTTGTATCCCTCTCTGCATTGAATCGCATCACGAAATATTATCTTTTACTATGTATTGAGGTACACTATGGGATGATTTCAATTGCCACTTTCATATTGGACCTTATTTAATCTTGACTTTTTTTTTACCATATTACTGGCTGGAAAGTTTGTCCTCCCTTATGGCAGGCTCAAACTTTTCGAGCATAGACTAAACAGTTTGTTGCCCTTTATCTAAAGGCATAAGCTGGTTAGTCATCCTCATCCCCACTGAATGAAGATGAGCTTACTTCCCTATGCATGCAGATTTAGTCAAAACCATGTACAGAGATTTAGAGGAATCTTGTTAGTTTTGGACCTTGAGGTATTTCAGCTGAGCACATCTAATCGCAGGTTTCAGAGGTTATGGGCGACAGGGAGGCGCACATGGGTGCGATGCAACACAAGTTTCATCTCTGTGCCATATAATGGCAACACAGGTCTGTTTCTGGACTTGGTAGGTTAATTCGATCTGAAATACTAATCAATTGGTTACACATACAATATCTAGCTGAGTTAGTCTAACCTTCTTAATTGTTAAAACATTCATGCTGGGAAGGCAGAGCATTGCAATGGTAGGTAAACATCTGTGTTACCCGGACACCCGTGTCTTAATTTTTTTGCCGAGTCGGATACCCCGCACCCGTGTCGGATTCCAAGTGTTATTTGCCGTGTCCCCGAAAATTCTAACGAATCGGACACCCGCACCCGTGTCCATGTAACACTGGTAAACATGAATCCAGCTATACTCCGTTCAGTGCAGACAGTACAGATTTGATGTAAATGGTTTTGTTTGATGTTTGTTTATATGACATAAAACTAAACTCCTTAAGATAGCAAGCAAACCGGAGGGAAGGACTACCCAGGTTTAGGATGTACACTTGGTTAGTTAGTGCTAAAGGTCGATAAACCAAACTCGCAAGTGTATAAGTCTTCAAGTGCTTATCGCTATCGACACAATAGGTAATTTTGAGTCTTTGAGTGCTTATCAGATTGAGGTGAAGACTGAAATTCATGTATAAGTCTAGCGGTTTGGAGTTAGAGAGATCGGAGTAGTGGTTCATTCAGAATTTATAGTGTGCTCCTAAAAGCAATTTGTTTTACCTTGCATTGACTTTTACTGAATTATTTTTACATAGGCAAGAAAAAGAGGAATTTGGTGTATAATGAAAATGTAGATTGGGATTAACTGACTTCTTGAAAGCAGAGTAATATGTCAATGTATTTTCTATGTTAAAGTTGTGGATCTCATGAAAGATGGTCCTGAGAGCGCTATGCTAGGGACCTTGTGTAGAGATAGAATCTAACACCACGATACTGAAAGATGGTCGCATAGTTCCATGATTTACCCACTTTGATTCTCCAGGAACTCAATGTCAAACTTTACGATGCTGATGCGAGTTTGGTTTTTGCTTTGCTTACATATCATATGGCCACACAAGCCTACACCAGGTAAACTTGTGCAACAGAAGGTTTTTTCTCGTAGCATGGTATGAACTCTGAGGTTGAAAATTACAAATAGCATGGAATAGTTTTGAAAAGGCAGGTTTCCTTCTAGCCATATAAGTGTATGACCTGGTGCTGCTTATACCAAAAATTGATCATGTAGGTTGGACTAAGCTATGATTTGCTTTCTAGGGCAGGAGAAGCCAATTCATGAATCGCTGCTTGCTATACTTCAAACATATATATCATTTCTGCACAGTCAGCTTGAAGTTCAGCTATTTCAGAACTGTAGATATTCAAGTGAGCTTAAATTACCTCTATATTTCTTTCAAGACTTTGCAAGGTACAATTTCTCATTAAACAAAGTCCGACAACGCACCTCCACTACCTGTAGCGAGTTCGATAGAATGTCCAGCCCCCAGCATGCATGCTAAGTTGCACATAGAACTTTTTTATGCATACCATACGTTGTTATTTTCTTTGCCCCTTAATAAATATAAGAGACATGGATGATAGATCCTGCTTCATAGATCGCAGTGAATAGTGCCTTTTGTTTTGTAGGTACATAACCGTCAAATTGTTGTTATCATGAAATGATTTTTCCTCTCTGTACAAGCTATGCCTAGAGGAAGGTCATTTTTTTCCATAATATGGAATCACAGCAGCTGTACAAAGAGCACGCGATTAGGGAGACAGCAGCTGTCCTTTTCCAAGAGCCTGATGTGGTTGATCCAAATAAAGAGAATAATCTATTTTGTTGTGCTGTTCTAAAGCTTCTTTCATGTAATTTCAATTCTCCAGATCCAACATTTGATTGTGACAAGAACTGAAACTCTGAGCTTTTGTTCCTAAAAATTCAGTATGCCATGATCTGAAATACTTAACTTCAGTTTATGCAATTGAGCAATTCTATGCAATGAAAATTTACAACTTCGAGACGAATACCAAGACCTAAAACTTGGAGCTTCCATTCTGCAACTATGTACAATTTCGTGATCTGAACTAAATTTTGGTAGTACCACAATGTGCCTGTAATTAAAATCAGTCCTCATTTCTACTTATCTAAAATGTAAAAGTCAGGGTGTGTCTATGAATGAATATTAGGTGCAGATGTACCTGTATGGTGAAAAAACATATGAGAATTAATATGTTTAGTGATTGTGATCCTATTCAATGTGAGACACGTAACTAACTGTTTCAGCATTCACAATTATTCATTTGGTTCATGATAGGGCGCGCAACGCGCGCGGATTGTTCTAGTATCGGAACGAGTTCCTTGGCCACGAAGGCTGGTAGGCAAACCGCACCCCCGTTTGAGCACGCGCCCATCCAGCGAGGCGCACCCCGTTGGAATCCTGGCTGGCCTCCGAGGCCAGGGATCGCGTCGGTTACGTTTCGCTGCCCCCCTTCCCCGTTGGAACCGTTCGGCCTTCACAGCCCCGCACCCCCGGCAAGAGTCCCCAACGCAGCAGGGGCGAACCGAATCGAATCCTCCGGAACTCGCCGCCGCTTCTCCTCGCATCGCAGCCCGGGTGCCCCGCTAGCGTCTCCGCCGCCGGGACCGACCGATCCGATCGAGCGAGGATGTCGTACGCCTACCTCTTCAAGTACATCATCATCGGCGACACAGGTCCGTCGCGCTCGCCGTTCCCGCTCCCGAACCCCCCGCTGCTCCTCCGATCCCCGCGCGGTCCGCGCCCGGGGGAGATTGGGTGGGATCCGCGCGGCCGGGGGATCTGCTGCTCGGGTGCCGCGCTGGCCGCCGGTGCCGGTGGATACGCGCGGCGGTGATTTGACGGGTCGGGTCGGTTGTTTGTGCTTTGCAGGCGTGGGGAAGTCGTGCCTGCTGCTGCAGTTCACGGACAAGCGCTTCCAGCCCGTGCACGACCTCACCATCGGCGTCGAGTTCGGCGCCCGCATGATCACCATCGACAACAAGCCCATCAAGCTCCAGATTTGGGACACGGTCCGTCCTGTGCTCCTCTGGCCTCTCGTCCCTCCCGTTTCGTTTTCTAACATCATTTGTGCCGTTTTGTGCCGTGCGAGCAGCTTCAAATTTCTAGCTGTAGGAATACCGACATAATTTAGAGGCAAGCTAGTTGAGTATTGACCATTGAAGGTTGTCATGTTCCTCTTGCAGCTTGCTGTAGACCTGATAATATTGCAATTTTAGAATCACATATATAGACTGCGGCAGTTCTGCAACATCCAGCCACTTTGTGCTAAATTGGTTTTATCCTTACCTAGTTTACAGCCTCTAGCCTATATCAGAACATTTGTATTGGACATCATTTATTTAAGAATGGAGGGATCGAGGGAGTGGAGATTGTACTTGTATAATTTTTTATTCTATGTTATTGCAATGCAATCTCTAGCATAGTACCTTTAGTAAAATGTTCTGATGGTCCGGTTGATATATTTTCAAGAACTGACTCTTGTGACTACAACATGTTTAAAGTCCCTCTGTATATTCCCACATAATTTGGATTTTCAGATCATGTTTATCTTTGTGACCAGTTGGTTTGCTGATTATGATGTATTGATGTCATCATGTTGGCTTTGCTTATTTGCATGACATGATTTTGTGGTGGCGACTGCAACACAGTTTATGCTTGGAAGTGCCTGTTTCTGGAGTTCAGTCTACCTTTCTTGTTGAGTTTGATTTCATGAAGCACGATAATCTCATTTGTTTATTTGTGAAATGACAGGCTGGCCAAGAATCATTCAGATCCATTACTAGATCGTATTACAGAGGGGCTGCTGGTGCCCTTTTGGTTTATGATATCACCAGGTACTTGTGGTTTTTGGGTTACTTATTTCTGCACATATGACCACCGGTGATGCTTACATTTGACTCACACGACTTTAGGAGGGAGACCTTCAATCACCTCGCAAGCTGGCTAGAAGATGCAAGACAGCATGCAAATGCCAACATGACAGTTATGCTGATTGGAAACAAATGTGATCTGTCTCATAGGCGTGCTGTCAGCTACGAAGAAGGTGAACAGTTTGCCAAGGAACATGGTCTGGTTTTTATGGAGGCGTCTGCGAAAACTGCACAGAATGTCGAGGAGGTAATCTTTTATGCCCTAGACAATTTAACTAGGATTGCCCAGTTCATGTTTTTGTCTGACCGTTTTAACATCTTTTTTTTCTGATGTAGGCATTCATTAAGACAGCTGGAACTATATACAAGAAAATCCAAGATGGCATATTTGATGTATCAAACGAGGTCAGTTCTTAGCTGCTTGCTTTCCTTTAGCGTTTCTTCAAGGTTGGGCTAACCATAGATTACTGAGATTTGCAAGTTTAAAGTGCTGTAATGATTGACTTTTAATGTGATATTGGTCTTAAATCTTGCTGCTATGAATTATTTTTGCTAGCTTGCCACTAGAAAATTGCAAATGCCACCAGAACTGTGATTTGATTTAAGTAGCTTTGCAAAATAATGAATGTGGCAATTTTGCAAATGCCCCTAAACCCTTTCATCTGTGACAGTACAAGTCTACAGAAATGTTGAAATCTTTGTACAAATATGCTGGAGACTGAAAATATTTGTGGGGTACCTGATGCATTTGTTTACTACGTAGTTCTTTTGTGTAGGATTTCCAGAATTCAGAAACATTTTATGATGCAAGAAACATCTTACAACTCATCAAATTAAAACCTATTCTATTATCAGTAGGAAGTGTTGCTGGGCAATTCTAGATTTCAAGAATCATCATAGCATTAGCTTATGATTCGAGATCTTAAAAGTTGTACTAATATGTGGTTTCATATAATATTGAGTTCCTACACGAAAAGAATACTAAGTTGTACTAATATTTTTTTTTGAAAGAATAAGTTGTACTAATAAATTGTACTAATATGTGTCAATATGTAATAATAGGCCTCCTTTAAGTTTCGTATTGATGATGTTCAAGAAAAAGAGGTTTTGTAGTGATGATAGTGTTGATGTGATCTCGATTTTAGAGTACTAACATTTATTAAATACATGAACCAAGAATTTGAATATTCTTTTCGTGTCTTTTGGGTAGGAGAAATTTCCTATCACTAATGTGAATGTCAGGATGCAGGCTGGCACACCTTAGTATTCTCTTTATTTTTATTGTTTGGACACTGCGATCTTGTATATTTTGCATTATATAATGCCTTGTCTAATTGCTGCAGTCCAATGGAATCAAAGTTGGCTACGCTGTCCCCAACTCGTCTGGAGGTGCTGCTGGCTCGTCCTCGCAGGCAGGTGGCTGCTGCAGCTGAGGTTGTGGCGACAGGTCATACCATTGCTCAAGATTCTCCCTGCAAATATCTTTGATGTAGCCTATAGCTGGCACCGGATGATTTGTACTTTCAGCAATCCGTAAACAAACCTTAAACCAGTGTTAGCTGTCGTTTACACTGTGCAATCTTTCTGTAAAGCCAAACATGCACGATGTCTACCATTTAGTGTCTGCTGTAACAAAATTGAAATCGGTTTATGGTATTCATTTGTTCAAAAATGTAAATATGCTTATCTGGCCTATCATGTTGTTTTATCTTGGCTGATCTCTGGTATGTAATCTGGTCGCGGTAATGCTAATGCCGTAAGCCTTAGGATACATCTGTCTAGACAATTTGGTAAATCGCACCCAGATTGCATCACTGGAATCCTACTATGATTACTTAAGAAAAAACAATTTACCCGCAGAACACTGCATGAGTGATTCCGCATTTCCTTCAGAACACCTGCAGCTAATAGAGGTAACCGTGGCCATTATTCAAAAGTCAACGATACCGATATTGGAAAGAATCGAAGCCGTCTAGCTTACTTTTACCTATTACTCCAGTGGCAGTGATCAGAAAAGGTTGCATGTTAGACTTCACATGAATTTAGTCATCACGCACAGGAATTCAGGGGAATAGCATATGGCACAGTAGTTACATGTAACATCTAACATCAACTCAATCCACAGCAAGAACAGACAGCACCAACGCCACTGCCTTAACAAAAGTGATACTCCGTACAAACAGATACGAAAGCAGATTACATTGCAAAGATGTCTGCAATGCAATTTCCAAATGGGCAGCAAGCTCAACGTCCCCGACCCCGACCGCGCCCACGACCACGGCCACGCCCACGTCCCAAAGGCTTCCCTGGTTTCACATGAATGTTGGATCAGACACTGTTGCTGGCAGTAATCAAGTCTAAAGGATTCAAGGGAAGAAAAATGATTGCTGACCTGAAGTTGGCTTCTTAGGTTTGACCCTTGGTGTTTCCTCAACCAGCAAAGTCTCCAGGTTTAAGCTGTCAGGAAGGATATAATAGCGGATGTTGTTTCCTCTCACACTGAGGTGATCAAGGGTAACAGGATTTTTCCCTTTCAGTGTGAGCTTCACAGTCTTCAGATGAGTATTCATGCTGATATCAACACCTACAAAGTGATCAGAAATTTAGAACACACCACCCAATGATCTTATTTCTAGCTCAGTCTCAGGAGAGGATGACAGAGAACATTAATGCAATGTTAAACAAATAATTACAATAACATGGCTGTAAGGCCAATAAAGACTGTTAGTGTTGTTTGCTGCCAAAATCCTACTGAAAGGTCTAATTTTCATGTGGATTTGGACACCATTTAAACACAAATAAATCCCACAATGGAATTTCCTAAACTGTTTCTAGAAAGTAATAATACATTCAACAACAGCCAGATAGCAAACTTCAAAGTTCTACCCAATTGAGGTTTTTCAGTAGGGACACACCAATTCTACCAAAGAAGAAAAGTCCAAAATTTTTCGAGTTCATTTGAGGGCTCAGGGCTGAATTCAGCGATACATTCTTAAATCACAAATGAATGACAACATGTTTACTTTCAGGTGCTAAATACTGGATAGTGTAGTAAGTTCAAAACATCACGAAAACAACTTACTACCTAAGTTTAGTTGCTCGTATATTGTGTCAGAATTGATCGGCATGATGCAATTAAAAGAAAGGCTGACAACTTGTGAAAACATTACATTATGACCATGAACAATTAATCCTAGCATTAGCGCAGGATATCAACACGGTCTCCTTTATGGCAAATAATAATATCTATAAAATATCCTTTTAAATAGAAAATTTTCCATGACAAATAGTCTGGCTGATTTTGGCTGGTGGAAAAGCCAGCTGATTTTGGCTGATTTCAGCTGATTCAATAGTATTCTATGAGAATATGCTGGAATAAGCCGAAAGCAAAGAAGCCTTACAATCTATATGATTTTTAGCTATTTGATGGTACAAGCTAAAATGTCTTTGACTTAGGACAAACCTAAATGGACTTATATTTAGAATCAGTGGTCCTACAGTGTAGATAGCATTGATTTCTTGAAAGATTCATTAAGACGAGGACAGTAAAAATTACTCTCTAAGATTCAAATAAGTGCACTACTACACACTCAATAAGCCAGCATAACATGAAAAATGAAAGTTGAAACCTAAATTTAAGCACACCTATTATTAGAAAGAAAAAAATGGTCTTTGAAGCCAAAAATAGATGCTTGGTTCACCAACTATTTTCGACCATCTCCCATAGAAGGACAGGTTTGTTTTAGGTTTAATTTTGCAGAGCCTTTCATTTTTCTTTCAACCTCATTTGGTTCTTCAGATCAAAACCACCTAAAAAGTTGTCCTATCTCTGCATAACTTATCTTTCAACCTCATTTGATTCTTAAGATCAAAACCACCTTAAAAGTTATCCTATCTCCGAATAACTTATGAAAACAGGAGCAGGCTTTCTCGGACTAGAAGAATAAGAGAAACATTATCCAATATAATGAGGCATTAGAAAACATGAGATCAACAAAAATTGATCAACACTTCCCATCAGACTTAGGTTGCATTTGACATTGTCTTCCATTTCGGCATTGGGCTTTTAAGACTGAAGTGACATCAGCAATTTACAATATCTTATGAACAGAAGAGCAACATTACTCAGTGAAATCAAGCTTTAGCAACATTGCAACCAACTGAAACTAATCAACACTTCCCACTAGACTTTCCAACCCTCAATATTGTTAAAAACTAGCAGCAATCAGCATGGACTACAGCAACATGACAAACCAGTGTGCGTTACACAAAATGCTAACAAGTTATTTCAAATAACAAAACCAGAACGGCTATGAACGGAAATCATCCGAATATAGAGATGACTAAAATCCACATTCTATTTGGACCAGGCAGCAACCGGAAAACAGTAAAAGATCAACCAGGCTCTGCTAGGCACATGGTCCTGATTTGCGTCATAAGCACAATACTGAGCCTATAATTTTCTAAAGCCCACACACCTAAAGATGCCCCCGTTAAAAAGAAAAAAAAACTAGTTCTCGCAGCAGTAAAATTGCAGGACGTCATACCGGTGATGGTTCCGTGGACGACGGTGCCATTCTTGAGCTCGATGGTCACCGTCTCGTTGTTCAGCTTCATCAGGAACCTACGAAAGCGCAATCCCCGCCCAAATCCGCACCGATTCGTGCGAGATTGCACCAAACAGATCAGCGAAGTGAAGCGAATCGAGGGAAAAGAGAACCAACAGAGGATGCTGGCTTACCTGACAAGCTTCATCTTGGAGGCGCTTGGTGGGGGACGACGGGGCGGAGGTAAAAGCTAGGGTTTTTGCGGGGGGAGCTGCTGCCTCGAGCTGATTCGGAGCGGGGGAGGAGACATAAAACCCCTTCCCGATCTGCGGTGAGGGTGCGAGATGGGCTTCAATGGGCCGTGTTTGTTCCTATGATGGGCTTTCATGGGCTTCAACAACCTATTTCGGGCCGGCTACGAATTGGACCCTCAATAACTTCTGGCCGTTCTGGGTGGCCTGGGACAGACGACAGACTACTGAACAAGAGTCTAATCTGAAGTTACCTGCTTCTGTTTGTGAAACTCTCCTTGTCTCTGTAACATACAATCTTTCACATGTTCTTAAACTCATGGAACATAATAGTTCCTTAATTGTTATCGTCATTCATCCATATCCACTTAGGAGCTGATCCATTCAGATGGCATCAGGACCGAAGTGTTTCAGTTTACAGTACATGAATTGTGGTTCGAGTGAAGCTTCCACGAAGTCATAGAAAATGCCAAAATCAGAGCCCAACTGCATTCCCTTAGCTTCAGATTTTGGGCTGAGAAACGTAACTGGAAAAAAGCTACTTTTCAATCACTTTCATAGCAGATAATCATTTTGGTTCACACTGCCCGGCATTTTTGCATCCCCGACTTTCTGTTGGAAGATCACGTGGCGATGAGGTCGTCACCATAGAACACGGAGGGAAGCAAGTTATGAATGTGCTGGAATAACTACAGTTTCACCGCCATGTGTCCTGTCCATAATAACTCGATGACATGAGATGATCTCCAGGTAGCAGCAAGAAGCACAAGCACCCACCATTATCCCAGGAAGATCTCCTCCCATTAGTGCCAGCAAGGCAAGTAAGCAACCCCCCAGCATCTCAAACCTGCAAAGCTGCCATTGTTGCATATGTCAGGCCGGCCCGAGATGACAAAGGTCATGTTTAGTTCTTTACATGTAAACGCAAAAAAGCCGTAAACGCATTAAAGTGAAAAGAAATCTTGTTAATTTGAAATACTAAATAAAGTCTATTTACAAATTTTTTTGCATGGTTGGGCTGTAAATCGCGAGACGAATCTAATGAGCCTACTTAATCCATGATTTGCAACAGTGATGCTACAGTAACCATCCGCTAATTATTAATTAAACATGGATTAATTAGCATCATTAGATTCGTCTCGCGATTTGCAACCCATCTATGCAAAAAGTTTTGCAAATAGACTTCATTTAGTACTTCAAATGCCTTGTTTACATCTTTACACATTTTTGCAAAATGAACTAAACACACCCAAACTGTAAAAGAGGGTGAAGTTGATGGAGTGCTTTATGATGCATGGTTGGTCTTGATACGATCCTACTATTCATTGTTCAAGATTTTTTGTGGTTCTTGTATTCACTATTCAGACGACAGCATGCTGCACCTGAAAATACATAAAGTTCCATGATGCATCTTGATTGCCTCCTGATAGCAAAAAAACGTCCATAACGCAACTCTCACTACAAATCAAGGGTTTCAGACAGTTAATGTGTAAGCATTCTACTATTTGATTATTTCCATGAACATGGCAAAGTTAGGTCTGCATATTTTCTTGCTGAAAATTAAAGTGATAATTGGGTGAGTTTTTTTTTCCACCAAGGAGAGCAAAACGAGCTTACATACTGGACCTGAACAAAAGATGGTAGCAGCGCAAGAAGATGATGTGCGATAACAGCCTCACTAGCTGATTAGAAAGTGTGACTGGGCAGTATCCACATGACACTTTACCTAATTGGTAGTTCTCATCCTAAGGACGGAATTAGCCTCAAAACAGTGGAAACTCAGTTGTGCCTTGTCATATGAAAATGGAAAATAGAGCCAATCATCTTAGATGGTTAGTGTGGAAATCCACTCCATGTTTGACGCTAACCATCTAAGATGTGTCTTGTTAATACGTCCATTTCTTTCAATGGTAGAGATGTGCACAAGAAACAAAAGAACTCCAAAGAGAGTCTAATGTCTAAATATGTGATCATTGAAGAATACAACTGATCCGGATCATACACCCATACAATACAACTGATCCGGATCATACACCAATGGATTGATACAGTACAATCGATATAGATCACTCACCGATGGATCACTCGATTGTCGAATCCTTAATTAATGATTGTTCCTAAAAAAATTCTCATAACTGTAATTATGTTTGACATGCTAATTAAAGTGACATAACATCAGGAAAGGCAACTTTAATACGCTCTATACGATAAAATACTATAAAAAATAAAAAAGAAGGAGGTCTAGGAGAGAAGACAATTGTAAAGGCACTCGTTCCAAGTTAGCTATAGTTATCTCATATCATTTTGTGGCATAGAGGACAAAACTAGAGAGGAGATATCATGACGGGCTGCGGCGCCACATGACCTCTATGTCTTGGTTTTTTCCTACTATGGAGTCGGATTTTGTATATCTAATTGTTTTAAGTCTATCTATTTGTTCATTGATATGAATTATCTTGCAGATATGGTAGATACGACGACATGTGTAACATGAGCATGCTAGATCTTACCTATAAAATTGATACATATTAAATCTTTACCTATGTAACGGACCAAAGGATTGTTTCCTTGGTCCGTTTTGGTCTTGGGCTGCATCTTCTTTTTTTTTGGTGGGCCGAACTCGGTGGCGGCCTCTCCTCACCTAATCGGAACCCGAACAAATCAATCTGAATCCCAACTGGAATCCCGGCAATCAATACAGGTCATTACACAGAGTGAAAAGGCATATATTATATTATTACCCGTAGCAACACACGGGCACTATGCTAATATATTCTAATAAAACCTAAGAAATTCATGTACATAGATAGCAATGTTTTTTTTAAAGATATAATTAAAATTTTATTTTGCTATTTGTTGGAGCGCCACACAAGATATGATTTGTGAGGACGGTGGTGAAGCCAAACAATGATCTCGAGTGCATCGGGACATTTGGCTTCTTTTTTCCTTTGTAGCTAGCTGAAGCATTTTCATAGCTATCAAGTTATATGAATTTTCACCTGTGGTGTGAAAGAACTCAAAATTGTTTGTAATGTGCCAGAAAACATAGAACATATATAGAAGGCAACACAATTTTATGAAAATTATCTGATTTGTTTTGCCCTCACGTCACACCCGCACTCCTTCCCCAATTCATTTTTGGCTGGCACGTGAGGTGCATGCCCCTCCTTGTCGCTTCCATCCCCGCAGTCCAGAGTCCACAAAGCCGACGGCGCAATTCCTCCCTCCCTGCGGGCTGCGCCGGAACGCGATTCCAAGTCGGGCGCGGCGGCGCTCCCTTCTCCTCCATAAGTAGGGGAGGAGAGCACCCCCAGTCGGCATTCGCTGCTCTTCTACACCTCCGCCTCCGCTTGTCTGCCTCCGGCGATCTGTCTGTCCGTGCCAAGTCGCGGAGGGAGCAGGCCGCCGCGGGACAGCGACCGTTTCCGAACGGAGGCGGCGGCCGGGGCCTGCGCGCGGGCGACGGCGAGATGGCCCAAGAGCTGGCCGTCCGCGGCGAGGAGTACTCCGCGCCCGCGAGGAAGGGCGTCCTGGTGGTGAGACGCGGCGCGTTCGCCGTCAGAAGGAAGGTCTTTGCGGTTGGCAAGATGTCCGTCCCGGCGCGGCGGTTGCTCCGGAAACGGCTGGAATCCGAGCTCGACGCCGTCCGCGACGCCCTCAGGAAGGCGGAGGTCGTGTCCTATGGCGCCGGCGCAACCGGCGCAGCTGCACCCGCCGGCAAGGATGGCCCGCTCATGACCGCCAAGGCTCCGGTGGGGGAGGATGGCGGCAGGGCGGCGAAGAGGAGAAAGGTGGCTTCTTCTGCGGAGCAGGGCGCGGGGAGGCCGAAGCGGATGAGGCATGATGATAGTAGGGAGCGGCTGGCCGGCCGCCTGGCCTTGCTGGCGGCGGCGCTGCCAGATCACGTCGTCGCGTTCCTGCTGAACCAGCGCGTTGGGGACGCCGATTCCCGTGGCGACGGCGGCGGGATCAAGAAGGACGCGCAGTCCATGAAAGGCGGTGCCCTGTTCCAGCTGAAGATGTTGCTGAACAAGTTCGCGCCGGAGAGCACGCCGGAGAATCGCGGAGCACCGATGGTCGCCTCCGGCGGCAGCTGCCTGTCGCGGCATCAAGGAGTCGGTGGCAAGACGGCCACGGTGCAGGAGGAGGAGGAGGTGGTGGTGGGCGTGGACATCTGTGGCGGCGTCTCTCGCATTGCGATCCGGGACATCGCTGAGGAGTACGGCGAGCTCGTGGAAGACATCGGAGTTAAGCTCCTGTCGCCGCTCCAGCGCAAGTACGTCGATCTCGCCGAGCAGGGAGAGTACGTTGACATCTGCGGCGACGCCTCGCCTGTCGTGTTCCCCACCAAGGCCGGCGATAGCAGCAGCAGCCCAAGCTTAAGCAGCAGTGACTCCGATGCATCATCGAGTGATTCCGACTCGAGCAGCAGCTCGGACAGCGACTACAAGAGTGATCCTGACAAGACCGTCGTCAACAGCCGATCTCCGCCGCCGGCAATTGTCCCCAAGGAGAAACACACCTGTGCACAGCCCCCGGTGCCTGCGCCGGAGGCGGTGCACGCTGCAGAGCCAGGTGATGTCCAGGACCAGTGCGCGCCACCCGTGCCTACGGTGCTCCAGATCACCAGGAGCCCACCGGCACCCGCGGTTCTTCTTCCCAAGGTGAATGACACCTACGCGCAGCCACCGGAGCCGGCGCCAGAGACGGCGCAGATCGCCCGGCAAGGGGAGCTCCAGGACCAGTGCGCGCCGCCCGCGCCGACGGGACACCCGGTCACCAGCAGCACACCACGGCCGGCGGCGGCCGTTCCCAATGAGAACGACACCTATAAGAAGCCACCGGAGCCGGCACCTGAGGCTGTCTGGATCGCAGAGCTGGAGGAGCTCCAGGACCAGCGCGTGACGCCCGCGGCGACGGGGCACCCGATCACCGGTGACGCACCTCCGTCGGCGGTTCTTCCCGAGGAGAATGGCACCTCTTCTCAGCCACCTGAGTTGGCGCCGGTGGCCGCGCGGATTGCAGAGCCAGAGGAGATCCATGGCGCGGGCGCCGCGCCCGCGCCGACCAACGACCTCAGTGACCTGGTCACCATGGCGAAGGAGAAGGCAGAGCGGCGGCGGCAGTTGGCGAAGGAGCACGCCAAGGCGAAGGCCCGCCAGATGCTTCTCGAGGTGGAGAAGGCGGCGCTACCGGACCAGCGCGTCCACCCGCGGGACATGGAGCTGCTGGGCATCGCCGCGTTCGAGTACGTGGCGAGCACCGTGCAGGGTCAGGGTGCGCGCACGGCGCCGCCCCGGGTGAACGACGGCGGCGACCTCCGTGTCTCACCCGGTGGCCCCAGCGTTCTGCAGCAGTTGGGGGTCTTCCTGAAGGCCGACGATGGCAGCGAGGACGAGGAGCAGCAGCAGCAGCAGTTCGCTTCTCATGGCGACGACATGGAGGTAGAGGATGGGGAGATTCGCTAGGAACGTAGGCACCATGCATGCATCGATGCAGCACTGTATCGTTGGCTTTGTATACCTCTGATTCCCTAACCTTGGAATCATCAACCCTTAGTATAGCATGCATTCTCAAGGGCTAGGAGTTTTTGCAGAATTTTGGTTAACAGGCAGGATAACATGTTTTTCAATTTACTTGTTATGACTTATGAGTTATTTGTTTTTACAAAATCTCCCATTTGGGATTGAATCATCTTGAAAATTGGGTTTCTTTTGGAAGAAAAGGTTGATTCCATTTTGAAATAGAATCCACACTCCTCGGGCGTACTAATTAGTGAGAATGTGTGAATGTGTAATCATGTTTAACTGACAGGAACAAATTCAGACAGCTAATACAGTATACAGTGAGTTGCCTTTTCTATGGAAATACAATGACTGGAGCACTGAAGTGAGACCAGGTAATAATGGAGTCTCATGTGCTTCCACTTGGACAAGGATACAGTATCTTGGTGTAATCATATATAACGTTAATTTGCCCTGCTGTTGGGTGACGGTTTCTTATGTTTTGTTGCATATTGTCACCAGGTTCGTTCCGCAGTGTAAGATTTGAATACCAACGTCATTCGTTGTATTCGCTTGACTTGTCAGTCAACCACTCTCATACAAAATTAGCACCAGCCACCAGCTACCAGCCAGTCAGCAGTACTGTTCTCTCATAGCAAATCAGCACCAGCCATCAGCCACAGCCAAGCGAACACAGCGATTGATGCTATTATTTCTTCTTCCTTTTTTAACCACCCTCTCCGGTCAAAAATACTTCACATTTTGGACAACTATACAGTCTGCAGCAGGCTCACTAGACCATTCATGCATTCTTTACATAACAAGTCGCAAATGCTTGGTTTCTAGTCCTAACAAACGAATTGAAAATAATCAATTGTCAACATATTCTTTTCTAATGAACACATGGATTTGACTTATCTCTATTTCTATGTCAGATGCTTGTTGAGATGCGTATAGTTCTACAAGGATTTGGAGACAAAGTTCGTTCCCGCATTTGTACCCACAGCTAGACCTCTGAATTCAGCTTCTTTTGTTCAGGACATCTGTGAGCAACCAATACTGTTGTCTTCATTACTATCTTGGGAATTCATTACCAGCCTACAAGGGAAACAGAACTTTGTAATAATTGGTGGAGTTCTAAGACACTGCTTCTTCCACACCTGATCACATCAAGTCCATAGTGAAAACTTCCCACTCCACTTATGCTCTCTAAATTTTACTACTAAATCTCCAGATGTGAATTGTTCATCTGAAATATGTGTGCTAATTTTCCTTTTATTTACGTTCAGCCCTTGAGCTGAGAAAGATGTAAGAATTTGGATATGTGTGGTCGCATAGGCTGGAAATGGTTTTTCCCTTTCTAAAAAAAGATATGAATTGTTCGGGCATTGTTCCCTTCTGACACCAAAACCTACCTTGCCAAACCGAGTACTCCAATAAAAGCAAACCCAACAATGGATCAGTGGAAATTGGATACGAAAACTGTGCGATAGTGGGAGCTCAATTAATATTTGAAAACACAATCAAAAGTAGATAGTGAAAACATGTGACACACAAATGTATAAGAAAACATGTGATACATAAATGTATAAGTAATGTGACTAATAAATGACAATGCAAAGAGTACAAGGTATGTATCGAGAGGAGCCGCAATCAATTCCCACATGTAATGTTGTAGATGCAGCAATCTTTTCTAACTTATTATTCAGACTAAACTATTCTAGCTTCTAGATACACAAACACGCAACTACACACTCATTATCAAATACTAGTAAGGTGGCCCGCGCAGCACACACGGTGAAAATCATATCCATTTTCACCGTCGGTCCTATAAACAGGCTAGTGGTAAAACCCTATATATGCCCCACTGTGCCCAACTACTATGGGGCCGACGGTGAAAACGTGAAAACCATTTTCACCGTCGGCCCGTGGCTAGGGCCGGCAGTGAAAATTATCCACCTTATAATCCCTCTCCCTCCACCTCCTACCTGAGTTCTCCATTTGTTCCCACCATTTTTGCAGCCATTTCTCACCATGTTGTTCAAAATTTCAGCCCTCTTTTCAAGTATTGGTATCAACTACTTGGTTTGAGGTTAGTAACTAGCGACCCATTCAATTCTTTGCTTGTTTCATTGACTAGATTTCGAATTTCTAGTTTGAATTTGATGAAGGGGCTTTGTTCATGGTAGAAGCAAAATCCATGTCAAAATGCAGTAGGAGGCTAGTGAAAATTTGAAGCATGGACATCACCCCACTTGTTTTATGATTGGTAGCTAGCAATCCATTCAATTCTTTGCTTGTTTCAATGGCTAGATTTTGAATTTGATTGATAGGCTTTGTCCATGGTACTAGAAGTAAAATTTATATAATGCATAAGGAGGCTAATAAATTATGATGAATGGACATTATCTTGTTTTAAGGTGGTCACCTAGATGCACATGCAATTCATATCTTGTTTCATTGTATTGATTTTGATATGAACTTTACATTAATGTATCATTTACAGATGGATCGAGGATGGATGTATTGTTCGAAGCCTCCTGATCCTAAGTTTGTGAATGGTGTTGATTCTTTTGTGAAGACTGCCCAGACATATTGCATCAATAACTTACAAGTTCATGATCATGTCTCCTGCCCATGTGTTGATTGCCGCAATCAGAAACAAATTCACAACATCGAGCAAATCCATTGTCATCTGTTGGTTAGGGGTTTTATGGCAAACTATAAGATTTGGAAAGCACAGAGAAGATGGGGAGAACATACATCATGAAGCTTCACGGCATGATACCGTCCAGGAAATCGTGCATGAGAATATCACTGAAAGAGTCCATGAAAGAGTCGAGGAAACCGTCAATGAACTCGGCAATGATACGCTGGCTGATGATGAAGTAAGTGACGATCTAGATCAGATGATACGTGATGGGGAGCCAGAATTTTTGGATCCAAGAAATCTGAAGAGGTTGGAGCAGATGAGAAAAGGACGCAAAGACACCGCTCTATCAAGGTTCTAGTGTGACTAAATTAGAAGCTGACATGTTGCTGCTAAAGCTGAAATAAAGTAATGGTATGACGGACAAGGATTTCGACGATTTGCTAAGTGTTCTGCAAAAGCTTCTCCCAAACACACGAACACACTAGATCGTGCGGCGCGAGAAAGAGCTCGATGCAGCTCTCTCTGCGTGGAGCGGTCGCCAAAAAGTATGTTGACGCAAATCTTGGTCAACACACGAACGCACTAGATCGTGCGGCGCGAGAAAGAGCTCGATGCAACTCTCTCTGCGTGGAGCGGTCAGACCGGTCTAAGGGACCGGTCAGACCGGTCGCTGGTGAGAATCGGCAACGGCCGACGAACACGAACCCGGGAGGGACTCGTCAGGGTAAGCGCACGTAGGGTTGTTCTAGGATCGGCAGGCCACCTAGAACGCCTTCAAATGTCGCGGAGACGAGGGAAGAACAGCAGATGGGGTTGGAAAAGCTAGGGTTTGGAGAAGAAGATAAAAAGTAGAGTTTGTATTGATTTTGTTCGATTGGATTCTCTAATCGGTCGTGACCCTTTATATTTATAGGGTGGGGTGGATTTATCCCGCAAGAAATCCTGTTTACAGATCTAAATCTATAAAAATCTCTAGTTGTACTCGGACTCTACCTGGACCGGTCAGACCGGTCATCCCCTGCGGGACAGGCCACAGTGTCTTGACCGGTCAGACCGCTCGGTCATACCGGTCAGACCGGTTGGTGCCAATTTTGGTTGTCAACATATGCCCCCCTGTTTTTTTGGTAAAGCTTGCTTACCAAAAAATATTCTTGTAAGCCAAAATTGTCTAAGGGCAATGATTAACACTACATCGGACATGTTTTGCTCAAGTCAATGTTGAAACAACTTGTTTGGGCCGCCACACCTTCTTCATTGTCGCTGACGTCTTTGGCACGGTCTCCACTTGTTGTCCCATTGCCTCCTTCTTACGCATACGTTGCAGCCTTCGCTTCTGAGTATGAGACAAACCTGAGGGACACCACCTCGGCTGTAAATACTTTGAATCTTGCTCTTTGCTCTTCCCATTCTCTTTGCTGCAATCAACATCTTGCTTGACCGGATTATTGCTAGCAACAATCGGTCTTTGTAATAATGCATGATTTGGATACATAGGAGGATATTGAATATAATATAATTGCATATGCATCCTACTATAATCCATAGGTGTATAAAAGTAAGGATACCGACAATACCATGGAGCAATCGGTCCACTAGATGAAGTATAATTACTTTGACTCGATTGCTCTTGATGTCTTGACGATGATCCCGTATCCTTGACTTTGCTTGGTGGCCTCTTCTGTCTCTGAGCACTCCCTTCCTTCTCATATTTGGCCAAGAGTTCTTTAAAACTCGGCCTTGTCTTAATTTTGGAGGAGTTCCCAGATTTACTGGGCACACCGGTCAGACCGGTCCCATGACCGGTCAGACCGGTCGAACCGGTTAGACCGCCGCTGTGGCCGGTCAGACCGGTCGACTTGTTGTCGGTCTTCTTCTTGTCTTGCCCCCTGAGTGTTTTTGCACCTTGAGGGATCTCCTGTATCAGCTTCTTTTCAGGTCTTTCATCACCAATAACTACATTCTTCCCCTTGGTTGATTCGGCTTGACTCGGCTGAACTAGCACTTCAGGATTTTTCAATTCCAACACATGCACTGGGAAAGGATTCTGATCAACCTGCATATTAGGAGTAACCAATCGTCCTTCATTAATGGCCGATTGAATTTGTCTACGTAACACATTGCAATCATTAGTAGCATGTGAAAAAGTATTATGAAACTTGCAATATGCTCGCCGCTTCAACTCTTCAGGCGGCGGTAGAGTATGTGACATCTTAACTTATCCAATCATATATAACTCATCAAATATTCTCTCGCACTTGGATACATCAAAAGTAAATCGTTCATCTTGCCGATTTTTCTGAATCGGCTTAAGAGCAGAACAAGTAAATGGTTTATTTTGAGATGGCCAAGCAAACTCAGCAGCATACACATCATTAGACTCATCGTCCGAACAATTTGAATTGCATTCTAAAGTATGCACACTAGAACGATGATGTCTATGAGACTCTTGAGGCTCTTTGCTTCGGCTTTCTATAGCCAAAGCTCTTTGATGCACTTGAGTAACGGTAAAGAAATCATAGCCCTCTAATCTTTCTTTGATGTGAGAGCGCAAGCCATTAAAAGCCAAATCAGCTAAATCCTTTTCTGCAATATTCACACTAAAGCATCGGTTTTTTGTATCGCGGAATCGTCTTATATAATCATTGACAGATTCATCACGCGATTGTCTAACCGATGTTAAGTGAGACAATTTAAGCTCATAATGCCCACAGAAAAAGTGCTCATGGAACTTCTGCTCTAATTGTTCCCATGAGCCAATAGAATTAGGTGCCAAAGATGAAAACCATGAGAAAGCGGTTCCAGTTAGAGATAAAGAAAATAAACGCACTTTCAACTTGTTTATTGAACCAGCTTCTCCTAATTGGGCAAGATACTGACTAATATGCTCAAATGTACTCCTAGTATCTTCCCCACTGAATTTAACAAACTCAGGCAACCTAAAACCAGCAGGGTATGCAACCGAATCAAACGAAGTAGGATACGACTTTTGGTATGTGCGGGTTTTGCTTCTAACATCCACTCCAAAACTTTCTCTAAGCAGATTAGCCAAATCATTCTTATAATCAGTAAGCATTTTATCAAAATTACTTGAAGAATTTGGCTGTGTGGATGTAGATACCTCTCGCTGGTTTGAAACAAACTGACTGGATGGACCGGTCGGACCGGTTGGGGGGAACCGGTCTGACCGGACTGATATACCGGTCTCTGCCGGTTTTGCCAACGCTGCACATATCGGTCGAACATCTCGTCGGAGATAGGACCGGGGTGTGGCACTGAATTCCTGGAGATTTCTGGTGGTGTGTACTGAACAATCTCGTTCGTTCGGCTAATGTTGGCCGAACCAGGAATACTCATAATAGGATCAGTGTATGTGGGTGTAACAGTTTGACCACTGAAATAATTTATCGGCATCCCATATTGAGGTTGACTCGTAGGAGATGCTGCCGATGGTTGAGGAACATAAAATTCAGAAGTAGAAACAGATGGAGGCTCATCGACTGATTCTGGTTTCTTACCAGCCGATTCCCTTTCCTTAGAGCTAAGCCAATTAACCCAATAAACATCACGCTCAGCTAACAATTTCTGAATTTGTTCCATAGTAACACCAGAAGGTGGAGCAGTTGCAGCTGGTGTTACCTCAGTAGATGCATCCGAGGAGGTAGAAGTGAAGTCGATCTCTTTGATCTTGGTGACTTTGCCACATCGACCGACCTTGATGCTCGTAAGCGCCGCTTGTAGATCTTCTTCATCACGCTTCTTCTTGCGCTCCTCCAGCAGCAAACGAACGTCCTCCGGAAGATGCTCATATGAAGGGATGATGTTCTCCTTGTCGATTTCTGTGTTGGAGCTCATCTTCTTTGGAGTAGATTAGATCGGTTCTATTAACCAAGATCTTTCTTCCCCAACGGAGTCGCCAAAAAGTATGTTGACGCAAATCTCGGTCAACACACGAACGCACTAGATCGTGCGGCGTGAGAAAGAGCTCGATGCAGCTCTCTCTGCGTGGAGCGGTCGCCAAAAAGTATGTTGACGCAAATCTCGGTCAACACACGAACGCACTAGATCGTGCGGCGCGAGAAAGAGCTCGATGCAGCTCTCTCTGCGTGGAGCGGTCAGACCGGTCTAAGGGACTGGTCAGACCGGTCGCCGGTGAGAATCGGCAACGGCCGACGAACGCAAACCCGGGAGGGACCCCGTTAGGGTAGGCACACGTAGGGTTGTTCTAGGATCGGCAGGCCACCTAGAACGCCTTCAAACGTCACGGAGACGAGGGAAGAACAACAGATGGGGTTGAAAAAGCTAGGGTTTGGAGAAGAAAATAAAAAGTAGAGTTTGTATTGATTTTGTTTGATTGGATTCTCTAATCGGCCGTGACCCTTTATATTTATAGCGTGGGGTGGACTTATCCCGCAAGAAATTCTATTTACAGATCTAAATCTATAAAAATCTCTAGTTGTACTCGGACTCTACCTGGACCGGTCAGACCGGTCGGCCCCTGCCGGACAGGCCACAGTGTCTTGACCGGTCAGACCGCTCGGTCATACCGGTCAGACCAGATGGTGCCAATTTTGGCTGTCAACACCATGTGAATTGTATAAAACTATTGAAATGCGATATAATTTTGGTAATGATGCTTGAATAGGCAGCGGAAAATAATTATCACCACCGGTTCATAATAGAGACTGTCGGTGGTAACCGTATTTTCATCGTCGGTTCGTAACACGTGCCAACAGTGATAACCTATTTGCACTATCGGCCCTGTTACGGACCGGTGGTCGCCGGTTCATATTTTCGCCGCCAATATTTCACCGCAGGCACCTAAACTGGCAGTGAAAATAGATTTAGGGCCGGCGGTGAAAATAATTATGTAGTAGTGAATTCAAACTTCACACATAATGTTGCATAATTCTTTCTAAATTATTATTTTGATCAAACTATTTTAGATATGCAATGTCGCACTTATTATCAACTGACAAGATTATTATCAAAGGAAGACGCCTCTCAATCTCTTCGTAATAAGTACATGATATCCGCCAGCCTGGTTTGTGCCCCTTCTACTATGCATCTATTCCCCTAGGGAATTCTCCAATGCCTCTAGTAGAAGACAATCATACATCAATAGGGAGGAAGCAGCCCGCCGCCAGCCCCTCTCACCCAACCTCACTACTGCCTGAGATGGTTGCCGGAAGCTTCGTGGCCGCACGGACAGCGGCGACTAGGAGCTCCTCATCTTCCTCCTCCCCCCTCCCCCCCTATTTTCTCTGGATCTAGATTGGTTTTGTGGAAGCGGCTCCCCGTGGTGGGGGCGCGATGGCTCGCAGGGCGGCCCACCATGGCGGAGGCCTGGTGGCTGGCGGCCTGTGGCACGGGGTGCCTTTCCGGTCGTGCTACAGCGGTGGCGGCCGGGCGGCGTGGGCGTAGTGGAGGCTCCCCGTAGTGGGGGTCTCGCTGCTTATGGCGCAACTCCCAGTGGTGGGGTTCGGTGGCCGGCGGCCGGCCGCATGTCTCGGGGGCCGTAGAGGTCCGACGACGGTGGGCGGGGTCCTCCCCTCTGTGTTGTCGGCAAGCCCATGCCTGTAATGGTGGAGGTAGAGGTGGCCCGTGATTCTGACGGCACACAGTGACGACGGCGTGTACGGAACAGACGTCTATTGGACTGAGCTCCAGGTGGACATTTTTCGCATGGTCGCCGTTGTGGGTGGCTTGCCTTCGGTTGCCATCTTCCCGTTGGGGTTCTGCTGGGCGCCCTTTGGGTATGCTAGTGTAGTTGCTGGGATCGCTGATTGTTGTGCTCTTTTTTCTTGGTTCGCAGGTTCTCAGGCGAAAGCCTAACTTGATCCTTGACTGCCGGTGACGACGGTGGTATGGGCATCATTATCCTTCTTGAAGGTGTTACCGTGAGTATCTTAACCTTTACGGACAGGTCCTGGTGAAAATCAAAGACCTCACAAACCGATTCGGGGGGGGGGGGGCATATTTTTGTCGCTGTCCTCTTGAGACGTTATTTTGGAGCCCTTAATGGTGACACCTTGGTTAGCTTGGAGCATTGGCGGTGCCTGATCTATTTGCACAGTAGAGATCGACTCACCACGGTTTCTAGATCACTGGGTGACCGGATGCCACATGACCATCGACGATCCTTGCATCAAGAGTTTCTAAGAACACAATTCATGTGAGATTTTATTACTACACAAAACAAGGTTGAAGGAAGGACGTAGCCTTAGTCTTTCATGCTTTCTTTCTTGCCTTTTGTGTTCCTCGATTATAGGGTTGGAGGGTAAGTACTCATGTAAGCTTCTTGTTTTATGACTAGATGTATTTTTTATGGTCGGAGATATTCACGGATATTCACAGGTGAATATTCGAAACCAAATCATTTCCTTAATTAAGAAAATATCAATAGCGAGGAAAAGAAATGTAGGACAACTATTTAGAGAAAACACTATCTACGCATTATTGGAGATTTATATTGTGTATTGAAAATGTTGAACGGAGAATATATCTGAAAGTTGTTGAACCCCACCGTGCCAGTGCTGTTGCTGCTGCTGCTGAGGCGAAGAGTCCACTGGGCCGCGGGCCGCCGCGGCCCAATCTTGCGAACGACCCTGACAAGTTCTTTTTCCAAGTCGTCAGTCGTCACCAAGGTACAAAATAGCCTGCTAATAGCTCGCTATTGTCCGCTATTAGCTTTTTAAGAGATCTCCCGCTACGCGATATAATATTTGTCCGCTATGTCCGCTATATGGGTTTTTTTTATAGGATTTAGTGATAATAAATGTCCGCTACTTCCGCTAAAGATGTAGCCAAAAGAAATAAAGAATCAATATAACTAGGGTGGACCATAGATAAAGCATCACGGAATCATAGACGTGTTGAGTTTATTTTAGAATGTTAGACCAATGATGCTTCTAATTTTATATGTATTATGGACGTATGGCTATGAAAAATTTGCTGAAATTGGTTGTATTACTGATGTTATTGGCAACGTTATGCATATTTTTTTTTACAAATCACTAAATGGATAGTTTTGCTATAGCTTTCGCTATAATTCTCTTAGTTTTTTTGAAGAGCTTCCGCTAAACGTCCTATCCCGCGATTTTATACCTTGGTCGTCACCCTTTTCCTTCCCCTTCTCTTCTCCCCTCTCGGCTCGCTTCCCAGTTCCCCCACACGGCCTGACGCTTCTTCTTCAGCTACCGCCGTGGTGTCGCAGCAGTCACCCGCGCCCTGCGGCCCTGCCCCCATGAGATAGCCGCTGCCTCAACCTAACTCTTCTGCCACCGCGGCGACCCATTCCCTGCCGCCGCCGCCGCCCCGAAGTCTCCGATTGGCGTGCGATTTCAACTGTCCACTGCCTGCGGGGAGATCCGTCCGGCTTGGATCGATTAGCCTATTCATCTGCTGGTAATTAGCAGCCCTGCTCTGCTTGGATGCCTGGCTCTTAGAGTCGGCTATCTCCTGCACGATCTTTTCCGCGTCGTGATCAGTCAAATCCGAATCTGTTCCGCCCGATCTTTTTTTCTTTTCTTGCCGTGATTTGTTAAATCCGATTTTTTGGCGACGAAATTCACGCTGCAAGGTTCTTCTTGGTTGATTGCGCAGGGAAGAGAGGGTTTATTCGCGCTAGCAGCCATGTTGGAGAAGATCGGGTTGCCGCCGAAGCCGTCGATGCGAGGCGCCAGCTGGGTGGTGGACGCATCCCACTGCCAGGGTTGTTCTGTCCAGTTCTCCTTATTCACTAGGAAGGTGATCTCACGTTTCCTTTTCCTTCTTGTCCCTTGCGGCGATGGTTTCAATAAGAGAATGAGGAGAATGCTATCACCTCAATCCTGTTTCGTTAGTGGAAGAGCATCATGGTTGGGGTAATGATTTGTTTCGTGGGGATTTAATGATGTTTTGGTTCGCTTATGCTACTTGGTTTAGATCACTTTCTCCTCGAGCAGCAAAACTAACGATGTCTAGGAATACAGAGCAGATCCATTCAATAAAATTTTTGATTAATATAACCAACTGCTGGCAGATAATGGCCTTGATGCTCCCGTTTCATCACAGAAGGCCTTGACCCTACCTGTACCAGAACCATGACCTTGCCACTCCAGACTTTATCCTCGTGCTCAGACACTCATGACTTATCCCTTGCGAGTCTCAAATTGATTGCTGCTGGCCATGGACAATCACAATTTTACTAGAGCTCAATTTATTTTTTTTCTTGAAGGCCCCGTTGTGTATGGGAATCAAGATATGTTGATTAAATGTGATGTTGTTATCCGTGCTGATATATATAGTTTTGGTTTGAATCTGGAGTGTGAGAGAGTCTAGTGCTAAGGTAAAACTAAGTGCACTGGTGGTAATGTATTAGATGCTAAACTGTAATCATTGTGTTTGGTTCATATTATCCATTTTTTTCCTTTGTCATTTACTGCTTGTAAATATGGTGTATCATGAAGTTATGAAGCATGATTCAACTGCTCATCACTTGTTTGTTTCAATAAATCAAATTCTTGTATTCACCATTTTCATTGTGCTTCTGAATTACCATTCAATTATCACTTTTTTCAATAAATTAAATTCTTGCATTCACCATTTTCATGCTGCTTCTGAATTTACCATTCAATTACAAGGTGAACTTTTATTGTAAGGTCTCAGCAGGAGTTGTGTTAACTTTTATGTATTTGATACGTAGCACCATTGCCAGAGATGTGGGGGCTTGTTCTGCAGCAGCTGCACCCAGCAGAGGATGGTTTTACGTGGACAGGGTGACTCACCTGTTAGAATTTGTGATCCTTGCAAAAAGCTTGAGGAAGCATCACGCTATGAGTTAAGATATGGACACAAAAACAGAGCTCAAAAAGGTTTGTTTTCTTTTGCTGGCCCTTTCTACAGTTATTTCTGTGAGGAACTACAATTTGGGTTATACTTGATACTCTGAAATATATCACAATACAATACTGTATATATGGAAAATTGTAATAAATCAGAAACAATGAACGCCTTGTTGATTAATAGTCTTACTATCACCATGGAATCCATTTAAGATGCAATTTACATGTAAATTTGACTATCATCATAATATAAAGCACATTTTGAACATTTCGGCGCTCGCACAAGCTTTGAGCTGCAAATCTATACTATTTGAAAAATTGATTTTGCTCTATGGGAAGTATATCCATACGGTCAGAAGCACAGAAGCTTATGGACACTAGATCCTAACAATGTTGCTTGCAGCCTCTCAATAGTGAAGAATTAAACACTTCTAACATGTTCTGTGTTAGGGAAAATGTTTTATTTTATTCTATGATTTATATTTTGGTAGCTAAAACTACAAGTGCCTAACAACCTAACCAGTTGCGGTCAAATAATTTTGGTCTTTGACCTGATATATATGCAATTCTTTGTAGATCCACATATGTAAAGTTGTACTTTTTTCATAGTTTAGTACCATATGCAGCATTTTTCTAATAATTATATTGCACATGCAAATTTTTCAAAATACAATCTATGGGAGCTAACATCTCCAGTGGAGTTATGCATAAAAATAGTGGGTTATGCATGCATGAGACTGATCTATGATAAATGGTGCACAATCAAAATCCAGAAAACTTGTTGGTCTTGCGATGCTACAGACTTTGCATTTTTGGCTTCCAACTGTAGGTGTCATCTATGATTACTATTTTTTTGGATAAATATTTAACTTAAAAGAAATCTTGTCTACACTATTTCCACAGCTACCACAAAAGCAGCTTCAAAACCAGAGGATGAAATTCTAAGTGAAATTCTTGGAGGTGATGGATTGCAGACTCAGTATTCTCACAAAGCATCTCTGGATTCTGAACTTGGGAGAACCGCAAGCAGTGCCAGTGCCTCCAGTTCCAGTTCCAGAAGAACTTCTACTAATTTCAGTATGGATGCAAATGTAGATGATAGCCTTTGTGCTGAAGCACACAACTATGAACTCAACAACACTGCATCTATTTTTACCCCGGAGGAGTTGCGCCAACAAGCTGTTGAAGAGAAGAAAAGGTACAAAACTCTGAAATCAGAAGGTAAACCAGAGGAAGCATTGCGGGCTTTCAAGCATGGTAAAGAACTTGAGAGGCAAGCTGCAGCACTGGAATTAGAATTGAGAAGGAGCAGGAGAATGGCTACAAAAACTCCTAATGTAGCTACTGTCGGTAGTGCCCCGACGACTGATATTTCTGAAGAGCCCGAAACAAAAAGGTCTTCAGCTGGTAAAAGGGTTAAGAAAGAAAATGATCTTGCTTCTGAGCTCAGAGAACTAGGCTGGTCAGATGCAGACCTTCGTGATGAAACAAAGACAGCCCCTGTGAGTGTGGAAGGAGAGCTGTCGCAGCTTCTTAGAGAGGTGGCCCCTAAATCATCGGATGGCAAGAAAACTGGTGGTATTGATAAATCTCAGGTTAATGCTCTGAAGAGGCAAGCCTTACTGCTGAAGCGAGAGGGTAGGCTGGCTGAAGCAAAGGAAGAGCTGAAGAAGGCTAAGATTTTGGAAAAGCAACTAGAGGAACAGGAGATTCTGGGTGAAACAGAAGACTCTGATGATGATTTGGCTGCAATTATTAGGAACATGGACGATGATAAGCATGATGACATATTGATGGATGATCCAAAATTCCCTGCTTTCAACTTTGAAAAAATTCTAGGTGTCTCTAATGATCTTGCCATTGATAGCCAATTTGATGTTACAGATGATGACATGAATGATCCAGATATGGCTGCTGCCCTAAAATCATTTGGCTGGAGTGAGGATGACGACAAAGAATTGGAAAACCAGGAACCTGTTTCTTCGTCAAATCAAGAGGCAATAAAGGAGCAAGTGCTTGCTCTGAAAAGAGAGGCTGTCGCAAACAGAAGGTCTGGTAATGTTGCAGAAGCCATGTCGTTGCTTAAAAAGGCAAAGTTACTTGAAAAAGATCTGGAAACTGAAGAGGCAGACTCGAAGGTTCCTTCTCCAGAAGGACAGAAAACTGCGAATGCAGAAGATGTCACTTTTGCTGGGTCAAATGCTCGACCTGTATCAGCGCCAAAAAGTAAGCTTGCAATCCAGAGAGAACTATTGGCTCTGAAAAAGAAGGCACTAGCTTTGAGGAGGGAAGGGAAGGTGGATGAGTCTGAGGAAGAGCTGAAGAAAGGTAGTATTCTTGAGAAGCAGCTTGAAGAGCTTGAGAATTCTTCCAAACCACCTGTAGCCAAGGAAACCAGGAGCTTTGCATCTAACCCCCCATACAAGGTTGAACCCCCAAGTCTCAATCTTGCTGATGAAAGATTTGAACCTGAGGTTACAGACAATGACATGCAGGATCCAGCGTTGCTATCTGTGCTGAAAAATATGGGATGGGAAGATGTTGATACTGATTCTGCGAAAACAACTGGCAAACCATCAATTTCTTCACATGTGGTTCCACAGAAGTTATCGAAAACTAAGGGTCAGCTTCAGAAGGAACTGCTTGGTATAAAAAGGAAGGCTCTTGCTCTCAGACGGGAAGGGAAAAACATTGAAGCTGAGGAGGAACTTGAGAAGGCGAAGGTCTTGGAGCAGCAACTGGCTGAGATTGAAGAATCGAGTAGCTTGACTGCTAGTCAGCAAGGTGTTTCTACTGCTGGGCATCAGATTACTGAAAGTAAATATGGTGTTCAGCATCTCCCTAGTGTTGATGCAACTGTACCCCCATCTTCAGTAAGAAAAGTAATGAAGGGGGATGATATCATGCCAGGGCTTGCATATGAACCTGGTACGTCAGTGGATACTCTAGGTGGTTCTCCAAGCAAACCGCAGACTGAGACAACTGGTTCTAAACAAGGCAATGTGGCAAAAGAAATTAATAGCGGAACTTCTTCAGCCTTGCCGCCGCCAGCTTTTACTGATCCTTTGGGATTTGAAAAAGGGTCGGATTCACCTTCTGAAGTACTTGATCATAAAGATCCTCAGAAAACTCATGGAGATGATACTCTAAAAGATGAGATCTTACTTCATAAGAGAAGAGCAGTTGCCTTTAAGAGAGAAGGGAAGATGACAGAAGCTAAAGAAGAATTGAAACTGGCAAAACTATTAGAAAAACGCCTTGAAGGTGCTCAACAAGATAGTGTGGATGGTGGTTATGAATCAACTACTGCTGTGCTACAGAGCAACATGGTCGAACAACCCGCTAGCTCCAGCAACCACACTGATGCTGTGGCATCTGCCCCTCCTGCACAAGCAAGCAAGTCGACGCAACCTCAGAAAGCATTGTCCAGCCGAGACCGTCTCAAAATCCAACGTGAATCCCTTGCTCACAAGCGCAATGCCCTGAAGTTGCGGAGAGAAGGAAAGACTTCAGAAGCAGATGCAGAATTTGAACTGGCCAAGGAGCTTGAGAGCCAACTGGAAGAGTCAGACAACCAAGGTTCAAGCTCTGGAGGCAGGTCGGGTGAACCAAATGACGCTATCGTGGAGGATCTTCTTGATCCTCAGATCATGTCCGCCTTAAAATCCATTGGGTGGAGCGACATGGATTTATCCATGCAGTCTTCTAGTTCGCAGCCTCCAAAACACACGCAGTCTTCTAACGCGCAATCTCCAAAGAAAATGGAAGCGAAGCCAGCCGTCGCAGCGACCAGCAAGCCTCAGAGTGAGAGGAGCCAGCTGGAAGAAGAGATCAAGGCCGAGAAACTGAAGGCACTCAACTTGAAGCGGGAAGGGAAGCAGGCAGAGGCCCTGGAGGCCCTTCGCTCTTCAAAGCGACTGGAGAAGAAGTTGGCCTCGCTTAGCTAACCTTATCTTACCCTTCCTGATTGATTGTGTTCATCGTCAATTGTATGATTTCGTTACCTGATGTCCCAGCTACAACTTAGAAGCTTATGTCTTGTGAGCTATTATGAGCACAGAACTTCAAGGCCCTTTTCTTGTTGTATAAATAAATTCTGATGGGCGACGATTCTTTTCACGAATTGGTGTATACAATCATGCAGCTAAGATTAAAAAAATAGCTCACTCTGTTGATGTAACGAACTGAAACTTTTTTTTTGGTTTTTTGAATAAATACGCTTTTTAGTGTGTGTGTTTTTTATATGTACAAATGGTCATGAAAAAAATTATCCAGGCACACAAAAAGAACTTAACAAACAAATGCCTATGGGCACCAAGACCCCACAGGCCCAGTCAAAACCTGCGTGCGGCCCGTCCCATCCATTCCCCTCCCCTCCCCCCCCCCCCCACCCCACCCCACCACCTCACGCGCGCAGCACGTGAGGCTGACCGCCGTTACCCGACGCGACCGCGTCCCACTCCCAAACCCCGCCGACGCCGACGCCGACGCTGCCCGAGCCAGACGGCGGCGATGCAGGTGGGAATCGGCCACCGCGCCGCCAACGTGGGCTTCCCGTCACGCTCCATCTTTCGGGGTGGCTTCCTTCTCCCCTGCCGCGGCCGCTTCTTCTCTGGTAAGCCGGTAAACCCCCGAGGCCCCCAGGTTGTATCCACCTTCGCGGCGTCGATTCACTCTCGTTCGCTGTTCATGCGAGAATAGAAGGCACGGCGGCGGCGCCACTCCGCGTCGACCCCTTGCCCCAGTCGCGGACCCATGGCGGTGGTGGTTTCGCTCACCTCCAGGCCGTGGATGGAGAGGCGCCGCAGCTGCCGCGCGTTCTCCTTCTCGATCATGAGGTGCGTACTTTTAACCTCTCGATTGCTGCAATGAGAAGCGAATCGATCGAAACATGAACCAACTACACGGCTGGCTATTTGCGTTTCGCGTGCTGCGGGGTAACAGTAAATTTGTTCCACATGGTGCACTGCGTATGCGTCTTCGAGGTGACAAGCTGACATTCCAATTGAAAAATAAAAAAACATGTGGATGTGGCTCTGTATATAATCTTAGATTAGATAGAATCTCCAGTTCCAGTCATTTGTATTTTGGTTGTTCCTCGGTAATCTGTATGATCCTTTTGCCGGCCGCCTATAACTAGTCTTGTGAATCAGTGATGCAGCAATAGCTGCATCTGAATCGAGCAGAAATTTTCCTGCACACCTGTGAGGAAGTGAGGCTTCATGTGGAGTTCAATCTGGCAGTCTATGGGCACAACCTACATGATTTTCTGCAGTACATTTGAAAAACTGAAGAGAGAGGGTGAAGAGAGGGGAGGGGTTCTGCATTTGCATTTCACCGGTGGAGCATATTCCGTCCCACCTTCGCTTTAGTGTGCTGTTCTGTTCTGTATCAGTTGTGTGTTGATATTGACCCTGCATTTTATCTCTGAACTAAAATTTACCCCTGCAGAAAATGGGTTGTCCTGACCTTCTAAAAGCTGCTCTACTTTCGACCATGTCATTACTTGCTGTACCACTTGAGGCATCAGCCGAGACATGTCAGCCACCTAATTCTTTTGCCAATATGCCAATTTTTATTGTTGTGGCTCTAATTGGAGCTGCTGTTGGTGGTAAGACAATCGGACCTACGTGCTCGCTAGCATAATTGATGAAGAGGCATGTTTCTTAGTATGATTATATTTTTTTTTTGCTCTGTGTTTTTTGACATGTAGGATTGTTAGCACGCCGAAGAAAAGAAGAATTGAAGCGACTGAATAATCAACTTCGCCAGATCAATACGGCACTTAGAAGGCAGGCACAGATTGAGTCATTTGCGCCTGGCCTTACTTATGCACCTGTTGGGAGAACAACAGAAACTGATGTTGTTGTTGACCCAAGGAAGCAGCAGCTGGTCACAAACCTGAGAAATGGAAAGAATTACATGAGGAATCAAGAACTTGATAAAGCAGTAGCGGAGTTCAGGACAGCTCTGGAGCTTGCAGAGAGCATTGGAGATCGTTTCGAGCAAAAGAAAGCTGCACGAGGATTAGGTTCTTTTCTCCTTGATAACCTCTGTTATTTATGTTTTTGTTATCAAGTGGATGAAAAGTACAAAGTGGTATTACCTCGCTGATCTTTAAAAAAAATTCTGCTTATGCTTTCCTACTGCCTAGTTGACTGATACGATACCAGCTCTGCTGTCCTCAGTTTGGCATCAAGCATTAGCTAAGTAGTGGATACCAATTTATTAGAACTTCTGAAAATGACTGGATGTTTGCTGCTGTTTCATGCTGTCCCTGTATCTTAGTTTTCCTTCGACAAATGTAATGTACTGTCGTTCCCTGTTTGAAATTTAAATGATTCCTTTAGTTAATCTTCTAGGAGAATTATTGCCAGATAAAGATCTTATGTAGCTACATAAAGAAGAATTATCTGCCATCCTTGCTTTATAACTTGAGATTTGCATATCTAACATAAGCTGAAGCAAACTGACAACATGCTGAATGTTATTGTTCAGCATAAGGTTAAGTTTATTTATTATGGAAATTTTAATTTTTCTTCCGACCTTCTGGTCCGAGATGCCTCCAATGAACAAAAATTCTGTGATTTGTTGAGGTTGCATTAGTTTATAGTAGCGTTTTGTTTGGGTCAACCTTGTTTGTTGCTTCAGTGAAAATTTCTAGTTTATGGTCTGGCCACGCAAAGCGTCATAGTTGATTCTTCTTCAGTTATCTGCACACCGAATACATACTTTAGAGTTTAGATTTCTATTTTGATGTGTGCTTAGTGCTTACTGCTTAGTAACTTTGGAGATTTGCATGTAGGACATTACCTGAACCAAATTCTGTTATGACAAGTAGTGGAGACTGACTCTATGTTAGTGCTCCAGATAAGATAAATTTGATTTTGTCTCAAACCTCTGGTTGAGTCCTCTCTAATGAACAAACTTATGTGATATGCTCTGACTGTATTAGCACATAGTGGTGGTTTAATTTTTTCAACAGACAGAATGTTTTGTCGAACTTCTTTATCACCCCCTAGAAGAATTCCAGTTTCAAGCCTCAGTCACTTGCACAGGCAGGCACAAAGCATCGGTAGGCTGTTTCTTAAATCTGTGACTTGAGAGGTTCCTCACTGGGTACATGGCTCTTTGGT
Source organism: Panicum virgatum (assembly GCF_016808335.1). Taxonomy (NCBI): domain Eukaryota; kingdom Viridiplantae; phylum Streptophyta; class Magnoliopsida; order Poales; family Poaceae; genus Panicum; species Panicum virgatum. The sequence goes on from NC_053145.1 coordinate 47,810,127, forward strand.
CAGGTGCGTCGCTGCAAAGGCAGGGAAAATACAGGGAAGCAATGAGGCAGTACGCCAGGGTCCTGGAGCTGTCCAGGGAGACCGGCGAGGACTCCGGCTGCACCGAGGCGTATGGCGCCATAGCCGACTGCTACGCGGAGCTGGGGGACCTGGAGCGAGCGGCCAAGGTGTACGACAAGTACATATCGCGGCTGCAGCCCGGCGAGTAAAGCAGCCCTCACTAAAACTCTGCAGATGAGACGGTGCGCCGAGCAAAACTTTTTACCAGCAGAAAAGGATCCTGAAGGAGGTTGCCGGTTATGTTGGATTTCATTATTTTTTTTGCGACCATGCCTGAACATGTTTTTCGTTAAAAAGTGGATTTCATTATCTTACAAAACTTGGTGTAAAATGTGTCGCCGTACCGAAAGAGGTTGCCATGGAAATGTATGTATCAGTATCATGCGTCGTGGATGAGGGAAAAGAAACGGTGGATGAGGGAAAAGAAACGGGACGTTTCTGGGTCAGAGTACCGAGGTGGGCAACCAGGCAGACGACGTCACGTGCTGATGTCGTGGCGCAGCAGCGGTCGCCCACGACCCTCCAGCCGATCGCTCCGGTGGACACATGCACGCTGCTAGAGCAGCGCGCGTAGGCGCAAAGCACTGGGGGCGAGCGAGGGTGGTGACCGGCCTCGACCCTGCCCGGCCGTTCGCCGCCGCCGTAGCAGAATAAAGAGAGCGCACGCACATCAACCGCCTCCGTCGTCGTCGTCTCGTACCGGCGCCCACGTAGACGTCCTTATCTGCGCCGCCGTGCTCCGCCTCCGCGTGCTCGCGGCCGGTATAAATTAATGCCACCTGAACGGCTGAACCTGCTACCTTATCGCCATCCTCCTCTTCGTTACGTTCGATCTCCTCACCGCAAAGCAGCTGCGACGCCCGATCGACGGCGACACACAGCTAGCCATGGCGTCGTCCAAGGCCCTCCTGCTCGCGCTCCTCGCGGCGGCCGCCGTGCTCGCCGCCGCGGCGGACCAACGAGCCCGCACGCGTGCGCCAGATTCTCGACCGTCGTCTTTGTTTTCCTTCAATTCTCTTCTCACACACGATCGAGATGACGCTGATGTCTTTTTTTTCTTCTTTTCCTGTTTTGTTATTTACCCACACCACACCAAGCAGATGACAGCAAGGAGGAGATGGCAAACGGCGGCGCCGGCGTGGAGCACTGGCACGGCGGCGGCGGATCATCAGGTGATGAGCACAGCCACGGCTGCGAGCACGGCTGCTGCCGCCGCGTATACCACGGCGGCTGCCAGAAATGCTGCCCGCCGCCCGCTGCCCGGCCGGAGGTGGAGAACTAGCAAGACCTGCATGCGGCGTGCCCGGCGTGACGCCGAGCAGGATCATATCGGAGATGCCCAGCGAGGGTGTTCTTCAAGTTCAAACTAGCTAGTTACCCAACACGGGTGTAGCTTATTATTAGCTTGGTAGTGCGTGGTATGGTAGTGCGTGGTAGCATCCTTACGAGTGAATAACGTGCAACGTGCACGAGGATAGGCCCTTGTATGGACGTACGTACACATGTACGCCTTCCTCCTCCTCCTGCTGCTGCTGCTTCGGAATAATTATGTGTGTTTGTGCTGTGCCTGTACTGGTACTGCCGTAGCAAGAGGTATGTAGAACATGGTGTGCTTGAACTTGAAATCCAACCGAAGTTGCTGCAAGTATAGCATCCTCTGAGATAACAGCATGGCGTATTTGTAATTTTCAAACACAGTATAGGTGCTGACGCTCATGTACGCTGAACGTTTGTGCGAGAGGCAAAGTTAAAAGATATTAAAGTTAATATAATTAAATACAATATAGACGCAGATGCTCATCCTAAAACGTAAAAGCAAAGGGTTTGCTCTTTGAACTGGTGAGCATGATAATAATTAAGCAACTTTAATTTATTGCTGGTGCACTCTAGGTTTAACTATAGATTGGTCTAGATTTATCTAGGTTTATATAGATAAATCTATAGCTCAGTCAAACATGATCCAATAATCATAAAATTTTTACTACATCTGAATCATATAATGATTAGCCCACCATAAAATTTTCATCGTAATTTGATGATGGAGACTATAACTATAAATTAATTACAGAAAATCATATATTTAAAACTATAGAAAAAATTTGTACTAAAATATATCATATAATATGTTCAATATGTAGATCTACTTACGTGGAGTACAACAAAATTGGATTTTCCCTTTTATGATTTTTTTGTGATTTACTGTGATTTTTCAAAGATTTAGTCAAAATAAAAAATAAAAGAAAAATAGAAAAACCGCTGCTACCTAACCCTCAAACCGCTCAGGGAGGTTATGTGAACGGTTTTGTGAGTCTGAGGAGGCTGGACGGACGGTTTTGTGGTCCAGGGGGAAAAGCAGATTCGGCTTAAAAGTTGAAGGAGGCAAAAATGATTTTTTCCTAGGCCATCTGACTATCTCGGCCCAGCCCAGTAATTCGAATGACACTACTGGATAGGTGTGCTGGCCCATGTGGGCCTGAACCAGTGGGTACAACGTTAAGGAAAAGTCCTTTTTACATCCCTCAACTATAGATGGAATCAGCTTTTCCTCCCATGACAACAAAATTGTTCGACCGAACTCTCTAATCTCATGATACCAGACAGGGGACCTCCTAAAGTCGTTTTTGACCTGGTTTCATCCGACGTGGCGCCAACTAAGGGTAGGAATGTGGAAATGGTTATCTGAATTTTTTGCATCCGTATCCGTATCCGCACCTAATATGGATATCCGTATTCGTATCCAATTGTAATGTGGTACTAAAGTGGATATATTCGAATTCGTTTTTCCTTATTTTTCTCTATCCGATTCCACATCCGTATTCAACAATATCCGCAACATCCGTATTCGAATAAGAATGAGCACATAAGAAACTATTAAAAAATTATATATATAACTAATGACAAGTGGTATATTAATTTTAGTATTAATAATAATGTATTTAGTGGAACTATATTTAAGAGTGATCATGAATAAATGACATGTGCTACTAGGTTTAATATTACCGATGATATATAAAGACTAGTCAGGTTGGCGCGCTACGCGCGCCTATACCAAAAACGTGGACCTAAAATATTAATAGAAAGATATTATCCGTTACTATATTCGAAGCAACATCGTATCGATGTATTGAGTTAGATCTAAAAATTACAGTAAAGCGGCATAGTAGTTTTGTGTCTGAGAGCGCGCCAATCTCAAGCATTGTAGTATAGAGGTACATGTAATTTTTCCTTAGGATTTTTTTTTGTGTCAATAGCTATAGTTTAATTACTTTAGTAGGAAAAAGTAAAATTAGAAATGAATGAACAATTTAATTATAATTTGTGGGTTTACGGAGGGAAATCAAAACCCAAGAAGTAGTACAACTACCACATGTAAATATAGTATACAAAGTTTAGTTATTATTTTTGTATGTAGGAAGTAGTTAAATATATTTTATATTGTCAAATAATGGAAGGAAAATATTTTTTTAAGATAAAGAGACTAACTTAATAGAATTGTGGGCCTCACGTGAGTCCCGCCTGAATAGTACATGAGTCCCACGTGGGTCCCGCCTGAATAATACGTGGGTCCCACGTGGGTCCCGCCTGAATAGTACGTGGGTCCCACGTGGGGCCACGACTCATGAGCTTGCGCCGATTCTTGGCCCTTTAGTATATGTACTTAATTATGTTTAATTAATTTCAATTTAATTAACTATATTTTGATATGGATAATCATATTGATTTTAATTTACTTTGGTTTATCCACTTATTGATAAAATTATAAATATATTTTATTCTATTTATTCTTTATAACTATTGATATTTCCATTAAAATATTTATTCATTTGCATTTTATATCTTTATATTATTAACTATTTAAATATTTATGGATATATATGTTTTGATGAGATGTCTTTTTCTTAACTACAACGGTTACATACTTTAATTCTTATTGTATAATGACTTAGCGATACCTTCGAAATATGTTTATAATGAATAAAACAAACGAATATAACTATGTTCCAAATCAAGTAAATATCCAAATCCGTATCCGAATTCGAGACATCCGTTTTGCATAGTATCCGATAACATCCGAATCCGTATCCGTATCCGAGTTAAAATATGGTAAAAAGTGCTATCCGGATCCGATTCCATGCGTATCCGATCCGATTCCATCCTTAGCGCCAGCTGGACTACACATCGGCTGTCTCGCGTGGCGGTGGCCCACTCGTCAGGTTGTTTGTTGGATAAGCAGTCCACCGCCGCTGGACTGACGAGTGGGCCGTCGCTACATGAGACAGCCGACGTGTAGTCCAACTGGCGCCACGTCGGACGAAACTGGGTCGAAAATGGCTTTAGGAGGTCTCGTGCCCTGTATCGTGAGATTAGGGAGTCCGGTCGGATGGTTTTGTTGTCCAGAGAGGACAAGCGGATTCCGCCTATAGTTGAGAGAGAGGCAAAAGGACTTTTTCCTAACGTTAATACGCACTGAAGCAATGCATGTGCGACTCAACTCAAGGACGTTGTTGCAGCGATATGATGTTTGTAGAGTTGTCCATCACATGAAGATCGAGGTCGAGGATCTCGATCATCGGTTCTCGCACATCGATCACGAACCGTCATCACACCGGCCGGGGATGAAAAGCCTCCAAAGGCATCCACATACATTTTCCAACTACATGTACTCAGGTACTCCGAATCCGAGCACACGTATCATTGAACGCTAGCTTCGTACCTCATCCTCCAACAAATCGCCACTGTTAGAATCCGGACGTCCAATCAGAATCTTTTCATCAGACATCAGACAGTCTGTCGCAACATTGACAAATAATAATTGTGACATAAAAAAAATCAATGCTTGCAACATCATAAAAATATGCTCATGACTCTGATATCCAAAAATTCCCACCACAATATTGATATCATGTTTCATACAACATTGATTGTGTAATATAAAGAAATAATTAATTCTTGCAACATGCCGAGAAGCCTCCAATTTTTCTACGCATCAGACGTTTAGCATTATGACTGACCAATTCAGCAGAAGATATCTTATCCAGATCAGATCAGGGAGCTCGCTAGATCGCTCGAGATGTATTTAATTGGACATATATTCATCCTATCCACGAAGCGGTTTGCCTGCCATGCGTGTCCGACATCTAACAGGCCGGATCGAGCCCACAATATAAAACAATCTTGCCGTGTTAATGCACACGAACATGCATGAGTCAAACTTGGCAAGCATGTCTTCCACAGAGCAAGATTATTTTTCAATCCCCATACGTGGATGCTGGATCGGACAGGCAGATCAACAGATCATGCACGTTCCTGTTGGCTGTTGCCCTTATGAAGGGCGAAGGCGTACGTTAATGCGAGCTACCAACCCCGTAACGACCGATTTTTATTTCCAGTATTACAAAACTGTTTCGATTTATAGAAAAATATAAAAGTTGTTATTTGAACTTGTTTTATGATCGTGTTTTACCGAATTTGTATATTTGTTCATTCATTAAATAAAATAAAGAAAAAACTCGACTGTTACGCTTTTGTTTTTTTCTATATTGCCATATTTCTATCATTTCGAACATTTTCATCCTACATGTACGGCTGTTTCCTCTTACAAGAAGGATTATTTGTGATATTTTCTGAGCGATTATTTGTGAAAAGAAGATGTTCATTGTTATTTGAGAAATTGGTGTTTTTACCTCTAATTTGCAGTGCAATTGTGATTATACTCTTATTTTCCGTAACTTTATGATTTTACCCTTTCTATTCACAAGTCAACACAATGTTGCCTCTATTCAGCGCGATTTTGCCCCTATTTTGATTGTTGACTAGGGGCAAAATCGTGTTGTGTAACACCCTAAGTTAAATTTCAATATTTAATAATAAAATTAATTGGCTTTATTTAATTTTCTAGGATTTAATTTGCTTAATTTTCTCTAGGTTTAAACTTGTTGTTGCATTCATGCTGGTGCATGGTTTTATTTTGTTTGATTGTATAGGAGTTTGAATTCAAATAGATTTGAGTTTGGTTAAAAATAGAATAGGGAAGGAAATAGAAGAGAAAAAGGAACAGCCCAACAGCCAACCCAACCCAGCCCAAGCCTCCTTTCCCGCGGCCCACTCCTTCCTCTGTCTCCTGGCCCGCTTCCCTCGTGCCCCGGCCCAACACCACCGCTCCAGCCCAGCAAGCCAGCGCCCCGCAGCCCGTCGCCCCTCGCGCTCACCCAGCACCACACGCGCGTCCCCGACGCCCACTCCCAACCGGCCCGCCTCCCTTCCTCTCTCTCACTAACACCTCGACGCCGCACGTCAGCGCCCGCTCGCCCAGCACGCTCGCCCGCTCGCGCGTCGCCGCCCCGACCCGCCGGTCCCACCTGCCAGCGCCCACGCCTTCGCTGACAGGGATGGCCCGCCGGTCAGCTCTGTCTCTCCCGCGCCCACGCCACGCGACACCGGCCTCTCCGCAATCCCGCCGAGTTTCTCGCCGTGATCCGTTTCCGCGTGACCCGCACGCCGAGGCTCGCCTTGCCCTTCTTAACCGCAGGCCGCACCCTTGGACTTTCCCAAACTCCACCACCGCTGCCTCAAACCCTACCAACCACCTCCGCCATCGCCTTGGCTCGAAGCGACCCCTGCTCCGCCGTGGACCGCCCGCCCCGCTGCACCTCCACCCTCGCCAAGCATCCTAGAAGCTTCGCCTTGCCGCCAGGACGCTCCTCGAGCCCTCCATCCTCGACCACACCCCTTGCAGCGCCGGAATCACGCCAGGAACCGCCGCGCAGGTGAGCTCGGAGCTCGCCGCAATTACTCGCCGCCGGTGCCACTCCGGTCCTGTTAACCCCTCTGCCAGCCTCGCAGACTCGCCAGGAGTCGATCCGCGGAGCCCAGACTCCGGAGCTCCACCTGCAACAGCCTCCCCCTCGTGCTCCGCCCATGAGACACCACCGGACTTCGACACCGGCGCCACTGCACTGCGTCCCTGCCCGACACGAACCCTCGGTGAGCACTAGTAGCGCCCATCCTACCTACTGCACTAGATCCTAGGGTCCGTGGGCCATCCCGGAGGCCGAAACGATGCTCGACGCCGTTCCGCCGCCGCATGTGGTGCAGGTCCGCCGTGGCGGACCCGCTGCAACACCACCCCGCCTCGCGTGGGCCTTGCTTAGGCTCGCTTTGTTCTTGCACACACCCACATCCCTGGTTGCACCCCAAACCCGAGCCCAGAACCGGGTGCACGGGCTCGCGACGGTGAGCGCCACCGAGCAGGACCGCCCCCACCGCTGCGCACCCCGCTCCGGCCATCCCCGACCCGCGCACAAGGCCCTAGTGGATCACGCATGATGCGTTGGTCCTCCCAGGCCAAAGCCCCGCTCGTATTGACCCCCGGATGGCCGATTTCGGCCAACTCCGGCGATCCCCCGCCGCGGGAACTCGACTCCGGCGACCAGCGCCGCCGCCCTACGCGCGCAGCACACCCGAGCCGCCCGATCTGTTTTGGACGCACACGATTAGAACGCCATACCCCTTTGATCTGAACCGCATGATCGTGATCCAACGGATCAGATCTGCCCATACCGGTTCGGCCTGGCAATTTTTCTAAAGAGCCCCTGAGTTTTACTAGATTCAACCCGCAGTTCTTGGTAGTTCAAAAACAATTAGAATTTGGTCCTGTTTTTATCACTTAGACCCCTGCGTTTTCCCCTTTTAGAAACCGCGGTCCAGACATGCTGTTTTTGCACGTTAGACCCTAGAACTAAGGTTTAATTATGTTTAGGTCCCCGGTTTTTGAAGAAAACCCCCAGAAACTCTGTTTTTCTTACAGTTAAGCCCCTGGACCTTGCTTTAGCTCTAGTTTTCGCGTTCTAGCTCCGTTTTAGGCGTTCTTTATGTCCACACGATCATTGTAACGCGTAGAATAGTTCTAGCCTAGTTTTGTTTACTGTTTTTATGTATTGTTGTACTGTTTCTTAATATGTGCTATTGTTTGCTTGTATGTTTATGTTGTGTATTGTTTTTGGCCATGTGAACGTGAGTAGACGTTGATCCATCTGAGGAGCCCCCGTACCAGTACCGGAGCAGTCACCACCTTCTGATCACTTTGAGCAGCAGGAGCAGTTTGAGGAAGACAAGTATAACATGAACAACATCTATCATTTTAAATACATTTTCATACTGCATTTTTAATTCTGTATGCCTATAAGGATTTTCCTAGCCACTTTATTATCTTATATATATATTACCTTGGGTTGCATTTTGGTTAGTTGTACTAGGTGCCGCGCTATAACACACTTGGTCCTTTTTAATTAATTTGATTAATGGTTTATGCAACTTAATTCTGAGAGTGGCCCTCTGTGTTGGCTTGAGTGGCTCACGTCTCGTTAAAATTGGTTTTGTTAGAAACATGGTTTAGAGGGCCAGCACGGTGCTTAGTGCTTGGTTGGCCACTCTCCATAAGGACCGGTTCATAGAGCGACAACCTGGGACAACAGCGCTACCACAAGACTGGAATGGGACGGTCTTGGTTTACTAATTAGGTCTTTTTGGTTTCGAGTAACTTACCTGCGGGGCAAAAGGTGGTAAGCCTCAGTGGTCCCTGCTCCTCCGGCTTGGTCTGTGCTTGGGGCTGTGCTCCTGTGCTTGTACCCCCGGAGGTGGGCCCCATCGTCGCCGATCTAACTCTTCGCGGTTACGCCTTACCAACGAGATTCTTTGTAACGGCCTCGTAGTGTGCTTGCTAGCCATCTCACCTAAGGAAGTGTGATGAACAACTAGCGTAGCTCACGACTTGTGGGTAAAGATGTGCAACCTCTGCAGAGTGTAAAACTGGTATACTAGCCGTGCTCACGGTCATGAGCGGCCCAGATCCTCCTTTTGATTAGTGGGGTTATCTTCCTTTGGTTAGGAGGGTTTCCCCGGGTGGCTTGGTTTGGTATGGTTCTCAGTAGTAACATGATTAATTTTGATTAATTACTATGTAACTGGGTTTATGATAATTCATCAACTTGTAGTAATTAGCTTTAATAAAATTTTGCCAAGACTTAAAAGCTAATGCAGTCGAGTCAGCCAACCTTAGAGCCTCATAGGTTGTGTTATACTTGTTGAGTACAAGTTGTGTACTCACCATTGCCTACTCTACTCTTTTTCCTCTTGGGGACACTCTACTGCTGCTCAGTTCCTGCCGACGCGAGGGAATTCACTCAGCGCTACCAGGAGTACGAGGACTTCTAGGCGTTCGTCTCCCAGTCGACGTCCCTGTGGCGCCCAGCTTCCGAGAGACTTCGTATATGTATTCTATGCTTCCGCCGTATCAGACATTTTATCTGTCGTGGTGCTGCAGACCACAGCTGGGTGGCGGAAGGCACCCGCCCTAGCCCAGAGGGTGTGTACTCGCGGGTTAGCTAGTCCCAAATGGATCTCACTCAAGAACACGATGAACACAGCAAGATTTAGAGTGGTTCGGGCCACCGAAGCGTAATACCCTACGTCCACTGTGTGTTGTATTGCTTGCGCTCTCTAGCTGAGTCTTGAGAGAGTCTGAGCCTCTGTGTTCTAGCGGGTGTGCTCTCCCTTTTATATGTCCAAGGGGAGCACGTACACTGAGCGGGGCCCCGACATGTGGACCCGGCGATGTATTATAAACTACACTTTGGCCTTCAATGCCTCAGATCCGGAGATCTTGTCGTCGGCTTCCGTGCGTAGCTTCTGACCAGGGATGGTCTTGAGCTGTCTTGTCAGAGTAGAGTCTAGCCTCTGCAGCCGCGCGTCGAGGTCATGATGAAGCGCCGAACTACTGACTCAGTCTACTGTAGCAGCGTGCACTATTGCTTCAGTCAGTAGCTGGTCATCATGACTCGTCACCCATGCGCGCGGCGCTGAGTCCTTAATGCTTGTCTTGGTAACTGTCAAGCCGCCTCGGCAACTGGCGATCCACAGTGTGGACTGACAAAAGCTGCCTCGTGCCCAGCGGCAGCAGAGCACGCCTCAACCACTCGCACTTAATGCGGGTGGGTGAGGGAGCTTCCAGCGGAAGGCTTGTGTCTGCGCCCGTGTCTGCGTGACACGTGGCGGCTCCGGACCCCTCCCGAGCAGCTAGCTGAGCCGAGAGCTCACGGGGGTCCGGATAGACACGTGGAGGTCCCAGACCCATCTGCGGGAGTCCGGATGGCACGTGGAGGTCCCGGACCCATGTGCGGGGGTCCGGGTCCGCGGCCATAGGTACTGAGCATTTCCACCTCTGGGACACGTGGTGACACCAGACCCGTCCCCGAGCGGGAAGCGGGTCCGGGACCGTTGGTCTGGTGAGATGGAGTCGAACCCCAGGGGTCTGGCTGCTCAGCTCCTTAGGGCGTAGTTACGGATAACTACGCGAGTCTTGGCACAGTAGGAGTGGGTACCCCAGTTGCAGGGTACCGACATTATCATTAAAGTAATAAATAACATTCGTAATCGCTTTATTATATCTTTTTACGTGATATGTGCTGTGATATATTATTCATTCTGTTGTATATACGTGTGACTCGATCCTGGCACGTATATGATTGCTCGGTTTATGTCCTTTTATAAACCGGGTGTTACACGTTGACTTGTGAACAGTAAGGCAAAATCACAAAGCTAAGGAAAATGAGGGTACAATCACAATTGCAATATAAACTAAGGGCAAGAACACAAATGGCCCTTCTTATTTTATTTCTTTACTGCTGTTTTCTCATATAGCACCAAGGGCTTCTCCAGAATGATTGTTCCGTTCTTCCTCTACTATATATTTATAAGAATCCATTTGTGCAAGCTACTTCCATTGCGATCTAGGATAGTTTTGCATTGCCTATATATGTTCGATATGTTCTTAATTATTAGTACTATGAAAATTCCCATCCACGCCGGTTGGCCCGTGTTTCAGTGAAATTGGAGCTGGGCTCATAATATATACGAGCCAACAGCGATGAGTCCCCATAAATGATGTTATCCACCATTGAGAATAACTCCAAAAATATTCGTAATGGCTCTTATTGTGAAAAAAATGAAAACATATTATGGCAGGCATAGATTTAGCCTATGTCAATCATGGAGCACTAGTGAAGAAACTAGAAAAGAAGCACAAGGTAAGGTAATATACAAATTCATGATAAAATTAGGATTACAAAATATAGTACGCAGGGCCGGGGTTGAAGACTCTTAATAAAGGCTCCACAAACAATGCTAGGAAAACTTATTATATCGGTTTGTATCTAAATGTGCTCTACAATAAATTTCTAGTGTGCATGCTCCAATTTCCTAGCTAGTTCCATTTCCCATCACCTACACATGACAAATATAGGAAAATAAACACCCTCTACTCCTCTAGGAACAAGACAAATAAATAAGTAAATATAGCAAGCATGAGCACAATAAACACAACACACACAAAAAAATGTCCCATGGTATCAGTGGTTAGTAGGACGATGCATGGAGACCGGGACATGTAGGTAAGAACCTTTAAATCTCCATACAAAACACTTGACGCCACTCTAGACCAAGTCAAATGGTCCTGAAGCAAGAGTCGTAAAGGATCCAAGTTTACCTATATAAGTCGTCAATATTCCAAGGTGTCAGGAAGCACTAAGAATATAGTTGGATTACTCGTTGATCCCTCCTCTAGGTCTTCACTGACCTAGCAACACACTCTCTAAACCTAAAATAGCGCAATCTTGTGCTAATAACTGGCTTAGTGGCTTGGATGAATACTTTTAGTGCTTGAGTGGCTTGGATAAGTATACGAGAGTAAACATGGTAGTCCTATTGATGACTATATAGTAGTTACTTAACACTAAAAAAAGAATATGCCCAAACTGCGGCCATATATATTTACACATGAGCTCTTATTAAGTTATCATACTATATATTGGCCATGTTTAGTTCTCAAACATTTTTCTACAGCATTCATCACATCGAATCTTCGGACACATGCATGAAACATTAAATGCAGTTGAAAAAATAACTAATTACACAATTTAACTGTAAATGACAAGACGGATTCTAATTAGTTCATGATTGAATATAAATTGGCAAATAACAATGAAAGTGTTAAAGTACCAAAATCCAAAAAAAATCGCAAAATAGACATGGCCTACACAAATACTATTGCACAGCTAGTCGCCGGCCATCCCATGGGTCAAACTTGGCATGCTGCATGCATCCATGTTTAATTTCCTGAGAGTGAGAGAGAGAGTTTTCAACGGGCAGTCGGGCAGATCCCTGCAGCAACACAACTACACAAGGACGATCCGAGGCATCGTTAATGCCGTTCATCTGCCAACTGCAAACGCCTGCCTCATTGAAGCATGCATCCATGGGACCAAACATTGCCTGCAATGTGGCCCTATCCTCTCCTCCTGCCTATAATACGCTTGGTCTGCATGCATAGCTTTTCATCACACACTCGGACCTGAGCTGATCCACCACTACAGCCTGCAGTTGCAGATCGAGAGAAGCAAAACCATGGCGTCGTCCAAGGCGCTCCTAGTGCTTGCGCTCCTGCTCGCTGCTGCCTTCCTTGTCGCCTCAGCTAATAACGAGCACACCCGTGAGTCCATGCACTCTAATGAATCTCCAACAAGTAGCTAGCTAGCTTTCATTTGAAGCGTCAAGCGAGATTATTCAAAGCTGATCGGTTCACAATCTTTTCTGTGCAGAGCCAAAGGAGGAGGAGAACAAGCAGGCCGGCGTGCAGGACTACCACGGCGGCGGCTGGCGCGGGGGAGGCTACCCTGGCCACGGCGGCGGCTACCCTGGCCGCGGCGGCGGGTACTGCCAGTGGGGGTGCTGCAACCGCGGCTACTACGGCGGCTGCCGCTGCTGCTCACGCCCCGACGAGATCCCGGAGCCCATGTACCGCCCGGAGTTCGTCGAGGTCCACGACTGAATAATGAAGAAGCTGCACGGCCTCGTTGCCATGTACTAGTCGATCGGTAAAAGTATGGGTTGAACAATAAAGGCATGCATATATATATGTATGCAATTGTGCGTGTGAATGTATGTCCGTGTGTGGTGGTTGGAGTCGATATGCAGTAGAATGTAACTCTCATGCATGTATAGTAGTGCATGCCGCCTTCGAATAAAAATAAGAGAGTCGTTGTTGCTATAGTCAAGTGACTTTTGGGGTTTTTTTTCTAATCTCGATCAGTTATGTGCTCCCCTCCTAATCTTAGAGAATTGTTGAAATCAATGAAATGCTCGATCAGACACGTTACTGTTTGAAAGGAGAGCATGCATGTCGATCTCTCCCCGATGATAAGCTAACACTGCTAAAAAAACGAGCATTCGTCCAACACGTTAGTACCGGTCATATTTTTGGCTGGTACGTGCGGCGTTAGTACCGGTCAGAAGGCACAGTGCCATAGAAACTCATTTACTATCGGTTTGCAGTCTTAGCCGATACTAAATGGCGGCATAGAGGTCCCCTGAAAACTATTTAGTACCGGTTGGTACCTTCGACCCGTACTAAAAATGACATTATCTCCATTTAGTACCGGTCGGAGACCGGAGCCGGAACTAAATCTCTCTGCCACCAGCACCGTCCTTAAATCCACCACCACTCACGCCACATCTTATCTCTATCTCCATTCTCCTGCTAAGTCCTCTCATCCTCTCTCTCTCTCCTCACTCTACTGCAAAAAAGATTTGTAGGGGCGGTTGAAATAGCATTTTTAGGGGCGGACGTCGCACCCGCCCCTGCTTTTCGCTGCTAAAAATAGCAGTTTGCAGGGGCGGATACATTACCCGCCCCTAAAAATGCATTTTCAAGGGCGGACCACAGGACGACCCGCCCCTAGAGATGGATTTGAAGGGGCGGACCACAGGACCACCCGCCCCTAGAGATGGATTAAAAAATTATAAAAAAAAACAACCGGCCACCGCGCCGCTCGCTCCTGCGGGCCACATGCCTCTTCCGCCGGCCGCTCGCTCCCGCGGGCTTCCGCCGGCCACTCGCTCCCAGGCGGCCACTGCGCCGCTCGCTCCCAGGCGGCACGCCGTTCCCGCCGCGCCAGCCGCCGCCCAGTCCCGCAGAGGCGTCGCGCGAAGACCAAGCTTGGCCGGCGGCCATGGCCTGCAGGGAAGGGGAAGGGAGGAGATGGGGGAGAAAGGGGTTGCTGTTTGGTTGCTGACTTGTTGTGTGGTGGGAGAGAAGAGATAAGAGGGAGAGAGGGCCAGCGCTCCCGCAGGGAAGGGGAGGGGGTGGGCCCATCAATCCCCGTCTCACTTAGTCCAGCCAATCGTTTGATAACATATGATCGCACCATATGCTGTGTCCCTGCCTTCATTTCTAGGGGCGGGTGGAGGGATGATCCGCCTGAAGCGTCCCCTCATAAGAGAAGACTTAAAAATGATACAATATCGGTCCCAGGAGACTGATAACACTTTTATTACATCAGATGGTACGTCACCGTACAACTCTACGCGGAAATGGGCAGTGAAGCGCCACTATCGCGAGGATAACAACCAATACCCACACTACGATATTAACTATGAAAAGGGGGTCATCAAAGTCTTGCGCCATACAGAACTTCCTGCGGGTGACCCTATCCACAGGCAAGGTTGGGTGCAGGACGGAACCTCTACTTGACGTCTTCATGAACGAAGTCTGGGTCTTCCCCTGTAAAAATTAAGAATGGGGTGAGCACAAACGTACTCAGCAAGTCCAACCACACCCACTGAGGGAATATAAGCAGAATATAATGCACAGGATAAACCAAGGATAAGGCAAGGGTTCATTTTGCGGAAAGCTAATTTTTATGCAGGGGTTCATTTGAAAGAAAGGATTTTCAAAGCAAATTTTTCTTGTACTGAGTAAAACGTAATGTTGACCCACACATGATCCAAGTTTTAAGCGGCTACCAGACTCCTCATTCGCCGTAGCACACGTCACGACTGCCGGACACTTTTCCAAGAACAACTCACGCTAACCTATCCCAAAAAAAACACTAGTTGTGTGACCACACCGTAACTCGCCTAGTACCGTGGGCACGACTATTCGAATAGATTTTAACTCTGCAGAGGTGTGCAACTTTACCCACAAGCGGGGTACCGCAACTCGATCACCTTAGTGTCGGTGCAGATCCCAACAAAACCATTACCCACCTTAGCTAGACCTGACTAGCCATCACGGGATCCACCAAGGGGTCATTGACCTATCACAGAGGTTTTAACCGGGGCATAAGTCACACAGACTAAACTCATCTTTCGAAATTCCACATTTCTCCCTTCCCACACACGCACACATTTTCTTTATAAAACAAGTTGTATTGTGTATAAGGTCCTAAGCGTTCTTGCAGCGATTAACGTCCAAACAAATCACATTTAGACATTAATCAAGGTGGTCAAGGAATGGTTATAACAAATCAAGGGGTGACTATCCAACCATGTTTTCAGTAGGCAAAACATATGCAATTTTATAAAATAGGCCAATAGGTTGTGTTTATAAAAACTAGATCAAAATATGCATCAAAGGATGGGATTGAACTTGCCGTCTTCAAAGCCTTCCGGGAAGTCCTGACCGAGGCACTGTCCTTCGGGTTCGGGGTCGCGGAACTGGTCCTCGTTTGCTTGCTCACAGTACTGCTTGTCGATGGGTTCTCCCTCGTTCACACCGTGATCTACGACGCGTACAAACAAACACATAATCAAGAAAAAGAAATAAAAGTTTTATCGTTGAGCTCGAATCGGAAACAATTGCGATATGAAGATAGGAGTAATATTTCTGGACGGTTTCCTAATGGCATGGCCAAAACTATAATAGGAATGGCGTGGTAAAGTTTCAAGTCGATCGGAGATTGTTTGGCGCATGAAATGATAGGTTACAAAGAGGTTTAGGGGTTAAACAAGGAGTCAGGGACCTGTTTGTAAATAGTGAAAGGACCTGATTAGAATTCTGGGGAATGTTTGGGTTATTCTGGAAAAGGGTAGGGTTTTATTTATAAATAAGTTTATATAGTGGAGGGTTTATATGTAAATATAATAAAGGATAGGGCTTAATTTGCAAAAGGCCAAAGGGTGGATGGGTTCTTAAACAAATAGAATACAGGGGAGGGGTTTTTGGGCATATTTGCCCTCCTCTCTTTCCTCCCGACCGAAGAACAGTGGAGGGAGGGGCGGCTCGCCGGCGGCGGCCTGGGCCGGCGGGTCGGGGCGCGAGGGCGGCTCTGGAGTGAGGGAAAAGAGAGAGGGAGGAGAGAGGATCCGATCCCGGCCGTGGCTTGGGCCGGGGTGGTCCGAGGCGGCCCGGTCACGAGGGTGGGCGGCGGTGAGCGGCGGCGGCCGTGGTGGCGCCGCTGCGGAGCTCGGTGGCGGCCAAGGGGAAGGGGGAAAGTGAGAGGGGGCCAAGAGGGTCCTATCCCTACCTTGCCTCGAGCTGGGGCGTGGCGAGAATATGGGGCGACAAGGGCGGGCGACGGCGGACACGGCGGCTCTGGGTGGCGGCGCAGCAAGGCCGGAGAGGAGGGGCACGGGGGCGGCGTGGCTCGTGGTGGTGGTTGTGGAGCTCGGGGGCCTCTTTATAGCCGAGGAAAGGCGGTGGGGAGGGCTGAGCGCGTCGGGTGGCCGCCTGGCCGGCGGAGCAGCTCGCAGCCATTAATGGCGTTCGAAGCGGCGCTAGCGGCAAGGCGGGACATGACATGTCGGGCAGTGGCATGCAGCGGAGAGGCGGCGCGACTGGCGAGGCGGCCACAGGATGATCGGATGGGTCGAGCAGGGGTGGTCGGCGTGGCGCGTAGCGGGTGGCGGTTGCTGCGTTCGCCGGCATTCGGCGCGGCGAGCAGTGCCACGCGTGGTGCGCGTGGGCACGCACAGGAGAGGCCGGCGGCAAAGGCGGGCACGCACGTGGAGCGCGTGGAGGTAGCTGGGAGCGGGACGAGCAGGAGCGCGCGCGCGGGCGGGCAGCGTGGCACGGACGCGCGCGCGGGCGAGCCGGCGTTGTGGTGTGCGCGGCTCGGTGCGCCACGGTGCGGCGAGCGTGTGTGGGCGCGCATGGGGCGCAGGCGCGTACTGCGCGCGGGGAGTGAGCGGCGGCGAGCTGTTGCGGCTGCGCGCGGGAGGGCGAGGTCGGGGAACCGGGGCCGGGCGTGTGCGGGCCGAGCGGCGCTCAGGAGCGTGCGGGAGGAGAGGGGGAGGGAGGGAGAAGGAAGGGAGGAGGAGAAAGAAAAAGAAAGGAAAAAAAGCGAAAATGGAAAAAGGGAAAAGAAAAGAAAAAGAAAAAGAGAGGAAGAGAAAGAGAGAGAGCGCGATCGTGCTCCGGCGGCGATTGCGGCCCCGGTCGGAGACACACAGCGGTCGCGTGCGCACGCAGAACGAGGGCCACAGAGAAATGGGTCAGGGATTGGAAATCAGATGGCGGGACAGAGAAAGTATTCCGGGAATTAGGGTTCAGGGTAGAAGATTTTTGAGCTCAACGATGAAAGACTTCGAAAATTATATTTATCGCGTGATTTAACTGGGTGAATTTTCCGGGACGTTACAAACCTACCCCACTTAAAATGAATCTCATCCTCGAGATTCGGCTAGCACCTAAACAGATGGGGAAATTCTTTCTTCAGAGCATCTTCACGTTCCCATGTAGCTTCTTCCACTCCGTGTCTGCTCCACTAGACTCTGCAAATCCGTACTTCGGAGTTTCTCGTCCTCCTGGTGACGGTGTCCAAAATCTTGACAGACATTTCCTGGTATCGAAGGTCTGTTTGTAGATCTATCTCTTCTTCTGGCACATGCTCTTTCTCCGGTACTCTTAAACATCTCCTTAGCTGGGACACATGGAACACCGGGTGTATATCCGACATTCCTTCTGGTAACTCCAATCGGTATGCTATAGCTCTGACTTTCTCCAGAACTCGGTATGGTCCTATGTACCGAGGGGCCAACTTTCCATGTACTTGAAATCTTCGAGTTCCCCGAATAGGTGAAACTTTAAGGTAGACGAACTCTCCCGGGTGGAAGCTTATTTCTTGTCTCTTCTTGTCTGCGTAGCTTTTCTGTCGAGATTGGGCGACATTCAGCTTTTCTCTAATCTTGTCCACTCTTTCTTCTGCTTCCTTTATGAGTGCGGGTCCAACTAGGGCATGTTCTCCAACTTCTGACCACATCAGGGGAGTTCTGCATTTTCTTCCATAGAGAGCTTCGAATGGCGACATTCCTAGACTTGCCTGGTAACTGTTGTTATATGAGAATTCTGCATAGGGTAAACTTTGTTCCCAATCCTTGCCATAGGTGAGGACACATGCTCGCAACATATCCTCCATTACCTGATTTACTCTTTCCGTTTGGCCATCCGTTTGTGGGTGATAGGCGAAGCTAAAATCCAATTTGGTTCCCATGACTTTATGCAAACTTTTCCAAAACCTAGAGGTGAATTGGGTCTCTCTATCTGAAACAATTCTGCTAGGCACACCATGTAACTTTACTATATTTTCCACATAAAGCTTGGCTAGCTTTTCTCCACCGTAGTTGGTCCGTACGGGGATGAAATGAGCCGTTTTAGTGAGCCGGTCCACTATTACCCATATGGAGTCATGTCATTTCTGTGTTCTGAGCAAACCCACTACAAAGTCTATTCCTATCTCATCCCATTTCTAAACCGGGATGGGTAGGGGTTGCAACAATTCTACTGGCTTCTGATGTTCGGCCTTGATCCTCTGACACGTATTTTTGTCTTAAATCCAGATACATTTTGGTGGATCCTGGGTGAATGGAATATGCTGAGTTATGAGCCTCGTCCATGATCACTTGCCGGAAGCCCCCTTCTTTGGGTATACAAATTCTATCCTTATACCACAAGGTTCCCTTATCATCTACTCGAAAATCCGGTGCTTTATTTTCTCCAGTATGTTTGCGGATCTTCATTAAATCCTTATCCGAACCTTGAGTCTTTCTGATTCTGTCTTCTAGTATGGATTGGACGTTCAGCACGTGGCTGGAGCCTCGAGGGACAATGTGCACATTCAATCGTGCCATTTCTTCTCGCAAATGATCATCCTTGGGTCCGTAGGATTTCCGGCTTAAGGCATCGGCCACTACGTTCGCTTTGCCGGGGTGGTAATGGATTTCCAAATTATAATCCTTAACCAATTCCAACCATCTTCTTTGCCTTAAGTTCAAATCCAGCTGGGTGAAGATATACTTCAAATTCTTATGGTCGGTGTAAATCTCACACTTATTTCCAATCAAATAATGTCTCCAAATCTTAAGGGCATGCACTACGACTACAAATTCCAAATCATAGTTTGGATAATTCTGCTCATGAGGCCTGAGTTGGCTAGAAGCGTATGCAAAAACTTTCTCGTCTTGCATCAGTACACACCCTAATCCTTGTCGGGACGCATCACAATAAATGACAAAATCCCGATGAATGTCCGGTAGGGTCAGTACTGGAGCAGTTGTCAACCTTTGCTTTAACTCCTGAAAACTCTTTTCGCAGGATTCTGTCTAGACGAACTTCTTTTCCTTCTTAAGTAGTTCTGTCATGGGCCAGGCTATCTTGGAGAATCCCTCAATAAATCTTCGATAATACCCAGCTAATCCAAGAAAACTTCTGATTTCACTAACATTAGTTGGTTGCTGCCAATTGGAAACCGCTTCAACTTTCTCAGGGTCGACTACTACTCCTTCTGCGGTCAGAATATGTCCAAGAAAAGCCACTTTCTCTAACCAAAATTCACACTTGCTGAATTTTGCATAGAGTTTGTTTGCTCTCAACTTCTCCAAAACTACCCTCAGATGTTGCTCGTGCTCCTGGACACTCTTCGAGTAAATAAGTATGTCGTCGATAAAGACTACGACAAACTTATCTAACTCGTCCATAAAAACCTTGTTCATGAGGTTCATGAAATAAGCAGGTGCATTAGTTAGTCCAAAAGACATCACAGTGAACTCAAACTGCCCGTAACGGGTGACAAAAGCTATCTTTGGGATGTCGTTTTCCCTAATCTTGAGCTGAAAATATCCTGACCTCAGATCAATCTTGGAGAAGTATTTGGCTCCTTTTAGCTGATAAAAAAGGTCATCAATCCTGGGGAGGGGGTACTTATTCTTGATGGTAACTTCGTTTAACGCCCGGTAATCTACACACAGCCTCATACTCCCATCCTTCTTTTTGACAAATAGGATTGGGGCTCCCCAAGGCGACGAGCTTGGTCTGATGAAGCCAATTCGTTGTAGTTCTTCCAGCTGCTTCTTTAATTCCGCCAATTCAGAAGCTGCCATCCTATAGGGTCTCTTGGCTATAGGGGCGGTTCCAGGGACAAGGTCGATGAAAAACTCTATATCCCTATCTGGTGGCATTCCAGGAAGTTCTTCATGGAAAACATCAGGGTATTCGTTTACTACCGGGACTTCTTCCAAGGACTTGGCTTCCATGCTAAACACCATTGGGTTAGATCCACTTTCCTGGGTATGGCAGGTTACTCGTACTCCTTCTGGGTTCGTTAGGTGTACCAATTTGTCATTACAACCTATGAGACCATTGTGTCGGCTTAACCAGTCCATTCCAAGGATCACGTCTATTCCCTTAGACTTAAGTACTACTAGGTCTGCTAGAAATTCTACCCCACTTAAATTGATCCTTACCCGTAGACAACCTAGTTGACACTTGATGTCACCTCCAGGCGTCCGGGTTAATAGGGGTGTTTTTAGTAGTACTATAGGTATATTGTGCTTTTCCACAAAACTTGATGATATGAACGAGTGTGATGCTCCAGAATCAAATAGTATTGTTGCAAGAGCTGAGCTGACTAGGTACTCACCGAGCACTACGCCCTGAGCTCCTTGAGCCTCCTGCGCGTTGATGTAGTTGACGCGGGCTCATCCAAATGACTACTGGGGCTGCCTCATCTGCTGACTGTTATTGTTGGTGTTGTTGTTGTTGCGGATGGGCACTCGGTTGGCACCTGACAGAACTGGCCTTGGTCCATTCACTGTGTTGGAGAAGGCTGATGTAGCAGGCTTGTTCTTGGCATATGGGCAGTTATCAATGAAATGCCCTGTCTCGCGGCAGTTGAAACAGGCCTTAGCATTGCTGTTGTTGGTGGTGACTTGACTGGCATTGCTCTGCGGGGCCTTCATGGTGTTCTGGCTCCTGAACTGTGTGTTAGGGGCCTGTGGGCCTGTTACCTGAGGCTGGGTCCTATACTGCATTGGGGCCTGAGATCTTGGTGCAGTTTAGCTAAAGCTTCTTGGTTTCTGAAAGCGATCCTGCTGGTGGGCCTTGCTTTCCAGAAACTTACGCTTGTTATCCTTCCTTTCTTCAGTTTTGGCCCTTTCTATAAGAATGACCTTGTTCATCAGAGTGTTGAAGTCCGGGTAGATCTAAGGGGTAAGCAGGGTCCGGAGTTCTGGGTTCAATCCCTTCTTGAACATGTCCTGCTTCTTTTCGTCATCGTTCACTTCCTCTGGTGCATATCGGGTCAGCTCCATGAACTGGTGGGTGTATTCTTCCACTGACATGCTTCCTTGCTGCAGTGCTCGGAACTCATCCGCCTTGTGCTTCATGGTGGCTGAGGGGATATGATAGCGGCGGAATTCCTTCACAAACTCCTTCCAAGTGATCGTGGAGGCGTCTTTGGCAGCTGCACAGTAATTCTCCCACCAGGTTAAGGCAGTCCCGGTGAGTTGGTGGGCTGCCAAAAGGACTTTGTCTCGATCCTGGCATTCGAATGGTTCGAGCTTTCTCTGGATCACACGCAGCCAGTCGTCCGCATCCAAGGGGTTGCTGGATCCGGCGAAGGTGGGCGGCTTGGTCCTCAGAAAAGCTGTCAGCTTGTCGTTCATGGTTTGCTCTCGTGGCCGCTTGTTGACGAGGGCATTGGCCAGTGCTTCCAGTATGAGGGTTTGGTTGTGTATTATCTGGGCCAGGTCCCTGAGGGGTGGTGGTGGTGGCAGTGGCCCTTCTTGATTTTCTCCTCGGTTCTGGCTCAGTTCCTGTTCTTCCTGAGGAGGGTTCTGCCCATTAGGTTGTACTCCTGCATCAGCAGCTGCAGGGGTCCGGTTGCGGGAGGCCCTCGTACCGCTTCGGGAAGCCATCTGTAGATTGGGTAGAGTCTGTGTGAGATTGGGATTAGGATTAAGTGATGTTTAAGTTGTTTAATTCGTATCTTTGAAATGGCAGAATCTTCCTTCTGCCGGAAGAACACAACTAACAACAAGCACACAAACAATCAAACAGTAAGCACAAACGACTTTATTACTGCAAGGGAGGGTACAACACGAGGACAAGACTAAAACAAGTACTACACGTTCGGGTACAGGGTCACACTTAAGGGTACAACTTAAGCCAAAGGGGCCGGGAGAGTACAACACTAGGATGGCATCGGACATTCTACTCGCGGGGCGAGCCTTCTTCAGGGGCGGAGTGTGCGAGTGGTCCTTGCTCGCCGTCCTCTAGGTTTCCATTTGCCAAGGGTTGCGTAGTAGCTTCTCCTTCATTGGCGGCAGTAGACCTTTCAGGGTTCTCGGGTGGGGCTTGTGGGGTTATCACGAGTGGTCCCCATCCTATGACGGGCGTCCTGAGTAGAATATGGTCTTCCCCAATTGCTGGAACTGGTGTTCCACTTCTAGTCCATTCTTGCATACGCCGGTCTCGGGCTTGCCTGAGGCTCTCCTGAGCAACTGCTTCACTGCTGACCGCGGCTGCGGCTCTTGCCTCGGCTTGGGCTGCTCGTATCTGTTGCAGTCTCACCGCGAGCTCTGCTTGCTCGGCTCGATGGGTCTGCTCCCTCAGAATGTTGGCTTGCTCGTCAAAGAGCTGATCCAAGGAGGCTAGGTAAGTAGCCACTTGGTACAGGATGTCTTCTTCATGGCGGCGCCGTTCCAGACTCCTCATGCGTGCTTCCCAAACGGGGGTCCTGATGGCTGGCGAAAAGAACCTCATTGGTGTGGGAGCGAGGTGTCTTTCAAAAATCCGGCACAGGTAACGGAGCGCCTTTCTGACGGCCAAGTGATAGGTGTCTTGGTGCCTAAACCCTGTAGCGGTCACTCGCCACGGCTGAATGTCGGGGTAGCGGTCACTTCTGGCGATGACCAGGATCACCCTACACCGAAGGGTACCATGGTGCTCGTATTCTCTTCTGTAGTACCTTGGGCGTTCCGTAACACCAAGGCTTTCCAGGGCATTGATCAAGAGGCTGGGGAAGCCAGGTGCAGCTTGGCAATTGCCCTGGGTCCATCCTTCCTCAGCCATCTGAAAACAAAGATAGGGTAAACAATTTTTGCACAAGTATTTGGGTACGAAGGGGACAGATGGTACTTATTATTACAACATGGAGATGGTACAAGGTCTATGGGTACATGATTATTAGGAAAGGGTTCTAGCTTGGAGTGCTACTCCTATCATGGGGACTCTTCCTCGATCCGGATAGGGCACTTCTCTGGTGGAAGACACTGATCCATCACATCATCTTCGGTCTGAGTACCTTTATCCCAATGGGTTTCTTTGGGTTCTTCTTCTTCCTCTATCCACCCACCTATTCCTCTGCGAGCCTCGTATTCTTGCATTTGGGCTTGGAGAGCGGCTAGGGAATACTCGGCGCGTGCAGCTCTTGTCCGTTGTTCCTCCAGTTCTTTGGTTGCCTTTTCTGCCCTGTGGATTTGTTGCTTCAATTGTGCTGCTTGTTCGCGGTAAAGTTCATCCAGGCCGGTGAGGTAGATGGATAGGTGGGAGACCGTATCTTCTAAGTCCTCTTCTTCTCTCCCAAGTCCTCTCATCCAGGCAATCCATGTGCGTCCTCTTCCTTCAGTAGGCGGGAAAAATCCCATAGGAGTCCGCTGAAGATGATGCTTGTAGATCACACGCAGACGTCGCAGGGCTTTACGGGCGGCTTTTCGGTAGGTGTCAGGGAAGCGAAAGCCAGTGGTGGAGATGAACCAAGGGTCCACGTCAGGGTAGCGGGTGCTCATTCCCACGAAGATCATCATGTCGCACTGAAGAGTGCCCCTGGAGTCGTACTCCCGGTAGACGTACTCTGGTGGGTCCACCACTCCGACGCGTTCCATGCTGAGTATCAATAACTTAGGAAGGCCGGACTCTGCGTGGCAGATTCCGCAACTCCATCCATTGTCAGCCATCTGGAACAGGGCAAGAACCAATGGTGAGTGTTTGTGTGGAAAAAGGATTGCGTAAGGAAAAATCCTAATGTGAAAAGGGCCTGAAGATGGGTTTCGCTCCTAGGGTCACGTCCAACGGCCAACCTACGGCTCTGATACCACCTGAAGCATCCCCTCATAAGAGAAGACTTAAAAGTGATACAATATCAGTCCCAGAAGGCTGATAACACTTTTATTACATCAGATGGTACATCATCGTACAACTCTATGCGGAAGTGGGCAGTGAAGCGTCATTATCGCGAGGATAACAACCAACACCCACACTACAATATTAACTATGAAAAGGGGGTCATCAAAGTCTTGCGCCATACGGAACTTCCTGCGGGTGACCCTATCCACAGGCAAGGTTGGGTGCAGGACGGAACCTCTACTCGACGTCTTCATGAACGAAGCCTGGGTCTTCCCCTGTAAAAATTAAGAATGGGGTGAGCACAAACATACTCAGCAAGTTCAACCACACCCACGGAGGGAATATAAGCAGAATATAATACACAGGATAAACCAAGGATAAGGCAAGGGTTCATTTTGCGGAAAGCTAATTTTTATGCAGGGGTTCATTTGAAATAAAGGATTTTCAAAGCAAGTTTTTCTTGTACTGAGTAAAACGTAATGTTGACCCACACTTGATCCAAGTTTTAAGCGGCTACCGGACTCCTCATCTGCCGTAGCACACGGCACGACTGCCGGACACTTTTCCAAGAACAACTCACGCTAACCTATCCCAAAAGAAACACTAGTTGTGTGACCACACCGTAACTCGTCTAGTACCATGGGCACGGCTATTCGAATAGATTTTAACTCTGCAGAGGTGTGCAACTTTATCCACAAGCGGGGTACCGCAACTCGATCACCTTAATGTCGGTGCAGATCCCAACAAAGCCATTACCCACCTTAGCTAGACCTGACTAGCCATCACGGGATCCACCAAGGGGTCATTGACCTATCACAGAGGTTTTAACCAGGGCATAAGTCACACAGAGCTAATCCCTTCTCCTTGATCACCCTGTTGCTCTCAGCTCTCCTGATGGCTATCAGACTAACTAGTGGGGTTTATGCTAAGCCGTTGCCCATACAACGGTCGAGTGGTTTGCACGATAGTGGAGTTAGGTGAGACGACACACTAACTCAGTCCTTAGTGGTGACAAGATGGATATCTCCCTTCCCTGCTCTGCCACACAGGCACGAGCACACCAATCGGCAAATCACACAGAAATGCCATCCATCCCGTCTAAACTCATCTTTCGAAATTCCACATTTCTCCCTTCCCACACACGCACACATTTTCTTTATATAACAAGTTGTATTGTGTATAAGGTCCTAAGCGTTCTAGCAGCGATTAACGTCCAAACAAATCACATTCAGACATTAATCAAGGTGGTCAAGGAATGGTTATAACAAATCAAGGGGTGGCTATCCAACCATGTTTTCAGCAGGCAAAACATATGCAATTTTATAAAACAGGCCAATAGGTTGTGTTTATAAAAACTAGGTCAAAATATGCATCAAAGGATGAGATTGAACTTGCCGTCTTCAAAACCTTCCGGAAAGTCCTGACCGAGGCATTGTCCTTCGAGTTCAGGGTCGCGGAACTGGTCCTCGTTCGCTTGCTCGCAGTACTGCTCGTCGATGGGTTCTCCCTCGTTCACACCGTGATCTACGACGCGTACAAACAAACACATAATCAAGAAAAAGAAATAAAAGTTTTATCGTTGAGCTCGAATCGGAAACAATTACGATATGAAGATAGGAGTAATATTTCTGGACGGTTTCCTAATGGCATGGCCAAAACTATAATAGGAATGGCGTGGTAAAGTTTCAAGTCGATCGGAGATTGTTTGGCACATGAAATGATAGGTTACAGAGAGGTTTAGGGGTTAAACAAGGAGTCAGGGACCTGTTTGTAAATAGTGAAAGGACCTGATTAGAATTCTGGGGAATGTTTGGGTTATTCTGGAAAAGGGTAGGGTTTTATTTATAAATAAGTTTATATAGTGGAGGGTTTATTTTTAAATATAATAAAGGATAGGGCTTAATTTGCAAAAGGCCAAAGGGTGGATGGGTTCTTAAACAAATAGAATAGTGGGGAGGGGTTTTTGGGCATATTTTCCCTCCTCTCTTTCCTCCCGACCGAAGAACAGGGGAGGGAGGGGCGGCTCGCCGGCGGCGGCCTGGGCCGGCGGCTCGGGGCGCGAGGGCGGCTCTGGAGTGAGGGAAAAGAGAGAGGGAGGAGAGAGGATCCGATCCCGGCCATGGCTTGGGCCGGGGTGGTCCGAGGCGGCCCGACCACGAGGGTGGGCGGCGGTGAGCGGCGGCGGCCGTGGTGGCGCCGCTGCGGACCTCAGTGGCGGCCAATGGGAAGGGGGAAAGTGAGAGGGGGCCAAGAGGGTCCTATCCCTACCTTGGCTCGAGCTGGGGCGTGGCGAGAAGATGGGGCGACGAGGGCGGGCGACGGCAGCCACGACGGCTCTGGGTGGCGGCGCAGTAAGGCCGGAGAGGAGGGGCACAGGGGCGCGCGTGGCTTGTGGTGGTGGTTGTGGAGCTCAGGGGCCTCTTTATAGCCGAGGAAAGGTGGTGGGGAGGGCTGAGCGCGTCGGGTGGCCGGCGGGGCAGCTCGCAGCCATTAATGGCGTTCGGAGCGGCGCTAGCGGCGAGAAGGGATGGGACGTGTCGGGCAGTGGCGTGCAGCTGGTGGTCGGCATGGCGCGTAGCTGGTGGCGATTGCTGCGCTCGCCGGCGGGTGGCGCGGCGAGCAGTGCCGCGCGTGGTGCGCGTGGGCGCGCACAGGAGCGGTCGGCGGCGAAGTCGGGCACGCGCGTGGAGGCAGCTGGGAGCGGGACGAGCAGGCGTGTGCGCGCGGGCGGGCGGCGTGGCACGGACGCGCGCGGGGGCGAGCCGGCGTTGCGGCGAGCGCGGCGCAGCGAGCGTGGGCGTGCGTGCGCGCGTGCGCACGCGTGGGCGCGTGGGGCGCAGGCGCGTACCACGCGCGGGGAGTGAGCGGCGGCGAGCTGCTGCGGCTGCGCGCGGGAGGGCGAGGTCGGGGAGCCGGGGCCGGGCGTGCGATGGCCGAGCGGCGCTCGGGAGCGTGCGGGAGGAGAGGGAAGGTGGGAGAGAAGGAAGTGAGGAGGAGAAAGGAAAAGAAAGGAAAAAAAGAAAATGGAAAAAGGGAAAAGAAAAGAAAAAGAAAAAGAGAGGAAGAGAAAGAGAGAGAGAGAGAGAGAGCGATCGTGCTCCGGCGGCGATTGCGGCCCCGGTCGGCCACTCGCCGCGGTCGCGTGCGCGCGCGGAACGAGGGCCACAGAGAAATGGGTCGGGGATTGGAAATCGGGTGGCGGGACAGAGAAAGTATTCCGGGAATTAGGGTTCAGGGTAGAAGATTTTTGAGCTCAACGATGAAAGACTTCGAAAATTATATTTAGCGCGTGATTTAACTGGGTGGATTTTCCGGGACGTTGCACCGCCCCTAAAAATACCATTTGTAGGGGCGGGAAACCCCCTCACCCGCCCCTAAAAATGTCATTTGTAGGGAAGGGTCACCCGCCCCTAAAAATAGTCTATTTTTAGGGGCGGGTGAGGGGGTGACCCGCCCTACAAATGGTATTTTTAGGGGCGGGTCTGTTGCTACAGTAACCGACCGCCATTTGTAGGAACGGGTGAAATTTTGGTTCGTCCCTAAAAAAATCGAGGAGTCCCTACAAATTGTTTTTGTAGTAGTGTCAGGCAGGCCGCAGGCGGCATCCCGGCGGCGCGCATGGCGCGGTGGCGCGTGGGGCCAGGCGGCGTGCGGCAGCGCGCATTGCCACGCCGGCCTCCTGGCGGCGCGTGGGGCCAGGCCGGCCTCCCGGCGGCGCGCGGGGCTGCCTCCTTCTCTGCCTCCTCCAGTATTCTTCTAAAATGTGTGATTTTGAAATGTATTCTTCTGAAATTTGTGATTGTGAGATGCATTTTTTCTAAAATTTGTGATTGTGAGATGTATTCTTGTGATAGTGAAATGTATTCTTGTGATTGTGATTGTCATATTTGTGATTGTGATGTGATTTTTTGATTGTGATGACCGGTGTGGTGGGAAAGGAAAAAGAAAAAAATGAGAATGAAAACGAAAACGAAAAAGATGCGTGAAAGAAAAAGGTGCTGCGTTTGGACATAAAGGCTTTTAGTACCGGTCGGTAACACCGAACAGTACTAAGAAACCCTTTAGTACCAGACAGCTTGGCCGGTACTAAATGGCACGTCATTTAGTACCGGCCAAGCGGTACCGGTCAGCTACCCGATACTAATATGGGATTTCTAATCGGTACAAATGACAGTTTTTCTAGCAGTGTAACAAGACTTGAGGGAGCGCGAAGTTGCCTAGATAGTAGTTGGCGGGGATGTCGATCGAGAATAATGCGGATGCAAAAGTACACCGAATTGATCAAGATCATGCCCAGATCTATCCAAGTCATATTACCTCATATATAGATGAAGTGTAAACCGCAATCTTAGGGAACCTTTGCTTGACTGTCAGAGATTAGTGCCCACTAGTCTCTCTAAGAGGTTGTCCGGTTGGATGCTAAAACGTATTATATTGTTAGCACAATTTTTGTGTATGTTTGGACATGTGGTTCCAGCAGAAGTTTATTAATCATGCTAATCTTTCCTTAGGAGGAGATTCCATGCATGTTTTAATTGCACCAAAGTTATAGAAAGCTATGGTTCTCTTTAGGCAATTCTAAGTTGTGGCACCACTTTATTGGGCACAAGTTAGACACTATTATCTTTTTAGATTACATAGAACAACTTATTAAACACTCACTAACTTCTATGAATGCGCGTAAGCAAACTCTAGCCCTATGAGCATCTTCGAAGACTGAGCTAGTAAATCCTTAAGATCGATGAAGACACCACAGACACTTCGCTGTTGACAGGAACGCGCCTACCACTAAAAGCACAGCACCATTAAATCCGAGTCGAACTTAGGATCTGACGGTGCTATCGAGATTCTTGTAACCACTAGGCTACATGCACTTTCGCAAGTTAGACGCTATTGTTAAGTGTAAGGGTTTGTTAATTTGGTTCCAAACTTGCTACTACATAGATTATTATTAGACGCATCCTAGTTTCTTAGAGGAGTATGTTCATCTCAGTTTTTGCTGGGCGCTCCTTGGTCCTTGCCACCACTACGGCTTGCATACTTTTAGCAAAACCATGTGATTAACAAACTACTATAGCTACCAGCTGTTTTAGCAAAACCAAGTGGCGGTGCATGGACACGAACCAAACGCGACGAAGTTGCTACAAGTCTATACAACAATCAATGCATGGGCTAGCTAGTGACTTCTACGGGGTTCATTTTTTAGGGCCAAACCACACACAGGACTCAGCTGCTACCATATCAAAGCATGGGCTACTTGCTAGTAAATTTTTTAGGACATATTTGAATATTTCCAACTTCCAAGGGCCACACACAAAATAATACAAACAGTGTTATCCAGTGCAGCGCACAACGGCACAAGTTGGGTTTGGCTTGTGTCTCTCTGAGTGCCCATGCGACCATACCGTCTGCAGCGACGTGTCCTTTAATTTCCTGCAGCCAATACACTGACAGAGAGCGAGAGACATATTATCTTGACGAGGTGAGCCGATCTAGCTAGCTTGTCAGCTCCAGAAATTTGGCCACGTATATCCACTGATCCATCAATGAAGCAGCTCGCATTGCATTCGCTGCAGAGTCAAATGCTGGCAATGTCAACTCAATTTTGGAGCTGCCACTCGCCTTGTTTGGTTTGCCTATTCTAGACTATTCTAGGAGAAAATCTCTCCTGCATGGCGGGCTAAATGAAATCTATTTGCAAAATCTTTTTAGGAATTGACGTAATTTTTTGTGACGAATCTAATAATGGTAATTAATCGATGATTGGCTACAGTGATGCTATAGTAATAATCCTCTAATCACGCGGTCAAAGGCCTCATTAGATTCTTTAGGGTTCCTAGCGCAAGGGTTCTGAAGTTAGTTTTGTAAACTGACTTTATTTGACACTGTAATTAGCGGTCAAAGTTTCCTAACACTTCTTAGCGTGGGAAACCAAACATGGCCACTAATTCGGCAGGCCGCAGGACAAGTCGGGGCCGGGCCATTCCAACCAAACCGCGTGACACAACGAGAATGACCCCAGCCCGGCCTAGAAGCAGACTCCGCCTCACGAGGCCCAATTCCATGGCCCAGCAAAATTACCTTTCACACAAGATGATTTTTCATGTTGTTCCAGTCTTGCAAAATATTTTGGTATTATTCTCACATTTGCTTATACACTTGGCGTACAACATTAGGCTGTGCGACCGGTGCACAGTCTTAATTACTTGCTAACAAAAATTGACTTGCTGCTATCTGGCATGCAAAGAATGAATTCAAACTATATTTACCCAAAACTTTCTCCTCTGCAGCTGTTGTTTTGATTGTTTTTCCCCCTTTCAGTTTGGATAGTCGTGACTGACCAGGGTTTTCCAAAACTGTCAGTAGGAATGATATGTGCGCCGGCGATTTCACCAAGCAAACTTGGCCCGTTGTGGTGGTTGGCTGTGACGTTGTTTCTAATCAAGTGGTCAAATTGGAGATGCCATCTTCAATGCCTCCTTCGAAATCCTCCTCCTCCTCTTCTTCTTCTTCTTCCTCCTCCTCCCCTTCCCCTTCCTCCTCTGGAAGAGTATCCTGTGATCCAGGGCTTTGGTAAGGCCCATGCTTCTGCAGGCTCCAGTACATGATGCTTGCAGTGAGGGTGAGGGTCATCTTCGGGTTCACCTGCCGCAGCAAACAGGAAGGGCAGACATTAGTGCAAGTTGCACGGTATGCCTAGTGTCAATCTATAGAATCTATTCAAGAAGGTGAATTGGGTATCACTTTTTGCACATCTTCCTGCAAATAAAATAAGTTGTAATTTTATGAACATATGAGTTTATGTACAAGGAAAACTGACATTCTCGTCTTACCTCCATTATGTCTTCTGGCAACAAGAAGACAGTGCACCCTATCTTCCTAGCAACACTGATGATATATGTTGCATTCATCTTCTTCTCCTCGTCTGTAACCATAAAAGCAAATGGCACAATACTCTTCATGCTAAACAAAAGTTTGTATGATATTTGAATCGATATGGGATAAGTATGTATAGGAGCAGAGGTACGCACCATCCTCCCCTTTCTTCACCAAGCTCCAGTCAACAACCCTGCTCTGCACAGCACTTAAGAGCTTAAGGAAGAATACACCATCAGCTATGCTCTTGTCCTAGAGAATCAAGACAAGTGCTTCAGGCTAAGCACTGATACAATAGCTCAATTTAGATAAACAGATAAGAAATCTTGTTTGATGAACCTTGAAGCTTTCAATGTGGGAAGTTTTGCCTGATTCCTTGACCTTATTGTTAGCCCATATGAGGATGTCAGCATCTGTGATTTCTTTCTCTTTAGAGTGGGATCTCAGGTTCTTTAGCAATTGTAGGATACTGGTCCTCATGAGTTGCCACAGAAAAGCTAGGAATAAGAAGATTTTCAATGAAATATTAGTACAAGAAAATAACCATTTAGGAACTTGAATCATTTTTCTTCTTGAAAGAAATAGCAGCTAAAAATAATTAATATCCTTACAAAATCAAGCCATAAGCCATCTCCTATATGTATATGTCTTCTCTTCCTTTCTTTATATTTTTCTTTTCTTTTATTGGCAAGTATATGTTACCACAGCACACCGTAAACTTTGGTAGTGTAATTAAGAAACAAGTCTATCCAAGATAGGTAACAAATGAGCAAAACTTAAAAAGAAAATGGTGTGGAGTGCAAAATCAACAACTTCAATAAGATATAAAAAGGGTGTTTGTGTGTGTATATATATGTGCATGTATTTACCTAGAATTAGTTTCTTATTTCCTTGCACAATGTCATTTCCTGCTACATTTACCAGAGAAAAATTTAACTCCTTCCCAATTTTGATAACCTGGTTGCAGTTCTCCACCTTTCTAAATGGCATAATAATTGGCGGTTTAGATGCATGCTTCCAATTAACTGACCCTGGAGAAATTTTGTCAAGGACCTCTAGCAAGACCCATCTGCAAATGAACTTTGTAAGATAGAAAAATATATGCTAAGAATTTAAAATTGTCTTAAATAAAGGGCTTACCCAGTCCTAACATCCTCAAACAAATTGTTCACATAAGTTGCAATTCCAAGGCTGTTAATCCATAGGCGAAATGCTCTCTCCTCCCTGGATGCCTCGACATCATCAGGAGTATCTTCAACAGGAGCAACAGTGTTGGTTGATAGACCATTTCTGTAAAATATTTGTATTCATCCCAGACAATATGCATAAGTAAAGAGGTTTGCCAATCATAGTTTATTCAGAAAATTTAGAGTCATGCTTTTTTTAGAGAAATAAAGATTCAATATTCAATGCATGGTAAGGGTGGTTTCTCAGTCCATGAAGATCCATACTAGTGTATAAAAAATTGAATAAAAGACTAAAACAGTGGAGACAATATGTATTTCAATTGACTTTCCTATATTTGCACTTTGAAATGATAATCTAGTTTAATGGCAGTCATCAATTCATAGTACTATACAACTTTCCTAGAAATGAAAGTATGAATAAATTTTGAGTGCTTGGAAATATTATACAGTTGACAATCCTTTCATACGTGACTGATAAATACCCATTCATGGTTGCACTAATATATATTTTTAATAAATGTTGTCCATTTAATTTTATCTATCACCAAAATGTTGAGAAAGTGTAGATATTATAAAAAGGAACACGAACGTCTAGGAAGATAATGCATCCAAAAGCAAGTATACTATCATATTTTAAAAAAAATCGAAGGTTTTCCATGCAACATGCTATTTGAATCGTTATAATCCATTCATCGTGAAAATAGCTAGAGTAATAACAAGTATATGCTACACTTGAATTGTTGACCATTATTGCCAACCTAAAGGATGATATAGATAGAAGAGGACACTTCACTCTGGTTACCTGTTCTGGAATATTTGAGCCACAAATGCCAAGTTAAGATTTGCTGAGCCTTCAACAATATCTTTTGACGTCACATATCTTGTACAATCGAGCTTTTCTGCAGTTTCAAGTACCTTCTTTGCCCTTTCCTTGGGATCTGAAGTTTCTATCATGGTTTTTGAGCTATGCTCTGGTGCAAGGGTACTGAGAAGGTAAGCATATGCTTCACCATCCTGCATATAGACTACCCATAAGATAGTGACCAACAAAATTACCCACAATCATTTTCACCATTTGTAATTAGGACTATCGAAACATATGGTTAATATGTAATTGTTCTCTACATGTTGTATATTTTCAGGACTAAATCATGCTAATGTATATGACAATGCATAATGTTCAGGTGTACTATACATACCTTAACATCGGTAGAGAAATTTGTTACAATTTTTTTATACCCTGCTTTTTTGAGATGGAAGTTCATCCATTTCAGCAACATCTTATCTGGCGCTAAGGTGACAAGCTCTTCTGCCTCCTACGTAGCATTGAGGAAACACCAATTAGACAAATCTTGAGACAATCACAAATCCATATGTTGGCAGAGATCTTGAGGGTAAACATGATTCAACTCTTTCGCATGCAAATAATTAGTTCTGAATATGCATGCATAAAAATTTATACAAACCTTGCCACTATCACCAGCCACAATCTCTGCCAACTGAGGTGTTTTCTTGAGATTCAGATCGGCCAATAGTTGTATCTGATATAAGGATGAAATACATTGTGAGCCATTGTATTTACTAGCAATCACCAACGGTACACAACTGAAGACTTCCTTAGTAGTTACAAATTGATATAGTAGTGTTTGTTATGGCATACGCACCTTTATGATTTGGGATAACAGACCAAGAACAAGATGAGGCTGCAAAGAAGCATAACATATTTTAGTTCACCAAATGATGCATATTGATTGAGTAATAACAAATTGACTACCAAAGTGAAAATGGTTACCCTCAATCAAGATTTTGTTAACATAAAACTTTTTCTAATATTATCAACAAAGGATGCTCTTCGAACTTTAAATTTTGAAAATTTTGTAGTGACCAACAGTGTATATCAAGACATACATAGTATGTATCCTTATCATTTACAAGTTAGATGGGAAAATAAGGGGGAACAAAATCATAATTAGCGCACATCAGCAAAAAAACATACTCTAGCTTCAATCAAATCTTGTGTTCCAATGTTAACGACAGTGCAACCAATGGCCTTTGCAGAATTGAGACAAAGAGTATGGTTTTCATTTCTCTCCCATGGATTAGGTTCCTTCTTTGTATTGATTGCTCTCTCATCGATTGTGCCCGGAACAGCAACATTGATCAACTTACTGATTCATTATAAGGCATGGGAGAAACATCTTAGCGTGTTGTTAACAAAAGTTAAAAAGAAGAAATGAATTAATAAGAAAATATAATGGAGCAGCCATACTAAGAACACACTCACCAAAGTAGCACACCATCCCGAACAAGGTTAAATAACTCATTCGATGTAGGATCCAATGGCAAGAAATTCATGAGGAAAGAATCCTCCCCCAGAAAATTGTTGATATGATTGACATAAGAAGTTTTTTCAGACTCATTAATGACGTGTAAGAGGGTAGTGGTGGAAGATTTCAAAAATGACACAGAACCCTTCAATTTCTTTTTGCCTCCATTTTTGCTGGTCCCCTTTGCTTGAAGATTTAAGTATTCCTAACAAAATTTTGAAAATATACTTGTAAAAAAACTTATTTGCAAGGTGAATGGAAACTGAAAATCACCGGTTGATATTCCAAAATGATCCTCATTGTACCTTAAGGAATGGCTCAAATTCTATAGGTTGGTTCATATCAGGATAGGTCTCATTCAAAAATTTGCTAATCTCTTCTTCAGACAAAATCTCATGGATGCCCCGGAGTTTCTCCATCACTGGAGGCAAATCTTTTATTGTTACATGATCTGCATCTGGTTTCTTTGCATCGATAAACTATTACGGCAACAGATAAGAAGTGTCAATATGATTACAAGCACTTACCATCAGATTCTTGATATGAAATTGAATTGACTGGTTGCTTACTTTTGTTTTGAGGGTTCGGAGCTGAACTTGGGTGAATTGGCTTTGCAACCCCGGATCGGAGACAAGAACACCAACAAAGGTAGACATTACGTCCAGAATCAACTGTCTTTCTCGTGTGAGTTTCTTTTTTACACCAATACCTCAAATCCCTAAGGCCAATAACAAACAATACCAAGGACAAGTTGCCATCAACCTTCCATTATGATGCTCTAAATACATCCAAACAGACAAAGAAAGATCAAAACAACGAGTGGATAAGAATTGAAATTCCAACACCCAAACAGCAATAGAATAATGAATCATCACCAACCTTCTGGGGAGAACGATAGGAATCACAAATTTTTTCTTTCCCTCTTCTTTCGTGTCTCCCTAGACCGAACGCTCAAATCACTCCTCCTCCACACACAAGATTGCTTCCAAGCAAGTCCAAGAATTGTGGAGAAGCATACGGGTGGTTGGATTGCTGGCAACCATGCGAAGAAAAGGAGTTAAAATTTCTCCCTTGTTTTGCCCGCAACGAACGCCTCGCCTCCCCCAAAATAGAAGCTGTCTTTCTCTAACATTTGTCATGACGGACGATGGGTGGCAAATTTTCGAATCGTCACCTCAAGAGGGAAAAGATAGCTTGTGACCCCTACACCCAGTCCAACCACATCTTGCCACACAACCATTAGTTTGCATGAGAGAGAATTATGTGCATGCATACAAATATGATAAAATTGATGACACCATCCTGCATGCAAGTAGGTTCAACACTGAAAGTTTGATAAATCGCAAACTGGTCATTACAATTAAATTTCAATTGCACCATAATATTTTTATGACAAGATCTTCAAAATAAATTCACACTTGACTATATTTGAATAATTTTTTCTACAAACATATTCATTGGATCATATTTTAATACTTCAAATAATTGGGACACCTTGTTGTTTGATGGCACAGAAAAGATTGAAAAGGATGTGCAAAAGAGTCAACATCGATAATAAATTAGTCTACAAACGAAACAAATGGCTCTATATGTGAACAAATTGTTCTATATATAGCACAAATGTGCATGCATCGTGACTAGTTATTTTTATAAATGAACAATTGAGTTCTTTTGCTCATCCATGATGCTTTGCTTGCTGGCGTGGATGCGTAGCTGGTGAACATGGGCTTTCGTTTTCTTGTCCATGGGCCTTTTCTTTTGACACGACCATGAGGTAATGGGCCTTAGAGAATATGGCCACCGAGAGAGTTTGATGTCTCGCCTTGTCGGCCCATGAATAATTCCGGTGCAGCTAAACAACCGGAAGGTTCTGCGGCAGCTGTGGATTTATCATCTCGACCGTCAGCTTCGGAGTAGTGTGTGGTGTTGATTGTTGAATATATCCCATTATAGTTAGCCAATCTCCAAATAAGTGAGTAGAGTATCCTTGTCGGAGGAGAGTTTGAGACCAAACATTGAAGCGCCCTCCAAATGAATTTCGGCGAGTAACAATTAAAGAGCAAAAGTTGCATAGCTTCTTTGTTGGTATAAAAAGACAAGAATCACAACCTCGACAATTGTGTGTTATCAGGCTATCCTTGATCGAAAATCACGCTCTTGATTAGCTTTAGACGAAACTCAAGCTTGAATTTATTTCTAGGTAGTGGTAGCACATTTTATATATGATCCATTATCAGTTTATCACTATGCACATGATTGAACAGTACCAAAATCCAATTTTTCATGTTTGTCAAAGAGGCCATCTAAAGGCATCACTATATATGCTCACTCAATAGCACGAAAACGCAACTTTGGACTCCTGCTCTTGCTGGTAGTTTGTCTTCCGTTAACAGTCCTGTCCGGAAGGACACATTGATAACCTAGTGGTGCTCAATAACTTGTTTTACTGTTGCTGACTTGCTGTGGTTGTCGTACAATGTTGGGTGGCGTACGGTACTGTTCTTTCGGTCCCGAAAACTCGGTCCACTTGCATGCCTTTCCATAAGCGAGCGAAGTTGAGTCTAGACTAGGAAGATTTGACGAGTGGACAACAGGGCCCACCAGAACGCCTGCGGATGTGGGTTCCTGATTTTCCATAACACATGGCGATGATGAGCTTTTTTTTTTTTGCGGGTGATGATGAGCTGGTTTATTAGCTTGTCCGACCGTCGTCGATTATTGGGCGGCTGAATCGCCAGGTTGTCTGATTAAAATTTAAATTGTCCATCCATCAATCGTTGTCTAGCTCCTGGACTCGTAATCCCTAGTTAATTAGTTCCATTTTCCTCCCCTTGCTTGAGCCAGTATCGGTCGGAGTTTAATTTGACAGAATCCAGGGGCGGCGTACGTTGGGCTTGGGCAGCTGCAGACTGCCGCCCGTCCGATCGCGTGCTAACCATTGGCTGATTCAAATTCAACCGTCCAGCACGAAAACAACTACACCACCAGAAACAAGCCAAACGCACAGTCGCACACACGTCACGGCTGTTTCTAGTATTTGGTCAACGCGAACAGTGGCGGAGGACCTCATGTGGCGAGGTATGGCAGCAGCCATACCTCAGTTATCAAAATCTGTGTAACTTTCCTTCAAACTTGAAAGCATGTGAGGTGCAATGGTGCGGCTGTGCCTCTCCAAACACGAGGTCGCGGGGTCAATTCCCCATCCTGTGCGCATTTCCTCCTTTTTTTATACTCATTTCCTCCTTTTTTATACTCATTTTATGTATTTTATTCTCTTCATACCCTGAGTTTCTGCTAATTTTATGTGTTTTATTTTTTTTCTTTTTTCTTGCCATACCTTAACTTTCAACCGTCCTCCGCCACTGAACGCGAACATGCGTCCAGGCCAGGAAAAAGACTGCTTTGTCTCGGTGCACTTGTGCGCATTCTCCATCTTGTTTTTTTTTCCCGTTGTATAAAGAAAAAAAACAAGAGAGTTTGCGGCGGTTTGGTGCGCTTTGATTTGATCCCTTCAAAAGGTTCGCGTTTTTGCACGGGATGGACGGCCGGGCCTTGGGCGGCGGCTGGCTAGAAAAGCACGCAGCCCGAACCATCGCCGTCGGGCGCGCGTCAGTCGCGACCAAGGTTAACCTAACCGGTGGGAACCGGTCCGGTTTGACTGGTTACCGGTCAAACCGGTCCGGTCCGGTTCCGGTTCTGGCCGGTACCCAACCGGCCAAAATTCAAATTTTAAATTTGAATTCAAAAAATGAAAAATTCCCAAAAAATTCCTAAAAATACTTCAAGGTGTGATGAATCTAATGGTGTCAAATTTTCTCAAAAATTCATTCATTTAGTATAGTTTGTGAGAATTTAAAGTTAAATCAAAAAAGAAAAAGAAAAAAATGGGCCGGCCCATGAAGGCCCACCGATCAAACCGGTCAAACCGGCCGGTAAACCGGTCAAACCGGTCGGTAAACCGGTAAAACCGGCCGGTAAACCGGTTGCACGAGAGCGTTTGAATTTCAAACCGGTCAAACCGACCGGTAAACCGGTAAAATCGGCCAGTAAACCGGTCAAACCGGCCGGTAAACCGGTCGGAACCGGTTGCACGGGAAAATTTGAATTTATTTGAATTTGAATTTGAATTCAACCGGTTTCCACCGGTTACCGGCCTAACCGGTCCGGTAAACCGGTACCGGAGGGCGGTGTAACCGGTTTCCGGTTGGGAAATAAAATTCTGGTCCCGACGCGAGTGGGAGCCAGCCCGGCGAGGAGTTGCTGTCGTGCCGTCGTGGCCCGGCCGAAGTCCAGCGGGAGGCGGGGAGCACGCGCTCGGCCCCGGCCACGCTGGGGCCGCGTCCACCTCTCCGTTGTCACTGACGCGGTGGCCCTGCGCCGCGCCGCGTCTTCCCACCCGTCACCCGAGGGCCGAGGACTCGAGAGGCCGCGCGCGCAGGCAGGACTGGAACTGCTACGCGGCGCCACCGCTGGGTGTGGAAGAGAAAACAAGAATCGAACAAGCGAGCACGATGATGGGCGGCCCCACAGCGGGACGGATGCCGGCCGGCCCGGCGGTCAGAGGGGCCCACCACGGGTAGCGGCATGCACGTAGAGGAGGAGGATCGGGCCCACAACATGGGCGTCATGTGGGGAGCGCGGGCCCTCCTCTCTTCCCCCGGTGACGGCGTGGCGTAGCCTGCCTTGCTGGGCCACCTGGCATGAGCTGTACGGCATTTTCTTCTCTACAGTCCCCTCCGTATACACCTTTTCGGAACCCAAATACAAAATTTCCTGCGTAATACACCAGTGGGAAAAAAAAAGGCGGTAGCTCCTTTCTGTGGATTCTAGTTCTAGAAAACCCGCCCTTTTTGCTGCTTTTCCAGGGCGGTCTTGGAGAGAGTTTGTTCCCCGTGGACACGCTTTTCACATCCACCCCCTCCTGATCAAGAACCCACTTTCTCCAGCTGGTCCCTCGTCGTACTCTTGTTAGCTTTAGGATCACACTAGCACACGGATCAGTGAGGATTTCTCTCTTTTTTATTGATCTGAGTATAATAAGTACCTAGATCTACACAAGTACACACAGAGAGAAAGAGAGAGGGAGGGGTAGAGGACCTTCAGCGTCTGCAGAAGAGCTTGAGCTGGCCATTTCGGGGTCGTTGATGGAGATCCGCTCAAAGGCGGCGACGAGTGATGCAGCGAGGTCGTTGCCGGCGCGACGGTGTCGAGGACGATGGCAGCGACGGCGGGACGGAGCTGGCGGTGATGAAAACGATGAAGGTGGGGCTTCCCGCTGCTCCAGCGCTCCCTCTAGATCGGTTAAGGTTTTGGGGATGTGGGTGAGGGTGCTAGCGGCGCGGCGAACCTCGTGCCGTGTGCCCGGCCCCTCACCCCCTTTTAATCTAGCGCTGTACAGCGGGGGCCCACCAACCATTAAGGGTTGGACGCCCCCGATCAAGGCGCAGATCAAGGGCTTATTTAGTAGGAGATCAACCTGACATTCTCCCCCTTGATCTCACTTTGTATTTTAACTTTATACTTTAACTTGAAAACTCTTTCCTTTAGTTGTTCCATCACAGATTAGTTAATAGAGCATGATTTATCGTTACAGTCCAAGACTGATAGACTCAACAGCTACCACACACATCGCTGTTTTGAAACAAGTTCTTTATCTTTTGGGCCCTTTTATTCTCCAGAAATCACAGGCTTTCCTTTAAACCCATGCCGGCTATGTGTTCCATGAACACATTGGGTGGTAAGACTTCAGTGAGCGGATCCGCAAGCATTTTCTTTGTACTTATATGATCGAGTGTAATAGAGTGATTCTGGATTTTCTCCTTCACAACATAAAACTTTATGTCAATGTGTTTGGCAGCACCACTTGACTTATTGTTGTGAGCATAAAACACTGCTGGTTCATTGTCGCAGTACATTCTGAGTGGCCTTTGAATGCTGTCTACCACTCTTAAACTGGGTATAAATTTCCTTAACCATTCAACCTGCCCCGAGGCCTCATAACATGCCACAAATTCAGCGTACATCGTTGATGATGCAGTGACGCTTTGTTCGGAGCTTTTCCACGATATAGCTCCCCCTGCGAGTGTGAACACATAACCGGACATGGACTTTCGGTCATCAATGTCCCCCACAAAATCCGCATCTGAGTACCCTTCTATCTCTAGGGAATCGGATTTTCTGTATGTTAGCATGAGGCTTTTTGTGCCTTGCACATAACGTAATGCTTTCTTTACCATGATCCAGTGTGCCTGTCCTGGATTACTTTGATATCTGCCAAGGATCCCGGTAACAAATGCTAAGTCAGGGCGTGTACAAACTTGAGCATACTGTAAACTTCTGACAGCTGAAGCATATGGAACCGCTTTCATTTGATCGATCTCATACTGGTTCCTGGGACTTTAAAATTTCCCAAATCTATCGCCCTTGACTATTGGAGCAGGTGAAGGCTTGCACATATGCATACTGTATCTCTTT
Organism: Panicum virgatum; assembly: GCF_016808335.1. Classification (NCBI taxonomy): domain Eukaryota; kingdom Viridiplantae; phylum Streptophyta; class Magnoliopsida; order Poales; family Poaceae; genus Panicum; species Panicum virgatum. Next base: position 47,851,283 of record NC_053145.1, read on the forward strand.
AGAGTCTTTTCTAAGTATGCTTTTTGTGATAGTCCTAATACCCCCTTTGTTCTATCTCGGTGAATTTCAATTCTCAAAACAAATGAAGCTTCACCGAGATCTTTCATATCAAAGTTTGAGGACAAGAATTTCTTTGTCTCCAGTAGCAGACCAACATCGCTACTAGCAAGTAGAATGTCATCCACATATAGAATCAGAAAAATAAATTTTCCATTTCTGAACTTTGCATAAATGCAATTGTCCTCCTCATTTTCTTTAAATCCAAATTTTCTTATGGTTTCATCAAACTTTAAATACCACTGCCTAGAGGCTTGCTTTAATCCATAAATGGATTTCTTCAAGCGACATCCCATATGTTCTTTTCCTTTCACGACAAAACCTTTCGGTTGAGCCATGTAAACATTTTCATACAGATCCCCGTTAAGAAACGCCGTCTTTACAACCATCTGATGTAATTCTAAGTCATAATGTGCCACCAATGCCATTACAACCCTGAAGGAATCTTTACATGAAACCGGAGAAAAAGTTTCGTTATAGTCTATCCCTTCCCTTTGCGTAAAGCCTTTTTGCCACGAGTCGTGCTTTGAACCTTTCTACATTCACTTTGGAGTCATGTTTTATCTTGTAGACCCATTTACAGCCTACTGTTTTGGCTCCTTTAGGAATTTCTTCTAAGTCCCAAACACTATTGGAACTCATTGATTTCATCTCATCCTTCATATCTTCCAGTCATTTAGATGAGTGAACACTTCTCATGGCTTCTTCATATGAAGTGGGATCACCCTCCATATGAACCTCTTCTGTATTATAAACTTCATAGTCGCTAGAAATGTCCGACTTTCTTTCTCTTTGTGACCTTCTAAGTGCCACTGCTTGTGGCACATTTTGTGCTCAATTTCTGGCACATTTTCCATAGGGGGCTGTAGCTCCTCCTCCTCATGTCCAACCGCGGGTTCAGGCGGTTCCTGGATGACAGGTTCCAAACCTTCGCTCACTGTTGGTATGGGTGGAGTTGTGACAGGTGTTGTCACCGTAGTATCTGGAATAGTTGGCGCAGCAACAACCGAAGAAGGTACTGACGTCACTATTTCAGGAACTTTTGGTGCAGCATCAACAGGTAGTGAGAAAAATGGCTCTTGAATCATAGGAGTAGGCACATACACCCGCTTCTCCTCAAGGTCAATTTCTCTAGATACCATGCTCCTCCTGATCATTTCATTTTATAGAAAGATAGCATGTCTCGTTTCTACGAACTTTGTATGTCTGTCTGGACAGTAGAAACGAAAACCTTTCGACTTTTCAGGATAGCCTATAAAATGGCAGCTTACAGTTTTGGGATCCAGTTTTCCAATATTTGGATTAAACACTTTAGCCTCAGCTGGGCTCCCCCAGACCCATAGGTGAGTCAGTGAGGGTTCTCTTCCTGTCCATAGCTCATACGACATTTTGGGCACCGATTTGCTTGGCACTATGTTGAGAATATGGATGACGGTTTTTAACGCCTGCATCCACAGACTCAATGGCAATGTGGAATAACTCATCATACTGTGCACCATATCCATTAGTGTACGGTTGCGCCTTTCAGCTACTCCATTTTGCTGAGGCTCCCCCGGTGTAGAGTATTGGGCAACTATACCATTTTCCTGTAAAAACCTCGCAAAAGGTCCAGGAACTTGTCCATAAGGGGTATGTCGACCGTAGTACTCCCCTCCACGGTCTGATCTTACTATTTTAATTCTTTTGTCAAGCTGATTTTCAACCTCAGCTTTGAATATTTTAAATTTATCTAATGCTTCAGATCTTTCTTTAATTAGATAAATGTAACCATAGCGGGAGTAATCGTTTGTGAATGTTATGAACGAATCATAGCCATCCACACTTTTCACAGGAAACGGTCCACATATATCAGTGTGAATTATTTCTAATGTTCCTGCACTTCGTGTGGCACCCTTTTTTATTTTCTTTACAAATTTTCCTTTAATGCATTCAACGCATTGTTCAAGATCAGAGAACTCTAACTGTGGAAGAATTTCACTCTTTACTAATCTTTCAATTCTCTCCCTCGATATATGGCCTAAACGACAGTGCCATAATTTCGATGAAGTATCTTGAGTTCTCTTTCTTTTCTTTGTTTCTTTCTCTGACAAGGATTCATGCACATTCACATTACATATAGAATGCACTTTATCACGCATAGATAATAAATAAAGATCATTGTAAAGGAAAGCATCACCAATACAATTATTATCAAACCATAGTTCACATTTGCCATTCGCAAAATGACAACCAAAACCATCTGTGTCTAAGAGTGATACACTGATCAAGTTTCTTTGAAGCGAAGGAACAAATAAAACATCTTTTAATACAAGCATGAAACCATTAACTAGCTCGAGGGAGACATCGCCAACAGCTTCCACATCTGCTTGTACTCCGTTCACGACTTTAATTTGTCTTTCGCTTCTTAGCGTAGTCCTTGTTGAACGGAATCCCTGTAAAGAATTTGCAACATGCACAGTTGCACCAGAATCAATCCACCAAGTAGATTTAGAAAACTGTATATACAGGGATTCATTAACAAATGAAATTACATTCTCACCATTCTTTGCCATTATCATCTTTAAGTAGGCGGGATAATCTGCTTTACGATGCCCCTTGTCATAACAGTGGAAGCACTCATCTTGAGCTGGAGGACGCTTCTGTTGCTGATACATCTGTGGCATAGGGGCTTTGTCTTTGGCTTTAGAAGAAGAAGCAGCATGGAAAGACCTTTTCTTGTTATTATGCACAAAATTGACAGACCCACCATTTTGTTTCTTGAGTCTATCTTCCTCTTGTGCACACATGGCAATTGCATTTTCCATGTTCCGCTTCTCTGGCTATGAGTTATAGTTTACAACGAATGTTGCAAACTCTTTTGGCAGAGAAGCGAATACCAAGTGCACCATAAACTCTTCTTTGAGGTCCAAGTCCATTGGTTTGAGCTTGGAGTTCAAAGCACACATCCCCATGATATGATCTCTTATTGTACCGGCATTGCCATAGTACCTCTTTGTGACCAACTGCTCTATGATCTGTGTGGCATAAGTCTTTGAAGAACCAGTAAACTGATTCTTTATCTTTGCAAGTTATTCTGCAGCTGAATCACACTCTCCAATTGAACCCAAAATGTTAGGATCAATTGTGTTCTTTATAACTGCCACACATGTCTTGTTGGCGTTATTCCACTTTATCTTTTGGAGATCATAAACCATCTTTAAAGTAGCATAGTCCCTTTGCTTTTCCTGCCACTCAGCATCAGTATCAGATTCTCCTCTCACTGGAGCCGGTGGCTCAGTGGGCTTTGGAGTGGTGATTATTTCATCCACCTCTCCACAGACGAAAGCAAGATCAACCTTCTTGATCCATTCGCCATAGTTGTCTCCTTTTAGAGTTGGGATGTGATTGATGAATCACATCAAGTTCATCCCCGCTGAAAATTTTAAAAAATAGTGAGAATATAATAACAACAATTGCATGTAATAATTCCAACGTTGGTTAAAATAGAACATACAACTATTTATGCAATTAAATCTATATCACCGTTGGGCAGAAATAGAAATAAATGCACAAAAACTGTACCAAAAATTATAATACTGCTATTAACAACGTTGGTCAGAGAATAACAATATCATAATTCACTTCTCAAGAAAACTCTTTAAACATGCTCTGAAATTTAATTGTCTCGTTGGTTCGAATTAAATTAGAGAGCAACAATATAAACTTTGCAGCGGAAACATGTAAAATTCTATTTTCAGAAGCAATACTATGGACTTTTATCTCTAAACAATGTACACGTTGGTGTAAAATTGAATAGAGATCAAACTATAAACAAATTCATACAAAAAACTATTGAAAAAGCTTCTGAAAAAATAGAAAAAACCAATTAAAACTTTCACTGTTCAAGCGGCCCGGGCGAGAATTCGGCCCGATCCACTCGGCGCGCACGGAGCTCGGGCCTTCGGCCCGACAGCCAACGGGCAGGCCACCAAAACAGCCCAACGCGGCGCCCCTCTTGGGCCGTATTCAGCCCGTTCGCCGCCGCGTCGCCCCTGACCGTCGGATCTGAATCCGACAGCCGCCAGCACGCCTCGCGCGACCAAAACCGGGCGACGCCGGCTCCCCCTGAACCCTAGCGGCATTTCTCCCTCCCCCTTCTCTCTCCACGCGCACGGCGGCGGCTCTCTGGGCGGAAGAGGGAGCGACCGGCGCCGCCGTCACCCCCTTCGCCGGCGCGCGCGCTCTCCCGTGCGGGAGCGCGCCGTCGTCGAGCGGGTTGGCGGTGGAGCCCTTTCCGGAGTACCCGCACGCGCGGAGTCCGGCTCTGTGCTGCTCGCCGACGAGCGGCGGAGCGGGTCCATCCCGTGCGCCGGCGTACCGGCGTCGCGGGTGCCCTTGATATGCTGGCGACCAGAGCCTAGGTAAGCCTCGCCGTCTATGTTCTTTGGCTAGGGTTAGGGTTTGCCACTTTTTCGATCCATGGCCGATTTTCAGTTTCTGTTCTTGATTTCTTTCGATTCGTCTTTGAATCATGCTTTCCCCTACTCGACGACTGATACCATTGTTAGCTTTAGGATCACACTAGTGCACGGATCAGTGAGGATTTCTCTATCTTTTATTGATCTGAGTATAAGAAGTACCTAGATCTACACAAGTACACACAGAGAGAAAGAGAGAGGGAGGGGTAGAGGACCTTCAGCGCCTGCAGAAGAGCTTGAGCCGGCCATCTCGGGTTCGTTGATGGAGATCCGCTCAAAGGCAGCGACGAGTGATGCAGCGAGGTCGTTGCCGGCGCGACGGTGTCGAGGACGATGGCAGCGACGGCGGGATGGAGCTGGCGGTGATGAAAACGATGAAGGTGGGGCTTCCCGTTGCTCCAGCGCTCCCTCTAGATCGGTTAGGGTTTTGGGGATGTGGGTGAGGGTGCTAGCGGCGCGGCGAACCTCGTGCCGTGTGCCCGGCCCTTCACCCCCTTTTAATCTAGCGCTGTACAGCAGGGGCCCACCAACCATTAAGGGTTGGACGCCCTCGATCAAGGCGCAGATCAAGGGCCTAAAAGATCGTTGGGCTTATTTAGTAGGAGATCAATCTAACAACTCTTACCTTCACCGCTCGCCGGCTCGCCGCAGAAATAAAGAAACGACATCTCCTAGTGTATTTTCTGTCCGCAACGGGAAAATTCAACAAATACGGTCGCTGTGGCACCGTATTACTATTATTTTTTCGAAATGGCAGTCGAGGTTCGTACGGCAGCTGCAGATTTGCGACGCCACCTGGCAACCGAATTCATATAAGCTTTGCACCGCGTTGGGGATGGTCACACAAGATCTTCAACGAAGCGCGAGCGACTCTACCAGAGGCACTCTGCCGCGCCAAATGGACACCCAGCTAAAAACCTCCTTGATTTGCTTAAAAAAAACTCCTTGATTTGCTTGATTCGCGTTGGTGTGGAATGGAACTATGGAAGTAACAAGCTCCACACGCTGATAGCACGAGTCTAAATATTAGAAAACAATGGTCCTCGCCAAAAAAAAGCAAGGGTAAATATCGAAATGTAATTGGCACGAACCCAATCTTTCATCTCTCTCTTTTTTTGTTTATTTCAGAGGTCACGACTCACGTGCCTCACTGCTCATAGACTATTATCTTGAATCGCCGTGGCTCGTGTGCCCCGCTGCTCAGCCTAGCATCGGATCCCGGGAAAAAAAAAAACGAACCAGTCGAGACCAGGACGCACTCCGGGCCTCCAACTGCACGTTTGTAACCAACCAGATCCAAACCCCCTGTCGCGCTAGGGGAGAAACAGGAAAACGCCGGGCACGCTGCTGTGCTGCCGCCCTTATCCTGTGGGGGTGTAGTGTAGCCGGGTAGCCGGAGATGATGGGCAGTTTTTTCTTGTCCTGGGCGCCTGGCGGTAGCCTGCACGTGCGCCCGGAATAAAAATCACGGAGCAGTTTGGGCCAACGTGAGTACGTGACAGCGCCGTTCAAGGCAGCTGCTGCCGGCATTATTGTTAACGAGTACTCAGTCGTACTCCTACTTAACTCTAACCGCGCCCTAGCTCCTGAGGCAGCAGGCGCAGGAAAAATAATCTAATCGCCGTCATTAAATTAACCCCGTCGGTAGGCGGGTCGCGTCGTTCCCGTTACACCGGTCAATACTCCTGGGAATGGATTGGGCATAATCCAAATCCAATTGGATTTTGGCACTTGGACTTTATTGGATTTGGATCTAGTTGCATATGGACATTCATTTGAGTTGGGTGTGATAGGATTGGATTATGTTGGATAAAAAGTATAGGATAATTCAAATCTTATTGGACTAACGAAGGCAGCCGATGAACGTGAGGCACTAACGTCGAGGACGGAATGGTTGTCGCCTCCCCGGATCCCGCTCGGAAGGCCCTCTCACAGTCACAGGCGCGCACGACCGGCTACTCGCCGCGCACGCAGTCCTCGACTCCAAGCACGCGGGCGCGCACGACCGGCGGCTCTCCGCGCACGCCGTCCTCGACTCCAGTGTGGGGTGCGCACGACTGGCGCCTTTCCGCGCACGCCGTCCCCGACTCCAAGCGCGCACAACCGGCAGCTCGCCGTCGCCGCACACGCCGTCCTCGATTCCAAGCATGCGCTCGGCTTCTGCGACCGGTCCATGATCTGGCTAGCCAGCTGCAACCCGCTCTGGAAGACCTTGCGGACTGGTGCCATGCGGCGACACGCGCTAGCTGTCTGGGAGTAGAAGGTGCGAATCGTAGTGGCCTACCTCCGCGGCCACGCCGGCGTACGTGGAGGCGGACGTTAAGGAAGCGGGAAGCCGTGTATGGCAGCGTGATCAACCTCGTCGCGAGCGTGCTCTTCTCCGTGAACGTCGTCGACGTCCGCGCAAGCGCACCGCCGCAGAGCCTGCAAGCGCTTATGACAGTGCTCATCTCGTTAAGGCATAAATTGGATTTGTTGGATGGATAGTTATGTAATTTAGATTGGATTGGACAGGATTGGATGATGAGGACAATCTATCTGGACTGGATTGGAGGATAGCGTGATATCAGTTGGATATCGTTAGTTGGATTTTGGATGATGATCCATTTCCAGGAGTACCGGTCAACCGCCCGTTGGCTGAGCTGATGCGCGCGAGCACAGGGCACGGGCTCAGGGCTCCCGGCGGGATCCCAGGCCCGGCTCGCCGTCGCCGAGCCATCCAGCACCATCCACGGCGCGGCGGACCGCGCTGCCGGGCGGCGGCGCAGCAGCCCAGAGCAGAGCACGACGCGGCTGTGCCTCCACGAGACCGCACGAGTCCACGTGCGCGCCGTCCCGTTTGGCAGCAGGCGCGCGGGGCCCAGGAGACAGACAGAGGGGCGCGGAGACGGAGCAGCGGATCGCGGCTGGGAACGCGTATGTTACGGCGGAGACGGGACGGGGCGGGGCGGGACATGACCCCCGCGGCCACGGGCCACAGCCTATGATGAGCATGAGGTATGATGATGATACGATCCGGTCCGGGTCACATGCCATCTTTTATTGCCCTCGGAAGAACCATAAATCGGCACAGGCACGGGCCCCCTGCACGAGCCGGCCTCGCGTCCCCCACACCCTGGTCGATAGTTCACCACCAGCTGTTTCACTGGGAGTCAAAGGCTGTGACTAGAAATTTGGACATGGATTTTTTCTGAAAAAAAAAATAGATTTTTGGACATGTATTCCCAAGCACATCTCTGATAGTTTGATGCTTAGCAAGGTGGCAACTACTCTAAACTGACAAATCGCCACTCCCCCATGATTTCGAAACATGGGTTTGTACTTTCGAACACCATGCTGGTAATGTGATCTTTTCCGCATACCATCTTACCTTAGCTGCCAATCGTCCCAAACAAACATTATTCTCATCCAACTTTGGCAACTTCTTCATTGAAAGAAGTGTTTTTTTTTTCACTTCTTCATAATACTGTGCAACTTTCATAATATGAGATGAGATGCATATTGTTTTGAAAAATAGAAGAAAAATTATTATTAAGTAAATACAGGATATCTGAATATAATTCAGAAAATATTACTCATTATACTGTGATTTTTCCGCGAGCACATCATACCATGATTTATGGTGTATATATGCCAGAACTAAGTAGGCTTTAACTAGACCTGCTTTATGTCTAGTTGTCTACGACGGTGTTTTTGCATTTTTACGAGTACGTATAGTTAAAAATTATGCCAAACTATTTGTCACTCAGAACTTTACATAGAAGAAATATAAGCTTTAGTTTCGGACACATGAATTTAGGAAAAGATTCAAAATTTAAGGGTATTTCCTGTCTTTTTTTTGAAAGGAGGCATTTCCTTTCTTGAAAGTCGATACATGGTCTCAACAAGCTCAAGCGAGTCAGCACTTTCTTCGAACAAATTTATTTGTTGGCCTATGCAGTCGCATCCATCAAAACTAGATGTACATACCATCATTTACCTTTCTACCCCCCCTCCCCCTTCGGAACTACGCAAGCTCAGATTTCTCAAATCGTGCACATCACAAACATCACCGGGAAAACGTCAAACTTAAAAAATGGGGAAAACATACGATTTCAAAGAAGAAAACTAAAAAAATAACACAAACATCGTTTTTTTTTGGGGAATGGTTGGGACCGACTCGGGAGCAGCTCACAGACGATTCTCTGACCACCTTCCCCTCTCCCAGGCTCCCCTGACCCTGATGCCACCTTCTCCTCCCCCATCACACACGGGACACAGCTCAGCAGCATCATCGCATCGCGCCCCCGTCTCCATTTCTCTGTCTCTCTCCCGGTCTTAAAAATCCAACGCGGCCGCCGGACGCGCATTGCTCTTCCTCCCTGCCTGGTTCGTCTCCCCGCCCCCACTTCCCCCTGCTCCTCCCCTTCTTCCCCGGGGGCCGGGCGTTCTTGGAGCCGGAGGTTCTGGAGTTGCTGCTGCTGCTGCCGACGCTGCTGGCGGTGGTCCCGTAGCTGGCGGTTCGCAATGGGGAGGAGCAGCCGCGCCTGCTCCGTCCTTGGCTCTGCCCTGCTCCTCCTCCTGCTCTCGCTCGGCTCCGCCGCCGCGCAGAAGGGCTCCACCTGGAAGACCCTGAGTGGTAAGCTCGATTCGCTGCGCCTCACGTCCTTTCTTGCAAGTTCCGCAGCATGTGCGTATGTGATCTGTCGATCTGGGCCGATTTGCTGCTACTCGTCGCATAAAGATCAGTTTTTTTCTTGGAAACTGCAAATTTGGTTTTGTCATGCTGTTTGGGCTGGATCTTTAGGACGAGAACAGGTTGGATGCGCATTTTTTTTCTATTGGAGCTCAAGCTTCTATTTTCTTAAAATAGTTTTGCTGGTCATCAGTGCTCTTTGGGGAACTAGATTTCTGATTGGAAGCTTGGGGCCGGCCATGATGCTTACCTTTTACTTTCTAGAAAATTTCCACGGTAGCCTTTCCAGCTGAATGACATTTGGTTAGAATACGTTAGCAACCTCTTCGGGATTATCTTACATAACCATGCTCGAGTACAAAAGCCTATGAAAGCAATCATTTTCACTCTTTAAGTGAGAAATACCAATACGTGTGAAATAACTAGCTGTAGGCATTTTACTATTCATTCGGTTGGTTGCTTGTGGCCCATAGGGATTGTTTGTTGCGAGAAGAGTGGATCACTTATTCACTTCGATGGATATGGATTCGAGCTTGATTTCACTCTTAACAGAGATAATGGCCGGTAATCTGAGAGGGTCATGCGTGTTGGCCGTCTGGTAATTTGGGCTTTCTCTTACCTGCTGTGGCAGTGCGTTCCTCAAGCCTAACACTAACAATCATCTCATTGTTTCAGGCAAGGCTCCAGCAATTATTGCCAAGGGCGGGTTCTCAGGCCTTTTTCCAGATTCCAGTGGTCTTGCTTATCAGTTTGTTGGATTTGCTAGCTCTCCTGACACAGCTATCTCGTGCGATGTTTGGCTGACCAAGGATGGAACTGGCATCTGCCTTCCAAATATAAATATGGATAACTGTACCACAATATCCGATCATTTCCCACAGGGGAAGAAGACCTACAATGTTAATGGTGTGTCTACAGCAGGATGGTTCTCTGTGGACTTTACAAGCGCTGATCTGCAAAATGTAACCTGTAAGTACAATCACAAACTTGTACTTCGCTAATGTCTTGAGCATTTAGATCTTCTGAAGTGTAATAGACTAATAGCTCTTTTTTTCTTCTGTGTACATTGGAAGAAAAACATTCAGATGTCTGTGCATATAATCTTATACTGTTACTTTACCAATGAACCTGTCTTGCTTGTCTAACTCAGTTTGTTATTTACAGTGAAGCAATCAATCTTGTCCCGTCCGTATTACTTTGATGGTTTATTGCCAATAGTTCCTGTTGAAGCTGCTTTGTCCCAATTTAAGATCCCTGCTGTTTGGTTAAATGTGCAGGTAGGATTCAAACTTAACCACTTGCATTGAACTACAAATTAGGATTTCTCTCACCTAAACATTTGTTTTCTGCACATTGCAGCTTGACAGTTTCTACAGCCAGTTTAAGCTCAACATGAGAAGCTATATCCTATCTCTAACAAAACAATACATCGTTGACTACATCTCATCACCTGAAGTGAACTTCCTCACCAGCATATCTGGAAGAGTTAGCAAGAAGACAAAGCTTGTGTTCCGATTTCTTGATGAACGCTCTATTGAGCCATCTACAAACCAGACATATGGTTCAATGTTGAAAAATCTAACATTTGTCAAGACTTTTGCTTCTGGAATACTTGTCCCTAAAAAGTATATCTGGCCTGTCACACCAGATAATTATTTGCTGTCCTATACTTCAGTCGTTGATGATGCTCATAAAGCAGGGCTAGAAGTCTATGCTGCTGGTTTTGCAAATGACTTTGCTATCAGCTACAACTACAGCTATGATCCATTGGCAGAATACCTTTCCTTCGTTGATAATGGTGCCTTCTCTGTTGATGGTGTATTGTCTGATTTCCCTATTACCCCTTCAGAGGCAGTCGGTGAGTTCCCTTTAATCCTTTCTTTATGATGCAATAAGGAAATATTTGCTGGCCACTTCATGTAATCAACCTGGCGTATTTGTCAGCTTGATATTTCATTTAGAATAGTTTGATTATAATAGTGGTCCACTTTTCAACTTTCCCAAGCATCTTCAAACAAGTTGGAAGAAGTAGTATGGATCATGGCTTTCTCTAGTCTTGATTCCTTTTTTATCCGTGCAGGTTGCTTTAGTAACCTTAACAACAGCAAGATACATCATGGTATGCTTGCTTCCTTTGTCAGATATGTTTAACTTAACCCATTTAATAATGTTACTGAACTTCAGCTTTCACATTGATGTTGCAGCTAAACCTCTAGTAATCTCTCACAATGGTGCCAGTGGTGACTACCCAGACTGCACTGACCTAGCTTACCAAAAGGCAGTTGCTGATGGTGCGGATGTCATTGACTGTCCTGTTCAAGTGACCAAAGATGGCATACCAATTTGCATGAGTTCCATTGACCTGATGGATGTTACTACTGTTGCAAAATCACAATTTGCCTCGCCAGCAGTTACCATAACAGATCTTAAGCCTGTTCCTGGAGTCTTTACTTTCAACCTCACTTGGGATGATATTTCGAAGAACCTGAGTCGTAAGTCTATCTGACCTCTTTTTTGTTTCTTGTTCTACAACTGATTACCTAGTGAGCTACCAAAGGCCCATCTGTGATCTTTCTACAATTGTTGTGCATTTGTTTTGAGATTGACATTTTCGTATTTACAGCCATGATATCAAACCCACTGAGCAAGTTCCAACTATATAGAAATCCAAGAAACAAGAATGCCGGGAAGTTTATGAGACTATCAGACTTTTTGGCCTTTGCAAAAGATAAGGATTTGTCTGGAATCATGATCACTGTAGAGGTAAGAATTTAATAACACATGCTGGGTTATAGCTAGTATGAACCTAATTTGAGTGACATTTAGCTAAATCGTGGTGCTGGCTTTTAAATGGCTTGGCTTTACAGTTCCATAACTCCAGTGATGACACAAAGATCAGTCCCCTTTCAGCACTTCATCCAAAGTTTTATTCCCTTTTCGTTTTTTGCAGCGTGCTGCATTCATGGCAGAGAAGCTTGGATTTGGTGTGGTAGATGCAGTGATCAAAGCCCTTGATGACTCTGGTTACAGCAAACAGACTACCCAGAAAGTTATGATCCAGTCAACGAACAGCTCAGTTCTAGTGAAGTTCAAGCAGGAAACCAAGTATGACCTTGTCTACATGATCGAGGAAGATGTCAGAGATGCTGCGCCTTCCTCCCTTGCAGACATCAAGAAGTTTGCTAGTGCTGTTTCTGTCAGCACCAAATCCATTTTCCCAACGACCAATCAATTCTTGACAAACCAGACCAATAATCTCGCTACATCCCTTCAATCTTCTGGCCTCCCAGTTTATGTTTATCTGCTCATGAATGAGTTCGTTTCTCAACCATATGACTTTTTCTCAGACGCCACCGCACAGATCAATGGTTATGTGCAAGGTGCTAAAGTTGATGGAGTCATCACAGATTTCCCTGGGACTGCTCACAGATACAAATGTATGTTCTTGATTACATTTTCATGTATTACCTTATCCTTAGCATTTCAGATCCATGTAATTGTCACTGAATTTGTTGCTAACCTCGTGCATTGAATTTTAATTTCTGCAGCGAACTCTTGCATGGGAAAGAATGCACCGGACTTTATGCGGCCTGCGCAGCCAGGGGGCATCCTTTCAGTCATGGACCCAGGTGCTCAGCCGCCAGCGGCAGCCCCAATGCCGCTCTTGACAGACTCTGACGTTGCAGAACCACCCCTACCTCCGGTCAGCAACGCCACCACAGCTTCGACGCCTTCCCATGCTGGCCTCAGAGTGAAGACCGATGTCTCCATCCTCATCACATTGCTGATGCTATGTGCTTCTCTCCTGATTTGAAGATAGTCCTGCACATGCGGCATGGGGCGTTAGAGCTCGAATGAATTCATATCGAGTTGCTAATAGCTATTCTTTCCACCACTTCTATGTAGCAATTCTTTTTTTGTTTTGTTTTGCGGAATTTGGGGGATGTGGATGTTCAGCTTGATACCTCGACGGTGGCACTTGTGTGTGCTGCTCGTAGCAACATTTTGGTACATATGTGTGGTGATACATTGTTCGGTGTTCAGGTCACCTTTTTCCCTGCCTGCCCTTTGAATTCTCATTGTTATGATTCACATTTCACTTAGGTCCCGTTTCGATACTAAGAATTGGAAAAATCTGGATTCTGTTTCCATTCGTCAGTGAATCAAAATCAGCAGTAATTGAATTTAAGTTTCAAGTATTCCTGTTTGGTAACACTTGGAATTATAAGAAATAAATCTGAACTCTCCGTGTCCACCGTGTGTGATGGAAGAAAATCAATCGGAAGCTCCTTTGGAACCAGATCGCAATAGACTGCAATGTAAAATCCAAACGAAATGATTTAGATTAGCACGAACTAGCAGGTATGAGATCTCACAGCATGTGATGGAGCAGGCGCACAGCATCGCACATCAAAATTGCGCATGGCGAGAAAGGCGGACGCTGATGATGGCGGAGTCGCCGGCAAGCAAGACACGAGATCATCTGAGGGAAGGGGAGGGCCTCATCATCTGGTTCGAGAAGGCCGGCGTCGTGTGCGGGAACAGCAGTGGCGAGAAATCCGTCGAGGCACGAGAACACGGGAAATTCCACACGAATGACGGGGCGTGGGGGTGGAATCAGAGCCTAGTAGAGATCAGACAACTTGGAATTTCAGATGGAAACTCTGATTTTGATTCTACGGAAAGTTAGCCAAACACATTTGTGGAAATCCGTTTCCAATTCCGCAATTCTTGCCCCAATTGAAGGGATCCAGAACTGAGCAATCATCATGATTTATTCAGTCGTTCTTATCTTCAATTTGTATAGATGTAAATAAATTGGACTATGAAATGCTCATAGGAAATTTGGTCTGGAGCAGGCAGTGATGCCTCAATTCTAGGTTGTGCAACGAGTATTTGTTTGTTAAGATGCACGACAGCATGAGTTACCTAGCAACCGTCAATCCGCATCCAACGGCTGGACATCACCATCACCCTCCATCGGGACGCGAGCGATGCTGCGTTCACTGCATACCGTGGGTTGCGCGAGTGGCCACGGTTGCCGCAGCCAGCCGCCGTGCCCGCCGCCCATGGCGCCTGCCGCCTCGACGCCGGCGACGGCCACGGCCGTGTACGTGGCGGCGGTGCCGCTGCGGGCGCCCAAGGGCCCCGGCCAGCTGCTGGTGTCGGTGGGCTACTCGCTGGGCCTGTGGGACCTGCAGCACTTCATGGTGGTCCTCCGGCCCGACCCGCCCGGACGCAGGCGCTGGTTGAAACGATCCGGGTTTTCAAAAAAAGAACTCGAATCCCTGTGTCGTCGTAATAGTCTTTGGATCAATAGCTATCACATACAGAACTCATTTCAGACAGTTGTAAGGATCGATGGACCAAGAGAGGGGGTGAATTGGGCCTTTTTCAATTTCTAAAACAAGGTAAAGCAACCTTAGCCTATGCAATACTAGTAGGGCACCAATTCACCAACCGGATAACTAAGCTACCTACACAAGCTAAGAGAGATAAAAACAAAGTAAAGCCTAGCAAGGTAGAGCTAAGTTATGATCTCTAAGTCAAGCACATGAGTAAATTGCATGAAAGAAAATGCTTGAATAAAGAGAGTGGACAAGAGACGACCGGATTTTTTCCCGTGGTGTCGATGTGTTGGCACACACCACTAGTCCACGTTGTGACACTCACTAAGAGTCTTGTCACCTCCCATGTCACCGAGACTTGGGCGCTCACTAAGAGTCTCCGTTCACCATCCCGGCGTGGTGGAGCTCAAGCCACATGCAATCTTCTTCTCCGGGCTCCCACAATCCTTGGCAAGCTCCGCGAAAAACACCCCGATCACCAAGATCGCCTAGGTGATGCCAATCACCAAGAGTAACAAGCTAAGGCCTTCACTTGAGCAAGAACCGATCACCAAGAACGGATGCACACTAGCTTTTCTCTACTCAAGTCCTTAATCTTACTTCTTGATTGATTGAATGCACAAGTATGTGAATGATGAAGCTCAATGTGGCTCTTGACTATAGTATGAGTGTATGGATGTTGCCTGGTGTCAAGAGTGGGCGAAATGACCCATTGGAGGGGTATATATAGGCAGCTCACACAAATAGAGCCGTTGGAGAAAAGCTGCCAGAAAACTGCGTAGCGCCGGTTAATCCGACGTCCCTCCATTTGTCATCGTCGGTTTAACCGGTGAATGTAAACTGCCTCTTCTGAAAACTAGCCGTTACAACTTGGGCAGATTGACCGACGTACCATCGGTTTAACCGGTGAGTGTAGTTGTCCACTGATCCACTGAAAAACCAAGTCTCTGGACAACTGCACCGACGTTAACTCAAACCTATCGTCGGTTTAACCGGTGAGTACAACTTTTGAATTCCTCTGAAAAACCATCTCACTGGTCAATTGCACCGACGTCTTGATTTAAACAGCGTCGGTTTAACCGGTGTATAGAACTTGAAATACCCTGGAAAAACCAACTCTGGACTAATGCACCGACGTTAATTTCAAACACGTCGGTTTAACCGGTGTATTGAATTTGTCCAGACTCTGCTGACTTCGTTTAACCGACGTATAGAAAATTGAGAGCGTCGGTTAAACCGGTGTATAGACTTTTTCTGATTTTGTCTTTTCTGATTTGAGTCTTGAATGAAATCCAAATATTCTTGAGATATAGTTTGAGAACCACTTATTTGAACTTCTAGAAACCTGAGTGACCATAGTGTGCATCCATTTTCAAATGACCATGTCCATGCTCAAGTTACTAAGCCTTAATCCCTCTTAATAGTGCGATCACTACAAAACTATAAAACCTATACTAACCTAAGTGTCCTTCTCAACCTTGTGACACTTAGGACTAGAAAGATCCTTAGCCTTGACATATATAAGTTGAAAACCGAGATCGCCTTTTAGAATAACCGAAATTGAGGGGCCTCTTTTGACATATGACCAAATGAGCGATAATGATCTATTAAGCTGCACAAACTCATTAGTCACAATAATGGTTGTCATTAATCACCGAAACATACCTTGAGGGCCTAGATGCTTACAATCTCCCCCTTTTTGGTGATTGATGACAACACAAACATAAATAATGAGAGAGCGAGAAAGATAAAGCAGGATAAACACAAGCAAACTCGAAAGCAGGACCAAAGAGCTCAACGGCTCAAACGAAATCCATAGATATGTCTCAAAGAACGGCATACTCAAGCGACAAATGTACATATCCATGAATTAACACCAAATGTGATACAAAGAATCAAAGTCATGATAACTACGAGCTCTCTCTAGCTCTACCCTCCCCCTAACTCTGGTGCTCCCCCTAACACCTCTCCCCCTTTGGCATCAAAGCACCAAAAGGCGAGCTACGGGTCGTGCTGTCGTGGTACGGCGACGAAGCGGTCCGGATCGTCGTCGTCGGACGGAGAACTCTCACCCTCAGTGACAGACGGAAGCTGCTGGTCTGGGTCTGAGCTCACTGGGGGAGTAACTGTCGTGGAGGCTCTCGTGCTGGCACTGCCTGGTAGAGGGTCCGTAGAAGTCGTAACCGGGTCAGCAGAAGAAGTATCAATATCTGAAGAGGTGACTGCTGAGGCTGCCGGCTGCGTCGACTGTGGAAGCAGGGACTCCTCTACTGCTCCTCCCCCTGAAGGTGCTGCCTGAAGTGAGGAAGGGAGGGCGACCGACTGAACCGCTGACGGTGAGTCCTGAAAGAGTGTGGTCGCCGGCAGTGGTGAAAAGAGCGGACGACCGGCAGACCCAAATAGTGCTGACATCGAGAACGTGGTCTCCGGTGTCGCTGTAGTAGCTGGGGCTGCAGTAGGGGCTGGAGGAGGAGGAGCTGGTGTGACGGCAAGCTGAGGTGCTCCTACACCCTGAAGTCCGGGCTGCTGCTGCTGTGGGGCGAGTCTGGTGTGAGAGTAAAGCTGGGAGATCATCCCGAACATCGCCATCATGCCCTGCTGCATCTGCTGGAACTGAGCGTCTGTCCTCTGTGAAACTCTGTCAATGAGGCCGACAAAATGCTCCTCTGTCGCTGCACGCTCTCGGGCTGCCTCTCTCTGAATAGCAGCAAGCTGAGCCTCATGGGCTCTCCTGGCCTCCTCCTGTGCAAGCCTGTCCTCTCTCTGCTGAGTCACGAGCTGCTGTAGAAGTGCGGTGAGCTCGGACGGCTGAGACACCTGAGACTCAGAGACTGTAGCAGGTGCTGGTGACTCTGGAGCTGGCTCTCTAGACCCCCCTGCCTCGTGGTCGTGACTAGCTGGGGCTGCTGCAGGGAAGTACTCTACGTCCTCGGAGGAGTCTGACTCAAGCTCAGACCAGTGTATCTCATCGTCTCCTCCGGGAAGCTGTGCCTCGGCGGCAAGCAGTGCCTCGTCCTCCTGTGCCACACGGGCCTGTGCCTCTGGTGACAACTGCGCCATGGCAGCTCTCTCTGCCTGTCTGCCCCTCCTCCGGTCCTGTGGAGCTGTCGGTCGGTAAACTGGGAACCGGGGAGCCTCGTCGTGACGGTAGGGAGCGCTGATGGGTGACTCTGCTGACACAATCATAGAACATATATAGCTGATCCAGTGTGCAAAGGGAAACTGTCGCACCACACCCATCCCGTCTATGATCACATCCTCTATCTCAGCCAGAATAAAGTCAACTATGTCAAACGGCTCGTGAGTGAGGATGTGTAGAAGCAGGAGCTGCTGCAGTCCTGTAAACCCCTCTGGGTAGCCACTCCTCGATAGCAAAGTCCTCCGGAGTGCCATGTGTACTGCGTATGCCTCTGGGGTCAGCGGGCTGGGAACTCTGGCGTAGGAGGTTGGGAACGGCTGGCGGAAATACTGAGAGATCGCCTCATGAGAAAGTGCAATCCCGCCAATCATCGCTCTGCGCGGTGGATCTGCATCTCCGTAAACCATCTCATGCAGGGAGACGTCAACTAAGTCAACTCCGAGAATCCCTGCTATCGTCGCTCTCGACAAACCAAAGACCTGGCCTCCATAAACAAAGTGTACTGCTCGACGCTCGGGAGCAATCCAGGCCGTGGCATAGAAGACTCTGACCCAGTCCTCGATATACCTGTTCTGCTCAATCTGGAGTAACCTGGGCAGGCCCCTGAAGTGAGCGAAGTGCTCTCTGACATCTGCTCCCCCTGCGGCTGTCCTCAGAGACACCCAGTCAAGCACTCTGTGCGGGAAGATCCTGTGACCCCGCCTCTGGTAGGTCTCGTAGAAACTGGCCTGAAGAAGCGTCCAGAACCTACGGTCGACTCGACTGTCACGGGTCACGGGGAACCAGTCCTCCTCCTGAACACTCCACCTGAGCCTCTTGACCTTCGCCGCATTGGCCTTGGTCAAGTTCTGGAGCAGCACTGTAACATCCCGAAAATTGACTAAAATAAATCATGCGCTAAAGTTGTGTTTCGTCGTTGAGCTCGAGATCCTTCTAAATCCCTAAACCCCAAATCCCGAGATTATTTCTCTGTCCCGAACATCCGTTGTCCCATCCTCCTCTGCGCGCGACGCGCGCGTGGCCGACCAGCCGTAGACCACGCCGCGAATCCCGCCTGCACTCGACGCACGCGACCGTCGCGCGTGGCAGGCCGGGGCGCATCGCGTCGGCGCGAATCCTGCTCTTCCTCTCTCTCTTTTTCTTTTCTTTTTCCCATTTTCTTTTTCTCTTTTCTTTTCTCTCTCCTTCCTCCTACCCCGTGCGCTCGGCCCCCTCCCTCTCTGCTCCCGTGCGCCGCCCGGCCGCACTGCCCCTCCCCGCTCCCGGTCGCTCTGCTCCGCACGCGCCCGCAGGGGCAGTCCCGCGCCCCGGCCGCCCGCTGCTCACCGCGCACACCGCCCCCGGGGCATGCCCACGCGAACGCCCGCGCACACGCAGGCCCGGGGCTCACCACAACACCGGCCGCGGAGACGAGCCACGCCTCCGCCCGTGAGTGCTCACACCACCACCTCCCTACTCCCTGTTCCCGCGCGTTACAAGGCAACCCCGCGACCCGAGCCGTGCGCGCGCCCACGCCACGCCGCGGCGCCGACCGAACCACGCCGCCGGTCCCACTCGCCCGTACTCGCCCACAGCACCGGCGACCTCCGCACAGCGCCGCCTGCGACGGTTGACGCCTGCGCCGAGGCGTCGCATCACCTCGTCGCCCGCACGCAAGCGCGCCCCGCCGTTGACGCGCCGCCAGTGCTGCACAGCGCCCGTGTCGCCGCTCGCCGGCGCGCCCTCCCCTCAACCGACCTAGCTCGCCTATAAAAGGCACCCCGACGCCGCTTCACCACCCCGTGCCACCCTCCCCGAGCTCACTAACACCGCCACCGGAGTAGCCAGCGCCGCCGCCGCTCCAATTCACTCGCTCCTCTGTTTTTCCCCAAAAGCAGAGCCACTCCGTCGATCTCCTCGCCCAGATCATCTTAGTCCGATTCCCTTCGAGGTGAGCACCTCCCGACCATCCTCGACCAGCGCCAATCCACGCCCCTCCCTATTTCTGCCTGCGCTGAGCTCTCCACGAGCTCCCAGTCGCCATGACCATGGCCGCCGCGGCCGCCGTAGCCCACCTCCATCTCCCATGCCCGGACCTACCAAAATAGAACCTCCTCGTCCTCCTCTACCTCCCCATGCCCTCGGCTTTGAGAATGGAGGCCGGTAGCGCCGTTCCCGTGGAGCTCAGGGAGCTCGGGCATGCTGCCATGGCGTCGTGGCCAGGGAGAAGAATGCGACCTGTTATGTTCCTCTGTTGCCTCGTGAGCACGTGTGGGCTTGGTCGATTGTGGGTTAAGGCCCCGGATGCTGGGCCTCCCAGCCCAAATGCTCACGCCCACACACCCAAAAACTCACGCACTCCATTTCTATAAATTCCAATTTTCGGAATTTAATTAGAAGCCACCAAATACAAACCATATCTCCTCCATCCAAACTCCAATTCCATTGATTCTTTTTCCTACATTCCTATAAAATCATATACAAACCATTGTACCTATTTTTTTTTGTACAGTTCAGATATTTCCATAAATCATAATCAAGTCCTTTCCCTCCCACAAATAATTACAAACACATCCCTGAATCCCGGTTAGCCCCTAACCGCCTCTTTAACCAATCATTTCATGCGCCAAACGACCTCGGATCAACCTAAAACTTTACCACGCCTCTCATAACCTAATTTTGACCATGCCATTAGGAATCTACCCAAAAATATTACTCCGAACTCTATATCTTATGTGTTTTCGATTCGAGCTCGATGATAAATCTTTATTTTTTTTCTGTGTATTGATTGTGCGCTTGTTTGTGTGCGCTGTAGACCACGGAGTGAACGAAGGAGAGCCCGTCAACGAGACGTACTGTGAGCAGGAGAACGAGGACCAGTTCCGCGACCCCGAGCCCGAAGGACAGGACTTCCCCGAAGGCTTTGAAGATGGCAAGTTCAATCCCATCCTTTGATGCATGTTTCTGTCCTAGTTTTTATAAATACAACCCGATGGCCTGCTTTATAAAATTGCATATGTTTTACTTGCATGAAAACACGGTTGGATAGCCACCCCTTGATTTGTGATGACCATTCCTTGACCACCTAGATTAATGTCTGATTTTGTTTGGACGTTAATCGATATTAGAATGCTTAGGACTTTACTCATAATACTATTTGATTTATAAAGAAAATGTGTGCGTGTGGGAAGGGATAAAATGTGGATTTTCGAAAGATGAGTATGGGCGAGATGGACGGCATTTCTGTGTGATTTGCCGATTGGTGTGCTTATGCCTGTGTGGCTGGGCAAAGAAGGGAGATATCCATCTTGTCGCGTCTAAGGACCGAGTTGGTGTGTCATCTCACCTAACTCCACTATCGTGCAAACCACTCGACCGTTGTATGGGCAACGGCGTAGCATAAATCCCACTAGTTGGTGTGATAGCCATCAGGAGAGCTGAGAGCAACGGGTGACTAAGGAGAAGGGATAAGCCCAGAGTGACTTATGCCCGGTTATACCTAAGTGAATGGTCGATGACCCCTTGGTGCATCCCGTGATGGCTAGTCAGGCTTAGCTATGGTGGGTAATGGCTATGTTGGGATCTACACCGACACGACGGTGTTCGAGTTGTGGTATCCTACTTGTGGGTAAAGTTGCACACCTCTGCAGAGTTAAGAATCTATTCGAATAGTCCGTGCCCACGGTATTGGGCGAGTTATGGTGTGGTCACATAACTAGGGTTTCTTTGGGATGGGCTGGTGTGAGTTATTTTGGAATTGGTTCCGGCAGTTGTGCCGTGTGCTACGACGGACGGGGAGTCCGGTAGCAGTTTTAAAACCTGAACTCTGTGTTACTGCAAAAACTGATTTCTAAAAGGTTTTTCGTAAAATAAACCCCTGCATAAAATGTCGTTTTTCTGCAAATTAAACCGTAACCTTATCCTTGATTTACCTATGCATATTATTCTGTTATAACCCCTCCGTGGGTGTGGTTGGACTTGCTGAGTACGTTTGTACTCACCCCACTCTTACTTTTTACAGAAGAAGACCCGGACTTCGTACCAGACGACGCCGAGTAGGGTTAACGTTCTATACCCAACCTTGCCTGTGGAACCGGCCCTGTTGGGATGCCTCCGCTGTCGCAGTACTCTGAGCCCGTAGTAGACCCTATGTGGTTCGCGGTCTGGTGTTATGTCGTAGCCTGGTTAATTATTATTATCATCTGTATCGAGTGTCCGCCAAGGTTTGTAAGGTTTTGAACCATCTGATGTAATAAATGTGGCATCAGCCTCCTGGGACTGATGTTTTGTATCACATTTAAGTCTTCTCTTATGAGGGGACGCTTCAGGTGGTATCAGAGCCGTAGGTTGGCCGTAGGACGTGACCCTAGGAGCGAAACCCGTTTTCAGGACCTTTGACCTTAGGACTTTTCTATCCTTAATCCCTTCCTCACACAAATACTTACCTTGGGTTCTTGCCCTGTTCCAGATGGCTGACGATGGATGGATCGGCGGAATCTGTTTCGCAGAGCCCGGCCTTCCTAAGTTGTTGATACTCAGCCTGGAACGCGTTGGAGTTGTGGATCCGCCGGAGTTTCTTTACCGGGAGTACGACTCCAAGGGCACTCTTCGGTGTGACCTGATGATCTTCATAGCAAGGAGCACCCGCTACCCTGATGTGGACCCCTGGTTCATCTCCACCACTGGATTCCGTTTCCCGGACACCTATCGGAAAGCCGCCCGCAAAGCCCTGCGGCGTCTGCGTGTGATCTACAGGCATCACCTCCAGCGTACTCCTATGGGATTTTTCCCGCCGACTGAAGGAAGAGGACACACATGGATTGCCAGGATGAGAGGACTTGGAAGAGAAGAAGAAGACCTGGAAGACACGGTCTCTCACCTATCCATCTATCTCACCGGCCTGGATGAGCTCTATCGCGAGCAAGCAGCACAACTGAAACAGCAGGTCCACAGAGCAGAAAAAGCAACCCAGGAGATGGAGGAACAACGGTCGAGGACTTTCCATGCCGAGTATTGCCTAGCCGCCCTCCAAGTCCAAATGGATGAAAAAGAGGAAGAACTGGAAGAACAGCGGGCAAGAGCCACACGTGTCGAGGACTCGCTAGCCGCTCTCCAAGCTCGTATGCGGAGGTACGAGGCTCGCTGGGGAATAGGCGGATGGATAGAAGATGACGCAGAAGAAGAACCCGAAGAGGCTCAATGGGATGTAGGCATTCAGGCCGAAGAGGAAGAGCCCATGGAAACCCATTGGGATGTTGGAACTCAAACTGAAGAAGAAGAACCTGAAGAGACCCACTGGGATAAAGGAACTCAGACCGAGGATGACATGATGGATCAGTATCTCCCACTGAAGAAGCGCCCTCTTAGGATCGAGGAAGAGTCTCCATGATAGGAGTTGTCTCCAAGCTAGAACCTTTGCTCTAATAATAATCATGTACTCATGAAGTTGTACCCCCCATGACGCCATAAATAAAAATAATCTACCCCTTTGTGTACCTCAAATAATTGTGCAAGTTTTTCACCATATCTTTGTTTTCAGATGGCTGAGGAAGGATGGACCCAGGGCAACTGCCAAGCTGCACCTGGCTTCCCCAGTCTCTTGATCAACGCGCTGGAAAGCCTTGGCGTCACGGAACGCCCAAGGTACTACAGCAGAGAGTACGAGCATCATGGCACTCTCCGCTGCAGGGTGATCCTAGTCGTCGCCAGAAGTGACCGCTACCCCGACATCCTGTCATGGCGAGTGACTGCTGCAGGGTTTAGGCACCAGGACACCTATCCCCTAGCCATCAGGAAAGCACTTCGTTATCTGTGCCGGATTTTCGAAGGACACCTCACCCCCACACCAATGAGGTTCTTCCCACCAGCCATCAGGACACCAGTTTGGGAAGCTCGAATGAGAAGCCTGGAACGGCGCCGCCATGAAGAAGTCCTCTTGTACCAAGTAGCTACCTACCTAGCCTCCTTGGATCAGCTCTTTGACGAACAGGCCAACTTGCTGAGGGAACAGACCCATCGAGCCGAGCAAGCAGAGCTCGCGGTGAGACTGCAGCAGATCCGAGCAGTCCAAGCCGAGGCAAGAGCCGCAGCAGCGGTCAGCAGTGAAGCAGTTGCTCAGGAGAGCCTCAGGCAAGCCCGAGACCGGCGTATGCAAGAATGGACTAGTAGTGGAACCCCAGTCCCGGCAATAGGGGAAGACCATGTTCTGCTCGGAACGCCCGTCTTAGGATGGGGACCGCTCGATGGAAACCCACTAGCCCCACCCGAGAACCCTGGGAGGTCTACGGCCGCCGCCGCAAGAGAAGCCACAATGCAACCCCGGGAAAACGGAGGTCTAGAGGATGGCGAACCGGGACCACTCATTTCCCCGGAGGTCGTGTGTTCCTTTCCGAGGGAGGAACCCACTCAAGCCGATGAGTCAGCCTAAAGTGTTAGCGACCGTCAAGGGATGAAGCCGTGTGGTCCGACGAAGATCTGTGCCCCTTTTCTTTTGTAGTTGTGTACCCGGTTGTGTAGTACGCGTTTGGCCTTGCCCCTTGTTGTACCACCCTTGCTGTAATAAAGTTGCTTGTGCTTGTTGTTTGTGATGATTGCTTGTTGATTGTGTGCTTGCCGGCAGTAAATAGATACTGCCTTTTCAAAATTACGACTTAACCAACTTAAACATCACCTAATCTTAGTCCCAATCCGCTCGTTCTGCAGATGGTTTCCCGGAGCATCACAAGGGCCTCCCGAGTCAGGGACCCTGCAGCCGCTGATGCAGGAGTACACCCTGACGGGCAAAACCATCCTCAGGAAGAACAAGAAGTGAGTCAGGGTAGAGGAGAAAATCATGGTGCACAGCTGCCACCACCACCACCACCTTTCGTGGACCTGGCACAAGTAATCCATAACCAGACTCTCATACTGGAGACATTGGCCAATGCTCTAGTGAACAGGCAGCCACGAGAGCAGACCTTTAATGACAAGCTGACAGCTTTTCTGAGGGCCAAGCCACCCACTTTTGCCGGATCCAGCAACCCCTTGGATGCAGATGACTGGCTCCGCGTGATCCAGAGGAAGCTCGAGCCATTTGGGTGCCAGGATCGAGATAAAGTTCTTCTGGCTGCACATCAACTCACCGGGACTGCCTTAGCCTGGTGGGAGAATTACTGCGCTGCTGCCAGAGATGCCTCCACCATCACCTGGAATGAATTCGTGAGGGAGTTCCGCCGTTATCACATCCCCTCGGCCACCATGAAGTGCAAGGCAGATGAGTTCCGCGCACTTCAGCAGGGGAGTATGTCGGTGGAAGAATATACTCACCAGTTTTGGAGCTGTCTCGATATGCGCCAGATGAAGTGAACGACGACGAGAAGAAGCAGGACATGTTCAAGAAGGGGCTAAACCCAGAACTTAGGACCCTGCTCACTCCTCGGATCTATCCTGATTTCAACACCTTGATGAACAAGGCAATCCTCACCGAGAAGGCTAAGATTGATGAAAGGAAAGAGAACAAGCGCAAGTTTCTGGAGAGTAAGTCCCGCCAGCAGGATCGTTTTCAGAAGACCAGAAGTCTCAGCT
Source organism: Panicum virgatum (assembly GCF_016808335.1). Lineage (NCBI taxonomy): Eukaryota > Viridiplantae > Streptophyta > Magnoliopsida > Poales > Poaceae > Panicum > Panicum virgatum. The sequence goes on from NC_053145.1 coordinate 47,876,501, forward strand.
ACAACGCACCAAGGTCCCAAGCCCCAATGCAGTACAAAACTCAGTCTCAAGTGACAGGACCACGGGCCCCTAACACACAGCCCAGAAGCCAGAACACCATGAGGGCCTCACAGAATAATGCGAGCCAGGTCACCAACAACTACAGCAACGTGAGAGCCTGTTTCAACTGTCGAGAGACGGGACACTTCATCGCCGACTGCCCCTATGCAAAAAACAAGCCAGCTACATCAGCTTTCTCCAACACCGTGAACGGACCCAAGCCAGTGCTGACCGGAGCCAACCGAGTACCCCTCCGTGGCAACACCAACAACAACAACAACCAGCAGAGGCAATCCCAGCAGTCTTTTGGACGAGCCCGTGTCAACCACATCGACGCACAGGAAGCTCAAGGAGCCCAGGGCGTAGTACTCGGTGAGTACCTAGTCAGCTCAACTCTTGCAACAGTACTGTTTGATTCTGGAGCATCACACTCATTCATATCCTCGAGCTTTGTGGAGAAACATAAAATACCTACGGTACTACTAAAAACACCCCTATTAACCCGGACGCCCGGAGGAGACATCAGGTGTCAACTGGGTTGTCTACGGGTAAGGATCAATTTAAGTGGGGTAGAGTTTTTAGCAGACCTAGTAGTGCTTAAGTCAGAAGGGATAGATGTGATCCTTGGAATGGACTGGCTAAGCAAACATAATGGCCTCATAGGTTGTACGGACAAGGTAGTACACCTAACAAACCCAGAAGGAGTCCGAGTGACCTGCCATACCCGGGAAAGTGGAGCAAACCCGATGGTGTTTAGCATGGAAGCCATGTCCTTGGAGGAAGTCCCAGTAGTGAATGAGTACCCCGATGTCTTTCCCGAAGAGCTTCCCGGTATGCCACCAGATAGGGACGTAGAATTTGTCATTGATCTTGTCCCTGGAACCGCCCCCCATAGCCAAGAGACCGTATAGGATGGCAGCCTCCGAGTTGGCAGAATTAAAGAAACAACTAGAGGAACTACAACGGATTGGCTTTATCAGGCCAAGTTCGTCACCTTGGGGAGCCCCGGTTCTGTTCGTCAAGAAGAAGGACGGAAGTATGAGGTTGTGTGTAGACTACCGGGCACTAAACGAAGTCACTATCAAAAATAAGTACCCCCTTCCCAGGATCGATGATCTCTTTGATCAGTTAAAAGGAGCCAAGTACTTTTCCAAGATTGACCTAAGGTCCGGATATTTTCAGCTCAAGATTAGGGAAAGCGACATCCCGAAGACAGCCTTTGTCACCCGATACGGACAGTTTGAGTTCACAGTGATGTCTTTCGGACTGACAAATGCACCGGCCTATTTCATGAACATCATGAATAAAGTTTTTATGGACGAGCTAGATAAGTTTGTCGTAATCTTCATTGACGACATACTTATTTACTCGAAGAGTATTCAGGAGCACGAGCAGCACCTGAGGGTAGTTTTGGAAAAACTGAGAGTGCATAGGCTATACGCCAAATTCAGCAAGTGTGAATTTTGGCTGGAGAAAGTAGCCTTCCTTGGTCATATTTTGACCGCAGAAGGAGTGGCAGTAGACCCCGAGAAGGTCGAAGCAGTATCCAACTGGCAGCCGCCGACCAATGTGAGTGAGATCAGGAGTTTTCTTGGATTAGCTGGGTATTATCGGAGATTCATTGAAGGGTTTTCTAAAATAGCCCGGCCCATGACAGAGCTGCTCAAGAAAGAAAAGAAGTTCACCTGGACGGAGTCGTGCGAAAGGAGCTTCCAGGAGTTGAAGCGAAGATTGACGACAGCCCCAGTGCTAACCCTGCCGGATATTCATCGGGATTTTGTCATCTATTGTGATGCGTCCCGACAAGGATTGGGTTGTGTGCTGATGCAAGATGGGAAAGTCGTTGCATATGCTTCCCGTCAGCTCAGGACTCATGAGCAAAATTACCCGACTCATGATTTGGAGCTTGCAGCCGTAGTGCACGCACTTAAGATCTGGAGGCATTATTTGATTGGAAATAAGTGTGAAATCTTCACCGACCATAAAAGTCTGAAGTATATCTTCACCCAGCCGGACTTGAACTTGAGGCAAAGAAGATGGCTAGAATTAGTCAAAGATTATAATTTGGAAATTCATTATCACCCAGGTAAAGCCAATGTAGTAGCCGATGCCCTAAGTCGGAAATCCTACGGGCCCAAGAATGACCATTTACGAGAGGAAATGGCACAATTAAATGTGCACATTGTCCCTCGAGGTTCCAGCCAAGTGCTGAACGTTCAGTCCACTCTAGAAGAAAGAATCAGGAAAGTCCAAAAATCAGACAAGGGACTGATGGAAATCCGGAGGCAAACCGGAGAAAATAAGGCCCCAGACTTTCGAGTTGATAATAAGGGAACGTTGTGGTATAAAGACAGAATTTGTGTGCCCCAGAAAGGAGATTTCAGGCAGATGATCATGGATGAAAGCCCATAACTCGGCCTACTCAATTCACCCAGGATCCACCAAAATGTACATGGACATAAAACAGAAGTATTGGTGGAATGGGATGAAGGCAGATATTGCACGATTTGTCGCCCGTTGTGATACTTGCCAGAGAATCAAAGCTGAACACCAGAAGCCGGCAGGATTACTGCAACCCCTACCCATCCCGGTGTGGAAATGGGATGAAGTAGGAATGGACTTTGTGGTGGGCTTGCCCAGAACCCAGAAAGGACATGACTCCATATGGGTAATAGTGGATCGCCTTACTAAATCAGCTCACTTCATACCCGTACGGACCAACTATGACGGGGAGAAGCTAGCTAAGCTCTATAGAGAACATAGTGAAATTGCATGGTGTGCCCAGCCGAATCGTTTCAGATAGAGGGACCCAGTTCACCTCTAGATTTTGGAAGAGCTTGCATAAAGCCATGGGCACCAAGCTAGACTTTAGTTCCGCTTATCACCCACAGACGGATGGTCAGACAGAAAGGGTGAATCAGATCATGGAGGATATGCTGAGAGCATGTGTCCTCACTTATGGCAAGGATTGGGAGCAGAGTCTACCCTACGCCGAGTTCTCATACAACAACGGGTACCAAGCAAGCTTGGGCATGTCACCGTTTGAAGCTCTCTATGGAAGAAAATGCAGAACCCCTCTGATGTGGTCAGAAGTTGGAGAACGTGCCCTAGTCGGCCCCACACTCATAAAAGAAGCCGAAGAAAGAGTCGCCGAGATTCGAGAAAAGATAAAAGCGGCCCAGTCCCGACAGAAGAGCTACGCCGACAAGAAAAGACGGGAAATAAGTTTCAACCCAGGAGATTTTGTGTATCTCAAGGTATCACCCATTCGAGGGACCCGAAGATTCCAGGTACAAGGAAAGTTGGCTCCCCGATACATTGGACCATACCAAGTTCTAAAGAAAGTTGGGACAGTAGCATATCGCCTAGAGCTACCGGAGGAAATGTCGGACATCCACCCCGTCTTTCATGTCTCGCAATTAAGAAGGTGTTTGAGGGTACCCGAGGCAGAGCATGTGCCGGTTGAAACAATAGATCTACAGCCAGACTTGCGGTATCAAGAAGTACCGGTCAAGATTCTAGACACCGTCACTAGAAGGACCAGAAACTCCGAAGTACGGATTTGCAGAGTTCAGTGGAGCAGACACGGAGTAAAAGAAGCTACGTGGGAACGCGAAGACGCTCTGAAGAAGGAATTTCCCCACCTATTTAGGAACCAGTCGAATCTCGAGGACGAGATTCATTTTAAGTGGGGTAGGTTTGTAACATCCTGAAAATTGACTAAAATAAATCATGCGCTAAAGTTGTGTTTCGTCGTTGAGCTCGAGATCCTTCTAAATCCCTAAACCCCAAATCCCGAGATTATTTCTCTGTCCCGAACATCCGTTGTCCCATCCTCCTCTGCGCGCGACGCGCGCGTGGCCGACCAGCCGTAGACCACGCCGCGAATCCCGCCTGCACTCGACGCACGCGACCGTCGCGCGTGGCAGGCCGGGGCGCATCGCGTCGGCGCGAATCCTGCCCTTCCTCTCTCTCTTTTTCTTTTCTTTTTCCCATTTTCTTTTTCTCTTTTCTTTTCTCTCTCCTTCCTCCTACCCCGTGCGCTCGGCCCCCTCCCTCTCTGCTCCCGTGCGCCGCCCGGCCGCACTGCCCCTCCCCGCTCCCGGTCGCTCTGCTCCGCACGCGCCCGCAGGGGCAGTCCCGCGCCCCGGCCGCCCGCTGCTCACCGCGCACACCGCCCCCGGGGCGTGCCCACGCGAACGCCCGCGCACACGCAGGCCCGGGGCTCACCACAACACCGGCCGCGGAGACGAGCCACGCCTCCGCCCGTGAGTGCTCACACCACCACCTCCCTACTCCCTGTTCCCGCGCGTTACAAGGCAACCCCGCGACCCGAGCCGTGCGCGCGCCCACGCCACGCCGCGGCGCCGACCGAACCACGCCGCCGGTCCCGCTCGCCCGTACTCGCCCACAGCACCGGCGACCTCCGCACAGCGCCGCCTGCGACGGTTGACGCCTGCGCCGAGGCGTCGCATCACCTCGTCGCCCGCACGCAAGCGCGCCCCGCCGTTGACGCGCCGCCAGTGCTGCACAGCGCCCGTGTCGCCGCTCGCCGGCGCGCCCTCCCCTCAACTGACCTAGCTCGCCTATAAAAGGCACCCCGACGCCGCTTCACCACCCCGTGCCACCCTCCCCGAGCTCACTAACACCGCCACCGGAGTAGCCAGCGCCGCCGCCGCTCCAATTCACTCGCTCCTCTGTTTTTCCCCAAAAGCAGAGCCACTCCGTCGATCTCCTCGCCCAGATCATCTTAGTCCGATTCCCTTCGAGGTGAGCACCTCCCGACCATCCTCGACCAGCGCCAATCCACGCCCCTCCCTATTTCTGCCTGCGCTGAGCTCTCCACGAGCTCCCAGTCGCCATGACCATGGCCGCCGCGGCCGCCGTAGCCCACCTCCATCTCCCATGCCCGGACCTACCAAAATAGAACCTCCTCGTCCTCCTCTACCTCCCCATGCCCTCGGCTTTGAGAATGGAGGCCGGTAGCGCCGTTCCCGTGGAGCTCAGGGAGCTCGGGCATGCTGCCATGGCGTCGTGGCCAGGGAGAAGAACGCGACCTGTTATGTTCCTCTGTTGCCTCGTGAGCACGTGTGGGCTTGGTCGATTGTGGGTTAAGGCCCCGGATGCTGGGCCTCCCAGCCCAAATGCTCACGCCCACACACCCAAAAACTCACGCACTCCATTTCTATAAATTCCAATTTTCGGAATTTAATTAGAAGCCACCAAATACAAACCATATCTCCTCCATCCAAACTCCAATTCCATTGATTCTTTTTCCTACATTCCTATAAAATCATATACAAACCATTGTACCTATTTTTTTTTTGTACAGTTCAGATATTTCCATAAATCATAATCAAGTCCTTTCCCTCCCACAAATAATTACAAACACATCCCTGAATTCCGGTTAGCCCCTAACCGCCTCTTTAACCAATCATTTCATGCGCCAAACGACCTCGGATCAACCTAAAACTTTACCACGCCTCTCATAACCTAATTTTGACCATGCCATTAGGAATCTACCCAAAAATATTACTCCGAACTCTATATCTTATGTGTTTTCGATTCGAGCTCGACGATAAATCTTTATTTTTTTTCTGTGTATTGATTGTGCGCTTGTTTGTGTGCGCTGTAGACCACGGAGTGAACGAAGGAGAGCCCGTCAACGAGACGTACTGTGAGCAGGAGAACGAGGACCAGTTCCGCGACCCCGAGCCCGAAGGACAGGACTTCCCCGAAGGCTTTGAAGACGGCAAGTTCAATCCCATCCTTTGATGCATGTTTCTGTCCTAGTTTTTATAAATACAACCCAATGGCCTGCTTTATAAAATTGCATATGTTTTACTTGCATGAAAACACGGTTGGATAGCCACCCCTTGATTTGTGATGACCATTCCTTGACCACCTAGATTAATGTCTGATTTTGTTTGGACGTTAATCGATATTAGAATGCTTAGGACTTTACTCATAATACTATTTGATTTATAAAGAAAATGTGTGCGTGTGGGAAGGGATAAAATGTGGATTTTCGAAAGATGAGTATGGGCGAGATGGACGGCATTTCTGTGTGATTTGCCGATTGGTGTGCTTATGCCTGTGTGGCTGGGCAAAGAAGGGAGATATCCATCTTGTCGCGTCTAAGGACCGAGTTGGTGTGTCATCTCACCTAACTCCACTATCGTGCAAACCACTCGACCGTTGTATGGGCAACGGCGTAGCATAAATCCCACTAGTTGGTGTGATAGCCATCAGGAGAGCTGAGAGCAATGGGTGACTAAGGAGAAGGGATAAGCCCAGAGTGACTTATGCCCGGTTATACCTAAGTGAATGGTCGATGACCCCTTGGTGCATCCCGTGATGGCTAGTCAGGCTTAGCTATGGTGGGTAATGGCTATGTTGGGATCTACACCGACACGACGGTGTTCGAGTTGTGGTATCCTACTTGTGGGTAAAGTTGCACACCTCTGCAGAGTTAAGAATCTATTCGAATAGTCCGTGCCCACGGTATTGGGCGAGTTATGGTGTGGTCACATAACTAGGGTTTCTTTGGGATGGGCTGGTGTGAGTTGTTTTGGAATTGGTTCCGGCAGTTGTGCCGTGTGCTACGACGGACGGGGAGTCCGGTAGCAGTTTTAAAACCTGAACTCTGTGTTACTGCAAAAACTGATTTCTAAAAGGTTTTTCGTAAAATAAACCCCTGCATAAAATGTCGTTTTTCTGCAAATTAAACCGTAACCTTATCCTTGATTTACCTATGCATATTATTCTGTTATAACCCCTCCGTGGGTGTGGTTGGACTTGCTGAGTACGTTTGTACTCACCCCACTCTTACTTTTTACAGAAGAAGACCCGGACTTCATACCAGACGACGCCGAGGAGGGTTAACGTTCTACACCCAACCTTGCCTGTGGAACCGGCCCTGTTGGGATGCCTCCGCTGTCGCAGTACTCTGAGCCCGTAGTAGACCCTATGTGGTTCGCGGTCTGGTGTTATGTCGTAGCCTGGTTAATTATTATTATCATCTGTATCGAGTGTCCGCCAAGGTTTGTAAGGTTTTGAACCATCTGATGTAATAAATGTGGCATCAGCCTCCTGGGACTGATGTTTTGTATCACATTTAAGTCTTCTCTTATGAGGGGACGCTTCAAGCACACCTGGCTCCAGACGCATAACAGTGTCCATACGGAACACTGCGCGCTCGGCCTCTAGGGCCTCGGCTCTACGAGCTGCTGCTGCTGCAGCTGCGGACCTGCGAGGCTCCTGTGGCTGGTGACCTCCTCGCGTCCTCGGTCCAGTGCGACGCTCGGTCGCTGGTGAAGTCTCTGCTGCTGGGGATGTCTGCCGAGTGCGGCCAGACCGTCGTAGAGTCGGTGACTCCTGTGTGCTCTGCCCCTGAGACTGCTCAGACTGCTCTGCCTCTGAATCTGAATCTGCAGCTGTATCTGACTGATCTGACTCTGCTGCTGCTGCCGTCGCGGCTCTGGTGGCCCTGGCACCTCTCACTCTGCCCATGCCCCTGCCTCTGCCTCTGCCTCTGCCTCTGGGGTCCTCCCTGATCTGGAACGGACGAGCACGGCCTGATGCCTGCTCCTCGGCGGCCTTGGCCACCATCTCGGCCCTCTCGGCCTCCTTCTCTGCACGAGTCCGCTTGCGAGCGGGCTTCTCGACCACAACTTCCTTCCCCTTCCTCTTCTCGCGACCCATCTCGACTGACGGTGTGCGGAACACGAACGCGGCGCGAAAGAAGCAGCTCAGGCAAATCGTCGAGCACCTGGCGAGCGCCTGGCGAGAAGATGCTGCGGGTGCGGCTGCGGCGTGGGGCTGCGGCTACGTCGTGGGGCTGCGGCGTGGAGCACGGCGGCGCTTTGGCGATGGAGGCTCGTGCGGGCGGCGCTGGGGAGAAAAGCAAGCGGCGGCGGCGGCGAGCGCAGGCGGCGCAGAACGGTGCAGGTGCGCACGGGCGGCGTTGGGCGAGCGCGAGGGTGCGCGGCGGCGGCTTGGAACGGCGGCGCTGTGTGCAGGCGAGCGGCGGCGAGAGGTGGCGGCGCGGAGGCGAACGAGTCGGGCGGCGGCGGCTCGGCGTGAGAGGTGAAAGAAACAGGGGCTGGCAGCGCGGGCAAGAGACATATATGACAGGTGGGCCCGCGATTTTTCTTAACGCCGGTCGATCCGACGCCTAGGGTTTGAGCGCCGGTTGATTGCGTCGGTGCAGTTCAACCGAGACTTCCCCAGATCTGAAACTGAACGCCGGTTGAACCGATGCTGTCAAAAGTGAACTCGTCGGTTGATTGATCAAAACGCCGGTTGATTGCTAGGTCTGATCTGCATTTATGATCACCGGTTGATCCAATGCTCTGACTTTTCAATACGTCGGTTGAACGCCTGAAACTTGACTGAGCTGAGACAAACTTTAGTAACACCGGTTAATCCGATGGGTATAGATCCTTTGAACGTCGGTTTAACCGGTGAAGCCAAAAACCCCACACTCAGCTCACTCTTCTATGCTAAGTCCAATAAACTTATAAGATTTAAATAAACTCAAGTTAATGGACTTGCATAGGCGACTTTACCCCTCAAAATAAATAGGATAGCACACTTGCTTAAATAAATTTCTTTTCAAACACAAGGAAAAGCCGCAAGAGAGACAAAGCGCCAAATGAAATGTATGAGCCATGTCATAGGAATATTGAAGATAGAAAGCTTCAAACTCATCATGACATTGCTCACTAGGCAATAACGCACCTAACACTTTGCTCTTTTCACTTTTCATGAATTAAGATCTTGTATATGAAAACAAGTCTCATTTTCATCAAGTGATCTCCTTTGTGACCCTTACGCATGCAATGATAATGCAAGCTACAACCACATGCGAAAGTCAAGTAAACATGAAGTGCACATCTATATGACAAGAAATGCATAACAAGAAATTAAGATCTACTTGTCAAGTTTGAACCCACGGGAAGCTTCTTCATGATGAGCCTTTCTACAAGCCTAGAGGAAAACAAGTGGACCACCACCTCTAGCTAAACCCTTGCTCATCACTATCTTACCATGGTTAGACAAGTGTCCTATATGTATGCATTTTTCTATATGACATAGCAACTTACATGACGTTTGCCGCATCTAACACATTAAGCTCATTCCTTAGCCTAACAAAGGTACTCTCGTCTAAAGGTTTTGTGAAGATATCCGCCAATTGCTCCTCGGATCTCACACCTTGAAGAGATATGTCTCCTTTGGCTTCGTGATCGCGCAAGAAGTGATGGCGAATATCAATGTACTTTGTGCGAGAGTGTTGAACCGGATTCTTGGCAATTTTTATGGCACTTTCATTGTCACAAAGGAGTGGGATCCTATCTAGTTTCACACCAAAGTCCAAAAGGGTTTGCTTCATATATAGGATTTGGGCACAACATGCACCGGCCGCTATATATTCCGCTTCCGCGGTGGACAAAGCCACGGAATTTTGCTTCTTACTCGACCAAGAAACTAGAGAACGCCCAAGCAAGTGGCAACCCCCGGAGGTACTCTTGCGATCCACACGGCTTCCGGCAAAATCCGAATCCGAGTATCCCAAGAGATCTAAACTAGCGCCTTTGGGGTACCACAAGCCTATGCTAGGAGTGTGCTTGAGATACCGAAGGATCCTATTCACAGCCGAAAGGTGTGACTCCTTTGGGTTAGCTTGAAAGCGGGCACACAAGCACACACTAAACATTATATCGGGCCTAGATGCGGTAAGGTAAAGCAAAGACCCTATCATAGAATGATAGAGGGATTGATCAACCGGTTTACCGTCCACATCCAAGTCGAGATGCCCATTGGTTGCCATGGGTGTCTTGATTGGCTTGCACTCATCCATCTTGAACTTCTTCAAGATATCTTTAGTATACTTTTCTTGATGGATGAATGTCCCTTCCTTCATTTTTTTGACTTGAAAACCAAGGAAGAAGGTCAATTCGCCAATCATGGACATCTCGAATTCCCTAGACATCATGGTAGCAAACTCATGGCTTAGTAAATCATTAGTTGAGCCAAAGATAATATCGTCAACATAAATTTGACAAATGAAAAGATCCCCGTTGACGTCTTTTGTGAACAACGTGGTGTCCACCCTCCCGATCTTGAAGCCTTGCATGATTAGGAAGTCACGAAGCCTCTCATACCAAGCCCTTGGAGCTTGTTTGAGCCCATAGAGTGCCTTGTGCAACCTATAAACATGGTTAGGATTCCTCGGATCTTCAAACCCGGGAGGTTGCTCAACATAAACAAGTTCGTTAATAACGCCATTTAAGAATGCACTTTTCACATCCATTTGATATAATTTAATGTTATGATGTGAAGAGTAAGCAAGAAGGATATGGATAGCTTCAAGTCTTGCGACCGGAGCAAAAGTTTCACCAAAATCCAAACCTTCGACTTGAGAGAACCCTTTTGCCACAAGTCTTGCTTTGTTGCGTATCACCACCCCATGTTCATCTTGCTTGTTTCGAAAGACCCACTTGGTGCCGATGATGTTCTTGTCTTTCGGAGGAGCTTTGAGGACCCAAACTTCATTGCGGGTGAAGTTGTTCAACTCATCTTGCATGGCCATCACCCAATCCGAGTCCTCAAGCGCTTCCTCTATGCTAGTGGGTTCAATACAAGAAACAAACGAGTGATATTCGCAAAATGAAGCATTTTTAGAGCGAGTTCTTACTCCCTTTGATGGACTACCAATGATTTGACCAATTGGATGATCCTTGGAGATGCGACCATGCTTCACTAGCAGTACTTGCGTGGATGCTTGTTGGGGTGGATCATGGGTGACTTGTGCTTGTGGTGGAACACTTTGCTCTTCTTGTTCTTGAACTTGGGGTGTTGGCGTTGGCACATCTTCTTGAGGTTGTGTATCATCTTTTTCTTGATCTTCATCTATTTGGGGCGCCGTGGAGGTGCTTGGTGTAGATGAGGAAGGTCCTCCCCCTTGATCATTGCCTTCATGCACCTCTTTCGGCTTGATATTCCCAATGGACATCTTCTTCAAAGCTTCATCAATCTCCTCATCACCTACATTTTCATAGCCAACAACCTCCTCTTGGGAGACATTAGATTCATCAAACTCCACATCACATGTTTCTTCAACTAACCCGGAGGTTTGATTGAATACTCTATATGCTTTGGAGTTTGATGCATAACCAAGAAAGAAACCTTCATCACATCTACTTTCAAACTTACCGAGCCTTTTCTTCTTGTAGATGAAGCATTTGCAACCAAAGACTCGAAAGTATGATATATTTGGTTTCTTCCCGGTGATGAGCTCATATGGAGTTTTCTTGAGGAGTCGGTGAGGATATACTCGGTTGGATGCATGACACGCCGTGTTGATTGCTTCCGCCCAAAACTTCTCGGACGTGCCATAATCATCCAACATTGCTCTAGCTAGGGTGATGAGTGTCTTGTTCTTTCTTTCCACCACTCCATTTTGTTGAGGCGTGTAGGTGGCGGAAAACTCATGCTTGATGCCCTCTTCATCGCACCATTCTTCAATCTTCATGTTCTTGAACTCGGTGCCGTTGTCACTCCGGATCTTCACAATTGGGGAGTTGTACTCCCTTTGAGCTCTTCTTGCAAAGGTCTTGAAGATTTCCGGAGTTTCACCCTTATCACCTAGAAACATAACCCAAGTGTAACGTGAAAAATCATCAACAATTACTAGGCAATAGAGGTTACCACCAATGCTCTTGTATATAGTTGGACCAAAGAGATCCATGTGAAGTAGCTCGAGCGGCTTGGAGGTAGACAACATCGTCTTGATGGGATGATGTGTTGCAACTTGCTTCCCGGCTTGACATGCTTTACATAGCTTGTTCTTGTCAAACGTGACATCCTTCAAGCCGGTGATCATCCCTCTCTTGTGGGCTTTCTTGAGGTTGCTCATGCCAATATGAGCAATTCTTCTATGCCAAAGCCACCCAAGAGAAGACTTGGTGAAGAGGCATGTCATGGTACTTGTTTGCTTTGAAGAGAAGTCCACTAAATAGATGTTGCCATGCCTAAACCCCGTGAATACCATTGACTTGTCTTCTTCAAGAGTTACTACAACACCATTCTTGTCAAAGGTACACGTTAGTCCAAGATCACACAATTGAGCAATAGAAATAAGATTAAAACTAAGTGCTTCTACAAACAAGACATTAGAAATGGATAAATCTTTAGAGATAGCTATTCTACCCAAACCTAAAACTTTTCCCCTTGAGTTATCACCATAGGTGACATGTTCATGATCGCCGGGGTCTTCAAGGGAGGTGAACATGCTATCATTGCCGGTCATATGTTGAGAGCAACCGCTATTTAGTACCCAATGTTTTCCACCGGCTTTGTAGTTCACCTACACACATGAGAATTCACTTTTGAGTTTTAGGAACCCAAACAAGCTTTGGGCCTTGCACATGTGTGACAAGAGCTTTTGGGACCCAAAATTGCTTGGGGAGCTTCTTCTTTGACTCCTTAGCAATTTTGCCAATAAATTTGGCCTTCACTTTACTCAAGAGAAAATGGTTATTTTGAAACATTGATGAGTAATTCTTAGGTAAAGTGGGAAGAGGACGTGATGGTAAGGTGCACTCCCTAGTGTGGTGCCCGGTGACTTGGCAATGTTGGCAATATGAACCAACTTCCTTGATGAAGCTTATCTTGATCTCCGGAGAAGGAGTAGTGCCTTGATTTGGCTCCGGAAATGAACCAATACCTCTCTTGCCATAGTCACGTGCATTGTTGAAGAGAATTTCCTTGTGGATGTATTCTCCTCTTGAGAGCTTCTCCACACTACTCTTGAGGCTTGCCACTTGATCCATCAATTCCTTTTCCCTAGAAGGTACAAGCTTGGGCAAAGCATTAGTGGCATTTGCATTAATGAGTAGGTCATCACATGAAGTAGAAGCATTGACCTTCTCAATAGTTTCATGAGCAAAGTTCTCAAGACTTGGGTCAATTGCTTCATAGGCAAATTCAAGTTCTTGATATTTGTGAGCCAACTCCCTATGCTCTTGTTTAAGCTTTTTGTGGCTCTCTTCAACTTGCTTAGCAAGTACAAGTGACTCATTGTGCTTTTTGAGCAAGTCATTGTACTTGCCAAGCAAGTCGGAGTGGGCAAGCTCTAACTTGGCATGAGTGCTCTCAAGAATCTTGACTTTGCCCTTTTCCCTCTTGATGACGGATGTGTACTCATTAATGAGATTAGTGAATTCATAAGGATCAAGCTCTTCATCACTTTCATCTTCACTATCTACCTCACATACCTTGGTGTTACCTTTTGCCATGAGGCACATTGGAGGTGGAGGTAGTGATGGTTCTTCATTTGTGAGGGCGATGGTGACTATATCTTCTTCATCACTTGAATCTTCGCTTGATGAGACATCGGTCACCCATTCTTATTTTTCCACCAAGAAGCTTCTCTTGGTGTGCCCTTTCTTCTTTGGGAAGAGCTTGGTCTTCTTGTCATGGCTCTTCTTCTTTCCAAGCTTCTTGTTCTTGTTCTTCTTCTCATCTTCTTCATCATCGCTTGAATCATGGCGATGTTTGCCTTTGTTGTCCTTCTTTCTTTTGTCCGGCTTGGGGCAATCGGGAGAGATGTGTCCTTTTTCTCCACAATTATAGCAAGTTTTGTACTTGACATCTTCCTTATACCGGAACATCCTTCTTTTGGGGTCAAAGTTGTAACCCTTCTTGTTTATCTTATCGCTCAAGCGTGTGAACTTTCTCATCATGAGAGCAAGTTCCCCATCTTCTTCATTATCGGATGAGCTTTCATGGTGATCTTCTTCTTCATTGCTTGAGCTAGATTCTTGCTTGACCATCTTGAGATTGCGGTGCTTGTTGGCCTTGGTTTTGAGAGCAATTGATTTGCTTGTTGTTGGCTCTTCGGTCATACCAAGGATACTCATTTCATGAGCGCGAATTTCGCCCACAAGCTCTCCCACTTCCATTGTATCAAGATTCTCCTTTTGAAGCATAGCATTGATAATGTTGTACTTGGGCTTCGGAAGGAGCATGAGAATCTTGCGGTTGATGGAGCCACTGTCAATTTTGGAAACTTCAAGAGCATTAATGTCCTTGACAATGACATTCAAGCGAGAGTACATATCATTGCAATTTTCATGAGCTAGCATTTTAAATGAATCATACTTAGCTCTAAACAAGTGATATTTTTGCTCACGAACTTTAGTGGAGCCTTCATGAATTTCAATGAGTTCCTTCCAAATATCACTTGCTAAGTCCATGCCATTAACTCTAGCAAAGACTTCCTCACTTATGGCCTCGAAAATTGCATTTCTAGCCTTGGCATTCCATTTTAATTGTTCGGTGGTGGGAGTTCCGGTGAACCCGGTCTTAGTGGCCAACCACACTTCGGGGGCAATCGCATCAAGGTATGCGGCCATGCGAACTTTTCAATAAGCAAAGTTCTTGCCCTCGAAGTGAGGCGGCGAACCACCCATCTTGGCCATAGCTCTAGGCGGTGAAGCCTAATGATCCAAATGAGCAACGAGGCTCTGATACCAATTGTAAGGATCGATGGACCAAGAGGGGGGGGTGAATTGGGCCTTTTTCAATTTCTAAAACAAGGTAAAGCAACCTTAGCCTATGCAATACTAGTAGGGCACCAATTCACCAACCGGATAACTAAGCTACCTACACAAGCTAAGAGAGATAAAAACAAAGTAAAGCCTAGCAAGGTAGAGCTAAGTTATGATCTCTAAGTCAAGCACATGAGTAAATTGCATGAAAGAAAATGCTTGAATAAAGAGAGTGGACAAGAGACGACCGGATTTTTTCCTGTGGTGTCGATGTGTTGGCACACACCCCTAGTCCACGTTGTGACACTCACTAAGAGTCTTGTCACCTCCCATGTCACCGAGACTTGGGCGCTCACTAAGAGTCTCCGTTCACCATCCCGGCGTGGTGGAGCTCAAGCCACGTACAATCTTCTTCTCCGGGCTCCCACAATCCTTGGCAAGCTTCGCGAGAAACACCCCGATCACCAAGATCGCCTAGGTGATGCCAATCACCAAGAGTAACAAGCTAAGGCCTTCACTTGAGCAAGAACCGATTATCAAGAACGTATGCACACTAGCTTTTCTCTACTCAAGTCTTTAATCTTGCTTCTTGATTGATTGAATGCACAAGTATGTGAATGATGAAGCTCAATGTGGCTCTTGACTATAGTATGAGTGTATGGATGTTGCCTGGTGTCAAGAGTGGGCGAAATGACCCATTGGAGGGGTATATATAGGCAGCTCACACAAATAGAGCCGTTGGAGAAAAGCTGCCAGAAAACTGCGTAGCGCCGGTTAATCCGACGTCCCTCCATTTGTCATCGTCGGTTTAACCAGTGAATGTAAACTGCCTCTTCTGAAAACTAGCCGTTACAACTTGGGCAGATTGACCGACGTACCATCGGTTTAACCGGTGAGTGTAGTTGTCCACTGATCCACTGAAAAACCAAGTCTCTGGACAACTGCACCAACGTTAACTCAAACCTATCGTCGGTTTAACCGGTGAGTACAACTTTTGAATTCCTCTGAAAAACCATCTCACTGGTCAATTGCACCGACGTCTTGATTTAAACAGCGTCGGTTTAACCGGTGTATAGAACTTGAAATACCCTGGAAAAACCAACTCTGGACTAATGCACCGACGATAATTTCAAACACGTCGGTTTAACCGGTGTATTGAATTTGTCCAGACTCTGCTGACTTCGTTTAACCGACGTATAGAAAATTGAGAGCGTCGGTTAAACCGGTGTATAGACTTTTTCTGATTTTGTCTTTTCTGATTTGAGTCTTGAATGAAATCCAAATATTCTTGAGATATAGTTTGAGAACCACTTATTTGAACTTCTAGAAACCTGAGTGACCATAGTGTGCATCCATTTTCAAATGACCATGTCCATGCTCAAGTTACTAAGCCTTAATCCCTCTTAATAGTGCGATCACTACAAAACTATAAAACCTATACTAACCTAAGTGTCCTTCTCAACCTTGTGACACTTAGGACTAGAAAGATCCTTAGCCTTGACATATATAAGTTGAAAACCGAGATCGCCTTTTAGAATAACCGAAATTGAGGGGCCTCTTTTGACATATGACCAAATGAGCGATAATGATCTATTAAGCTGCACAAACTCATTAGTCACAATAATGGTTGTCATTAATCACCGAAACATACCTTGAGGGCCTAGATGCTTACAACAGTAAATCAGTTCATACTCACTTAAAACAGGTTCAAACATGGATTTAATTATTATAAAATCCGTAGGATCTGCAGTACGAATTTATTACAAACCCATTGGGCTAAATGGAACAAACAGAAAACGGAAGCGGTAGCTGGTCTTCAGGCCATCCTTCATCTCGAACTTCAACTCCACAGGCAGCACTTGAGCGTAGCACGGGCTTCTAAGCTTCAATCGTACCATCCGTCGTTGTTGATGTCGAACTCCTGATCGGATCCTACATCTTGCCAAACTATCCCCAATGACGGGATAGGTTCACGTCACCATCTGTATGCAAGCTTTAAGTGGATGCAAAGATATAAAAAGTAGCCAAGGATAGGCTGAGGTTTCCTATGCAAGCACAAGTATATAAATATCTACACATATCCATAATCATGTCTCTCACCCATCCCAGGTCGGTGGAGGAACTTCCTCTCCCTGCACCTCAGCTGACTCCACAGGGGGAAGTGGACTAGAGGGAGGTAGAAAGCTGGGTTTACTACTCTAAATGAAGTAACAGAAGTGTAGAAAAATATACATGTCCGAGTACGCGGCTATATGTATAGATTTCACCCTACAGGGGTTGTACACATGTACCCACTCGCCCCGAATCCAGCCGGCAAGCTACTCCAACTGTCTCCGAAGCACCGAAACAAGACTAACCGCTACGGCACCATTCCTGTCCCCCCAGGTTGGGATGCAACCCCTTCGTGGTTGGGGCGCCCTGGAGTTGTGTGGCTCTCCCCCTGCCATCCGACGTTCCACCAAGCGCCCATGCTCCTCTAGCATCGGGCCTCCCCCGCACTACCTTACTCCTGACAGGTCTGGTGACGCGCATAGCTAGCTCGGACCGGATCCACCATCACAGTGGGTAAGTGGCGCGTACGAAAAGTCCTACAAAACTCAGATACCACATATGTCCATAAGAAGCCGGGGCAATCACTCACCGCAGTCCACCGCAGTTGTCCGCCAAAGGCACCCATAACAAGTCTAGCCTCTCCTTGGGTACCCATAACAGGTATCGCCCCTCCTTCTCTTCCCGCACCCGCCATAGGTGCTCCCCAGAATGTGCCCAATACACATTCCCGGTCAGTAGCTTGCCCCTGCTAAAAGTCCTATCTCTGGCTCCTCACAAAATGGGTCTCAAGCATGCAAGACTATCATATCATGGCATTCCCATACCCAAACACTCTCATAGTAGCCAAAGCATCCAAGAATCAATCAAGGTATAGGGATGCAAGGAATACGGTATAAGTAGACCATACAGGCTTATCTCACTCACACACAAGTAATGCAGTAGCAATTCTAGCAAGCAATGCCTAATAGGAATTCAGTCATAGATGGGCGTGAACCTGAGTGCTCCTCGTAGAACTCTTAGGCCTCCTGGTAGTCCTGGTCGTCGGTCTTCTCTTCAGCAGTAGGATCTAATTGTAATTACGAATTACTATAGGGACCAAAGTGCAAAAATATACAAAACTACTCAAATAAGATCCAAATCACAACAAAACCTACTCTAACGCGTAGATCATAATTTTAGAAGAATTATGAAACTAGTTTCATAATTTTCAGAGCTCAGGTTGATTTATTATAAATTTCTGAAGCATAAAACAATTTTTGAAATTAATAAAGGGTTTTCGGAAAAAGAAAAACACACAGCATGACACGTGGCAGCACCAGAGAGTGCCACGTGTCCTGCTGACGTCAGCACGAGGTCAGACTCTGCTGACGTCATTATGACGTCAGCGTTGACTTGGTTAATGTTGACCAAGTCAACGGGTCAACGGGTCAGCTGGGTCCCACGTGTCAGTCACCGAGTGTCACTTACAGGTGGGTCCCACACGTCAGGTTTGGGATAAAGAAAAGAAAAGGAAAACAGGGTTGTTGGGTCGGATGGTGAACGGGTTGGCTCGGCTCGGCCCATCTTCTCGGATTGGCTTGGCTCGGCTAGACGGGCTGCTGGATTCGCGGCTCAGCGGGCCGGCTTGGTGTGTGGCTCGTGGGCCGGCTCGGCTCACTGGCGGCTTGGCAGGTTGACTCGGCGTCGGCTTGGCGGACTGGGCCGGCGGTGCGACGACGGCCCGTCTCCTCCTTCCTTCTTCTTTTCTTCTCCTCCCATCTTTTCTTCTCCTCCTCTCTCTGACAGGGCGACGGGATCTGCTGCGGCCTCTCCTCGGCGGCGACGGTGAGCATCTCAGCGAGCCAAAGCTCGGCAGCGGTGGCATGGCCACGGAATGAGGGCGGCATCTCCGCTCCGGCGAGGCAAGGCGGGCCGGACACGGGCTCGGGCGAGGACTGGGGACGGCTTGTGATGGCGCGGTGGCGCGGCGAGGACGGTTGGGACCAAGGCGAGGCGTGTGCCCATGCGGGCGCTCGGGAAGCTGAGACGCGACGCGGCGGCTTTGGTGATGCGCGCGCGGGCAAGGCCAGCGCAGGGGGTCAGGGTGAGACGGTGTTCGTGGTCACAGCAAAGCGGTTCGGCGAGCGAACAGGCTGTCGGCGGCGGGGCCAAACAACAGCGGCCGGTGCGCGAGGCAGGGCAAGGCAAAGTCGAGGGAAACGGTGACAAGGAAGGGCAGGCCAACGTGGAGTAGAGCGGGGCAAGGCTCGGCTTCGAGGCGGCGAGCACGCTCAGACGGAGCTCGGTGCCTCGCGAGAAAAGGGCATGGCCAGGGGTCGCGCATGTGAAGCCGCGGCCGGCGTGCATGTGCGCAGCGCACGCAAGGCGTGGCCATGTTTGCATAGCGGGGCCAAGGCGAAGCCGGCGAGGTCATGGGGTGGCAAGGACGGTGAAGCTGGCGAGGCTCGACGGTGGACTCGAGGAGTGGTCCAGGGCCAAGGGTGAGGGGATATGAGGTGGCGAGCTGGGAAAAGGCCGGCTACACCAGTGCGCGCGTTCGCGCGCGACGCACGCATGGCGTGGCCACGACGGCGGCGAACGACGAGCGGCACAGCAGTTTCATGTGTGCGGCGTGTGCTCAGGTCAGGGGCTCGGTCCTAAGCTAGCTGAGGGTCGGGTGGCGCGCACACGCGCGGGTTTCTAGCTTCCAGAACCGCGACGTGGCCATGGCGAGCATGCTCGGCACGGCGGCGCAGGGGTAGAGTGGCGGCAGGTTTGCGGCTACGACAGCGGCGAAGGGTCCCTGCAACGCGCACACAAAAGGGGATGGAGGTCCTAGGGCCGGCTAGCGGGGTTCAGGGAAGCTCAGCGTGGCGGCGGCTCACCCGTCGGGCTTGGAGAAGACGAGCTCGATGCCGTGGCGAGGTGAGGCCGCGGCGAGTCGGAGCAGAGCAGGCCGCGCAGGTGCGTCGATGTAGCCGTTCGGGGCGCAGGCGCGACAGAGCTCCGGCAGCGGCGTCCTTGGCGGCAGCGGGTCCTCCTCTTCTGTTTCTTCTTCCTCTTCTTCTCCCCTTGGCCCTCCTCTGCTTCCCTTATCCTTCTCCTCTTCTGGTGGCGGCGGAACAGGGGAGGAAATTTCCCCGAGCTAGGGTTCCTGTGGCGGCCAAGGCAGGCTTTATAGGCGGCGCGGCTAGGGTTGGGGGCTCATGGCGGGCCCGGATGCCGAGGGAGCGGCGCAGATGGGATGGGCCGCGGCGCGGGGGTACGTGGCAGCATCAAGGGGTGCCGCGGCGGGGCTTGGCGCGCAAGCAAAACGGGACGAGGCAGGAGGCCTTTTCAGCGGCGTCGGGTGAGTGCGGGAGTGGTTGGGGAAGAAGAACAGGGGAGGGAAAGTGTGAGGCTGATGCGCGGGGCCGGCTTGCCAGCGAGTGAGAGAGGGGTGAAGGGGAGAGGCGCTGGCAGCAGGCCGGGCTGGCGAAGCAGGCCGGCGGTGCGGAGCGGGCTACTCGACGCATCCGCGTGCATGGGCGCTCGCGTGCGCAGGTTGGGCCGTGGAGCTCGTGCGCGGGCCGTGCGGGCGGGTGAGCGGATCGGGCCGGCAGGCGGCTTTGCAGGCTGGGTGGTCGGGCCGATGTCAGGCTTTAGGTGGGTTTGAAGCTGGGCTGTGTTGGATGGTTGGGCTGGGTGTTAGCGGGTCAGGTTAGCACGCCGGGGTAGGTTTAGGTGGGTTGGGCCGGCCAGGGTTAGGTGGGCTTGGTTAGATAGGTTTAGGCCTGTTAGGGGTTAGGGGTTAGGGGTTTAGAGTTAGATATTAGCATTTGATTTCAAAGTTTGAATGGCTCAATTCAAACTTGAAATCCACACATTTTCAAACAAGCTTAAAAACAATTTGTATAAATTCCAACAAATAATTTTAAACAAGGTAGATTCGATAACTCAGATGAAATCCAAATATATCACTCTAACAATATGATCCTTATATTAGAAAGCTTTTATTTTCTAGGAATTTAGAGAGAATTAGAAGACAACTTTATATTATTCTAACTAATGACACAATCACACAATTTTTTTAAAAAAATCATATTTTTAGAATATATAATATTCCGTAAAAATAACGAGAAGTTACACTAGTCTTCGATTTTCCAGCCGCGGGACCCGGAGGATGTCGGCGCCGCGCTAGCGGTGCTGTCGCGGAGCGAGATACCCGGTGAAAGCTCCGGCCTTCTCGGTCGATTCGTGCAGGGAGACGAAAAGCTCGCAAATCCAAGAACGGTGATGTTATTTGCCTGCCATGGATGTTGATGTTCAGGCGTGGTCCGGAGAAGAACGCTGCGGAGGGTCCCGGACCGGCGGTGCTGGCTCGTCGGGCACTGCTGCGAGGGGGACGCCGTGGGCGCCGCCGACAGGTTCAGCGAGCGGTGGCCGACTGGCCTGGTCGTCGGGGAGCACGACTGCCGGGACTACACCAACGGTAATCCGCCATCGCCGTTGCAGAATTCTGAAAGTGCGATCCGTCTCACGCCCGTTTATTTATTTATTATCTTTGTTTCTTTTCTTCCTGATCGCATCGCAAGGGCTGGTCGAGGCCCTGACAGGTGAAAAACGTGTCCTGGAGACGCTCAGATCGGGCATGCAGCAGCAGCAGCATCAGCGGGGCGGCGGCGCCGTGGTGCGAGTGCCTCTCTCTCTTTTCCTTCCTTTTTCCGCGCCCTTCGTTCTCGTGGCGCACTAGCTCTGCTGGTGCTGTGCGCGTACTGAATCTCGCCCGGGATTCGGGATATGGTTTCCAATTCTTTGGTGACGTTGCGTGCGCGTAAGTTAGTGATGCAAGTATTTGCTGAAAAAAAGAGAGAGCTAGTGATGCAGTTTTGTCGCGGTAGATTGCTGGTGTTTGTTGCTTAGCCTTTTTCAGCATGTTTGACAGAGTTCATCAGAATGTTCTGCTAGCATTCTTCTGAAATAACTTGTCACCTTACTCTGCAGATGGATGATCAAAATGCCACTGCCAGTGTGTAGTACTAGTACATGGTGAAGTATCTACCATAGTCTTGCCTTGCGGCGTGTAACCAGAGACCATGGTATAGATTGCAAGGAATGAAGGAAATGAGGACACTTTACTGAAGATGAGGCAAAGATGAAGTAGCAATGGTGATCCATGAAATCAGGTGAAGTTCACTGAACTAGAAGGTGTCAGTTTTTTTTTAAGATGATGGAAAAAAAAACATCCCGGCCTTGACCTCCAAGAGGCTACAGCCCAGTCATTGCATCAAACTGTAGCTCCTCCGTCTGCAAACACACTCAGTTCGATCTGTTGTCAGTATCATTTGCCCTATAAACTATCTGAAGAATGAAATACTACAAACTGTGTATAGCAAGTATACTACCTGAACCTGAACTGAACAATGGTCACGCAGTCCATTGCGTGAGACAAACAGAAGTCAATTTTTCTGAACTTGAGAGGCAAAACAGGGCCATCCTCCTCCATCAGAAGCGACAAAATGCATGCACCATCCATAACAAATAAAAGCCCAAGCTTTCCTGTAGTGATCCTCCTATTAAGTGTTGACCTTTGCACCAAATGGCTTTCAAGCGGTGGCAAGCTGCTCCCATGGTGTCCTGGGATATGGGTACTAATCGCCATTGCTGGCCACCTTCGTTCGTCCCCACCAGCTCATCCATCTCAACCCCAGAAACAACAAACCAATTGCACTCGCCGTGCTGACTTGTGCAATGATGACGCCGACAAATGGAGGTACCTCCGGTGCTGACTACTTGTGCAATGATGATGCCGACAAATGGAGGTAGCTCTGGCGTTGACTAGTCGTAATGACTTCCTCCATTTATCCTTATCTGAAGCCTGAAAGGAGGAGACATGGCATGAAGGCGAGGTCCATTAGTCCTTATCTGAAAGCCGCCTGCGTCCTGTGATCGAAAGGCTTACCACCAACTCACAGGCTATTGTCGACCAACCACACATGAATATTGGATGGTGCATGCCCCTGCCCTACCTGCACAGGCACAGCCAAATCAGGCAGCAGCTAGTGATACGCATGTAGCAGAGGAAGAAGACACTGTCCGTGTTGAGCTGGCCACCGGTCTGATCCCCACCACCATCAACATTCTTCTCTGAACTTTCTGCCTGCAGCTTAGGTTCTAAAAGCAGCACTAGGTAATCAAGCAAGCATTATCATTAGCTCGAATCTAGATTCATCAAGATATGGAGAAATGGCACTTGCATTGAAGATCTGCTGGGCCGGCCGATGTTGGCGAATCAGGAATGCGCTTCATGGAGATAGACCCACAAGCATTGTCGCATCAGTAAAGATTTCTGAGCGGCATGTTTGTTCTTCAGAACCTCAATGTCCTGCGGCATGACTCATGCCTATTGACATTTGTAACAACCGCCTCGCGTACGGTCCGCGCTGGGCCGGCGGACGGTCCGCTCGATGTGACGCCCATATATTTACCTCATTATGGGACCCGCCTATCATATCTTCCTCCTCCCTCTACTCACTCCGTCCCGAAATGAACGGAGCTCGGCCGCTCGCCTCGACGTCGCCCCCTTCCCTCGATCTCCCTCCTCCGACCACCAAGCCTCGATTCCCCGCGCGGGAACTTTTCTTGGCACCCCCTCCACCTTCCCAAACCTCTAGACCGGCTCCTCGCGGTCGGAATCAGCCCCCGCCACCGCCGGTTGCCATTGGGGGTGCTTGAAGCTTGCTCCATCATCGATCCGCCTCTCCGGTCGTCCTCCACTCGAACCGACTGCGAGAATGGGTTCGTGGTGAGTTCCTCGTGCTTTCCGGTCTTTTTCCCTTTCCGTGGTGTGTCGCCGGCGCCGGTGAACGGCCGCCGCCGTCGCCGCCGCAATTGCTGCCGCCTAGGGCGAGGGTCAGAAGTCATGCATCACGGACGGTCCGCCGGTCAGATTAGGTTTCGTCCAGAGATGATGTTGTCTCGGGTAGTTTAGCAGATTTTGCCTGCGGACAGTCCGCTATGGGGGAGCAGATGGTCCGCCGTTGAAGCTTGAATTTGTTCCAGAGACGATGTCTCTGGTGGTGTTCGCAGAATTGAACTGCGGACGGTCCGCCACTTGGGCGCGGACAGTCCGCAGTAGTGTCTAGGACTTTGTCCAGAGACATTGCCGTCTCTGGTGGATTGGCCACGTGAACTGCGGACGGTCCGCCAAGGGGGGCCGGACAGTCCGCAGGTAGAATTAGAAATTGTTCCAGAGACGTTGTTGTCTTTGGAGGGTCGGTCGAATAGTGCGGCGGACGGTCCGCCACTTGGGCGCGGACAGTCCGCAGGGTTTTCCTAGTTAAAATAAATTAGTTACATCATAGAGCTGCACTCATTTATTTCATATGCATACGTGTAGCATCCGCAGCTGAGGGCGCCGTCTTTGAGGTGATCGCGGCACCACAAGAGCAGACGACGCAAGCCCAGGAGGAGAGGTGTGAGCACCCGGCCCAAGGCCCGGTTGACCTAGTGTTGAGCAACAGGCGCAAGGCAAGCCCCGGTGCACATCCTATTAATTTAAATTATGACATCTATATATATATGTGTATTTATTACTTATGCATTACGTGTAGGAGTTGTTTGAAACCCTAGTTGCATGAACCCTAGTTGTCCTTGAGTTGTACTAGCAAGTATAGGACGTTAGCAATGCTATGCTAGATAGGGTTCGGTAGAAGACGAGTAATTCTTGGTTACTCGCGAGATATAGGATAGTTTTATATTTCAGATATGAGTTACTAATTTTTGGGTGGAAGTCTTGAAATGAAAGAAAGAATAGAATCTGAGACCGGGCGGGAGAGGTGTAGTTCCGCCTATGTCGGTTAAGGACCGAGCCGTTGTTGGCCCTGCTGATCATGTTTGAACTGTACTAACCGCATACTGGGAATAGGAGGTAGTCGAAACCGGTAAGCCGAGTACTGCCTTGCTTTGAAAGTACATGAACCCGCACCCAACTCCTGGGGCGAGTCGAGTAGTCGCGGAGAATTGGGATGCATATGTTTACTTTTGGTGGTCTCACGTTGACCATATGTCGTTGGGCTGGTTCCTGTAGTTCGAGGCGGGGAGGGGAATGGTTGTCATGTATAGTCTGACGGGGCAAATACGTGCCGTGTTGGTTAGGTCCACCTTGCAAGGTTAAATCGGATCGATTCGCCGTCAGTCGCTCTCGGATATGAGCACCTTGGTCACTGCGTCGCAGCGTAGTGTTGAGATGGAATTATAGTTATACCCATATTGATGAACATATGAATTACTACTTATTGTTCCACTATGTATGCTCTAGTTTGGTTATGCAAATATTAGACTATGTTAATCTATATAGAACCTGGGCTAAAATAAGGAAAGTGAGGAATAACTTTAGTTGCTGTTTTCTGCAAAATAACCACCAGCCAAAAGCCTTGCATGTCTAGATATGTGGACTAAGTTATACCCACTGGTCGGGTAAGCCTTGCTGAGTATTAGTAT
Source organism: Panicum virgatum (assembly GCF_016808335.1). Classification (NCBI taxonomy): domain Eukaryota; kingdom Viridiplantae; phylum Streptophyta; class Magnoliopsida; order Poales; family Poaceae; genus Panicum; species Panicum virgatum. Next base: position 47,901,607 of record NC_053145.1, read on the forward strand.
ACTCAGGGTTTGTTGCCACAATTATTTCAGGGCACGCAGATGTAGACTTCTGTCCCTGCTGCGCCAAGTTCATCCGCCGGGATGCAGAGGGATGGGAGGTTGTGGAGCCAGACGTTTAGCTAGGGATCTCCCTAGGGCACACTTTTGTTAGTTGTAGTCCCTCTTTCCTCTAGATGAACCCGAATTTCAGTAATGCAAAGTTGTAAATTATATATTTATTCACACATGGTTTGTAAAACTTAAAGTAAAGTATTATGTATAGTTGTTGTATTTTCAAATACGTGTCGTGTTTGTACCATCTGCGCCCACCTTCGCGTGGGACTATCGGTGATGTTTCGATCGGGACGTGGGTTGAGAAAGGATCATCAAATTAAGCCGTTAAGCTAATGAGCCCGATGTGTTCAAATGACGGCCATTACACTTAATTAGAGTTTTAATTTGGCGGTTCCGTCACAACATTTCAGCATGATCCGATGATGATGCTCTCGCCACAGAACTGACAGAAGCCACCAACAGATCTGTTCATACTAGGGGTTCTCTCTCTAAGCCTCAAGTGATCTCCAACAGATCTTCTGGCACAGCCGTTCATTTTCCTCTCTGCACGGTCACCGTCAGGTCCGATCTGCTGAACGGGGAATGCACGATGAGCAACCCTGCTGCCAAAGTCTTTTTTTTTTTTTAAAACAACCCTGCTGCCAAAGTCAAGGCTCATGAACCTTCTACCATCTGCTGGCACATGTTGACATGGCTCCCAAGTACAGTGTATTTCAAAAAGCTAGAACATTTCTTTTCGTTTTCAAAATTCAATTCTTTGCTTCCTTATCACAACATTTCACATACTTTTGACAATTTATCTTTGCTCATAACTGTAGTTACCAGATAAATTGTACAGGCCTGTTATAGGGGCCAGAAGTAATCGAGCGTTATTTTTGCAAAGGCAATAACATTTTGGCCGATAACCTACCTTTTGGTGCGAAACTTTAAAACTAGTATTTTGTTTAGCTGAAATTACAAATGAAACAAGGGAAGTTTTCTGAATTGCGACATCCGGTAGGTTATCATGGATCATGTCTGTCATCTTCACGCATCAAAAGATCTGTCAAAGCAGCACAACATTTTTGGACCATATTGAGAAACTGCTTCTACCTTCAAAGACTCCAAAGGCCAACACCACGAAAAGGGAACAAGCGTGTGACAAGGAGCCCCCCTCCCCCCGCGTCGCTCTCTGTGGCGACTCGGGGGGGGGGGGCACCCCGCGCCACCACCCGCCGGTCCGTCCCGGCCGCCTCCGGCGGCGCCGCCGGCAGCTGTCTGGGCGGCGGCGGCGGCGCATGGCCGAGCCAAAGTCGGCTCCGCCCGCGTCACGCCCACCTCTTCTTCTCTCTTCCCCGCCTCCTTCCTCCTCCCGCACTTCAACCTCGCCGTTCCTCGCCATCGCCGATCACAGGGGCCGGATCCGGGCGTGCCTCCTTCGCCGACTCGGGGGGGGGGGGGGGGGGGGCGCTGCCGCCACCACTGGGGCTGGATCCGCCCCCTCCCCGCCGGATCCGGGCCTCCCTTGGCCGGTCCCAGGCGCTCCGCCGCCGCCGGCTCGGGGGCCGCCATCGGTTCGGGTGGACTCGCTGCGTGCCGCCGCCTTTGGGGTCTTGGCCACGCCGCCGCCTCCTCGGGTGGCCGGGGACCCTTGGCCTCGTCGCCGCCGCCGCCTTGGGAGGCTGGGGGCTCCCTAGCCGGGCCGCCTCTCGCTGCTGCCTCGGGTGGTCGGGGGCCCCTGGCCGTGCCATTGCCTGTGGGTGCTCCTGGCCGTGCCCCTGGCTGCGCCATTGTTCGCCCTGTGCGGGTGCTCTCGTCAGGGCTGGTGGCCGGCCGGTGGGCGACGGCCAGGGGCAGTGGCCTCCTGCTGCCATCGACTCTGGGTTGGGTTTGGGGTGAAGGCGAAAGCCTTGGTCCGCTTACAGGCTAGTGACGGCGACGTCCGAGGGCGTTGCTTACCTTGTTGAAGGCGTCACTCTTTAACCCTATACTCTCCTCTTCGGCGAGCTTTCCAGGTGAAAACCTAGACCATGTTGGTCGGACGACGGCGGCGCTTTTCTGCGTCGCTCCCTCCCTGGAGGCGTTGTCTTGGAAGCTCTTGTCGGTGGTGGTTGCATGCTCTTTTCGGAGAGGATCCACGTCTGCGCCTGCCTTCGCTTAGTTTCCTCTACATCGCCAAGTTTGTGCTGGTCGTCGGTTGGCGGATGCTTTGCCGCCTCTCTCCGTAAGCGGATACTTTGCCGCTGTACTGCTCTGGCGGATGCTTTGCGGCCGTCGTCGTTGGTTGAAATTCATTTCTGGCGGATGCTTTGCCGCCGTTGTCGGTTAGTCAAGTGGATGCTTTGCCACCTTGTTTGCGTCGTCGACCTTCACATCTTGGGTGGTGTAGTTTCCTTTAGCAGGTTTAGTTATGTGGTTTTGGCTAGGTTTCTGGAGTTCGGGTCTGTCTCCTCCTCTGTTGTTATTGCTTGGTCGTCCACCACTTTCTTGGTGGTATTTTGTGTCCGTCTTAATAGCCTCTGTTTATTAAAATTTGTAATGGTCGTATTGCTTTCTTCTTAATGAAATACGTGCTCAGGCACGTTCGCGAAAAAAAGGGTGTGACAAGGAGAAGGGTAGAAGGCCAATGGGTGGCAAATTGACATCCAATTTTTGGTGATTTCTATCCTGGGGACAAATTCGCATAGGCGCATCAGTATCACAACCCTAAGCAGTAGTTACCATGGAACCTTTAACTTTATATGCTACTAGTAGACTACTAGTAGTGACCACCGCGCGCGTACATATATACATACAAGAATACGAGATACAGTACTCTCTACACCTCTAGGCACCAACTCAACCTAAGTACATATGCTTAACACCTACCACTACCAATGTTACATGCGTGGATACGCTGTACGTATGTATATACGGACGTAGAATCCTACGTACGTACGCTAGTACCACGCAAATACACGGCTACGCGTAGATGGCGTAGCACATGCTCTCGCGCACCATGAGGTGGCTGACCTCGTCGGCGCGCGGGCGCCACCCGCTGGCCGCCCACGCCTCGTCCGTGGCGCCGCCGTCCTCGCCGTCGAAGCGGATGGCGCACGCCATCGTCAGCAGCGCCCTCGCCAGCGCGCCGCCCAGCGTCGGCGGCGCCACCGCCGCGCCGCCCGCGGCCGGGGCGGCGGCGGTGGCGGCACCGTCGTCGCCGCCGAGCGCGCTCTCGTCGACCACCAGCGCCGTCCGCCGCCGGCGCCCCCACCGCAGGCCCTGCCGCACCAGGCTCCACATGATGATGTCCTCCGGCGATCGGGAGCAGCAAGCAAGAAGCCGATCAAGAACCTTCTCGAGACCTCCTCGATCGATCTTTCTGCTCCCTAGCTAGCTCCGATCCTCCTTAAGCAGTTTTTCTCTCTCTGCCCTCTCAGCACATCCTTGCGTGCACGGATGCTTCTGATCTCCCTCCCTCCCTAGCTAGGTTTGTTGGGTCACGCGGCTCGCGCCATGTCCATGGCACCTCCCATGCTTGCTTCCTTGTGCGGGCTGCTTCTTCTTCCTTCCCTCGGCCACGCCATCATCGACCAGGGCAGAGCCTCACAGATAGTATATATAAGGGAACGATCGATGCAGCTGGCTACACACGAGATTGCTCGATCAGGTAGGTTATTATTAGTGCATGGAAGCAACCAGCATCCTTGGGATGTGTATATATGGAAGAGAAGAGGACGGAGAGGCATGGGACGGAGGGATTAAGCGTGCGTGATTAGCCAGGAGGGCAGGAGCGGCAGCAGGGAGATGATGATGATGATAGTGGTGGTGGGGAGAGGGGAGCACTAGCCTGGCTAAAGGAAAGGTTAAGCTAAGCTGTCACGATTCACGAACTACTCGGTAGTGGGATGGGGGATTCTTGCTGGCACTACCGGACTCGCGTACTTTGCCGACACTCGGCAAAGGCCGAAAAACACTCGGCAACTTCTTTGCCGAGTGTAGCACTCGGCGAAGCGCACACGGTCTTTCTTCTACCGGCGAAGCCGGCTTTGCCGAGTGCCTTTTTCTCGGGCACTCGGCAAACCTTTGCCGTGTGCCAAGCCGCATTCGGCAAAAAAAGTTGAAACGGGACGGACGATCAGGCAAACTGGCGAACGGAACGGGCGAACGGGATGAATGGGACGGCCGAACGGGACGGGGTCGAAAACTTTGCCGAGTGCCAGACGCGTGGCACTCGGCAAAGACCCAAACTTCGCCGAGTCATTATTTGTTTTAATTCAACTCCTTTGAATACAAGTTTTGTTTTCACATATTCCTTTGAATGAAATTCGACATTTCATTTCAAAATTTATATTTCATGAAACAATTCTTATTTCATGCTTTAACGAAAAATAATATATTATTTCAATCACTATTAGCTATATTTCCATTTATATGGACTGATTCTCTACATTTGACAAAATAAATTAAAAATTACGAAACAATTTAAATACCCAAAATTTAACAGTAATTAATTTATGATGTCTATTGCATATATAAAAAATGTAACATGCTTTAGCGAAAAAATTCCATTATTTCATGCAGTATAAGTTCATATTGATATTACATACACAGATGCAGCGAAAAAATCTAATATTATCAAATAGCCACAAAAAATAATGAAAATTAAACATACATCATTCCATCATGACCATTGCCTACACAAAAAGTTTGAAGTCAAAAATCAATTTGATTGTCACTTGGACTCAAAATCTTAACTGTACCATTTACAGCTCTCTTGAACCTTTTACGAGATACTTCATCTTATAACTAACATATGTGATAACTTTTGTGAAATGTCCTCAATTTTTTTTCACAGCCTCCACATATGATATCATGATTGCAAGATAAATTTCAAAATTTTTGGACTACGTTTGAGTTTTATAGAATTTAAAATCTATTCGGCCACAAATACATTGCCATATCTCCTGAATAAGATGGTCGAATTTTCCTTGGAATTCTTGGATAACACATCAAATTGGACTCAATAACATGAATATACCTTTTCCATTAATTATCCATGAATTGCACTACATTTTGTAGTTCAAATTTGAATTATCCACAAAATACTCTTTTAATGAAATAAATAATGTAAATATGGTAAACTTCAATTATAATTTACCAAAATTATATATGATGTCCATCACATACTATAATAACAGAGAAAAAAGTTTGGAGGGCAAATGAAAATGTTTTTCTCTAATTTTGCCGAGAGCCAAAAAAGACACTCGGCAAAGGTGGCTGGATGCCGAGTGCCAGCATAATGCACTTGGCATTGACGGAACGTTGCCGAGTGTCCCATGGACGGCACTCGGCAAAATATATTTTGCTGAGTGTCCTACACCTCGCACTCGGCAACTAGTAATTGTAACGGACGTGGTAACTCGTACCAGTCGGGGTAACGGAGTAACGGTCGTGGTAACAGTCGTGTGCGGTGCACGTGACATTGTTTGCCGAGTGTTTACTGTCAGGCACTCAACAAACAATAATGGCCTGAACGCCACCCCACGGTAACGGGCGCGTGCGGGGCACATGAGGATGTTTGCCGAGTGTATTTTTTGAGGCACTCGGCAAAGATTGATTTTGCCGAGTGTCAGATGAACGGCACTCGGCAAACATTAATTTTGCCGAGTGTCAGGTTTTTGCCGAGAGATTTTTGTGAAGCACTCGGCAAATGTAAACTCTGTCGAGTGCTCGATATTATGCACTCGGAAATGTGTCTAGCACTCGGCATACGTGTTGTTTCCGGTAGTGTGGACTGGGTGGTGGTGCGCTGGTGCTTGTTTCTTTCACCCGGGTTCATCATCAGACGCGGACCGGGCCAACACGCACTACCAGAAAATGGAAATATCATGACGGTGAGGTATTTTCGTGAAGGTGCGCCAAAACCCGCCATGAAAAAATATTTTCGTGGAGGCGTTCCATACACCTTCACGAAATGTACTAATTTCGTGAAGGTGTGCCATATACCGTCACAAGAGTGTACTATTTTCGTGATGTTATCTTGTAGACACTCACGAAAATAAGCTACCCCCCTCACGGAAAAAGTTAACTGATTGAGATGAGGAACACATAAATGGTTGGTCTTTCTCTTTTTAATCTAGAATTAAAACTTGTATATAGTATTTCTCTATCATAGAGAATCCAAATTTGATGATTCTTTTTTTAAATTTTTTCTAAAATCAAGCTCTTTCATTCAATAGATTTTGTTTGTATAGAATTGTTATTCCCCAAATTTTTTATGTAGCTTCTTTTTTCTTCTAACTAATTAAAAAATAGAAAAAACATTTTATGGCATAGTAATTGCTAATGTAACTTCATATTTTCTAATACTAAGATAAACATAAGTTCGTGCCAAAATTTGAGGAGCATATGAGTTTTAAAATGTTCCAAGATGTGAAAACTATATCATTTAAGTTCAAGTGTATGAAACCTTAAAAGAAATGTGTCCTATATATGAACAATGCATACTCCAATTTTTGTAAAATCTTATGAAACCTTTATGGCAACATTATGGGTGGAAAATATATTGTCACGTTAATTTGTAGAATTTTATGACCAAATTTAGATATTATTTTAATTATTATGTGGTGATTTGGATATAGAAGTTTGAACTATTCATAGAAGATAAATGTATTTTTGATCTATCTCTAAGACATGAGATGTAATGGAATATATTAGTCTAAATATAATTTTTATAGAATTTTTCAAATCTTATTGGAAGTTCACGTAGTTAAACTTGAGATTACTTTTGGATAAGGACACAAAGTCACTTAAATGAAAGAAAATAGCAGATCCACTAAATAATTACTGAAACTGCTACATAACAACGTACAGATTGTTTATTATAGGTAAAAAATATATTGGTATGTATAATATTATTATTTTTATGTGTTACTTCATAATGGTGCAATAAATAAAAGAAGAGAAAAATAAAAACATTGACAAAACAAAGCCCATTTCAGTCCTAAATGGCCCAACTAATTTTGACCATCCATTCCCGATCTGATGGTTCCGGTTGCTGCAGAATGTTGAAATTTGATAACGCTAATGTATTTTCGTGGGAGGCACTAAGAAACCGTCATGAAATTTTTTATTTTCATGAAGGTGTTCCAAGCACCGCCACGAAAAAATAACTGATTTCGTGATGTTATTGTGTAAACCCTCATGAAAATAAAGCTATTCCCCTCACAAAAAAGTTTGAGCGCCAAAACCATTTTCATGCGTGAGATTTTCGCGCTCTTTTTTTCACATACACGCGCTCACCCAGCGGCAAGGGCCCACTGTCATCCACGGTACAAACCCTAACTTTACCCATGGCAATCAAACCTCTCCCCTGAAGCCGCCGCCACAGCCAAGTCCAGAAACCTGCTGCCTCCCCCCGACCGCTCGCCCCCTACCCGTGACCCACCCTCGCACGAGCGCGAGACCGCCGCTGCCCCACGCTCGCGCCCCTCCCCCTCCCTCCCGCTAGTGCTCGTGTGCGGTAAGAGACCGGCGCCCCCCCTTCCTGCCGGCGCGACCAAAGCCGCGTTCTGCCACCGGATCTGCTCTTGCTCCCGCTGAATCTCGTGCTGGTGCCGCCCCCTACTGCTGGTGCACGTCAACGCCGGAGTTGATAACGTGACTCCTTTTGCAGCGACCCTCGGAGAATCCCGCCACACCGTAGCAGATCTGCTTTCTCCAATCGAACTGAGGTAATTTTTGTTGCTTTTTCTTCAGAAATCAGTACATGTCGAGCTCTACTAGTGAATATGCGTTGTGAAAATTGAATGTGTATTCGATTAGTTTGTAGCCAACCACTATAGCACTACTAAGTTGATCTTTGGGGTTAGATTGTTGAGATTCTAAATATTCTATCTTTTTAAATCAGAACCAAACAATGGAAGATCGTGAGTGGATGTACACTGGTTGGTCTCGTATGCAAGCTCCCTCAAATGACTGGATTGAAAATACCAACAGATTTTTGGATCATGCCTTCTCTGTGCCTAATATAGTTGAAGATGAAACCATTAAGTGTCCTTGTGCTAGGTGTCGGAATTGTGTTAGGAATAAAAGGTTTACAGTAGAGATGCACTTGTGCAGATTTGGGTTTAAGGAAGATTATAAAATATGGACATCACATGGTGAGGGACTTATTGATAGTTCAATTGAAGGTGGATATGGTGAGGGATTTGGTGAAACTGACTGCATGGATGAAATGTTAGTTGACCTAGCTGGTGAGCATCCACCGCCAATTGATGAGGAGCCAGCAGCGTATGCTCGAGCTTTTTATAGGATGGTTGAGAGTGCAGAATAGTCAGTTCATGAGAAAACAACACACTCATCTCTTTCTGCCATAGCACGTCTATTAGCTCTAAAATCTCAGTACAACATGTCAATTGCACACTTTGAAGCGAACTTGGAATTAATCCATGAGCTTTTGCCGCCGGAATCTAAGTTGCCCAAAGACTTTTACCAGTCCAAAAAATTATTTGAGGGACTTTGTATGCCATATATCAAAATTGATGTTTGTTATAACAATTGCATGCTTTACTACAAGGATAATGAAAGTAAAGAGAAGTGTGATGTTTGTGGTACCTCTCGTTATGAGGTTGGTAGCAACCGAGTGCCACGTAAAGTGTTGCGGTATCTTCCTATCACCAATAGACTACAAAGGTTATACACACATAAGAACACAGCTAAGCTAATGCAGTCTCACAAGCCATGCACTACTGGTAAGATGGTACACCCTTGTGATGGAGAAGCGTGGCAACAATTTGATAGAGACTTTCTAGACTTTGGTAATGACCGTAGAAACGTGCGGCTTGCTTTTGCAACCGATGGTTTTACACCATTCAGTTTGGCTGCAGCTCCTTACTCATGTTGGCCAGTGTTTGTCACTCCTTTGAATCGCCCGCCAGGCACACTTATGAAATCAGAATATATATTCCTTGCCCTTGTGGTCCCAGGTCCTGAACATCCTGGAAAGAAATTGGGCATTTTAATGCAGCAATTAGTTGATGAATTAATGTGTTTGTGGGGAGGGGTAGAAACTTTTGATGCATCACTGAAGAAAAACTTTAATATGAGAGCAGCCTATATGTGGTCAGTCCACGACTTTCCTGCTTATGGTAACTTTTTTGGATGGAGCACACATGGTAGGTTTGCATGTCCAGTTTGTTTGTGTGATAGTTTAGCATTTACACTTCATTATGGTCGCAAGGCTTGCTGGTTTGATTGCTATAGGCGGTTCTTACCTAGCGACCATGAATTCAGATTTCAAGCTAATGCATTTCGTAAGAACACAGTGGTTCTGGAGGAGGCTCCAAGACATTTAACAGGAGAGGAAATATTTGCCCAAATGATCAGATTTGTAGGTGACACAGAAAATTATGGAATATTGCACAATTGGACCCATATGTCTTGGCTTTGGCAACTTCCATACTATTGTAAACTGCTGCTACCACACAACATTGATATGATGCACAATAAAAAAAATTAGCTGAAGCTGTATGGAACACATGCTTTGATGTAACTGATAAGACTAAGGACAATGCCAAAGCAAGGAAAGATTTGGCTGAAATTTGCCATCGTCCATCACTACATTTAAAGCTGAAGGCCAATGGCAAATCAGACAAGCCGCGGGCCCCATATTGCATAAACAAAAATGACAAGCCAAAAATTCTAAAATGGTTTCAAACACTTAAATTTCCTGATGGCTATGCAGCCAATATTAGGAGAGGGGTTAACTTATTACAAAAGAAGATCTTTGGTCTAAAGAGTCATGATTACCACATCTTCATGGAACGCTTGCTCCCTGTTGCATTTCGTGGCTTCCTTCCAGAAAATGTATGGCTATGTTTGGCAGAGCTAAGCTTTTTCTATCGGCAATTGTGCGCTAAAGAGTTAAGCAAGGACACCATATATTCATTAGAGCAGCAAGTTGTTGTTCTTGTTTGCAAATTGGAGAAGATATTCCCTCCTGGTTTCTTCAATCCTATGCAACATCTAATCATTCACCTTCCTCGTGAGGCTCGACTAGGAGGTCCTGTCCAATCCCGTTGGAACTATCCATTTGAGAGGTAAAAACTGAAATAATATAATTAGTTTTCTGCAACAATAATTCTGTTTTCTGAAATCTGTATTTAGTTTCCTGAAATAACTATATTATTTTCTGAAATCTTTATTCTGTTCATATCTAGGGAAATCCAAAAGCTTAGAAGAAAAGTACGTAATAAGGCTCGTGTTGAGGGCTGCATTGTTGAGGCTGAATTAGTAGAGGAGGCTACGAATAACCTCTCTCTCTTTTTTAGACCTGAAGCTAGATCAGTTAGGAACAAGGTTCCTCGATATGATGATGCTGCCTCTACCTTCAAAAGTTCTTGCAACCTAGAAATCTTTCCATATTCTGGGCGTTGCATGAGCCCTCGTGGTGTTTATGAGCTCTCAGCGGATAAGTATGAGGCGGCTTTTTTATATGTTTTGACAAACATGCCAGAGATGGATGATTTTTTTTTCAAGTATGCACATATTCAATCTAGAGACCCTAATCTATTTTCCTTCCAGTTTGCTGGCACTTGCTAACTCATCTTATCCCCTTAGAAAATTTGACAAGGAACATTGGAAGAGCCGAACTGTAGCAAGGCCTGACCAACTCCGGGATTTAAGGTTGAATGGGTGGAAGAATAGTCATGGACAATATGGACCTAACTTCTTTGATTGGTTCAAAGAAGAAGTAATGCTACTAAGTACTCCTATTGTCAAATATAATTAGTGAAACAATCCGAATACTTGTAAACTGACATAGGGTTTTATTGTGAACTTGCAGTGCTTGAAGGTTTCTAGCATTGATAATGCCTTACGTCAAATTTCTTTTGGTTTTCGTAAAATGGTGACTAGTTATGGTGCTTATGATGTGAATGGGTATAGATATTGTTCAGAGGAGTATGAGAGAACCAGGTCCAAGTTAACCACAATAAATACTGGTGTCTGTGTGTCTTGCATAGATGACGACAACAATGAGCTGGAGTATTATGGTGTTATCAAGGATATCATAAAAATAAAATGGGAAGGAAGCTTGCAGCTGGAAATGGTTTTGTTTGATTGTTGCTAGTTTGATCCAACACCAAATGGAACTAGGCGTACTGAAAATTTAGGGCTGGTGGAGATTAAGCATTCTTCTAGACTTTCTGTGTTTGAACCATTTGTCATGGCAAGTCAAGTTAAGCAGGTTTATTATTTGCCTTATGCATGCATGGACAAATCAGATCTACGAGATTGGTGGGTTGCATATCATGTCTCTCCCCAGAACTATATCCCTCCAAGTGACATCAACGATGATTCAGATACTCCTGTTGGGCCAGTAGAAATGTCATTCTATCAAGAGGATGGGTTGTCGGGATCTTTTGTCATTGACTTAGGGATTGAGCTTGACAATATAAATTTGAATGGCTCTGATGAGATAACAGATCCAGATGATTTGGAATTTCTGTCCAAACTGAATGCTGGAATTGTAGATGAAGCAATGGATAATCTAGAGGGGGATGAAGAGTACCAAGATGATCTGCCTCAATATGCACCCAACGATCCAGATGATTATTAGATTTGTATTTTTTATGATTATTAGATTGTGTTCTATTTATGGAATTCTCAGAACAATTGTAGCTGGAATTTATGTGTTTTCATCTCATTTATTGGAAATATGTGAGCTTATATGTGGAGTAGAATTCTCTGTTACTATATAGTTGAAAGTTCTTTGAAAAATGTGATATTTTCTGAAATGTATAGTGAGCTAACTATTTTTTGATAATGCAGAATATGCATGGTCTTCGACACAAAAGGCTTGCGGGGAGGACACGTGCAGCCCCTGGTGGTAGCTCCCAAGAGACCAATGATGCTGCTGCCGACTCCCAGATGAGCATTGATGGTGGTGATGACTCCAATGCTGCTGTTGGTGGCAACATTCTCCATGGAGAGGAGCCTCCCAAAAAAGGAAGAGGGAGAGGGAAGAGGAATAGGACACAAATGAGAGTGCCTCCACATGAGGGGAAGGTTATGTTGAGGCCAGTGGGAAACCGGTGAGTATGCAATTCAATATCTGCATAGTAGTAGTGTCTTACTTCTACATGGCATCCATTTGTATTCTTTTTTGTAAATTTGTGAACTGATATGTCATATCCTTTGTTATAGACAATTCACCTATGTCAATTACAATCCTAAAGGCTACAAGTATGGCTCACAAGTTGGAGTAATTATCAAACGGCTTTATCCTGGTGAGATCAAAATCTGTGATGATGAAGGCAGGGTTGTTGAAACACGGGCGGCATTGTCATGGCATGATTACTTCTACAAAAAGGATGAACTTGGTTTGACATATGCCAGGCGAGTAAAGCAGGAATTCTGGGTAATTGAACTAGCAGTATGTACATTATCACTTCTATTTGATAGGAAGCTCCTAACTTTGCCTTTCTTATATTTATGTTTGTAGAGTTTGTTCACAACCACTCGAGCTGATGTAAGAAGAGCCATCCGTAATTTGGAGACATATCTTGTGAAAAGAGTATCTGATCTGATCTATCAAGCCCGTTTGGATGTTGTAAAGAAGCATGAGGGCTGTGATGATAATCAAGCACGCGATATAGAACTTACAGAAGAACAATACTTAAAGTGCAGACCTGATTGGGGCACCAGGGAAGGTTGGGCAGCCTTATGCAAGTACTGGATCAGTGAGAAGTACAAGGAAAAGAGGAGAGCAGCACGCCTAAAATCTGCTGACGTTGCTCAGAATAGAGGTGGTTCAAGGCCATGGGCAGAAACACAACAATTGCTGGTATGATATTTTTGAGCTTTCGATTGTGTTTTGCTTCTGTTACTAAATGAGACATGATATGAATAATAATGCCATGATTTTACATAGAGTTAATTACCTTAAGTTTCAAACATCATGTAACATTAGTATGATGGTCTTGTAGGAGCATAAATTTGGTCCAGAGAAGGCTGGCACTTTAAACACATATGCAGTGATGAAATCTGGATTCAAAAATGTGGATAGCACTGGAAAAAGTGCTCCAATCCCCAGCCAAAAAGCACAAAAGCGCTTGGTATGTATGCCATGCTTAACATTTTGATATGAACTTTTTCTAGTCATGCTTAGCACACTGGTATTTCATTTTAGGATGAGTACAATGCAAGAGCAATGCTTGCTGAGAATTCAAAGGATTTAGATGCACACACTTTGTATCACATGGAAGGTGGTTTGCCCCATGGTCGTGTACCAATAGCTGATGGTGCAGTGGATAAGGAAGAGGTTAGAGTAGTTGCAAAATCCAATAATCTACGTCCAGTCAATACTGCTTCTTATCGAATTGTGGTGGATGAAAATGATGAGCTGAAGGAGATGAATAAGGAGTTGAGGGAGATTAATCGGGATCTAAAGCAAAACAATGTTGAATTGACGGAGAAAAATGAGATACTCACCGAGGAAAATAGTGTCAACCGTGACATGATCATGGTAACATTTGCCCTTGTGCTTATAACAATGTATTGATATTATGCATGTATATTGATCAGCTACCTACTTTATCAATTGCAGAGGTTTTATGCAGATTTTGGCAAGGAGATACCTGCTGATTTGGTAACCCGTCTAGCAAATATTGATGCCCGTCATCAACAGGTAAACACATCAGATGATTGTTGCTAGATCAGCTTTTTCCAATGGAAAAAGCTTAACAACATGTGTATGTGTTTCAGGTTACAGCATCATCACATGCCAGGACTAATACGGAAGATATGCAAAGCAACGGCAATGAAATGAATAGCGATGAAGATGAGGACTACATTATGGATCGTGAAGATGGCCGTGATGATGATGATGACTTGGATGACACAGATGAAGATGATGGTGGCAGCGAAGAGGTTGATGGCAGTTGATCGAATGGACAACAATGAAACTAGCGCTTGACTCCTAACTTTTGGGCTCTTTTGGCTAGGCATGGTTTCTTTTGGTAACATGTGCCTTTGGCTAGTACTTTGGTTCATACCAAACCTTTTGCTGTTGTGGTATTGATGGCTAAACTATGGGAGCCTTTGCACTGATGCAGTGCCCTTTTGTATGATAGCTAGGCGCTAATGATAGCTAGAACTTGATGTATATGTATGACATTATTGCCTTATGAGGCTAGTTAAATGAGTGGGACTCATTCTTATGTATGTCCACTCATCTTTGTTCAATTATCTCTTGATCATGATTATATATGAGCCTGCATCTGTTTGTTGAATATATGAGCTATATTCAGATTTGGAGGATGTGATTATTCAAATTTTCATGACGGTATCAAAGTATTTTCGTGACGGTTTCTCAATGTCATGAAAATAAGATGTTTCATGACAGTGTGACCACATTGTCGTGGCAGTGCTGGGCTCTCACGAAAGTTATATATTTCGTGGTGGTTCATTCATTTTCATGACGGGTTCGTGCTCCCACGAAATTAGATTTCGTGGCGGCTATACACTCTCATGAAAATATATATTCCTGTGTGTTTTGGACCGCCACGAATTATTTTCGTGTCGTGTTTCTAAACCTGACGACACCCCATTTTCATGGCGATGGTTCACCCCCACGAAAATGATACGTGACGGTTCACTCCCACGAAAACTCTATTTTCATGGCGTTAGATTCGTGAGGGTTATTTCGTGACGGGCGCCCATCACGAAACATTTTCGTGGCGGGATTCATAGTTTTCGTGACGGTTTCTCACTCTCACGAAATTTCTGTTTTCTGGTAGTGACGGGCCTGCCTTTATATGCCTGAATAATTCAACCCCCTGTGTGTTTTGTGTGCTGTTCCTAATCCTAGACTAGAACGACCTTCAGTAATGTACATGTCGTCGCTGTAGGTTGTGGCACTTGCGAGCCTAACCTAACAAAAAGTCGAGTCGAGCCAGCTTGTTATGTTTACAGCGGTTTTTGTCACTACTATTGCATTGTGAAAAAAAATTAATTAATAGGTTCATTATGCTGTTTTCTTAAAGTTCAGCAGAATGTTTGCATCCATCCATTACACGATCAAGATCTCATGATCAGAATCAGAATAACATCTTATTCCGAGCGATCACGTCCATGTCGATCGCGTCTAAATCTAATTAAGTCGTCGCCTGATGGCTGCTGTTACTTGTTTTGCAAGTCGTGTTAGGTGCGCGCGCGTGAAAGTTGAAAGCGATAATCATGCCAAGCGAAGACCCATTATGTAAATGAATAAAAGATTAATCAACCGCTATAAAAGAAGATTATCCCATAAAAAAGATTAGCCATGCATATCCAGCTGCTTTCCGCCCCCTGTTTTGGTTGTTCTCTGCTTCTTCAGATAAGTCTCTAATTCCCTTTTTCTCTTTGGTTCTCTCTGAGCTCAATCTGCTCAAGGTTTATCATAAACTAGTGAACCACTATCAAGGTAAAAAAAATCTTGCCTAATTTGTGCTTTACACTGTCATTTTAGGATTAAAAAAATGATGTTCCTGCAGGAGCTGTTGCTCCTATGAACCCCCGTCCCTAGCAGTATCCATGCATGATTTATCCTGGTTTTGTTCAGGGGTTCTAAAGTGATGGCACATGTAATGTGATGGCTGGACGTACTTATAGAGTCTACTCGCCCAGCTATTCAGTAAGATTTAGGAACTTTTTGCATTTATATTTTCTCCTAAATGGATGTCATGCATTTTGAGATCTTCATGTGCAATAACTGTGTTACGTTAATTGGACTTCTGTGTTTGAGAAACCAAGAAGAACTATCACTTTGTTCAGTTTGTTGGGGGCTAAAATTGTATCTATTATATTGTTTAGAACTGGGGAAGTACATTAGATATATATGTGGTTTACGCTGCAATTTCAATTTAGTAGTTTATGTGTCTTTAGACTATCTAGGTGGAAAAAGTAGAATATTAAACGGAAATGCTATTCTAAAGTAGATAGAACAAAAAAGGTAGAGTAAATACACGATCATTCCTCGAACTTGTCAGGATGTAGGGATCGGGATGACACATCTGGATTCTTAGTTTTATAAGTTTAGGGTTAGTGATATTTCCTAGGACTTTTCAAAGGAACTAAAACATGAGTTTGAGTTACTGCTTTGAATTTTCCGAATCTTGGGGAGAAGTAATGATTTTTTATGGAAATATATATCAAGCACATTTGCGTGGCCCGACCTAAAGGCTATAAAGGAGAACACTATTTACTAGAAATAGCTGGCTACCTACCATTCCTCAGTTTATTACATAAATAAAAAATAAACTAAATATGCACAAAAAGGTGAAAACCCTTTGGCAGCATGGACGGAAAAAGGAGACGACTTTTCAGCGCCCGGGGAACATTGATGCTCAACCACTAGTCCACACACAAGACAAACATTCAGTACCTTTGGGTGCCCATTGACTCTTTTATGTTGCCCTGGGATGCAATAAGCTAGGTTTTCTTTTCTTTCCAAACAATATTATTCCTTCAAGCTGGGGAAGGGGATGCTTTAGATGGAACACATGATGGAGCAATTGGCAATAGACTAAACCCCAACCAGAAATCTCTGGTCAGAAATGGAAACCTACTAGAATGTGTGTGTAGTTCCTCAGTGGGGCACGCATGAAGTGTCCATGCACTAACTTACATTAGCAGGGGGTTTGATGGCCCATACACGCCTAATTATGCGACCCACTACCTAAAGCCACACCACAATAACACAACATATTCTAATGATCCTCTCCTCCACATTCCATGCAAGAAATATAAACTAAAGTGGAACTGGACAGTTCTTCTGAGTGGACGGTAATTGGTAAATCATGGATGTGTTGCAGGTTACTATCAACCGGGGTTCGTGATATCTATCCTTAGCTTGATTCCAAAACCGGTTGATCGATTTTTTTTTTTGATCGTTTGTGGCTGTGGATACATGCAACACACAGGTGCAGTTTGGCCTGGGCTGATTTGCTGATCCGCCTGATGCATCAGTTGGGAGAGAGGAGTTGTGGTCATGTCCTGCTTTAGTTTTTCTTCCTCTTCTCTTTTGTGTTTTTGATCTCGTGTGTTCGCGCATGATCATCGATGCTTATTCGCTTTGTGGGGTGTGGGGGCCATGGAACAATTTCTTCCCTATCGAGAGACTGATGCAGACCGGAGGATGGGAAAGCTTTCAGGAGGTAGCTAGCTTTGGGGTGGTGCCCCGGCTGAAAGCGTGTGCGTGTACTCCGACGTACATGCAGAGCATAATATTGCAGCTCAAAGAGAATTTTGTGTCAAAATATGTGCATCCTGTCTAGTGCACCATCCCCACAAATAAACCGCAATAATCCATGCATCTCCCTTTAAAATTTACCTTGCTCTCAGTCACACACTAGGGTCTCTAGCAATAAATCAAACTAGATAGGTATAAGTACAGAGCAGACCGAAACGAATTAGAAGAAAACTGCAATATTTTTTTGAAAGATCCTTCTTATAGGTAAATCGGGCCTGAAAACCGAACAACTACAGTTACAACACCTATAACTGAACAACAGCCGGTTGAATTGGGACATCAACTAGAACTCTCTCAACTTTGGCCAGTTGGATTGGAACATCAATCAGAACTATCTCAACTTTGATTGGTCGGATTGGGACATCGACATGAGCCACAACGAAAACTCCGCCTAGTCAGATTGGGACATCGACCTGATCCTCCACGTACGAACTATGTCCGGTAGGATTGGAACATCGACACGAGCCACCACAAAACACCACGGAAAACTGCAATTTCGACGCAAGGTTTGGCATGCATACTCTTGCATCAAAACAATATTTTACCATATATACTAATTAAAATATCAAGATGCTTTTGCTTGCTTGTGTGCTCACAATTTTATATGGTCACATACAATTCCCCATGCTAGCTAAATAAAAAAACAAATTACAATTTCGGCGGGGCCTACCCACTAATTAGTTTTTATTTGCTTTTGTGTGCTCACTCCATGATGATGATCAATCAAGGCCTTATCCTCATCCATGCACGAGACTGAATTATTCTCTTATTATCCAGGAGGAGGAGGAGGAGGAGGAGGAGATGACTGATGAGATTGATCGAGATGCAGCATGGGAGAATGCAAAGCCCAATCCGGCTTTATATGTTGCTTCGTGGCTAATCAAGCTACGCACACCACCACCTTATGGATCATGGATCCCTTACTTTCCTCCCTCCAGATAACTAATAAGAGCATGCATACGCAAGGCAGTGAGGCACCAAGCGCACCGGTTCATGTACACGTATCGAGTCGGCGTCGCCCGTGCTCCCCCCGGCCCGGCCCGGCCCAGCCCGGCCCGCGACGCGGCGTCGCCACGCACGTCGTCCGCTCGTCCCCGCCGCTACTATATCCGGCGACATAGATGCTGTCCTGGATTTGCTGCTGCCACCGCCAACATGCACGCCGGCCCCCCATTGATACTGTTGCTAATTGTTTACACACAGTTGGAGCAGGGGCTCTCTTTGTAAAGTTTTCTCCCAGTTTTGTAGCCTCTAGACTTTACTCTCTCCTTATTAATACAACAGACAGCTCTCCTGCCGATTCCGTTCTAAAAAAAATTCTATAGAACGGTGGATCCGCTAGCAATGTGTAGAGAACTAGAGATGGTATCGCGTAGGGTCATATTTTTTGGCTGACGGACCGAGTGCTTGCTTGTGTGGCTGGTAGTAGAGGAGGCTTTGGTTGAGTACCTCTCTAGTCTCTGCTTTTTGGGTTGAAACCTACTGTCTTCTCTGTCGTGCTTGTCGCTTTAAGCCTTTAAGAGAAGCAATGTCGATATCTGAATCTTACTTTGAGTTGATATTTCAACGCTGTAGGGTAGCCGACCAGGTCTCTCTCTTCTCTTCTAGTTGCCTCCGCTGATGATTCGGTCTACGCCTGAGGGAAAAAAAAAAGAAAATCATATGAGGATTTAGCCTAGATGCCAATGGTCGTGTAAATTGTGACATCAGCAGAATGAGTGACTGGCACCGGACTTCACGGGCTTCCATCAGAGCAAACATCACCAAAGGCCCAAACTGGAGCAACAGTACCGCCAGCCTGCCCAACCTAGGCGCCTTCGCCGGCTGGGTGGAGCGGCTCGTCTGCCGCCGCCGTCCAGACTGCGCCGTGAGCATCGTCTCCTCTCCTCTCCTCCTCCGGAGTGGAGCTGATAGATACCACCCTCGCGTTTGCTCAACATTTCAACAACTAGCGTCCCATCGGCCGATTTCACTCCCGAATGTCCTCTCCAGAGTGAGAGTTCAGCAATCCATTCCTGACCGTCGTACAGCAGCGGGGCTGGAAGCTACCTCGTGCGCTGGAGCCGTGCTGGGACGAAGAATCCTTAGAGGAAAGGAAAGGATAGCTTGGCCTAGCTTGGAAGCATGGCGCAGTGCAACGATTCAACGGAAGAGGTGAGCGAGGCGTTTCCCCGGATCCCCCTCCTGCAAAGGTAAACAAGTACAGAGCCTGCTGGCTGTTGCTTCCAAGGACGGCAAGGGCTCCTTTCACGGGGCTGCTGAAGAAAAGGCTGGCAAGCCCGTCCACGAAAGGGAGTTGATCCATGGACAAGAAGCATGACACAGGCAAGATCGCACTCTATCTGCAGAGGACCGTTGCTAGCCACTGGTCTGCCGACAGCCAGGAACTCCGCGGGTATGGGTTTACTACGTGACATCACGAGGAAGTGTACCCGGCCGTTTGGTTGCCGTTCAGCGTTGCAAGATGAGAATGAAACGATAAGAATTCAGAACCGCCTCTGTTCCTTGCTGCAGCCAAATTCAGAACTGATTCTGTGTTTCCATTCAGACATTTAGTAATTCCTGTTAGCAGGCTATATGAAAACTACATTTGAGTAATGATTTGGAATTCGTATGAGTAATGAAAGTTTATACTTAAGGTTTGTTGAAGCAGACAAGCAGCACATGCTATTTTGTATAATAAATAGCCGATAAATAGTATGCACGCGCATAAAATGCCCAGTGCCATGCAAACCATATACATCAAGATTTTACATAAAAACTCAAGCCTCATTAATCACAAATCATGGATTCTTGAGAAGCTATGTACACTCTCGAAATAGCACGCGGTTTTGAAAATGAAACCCTCAAATTTATCTCTGTTACAGAAGTTTTGTTGGGGACTCTCCAAACTTCGGTGGCGACATGAGACTCTTCGTGAGCCATATTGCTGTCTCTCGAGATGACACGGCTCCTTCCCCGAATGGTCGGAGAACACCTGCAAGCTCCTCAAGCCTCTCCTGCTCCAGGAGCTTTGCACAAAGCTCTAGGAGTGATTCCAGAGCATCGGCTCTCTGCTGAACTATGTTCAGATGATCCCACTCAGCAGGCGTGCTTTCTGTATGCGCGAGTTTTAGCGTGCTGATTGGTGATGATTCCTCTGTCATAGTTGTGTCACCTGAGCCTGGCTTTGGTACTTGATAAGAGCGTGGCTTCACATCCTTCCTTTCTTCTTGCACAACTCCAATTGTCAATTCCTCATTTGGTATTGGCGCCTCATCAGGTTTTTGATTTGAAGCAGTGACGGGGGCCTCATCTTTTATGTTGCTGGTTCTTATAGCTTTAAGATGCATGGGCGAATCAATCTGTCGATCAGTTGTTGCCATCAAGTTCTCTTCTGCACGCTGAAGTGATAAAACATCGCTGCTCTCCGGTTCTTTGTTTCTGGCACCTAGATCCCCCGGCATTTGCAAAATCAAGGCTTCTTGGGTACCAATGGTTGATGCATCAGAAAAGTTTGTGGAGCTGTCTCTTCCTTCCACAGTGTGCTCTGTTGCAATTTGTAATGTTCCATAGGATCCATTGGCTTTGACAGTTCGCTTTCTGCCATTGCTTGGCTTCCTTGACTGCTTGTCTCTCAGGTTACTTTTGGTGGGCTTCACTGGAAGATAGATCGGTGAACAGCTGCATGATTCGGCAAGATATGGTTGCAGGTGTGGATGCCTCAATAGTTCTCCAGCCTGTAAGATTATCAGGGAATGTTAGTCTTGTGTCGGTGCATTTGATTGAAACAGTTAACTGACTTTTTAGACTTACAGTAGGCCTATGTTCTGGATTTTTCCTTAGCATGCTCTTCACTATCTGCTTCCTGAGAAAGAAAAGCTCAAGTTCAGTAGATTTTTTTTTATAATCTATAATCGGGCACTCATAGACTAGGTACTTACAGTGCTGATGAGTATATTGGGGGCATTGGAGATATTGAAGATCTGTTTATTTTGTTAACCAATGCTGCCATGTCCTTCACAAAATACAAAGGGAAATGGTTCATAAGTTTCCCAGACTGTACAAATATTGGAGTAGTTATCCTTTAGCAGTATTGTATCATCACTTACTGTAGCTTTGAATGCAGGGTGGTGTGCCAAAATCTCAAACATACAGCAACCTAATTGTAAAAGATAAGCAAGGTTTCCACAGCTGTTTATTTCTGACATGCATACATCATAATACAAGACCAGAAGCTAACTTTTAAGAGAAGTATGGGGAGCTCACCAAGTGACCATATGTCAGATTTGTATCCATAAGGTATGTCTGCTAGTATTTCTGGACACATGTAGTTTGGGGTTCCTACGACCTGAAAAATTGAATACATTGAAAATTTAATCTGTGAAGCCAAGAGCTCTTTTCATCAAAATATTACTCAGCATGTTCTTGGTCCTTGGGATATTTTAGTGGGAATATGCTGAAACAATCCCACCCATTTGCCAGATCTGTTTTAAATAATTTGATTGGAATATCAAATACCATACATGACATACTAGTGACAAAAATCATGGAGTGATATATGCTGTCCTTCAGCGTGCGAACTGTATATGACTAGTGGAAGAATTGTGTATAATGTCCTAATTCCTACCCTTAAATGTGTTTTGCCATTACATTTACTGATTCACATAAAAAATGCTTGAAAGAGGGTGAGTAGTACCGATGAGGCAAGGTCCTCCATGAGCAGTTTGGCCAACCCAAAGTCAGCTGTCAAAGAGAGGGAAAATTATACTGTCATCTGATAAAGACAGGCTCAGTAATTCAGAAGTTATACGTACTACCCCCATCTTACCGAGTCTGATGTTGTTATCCCTTGTCAACAAAATGTTGGAACACTGCAGGGCAGCAGGACATGAGGAGGTGAGATGTTAGGCGATATGATGATTCTCCATACCTAACAAATTGAGATCTAAAAACTTGCAAGCGATGGTAAATTTATTTGTTTTTTTTACTACCTTGAGATCGCGGTGGAGCACCCGGTTACAGTGCAGGTAGTCAAGGGCGAGGAGCAATTGTGTGAACCACCGGCAGACCCTCTAGCATCACAAGAGAAGGCAGGGGTAATAAGTTTAGGACCCTGAGTCCGTGAAGGCGTGAACCAATCTCCATTGCTTTTGGGTGAAGCTGTAAATTCCACCAATAGTTTATCTAGTTATGTAATTACAGTAACAGCTTTTATTACCTCTTCAGAGAAGAGGACGCCTCTTGCCTTCTTGATCCTCTCTGCCCTGCAATCCCAATGTCGGTACTAAGTTAGGACAAGAAGGATGGTAATTCCTATCAGCAACGGAGGAGTTACCAAAAGAAGAAGAAAAAAAAGAATGCTAGGGGGGTCGCTTACATGTCCCCTCCTTCGCAGTAGCTTGTGACGATGCAGACGGAGGTCCCCTGCAACCACCGAACAAACCCAGTTGAGTTCGCTATCGTGGCGACACAGGCGCGGTGGAGCATGGAGACGAGTTTCAGGATTGGGCGAAACCGCGGAAGGAATTGAATTCAGCACGGAAGGTGTACCTCGTCCACCCATCCGTCCTTGTACTCGACGATGTACGGGTTGCTGAGGCTTGCCATCAGGGACATCTGCGGCAGGAAGCGAGAGCAGAGCAGGTACCCGCGTCACATGCTTCATCGAACCAAGAACGAACTTAATCGGGCGCGAATTCGAGAAAAAACAGCGACTTTTTTTTGTTCCGATCCTTATCATGGATCAATAATTGTTCTTTTTTTTCTACATGTTACTGCAGGACAGCCGGAGCCAGGAGCAGCCGCTGGCTGCTTGCCTTGGTGCATATGCAGGCGAGGGCATGGCCGGCGCCGCCTCCGGTGCAGACTCTGCGTGCAGATTCTGCTTGGCGGTCGAGCGGAATGGGGACCTATTCAACTCAACCGGAGAAGGGTTTCCATCTTACCTCCTGATAGGCGGTCCGCTGGAACTTGTCGTTCTGCTTGGAGAGGCGAATCTTCTTCATCACGTACCTGCGGCAACCGGCGGCGGCGGCAACAACACAGAGAGAGAGAGAGAGAGAGAGAGAGAGAGAGAGAGAGAGAGAGAGAGAGAGAGAGAGAGAGAGAGGAACCAGGAATCGGTTGGACAAGTGCAGAGCCGGGAGCCGGGAAATCAATCAGAGCAGAAAGAGAAACGGAAATCACCTCTTGCGCTCGGCCCTGTGGAGGACGAGGTAGGCGGAGCCGTAGGCGCCCCGGCCGATCTGCTCCACCACCTCGTACTGCTCCATCCCCTCCCTCCTTCCTTGCCGGTCTATGGCCGGCGCCGGATCCGCGTCCCTCTCAGCTCCCACCTCCGGGGCGGCGGCGCTGCTGTGCCTGGTTGCTGCCGTTGCGACTTGCGAGCTAGTAGAGCTGACGGCCGCGGCGGCTGCGCGAGTGAATGGTGCGCGTGATTATTTGTGCCGCGGCGCACGCGTGTGGAAGGGGGCAGCCGCGGCGCCGGGCAATGATGGCGGGCGGGGGCGTTGCGCTCGCGCCCTGCCGCTCTCGCCGTATTACTCCTGCGTGTCGGGTAGCCTGTCCGCCCCGGTAGCCGGCGACGGAGACCGACCGACGGAACGGGTCTTTAGGCCAGGTCCCACCCCGTAAACGTAAAAAAATTTTAAATACAAAATTTTGCGAAGAAATTTTGCTAATTTGAAATACTAAATAAAGTCTATTTACAAAATTTTTTGCATGGCTGGGCTGTAAATCGCGAGACGAATCTAACGAGTCTACTTAATTCATGACTGCAATAGTGGTGCTACAGTAACCATCCTCTAATTATTAATTAATCATGGATTAATTAGCATCGTTAGATTCGTCTCGCGATTTACAACTCATCTGTGCAAAAAAATTTGTAAATAAACTTCATTTAATACTTTAAATTGGCAAGATTCTCACACAAAATTTTTTTTACGTTTACATGTAAAACGAACTAAACAAGGCCTTAATTGCATCGGCGGGCGCGCTTAAACGTGGTGATGACGGGTGGTGGTTACGGCAGGCGTGCTGGTCATGTGGAACTGACCAAACCGCTATTGGTTCATTGATTGGTTGATTAATCCATCCACGGACGCGTACGTCCCGTCTCGTCTCTCTCGCCCGGGCGTGGTGGTGACGTGGCGCAGCGTGCTGCAGGAGAGTAGTGGAGGGAACGTTGCTCGCGCCAGCGGGCCCCGCAGCACAGGTGGCGACTGGTGGATGGGCCGGGCACTCCTCGAGTGCTAGTGCGGCGGTGGGGGCCGGGCTGTTGCCCCATTCCTTTTCCTCGTGAGAAAGGGGGAGGCGTGAATCGTGCCTTGGATGGTGCCCACATGGAAGCAAGCAACCTTTGCCTAATCTAGTCTCGGTCCTCACTGGAGTTTCAGCCCCTGCTTTTCCTCTGGGCCGGGGCCGCTTTGCACCGACCGCGACCGGGCAGCCGCAGAGTGTGCAACTGGATTCCATGCCCAGAATGGCTGCCAATTGCCAAGTTCCATTCTTTCACATGCATGCCTTTTCTTCCTGTTGGCAGCGCACTAGCAGTGCCCAGCAGGCAGCAACCGTGGCAGCAGTAGAAAATCATTTTCGGCTGACTGGGCATCGTGCTTTTTTTGTTCAAGAGGAAAAGAGAAAATCCAAGCATTGTATTGAGGCCACGCTGCGGCTGCTCTAGGTCCCTCACGTTCCGAAGTACTCCATGCTCCCTACTACTAGTCTACTACTACAAACTCTCTCTCGTCGAAACTGCCCACTGGCCGGCAACAACTGTCGTAAAGACTAGAAGTATAGCATAGCATCCCCGTGCTGCCACATGCATGTGCTCCGCCTCAGTAAAATCCGGGATCATCCCCGTGCAATCAATTCGCCCTGATCGACTGACAAGTGAGCACAGCGCTTAACTTCCGGTCGTTCACGCGGCGGCATAGTAGGAGCACACAACACAACACTACACTTGTAGTCGTAGTGGCTGCCACATGCATGTGCCCTCGACCCTCGGGGCGCGTGCAACCGGATCCGCCGCCATAAAAGTCAATAAGGCCAACAGATCTGTACCAGTTAAATCCGAAAAAAACATCACATCAAATATTTTGACACATACATGGAGTACGAAATGAAATTTATTTACAAATTTTTTTGTATGAATGGGCTGTAAATCGTGACACGAATCTAATGTATCTACGTAATTCATGATTTGCAACAGTGATGCTACAGTAACCATCCGATAATCATGAATTAATTTATAATTAAATTCGTCTCGCGATTTACAACCCATATATATATAAAATTTTGTAAATAAACTTCATTTAATACTTTAAATTAGTAATATTTTTTTGCAAAATTTTTACACCTAAACAACTAAACACGAAACACGGCCTAACTGGAGCAGCTGCGCGTCCCGATCCTGTGGGCCCCAAAAATGCGCACCGGCCGTACCGAACAAATAATCGCTGCACCGCCTGCGCTTCGACCACCGCTTTCTTACTTGCCCTTGTTTAGTTGCTCCATAAATTTTTTGAAATGGAATTTTTTTATATTTGAGATATTAAACATAGACTAATTATAAAAATAATTACAAAACACGTCTGTAAACTACGAGACGAATTTATTAAAACTAATTAATCATAGTCTAGTTAGACTCATTAGATTCGTCTCGTAATTTACAAGTAAATTATGTAATTTATTTTTTATTTTATTTAAATTTAATACTCTATGCATGTAAGATTCTCTTTCGATTCGATAGTTTTGGAATTTGGAATTTGGAATTTTGCAACTAGGGCTTGCTGTGCCTCCCGTCACGGCTGGAAATGCTGTCCCATCTATCGTTGGCTCGTCCGGACGCAGCTCGTCATTTGTAACACGCTGCTTCTTTTTTTTTCTTATTTTTTGTAGTTTCACGATGAGCATACTGCTAATACGAACTTCCAACATCAACAGCTACAGCTCATTTGGATGGTATTTGGACTTGGTAACCAACAGACACAACACCTCTACTTTGCCTACCAAATCACACATGCATGAGAACAGGATACGATGCTCCAACAATAATCACACCCGGCCTCTTAGTACTAGCTATTATTTATTTTGTCATAAGCCATGATAATGTGACATGAACACAGCCAAACGACGCGCCCCCAACCACCTCCATCAGCGCCGGCTGCTGATTGCCTAATCATGCGCGGGCATTTGGCTGTCGCTTCTTTCTCTTGGTGTACATGTCGTTAGGCTAATTTAAAAGGGAGTTTTATAAGAGTACCATGAGCTTTAAATTTTTATGCCGCACATCAGCAAATTTGATGATATATGGTAGAGTCATTGTAAGGATAGAGGAATGAGAGTTTCATTTGTGGGATGAGAGAGAAGTTTGGGTACCATAACTCATTTCCGGCTCGGTTAACTAATCCCCCAAACTGACCTTAGGTTTTATCCGTTCTACTTCATTCTGTTTTGATAGTATATTTCACCTTGACACAATGATCAAGGAAAATAACCTTAATTATCATATAATAAATATAACGTAAATATTTTTGTTGGTCCTCCAATGTTTTATTTGGGAACTTCTTGTTACTTTGCTATGGCCATCCCCAACCCGTACTGTCTATAAGTGGTGTCTAAAGGAAAAAAGAGAGTAAAAAACTACCTATATACACTACCTCCGCAATGCATAGTTTCTATGGTAAATAAAGAAAATAAACCTCATCCAATCCTCTCTCTTCTATCTCCTTGCCTCATCCTATCACTCTTCTCCCTTTCTTGGTTTTTGTATAGATATGACGTCTTGCATGAGAAACCATATCTATTTTTTTCTCCATTAATTCTATTGTCATATTACCAAATTGCTTACATGACACCCTTATTAATTCTATGGACACCATCCTAGTAGGAGTTGGAATTGGTTATTGTCATAGCTCATGCAATAGTAAAAATAGCTATCATTTATAAACATTTGAGTTTTTAAAATATATCTATTAAAAGATAACGGAGGAAGAAGTACCTTTTAACTCGGAGTCCAACTGGAGCTCCTCCTTCACGCATGATGCATGACGGGGTTGGCTTCGTAGTCGATGCCCACGGCCGCAGTCAGGTGTTGGTGGTGACGGTGCATCCATCACCCACCAGTCCTGCTCAGTCGTACGCCGGGACGCAACACCCTGAACCAGACAGCCCGTCGGCTTAATTATATTATAGGTTACCTGCAGCATCAGGTCCCATATGGTATCGCACGTTGTCATTATTATTGACAATTGTTTAAGTAACTGTCCAAAATTAAAGCTGATCTCTAGAGTGCAAAAATTTTAACATTCTCTCAAGCGGTTTTATTAAACGGCCAAGGGTTATTGCTTTTCTTCACAATTTTTCTCAATGCAAGTGGATGATGGATTTTTAGTTAAAATTGGAAAGTCACCAAAAAGAATTTTTTTTGAACGAACACCAACAAGAAAAATAACTAAGAGTCCTGAACCAACAGTTCCCAACAACAAAAGAAACCCGCCAGCCATATTTAGTAATGTCTTAGTTAGGCTAAGATGCAAATATTAATTCCATCTTCTATATTTGTCTTGAATCAAATATTTAAATTGACTAGTTATCTATAAACTAAAAGTATATCATGTTGAAAGAGAACAGTTAGTTTATGAAACTATTTTTAATCTATACAAAATTTAGATATTTATATATGGTTAATGTTAGAAAAAGTTTGACTTGCTATTTATGATCGGAGGAGGAAGTTGTACTTGAGCCAACCTCTACACCGCAATGCACAAAAAAAAAACACCGGTTTTGTTTTTGTCACCATGGAAGTATATTATTGTCTCGTCGTTAGGACGCAGCTCATCTTAGTCATGATGCCCTGAGGATCGATAGATATAGTGTGGACTATATATATTAATCCGACTCTAAACATGTACAGCTCATTTGGATAATGCAACCTGATACTATATGGACTTATTATAATAATATTATCCAACACATCTGATTCTGATTGGCCAACACCCAACAATAAATCATTGTAGGCAGGATATATACAGAATGCTCCAACTACCTTTTAGTACGATGTCTGTTGGGTGCTCTTTTTAAAATAAATATCATCATGTTTAAACAATCCATAAATAAATAATATGATATGAAATATAGCCAAAAACCAAAAGCCTCATTAAGCGGGCTGCTAGTTGCCTATCATGCCTGCCATTTGGTTGTTGCTTCTTTCTCGCTTGGTATGCACGAGGCTTTTGGCTCGGATCCGGGCTAGCTGATGTTCCTTCCAGGAGGATGATATTGCTATTAGCATCTCAAAGAGCTTTTCTAAAATCTACTCTTTAAATCATCATTTAGAGAGTTGTTTGAGTAAAATTCATTTTCTATATATACCTTTATACTCCCCAACGGCTTTTCTACATGTTGTCCGTAGTCTAGAGAGCAATTCTCGCTCTCCATTTTTGGCTAGCGAGAAATCCAGAATAGAATATAGGTCGATATTTAGATATCCAATTGAAGAGACTGTTAAAGAGTAATTTTTAAATAAAATCTCTATTCCTAAAGATATAAAGAGTCTCTTGAAGATGTTACTCTACAAATCTACATAAATGGGGTTGGTTTCCTATTTGATGCCTCCGAATTGATCGATTCAGGCGATGGAGATGATGCATGCTTCCATCTAAGGCCTTGTTTGGTTAGACATGGATTCATTCCGGACTGTAAATGATAGAAACGATAAGAAATATAACAAGAGATCGGGATTCATTCCGGGTAAAAAACTAATTGCAACAAAATAGACTCATAATAGGTACAATAAGAGACTGGGATTAATTCCATTCCTCTAGACTCATGGATTGATTTTTGGTCTTTTTAATGTAGCTATCATAAGTCTATTTTATTGCAATTAGTGTTTGACCTAGAATGAATCCTAGTTTTTTGTTATATTTCTTATTGTTTCTATCATTTTCAGTCCGGAATGAATCCATGTCTAACCGAACAAGCCCTAAACCGGCCGACCACCCCTGAACAAGACAACCACTACTAGAAAACAGGCCAAAGGTACCAGCTGCTGTTGCAACCGGTACTGATGCCACGCATCAGTACCGGCTGCAAAAGCAGCTGGTACCTTTGGCTAGCGGCGATCAAAGGTAAGGTGTTTGGTACCAGGTTAAAACATCACCCGGTACCAAAACTTCAATATAGGAACCGGTTAGTGCCACCAACCGGTACCAAAAGCACATGGAGGAATAGGTACCGGTTGATGGAACCAACCGGTGCCTAAAGGGTGGACAATGGCACCGGATTTTGCCATGGCCCGGTGCCGCCACGTGCCCACAACAAAGGCACCGGTTAGTAACATCAACCGGTGCCGCCACGTGGCCACAACAAAGGCACCGGTTAGTAACATCAACCGGTGCCTATACCTTTTGTTTGGCACCGGTTGTTGAGCACCAACCGGTGCCTTTGAGCCACGCCTATAAATACCCCAATCCCTCCCCCTTCTAAGCTGTCGTGAACTCACTGTTCATGGCAGCTGAGTGAGGGGAGGGGAGGCGATTTTTTTTCTTCAAAAAGGGTTAGTTATTTTTCTCCATAACTTAGCAATTGGTTTTTAGAAGCAGTTATCTATTTGATAAGTGAATACCGGTGCGGGTACTACGTATGCGACTACTTGCACATCATGACTCCATGCGGGAAGGCTACTGATGAAGAAACGAGAGTACGTCCAAACCGTTCACTAGTATATTTTCATAATTGTACTAACGCACAGAATGTTAATGTTTTTTTCCTAAATGATAGATGTCTCAAATGGGGGATGAATGTTACTCTACTGATCGGATCAACGCCGTGTGCGAGCAGCTCGCCGGATTCATTTTGAACGAGATCTTGGATCCTAGAGGCGAGTTCTACCACGACGGTCACATGGATAGAGGACTTTCATCGACATCCTGAGGGGACTAGTAGTTGGACGGCTAACATGACTTGTACATTTGTAAATATTTTTAAACATTATGCCTTGATGTTTGTAAATTTGTAAATATATTAGTTCATGTAATTAGCTTAATTATATGCTCGCATTTCACTTTTAGTTAGTTTCAAATATTCTCTGAAAACGAACACGAACAACCAATGAACGTAGAGTACTGTAGAGCTTGAGTGCGTTTAGCAATTATAAAAGAATAAACAGTAATAAATAGAACAAAAAAACTGGATTTGGGAAAAAAGAGAAAAGGTCATTGGTACCGGTTGGTATTGTACCAAAGGTGCTGCCACCTTACGTCAGCATGGCAGCCTCTTTGGTACCGGCTGGTATTTCCAACCAGTACCAATGGAGGCCTAAGGCACCGGTTGAAAAACCCGGTGTCTTAAGTAGAGGCCAATGGTCGCGGTTGCGGGGCACCGGTTGGGAAACCGGTGCCTTTGGCCTTTCTCAGCCGGTGCCTAAGGCCCGTTTTCTAGTAGTGAACCTATCAATTTAATCATTGCTTACCCGCAACCAAATAGAGTTTACACTACTGCAAAAAGAGACTTTAGGGGCGGGTAAAAAACTATTTTTAAGAACGGGTACCGCACCCGTTGCTGCTTTCTGCAGCTAGAAATAGCTATTTGCAGGGGCGGATGTTATACCCGTCCCTAGAAATCGATATCTAGGGGCGGCTGATGGGGTGACCCGTCCCTAGAAATCGATTTCTAGGGGCGGGTCACCGCATCACCCGCCCCTACAAACCGAATAAAAAATAAAAAAGGCTGCCGATGCCGCTTCGGGCGCCCCGCCGCCCACGCCGCCGAAGCTGCGCTGCCCACACCCACGCCCACCGTGAGCCGGGCCGCCGCGCGCCGCATGCGCCGCCGTGAGGCCAACCGCCGCCCGGATCTGGGCCGGAGGCCGCCCGCCGCAGCCATGAGGCCGTGCCGCCGCCCGGATTTGGGCCGGAGGCCACCCGCCGCCACCGTGAGGCCGTGCCGCCGCCCACGCCGCTGCCGACCGCCGCAGCGCCGCCCCCCAGGCGGCCGGCTTTGCTGGCCAGGTGCACTACTAGAAAAATGTCTAAGGGCACCGGTTACATGTGCCCTTTGGTACCGGTTTTTTGATCTGGTACCCCGAAAGTGGTACCAATAGCTCGAGCCTTTGGTACCAGGTAAAATAACCAGTACCTAAGCCTCCAAAATTCACGCAAAATATTCTCTTTGGTTGGGATTCGAACTCGTGACCTCTAGCCTAGTGCGTTGCTCCTTTACCATCTCAGCTACACATTTGTTCTGATTGAGAAGAAGATATATTCCTTTTAAAGTAATCCATGGATGAGTCTAAGATACCGATTGGTGTTACCAACCGGTACCTAAGGCTCCTAAGGTACCGGTTGGTAACACCAACCGGTACTTAAGGCTCGTCTATAGGTAACGGTTGGTGGTACCACCTGGTACTAATATAAAAATTACCACCCGGCACCTATGGAGAGCTTTAGGTACCGGTTGATAATACCAACCGGTGCCTAAGGCCCGTTCAAAGATTCCATCCACCCCAAAAGTACCGGTATGGAGATGAACCGGTACCTATACTATCATAGGTATCGGTTCGTCTCTATACTAGTACTTTTGGGGTGGACCTAAGACTTGTTTTCTAGTAGTGACGGTTGGGGCTGCGCGCTCGTCCTAGCGCCGCCTCTGAAGAAGAGAGAGGAGTGAGAAGGTGAGAGAGAGAGATAGTGGGTTGGTGAGAAAGAGAGAGAGTGCACAGGTGAGACACTGCATAGTCCTTTAATGCCGAGACTCCCACTCCACCGCTTCTTTAATGTCCGCTCACCGCATTCAAAATTTGTAGGGGCGGGTGATGGGTCGACCCGCCCCTAGAAATGATACCCGCCTCTAGAAATGGTATATTTATAGGAGCGGGTGACGCCGTTATCTATCCTAAAAAATGTATTTTTAGGAGCGGTGGGTTGCTACAGTAACTTCGGTCTATTTCTAGCAACGACTTAAACTCTGATCCGCCCCTAAAAAAATTAGGAGCGTTCCTATGTATCGTTTTTGTAGTAGTGTTATAAAATGACATTAAAGAAATTTATGGGCGGCTCATATATATGGGCGAGTAGAGAATGACAAGCATAATGCGTGTGGAGATATCCATAGCTTACCTTAGGTCTGGGAGGCATAGGAAATGCATTCTTTACATTATGGGATCTCTTGATAGCAGAAACGAACTGTACGTGAGGAAGGCATTGACATGATAGGTGACTGGCCGACTGCTTCCAAGCGATAAAGGAATGTTTTGGCCGCAGGACTTGGTGACATGTGGTTGGAAGTCTGTGAATGATTTTGCGGCCACTATTGTGGAGGCAAGCAGGCACATATGTCACGCGTGGTCCTGTTGAAGAGATGACCTTCTCAAGCCTTATCAGTAACACCGACATGTGTTGTGGAAGTTGGTGAGCGGGTAAAGTTTCTACTTTGGTGCTTACGAGTTACGACTCATCTTTTGTTTGGAGGCTTTGGGGGTAGCAAATGATCATTAGAGTACTCTAATCCAAAAGGTAAATCGTCGACCTTGCCTAGCTCTGCTACGTATGGTCTCTCTTGGCCGTTGTTCAATGTTCAGTTGGGTTGTTGGGTTGCCGGTCAATACTGAATGGAACAACCATATCGGTGTGTTGCTATGATATGAAACACAATGCTTCTTCTGCATGCTAGAGAACTATACGTTTGGGCGGTTTGGCACACTTTGGCATTTGGGCCACGTCTGTAGATACACGAGAATGACAACTGCTAAATGCTCCTTCTACACATTTGAAATAGAGAAGTGGTCACGGCTAGAAAACGGCACATTCGTTCATGCACGTTAGTACCGGTCGCACTTTAGTCCGGCCTCAATTTAGTATCGGGTGGTGCGCACAGTGCCCCTCAGAGATGTTTAGTACCGGCTGGAGGCTCCAACCGGCACTAAACTGCGCCACCGACGCCGGCTGGCAACGACTAATGCCAACTTAGTACCGCTGGAGCCTACAGCCGGTACTAAATGGCTCGTACTAAATGGCTCGGAGGATATTTAGTATCGGCTGGTGGTTCCAGCCAGTACTAAATGGAGAGCTCTATAACCGGTACTAATGGGTCTCTTATAGATAAGCACCTTCTTCCTCTCCGAACCCGAGCCAAGCATTTGACCTATCTCAGGTTTTCTTCTCCTTATGGTGTTTTAGAGAGGAGGTGCTGCCATTTTTTCAAGTTTTGTGGGAATTTCACTCATCCAAGTATGCCAAAGGTTTGCAACTTCATCCTCTATTCTTTGGATGGTGTTAATGCTTTATTTCATGGCCCATAGTTAGAGAAATTTATGATTTTTAGAAATAGTGAGAATGAGCATGATTTCTTTGATTTAAGAATTGATTTGAGATGTACAGAACCGATGTCTTGAATTTGAGAGAAGGTTTATTGGATAGGTTGAATGTGGATAATTTATAGTCATTTTTTCAAAAAAAATTTTGAAGTGACATGCATGGTTAGTTTGGTTTTATACACGCATACCATAGATAATTGGCAATTTGAATGTTTATATGTATGTGAAATGTCAAATTGAATAATTATTGAAAAGTGAAACTAAGATTTGTAATTCATAATTGAATAAATATTAATGGATTATTTTGACACTCTAATGGTGTATTTATTCATGCTCACATTTAATCCATCAAGAAGTTTAAAAATTCTTTGTGTTGGAACATGTATATGTCGTTAACCTTGAACATGCGGTGATGACACTGCTATTCGGGGCTAGCATCGATATCCACCACGCGGTGCGGTATAAGGACATGATGAAGGAGTATGGCCTTGGTCCCAATGAAGAAATCCTCACCTTTGAGCAAGGTGAAGATGGCACCATTTGAACCAAGACCGTACTCCTTCATCATCACATCCTTGTACCACACTGTCGCGGATATCGATGCCAGTCCCGAATGGTAGTGTCATTACCGCAGGGTCGAGGTTAACGCTATAGATATTTTTGGAAACAAATATTTTTTTACTTCTCGATGGTTTTAGAGAAAGTGAGCCTGAAACAAAGCTGCGAACCTTGGTTGCGCTTCCCGTATAGCATAGAACGACGTGTTCACCTCGAACTGAATTGTGTAAAAAATAGTTAGGGTTTAGAATTTATGTTTTCATTGTAATTCTAAGAATTTATTCAAATTTTTACATTTATTTGATAAGTGTAAAAAATTAGTTTTATTTTTTAAAAATAGTGCAGTTTAGTGCTTCACCAGACATGAGTAATTAATGTTTTTTTCTTAATGAGACATAATGAGCTGTAAGTAATATTTACTATTAAGAATGATCGAAGGTACATGAAAAGAAAGAGACTATTTAACTTCTTCTAAGATGGATATGCGTATATTTATGCAACCCGTGTTAACTCATATATACTCACATGTTAATTTGCCACGAAATTCATATGAATCAGTGTGACTAGACCATTTATAAGTCATCGGTTTTTCCTTTCTCGTCTTCATTCAATTTCCACCCACTCCTCTTTGAGTCTAATTTTCACTACGCCTTCAGCAATTATTGGTAGGCCTCAAGAGCCCGTTCTCGACCATAATGTGCCTAATATATATACGCAGCCATCTATAGATCCTCACCCTCGCACCTCAATGCAGTCCATGTGTTCCTTTGAGTTGGAGAAAATAATCGTAGCGCGCTTATATATGCCATAGGTTCATCTAGATTTGGGAGGCATCGGGAGCAAAATTTGATCATCGAGGCATTTGATCAATGAGTGAGCGACACTTTATGGCGCAAGTGTCTTGTTGAATGGAAGAATCCTCAACGTTATTTATTAGTCTTCGGCACTTTGGATTAAGTTTCACCTACTCTGTTACAAAGATAGCCTCAAGTTTTCATGTGCCTCACCCAAAGACGACGACGTTTTCGCTTCCATGTGGCCACTTTGGATGTGTAGGCTTTATCTGTAGCTTTTGACTCGGAGCCCAATTGGTGTTCATCAGGTCCATCCAGCAGAAACTACATGACTGATGAAAAACAAAAGTAGAAAAAAAATAAAAAGCATAATTCTGTTCCATTCTGATTTTCCGACCAAACCTTTCACCCGTCCCCTTGAGCAATGAGCATTACCAATGTGTCGTAGCCTTTTCTCCTTGCCTTTGAATTTCTGACACCTAAGCCACCAACCCAATAGTTCGTCCTGTCTCTGGCCTGACCGCATGAGAGTTTGAAGATCAGTTCCCTCAAGCTTTTGAAAATTTGAAGCAGCATCCTCTGGTGAAGACAACCAGGAGAAGATGGTCCACCGTCTCTTGTTCCAAGCTAGGAGCACAGAGTGCAGCTGCCCTGATTTGGCAGACCATATGCCTTTGTAAGCACTTATGAGGTCCAACAACGATGAAACACGATAGCTAAAAGAAATAATTGCACTTCAAGGGGTCCAACCTTCAAATTTCTCCTCCTCCCCTAGCAGGCAGACCTGTCTGAGGAAGGAAGAGCCTGATTGGTTGGATGCCAAATTCTTGGCATCCCAACATTTTGGCTAGGCAAAAGTTGTCAATTTTTTTGGCCAGCACTTGGTTTAATACCAAGAGCTGCCAATATCTCACATTTAGCTTACCAAAATGTTGGCAAGTTTTTTTTGCCTATATTTTGGCTTGCCAAAACTTTGGCATGCCAAAATTTGGGTAACAAACCAATCAAGCCCGAAGCACCGTAGGTTAGCTCGTTCCCCTGACGACCAACCAAATAAAGGGATAGATGCTTTCAAGTTTGATCATTTTCATCCTATATGGAGTGATAAAATCTTACTATTACAAATTGAATAATTCTTTTTGAGACTTGATGTTAATTATCCTCACGAGATGAGCTAGAAATAAAAAAAGATAAATTCTAAAAATTCTAACACTATAACTGTCAAAATTATTAGCCCATGCGGGAGCATAGGTTAATGAACTTGTTCAAGTAACTAACTATAAGATGCCTTCTCATCCGGGATCGTCACGTTCAAGCTCTATACATACTTGTGTCATAGGGTATCCATATATCCGTCTGTAGTAGAGCCTCGTCCGGTGTTCATTCTCATGTGCCTCTATATATACTGACATCTGAAACGAACATGGCACCATTTATGCTATTTCGAGTGATTTTGGTGATCGAATGACAACACAACACTTGGACTAATATGATTGTTAAGATGACCATTCTCAGGCTTTTAGGTTCAAGTGATGATAAAGAGAAATAGAAGATAGGCGTAGCAAGGCCCGAAGGGGGAGCCGCCCCTCGCGGGTCTCAGGGCAGCGCCCTGAAAGCTCTTCGGATCAGGAGCACCGGAAGAACCGATGCCTAAGCATCGGTGCATCCGACGCTTGTCGGAAGAACCGACGCTATGAAGTTTGGTGCAGAAAGGAATCAAAGCCAAGTCAGCCTATAGGCACCGGTTGAACCGACGGGTCAAAAAGGAGGCATCGGTGTATTGGGCGTCCTATGTTCCAGAGACGATGCAAGTCGCGCAAGAGCCAAGTCTTCAGCACCGGTTGAACCGGTGAAGCATCGGTGCATACCGTCGGTGTAATGACGTCAACTGTCAGGAAAAGATCCTTAAGCACCGGATGAACCGGTGATGCATCGGAACAAAGCATCGGTTCAACCGGTGGTCACTGTAGCTGCAGTCAGAAGTTCAACGGCTACTTCGTGGCTTAGAGTGACCGGATGAACCGACGCTACCCCTGCCAGAGGCATCGGTTCTTCCGGTGATACGCAGTTTTTCAGCTGACCGTTGGAGCAACGGCTACAAGACTTGGTGGCCTATATATACGCCTCACCCCGGCCAGTTGAAGATTGCTGGGGTTGCTGGACATCCCACACACACCCAAGAACATCTCCAAGCCATACAAAAGCATCAAGATCATATCCTTAGCCCTTAGCACACTTTGAGAGTGTTGTGTAAAGGATTAGTTCTTAGTGAGTGAGATTGCAAGGCTTCAAGCCTTTGTGCTGTGGTTCATTAGTGAACCAAAACAAGAGCTTGGTGTGCCGGCACCTTGGAGCGTGAAGCTCGCCGGCAACATCATCGACCCTACGACTTGGTGTGGAGCGGCGACGACATCTTTGTGCGGGGGACGTGGAGACACCCATCCTTTGTGGAGAAGCTCCTTAGTGGAACCCGGGGCCAAGGTTACCGTGATTGTGTTCACGGAAGAGACTTGGTGGCCGAGTAGCAATACTCTTAGTGAGTGCTACAACAACGTGGATGTAGGTGTGCCTTTGTGGCTAACCGAACCACGGGATAAACACCCGCGTCAAGAGTTTGCTATCTCCTACCCCGCTCTTCAAGCTTCCGCATTTCTACTAGCAATTTGTGTGCCTTTATTTTCATAGAATAGTTTCTTGATAGGAAATGCTATAGGTTGCTAAACTCTTTTGGGATAGGGGTTTCACACTAGAACAACCTAGTTGCACATCTAGATAGCATGTTTTAGTTTAAGTTTTGTGCAAACTAGTTGGAGCCATAGGTCTAAATTTTTATTAGTGCCTAATTCACCCCCTCCCCCTCTTAGGCTAGAGCACTCGATCACTTTCAACATCCACTTGCCCTTCCACACAGTTATACTTAAATTCCTATGGAATGCCTTTTAGTTTTGTTAGGGAGCAGCAATCTCAAGTATGCATGCCATATTGTCATAGCTTCATCTAGGTTTGAAAGGCACCAGGATTACATTTTGACCATTTAGTGCAGCAGGGGCTCCATGCATCTTAAGATCTTGTGAATCTGCTAGCAGCGTATCACTAATCCAGCCTGCAAAGAGTCTCATAACTGGCTCGGTGTTTTAGTAGTGAGTCTTGTGCTGAAAATATTGTAAGACACTAAGACCTTAGTTGTGTGTGCCTGGTTAGTTGCGGTCGCAGAGGCCTGCGATTGGCACTATCTTGTAGCTTAGCTAAGAGGCCAACCGAATCACATTAACCCCATTGTAGCTTGGTGGGGTTGTTCTTTAGTCAAGGTTTGTTTTCCAGGACACGTGGTTCGTGAGGTACAATGCAAGGATTGAGTTATTTCATTTTTTTGAAAAATAAGACGAGCATGATCGATATATAAGCATTTGGGGCACATTTCCGAAAAATGATATGTGTTGGTGCTATGTATGCAAGAACTGGGCCTAGAGTGAGCCCATATATAGAGTGATGAAAAAATAATATGCAAACATACACTAGTAGTGTAGTACAAAACTAAACACTAGGTACAGTAGCAGCCTGTGTAGGATGGATAGATGTGTACATGAGTTAACTCGTAATAATAACCCTGAGGACCTGAAAATGAAGAATATACCCATAGCACGGTTTGGACTCCGACGAAGACAGGACATCAAATTAAAAGGGCAAGTCAGACTAGTTAGCTAGGTCTCTCCAGCTCTGTGCCCATCTCTGGCACTTCAGATTAATAACTTTCACCCACTCATCTGTTAGAGAATGGTAAAGGCGTAAAGCCTCAATGTAGAGGTTGTGGCTTATATATACACGCCCAACCTCCTCTTACCCCTATGGCGTCCTTTTGGCTTCGATGCAATCCCGTTTTCATCAACTTGGGTTAGAGAACAAGCACATCCGATCCATAGCTTAATTTAGGCCTGTGAGGCATCGGAATTGCATTATGGACCCAGTGGACACTAGCATGGCAATGGACTTTCTTAAACTGCAAAATTTCGTGAATGGTCGTGCCTGTCACTGAAGCCTGTCGGATCAAGAACAAAGTGGATCTCATCGTGGGGGTCAAGGGAGCATGAACTAACTGCGGTGGATGTACTGATCTCAGTGTTTCACGCTACTCGACAAGAAGCTACCGTGCAGTTTAGGGTCTAAATGGTGATTACACGGTCCAACCGTGTACACGATAAAAAAACAGGGCTACATGGCCGACATGGTGTACACAAAACGGAAACTACACGATTTTACACAACGAGTAGAAAGTTTACAATGTTTAGCTATAGAGAAGTATCAACTATACCTTATTTCTTAAACGGTATGATATTTGTTATTTGTAAATTGTGATTTGTCATTTGTCAAGTAACATAAGAATGATCAATTGATAACATGAGCACATGCTTACATATTTGGCCATTTTAACAGTTATGCTTGGTAATTTGTAATGTTTGGTTGATAAAATAATAGTTTTTTCAAATTTCACTTGCATAAATATATAGATTTTATTTCTACCTTATAAACCGTGTAGTCCTGTACACGCTATATACACGTCGTGTACACATGGCCTACTCGCTACTCAAGGGTGACCGGGTGGAACATTCAGCTTTATTTGGACAGGTCATGCTTATGAGAGGAGACATGTTTGACATTCGGGCCGGACACACGGACACATCGAGACGTCTTCTACCTACACAAATATGACTACGGCTATTAAGGGCGGCTTCTTTGGAAGAGGAGTACATTAGTACTAGTACAGAATTACAGATTGTGTTTCTCATTGTTACCACTGGTTTTAATTTCCACATATATGATTTTGTTCAAAGTTCAGTACATTTCAGAAATCATCTAGTTTAGATTAATAAGTGTAACACCCCTGGTGTTAATCTTTTATTTAGTCGCTAATCTTGTGCTTAAGCATGATCATTAGTATAAAAAGGTTTATTAGCATTAATTGTGCATGCACAATTATATATTGAGTTGCATGTCATCACATGCATTCAAGTTTAATTATGTTGCGCAATTTCTGCTAATTACATGTTTGACCTATGATTTGAAAACTTAGTTTAGTTCAGAATTGCAGTCCAAGGTCTAGCTAATTCCCTATTTGGATCCCTCTCTTGAGCTAAGTCTAAATTAAGCCTTGACCTTTCCTTGACCCACTTTATCTCTCCAGCCGCCGTAGCTCAGATCAACTTTTGCCCAAAAACAAATTTGTAGACCTTTTCTTCCTCTCCAACTTTTGTTTTGGCCGAAATTCAAGGTTTGATGTGAAATTTTGAGTTAGGCGCGGTCAAAAATCAAGCTAAGTTTCATTTGAAGGCGCCTGTGCTCAATGCTCCCCTGTTCGCTATGCTGACACCCATGCCGCTGAGCACAGTCCGGCGCCCCCCCTCCCTTCCACGCGTCGTCGGCAGCACGGCAATCCTCGCACTCCACGCCGCGCTCATCCTTATCCACTCCCCAGCATCTCGTTTAGGGGGCGTTTAGTTCAAAAAAAACTTCCTACAGTAACCGTCACATCGAATCTTTGGACGCATGCATGGAGCATTAAATACAGTTGAAAAAATAACTAATTATAAAGTCTAACTGATTACTACGAGCTGAATCTTTTAAGCCTAATTAGTCTATAATTAGACATTATTTGTCAAATAACAACGAAATGTGCTACAGTACCAAAACCCAAACTTTTTCACCAACTAAACACACCCTTAGCATTCCTCATTTCCTTCCCTCCCTTCTTCAAGCTCGGGCCGGAGCCGAGCCGACCGCCGTCCATCGTCGATTCCGATCGCCCCTCGCCGTCACGCCCTGATTCCGCGCACCCAAGGCCTCCTCGCCTTGCCCTCAACCTACTCTGAGCATCCCCAAGCTCGACCGAAGGCTACCCTGGCCGAATATGCCTCTGCTCCGGCCGGCCACCATTGTTGGCCGCTCCAAGCTTCAATCCGCACGTCGATCCCCCACCT
This sequence comes from Panicum virgatum, assembly GCF_016808335.1. NCBI lineage: Eukaryota > Viridiplantae > Streptophyta > Magnoliopsida > Poales > Poaceae > Panicum > Panicum virgatum. The sequence goes on from NC_053145.1 coordinate 47,942,533, forward strand.
TTAGCCACTTCCCCGCCGATTTGAGCCCACGGTGAGCCTCCCCACGCCTTCATCTTCCTCGCCGGACCTCCTCGCCCCCTTCCCGCACCTCCACCGCGCCATCCCATCCCCCGGCCAAGCACCACCCCTGCATCGCGCCCACGCCCCTCAAACCCCAGGCCCCCTTCCCTCGAGCTCAGGCGCTCTCTCTCCCTCCCTTTCTCCCTCTCCACTCCTCCCAGAGGTGAGCCGAGCTTCTCTGCGCCCAGAGCGCCGCAGCCTGCAGCTCCATTGCCGCCGCCCCTAGCTCGCAGTGGAGACCCCTCCTCAGGCCTCCCCCAAGCCAAACCAACCCCGAAGCGACCTTCCCCATGGCTCCGTGAAGCTTGTCGACCTTCTCCCCACCACCCACGGCCGCCATCACCGTTCCCATCGCCGTCAGCCCCTGTACCTCACCGTCGACCCCGTCCGGCCGCCCCCAACCCCGTCCAAGCCCACCAATGGGTAGAGCTCCAACTCCTCTATCTCCTCCCCCACTTTCCCTCGCCACCGGCAACTGGAGCCGCCGGAATCCGGCCGGCCAGCGCCGCCCTCCCCCTAACTCGGGCCAAGGGCCTGGATGCAAGCCTTTTAATATTTCTAGGGGCCTATCCACAAATCTTTATTTCCTTTTTGTTTTAAAGAAACAGCGAACTTGTAAAATCAATATAAATTTTTATAAAAATGCTAAAAGTGAAAATACAATTTTGTTAGCTTCATCTTTTTATGCTCTATATGATAGAACCAGAAAATTTGTTGTTTGACAACTTTTTCAGTACAGTTTTAATTATGCAAGATAAATGTGTTTGTAGCTTGTTAATTGCATAACTGGAGTTAGGAGCATGCTAAAAATATAAAACCAGTTGGGTTAGTTTTGTTTTCTCATGTAGTGCTAATGAAAAATATGAAACCTGCTTTTTGGTTAATTGTTTTGTGATGTAATGATTTAATCATGAGTAATGCTTGTTTAATCTTGTTTATTTAATCTTTGCAGTTCTGGAAGTCCAAAAATTATGAAATTTGTGTAGTAGCCCTATATTTGCATGTCTACTTCATTGTAAATTCCTAGGCCCATAAGTTGTATGCATGTTTGTAGATTTCTAATTGTTCAGCTTGTCTTGTTAAAGTCAAAATAAATACTTTATGTTATCAATAAAGGTTGGTAAATTTTTGTTACACCCTTTACCAATCTCTTATCATGCCAGTTAATTTGTGTTGCTAAATTATGGTTGCAAGTTAAGTGTTTGTTCTTGTTTAGATGCTAGTTATAGGTTTTCCTTTTGTGTTCTTGCTAAAGAAATCTCTTTCTGCATGTGTATGTTTCCAGCGAGATGCTTATTTCAAATTGATTTTCATGTTCTTACAGTAGGATCATAACATGGTTGGCTTTTACTAAGCCTGGTTCTGGTTGCTTGTTAGTTAACTAATTTTGCTAGTTAACTAAACTTGTATGATTCTTTGTAATTTAAAGATTATTTTTATAGCCCATATAGTTCACATAATCACATGCAAAATAATTCCAATAAATAAGAAAAGATACATTTCAGAAAATAAAGAGGTAAATTATTTCATAAAAATAATAATTTAATTATTTCGTAAAAATAATAATTTACTTATTTAATAAAATATACTAAATCAATACTAGTTTAACTTTTTGTAAAATATAAATTTATTTCTTTATTGTTATCTTGTATCATCATTGTATTATAGTTGAGACTAGCCTATTTATCGACTGATGGTTCGATGCTGCAATTTCAGCCGCCGACGAACCGTTAATCTTTAAACATAAATATATTTACCGACTAATGGTACCTCTGCAAAACAAGAATCAACGACTGACTACATGTCGAGAAATACAAATTTAAGTATGCAAAGGCTCCAATCACGTATGTGCCATTCCTAAAAACGAAGAAGAAAAATATCACACTCAGGTAAGGCTCCATCCAGTGTCCATCACGTTAGATCTAATTATCCATATGATCTAATTATCACCTTAGATCTAATTAACATGAATACATCATCCATTATGTATTCATGTTACAACTAACGTATCCAATTGAAGATATTTTCCTTAATATATTTTATATTTTCTAAAATTATATATAGTAATATTTTCTCCCATTACCTCCTAGAAGGTAATATGTGATAAAAGTTATCCAGATTAATGGTTCATAGTCATTTCGGAGTACCATAACAAAACCCAGAATAATAGCATTAGGGATAGTACAGATCATGCAAGCGCAAAGATTTGCTGAGGCTTAGCACTGCCCTGCATTGCACCAAGCAAAGAAAAAAAAAGACTATTTGAAAGTAATGAAATATTCATATTATCATGTTCTCTTCGGACATTGTGTCTCACACTCTCACCCCTCCGTGCCGGCCTGGCCGCGATAAAAACTTGAAACTTGTGCTTTGTGAGTATGAGACTCGAGTGTCATTCTGCTAAGAGAGAAGGGCGGCAATATTTTGGCGTCTGGTACACATGTCCAGACGTACCTTGAGCAGTGACTTCAGTAAAAGCACCCACCTAAGGCGGTGGTGCTGATCCATCGCTATTGAGTAATTATGTTCAGCACATCAGATTAGCCTTCATACACCTCAGCAAGCAATTAGTTGACGATTCCTTGTGCCTATCTATATGTATCATTCTGCCTTCCCAAACCATACTTACCCTTCTATGCAGTGCGTGCCATGTGTGTTTGCTCAGATGGAAAGAAGAAGTCATAGGACATGTATGACACAGGTTGGTTCAGGTTTGAGAGACATCAGGGGTTTACAAAACTACATTGATCTAGATGGGCTGCGGCAAGACTCCAAAGCTTGTCCAATTCTTTCTTTGGCTCCTCACTTGTGCACTGTTTCCATACAATTTGAACCGGAAGGAAATGGGGCAGGAATCACGAGGCTCATGGTGGCAGTATGGCATAATCACCCGACCGTGGAAGTTATGTAGCCAAAAGACGAAGACCTGGAAGTTACGGAAGACCAAGATCAGTTTGTTGAGTTCAAGGCGAAGGCTCTCTGCATGTCGAGACGAAGACCCATATGCTAGGAAATTGGTTCTCAAATTTTGCTAACAACGAGAGGCGTGTTGTTTTGGTGGAGACAGCTGCATTGTGTTGGGCTATTTGGAGATGCCGTAATGATATTACTTTTAACAAAATCAAGTATTCATCATTTATGCATGCTGTTTTTAGGGGATCTACTGGTTGCGCTTATGGGCGCAATTGCAGCATAAAGATATGATAAAGGTGATGTTCCGAAGGGCGAGTCTTGCATTGGAGGTCGTCGCCTTGGAGATTGTCAATAATGGGTGGAAGCATAACCTTAGAATTGGTTTAGATGATTTTCTCTTTGTTCATTCCCCAGCTAGCCAATAGACGGCTATGTTTTGTAATAATCATTGGCATGGTTCGTAAGGCGTCGCCTAGGCGTCCGGGCGCCCGCAGGGCACAAGGTGTCCCCTACGCCTTGCCTGGGCATGTATGGCGTCCGCCTTAGGCCCAAGGCGTCGGTAGGCGTCCTGTAGGCGTCCTGTTATGATGTGGCGGCCGCCATAGATGAGCGCGCGTGGGAAATAGATCGGGGCGGGAAGGAAACAAAGGAGGCGGGCGGGAAATCGATTGGGGGGGGGGGTGGGAAATCAATGGCCAAGTAGAGAAATCGACCGCCCGTTCATCGATTTGGCCATTTGAGGAGAGAGAGAACGAGAGAAGAAAGGGGAACGAGCGTACCTGGTGTCGCGAGCGACTCCTCCGCGCCTTCCGTGTCGCGAGCGCGAATCCTCTGCGCCGTCCTCAGCGCGAGCGCGACCCCGCCCGCCGGCCCTCAGGCTGCGCCGGCCGCCGGCCCGCAGGCTCCTCCCTCTTCGTCGCTAGCCCGCAGGCTCCTCCCTCCTCCCTCCTCGTGCCTGTGATCTGTATGGTGTATGCTTTTGTTGTTGTGTACTACTACTTATTGTCTTATTTTGTGATCTGTATGGTGTATGCTGCTGCCCACAAAGCTCTAAGCTTGTGGACTGATGTGTTGAACTAATTATGCTGCTGTTTATATAATTTTAGTGTCATGTTCATGCATTCATGTTGCTGTCTTGTTGAATTCAGCAGCCTTTTCACTTATTTATTTTGCTGTTGATTTTGCTGATTGGTCATTTTTTGTGTAGCTTGCTGTATGGGAGAAGAGAAGGGGTGGCAAGAGCAATTGGAAATGGGAGAATGGGTGGTACATCAGTCCAAAAAAGGTATGTATATGCAACTAAGTTTTGTTGTCATGCCATGTTCATAATATGTCTATGGCGTCGCCTCACCGCGCGCCTAATACGCCTGTGTGTGAGGGTGGTAGGTCGCCACAAGTCGCCTTAGCGCCTTATGAACCATAATCATTGGGTTGTGTACACTTTGTAGAGGCCGGAACTCGTTTCCATTATCTAAAAAAAGTAAAGTAGTTAGTGTATAGTATAGTGCTGCCTTGCTGCTTCTCTCTGTGGTGCAAGGAGTGAGACTATTGGAAAAAATAATAAAAGAAGTTCATATCAACGATGATTGTCTACTACTTTGCACTGGGGCAGGCCAGTGTGCAATTGAGCAAAAGAAATCGTGGCCATGCTGAAATCGTGGCCTACGACGAGCACTGTGTTCGCTTAGCTGTGGCTGATGGCTGGTGCTGATTTGTTATAAGAGAACAGTACTGCTGACTGGTTAGTAGCTGGTGGCTAGTGCTGATTTAGTATGAGAGAACAATACTGCTCGCTGGTTGGCTGACAAGTTAAACGAGCACAGCGTACAAACATGCACAGCCAGACAAGAAAAAAATGTGTCCTTGGTTTTAAAATATTTTTGTTTTGGAGTTAGCTAATGGTCATTGCAATAAGCTACTTCAATAAACATGTTTTTCTTGGTAGGATGCCCGAGGGCTGAGGGCTTCTGAATCAAATGTGTATATGCATTTGTGCAGGCTCCTACTCGAGAACCTGTTGTAGAGCACTACTGTATAAAAGATTTGTTGGAGAGGGTGAAATGGCATTTTTAGGGGCAGACGCCCGCACTCGCCCCTGCTTTTTGCTACTAAAAATAGCAATTTGAAGGAGCCGGTACGTTATCCGCCCCTGAAAATGTATTTCCAGAAGCGGGTGACCCCATCACCCGTCCCTAGAAATCGATTTCTAGAGGCAGGTCACCCCATCGTCCGCCCCTAGAAATCGATTTCGAGGGGCGGGTCACCCCATCACCTACCCCTAGTAATCGATTAAAAAAATAAAAAAAATGTCGGGACAGCAGCCGCCGGGCATCCAGGCCGCCACCGCTGGGTGCTCTCGCCGGCGTCATTCCAGAAGGTCTCCACGGAGCTCGCGCTGGCCGAGGTCCTCGCCGGCGGGCGCTTCTCAAGCCCATCGTGAGCATTGTAACACCCCAGTGTTAATCCTCATGCTAATCATGTGCTTAATCTCTAATTATTGCTAGGCATCATCATTAACCTTAATCATGCTTGGTTACTGCATTTCATATTAAGTTGAGTTCTTGTTCTTGATTTTCTGCCATATCTAGCGCTCCGATCGATTTTGCCCAACATCAAAGTTGTAGATCTCATTTTCCTCTACAACTTTTCTTTTGACCGAATTTCAAGTTCATGTATGGAATTTGGAGTTATAGCTGATCAAACTGGGATCAAATTCATTTGAAACTCCTCACTGTGCTACCTGCCCCTCTACCTCGCCGTACCTGCCACCCATGCCGGCGACTGTAGCCGGCGACACAGACTCCACGCGTCGATCATCGTGGTGCGCCTCCCCTCCGCGCAACCTCGCCTTATCCAGTCCTAGCACCCGACCTCATTTTTTCCCTCCTCTTCTTCTTGCTCGGGCTCGTGCTGAGCAGGCCGAGCAGAGCCCGCTGCCGGCGCCCCTCCGGCCAAACCCTGTCGCCCCGCCCTGATTCCTCGCGCCCCAACCTCCGCCACCTCACCCCGCACCCACGCCGCCCCTCCACGAGCTCGATTGAGCCGCTCCCCGGCGAATCGGCCTCCCGACCGCCGGCCACCATTGGAGCCTCGCCGGAGCTCCGCCCCCCCACGCCTAGCCCACACCTCCGGCCATCCTCCGTTCGATTCACGCGCTGGTGAGCTTCCCCGCGCCTTACTCTTCCTTCTCAGCTCCTTTCCCCATCCCTTCTTGCGCCGCCGCCGGCGAAACGCCGTCGCGGCCGCCATGACCGCCGCTACTCCGTCACGGGCCGCTCCAGCGTGCCGGCCCCGCCGGGGTACGCGCCGCCGCGGCCTTGCCTATCCGCCGCGCCGCCCATGGTGTTGGCGAGCCTGGGGGCTGGCCCGTGGCCTCCCACTGGCGGGTGGGGTCCGGCTGTCAGCCCCTGGTTTAGGGTTTAGGGTTTCCCAAAATTGCTAAATTGGCTGAAACTTTGTAAAATTCATAGAAAAATGCAAAAATAAATTTTGTTAGTTTACTTAGATTCAGACCTCCAGAGGAAAAATACTCGTGCATGTTAAATGTCAGTTTTACTCCTGCTAGAATTTAATTTGTGCTTGAGCTTGTTTATTTAATATATGCAGTTCTGTTGATCTAAAAATTATGAAATTCATGCAATAGCCTCATCTTTTCATGGGTAACCCACAGTAAATGTTTCATGACCTGTTTCTGTACACTTTTGTGTAGATCTATTTGTGTTTAGTTTATCTTGCTAGGGCTAAAATAAATACTTTCTGTCATCAATAAATGCTGGAAAATTTATGTGGCGTACTTTATCTTTATCATGTTGATCTGGTAAAATTTTGTTGTTATATCATGTCGGCAAGTTATTCTTTTTCTTTTGTTTAGTTCCTACCTATGGTCTTCTTCCTTTATTCTTGTTGCTAGTTAATTCTTTTATACATGTGTAATCTCACAAAAAGCAAGTTCCTGTGTTTTTCCTGCTAAACTTGTAGGACCAGATTTTGTTGCTGGTTTTTAGGTACCTTACTCAAGTTTGCTTGTTAGTTAATTTAAAGTCTATAGCTTTCTTGTTTTGCTCTAGGTTTATGTTCAATCCTCCTAAGCAAGTCTAGTAGCTTTCTTTTAAAGGAAACACTTCAGGCTAAAATAATTTGAAGTCTTGAAACCACCCATCAGCACTGACATCTATCCGTTGTAATCTAAGTTGTGGTGGTTACTCAGTCGATGCCTGTCAGTCTTGTGTAACGTCCCGAAAAAAATTACCAAGATAATTCACGTATTGAAAATAATTTTCTCAAAATCTCTTTTCATCGATGAGCTCAGTCCATTCAAAATCGTTACATGCCCGATCTTCCAGACCCGACATCTGAATCCAACCGCTGTCCCATCTCCCTGTTCTTCATCGTCCCGTGCGTCACGCCCGACCGGCGCGCGTGCGCGTCCGGCCGCAGTCGCCGCCGCGAATCTCGCCGCAGTCCCTGTTCTTTCTTTCTTTTTCTCCTTCCCTTTCTCTCCTCCCTCTCCTTTGCTGCGCTCTCCCGCATGCGCGACGTGCCGAGCGCGCCCTCCACCAGCCACTCCCCGCCCCCGTCCACATTCGCGTGCGCGCGCCCCTGCTCGCCTGGCCCATCGCCGTTGCGCACGCCGAGCCCCCCTCGCCACCTCGACGCGCAACCCTGCCCACGCGTGCGCACGCGCTTCACTAGTCCGCGCCGCTCGCCGCCGACTCATCCCGTCGCATCCATGCGCCGCATGTGCACGAGCCCGAGCGCAGCACGCGTTCCAAGTGGCCGCGCCGCTCGCCGCGCCGCCCGTCGATCAGCACCGCTTTCCTGTGCCCGTCTCGCCGTTCGCACCACCGCACTACGGAGCACAACGCCCTGCCTCGCCGCTCGAGCCGCGCATCCCGATGCCGAGACGAGCAGCCGACCCCTCCACGTGCTCATCCTCCCTTGTGCGCCCTCCCTGCCCAAGCCATTGCGTCGCCGCCGCGAATCGCGCTGCCGCGCGCCGCGACGCCGAACGCCATTAAAGGCACCCCGCCAAGCTCGCCGACCCCCCACCGGCCACCACCGCTCCATCGCCTCTCTCGGCCTATAAATAACCCCCTCTGCCGAGCTCTCCACCACCACGAACCTCACTGCCACCGCTAGCCCCTCCAGCTCCCTAGCGCCGCTGCCACCACCATTGCCGCCCGCCTCCAGGACGCCGGCCACCGCGGAGCCCCCTCCTCGTTGCACCCCAGCCCGAGCCAAGGTAGGGGATAGAACCCCCTTGGTCCCCTCTCGCTTTCCCCCACCCCTTATTTGACTGCCGCCGCGCCTCCAGGACGCCGGCCCAGGGCCGCCGCCTCCCGCCGGTCATCGTGGCTAGGCTGTTTCGCTCCACCTCCGCCCGAGCTACGGCCAGGAATCGATCCCCAGTGCCTCCCTCTCCCTTTTCCCCCTCTTCCCTAGTGCCGTTGAGCTCCTAGGCCGCCGGCCCTCCCCTGTTTCTCAGCGGGGGGGGGGGGGGAGGTGGAAGAAGGGCAATCTTGCCCATAACCCACTGCCCTTCCCTCTATTTCCTAAAGACCCCCCTTATGTCACTTTTGTATAAAGGCCCTCCCACTTTTATTTATTTAGGGAAAGTAGCCCTCCACTATATAAACAAATCCTAAATAAACCCCTGACCATTTTTAGAATAGCCCGGATATTTTCTAAAATACCAATCAAGCCCTTGCCTCTCAAAAATAATTACAAATAGGCCCCTAATCCCGGTTTAACCCCTAAACCCCTCTTCGACCTATCATTTCATGCACCAAAAATCCTCCGATCGACCTGAAACTTTACCCCATCTTTCCTAATATAATTTTTGGTCATGCCATTAGAAAACTACCCAAAAATATTACTCCTATCCTCATATCTTAATTGTTTCCGATTCGAGCTCAACGATAAAATCTGTATTTCTTTTTATTCATTGTGTGCTTGTTTGTGTGCGTCGTAGATCACGGTGTGAATGAGGGAGAACCCGTTGATGAACAGTACTACGAGCAAGTGAATGAGGACCAGTTCCGTGACCCCGAACCCGAAGGACAGTACCTCGATCAGGACTTCCCGGAAGGCTTTGGGAACGGCAAGTTCAATCCGGCCCTTTGATGCATGTTTTGTCCCAGTTTTTATAAGCACAACCTATTGGCCTGTTTTATAAAACTGCATATATTTTGTCTGCTAAAAATATGGTTGGATAGCCACCCCTTGATTTGTTATAACCATTTCTTGACCACCTAGATTAATGTCTGAATGTGATCTGTTTGGAGGTTAATCGCTGCTAGAACGCTTATGACCTTAAACAAGATTAAACTTATTTTATAAAGAGAAAATGTGTGTGTGTGGGAAGGAAAAAATGTACAATTTCGAAAGATGAGTTTACGCGGGACGGATGGCACTTCTGTGTGAATTGCCAAATGGTGTGCTCGTGCCTGTGTGGTTGAGCAAGGAAGGGAGATATCCATCCTGTCACAATTAAGGACTGAGTTGGTGTGTGATCTTGACTAACTCCACTATCGTGCAAACCACTCGACCGTTGTATGGGCAACGGCTTAGCATAAACCCCACTAGTTAGTCTGATAGCCATCAGGAGAGCTGAGAGAAACGGGTGACTAAGGAGAAGGGATAAGCTCTGTGTGACTTATGCCCCGGTTAAACCTCGGTGATAGGTCGACGACCCCTTGGTGGATCCCGTGGTGGCTAGTCAGGTCTAGCTAAGGTGAGTAATGGCTTTGTTAGGATCTGCACCGACACTAAGGTGATCGTGCTGTGGTACCCCGCTTGTGGGTAAAGTTGCACACCTCTGCAGAGTTAAAAAAATCTATTCGAATAGCCGTGCCCGCGGTACTGGGTGAGTTATGGTTTGGTCACACAACTAGTGTTTCTTCTGGGAATGGATGGGTTGGCGTGAGTTGTTTTGGAAAAGTATCCGGCAGTTGTGCCATGTGCTACGGCAGATGAGGAGTCCGGTAGCAAATTTAAAACTTGGATCCTGTGTGGATCAACTCTACGTGTTACTCGGTGTGAGAAAGTCGCTTTGAAAATCCTTTTCTTTCAAATGAACACCTGCATAAAAATTAGCTTTCTGCAAACTAAACCCTAACCTTATCCTTGATTTACCCTGTGTATTATATTCTGTTTGTACCCCCTCCGTGGGTGTGGTTTGACTTGCTGAGTACGTTTGTACTCACCCCTTTCCTAATTTTTATAGAGGAAGATCCAGACTTCGTTCCCGAAGACGTTGAGTAGGGGTTCTGTCCTGCATCCAACCTTGCCTGTGGATAGGGTCACCCGCAGGAAGCTCCGTATGGCGCAAGACTCTGATGACCTCTTCATAATTAATGTCATTGTGTGGGTTTTAGTTGTTATCCTCGCGATAGTGGCACTTCACTGCTCATTACCGTGTAGAGTTGTACGGTGATGTACCATCTGATGTAACAAATGTGTTATCAGCCTCCTGGGACTGATATCATATCACATTTAAGTCTTCTCTCATGAGGGGACTCTTCATCTTGTTTGTTCCTTTTTGCATTGCATCGCATCATGAGCACTTATGCATTTCTTCATCGCATCATTGTCCTAACTAGTGCATGGCATCCTTTCATTCATGTAGATGCTGCAAACGACGTAGTCTACGAGCTAGTTGCCGAGCCGGTCTAGGAGCCGCACGCAGGAGAGCAGCAGGAGGAAGCAGGCGAGCAAGCTCCGGAAGAAGTAGCTAACCCCGCTGACCTGCAAGGCAAGCCCCGGAGCATAACCCTACTTTTAACATTTTGCAATGTTCTTACTTAAGTATTTGTGCATTAAGTTTCTAGGAATTGATTGGAACCATAGCTGCATGATCCCTAGGTACATATGAGTCTCTACTAGTATATAGGCACCGTTAGAAATGCTTTTCCAAGTAAGAATGCGTTAGAAGTCGAATGATTTCCTGTCACTCGCGAGATATAGGTCTTGTGATTTGGAAAAAGTGCTTGGGAATGAATCAAAGAGGAAGAAAATGGAGACCAGGTGGAGATGAAGTTGGTTATGGATATGAAATGGATGTAAAGTGAGCCTCCGTCTTTGTCGATTAAGGACCGTACCATTGTTGGCATTGTTGATGAAGGATTGAATAGTACTAACCACATGCCGGAAGTAGGAGGTAGTCGAAAACGGTAAGCTGTAGACCTGATTTACAACAACACTTTGAATCACGTGCTGCTACTCTGGGCGTGGGATGTTGGCGGGTGTCGTAGTCGTCCTCGGGTTCTCTGGGAGTTCACTGTGTGGGGCTCTTCACCCGGGTTTTGGCAGGCGTGGTTCAGATGCCTGGGTAATGATGAGAACAGTTGACACGTGTGGCCCGATGGGGCATGCATCGTGTGTGTTTGGTCCACCTTGCAAGGTTAAATCGGATCGATTCTCCGTAACTCGCGGATATGAGAGCCTTGGTCACTGTGTCACATCGTAGTAAAGTATTGGAATGGAAACAGAAGGTTAATTATTAGCTATGTTGTTCTTGAAGAATTAATATGTACACCATGTTTTGCTCGAGGTAGTCATGCAAACCTAGTGGTAAATGATACGATAAACCTGACTAAAATCTTGAAAGTAAGGATCAACCATTAGAAGCTTTCAAGCCAAACAAACCACCGGCCAAAATCTTTACATGTTAGGAGTCGGCTAAGTATATACCACTAGCCGGGTAGGTCTTGCGAGTATTAGTATGCTCAGGGTTTGGTTGTAACTCTTATGAGCAGGTTGTGTTCCCGCTGACTTTGAGGAGATCTGTGCGTCTTGAACTGGTCATCCTCTTCCTGCTGGTTGGACTGTTGAGTGGGTCCCGTCTTCTCCTTGAAGCTCGGGCAGGTGGGCAACACATCAGTGGGCAAGATGTGGAGCTCGCATTGTATCGTCGCTTGTAGTTATTGTATTTCAAACTGAACTCTATTTTAAAGTGTCCGCTACGTTTGAACTCTGTCGTTTGTATTCGAACCCTATATGTAAAACCAGTGTTGTAAATTAATTTGAGATTTTCTGTACGCTTGTATCATCTGTGCTCGTCTTCGTGCGAGCCTTCCTGTGCAATTTGTGGTCCTGGAGTACAGTAGTGAATCGAGAACTACCGAACGGACTGTCAGATTACACCATTTTAAGTGCGTGGCAACTGGGATATTTATTAGGATGATAGTTAGCGCACTTAAGCCGGTTTAATTTCAGCGGGTCTGCTATAGGCGTGCTACCTTCTGCCGCCCGGCCGCTGCTGCGCCGCCATGGCCGCTACTGCGCGCCGCCCGATCCCGCGACGCCGTGGCCGCTGCTGCGCGCCGCCCGGGCCTACCGCCACAGTGGCCGCTGCAGCACGCCGCCCGTGCCCACGCCGGGGCGGCCGCTGCCGCTGCCGCTTGCCGCCGCGGCCATGGCCACGCGCTGCAACCGCCGCAGCCACTGGATCTGGTCGTGTGAGTGTTGGGGAAGATGGCCACCGGCCGTATCTGGGCTGGGAATGAGCGCCGCCCATGCATGGCCATGACCAGCAGGCGCCGCCTGCACTCGGCCTAGCACCGTGGTGAGGGAGAGAGGAGGCGGGGCCGGTCCGGCACCGCACTGGCTCAACACCGCGCCGTTTGCCGGTGCCGCCTCGCGCCATCGGGAACCCGTGCTGCAGACTGGGGAAGGGAGGGGAGTGGAGAAGGGGTGCGGTGTGGAGAGAGGAGAAGGCTATAGAGATAAGGGAGAGAGAAGATGCCCGCACCCAGTAGTAAATAGAGGTCTGTGCCGTACTTTTCGTTTCGCCCGCCACTGGTATTCAATTTTTTAGAAGCGGATACATTTTTTGGGGCGGATGGTGGCCTCATCCGCCCCTACAATTGATATTTTTAGGGGCGGGTCACCCCCTCAACCGCTCCTAAAATGATATTTGTAGCAACGGGTCAAATTTTTGTCCGCACCTAAAAAATTCGAGGCGGTGCTACAAATCGTTTTTGTAGTAGTGGAGGCAGTTAAAAAAAATACAAAATCTATTTGTTGCTAGAACCAACTATGGAAATGTCACGTCCTAACTCCTATGTCAAAACGCATGCCAAAAATTTCTGGCCCTTCTTCAGTCAAGTAGAGCAAGAAAGAAATGACAATCCATTTCTTCTTTGTGTCCACAAACTTCGTAATAAGTGTGTTTCTTATGCAGCATATGTGGAATTATGGATCACTACCGAGCCTTTGAACTTTTGGGAGGCTTCACTTTCCAAACCTTGTACCATCCTTGAGATCTATCGTCTGCTGGAGTTGCTTGCTCATGAAATTTTGGATCAGCTAGGGCTAGTTTAGTTGGGATCGGAGCCGTAACTGAGAACATAAAACTGAAATCGAAGCTGTTCCTAACATCTATCACATACTATGTATAGCATTTATCTATGGGAACATATCTGGTGGAAACCATAACTTCATGAAAATCCGTGCAAACTATGGTAAAAAAGTCGTCTAAATTCATCAAAAAAATCACACATGTAGATGATATGATGATACACAATTTTGTAAAATATCTTGTCCAAATTCGACTCGTCTCTGAGATATAAAAAAACAAATTTCTGACAAATCATCTGGACAACTTTCTGGCTTGAAATTTGTTATTTTTATATCTCACAAACAAAGTCGAGTTTGGACAAGATATTTTACAAAATTGTGTATCATCATATCATCTACATGTGTGATTTTTTGGTGAATTTAGATGACTTTTTTGACATGGTTTGCACGGATTTTCACGAAGTTGTGGTTTCCACCGGATATGTTCCCTTTATCTATAGGCCGCGGTTGCTTGTTTACGTTGGATTTGTTGACAACTTTTTACATACTGCCTTTAGAGACTTAGGAGTTAGCGTTAGTACATTCATAGAAAATAAATGGCTTTGCTCCAGTTGATGTACACATTTTATGATACAACATAATCAAAATAATAAGTGGCTTCTCGTACAGTACACATTGTAACCTCTGGTACTCGAATTATCTTTCTTTATCTACCCATGGCCCTGCGCACATGCTGATGCGCTCACTCAAGCTCAGCCACGGAAGAAGATTTCCTGCACTCCGCTTCCTACTATAGCCACTGTCGTGAGAAACTTATCAAGGTTCTTCCCACACCATGATATACTGAGAGATCGAACATACAGTTTACATGTGGTCCAGATAGCCATTTGTTGTAGATTTACCTAACGATGAGATCAAACTTCAAACATAGAAGTAGGAGGCACCGGGAATTCCAGATTGCAATCACTCGCAAAGCTGGTAATGGTACAAATCACTGCCGTGGCTGGAGGATGCGATCGTGAAGCTTGCAGTTCCTTTGCCCGTACGGTCCCATTGTTTTAGGGGGAGCAGGAGCGGCACGCCCCTACTGGATAAAAGCATTCACTAAAAAAATAAGAGAGAAAAAGAGTGTTAGAAAGACAGCAAGAAAACCAAGCAGAGAACTAATAAAACACTGAAACTGGAAAGAGAAGCTAGCAAAGGGATTACAGAGAATTAAGCCACTCCTCCATGGTCAAGATCAGACTTGGTTTAGCTCTAAGAATAACTAGGGAAAATTCTGCTTTGAAGCATGTCTTGCAATTGTCCTCTAATATTGGATCAACTGTTGTTGAAGATCCATTTATCTCTGGTGATCTCGTACGGTCCCAGTGAGTGCTATAAGGATGGCACGGCTCGTACTTTCGTACATTGCATTCCTAGCATCGGAGGCCGAAGGCTTCTCCATCTGAAATGGTAGAGTAATATGCTGGGCACTAGGGGTGCAAATGGGTGACCATTAGGTGCACCTCGAACCCTTTTTAGTTCAAAATTTGTCGGTGTTTATTGCCAAGCCTGTTCTGGGATACTCTTAGCAGTACGGTTTATAGATAGGGATCGACGGCTCTGGAATTTGATGGTGCAAGGAACACAAAGATTTAGACAGGTTCGGGCCGCGAGTTGTGTAATACCCTACGTCCTGCGTGGTGGTTTGTATTGTCTTAGGTGCTGATGATTGTTTGGAGGGGGTCCCTGCCCGCCCTTATATATTTGGGGGGATATGGTTACATGGAAAGTCCTATCTGAGTACAGTTGGAGTCCTATTACAACACAATCGGTTAGTTTCATTTATACTGCAGCTAGTTCTACGCCTATTCGAGTAGTTACAAAAGAGGTAAGTACATCCATGATCTATCCCTTACTCTAGAATACTCTATGCCTATAAGCAGTCCCGCTGCCCCGGGTCTGACAAGCCCCCGAGCTCTTCGTAGCCGAGTTCTGCAGTCGTCGAGTACTTGGCCGAGCATCTTCGAGTACTTCAAGTAGTCAGAACATCCTTCAGGTTGCTTCTGGGCTTTTCTTCAGTTACGTCGAGTAGTTCTCCAAGTGCTTCCGTTTGCTTCGAGGCTGTGAGGTGCTCAAGTCCCGAAATCTTGATCATATATGGTGCGCGAAGTACTCGCGCTCCATATGAAGTAGTCCCTGAGCCTTAGGTTGAATTGCAGAATCAGGCTGAGGGCCACTTCAGTCTTTTTCCATCATTATTTTTCAAAAAAAATTGAAAATAAATCTCTGATGCACATATCCCGCAGCCCCCAAGCCTTAAATCAAAATCCCTTTTGCTGCGAGTAGCCCCCGAGCGTAGATTTGGAATTAAGGATTTAAGACGTGGCATCAGATTTTATCCTTCAGATTATTTGCAGGATTCATCAGATCCGGAATCCAAAAAGACCTCTTTTTCGGGTAAAATCCTAGAAAAATAATGCAATTGGATGCACCACACTGATTGCACCCAAAATAACTTTAGGAATAAAACCCGGGATATACAACTCTTTATTCAGTGCTAACATGAGACATTACTGTTTGGAGAATCTGCATTATTGCGTCTTTAACTGCACCCGTGAATCACTCCATGAATGCTGCCATAAATACATACACTAACGAGTCACGGGTCCTCCTTCAGTAAGCCCCCTTGTACCTATAAAATGTGGGGGGGGGGGGAGACTGTTGCCAGAAACACCAAAGTGTAGCAGCCATGGCTTATCCTTAGTGTTCTTGCTCTCGCCCTCCTGAAGTTTGTGTAGCCCATTCCAGCAAAATATGCTAGAAGAGAACTTGCGAGTGACAAGAGAAGTCCCTGCTACCTCATCCTGCATCCCCGATGCTCTCATCGGATCCATTTTGGACATCATATCCTTGCATCTTCCAATGAGGCAGATTTGGTGTCGCTGGGTTGAGTCTTTTTGTGTCACATCCTTGGGGTTGCCTGTTTCTGGGTGCCCAAGAACTGACATCTCTGATAAGGAGACTTAATCTTGTCACAACGTGTTCTGGGAGAAGGAGAAGTTTCTCTAGAAGATGCTACAAGAGGACTTGCGAGGTGATTACTGTAATCTGCCTCCATACTCTTGAAACTTTTCTTCCAGGATACGAGTATCATTATTCCCTTAATAGGAATAACAAGTTTGTACTTTGTCACGGCCTCGGGCCGATCTAGCTGCAGCAAGCCTCTCAGAAAGCCAAGAAGTGTGCGTGCAGACCCGAGTCATTTGTAAAATTAAGTAGGAAGAAGTACTCGAGTTGTAATATCGAGTAGTTGTACTGTGTCGAGTACTTTTTCTTGTTCTAGAATGTAATCCTACTTAAGGAAAGGAAAGTCAAGTAGTTGACAAGGGATGTGAGTGTTTTCTTTTTCCAGAATGTAATCTTCAAAAAAAAGGAATGTCTCAGAAAATCCCGTTTTTCCCCCGCAATTTTCAACGTACTCTTGGCCTGTTGGGTGTTTTTACCATGTTGCCACCACCATTATAAAATGAAATGGTAACTTAGATTTTACCCCACCGGCCGCCACTTATTTTTACTGCTTTAGATTTGTCTTCGCCCTCAAGCTTCAGATCTAAAATTCTTGCTCTCCTTTGCTCCCCACTCTTGCCCTAGGGTTTCCGCCAGTTTATGCACGTGAAGCGATCCGTTGATTTCCGGATGGCTCCCAAGAAGGCGACCAAGGGGAAGGATGCGGCTGCAGAGCCAACCCGTGATGAAGGCTGGAACACAAGTAAGTGTTCCCAATCTGACCTTGAAGCTCTGGTGTCGTACGGTCTTTTGGTTCCCAAATCTGTTATCCAATTGCGTCCTGCCTTGGGGAGAGATCATCCGTATGAAAATATGGTGGAAATCGTTGCTTTCACCTCATACTTGAAACGAGGATTGGGGTTTCCTTGCACTTCTTTCTTTTCTGGGCTCCTGCGCTACTACAGGATCCAGCTGCATCATCTAACCCCCAATTCTTTTGTTCATATTTCTATCTTCGTGCACTTGTGCGAAGTGTTTCTGGGCATCGATCCCCATTTCAAACTCTTCTGCTTTCTTTTCTATTTGAAGCCGCAGCCCGACTCCTTTGTTTTAGATGTAGAAGGAGGTGCGGATCTCTAGCTTAGGCAAAGAAAGAATAGAGAGTATATTTCTTATAAACTTAGCAGTAAAGTAATCGCGTGGAAGCCCAAGTGGTTCTATGTCGAGAACCAGTTAGGAAACTTCCCACCAATTGCTCCAGGCCCTCCGATTCAATGGCCTGAATGGAACAAAAAACCAGTTGATGAGAGTCAGATCCCCGAACTTCTCGATCGAATTGCCGTTTTAAGGCAAAATATGTTGACTGGGGAAGCAGTTGTATTTGACTGGATGAAGAGGAGTATTCAGCCATTACAGACTCGGGAATCGCTTGGATTCCAGTATTAAGGAACAGCTGATTCGTCAAGGTACTCACAGGAAGAGATCTCAGATGATGTAGTATTTAGTCGAGTACAACGACTGCTGAGGGATGTAAAGAAAATCCCGGTTGTTCCTGATACATTTTCTGCTGCGAGTCCTCCGAAGCAGGTACTTGATAAGAGTAGTCGATATACAGTAGTCGAGTACTTTACCATAGTATAAATCTGATAGGATTTGCTTTCTGTAGGAGGACGTGGAGCACTTTAAAAGTAGTCCTTCACTGCCAGGGATTTATTCGCCTCTTTTGTTCTTCCAAACTTTTTCATCTGTTAACCAAATCTAAGTATGTTTATATAAAGTTTCATACAAACAGTACTTATGTATAGTCTTGGTTGTGCAGATGAGGAGGAAGCTGGGGAGAGGAGTGATAGGGAACTCAGCCCTACTCCAAGCACTGATACCCAAACTGGGCAATCTAGGGGTACTCGATCCGTGGCAAGGAAGCGTCGCAGCTCCTCCCAAACTACTAGCGATAGGTAAGTAGTTAGTTGTTTGACAATCGAGTACTTCTGTCTTTGGTTTGCTGATTTGTGTTTTTCTTTCTCAAGTCTGGTGGCTAAAATGCCATGGATATCAGCATCTGGGGATGATGCTATGGTGGGGCAGACTGTCCCTTCCACCATAGTGGACCCATCAAGTGGGACCGGGGCTATTCCATCGGCGAGTAGTTACGATATAAATATTGCCGGAGAAACGAGTAAGCTGACTCTTGTAGTGAAAGTTTGGCATCAAGGGTCTTGCTCTGAGAAGAGCTCCTACGTAAGTTTCTCAAAACTTGTAGCTATAGGATCTGCTTAGTAGTTTTTAACTACTTTGACTTTGCAGCGATGCTGTCCTGGAGGGAAACGTGGAGACTGAGGGCAACTCAGCCTCCCGATCGGAGGTAGAGAGGCCCCCAAACACTCCCGAGATGAGTGCTCTAGATGCAGAGGCCATGGTCGACTCCATGCTGCGGGATTCTCCATTGCCAATTTCCGAGAAGGGCAATGGGGAAATCCTAGAGGATGGCGGAAGCAGCAAGCTTCCAGAGGAGGAAGAAGGCAAGAAGCTTCCTGAGGGAGGCGACGATAATCAGCCCGAGGAGATCCCAGCAGGTAAGCTTGTAGCACCTTGGAGAAAAGGTATCTTTTTATTGCTCTTAATGTGATTAAGTAGCGTGTTCTTCCTTTAGATTCCCAAAATACAGGAAATATTGAAAGGAGGATTGAAGATGTGCCCAAGAGGACAGTGGCTGAAGTGCGGGCGAGTACTTCCCAGGTTATATCGGGAAGTGACTTGCCGCGTGAGAAGGTAGAGCGTGCTGTCAAGCTGCTAGAGGTAAGTAGTCGAATAATTCGAGTACTTTATCATAGATCGAGTAGTATACCGATCTTTTTATTTTGCAGGAGGCACTGGGACGGGAGGGTGGCCAGTCCCAGGATAAGACAGAGCTGAATGCCCTGAAAGAGAGGGTTAAGACGCTCTCGTCTGAGAAGGTAGCTCTCGAGGGGAAGTTTAAGAAGCTCTCCCAATCCAAAAAAGAGTAGTCTTTAGCATATATATTGCAGTCGACTAGTTGATCTGCTTGGTGTTTATAAGTCTTTCTTTCAATCGAGTACACATCTTGTGCAGAATCTTTAAAGATTTAAGAAAGCTTGGTACTGAATCTAAAGATTCTTATGTACCAAAACGCAGATGAGATTGAAAAGCTCAAGAAGATCAAGGCGGACTCGGATCAGGATCTGGAAGGGGCCATGAGGCAGCTGAAGGAGCTATTCGAGTCCCGAGATTCGATGCAGCGAGAACTTGTCGCGCTGCGGGAAGTCAGGGATGCTGCTCAAGAGGTAGCCGAGGCGATGGAAATCCCAGATCGGGACGGAGACGAACCGCTCACGTTGGCGGGGAGGCTTCGTAAAGTACCCGAGGCCTTCGAGAAGTATGTCTCTACAATCACCCGCCAGTGCGTAGGTCACGTACTTGGGCTGGTGAAATCTTATTGGCCAACCACTTGTCTGGACGCGCTTGGGAAGGGAGCCAAGGCTGACTGCACGGATGATCAATTCTGTCAGTATGTAGAAGAAACTTCAGTGGTGGCTAATCAGATCGTGGAGTCCCTGTCCAAGACTGATTCTCCTTGATCTTTATTGTAACTGAGCTATTATGCGAGGCAAGAGTATTGTTTGAACAAATATTAAATATTCGTGTAACGTTAAGTACTCATGGTTAGGATTGTGGAATCTCTTGCTGTGTTGAGTAGTTGTACTCGACGATCCTGTGTGTAGGCAGCATCGCGGCTACTCAGTTATAATAGTAGATACGAGGAGTTGTATCTATGAATGTCTTAGAAGGAAAAGTAGTCTTGAATAGAATCGAGTTTGTATGGTTCTGAACCAGAACTATAGTGCCAACCAGTTAGGATTGAATCCCTCAGAATTAACCAAGTGGGAAAAGCACTAATGAGAAGCTGTAGCTTTAAAGCAGATTTCCTTTTTCAAGGAAATGTTTTGTTAGCAGAAAGCTTGCATGGACTTTATCGTCCAATCGGGGGGGGACTCTTATCAAGTATTTTAGGAGCTGTAAGGTATTCTTCGATAGATAGGATGACAGGCAGCTCTCGACAGCTACTCAGGATGCTAAGGGAAAACAGGGCTTCCTTTTGTGTCTCAAGCAAGCGAGTAACACCCGTCAAGTACTCGAGGCAAAAAGATTCTATAACGGAGATTCCCATAGTAGATTGAGCAAGCGGAAAACTTGTGTCGCCATATTTTAGAGTATCGAGAACTTATTTGTACTCTTTGAGGGATTTTCGTAGTTAACCAGTTAGGATAGACCTTGCTTGGTCACCCAGATAGTGTACGACTGTTGTGGAAATACCCCAAACTACTTGATCATATCGAGTAGTATGTCCTATACATGGATTGGATTGATTTCTAGAATATGACTGTTAGGATTGAACTCCTTTGAGTTAACCAAGACGTGAATATTCTAAAAATATCCAAAACTTACTCGAGCAGAGCGAGTAAAGTGTCCTACCTAAGGACTGGAGTAACCCCAAGGCAAGTCTGTTAGGTACTAACCCCGTCGAGTTGCCCAGGGCGAAAATGCCGAAGGAGTATCCAAAACCTACTCGAGCCGGCGAGTAGGGTGTCCTTTAACCAAGGACTGGAGTAATCCTTAGGATAGAACTGTTAGGTATGAACCCTGTCGGGTTATCCAAGACGTAAATGTCAGAAAGATATCCAAAACTTACTCGAGTGAGGCGAGTAAGGTGTCCTTTTAACCAAGGACTGGAGTAATCCGTAAGACAGAACTGTTAGGTACGAACCCCGTCGGGTTGCCCAAGGCGTAAATATCGAAGGGATATCCAAAACCTACTCGAGCGAGGCGAGTAGGGTGTCCTTTAACCAAGGACTGGAGTAATCCTTAAGACAGAACTGTTAGGTACGAACCCCGTCGGGTTGCCCAAGACGTAAATGTCGAAGGGATATCCAAAACCTACCCGAGCCAGCGAGTAGGGTGTCCTTTAACAAGGACTGGAGTAATCCTTAAGACAGAACTGTTAGGTACAAACCCTGTCGGGTTGCCCAAGACGTAAATGTCAGAAGGGTACTCGAATGTAAACCATAAAAACTACTTGATAGCTGCTCTAAAGCTGAGCATGACTTTCGAGATGGAGTTTTGGTCAAGTGAGCGGAGGCGAAGTAGTCGATTCATGGAAGAAATCAACTTTTATTTGGACTTGTCGAAATTACAATAGTTGTAAAGTGACAGACTCCGACTCTCAAGACCGACCCCTTACCCATTAGACGTGAGCAATGGTTTACAAGACTGAATAAAACTTTATTCGAAGATAAAACTAGTCGATGTAAGGGTCGACTAGATTTGTGGCAGGGTCTCCTTGAGGAGTGGTGCTCCAAGGGCCTTGCGGAGTGAGTCACAATGAAAGATCATGTGAGAGCTCTTTGGGTGGATGAAGCACTTGCGTAGCAGTACTTTATTGATCCTGTTTCCCCTCTAGGACAATTCTCCTTGGTACGGTGTACTGAAGGTTGCCAGCTTGTGCTTCTTGAAGGGTGTGGAATCCTTTGGTGGGATGCGGTAGTTGGAAGAAAGGCTGTAAGCCTCGACTTCCTCGCATTCCTTTCTCCTTGAGATGATGACATTGCATGCGTCACGCCCAACGTTGATCACTCTATGGAGGTCGCAGTTGGAGTAGTCATAGTTGTCGCCCTGTTGTTCCTGTAGGCTGTTAGCGAGGCGCTGGTGCCTGAATGCCCTCTTTTGGTTAAGCAGGCGACGACGCTCGTAGAGATCTTCTGCTGTATGGTGCTCTTCCAGTTGGACAGGGACGGTCACCGCTGGAGGAGGAAGAGGCAGCTCTTCCTTGGTAGTAGCCTGGGCTTCTGTGATTGTAGGAGGAGTAGTTTCCATATTGTCGGAAAGGTACTCGTCGAAATCGTCGGAGTTGTAGTCGTCAAGGTTGAGACGTTCCGTGGGATCGCCCTCATGTTTCAGAACTTCGGAGATGCGAACCATGAGGATTTCACAGCAAAGATCTTGAACTTCCTGGTCTTGTTTGCTTGAGGATGGGTCTAGAGGGGTGCTCTGTTGGTAAGGCAGATCTGTTGGCTGCGAGCCAGAAGTGTTGGGATCTTGTGTCTTCCTTAGACGCACTGTCCGTCCTTGGGGCGTCACATATATGACCAGGTTAGAGAGAGAGAGAGAGTCCTGATCGGACTTGGAGTTTTTAGCCGAGATGGACTCGACTTGCTTGCTGTACTGGATTAGGTTATGCAGCTCGTCCTCCGAGTTGGAAGAGTACTCGGATTCGGAATCGGTTAGTCTACCGATTTTAGAGTATGTGTGCTTTGGGTGAGCGAGAAGTGGGATGCCCATCTCTACATGGAGGGCATTCTCGTTCATCCAGTGTAGCCATGATTGGGTAGGGTCAGCCCTTCAGGCTCCTTAATCCAGGGTTTATCAAAAATTGAGTTACTGGATTGTTTTAGAGCTTTGGCTTTTTCCTTTTTGAGTTTGGCCAGTTCCCAGAGAGCGTTAGCATGCTCGGGTGGGTTGGACATAGCGTCCATGAATAAGTCGATGTTGTCTGACCGATCCTCGAGATCATTGAATGGCTCAAAGTCTTTGAGGCCGTTCATGAAGCGATCAAAATTCTGATCGAATAAGGACTCGACTGGTTCCGGAGTCCGATTGTGGGCAGGTTTCGGTGAAGGGCTCTGATGTATCCTGGAGATAGACGGTCCCATCCGAACAAGCCGGGGGTTTGTCTCACCAGATCCCCCGCAGATTCCTCCTCCCGTTTGCTGCTCCTTGTTTTGCAAGGTGCTTTCAGTTAACTTGATACAGTCGATGAGCTTGGAATCCACTCGATCGATCCCTGAGAGTATATCGCCCGACCTTTTCTGCGGTGGGTTCAACACTTCTGGGTTCTGTGATTTAGGTGTGCCAAGAGCAGTTTCTGCGAGGTTGATGCAGCCCTCAATTGATCGTGAGACTCGGTTTACTTCATCGAGTAAATCAGAATTTTTGACCTTAGGGCGTTTGATCGTCTTGAGATAAGTCAAGTATTTTCCAGGGGTTTTTGAAAAAGTGAGGTTTTTCGGAATCAGAGTTTGTGTCGAACTTGACCGAACCGACAGTTCGGGTTGGAGTTGGCACGATTTCTGAGTTATCCGAGTTGAGTTCGGATGGAACTCTTTTTCCGTCGAGATCCGCGGATGCGCGGATGTCAGCGGTTTGGGAGCTGGTTTTTGGTTTGGGCAAATTGGGCGTGACAAGGTGGCTGGAGAAGCCGCCCGACCTGTCAGCCATGCAAGCCCAGGAACCGAAAACGAGGGTTGTGCCTTCCGGCACCTTGTTGGTGTCGCTTGATCCGGCCATCGAATTTGCTGATGAACTCGTCGAATCTCCTACCTGGCGCGCGCAGCTGTCGGTGTTTACCGCCAAGCCTGCTCAGGGATACCCTTAGTAGTAAGGTTTGTAGGTAGGGATCGACGGCTTTGGAACTCGATGATGCAAGGAACACAAAGATTTAGATAGGTTCGGGCCGCGAGTTGCGTAATACCTTACGTCCGGTGTGGTGGTTTGTATTGTCTTAGGTGTTGATGATTGTTTGGAGGGGGACCCTGCCCGCCCTTATATATCCGGGGGGACAGGGTTAAATAGAAAGTCCTATCTAAGTACAGTTGGAGTCCTACTACAACACAATCGGGTAGTTTCTTTTGTACTGCAGATAGTTCTATGCCTATTCGAGTAGTTACAAAAGAGGTATGGTACATCCATGATCTTATCCCTTACTCTAGAATACTCTATGCCTATAAACAGTCCCGCTGCCCCGGGTCTAACAAAATTTTGTACTAATTTTTCAAATTGAGATATTGTTTTGTAAATTTAGTATAAAATTTTGAACTAGAGAGGGTTGGAGGGTCACCTAATAATAGTTACCAATTGGCACCCTACTGGCCACGACGCGGCTAAGTGGTCTGATGCTCTGAACCCCTTCGCAGTCAGTGACAGGGCACACCATGTACATCTGCTTCGCAGATGAATGTAATCACCTGATGCTCAAAAAAAAAAAGATGAATGTAATTACCGTGCGTCATCATTGTCTAGCATACTATGGTGGTGGAGAGCGCTGTACAATGATGTTTATGTTCTGCTCTGTTCCCATGTGCTGGGAGGGCCCTTCTTCAATCTTCACTAGCTACTGTCTACTCCTCTGTCCTCCGTATTGTCCATGTGTGCGGTAGTAATCCCTGGCAGGTCACTGCCCTCTTTCTCTTACACAACCTTTCTTTATATACCTCTTTACCCACAACCATGGAGCTCTACCTCTACGCCAGATTCTTGACTGAACCACTTCTTACTCTCCTCCAATCTATTCCAGATTTCCACATCACTGCTGTCTGAAGATAGAATTCAGTAAAGACTGGTATAGCAAGTATTAGAGAGGTTCAAGGATTCTCACATGGCACATGCTATAGCACGGTGCACCAAAGTTTAAACGCCATGGAAGCTATTCTCAAGTTAAAACGTTGTTACTCTGCTTGCACAAATCTAGTACATCACTCTACTTGAGAAAACTGAAAGTGGGAGGCACAGAAAATTTAGTTAAATGGAAAATTTGTTGATGTGGGCAGCACAAGCAGGGCCATATGTTTCTGTCGGTTTGGACAGTTTCCAAGGGTAGCTGACAGATTTCCAACTGTAGTTGGCTCCATCCTTTGCTCCAATGGCAATGTAGTACTAAACATATGCACACAACATTCATGGGCCACTATCGGACCATATCCAAATTAGGCCGGATGTCACAGTCCAATATATGGCTAGTTGTAAATATTTTTTAATCCCAAGTGCATCACTATTATAAGTAATTATAATATTTGAAGTGTATATAAATATAATAAATGTAATAGCTGTTGCTATGCTAGATACGGATGCTAGATACGAATACTACGAACTCAAATACGAATACAAATTTATTGAAATTAAAAAGGGAAAGAATATATATATCTATTCAAACAAAAGACAAAAAAAACTTAGTACCAGTTGGTAATAGCAACCGGTACTAAACTGCTACACCGGGCACTACTACGTGGCAGACAGTTTAGTACCGGCAGGTGTTACCAAACGGTATTAAATACATGACCGGTACTAAAGGCAGGGAGCCAGTATTAATCGGGGTCCCGCCCGGTATTTATGATGAGTTTTCTGGGTATAAGTGCACCCGTCTTATAAACCAGCCCGGACAGAAGCTGCTACTTCAGGTTTGTTGTCACATCGTTGTCGCTGATTTTAATGTTGTGTTCGCTTGCCTTGTCAGTCAACCAGCCAGCAGTATTGTTCTCTCATACTAAATCAGCACCAGCCACTAGCTACTAGCCAGTCAGCCGTACTGTTCTCTTATAACAAATCAGTACCAGCCATCAGTCACAGCCAAGCGAACACAGCGATTTCTCTACGTCATGCTAATTTTTGAAACGACACGGCAGATGTTCATTTTTCAAAGAACCAGATGAAGCATTATTCATGCCTCAGAAGTTTTTTAATTGTTTTTTTTCTCTAAAACTCTGATTTTAGTTGGTTTATTATTTGCGTAGGAAATGGACCTAGGGTAAGATCTAACCCTTAGCTAGTTAGCTTTGGGGGGCAGAGAGAGATAGGAGGATCATACATTGTGAAAAGAGTATACCTGTGTATCGATAGTTATTTCCTCAAAAAACTGTATATATAGTTCAACAATTGTTATGTCTAACTTTAATGAGAGTGTTCTCTTATTAAATGGAGTGTCATGTTAGTGTTTTTGATGATGTGGTAAAAAATTAATGAAGAGAGAGGTGAAATAAATTTCATCTAGATGCAACATTGATCTATTGTATGTAGCTTAAGAAATTAAAAAAATATAAAACAATGGGAATACAACATGCCCGTCGTTTATGGAGCCATAGATGGTTCCAGTGATTTCTCCAAGGATGGGATCTTCGGTCTGAGTATAGTTGTAGGTTTGTTCATCTTCGCGTGGAGTGAGTGTGGTGCGCGTGTGTAGAGTTGGTGTGTGTAGTGCACTAGGTAAACCGCGCGCTACGCCGCGCCCATTTGAAAATATGGAAAAAAATGATTAATGTGTTGATGGTTACATATGTGTATAGAGAAGAAAGAGAGGTACGTTGGAGAACGTGGCAATTGACTGATTGTTGCGTATGGACCAAAAGGAGCGAACACCAAATGCATGGCCTGTGTCCGGCTCCTTCTCTCCAGGGTCATGTGTTGCTGGGGGAGCGTCCAGTCGCCCTCAGCTCTTCCTCTCCATGGTGCATAGGGAATTGGAGGAACCCATAATACTACATCAAACAAATCATGACCTGCATATAACCTTAGATCGGTACCTCCCTAACCAATTTTCTCCAAATGCTGAATTATCATACCAAGGTTCAAGCTTCTAAACACATATATTTTGAGGATTATAAAAAACCACAACAAACAGCATAAAAGTTAACGAAAACCTACCATGTCACGGCTGTATGGATACAGATGCTGAAGGTGCACAAAGAGATGTAGAAGCTAGAGCTTTGCACGACCCAAGTATGACAACTGAGGCTATCTCCAACAACGTGACCCAAACCCAAATTTGGGTCCTGAATAGTAATTTGGGTATCAAAATCGCTCTCCAACAGAGCACCTAAATGAACTACCCATTTTGCGTCGCGGGTGAGAGGAGAGGCAATTATGCGTCTCTCTCTCTCTCCTCGACCCAAATTGAAGCCGCGCGGGAGGCGGGCCCACGGCGGGGAGCCACTGCCGTGGCCAGGTGGGACCGCGGCGGGGCTCGGCCGACGACAGCGAGGCGGGGAGCTGCTAGCGTAGGCCGGAGTGGCGGCGAGGCAGGGCACGGCAGACGACGACAACGGCGGTCCGCAGCCTGCAGGGACAGTGCGGCGGCGTTCATGCCCGCAGCTTGGCCCACCGCCGCCGCTTGAATCTCGCGGCCTCCAGCCGGCTCTCGCCATCGAACACGTGCAGCACTAGGCGGAGGCGGCGGTGGAGGAGGACACGTCCAGGCCCGCGGTGGGGCGATGGTGCGCGGCTCCGCGCTGCCGGCTCGTCCTCCTATGGTGCCCCGCCGCCGGCTCGTCCTCCTACGGTGCCCCGCCGCCGAGGACCCGCGCAGGCCTCCGCCGCTGGCTCCGAGCGGCACAGCCGCTCCCCTTCCGCTGCCTCGACGAGGCCCGAGGCGACGGCTGAGAGGCGGTCGAGCTCCTCCATGACCGGGCCGGGGCCGAGCTCCTCCATGGCCGGCGCTGCCAGACGGGCCCGCGGACGACAACAGCGAGGTGCTCCCGCGGCGAGGAGCAGCCGCCGCGGCGGGGCGCGGCCGGCACTGCCAGGCCGCCCACAGACGACGACGGCGAGGTGGGCCCGTGGACGACGACGGCGAGGTGGGCCCGTAGACGACGATGGCGAGGTGGGCCCGCGGACATCTACTCGGCGGGGATCGGAGCTCTCCTTTTGGGTCCGCTGTTGGAAACGGAAGGTTTGGGTGGTGACTTTTTTTTTCCTGTGTGTGACCCAAACAAACAAATGCGTCTCGCATTTAGGTATCCGCTGTTGGAGACAGTCTGATGAGCATATTTTACTTAGCGATGCTACATTGGTATGAATGATCATTCAGTTTACTTTGCAGCCTACAAAAACAGGAATCATCCATAAATAAATTTGTTGTAAATAAAACTCTGGATAATGTCAGAAACAGAACCTTCTTCGAGAGAGGCAGGGGGCTACCTGATCATATTTAGAAGCACGTAAATAAAATGAGAAGGTGAAAAAAATGGAAATCTTCAAGAGAAAATGTAGTAACCAGTTTTTTAATATGCATTTCAGTGAAGCAGGTAAGCAAATCGAGTTCTAAACATTCAGTTTGTAGGGACTACAATGCAAGAATGGAAATAAATAAGTGATGTAACTAACTTTTAGTAAATCACTGAAGAGAGAACTGGAGAAGGCACAATCAGTCTGAACTCGAAATAGTAGGGGAGAACCAAATCAGTTCGAAAGGTAGAACCACCTATTGGTAAAAATAAATCTTTCAAGCATACTGTTGCTGTGGCAGAACCGCCTAAATTATCCTAGCTCAAGTGCGCAGGCCATCATCATAAAGGCAACATCAGCTCAAACGCACTTCAAACGGAACAATTCTTGGTCTGTCGGGTAACGTCCCGATACAACCACCAGTTCTCGGATCGAACAAGCATACCTCGCACGAAGGCGAGCCCAGAGATATTACAACCACAATTTTTACATCACAGGCATAAAAGTCATTACAAGCTGGTTCTAAAACATTAATACAAGACCAAACGTAGTAAAGCAGTTATACAAGCCACAACTATAAGTTCAGAGTTTAAAACAGCGGAAGTTAAAACACGACGGCTACAACACGTCGCAAACGGACACCAGGCTAGCCCAAGCATGGTATCACTCGTCATAGTCATTGCTGGTCGCAGACGTATCCCACTCTACGGACCAGCCAGGAGGCAACGAGCAAGGATAGGTCAAGCTAGCGATCTGATCCTCAAAACTCATACCTGAAAAAGGGTTTCAACAGCAAGGCTAAGCATTCTAATACTCAGCAAGACTTAACCGTCAACGGGTATAAGTAGCCCACTTTAGCTAGACTATGCAAGGTTTTGTGAGGCTCTGGTTTTCCTTTTGCTGAAAAGCAATAAAGAGTATGTCCTTACTTTCAAGTTTTAGCTTTCAAGATTCTAGTTGAATAACCATTCTATGTAAGCAACTACTATCCAAACATGGTAGAAATCTAAGCAAACATCAAGATTGATTAAAGTATTGTTGTTCTTCTTACTCTGTGTGGCAAAGAGATCAAGCAGTCTCATTTCATCGTGAGAGGCGGACGATTCTGAATCGAAATTCAACCTTGCAAGGATAACCTAGCACACACGTCTGGAACACCGTCGGGTCATTCCCAAACAACCGTTGACCTTTCTTTCCGGCTTGTGGATAGTGCCACTCTCCCCGACTACAGGGCTCCAAGGCCGAACCTTGCCCCTTGAAGTCGTAGTGTTGCGCAACATAAAAAATAAAACCTAGTCCTAAGAGAGAGTGGGAGGTATATCCACTCCCCGGTCCAATCGGCTACTAGGCTTGCCGCGTACCATATTTACGGCATGTGACTAGTACTTTCAAAAACTTAACCAGCACTACCACACACCGCGACCTTAGCAAGTTCATCAACACAGACGGGGTCTCACATAAAGTCATGATATCGATCACAACCCCGTCCGTCGTCCTTATATTGATAACAGAAAGTAAACAAACAATTCCTATAAAGCTCGCGAGTGACAGGCAATCACTCGACTTTTACCGGTCCTATAAGCTTAGCAAGTAGTCGAACTCAAGTCTAGTATTCAGTACAAGGGTTCCTAGGATCATGCATCTAGGGTTTTCAATTCAACTCCTAAGAACTGTAAAAGCATAAGCAAAAACAACCGTAAATGATAATAAATTGAAATATAGGTTATGCCCGGGGCTTGCCTTCTCGGTAGTTGCTAACTATTTCAGCTCTAGGCTCTTCCGAACTTTGGTCCGGGGCTTCAGTTAGTTCAGCAGTGTTTACTTGAGCTTCGAGATCACCTCCGTCAGATTCCGGGATCAGCTCGTACGTCCCGTCCGATAAGGCAGTCGTGTCTATATGTAATGCAAGAACAACATTAAAAACATACATGGGCAATCGTTTATAGAGTAGTTAAATAACAAATTTAACTACACAAGGCATCATGATCAACAGTACAAAAGAAGTTGACTAACTTCACAAACAAGTGGGGGTGGGTCCCTATAGCAATTAATTCCATGTTTGCTAATAATTAAGTAACTCAAACAACAAACAGTAATAAAAGTAGCAAACATTACCCTAAACAGAACATGAATAGATTAAGCTACCTTATAAAAATCATGCCAAGACATGTAGCCATTTAATCACAAAAATTCATTCATTCAGATAACACCTAGATCAAGTTTGAATTATACAGGTTAAACTGGAGCAAAATAGAAGCTCAAAATTTAACAGGAGGTCTACACAGAAATGAACTAGCAACTGTGAATTTTTCATGATTTTATCTACACAGAATTAATTCTGAGAAAATAACTAAAACAGAAATAAGATTAGAAATATTCATTTTTTTGCTCCTATTCTAGCCATGAACTGAGGCTCAAACCTCCTGGACAAGCTAAGTTACTCAAAAAGAACATGCAGAAATAAATTCATGAATTACTAAGAACAGAAACTATTTACCATAATTAAAGTCTACTAAACACGGATTAAATCAAATAAATAGCTACAACATAGAACTAATCATGAAATATTTATAGAAAAACAAGTGTTACATGAGTAAACTACCATAAAAGTTTCACTGCAAGACATGGCTTTATACAGTAGTTAAGAAAAAGATGAAATCAACTAATATTTATGCACTAGAAACACAAATCAAAATCTACAGCAAAAACTTGCAACTAAAGCCTAACATATTATGGTTCTACTGCATAGAGCTCTTCAAGAGGATTCCAAAACTTCATAATTTGCTATTTTACAAATTTTCTACGAATTGATATTGAATTTCAAAGTTCACTAAAAAACATTACAAAGCAGTCCCTAAGGCACTCTTCATATGAGTCAAGACTTATTCAAATAACCCCCCGGGTTCTCTGGAATTTCAAACCCGAGGTCCTCGGGTCGGGTCAGAGGGGGAGCGCGGGTTTGACCGGCGGTTTCCCGGCGAGGGTGGAGGGGTGCGTGAGCTTCACGGGTTCAAGGCGCACCTCTCGGTGGTCTAGGGTTGCGGGGAGGGGCTCGGAGGCGGCGGCTCGACGGAGCAGGGCGGCTCGGCGCCGGAGGCGAGCGACGGCGAGGGTGCTCCGGTGAGGTTCGGGCGAGGGGAAGCGGTCGGGGAGTTGCGCGAGGGCGAGGCGCGGCTAATGGTGGGGGCTATTGGGGTGGAGCGGGTCTGTGGTGGCGGCTCCGCGGCGGGGTGAGCTCGCCGGGGTTCGGGGTGGTGCGGCGGCGGCGTTCGGAGGCGTGGGAGCGAGAGGAGAGCAAAGGGGCGAACGAAATCGACTTCTGGGGTTCTTGTAGCACTCGGGCGCTCGCTAGAAGGGTGCGGCGGGCGCTGTCCGGGGCTGTCCACGGCGACGGCGAGGTGGCGGCCGCCTGGGTGGCTCTGGAAGCGGCGGGGCGCGTGGCTCGGCCGGGAAGGCTCCAGCGCGGGGCAACAGGAGGGGGAGGAGGAGCGGCGCGACGCGTGGGTGCCAGCGCGAGGCGAATTAATGGCCGAGATGGCCGGGAAGCCTCTCCACGGCGCCGGCGTCGGTGCCGTCGGTGGGCGGCGGCGAGAACAGAGCAGGGGGGTGGAGGTGGAAGAAAAGGGCAGTTTTGCAATTTCCAAAAATTCCAGGGACTATTATGTAAACCAGCAATAACTTTTAAATCAAAGCTCAAATGGAAAAGTGCCCAACATAAAAGTTGTTCAATTTTTCATGATCTACAACTTTGATGTTGTGCAAAAATTTATTTGACCAAAGATTCAAGAGCTAAAATTAAAAACATTGAAGGGAATTTGAATTCTAGGAATTTTGTCTTTTTCAAAGCAAATTCACTTGAAACATAGACTTAAAAGTAAATTTTGCTGCCATGCATTAAATGCACTGAATTTTTGCAAAAACACCCTCCACAAAAGCTATATTCAGAAATAACTAAAGAAAAGACCCTGTATAAAATCATAATTACACATATAGCCTTTTATAATTACAAAAAGATCCTTTTTAAGCAATTCAAGCACATGATGCATAGTAAACATACACAATTACTGTGCAGACACCTTTTTAATTACTGTGCAGACACCCAGGGTGTTACAGGCAACCACACCTATTTTGAGATGGCGATTCGAACATGCTGCTGCACCCATTTTGGAAGGAAATGTGTTCTAATTCTAGCCAGAAAAGGGGAAAGGCATGGATTGGACCTGAAAAAAACAATCTAGCAGGGAGGAATAGAGTTGGGACTTGGGAGATGGATTCGATGTGAAGGAGGAAATAGACAGAAAGTTAATCAATCAAAGGCTTAATCGGAGGGCAAAGAGCTAGATTTGGGCTGGGGTGAGTTCGATCCATTGACTGCAAACCCGATTGGGAAGGGTAAGCACATCAAGAAGTATAGATTTTTACATACCGTAGGCTCTCAGCGGAGGTTGCCCGCTCCCATCGGCTGATCTGGCGGTGGAGGGCACTTGAGGAAGGTGGCCGAAGAGAGAAGGCGGCCGGCCCGGCAGCGGCCGCAGGAGCTCAACCGCTGCTGTGATG
Source organism: Panicum virgatum (assembly GCF_016808335.1). Lineage (NCBI taxonomy): Eukaryota > Viridiplantae > Streptophyta > Magnoliopsida > Poales > Poaceae > Panicum > Panicum virgatum. Next base: position 47,975,137 of record NC_053145.1, read on the forward strand.
TGAGAGAAAACACCGAGATAGGGGTTGGCCTGAGCGCCGCCAACATTGGTCCTCTACTTGAGCTCTCGCCGCTTGTCACCATGTGTAGGCAACGCAGGCCCGGGCCCAAGGGGGGTGCAGCCCGTGCGGCTGCACAGGGCCCCCAAAATTCTGGGGCCCAAAAATTTCTAGTAGCCCATTAAGTAGTATAACTACTTATCTCCTTTCTACAGGCCCAAACGTGCAAATGATCAAAGTAAACCACTAAAGCCCATGACCAGGCGTCCAGGCCTGCCTAGTGCCCACGACTGCCCACGAGGCCATGACCTCCTATTCATTAGCTCGTCTGATCGTCTCCTTTGCTGCTGTGTGCCGATTCATCTTCAACCGCTGACTGCAGACTCGCCGTCCTTCCTGGGCCCTTCGCCGAGCCACTGCCCTGCCAAGGCAGACCGCCCACAGGCGGTCAGGCGCCAGGTGTCACTGCCGACGCCCGGGCGAGTGGGCGATGATGCGACAGTCAGAGCCGCAGGGCAGGGTGCAGACCGATCGATCAGGAGGCCATCACGGAATCACGCAATCGGCTAAGGTAAATCTGTAAATACTAAATAGATGTTTTTTTAATTCCCTAACTACATGTACTTGTATCCTTTGAGTTTAAATCTGTAATAGATTAATTATAATTTTTCTTTCATCTTTTATGTTAGAAAGATTGATATCGATTGAAGTCATGTCTTCTGCAAATCAATCTAGAAAATATGATTCTGGTAGCCAAAAGTGTAAAAAGAAACAAAGACTAGATGATTTAACTCAATCCCAGAAAGGAGCTATGGATAGATTTGTTGTGAAGGAATCACAAGTGTCCTCCAATAATCATATACTCAATCAAAGCCCTGCACTTGATAGTAATGTTGACAATGATCCTAGAGATGGTGATCCACAAACAGAAAATAATGTTGGGGTTGAGGAAGTTCCTATTGGTAGCACAAATATCGAGATGGATGGTAATGGTGATAATGTGGGAGCCACTAACATTGAGATGGATGATAATAATAATGGCGATTCTTTTCAACCTGATATATTTGATCCAAGATATTGGGATTCACTTGATACTAAACAGATTGATATTTTGGCACAAAAGGGTCCTAAAAGAGATTTATCAATTCAGAAAGGTACTAGAGATAGATATTCTAGAAGGTTTTCTGCACTATTTTACAATAGAAAACTACCAAATGGAGAGTATTGTGATAGAGATTGGCTTGTCTATTCTAAGGACCTCGGTAGAGTATTTTGCTTTGCTTGTAAATTATTTACAAAAGGATACCGAAAGGGACAGTTGGCAAATGAGGGGTATAATGATTGGACACATCTTGGTACTACACTTAAAGAACATGAGACAAGTGCAGATCTTGTTTTGAATATGACCACTTGGTATGAGTTGCGTAGTAGGTTGCAAAAGGATCAAACTATTGATAAGGCTGCTCAGCGACAACTTGAGAAAGAAAAGGATCACTGGAGAAAGGTTCTATTAAGAATTATTTGCATTGTAAGATATCTTGCCAAGCATAGTCTAGCATTTCGTGGAACTAATAGCAAACTATATGATGATAGCAATGGGAATTTCTTGGGTTTGATAGAGATGTTGGCTGAATTTGATCCATTTATTCAAGAGCATGTTCGTCGTATTACAAATGAAGAAACTCATATTTATTATCTTTTCATATATTTCTAGTAAGAGTAAACAGGGTATGTCCACTTTGTGCGCGAGCAGTAGACATCATGCCCTGGTGATCGAAACAAAAGAACAAACAATCAGCTCGCACACTGGACTATTTTAACCTGTCTAGTTTTTTAAGAAATCTGACGAACTGCCACATTCAGAAGCTATCCTCAGAGAAAGAACATGGCGAAGCTGCTGCTAGACCTGTCGAGCTGACCTACAAGGAAGAATTGCATAGCCAAATATGCGAACGCTTACCTGCAAAGAGAACTGAATCAAGCCGAGCACAAAGAAAAATCGATCCAGCAGAGCTGCTGCTAGGGCAGACAGAAGTGAGCTCGGTAGAAGTGAGCTCGGTAAGGAGACTTAATCTTGTCACAACGTATTCGGGGACAATGAAAAGTTTCTCCAGAAAATGCTACAAGAGGACTTGCGAGGTGATTATTGTAATCTGCATCCATACTCTTGAAACTTTTCTCCCAGGATACGAGTATCATTATTCCCTTAATGGGAATAACAAGTTTGTACTTTGTCACGGCCTCGGGCCGATTTAGCTGTAGCAGGCTTCTCAATAAGCCAAGAAGTGTGCGTGCAGACCCAAGTCGTTTGTAAAATTAAGTAGAAAGAAGTACTCGAGTTGTAATATCGAGTAGTTGTACTGTGTCGAGTACTTTTTCTTGTTCTGGAATGTAATCCTACTTAAGGAAAGAAAAGTCAAGTAGTTGACTAGGAATGTGAGTGTTTTCTTTTTCCAGAATGTAATCTTCAAAAAAAAGGAATGTCTCAGAAAATCCCATTTTTTTTCGCAATTTGCAATGTACTCTTGGCCTTGTTGACATCCTTTTTTGACACGTGTCAAGGAAAGTGATTTCGGTAAAGGAAAGGTGGCCGATTGAAAAGAAATCAAAAGATGCACAGAGTTGGGATCGGCCGATGGGAGTCTGTCCGATGGGCCAGAAGAATATGCTTTGAAGATGCTGATATGCTAGCTCTAGTATCCGGCCGATGGAGAGTTGCCGATGAAGTCAAGGGAGGAGGATTGGATCCGGACTCTACGAAAATCTTGATGATTCGATTGTAGTATTTGAAGTAGTTTATCTTTAGATAGTCTTTTCTTTTAAGTCAAGTAATGTTTGCCGTAATCGGCTAGGACTTGATAGCGCTAGGATATATATATATATCAGTTGTAAGGGACCGGAAAAACTTGATACACATCCAATACAACAAACTTTACAATTCTTTGCACTTTTTCGGCGACTTCACCTTTTCTCTTCTTTTTTTCGACGAGTTCTTTCAAGTTGATCAAGGACGTCTCACATTCGAGCAACTTGATTTGCTGGTGAGTTTTCGTTTTACCGAGTATATTTGAGCTTTAGCTATCGGGCGCATCGCTGTGGCTTCGTTCAAATCTATTCAAAAGTTATCGAGTTTATCTAGGCATTAACTTTCGGGCGCATCGTTGTCGTCTCGTCTAGATTTATTCACCAATTATCGATATCGGCTAGATTTGTAGGTTTTCCTATACTTTTTGGCCATTATCACATCTAAAAACACACTAGATCGGCTTTAGGTTTTATGGTGACACTTTTGTTATCTCATGAGCCGGTTTAGATCTGTTTTTAGCTCCATATCATCTAAGTTACACATTCGTAGCTTAGATCTTGTCATACATACACGATCAGCTATTCAAAGCTAGTTTTGATGTTTAGTGCATCGGCTGATCCTGCCGATGCGCTCTTTACTACGCGTTTGCATTTAATATCTTTTTGTCGTCTATAGTATCGGCAAAGCTTGCCGATACGCCCATCTGAGAGATATTCGGAATCCCAGCCGATACGCTCTCGAATTTGACTTTGTTTTCTCCCTTGTTAATTACAGGTCAAATTGACTGGCACACTTGGTTGACTTTTCTGTGACTCGGCGAACACTTGCCCTCGGATTCCAGTGTGTTGATTTTTGCGTCAACACATCTTTTGGCACGCTCGGTGGGACCCGAAAAGCTTCAACATGGTGGAACTCACAGATAAATCTGCAGTTAGTGAAAAGAACCAGATTCTCATTCCTGAAGATAAGCTCAAAGAAGAACAAAAGAAGGAATATGAAGAGCTGGTGGAGAAATTCAAACGTGAATGCCTCAAGTCGTACAGCATCAACAGATCTGGTGAGGTGATCAAGAAGTTTAATCTTCCATCTTTCCAGCCATTGACAGAGGCTCAACGTGAAAGCAAGATGATAGATGCAGTTGGCCAGGCTGTGGCACAAGCCTTCATCAAGAGTGCAATAGTCATGGGCAATACGGTGCACAATGCAGTGGTCAAGACTTTTGCTGAAGGTACGTTACCAGGGTGCATGGGTCCTTGCTATATATAACCAGATCAGATGCAATATACTCCCTTGGAGGTGTCTATGGCAGCAGCCCTGTCGGTTCAAGATAGCCAGACAGGAACAAGCAATAGTCAAACTCCACCCCAGATGACTTCTGTAGCATCGGCGGGTACGACAGATCCTATCTACTCAACCACGCCGCCGATTGCTACAACTGTGCAAGGTGTATCTGCGTCCGTATTTCCTAAAGGATGGGATCCTGCTACTAGGTATGGTATGCATCCGGATTTCTTTTCTACGCCACCCAAGATGCAGTTTAATGCATTGGCTTCTCAGCCGATAGCCTCTCAGCCTGATCCATCGGTCGTTCAGCCGATGGGTGTACAGCAGGATGCATTGGCAACACAGCCGAATGCACAAGGCGCATGGAGTCCACAACAAATGGCACAAGCTAATGCATCGGCGCCACCGCCAATGACCCCACAGCAGCGTCTTGCTATCCTGCTCCAACCCCAGTCTCCTTCAGAAGTGTTATTGTCGCAATCTCCGCATCAGAAGGGAATCAACTGGGTATTCCACAATCAAGCAACTGGACAGATACGGTGTGTCAATGTGTCGTACATGGATATTACTGGTCAACAATCGGCTAACTCATCAGCTACACAGCTGTAAGCATCTAGGCCCTCAAGGTATGTTTCGGTGATTAATGACAACCATTATTGTGACTAATGAGTTTGTGCAGCTTAATAGATCATTATCGCTCATTTGGTCATATGTCAAAAGAGGCCCCTCAATTTCATTATTCAAAAAGGCGATCTCGGTATTCAACTCAATTTTATGTCAAGACTAAGGATCTTTCTAGTCCTAAGTGTCATAAGGTTGAGAAGGACACTTAGGTTAGTATAGGTTTTATAGTTTTGTAGTGATCGCACTATTAAGAGGGGTTAAGGCTAAGTAACTTGAGCATGGACATGATCATTTGAAAATGGATGCACACTATGGTCACTCAGGTTTCTAGAAGTTCAAATAAGTGGTTCTCAAACTATATCTCAAGAATATTTGGATTTCATTCAAGACTCAAATCAGAAAAGACAAAATCAGAAAAAGTCTATACACCGGTTTAACCGACGCTCTCAATTTTCTATACGTCGGTTAAACGAAGTCAGCAGAGTCTGGACAAATTCAATACACCGGTTAAACCGACGTGTTTGAATTTAACGTCGGTGCATTAGTCCAGAGTTGGTTTTTCCAGGGCAATTCAAGTTCAATTCACCGGATTAACCGACGCTGTTTGAATCAAGACGTCGGTGCAATTGACCAGTGAGATGGTTTTTCAGAGGAATTCAAAAGTTGTACTCACCGGTTAAACCGACGATAGGTTTGAGTTAACGTCGGTGCAGTTGTCCAGAGACTTGGTTTTTCAGTGGATCAGTGGACAACCACACTCACCGGTTAAACCGATGTTACGTCGGTCAATCTGCCCAAGTTGTAACGGCTAGTTTTTAGAAGAGGCAGTTTACATTCACCGGTTAAACCGACGATGACAAATGGAGGGACGTCGGATTAACCGGCGATACGCAGTTTTCTGGCAGCTTTTCTCCAACGGCTCTATTTGTGTGAGCTGCCTATATATACCCCTCCAATGGGTCATTTCGCCCACTCTTGACACCAGGCAACATCCATACACTCATACTATAGTCAAGAGCCACATTGAGCTTCATCATTCACATACTTGTGCATTCAATCAATCAAGAAGCAAGATTAAGGACTTGAGTAGAGAGAAGCTAGTGTGCATCCGTTCTTGGTGATCGGTTCTTGCTCAAGTGAAGGCCTTAGCTTGTTACTCTTGGTGATTGGCATCACCTAGGCGATATTGGTGATCGGGGTGTTTCTCGCGGAGCTTGCCAAGGATTGTGGGAGCCCGGAGAAGAAGATTGTACGTGGCTTGATCTCCACCACGCTGGGATGGTGAACGGAGACTCTTAGTGAGCGCCCTCGTCTCGGTGACTTGGGAGGTGACAAGACTCTTTGAGAGTGTCACAACGTGGATTAGGGGTGTGTGCCAACACATCGATACCACGGGAAAAAAAATCCGATCGTCTCTTGTCCACTCTCTTTATTCAAGCATTTTCTTTCTTGCAATTTACTCATGTGCTTGACTTAGAGATCATAACTTAGCTCTACCTTGCTAGGCTTTACTTTGTTTTTATCTCTCTTAGCTTGTGTAGGTAGCTTAGTTATCCGGTTGGTGAATTGGTGCCCTACTAGCTTTGCATAGGTTAAGGTTGCTTTACTTTGTTTTAGAAATTGAAAAAGGCCTAATTCACCCCCCCTCTTGGTCCATCGATCCTTACAATTGGTATCAGAGCCTCGTTGCTCATTTGGATCATTAGGCTTCACCGCCTAGAGCTATGGCCAAGATGGGTGGTTCGCCGCCCCACTTCGAGGGCAAGAACTTTGCTTATTGGAAAGTTCGCATGGCCGCATATCTTGATGCGATTGCCCCCGAAGTGTGGTTGGCCACTAAGACCGGATTCACCGGAACTCCCACCGCCGAACAATTAAAATGGAATGCCAAGGCTAGAAATGCAATTTTCGAAGCCATTAGTGAGGAAGTCTTTGCTAGAGTTAATGGCATGGACTTAGCAAGTGATATTTGGAAGGAGCTCATTGAAATTCACGAAGGCTCCACTAAAGTTCGTGAGCAAAAATATCACTTGTTTAGAGCTAAGTATGATTCTTTTAAAATGCTAGCTCATGAAAATTGCAATGATATGTACTCTCGCTTGAATGTCATTGTCAAGGACATTAACGCACTTGAAATATCCAAAATTGACAGTGCCTCCATCAATCGCAAGATTCTCATGCTCCTCCCGAAGCCCAAGTATAACATCATCAATGTTATGCTTCAAAAGGAGAATCTTGACACAATGGAAGTAGGAGAACTTGTGGGCGAAATTCGCGCTCATGAGATGAGTATCCTTGGTATGTCCGAAGAGCCAACTTCAAGCAAATCAATTGCTCTAAAGACCAAGGCAAACAAAGCCCGCAAGCTCAAGATGATCAAGCAAGATTCAAGCTCAAGCAATGAAGATGATGATCATCATGAAAGCTCATCCGATGTTGAAGATGATGCAGAGCTTGCTCTCATGATGAGGAAGTTCACCCGCTTGAATGACAAGATCGACAAGAAGGGTTTCAACTTTGACTCAAAAAAGGGAATGTTCCGGCCAATGGATGTCAAGAACAAAATTTGCTACAATTGTGGAGAAAAAGGTCACATCCGTCCAAATTGCCCCAAGCCGGACAAAAGAAACAAGGACAACAAGAGCAAGCATCGCCATGATTCAAGCGATGATGAAGAAGAAGAAAGGAAAAACAAGAACAAGAGACTTGGGAACAAAAAGAGCCATGACAAGAAGACCAAGCTCTTCCCAAAGAAGAAAGGGCACACCAAGAGAAGCTTCTTGGTGGAAAAACAAGAGTGGGTGACCGATGTCTCGTCAAGCGAAGAGTCAAGTGATGAAGAAGACATAGTCACCATCGCCCTCACAAATGAAGAACCATCACTACCTCCACCTCCAATGTGCCTCATGGCCAAAGGTAACTCTAAGGTGAACTACAAAGCCGGTGGAAAACATTGGGTACTAGATAGCGGTTGCTCTCAACATATGACCGGCAATGATAGCATGTTCACCTCCCTTGAAGACCCCGGCGATCATGAACATGTCACCTATGGTGATAACTCAAGGGGAAAAGTTTTAGGTTTGGGTAGAATAGCTATCTCTAAAGATTTATCCATTTCTAATGTCTTGTTTGTAGAAGCACTTAGTTTTAATCTTATTTCTATTGCTCAATTGTGTGATCTTGGACTAACGTGTACCTTTGACAAGAATGGTGTTGTAGTAACTCTTGAAGAAGACAAGTCAATGGTATTCACGGGGTTTAGGCATGGCAACATCTATTTAGTGGACTTCTCTTCAAAGCAAACAAGTACCATGACATGCCTCTTCACCAAGTCTTCTCTTGGGTGGCTTTGGCATAGAAGAATTGCTCATATTGGCATGAGCAACCTCAAGAAAGCCCACAAGAGAGGGATGATCACCGGCTTGAAGGATGTCACGTTTGACAAGAACAAGCTATGTAAAGCATGTCAAGCCGGGAAGCAAGTTGCAACACATCATCCCATCAAGACGATGTTGTCTACCTCCAAGCCGCTCGAGCTACTTCACATGGATCTCTTTGGTCCAACTACATACAAGAGCATTGGTGGTAACCTCTATTGCCTAGTAATTGTTGATGATTTTTCATGTTACACTTGGGTTATGTTTCTAGGCGATAAGGGTGAAACTCCGGAAATCTTCAAGACCTTTGCAAGAAGAGCTCAAAGGGAGTACAACTCCCCAATTGTGAAGATCCAGAGTGACAACGGCACCGAGTTCAAGAACATGAAGATTGAAGAATGGTGCGATGAAGAGGGCATCAAGCATGAGTTTTCCGCCACCTACACGCCTCAACAAAATGGAGTGGTGGAAAGAAAGAACAAGACTCTCATCACCCTAGCAAGAGCAATGTTGGATGATTATGGCACATCCGAGAAATTTTGGGCGGAAGCAATCAACACGGCGTGTCATGCATCCAACCGAGTGTATCCTCACCGACTCCTCAAGAAAACTCCATATGAGCTCATCACCGGGAAGAAACCAAATATATCATACTTTCGAGTCTTTGGTTACAAATGCTTCATCTACAAGAAGAAAAGGCTCGGTAAGTTTGAAAGTAGATGTGATGAAGGTTTCTTTCTTGGTTATGCATCAAACTCCAAAGCATATAGAGTATTCAATCAAACCTCCGGGTTAGTTGAAGAAACATGTGATGTGGAGTTTGATGAATCTAATGGCTCCCAAGAGGAGGTTGTTGGCTATGAAAATGTAGGTGATGAGGAGATTGATGAAGCTTTGAAAAATATGTCCATTGGGGATATCAAGCCGGAAGAGGTGCATGAAAGCAATGATCAAGGGGGAGGACCTTCCTCATCTACACCAAGCACCTCCACGGCGCCCCAAATGGATGAAGATCAAGAAAAAGATGATACACAACCTCAAGAAGATGTGCCAACGCCAACACCCCAAGTTCAAGAACAAGAAGAGCAAAGTGTTCCACCACAAGCACAAGTCACCCATGATCCACCCCAACAAGCATCCACGCAAGTACCGCTAGTGAAGCATGGTCGCATCTCCAAGGATCATCCAATTGGTCAAATCATTGGTAGTCCATCAAAGGGAGTAAGAACTCGCTCTAAACATGCTTCATTTTGCGAATATCACTCGTTTGTTTCTTGTATTGAACCCACTAGCATAGAGGAAGCGCTTGAGGACTCGGATTGGGTGATGGCCATGCAAGATGAGTTGAACAACTTCACCCGCAATGAAGTTTGGGTCCTCGAAGCTCCTCCGAAAGACAAGAACATCATCGGCACCAAGTGGGTCTTTCGAAACAAGCAAGATGAACATGGGGTGGTGATACGTAACAAAGCAAGACTTGTGGCAAAAGGGTTCTCTCAAGTCGAAGGTTTGGATTTTGGTGAAACTTTTGCTCCGGTCGCAAGACTTGAAGCTATCCGTATCCTTCTTGCTTACTCTTCACATCATAACATTAAATTATATCAAATGGATGTGAAAAGTGCATTCTTAAATGGCATTATTAACGAACTTGTTTATGTTGAGCAACCTCCCGGGTTTGAAGATCCGAGGAATCCTAACCATGTTTATAGGTTGCACAAGGCACTCTATGGGCTCAAACAAGCTCCAAGGGCTTGGTATGAGAGGCTTCGTGACTTCCTAATCATGCAAGGCTTCAAGATCGGGAGGGTGGACACCACGTTGTTCACAAAAGACGTCAACGGGGATCTTTTCATTTGTCAAATTTATGTTGACGATATTATCTTTGGCTCAACTAATAATTTACTAAGCCATGAGTTTGCTACCATGATGTCTAGGGAATTCGAGATGTCCATGATTAGCGAATTGACCTTCTTCCTTGGTTTTCAAGTCAAACAAATGAAGGAAGGGACATTCATCCATCAAGAAAAGTATACTAAAGATATCTTGAAGAAGTTCAAGATGGATGAGTGCAAGCCAATCAAGACACCCATGGCAACCAATGGGCATCTCGACTTGGATGTGGATGGTAAACCGGTTGATCAATCCCTCTATCGTTCTATGATAGGGTCTTTGCTTTACCTTACCGCATCTAGGCCCGATATAATGTTTAGTGTGTGCTTGTGTGCCCGCTTTCAAGCTAACCCAAAGGAGTCACACCTTTCGGCTGTGAATAGGATCCTTCGGTATCTCAAGCACACTCCTAGCATAGGCTTGTGGTACCCCAAAGGCGCTAGTTTAGATCTCTTGGGATACTCGGATTCGGATTTTGCCGGAAGCCGTGTGGATCGCAAGAGCACCTCCGGGGGTTGCCACTTGCTTGGGCGTTCTCTAGTTTCTTGGTCGAGTAAGAAGCAAAATTCCGTGGCTTTGTCCACCGCGGAAGCGGAATATATAGCGGCCGGTGCATGTTGTGCCCAAATCCTATATATGAAGCAAACCCTTTTGGACTTTGGTGTGAAACTAGATAGGATCCCACTCCTTTGTGACAATGAAAGTGCCGTAAAAATTGCCAAGAATCCGGTTCAACACTCTCGCACAAAGCACATTGATATTCACCATCACTTCTTGCGCGATCACGAAGCCAAAGGAGACATATCTCTTCAAGGTGTGAGATCCGAGGAGCAATTGGCGGATATCTTCACAAAACCTTTAGACGAGAGTACCTTTGTTAGGCTAAGGAATGAGCTTAATGTGTTAGATGCGGCAAACGTCATGTAAGTTGCCATGTCATATAGAAAAATGCATACATATAGGACACTTGTCTAACCATGGTAAGATAGTGATGAGCAAGGGTTTAGCTAGAGGTGGTGGTCCACTTGTTTTCCTCTAGGCTTGTAGAAAGGCTCATCATGAAGAAGCTTCCCGTGGGTTCAAACTTGACAAGTAGATCTTAATTTCTTGTTATGCATTTCTTGTCATATAGATGTGCACTTCATGTTTACTTTACTTTCGCATGTGGTTGTAGCTTGCATTATCATTGCATGCGTAAGGGTCACAAAGGAGGTCACTTGATGAAAATGAGACTTGTTTCATATACAAGATCTTAATTCATGAAAAGTGAAAAGAGCAAAGTATTAGGTGCATTATTGCCTAGTGAGCAATGTCATGATGAGTTTGAAGTTTTCTATCTTCAATATTCCTATGACATGGCTCATACATTTTATTTGGCGTTTTGTCTCTCTTGCGGCTTTTCCTTGTGTTTAAAAAGAAATTTATTTAAGCAAGTGTGCTATCCTATCTATTTTGAGGGGTAAAGTCGCCTATGCAAGTCCATTAACTTGAGTTTATTTGAATCTTATAAGTTTATTGGACTTAGCATAGAAGAGTGAGCTGAGTGTGGGGTTTTTGGCTTCACCGGTTAAACCGACGTTCAAAGGATCTATACCCATCGGATTAACCGGCGTTACTAAAGTTTGTCTCAGCTCAGTCAAGTTTCAGGCATTCAACCGGCGTATACAAAAGTCAGAGCATCGGATCAACCGGTGATAGTAAATGCAAATCAGACCTAGCAATCAACCGGTGTTTTGATCAATCAACCGACGAGTACACTCTTGACAGCATCGGTTCAACCGGCGTTCAGTTTCAGATCTGCAGAAGCCTCGGGTGAACTGCACCGACGCAATCAACCGGCGTTCAAACCCTACGCGTCGGATCGACCGGTGTTAAAGAAAATCGCGGGACCCACCTGTCATATATGTGTCTTGTGCGGGCCGCGGTTTCTTCTTCCTCTCTGTTTTCGCCCGACTTCAGCCGCCGCAGCTTGCCCTCGATCGCTTCACGCCGCCGCCTTCACCTCAAGCCGCCCCCGCGCCGCCACCACTCGCCGCCGCTCACCTGCAAGCCGAGCCGCCGCCGCCGCTCCTTGCTCGCTGCCACGCGCCGCTGTTCCAAGCCGCAGCCGTGCGCCCTCGCGCCCACCCGGCGCCGCTTCTCACCCGCGCCCGCGCCGCCATCACGCCAGCCGCGCGCGCCGCCGTGCTCCACGCCTTCCACACCGCAGCCGCAGCACCACGCCGCAGCAGCAGCTCCACGCCGCAGCCGCATCCGTAGCATCCTTCTCGCCAAGTGCTCGCCAGGTGCTCGACGTTTTGCCTGTGCTGGTACTTTCGAGCCGCGTTCGTGTTCCACACACCGTCAGTCAAGATGGGTCGCGAAAAGAGGAAGGGGAAGGAGGTCGTAGTCGAGAAGCACGCTCGCAAGCGGACTTGTGCAGAGAAGGAGGCCGAGAGGGCCGAGATGGTGGCCAAGGCCGCCGAGGAGCAGGCATCAGGCCGTGCTCGTCCGTTCCAGATCAGGGAGGACCCCAGAGACAGAGGCAGAGGCAGAGGCAGGGGCATGGGTAGAGTGAGAGGTGCCAGGGCCACCAGAGCCGCGACGGCAGCAGCATGTAGCATCCCGAAAATTTACTAAAATAAATCATGCGCTAAAAACTTTGTTTCGTCGTTGAGCTCAATCCCCTTCTTGAATCATCTCCCGCCTGATTTCCTGATACCCCCGAGGAATCGAGCCGACATCCAAATCTCTCGCCGTCCCATCCCTGTTTCCCCCCCCCCGACCCGCGCATCGCGCTCGCGCACGCCCGGACGCCACGCGTGGCCGACCGCGGCCGCGATCGGCGCCGACGCGCCCGCCCCTCTCTCTCTCTTTCTCTCTTTATTTCTCTCCCCTCCTTTTTTTCCTTTTTCTTTTCTTTTTTTTCTCTCTCCTTCCCTCTCCTCTCTTCCTCCTCGCGTGCTCGGCCCCCTTTCCCTCTCTCCTCCCCGAAGCACGCCGTGCCCGGCTCCTTTTCCCCCGAGCGCACACCAGGCCCGGCCCCCGACCCCACTCTCCCGCGCGCCGAGCCGCACATCACGCCGCGGCGACCCGAGCAGTGCGCGCGCCCACCATGGCCGCCCGGCCGCGCTCGCGCACGCCCGTGCCGGCCGCACCGCGCCATCAGCTCCGCTCGCCCTGCGCCCGTGCCCCGCCGCTCACGGCCCGCTCTGCTCCGCACGCTCGCCTGCCCCGCGAACGCGCACGAGCGCGCCCAGCCGGCCACCTGCTGCCCCCCTTGTTCCCGCGTGCGCGCGCACGGCACGCCGCGACGCGACGTCACGCCACGGCCGACCGCCGTTGACGCTGCACAGCGGCGTCGACCGCGGCACAGAGCCGCCTGCAGCGGTCGCCGCCTGGCCGTGGTGTCACGTCGCCTCGCCGCTCTGTTTCCGCGCACCGTTGACGCTCCACCAGTGCCCCGCACGCGCCTCACTCGCTACCACCATTGACGCCGCACAGAGCCTCGCCGCCCCACGCCATTAAACCGCCTGCAAGCTTGCCGCCGGCCAGCATCTCGCCACCGCCTTGGCCACCTATAAGAGAGGCCGCAGAGCCCTCCCCGAGCACCACACCTACAGCCTCGAACCGCGCCGCCACCCCACGCCCCCTCTCCGCAACCCTGCACCGCCGCCGCCGCTCACTCACCCTTGCCGCTGCTGGCTTTCGTGGCCGGACCGCCACGCTCCACCCCGGCGCAAGGTGAGGCCGGGGATCGGTTCGCCTCCCCGCCCTCTCTCTTTTCCCCTTGATCCGGGCCGCCGGCGAACCCCTGGCCGCCGGGATTGGCCGGCGCAGAGGCCCCCTCCCCCTCCTCTGTTCCCCACCGACGGGAGGAGGAAGAAGGGGCAAATTTGCCCCAAGCCCCCTCCTTTCCCTCTTATTTGGTTAAGAGTCCCCCCCTTTTAACCAATTTGCAAAGTAAACCCTGCCCTTTTACCTAATTTCAAAATAAGCCCCCCTTCCATATAAACTTAATTACAAATAAACCCCTGACTCTTTTAGAATGACCCATGAAGTTTCTAAAATATAAACCAAGCCCCTGCCTACTTAATCTTAATTACAATTAGGTCCCTAGACCCCTGTTTAGGCCCCGAACACTCCTTTGACCTATCATTTCATGCGCCAAATGACCCCGGATTAACCTAAAATTTTACCAGGCCTCTCTTATCTCAGTTTTGGCCCTACCATTCAGAAACCATTCAAAAATAATACTCTATGCTCTATATTTCATGTGTTCCCGTTTCGAACTCGACGACAAATCTTTGTTTTGATTGTGTGCTTGTTTGTGTGCGCTGTAGACCACGGAGTGAACGAAGGAGAACCCGTCAATGAGCCGTGCTGTGAGTAGGAGAACGAGGACCAATTCCACGACCCCGAGCCCGAAGGACAAGACTTCCCCGAAGGCTTTGAAGACGGCAAGTTCAATCCCATCCTTTGATGCATGTTTCTGTCCTAGTTTTTATAAACACAACCCAATGGCCTGTTTTACAAAATTGCATATGTTTTACTTGCATGAAAACACGGTTGGATAGCCACCCCTTGATTTGTGATGACCATTCCTTGACTACCTAGATTAATGTCTAATTTTGCTTGGACGTTAATCGATATTAGAACGCTTAGGGCTCTACCCATAATACTATTTGATTTACAAAGAAAATGTGTGTGTGTGTGGGAAGGGATAAAATGTGGATTTTCGAAAGATGAGTATGGACGAGATGGACGGCATTTCTGTGTGATTTGCCGATTGGTGTGCTTGTGCCTGTGTGGCAAGGCAAAGAAGGGAGATATCCATCTTGTCGCGTCTAAGGACCGAGCTGGTGTGTCATCTCACCTAACTCCACTATCGTGCAAGCCACTCGACCGTTGAATGGGCAACGGCGTAGCATAAATCCCACTAGTTGGTGTGATAGCCATCAGGAGAGCTGAGAGCAACGGGTGACTAAGGAGAAGGGATAAGCCCAGAGTGACTTATGCCCGGTTATACCTAAGTGAATGGTCGATGACCCCTTGGTGCATCCCGTGATGGCTAGTCAGGCTTAGCTATGGTGGGTAATGGCTATGTTGGGATCTACACCGACACGACGGTGTTCGAGTTGTGGTATCCTACTTGTGGGTAAAGTTGCACACCTCTGCAGAGTTAAGAATCTATTCGAATAGCCGTGCCCACGGTATTGGGCGAGTTATGGTGTGGTCACATAACTAGTGTTTCTTTGGGACGGGCTGGTGTGAGTTGTTTTGGAATTGTGTCCGGCAGTTGTGCCGTGTGCTACGACGGACGGGGAGTCCGGTAGCAGTTTAAAATTTGAAACCCCGTGTTACTCCTGAAACTGGTTGTTCATAAAGGTTTTCTTTAAAATAAACCCCTGCATAAAATATCGTTTTTCTGCAAATTAAACCGTAACCTTATCCTTGATTTATCTATGCATATTATTCTGTTTTAACCCCCTCCGTGGGTGTGGTTGGACTTGCTGAGTACGTTTGTACTCACCCCACTCTTACTTTTACAGAAGAAGATCCAGACTTCATGCCAGACGACACCGAGTAGGGTTATCGTTCTACACCCAACCTTGCCTATGGAACCGGCCCTGTCGAGATGCCTCCGCTGTCGCAGTACTCTGAGCCCGTGGTAGACCCTATGTGGTTTGCAGTCTGGTGTTATGTCGTAGCTTGGTTAGTTATTATCATCATCTGTATCGAGTGTCCTCCAAGGTTTGTACGGTTTTGAACCATCTGATGTAATAAATGTGGCATCAGCCTCCTGGGACTGATGTTTTGTATCACATTTAAGTTCTCTCTTATGAGTGGACGCTTCAGGTGGTATCAGAGCCGTAGGTTGGCCGTAGGACGTGACCCTAGGAGCGAAACCCGTTTTCAGGACCCTTCACCTTAGGACTCTTCTATCCTTAATCCTTTCCTCACACAAATACTTACCTTTGGTTCTTGCCCTGTTCCAGATGGCTGACAATGGATGGATCGGCGGAATCTGTTTCGTAGAGCCCGGCCTTCCTAAGTTGTTGATACTCAGCCTGGAACGCATTGGAGTTGTGGATCCGCCAGAGTTTCTTTACCGGGAGTATGACTCCAAGGGCACTCTTCGGTGTGACCTGATGATCTTCATAGCAAGGAGCACCCGCTACCCTGATGTGGACCCTTGGTTCATCTCCACCACTGGATTCCGTTTCCCGGATACCTATCGGAAAGCCGCCCGCAAAGCCCTACGACGTCTGCGTGTGATCTACAGGCATCACCTCCAGCGGACTCCTATGGGATTTTTCCCGCCGACTGAAGGATGAGGATGCACATGGATTGCCAGGATGAGAGGACTTGGAAGAGAAGAAGAAGACCTAGAAGACACGGTCTCTCACCTATCCATCTATCTCACCGGCCTGGATGAGCTCTATCGCGAGCAAGCAGCACAACTGAAGCAGCAAGTCCACAGAGCAGAAAAGGCAACCCAGGAGCTGGATGAACAACGGTCGAGGACCGTACATGCCGAGTATTCCCTAGCCGCCCTCCAAGTCCAAATGGATTAAAAAGAGGAAGAACTGGAAGAACAGCAGGCAAGAGCCGCACGCGCCGAGGACTCGCTAGCCGCTCTTCAAGCTCGTATGCGGAGGTACGAGGCACGCTGGGAAATAGGCGGATGGATAGAAGAAGACACAGAAGAAGAACCCGAAGAGGCTCAATGGGATGTAGGCATTCAGGCCGAAGAGGAAGAGCCCATGGAAACCCATTGGGATGTTGGAACTCAAACCGAAGAAGAAGAACCCGAGGAAACCCATTGGGACAAAGGTACTCAGACCGAGGATGACTTGATGGATCAGTATCTTCCACTGAAGAAGCGCTCCCTTAGGTTTGAGGAAGAATCCCCATGATAGGAGTTGTCTCCAAGCTAGAACCTTTGCTCTAATAATAATCATGTACCCATGAAGTTGTACCCCACCATGGTGCCATAAATAAAAATCATCTATCCCTTTGTGTACCCCAAAAAAACTTGTGCAAGTTCTTTACCCTACTTTTGTTTTCAGATGGCTGAGGAAGGTTGGACCCAGGGCGATTGCCAAGCTGCACCTGGCTTCCCCAGCCTGTTGATCAACGCCCTGGAGAGCCTTGGCGTCACGGAACGCCCAAGGTACTACAGCAGAGAGTACGAGCACCAAGGCACTCTCCGCTGCAGGGTGATCCTAGTCGTCGCCAGAAGTGACCGCTACCCCGACATCCTGTCATGGCGAGTGACCGCTACAGGGTTTAGGCACCAGGACACCTATCCCCTAGCCGTCAGGAAAGCACTTCGTTATCTGTGCCGGATTTTCGAAGGACACCTCGCCCCCACACCAATGAGGTTCTTCCCACCAGCCATCAGAACTCCAGTTTGGGAAGCTCGAATGAGAAGCCTGGAACGGCGCCGCCATGAAGAAGTTCTCCTGTACCAAGTAGCTACCTACCTAGCCTCCTTGGATCAGCTCTTTGACGAGCAAGCCAACTTGCTGAGGGAACAGACCCATCGAGCCGAGCAAGCAGAGCTCGCAGTAAGACTGCAACAGATCCGAGCAGTCCAAGCCGAGGCAAGAGCCGCAGCCGCGGTCAGCAGTGAAGCAGTTGCTCAAGAGAGCCTCAGGCAAGCCCGGGATCGGCGTATGCAGGAATGGACTAGAAGTGGAACCCCAGTCCCAGCAATTGGAGAAGACCATGTTCTGCTCGGAACGCCCATCGTAGGATGGGGACCACTCGTTGGAAACCCACTAGCCCCACCCGAGAATCCTGGAAGGTCTACGGCCGCCGCCGCAAGAGAAGCCACAATGCAACCCCGGGAAAACGGAGGTCTAGAGGATGGCGAACCGGGACCACTCATTTCCCCGAAGGTCGTGAGTTCCTTTCCGAGGGAGGAACCCACTCAAGCCGATGAGTCAGCCTAAAGTGATAGCGACCATCAAGGGATGAAGCCGTGTGGTCCGACGAAGATCTGTGCCCCTTTTCTTTTGTAGTTGTGTACCCGGTCGTGTAGTACGCGTTTGGCCTTGCCCCTTGTTGTACCACCCTTGCTGTAATAAAGTTGCTTGTGCTTGTTGTTTGTGATGATTGCTTGTTGATTGTGTGCTTGCCGGCAGTAAATAGATACTGCCTTTTCAAAAATACGACTTAACCAACTTAAACATCACCTAATCTTAGTCCCAATCCACTCGTTCTGCAGATGGTTTCCCGGAGCATCACAAGGGCCTCCCGAGTCAGGGACCCTGCAGCCGCTGATGCAGGAGTACACCCTGACGGGCAAAACCATCCTCAAGAAGAATAAGAAGTGAGTCAGGGCAGAGGAGAAAATCATGGTGCACAGCTGCCACCACCACCACCACCACCTTTCGTGGACCTGGCACAAGTAATCCATAACCAGACTCTCATACTGGAGACACTGGCCAATGCTCTAGTGAACAGGCAGCCACGAGAGCAGACCTTTAATGACAAGCTGACAGCTTTTCTGAGGGCCAAGCCACCCACTTTTGCCGGATCCAGCAACCCCTTGGATGCAGATGACTGGCTCCGCGTGATCCAGAGGAAGCTCGAGCCATTTGGGTGCCAGGATCGAGATAAAGTTCTTCTGGTTGCACATCAACTCACCGGGACTGCCTTAGCCTGGTGGGAGAATTACTGCGCTGCTGCCAGAGATGCCTCCACCATCACCTGGAATGAATTCGTGAGGGAGTTCCGCCGTTATCACATCCCCTCGGCCACCATGAAGCGCAAGGCAGATGAGTTCCGCGCACTTCAGCAGGGGAGTATGTCGGTGGAAGAATATACTCACCAGTTTATGGAGCTGTCTCGATATGCGCCAGATGAAGTGAACGACGACGAGAAGAAGCAGGACATGTTCAAGAAGGGACTAAACCCAGAACTCAGGACCCTGCTCACCCCTCGGATCTATCCTGATTTCAACACCTTGATGAACAAGGCAATCCTCACCGAGAAGGCTAAGATTGATGAAAGGAAAGAGAACAAACGCAAGTTTCTGGAGAGTAAGTCTCGCCAGCAGGATCGTTTTCAGAAGACCAGAAGTCTCAGCTACAACGCACCAAGGTCCCAAGCCCCAATGCAGTACAAAACTCAGTCTCAAGTGACAGGACCACGGGCCCCTAACACATAGCCCAGAAGCCAGAACACCATGAGGGCCTCACAGAATAATGCGAGCCAGGTCACCAACAACAACAGCAACGTGAGAGCCTGCTTCAACTGCCGTGAGACGGGTCACTTCATCGCCGACTGCCCCTATGCCAAGAACAAGCCTGCTACTTCGGCTTTCTCCAACACAGTGAACGGACCCAAGCCAATTCTGACCGGTGCCAACCGAGTGCCCCTCCGTGGCAACAGCAACAACAACAACAACCAGCAGAGGCAATCCCAGCAGTCTTTTGGACGAGCCCGTGTCAACCACATCGACGCACAGGAAGCTCAAGGAGCCCAAGGCGTAGTACTCGGTGAGTACCTAGTCAGCTCAACTCTTGCAACAGTACTGTTTGATTCTGGAGCATCACACTCATTCATATCCTTGAGCTTTGTGGAGAAACATAAAATACCTACGGTACTACTAAAAACACCCCTATTAACCCGGACGCCCGGAGGAGACATCAGGTGTCAACTGGGTTGTCTACGGGTAAGGATCAATTTAAGTGGGGTAGAGTTTTTAGCAGACCTAGTAGTGCTTAAGTCAGAAGGGATAGATGTAATCCTTGGAATGGACTGGCTAAGCAAACATAATGGCCTCATAGGTTGTACGGACAAGATAGTACACCTAACAAACCCAGAAGGAGTCCGAGTGACCTGCCATACCCGGGAAAGTGGAGCAAACCCGATGGTGTTTAGCATGGAAGCCAAGTCCTTGGAAGAAGTCCCAGTAGTGAATGAGTACCCCGATGTCTTTCCCGAAGAACTTCCCGGTATGCCACCAGATAGGGACATAGAATTTATCATTGATCTTGTTCCTGGAACCGCCCCCATAGCCAAAAGACCCTATAGGATGGCAGCCTCTGAGTTGGCAGAGTTAAAGAAACAACTAGAGGAGTTACAACGGATTGGCTTCATCAGGCCAAGTTCGTCTCCTTGGGGAGCCCCGGTTCTATTCGTCAAGAAGAAGGACGGAAGTATGAGGTTGTGTGTAGACTACCGGGCACTAAACGAAGTCACTATCAAAAATAAGTACCCCCCTTCCCAGGATCGATGATCTCTTTGATCAGTTAAAAGGAGCCAAGTACTTTTCCAAGATTGACCTAAGGTCCGGATATTTTCAGCTCAAGATTAGGGAAAGCGACATCCCGAAGACAGCCTTTGTCACCCGATACGGACAGTTTGAGTTCACAGTGATGTCTTTCGGACTGACAAATGCACCGGCCTATTTCATGAACCTCATGAACAAAGTGTTTATGGACGATCTAGATAAGTTTGTCGTAGTCTTCATTGACGACATACTTATTTACTCAAAGAGTATTCAGGAGCACGAGCAACACCTGAGGGTAGTTCTAGAGAAGCTGAGAATGCATAGGTTATACGCCAAATTCAGCAAGTGCGAGTTCTGGCTGGAGAAAGTAGCCTTCCTTGGTCATATTTTGACCGCAGAAGGAGTGGCAGTAGACCCCGAGAAGGTCGAAGCAGTATCCAACTGGCAGCAACCAACCAATGTCAGTGAGATCAGGAGTTTTCTCGGATTAGCTGGGTACTATCGGAGATTTATTGAGGGATTTTCTAAGATAGCCCGGCCCATGACAGAGCTGCTCAAGAAAGAGAAGAAATTCACCTGGACGGAGTCGTGTGAAAGAAGTTTCCAGGAGTTGAAGCGAAGATTGACGACAGCCCCAGTGCTAACCCTGCCGGATATTCATCGGGATTTTGTCATCTATTGTGATGCGTCCCGACAAGGATTGGGTTGTGTGCTGATGCAAGATGGGAAAGTCGTTGCATATGCTTCCCGTCAGCTCAGGACTCATGAGCAAATTTACCCGACTCATGTTTTGGAGCTTGCAGCCGTAGTGCACGCACTTAAGATCTGGAGGCACTATTTGATTGGAAATAAGTGCGAAATCTTTACCGATCATAAAAGTCTGAAGTATATCTTCACCCAACCAGACCTAAACCTGAGGCAGAGAAGATGGCTGGAATTAGTCAAAGATTATAATTTGGAAATTCATTATCACCCAGGTAAAGCCAATGTAGTAGCCGATGCCCTAAGTCGGAAATCCTATGGGCCCAAGAATGACCATTTACGAGAGGAAATGGCACGATTAAATGTGCACATTGTCCCTCGAGGTTCCAGCCAAGTGCTGAACGTTCAATCCACTCTAGAAGAAAGAATCAGGAAAGCCCAAAAATCGGACAAGGGACTGATGGAAATCCGGAGGCAAACCGGAGAAAATAAGGCCCCAGACTTTCGAGTTGATAATAAGGGAACGTTGTGGTATAAAGACAGAATTTGTGTGCCCCAGAAAGGAGATTTCAGGCAGATAATCATGGATGAAGCCCACAACTCAGCCTACTCCATCCACCCAGGATCCACCAAAATGTATATGGACTTAAAACGGAAATATTGGTGGAATGGGATGAAGGCAGATATTGCACGATTCGTCGCCCATTGCGATACTTGCCAGAGAATCAAAGCTGAACACCAGAAGCCGGCAGGATTGTTGCAACCCCTACCCATTCCGGTTTGGAAATGGGATGAAGTAGGAATGGATTTTGTAGTGGGCTTGCCCAGAACCCAGAAAGGACATGACTCCATATGGGTAATAGTGGATCGCCTTACTAAATCAGCTCACTTCATACCCGTACGGACCAATTACGGCGGAGAGAAGCTAGCCAAGCTCTATGTGGAAAACATAGTGAAGTTGCATGGTGTGCCCAGCCGAATTGTTTCAGATAGAGGGACCCAGTTCACCTCTAGATTTTGGAAAAGTTTGCATAAAGCTATGGGCACCAAGCTAGACTTTAGCTCCGCTTATCACCCGCAGACAGATGGTCAGACAGAAAGGGTGAATCAGATTATGGAAGATATGCTGAGAGCGTGTGTCCTCACTTATGGCAAAGATTGCGAACAAAGCTTACCCTATGCCGAGTTCTCATACAACAACGGGTACCAAGCAAGCTTGGGCATGTCACCGTTTGAAGCTCTCTACGGAAGAAAATGCAGAACCCCTCTGATGTGGTCGGAAGTCGGAGAACGTGCCCTAGTCGGCCCCGCACTCATAAAAGAAGCAGAAGAAAGAGTCGCCGAGATTAGAGAAAAGCTGAAAGCAGCCCAGTCCCGATAGAAGAGTTACGCCGACAAGAAAAGACGGGAAGTAAATTTTAACCCAGGAGATTTCGTGTATCTCAAGGTGTCACCCATTCGAGGAACCCGAAGATTTCAGGTACAGGGAAAGCTGGCTCCCCGATACATTGGACCATACCAAGTTCTAAAGAAAGTTGGGACAGTAGCATACCGTCTGGAGCTACCAGAAGAAATGTCAGATATACATCCAGTGTTCCACGTCTCGCAGCTAAGGAGATGTTTGAGGGTACCCGAGGCAGAACACGTGCCAGTAGAAACAATAGATTTACAGCCAGATCTACGGTACCAGGAAATACCGATCAAGATCCTAGATACTGTTACCAGAAGAACTAGAAACTCTGAAGTGCGAATCTGCAGAGTCCAGTGGAGCAGACACGGTGTAGAAGAAGCGACCTGGGAACGCGAAGACGCTCTAAAGAAGGAATTTCCCCACTTATTCAGGAACCAGCCGAATCTCGAGGACGAGATTCATTTTAAGTGGGGTAGGTTTGTAGCATCCCGAAAATTTACTAAAATAAATCATGCGCTAAAAACTTTGTTTCGTCGTTGAGCTCAATCCCCTTCTTGAATCATCTCCCGCCTGATTTCCTGATACCCCCGAGGAATCGAGCCGACATCCAAATCTCTCGCCGTCCCATCCCTGTTTCCCCCCCCGACCCGCGCATCGCGCTCGCGCGCGCCCGGACGCCACGCGTGGCCGACCGCGGCCGCGATCGGCGCCGACGCGCCCGCCCCTCTCTCTCTCTTTCTCTCTTTATTTCTCTCCCCTCCTTTTTTTCCTTTTTCTTTTCTTTTTTTTCTCTCTCCTTCCCTCTCCTCTCTTCCTCCTCGCGTGCTCGGCCCCCTTTCCCTCTCTCCTCCCCGAAGCACGCCGTGCCCGGATCCTTTTCCCCCAAGCGCACACCAGGCCCGGCCCCCGACCCCACTCTCCCGCGCGCCGAGCCGCACATCACGCCGCGGCGACCCGAGCAGTGCGCGCGCCCACCACGGCCGCCCGGCCGCGCTCGCGCACGCCCGTGCCGGCCGCACCGCGCCATCAGCTCCGCTCGCCCTGCGCCCGGGCCCCGCCGCTCACGGCCCGCTCTGCTCCGCACGCTCGCCTGCCCCGCGAACGCGCACGAGCGCGCCCAGCCGGCCGCCTGCTGCCCCCCTTGTTCCCGCGTGCGCGCGCACGGCACGCCGCGACGCGACGTCACGCCACGGCCGACCGCCGTTGACGCTGCACAGCGGCGTCGACCGCGGCACAGAGCCGCCTGCAGCGGTCGCCGCCTGGCCGTGGTTTCACGTCGCCTCGCCGCTCTGTTTCCGCGCACCGTTGACGCTCCACCAGTGCCCCGCGCGCGCCTCACTCGCTGCCACCATTGACGCCGCACAGAGCCTCGCCGCCCCACGCCATTAAACCGCCTGCAAGCTTGCCGCCGGCCAGCATCTCGCCACCGCCTTGGCCACCTATAAGAGAGGCCGCAGTGCCCTCCCCGAGCACCACACCTACAGCCTCGAACCGCGCCGCCACCCCACGCCCCCTCTCCGCAACCCTGCACCGCTGCCGCCGCTCACTCACCCTTGCCGCTGCTGGCTTTCGTGGCCGGACCGCCACGCTCCACCCCGGCGCAAGGTGAGGCCGGGGATCGGTTCGCCTCCCCGCCCTCTCTCTTTTCCCCTTGATCCGGGCCGCCGGCGAACCCCTGGCCGCCGGGATTGGCCGGCGCAGAGGCCCCCTCCCCCTCCTCTGTTCCCCACCGACGGGAGGAGGAAGAAGGGGCAAATTTGCCCCAAGCCCCCTCCTTTCCCTCTTATTTGGTTAAGAGTCCCCCCCTTTTAACCAATTTGCAAAGTAAACCCTGCCCTTTTACCTAATTTCAAAATAAGCCCCCCTTCCATATAAACTTAATTACAAATAAACCCCTGACTCTTTTAGAATGACCCATGAAGTTTCTAAAATATAAACCAAGCCCCTGCCTACTTAATCTTAATTACAATTAGGTCCCTAGACCCCTGTTTATGCCCTGAACACTCCTTTGACCTATCATTTCATGCGCCAAATGACCCCGGATTAACCTAAAATTTTACCAGGCCTCTCTTAACTCAGTTTTGGCCCTACCATTCAGAAACCATTCAAAAATAATACTCTATGCTCTATATTTCATGTGTTCCCGTTTCGAGCTCGACGACAAATCTTTGTTTTGATTGTGTGCTTGTTTGTGTGCGCTGTAGACCACGGAGTGAACGAAGGAGAACCCGTCAACGAGCCGTGCTGTGAGCAGGAGAACAAGAACCAATTCCACGACCCCGAGCCCGAAGGACAAGACTTCCCCGAAGGCTTTGAAGACGGCAAGTTCAATCCCATCCTTTGATGCATGTTTCTGTCCTAGTTTTTATAAACACAACCCAATGGCCTGTTTTACAAAATTGCATATGTTTTACTTGCATGAAAATACGGTTGGATAGCCACCCCTTGATTTGTGATGACCATTCCTTGACTACCTAGATTAATGTCTAATTTTGCTTGGACGTTAATCGATATTAGAACGCTTAGGGCTCTACCCATAATACTATTTGATTTACAAAGAAAATGTGTGTGTGTGGGAAGGGATAAAATGTGGATTTTCGAAAGATGAGTATGGACGAGATGGACGGCATTTCTGTGTGATTTGCCGATTGGTGTGCTTGTGCCTGTGTGGCAAGGCAAAGAAGGGAGATATCCATCTTGTCGCGTCTAAGGACTGAGCTGGTGTGTCATCTCACCTAACTCCACTATCGTGCAAGCCACTCGACCGTTGAATGGGTAACGGCGTAGCATAAATCCCACTAGTTGGTGTGATAGCCATCAGGAGAGCTGAGAGCAACGGGTGACTAAGGAGAAGGGATAAGCCCAGAGTGACTTATGCCCGGTTATACCTAAGTGAATGGTCGATGACCCCTTGGTGCATCCCGTGATGGCTAGTCAGGCTTAGCTATGGTGGGTAATGGCTATGTTGGGATCTACACCGACACGACGGTGTTCGAGTTGTGGTATCCTACTTGTGGGTAAAGTTGCACACCTCTGCAGAGTTAAGAATCTATTCGAATAGCCGTGCCCACGGTATTGGGCGAGTTATGGTGTGGTCACATAACTAGTGTTTCTTTGGGACGGGCTGGTGTGAGTTGTTTTGGAATTGTGTCCGGCAGTTGTGCCGTGTGCTACGACGGACGGGGAGTCCGGTAGCAGTTTAAAATTTGAAACCCCGTGTTACTCCTGAAACTGGTTGTTCATAAAGGTTTTCTTTAAAATAAACCCCTGCATAAAATATCGTTTTTCTGCAAATTAAACCGTAACCTTATCCTTGATTTATCTATGCATATTATTCTGTTTTAACCCCCTCCGTGGGTGTGGTTGGACTTGCTGAGTACGTTTGTACTCACCCCACTCTTACTTTTATAGAAGAAGATCCAGACTTCGTGCCAGACGATACCGAGTAGGGTTATCGTTCTACACCCAACCTTGCCTGTGGAACCGGCCCTGTCGAGATGCCTCCGCTGTCGCAGTACTCTGAGCCCGTGGTAGACCCTATGTGGTTTGCAGTCTGGTGTTATGTCGTAGCTTGG
This sequence comes from Panicum virgatum, assembly GCF_016808335.1. Lineage (NCBI taxonomy): Eukaryota > Viridiplantae > Streptophyta > Magnoliopsida > Poales > Poaceae > Panicum > Panicum virgatum. The sequence continues at coordinate 48,001,031 of NC_053145.1, forward strand.
TTAGTTATTATCATCATCTGTATCGAGTGTCCTCCAAGGTTTGTACGGTTTTGAACCATCTGATGTAATAAATGTGGCATCAGCCTCCTGGGACTGATGTTTTGTATCACATTTAAGTTCTCTCTTATGAGGGGACGCTTCACAGCAGCAGAGTCAGATCAGTCAGATACAGCTGCAGATTCTGTCTCAGAGGCAGCACAGTCAGAGGGGCAGAGTTCTCCACAGCAGTCGTCTAAGAGAGGTTCCCCGGCAGTGACAGAGCGTCGCACTGGACCGAGGACTCGGGGAGGACACCAGCCACAGGAGCCCCGCAGGTCAGCAGTAGCAGCAGCAGCTCGCAGAGCCGAGGCCCTAGAGGCCGAGCGCACAGTGTTCCGTATGGACACTGTTGTGCGTCTGGAGCCAGGTGTGATGCTCCAGAACTTGACCCGAGCCAATGCGGCCAAGGTCAAGAGGCTCAGATGGAGTGTTGACGAGGAGGTCTGGTTCCCAGTGACCCGAGACAGCAGAGTCGACAGGAGGTTCTGGACTTTGCTACAGGCCAGCTTCTACGAGACTTTCCAGCGGAGGGGCCACCGGATCTTTCAGCACAGGGTTCTTGACTGGGTCTCACTGAGGACAGCCGCAGGGGGAGCAGATGTGAGAGCACACTTCGCTCACTTCAGAGGTCTGCCCAGGCTGCTAGAGATGGAGCCGAACCGTTATATCGAGGACTGGGTCAGAGTGTTCTACGCTACAGCTTGGATAGCCCCCAAGCGCAGAGCCGTGCACTTCATGTTTGGAGGGCAGGACTTTGGTTTATCGAGGGCGACCATTGCTGGTATACTTGGAGTTGACCTGGTCGACGTCTCGCTGCACGAGAGGGTTTACGGGGACTCAGATCCACCCCGCAGGGCGATGGTTGGCGGGATTGCTCCTTCTCACGAGGCGATCACTCAGTGCTTCCGCCAGCCGTTCCCAGCCTCTTACGCCAGAGTGCCGAGCTTGCTGACCCCAGAGGCTTACGCTGTTCACATGGCACTCCGGAGGACTCTGTTACCGAGGAGTGGCTACCCAGAGGGGTTCATAGGTTTGCAGCAGCTCTTGCTCCTACACATCCTCACTCACGAGCTATTTGATATAGTTGACTTTATTCTGGCTGAGATCGAGGAAGTGATCACTGATGGGATGGGTGTGGTGCGACAGTTTCCCTATGCGCACTGGATCAGTTACATATGCTCTATGATAGTGCCAGCAGAGTCACCCATCAGTGCCCCTTACCGTCACGACGAGGCTCCCAGGTTCCCTGTCTACCGACCCACAGCTCCACAGGACAGGAGGAGGGGCAGACACGCAGATAGAGCAGCGATGGCTCGACTGTCACCGGAGGTTCAGGCACGAGTGGCAGAGGAGGATGAGGCACTCCTAGCAGCAGAGGCACAGCTTCCCGGGGGAGATGATGAGATTCACTGGTCTGAGCTTGAGTCAGACTCCTCCGACGACGTTGAGTACTTTCCTTCAGCTGCCCCAGCCAGTCACGATCACGAGGCAGGAGGTTCAGGAGAGCCAGCTCCTCCGACTTCAGCAGCTGCTACAGTCTCTGAGTCTCAGGTGACTCAGCCGTCCGAGCTCACTTCACTACTACAGCAGCTCGTGACCCAGCAGAGGGAGGATAGACTTGCTCAGGAGGAGGCCAGGAGAGCCCATGAGGCTCAGATTGCTGCTATTCAGAGAGAGGCAGCCCGAGAGCGTGCAGCGACAGAGGAGCGTTTTGTCGGGCTTATCGACAGAGTTTCACAAAGGACAAACGCTCAGTTTCAGCAGATGCAGCAGGGGATGATGGTGATGTTCGGGATGATCTCACAGCTTTACTCTCACACCGGACTCGCCCCGCTGCAGCCAGGACAGCCAGGCCTTCAGGGTGTTGGAGCACCTCAGCTTGCCGTTACACCAGCTCCAGCCCCTACTGCAGCTCCAGCTACCTCAGCGACACCGGAGACCACGTTCTCGATGTCCACATTACTTGGGTCTGCCGGTCGTCCACTGTTCTCTCCACTGCCATCGACCACACTCTTTCAGGACTCACCGTCAGCGGTTCAGTCGGTCGCCCTCCCTTCCTCACTTCAGGCAGCACCTTCAGGGGGAGGAGCAGTAGAGGAGTCCCTGCTTCCACAGTCGACGCAGCCGGCAGCTTCAGCGGTCACTTCTTCGGATATTGATACTTCTTCCGCTGGCCCGGTTACGACTTCTACGGATCCTCTACCAGGCAGTGCCAGCACGAGAGCCTCCACGACAGTCACCCCCCAGTGAGCTCAGACCCAGACCAGCAGCTTCCGTCTGTCACCGAGGGTGAGAGCTCTCCGTCCGACGACGACGACGACCCGGACCGCTTCCTCGCCGTACCACGACAGCACGACCCGTAGCTCGCCTTTTGGTGCTTTGATGCCAAAGGGGGAGAGGTGTTAGGGGGAGCCACAGAGTTAGGGGGAGGGTAGAGCTAGAGAGAGCTCGTAGTTATCAGGACCTTGATTCTTTGTATCACATTTGGTGTTAGTTCATGGATATGTACATTTGTCGCTTGAGTATGCCGTGCTTTGAGACATATCTATGAATTTCGTTTGAGCCGTTGAGCTCTTTGGTCCTTCTTTTCGAGTTCGCTTGTGTTTATCTTGCTTTATCTTTCTTGCTCTCTCGTTATTTATGGTTGTGTTGTCATCAATCATCAAAAAGGGGGAGATTGTAAGCATCTAGGCCCTCAAGGTATGTTTCGGTGATTAATGACAACCATTATTGTGACTAATGAGTTTGTGCAGCTTAATAGATCATTATCGCTCATTTGGTCATATGTCAAAAGAGGCCCCTCAATTTCATTATTCAAAAAGGCGATCTCGGTATTCAACTCAATTTTATGTCAAGACTAAGGATCTTTCTAGTCCTAAGTGTCATAAGGTTGAGAAGGACACTTAGGTTAGTATAGGTTTTATAGTTTTGTAGTGATCGCACTATTAAGAGGGGTTAAGGCTAAGTAACTTGAGCATGGACATGATCATTTGAAAATGGATGCACACTATGGTCACTCAGGTTTCTAGAAGTTCAAATAAGTGGTTCTCAAACTATATCTCAAGAATAGTTGGATTTCATTCAAGACTCAAATCAGAAAAGACAAAATCAGAAAAAGTCTATACACCGGTTTAACCGACGCTCTCAATTTTCTATACGTCGGTTAAACGAAGTCAGCAGAGTCTGGACAAATTCAATACACCGGTTAAACCGACGTGTTTGAATTTAACATCGGTGCATTAGTCCAGAGTTGGTTTTTCCAGGGCAATTCAAGTTCTATTCACCGGATTAACCGACGCTGTTTGAATCAAGACGTCGGTGCAATTGACCAGTGAGATGGTTTTTCAGAGGAATTCAAAAGTTGTACTCACCGGTTAAACCGACGATAGGTTTGAGTTAACGTCGGTGCAGTTGTCCAGAGACTTGGTTTTTCAGTGGATCAGTGGACAACCACACTCACCGGTTAAACCGATGTTACGTCGGTCAATCTGCCCAAGTTGTAACGGCTAGTTTTCAGAAGAGGTAGTTTACATTCACCGGTTAAACCGACGATGACAAATGGAGGGACGTCGGATTAACCGGCGATACGCAGTTTTCTGGCAGCTTTTCTCCAACGGCTCTATTTGTGTGAGCTGCCTATATATACCCCTCCAATGGGTCATTTCGCCCACTCTTGACACCAGGCAACATCCATACACTCATACTATAGTCAAGAGCCACATTGAGCTTCATCATTCACATACTTGTGCATTCAATCAATCAAGAAGCAAGATTAAGGACTTGAGTAGAGAGAAGCTAGTGTGCATCCGTTCTTGGTGATCGGTTCTTGCTCAAGTGAAGGCCTTAGCTTGTTACTCTTGGTGATTGGCATCACCTAGGCGATCTTGGTGATCGGGGTGTTTCTCGCGGAGCTTGCCAAGGATTGTGGGAGCCCGGAGAAGAAGATTGTACGTGGCTTGATCTCCACCACGCCGGAATGGTGAACGGAGACTCTTAGTGAGCGCCCTCGTCTCGGTGACTTGGGAGGTGACAAGACTCTTTGAGAGTGTCACAACGTGGATTAGGGGTGTGTGCCAACACATCGATACCACGGGAAAAAAATCCGGTCGTCTCTTGTCCACTCTCTTTATTCAAGCATTTTCTTTCTTGCAATTTACTCATGTGCTTGACTTAGAGATCATAACTTAGCTCTACCTTGCTAGGCTTTACTTTGTTTTTATCTCTCTTAGCTTGTGTAGGTAGCTTAGTTATTCGGTTGGTGAATTGGTGCCCTACTAGCTTTGCATAGGTTAAGGTTGCTTTACTTTGTTTTAGAAATTGAAAAAGGCCCAATTCACCCCCCTCTTGGTCCATCGATCCTTACAACAGCCGATGATGACTCAGCAGACACCTAATCGGATAGCTCAGCAGATGCAATTGGCTGGACAACCGATGAACCATGTAGCTCAGCAACTTGAGATGATGAACAATGCAGCGAGCACGGTTTCTCCTCGGCAAATGCCAATAGTTAAACTGCAAGTTGATTGGAGCACAAAGATAGATGAAGTGATGAGGGAGCAGTTTGGTTTGAGGCCAAAACAATAATCCGTTATGTACAAGACTCCATATCCTCCAGCTTATGATCAGATTCCTCTCCCTCACAAGTACAAGATGCTTGACATCACGAAGTTCTCAAGGCAGTTAGAAGTTTCTATGATGGAACATGTTAATAGATTCCTTCTACAGTTGGGAGAAACGGGCAACCAGAATGCACTCAGAGTCCGTTTGTTCTCTATGTCTTTGTCTGGATCGGCCTTTGCTTGGTTCACCACTTTACTGGCAAACTCCATATTATATTGGGCCGATCTAGAAAGACAATTTCATCAGTTCTTTTTCTCTGGGGTTACTGAGTTAAAGTTGACCGATTTAACCGTCTTAAGACAAAGAAACAATGAATCGGTTGCTGCTTTTATCCAAAGATTCAGAGACGTCAAGAACCGATGTTACAGTTTGGTTCTATCTGATTAGCAGTTGGCCGATGCAGCATTTAACGGACTCCTGCCGCACATTAAAGATAAATATGCATCGCAGGAGTTTGAAAGTATTAGCCAGATTGCAAGTCGGATGGCAGGAGAGACTCGATCCTACGAGTCCTAGAAGCCATTTCAGAAAAAGATCAACTATGTGGAATATTCTGCTAATGATGAGTCTGAAGAGGAGCAAGAAATGGTCGCATCGGCTGAGTGGATACAGAACAGCAAGAAGCTGGTGACGTGTCCGTTTGGAAAGAAAGAGCCTGAGTCGTATGGGTTTGACATCACCAAAGCCGACAAGATCTTTGACTTGTTATTGTCGGAAGGATTGATCAAGTTGAAGACATATCACAAGATTCCATCGGAGGACGAGCTCAAGAATATAAAGTACTGCAAGTGGCACAACACCACATCGCATGATACAAATGAGTGCAAGGTCTTCCGACAGCAGATTCAGATGGCTTTCGAACAAGGGAGATTGAAGTTTGAGGCTCCCAAGAAGACGATGAAGGTCGACGGACATCCTTTCGCCACGAACATGGTTGATGTGGCCACAGATGAAGGTTCTTCTCAAGCTAAGATTCTGACGTCATCATCGGCCAAGAAATCTGGAGCTGTTGATCCTAAAGCGCAGATAGCGGCCGATGAGGTCAAAGGAAAGGGTCCGATGAGGGATGCTGAATGTTCATCGGCACCACGTAGACGTGTAACGCCTCAAATGCTATTCAACAAGTTTCAGCGTGATCGTGAAAGGCGGCAGCATAGAGAAGAAGAGGAGCGACGTGAGCAAGATCATTGGAGGTGTCCTTTCTTTGTCTACTGTTGGGATGAAGGGTTGACATTGCCATCGGCATATGATTGTCCCGAATGCAATGGTCAAGGCAGCCGATCATATAAAAGGTCACGTCCTGAGCCCTATCGGCGTGAGCGTACTCCTGTGCATGATCGGCTAAGAAAAAGGGTATCGTTGCATGATCAACTGGGGGGCAGGACAATGCTACGTGATCCTGCTGGGAGAAGAGTACCTATATACGATCGGCTAGAACAGATGGCCGATGACAGAGTACAAGATGATCAGCCGATGCGAAGAGATCCAGAACGTGATCCTGATCGCAAGAATCAATCCCAATGGGGTCCAGGAGGTTTGACTAAGTCTCAGAAGTGACGTGTTCAGAGGTTACGCCAGCTGGAGATCATTGAAGAAGAGCAAGAACAGACTCTGAACAAGAAAGGAGTCAAATTACAAGTCTGGCGTGTCAAGGCTAAGGCCGATGGTGAATCGGCCAGTAATAGTTCTACACCGATCCAAGCATTCGGTTCTTCAAAAAGTTCCTGATGGATGAGTTCCTAGAAGAAGAAGGGAAGTTGGGGCATGGGTTTACGTCGGCCGATTTACTAGAGGAAATTGACATCGGAGATGGTGATAAACCGAGGCCGATGTTTATTAGCGCCAACTTGGATCCCAAATACAAGCAGGAACTAAAAAGTTTATTAAAAGAATACAAAGATTGCTTTGCATGGGAATATTATGAGATGCCTGCCTTGGATAGATCTATTGTAGAACATCGTTTGCCTATAAAACCGGGATATCGGCCATATCAACAAGGAGCGAGGCGATGTAATCCTAAGATTTTGCCAGATATAAAGGCCAAGATTACACAGTTAATTGAAGCTAATTTTATTCGACAGGGTCGTTATGCCGAATGGATTTTTAATGTGGTTCCTGTTTACAAGAAGAATGGCAAACTACGAGTGTGCATTGATTTCAGGGATCTCAACAAATCTACGCCGATGGATGGTTACCCTATGCCAATAGCTAATATGTTGGTAGATGCTGCTACTAGGCACAAAGTGATCAGTTTTATGGACGGCAATGCTGGATACAATCAGATTTTTATGGCAGAAGAAGACATCCACAAGACAGCATTCAGATGTCCAGGACATCTTGGTTTATTCGAGTGGGTAGTCATGACCTTCGGATTAAAAAAAGCCGATGCTACGTACCAGAGAGCAAGGAATTATATCTTTCATGAACTCATCGGCTAAATTGTGGAAATATACATTGTTGACGTGGTTGTGAAGTCAAAGGGGCACCAAGAACATTTGGCCGATCTGCGTAGAGCTCTGGAATGCACCAGGAGACATGGTTTGAAGATGAATCCAAACAAGTGTGCTTTTGGTGTATCAGCTAGCCAATTCTTGGGTTTTATGGTACATGAACGAGGAATTGAAATTAGTCAAAAGACTATATCAGCTATTGACAAAGTTGAAGCCCCTATGACGAAGGTTGAACTTCAGTCATTGATCGGCAAGATTAATTTTATTGGAAGTTTTATATCTAATCTGTCGGGAAAAATTCAGCCGTTCAGTTCTTTACTGAAGTTGAAGGCCGATCAGGAATTTGTATGGAGAGAGGAACATTAGAAGGCATTGGATGAAATCAAACATTATCTGGTAAATCCTCCGGTGTTGGTTTCTCCCAAAAAGCACAAGCCGTTTAAATTGTATTTATCGGCTGATGAGCGTGCTATCGAATCGGCCCTTATTCAAGAATTTGAAGGAAAAGAAAGAGCTATTTATTTTGTGAGTAGAAGGTTGCTGGATGCTGAAACCAAGTATTCTCCTGTTGAGAGATTGTGTCTTTGCTTATACTTCTCATGTACCAAGCTTAGACATTATTTATTATCTGCTAAATGTGTTGTTGTGAGCAAAGATGATGTCATTAGATATATGCTCTCATTGCAGATTTTAAAAGGGAGAATAGGAAAATGGATTTTGGCGTTGTCAGAATTTGATTTGAAATATAAATCGGCTAAAGCAGTTAAGGGTCAAGCCGTAGCCGATTTTATTGTGCAACATTGTGGACCAGAGTTAAACATGGTAGATCTTGTTCCTTGGACTTTATTCTTTGATGGATCTTCATGTGGGAATGGTTCTGGAATTGGTGTGGTGCTTATTTCCCCTCGGGGTGCAAATTTTGAGTTCTCGTTTCCGATTGAAGCATCTGCAACCAATAATCAAGCTGAGTATTGTGCTATTCTCAAGGGAATTCAATTACTTCGAGAAATCAAAGTCGATGCTGTTGAGATTTTTGGAGATTCTATGCTGGTGATCAATCAGTTTTGTTGGGGAGTATGAATGCAAAGATGATATTTTACAATTATATCATGAAGAATGTCTCCGGCTCCAGAAAGAATTCAAGAAGGTAACCATTGAGCATGTTTCCAAATTTTATAACAGTGATGCAAATCGGTTGGCTCATCATGCTTCATGATATTGGCCCATAGAAGGAATAATGGCCTTGGAATTAACAGCCGATGATTGGAGGAAAGAGATTATTGATTATTTGAAAGATCTATCTAAGAAGGTGAACAGAAAAATCAGATTCCAAGCAATCAAGTATGTATTGTTGGAGGAAGATTTATATTATCAGACGATTGATGGAGTTTTGCTCAAATGCATCGATAAAGAAGAAGCAAAGGAGTTAATGGGTGAAATTCAGGAAGGTGTTTGTGGATCCCATCAATCGGCATATAAGATGAAATGGGTGATCAGGAGGAACGGATATTTTTGGCCAACGATGCTGGAAGATTGCTTCACATATTACAGAGGTTGCCAAGAATGTCAGAAGTTTGGGAGCGTGCAAAGAGTTCCTGCGTCAACCATGAATCCCATAATCAAGTCGTGGCCGTTTAGAGGATGGGGAATTGACTTGATCGGCCAGATATATCCTCGATCCAGTAAAAATCATAAATTTATCTTGGTGGCTACTGATTATTTCACCAAGTGGGTTGAAGCAATTCCTCTGAAAATGTTACATTAAAAGAGATGATTGAGTTCGTCAAAGAACATATTATCTATCGGTTTGGTATTCCGCAGACCATTACAACCAATCAGGGTACTATGTTTACGTCAGATGAATTTGAGGAATTTGCTACTGGAATGTGGATTAAATTGCTGAATTCTTCTCCATATTATGCCCAAGCTAACGGTCAGGCAGAAGCATCTAATAAAAGGGTCATCAAATTGATCAAGAGAAAGATTGATGAATATCCTAGAAAGTGGCATACTGTGCTTCATGAAGCTTTGTGGGCATACAGAATGGCTTGTCATGGTGCTACAAAGGTGTCTCCATATCATTTGGTGTATGGACATGAAGCTGTTCTCCATGGGAGTTGAAACTTGATTCACGGCGTGTCACGTTTCAGAATCAATTGACGGCCGATGAATATTCTGCTCTGATGAAAGATGAATTAGAGGATTTGGCTGGCCATCGGTTGAAGGCTCTTATAAATGTTGAGGCAAATAAAGCCAGAGTTAGTCGATGGTATGATAAAAAGGTAAACGCCAAAACCTTTGAGCAAGGAGAATTGGTTTGGAAGTTGATACTGCCGATAGGAACAAAGAGTTCAAAATTCGGCAAATGGTCGCCAACGTGGGAAGGACCATTCAGAGTAAACAGATGTGTTTCTGGCAATGCCTATATTTTAGAGACACTCGAAGGGGAAGAGTATTCTAGAGGTCTTAATGGGAAGTATCTGAAGAAATATTACCCAAGCGTTTGGGTAGCTGCTTCCAAGAAGGATACGCGTATATTATGCAACCCGTGCACATTTTTGCCACGAAATTCATATAAATTTATATACCATACCATTTATAAGTCATCGGTTTTTCCTTTCTCATCTTCATTTAATTACCACCCACTCCCCTCGATCATGTGCCTAATATATACGTATGCGCCTTCATCTACGATCTATCTAACCCTCACACCTCAATGCAGTACATGTTCTTTTGAGTTGGAGAAAATAATCGTAGCACGCATATGCCAGACAGGTTCATTCATAGATTTGGGAGGCGTCGGGAGCAAATTTTGATCATTGATGGACTCGATCAGTGAGTGAGCCACACACTGTGGCCCAAGTGTCGTGCTGGAGTAGTCGACCTATCAGAGTAAACTTTGAAGAAGGCTTCTACCCATTCGAGTCGCAGCGAGGGACAGCTCCCCTTCCTGCAGTACAAGATGATCTCGATGAATAAACCGAGCTGGCCAGAACGAGAACGGAGTGCATGAGATAACATCCCTGGGGCTATGTGTTGAGGCTAGGCCTAATTATTAATCACACGATGGGTTTTGTTTGTCGCTTCTTAAATGCATGTTTGACCGTATAGGAGCTAATAGCCTCTTCACTTTCTTTCCTTGAGTCTTGTGTTCACCTTGTGGGCGAGTGTTGACGGCGTCCATGGAGAATAGATCGGGTGATCTCGATCTATCATCGCTTCACAGCTAGACACACCGTACCACTACCATGGATGAACAAGGAGCAGATGGAGTGTTTTCGTGTACTTCAACACGTATCGGTCACCTGGATAGTGGATAAATGCAACCTGCTGTGTAACAATTACTCTTGAACTTCATCATATACCAGCAGATGCCCATGTGCGGCACGCACATGTTTTAAAAAATTCAGAAAATAAGAATTTTATATTATAGTTAATGTTTACATGTGGCAATGATATATTTTTAAAAAGAACCGAATGAATATTTGCTGAAGAAAAAAGTCCAGCTTCGTGCACTTCTACTGAAAATGTGCGGTCCTCATACAGAAAGTTCAATAGCAATTACTCGCCATTAGCTTAACTGAATCCTTGTGCATTCCACATCTTTAAACTGATTTCATACGGCAAGTATTGGATGCCTTGCCCAAAATGTTTCGCTAGTGACATCAAATCAATATTACTCAAAAATGTTTCGCTAGCGACAATTTCCACTTTGTTATGGCATGTGTACACGTGAGCAGAAACCACCCTTCGACTCACATATACTTGTAGTGACCCCCAATTAGGACCCACTTCTATATATACCAGCTATAGCTAGAGAAATTATTTCAATTCTTCATTCATGAATCTCAAACGTCGTTTACACTACTAGGGCTTCCTCTTATGCTATTCACCCCAATGCTTGCGCCTGTGTGGCGTCAATTGTCCATCCCCATCTGCGACCACCATTATTAGATCCAAAGCACCACCACCACCATGCTTTTTCATCATTGCTAGTATTCCTCGTCTTCCTCACCAACCAAGACTCGCTTATCTCCTTTTCTCCCGCTGTTGCAGATACGCCACCGAGATAATTGCCCCAACCAAATCTTGTGATGGCAAATTTATGCCGCACAACCTTGTCACTGTCCTCATAGCTCACCACCATCTCTAATGCTCTCTTAAATTATTTCACAGATGCATGCTCTTAAATTATTTAGGGATCCATATGGACTATAACTGAACCTGCAAAGTTAAGAAAAAACAGATAGAGTCATGCACAATTCACAGCTTATTTATCAGGCTAAAAGCTAATTATATAGCATGTCAGCTTATTTGAGCTGACATGCTTAAATGGCGGTTACATCTGTATCAAACTGTAACTGCTGTTTTTCGTACTTAAATAGGCAGTTGAGGAGAATACAGAAGTACATATCTGATTTGCAATAGTAATGTTGTTTTCTGCATATGTTTACTTATTTCATTAAAGAAATACCTAACATTATATTTGCAAAGAGCTCCTACATCCTTGTTAATCTATACAAACTAGCTCACTCCTGAAAACTACAGGACAATTTGTAGCCTGAATTCAAACAAACCGATCAGTGTCTCAACCTGAACAAGAGTGCACTGATAAATAATTTAATTCAATTGTTCCTTCTGAAATCTAAACTACAGTTAATTGAAGACCCTTTGAGTCACTGATCTTTTCATATATTTCTAGTAAGAGTAAACAGGGTATGTCCACTTTGTGCGCGAGCAGTAGACATCATGCCCTGGTGATCGAAACAAAAGAACAAACAATCAGCTCGTACACTGGACTATTTTAACCTGTCTAGTTTTTTAAGAAATCTGACGAACTGCCACATTCAGAAGCTATCCTCAGAGAAAGAACATGGCGAAGCTGCTGCTGGACCTGTCGAGCTGACCTGCAAGGAAGAATTGCATAGCCAAATATGCGAACGCTTACCTGCAAAGAGAACTGGATCAAGCCGAGCACTCAAGAAAAATCGATCCAGCAGAGCTGCTGCTAGGGCAGACAGAAGTGAGCTCGGAGGCTGCTGCTAGGGCAGACAGAAGTGAGCTCGGAGAGCTCCTATTGTTACAGCTGCTAGAGATGGATACTTCGACCTGTAGAATCGATCGAGAGAACCAGCAAGCTAGGCAGCAACAACTCAAGAGTCAAGACACAAAAATGGAGAACCGAAAGGAAGAACAGCTCCACGAACCTGATGACCCCCGACACCCTGCTCCAACAGAACACGTAGAAAAACTGAGTTCCTCAAGAAGGTCAAAAAGCCAATAAAGCCAAGTTCGATTAACACAAAAGATGTTCTCAGTGATAATTGCCTTGAATATCTCATATAATCCCTTCTGAGTTCCATCTCCTCCAATGATATACACTTGGATAAAGTGTGCTAGTATATGAGTCAACCTCCAATCTGAAGAGGTATGTCGATGGGCACAATTGTAAAATCATGTTTGCCTGATTAATCCCATGATCTTTAATGTTATCAACAATCTTCTGTGTATCATATGACCACCTCGTGATGTCCCAAGAATTGTACCGCCCCTTTTGTGGATGTCGTTGACACTCTTCAGTGCCAGGGGAAGATAGTTGCTAGAATAAAACCCTTTATATCCATTCTGCAATTAGTATAACATGCTAAGGCAGACATTAATCAAATTTTTAAATATTGAATGATCAAAACTGATTATCCTAGACCCGCTACATCCTATTATTTATGGGAGGATTACCATATCAAATCTACCAGTCAGCATACATATTGGTCGCTCTCATATAAATGGACATTTGACTAAAGCATCAGCCTTCACTTAAAAAAGGAGAGCAAAGCCTAAGCTGCCTTAATTGATATATCAGGGTCCCCAAATATATGGCGTGCATGGAACGAAAAGTGATTCATTCAAACACGATCTAATTTTTTTCTACACGACACACTAAAATATAATATAAGGTCATGTGCTAATAATAAAATAAACTATCCAGTCCTTTATCTAACAACAACAAGCTATAGCGGAGGGGACAGGCTGTGATAAAGCATGGGTCAGATGCAGGATATAAGCATTTGCGGCACATTTCAGAAAAATGTACAAGTGACTGCCATTCGAGTAAAATGATATGTTGGTGCTATGTATGCAAGAACTGGGCCTAGGTGTACAAAAATAAACAGTAGGTACAGTAGCAGCCTGTAGGATGGATAGGTGTGTAATGAGTTAACTTGCAATAATAACCCTGAGGACCTGAAAATGAAGAATATACCCATATAGCACGGTTTAGACTACGACGAAGACAGCAAATTAAAAGGGCCATTATGTCAGACTATTTAGCTAGGTCTCTCCAGCTCTGTGCCCATCTCTGGCACTTCAGATTAATAACTTTCACCCACTCATCTGTTAGAGAATGGTAAAGGCGTAGAGCCTCAATGTATTTTTTTTTAAGATCCAAAACCATTCGGTTCGGCGTATATTAATAAGGAAAAGAGAATTGACCTTATTTATAGAAAAACCGAGACAAAAAAACCGCACAACATAACTACAAAACCTACCACTACAACACCTACAGCTAGCAACACCAGCCGGTTGGATTGGGACATCAATCGGAACTCACTCGACTTTGACTGATCGGATTGGAACCTCGATCCGAGCCACCACAACCTAAACTCCGTCCGGTCGGATTGGGACATCGACACGAGCCACCACAACCTACACTCCGCCTGGTCGGATCGGGACATCGACCCGAGCCACCGCGAACTCTGTCTGGTCGGATTAGGACATCGACACGAGCCACCACAACCCTAAAGAACAGAGAAAGAAAGAAAAAAGAAAAAAAAGCCCTTTCGAAAGCCGCCAACGCCGAGGAAGCCTCCATGCCAGAAAAGCCCGACACAACAGACATGGGAAACCGACGCCCGTGGACACGGACATGAGTTAGGTCAGAGCCGGAGATGCTCGACATCACCTTCAGGAAGGAAATGACGCCAATGGCGCCATCGACGCCATCCCATGGAGGGATAGGTTTTCACCCGTATCAACACTGCGGTAAAAAGAGACGTCCGGCACCACCAGCCCCACCACCATGGTGTAGCTGGTAAACCATCACACGATCGCTGCCAACGACGCCACCACGGCGACGTTGGAAAACGCCCAAGCAAACCGCTCTCAGCACACACCACCACGGCCCTGCCAGCACACCGCAGCTCAGGTTGACCAACCACCGCAGCTCAGGTTGCTGCCGCCGCCGCCGCACCTTGATGCGGGCCGGCCACGGAAGGTGCCGCCGTCGTCGCCCCCGTTGCGCCGAGGCCCGAGGAGGGTATCCCAACAGCTGTGGGAGCCGCCGCCGCCGGGCCAGCCACGAATGGAGCCACCGCTGCCGCATCACGACATGCACATGCCGCAGCCGGCGTCACCTCTGCGCACAGAACGCCGGCGCCACTGTCGCCGCCCCCCGACTCGCCGAGGCCCAACGAGGGTAGATCCGGCGGCGTAGGGCGCGGATCCGGCCGTGGTACGCCAGAGTCGGCCACCACCGCCATTAATTTAGGACTGTGAGGCATCGTAATTACATTATGGACCCAGTGGACACTATCATGGCAATGGACTTTCTTAACCTGTGGCCATGTTTGGATACTCGAACTTGGTTAGAAGTTATAGTTAGTTTCTAGCTCATGACTAACTCAAAACTAACTCTAACCAAAGAGGTGTTTGGATGCAAGGGTTAGAGTTAGATTAAATGCATTTTTCCAATCATTTGGTCTCTCTCTCCAACAGGATTTGATTTGATGTGGCCAGCTTTGTGTGCCCTCCTCCCTAGCTCCTCTCCCCCTCCCACGCCGCCCCATCTCTCTCCCAAAGTTCCCTCTCTCCCCTCCGCCTCTCTCTCACGCCGAAGCAGGGCGGGCGCCGGGTGCTCGTCGCGGCGTTCGGCGGCGCCCTCCCCGTCCGTGCCGCGGTCACCGACGCCTCGCTGGCCTGCTCGACGCCGAGCTCCGCTTTGCGGGGTGGCGCTTCGGTGGATCTTTGGGGCCGACGCGGGCGCTCGGAGCGACGGCCGGCGGACGTGCGCATGCGGCGGCGGCACACGAGCGCAGCGGCTTTGGCGAGCGCACATGGTGGCGGCGCTTGGAGGGGCCGCCGGCACTCGGAGTGGCGAAGCCCGGAGGGGCGGCACTCGGGCGGCGAGGTCCGGGAGGCGAGCCGCGAATCTCGGCCGGCGGGATCTGGGGACGCATGGATCAGATCCGGCGTGGGGCTGCCGGCAGGCGACGCCGGCGATGGGGTCGCGGGGGTTGGTGGGGCTGGCGGCGCACGGGATGGGAAGGGATCGAGGGGTGGGGGACGGTGGCGGCATGTGGGCACAATTGGATCCTGGGAGGAAAAAAATGTGGGACCCACCACTCTAACACAAATAAGCACTCTTGGAGGGGATAGTTTTTTGTGATGGGTTAGATGCATCTAATTCAATCTAACCCACTCTGTGTGGGATATTTTTGGGTTAGATGACTCTAATCTAACCCAATGAAACTCTAACACATGGATCCAAATAGGGCCTGTGTAAAATTTTGTGAATGGTCGCGCCTGCCACTAAAGCCTGTCGGATCAGGAACAAAGTGTGGATCTCGTCGTGGGAGTCAAGGGGGCATGAATTAACTGCGATGCATGTACTGATCTCAGTGTTGCACGCTACTCAACAAAAAGCTAGCTACCGCGTGCAGTTTAGGGCCTAAATGGTGATTATATGGTCCAACCAACAGTGTACACGATAAAAAAAAACAGGGCTACACGGCCGACATGGTGTACACAAAACGGCAACTACACGATTTACACAACGTGTAAACTGTTTACAACGTTTAGCTATAGAGAAGTATCAACTATGCCTTATTTCTTAAACGGTATATGGATATTTGTTATTTGTAATTTGTGATTTTTCATTTGTCAAGTAACATAAGAATGATCAATTGATAACATGAGCATATGCTGACATATTTGGCCATTTTAACAGTTATGCTTGGTAATTTGTAATGTTTGGTTGATAAAATAATAGATTTTTCAAATTTCATTTGCATAAATATATAGATTTTATTTCTACCGTATAAACCGTGTATCCCTATACACACTATTTACACGATGTGTACACATGGCCTACTCGCTACTCAAGGGGTGACCGAACGGGTCAAAATTCACCAAGTTTCGAGCTGATGATACAATCGATCTGAGATAGAGAACGGGTGGGACATTCACCTTTATTTGGACAGGTCATGCTTATGAGAGGAGACATGTTTGACATTCGGGCCAGGACACACGGACACATCTAGGCCGTGTTTAGTTATAAAAATCAAAATTCCAAAAAAAAATTCCGGCACCTACATGGAGACTTAAATTTAGACGAAATAAAAAACGCATTGCGACTGCTGTCTATAAATGGCGAGACGAATCTAATGAACCTAATTAGGCTGTAATTAAATGCTTAATTGCTACAGTAATGCTTCAGTAAATAACCTCTAATGATGGATTAATTAGGCTCGCTAGATTCGTCTCGCGATTTACAGACGAGTTCTGTAATTATTTTTGTGATTAGTCTATATTTAGTACTTCAAATGTAGAAAGATGTCTTTTCAAAAATTTTACGGGAGGCAACTAAACACGACCCTAGACACCTTTTACCTAGACAAATATGACTACATACTGCTATTAAGGGCGGCTTCTAACTTGGAAGAGTACATTAGTACTAGTACAGAATTACAGATTGTGTTTCTCGTTGTTACCACTGATTTTAATTTCCACATATATGATTTTGTTCAAAGTTCAGTACATCGAATTTCAGAAATCATCTAGTTCAGATTAATAAGCCTTCAGCGGCCCAAAGAAAAGAATGCCTACTACTTGTTCTCTGAGGGAATAAAAAAAGGAGGGGGGGGGGGGTAGAGCTACAAAACCACCAAGAAAGTGGTAAACAACGACTGAGGACGTGCTCAAGCAACAAGAGAGAAAAGATAAACCACCTAGCCTACCAAACCAAACAGACATTTAATCCTGCAATAAGGAAGCAACGGAACGCGGTTTTTTCTTTTTTATATTTAAAAAAAATAAAATTTTAAAAATATATGTCCGTTTTGAAATATTTCAAAAATATACCCCGGTCGCCCTCCCGTAGGGCGACAGGCCCAATGTGTAATTTTTTTTTCAAATTTGCAACGAAGTCCCTGGAGAAAAAAAACAAGCCCTGTCGCCCGTTGGGGGGGCGACAGGGGCCTGTCGCCCGGCCCACGGGCGACCGCCGCTGGGCCCGGCCCACAGTCGCGGCAGGGGGCCTGTCGCCCCCCTCCCCCCTCCCCCCCGCGGGCGACCAGGGTCTCCCCCCTTATAAAAGCCCCAGCCCTCCCCTTCCCTCCTCATTTGAGCCCGAAAATTCCACCAAAAATCCAGAAAAAAAGAGAGGAGTGAGGAGAAGGAAAGCGGCGAAGCCCTGCCGGATTCAGCACTTGTGATCTGCAGGTTAGTACATTTAGTTTAAATATTATTATATTTAAGTACTACGTATTTAAATATGAGTAATTTAATTTAATTAGTGCTATAGTAGATCCATTTAAGTAGGAGTTCAATGATACTTTAGTTTGTAGTTACGTAGTAGTAAATTAGTTTAGAAAATTAGTTCTACGCATTTATTATTACAATTGCAGTGCTATTAGAGACATGTTTATAAATTAATTATGATTTAGAATAGAATTTGGCATATGCAATATAGAATTCGAGAGTCATCACGTAGTTATGAATACTTATACGTTGTAGTTGAATTTCATACTTAGTTTTTACGGATTATTGAATAAGGTAGTGAAGTAAAGAGTATAACTCGATAAGTATTATGTGATATACAGATATGTCGAGCAAAATGCAGTTTCAAGTATTTTATGGTGAATACAATGTTATGTATGAGCCAAATGGAGTAGATCTTTCTGCCTTTAAGCGCACATCTAGCGGCATAGATAAACCTCTGGAAAGGAGTTTTGGTTCCATATGTAAGTGGCTGCAGCGTGGGTTCCATGTTGATCCGTTGACACATGTGATCACTGTCCAGTCTCTTGTTAATTGGGAGGTAGAAAGTGAATTATGGGAATTAATGATGATACACAGCACTGATGACTGGCAGAAATACATGCAAGCAGCTCTAGAGCGTGGGTGGCCTCTGGCCATTCTTGTTCAAATCCGGGAGAAGACACAAAATGAAATCCAACATTGTGCAGATCAAGGAACTCCGAGTATTCGAAGAGAGACCAATTATGTTGAGCAAGATGAGTCAGAAGAGACAGAGAACCAAAACATGGGACCACAGGGCCTTGCTGATGAGGGAGAGAGGATACATATCATTGTGGACGAGATGGAGGCAGAAGACCAAACCGCAATAGAGATGGAAGAATATGAGGACTCATCTGATGACGAGTAGTACTCATTGCCAAAAGAGTGGAAAGAGCATGGTTTTGGCAGTCATATCGCAGAAGATGTACGAAATCAGGAGTGGGAGTACAGAGGGAATGAGGTAGTGCAAGGTGCAACATATCCAAACATTGAAGCCGTAAAAGATGCTGTGAGACTATGGGCAATCTCATTGAAACGAGAATTCAGAGTCGTGAAGTCTGGCAGTAAAGAATATGAGGTGAAGTGTGTGAATGCTGGATGTCCATGGCGAGTACATGCATTCAAGGGAAAATGGAAGTCAAACTGGAAATGTTCCATTGTCACAGAGCACACTTGTTTGCTGTCAGAAGTTATTCCCTCGCATCGCAATATATCATGCGACTTTGTTGCAAAGCAAATGTATGGGTTTATTATGGACAACCTAAATTATGAGCCAAAAATGATTATTCGACATATTGTGCAGACTTACAAGTACACCATCAGTTATTTGAAGGCATGGCGGGCTAAACAAAGGGTGTTCGAGATGCGGTTCGGCACATACGAGGCCTCATGATGGCTATGCCCGGCACCACGTGGAGGCACTAGCTGGCGCGGTGAGTCTCTTGATCATATTTGCATATATATATAATCATATTCATAAGATAATTCATGTGTTTGTAACTTTACTGAATTGATGCAGCTTCGACTTTGCAACATGATGGAGACGGACTGCTCGACTTACCTGACGAGGGTACGTGCCGGATCCCCAATGACCCAGTTTGAGCAGACAGAGGCATGGTCGAGGCAGCGTGATCAGTTGCGTCAGGTAACGCACAACTTCGGAAGCCGTGTGCAGTACGAAGACAGCCACGGGTCGTCTCAGGCCTCGTCGTTCCCGTGTCCGTCGACCATGCACGGGCCGACGTCGCAGTTCTTCCCAAGTGCAGGTAACGTACATATCTCTTTAAAATTACATCAAGTGTTCCTACATATTTACTAATATCACATACAGGATACGATCCAGCTACTGCGTTCGGCCATACTGGAATGTTTAGAGGGACAGCACCAGTTGGCGGACCGTATCCAGGGATGGTACCGGGGCCACAGATACCGGCCTACACAGGTTAATTTATGTTTCGTATTTCGGTTTCTACATGTCATTACGAAATATACGAGCGTACGCTAACATCCACATTTTTTGCGTAGGATTATACCCCGATGCGGGCGCCGGACCTTCTTCTTCCTCCTTTCGACCAGATAACGAGACATTCACCTTAGACGACTTCGACAGCTTGAGTCCAGAAGAGCCTGTCGCGCAAGGTGACCCCGATGTCTTGGGGTATTCACAGCTAGGAGGAGCACCACTTGGGATCTCTCAGCAGCAGACACCGCAGCCCCTTGCGCGTCTTGAGCGACAGGTGAGGTCTCCGGATGTTCTCACCTACTCCGAGGGACATGTCCGTGCCCAGCAGAGGGCTAAGAGGGTCCGACGCCCTAGGGGTGGTTAGATGTATATGATGTTTATTTGTGGTAGGTTACTTGTCATTTGTTTTTATAGATATTATTTATGTGAACTTATTATGTTTGTGGGTTCCATAATGCTCGTGAAATAAGGGAAGTTCTTGCGATTTTTTTCCGTGATTTAATGAAGGACAAGTTACGTGCGGTAGGAGTTAGCGGCCGAGATCTTGCCAACGATGATGACGAATACACGCTCGAATAGCTCAAAATAGGTCCCTGCAAAAATAAAAGTCCGAGAAAAAAAAGGGGGCCTGTCGCCCCCCCCAACGGGCGACAGGTCCCCCCCTTTTTTTTCTCCAGGGACTTCGTTGCAAATTTGAAAAAAAAATTACACATTGGGCCTGTCGCCCTATGGGAGGGCGACCGGGGTATATTTTTGAAATATTTGAAAACGAACATATATTTTTGAAATTTTAATTTTTAAAAAATATAAAAATGAAAAAAGTTCCAACGGAACCATGGTGCCGAAAGCGCATACTAAATGACCAGGCCCAGTTGTTGGGTTACAAGCCCAAAATAACTAAATCATTCCGCGTAGCAATCAACCGCAGCGCTGCCGGAACACGACGTGTGAAATGCCAGCCCAGACCCAGGTTGCTGGGCTATAAGCCCAAAATATAATATAGTTTACAACACATATATTAGATGCTAATATCTATAATAAAACATAGAATTATATTAGATTCCTTAAAATATTTATCATTTCAAACAATCATAAGTAATTTTTTTGATCAATATAAATAAATTACTTCAACACATAAATGTAAAAAATTAAGGACATATTAAGTTCTATAGAAAAATAGAGTTAACTATTAATTAATTTCAAATCTTGTAAAGGATGAGAGAGTTGACTATAATCATGTATTGAGAAGCCTTTTTGGATGTTATGAGATGTATTTTAATCCCCAAATAAATTTCATATTGGTATTATAAAACTTGGCTGTAAAGTACACAAACATTTGTATTTATTTCCACATCTGCAGGTGTTATCAAAATGTATTATTGTGCTTATATGATTCCTTGAAATTTAAAGATTATTTTTATAGCACATATAGTTCACATAATCACATGCAACATAATTCCCATAAATAGGAATAGATACATTTCATAAAATAAAGAGGTAAATTATTTCATAAAAAATATAATTTAATTATTTCATAAAGTATACTAAATCAACACTAGTTTAAATTTCGTAAAATATGAAGTTATTTCTTTATTGTTGTCTTGTATCATCATTGTACTGTAGTTGAGACTAGCCTATTTATCGACTGATGGTTTGATGCCGCAAATACAATCGCCGATGAACCGTTAATCTTTAAACCTAAATATCTGTACCGAGTGGTACCTCTGCAAAACAAGAATCAACGACTGACTGCACGTCGAGAAATACAAATTCAAATATGCAAAGGCTCCAATCACGTATGTACCATTCCTAAAAACGAAGAAGAAAAATATCACACTCAGGTAAGGCTCCATCCAGTGTCCATCACGTTAGATATAATTATCCATATGGCATCCATCATCCATTATGTATTCATGTTACAACTAACGTATCCAATTGAAGATATTTTCCTTAATATATTATTTTCTAAAATTATATATAATTATATTTTCTCATATTACCTCCTAGAAGGTAATATGTGATAAAATTTATCCAGACTAACGGTTCATAGTCATTTCGGAGTATTGTAACAAAACCCGGAAGAACAGCATTAGGGCTAATACAGATCATGCAAGCGTAAAGATATGCCGAGGCTTAGCACTGCGCTGCATTGCACCAGCAAAAGAAAAAAAAGAATATTTGAAAGTAATGAAATATTCATATTATCATGTCCTCTTTGGATATTGTGTCTCACTCTCACCCATCCGTGCCGGCCTGGCCGCGATAAAAACTTGAAACTTGTGCTTTGTGAGTGAGACTCGCGTGTCATTCTGCTAAGAGAGAAGGGCGGCAATATTTTGGCGTCTGGTACACATGTCCAGACGTACCTTGAGCAGTGACTTCAGTAAAAGCACCCACCTAGCTAGGGGCTAGGCGGTGGGGCTGATCCATCGCTATTGAGTAATTATGTTCAGCACATCAGATTAGCCTTCATGCACACCTCAGCAAGCAATTAGTTGAGGATTCCTTGTGCCTATATATATGTATCATTCTGCCTTCCCAAACCATACTTACCCTTCTATGCAGTGCGTGCCATGTGTGTTTGCTCAGATGGAAAGAAGAAGTCATAGGACATGTATGCCACAGGTTGGTTCAGGTTTGAGAGACATCAGGGGTTTACAAAACTACATTGATCTAGATGGGCTCCGGCAAGACTCCAAAGCTTGTCCAATTCTTTCTTTGGCTCCTCACTTGTGCACTGTTTCCATACAATTTGAACCGGAAGGAAATGGGGTAGGAATCACGAGGCTCATGGAGGCAGTATAGCATAATCACCCGATCGTGTAAGTTATGTAGCCAAAAGACCAAGACCTGGAAGTTACGGAAGAGCAAGATCAGTTTGTTGAGTTAATGGCGAAGGCTCTGCATGTGAAGTAAAGTAGCTAGTGTATAGTGCTGCCTTGCTGCTTCTCTCCGTGGTGAAAGGAGTGAGACTATTGGAAAAAATAATAAAAATGTCCATATCAACGATGATTGGTCTACTACTTTGCACTGGGGCAGGCTAGTGTGCAATTGTGCAAAAGAAATCGTGGCCATGCTGAAATGCTAACCGAACTACTGAGCCTCAATACAAACATGCACAGCTAGTCAAGAAAAATTAAAAATGTGTCCTTGGTTTTAAAATATTTTTGTTTTGGAGTGAGCTAATGGTCATTGCAATAAGCTAGTCCAATAAACATGTTTTTCTTGGTAGGATGCCCGAGGGCTTCTGAATCAAATGTGTATATGCATTTGTGCAGGCTCCTACTCGAGAACCTGCTGTAGAGGTAAAAAAACAAAAAACAAAAAACAAAAAACAAAATCTATTTGTAGCTAGAACCAACTATGGAAATGTCACGTCCTGACTCCTATGTCAAAACGCATGCCAAAAATTTCTGGCCGTTCTCCAGTCAAGTAGAGCATGAATGACAATCCATTTCTTCTTCGTGTCCACAAACTTCGTAATAAGCGTGTTTCTTATGCAGCATATGTGGAATTATGGATCACTACCGAGCCTTTGAACTTTTGGGAGGCGCTTCACTTTCCAAACCTTGTACCATGCTTGAGATCTATCCTCTGCTGGAGTTGCTTGCTCATGAAATTTTGTATCAGCTAGGGCAAGTTTAGTTGGGATCGGAGCCGTAACTGAAAACATAAAACTGAAATCGAAGCTATTTCTAACATCTATCACATACTATGTATGTTTACGGAGCGTTGCATTCTTGCTTAGCATTTATCTATAGGCTGCGGTTGCTTGTTTACGTTGGATTTGTTGACAACTTTTTATATACTGCCTTAGAGACTTAGGAGTTAGCTTTAGTATACATTCGTAGAAAATAAATGGCTTTGCTCCAGTTGATGTACACATTTTATAATACAACCTACTCAAAATAATAAGTGGCTTAAATATGTCATACATTACACATTGTAACCTCTGGTACTCGAATTATCTTTCTTTATCGACCCATGGCCATGCGCACATGCTGATGCGCTCACTCAAGCTCAGCCACGGAAGAAGATTTCCTGCACTCCGCTTCCTACTATAGCCACTGTCGTGAGAAACTTATCAAGGTTCTTCCCACACCATGATATACTGAGAGATCGAACATACAGTGTACATGTGGTCCAGGTAGCCATTTGTTGTAGATTTACCTAATGATGAGATCAAACTTCAAACATAGAAGTAGGAGGCACAGGGAATTCCAGATTGCAGTCACTCGCATAGCTGGTAATGGTACGAATCATTGCCATGGATGGAGGATGCGATCGAGAAGCTTGCAGTTCCATTGCTCGTACGGTCCCACTATTTTGAGGGGAGTAGGAGCAGCACGCCCCTACTGGATAAAAATATTCATTAAAAAAATAAGAGAGAAAAAGAGTGTTAGAAAGACAGCAATAAAACCAAGCAGAGAACTAATAAGACACTGAAACTGGAAAGAGAAGCTAGCAAAGGGATTACAGAGAATTAAGCCACTCCTCCATGGTCAGAACCAGACTTGGTTTAGCTCTAAGAATAACTAGGGAAAATTCTGCTTTGAAGCATGTCTTGCAATTGTCCTCTAATATTGGATCAACCGTTGTTGAAGATCCAGTTATTTCTGGTGATCTCGTACGGTCCCATTGAGTGCTATAGGATGGCAAACGGCTCGTACTTTCGTACATTGCATTCCTAGCATCGGAGGCCGAAGGCTTCTCCATCTGAAATGCTAGAGTAATATGCTGGGCACGACGCGGCTAAGTGGTCTGAAACTCTGAACCCCTTCGCAGTCAGTGATAGGGCACACCATGTACATCTGCTTCGCAGATGAATGTAATCACCTGATGCTCAAAAAAAAAGATGAATGTAATTACCGTGCATCATCATTGTCTAGCATACTATGGTGGTGGAGAGCGCTGTACAATGATGTTTATGTTCTGCTCTATTCCCATGTGCTAGGAGGGCCCTTCTTCACTAGCTACTGTCTACTCCTCTGTCCTCCGTATTGTCCATGTGTGCGGTAGTAATCCCTGGCAGGTCACTGCCCTCTTTCTCCTACACAACCTTTCTTTATATATCTCTTTACCCACAACCATGGAGCTCTACCTCTATGCCAGATTCTTGACTGAACCACTTCTTACTCTCCTCCGATCTATTCCAGATTTCCATATCACTGTTGCCTGAAGATAGAGACTGGTATAGCAAGTATTAGAGAGGTTCAAAGATTCTCACATGGCACATGCTATAGCACGGTGCACCAAAGTTTAAACGCCATGGAAGCTATTCTCAAGTTAAACCATTGTTACTCTGCTTGCGCAAATGTAGTACATCACTCTACATCACTCTACGCCATGGAAAATTTGTTGATGTGGGCAGCACAAACAGGGCCATATGTTTCTGTCGGTTTGGACAGTTTCCAAGGGTAGCTGACAGATTGCCTCGGCATGTAATAGCACTAGTGCGTTGCCGACAAGAAGCAAGTCTGAACATCTGCTTTTGAGATGGATGATCCAGAGTCGTACGTCCCATGAGTATTAAGTTGTCTGTTTGGATGGGCTAGAGTTCAGTGTTAAGCTTTAGAAACTATTTGCACTCATACTCTATACTAAACTCCTAAAGTTTTTAAGTTTTTAAGTTTTGACTAAAGTTTAGCCCACACATTAGTACTACTGTTTGGATTAGCTAGTGCTAAAGTTTAGTACTTTTAAATATTAGCACTTGGATCCAAGCACCCCTAACGCTATGCATTGTCCTCATAAATTAGCTTCTTACGTTCCCACTAACAATCACAATGTTGCCATAGAGGTCTAGCTAGCATCGTCAAAAATCAAAAGTACACTTCAAACAGGACCACCAGCAAGCACCAAAACACTATGCGGCACATGCCCCCATTTTTGTTTTGTGGCTCATTCCTACAACGGAAGTGTTCTGTTTAGTCCAGTACCAGAGCCCAACGACCAATAGAAAATGTTTTGGTACAGCCTTGCAAAACGAAAAGAAACCGGCACACCCTCATCACATGGTTTGACCAATGTGCCACGGACACATTGAGAGTGACCTGGGTTGCTGATGATGGAGAGAGTTTGAGGGACCGAAAAGGCGACCAGAGGGAGGTGAATAGGAGCTGATAAAAATTTATCGCAATCAGAAGCTCGGCTTAAGATCCCAAGTACACACCCGATCCTAGAATCCTAGGTGAAGTATGGAGTAGCTATGCATGAGCTACACCAACACAAAACACCCCTAGGAACAAACGAGAACAAGTGCGGAAGCAAACACGAAGAAACAGCGCAAGAAACAGCACGGTATATGAGCACCGGTTAAACCGACGTGTGAAGGTCTTCACCGGTTTAACCGATGTCACAGAGCCGGCAGCAGGGAAAAGCTATCACCGGTTGATCCGATGCAGCGATTTGAACAGCGTCGGTTCAACCGGCGATACTGCACCGAATGATCCGACAAAATCCAACCCCAACGTCGGTGCAGTTGTCCAGAGGGACTCCAAAACGATTTTGTGAGCGCCGGTTAAACCGATGATGTCAAAACCAAAGCACCGATGCAGTTGTCCAGAGAGACTGCAAAACTGATCAAACTGAACACCGGTTAAACCGATGCTAAGAGAATTTTATACGCCGGTGCAATGAACCAAACACCAAAACCCTAACAGTCAAAAACCAACTCACCGGTTGATCCGACGCAACAAATCACAAGTGCCGGTTTAACCGGTGATAGGAAAAAGTCTGCCCGTGCCCAGAAACGATTTTTCCAGCCGGCGACCTTTGGAAATCTCAATGATTGGAGGATCAAATCAAGTCCAAAGGAGCTCAAATTTTGGGAAGATGAAGATGATGACTTCAAGAACACATCCCCAAAAGATTTCGACGAAGGTCCTCACGGATTAGGAGGAATCGAAGGAAATCGGAGCAAGAGCGGGGTTTTCTCTAGAATGCAAAAACTTCGATTCGTGGAGACTCGTGATTCCAGGGATTTTAGCACTAGGCTAGATGGATTAGAAGCACCCCAAGGAGTCACGAAATCATCTAGAAACCGCCCTCAATCTCATGCACAAAGATTAAAACGGGAGAACTAAAATTCATCTCATGGAGGCCACAAAGTACGAAATTGATGCAAATTCAAAAGCCCGGAGGGCACAAGGAGGGTAGGGCCTCCTTTCCCAATCAATTTCAATACAAAGTCTCAAAAATCCATCAACCAAATTCCTACTCTAGGGAGAGAAAGAGGGAGGAAGAGAGGAAGGGAGAGAGGGCGACGGAAGGAAGAGGCAGGCAGCGCCAGCCAGGAAAAACCAGAGAGAGGAGGTGGTCTGTTCCAGGCGCAGGAGAGAGAGAGGGGGGGTGAGGGGGTATTTATGGTGCCCACGCAGGGGTCCAAAATACCCCTAGACTTAAACTAGAGACTAAAATGCTCGTAGGGGCTAAACCGGAAATATCTACATGATCTCATCCGACAGCCGAGGTTCTTTCTTCGAATCGAAGTCTTCTCCGCGAAGCCGCCACGTAGATGAAGATCCGGTCCGCGGTTTTGGAGGGTCCGCGAAACCCGGGTAGATGACCGGTTTTGAGAAAACTGCCAAAACTCCACGCGCGGAAAGATTCCCGCCTCCACGTCATGGCCCTGGACGCCGTTCCCGCCTCGGCCTTCTGATGGCCCTAGACGCCGCCCGACGCCCATCATCTCCTCGCCCGCAGCGAGGCCCTAGACGCCGTCGATGCCCGTTCCTCCGCCAATCCCGAGACCGACGCCCGTGCCTCCACGACTTGGCGTCTTCAACCGCCGTTCGCCAGCTTGATTTTGTGGCGCAAACCAAGAAACTCGCCATCCGTCGCTGCTTGCGCCCTCGATCCAGGAGTGGACGCCACAGCTGCCGCCCGGCCTAAGCTCCTCCACGGCAACTCTCCGTCGACACTCGACGCCCGTGTACCTGCAACCAAAGACCAAGCACACGATCACACCGCACGGTTGACAATTCACTCATCACAGCCAGGAGTAAGTACTGCTCATTCCTCAATCTCCCCCTTGATGAGTGCATTGTCAACACACCACCTGTAACTAGAGAAGTGAAAAATAAAAAGTGGCAAAAAGAAAGTGAAGAACTCAAGCAAGTGACAAAAAGCTCT
This sequence comes from Panicum virgatum, assembly GCF_016808335.1. Classification (NCBI taxonomy): domain Eukaryota; kingdom Viridiplantae; phylum Streptophyta; class Magnoliopsida; order Poales; family Poaceae; genus Panicum; species Panicum virgatum. The sequence continues at coordinate 48,028,808 of NC_053145.1, forward strand.
GAAAGGCAAGAACAGTCACTTACTCAAACAAAGCCAAAACATGACTCCTCAAAGACAGAGGTAAAGCTCGATGAAGTCATGTAAGAAGCGGAGGGAAAACGAGGAAAAACCAGGAGCCAAAAATAAAGCAGACACTCCCCATGCAAAACCTTTCCCTCCCACAAGTGCAACTCTCCCAAAATGATGCACTCTCAAAGCCCTGTGCGCAACAAGTTTTTCAAAAATCAAACAAGTCTCAAGTCTCCCCCTTGTTCGATCACTTCTCCCAAAAATTCTCCCCCTTGTTGGCACATACACACATCAAGTCTAAAATATGCCTAAATCTCCCCCTGAAATCATGCTATGCAATGAATGTTGTGCAGAGGGTGTAAGTCAAACATTCAGGCACACCAAGATATGATCATCTAATGACAGGCATGTGTGCTTTATAAACAGGAACTGAATCTAGCTCAACAGAGTATATCAATCAAGTCTAGTGCTAGCAAGTTCAGTTCAGCAAAAATAAAAGCATCACCCATGATCTAGCAATAGCAAGTAGGAGAAAGAAAGCAGTGCTTACAAAACTCATACAGGGTGATCCAAAGCAGCCAATATATTTTATCATGAATCAATTCTGCATCTCAAAACTTGCATTTGAATGAGAAGTTAACAGGTTATATCAAGCAAGTAATGCTGCCAGGGGTTGAAAGATTGTCATGCTTTACTTAGCAGCGAGGCCAAGCCTATGCCAAAGGCAGTCAGAAGCTTAAGGCACTCGCTTCAGTCATGCACAGCCTTGCCCGGGTTCTCACTAGTGCTATGTGAGCCGTCCCGAAAGCTCGATCAGCGCGACAAGCAATCCCACCTGGATCTTTTCATTCCATTTCAGACATATATTAAACAATTTTAACAATTTTAGCTCATGTCAAAGATTAAAAGCCACACTAGCATGAATAAGATAGCAAAGCGTATTAATGCAACCTAACATGCTAGTAGCCAAGACAAGGTGATCATGTTTTCCGATTTTCAAATCAAAATAGCTTAACTCAGATGATATGACATATACTGAAGAGCAAGCTATACATGATCAAGTCAAAGAAACTACACTAGCAAGCACTAGAGGATCATAACAGTGTATACAAGAATGCTAGTGTAGTGAAGCAATGCGAAATGCAAACATGTACAATGCAAATGCATCTATCAGAAAGCTAGAAAGCGAAGAGAAACAAAAACAAAGACCTACAAAAAGCAAACCAAAGAGAAGTCAGTGATCAAAAGGGGTAACAAACCCCAAGCTCCCCTCGCAAGCGAGCAAAGGTGTCCTGCTCAAGTGGTTTGGTGAGGATATCTGCGGTTTGCCTTTCTGAAGGGACATGGTTCAAGTCTATGTGGCCTCTCTCAAGGTTATCTCGCAGGAAGTGGAACCGGATATCTATGTGTTTGGTTCTGGAGTGTAGGACAGGGTTCTTTGCAATGCTAATGGCGGACATGTTGTCTACAAAGACGGGAACCCTATCATAACTCAGTCCATAATCCTGCAAGGTCTGTTTCATCCAAAGGATCTGGGAGCAACAGCTAGCAGCGGCAACATACTCAGCTTTTGTGAAAGAAAGAGCTACGCTAGCCTGCTTGCGAGAGGACCAAGACACCAAAGATGTACCGAGAAATTGACAAGTGCCGGATGTCGACTTGCGATCCAACCGACACCCACCGAAATCGGCATCACAAAAGCCACCAAAACTAGGGAAGAATCCGCAGAGTACCAAAGACCGAACTCAGGAGTGAATTTGAGGTACCTGAAGATGCGTTTCACCACTTGCTTGTGGGAGGTGCGCGTCGAAGCCTGATACCTCGCATAGAGGCCGACACCGAACTGAATGTCCGGCCGCGTCGCCGTCAGGTACAGGAGGGAGCCGATCATGCTCAGGTACTCCTTCTCGTCCACCACCACGCCGAACAAGTCCGCATCAAGCGCCGTCGATGTGCTGATCGGAGTCAGCTGATGTAACATCCCGTAATTTTTACGGAATGTTATAATTCCCAAAAATGCGAGTTTTCAAAAACTTTTTGTGTTGGAGTGAATATAGCTAGAAATAATATAAGGTTGACCTCTTTTCCCATCTCAAATCCTAGTAAATAAAAAAAATCGAGACAATATAAGGACAATAATGCTAGTGGGAAATGTTTGGAGTTATTTGAGTCTTTTTGGGATCTACCTTGTTTATTTGAAATTCGATTTGAATTTATTTCACCTTGTTTGAACTTGTGTGGTATTTTATTTGAAAATGCCATTCAAATAAAATACAAAAGCTAACTCCTCTAACATCTAACTCCTCTAACTAACCAGCCCAGCTAACAAACCTAGTTTAACCCTCGGCCTGCTAATCCCTACCGGCCCGATAGCACGCTGAGCGGCCCAACACACCCGCCGCCCCAGCACTGCCCTCACCTTTCCGCTGACAGCCCGGTCCCTCCTGTCAGCCGAACAACCACCCTCCCTGTTCCCCTTTCTTCCCCACGCGGATGACGCCGTCCTGCCCAGCCTTTGCTTTTCCCGTCGCCGCGCCCTCACGCCGTGCGCGCGCCTTGCTGTCCCCGCTCCGCCACAAGGCAAGGAAACGGCCTTGCTCTCACACCGCGATGCCCGCCGCGAACCGCGCTACCCTGTCCCCCTTTTGCTTGCGCGCCAAGCCCCATCGCGGACCGCCTGGATGCGCTCCACGTCGCCCACGCCGAGCCCGTTCCATCCGTGCCGCTCCTCGGCGTCCGGGCCCACCGCAAGCTCTCCACCCTAGCCGCACCGCCTATAAAGCCAGCCTTGGCCGCCACGGGAACCCTAGCTTGGGGAATTTTTTCCCTTCTGCCGCTGCCACGGTCAGAACAGAGGAGGAGGGAGACCAAGAGGGGAAGGAAGGAGGAGGATAGGAGGACGACACCGCCGCCCGCCAGAGTTTCGTCGAGCCTGCGCCCCGTACGACTCCATCAGCGTAGCTGCACGGCACTGCACTGCGTCGACCCGTCACGGCAGTGCCTCGCCACGGCATCGTCCCTTCTTCACCAATCCGACCCGGTAGGCCACCGTCCGTCCTCAACCTCGCCGCCGTTGAGCCGTAGCAACCCTAAGGCCCACCTACCCCCTTGTGTGCAGGAGCCCATCGTGTTGTTGTGACCCGCTCACCACCGTCGCCGTTCCACGCCGCCGTGTCGCACCGGTGTTCTGCGAATGCGGCACAGCCACGCTGCGACCCTGGGATGCCAGGAGCCCGCGCGTGAGCGCGTTGCCGTGCCAAGCCCCGCCTTGGCCTTGCCTCGCCCAAGAAGAAAAAGAGCCGAGCCCTGCTCGCCGCCGCGGAGACCGTCGCCGTGCCTTGCGACCTTGCCCTGCTGCCTTGCTGCCTGTGGAGTTGAAGTTCGAGATGAAGGATAGCCTGAAGACTAGCTACCGTTTCCGGTTTCTGTTTGTTCCATTTAGCCCAATAGGCTTGTAATAAATCCGTACTGCAGATCCTATGGATCTTGTAATAATTAAATCCATGTTTGAACCTATTTTAAGTGAGTATGAACTGATTTACTGCCTGAAATGAGTTCTGTATGTGATAGCTACTGATCCAGGGACTATCACGACGATACAGGGATTCGGGTTCTTCTTTCGAAAACCCGGGTCGTTTCAGCTGAGGAGACAAGTCACTCATGTCGAACTTCCGCAGCAAGTCCTTGGTGTACTTGGCTTGATAGACGAACGTGTCCTGGAAAGTTTGCTTGATCTGCAGCCCAAGGAAGAACTGCAGCTCACCCATCATGCTCATCTCGAACTCCCTGGACATCTGCTCAGAAAACATGGAAACAAGAGCGTGAGAAGAGCCACCAAAGATGATATCATCCACGTAAATCTGAACCAATAAAAAATCAGAGCTAGAGCGCATGAGGAACAAGGTTTTATCAATACATCTCACTTTAAAACCTTGAGCAAGCAAGAAGTTTTTAAGCCTATCGTACCAAGCTCTAGGCACCTGTTTCAAATCGTAAAGAGCTTTCTGAAGTTTGTAAACTCGGTTTGAAAACTTGGGATTTTCAAAACTAGGGGGTTGTTTCACATAAACTTCCTCTTTAATAAAACCATTTAAGAAGGCAGGATTCACATCCATTTGGAAAACTTTAAAACCCTTGGAAGCAGCAAATGCAAAAAAAAATCGAATCGCTTCTAAACATGCTACCGGGGCAAAAGTTTCCTCATAATCTATCTCTTCCTTTTGGCAAAACCCCTGGGCTACCAGTCGAGCCTTGTTCCGCACTACCAAGTCATCTTCACATTGCTTGTTCTTGAAAAACCATTTGGTTCCAATGGGGTTACACGCAGGCGGAGGCTCAACCAAAACCCAAACCTGGTTCCTTTCAAAATTTTCGAGTTCCTCATGCATGTCATTGACCCAGTTGGAGTCAGAAAGTGTGTGTCCAACATCTTTGGGCTCGAAAGAGGCAACAAACGCTGAATGAGCAAAGCCAGCGATACATGTTACCTTGGACCTTGTGACTCGCTCGTTGAGGTCACCTAGCACCTGTTGAGGTGGATGATGACGCTGAATGTGTCGCGGTGCTTCCCTTGTTGATGTCGCCTCCTCCTCAACCAAAGCTGGTGTCTCCTCATGTGCAGCTGGGGAAGGCTGAGTCACCTGCTCGATCGGCCCCCGGGAAGTAGATGTAGTCGGGTCGGGGCCGTCATCATCGTCCGAGCTCGTGGCGGAGGCGGCTGGGTCCACAGCACACGTGGTAGCCTCAGCATCACCCTCCGCAGCTTCTTCCTCCTCATCTTCAAAGATGGAGGTGCCGAGCTCATCATCTCCTGCAACTTCAAAGAAAGAAGCATTGCATGGTGCAGTCTCGTTGAAAGGGACCTCACAAGTCTCTCTGACGATGTTAGTATCAATAATCAGCACACGGTAAGCTCTAGAGTGAGAAGCATAACCGATAAAAATCCCGTCAGACGATCGAGACTCAAACTTATCAAGTTTTTCTTCTTTCAGCACAAAACACCGGCAACCGAAAATTCTGAGATGATCAACACGGGGCTGGCGTCCAAATCGTAACTCATAAGAAGTCTTGTGCATGAAAGCACGCAAGAAAATATGATTGGACACATAACAAGCGGTATTAACCGCCTCAGCCCAGTACTTTCTAGTAGTCCTATGCTCATCGAGCATCATCCTAGCCATCTCAACCAGCGTCCGATTCTTCCGCTCTACAACCCCATTCTGTTGTGGAGTGTAGGGGGAAGAGTACTGGTGTTCAAGACCTTGATCACTGCAAAAGGTGTCAAAACGAGCATTTTTGAATTTTGTGCCATTATCACTGCAAATCGCTCTCATGGCCTGGGGTAGCTCGTTTTTCAACCTCAAGATCAAGTCTCGAACAAACTCGAAAGCCTCATCCTTCGTTCTCATGAAAAAGACCCAAGAATAGCAAGAAAAATCATCCACGATCACAAGAACATACCACTTCCCACCTACAGACATCACCCGAGAAGGACCAACTGTGTCCATGTGTAGCAACTCTCCAGGGTGAGTGATCATCACTTGATTAATCGGCGGATGAGAGGTGGCAACCATCTTCCCGTAGCGACACGGGTGGCAAACAAGATCCTTCTCAAACTTCAATTTGGGCAATCCTCGGATCAGGCCAAGTGAGCTAAGTCTCGACAACAAGTCAAAACTCAAATGTCCAAGTCTCCTATGCCACTTTCACAAATCAGAAGAAGGACCAGCCAACAAGCAACAAGGAGGACCAAGAGAAGTTCCAGAGAAATCAACCAAGAAAACTCGATCACGAGGTAAAATCCGGCAAACCAAATCTACTCTGGAATCTAAAACACGAGAACAACCCTCCTTGAAGCAAACTTCAAACCCCTCATCAAGAAGTTGCGAAACAGAGAGCAGATTGAACCCAAGGTTCGAAACCAAAGCAACTTCTCTCAGGGTAAAGTGATCGGAAACACGAACAGCACCATTTCCACGTACCTTTCCTCTTCCATTGTCCCCGAACACAATGTACTCCTTTGAGCGCATCGGGGTGAGGCTGGAGAACCACATGTCATTCCCGGTCATATGGCACGAACAACCGGAGTCCATGATCCACCTGTTCTCCAAGCCTCCAACCTGCACATCAGTAGTGAGACAAAGGGTGAGCAAATGTCTCAACACTGGGGTTAGCAAAGAGTGAAGCAAAACAGTGTCGAGCCATTTGCTCTACAGAAGGGTTAGCAAAATCAGGCAAAACGTATCCCCCGTCCCATCTACCGCGAGGCTGACGACCACCACCGCGAGGAAAGCGTGGTGCATCGTAACCACCTCCAAAGCCTCGGTCCCATGGTCCATAGCCATACTGAGGACGACCAGGAGCACGACCGGCAAAGCGACCACCCGCTAGAGCATAGTAAGCACCACCGTCTCCCTGTCCTCCACCTACACTGCGCCCCCCAGCATCTTGCCTACCACCACGGCGAGGAGGACCATGCACTCGAGCAGAGTACATGTCCGAGTTACGTCTCTCCTGCTCACGCCTCACAGCCCGCTTCCTCCGGAAGTAAAACTCCTCCAAGTGACCATCTCTGTGACAGTACTCGCAGTGGTACCTCACCTCTCTCTTGGGAGGTGGAGGCCCCGCCTTTGGACGGGGTGGAGCAGCCCTCTTCTTCTGGGCAACCTGGGCTGTGGCAGCAGTGAGCGTATCGAGGGGATTCCTCAGCTCATTGGGCTTTGGAACCCAAACCTGCTTCTGTGGAGGTGCTTTTTGTGGTTCTTTCAGCACACCATCCACGGGGTCAACAAGTGAAGGCTGCGTGCTCATACTAGCAGTGTTTAGAGCACTCGGAACTCCAGCAGCCTTGCCGATCTTACCATACAGTATGTCAAAGTCTGACTTCGTGTAGGTGTAACCGACCCCAAACCCATCACCACGCTTAAACTGCTAGATCATCATGCCCAACTGCGGCTCACTACTAGAAACCCAACTAAGAATCGCCCTAAGATATGTGTTCTCATTCTCCAAGTTGGCTTTCTCTACCGCAAGATTATCCTAATCAGAAATCAGACCAGGGCAAACATAACAATCAGTAGGTGGGCTAGACTCCACGACCTTAGTCTTCCCCAAAGACTTAATCAAGGCATTCTTCTCATCTAGCTCCGACCTAAGCATGGGACAAAGCTTACAAGCACCAAGCAGAACAGGCCTAGACCTAAGCTCCTCTAGCTCACACACAACAGTGGCAAACTTAGACTGCAAAGAAGCTAGATCAGACTTAAAGATGGAGCACTCATCATATTCAAGTACATTACTAACAATAGGAGCTTCCTTAAGCAGCCTTTTCTGATTGTCGAGAGCGGCGTACAACTCCCTAACCTCAGTATCAAGCATGTCGATAGTGGAGTTTACCTCTGAATCACTCTCGGATCCCGGAGAAGAGTCGTCGTGCATCGGTGTAGCATGTCCACCTGGAGACGCACGAGCACCATTGGCCTCACCCGCCATGGTGCAGAAACTCTTGCACCGACCGGCCGCCAAGCAAAGGCCGATGAAGCCGGTGGCTTCCTTGTCCCGCTTCTTCTTCTTCTTGTCATTGTCGTCGGAGGTTGGTGAAGAAGAGCGGTCGGTGTCGGAGCTCTTGTTGAGGTCGCTGAGCTACGCCAAGAAAGTCTTCTCCCGCTTCTTGGCCTTGTACTGGAAGCGCTTCTTGAGCGACTCCTTGTCGAAGCTCCCCCTTGTCCCGGTCATGACTGCGGTGCTTGTGGCGCCGACGCTCCTTGTTGGAGCCTCCCTCGTCGCGGTCGCGGTGACGGTAGTAGTCGAAGTTGTTGTTCTGGCCAACGCCGGACTTCTTGGGGCAGTCGGCGACGAAGTGGTTCGGATCGCCGCAGTGGTAGCAACCGGGGTCTTCCTCCTCTGCCTGTTGTGGTAGACACGCTGGAAATTGTTGATGAGGAGGCACAAGTCGTCATCGCCCAGCGTCTCCAACTGCTCGTCTGTAACAGAAGGCAAAGAGGCAAGAGAAAAGCCAAGAGCAGAGTTAGCGTTAGAGCTCGATCCACCTAGGCCAGTCACAAGAGCGACGCTCTTGGAAGGAGGGGCACCATTGAGCTTGGCTCGTGTCTGGTTATCCACCTCAGTGGCCTTGAGTTTGCTGAAAAGCTCATTCACGGTCAAAGTCTCATAGCCTGCAGACTCGATGATCGTGTTCACGTTGAGATCCCACACAGAGCGGTCAAGTGCGTAGAGCAACTTGAGAGCCTTCTCATGCTCTGTGTAGTCAAGGGCATCAGCAGATTTGTTAGCACTGACTTTGTTCACAATCGATTGAAATCGACTGAACATGTCGCCAATGCTCTCACCCAGCCCCTTTGTGAAGTTCTCATATTCACGCCAGTGAGTCTCGAAAAGCCTAGCCTTCACCTGAGGTGTGCCCTCGTGGTAGTTCTCAAGGCACGTCCAAACTTTGTGGGCTTCCTGAAAACCCTGGACGCGTGAAAACTCCGCACAAGAAATGCCAGCGAACAAGGTATTGACAGCCTTGGCGTTAGCCTCGTGCTCGGTCACCTGAAGAGGAGTGGTCCGAACGGCAAGCATCTCGTAAGCCTGGTTCTTGGTTATATCCCAAATCTCGGCTCCTAAGCTCTGCAAGAAAGCCCGCATGCGAACCTTCCAGTAAGCATAGTCCTCGCCGGTAAACACAGGGATCTTACCAAGACTTGCCATGGTCGCCAAGTGGTTTTCAAACCGATTAGGGTAATGAAAACATTAACCAAGCTCTGATACCAATTGAGGGACCGAAAAGGCGACCAGAGGGGGTGAATGGGAGCCGATAAAAATTTATCACAATCGGAAGCTCGGCTTAAGATCCCAAGTACACACCCGACCCTAGAATCCTAGGTGAAGTATGGAGTGGCTATGGATGAGCTACACCAACACAAAACACCCCTAGGAACAAGCGAGAACAAGTGCAGAAGCAAACACGAAGAAACAGCGCAAGAAACAGCACGGTATATGAGCACCGGTTAAACCGACGTGTGAAGAAGGTCTTCACCGGTTTAACCGATGTCACAGAGCCGGCAGCAGGGAAAAGCTATCACCGGTTGATCCGATGTAGCGATTTGAACAGTGTCGGTTCAACCGGCGATACTGCACCGGATGATCCGACAAAATCCAACCCCAACATCGGTGCAGTTGTCCAGAGGGACTCCAAAATGATTTTGTGAGCGCCGGTTAAACCGACGATGTCAAAACCAAAGCACCGGTGCAGTTGTCCGGGGAGACTGCAAAACTGATCAAACTGAACACCAGTTAAACCAATGCTAAGAGAATTTTATACGCCGGTGCAACGAACCAAACACCAAAACCCTAACAGTCAAAAACCAACTCACTGGTTGATCCGACGCAACAAATCACAAGTGCCGGTTTAACCGGCGATAGGAAAAAGTCTGCTCGTGCCCATAAACGATTTTTCCAGCCCGCGACCTTTGGAAATCTCAATGATTGGAGGATCAAATCAAGTCCAAAGGAGCTCAAATTTTGGGGAGATGAAGATGATGACTTCAAGAACACATCCCCGAAAGATTTCAACGAAGGTCCTCACGGATTAGGAGGAATCGAAGGAAACCGGAGCAAGAGCGGTGTTTTCTCTAGAACGCAAAAACTTCGATTCGTGGAGACTCGTGATTCTGGGGATTTTAGCACTAGGCTAAATGGATTAGAAGCACCCCAAGGAGTCACGAAATCATCTAGAAACCGCCCTCAATCTTATGCACAAAGATTAAAATGGGAGAACCAAAATTCATCTCATGGTGGCCACAAAGTATGAAATTGATGCAAATTCTAAGCCCGGAGGGCACAAGGAGGGTAGGGCCTCCTTTCTCGATCAATTTCAATACAAAGTCTCAAAAATCCATCAACCAAATTCCTACTCTAGGGTGAGGAAGAGGGAGGAAGAGAGGAAGGGAGAGAGGGCGACGGGAGGAAGAGGCAGGCGGCGCCAGCTAGGAAAAACCAGAGAGAGGAGGTGGTCTGTTCCAGGCGCAGGAGAGAGAGAGAGAGGGGGGTATTTATGGTGCCCACGCAGGGGTCCAAAATACCCCTAGACTTAAACTAGAGACTAAAACGCCCGTAGGGGCTAAACCGGAAATATCAACATGATCTCATCCGACGGCCGAGGTTCTTTCTTCGAGCTCCGCGAAGCCGCCACGTAGATGAAGATCCGGTCTGCGGTTTTGGAGGGTCCGCGAAACCCGGGTAGGTGGCCGGTTTTGAGAAACCCATCAAAACTCCACGCGCGAGAAGATTCCCGCCTCCACGCTGTGGCCCTAGACGCCGTTCCCGCCTCGGCCTTCTGACGGCCCTAAACGCCGCCCGACGCCCGTCACCTCCTCGCCCGCAGCGAGGCCCTAGACGCCGTCAACGCCCGTTCCTCCGCCAGTCCCGAGACCGTCGTCCGTGCCTCCACGACTTGGCGTCTTCAACCACCGTCTGCCAGCTTGGTTTTGTGGCGCAAACCAAGAAACCCGCCATCCGTCGCTGCTTGCGCCCTCGATCCAGGAGTGGATCCACAGCTGCCGCCCGTCCTGAGCTCCTCCACGGCAACTCTCCGTCGATACTCGACGCCCGTGTACCTGCAACCAAAGACCAAGCACACGATCACACCGCATGGTTGACAATTCACTCATCACAGCCAGGAGTGAGTACTGCTCATTCCTCAGAGTTCGATGGAAGAATGGTGCTAAAAACCTGTGGTACAATTTAATTGTGAAATAGTTTAGTTTTCATTTGAGACATGCTATGAAACTGTATTCTGTCTGTTTCCAATTAATGGGACCTCTCTTTGTTTCCTTAGCATATCCAACAATTAACATTTATCTGATCTAGCGGTACCCACATACTGAACCAGGAATTATGCAAAATATGAAATTGTTTTAGTTATTTGGGACTTTTGAATGGTCATGATATAGCAGTTGGGGGCTTGGGGCCCATTGCATCTCCTCTGGCATTGATTTAATTATTTCAATAAAGCTAACTGCAATTGCAGCAAGCAAATCTGTCCCAGTCTAGTGTACTCTAGGCAGCAAAACCGACAAATGAAAGATGAACCCATTATACAAGTGCCAGTACAAACTGCAACATTGAAACTAAAAAGTTTAGCATATAGTTCGTTCAAAAAAGTTCAGCATATAGTCAGCATGAATGCTAATTGTTGATGAGCTATTGCCAGGTGCCTGCATGTTCTCCAGTTGTTGTAAATGTCACTCATTCATTACTTGTCTTCCCTCCGTTATAAGAACCTCACATCCTCGAGAGACACAGACCAGCCCCAGCAGCCTGCAAACCTACATCCACCTTCTTCCTCTCCAATCTCCACTATTTTGAAAGCGTCCCATATATAGAAAAATTGATAAACACAAGAGAGGTGAGGATATTTTCAAATTAAATTCGATGCCTGCATGCTAAAGAATAGTGTGCTAAGTTTGGTGTTGTGCCACTAGATCGAAGTTCGGAAGTTGTGCATGTTTGGAGCCACAGAAACATCATAATGCACTATGAACCTTGGAGTGAGAGACGTCGGGAGATGTAGTCCATCTCGTTGGCACAGTTCTAGCACTGCCTACAAAGTCACCCCGAAATGGCTTCCCTACAAAAGTGTCATGTGGTAGCGGTTACAATCTCTAGTGATGCGGCTTGCGGCGTAAATCAAGTAACCCGGCTCCCATCATAGCCACCGTTGGATTGGGAAATCTACACCTAGTGGTGATTCATTGATATTCGTGTAAGAGCCCTATTGACTGCATGCGCTACTCCCTGGCAAGCTAGAGTTGTGAGAATAATATTTTAGTCGAAGTATCTCAAACTTGCCTCTCTAATCTCTACTATGCATATACTATTATGCATCAATGACCTATAGCCGTCGATGCACAGTTCAAACGTATTTTTTTTATATGGATGCAAAGCTCTAGTGCCTCCTGTGCCCTCAAATCTAGTACAAGACTTACAATAAAATTTTGATTTTTAGAATGTTCATCTTCATTTGATGATGATCAAAGTTGTATACTAGGCAAAGTTCTAATATGTATGTTAAATAGTTTTAGTACGTACATATATTATATATGCGTGCAAAAAATGTGCAACCTAGTATGTACACTATTTCTTAATTAATTTCTTGGTTTGTAAAGAAAATTGTGCATCGCTTGTTGGACTTTTTTTGCACACAACTATGTGCATCTCGTATGTTCAATAATTTAATAGTTTTTATTTGCAAATAATATGTGCATCACATTCGTCATATTTTTGATAATTTTATTTTAACTATTATTTATAGGGCATCATATGTTCAATAATTTAATGATGTTATTTTGCATAAAAATATGTGCATCTCATCCATCATATTCTTGGTTTATTTAATAATTTTTATTTGCACAAAAATATGGGCATCCTGGTCATTAAAAATAAAATATATGCATCTCATCCTTAAATATTTTTTACAATTTTTATTTTATGCAAAAACATACTTATATTAATTGTTGTTTATAGTGGTATCAAATTAGGATTTGCGCATTTATCTTCATCTTGAACAATAAATACCATTGTGATTTTATTATTGTGTGTGAATATATGTGCATACTCACAAAAAAGAATGCACATCAATGTAAATTTATCTCTTTTTTTCATCTATGCATATGTGCATCTAATCATTAGAAAGAAAAATATGCATCCAGGTACAGCTCCGGGTAATGGTGAGATGGATCTCGATTTTCATGTTGCTTTCTCAATCTCTCTGCATCTACTGTATTGTGTTACTGTGCACCTATCGTTCTCTCTCTATAATGTGTCATGAATGGCTCCTAAATCTGTGCATTTGAATTTTTGCAAAGATAGGAGCCGAGGATATCCCAGTCCCGTATTGCTCCTTCCCACCATGCGATTGATTGCTGGACGAAATGGGCTCATGCAAGCCAGCTCCATGAAGTAGGTGAGGAGACTGCAGGTGCCGTACTTTCTGGATCGAAGTCTGTAGCGATGACATTGGTGATTGGTTTTTCCAAGGCGTACGTATCTCTGGCAAGAAGGGCAGAAGATCCCACAATCCAAGGAGGTTAAGATGCTCTTCAGTGGGTGTAGGTATTTGTCACACTTAGATTATTAAGGTTGTGGCCATTAACCGGAGCAATAAATTTTGTTATTCCATAGGCAATTCCATACGGTTCACTGGTTTGTCTCAACACTCCATATGAAACATAACTAGAAAATTATGCGCAAAATATGAAATTGTCTTAGTTATTTGGCACTGGAGAATGGTCATGATAGACCAACGGGGCCCACTGCATCTCATCTGGCATCAATTTACTTCAATAAAGCTATATGCAATTGCAGCAAGCAAGTCTGTCCTGGTCTCGTGTAGCAAGCAAAAACAGACTAATGAAAGATGAACCCATTGTACAAATACTAGTACAAACTGCAACATTGAAACTAAAGTTCAGCATATAGCATGAATGCTAATTGTTGAGCTACTACCTGCGTGTTCTCCAGTTGTTGTAACATGATGCACTCATTCATTAATTCTCTTCCCTCCGTTATAAGAACCTCTCATTGGATCCACACCTACCAGCCCTGGCAGCCTGCAAAAATCTACATCTGCTTTCTTTCTCTCCGGTCTCCACCTCAATTTGGAGAGCATTCGAAATACAGAAAATTTGATAACACAAAAGAGATGGTGAGGTCATTTCCAAATTTGATGCCTACATGATGAAGAATACTGTGCTAATTTGGTGTGCGTATCCTAGAGTGTGCATGTTGATGTGGAGCCACCGAAACATCATAAGGTACTATGAACCTGGGAATAAGAGGCGTCAAGAGATGTAGTTACCGCGTCCATCTCATTGGCATGGTTCCAGCACTACCTACAAAGTCACCCTGGAATGGCTTTCCTATGACAGTGTGATGTGGTAGCAGTTACACGTTCCAATCTGGTGATGCACAATGCAGTTGGTTGCTTAAAGAAGTGCACTTATGAAGAAGGTGAGGAAATTGCAGGTTCCGAGCTCCATGAAGAAGGTGAGGAGGCTGCAGGTTCCGAGCTTTCTGGATCGGAGTTTGTAGCGACGACATTGGTGACTGGTTTTTCCAAGGCGTATCTCTTGCCAAAAGGGCATAAGCTAGCTAGATCCCACAATCGAAGGAGGTTGAGATGCTCTTTAGTGGGTGCATGTATTTGTCGCACTTCACTTGCAACTCGGATTATGGAGGCAGTGGCCACCAACTGGACGAGTAAATTTTGTTATTCCACAGGCGGTTGATTCCATACGGTTCACTGGTTCGTCTCAACACTCTCTTGTGTATAACCGATCATGCATATTCATATGGATAGATGTATAGACACATACACCTTTCGTTAAAAACATAGCAAAACTACTAGTTCACTGGTCCAAACAGTGGTTTAGCAATCGAACAAAAAAATGTATTAATTCAGGTTATGTATATCTAGTACTAGAACATAAATTTTGAGTAGTGTGTACATGTCTAAAATGGCTCCGTTTTGTGACTGAAAAGAGCATTAGCTAACAGCCAAAGAACAGCCAGTATTACTTTAAGGAAAATGATCTCATTAGAACATTAATTGTGATTTTGGTGATTGGATGACAATATAGTTATTACAACTAATATGTTTGTGAGCGAATGTTTGTAGACTTTTTAGTCTCATATGGATGAAATCTAAATTACAGCAAAACCGTATAAAAAACACTACTACAATAATCTTGTTTGAGGCGTGAAAACATTTTTAGAGGCGGACAAGAGCAACCGCCTGTGAGCAAACGCCTCTGTAAATGAGGCACTTTCAGAGACGGTTGCACGCCCGCCTCTGAAAATCGAACAAAAAAACCAAAAAAATAGTATGAGCTTGCCGAGCCCATCACGGGCCCGACCGCCCGATGAGCACATCTGTGCCACCGCCACCGCCTGCCGCGGCGGCCGCCGCCACTCAGGGTCGCGCCGCCACGGCTACTCGAGGCTGCCCCGCGCCGCCGCTGCTCGGGGCTGCGCCACCGCGGCCGCTCGGGTCCGCCGCCCGACGCGCACTCGGGGATGCGCCGCCGCCTCTGCTCCGCGGGGGAAGGAGCTCGAGCGAGGGAGGGAGGGAGGGAGGGAGAGAGAGCAGATCCGCCGCGCCGCGTGTGAGAGGAGGGGGGGAGAGAGAGAGGTGGGTTAGGGTTTAATTCGTTTATATATATATTTTTATGGGCAACCGGGCTCTGATGGGTTTTAATTGGGCTCAATCTATTAACTGAGGCGGGTCATTATCAGTTGTCCGCCTCTGAAAATAGGGGTATTAACAGAAGTGGTCACATTAGTTGATTTTGCGAGGCAGTTTCTTTAACCACCTCGATTAATAAGAACTGACCGCCTCTGTTAATGTTGGACATTAACATAGATGGTTATTTTTTTTGCCTACCTCATAGCTTTTTAATGTTGGACATTAACATAGGCGGTTATTTTTTTTTGCCTACCTCATAGCTTTTTAAAAAAGGTCGTTGTTAATCAGTTTTTATAGTAGTGAAATTCAAATCATATTATAGTCCAAATAATAACAGTTGATCATGTCTGCAACTCTAGAGTTTGAATAGAACGCATAATTTCACTGAATTATCGGCATCTACGCTCTGTTCTACGTGAAGGTCGCAACAAGGACTATATCGTTTCTTCCAAGAAAAAAAACAAGGACTATATGGTGCCCTGGGCTGTGCTGGATCTGACTTCATGCATGTAGCACATGGGGAGCAACGCCCACTCCATTCCGACTCTTAACTTTCAAGGCCAAAGACCCATTCCATCAACCTCTTTAATTCTTAACCCAACCACCACTATACGATTCATTCAGCAGGAAATAAAGGCAGCAATGCATCCACCTTTTGACTTTGTAATGGTGGATTACGCGGTAAACTGAATGTAATAATTGGATTTATTTGGTGAACTCTAGCAGCTTGAATATGGTAATATATAGTCAGTGACACTGCTACTTGATATGTCATCAATATTAACTTTGAGAAAAATTTATTAAGCTAATTAAACTTTAGGTTCGCCGCCGGCTCAGTTCAGACTAGAATATTGCGCGGCGTTGCCGCGCAGAAATATGCCCTCCAGTTTAATTTTATTTTAAAAAATTGAACTACAAAAAGTCCGGGGGAATTTTCGTAAAATTGGTAGACTGCGGGGGTTATTTGGTAAATTTGGCGTCGACGGAGTACCGGTCGATTACTGAAAAGTTCAAGGGGGTTTTCATAAAATTGATGGACTTCAGAATCATTTTAACAAAGTCCAGGGTTTTTTTTACAAAATTCACAGAGTACGGCACGATTACTAAAAGTTCAGGGTTTTTTTAAGTAAGGCTCCACGAAGTCCAAGGAGTTTTCCATTAAATTGATGAACTCCGTGTTCATTTTAACAAAACTCAGGATTTTTTGCAAAATTTACGTCCCTGTCTATTTTTGACTGTCGGATCGCGATCCGACGACCAATATTTTCGGAGGTGACGTGGCCCGTCTCCCTGGCCGCGTGCGCGACCAGGGTTCAGTATTGAAAGATCCGCAGACTATAAAGTAAACAAAGAGTGAAAATATCCTTTGTGTTTCCCGTGTATCCTCTCACTTCTATTTCCATACTGCTACCTAGCAGCCAAACACCCACATCTTTTGTTGGTCCAACCCTGGCTAGGAATCGATAAGCGGTCATGGATCTCTCACCGTCCACCATTTGTTGGTCAATGATCATAGTGTACGGCTATACGTAAGCTTGTCTAGGTTTGGGAGGCACTGGGAATATACACTGTGATGATGCGAGATAGTCTAGGGTTTACGGCCGCTAATGTTCTGTTATCCAATGGGGTAGGTAGCCACCATCTCCGACAGCCACATGATTTGACTTTGTGATTCGCGCTTTGACTTGCTATTGCAGGTACGGTTGGAGTGTTGATCGTACTTATTGCCTGCTTGGGTCCTTGAGGCTCAAATTAGAATAGAGCTAGTTCACACGTAGTCGGATGTAAATTTACTTTCACGATGGGTCCCACAAAAGATGGATTAAAGTGCTTGCCCCACTGTTAAGGCCCATTCTCTCTCTCCTCTCTCTATTTCTGTGTGGCACATCCTCTCACATGTCATTTGCAGAAAAGCAGAGCAGCTGCCAAAACTCTTCTTTGCCTCTTTTTATAAGTTCTTCTTTGCTATTGATTTTCTCGATGGGAGTGAAATAATAATATTATTCAAGGTAAATATTTAAACATCAATTAATTTAAAACTTCACGATTATGATATATGCATGTACTACATCATTAGTTTACCCCTAGTATCCTACATACAAAGTAGCAATATATACTATATTCACTTGTTCATCCAAACAAGACACTTCTTCTACATCAACAAACAAGATGGCTACCATATGTAGTTTAGGTATATATCATTCTTGACACCAGAATCAAAATGACTGATTGTTACAAGAGGGAGATTAACTTGGAAACCGACCATCTTGACTTCATGGAGCTGAAAAGAGAAGAAAAATAGTTAATCACTACATTGAGCTAGTAAGCAAATTCAAGAATTGCTTAAAATGACAAAAAAAACTATGTGTCCAATATCTACAGACTAAATGAAAATGAATGCTAGCAGGTTGAGTTGCTATGGAGAAAATTAACTGAAGGGATACTCTAATATTTTTCAAGCTTGGATTATAATACTTTACTTCAACTTATCATCAGAACACATCCATGAGAGAAAATGCAACCCAGTATATATTACAACCACAATACTATCAACATCTTTGGTTCGTCAGCTAGTCATGGCTAAATAAATTGTTGATTCGCTCATCAATGAATTCCAGAATCAGTGTAATTGTTGCTTATGTGGCAGCCTTCTATTGTTCATCAGATTTAAGTTGCATTTTTGTTTCTTCAACTTTTTAGCTTTTGTGTATCCTTAGTCAGTTTGGTGCCATGTGAACTTTGTTGTGCGATCATGTGTTTCTCTTTTTATCTTGTTACAACAACACAGGTATCTACTGGTGTTTACTATTGATCATCAAGTTTGAAATGCATTCCTGGGATTTTAATGCCTGTGCACTTTTGTATAGCCAAACTAACAGCCAAGCTATTGTATAACTTGTCTCTTGTGATGTCTCTACGTGACATGAACTTGTCTAATAGACAAGCTTATTAAACTTGCTCTTATGCGCTCCAATTCGGACGTGGATGACTGGACCTTGGACCAAGGAGTAAGATTGTGCACTTATGGTGGGGTGGAAGCCAGGTTTTTTTTAGCTTCACCGGCATTGGCTTCACAAGTGAAGCCGTTTTGGCATAAGCCCTGCATTAGGAAGATAAATGGTGAGGTAACCAGACGCTGAAAAACTAGTTCCCTAATTTATTTAATATATAGTATGGAAAAATATGCAACTGTTGCAGAAGTACTCAGTTCAAACCCACTTAATGTCTCCTTTAGAGGAGCTTTAGTTGGGGATAAGTTAACCGAGTGGTATAACCTTGTTGCAAGTCTGTTACATATTAATCTAAATGAAGGGATGAATTTAGTCAATAACGGTTTGAAAGCTACGCAAGAAATCTAGCATATGAAGATTCCTCTCAAAATAAAAATATTTATGTGGTATCTTAAAAGGAGAGTGATCTTAATGGAAGATAATTTAGCTAACAGGAATTGGATGTGAATATTGGTGGCAATTACAACCGGTGAGAATGGATTCAGAAAGGAAGACAATGAGTCACTACGGGAGGCTGGCAGTTTGCCGTGTGCCTAAGGCACACGGCAAAGGGTTTGCCGTGTACTGCACACGGCAAACAACACACGGCAAATAGACGTCGACAAAGAGGTCCTTTGCCGTGTGCCATTTATCGGGAACACGGCAAACTCTTTGCCGTGTGGTTTGTAGCACTCGGCAAACAAATTTTGAAGGAATAAAAAAAACAGCCGCGTGTGGCGCCGCCGCCGGCACCATTGTCCGCCGCCACTGACACCATTGTCCGGCATCGCCGCTCGGAGGGGCCGTAGCGGCCGCCGTCGTGGTCCCTGCCATCGCCGCTTGGAGGAGCCGCCGCCACCGCCGCGCTCTTGATCCCCACCACCGTCGTCGTGGTCCCGGCCGTTGTCGCTGCACGAGGGGGGCAGGAGCCTCCTGGTCCGCGGCGGCGCCAGAGGGGAGGGACGGCCGCCGCTGGTGGTCCTTGTTGGCTGGGAGCACCGGCCGGGACGAGTCATAGCAGGGGTACCTCGGCTCCTCCGCGGCACGCGTGCCTCACCGCCGGGAGAAGGAGGGGCCCGCCCCGCCGTGCGCGCCTCTCACCGCCGCAGCCTGCACGTGCGTGCCTCGCCGCCACGCGCTGACTGTCGCCGAGATCTGGAGGGAGCAGGGGAGGCGGAGAAGAAAAGGTAGCGGCAGGAGAGAGAGAGAGACGGAGGGAGAGAGAGAGAGCGCGCGTGAGGGCCAATGGGAGAGCCCCATTTCAAGGGACAGATCGATGACATGGCAACTTTGCCGAGTGTCCACAAATACACTCGGCAAAGATGACATGATTTTCATTTTTCCTTCTTTTTTTATCACGTGTTCTTCTAAATTCATGTCAAATACAAAAGTTGATAACTACAAAGTTTTAGATTCCATCGAGCTGTATGACTTTGGTATAAACTTTTTGAAATTTTAATTGGTATAAACTTATTTGAAATGTATTTAATTAGTTAAATATAGAAAATAAATACAAAAATATACCAAATTTTAATATGGAGTACCACATGTTGTATGTGAAGAGTGGAAAAACTTTTGAAGTCGAACTCAAATTCAACCGTCACTTTTACTCCAAACCTAACTGCATCCTTCTCAAATCTCCGAATCTTCTCCGGAGATGTTTCCATTTGTAAGCATCGTACGTGAAAAAAATACGAAACCTACTCAATTTTTAACCACTGCATCCACATATGATATAATGAGATATTGACAAATCTCATAATTTTCAGGCTTCATTTGTTTTTTTTAGAATTTTAAAATCATTCGAACACACGTTCGTGCCCGTGTTTCCTAGACAAGATGTTGAAAATTTCTTTTCATTTCACGTGTAAGACCTCAAATTGGGGTAAATAATATGAATATTATTTTTTCACTAATTTTATTTTATTATTTGAATCATTTGCAGTTCAAATATGACTTGATTCAAAAAATTGCTTGAAATGCAATTAATTAGTTATATATAGCAAAAAAAATTAAAAATGTACCCAATTTTAACTTGGGGTACTACATGTTGTATGTAGTGGGTAGAAAAAATTTCGAGGTGAGAAGAGAAAAAAAAATTATAACTTTGCCGTGTGCCGAAAATAACACACGACAAACTATTGATTTTGCCGTGTGCCAAAAAAAGCACACGGCAAAGTCTTTGCTGTGTGTCAGCACACGGCAAAGCATGGATTTTGCCGTGTGTATTTTTTTGCCGTGCATTTTCGTTGAGGCACCCGGCAAAGTGGCTCTTTGCCGTGTGCCCGATAAAAAGCACACGGCAAAGACCTAGGCACACGGCATTCTAGCGATTTCCGGTAGTGAGTAGCCGGATCGAAGTGACTGAGTGAGCATTAATCTAAACATGTTTCCATGTGTTTCTGTGAAAAAAACCCAGTTTCTAGTGAAACCATGCATCATCTCTTGAGAATAGAAATTGACAATATTTCTAGCCTCTGTGCCTGCACACACCAAAGTTAGAAAAATGTGACCGTTGATGCATGTCTCATCTCTAAAAACATCCCTTATTAAGGAGAGAATGTGTACCATATCATCTAATGTTCACAAATCTCTCATGCTTAGTAGTGAGTATGTTGCTTTTTTTAGTAGTTACATACTGCCTGGGGTGAGTGAAGGAAAGTGGTACGGTTGGGCACGAGAAAGGAGAAGGGGTGGACCAAGCGAGATGGGGTGAGTGAAGGAAAGTGGTACGGTTGGTGGAGTGCGGCGTGTTTTCACTTTTCAGTATTAAGACCGTCCACAGTGGAGGGAGTAAATGAAGGAGTAAATACACTGTTTGACACTGTAGATGTACTGTTTGACACTGTAGATAGAGAGGACGTGGGAAACGAGGAGGGAGCAAATTTGCTCTTGCTCCCTCCGCTGTGGTCAGCCTAAGAGCGAAGCGGTATCCTCACCACAGGAACACAACTGGTGGACCGACCAGATCAAAACATGCAACCAAACACACCAGCCCAGCTACAGCAGTGCAGCCCACCTAGCAATACAGGCATCTAAACAAAAGCTAACGCAGGCCAAATGATCTAATGCAGCCAACCAAACAATAGCCCAAAATACTACATAAGTCTAGCTCCAGCCAGCCCTGCATAACTCGTAGGGGTTGTTTAAGTCCCTGGAACTTTTTAGTATTTAGAAGTATTAAATAAATATTAATTATAAAACTAACTGCAGAACTCTGGGACTAAACTGTGAGACGAATCTAATGAGATATATTAATCTATGATTAGCGAATGGTTACTGTAGTTAGTATCACTGTAGCAAATTATGAATTAATTAGGCTCATTAGATTCGTCTCGCGAAAAATCACTCAGCTGTCAAAAAACATTTATAAACATATTTTATTTAATACTATAAAATAGTAAGATTTCTTTTGATGTGATAGGGACTTCTGAAAAAAGTTTGGTTCCAAACAGGACCTTAGCCTGGCTGGGAGATATGCAACTAACCAATCACACCCTATATGTATAGGCCCCTTTCATCCACCCGTGCATACCATTGTTTTTGTGCAAAAGCCATATACTCCGTATATAGCAAACTTCATCAAGCAACACCTCGTTTTTTTAGATCAATGTGTATACCATATACCACGTGTATGCATTAACTGATTGAATTGGGAGGCATCATGGATCCTGTTCAAGACAACTTAGAGTATTAAACATGATTGGCATCTGTAGGCCCTAGGCAACGACGGGTAGCTACACTACAACCTCAAGGTTATCTGGTTATGTATACTAGCCTATCAACTCGTGCTCTCGCACGGGCTAAATAGAGTTATTTTAAAAAATAAATCATATAACTAATAACTATAATGATTTATCTCACGCACTTCCATCTATTAAATATTCTAACACATACTATAAAATATATATTTATCATAATATAGTTGCAATAGATTTTATTTAGCACCACATCTCCATGTGTGATATATATATTTAATTAAACTATTTATTTATAAATTAGTGTTCCTATCTCCTTCATCGTACATGAATACACCTTGACACTTATCGTGGGTAGTATTTTACATAAATAATAATATAATAACAATAGAAATAGTATTTTAGAATTTTATATTGATATATTTTTATATTTTATTATAATTATATAATTTAGATTCAGATTTAGTGGTAAATTAAATTTTATTAATGATATAGTAAAATAATTTATATACAAATTTAAGGGCCATTTTGCATCATTGTTTTAATGGCATCAGTGGGTAATTTACATGAAGATTAAGGGGTTGCTTCAGATTTTCTTTTTATAATAATAGAGGTGGGTAATTTAGATACATGTTTAGGGGGTTACTTTAGTCTATTTTTATCATGATAGAAGTGGGTAATTTATTAGAAAAGATAATAGATCCAATGACTATTATAGTTAGATTAGTCTGATGGATGACTAGATGTTTCTGATTTTTGTGAGAATTTCTAGAACTTCTCTATTTTTTTAGAGTGTCCACCTAGGATCCTAGGTGGCTTCACATGGAGATTTCAAAGGAGCCTCCAATTAGTAATAGTAAGATTTTATTTCAAAAAAAATCTGGTTTCATAGATGGGTTAGGCAACCAATTTTAGAATCCATCTAGGGTGCACTTGTGTATGATGTGAGGGAGACAGAGTGGAAATAAGCAGCAATTTGTTTTAATGGTATTGTTCATGGGGGTTGCTTTGTATTAGTGGGTTACATTTTAGTACTGAGTATTTTAAGATAGAATATTTACTAAACAACTAACGTTTTACAAAGTCCTGCAAGTTGTGTGGAAGATGCTAACAACTACATGTGTTGATTAATGTAATACAGTTAGTTGTTGTTTAAAACTCCCAAAACAAAAAAGAACAATTTGAACAAAAACAAGTTTCCAGATGATGTTCGGCAACAAGATTTTACTAAGGATGCTTTCTTGCCAAATTCGCCTCGCCTAACACTCTACTTGAAAGAATTATGATACTCGAATGCACAAGTGAATGTGGTTGTTTGAAGAGATGGTGCATGGATAGAAGCAGGGTACCGAGTAACTTGAGCTACTTTCCATGCATGTCAACACCAGACTGATTGCATCATTTAGAGGGCTGTAGGAAAGGTCATCGTTCTTCATTGATTAGTGTGAGCTGACTACCATCAGTGTTGTTGGAACAGATTGGCTCACGTACGAATACCCTATTTCCTAGCATCTTGCTTTGTGACACTTGGTTATTTGGTACATCATTTAACATTGGCTCTGTTTTTACAGCTAGCTGAATTCAATCCCTTGCCCTTTATAAGCTCCCTTATCTCTCTTCCAGCCACAGCCACCCCAACTACGTCGTCTAGAGTCCAAACTCCCGCATCCACATTCTTCCAAAACTCTGAGAAACAGAGCAAGCATAGTACTAGATATATTTTTGAGGACAATAGTACTAGATATATTGAATCAGCAAACACAATCATATACAAATATATAAAGATTACCAAATAGGAGAGGCCATTTCCAGTTTCAAACTTTCAGTATATTTGCACCAAGCAAAGTGTGCTGTGGTATGATAGTGCAAATGTAGAGAGGAGCGCCTTGTTCGGCTGGCTGGCTGGCCGGATGGCTGGCTGATTTGACGTGAGAGGAAAACACTGCTGGTTGGCTGATTGGCTGGCTGGCTGGCTGATTTGGCGTTAGAGGAAAACACTGTTGTGGCTGGCTGAATCTCCCAGCCGAACAAGGCAGAGGTGCCGTCTGAAATGCACTGTGAATGTCGGCGTGGGAGGCGTCAGGAGATGTAACTAGAAAGGCCGCGCAGCGTGGGAGGCGTCAGGAGATGTAACTAGAAAGGCCGCGCAGCGTTGCTATGCGTGACCTGTTTTTTAACTTTTATTTGTATTATATGAAACTTTGTATATTATTTTGTTGATGTTTTTTTTGAAAGAAGAGGTAAGATAGTTTATTAGGGAGGGCGGAGCGCAATTAGTGCATTACTTAATGTATTTTCGAAAACATGTTTTAATTAGTAGACGCATTATTTTTTTAGGATGTAGTGGTTATATTAAAATATGATACATTATTGTGGACGTAGCATGGGAAGCCATAGAAGAATGGTGATCGAATTGTATGTATAGTGTTGCTATTGTAGTAGTAACGATTGGAAAGTATTCTAGTTGGTGTAAATTTATTTAATACGTGGAATAAGAGTGTACGTAGTTTGATGTATTTTTTTTCAGGATTGTAACGTAGGTGGGATGAATATGCCAATTCGTTATCTTCGCATTATTTTTGTTCGGAGGTCAGTGCTGCAGTTTTTCCTATTTTTTTCTTTTTTTTCTTTTTTTTCTTTCACCCTTTTCCTTTTTCTATTTTCTTTTTCTCTCTCTCTTTTTCTCTCTTCTTTATTTCTCCCTTCCTATCCTCTCCCTCGTCCTCTCCCTCTCGATCTCCGCCGCCCTCTCCCCTCCGCCGCCCTCTCCCCCTCCCCAGCTTCCTCGGCCGCCCCCTCCCCCTCCTTGTGCCCTCCACCGCCTCCTCCAGGGCGAGCAGGGCCGCGCCGCCCCCTCACTCTTCCCTCCTCCCTGCTCCGTCCTCGGCAGGGAGCGCCGCACCTCCCTTCCTCCCTCCCCGGCCGCGCCGCCCCTCCTCCCTCCGCGGCCGCGAGCGGCACGCCGCCCCGGCCCGCCTCGCCCCTTCCTCTTCATCCGCGAGCGCGCGGCATCGAGTGGCCCACTCCTCCTTGCTCCCCATCCTCTCGACGGCCATGGCGGTGGCGGGGCCGGATCCGCGCAGGGCTTGCGGCGGTGGCAGCGTTGGAGGTAGTGGGGCTCTGTCCGGGTCCTCCGCCGCCCCTTCCTCTCTCTCTTCGGCCATGGCGTTGGCGCGCCGACAGGGCCGGGGCGGCGGGAGCTGCGCTTCCGCGGGTGCACAATGCGCCGACCGCTGGCGCCTGGCAGCCATGGCGGGTCTGCGCGGGGCCATGGCGGCGGTGGCAGCCTCGAGGGCGCCTGGACGCGGCCTTGGAGCTCCCGCACGGCAGGATCTGCGCGGGGCGCGGCGTCTCCTCTATGGATGGCAACGGGCACATTACCCGCGGGTAAGAAGCCTACAGACCCGTACCCGCGGGGCAATTCTCAAACCCGTACCCGCAACCTGCAACGGGTGAAAAACTATGCCCGTACCCGCTACCCGCGGGTACTGTATGCCCGCGGGTACACCCGCGTACCCGCCAGAATCATGCAAGCAATAATAATATCATCAATTCAAATGGAGCAAAACCATCAATCATGCAAATCAACATAGTAAAACATACAAGAACATGTTCATTAGTTCATGGCTACATCACACATAGTTCAACATTTAGGAGTACAAATCCAAATATGCATAGTTCAGCAAGCCAAAGTCTTAGGAATAAGCAGGATACATATCAGATATAGTGATAGAAGTGCACATAAATAACTTAACACAAATGGAACAGCAAGTTTTTAGGCTAATCCGAGTCAATCGAAGAGATGCATGGTTCATCCTTCATTTCTTCTTCAATATCTTCAAGGCAAGACCAAAATGTATCAATCTTTCCATCATCTTGACCTACAAAAGTTATTGTGTACATTACTAGCTGCAGCCATCAAGATCAAATAATTTGAATAAAAGAGCAATCTGATACAATATAAATGCACATTTATTTACCTTTCAGATTGTGACGAAACCAACTTTGAGTGCACATTAAGGCTTCCAACATTTTTGGAGTAAGGCGGCTACGATGCTCACTAAGAATCCTCCCACTAGTGCTAAAAGCTGATTCAGAAGCTACTGTGGTGATGGGAATTGCCAAAATATCACGAGCTATCAATCTCAAAGTGGGGAAACTAGTTCTAGCCACCTTCCACCAACCAAGGACATCAAAGTACTCATTTTCATCATGAGGAAGAGTTTCTTCATCCAAGTACCGATCTAACTCATTCTTTGCTTTAGCAAGACCTATAGTCTTCTTATCTGCAGTAAGTGTTTTGAATATGGACAGAACAGCAGCAGCGCTAACAGTAGAGGAAGAGGCCCCAAAAGATGATGTACCCACACCCTCACCATCAACTTGCTTATGGTAGTCACTCATCAATTTAGTTAGCAAATCATAACTCTTATGAACATATCTATCAGCTTCTTCCAAACCCAAAATAGCAATGTAACAGGCTTGCAGCATAGTCATCTTAAGGCGTGGATCAAGAATAACAGCAACAGCCATAAGACCTTGGATATCAGCCCAATACTTATCATATTTCTCTATCATGGCAGCAGACATATCCCTAATGATCTCATTTTGATCTTCTTTCCAAGAACTAATTTTAAGCTTGATCTCACACACTTTAGGGAAGAAGATATTAGCTGTCACATACTTTGTTCTAGAAAATAATTCAGTGAGCTGATAGAACAATTCTAATTTTTCACAAACAATAGCTGCAAATTTCCAATCATCTTTTGGTGGGCAAACAAATTGTGGCTCAAGGGTGTGCAAACGTTCAAAAACCTTCCTATAAGGTATAGCAGTACTAAGCATAATAAAGGTTGAGTTCCATCTAGTTTTGCAATCAAGAACCGATTTTTTCTTCACTTCAACCTTTTGTTGTTGAGCTGTTTTCACAAATTTTTCGTACCTCTTTGGTGTAGCAATCCAATAACCAATGCTTTCTCTGATCCTTGCAATAGATTTCTTGATCACGTCCAAGCCATCTTGTACAATGAGGTTGAGGATGTGTGCACAGCAACGCATATGCAAATATTGTCCCCTTTTCAGTGGCCGCAAACCTAAGATTTGTTTGCACTTTCTCACCAGGCTTCTTTCTATAAAGACAGATTTTCATATGAGTACGCAGATGGTTTGTACCATTTCTTGTTGTAGCCGAAAGCTTCTTGTAACAATGTTTGCACCTTGCCTTCCAAACTCCATCATCATCACACACTCTTGTGAATTCGTTCCAAACTGGAGAAGTGAGCTTCCTCTGCGAGCCGCGAGAGCGACTAGTTGCAGGAGTCCCATCTTGCGGCACATCATCTGTTCCATCATCGATTGCTATGACTTCATCTTCATTAGTAGGGGCATTGGCAACTACTTCAAGAGGGATGGATGGTGGTGAGACTTGTTCAGGCTGGTTACTGCTGGACGGCGTTTCCATCACTATAAAAGCTAGCTGAAAACATCACAAAATAACTACAAATTAAATTCAGCATGTCATGGATGTTAAAAAAGACTATATTAAACAAAGTAAGCAAGCAGATCTGATAAATTTCCATGCATACTTGCATCTTTCCTTGCAAATCTGAGCATTTCGCATCTAGCATCGACATAACTACCAGTGCTACTACCTACTGAGTTCAGAACCAAAAGAGAAGGCAATACCTTGGCCATCACAAATAAAAAGCTATATTAAACAAAGTAACCAAGCAGATCTGATAATTTTTCATGCATACTTGCATCTATCCTTTCAAATCTAAGCTTTTTGCATCTAGCATCGACACCTACTGAGTTCAGAAATCAAAACCAATAGAGAAGGCAATACCTTGGAGATCCGTAGGGGCAGTGGACGGCGGACGCCGGTCATTGGGGCTCGGGCTCCGGCACTCCCTGCTCGGCTGCTCACCTCCTCCTCGTGAGTCGTGACCGAGCCTTGCTAGGGGGCCTGGGGTGGGCGAGCCGGCGAGCGCCCGAGGCCCCGAGCGGGACTGTGGGACCCGTTCGAGGGAGGGCTGGCGGTGCCGCGGCTTGGAGGAGTGGGCTCGCGATGGCGGCTTGGAGGAGCGCGGGAGCGGGCTCGCTGGCGGCGGCAGCAGGGGTCGGGGCGGCGGGGTCTCGCCGTCTCGGGGACTTGGGGACGGGGGACGGGAGCAGGGGGTGGGGTACTGGGGCAGCGGCGGCTGTGAAGGGGAGGCAGGGAGGGGAACGGCCGAACGGGAGATGGATTCGATGGAATGAGTGGAAACCCTATCGAACAAGTGATTATATATGAAAACCCTAGAACGAGTGGGGGTCCACGTGTCAGTTGATTTTGCGGGTTCGCGGGTTCGCGGGCACGGGTACAGCTTTTTCGAACCCGCGAAATTTTACCCATCGGGTTCAAGTGCAAACCCGCACCCGTACCCGCGGGTATAAATCCAAACCCGGATCCTCGCCCTAGCGGGTTTTTGCTCGCGGGCACGCGTGTAATTTGTACCCGTTGCCATCCATAGTCTCCTCCCTCCCGGCCGGCACCTCCCTCTCCGGCCATGGAGGTAGCGGTAGTGGCGGCACGAGGCCGCGCCACCCCAGCCCTCCTCCCTCCTCGGTTGTGAGTGCCGCGCCGCCCCGGTCCACCTCGCCCCCTTCCTCTCCATCCGCGAGCGCGCAGCCTCGAGCGGCCCGGACCTCACTGTGGCGGCGTGGCCTCGAGCTCGGCCTACGTGGCGCGGCGGCGTGGCCTCAAGCTCTGCCCACGCAGCCTCGAGCTCAGCGGGGCCACGGGCGACGGCGGCGGCGTACGGGCCTCGGCGTTTGGCCGCCCTTTCTCTCCCTTCTCTCCCTCTCCCTCTATCTCTCTCTCATGCGGCGGTCGGATCCGGCTCCGGGGAGCCGTGACCAGGCGGCCGGACCTCGGACCGGCTGCGGGCGCGCGCGGCGCCCTGTGGGGCGCGAGGAGCCGGCGGGGCGTGGCCTTGCCCAGCGGCGGCGAGGAGCGGGCCGCGGGGAGGATGGGCTCGGCCAGCCGCCGGCCGTTGGTCACCGGATGGATGGGCACGATTTTTTTTATGACGTGGCCACGCTCTCCTTCCTTCTTTTGGTGCGGAAATCGTATTGTAAGATTACTGCAGCATATTCCATCAATGCTTTAGTTGATCGGCGCTGGGAGGAAGCTTCACGATGCAATCTGGTTATGGTGGGACATATCGTGGATGGAATGAATTGGCCTCCTGTAAAACACGTGCATCATGTTAGGAGGGTGATATGCATTTAGGAGAGACGAGACGAGCATCACAGGGACTGCAGGCACAGTGGAGCGAGGTAGAGAGGTTCTGTTTGGATCAAAGGATTTTTGAAGTTTTCCTTTCCTTTGGAAATGAATCAGTCATGTGCGCTTGGAACACCGGAACACTGATTTCCGTTCCGGAGGAAAGGGTCCCGGCGCGTGCATTCTACGGGAAGAAATTGACCTCGAATCCGCGAGCGAGCGGGAGCCGGTCTAGATGTAGCGGCGCCATGGCCAGAGAAGGCGGAGGAAGGAGGGAGGTGGATCATACGTGGGTTCCACATGTCAGGTCAACATCAACGCTCAGTCAGCTTGACACGCTAGTGGATTTGTTTCTGACACGCTTGCGGTTCAACAAGGGTAACAGTGACTTGGACATCATGTGAACCAATTAACAAATTTGGAAACCTAGATGTGCATTTTGGGAGTCTGTGAACCGGGATGACACTCACTGCCAAATTTAGGAGCCGACAGTGCATTTTACTCTATTAGCATCTTCTCCCGGTAGAAACTGAAATTAGTAC
Source organism: Panicum virgatum (assembly GCF_016808335.1). Classification (NCBI taxonomy): domain Eukaryota; kingdom Viridiplantae; phylum Streptophyta; class Magnoliopsida; order Poales; family Poaceae; genus Panicum; species Panicum virgatum. The sequence goes on from NC_053145.1 coordinate 48,058,561, forward strand.
ACTTGACATGTAGACAAAACAACAATACCAAAATGCACCGGTCTACTAGAATACTTGGTTTAAAAGGAAAATGCCGCTAAGTGGATTGGCAAAGGTAAAAATGATCCCCTTCTGCCACCGAAGGCATTCTAATATCCGTATGAAACATGAAAGTGATCGGGTGCTCTAGCCTAAGAGGGGGAGGGGGTGAATTAGGCACTAATAAAAACTTAGACCTATGGCTCCAACTAGTTTGCACAAAGCTTAAACTAAAACAAGCTATCTAGATGTGCAACTAGGTTGTTCTAGTGTAAAACCCCTATCCCAAAAGAGTTTAGCAACCTATAGCCTTTCCTATCAAGAAACTATTCTATGAAAGTAAAAGCATACAAATTACTAGAATGAAATGCGGAAGCTTAAAGAGCGGGATAGGAGATAGCAAACTCTTGACGCGGGTGTTTATCCCGTGGTTCGGTTAGCCACAAAGGCACACCTACATCCACGTTGTTGTAGCACTCACTAAGAGTATTGCTACTCGGCCACCAAGTCTCTTCCGTGAACACAATCACGGTCACCTTGGCCCCGGGTTCCACTAAGGAGCTTCTCCACAAAGGATGGGGGTCTCCACGTCCCCCGCACAAAGGTGTCGTCGCCGCTCCACACCAAGTCGGAGGGTCGATGACGTTGCCGGCGAGCTCCACGCTCCAAGGTGCCGGCGCACCAAGCTCTTATTTTGGTTCACTAATGAACCACAGCACAAAGGCTCTAAGCCTTGCAAACTCACTCACTAAGAGCTAATCCTTTACACAACACTCTCAAAGTGTGCTAAGGGCTAAGGATATGATCTTGATGCTTTTGTATGGCTTGGAGATGTTCTTGGGTGTGTGTGGGATGTCCAGCAACTCCAGCAATCTTCAAATGGCCGGGGTGAGGCGTATATATAGGCCACCAAGTCTTGTAGCCGTTGCTCCAACGGTTAGCTGAAAATCTGCGTACCACCGGAAGAATCGATGCCTCTTGGCGGGGTAGCGTCGGTTCATCCGGTCACTCATAACACGAAGTAGCCGTTGGACTCCTGACGGCTGACGCAGAGACCACCGGTTGAACCGATGCTTTGCACCGATGCCTCACCGGTTCAACCGGTGCTGAAGGAATCTTCTCCTGGACGCTGACGTCATTACACCGGTGGTATGCACCGATGCACCGTCGGTTGAACCGGTGCTGAAGAAACTTCTTCTGGGCACTTGACATCGTCTCTGGTACAAAGGACTGCCAATGCACCGATGCCCTTTTCTTGGACCGTCGGTTCAACCGGTGCCTAAAGGCTGACTTGGCTTCGATTCCATCCTGCACCAAAGTATCATGGCGTCGGTTCTTCCGACTACCACCGGATGCTCCGATGCCCTGGCGTCGGTTCTTCCGGTGCTCCTGAATCGAAGAGCTTTCAGGGCGCTGCCCTGAGACCCGCGAGGGGCGGCTCCCCCTCGACCCCCGTCCGCTAACCGGGTAGCGGAACCCCCGTAGGGGCAGTCCATCGGGCCTTGCTACGCCTATCTTCTCTTTCTCTTTGTCATCACTTGAACCTAAAAGCCTGAGAATGATCATCTTAACAATCATATTAGTCCAAGTGTTGTGTTGTCATTCGATCACCAAAATCACTCGAAATGGCATCAATGGTGCCATGTTCGTTACAAAACAACATCATCAGGATCACTCTACAGGTTTGTGCAAACACAATAAACAATTTTAAATCTCTTTATGTATGTATATTCTATAACATGAAGGTTGGATAGTATTAGCTAATTCCTATGATATATAGTAGTAAGGATCTTGAGTTTTGGACGGGCGACGCTGAACCATAAATATTAACTACCCAACCACCTGCCCTGATGCTTATTGCAAACCTATTATATATTCACCACATGGCAAGTCTCAACCTTGCCATTTGCTGAAAGATTTTAGAAGCCATCTGCAACATGCTCAGAGATGGGTTTGCGAGGCATCAGGAATGTAGCTATCAGAGTATAGTATACCAGCATATCGGGTGATCGTGCATCATGTACACTAGAAAAGAATGAATGTTTCCAGATTCACCAACATTGGGGTGTACCATATCTCGGATGAGCCGAGCAACAGAGCTTCACTATGTCAGAATCACTAATTGCAGACGCGGATAGAAGCATATTGGAGACGAAATCCTTTTCCGTCTGTAAATTTGTGTCACTGATGTGGTGTCATTGGAGACGCGATTTTACGCGTCTCCAATAATAATCATTGGAGACGCGGTTTTACGCGTCTGCAATAACAATATTGGAGACGCGGCTTTATCTAGACGCGTCTCTGGTAATGCTTATTCGAGACGCATTTTTCTCAAAAGACGTCTCCTTTATAGGGATATCCCAGACGGGGTTATATAAACCGTGTCTCCTTTAAATAAAAATGGAGACACCAGTATTACTCAGATGCGACTCTAATGAATTGATTAGAGACGCGTTTGAGTATAGACGCGTCTCCTTAAAACAAATAGCCTAGACGCATTTATGTTTAGACGTGTCTTTGTTTGCTCACAGGTTTAGCAGCTAGCTAGCACAGGTCATTGGCAGAACATGCATTAGAACTGAAACATAGGTTCATCATCTTGCATAGTACACCACCACATAATTGGCCGAACATACATTAGCACAGATACACATCATCATCATCATCATACATAGTACAAGAACAGCACATCATGTTCATCATCAACATCTTGCCCAAGATCAAACTTAATACATACACAAGAACATCAGAATCTGGTTTCATATCCTGCAGGTTTCATATTCTGCAGGCCCTTGGTTCATCTTTCATAGTACAATTGACATTTTTTGTTCAAATATAATTAAGACCTAGATTGTCGCAATGAAACTCTCCTTTCGGGTTGATCACCTGGGACATTATGAAGGAGGCAATCCTTTCTCGAATCTTGACCATTACATCTTGGTCGATGGGATTTTTCATCACTTCAAAATCCTGTGTATTTCAGTTAAATATTTTTAGAACAAGGCACAAATAAAGCAGAAGGATAAAGTTGATTTGTACATGCAAAAACTAAATGTAGAACAAAAAATCATTGAGAAAAGTTGATTTGTACCAAAGAATTATCCAGTCCTAGTATTTCCATTGCTTCTAGCATGTGATATGCTGTGTAGAAACCACAGGTATTACCAGCAGATTGCTGGTGGCACTGGCAACAATTAGATAAAAATACAAATATTAATTTATTGGAGAATGAACAAGTCAATGCACAAAAAATCACCAAGACACTTAATCCCTTATATACGTTTGGTCTTAACATGCACTTACCGGGAACTTGGAGACATGTGTCAAGCTCTTACTTCTCTTCCCCCTGACTGGGTATGAATGAAATGCCCTACAAGCATGTAAATTGAAAATTGTTTATGCTAAGTTATTCATCACTGTTCAAAGTTTACTTATAAAATATGGTGATGGTTAGGAACAAAGTACTCACTCATCAATTACTTCTTTCAACAAGGTATGATCATGTGCCTTGGACCTGAGAGAATCGAAGCACAAAACCTTGCTCCATTTTGGAATAATTACCACTAAAATCCCGTGGCCACCGGGGTTATGTGGAAACATAATTATCTCCTTCTTAGCATAATGATTGAGGGCCCTTCCCAAATAATCCACCACATAAGATTTGTCAGATGTTATGTTTGACAGGGACATTAGCTCAGGATCAAGAAAGCCCACAGGTATGGCCTTTGACTTAGTTTCTTGAAGCAGAGATCTAAAAAATTAAAACCAATGTCAAGCAAACATACGGAATGAAGCAGTAAAACTATACATTACCCTAACTAGTGCTATATGCTGGTGTCAAAGATAGTAGGGGAATTGAAACTTACAATGTGAAGCAACGCAGAAGTGACACATCTAATGCTGACGCCTGTACTTGACCACAATGCCATTTTTCTTATTTCCCTGACAACCTTTCATGTAGTAAGTGTGGAGTTCAACTGTGAAAGGTTCAGCGACAAGTAGTTCTTCCTCTGTTAGAATAGCTTGTCCATAAGTGAATTTGGGGTGTGCTTTGGTCCATACATTTGATGGTTGTTTCTTGGATTCCTTGGCAGCAGTAGAAGCTGCCTTCTTCTTCTCACCAGCAGAGGCCTTCTTCTTCTCACCAACAGAGGCCTTCCCAGCAGCAGCACTAGCAGCAGCAGCTTTCATCTTCTCAGAAGCAGCAGAAGCATTCTCAGCGGCAGCAGTGTTCTTCTTCCCAGCAGCAGTAGCAGTTTTCTTCTTCTCAGATGCAGCAGAAGCATTCTCAACAGCAGCATTCTTGTCAACAGCAGCAGCAGCAGCAGCCTTCTTGTCAGGCTCAGCAGCAGCCGCCTTCTTGTCAGCAGCAGCAGCCGCCGCCTTAGGCTGGCTGCTTTTGGATGGCTTCTCAGCAGCAGCAGCCGCCGCCGCCTTAGGCTGGCTGCTTTTGGATGGCTTCTCAGTAGTAGCAGCACTCTTGGCACCAGATGCACTCCTAGCAATGTCCTTGCTTTGATCCTTTGAAGGAATTAAGGATGTACTCTTGGCAGCAGATGCATCCTTTTGCATATGTTAAACAATTATGCTAGCCTTGAACATCGAAACAGGAAAGCTAACTAACATGGCTCCTATGCAAGCCATCCTATGATCACTAACCTAATTGAAACATCCAAACTGGAAAGCTAACTAACATGGCTCCTATGCAAGCCATGAAATTGCACTGATACATCCACTCTAATACTAGAATAAATTAACATCCAGTGATGAACCATATAACTGAAATACCAAAAAGTACTAAACTAAATTTGCTCCTAAATTTGCTCGAGGATGGTACCAATTCACGGGGTTAGGGTTAATTAAATCAGTTTGACAGAAATTGAAGTTACAACTTGGCCCCCTCCAATTAACCCTAGACTAGCAGAGAGAGAAGGAATGGTGCCACTGACCTATATGAGCACGTTGATGAAGTAGTTGGTGGCCGGCTGCTCTATGCCGCCGCCATGAACGCCTGCACATCCGCGTGGAGATGGAGCACTGTCTTCCTGCTCGATGGAGGAGAGGGTCGAGGGCGGCGCTTCCTGGTAGGCCTGCCTGCGGCTGCGTGCTCGATGGCGGGCGCAGTAGGGAGGAGAGGGTCGCCGGCGGCGGTCACAGTAGGGAGGAGAGGGCCTAGATCCGGCCGGGCGGGTGCAAGAGGAGCGGCAGGCGGGATGGGAGGGGAGGAGCGGCGCTGTCGGGATGGGAGGGGAGGAGCGGCGTGTCGGTGTGTCGGGATGGGATGGAAACCCTAGCTCTTTTGGGCCTCGCCGGCCCACGAAAATAGCAAAATTATGGAAAAAAAAGGTCCCTCTGAAGGGACTCAAACTCACGACCACAGACTTAAGATAGCGCGGCCAAACCATTGAAGTATGCTAGAATTCAATTCAGTGATTAATGATGTGCCACTGTGTAGAACCTGCTGGATGTTGTATGTAATCATCCTGCTTCCGGCCCTCCATGTGCCAACGCAATAGCTGCGCATCCTTTCTTGATGCAAACAAACGCCTCAAGCGAGGAATCAAAGGGAAATACCAGGCCACTTTTTGAGGAGCTCCATGCCTCCTTACCTCATCACCACTAGACCTGGGCAAACGTCGGGTCGGGTCGGGTTCGGGTCGGGTCAAGGCCGGGTCACGGGGCGCATAGGACGGCCTGCGCCCGACCCGTACCTATCACCGGGTCGGGTCGGGTTGGCCCGTGCACCCTGCGCGGGCATGTCGGGTCGGGTTTTTTTCGGGTTGGGTCGGGTTTTTTGGCCTTTGGGTCGGGTTTTTCGGGTTGGGTCGGGTTTTGGGTCAAAAATCACGGCCCGTGCCCGGCCCGTTGATTGTTGCGGGTCAAAAAATACGGCCCGCGCCCACCCGCCACGTAGCTCGGGTCGGGTCGGGTCTGGTTTTTTTCGGGCGGGTTGGGTCGGGTTGTTCGGGTCGGGTGACCCATGCCCAGGTCTAATCACCACCATCATTTCTTCGCTTATATCGAGACATTTGACACTTTGGGCATTCAGTGTCATTAGCATGGTCGCCACGAAATAGAATGCAGTCGTTCTTACAAGCATGTATCTTCTCGACCTCCAATCCCAAAGGGCAAATGTTTTGCTTGGCCTCATAGGTTGTCTTAGGTATCTCATTCCCTTCTGGCAACATGTCCCTTAGCAGGTCCAACAGAGCCTTGAAACCCCGATCAGTCATATGGTGGGTTGCCTTCAGTTAGAGAAGTTTGAGTGATGCGAAGAGTTTCGTGTACTTCCCTTTGCAGCCCGGATAGAGTGGTGTCTTCATGTCTATCACCAACTTTTCAGTTTCTCAAACTCCAAAATAGTATGCCCATCATACCCCATGGCATCACGCACCATCTCCTCCAATTGATCAGCCACATGGACATAGTTGTCACCGATTTGTATTAGGTCATCGTCACTAAGATCATTCACAACAGCCTGATTGTCAGAGTGTACTTCCTCCTCATCTTGACAAGCATAAAATTTTCCAGATTGTTCGTTACAAGCGGTTTCTTGATGCATACGGTCGGCCTCAAGGTCTCGAACATTATAACCTTATTCTCCATGCATATTCCGACAAATGTAGTCATCCATGAAACCTCGAATGATCAAATGGGCATGGACATGAACTGAACTTGAGAACTGTATGTCATTCTCACAGTCAACACATGGACAACTTATGGCGGACTTGCCCTGCTTCAACTGATCTGTCTTTGCTGCATCTATGAATGACTTCAAACCAGTCAAGTACTCACCACATGTGCGGTTCTTAAGGTACATCCACGTCCGGTCTGCCATCTACATATTCGAGCATGATAAAATTAAAATTTTCCATGAAGCTATCCATGAATAATTAAAACAGTACATGTATCAATGAAGTTATGCATGAATTAAAAAATTAATTCACCTTGGGGCAAGGTATATATGCAGTGGGCGTGGCGTGGGCGTGTGCGAGGTGAGGCTAATTTAATGGCTACAAACTACAACAACAAAATATAGTTAGATGTATATATTAAGACACAATGTAAATTTGAATTATTTTGTGCATGAACAATTCAAAAAAGTCACCTTTTTGGTCGGGGAGGAGAGGCCATAATGAAGCTCCCTCGATGCGCTGATCGTCAAGCTGGCTGAGGGAGCGAGCGAGGTCGGGGACCGTGAGCGGACGCAGAGGACGACGCAGAGGATGATGACGCCGTTCCCGACCCCAAGCCGGCGGCAAAACGCGGCCACAAGAGCACGCGCGCGGAGCTGCTCCTGGCCGGCTGCAACGACGACGATAGTGCCCTCGGCGCTTCGGCCAACGGCCGGCAGTTGCACGCAGGAGGGGGCAACAGCGGCGGCGACGCGGCCTGCGGCCGCCGGGCCGGGAAGATGTACGCACGTGCGCGGGGGTCCGCTAGCTGGCTATCTAGAGGGCACGAGCACGCTATCGAGCACGACCAGCACCAGCGTAGGGCGTGGGTGTACTCCGGGAGGTCGCCAGCCGGCCAACAGGCCGTCGGCCCCGCGCCCGGCCAATCACCGACCGCGCGAGAGAGCGCCACGACCTTGATTACAGGCCGGCTCACTAGCTCCAACTGATAAGAGTGGAGACGGGGCTTCTCAAAACGCGTCACTAGATGTGCTATTCTTGCAGACGCGTGTCAACCAAACGCGTCTCCTATTGGACGCTAATATTGGAGACGCGTCTTAGTGGAAACGAGTCTCCTTTATCACCAATAACCGAGACACGTGTTGTTGTGCAGCGTCTCGAATAAATCGCAGACGCTGGTTGTTTATACGCGTCTCGGATGACTTGTCATTGGAGACGCGTTTTGTTTTTCGAGTGCCTAGGAAAACATATTGGAGACGCGTTTTATAAAGACGCGTCTAGGAATTTGTTTTGGAGACGCTTCCGAAAATATGCGTCTCCAATTAGAGTGTCTTCTTTGATCGTTTCTTACATAGTGCTTCTTGGGCATCAAGGCCGGAGGTGCCTGGACCTCGGAGAGAGCTGGCTTTAGTGAAGAGATGATGCACGCTACGCTCTAGGAGTACATGACAGCTGTTAATTCACCTACCTGCTTGTATTTTTTCCCCATGAATCCCATCTCTTAAACTGATCAACCTTCTATAATTGTTTACTGTTGTTTCCTAATAATGGACTTAGCCCTTAGTTGGATTATTGATGTGGTTTCATGGAAAATAACTAGTGATTGGTAGAGCTCAAGCTGAGACAAACCATATATAATCGGCATAAACCTTTACTGACTAATACTACTTTAAGGTGTTTAAGGCGGTGTATGTGGCATCTATATAAATATTTACCAATGGTTGCAATTGGTTGCCAGTTAACCGACTGAGTGTTTGTTGGGCTCTAGAAAAACACGGCATACCTATATGATGGCTAACAATCTGTTAAGATTATTATTGCCAACTGACCTCGCCGACCACCTAACTGTCCAATAGCAACTATTCATATGGATCAAGAAAATCACAACTAATAATTGGGAAGTACTGGTCTTTGTTATTAGTGCCCAAACATTCATTATGGGACACATCAACCAAACAAACATTGATTCATTCGTATTTGAGCACGTCCAATGCAATGTCGCATTGAACAGTAAATGCAGATAGAATTGCCAACTGACCCGTTGCTCTACAGAACAAGAATCACCAACTAACGGCGATAATGTTTATCGGCGATGGTAAATTTTTAGAATTCACTAATTTGGTGTTGTGGTATAGTGAAGAAGGTAGAGCAGAGTCCCTCCCACACTCTTAAGAGGTTGCCAAGACTTGAATCCAGAGTAGTAGTGCTGCCAGAAATCAATATGAATAGAGCCAGATTGATTTTTGAAATGGGATATAGAATGGAGCCAAATCAAGAAGCCTGCCACGTGGCGGCAATCGATGCCATGTGTGCACAGCAGAAGCTTTGCATGCCGTCTCCACCAAAATTTTCCCCTTGTTTCCCTAGTCGTCACAATAAGCTTAGAACTAACCAGACGAGTGACTGGTCATACGTCCTCGACGAAATTGCCTCCCTCGTTGAGCAGACAGATGCATGCGTTACTTACAGAGAAGTAGACTATCAAAATGACATTTAGGTTACACGGTTCACCCACTACCTAACTCGTTTCAACGACTTTTGCCACGGCCCCAAAGTTTTGAGCCGGTGAGCTCGCCGTGGCGCACATCGCGGCGTGCTGCGTGTCAGCCCCGCCACCGGCCACCCTCGTGCCACGCGCCGCCCCGCCCTGCATCGACGAGCGAGCCACGGCAAGCTGCGCCCATCCCGCGACCGCGCACAGGCTCGTCAACGCCACGCGCCGGCCGTCAAGCGTGATTCATCCCCCTTCCCGGCCTTCCACGGCGTTCGTGCCGTCCCGGTCCTTATCCTCGCGCCCAGCCTCTCCTCTTCCTCCTGCAGTTCGAGCAGAGCAGAGCCGCCCTGCCATTGCCGCCGCCACCCCAAGCTCTGCTTGCCGCGGCCGCCGTCGATTCGTCGTCTCCGGTCGCCCTCTCCTCGATTCCTCGCAGGGGGAGATTCCCCTCGTCGTCCTCGACCCGTTCCCCTCCTCACCCGGCTCCCTCCCCTTCCGCAGGGCCTCCCCGGCAGAGCTCGCCGTCCGCCGCCGCCCGCCGCCGTCGCACCGCCTCCCCGTCGCTTCTCCTCGCCGTCCGCTTGCGGGGTGAGCATCGCCTCACACTAGACCACGCCGTGCTCGCGCCCCCGGTCCCTCTCCGGCCCTACCTCGCCGGCGCCGCCGCCGTCGCCCTGCGCGGGTCAAGGCCCCTGGCCTCGCCTTGACCCAGCCTGGGAGGGCCACCGATCATGGGGCCCACCTATCGGCCTCTGGGCTGGCCAGATCCGGGTGGATCTAGCAATTTAGCTAGGGTTTTGTGATGTTTATTATATCTGCAATCTTGAAAAATGCGTAGAAATTTGTGTATAGCTCCGAAATTTATGAAACTTATTTTGTTGGGTTCGTATCACTGAGATTTACTTAGGAAAAATGTTGTTTTGTATGTTTCCTTGCTGTTTGTTAGGGTTTTAGTGTGTTTTCGTTTGTTCTGTCCGAAAATGAGTTAATGCAGAACTTTTGACTGGAAAGTGGCAAAATGGTGAAACTAGTTTTGTTAGCTTTGTTTTCTTGCCTAGTATCTATGATAATTTTCTTAGATTTATTTGGTTAATTTTGCATGCCTTTTCTAATTTATCTTATTTTGAATAGCTGAAACTTAATATATATTTATTATTAATTATAGGAAAATGCTTTTGCTACAAAACCAATTTTCATGAGTCCCTTGCAATGTCCTCTGCATGCTCAAATTATTTCATGATTTATGCTTGTTGTTTAGTTCATTTCTTAATTCTTGCATCGCATTCATGCATTCTAGTGACCGAACCATCGGAGGTCGAACCCGTGGAGCCCGCCGAGTCCGTTGAGTCTGAACCCGGAATCCAGTTCGCGGCCGAGCCCGAAGTTAACCAAGGCAAGTAGCTAAGCATGAATCCTTGCTCCTATTTAAGCTAATTTAATTAGTTATCTCACCGGGTAATGTTGGGTTATATATAGTATGTATGTATTGTATTCTTGTACCTGCTTTCATGCATTATCTTTCCTTGAATTGTTATCCATGTCCTTGTCACTTGTTAGTCAGTTAATTACTTAACTTGACTAGATGCTTAGCCCTGCTTAGAATACTTATATTGCTCGCTAGACAGGAATAGTTTGTAGGATCACATCTACCGGTTACCCTTGATCGCACTGATTCGATTTGGTTGTTAAGGGTTTGGTAGTATCAAGATTCGAGCGGAATGATAGGGCCTAGAGAATGAAGTCACATGGGCATAGTCCGCTTGGATCGTTTAAGGACCGTATGTGGATGACGTCGGCTTTGAGCACCTTTCTGTGCTACCACATATCCAAATAATAGTACGGATGAGCCAATTACCTCCTTTGACTTATCATTGAGGCCCGGTCCCAAATGCGTGGCCAACGGGCTATGCAGGGAGGCTTAGGGGTGCCCCCGGGTGGACTGGAGCTATGTGTAGGAAAGTTTAGAGGTATCCCCGGTGGACCGAAGTTACTCCACGCGCAAGCTGGGCATACCCTCAATGATTGAGCCTCGTTGGGAACGGTTGACGCGAGTACCCCCTCATCTAATTTAGCTGGTTGGGTGAGTCGCATGGTCCTTGCATCCTGTGGGTAAAGTAGTACACCCTTGTAAGGTTTAAATTAATTCGAATTGCCGCGCTCTCGGTTATGAGCAAGCTCTTTGTCTGTTGAACTCTTCGTAGAAAGCTCGGTTCAGTTGGAAATGGTTCATGTCGCTTCTAGAATCAATTGTATTTCATATTATGCTCTTAATCAACTAAAACTTTTGGAGTTTGAGCAAGAATAATTAATCTTGCTAGGTGATAGTTTAGAGAGCTCTGGCTGTGCAATATTTACTTAACCCTAAAGTTTTCATTTGAGCCTTTGCATAATCCTTGCTTATTTAATCGCGTAAATCTTGCGAGTACCTTTTCTACTCAGGTTGCTTTCTAAACCTAGTTGCAGTTGAGCCGGAAGTGGTGTACGGCCACTTCTACCCCGCTGATCCCAATGCGGGGGGGGGGGAATGGGTCGTTGCAACTGTGGTGATGTCCTTGAGCAAGGCATCATTATCTTAGTAGGTCTTTATCATAGTTGAGCTCCGTGAGAGCATGTAAATTCAATAAACTTTAAGTTTCTGTTTAATATAGATTTCGTGAGCCCAATGCTTGTGCTGGAAGTTAGTTTGAACCCACCTATATTGAACTTGTAATATTAAGTGTGTAAAACTGCTCTTTGTGGTTGTAGAGAGATAGCGAGAGGGGGAAACACCGCACACCCATTGTGGGGGGGTGACCTTTCATATATATAGCCGAGACAGCTTGATGTACAAGTAAGAGTCAAGTAGACTTAGAGTACAAGACAAGTCAGCTATACATATCTCTAATACCCACCCGCAGTCTGAGCGGGAGGATCCCAGATGCAAAGACTGGACCTAAAATCAGTAAATAACTGTACAGGCAAGCCTTTGGTCATAATATCTGCGAACTGGCGAGACGACGGAACGCGTAGCACACGAACCTGCCCCAAAGGCACCTGGTCGCAGACGAAGTGAATATCGATCTCTATATGCTTCGTGCGCCGATGATGTACTGGATTTGATGTCAGGTATACAGAACTGACATTATCACAGTAGACAATCGTCGCCGAAGACAGAGGCGCATGAAGCTCCTGAAGAAGCTGCCGAAGCCAGCAGGTCTCAGCCACAGCGTGCGCCACAGCACGATACTCAGCCTCCGTACTCGAACGAGAGACAGTAGTCTGTCGTTTGGAGGACCAAGACACTAGGTTGTCGCCGAGGAAGACACAGTAGCCCGAAGTAGATCGCCGAGAGTCTGGACAGCCGGCCCAGTCTGCATCTGAGTATGCAGTGAGGGAGGAAACTGGACCAGCACCGATGTGCAAGCCAGTAGACAGCGTACCCTTCACATATCGCAAGATCCGCTTGAGCAACACTAGATGAGGCTCCCGTGGATCGTGCATGAAGAGGCACACCTGCTGAACAGCTTAGGCGAGGTCGGGGCGCGTTAGTGTCAAGTACTGAAGGGCACCAGCCAGACTTCGATACTGGGTGGCGTCGGCCACCGGAGCTCCATCTGTGGCCAACAGCTTGGCACGAGTGTCCACTGGTGTCAACGTGGAGTGACACTCGGCCATGCCGGCACGCTGGAGGAGATCCACCGCATACTGTCGCTGAGACAGAAAGAGGCCATCCGACAGCATGTGACCGAAATCCTGAGGAAGTGATGGAGATCCCCGAGATCGATCATGGCGAATTCGGAGTGGAGTAGCCCTGTTAGCCGGCGAAGAAGATCCGTCGAGGACGCCGTCAAGATGATGTCGTCGACGTAGAGCAACAATTAAGCAGTGGTAGCACCCTCTTTGTAAACAAAGAGAGACGTATCTGTAGCCGAGGCTGCGAAGCCAAGGCCACAAATGTATGTGGCGAAACGCTGGTACCACGCTCGAGGTGCCTGCTTGAGCCCATATAAGGACTTCTGCAAAAAACAGACATGATCAGGTGCAGTGGGGTCGACGAAACCGGGCGGCTGCTGGCAGTAGACCGTCTTGTCCAAATGACCATGAAGAAAAGCGTTCTTCACGTCCAGCTGGTGTATAGGCCAAGTGCGAGAAGCGGCGATGCTGAGGACGACCCGAATAGTGGCCGGTTTGACAACCGGACTGAACGTCTCGTCGTAGTCGATGTCGTACTGCTGTGAGAACCCGCGAACGACCCATCTTGCTTTATGGCGAGCAAGAGAGCCGTCGGAGTTGTACTTGTGCTTGAAGATCCATTTGCCGGAGACGACGTTGGCACCAGGTGGTCGAGGAACTAGGCGCCAGGTGCCATTGTCAATCAGCGCCTTGTACTCGTCCTCCATCGCAGCATGCCAATTCGGATCGGCGAGGGCACTGCGGTAGTTAGCCGGAAGTGGAGAGGCGTGGACGGCAGAGTACGTCAGACGATCAGCAGGCCCTGGAAGAGAGCTAGTTTGCGCCCTCATCACAACACGACGAGGTGGATCCGGGGCGGGCACGGAACAACCACCCGGGGCGAGGACTGGAGAGCCCACGCCTGAGGGATCGGGGACAGTGAGGTAGTCGTGGACGATCGTCGAGGCAGCAGCGGACCGTTGATGTGCGCTAGAGGCGGGCGATGATTGTAGACGAAACGGAACTCGCGTCCCGCAGGGTGCGGCTGGGGCGCAGCCGCGGTCGGAGCAGGAGCCGGTGAACGACCGGCGGCCAGGGCCGGCGTAGGAGCGGGCGAAGGGGCCGGTCTAGGGATCGGCGGAGGCCCGCCAATGGCTGCCACAGTCGAGAGAATAGGACCGCACCAGAGAATGGCGGGGTCATCCTCTAGGGGGTCAACCAGATCCCGCCCAGCGACAGGAGCCTGGGAGGGCTCGCTGGTGGCAGGAGGCGAGGGAGAGACGTGACGACGATCCTGCAGGAGAAAATCAAGAGCCTCCGCAGACGACTTTGTAGCCGAAAACGGAAAATTAGTCTCATCAAAAATCACATGACGGAAGACGATCACACGTCTGGTCGAGAGATCGAGGCAGTGGTAGCCCTTTTGGGAGGAGGGATAACCGATGAACACGCAAACAGAAGAGCGTGGAGCAAGTTTGTGAGGTGTCGTGGCACTAAGGTTTGGGTAGCACAGGCAGCCAAAAACTCGAAGAGAGGAATAGTCTGGCATAGAGCGATGCAGGAGATGATGTGGTATACCGTTACTGATGGTTGAGGAGGGCCGCCTATTGAGCAGGAAAACGGCGATCGCCAGTGCCTCCATCCAGTAGGCGGGAGGCATAGAAGCATGAAACAAGAGGGTGCGCACCATGTTGTTGAGTGTGCGCAACATCCGTTCAGCCTTGCCATTCTGTGCAGAGGTATAGGGGCACGAGGTGCGAAGCAAGACACCGCGACTAGCAAGGAAGGTAGAAGTGGCGTTGTTGATGAACTCGGTGCCGTTGTCCGCCTGAAAACACTTGACAGACAAGCTGAACTGGGTATGAGCATAAGCAACAAACTCAACAATATGCCTGTGGACCTCAGATTTATGCCGAAGAGGAAAAGCCCAACAGTAATGTGTGAAATCATCAACCATCACAAGATAGTACTTAAAACCTGATATGCTAAGCACCGGTGATGTCCAGACATCGTAATGAACGAGTTCAAAGGGGGCAGAAGTGCTAGATGATGAACAAGTAAAGGGCAGACACATGTGTTTGCCGAGCTGGCAAGCATGACAAAGACCACGTGTTGCATTATTACATGAAATAGCTGAAATTTTATTAAGTTCACTAATGGCGGCTGGTGCAGGATGACCAAGACGTGAGTGCCACAGCGAGGACGAAGCAGAGGCGATGTGACAGGCGGCTGCAGAGGAGCTGGCGTGGGCGGGTGGAATGGTGTAGAGATCCCCGCCACTATTGCAGCGAAGAATCACGGTCTTGGTCTTCAGATCCTTAATAGAGAAGCCAAAAGCGTCAAACTCAACGGAACAGTTATTATCGCGAGTAAGCTGTTGAACAGATAACATGTTACGAACAAGATGCAGAGCGATAAGAACATTATTGAGTTGAAAAAGATAATCAGCTATAGGAATACTGGAAGTGCCACGACAAGAAATTGGTATGGAATTTCCATTGCCGACTGTGATGAAGGACGGCGAATGGGAAAGACGGGATAGAAGTATACTGTCGTTGGAGGACATATGAGATGTCGCTCCAGTGTCGAGGACCCAAGGGCTGTTGCGCTGCTTCGCTATCTGGTTGAGGGCGGCGATGAGACCGGCCTGGTCCCATGCGCCCATCATGGAAGGGCCTGGTGCAGGGTAGCCGGCGGGCGCTGGCGCAGGAGTCGACACCTGCGGCAGCGCGAAGGCGGTGTGAGCCTGAGGGAAGTGCGCCATGGGAGGGTTCCACTGTTGCTGTGGGCCCCAGGCCCACGGGTTGAAGCAGACCCATGGGCCGGCGGGCTGGGGTTCGCCGCGCGCTCCTCCTTGGGAACCCTGGCCCGTCTGCTGTTGCTGCTGCTTGCGGCCGCCGCCGCCGCGGGGCTGCGAAGCAGGCGAGGACGTTGAGCGGCAGGACGCAGAGGTGCAGCCTGCTGTCGTGGAGGCAGTAAGGGCAGTGTTGGAGGCGACCTTTTTGTCATTGGCAAGGCAAAGTTCCTTCAGGCGAAGCATGTTCACTGCCTCGGTGAAGGTCGGTAGTGGCCTCGTGTTGGCGATGATGTCGGCAGTGTTAGCGAGGCGTGGGTTGATGCCGTTCAGCAGATTGAGCACCAGTTGGCGATCCAGGATGGGGTGGCCGATATTGCGAAGAGCGTCGCAGTCTGCTTCAGCTGTGAGGCGTAAGCCTCGATGGGAAGGTCGCTCTGAGACAAGGAGGCGAACTCCTGGTTCAGGATGACGGCACGCGGCTCCTGGTTCGCCTGGAGCAGATCACGAATGGCCGTGTAGAGAGCACGGGCGGTCTGATCTGGCGCCATGGCGAGGTCAAGAACCTCATCGGAGACGAAGCCGTACATCCAGCTGCGCACACAAGCGTCCGGCTGATTCCAGGTGGGATCAGTCGGACGGGACGTGATGGTGCCGTCGATGTGTCCTAGAAGGCCAAACTTGCCTCACATGGCGGTGAAGAAGGTGTACCACTTGTTGTAGTTTGGCAGCCGGAGGTCGAGCTCAATGGGGACGTGGGTCTTGACGTTGACGGAGGCGTACGGGTTGATGAAGACCGGGAGGACGGAGTCGGAGGAGCCGGGCGTCGTGCCGATGCCAGAGCTAGGGCTGGACGCCGACGAGGTGGACGAATCCGTCGACATGGCGCCGAATCAGATTGATCGGCACTAGGGGCGGCGCGGCCAGGGAAGCGGCGCGGCGTAGGGACAGCGTGGCCAGGGGGCGGCGCGGCCAAGGAGGCGGCACCTGGGGCGGCGCAGCCAGGGAGATGGCGCGGCCGGGTGGGGTGGTGGCCGTGCGGACCGGGTGGCGGCACACGGGAATTAGGGCAGCGGAGGGGTTGGGAGCCAGGGAATTAGGGCCCGGACTCTTGATACCATGTAGAGAGATAGTGAGAGGGGGAAACACCACACACCCATTGTGGGGGGTGACCTTTCATATATATAGCCGAGACGGCTTGATGTACAAGTAAGAGTCAAGTAGACTTAGAGTATAAGACAAGTCAGACTTAGAGTACAAGACAAGTCAGCTATACATATCTCTAATAGTGGTTCTGTGGCGATGTATCTGATTGTAAACGGTATGTGCATATGCTGGATCCTGGGTGTATGTTGGAGCACATACCGGGACTACCGGATTTGATGTTATTTTGGACAGATGACGTGTCGGTTATTCGTGTCTCTAGATGTGGGATAACACGTGGCACGCTCTCCAGCCAGCACGTGTTAACTTTCATCTTGGTGATAATGACCGGCGGTTCGTTTAAAATAGTATC
Organism: Panicum virgatum; assembly: GCF_016808335.1. Lineage (NCBI taxonomy): Eukaryota > Viridiplantae > Streptophyta > Magnoliopsida > Poales > Poaceae > Panicum > Panicum virgatum. The sequence continues at coordinate 48,075,669 of NC_053145.1, forward strand.
AAATTGGGCGGTTCTCACAACTTTCTTGCAGTACTCAGGCCCTGTTTGTTTCCATCAGCTTTTTTTAGCCCCTGTCATATTAAAAGGAATCTTATCATTTAGGAATATCAAATAAAATTTATTTATAAAACCTTTTTGACAGATGAGTGCTAATTTGCGAGACGAATCTAATGAGCCTAATTAATCCATGATTTGCTACAGCGGTGCTACAGTAACCATCCGATAATTTCGGTCATTATATTTGTCTCGTAATTTAGCCCCAGGGTTCTGTAGTTAGTTTTGTAATCAGATTTTATTTAATATTAATAAATATCAAGATTCTCTTGAATGTGACATAGTCTAAAGTTTAGCTCCTGGAACCAAACAACCCCTCAGTAATGAACTAGAGTTCAGTTTTGGTTTCTTCCTCTATGTTTGTTGGGCCATGCTTTTTATACTCCAATGTGTTTTGTATTTTTTTGTAAACTTTATAAGCTTCATCCTCGATTGCAGAAAGGCTCACAAAACTTGCCTCCTCGCAAACATATAAAATAAAAGACGAAAGAAGATGTACCGGATAGGTCGATCTATTCAAGCTGAACAGAGCACTCTCCAGGCTGCACAGGATTAGGATGCATCAGAAATGTTTAGCGCTTCTCCTGCTCTCCTCTGCACGCACCATTTTCTACGCCGAAGGAGAGCGCTTCTACGCAACCCTTCTCGAGAGCAGATGTGTCACGGAGACGAGGCCTGGTGACAAGGACAGGGAGAAGAGGTAGTCGAGGCTATCTGAAGGATCGTACTAGGCTATGGAGTCCGTGGCTCTGATGCACCCAAGAGTGGCGTACTGTACACCGTTTTTCTGTCTGACCGTGTTTCAGCAAGGCACAAACAGACTCTAATAATCTTCTCGTTCCATCCTTCATTTTTCTCGAGTTACTAGCCATCAGGCCATGACGGCTGGCTTCACCAATGTAATTTATCACAGGTGCAGTGTTAGGTTGTTGCCATTATTTCATCACATGTATTCGACACTCTTTTGCAACAAGTAGTTAATCCGGAGAACCCTCTGATGCTCCGATTTCTCTCCCCTTATTATTCAACATGTTGTATATATTTAGTTGAGCTGTTTATAAGCTGCTCCTGCCTCAACTGCAGAGAATTCTCCTGAAGCTTATTGCTCCATCACAGTTGTCTTCTAGCCCAACGAAGGCAAGAAATACAAACATACAAGACGTGATAGGATTAGGATGCCTCGGCCATGTCCACTCAGAAGTGCTCTGTAGCGATGTGTAGGATTAGGATGCACCAGGATCGTGACTATCTGTGACTATCTGTCAATGGAAGCAGAGCAAGACTCTGCTGTCAGGGCTAAATCCAGACGTAGCACTGCGATCTCAGCGGACGTCAAGCCCACATGCGGATTCAGCTGAGAAAACCCACGGCACTGTGCAGGTGACCACCCTGTGTCGGCTAGGCTTAGTGTCGGCACGCGACAAGTACTGCTGCAGGGTGTCTGTATATGGTAATCTATTTCCTCCCAAATTGTTTCGTCGATTATATTTCAAACTCACTGTTTCCTAGCCAGGATTTGAGACCAGGTTCTGTTACTCTGTTGCGTGTTTGGATTGTTCCAAGACAAAAGAAAACTTAGAAGGAAAAAACATACCCCATACGCGGGTTCAACTGTTTGCTTCTGTATTTGGACCACAGATCTTCATGAACAATAACTCATACTGCAGCAAGCTTTGATAATGTTCTGATTCTTTCTTATTCTTTTTCTTCAAGAAAATAGCAATTCGGCTATGCCTTATGTTATTTATCACTTCACGCTAAAGGCTCCCTTCAGCCTTTTCTGTTATGTTCTCATTAGTTCGTCGCCTCATTTTATCGCATGCCATCAGCATCCTTTTGCGGTCACTAGTTAAATAGAGTACCACTATCCTCATTCCATGTGATCTCTTTCTTATTAGCTATACTAGAATTTGAAAATGAAAATATCAAAAAGCTTACTTTGACAATAATTTCTCTTACACGAATATATATATATATTGATATAACTTTCATACACAAAACAAATAGGCATATAGTTTTATTAATTGTTAGTCCAGATTTATAAGTTTGGAATTTTCAAAACCTAACAAGCCCTAAAAAAGGCACGGAGGGAGTAGAGAAGTAATAATAACATAAGCTACCCTTTTGTATTCATCTGCTGAACCACTGGTAGTAGTCATTGTAAAGCTACCACTGCAAATTTTAGTATGGATCATCAAAATTATAGCGCGCGCACACACAAAGGCAAACATATATAAGTCAGCCAAAGTAGGTCCAATATATGTCGCGCTCTAGAAACCATAGCTGGAAGCATTAAACTTCCTGCCTCTCTTCAAGTTCAACAATGCCATCTGAGCCTTCACTCTTCCACCTCTACTAACTCCAAGTGTCTCCTAAATTTAGAACTCTTTCACTCCAGCTGTGTATGACTTTTAAGTACTCCATCTTCATGGTCATCGATGGTCGGTCTCCTCTTCTTCCCATAATCCTCGGACACTCAACCTTACTTTCAAATTCGGTAACACAGCCCACAACTTGGTATAGACTTAGGAGGCATCGAGAATACATTTACCATACAAAGATGAAATAAGCCTGCCATTTTCCAGGGTGTCCCAAAGCACATCAACCCGACAAAAATGGTGGCCTTGGCTAGAAGTCGAATACCGCAACTTCTAGGATTCGAGTCCATTTATTATATTTTGTAAGCCTATGGCTATCTATCAGGGGAAAACGAGGCTCTCGCGAGCTAAGCGGCTAGCAGAGCGTGAGCATGCTTTTAGGCGGCCAGCCCAGGTTCGGGTCTCGCTACCTCCTTCTTAGTGCAATGCGGGGTGCCTGTCTGCCTCTTCCCGTCGTGTGTTTTTTTTTTCTATCAGGAAAAACAAGTAAGTGGTTCATCCATGAATTCTCATTACTGTCACTCCATTTTCATGATGCATTATCATTTGGGGCATTTCATTACATTCTGGAGTTCGACAAATAGATGAGTGCTTATTTTCATGTGCACATAATTATTTCTCATCTTCATTAACTAGATAAGAATGTTGGGCTCTGATGCTACTGAATATATACACCTTGATCGGAACAAGGATAAAGATCTCTATACTGTTATTTTGGTAGTTTAAGGTTATAATGGCATAGATTAATTTGAAGATTATGCACTTAGATAATTAACTTAATTGATTAGAGATGGGAATCCTTGACTTTAGAATGGTGCTCCAATGGGTTATTAACACATATTAGATATTCATAAATTTAGATACCAAAGAGTTCAGAGTGTGGGACGACAAATTTTCAGTATCAGAGAAGGACAACCGAAGCTCCCAAACCTCTCCTTGCATTCCAAATTTAAATTAGTTCCCTTGACATGCAAGTATTTTGAAGGATCCAAAAAAAATGAAATGTTCCAGTGTGGGCCACCTGGTAAGAAGGATCGAAAAACTTGAAACCCTAGAAATTTTTTTAATATTTTGATAGTATCGCCAACAAACAGAATGTGGGTAATTTGAAGTGAAGTGAAATGATCCATAATAAAAAAAATAGGGGTGCAAATGAGTGACTCCTTAGTGTACCTTCAAGTAGACCTAATTACGGACCACCCGACCCGCTAAACCCGACCCAACTCGTCTAAAAAATCCGACCCGACCCGATCAAGTGACGGGTCGGGTACATGCCAAAATATTTGATCCAAAACTCATAAAAAACCCAACCGACCATGTCATGGGTCGGACATGAGTCAACATTTTTTGACCCGAAACTCGAAGTGACCCGATCCGAACCCAACCCAACCCGATAAATGATCAGGTCTACCTTCAAGGCTCCAACTCTTCTTAGTCAAATATTTGTATTACTCTCCAAGTGGGATCCCATTTTGGAAAGAGCTTCAACTGAAATGGAAAGTGCTTCTTTCAAATCATCAAACCTGAAAAATGAAATCAAAGCATACGAACGAGAGAGAGAGTACCCCGGCCTGATCATACGAGGTCATCGAAATCAAAGCTCCCAACGTGGAACAGAGATAAACCAACCATCACCGGCCTGATCAGAGAGCATTCCGCCGAGCCTAACGGTCAAAAAATTCGAAACCCCGCAGTCCGCGCACCAGGTCCATACACCGAAACCATCCCATCCGTCCATCTGGCTCGCTGGAACAAACGGACGCCCGGATGCTACTCTCGTTCCACCGGCTCGCCAATTTCGAACCCGTTAAAACCCCCGCCGGCGTCGGCGCGTCGCCCTCCCCAAAAACCATTTAGAGCCGTAGGCCGTAGCATAGCACCACCAGGCACGCACGAACCCTAGGAAATCTACCCAGAAATTCCACCCGAATCGGGGCTGTATCGTAGGGAGTAGTCGTCGCGGGGATCGGACAGGCGCAGATCGGGGAGGAGCCGAGCTAATCGTGAGTAACTCTGCGGCTTCTTGGAGGATTTTGGGGGTGGTTTGGTTTTGTTGCGATTTTCCGAGCTGTTTGGTGATGGGGTTTTCCTCTGGTTCTTTCCTTGCAGATCTGCGGAAGGGTAAGGTTTGGCGTGCGGAACTCTGAGCGGCGCGGGAATCTACCAGAGGTAAGCATCGCGAAGCGGGTAGGGATGGGGATTTGGTTGGTTCTTTGGGTTGGTTTTGCTGGTTCGCCTTCGCCCCCAATCGCTCTCTTCAGAAGCGTTTCTTTGGGTTCTTTATGTGCGAATCCCAGGGAAGGTAGTAGATTGAGGTGGGATTATGAGAAGAAAGATCGCGAATTAGGTAGCTCGGATGTTTCATGAGGCAATTTCTTCATGCTGACGATGCTTATCCATGGGTCTTGTCTGCCCTGCGTCGTTCTTGCAGGAGGTAGGCATCTTAGAGCCGTAGGAAAGAGCAAAAACCTGACCTGGACCGAACAAGGTGTGTGTGTGTGTGTGTGTGTGTTTTTGGTGCATTATTTGTCGATGTGATCTCTGAATTCTACTTGCTAATTTGGTCCAAATAATTGTTGCATGGATACAGGAGAAATTTCGCGCATAGTCAGGAGAAGAACGACAGGACTCACACCAAGAACAGAAAAGAGCATAATAGCTGTAAGGAAATTGTGGTTCCTGCGCCCATTTATTGATCTGATGAGGCATTTATATGAACCTTGCATCACTGATGTGCTATATAAAATTCTTGCAGAACTACAAGATGCCTGAAGTGAGGACTGCTACCAGGCCGGCCCTCGCCGACATCTCTGGTGGTGGGTTCTTTATCAGGAGGCTGGCATCGCCAGGAGCTGTGCTGGTGAAGGGTGCTGTCAAGCCGCTGGCTCGAGAGGCCCGTACACCGTCCAGCAACAAGGAGAATGTGCCACCAGTGGGGGCTTTTTGGACTGCACCAAAGAAGAGGAGCCTCTTACCTGACTGGTACCCAAGGACCCCACTCCGTGACATCACATCAATCGTCAAGGTGATGAACTATTTACTTACAGTGTATGCAATGTTCCCTTAATTATGTACCTGCCGTGACCATTTCGAGTTCTCTGGTTTTGTTGTGTTTGGTGCATGAACTGTACTCTAGGATATGCCACAATGTCCCAATGTTGGAGTTGATGTTAGTCATTGAATTCGAAATCCTGGTTAACGGTTACCAAAGTAGTCTAAGGTGTAGATTAAAGGAATGAGCCAAGTCTTACCTTTTTTTCATTAATGTGATACTGTGATTCATATCAAAAGATTCTTATAATTCTAATGATCTAGCAATAATTTTCGCACAAGGCATAACCTATTCTCTTTTGTTCTGTCTTACTTGTCACTAGATAAGACTTGGCAATATTCACAGAATGGTCCGGTGAGCAATAATGCCAATTTTTTATCTGAATACATTTACTTCATGTTCCCTTATGGTCATATTAACCCCAGTATATTAGAGCTTGAATATTTAACCAATTGTATTAGAGGTTCACTTATCGCACGACTGTATTGCTGTACTTGTTTGGTTGTAGAAACTAGGCACTGCAACTACAAGATTGCACATGTCAGTCTGTTCTATTAAGAAGTATGTGTACGAGATGCAACAATTGGCATTTATGATATATGTTCCTAATAGCGAGTAAATTTGCCTGATATTAGAGGTTCACTTATTGCATGAATGACTGAATTGCTGTGCTTGTTTGGGTAGAAACTATCCACTGCAATTGCAATGTTCCACACGTCATCCTGTTCTGTTAAGATGAGTTACGACATACAACGATTGGCGTTAATGATCTAGCTTCATTATAAAGAGTGGATTTGTGACCAAAGGTTATGTACAAGTTCATGTTTAAAAGTTGATAGAATTTTAATTCAGCTGTAGAGGATCTTATTTGCAATGGCCTGTCTTCGTTGCTGCCAAAATATCCATTCATTTAACGTGACCTAACTGAGATTCCTATAATCACACAGTCCATATATTCGATGGAATGTCATCCTTTGTCACTGTTTTGCTGGTTTTGTCATCTTCATGGCTTGTATTATGAAAATATCTTCATGGCTATGATAGTTTTATGTGTTGACAATGGAATTGTTGAAATTACTAAAAGTGATCTTATTGTGTTCAACTGAAATCTTTTGCAGATAAAATAAGCAAGCTTGAAGTATGAATTAGTAGTACCCATACATGTAGACAATATTGCTTTCCATTTTGACAGTAATTTAGATTCTCAACAAACTTTGCTTCATGTTCAGAAAATTGTGATTTGTTCATTTGTAGTCATCATTTGCCTGTGATGTGCTTTTTTTAGAAATATATTAGAGGTAGTTTTATATTGCTATTTGTAAAGTGGGTCAAAATTTGTTTGTCCATTGTTCAGAGTAGGCAGGAAAATAACTCGACCACAGGGACAGCAGGAACATAATATTTGTTTGGATGTTAGATGCATACCTAGTTTGGATGCACTGAGTTGTGTTCCCTTGGAGATCTACTGATGTATTAACTGCAAAACTTGCAGGCTCTTGAGAGGAGAAGTCGCCTACAGGATGCTGCGGCTCGACAGCTGATCCAGTGGACAGAAGATTCTTCTGTGGATCCAATAACTCCAGTACAAGCAGAAAGCACGCCAACAACTGAGGAAACTCAAGCTGTTGCAACCCCTGCAACTTCTTTGGCCGATGACAAGCTGAAGACATATTCTCCATCTGACTGCTCCTTGCAAGCCACTCCATCCAAACCAAATGATCCAGCTCTCTCTGATCTCATGGAGAAGAAACTGTCCAGCTCGATAGAGCAGATCGAGAAGATGGTGAGGCGAAACCTGAAGAAAACTCCGAAGGCCGCTCAGCCTTCCAAGAGGGTCGTGCAAAGGCGCATCCTGATGTTCATGCGATAAGCTGAGAAAGCTCTGCTCTGCATGGTTTCCTATCGTCTGCGGCTTTCTTAGCCGCTAATCCTAACAAACTTTGTCCGCCTCGCCTGAATCACTGCTGAGCTCTCTGCTTGAGGACCTGGGGGTACAGGGCTTACCTAGCTCTCTGCTTGAGGGCATATAGCATTATGGTCACTGCAGTTTCTCTACGTTTATAGCTTCAACTGTGAATAGCCTTCTCTACGTCTTTACTGGAACATGAATCACTGCTGTGCAGTCATTTTGGTTGTGACACATTACTAATTCTTTTGTATCAGCAATGTAGTTCATCCAATGATAAAACCAAAATACGTGACAGATATTGATCCCAATAGAAAAACGGTGGACCATTACTTTGACAGATTGAATACTTTTATCGCCAAGTTTTATTGGCACTTTGTCGGTGACACTATTGGCTACATTGCATTGCTGAATCGTCGCTAGCATGACATGGCGAAGTTATCTGAAATTTGTTTTGAAATAGAATACAGCTTGGACTTTTGAACTTGTGGTAGATAACTAGTAGATATGATGTTGCCTCCAGCATCAGCAACCAATGCTCCTCCTTGCACATTTGACATATCACTCCTCCACTTCCAACTTTCCAAGACATCAAAACCGACACAAGTAGGATGTGAGTGCGCAAGAAGATGATCAATCCAACGTGGAGGGACGATTAGAGCTATCACAAATTCACAATCACTCGACTATTCAAAAATTTTTATTAGCGGAATCTGATCTTCACCGATCACGTTCACGCCTCTCCGAGACTCCGACCTCCGCCAAGGCCAACGGGCAACGGTCCAGCCGCCTACGAATTCGAAATTCGGGACGGCGCCCACGGCCACGGCCCCACGGGCCGTCACGCCGGCCCGTCTCGGCCGCGCGCACCAGGCCCGTACACCGGAACCATCCTGCCCGTCCATCCATCGCGCGTCGTCACACGGACGTCCGGATGCGGCTCTCAGACCACCATGCGGACAACCGGGCATCTCATTGTCCGCCTCGCCATTTCAAATCGAGCAGGCTAAAGGATCCCGCTCACGCCGCAGCCCCCTCAGTCCTCACCCCACACTAGTTCCCCAGCAGCCACCAGAGCGCAAACCCTAGTAAATCCGCCCAGGTACCCCACCCGAACCAGAGCTGTATCGCGGGGACTAGTCGCCGCGGGGACCGGATCGGCGCGGGCTGGAGAGGAGCGGAGCAGATCGTGAGGTGTTTCCTGCTGTTCCCCGGCGGCTGTGTTCTTGCATTTCGTTTTTTCGAGCGGTTTGGTGATGCGGGGTTTCTCTTGGTTCTGTTCTTGCAGATCTGCGGAAGGGTAAGGGGTTTGGAGGCGGATCAGGAGTGGAGGGCGCCTGTTCTAGGTGAGAATCGACGAAATGCTGGGGGTTCGGCTGGTTGGTTCTTTGGGGGGATGTTTCTGCTTCGGACCCAATCGCTTTGTTCTGTTGCATTTCGTGAGTTGTTGTGGTCTGGAACCCTGGAGAGGTGTGATTGATTGGAGTAGGAATGTGGGCAGAACGATTGGGGACCGGATGGTCTTGATGTCACTGATGGTTTTCTTGGGGTCTAGTCTGATCCGTTGGCCTCGTTTGCCTTGCGGCTTTCTTGCAGGTATCGTAGAGTCGTAGGCTCGGGCGTGCCCTGGATTCTAGTTTCCGATTTCATCCGAAAAAAAATCTTTGCATTAATCCACGGGAAGAGCAACAGGACTCAGGGCACGTAGATCCAGGAGAAGAGCAACAGAAATCAAGAAGCCAAGAACAAAAGAGGAGAAGAGGTAAGAAAAACTATGATTCATGAGTCAATTTGTTGACGTCATGATGCATTTCGTGGGTTATTCTGGCATCACTGTCTCACTGATGTGCTATAAAAGCTTCTTGCAGAACTACAAGATGCCTCAAGTGCGGACTGCCAGCAGGCCGGTGCTTGCCAGCCACTCTGGTGGTGGGTTCTTTATCAGGAGGGTGGCATCGCCGGGAATTGTGGTGGCAAAGTGCACCATCAAGCCGCTGGCCCGACGGGCCCGGACACCATTGAGCAACAAGGAGAATGTGCCACCTGCTGGGGCTGTGAAAGCTGCGCCAAAGAGGACGAGTCCCCTGCCTGACTGGTACCCAAGGACCCCACTCCGTGACATCACATCTATCATAAAGGTGCGGACCTGTTTCCTTGAACTGTTCATGTGATGTTCTCCAAATTACCCGTAAATGTAGTGATTATTTTGTGCTAATGTTGAGTTTTATGGTCATTTTGTATATAGTGCATGATCTGTTCTTTAATATGTGCTACAATGTTAGAGTTTTATGATGACCAATAGTGTGTGTTGTCTTTCGAGAAACATTATTGATCTTGAATCCAGAATGCCCCTTGTTACCAAAGTAGGTTCTGGAGTGGAGTTGCTATTGAGAATCTAAAAACCCTTACAGGACTGATGTGCAAGCCTTACACATTTGTGTCTATTATATCACAGTATCCATGAATTCAGTTAGCCTGTGTCCCAATTGCTTGAGTAAGAAGGACAGTAGCATGAAATGTGGTCAAGCAAGCCTTACCTTTCATGCTTAATGCAGTGACTACAACAAAAAGTTAGTGTAATTCAAATCAATGTTTTCAAATCGAGCGACTAATCGCGATTAATCGCGATTAATCGACCTTATCGGTCCAGCGTGCTCGATTAGGGTCCGCGACTCGATCATGAAGCCTGATCGACCGATCGACCGACTAATCAGCGATTAGAGGCGATTAATCGTCCGACTAGGGGTGTTCTCGATCAGGTTTGTGTAACTGGGCTGGATTGCTTGTGGGCTGGTGAGAAAATGAGAGGCCCAAAGCCCACTAGGGTTAGAACTTAAGAGGCAAGACTGGAGAGGCTCCCAGCCAGGCAGTCACCATTTGCTCTATATTCAGTGCTAGACATAGAAAACTAGACACTTTCTTGGCCTGAAATATATATGAGAATATATACTAGTACTTCAGGACTTAACTCCTATACTATATATATATATATATATATATATATATATATATATATATATATATATATATATATATATATATCCTAAATGTCCTGGACGACTAGGGTCGATCAGACCCGACTAATCGACCCTAGTCGACGACTAATCATGATTAGTCGTTTGGTCCACCCATTGTTCGATCAGATGATTAGGCGATTTAAAAACATTGATTCAAATGACATGGTAATAATTGGTTCTGGTTGTAATGAGCACCCTTTTTGTACTGTCCGCTTGGATCTTTCTATTCTCATTTTTAGGTAGGAAGCAATTTAAATGTGCTTAAAACTGGAGAAAGGTTTAGTGGGTAACAAGGCCAATTTTTAAAGTTTGGTTTTTGCCATTTAATCTATGTTAAGTTTCTTACTTTGCAATCTTTTATAGTGTCAGTAATCCAGTATCGTGTAGACTGAGTAAACTATTATGTTAAAGATTCATTAAACACAGGTTGCAGTACTTGTTTTAGTTGTAGAAGCTAAAGAATCAATAAGCTGCACATTTCAGAGTTCTTTTGACTTGTAATAAGTATACTTCAAGAGTTCAGCAACAACTTTATTTGTATAGGACACTTTTATAGAGGATCTTATTTGCGACAGCCTATCAGACCTATGTTGCCTCCCTTTCTCGCTTCTGAGATGACATAGTAAAATCATATACATGGATCCATTCAGGATATTTGCATCTTCAGTTCAGATTAAAATCACATAGAGTGCTCATTTTGTTTTTTGATGTATTCAAGATATTTGCTAGAGCATTGTATTTGTAACTTTTCTTCAGTTTTGACCTTTTACTTGTTCATCCATCATTTAGGTAGTACTATGGAAGTATCTTTATGATGTTGCTAATACAATGTAAAGCAACTTTTGCATGCTGTAATTCTTGATTTGAAGGCTAATATGATATCCATTGGAAATGGATTCTTTTTTGCGGATAAGTAATAATACTTCTGCCAGAATGCCAGATAAAGAATTATATGTGCAGTCACTGTTTTCTAAATCAAGACATAGAGTCACTGTTGCTTACCACATTGATAGTTAATTTCGATTTTGCAGTAACTTTTGCTTCATGGTCAGCAAAGTTTGTTTGTTTCTCGCTAGATAATTATTTGCCTCAGATGAGGTACCTTTCACTTCTTTAAGATAGTTCATACTTTTGTTTGCTGATGTGCTTGAAATTTGCTTCCACTGTTACTGTAGAAAAAAATGTATATGCATATGCATACCTAATTCAGAAGCATCAAGTTATGTTTCCTGGTTAATCAGCTCCTTTACTACTTGCTATTTGCAGGCCCTTGAGAGAAGAAAACGACTACAGGATGCTGCAGCTCAGCAGCAGATCCAATGGATTGAAGATTCTTCACAACAGGTGGATCCAAAAACTCCAGTACAAGAACAGAATGATCCTCAAAGCACACTAGAAGCTCAGGAAACACTGGGTGCTGTTGTCACAAACCTCACAACTTGTGTGACCGAGGGCAAGCCAATGGTGTCTTCTTCTCCACCTGACTGCTCCTTGCAGACGGTTTCATCCAAACCAAATGATTCATCTCTAGCTGATCTAATGGAGAAGAAACTGTCCAGATCAATAGAGAAGATCGAAAAGATGGTGAACCAACAACTGAAGGAAACTCCGGATCAGCCTTCCAAGGTGGCTGTCCAGAGGCGCACCCTGATGTCCATGCGATGAGCTGAACCCTGCTTGGCACAGCAATGGTTCTCCTCTATCTGCTGCTTTCTTAGCAGCTAAGTCGAAGCCTAATTTTGTATATGAACCACCAAATGAGGCATGGTGCCTGCACAGTTTTGCCTTTAGAGAGTGTCTTCCTGGTTCTCTGCACTGGGGGTAGGCTTGGTGTGCTCCTGGTTCTCTGCTTGAGGACCCTGGTAGTAGGAGGGTTGGGAGGGGCTCTAGCCTCTGGCGCTTCAGGGCATGATTATCTATGGATAAACTTGCCATAGTAAGCTTAGTGCAGTAAAACTTTATTTGTATCTTCTCTACCGACCAGAAAACGAATCTTTGTACGTCTTTTTGTTTGTAAAATGTGGCCTTACTACGTAGCAGTAGGATAGACTATTGGATCTTGATGGAATGGTGTTGTTCGGTTAACTAAATAGATAGATGCTGCACAGGGCCGTGCCGGCAAAAAATGGGGCCCTGTGCGAAATTCTAAAGTGAGGCCTAATATACTAGCCAAATAGAACAATTAAATATTAAACATACTATAGTATATATATATATATATATATATATATATATATATATATATATATATATATATATATATACATATATATAGGAATGAAATACATCAAGAATCGTACCTATTTATTCTTAGTTTTATAGTTTTTACTGAAACAACCTCATTCTTGTCGGGTTTCTTGATATGAAATCTTCAATGATAGACTTATAATCAATCTTCTCCAATATGTCACTCTCAAGTGCTATCATGGCCAAATCATTAAGTCTTTCTTGGGTCAGTGTAGAACACAAGTAGGACTTTAGTAGCTTCAATTTAGAAAAGCTTCGTTCTGCTGAGGCAACAGTCACAGGAATAGTCAATAGAACTCTATATGGGATAGTTGCATTTGGGAAAACAATCATGGTGCTTCAGAAACTTTAATATCTCAACAGGGTCCATATTTTCTTTTGGAATGAAATCTTGAAGAAATTTCAATTCGACATATAGATCATTAGCATCAATATCTGATTTTCCATCTTTTGAAAGGGCAGCCTCAAGATTTTCACAAGAAGATTTCAGACTCTGATTATCCAATGACTGTAATTCATCAGAAGTAAATAAGAAGCCAAAATTCTTTTGGTAACCTTGATACTGCTCAAATCTCGTTGTAAGTGAAGAAATAGCTTGATCAACAATAGATAGAAAATAGCTGATTCTAAATGATTCCTCTGGAGATTGAGTTGAAGCATTTGTGTCATCAGGGTTCTCATCAAACTGTCTCTTTCTTTTAATTTCTCGTTTCTTGCGAAATGTTGTACCAATATCCATGTCAAGTGCAATTCCTTTGGCAACCTCCAATGCCTCTAAGAAACCAGTTTCCCTATACCCTTTGAAGAAAGAAATCAGCCCTTGCACTTTCTCAATAGCAACATCTATAAGCATATCTTTTGCCTGCAATTGTTTGCTTACTAAATTAATGGCATATAATACTTCATACCTTAGCCGATTGCGTGATTCCGTGATGGCCTCTGGCCTGATCGATCGGCCTACACCCTGCCCTGCGGCTCTGACCGTCGCAGCGTCGCCCACTCGCCCGGGAGTCGGCAGTGACGCCTGGCGCCTGACCGCCTGTGGGCGGTCTGCCTCGGCAGGGCAGCGGCTCGGCGAAGGGCCCAGGAAGGACGGCGAGTCTGCAGTCGGCGGTTGAAGATGAATCGGCACACAGCAGCAAAGGAGACGATCAGACGAGCCAATGAACAGGCGGTCATGGCCTCGTGGGCAGTCGTGGGCACTAGGCAGGCCTGGACACCTGGTCATGGGCTTTAGTGGTTTACTTTGATCATTTGCACGTTTGGGCCTGTAGAAAGGAGATAAGTAGTTATACTACTTAATGGGCTACTAGAAATTTTTGGGCCCCAGAATTTTGGGGGCCCTGTGCAGCCGCACGGGCTGCACCCCCCTTGGGCCCGGGCCTGATGCTGCAACTATGACTTGCAACAGCATGAGTTATTCAATTGATATAGTTTGGCCTGCTTCTGATTCCTGATTTACTTTAAAACAACAGATTTTTGTTCTGCGTGCTTTACTATGACTTGTTTTTTGGTTTGCTCGTTTTATAGGATCCAGAATTCCAGATACCTTCAGCTTTGTGCCAGCTTCTGGTTTCTCTTGGCTGGTTGGGTGCTCCTGTATCAATTGTTCTTGTCTTTCATTTTCTTAGTGCGCAGAGTATTTGCCCATGCCCCCTATTACATTTCAAATACCACATCTTGGAGATGTGATGAATAATTTACGTTCACTGGGATTTGGTTAGCTGCAACAGCTGGTTCAAATAGTCTTTAGTAACCTGGTTGTGGGAGTTTCTCAGGGCAGAAAACCACCTTCGTGCAGCTGGTATCTTCACAATGGCGCTTGTGCAGTTTGCTGTAACCTTCTTCATCGACCTGGCGCCCTGGCGGTATGTGAAGCCATCAGATACTCAGATCCCGTCCGCCCTAGTGTGAGGGCCAATTGCTCGTAGCATTCCGGTATCTTGATGGCTGCTCTCTGTCAGTACCCGAGATGATGGATGATATCAACTTGGCCTGCCTTTTGGAGATTTTGTTGTTTGGCATTGAATTGATCACCAGTACACAACAGCAGTCAGCAGGCATTGCTGGCCGAGCCGCACCACCATCACCAGGCCACCGCTGCCGTGTCGGACACGAGCACTCGCCGGTCACAGAACACATCAGATGGATCGGCCCTGCAGAAGCTGATGCTATCCGAGTCTGAATCGAAGGGTGGCATCTTTCATCACCTTTAAATAAATCACGGTTCGTTCTTGGCTTCACTTTTAGTAACACAGGTGTCCTTGACATTGATATATACTAATAATGAACCTATTTGCTGCGGAATTGGACACTTTGGAGTCAAGAAATTGCTTGCAACTCATCCCTGGTATAGGGAGATGCACACATAGTACATAGCAGTACGAACAGAGATACTTCTACGGAAGTTAGGTCCACAAGTGACAAGATGCCCTAGCCTATTACAACTCTGCAACTAAATCTTGCTCACTCTGCAACCGAACCTTGCAGTTTAAGAGAGGCCTCAGCGCACATCTTGAGGTGGAAAATCGACCAAAGAATTCAGAGAAAAAGCAAAGATCATGTACAGAATTGAACACAAGTTGCAGAGGTACTACTACCCAGTTACATGGCATATACAGGTATGTCAGAACATAACTCATGTCAGATGAAATAGAATACCTTCCATCCCATGGAAGCATCAAGCATGCCATGAAGGTATGCAGCATCATTGCATCAAGGGCATTTGTGTGAACGGCTGTGTATTCATCAGATCTTCGAAGCAGATTACTGGCAGCATGTTGAATTTTTGTGGGCTGTAATGGCCTCAGATATCTGCCATCTGGTGACCGGCGAACTAGACCTGAAGCCTCTGTGGCACCAGCAAATTCTCCATGCATGCTGCACACAATTCTTTATCACAGGATGGCCATGAGCAAACACCGCTGCAATTCTACAAATGTGCAGTTGGAGATGCTGCTTGAAATGGAGGAAATAGCAGACTTTCATGACTCCAGATTTCTGACAGTCTCGTGTTTTTGTGATAATATGAGCAATGATGAGTACTGTAGAGGTAAATCAGCTGGTCAGTTTTTGAGTCTCGCTCAAATTGATGAGATTCATACGGAATGATATCTGATGCTTAACAAAAGAAATAGATAGATGTTATCACTAATTCTATACAAATATTAACACGTAGTATTATTCGGCATATACATATTTTTACTATTCACTGTCTTGACACTTGCAGAATCAGATTATGTATGAGCACTTTATCATGGCAATAGGAAACCAACCTGTGTACCAGCAATTATGGTGTGGCTGAGTGGATGGGCTGCACAAGAAAGCACCCTTTGGGATAAAGGAACAAGCTTGTTTTCCACAGGTTGATTTTCCTCGAGGCCTCCTGTTTCCTCTCTGATAAGTGGAAATCAGATGAGAAAACAATTATGAATAGCTTGCAATCAAATGAGTTTGATAAAAATAATATGCCCAGGCTCCAGGGAGAAAATGATAGGTGAACAACCCGAAAACAAAATGGTAAAAAAGGAGCAGCTTACTTGTCCACATGGCATGCGGAGGTCATATCTGGATGAAAATCCAGTAGATAAATTCCATCATTCGAGGAAGATCCAACTGCATAAATCTGGAAAGTACAATCATATAATGCGCATTAAATTCCTCAACATCAACAAAAATTCACAGTAGTTAACAGTTCATTAATCAGCATTCGCAAATTGCATTTTGCCTCATAACCCAATATCTCTTGAGCCTTAATTTTTAAGAAGAAAACTTGCAGAGTTGCAGGTGCTAGAATTAAGGGTGCTCTATAATATACTTACTGAAGATGTCGGCAGCCAGGTTGGTTTTCTTAGCTGTTTTTGCAATACCAAGTCTGTGCTCTCCCTATTAAACAAAAAGGAAGAGTATCGCAAGACAATTAGTTCCTATTAAAAAAGGCATACTTCAGTTAAGAATATTTGTAGGCACCTAAGCTTGGGGGACAAAAACATAGTGGGATACTTACAACCAAGCAGGAGGAGGGCAGTGCAGGTGAGTCACACTGAGGTTGTTAATATTCAAGACTCCAGACCTAACATGGGATGTGCATAGCAGAGATTCATTGAGATCTGGCCCATTGAGATGCGCAGAAATGCACTTAAAATGAGTGGAAGAGTTATCATAGACTAGTATGAGGACTTGAAAGGATCATATACGGAAAATTTCTAATAGCTTTTCAAAAAAATTTCTAATAAAATCATAAGGGATATCTGAGATACTTACCAGCCATCATCAAGATGGAAGGCCAATTGATATGAGCAACTAGGATTGAAGTCTATCGACAGAATTGCACTTGAAACAATGTTCGATTGTTCCTGAAAATATTAATGCCAAAATAATGGTTTACAGAAGATATGCATCAGATTGGAAATGGCTCCAAGTTTTATGAATCTTATTAATGTTAAATAGTATAGCACATTTCATGTTACATCATGTAACCTGCTATAAGAAAACAATATTTCAAATAGGAGGGTATATCGTATATGATATTTTTGGACATTTAGAAATGTATCCCAAAAAATGTTATCAAAATATCGGCTCAAGGAAGTGGTAAGAAGATACTTTTTGAGAGAAGATGGGTAGATATGGTGATTGAAATGGGAATTGGGGATTCAGGAGGTTCGAAAAACAATCTCTACTATTAAAACCGTAGTGTCCTCATGAACACCCGTGGTTCTGCCAAGGCCATGGCTCCGCCGCGGTAGAACCACAGGCGGTCGCCCCACGCGTCGACTGGTGGGCCCCACTCGCTCCCTCCCTCGCGCTTGCCCCCTTCAATCCCCAACCGCAAGTGCTTCTCCGCCGGCCCCCTATCCCGACGTCTACGTCTCGCTCTAGAGCAGCGGAGGCAAGCGAATGCCAGAGTAGAGGAGGTCGTCGTCGGAGCGAACCTCAAGCCAAGCAAGTCCCCCGCCACTGCGTTCCCTGCTCCTAGGCCTGGGGCCTCCTCCGCAAGCACGGGAAGAGAGTAGAGCCATGCGGAGGCCAAGCCAGGGCTGCCGTCGCACCGAGGCTGGCTGCGCGTGCGAGCTCATCCGCTCACGCTCGGAACCGTCCCCAACCAGTCCCCCCCCCCGACGTAGCGCGTGGGCTTGATCTGACGACGCGTGTGGATGGCGTCTTGTCTCTCTGTCCCTCACGGACGCACAACTACTGACAACGACGCATAGAGGGAGTGATGTTTCAAGCGAGGCGGTGCAGAGGAAGCCGAGGAGGCCAGAATAGACGAAGAGGACAAAGGAGCATGGGGAAAAGAGGGCGAAGGCGGCAGCAGGCAGACAGAGTGCCTCAACGGGGAAGAGGTGCCGAGCGTTGGGCTTATGGCAGTGGAATACGTGGCGGCATGGACCATCAGTAACGTGGACGAAGATGGAGGCAACACGAGATCTGTACGATGGAATTGCTGCTCTATGGTTCTGCCACTCGCTCCCCCGTCAAAACTCATGTTCATCCTCGCCCCGATACCTCCCAAGTCCCACCACCCCGGCCGCCATTTCTGCCGCCCCCAATGCCTCCACGCTCTACGAGAACACAGAGCTGCACCACCAAGCCGCCGGATCAGGGCACGAGCATGCCGATACGGTGAGGGCAGGGCCCGCCCGGCGCGCCCTACATAGTGCCATGTGCGAAGCTGGGGCCGGGCGGGCACGCGCGCAGCGGGGGTGCGGCCGGATGCCAGCGCGGTACTGGGAGCAAAAGGCGCAAGGCACAGTGCGCAGTGGCGGCGCGGCCGGCCACCGAGCCTGGGTTGCATATGCGGCCGGCATAGCTTAGGGGTGGAGGCCACGACCCGCGACCTCTGGAGCCGGGCTGGGACGCAGCGAGTGCGCGGGACTCGTCACCGTGCCTATGACGGAGGAGGTGATGGTCGCGGACCCTAACGGCGAGGACAACGCCACCGATGAGCAACCCATCATGCCCTTGCTCCTCCGTCGCGCCGCCAGCCCCCATCCTTCTGCCTAGCAGCGGAGCCAAGGGGGTTGCTGGGGGGCTCCAGCCCCCCTCCCTCTACCCCCATGCAGCCCATGGAGCCCCCCAAAGCACCCCTACAATTTTCAACCATGAATAAGAAGAGGAAGAAAAAGAGAGGAAGAGTAGGAAAATGAGCCCCTCTAAATTCCCATCCTAGATCCGCCACTGCTTCTGCCGTGCTTGGCGAAAATGCCCCGCACGTGTAGGTGCTCGTCAACGTGACGCGCGATGGAAAGGATTAGATGGACTCACGGCGGCTGGGAAGAACAGTCGTGCAGGGCGGCGAAGGTGACACGCGAGGCTGGGCAACGCGCTGCCTAGAACTACGGTGTCGGCGAGGCACTAGCAGCAGAGTGGCGCGGTGGAGCAGCAGGCGGGGTAGTAGTCAGCTGCTCCGCGGATGCATCCCGTTAACAAGGGAGCAGGGCGGCAAGGGAGCAGCATGTGGAGTAGCCGGAAGCGGCCATCTATTCGATTCCAGAGGACGGAGGAAGGAGCATTGTTCGGCGGTGGAGATACAAATCAAAGGATGAGCGAATAAGGAAGACAAAGGAGAGAGAAAAGGAGTATAGAAAATAAAAGGAGAGAAACAAAATTAAGAGAAAAGAATAAAAAGAGAATAAGATTATTAATCTACATTTATACTAATTATTTTTATTTCATATTATAGATGTATATAGCTGTATTTCACTTGTATAAGTCATGTAGCTGACTTGTACTCCAAGTCTATACGGCCTATATATACAAGAAGTCAACCCCCCTCCTAGGATGTGTGGTGTTTTACCCTAAACATATATTTCTACATGGTATCACGAGTCCGGACCTCCTCCTAGCTGGCCGTGCGCCCCTCTCCTCTTCCATTGCCCTAGCCGCGCACGTGGGATCCCCCCCCCCACACACACACCCACCTCCTGAAGCCGCCTTCTCCAAGTGTCGCCACCTTCACACCACCACCGGCACAGCCATCCCCAAGCTGCGCCTCTCCCCTCTCAACAGATCCAATCTGTTGATGTCCTCCGAAGTCACCAGCTCCTCCACTACTGCTTCTCCTGCCATGGGTGATTTACGATCAGCCCCTACGCCCCCATCGTCGTGAAGTCACACGTCCCCATGACTCTAGAACTCAGCTCCTCCAACTACACCAAGTGGAGCTCCTTCTTCCTTGCCATGTGCAGCAAGTTTGGGCTGCTCAAGCACATCGACGGGACTCCTCCCAACCCTGTTGATGTGACTTGGGCCCAGAACTACTGCTGCTCCGCACATGCAGCTCCATCTCCGACTCCATCCTCGACTTCGCCATGGCGCCCGACCAGACGACGCGCCAGCTTTCGGTCGCCATCGAAAATCACTTCCATGCAAACAAGGCTCCTCGCTCGCCATGACTCAAGGAGATCTATCTGTTGAGGACCACAGGAAGAAGTCGAAGATCGCCACCGATGCACTTCGCGACGTCGGCCAGCCCGTTTTAGAGGCCACCCCCACCCTCAACCTTCTGCGCAGCATCAAACCACGGTTCAGCACCACGGCCAACTTCATTGCTGGGCAAAAAGACATGACGTTCTCCACCGCACTTGATCAGCTCGCGCTGAAAGAGTTGCGCTTGGCGAACGAAGACAAAGTCGCCGCGTCCACTGCTCTCATCACCTCCACCGCTAGTTGCAGCTCTGCCTGCCACTCCTACTTGACGCCATCTGGCTCCTCGACGCCATCTAGCTCCTCCTCCCAGCAGCAGCAATAGCCACCGCCTCAATGCTCCAAGAAGAACAGGCGCAACGGCGGCAACCATGTGATGCACCCTCCCTTCCCAGTGGGCCCGTGGATCTGCTTCAACCCATGGGCCGCTCAGGGAGCATGGCAGGCCAGCAACCAGAGTGCTGGCTCGCGCACTGGGCCCTCTGGTTCGGACAAGGCGTGCTCGATCCTGGCGCACACCGCCTTCGCCCCATCCCAGTTCTCCCAGGTGTCTGCACCCTCCTGGGATCAGGCAGGCATCATTGCAGCCCTTCAGCAAATGTCTGTCCAAGGCTCGGCTTTGAGGGTCATGGACACCGGCGCCGCCACTCATATGCACTCCTCCGAAGGTTACTGCTCTCTCATACCCCTTCGCCACATTCTTCTATTGTTGCAGGCAATGGCACTCGTATTGCTATCACATCTCTTGGTCTGTCTTTTCTTCCTACCATAGCATCTAAATTTGTTTTGAACAATATCCTTGTCGTCCCATCCATAGTTTGCAATCTTCTTTCCGTTCGTCAATTCACTCGGACAACAATTGTTCAATCAAATTTGATGCCTTTGATTTTTCTGTGAAGGACCTCAGGACGCAACACGTGATTCTTCGCTGCAATAGTGATGGCGACTTGTACACCATCACTGTTGCGGCACCAGCCCCTGCCCACACCCTCCTTGCTGCTTGTGGCACCAGCGTCCTCGCTTCGCCAGAATAAACACATCGCTTGTACTAAAGCAGACTATTCTTCGTGTCATATCTGTCAGCTAGGCAAACACACGCGTCTCCCCTTTAGTACCTCTACCTCTCAGACATCCTCTCCTTTTGAGTTAGGGCACTGTGATGTTTGGACTTCTCATGTTCCTAGTGTTTCAGACTACAGTTATTATTTAGTTATGATGGATGATTTTACTCAATATTGTTGGATGTTTCCTCTTCATCATAAGTCCGATGTTTATGAGCATATTGTCCAGTTTATTTCATATGCGCAGAATCAGTTCAGCCTTCCGATAAAGTGTTTATAGACTGATAATGGTGAAGAAATTATTAATAATTCTACCACTACCTTCTTAGCGTCCTATGGTATTTTATTTCATCATTCTTGCCCTTATACGTCTCCTCGGAACGGCAAAGCTGGGCTTGTTCTTCGAACCATTAATAATTCTGTGCATACCTTGCTGATGCATGCCTCCATGCCACCCTCCTATTGGGCCGAGGCATTATCTGTAGCCACCTATCTTCTGAACATGCACCCCTCCACCTCCGTCTCTGGCGAGATCCCCTATGTGTCTTCATGGCAGCCCTCCCACCTATGATCACTTGCGGGTTTTCGGCTGCCTTTGTTACTCCAACCTCCAAGCGATCTCCCCTCATAAGCTAGCTCCTCGGTCTGCTGCATGTGTATTTTGGGGCTACCCTAAACATATCTCTCTACACACATTAAATCACAATGCAACCAAATCAGATAGCCAGGGGCACAACGGACATTTGACATCTTCCATCCATTTATAAAATTGTAGAAGAAGCCATTTTGCCAAACATTTTTCAAAATGGTTTCAACTCCATCAAAAAACCAGCTTCATCAGAGAAGCCATAATCGAAGCCATTTTTTAGGAGTCGGAACTTTGGCTCCATTTGGTAGGGCTCTGGCTCCTCCCAAAATAGCTCAGTTGTGGCTCCTTTGGTGGAGCAACTTATCTAGTGGAGCTGGACCCGTTTTAGAAAAATGTTTGGTAAAATGGCTTCAAGAGCACTTTAATACATGAGAAGGGAAGAGAAGCCGGTGAAGCCACGTTTTTTTACTCCACCTTTATAGTGGAAGCTGCTTTGGGGCTTCATGTGGGCTTCTTGGGTGAAGCTGTTTTACTTTTACCCGTTTAGTAGGGCTGCACAGAAGCCGTTGGAGAAGCCGGTGAAGAAGGCCTACCAAACGGACTTCTATCAAACAAGCCCTTAGTATTTTTTTGGTACAAGCGTGTTCATCCGTTATGTACAGCACTTTCTTGCAAAATCTGGTCAGGTACATATGT
This sequence comes from Panicum virgatum, assembly GCF_016808335.1. Taxonomy (NCBI): domain Eukaryota; kingdom Viridiplantae; phylum Streptophyta; class Magnoliopsida; order Poales; family Poaceae; genus Panicum; species Panicum virgatum. The sequence continues at coordinate 48,098,094 of NC_053145.1, forward strand.
GTGGTGTGCTTATGTGCACAGTAAACATGGTTTCGGTGCAAAAAATATGTGGCTTTGAAGGGCAAAATTATAGTTTGAGGTATTATATGAGCAATGCTGGTAAGAGAATCAATCTCCAATCTGTACAATGGACAAAATACATGCTCTCTTGTTATTTTGACCGGTCAGATTGTCATTTTACATTAGGTAAATTACATCAACTATATTTTTTTAAAAAAAATACCTAATGAGCGAGCATTTACCTTGAATTAAGCGTCTGTGTTTTCTCATGTTTGCTTTGACATAGTTATAAAATTGATGCGCTATATTATAATGTGGCTCAAAACATGATGTTGTAAACATTGGATAGAATATAATGCATTCTCAAAGCACCATGTTTCTTTCATGCTTCTCTTATTAGTTGAAAATTTTTCAATTCTTGCGATATTGCATGGGGAAAATGGATATGAAATAAGGAAGCACTCTGTTTGATGAATAAGTCTTTGATGTAGTCTTTGTGGTCCCTGCAGCACATGGTCCTTGTGCAGCATATTGTCCATCTGTAGCATCTCTAGTCCTTAGCATCTTGGACTGCTTTTAGGAGGCAGGACAGCAGTTAGCATCTAGACAGGACAGCAGTTAGCGTCCTTTCAGTTTAGCATCTTAGACTAGTGGTAGAATATGCCTTAGTTGGCTGGCTGTATAAATGTGTTGCCACCTCTCCCGTTTGAGAGCATGGCATTGTGAGTGTGAACGAAGAAAAACCAGAAAATTTCCCCAGCTTGCCATCCTCTCATCAATGAGAGTAACCATTGAACTACTAACAACTGGCATCAGAGCCGTACTGTCCTGTAGGTTGGACATCTCTTGTTCCGCTCCTTCCCAAGCTCGTCTGAGTGTTCAGCCAGCAGCAGCAGCACCGGCTGCTCCTCCTTCCTCCTTCCCTTCCCCTTCCCCACGCAGCAGCCCCCTGGAGGCGCGCCATATCCGACGGACAGTCTCGGCGTTCGGTCGCCTCGAGCGCACGGCGTCAGCAGGACGCCAAGCTCGCTGCGGCAGAGGAGCGCAGGCGAGCGACAGCGCAAATCGCTGCAGAGCTGGCAGCGGCCAAAGCGGAGGCGGCGGAAGATGCAGCGCCTGCGGCGGCAGCTGAGGTTGAGACCTTGCGCAGCAGCATCAACGGCTCCATCGCCGGCGACATCACTGCCGACGGGGATCTTGAGGTGCTGGCAAGGGAGAGGGCGCGGGAGCGGACGGTGCAGTGGGCGGAAGCCCACCCCCACGGCGGCGGCGGCCCGGAGCCGCGCGCGCATGCCGGTGGCGAGCAGCAGGCAGGCGCGCGCGGCAGCGGCGGTCTGGAGGACCGCGCGCACGCCGGCGGCTACCTGAACCGCGGCGGTGGCTTGGAGCACGCAGAGGCAGTCGGGTCGACGGAGGGCGTGGCCTTCACAGGCAGCACGACCCCCCCCCCCCCCGCCCCCGCCGTGGCTACCACTTGGTCAGGGACGCTGGTCCCGGCAGTGGGTGGCCAACCCTCACCAAGACCAACTACTTCGAGTGGGCTGCGGTGAAGAGGGTGAGGCTCCAGGTGTGGCACATGTGGGATGCTGTCCAATACGACGACGTCGACTACGACGAAGATCGCCGGGCGCTAGATGCGCTCATTGCTGCAGTCCCTCCCGAGATGCAGTTCTCGGTTTCCTAGAAAGAGATTGCCAAGGAGGCTTGGGACGCCATCGCTGCGGCACGCATTGGCAGCGACCGCGCCCGCAAGTCCACAGTGCAGGCTCTTTGCAAGGAGTGGGAAAACCTAGACTTCAAGCCAGGTGAAGACGTCGATGACTTTGCTCTCCGTCTTAACACTCTGTTGCAGAAGATGGTGCTTTTCGGCGACGACACCTACGACGAGGAGAGAGCTGTGGAGAAGCTCTTCCGCTACGCCCCGGAGAAGTACCGGCAGACCGCTCGATCGATCGAGTCTCTGCTGGACCTCTCCACCATGTCAATTGAGGAGGCGATAGGGCGCCTCAAGGTCGTCGACAGCGACGAGCCACAGCCTCTCACATGAGGAATCTTCATCTGCGGGAAGCTCCACCTCACTCGAGAGCAGTGGGAGGCCCGGCGTGGTGACGAGAAGAAGGGGAGCCCTTTTCCTCGACTGGTGGCCGCAAGTGCGGCAAACCGCGCAAGGGGCGCGGAGGTGCCCAGGTCGGAGCACGAGGGCGCGCCGAGGGCGGCGCCCGCAGAGGCGCTCAGGGCGGCGCCGCCGACAGGCCCAAGGCAGCACGAGACGACGCTTGCCACAAGTATGGCAGGCCCGGCCACTGAGCCAAGGATTGCCCACAGCGGAGGCATGGGGGCCAAGCCCACGTCGCGGAGGCCCAGCCGAATGACGAGCCGGCTCTGTTCCTGCTCCACGGGGACATGAAGCTGCACCCGGCGGCACCGCCCGCCACCACTCTACTCCACCTCGACGAGCCGCGCGCCCGAGTCCTTCTCGGCAACGGCTCCGACGACGACAGGATTGACGGTTGGTACCTCGACTCCAGCGCCATGCACCACATGACAGGGCGGCGGGAGTTCTCCGACCTGGACACCAACGTACGTGGCTCCGTCAGGTTTGGGGACTCCGCCGTGGAGATCAAGGGCGTGGGCTCCGTGATCTTCACCGCCAAGTCCGGAGAGCACCGGATGCTCACCAGAGTCTACTACATCCCGACGCTGTGGAACTCCATCATCAGCCTTGGGCAGCTCGATAAGAGTGGCTCACGCGTGGTGATCGACAGCGGGGTCCTCCGCATCTGGGACCATCGTCGCCAGCTCCTCGCCAGGGTGGTGCAAGGGAAGAACCGCCTCTACATCCTCCACGTCGGGGTGGCCCAGCCTCTTTGTCTTGCAGCTCGCAGGGACGACGAGGCATGGCAGTGACACGAGCGCTTTGGGCACCTCCACTTTGAGGCCCTAAAGAGGTTCAGCGCCAAGGAGATGGTGCGAGGCCTCCCGTGCCTTGACCACGTGGAGCAGCTCTGCGACGTCTGCGTGCTGACGAAGCAGAGGCGGCACCCCTTCCCCCAGCAGGCGAGCTTCCGAGTCAGGGAGCAGCTCGAGCTCGTACACGGGGACTTGTGCGGCCCGGTGACACCGGTCACACCAGGAGGACGGCGCTACTTCCTGCTGCTCGTCGACGATCTCTCCCGCTACATATGGGTCATGATCCTCGGCAGCAAGGGAGAGGCTGCGGACGCCATCAGGCGCGCTCAAGCTGCTGCAGAGGCGGAGAGCGGCCGCAGCCCGCAAGTTGCGCGTGCTGCGCACCGACAACGGCGGCGAGTTCGCGGCGTACCCTTGTCTTTAAAATTTTGGATGCTTTCAACTATAGCACTGATGCAATTCTAAATTCTATTTAAGTAGTTAATAAGTACGGGGCTTCCTTTAACAAGTAAAATTCTCATTATCCGATTGTTGAAATAAGTACACTAATTCTATTAGCAGATAAGTCCAAAATAATAAGTCTCCTCTTCTGTGTACCTTTAGTGATGCAATTTTGCCCAACAATGTTGACACCTTCACTGATGATAATTGTTGAACCTAAAAAAAGTTCAGCAAGAAAACAAACCCTCATGTGTTAATACTGCTATACATTACTTCATGAGAAGGTTGGCATGAATTTTTCTACAGCATAGATGGCAGTAAAGTATCATCACATCATTCTATTCAAACTAATAAATAAGCTAGATCGACTAGCCTGTACAATTCCATAAAATTGTTCATCATAAAATAAAAGCTTCTGATGTTTGGCAGCTTTAAATTTATTTCGACCACTATATTGTATGAGTTAGTCCTTAAGAATCATAAGATTCTTTATATTCTCTATGTTTAAAAATATTTCATATAACATCCCAAGTTCTGAACCAACCATAACTAGGCTTCACTGGTTCGGAGATTATGTATTTTCATCTCCCTGAGAATCAATAGTTCTTTTTTTTTATTTTGGCACCTCTAGACTGCTTGTGCTATGGTTTTTTCAGTACATAATAAGATGGGCTAAACAACTATTGGGCGATATGAGGGCATTAGCTAGCATGACTTCCAAGCTAGATCTGCTAAAGCAAGGTGTAAAAGACTGCAGAATCTCGTGTGCTGCATGCATCATGTTAATCAGCTGAACAACTGAACCCACCTCATTGTGGCTTTGAAAAGCACCTGACGCCCTCCCTCCCCGGAGATCCCAAACATGAATTGTGCCATTTTTAGTTGCACCAAACACAGTCTACAAAACAAATGGTAAGTGCCCATCTAAAGGATGGCCCGGAATTTAAACGAATAATTAACTCCTTAAGTTAACAGAAAGGGTGTAAATCAGATGACCCAGCAAAGATAACAAAAAATGTACAGAGCATACTAAACAGAAAATATACATAGCATAAAAAATAACACAGGTAGAAAAGCCGTTTTTTCTTAAATTAACTCTTTAGCGTTAGGTTCATCATGACAAGTTATGCAACTTCAGGCTTAGTACAAGAGATTCATGATATAGATATAACAAATATAAGAGTTAGCATACCCGATTATCTACACTTATCTTGACAGTGTTGAACTGAGACTCTGGCGGTGCCATAAGCTCGAGACAGTGTGTCTTACTTGAGCGCCTGTCCCACATGTACACTGCCCCATCAAGGCAAGATGCAAATATCCTATGTCAAGAGAACTAATAAGTGCAAATTCCATGCATATTTACAACAATAAGATTTGTTTGGCACATTGGTACTTTTGCATTTCAAATACCACTAAGATATTGAAGCACACAAGTAAAACAGATAATCTTTATTCTACTTTACAAACCAACAGCAACCACAAAAAGGAACAATTTCAGTTGATGAACCAACCGGCACCATCATCTGAATCCACATGCTATCTCTTTTTGGATAACCCACCCAGCCCAACCAACCTAGTTGCATTTCTTTCATAATACATCATGTTTATCAGTCCAGGTTTCTTGGGTACCAACCCAGCCCAATTCATCTCACATCAATCAATCCTGATTAGATCGATATGGAACACAAGCCGACAAGCCACTTCTACAGGACAGCTGGAGCACAGCCTCATCTTTCATGTTATACCAAGCCGACTCCTAGGCAACATGCGAGGAGTGCAGCGCACGCCTGGGTGCACATCTGCATGCACAGTCTTGAGCTGCCCAAGAAGGACGAGGATGTCGAGCGGCCAGTCAACACCGCTGCTCCTCCACGCGACTATGCAAGCAAGCAAATGTGCCACCGTCAAATGAAAAATCGCACCTCCAACTATGTGTTCAATTGTTGATTTAATCGACATGGATGGGCAACAAAGGATTTGGACTTGGCAGGGGTGGGCAGGGGTTGTCCCAGGCTCAGGAGGTAGACAAAATAAAATTATCAATTAATTAAAGATGCTTCAGATTCATGCTGATTTTTTTAGTGGGTACTGGAGCAGTTCTCTTTAATTATTGGCCTCATTTCCCAGATGCATCTGTGATTGCATATGACAATCATGAAAATGTTACCTACCGCGACTTCTCATCTGAAGTAAAAGCTATATCAGTCAAACTCTTGCGGGATTCAGAGTAGAGTGCAGGAAATTTGGATTTGCCTTTCTGCAAAACCTAAAATAATAATAACTCAGAATCAGAATGATATGGGTGTTCAGAAAAACTTTAATAAATAAAGCTACAATCCCTTCTAATGTACAAAGATTTACAATATTTAGAAAGGTACTTCGAGATATTGTTTAAAACCTTTACATGGATGAATTTCAATTATTGTACATACTGATGGAAGCAGGTCTACCTTATCTCTGATTCAGATCCACAACACTATTTTTGTCAAATGTTTTTTGTACATCATGCAGCTACCATACTGATAAAAAAAATAGTGAAAAAAATTAAGTGAAAAAAGTAAGAGACAGCATTCGGTTTGGTAATTTAGAAAAAGAAAGAAAAGGGAAAGGATGATATATGATTTGATAGTAAACCAACAGCATGCATGTTTCAAAAGTATCCTTGAGTAAAATTGTGAAGTGCTTGTGAAGAACAACGTTAAAGGGCTTACTTCAGTCGGCGCAGATGAGACATAGCCAATATCAAAGAGGAAAACTTTATCACTTTGACTTGATGTGCAAGCAATCTGCAGCAGATATGTTCAACAATAAAATATACCAAATGAACTCATAAATATCCCAATTTTTGTTAAGAAAAGGAACAGACTCTCTGTTCTCAAGGCGGTAAGGCGGACGCCTAGCAAGGTGGGGCGGCTGGACGCCTAGGCGAGCAAGGCGGGCGCCTAGGCGAGCAAGGCGCAAATCGGTGGACGGCGCATGGACGCCTAGGCGTCGCCTAGGCGACGCCTTGAGAACAGAGAACAGACTGTAGTGCCTAACTTCATAAAGAATAAATATGCAGCATACCTCATCTTGGTTTTCTGGATTCCATCGGACAGCATTTAGGGAAATTCGGTTAGATATATGGAGCACATAATTTGATGAGTCATCTGGGATACCTACCATGAGGGGAAAAAAAGTAACTTGACCTGAAACTACAGACTAAGAACAAATTATAACAGCTTTGCAAAAGAAGATTTGCAGTGCCAATTCTCCTACATCTTGGAGTATTCAAGTACGTCACCATTTAAGTCTGGTGTGCGCAGTGGATACACATATTCTAACTAGAGTTTGCACTGGCAGGAATTTAGCAACAAAAATTGCAGGAGTACATCTGTGTTCTAGAAAAATCAGGTTCTTAACCAGACCTCCAATTTCTTTTATCACATGAAGATAGGAAATTAAAATTAGCTTGTCGAAGAGAAAAGCAATTTTGACTAGAGGACAATATGAATTAGAAAAGAGATCATCTTTGTTCTAGTTTTAACTTACTGCGTGATTGGCCATATATGGAGCAGTATAAAGTCTCGAAGTCATGCACGGTCAGACATCCTGAGAATGTCACTGATGCAAGGTAGATTCCCTGCACAACTAAGATCACAAATGAGGATGCTTTAATATTCCCCTGTATCACTACTTTGTGCCCAAAGATCTGTGGGGAATGAGTTGGAATTGGTAGTCATGATAAACTAGAAAAATTTACAGTTGTACAGAGTATGCATGTTACCTTTTTATCAAACTCTATTGCTGAAATACCCTCCCTGTTCAAATACAGTAGTACATGTTTATCAGTCCATTTAATAAGTACATATTACTACAAAACTGTTAAAGTGCAACTGTAGGAAGGTGACCGTAAACATGACTCTAAATCATGTAAAGTAACACTACAAAGAACTATAAAGAGAAAAGCAGACCTTGCTGGGAGAAAATTCATAGTTGAAGCACTAATCATTCGATCCACCTGATAGGAGCAACAATAGTAAACCCGTCAGTTGGATGAAGTATCGTGGTTTGGCATTACAATTTACAAGTAAAACTCAAATTAACAAGCAGCATACATATGTCCGACACCATTCCTCGCCATGCATGTAATACTTGTGATCAAAGGCTCCAATCTTGTCAAGATAAAAGTAAAGCAGAATATTAAGTCAAGATTAAAATTATATTGCAACGTAAGATCCAAACAGAATACGATGTCCCTTCATTTTCCTTTTTCCAGAGATCATATCTAAACTCCTAGTCCCCAGAGTATAGTCATTAACACCTAAGAACCCTAGGAGTCACCAGTACAAACTGTGAAGCTCATTAATCACAAGGAACCAAAGTATTGCGACATCATAAAGATATTTCTCTTTGATCACAGTAGCTTTATGCTCTACTTTGGCATTGAAACGGGCAGATCTTCCCCGTTATTCCACTAACCTACTTGAACATTTTATTTTTCGAGCAAACGTGGACAGCTTCACATCCTGTTTCTTAACCCATGCTACTAATAATCCCAACCGAACGCAACAACAGAGCCCAAATCAAAACGAAATCAGCTTTCCGCTTCAAGAATATGGAACCTCGGCGAAGGAATCGAGGAGGAGGCGCGACTCCCGGTGCCGGAACCTGGCGTCGATGCGGCCGTCCAGCTCCACGGCGATGCGCCTCCACCGGTGTCTCCTGCGGATCAACAGTGGTTCAGTGAGCAGTGAGAAACCAATGGGGTGTGGCCCTGGGGGGCCGCGAAGCACCTCGGAGGCGGCGGCGGCGGCGGCGCGGGCTCCTCGCCGGAATGAGGCGGCGCCGCCACGAGGAACTTGTCCATGGACGACGGCGAAGCGATGGCGCCAGGGCGTATACAGGGGGCGGGGGGGGGGGGGGCGGGCAGGGAATGTGGCTGTCCCCGAATTTGCATTCAACATTTAAATTTTAATTAATTTTTTTTATAAATTAATATGGTTGGCTTCCCTAATAATAAAAAAAATAAGCCGCCACTCAATTAGGGTTGGATTTTGTTCCCGCCAAAAGGAGTGGTGAAAAAGAGACCGGAAATGCAGCTCGTACCGGGAAAGCTATTCATCTCGCGCGCTACCCCGTGCCAAGCTATCGCAGAAACGCTTTTGTACATCTTCCACCTCCAGCCAGGGGAGAGGGGAGCGCCCGCCGGCGAGCTAGGGGACAGGGGAGGGGGTGGCCGGCGAGGGTGGTTGGTGGGGGGGAGCGGCCACCGGCGAGGTCGGGCGGCGGCGGCCTTTAGATCCGAGGTTGCTGGGTGGCGGCGGCGGTGGTGGAGGCTCCATGGCCACTGGACTTAGAAGAGAAAGTGGGCGAGGGGAGGAATCGACCGGCAGTGGGCAGTGGTGTGTGGGCGGGCGGCGAGGCGGCGCGGCGGAGCGCCGTCGGCGGGGGTGGTGGCCGTCGGCGGCCGGGCCAGGTCTCGGGCGGGGCGGGGCGTCGAAGGAGGGCGGGGATGCGATTTCGATTAGCATGGCGGCGGTGGAGGGCGGTGGCGGAGGCCGCCGAAGCCAGGGGCGGCGCTCGCTGCTGCGATTGGACGCCTTCCAATCGCAGAAGGCGATGAATAGACGCCCCCGCTCGCGCGGCGGCGCTCCGCAAACGCAAATGTGGCTAGTGCGATTGACGAAAACGCGTTCCTTTTTTTAATCCAACACGTGCGTAAAATTAGCTTTTGTCAATCAATTTTTTTCGTTACATTTCGCCATTAAATGTTGCTGTATCCCGCACAAACTTGAAATTTCGTTTGAATTATTTACATAGAATTTGATTCAAAAAGGTGAGAAACGAAACCAGAGAGGCAACAGCTAAGACTACGCACGGCTCGGATTCAGAACGGGAAAGACTACGCAGTATGTGTTAAACCAGTAAACCACTACTGATTGGGGCAAAATATGTGAAAGCTTGAAAATAGTAAACTGAAAGCAAGGAAAGGACTGGGATTATTTTGTTATCTGCTACCCCCTTTGTTCCAAAATATAAGACTTTTTTAGTTTTGGTCCCAAGTTAAAATTTTCCATTACACAATAATGTATCAATATCTTTTTTTTTAGTTTCATACACAAGATGTCGCAATACAAATCGAATAACATTTTTAAAGTAGCTTCTCTTATAATTCGTTTGCTACACCCTTTTGTCGACTTCAACTTAACAGCCAGAAACTTCAGAATCGGAGCGCCGTGCATATCATTGATCTTCAAAAGCATGGAACCACCATTCCAATTCCAAATTTCAAAACCCAGCATATCACGTTGCATCACTCAAGAAAATGTATGTGGTACTGGATAAATGGGATGCCATTAACATCGCATTAGAACTCGATGAACCCAGCTGATAACACATTCATAAACCACAACTATGGATAAAACTTTCTTAAATCTTCTCATAATATTTGACAGGCAGACTTCAATCAGGGATCAAAGGTCCGCTACCCGAGGTACAAAACTTAGAAGTACAGGAGCACACTAGGCAAAACGACTTCTTCAGAACTCCAAAACTAAATTTAGAAGACCATCTCATGGGGCTTGTCACCATCCCTGAGAGAGAACCGGGCACCAAGGTAGGTTTTCAGGTCTGGGACAGCCTCAATAGCCTTGATCAGAGCAGCATCCACAGCCTTCTGGTCATCCTTCTTGAAGTCAGGCAGAGACTTTGACGCCTGCAGATTCAACATACCAGGCAGGGTAATTATCACATGGATCAAAACATTATTGCAAATGAGCCAATGAAACAATTAAGGAACTTGGACGCCTACCTCCTTCTCTGTCTCAAAAAGCTCGCCCTCAGTCTTTTTCGCCTTCTGCTTCTTTTCCCGGGCAAAGTACTTGTCATCAAACTTCGCAGCATCAACACCAGAGATGTCGACCTTGGTGGATGTAGCAATGACGTAGGTCTGGTTCACACGGCGGATCGGTACTCCATTGATCTTGAAAGGCCCTGTAAGGACAACATGAACGTTAAAAATAAGGTTACACTATCAAGAGCAACATACCAAAAACAACTGCACGCATGAACTGAGGCATGTGAATTTAGAAACTACTGGATTGCAACAGTTAACAGAATCAATTTACCCAGTTGAATTTCCTTCCTGCCCAACAAAGGGAACAGTTGATAATTTGTTGAACTTCAAACTAAAGCAACATTCATAAAACGTGCATTCAATAGACAGGTTTCAATTTTCACCACTTAACAAGCATACACCAATAAGTTTCCATCTGTTCAATGCAACTAAGAAAGAGAATATATAACATGTATCTAAAACGTTTTATTTATTCTAACATCTTAAAAATAATCCATGCAAATACTTGCTCAAGCCATGCAACCTTACATCCCACCAAACTTAGATCAGAAACATAAGGCACAAGTGCAAGTGTCGAGACTTGACTCCAAATGAATTCCCTTAACCACTCAAGTCACCTATTCAAGAAAATGTACAGTACTTGCGAAATGACCTACATATAACCACGAAATCATTTTAATTTATGATAAATGAGATGATATCTCCAAGAGAATAAACAGCTACTAAAACATAAAAAAATAAAAAGATAGTTAAAAAACTAGGCAAAAAAACCACAAGCGTGAGACAAACTAACACGGCTCGCCACAATACAGCTTTATAGATCACTGACTAGCAATCACCTACAAAACTTTGCCCATCTATAGAACCATAGATCCACACTACTCAGCAGCTAAATGTAATTTGAGGGCAAAAACACACCAACCAACAGGGAACGGCACCAAAGGAAGAAGCGAGCTCACCAGAGATGAGGAGGAGGCCGGACTTGAGCTGCTTGAGGAACACCACTCTCTTGCCCATGAAGCGCCCAGCGAGCAGGATCAGCACCGTCCCGGGGGTGATGGTGGACCTGCACAAACGAATGTCCGATTCGGATCAAAATGAACACGAACACCACGAAGGCTGCCACTTGCAGGGGGCGATGGGGCACCTGAGTTTGGTAGGCTTAGGCTTGCGGGTGCTGGGAACGCGGGGCTTGACATCGTCGGCAGGGTAGAACTTGGGCTCCGCGGCGGCGGCGGGCTTCTCGGCCTTGGGGAACGAGCCGCCGTGCTTGGCCTTGATGGCCCACAGCCCCCGGCGGTGGTACGCGTGCGACCGGGACGCCCGCTTGATTCCCTGCGACAGCTTCGACGACGGCGCCATTGGATCGGGGCGGTGCGAGGCGCGGCTTCGGCTCGGGGGCTTGGGGCGGCGGCGGGCGAAGAATGGAGCAGAGGGTTTGGTCGCAGAATTTATATGTGTGCGGCGGCTTGGAGGTGGAAACCCTAGGTCCTTGGGCTCCTCTGCATGTTAGGAGTGGGCCTATTTGTTGAGGCCCATTAGCCGGCCTCTCGGGCGAGTGCAGCTTACATGAGTTTTTTTTTAATCCATTTTAGGATGCAGGGATTAAAAGAGCGTAGTACCCATCATTTCATGCAATTTTTCTGCGCTCCAGTACAATTTTTGCAAAAAGGAAATTGTAGGAAATGGGTTTATATGAATATAAAAAATTATTGCTGCTGGTGAACAATCGTGAATCGGCACTGCTGGCTTGACAAATCATCGCTGAAGTGCCATCAAAGGACAATGTCTATGAGCTTATTCAGATCAGCAGATAGCTATCTTAAAGCTTTTAGTTGCGATCGAGCTTCGCCGTTTACCATCCTCAGGAAACAATACGCAAGTGACATGCAGCAACTAAGCCAGTATAGATAAACACGAAAAGAGAACGTGATATGGCCTGATGTTGTCTTATCACTAAAATCCAGTTTATGTAAATAATCGCATGTTTTGTCATACAAGACTTCCACAACAAGGGCACCGGTAAACAAAATCTGTGCTTCCTTAAAAGCCATTGCAGGTCTTCCACACCTTTGACAGGGTCGATGAAAGCACATCTACTCCCCTTTCCAGAGTTCAGCAAACTCATCAGGCTCCAGGGTGTTCTCCATCTCATGCATCTTCCTCCTCACCTTGGCCTTAACCTTCTTGACATATTTGCCTGCCTTCTGCCGCTTCTCTAGTGCACGGATCTGGAGAGAACCAACCAAACGGTATCAGATGTGAAGTTTGGGAAGGGTAAGATGAGATAGTTGGATAAATTCATATGTACAATACCCTAACCCAAGTCCTCAACTTAAACCGCACGAGCTGATGAGCATATCATTTTGCTAGTCAACAGCAATCCAGAAATTTCTGCTTTTGATTGTTGTCTCCAACTAAATGGCAGACAGGACAGTACAGTGGTAACACAACAGGACAGTACAATGGTAACACAACAATGCATCTAAAATTGTTAGGGTGTGCTCTGCCCTCTACTCAATCTGAGCATGTGTGTAATGCTTAATAATGCCTTAAAAATGATGCCGGTGACAACTTTAGATCAAATACCATTCTATTATACTTCTGGCACTCAATTTTTAAAAGTGCATCATGCACTCCATATAAATGTTCCGTGGAATAAATTGTGTGGTATCACCTGCCTTAACAGCTTTCTCTAACTTCGGTTAAAATTTAAGGCTTTGTTTTGTTGTTTGGTTAACATCGAAGGAACAAAAGAATTCATAATATGATTATCCCTTGATGACGAAAACAAATACACCAAGGTTGCATTTACAAAAGGTAGGAAGGTCTACGGATATATTTCAAAAATAAGAATAATACTCGACAACAGATCAGTGAATCAACATACCTGATTGGGAGAAATATAATATGGATTCTCATACCACATAGGACCACCGAAACTACCACCAAATATTTTGATTGGATTCAAACAGAACCTGGGGCCAACCTGTATAGAGCAATTCCAGCAAACGTTATCGTTTAGAGAAAACTAAATAACATGTAAAGTACCCAGATAGAAGCTCGTTGCCAGTACCTCAATAAGTGTCATTTTATCGAGACCTCCTTTATCAACTTTGTCAATCTCATTGTGGGGAACAGAGATCTGTCAAAGTAGTTCTAAAATTCAGACAGTGCTAAGACATGACCAAAATTTTTATTGCATGAAGAAAATTGAAGCTCATCCAAACCAAAATCCAAGCTGACAAAAATGGAGCAATAGGTCACCTGGTAGTTCCGAAACCAAACATGACCATCAATGATGGAGAAGGCAAACACATGGTCATGGAAGGGTTTGGCTTTACGGTGATCTTTAGGAGTAGCAAATATCTGCACAAAAACAGGCAATGACTTCACTATCACCTCCTTAGCTTTAAAAGACCCTCTGATTTTTGTAAGAACTAATCTGACCATACAAAGCATTTGACTGGATAATCAGTATTAACTTCATAACACCATCATCTTTTTTATTCATAGCAAGCAATGGAAATGCAAAAATGAAAAACAGTAGAAGATTTAGAGTCAACACATGGAACTCTTCGGTGCTTATGGATTGAAATCCATCAAAAAAGTTATACACATTTGTTTTTATTATCATTACAAGACCTTCAACATTCAAGTTTGACCTCTTTTATCATCAAAGAGAACCAAATAATCCAGATTAGTTCAGTTCATCTTCATGTCCAAATATTCTTCACAAGCATAACATGTAAAACAGTTATGTACCTGAGTTATCATTTCCTTCACAAGCATCCAATGAGGTTGCTCATCAAAATTTGTAGAAAAAGTAAGAAGCGGCTGTGACCCTTTTAGATGGTTACCAGTAAGCTTCAACTCCTCCATAGTGTGAACTGCAGTGAACATCGCATTATGGTAATCAATAATCATAATGGTTAATGGATAATACTGATGAGAAAAGCAAACAAGTTATAAACCATAGTGCATAACACAGTCACAGAATAAGTAATGTTTGTGTTGTAGCATACCTGCATTAACTAGAAATTTCACTGATGGTCCTCCAGGAGACTTGACCATCCAAAGGTAAAGGTCCTTCTGTTTTCTGCACTGTAATATTCATGTGACAGAAAATTTAGCCACAAATCAAAACATTCTCAGAATCCACAACTCTAGTGTTAACTTAAATCAAAGCATTAGAATTGTGAGATGGTGCATATCTCGTCAAACATATATCCCAATAGAGTATCTAGTACCAGAAAAAAAAAGTGGAGTTGCTAACTAATCTGATAGCTCAAAAACATTCAGAGCGTATACAGGGACCAAAGCTAAAGCTAGGCTTTGCACCACTAGTTATTCAGTTCACACAACCTGCTCTTATACTGAGCTAGCAACCCACAAAATCACAGTGGTGGAAAAAAATGCAGTTTACAGGGAGGAAAAAAAGAGTAGTAGAGGTATACCTCGAAGAAGAGGCAGCTGGAGCAGCTCCTGAGCTCGAGCAGCTCGTTTAGCGCGTTTCCTTTACTCTGCTTCGACTCGACCTTGCTGTCCTTCTTGGCGTGAGGAAGCAGCGACAGGATGTCCTGCATCAGATGCCGGTACCTGCGCGAAGCACGCACGCGTCAACCGAGTCATTCACCACGGGATAGAAGTCACCACACTGCAAGGGGGAACAGGGAGCACTCACCTGTACGTGATGCGGCGGGAGCAGGTGATGAGCACCTTTTCCTTGTTCCGGAACGGCGCCGCCGCGACCGCGGAGGCGGGCTCGGCATCGGGGGCCGGGTCCTTAAAGCCGAAGAGCGTGCGCGGCGGTCGCTCCGGCGCGGAGTCGTCGGGCTTCTCCGCTCCCGCAGCCTCTGCGGGGGCGTCGGTGCGCTTCCGCTTCTTCGCCATGGCACGAGGCGCGTCCCGCGTGGGCTCGACGGCGCGAAGGCGGCGGCGAACGGTGAATGGAGCCTGGAGGGGAGGGAGCAGCCGCTTTGCCTGCGGGGAGGGGAAAGACGAGCACGACGGCGACCAGCTAGGGTTTAAGCTTCTTGTGGTTGTGGGGTTGGGTTGCTGCGTTGCGCATCGAATGGGCTGAATGGGCCGGCATGCAAGCAAATTAATAACAGGCCGAGCCGAGACGAAACGGGCCTGTCCGGGCCGCCCGGAAGAAACATTCATCATCAGCTGTTTGGAACGAGAAGAGGAAGAGCTGAGGAGGCGCGCGGCGCGGAGCATGGCCACGAGAGGAGCGGAGAAATATCCCATACCGGCGAGGTGAGGAGGCGCGCGGAGCGGTGGGGTGGTACATATAGGAGGCGGGGTGCTGCGTGCTAGCGGTGAACCTTGCCTTAAACTAATGAGTAAGGAAAACAAAGCGGTGCGGTGAGAGCCGCTCGCGGTGCGGGGTCAAAACCAGCACGGCGATTTTTGAAGGGGGAAGAGGCTGGCGCGGGTATTGATTGACACTGCCCTACTTTGCAGGACTTGCCTGGGCGGGCCTCCCCGCCCACCAAATCAAGTCTAAACTGTTTCGATAAATATACGAGTACAATTTGATCAGATGACACTCTGCTACCTTTACCTGACCTGACGAATTACATGCACGGCAGGAGTCCGAGCCTCAAAAGAAATCAGAATCCCAGTCCAACTCCTCTTTTAGAAAGAAAAAAAAATAAAGCAGATAGTTGGGCTTATCACTTACCGTTGCTTTTTCTCGAGGAGAATCGATCGTTTCTAATAATGAAGGTTATTGTACGCAAGCAGAAGATCTCTCACCACCTATGCATATGACTATGATTGGCCCAGAAGGGATGTCCAGGTTCAGTTCGTCGTCAAGTAGAGGCTCAAAACAATTCAAGTTTGATCACCTCGAAATTCAGGAGCAGCCCGCATCAAAAACGATGGTCAGGTCGCATACGGAGTTCGTTTTGGACGTTCATTATATGGATGGAAAGAAAATTTTATAGGTGGAAATCGTCGAAATAAGTGGAAATACAGAATCTGCTGCACCACTGTCTTTTAGGTTGTTGGCCCGTGTATCGTGTTGGAGCCTAATTGGGGTGTGTCTAGGGAGATCTAGGTCGACCCTCGGAGCATATATTCAGTAGCCACCACCACATTAGGGCGGGGTTTGGAGTGTTGTTTAGTACTAGTTTTTCATTAAGAAACTAAGATTGCTTCATTGAAATTGTGCGCTACTACAAAAATTCTAACCGAGGTGGGCAAAAATGATTAACCGAGACAGTATTCGCAACCGTCTCGAATGAAAGGTCACGGTAAATGACCTATTTTCCGAGGCGGTTTTGCTGACACCTCGGTTAATCAAATCAAAAAATCAAAAAAGGAAAAGAAAAAAGCCCACTGAGGCCATCACGGACCCGCCGAGCCCTAACGAGCCCATCCACTACTACATCCCGCCACGGCCGCAACCTGCGGTCGCGACCCGCCACTGCCACGTCTTGTCGCCGTGGCCGCGGCCAACCGCGCCCGCCGCCTCATGGTAGCCACCCACTGCAGGGTGTGGCACGCGATCCGGCCCGCTGCAAGAACCGCCAGATTCGGCTGCACCTCCATGCCGCCCAAGCGTGGGGAGGGAGAGGGAGGGAGGGAGGGAGGGAGGTGCGCCGTGGAGAGGGAGAGAGAGAGGAAGGGAGGTGCGCCGTCGGGTGGGGTTGCTGAGGGAGAGGGAGGAGAAATGAGTGACAAACCCTAAAGTCCGGTATATATACGTGTACTTGTAACTGTGCCACTTAGGCTAGCGGGCTGAGCCTGATTTACTGAGGCAGTTGAGTTACAAAGCCCGCCTCAGTTAACTATTAACAGAGGCAATTACATTAGGATGACCACCTCAGTTAATATATATTAACCGTGCGGGTATTTAAGGGTGCCCGCCTCGGTTAATATATTTTGCGAGACGGTTGTGGTAACCACCTCGGTTAATAAAAAATGACCGCTTCAGTTAATCGCAGGCATTAACAGAGGCGGTCCAAAATCATACCCGCCTTCAAGGATCTTTTTAAAGGTCACAATTAATTTTTTTTTTTGTAGCAATGGTGGCGACAAGTCCTATTACTATGATCCAGGGCCTGTGCTTGTTCTTCTCGACTGTGACGATTAGTCCTTTGAAATTGAGAGTTCGAACCCTTTACTCAGATCTGCTTCACATATATCTGCAATTTTAGATTGCATGTTTACTCTTTTTTGTTTGTGCTCTTCTATTCACTTGCAGGAAAAAGCCTTCTCGGCAAGGTCAATCGAGTTGTGTTTGGTTGATTACCAACGGAGCAACTGTGTAACAGTTGCAGTGATTCGAATCGTATCTGATTAGAAGTCCGGATCGCCAACGTCGAGTTCTCTACCAATCGAATCTATCATACCTATCGGATGATCGGGTCTTGTGATGTATTTGTAATGTGCAATGATAAAACATGCTACCAACCTAGATAATACAGCCCAACTCCTCGGTTGTGTGCGCGCGATCAAGCGAGAGACTCTTGCAAAAGGTTGCGGTGATGAAGTAAACTAAAACTAACAATCCTGCAATTCATCCAGTTTGTCGCGCCCTCTAGAAAGTAAGGTCCACCATAATCGCATAAATCAAAATTCTCCATCTTTTAGAGCTATAGTATTTACAGAATAATTAAGGAGTAACTCAATTGGTTGTGTTTGCGCTCATACACTACTCATTTTGATGTCCCACAAAACCCGTTTCCTGCACTTGTATCTCACTCCGGTGGACCTAAAGGCTCTGGTCGGAACTCGGAACACATGATTATTTTGTAGTCGTTCATATGAATATCAAACTATTTTAGTAAAGTTTACCGATCAGGGACAAGTGCTCCCGATTTGTTTGAAAGTGAGCTCGACTTTTCCGTGTCTTTTGAGTTATGCCGAAAAAAAAGGATTTTATTATTGGCAATGAGCTCTAGCATTCAATGACATGTTTGCTCTAGGAAAATTAAAGACAGCAAAGCACCAAGATACAGAGAAAGCAAAAGGGAAGGGGAACTATTCATTGCGTGTGTTACTGCATGCGATTCTATTGTAGAAGGGGAGTGCCGCCCACCGCCTCTCGCACGAGGGTCGGTGAGGGTGTAAATGCATTTAGACCCCTAATGGTTTTTGGTGAGTTAAATAACAATATGATTAAAGATCTAATGTATTTGTTGAAAATACCATGAGAAGAAATTTATTTGAAAAAAGAATTGATGATCACTACATGAAATACGGACAATGGTAAAAGACAAAGACTGGCATTGGTAACAAGCATATACATCATTACCCTTTATGGGTTACTAATAACCTTTCCTCGATAACGGGTAAAGCCCATTACAAATAGCACAAAATAGTAACCTGTATTCTTGAACGTCCGTTACTATAGTCGGTTACCATTCACACCTAGCGTCTGCTCCCACTAGGCCCACAATAAGTGGCGGTAATGAGCTTCACTGGACGACCGTTACCTTTTATAATTCATTAGTAACGGCCTCCGTAATAGAACATTACTTATAAACATTACCAATGACCTGTGGGGCTGGTCCCTCTGGGCCCGCTGTTAGTATTGGTAACGGTGGTTCTACTGTGTCCGTTACCAATGATTTGTTGAAGGTAACGGCTCTCATTTAAACCCGGTTACCCTTAACATTTTTTAGTAACGTGTGTGTGATGACCCGTTACTGTCAAAAGTTACCAATGACGCCACGCGAACGGTCCTTTGGGCCCACTATCAGAATCGGTAACGGTGGTACTTTTGAGACTGTTACTAATGAGTTCTCGAAAGTAACAGTTTTCATTTGATGCCAGTTACCAATATTTAGTTAGAAGTAACGACTGCCTCTTCTAGCCTGTTACCATTGATGTTTGCAAGGTGTCGGTGGCAGTTGAAGCCCATTATCACTGATGTTTGTAAGGCGACAGTTGTCAATTGAATATTTGATACCTGTTACCACTGATGTTAAGGTAACAGCTACCTGCGAAAGGTAACAGGCTGCACATGATATCCGTTACCTATAGTTATGTCAGCCAAATTGGAATGCCCCATTTCCTAGCTGCATCCTAGAAGCAATATATTGTATATGCTACATAGAAGCATTACCTTCAGGTTTACAAAGAAGGAACCTAAAATAAATCTGTCATCATATATAATCTTGTTTACAGTGCAGCCTCTACCTCAATTTTACATTGCCTCACATATCATCTCATGTTCACAAAAATCTATCCTGTAACCTAACATACACAAACATATGTACATGTACATCAAGTTCAAATTGATAAGCACATGTCTTAATCTCAAGTAATCACAGTTTCGAAACAAAGGTAGTGGAACCTACTGTCCGGTGGGATGACAACTTTGACAAGGAATTCACATAGCATCTCCCGGATCATCGCATGTGAGTCTTTTCCCATTGGTTCGAGTTGAGCTTTATAATCTTGCAGAACGCCATGCTTAATAAAAAATATATTAGCAAATAGTAAATAAATAATGTAAGTGATGTTAGGTTGATCTCCTTCCTAATAGGCCCAACGGCCTATTAGGCCCTTAATCCGCGCCCTGATCGGGGGCGTCCAACCCTTAATGGTTGGTGGGCCCCCGTTGCACTCCGCTATAAAGAAAGGTGGGGGCCGGCGGCACATGGCACGAGGTTCACCGGTGCGCCGCCAAACCCACCGAAAACCCTAGCCGATCTGAGGGTACGCAGGAGCAACGGGAAGCCGCCGCCTCTGCTTCACTGGCGTTTCCCCGCTGCAGCCGACTTCCTCCCGCCGTCGCCGCCACCGTCCTCGACATCGTCGGTCCGGCGTCGACCTCTCTGCTTGACTCGTCGCCGCCCTCGAGCGGATCTCCATCAACGAACCTGAGATGGCCGCCGGCTCGAGCTCCAATGGTGGTACAGAAGGTCTCTCTCCCTCTCAGTGTACTTTTGTGTTCTCTACGTTCTAGATCTAGGAACATCTTGTGCTTGAACAAAGAAAAGAGAAAGAGATCCATCTTGATCGTGCACTGTGTTGATTCTAACTTAACATTGGTATTAGAGCCTACACTCGTGTAGATCGAGATTGGTAAAGTTGGATTCGTCTGTGAATCGAAAGAAATCAATGGAAAAGAAAGAATACGATGCAAATCGAAAAGAACAGAAAGAATCGATGGCAAATCGAGTTCAACAGTGAAACCCTAACCCTAACTCTAGGGGAAAGGGGACGCCGGACTTACTGGGTCTATGCGTCACCCATGGCCGCCCTCGTGCGGGACCCGCGCAGCCCGTTTCGTCGGGGCGCGGCACAGGATGCTCTGCCGCTCGCCGCCGGGACGCCGGGGCGCACGCGCGCGGGCTCGAAACCGAGGCGCCATCCATGGCGAGCTCGACGGCGGCGCGCTCACCCACCGGCGAGCGCGCGCGCCGGCGAGCAAGCCGCGGTGGCGCCGCCCTGCCCACTCCGCCGGGCCGCCACGGCCAGCAGCCGTCGCCTCCGTTTCTTGGAGAGAGAAGACAAAGAGGGAGAATGAGCCTAGGGTTTGCGGGCGACGCGGCGTCGCCGAGTTTTGTTACCGCGAAAAGAGCGCTCGGCCGTCCGATCTTGATCGTCGGCGACGGACGGCTGGGAACGGCGGCTGGCGAACGGGCCAGTTTGGGCCCAAGAGGGGCGCGGCGCCGGGCCGGTTTGGCGGCCTGGCCATTGGCTGTTGGGCCGAAGGCCCGAGCGTCGCGCGCGCCGAGCGGGCTGGGCCGATTTCGTGACTGGGCTACTTCAACAGTGAAGCTTTAAATTGTTTTTTCTATTTTCCAGAAGCATTTTAATAGCAGTTTTTGAATAGTTTGATTATAGTTTGATCTCTATTCAATTTTGCACCAACGTGTTTATTGTTTAGAGATAAAAGTTTATATTTTTGCTTCTAGAAATAGAAATTCCTACTTGTTTCCGCTGCAAAAGTCATTACAGTTGTTCTTTACTTTAATTCGAACCAACGAGACAATTAAAATTTAAGAGCATGATTAAAAGGTTATTTTTGAGGATTATAGTATTGTTAATTTTCTGACCAACGTTGTTAATTACAATACTGTAATTTCATAGTTCTTGTGCATTTATTTTTATTTCTGCCCAACGGTGATATAGATTTAATTGCATAAATAGTTGTATGTTCTATTTTGACCAACGTTGGAATTTTACATGCAATTATTGTTATTATGTTCTCACTACTTTTTGAAATTTTCAGCGGGGATGAACTTGATGGGATTCATCAGTCACATCCCGACTCTAAAAGGAGACAACTATGGCGAATGGATCAAGAAGGTTGATCTTGCTTTCGTCTGTGGAGAAGTGGATGAGATAATCACCACTCCAAAGCCCACTGAGCCACCGGCTCCAGTGAGAGGAGATTCTGACACTGATGCTGAGTGGCAGAAAAAGCAAAGGGACTATGCTCCCTTAAAGATGGCTTATGATCTCGAAAAGACAAAGTGGAATAACGCCAACAAGAAATGTGTGGCAGTTATAAAGAACACAATTGATCCTAACATTTTGGGTTCAATTGGAGAGTGTGATTCAGCTGCTGAGTACCTTGCAAAGATAAAGAATCAGTTTACTGGTTCTTCAAAGACTTATACTACACAGATCATAGAGCAGTTGATCACAAAAAGGTACTATGGCAATGCCGGTACGATAAGAGATCATATCATGGGGATGTGTGCTTTGAACTCCAAGCTCAAACCAATGGACTTGGATCTCAAAGAAGAGTTTATGGTGCACCTGGTGTTCGCCTCTCTGCCAAAAGAGTTTGCAACGTTCGTTGTAAACTACAACTCACAGCCAGAGAAGTGGAACATGGAAAAGGCAATTGCAATGTGTGCACAGGAGGAAGATAGACTCAAGAAATAGAATGGTGGGTCTGTCAATTTTGTGCATAATAATAAGAAAAGGCCTTTCCAAGCTGTTTCTTCCTC
Organism: Panicum virgatum; assembly: GCF_016808335.1. NCBI lineage: Eukaryota > Viridiplantae > Streptophyta > Magnoliopsida > Poales > Poaceae > Panicum > Panicum virgatum. Next base: position 48,120,213 of record NC_053145.1, read on the forward strand.
TAAAGCTAAAGACAAAGCCCCTATGCCACAGAAGTTTCAGCAACAGCGTCAGCAACAGCGCACTCCAGCTCAAGATGAGTGCTTCCACTGTTTTGACAAGGGGCATCGCAAAGCAGATTGTCCCGCTTATTTAAAGATGATAATGGCAAAGAATGGTGAGAATGTAATTTCATTTGTTAATGAATCCCTGTATTTAAAGTTTTCTAAATCTACTTGGTGGATTGATTCTGGTGCAACTGTGCATGTTGCAAATTCTTTACAGGGATTCCGTTCGACAAGGACTACGCTAAGAAGCGAAAGACAAATTAAAGTCGCGAACGGAGTACAAGCAGATGTGGAAGCTGTTGGCGATGTCTCCCTCGAGCTAGTTAATGGTTTCATGCTTGTATTAAAAGATGTTTTATTTGTTCCTTCGCTTCAAAGAAACTTGATCAGTGTATCACGCTTAGACACAGATGGTTTTGGTTGTCATTTTGCGAATGGCAAATGTGAACTATGGTTTGATAATAATTGTATTGGTGATGCTGTCCTTTACAATGATCTTTATTTATTATCTATGCGTGATAAAGTGCATTCTGTATGTAATGTGAATGTGAATGAATCCTTGTCAGAGAAAGAAACAAAGAAAAGAAAGAGAACTCAAGATACTTCATCGAAATTATGGCACTGTCGTTTAGGCCATATTTCGAGGGGGAGAATTGAAAGATTAGTGAAAAGTGAAATTCTTCCACAGCTAGAGTTCTCTGATTTTGAACAATGCGTTGAATGCATTAAAGGAAAATTTGTAAAGCAAATTAAAAAGGGTGCCAAACGAAGTGCAGGAACGTTAGAGATAATTCACACTGATATATGTGGACCATTTCCTGTGAAAAGTGTGGATGGCTATGATTCGTTCATAACATTCACAGACGATTACTCCCGCTATGGTTACATTTATCCAATCAAAGAAAGATCTGAAGCATTGGATAAATTTAAAATATTCAAAGCTGAGGTTGAAAATCAGCTTGACAAAAGGATTAAAATAGTAAGATCAGACCGTGGAGGGGAGTACTACGGTCGACATACCCCTTATGGACAAGTTCCTGGACCTTTTGCGAGATTCTTACAGGAAAATGGTATAGTTGCCCAATACTCTACACCGGGGGAGTCTCAGCAAAATGGAGTAGCTGAAAGGCGCAACCGTACACTAATGGATATGGTGCGCAGTATGATGAGTTATTCCTCATTGCCATTGAGTCTGTGGATGGAGGCGTTGAAAACCGCCATCCATATTCTCAACAGAGTGCCAAGCAAATCGGTGCCCAAAACGCCGTATGAGCTATGGACAGGAAGAGAACCCTCACTGACTCACCTACGGGTCTGGGGGAGCCCAGCTGAGGCTAAAGTGTTTAATCCAAATATTGGAAAACTGGATTCCAAAACTGTAAGCTGCCATTTTATAGGCTATCCTGAAAAGTCGAAAGGTTTTCGTTTCTACTGCTCAGACAGACATACAAAGTTTGTAGAAACGAGACATGCTGTCTTTCTAGAAAGTGAAATGATCAGGGGGAGCATGGTACCTAGAGAAATTGACCTTGAGGAGAAGCGGGTGTATGTGCCTACTCCTATGATTCAAGAGCCATTTTTCTCACTACCTGTTGATGCTGCACCAAAAGTTCCTGAAATAGTGACGTCAATACCTTCTTCGGTTGTTGCTGCGCCAACTATTCCAGTTATTACGGTGTCAACACCTGTCGCAACTCCACCCATACCAACAGTGAGCAAAGGTTTGGAACCTGTCATCCAGGAACCGCCTGAACCCGCGGTTGGACATGAGGAGGAGGTGCTACAGCCCCCTATGGAAAATGTGCCAGAAGTTGAGGCACAAAATGTGCCACAAGCAGTAGCTCTTAGAAGGTCACAAAGAGAAAGAAGGTCGGCTATTTCTAGCGACTATGAAGTTTATAATACAGAAGAGGTTCATATGGAGGGTGATCCCACTTCGTATGAAGAAGCCATGAGAAGTATTCACTCATCTAAATGGCTGGAAGCTATGAAGGATGAGATGAAATCAATGAGTTCCAATGGTGTTTGGGACTTAGAGGAAATTCCTAAATGAGCCAAAACAGTAGGCTGCAAATGGGTTTACAAGATAAAACATGACTCCAAAGGGAATGTAGAAAGGTTCAAAGCACGACTCGTGGCAAAAGGCTTTACGCAAAGAGAAGGGGTAGACTATAACGAAACTTTTTCTCCGGTTTCGTGTAAAGATTCCTTCAGGATTATAATGGCATTGGTGACACATTATGACTTAGAGTTACATCAGATGGATGTAAAGACGGCATTCCTTAACGGGGATTTGTATGAAAATGTTTACATGGCACAACCAAAAGGTTTTGTCATGAAAGGAAAAGAACATATGGGGTGTCGCTTAAAGAAATCCATTTATGGATTAAAGCAAGCCTCTAGGCAGTGGTATTTAAAGTTTGATGAAACCATAAGAAAATTTGGGTTTAAAGAAAATGAGGAGGACAATTGCATTTATGCAAAGTTTAGAAGTGGAAAATTTATTTTCCTGATCCTGTATGTGGATGACATTCTACTTGCTAGTAGTGATGTTGGTCTGCTACTGGAAACAAAGAAATTCTTGTCCTCAAATTTTGATATGAAATATCTTGGTGAAACTTCATTTGTTTTGGGAATTGAAATTCATCGAGATAGAACAAAGGGGGTATTGGGACTTTCACAAAAGGCATACTTAGAAAAGGTTCTAAAGAAATACAGTATGCATATGTGCAAGCCTTCACCTGCTCCAATAGTCAAGGGTGATAAATTTGGGAAATTTCAATGTCCCAGGAACCAGTATGAGATCGATCAAATGAAAGCGGTTCCATATGCTTCAGCTGTCGGAAGCCTACAGTATGCTCAAGTTTGTACACGCCCTGACTTAGCTTTTGTTACCGGGATACTTGGCAGATATCAAAGTAATCCAGGACAGGCACACTGGATCATGGTAAAGAAAGCATTACGATATGTGCAAGGCACAAAAGGCCTCATGCTAACATACAGAAAATCTGATTCCCTAGAGATAGTAGGGTACTCAGATGCGGATTTTGCGGGGGACATTGATGACCGAAAGTCCACGTCTGGTTATGTGTTCACACTCGCAGGAGGAGCTATATCGTGGAAAAGCTCCAAACAAAGCGTCACTGCATCATCGACGATGTATGCTGAATTTGTGGCATGTTATGAGGCCTCGGGGCAGGTTGAATGGTTAAAGAAATTCATACCCGGTTTAAGAGTGGTAGACAGCATTCAAAGACCACTCAGAATGTACTGCGACAATGAACCAGCAGTGTTTTATGCTCACAACAATAAGTCAAGTGGTGCTGCCAAACACATTGACATAAAGTTTTATGTTGTGAAGGAGAAAATCCAGAATCACTCTATTACACTCGAGCATATAAGTACAAAGAAAATGCTTGCGGATCCGCTCACTAAAGGCTTACCACCCAATGTGTTCATGGAACACATAGCCGGCATGGGTTTAAGGGAAAGCCTGTGATTTTTGGAAAAACAAAAAGGGCCCAAAAGATAAAGAATTTGTTTCAAAACAGTGATGTGTGTGGTAGCTGTTGAGTCTATCGGTCTTGGACTGTGATGATAAGGCATGCTCTATTCATTAATCTGTGATGGAACAACTAAAGGAAAAGTTTCAGGTTAAAGTATAAAGTTAAAGTACAAAGTGAGATCAAGGGGGAGAATGTTAGGTTGATCTCCTTCCTAATAGGCCCAACGGCCTATTAGGCCCTTAATCCGCGCCCTGATCGGGGGCGTCCAACCCTTAATGGTTGGTGGGCCCCCGTTGCACTGCGCTATAAAGAAAGGTGGGGGCCGGCGGCACACGGCACGAGGTTCACCGGTGCGCCGCCAAACCCACCGAAAACCCTAGCCGATCTGAGGGTACGTAGGAGCAACGGGAAGCCGCCGCCTCTGCTTCACTGGCGTTTCCCCGCTACAGCCGACTTCCTCCCGCCGTCGCCGCCACCGTCCTCGACACCGTCGGTCCGGCGTCGACCTCTCTGCTTGACTCGTCGCCGCCTCGAGCGGATCTCCATCAACGAACCTGAGATGGCCGCCGGCTCGAGCTCCAATGGTGGTACAGAAGGTCTCTCTCCCTCTCAGTGTACTTTTGTGTTCTCTACGTTCTAGATCTAGGAACATCTTGTGCTTGAACAAAGAAAAGAGAAAGAGATCCATCTTGATCGTGCACTGTGTTGATTCTAACTTAACAAGTGAAAGATGCATAAACATGTTGTGAAGAGTACATACAACAGGTTTTTTGTAGGTTGTTACGTCACACACCAGGTTCAACATGTTAATTGCAATAGAGAAATCACATAGCATGCTCCCTGATAGTTGTTGACAACACTACAATACACACAAAATATTATGTTAGATTAAATGGCATAAAGTAGGGCATAACTGTATCGATAATAGTATGAATCAATTCCTTGCTAGAATAACGGTAAAATCGGTCTTATGCATGAAGTAGAGCCCGGCTAGGGCGGTGCTCTCAGCTTGGGTAAGGCGAGGACGGAGGTGATAGCTTAAGGCTCGGCCTTGTCGGTTGGCCAGCGCAAGGGTGACGTTTTGGTGCAGAGGCGATGTGCGCGTTTGTGGCGGAACATATGAGGGTCGTGCACGGCGAGGCTGTGGCAGCAGTTCGGCGACACAAGGTGCGGCCTTTCGGCTACGTAGGGCACGACGAGGGTGGTGGTAAGGCTGGGCAAAATAGAGGCGGCGCGACGGGCGTGTCTATGTGTGTGGTTTGGCGGCCGCGCGCAGGTGCTTGGCAAAATGCCATAGAGGCACTTGTGGCTACCTAGCCATGAAATTGCGGGCTTGTGTGCAGTCACCATGGTCGTGGCGTGGCCATGATGAGGCGCAGCGAGGCTCCTGCAACAAGAACGGGATGATGGCCTAGGGATAGCTACTGGATCGTTCATCGATGGTGGCGTGCGCGTCGGTTGCAGGGTAGGAGTTGGAACATGACGACGATGATGAGCAAGGTCAAGGTGGAGCCTTTTGACTCTGGGCGAGTGCACGTGCGAGCTCTCAGTCTAGCTGAGGTCGCGACGCAGTCGTGGCACTCGCGGGGCTCCGGCAAAGCCGTTCTGCGATGGCGCCAAGCTGCAGGGGCAAAATGAAGGCGACAATGAGGTCCCTGCACAAGAACGGGAAGGGTGTCCTAGTGGCTTCTACGAAAGGGTCCTCGACGACTATGGCTCATCAACAGCAAAGGTTGGAGGGCTAGGTGCGACGACGGCCTACTAGGTGGCTAGGAGAAGAAGAGGGCAGATCTGTGGGGTGTCGATGCCGGGGCGGGACGAGGTCGTCCAGGCAGAGCATCGACATTGATGGAGTCGAACGGGGCGCTGGCGCGGCGGGTCGCTTCCTCGGCGGCAGCTTCTCCTCCTCTACTCCTCCATTCCGTTCCTCTACCTTTGCTCTCTGCTCTCGAGGTGGCGGTGGCTAAGGGGGGAAGCCCTGGGGACTCTAGGGTTTGGAGAGGCTGGTGGCTAGGGGTTTTTGTAGGGCACGTGCTAGGGTTTTGGCTCGAGTTTCGCCCACGGACGGCCGTCGGACCTTGGCGTGCTGGCCAGGACGTGTGGCGTGCACCCGGCTGCACAGCGCGGGTGCTAGCCTGCTAGGGTTCGGCGCAGGGCTCACGGGCGGTCAAGGACATGAGGAAAAGGGGAGGCTGATGCAGGCGGGGGTAGGCGCGGCCGTTGGGCGCTCTTGTCACGAAGCGTAGGCGCGGTTAGAAGTGGAGCAGAGGAGCGGCGTGGGTGCAGGAGCAGGTCGGAGGAAGAAGGTTGACAGGGCGGTCCCGGCGGTTAGTGACAACGGCAAGTGGGAAGAGGTAGCGGTGGTTGGGCCGATGCGGCCCACAGGCTAGGCCGGAAATGGGTTATGCGGGCCAGCAGGGCGTGGATGTTTTGTTGGGCCGCAAGACTATGCAGCCGGTTGGCCAGCTGGGCTGCCCGGGTTGGGTTAGGGGATTTTTGTTGGTTTGGGCTGGATCTGGGTAGGGCTGGAGTAGATTTCAGGCTAGGGTTTTGCGGATCCGGGTTAAGATTAGGGTTTAGATGGAGCTGCATGGGTAGTTAGTATTTAAAATTAAATTTGAAAGGCACACTTCAAATTTAATTTTCGCGCAATTTCAAGCCATCAAAATAAATCCAAATTGAATTCAAATAAACAAGGTAGATCCAAATAAATTCAAAGAACTACAAATATTCCACACTAGCAAATTAATAATTCTTAGTTTAATTACTAGGAATTTTAGAAGGGTAGAATTCACATTTAATGGGTCTATCTACAAGGTTATCATAATTTTTTTTTGAAATTCTTGTTTTTCAACATTTTAGTATTTTGGAAAAATTCGAAATGTTACACCCATGGCCACCGGCCCTAAAGAAGGAGGTTGGAGGCGGCGGCGGCCCGGCGGCGTAGGCTAGGCGCGCTCCCAGGTGGGATCAGACATCTTTGTGGGCGGTGGTCGACGACGGAGCAAGGAGAAAATCAGAAAGGGTAGGTGACAGGAAATCAGGTGCGATTGGATGAGTTCTAATCGCAAATAGACACCTTAAGGACAAAATAGGCAAAAATATTTTCCAGAGCAAATCTTTTCGTGGCAACACCCTCGCTGGCCCGCACCGGCCATCACCAGGCCACCACTTTGCCATCACCCAGGGCTCCACCACCACTCCACATCTCGGCTTTTGCTTCCTTCCTCCCTTCTTCCATCCGGACGAGATCGCGCCCCCGCATCTATAGTTGTCCATGCAACCCGCAGCCCGTTGGCCCGCCCAAAACACGATAAATTTGGCCCGGCCCAAGCACGGCACGCGCACGGCCCGCTTCCCACCAGGCCCGGGCTGGCACGGCCCGTCAACCGTGCCCGGGCCTGGGCCGCCACCCCCGCCCGTGGGCTGGCACGGCCCGGGACGGAGTTAGCAGGCCCCTCAAACCCTAGGCGGCGCAGCCCCATCCGCGTAGCCCCCTGGCCGGCTCGGGCTGGCCCCCTGCCCCCCCTCGGCACCTCGTCCACGCAGCCGGCGCAGGGCGCAGGCGCAGCGCCCCCCCCGCCCCCCATCCCGTCCCGCCGGCCGGACGCGGCCTCCTCATCTGCAGCTGCCTCGTCATCTTCGGCCCGCCTGGAGTCCTGGACACCGCCGTCCCTTCTCCGCCCTGCCGGCCGGCCGCCGCCTCATCATCTCCGCCCTACCACACCGGGACGCCGCAGCCTCCTCTCTGCCCCGCCAGCCGGCCGCCGCCTCGTCATCTCCGGCCCGCCGGGACGCCACCGCCTCCTCTTCGCCCCGCCGGCCGGCCGCCGCCTGGTCATCTCCGGCCCGCCGGGACGCCGCCTCCTCCTCCTCGGACTCCGCCGCATCGGCTGTCGGCCTGCCGCCTCTCCCTTTCGGGCGCCGGGCGGCCCGGCTTTACCTGTAGTGTCGGGCTTCGTCGGGCCGGCCCGGCACGAAACAGGCCCACGGGCTCGTGCCTGGGCCGTCGGGGAAGTCCGTGGACTAGCACGGCACGACCCGCTATGATATAGGGCCGGGCGAGGTACGGCCCGGTAAAGAGCGGGCTAGGATGGGCCCGTGCCAGGGCCGGGCCGGGCGGCCCAAATGGCCATCTATACCCGCATCCCGGATCCGAATCTCCCTCGAGCTCGGTTCATTGCCTCATGGACAGCTCTCCCGCTGAGGGCCTCTGGTTCATCACCTCTCTCTGTTAAGTCTGTTTCACCTTTCCCATCTCTCGGACACAAGACTCTTTCCTCCCTTCCTTCCCTGGCGGCGACGACTGGGCGAGCGGCGGCGCCATTTGTCCTGCCTTCGCCCAGCCCTTGGCCGGCGACGAGCGTATCCTCCAGGTATGCCCACCCCTTCTCTTTCCTTATGCTGTGCGAGGCGGAGCACCCTAATCCCTAACAAAACTATTTGTATTCGGATCTGAATCCAGTTACAATATATTACCTACTACCTTCGATTTCGTTTGCATGAATTATCGGGTGTACATGTGTACACCCATGTCCTATGCTGGGTCCGCCCCTGGAGTGGAGCAGAATCCGCACATTGTAATTGTGCTAGGTTGTGGGAGATGGATTTGGATCACATTATTGTAATACTACTCGTTATGCCTGTGCTTGATAGTGCTTCATTCACAAAACTAAGGATAGACATCACACTATTAGATAGTTTTGAAATAGCTTGATGAGTATCAAGCTATTGATTAGTTTCCATCTTTGGGGCTCTGATAGTAGACATGGCTTTATCTGGTACTAATGGGCGCACATAGTCACATATCTTGCATACAGCTATCTACATGCAGAGGTATCACGATCTGCATTTCATATGAGTGCAGACATGAAACTTGTAGCTTTCTTTGGACAATTTATTTCATGAGTGGTATTTTTTTTTCAATGATTTCCCATTCACTTTTTGTGTAGCTTTCTGTTGTCTTTTGGTTTACACAGGAACATTTGGAGAAGCATAACAAAAGACAAATTGTGATTTCATTCTATCTATCTCGGGTGTTACTAATAATGCGGAGGCTCAATCCCTTTGGGGGGAAAGCACAGAGTGGGTTGGAAGGTCGGACCATTGATGTTGGAAATGTGAAGATTACAGTACGAAATGCCATTGCAGAAGGAGGTTTCTCTTGTGTATATCTGGCATGTGACACAGTACATCCATCAAAGTCATACGCATTGAAGCACATTATTTGCAATGATTCGGAATCGCTTGATCTTGTCATGAAGGAAATCCAGGTTATGAACCTCCTCAAAGGGCATCCTAATGTGGTCACACTTGTTGCGCATGACGTTTTTGATATAGGCCGCACAAAGGAGGCACCTCTTGTGATGGAGTTCTGTGAGAAGTCCTTGGTGAGTGCAATGGAAAGCAGAGGTAGTGGTTACTATGAGGAGAAGAAGGCACTTTTAATTTTCAGAGATGTCTGCAATGCTGTTTTTGCGATGCATGGACAGTCACCACCAATTGCACATAGGTACTTTGTAGTTTTTATGCTGTTCTGTTTCACTATACAATTAAGATTTCTGAAATTAATTGGCAATTATGGCACACTAGCAAATTGAGTGTTGTAATATTGTTATTTTATTTCATGTACCATATTTGTATGTTGCTAATGTTCTGGGCTGGATTGAAATTTATATACCATCAGCATATGTGTCGTATTAAGTGGACAAAAATTATTTGCAAACAACTTTGTCATACCAATGTGTTGAAATTAGGTGTGAGGGGCTTGTTTGCAGTTGCTAAAACATGTTATAAAGTTCTGAGCATGCATCAACTGTTCACAAATGTTTATACTTCTTTGCCATGTCGTTCAGGGATCTGAAAGCTGAAAATATTCTTCTTGGATTTGACGGTGCATGGAAAATATGCGATTTTGGAAGCACGTCAACAAATCATAAATGCTTCAACAAACCAGAAGAGATGGGAATTGAGGAAGATATCATTAGGAAACATACAACCCCGGCATACAGGGCCCCTGAGGTAAATGAGCAGATGTCTACATGATGGATTAAAATTAAGAAACTTTGTATAACCTCTAATGATGCCATGATGGGCTTTCAGATGTGGGATCTCTACAGAAGAGAAGTTATTAGTGAGAAAGTCGACATTTGGGTGAGCGCAAAGCATACGAACATGTGGTCTTTAGGATGCATATATTCAAACCTTAAGCAAACCAATGACATATCATGTGCTATTCTTACTTTAATTATCAGAGATAGGCAAATTAACTTTGCAAAAGGTTAAATGCATATTTTTCATGTTAATTGTCATTACTAATTAGTGATTGCGCTACTCTAAAGTTTTGGTTCCTATGCAAAGTATGGCTATTTGTCTTGCACTTCATGCAAAGTATGGCTGAGTGAAGTCATTTGACTTTTTTTATTTACCATTGGCAGGCCTTGGGATGCCTTTTATATAGAATATGCTACTTTAAGTCTGCATTTGATGGAGAATCCAAGTTGCAGATACTCAATGGCAATTATCGTATCCCTGAGCAACCCAAGTATAGCACCGCTGTCACAGGGTTGATCAAAGATATGCTGGAAGCGTCTCCAAATTCGAGGCCAGGCATCACGCAGGCAAGAGCTTTGATTGATTGGCCATTCATCTCCATGATACTAGGTTAGTCATAGACTGTTGCATGTAGCTCTAGGAATCAGACAAATAGTTTTTCTTTGGCCTGCGTTTTAAGCTGTATATTTTACAGGTCTGGTTTCGTGTTAACGAGCTACTGCCGCTGGAGTTACAGAAAAGATTACCTGATGGACCTTCATCAGCCATTTCCATGAGTTTGCAAGATGAAGGTGATGTGCTATACGAATTTTTGTCTGTCCAAGTAGGAACACAATTTATTGATTATGTGTGGTTGCCATTGATTCGCAGTACTGCCTAAAGAATTTGTAGATAGAATTGGGATAAATCTTAATTCTGTTTGCTTGTTTGACAACACAAATGTCCACTTACTGATATCAAAGGACCACATGAGGACAAAAAGATAGTGCAAGTTATGTGTCTGGGTTCGGGGATTGGAGGGGGCACACGATGTGTTCAGTGGGTCGCCATGGACAGACACGAAGAAGGATTTTCCTTCTTAATTCTTTCTCACCCTTTATTGATGATCCACGACAGCCAAGGAACTAAATTGGATCTAACCTAATAGATAGAAACTAACCCCTAGCTTATCTGTAATTGACTAAGTTAAGTGGTAAGCAACTAGTTATGTTACAGATGTGGACCTGCTGATAAGATATTGTTTGCTCTATGGATTCACACATAAGGGCTTGCATATCCATGCATATATATTTTTGGCATATCCCGTTATGCCAGGATAGAAATCATTTTTTGAAGCTAAAACCAGTCAGAGTGACATGAAGAACTTGGTTCTATGAATTTTGATTCAAGCAAAGCAGGATTTGCATATCTTCAACGAATAGCCCTTTTGTGTTCTCATTTCTGCAGGAACTTCCTTTTTTGTTTGGGAGAACCTAACATGATTTGGTGACCTAAGTACCTAATTATTAATACGTGAATTTGATATAATTAGCAAATAGCCCGTACGCTGCAACGGGAAGGGAAAAAAATCCTTCCCATACTCGTAGCAAAAGAAAAAAAAAGAAGCCAACACTATCAGGTGATAACTTGATCTATGACCTACATCAAGTACTCCCAAAATGAGCTTCAAACTTTTGCATAAACCGGGCTTATTTATAGTGTCACGTATCAGTGTTTTAAAGAAAGAGAGGGTCATCCTGACAACATAAGTGCTTCAAACTTGCTTTAGAAATAGGTATAGATAACATACATTGGTAAAGCTTCGATAGATAATTGCGGTATGGTTGGAAGCCGGACTCTAGCATGCTTCCACAAGAATTTATGTGTACATGGTCATTTGGTTACCTTATTATCCTATTTAAGTATTTCTTATTTCTGTGGCCTGTCCTCTGACTTTGGTAATTACTACATATACTCTAACCCCCTCTTATACAATTTTATTTTGAATGTTGTATGCCCCTTTTCAAATGTAAGGCACAGTTTGATCTGGTGTTGTTTCCAAGATTACATTTTGACCATTAATAATATGTTATAAATTGTATTGTTCAATACTATAAAACTGGCACCATATGAAAGTACCTTCAAAAATGTATGCACTGGTAGAAAATCTCTATGGTATGATGGACATATTCTGAGGCTGATTGTTAGTAAGATTGAACAGCTTGAATCATGGGTTGTGTGTGTGCCTTACAAAAAGAAGCAGATGGAGTATCATAGTATAGTATATTGTGGTTTTTTCTCTTTTTTTATTAGAGAACTCTTACCTTCTTAATCTTAAATTTAATGGTTATGAACATTCCTTCATAGCAATTGCCATCGTCCTACCATCATTCCCTCATTTAGGATATCAAACCGGTGTGCCATGTTTCCCTGCTGCATGCAGCGTTCTATAACCATCATTTACTATTTTAGCCTGATTGTAGGTCCTATATTTCTGCAAGAAAGAGTGATTATTGGGCAAGGCAACTTTACTATTTTACCATTGTATTTCTGGACATGACTAGCCTAGTGATATTTATTTGTTGATAATCTATTATGCCTGTGTAGGTGCTCATAAAAGAACACATGTGATGCCTAGAAGGAACCCTCCTCCGCCTCCAAGAGAGCAATCTAATAGTTCTTTATTGCATGGAAGCTCAGGGGCAGGAGATGCACCTTTAGGTGCATTTTGGGCGACGCAGCATGCACAAGGTGCTCAAGCTGCGGATAATAGGAAAACTCTGTTTGACGAGGAGCCAATTAAGCCATCACTGTCATCAAAGCAGAACCAAAGCAGGGTGGACACCAGCATCAGTATCCCTGGGGATAGGCATGGTCATTCTGGTCAATTGTCACGAACAAGTAAAGCACCAAGTAACTCTGTGCCCAATAATGGATTCACAGGTGTCTCTGACACAAATTTGTTCACGGAGACACAAAGTTCTGTGAAACTTAAAGTACACCAACCTCAGCCGAAACCAAAATGTGATAAAGATCCATTCAGCAGCTTTGTTGCAGATTTTGATACACACAATCTCAACATTGCTGCTAGTAGGGCATCTGAACTTGAACTTGAAGTGTCCAGTCTGAAAGAGCAGTTGAAGAAAACCACATTGCAGAAGGATGAGATGACAGCCAAGTATGAAAAACTATCTGCAATATGCCGATCGCAGCGTCAGGAGATCCAAGAACTGAAGCGCACTCTTGCTGAGACAACACCTCCATCAAACAAAGTCAGCTCAAGGACACAAGACTCTAGATCTCAGGTGATTGCTCGACACCTATGTCTAATACACCATATTTTGTAATCCTGTGTAAGCATCTTACCTTGAGATTAATTCATGCAGCGAAAGGAAAAGATTGGAGGAACAGTGTGGGAGCTTGAACAAGGAATGCTTGCAAGCAACTCTTCATCAGCCAGTTCTGATGCCAAAACATGGCAGGCATTCCCTGACACAAAGGCCCAGGCTCGACCGAAGGTCGATCATGCAACTAACGGGAGGCAAAACCTAACCAGGAACACAAGCCCAGGTCCTTCTCCTGATGCCTGGGGTTTTGGCACCGATAATTTCAGATCATCTGCAGCAGCAGTAAACACTGCTACTCAGATCAACAACAGGGCTGCTGGTCAAGGGAGCTCCTCCCAGAGATTTAGTGCTGAAGTGGCGAAGAAAGTGGAGCAGCCATCTGGATGGGCTGGTTTTTAATGTCACAGCAACATGTGGTAATCATCATTCTTGTTTGAAATTTGCAAACTGCCCTACGCTGCTGCTCCTGCTCTTGCAGATGGACGAGGCAAGCTGCTGACCCTTTCCTGCTAAAGGGGTTTGACATTGGTAATCTTTAGTGTGTTCATCGTTGGTTGAGCCAACTTAGACGTTGATTCATGTGATCATCTGACATTACCCTGTTAATAAGTAAATATTTACAGTGCTGTACGTATTTCTGTGTATGAAGTATGACCATGTATTGACTGACTGCTCTAGCAGTATCAATGCCAACTTGCCAAGGTATACCGTTCCATGCGCTGCTCTTTTTGCCCCACTTTTGAGCTGAAAGCCTGAAACTGTGGAGGCTAGGGAGTAACAGTCGTTTCCAACGAAGGAAAGCTTCAGTCATTTCACAATCATATAAAAAAGTCCTTTTTAAATGGCTTTTCAAATATGTTTGAAAACTTCAAAGATCATTTGATGGATTTTCGGAGTGAAGTAAACGACACGTTTGATTAGATACTAACACATTTTTTTTACCAAGGTAAACTAACTTCTGATACTTCTGTAGAAAAAAAAACATATAACCTTAGGCAAGAAACTTAAAGTCTATGTTATGTGGGACACAAGGACAAGGAAGTAGACAGAGTTTGTTTTAGATATTAGATTGTTGAAAGCTAATACCATTTTTTTAAAAAAATAAATAAACTGCAAAGCTAATGTCTATTTGGCAACATCGATCCTACCTTATGTCATATTTCTTTTAGAGTAAAATACACTAGAGGTCCAACAATTTATGAGGGTGTGCCATTTAGGTCCATGAATTTCAAAAGTACATTTTTTTAGGTCCATCAACTTGTAATTTGTCACTTAGATCCATAATTTTGAAAACACAGGTCCATGAACTCTGAAAGTGCATATTTGGATTTATAAACTTATAGCTCCGTTGGTAGAGCAGAGGACTGAAAATACTCGTGTCACCAGTTCAAATCTGATTCCTAGCACCGAGAAAAGATCTACCGAATAGATATTGATACAAATATCTTGAGATGGATTGGGGGTACATATTTATTAATAATATAGATTGTGTCACTTAGGTTCATAAACTCAAAAAGTGTTTTTTTAGGTCTATGAACTTCTTTTTTTCTAAGACAATCCATGAACTTCATCTGTGGGTAGTCGTGTGGCCACAACAGACGCGCTCACAAAGGTCACCCCCATATCGCTGTCTATGCATATCTTTTAACCTCTCACCAAGAACCACTCTAGGTGGACCTAAGTCTAATGTCGTCACGAGATTTTTTGCCACACCATCTAACGCCACCATATCCGACCACCCGCACCATAGATGATGTAATATCCCCCATCATGGTACACATGTTATTGAGTCCATATACAACCTCCTCCAACTTTCCCAATCCATCACCCCCTTTGAATCCTAATACATGTCAATAACCTCCAAAACAAATCTTTCATCCATCCTCTCTCTCCTCTCCCTATGCTCTTAATTGGAAATCAGGACTCAAATTTCACCCTTCTAGCAAAACTCCATCAATATGTGGGGACCGTGTAGATTCATATTGGTACGATATCAGTGCATGAAGGTTAGGTGAAGGGATATGGACCTAGGTGACACAAATTACATATTTATGAATCTAGCAATGAACTTTCGAAGTTTGTGGACCTAAGTGACATAAAAGATAAGTTTATGAACCCAAAAATGCAATTTTGAAGTTAATGAATCTAAGTAACACCCTCTTACAAGTTAATGGATCTCTGGTGTATTTTACTTTTTCTCTTACATACGGCAGAATTGACATGTTTGACAAATATGCATGCCATAACTTGACTGAAAATGGAGAGTGAAGTTGATTGTGATAATTTGGCACAGTAAGTTATGGAATCTGACCAAAAAAAATGGTGTTCGTTTACTTATAAAAGATGCCTTTTTTTCCATATCTCCACCAGAATCATACTACATGCTCTTTTACTGTTTTACGGCAGCGACCAAACACTAGAGGTAAAAACTGCGACTGAACCAACTTGCTGTTTCTTCCACGCCTATTGCCGTGTCCGTGCACCTTAGACCAAAGCCGTTGTTCCTCAATCCTGCCTGCTACACCATATATATGCAGGAGGCCGTCCGGTCCGGCCTACTTTTTTTTTTTTGAGCACATGGTCCGGCCTACATAAGGTGGAGTTTAAATGCCACACGGAACATGAAGTGAGCAGCAAAGCCAGCAACAAACAAACACTCATCGGCATGGTGTTTGTTTTTCATTGTTTCCCCTTTCCTCAGCGGCATGGCGTTGGACTCGCTGTTCACTCTCGCTTGTCACAAGGGGACAGAGCCTGCAGCACTCATCGGCTAAATGGATCCGAAGTTGGAGAGGAGAGGCTTCAGTTTGTTGTGTTTTGTATATGAAGCTGTAGGTGAACATATAGCTCTAGCGGAACGGTTGGGCGGCGAGGCACAATGCAATGAGCAGTGTGTGCGAATGTGCGATGTTGCAAAGACGTGTCTGCAAGTACAATTTGGATCAATTCTTGGCGCGCGACAGTGCCGGTCACGATGTGCTTTCGGTGCTTGGGTTTGGACAGTACCCGTGCAGGTGCAGGCTCGTTCAGCCGGTGCTTGCCTTCAGATAACACCAGCTCAGGTCAGAGCCGGATGATGAGTGGTTTTTCTCCTGATTTCGTCAAACATTGATAGATGAGGACTGGGAAGCATAGCATGGGCTGAAGGTTTCGAGATCAGATGGCAATATTAGCTTCCTCATGGGAAGCATTGCATGGGCGAAGAAGTGCCAAGTGGCGCACTTACATTGACTGTCCTAACATACTATCTTTGTGATATGGGATCTCTCTGATTTGGCCTACTGTGTGGGTTTGAAGCAAACTCTGGAACAATCATTAAGCAAACAAATTAAAAAGAAAAACTGAGTCAACTATGAATATCATATCAACTTGTCTTATAAAAATTGTTAAGCCAATATTTCCAATTTTGTCAATTCAGTAACTAATTTTGGGCCAATAGCTAATGACAAACTAATGAGCAAGAACACGGAAGTTATCAAGGTCATTACCCATAAAGATGGAAAAAAGAAATGAAATAAGAACGGTAGTCTATTTTTCCGTCTGTCCGTAACAGATGATAAAATGGTATGAATTGGACTTAATAGAAATGCCATAAACAAAATGATATGCTATATTTTTCCCCCACGCTACACGTTGCAATCGTAGGCCAGAAAAATGAGTTTGGTGGGGCCTTCGCGTGGGCGTCAGAGACTGAAGCTGCTGACTAGGCTTAGAACTGGGGCGTTTACATGTCAAATGGCTGCAGTGCCAAATGGTATCGTTTGGTTATCAGTTTGGCATCGAAGACGAGAGGAAGAAGCTCATTTTTTTTCTTTTTTAAATTTATACAATTGGAGCAAAACAATTACTTTCTCGAATCGGATTAGGCCTGTGTGTTTCTTGGGTGTTCCGTGGATCTTGAAAACTGAAAGGCCCATATAAATGTAACCCGTTTAATGCAATGGGCTCGCACTCAGCGCTTCAAGGCCGGAAGCCCGTTGGGAAGTAGGTCCTGTTCTGTTCTCTTTTTTTTTAATTACCGGGGTAACACTACTGCTTGGCAGTTGCCGCAAGCATGACGCGGCCAGCTTTTTAAGCACAAATCAGGCGCTCGTCACCTGTACACTTGGCAACGTGTCAGTTGTAATCGTTCCTTGTTCTGCTGTGTGGCCTCTGGCCTGTGCGCAGAAATATCATGGTGCTGCTGCTGCCACGTTCGTCTCGGCAAGTTCCCTTCGGGGCGATCTATTTACCCAGATGGGCTTGATGATTAAGTGTCTTGGGGTGTGTATGAAGAAGACAAGAACCCGAACCCGCAAATCCGCGGTGCAAATCAGAAACCGTACCCGAAACCCGCGGATATCCGCACCAAACCCGCCCCGCTGCCATCCTTAACGATTACAGTACAGGTACAAATGGCAATGGGTTGGGTTCGGATCGAATGGAGTGTCTGGGCATCCAAGACCGAAATCCGAACTCGAACCGAACACTATTTCGGGGGAAAATCCATCATCAAAACCGAACCCGCGGATACCCGAAACCTGATTGGATATCCGAAATCCGTTTTATATGACAATATAGTAAAGAGCAATAAGTACTTACTGTAAACATATACATGATATATATATATATATATATATATATATATATATAACATTCACACATATAAACAAGAGAGAATAAATAGTAAATAATTTTCTAAGTCAATTTATGATAAATTTAACAGTTTAAATAAACAAACTTATTATTAAGTATACTATTGAACAAGAGTTTTTATTCGAAACGGTTATCCATTAGGTATGTACGGGTGAAAACTAAACCCAAACTCAAACCCGATAAATTTCGAGACTCCGAACCCAAACCCATTAGATCCGAAATCCGCAAATATGTGACCCGAGCCCGCCCTGTTGCCATCCCTAAGTACAGGTAGCAAAACATCATAAAGAAAGGCAGAGAAGCAACGGTATGCAAGACGAAATCCATCCATTCTGCTCGGCAAAACGACGCGCCGGTTTTAGTTCCGTACTGCTAATCACAGCAAGAGCTAGCCAGCTTAAAAGGGCACGCCTCCCGAGGTGACTCGCTAGGCCCGGTGGCGCGAGCCTGTCACTCCAGCCACGGAGGGCAAAAGAGTTGGTGCTGTGACGAGGCCCTCGGCCCAGCTGTGCCGGAGGAGGAATTTCAATCTGGCCGTGGCCTTTTGGGGAGCTCGCCCAAAAGGCGATCACGGTGGCGCGAGCCTGTCACTCCAGCCACGGAGGGCAAAAGAGTTGGTGCTGTGACGAGGCCCTCGGCCCAGCTGTGCCGGAGGAGGAATTTCAATCTGGCCATGGCCTTTTGGGAAGCTCGCCCAAAAGGCGATCACGGTGACGCGAGCCTGTCACTCCAGCCACGGAGGGCAAAAGAGTTGGTGCTGTGACGAGGCCCTCGGCCCAGCTGTGCCGGAGGAGGAATTTCAATCTGGCCGTGGCCTTTTGGGGAGCTCGCCCAAAAGGCGACGTGCCCGGCCGAGTTCGGCCACACATTTGAAACTCTCCCCGAGTTTCCATACGGATTCCTCACGGTGGCGCGAGCCTGTCACTCCAGCCACGGAGGGCAAAAGAGTTGGTGCTGTGACGAGGCCCTCGGCCCAGCTATGCCGGAGGAGGAATTTCAATCTGGCCGTGGCCTTGGGTTGTGAGCCTGGGCTCAAAGCCAGTGACGGCTTTGGCCCGGGGAGCTCGCCCAGAAGAAGTTTTTTCTTTTTTATATTAAAAAAAATTAAAATTTTAAAAATATATGTCCGTTTTGGAAAATTTCAAAAATATACCCCGGTCACCCTATGGGGGGCGACAGGGCTCAAATGTAATTTTTTTCTTCTTCAAATTTGCAACAAAGTCCCTGGAGAAAAAAAAGAGGGGGCCTGTCGCCCACCCCAGGGGCGACCGACCAGTGGGCCCAGCCTACAGGCGCTAGGGGGGCCGGTCGCCCCTCCCGCGGGCGACAGGGGGGGCGTGCCCCCCCCCCCCCGCGGGCGACCGGGTCAGCCATCCCTATATAAGGCTTCCCCCTCATTCCCTCCTCATTTGACCTCAAAAAATCCACCAAAAATCCAGAAAAAGAGAGGGGTGAGGAGAAGGGAAGCGGCGAAGCTCTGCCGAATTCCGCACTTGTGATCTACCGGTAACTTCTGTATAAATTCGTTGATATTGTATAACAATTTAATTTAATTAGCAGATTAGTTGAATTAGATTTGGTGCTTTAGAACACTGGTTTAGTATTACAATTTGAGTACTATTACAGACTTTTTCAAATAAAATAATTATACATTAGAATAGAATTATGATAGTACCTTATTGATATTGCAGTATAAGACAATAGAATTATGACAGTACCTATATTATCACGCATCGATTTGGTATACGATATGTGCATTGCTTAAATCATTGTTTGTTATTTGGCGCACCACACTATAGCGCAAATGTCTTCGTCAGGATCAACCTACATTCCATGGAGCAAGTGTAAAGCCACCGTACCCGAAGGAATTGATGTGCCAATGTGCTTCTGCGGTTCGTTATGCAAGTTCACGCAATCTGAGGTTTTAGGAGATGACTACGGCATGAGGTTCTTTATGTGTGACAACTACGAATATGATCCACCTAAGCGATACAGCAAAGACCGGGCCAAGGTAGCAGGAGAACATACGCTATTTTTCTCTGTGACCTAACATTGAGTTATGATTCTAACTTGTGTTGGACAAAGTCTCCTCCGCCTCTTTGTGATTTTATGCAGTGGTTCGACACCGTGCAGTCGCAGCAGGCAAAGGACATTGTGGAACAAAAAGCAAGGTGGGCTGCAGAACATTGGCGCTGAATGAAGCACGAGGAACAGCAAGTGGAGAAGCGCAAGAAAGAGCAAGAAGAGATCCGCAAGAGGATGGAGGAGGTGGATCGTAAGGCGGCGGCCGAACGTGAAGCTGACAGGGAGAGAAAGCGAGAGAGGGCACGCCGTGCGAAGGAAGCCGGGGCCGAAGCAATTAGGAAGGGCAAATATCCTAGGTGCACTCAGTAGAGTAGTACCATATAATCCCGGCATTTTACATTCCATAAGGCATGGTAGGTTTAGATGCAACAAAAAATTATCTTGTCGCGTGCACATGCCACTGCAATTAGTTGTTTATGTTTTAAGTTGAGAGCTTAACTCTATGTGTTGTAGCCTTTACCATTAATTTGCAGTTGTAGCCGGGAGTCTATGAAATCTTTGAACTTGTCCTTAATATTTTCGGAGCTTTTCATGTCACTAGAATACTAAAAAACACACATTTTATTAATATAACGATAAGAATTAAGAACTAAGAAATACATCGGGGTCTGCTGCTAAAAAGCACACATTTTCATGTCACTAGAATACTAAAAAGCATCCGGAGACCTCACCTGCCGATGATGATGACAACTACACACTCGAATAGCTCAAAATAGGAACCATAGTGTATCTAGCTGCGAGTACGAGATCACAGGTTGCCACTGCTCAGCACGGCGATCACGGGTTTCCCAAATGTCGCATTCTTTGCCCAGACATACGTGACCCAATAGCAGTGCCCTTCCACCATTTCAAATAGATGTGACAAGACGGCAACCACACCATCTCACCTTCAAAGCAGTCTCTCTGGCGAGGACGACAGACCTGTCATTCTACAGCGAAGGTCTGTGGCGTGTAGTGGGGAAGGCGGCATCTAGGCGCGACCAACCGAGCGGCAGCAATGCAGTGCTGTGAGTCTGCATGCACAGAGATGCATCGAGTAGTCATTTCGAGCATCGAATCTAGCCTTTTCAGTGTTAGGTCAGCTAGCCTCTTCACTGTGTTGTCATGTAGGTTTTTTAGGTACATTTACACTCCACACTCCGGGTATCAGACCTTTGTGCGCCTATAAATACTCCCAAGTTTGTGAACTCCCAGCACAACTCAAACACCAAACCTCATTGTATACCCAATGTCTGGAGGTGGGTCTAGCGGGAAGAATTACCATGGTTTTGGGAAAGGAAAAGGGGGAAGAAAGGGAGACCCCATAATATGGGAGGGGCCTCTTGGACCTGATTCCTTTCCGGAACCAGTGTTTGAGTTTCCGCCACAGCACAAGAGTGAATTTACCAATGAAACTCCTCTTCGACAATACGATAACCGTAGAGAACCGTGGCCAAAATGCAGACATGGTGCGGACTGCTTAGTGCAGATGTGCACTGACGGGATGGATGGCGGTCGGCGTTTCTTTAAATGTCCACACGCATGGGTAATACTCGGTTGTTTCATTTCTTTATCTTCAATGAGACACCTTACATGAAATTTGTTTTACAGTCTTCCGATGCTCCAGAAAACTGTGGTTTTACTAGGTGGGTAGATCCTGCACCAATTGATTCTGTTCAGGAGTTCATCGAGTACCTCCAGATAAAGATCTTTGATCTGGAATGCAAGGTGAACCATTATGAGGAAGTGAGCGAGGGTAACAAAGACGACGAAGTTGATAATACCAGCAATGCAGCCGGTTCACAGGATGAACCATGCACTATTCCTTACTGCAACAGCCCTTGTCACAAGAAGAAGGGCCCTGCGCCTCCGGCACCACTGCTTGCACCACCTGCAATGGGTGGATATTGCGGAGAAGGCTCAACGCAGTTTGCTACGTGGGGGTACGGCTACTAGGCCTACCCTAGTGCTAGTGACATGCTGCATCGTTGTGTTTGTTCTGTTTTTTTTTAAATTACCTAAGGCATGTTAGGTTAGTCCGGAATCTGTTTACCGTAGTTTGTAACGGGTTCTGACATGCCACTGCATGTGTGATGTGTTTTTCATTATTGTTGTATTATGATGTAAAATTTGGTGTTTCACATTACGTAATGCATTTCTTAGTTTTTATTTCTTATTTGTGTGATGTTTATTTGTAATGAGATAGCTGTGGACCGCTTATTTATACACTTCAACGTTCGTCACTGATCACTCTCGTATTTTCCATTACATACAATAGATGGTATGTTTATACTTCGATGCTCCATTACGACTAAGTACGATTCAAACTCGACATTATGTACATGTCTAGTGAATGCAAGTTAGGTACGAGACATACATACAAACATAATACAATATTAACAATACTAAATGCGAATACATCTTAAACCGATGAACATCATATGTTATAGATCATGGCATGAAATCATCTAGGTCGTCATCCCAGTTGACAGATGGTGGTGCTGCAGGTGGTGTAGTATGGCTCGACGAACCTCTTGGCTTTCCCTTTCTCTCTTTTCTGGATCTACGTTCATGTACAGGGGGAGGAACATCATGTGTTGGAGGCCATGGTTTGGGGGGCATGAAGTCATCCATGTCGTCATCCCAGTTAACACAAGTTTGTGCTGCAGGTGGTGCAACATGACTTGACGAACCTCTTGCCTTTCCCTTTGTCTCCTTTCTGATTCTAGGTTCATGTACAGGGGGAGGAACATTATGTGTTGGAGGCCATGGTTTGGGGGGCATGAAGTCATCCATGTCGTCATCCCAGTTAACACAAGTTTGTGCTGCAGGTGGTGCAACATGACTTGACGAACCTCTTGCCTTTCCCTTTGTCTCCTTTCTGATTCTAGGTTCATGTACAGGGAGAGGAACATCATGTGTTGGAGGCCATGGTTTGGGGGGCATGAAGTCATCCATGTCGTCATCCCAGTTAACACAAGTTGGTGGTTGAGGTGCTGAAGCATGACTCGACGAATCTCCGGGCATCTGTTCTTGCGCAGGCCAAGTACTATCACCCGAAGATCTTATCCGCCTCCTTCGTCTAATTTGCGGCATAATTCCACCGAAGATACATACCAATTTACGAAAATTTGGTATCGTTTTGTTAATCAACTCCGTGTCCTCGGGGTAATCCTAGCATAAAATTAAAAAACAATGTTAATGTTTCATAAATATGGATTCGAAATGACGGACGTGATTAGAACTGAATGAGAGTTACCTTAATGTGCATCTCATACACCTCTGGCCGCATCCATATCTTAAAAGAACTTTGTAAGAATCCAATGATATTAGGATAATTTGCTAGTTCACATACTCTCATGTATATCTTCCGACGTTCTAGCAGGTGTCCCTTTACATCTTGCGTCGTAATACCTCGAAATAATATGAAATCTTTAAACTCTACTACTTTGGACAACACCATCTCTATCGTATCATCCGCTAACGGATCCAACTTCTTACTGATAACAAGATGGGTCATGATATCAAGTATTATACTAGATTTTTCTTTGGTCCATGAAAATCCACCAAAATTTGAGGCAGCCATTGCCTTATGCTGCAATATCAATAAGGTACTGTCATAATTCTATTCTAATGTATAATTATTTTATTTGAAAAAATCTGTAATAGTACTCAAATTGTAATACTAAACCAGTGTTCTAAAGCACCAAATCTAATTCAGCTAATCCACTAATTAAATTAAATTGTTATACAATATCAATGAATTCATACGGAAGTTACCTGTAGATCAGGAGTACGCAATTCGGCAGAGCTTCGCCGCTTTTCTTCTCCTCACCCCTCTCTTTTTTCCTGAATTTTTACGCTCAAATGACAAAGGGAATGGCGGCGAATGGCTGCCAGGGCTTAAATAGAAGGGAAGGCCCCTGTCGCCCCCCCAACGGGCGACAGGCCCCTGTCGCCCCTGGGGTGGGCGACAGGGGCCTGTCGCCCGTTGGGGGGGCGACAGGCCCCCTCTTTTTTTTCTCTAGAGACTTTGTTGCAAATTTGAAGAAGAAAAAAATTACACTTGAGCCCTGTCGCCCCCCCATAGGGCGACCGGGGTATATTTTTGAAATTTTCCAAAACGGACATATATTTTTAAAATTTTAATTTTTTTAAATATAAAAAAGAAAAAACCGCCGCCCAGAAGGCGACGTGCCCGGCCGAGTTCGACCACACATTTGAAACTCTCCCCGAGTTTCCATACGGATTCCTCACGGGATACTATCCCTGATTTGTGGGCCCCCATGAAAGATTGTGGCTAAGAAAGTTTAATGGGGGCCTCCGTGTGGTTGCTCTAGGTTTGCTCACTAACCCCTCCCATCAACTCTTTCCCCCCCCCCTTTTTGGTATACAATTGCGTCCGTGTACAGCTACTCGAGATCTTGAATCTGCACATATAGCAAAAGACCTAGCTATCCCGTCATTCTCAAAGGCAAACTAATAAGAAGACACAATTTATCCACACGAGATGCATCCATGTCGGCACGTGGAGAATCCTAAAGATTGGGCTTTGAACTAATGGGTTAGAGCATCATCAAAAGATTAGTCAAATCCCACTCCTCATATTGACATTTAGCTATCCATTTAGCCAGCCTTCATTCTACATATGGTTATACTATCCAATGGACTAGCTACCTGAGTTTGAGAGTTAAAGTTATTGTTTACAATAGGATCTCTGAGTTCTTGCACTAGTAACCCTAGGAAGAATTGGGGACTCGCAATCGGGTCCTTGGCGGGAGCTATCGTGGTTGGGGGTGAAATCTGGTGAGGGGGCTCACCTGTGGTGGGCCATAGGGGGGACTATGTGTTAGAGTATATTAGGCAACTCCAGAGATATGATAGTTTATGATTGATGTAATCCCGTGATAGCCTTCTTTATCTCTAGGGGAGGTGCCTTGCCCTCCAAACTTTATACTCCTATATATACCGCCCAAGGGGCTCATTGCAATACAATCGACTGCATTATACGCATCCTACCTTTCCTACATGGTATCAAAGCATCCTACCTTTCCTACGATTGCGGGGGGATATCTACATGGTATCAGACACCTAGGCTTTAGATCCTGACCTAGCCGCCGCCGCTTCCGCTGCCGTCGCACCGCCCCCGGGGAGATCGATCTCCGCCGGGGGCTACGCCCTCCTAGGATGCGTCGCGGATCCCTCTGATCCGCGCCGCCGTCATCGTCAACCAACAGTTAAGGGACTCACCTCGCCGGTCGTCGCCAGGATCCGCCGCAAGCACCGCCGTCCTCGTCGTCCCTGCCAGTGCATCTGGCAATGTGCCTCCATCTACTCCTCCAGCGCCGTCACCACCGCTGCCCAGAGCGCGGTGTCGCTGCCCTTGCGCGCGAACCCGCGGCTGCGGAGGAGATCGGGGTGCGCCGTGCCGCTGCGCCACTAGGGCATGTCCGGCGGCCGCACACCGCCCCTCCCTCGCCGGTCCAGCTGCGCCGCCTGCGGCCGCCGTTGTACCCGCTGGGGTGGCGGCCCGACCTCGCTGCCTGTTGTCATCGTCGTCGGGCTGCGGCGCCCCGCCTAGTCCTGCTCCGCCGCGCCGTCTCTCCGCCTTCTGTGGCGGGCCGCCGCACCGTCGGAGCGCCACCCCTCCCCACCGGCCCTCCTCTCTGCCCGTCCGCGCGTCGGAGTGGAGCGCCGCTTTGGGTGCACTCCGCGCCCCGATGAGCTTTCGCCCTCCTCCCTTTTTCCCTTGTCTCTGCTTTGACCGACGGGAAGAGGTAAGGTGAAAGATTCGCGGGCAATTGCTACGTGCACCCGAGATGTACCCGTGGGTCCCCTGCTGCTGTGATTTCTTAGGTTTTTCCCAATTCGTTATCGGGTTTGCGTTGCCCTGCCGTTCGTCGTTGTTCATCATCGACACTCCCGAAGGACGAGGTTGCTGCCGCGCCTTCCAGGCTGCAGCGACGATGTTGGTGATCAAGCCACCCTACCGGTGTCATCGCCTTTTCAGGCGGTGGCGCCACTCGCCGCCGGTCTTTGTCAAGCAGGCGCTCGATCCGCCTCCGCGCCTCCAGCCGTTCTCGCACGGACATCGACGCCGATGTTCCTGAAGGAAGACGTCGCCACCCCTAATCTGAGCGCGACACTTGCTGCAACCTACGCCATCGCCACCCCTGTCCTGAGTGTGAACTAAGTCGCAAACCGCGCCGTCTACCATCGTCATCCGCCGCACCGTCCTGCTGCTGTATTCGGCAAGAAGCTGCTGAGTTTGCGTACTCAAGCACCTCGACGACGCTTCGACCCGCCCCCCCTCCACGGCTTCGACCACGTCCACCTCGACCTCGGCTACTACGACACTAAAGGGCTATCATCTACATGAGTCTCCAGTCAAAGCTTTCGCACCGGCGTTCCGACTGCAGGGGGGATACATCTCCATTGTTCTCTAGTCTGACCGTTCGTGTTACTACTGCTACGACTGCGGGGGATGTTAGAGTATATTAGGCAACTCCAGATATGGTAGTTTAAGATTGTTGTAATCCCCTGATAGCCTTCCTTATCTCTAGGGTAGGTGACTTGCCCTCCAAACCTTGTACTCCTATATATACCACCCAAGGGGCTCATTGCAATACAATCGACCGCATTATACGCATCCTACCTTTTCTACACCATGGAGACAAGAGCAACCGGTTTTTGGGGTCAGCTAGGGCAGATCGAGGCCGGGGTGGTGGCTCGGCGTGGAGCTCCTCATGGTGGCGACCATGGCGGGTCATTGAGCTCGTACATGAGCTAGAAGGCGGCACATGACAACAGATACTTCTCCCAGTTGATGCCTGATGGCGATGCTTCTGGCATCGTCAAGGCGGGGATGATTTTGTTCCTTTGAGGCGGCTCTAGCAACATCGTTTTCCCCAACCGTCTTGAGAGGCATGTGTCCCAACACGAGGAATCGGGTTGGTTCTCTGTTACCACCTGCTTGGATGTTTCAGCTTCCCTTTGCGGTGATTCGTCGTCTGGCGAGCTGGGGTTCTTGGCAGAGGCGCCAGATTTCTCAGTGCTTGGCGATGTGATTTCGCCGGGTCGTTCAGCACTCTCAATGCATGTCGAAGTCGATGTGCTGCTCAAGATGGCAATAAAAACCTACTTTCCATTGCCAGGGAGGAGGTCGGTTTCTAGCTTCGAGCTCCAGCCACCAGCGGTGATGAAGATTGGGAGAAGTTTGCAGGGCGGAGAAGATCAGGAGAAGTTTGCAGGGACTAATTTGTAGTTCATTTTTCTTTCAAGGGGGTCCTTGCAAGATCTAGGTTGTAACCATCAAGATTTTCATGTAAAATATAAACCCGGTTTCTAGAAAAAAGAAGCGCATCCGGCTTTGAGGTAATGCTGCAATGCGTCTGGTTATTTTGTTAGTTGTGAAAAGTCACAAGCAGCAGTTCCTTGTTAAGTTATTGAGAGGGAATCACGAAATGTGACCTCTGATTATGGGAGATCTGATTAGAGGGAATCATGGTACTGTATCAAGTGTCAAATTATGCGCTTTCTTTACAGGTATATAGGAGAACACCTGAACTTGGAGTACAGGGCCAATAATGTTCTCCATCGTATTTTAACCATGTAATATTTGAATATTATTTTTCTTATCCGTAGAAGTTTCAGGCTATGGCTTATCCAGCAGCTATGAAAGGTAGGGACTGCTACATACTCCTTCCTTATCTTTTTCATTGCTGCCGCTAGACTCCGATTTGCTATTTGTCGTGCATACCTTGCTGCGTGGTAATCGTTGAACTCCCAATCCCTATGCACAAATTTCAAATTATGATACCAGATTTTACATAGTATGTCTCCATGTGTAGAACAGCCTGGTAACACATGTTTTTCAGCAAAAGCTTTGCATCACCCGTTGCGAGTTTCCGATTGACTGGAGAAGATTTGGTAATCAACTATTCGTAGTAACCTTATAATTAGACTGTATTCTGTGTCTTTTGTTTTCCTTGTGGGTGTGTGGATGTGTGTGTTTCTGTGTGCGTTTTGAGTGTGTCTGTGTGTGAGTCCATGTAAGACTCTTCTTCTCCTTTTAATACAATGATGTGCAGTTCTCCTGCGTATTCGAGAAAAAAATATAATTAGACTGTATTTCATCTATGTGCACTACATATACTACAGCCAATTGCTAAGAAGGGTATGTGTTGTTGGCACAAAGAAAAATGGTAGTGAAAAATTTGAGCTGTATTGACAGTAAAGGAGCAAAATGGTGACGATTGTATCTGCAATTCTGCATATTACAGATATCTTCAAAAGATCTTCAAAAGATTATCTGGTGTCTGGATGGTATGATGAGATGCCTGGTGAGACCCAATCAAGTCATGCTGCCAATATGGCTGCTCTGGCAGAGTTCACATATGACTTGAACAACAATGTGCAAACTTTTGATATAACGACACCAGATGTAGGCACGATGAATATGATCTGGTTGAATTTCACTTTGAACAACGGAATCTCACTACTGAGCTCTGAGCATCTACCACCTCCCGGTGCAAGGCCACGAGCCAGTCTCTCCAGGAACAGTTGGTTTTCAAGCATCTTTGGGTGAAGCTTTTCAGTACGCTTTAGAGCTTAGCTCATTTCACCCATTCTGGTTTAGTCCTAGGATGCTGTCATGCATGTACAAACTGGAAATCTAATAATTATCCCCACATCTCTTTCACATATATGCTATGAGTCTATGATGTATGGATGAAAATAATTATGGTGTTTTTATATAAGAATGACACATAGGATGGACCTATAAATCTAATGCCTTTTCAAACCACGCACGTGCACTTTACTAGTAATTTGAAACCAACGGAGGGGAAGTACTATGCGGTTTTGACAACACGCACCACCGCTGGCCCCACCTCCGGAAGAGGGAGTTGCCCGATGTCATGATCTGTACTGGAGCGGCACTGACGATTTCAATCAAACAAGATATACATGACACGAAAAAGGATCATGACAAAACCTATGCGGAGGGGCAGTACAAGGTTGTATCTGTGCCGTTATAAATTGCACAGCGTGGTGTACTGATTGATACTGAGGTGTCATTGGTTCCTGCGGGCTCATGGCTGGGCCTGCGGTGTTCCTGGTCAGTGTGAAGTTCAGCTTCAAGTGTAGTTGGACCGAGAATCTTCTTTTGTCCTCGGCACACCCCAAAACTATTCTTTCTTGGTCTTTTTACTGCACATAAGGATACTTGACAAGCAGGTGATTGCTAGCAGCACCACGGCTATAATAAAAACTGCAGACAGAATACAGAAGTTATGCAGAAGTTGTAGGGTCCAGTGCAGATGACCCATAAGAACGTTCAGGGGCACTAATAATGTAGATTCATATTGTTGGAATAATTGGCATAGATGCAAGTAGCATACCAGCTATGGTACCAAAGAACAGCAGAGCGAGCCGGTATTGTGTTAGCCATGGAAGCTCTGTCTCGAGAGTACAGTGCCGTTGGAAAGCATGTTCTTGTTTCTTCATTGCAAGCGCACCTGATGGTCGCAGTTCAGATATAGGGAACTCCACACTGTGAACAGAACGGCCCTCAACATCTCTCAGTTCAAGTTTAATGCGCGGAGGTACAGCATTCCAATCAATTTCAATTGCTCCAAAATTTGGTTGGCCTGAAAATGCAACACCAAATACCCAACGATTTAACAGTGTAACCAACCCTCAACACAGCAGGAAATGAGGTAATGCAGGTACTGAAAAATCTTAGCATTCCCCTCAGATGCTTTATAGTGAACGTTCTATAAATGAACTGTATCTTTTGGAGTCTTGGTGAAGAACAGAAGTAATAGCATTTGCTGTTCCGGCAAGAATAGAAAAGGACCTCTGTATCCTTTCTTTTTTAGAAAATGGAATTCAGTAAAACAAAACATTGTAGCTATCCTATACTGTGGATTCATACTTCTACAGTTATGTCCAAGAAAGAGTCATACCTGTAGTACATGATTTATACAGGCAGTTAGGATTTAGGACTCGCATGGTAGTTGGCGTTAATACTGCCAGAAGTCTCATAATAGGTTGAAAGAATGTCGGCACAGAATTGTCAACAGATTGGGTAAGACCACTTGAAGTAACATCATACAATGGATATTGAGCTCCACAGTCGAATCTAGCAATTTCTCCAAAATGAACATCACCACTAATAAATATCACTCCATTTCTCTGCAAATAGTTACAATGTCAGCATATGTTTCATAAGAGAGATGAACATGTTAAACAATCGTTTAGACAATATCATAGTATCTTGTCAAGGACTCAGAACACCTTCAAAAGTTTAACTGAAGGAGATATGCCAGCAACTACTGCATTTTTCTTTGTCACGTCTAAAGGAGGATTATTATTTACCGAAACACACCGAAACTGTGAATAATACTATAATAGCTTGTCCGCAGGGAAGTAATAGTGACCAACCTTGCTGCTCTCAATCAATCTGTACAGCCTTTCTCTCTCCCTTGGAAAGCGTGCCCAGGACTCCACATAGAACAAAGGTCCAGTTGTAGCAGAAAGATTAGACACTACCTGTATTGGCATATGGGGAAAAACAATTACTCCATAGCTATATCAACGAAAATTCCACCACTTTAGCATCCAAAAAAACAAAATACAAGTGCATATATGACTTTTTCTTGACCACAAGGGGAGCAAGGAAATTTTTAATTAAGATTGAAGAGTACAGATTGTAACGAACATGGCCCCATTTAGGTCATTTCGAGTGATTTTGGTGATTGAATGACAACGCAATCATTGGGACTAATGTGTATGTCAAGTGTATCTCATCAGGTCCCTAGATTAAAGTAAAAAGCCATGACAAAGCAAAATACGAAGAAAGAACTCAAAGAAAGAGCAAAATGGACGAGTTCAGAAGAAACACTGTAGAACCGGATGATCCGGTGGAAGGGTCACCGGAGTATCCGGTATGCACCGGATAAACCGACCCAGGGGCACCGGTGCATTGTGCAGTGCATGGGGAGGCCACGTGGAGAAGTTTTCAGTGGGTCCGGATAAACCGACGCCTTCGGTTCGGATTATCCGACGCGTGCAAATGAACTCGTCGGAGCAAGACTCGGGTGATTGTTCAGAGAGCATGTTGGAAGGATCAAGGAGCTCTCTTAAGGACCAGATCAACCGAAGCTACGTCGGATAAACACACCGGAGCAATGACGTCAGCATGGCAAGCACAGAAGAAGGAAAGTCCTGAAGACCGGATGATCCGACGCCAGCTCGGAGTGATGCTTCGGTTTATCCGACCCCTGCTGCATCAGAGATTTGAAAGACCCAACGGCTACCTTTGACTATGAGTGACCGGATTATCCGAAGGTACCAGGTCGGATTATCCGACACCATGCGCAGAAAGAGGTTAACGGCTCTAAAAATGCTAGTTATTTTTGAGGGCTATATATATGGGTTTCCCTGGTCATTTGAAGCTTGCTGGAGTTCAGAGAAGTTCCACACACATTCTCAACACCTCCAAGCCAACCAAAGTGCTTAGTGATCACATCTTTAGGTTTAGGACTAGTTTAGCTCTTGAGTGAGTGAGTGAGTGAGCAAGATTGTGAGCCTTGTGCTCTAGTTCTTGTGTGAACAAAAGTGTATCTCGGTGAGCCGGCCATCCTTGGAGTCTTGGTGACTCGCTGGTACGTCTTCGACCCTCCGGCTTGGTGTGGAGCGGCGACGACAAGCTTTGTGCGGGGGACGTGGAGACCTCTTTCCTTGGTGGAGAAGCTCTTTAGTAGAACCCGGGGCCAAGGTGACCGTGATTGTTCACGGAAGAGACTTGGTGGCCGAGAAGCAATACTCTTTGTGAGTGCTTCAACAACGTGGATGTAGGTGTGCCTTTGTGGCTAACCGAACCACGGAATAAATCCTCGTGTCACAAGAGTTTGCATTCTCTCATCCCTCTTTAAGCTTCCGTATTTACTTATTGCAATCCTTGTTTGCCTTTACTTTCTAGAGTAGAATCTTGATAGGATTGGCTATAGGTTGCATGACTCTTTTGGGATGAGGGTTTTCACACTAGTTGAACACTAGTTGCACATCTAGATAGCATGATCTTAGTTTAATTTATGTGCAAGTAGTTGGAGCTTGAGGTTAAGGTTTTTAGTGAGCCTAATTCACCCCCTCCCCCTCTTAGGCCACGAGCACCCGATTCCTTTCACAGATGCTGCCTGGCCAAGAAAGAAACCATCTCTGGGAGCTACCCACAAATTATATTTTATAATGAAAGCACTAGGGAAATATGCATCAATAGGATATTCTGTGTCCATATAAAGAGCTGCCAACATGTATAACAATCACATATATCATCTGCTTCTTCTTTTTTGTGTGTGTTGGTGGTGGTGGTTGGGGGGGGGGTACCACCAGTCAACCTAGGCAAAACTGATTTAATTATCCCTGGCTAAATTTAGTTTTACAAGTTCTAAAAAATACTTATTTTCGACAGGTATATATATGTGAAATAATAGGTTTACCTGGATAGAAGATCCGATGACAGTGATCTCTGATTGAGGACCATGAAGTTCCCTCTCTAGCCACTGCCACTGAGGATCTCCCAGAATAGTTCCATCACTTAATAGTGGGTCTCTGTGATATCTGGTATCCAACAAGATTACCTGTGATACTGTGCTGTTATCGTTTAATTCAACATTGCTGATGAAACTAATTGACAACGGAAGGGTCATAAGCACTAGTCATATCTTTTATTTAGCCTTGATGCATGACCATTCTACACCTTATACCAGATTTATCATCAGTAGCACTTTAGGATACTTCAAACAACTGCTGGAGCGATGCTTTACATCGAGCCAGACATGAAAAGGTGTAATACATGTGTAAGGTGTAAGCGTATACTAAACTCAATTGGGTAAATACACAGTTCAAATTGGATAAATGTTAAATATCGTCCACAAAGGCTAGATGCTAAAGTTCTCAAAGTTACATATAAGAGAGGAGAGCATGCTCTTCAAACTTCGAAGAACAGACTCAAAATGCATGTACCAGATGCAAAAGCGGCGGCGGCGCCGGGGGGGGGGGGGGGGGGGCACAGTATAGCAGTGCATCACACTGTTCAGGAAGGATTTGTGAAGTCTAAAAAAAGTTACTTTGCCTTTTTGGTATCCTGCAGATATGATTGAGCTTGATCTTGAGTTATGCATCGCTCCATTAGTCCATTATCGAACACGCAATTCCCTATATTTGATGCTTCTTAGAGAGTCTTAGGAAACTTCTACATCTAGTTTTAGCAGAATCTGCAATATTTAGCCGGTTTCACGAGATACATTGCCAATTTCATATATAGCATAAAAACTGTGATAAGGACCGACCCTCATCAGATAAATCTAGCCCGGCTTGCCTGATCTGTTACAGTGGAAGACAACAGCAGCAAAAGCGATTCATTGTTCATTATATGCACACTGAGACAATCAATAACTATCTTTCAACCAAATCCGTGGTAGAAAGAACTGCCAGAAAAGTACAAGGCCCTTATCTGCATTAAACAGAGCTACAAATAACCAGATGATCCATTTTGGGAATAATTTTAGATATTATTAGGTTCATAAGAAAAGGAGGAGAATATATCGAAGACTGAAAGAACCACTGCATCATTGATACAGTTGTGTGATATAAACCTATATCAAAATAAATTAGAAAACCCTTAAAATTGAACATGACATAAGATTACAAGAGACGACTTTACCTTCACTCGTTTTCTTTCAGGGCCAAACATATATGAGGTATAAACACCAGCTTGTTTCCTCCTAAGCAAACAATAATAAAGTATTAACTTATCAGGTGGGGCATTTTCCCCCTTGTTGATCGTTGAAAAAAAAGGGTATTCTGAGGCAAATTTTGGTGCATTGGCTGTATGTATGCGGATCCTAAAACTTATACAGAAATGTCTGGCCACAGCATCAAAGTAGATTTTGTCATAATAAGTGAACAATGAATAACATTAAGGGAAAAAACTGTAAGAGCTGACCCTGTTGTGGTCTTTCTTCTATAAAACTGACACGCAAAGCTTTTGCATGTTTTTGGAAGAGAAAAAATACTATCTTAATTTCTAACAAACAAATCAACTGCAGAAACGAAAAATGGAAGCAATTTACCAGATTACCAGAAAGAATCTGCTACAGCTACATATGTATGCTGCAACTACAAAGGATGGAGGCAAATCAAAATCTAAATGAGATCAGGCTGTTATATCCACAAACTTGATAAGTTGACTGTGATCCATTATGAGATGGAATACAGGGAGAACAGTATCTCAGTTAACTCAAAGATTGTATAATGGTTAAAGAATATAACAAATACATAGTAAATCAGATGCTGCGATCCCACTCATAAGATAATTGCTTTAAAGATGAATTGCTCAAGTAATGTGGTGAATGATGAGACTCAGTATTTCCAAGCTCTTTGTAATGAAGAAATAGAAGTATTGGATGTAGACACAAGTATGTAAAGCAGGTTATAGGTCCAAGCTTTATAGAAATAAATAAATAAGTCTGATGTAAAAAAATCAATTTAGCAAACAATATAACTAGATAACAAGATAAACATGATGCAATTCAAGATTAATTCCAGTATTTCTAAGTGCATACCGTTTACTATCTTCAGCTTCATCCAAGAAATCTAGCAGAAGCCTCTGAGTAAACACTTTCCCACTAAATTCTTTTCCTGCATCATTCAATCCATAATCATGGTCATCCCATGTTCCAATAACCTGCAATTAATGAATTTCAATAAAATCACCAGTTTCTCATATCTTTTAGGAGCAGGAAGAAGCAGCAGTCAAAACTCTTCAGAGGATTTTGGGACTGTCCTAAACGATGTGGCAACTACTCTTTGGTGCCACCCTAGCCCACATTTGGAGATTAAAGATTATATGATATGATGATAATTCTTTCTGAAATGCCTTGTTGGCTGCCGTAAAATAATCAACTCGGGAGTGCAATAAATGGAATTTAAACAGTAATAATTGATGGTTTGTATATTTGTCACGGTAATGTTGTGTCACCGCAATACCAATAGACCATAATTCATCTCATCAAAATACAACTCCCAAAATCTCAAAAGAGCTGCCCCGCAACTAGGCTAGCACCAGCAACCAGCAATCAATGCAGAGAACGATCACCGGCAAGCATCAGTACAAACGACCTGGACCAAAAGCTGACCTGAGCCCTCTCCCTGAGGCTGGCATACCCGGGCTTCGCCTTGGCAAGCTGGTACCGCCTCCGCAGCTCCGCCTCGGTGGAGGGGTAGAACCGCGGCACGTTCTTCCAGGGCCCGACGGTGCGCTCCTTCCCGAACACCCGGAACGGGCGCTTGTTGTCGCCGTAGACGTTGTCCCCGAGCCAGACGAACACCTGCGGGTCGAACGCCAGGACGGCGTCCCAAATAGGCTGCACGAGAGAGAAACGCAGCGAAACAATTCCGTCACAACCCCATCAAGGTGGGCGAGCGTAGTCGCGGAGTGGGTGTTCCGTCGGGCACCTGGGGCGTGCTCTGGTTGGCGCAGGAGCCGAAGGCGATCCTGGACACCACGGCGTCGGCGTCGGCGTCGGCGTCGGCGTCGCGGGCGGCGCGGACGGAGGGGCGCACGACGACGACGACGAGGAGGATCAGCAGACGGAAGGTGGCAGCCATTGGGGTGGGGATGCCGGGATGCGGGAGCGAGCGCGCTCTACCTCCGCTCCGGGGCGAGGCGAGACGGCGATGAGAAATTGCAGGAGGTGGGCAGGAGAGAGACGGGATATTCCAATTTCCAAGGCGTCGGATCCTGGGGCCGGATACCTGGAGGTAGGTGGACGTCTGGCTGGGGGCGACCGGGCGATGGCGGTGGCGGTGGCGGTGGCAGCCGCAGACGCAGGCAGGGAAGAAGAAAGCTGAAGGGCGTTCCCCCATTTCCTTTTCACTTGTTTACTTAATTATTATTGCAGTGGAATTCTGTGGAAATCCACGTGCTGTGTTCCTTCTGACCATCCATTCCGATGTTAACCACGCTGTGAAGCTTCTGGAGACGAACATAGCATGCTGGGATGTGCAATGCCAGCTTCTCCGAGTTTTTTTTTCAGCAAGTTTTTCTCAAGCTCTGAGCCTATACTTGGAGGATCTCTAATTAGCGTTTCTGAATTTGCAAGCCATGGTTTGTCAAAAATAAAAACACTTTCTAATCATGTCACAGTCTACAATATTTCAGTATGCCAGTGCTAGAGTTGGGCTGACCATGACCTTGAGCAGTTTGGAACAAAGAAATTTATCATCAGAAAAGATGCTGTGTTTTTCTTACGAGAGATTTGATCGGGCAGAACTGAAGAAGCCGCAGCCTTTCTTGCTTTGCGGGGATGGGGAAAAGGTGTGATCCGCGGGTGAAAAAAGAAAAGAAAAGCTGCGAACTTGCCGTGCTTAACTTCTCTTTTGCCTTTTGCTTGGGATCAAGCAACTTCCCTGCAAAACTGCAGGAGGCATCACGTTGTCGTTAAAAAGCTCAAGATTTCCGTTCAGGGGAGGCAGCGATGCAGTAGCTTGTAAGCATGTTTTGACCATTTAGTATCTGAACTTCTGAAGCAATGGAACAAAGTGATCACATAGGTAAATCAAACCCTTATCCAGCTACGCAGCAACGCTAGAAGAACCTGTTCTCCAAGAATTGTTTATGGCCTAAACCGCATAGCCCACAACTGTACCATTGCTTAATGGGACAGCACTCCTGTAGCTTCCGTACAAAGCGAATGATCACACCTAGGGACTACTGCTACTACACTGTACTCCACACTCTATGAACACTGCAAAAGCAATTCGAGGTTTCTGATTCCAGCAAATTGTATAGCACGTAAATGTTGTTTTCTAACAAAGCGGGGCTTCGGCAGCCCAAAAAAGTACACATACATTCAGATTAGGTCAGGACGCCAAGCTGCAAACTAGATACAGCTAAAATTGTTACATGCAGTCGGGGACTCAATCCATGGTCAACGAAGTACCTACATCTAGACTTCAACAACAAATTACAGGCCAGCACTTTCATCAGTTTATGTTTCCCCAGATAGCATGCCCCGAGGTCACCTTGTTGCTCGGCCTTGCAGTCAGTTCATACAGGATCCGAGCAAAGGTGTCCGAGTATTTCCCTTCTGTCGTCAGGATCTCAGCAAACGTGTTCTCGTGCACAAGGAGGTGCATCCTGTTTTGAGGCTCGGAGACAAGGCTCTCCAGTATCATCGACGTCTTCCTGCAGACCTCAGGCACAGGATGCGGCGTCTTCACAATCTTCAGGAGTCTGTCAACAGCCCTGGTTCATTTGAAATGACAAAATTTTCAGATTGTTAATGCCACTTCTCCAATATTAGTTTGATCTCTCTAATTGTATGAAGCAGATGTTTACCATCGCTCACTGGCAAGCTTTAGCCTGCAATCCATATTCACTTCAGCTACATTGTAGAGTGCGCTAACAGCAGCAGCCTGTGCATCATATGCTGGCACGCTCAAGAGGTCAACTAGCCGTTTGTATATCTGTATGAAACAACACGATGTAAACAGCTGAGAAAAAAAGAGAGCTCTATTTGTATGCATCTGCATACACTGACATCGAACAGCATGTACCTGTGGAATGACAGGAAGAAGAAACGGCTCATTGTCTGGATTTATTATCAGACGCCCAATCAATTCAGCAGCGGCACAGTGCCATGGCTTTACTGAAGATGAAAGCATACCCATTATGGCATGAACTGCACCTTTTTCACTATCTTGGCCAAAAGAAGGCAAATGAGTTAACCTCAATATAGAAAAGAAAAGGAGAGCATAATGTAGCTTCGGAATCATGTCTCACGTCATTTTAATGAACGATGGCTTCGATGAGCTGAAGATTCTCAAGTCCAACACAGGTGCTAAATTGACAAGGGTCTCCAGCATGTTTGTTATGAGCTCGTCATCTTCTGCTCAATGGCAAAAATCAGCAGAGCATTAGTTCTCAAGTATGTACTAGTCTGTTGGAAAAATAGCTGGATTTAAACCGCCATGACATAAAACATAGTCCCAGGAGCTCATTCAAGCTACAATATATCCAATACACCTATACAAAAGAAAAGTCTCCCATCATCCTTATTTTGCAGTGTAAGACCAAACATAAAGTTAAAATAGGAAACATAGATAATCAGTTTTTTGGTCGAGCTTGTGGAGAACCGATATATCTCGGTTGGTAGAGCCTCCAGTTGAGAGGTCGTTCACATAGGCTTGAACCCAGGTGCTCGCAGGTCATACGAAGACCTCCCTAAAGGGTTCACTACTTCCCTCCCTCCCCTCTCCTTCCCCCATGGTTTTGTTTTTCTTTTCTTTTTGACCATGCAGAATGTGGACTGTAGTAACATGCAGCCTAAATGGAGCATATGAAGGTAATATCAAAACACAAAGTACAACTTGAAGAGCCAAACACTAATATTCACAGTTCGCAGACACATTTGACCATTTCTAAGTTAATATCAGCGATTGACAGACTGCAAGACAGATGCATGTAACTGAAAACTGAGATACAGGGCAAATTTTCAAGCTTTACCTCTATTCTGGTCTTCTAAGCACTGAAATACAGTCTCCAAGCAATGCCTATGTTGAACCATGATAGTCTCATTTTCTGGCATAAAAGAGAAATTACGGATTATATTGGAGGCTGCAATAGCGCACTGCTGCCTTTCTGCCCTCCCTTCATCATCATTGTTAAACAAGCCATCCTCATCAAACCAAAAGCTTGCAGAGCACTTCTTTGTGACACTGGACTCCTCAGTCTTCGACTGATCATTAGAGGCACTGTATGTGCATTTAAAAGAACATAAATACAGCAGCAACAGCCATGGATATTGAGATGGACTATAAGGATCTTGGTAAGATTAAACATACGTGCCAGCATCAGAGTAGACTTTTTCCATGTTCTCTTGACCAAAGCCCGAGAGTGTTGTATTGGCACCCAAAGTTCTTACTCTGGGTGGTTTCAGATGGTCCTTAGGCATTGCAATATCTCTCCATTCATCAATCTGTGCAGGATATCAAAGCATAAGACACAATGCAAAAAAGATGAGTAGCATCTTTTTGAGGAAATTGACAGACAGTACATTGATTAGCAGACTTTAGAATTTATTTTGTGTAAGAACCATGTAAATTAGATGAGATGAGTCTACCCTACTCCCTCTATCTCATTTCCACGTGGATGATAGTACCTGCCACATGGCAAAAATCACCCTGTGGGGTATGGGGAAGAGAATTTGGGGCAACCTTATCTTCTTTTGCAACATGAAGGGTATTAAAACTAAAATAGGAGAAGGATCACGGAACCAAAAGTAGACAAAAATTTCCGTTTGTTTTATGGCTGAAAACCTATATGGACAATGATGCTAGATCCCATAGTTGCATGAAACCAGTACCCTTTTCTTCAGTGTATAAGTTAAAGGGCAATGCTAGCTTGATTAAATATAGTTCAAATGCATTCTGATGCAAGTACAATTAGCACTGATTAGCCAGAAAGAATCAAACATTACATAAAGTTTTAAATAAAATGTAAATTGCATGATTTAGTAAAAGATGAATCAAACTGGAAAGATGAAAAGGGAATTCAAGACATACAACTTGAAGAAGAGCATCTAAGAGCCCAGGAACTTTAGTAAGAGGTGTTGTATCACGTCGGAAGTCATCCTTCTCCTTAAATGAGAGTACTGTAAGGGCATTCAGTGCCCACAGTATCTCTGACTTCAACCCACTTTGCAACGCAAGGACAATTCTTTTATTGTTTTGATCTGAGAAAAGCCAAAAATAAACATAACTGTCCTGCCAAATAGCCATTGCTGGTAATCATTGTTAGAAAATGATAACTTGTGCAGTTCAAGCTCATGACAAAGAATGTAAGGTATCAACTCTAACGAACAGGACAAAACAAGAGTAAATGATAGAGAGCAGGATCACAAAATAAGGCAAGCATAATTGAACCATGTATAAAGTAACTCTTTCCGAGCTTGGAAAAGAAAAACACATGTACAAACATTATAAAACTATGTAGTTACATGCACTCTCACGCAAGGATGTGTGCACATTTGTGAAAAATTCTAAGTCAAAAATCTTATCATCACATAGAAATGTTTGCAGTCAATTCCACCAAGATGTTCATGCAACAGGAATAATTACAGCTAAGTTGACCCGTGACACAATCCAAACTGGAAGTGAGGCATATTACAGTTTCCCCTAAACATTTTCAAGAACAAAAAAAAGAAGAAAAGGTAAGCATCAGGTTCTCGATACTTTGATAGTTCTTTGGCCATCAAAGAACTGAAAAAGAAAAACGAAGTAACTGTCTAAATTGGTCACCAGGTCAACCTCAAACTTGTCCACAACTCTATAGCCTCATGCAAGCCAGAATTATGTGTCTAGCAAGAGGTCCGGCAGAGGTCTGAATGAAATCTTGATAGTTAGTGTTCTATGGCATCACACGGTTTTCCTAAGGTGTATGTTTGTGAGGTCAAACCTTTTCCATTGTGGGCATATTCTGTTAATTGACACGATATTTTCACGAATGCTAAGCCACCACATCTGCAGCATAAATCTTACTATGATGGGTATTTTTCTCCCAACGTTTATTTGATAATCAACACAAGATTCAACAAATATGTATACCTGCAATGCTCCATGGCAACACTACTGCTTCGGAAGACAACCAAACCCAACAAACTAACCCAAAATCTCTCCAAACGTTCACTCAGATGATAAAACCTTGGACCCCCGGGGCCCCATTTATGACATTAATTTCATTGTCAAGCACAGAATTACACGGATCTTAGCAGGTCCAGTAAAAAGAAAGGCATCTAACGCCCCTAATTTTCCTCCAACAAGTCGACCCCAATTCACAGAACCAACACCCGAGCTCTTCCCGCTTCAGGTCCTATAATCCCACATAAGCTGAGTTGGACTGCAAGAGGAGACGAATGAGCGGATTACCTGAGAGGGCCGAGAGGACTTGGAGGGACGGCCCGACCAGCGCGGCGGGCGCCCCCGGATCGCCGACCGCTGTCGCCGCGCCCGCGCCCGCGGCTCCGCTGCCGGCGGTGCTCCCGAACGGGCGGCCGCGCTTCGCCGGCGTGCCGCCGCCGCTCCCGCCGGACTTGCCCGTCTGCTTCTGCATGGCTAGGGTTTTGGAGCTCGGAGCTTCGAAGGCGGAGCGAGGGAGAACGTGCTCGGAGCGGAATTGGCTGGGCACTGCGATGGAGGCGGACAAGGGGATCCGCAGGATTACGCGGACGGTAGAGATTGAGTAGTATCGGCGTCCGCACTCCCCACGGCTAAGAGGCACTGACAGACGGGTGGGCCTACATGTTGCTTGAATGGGACAAAATTATAATGCTAGATGATCTATATACTATATATTATTGATTTTGTAAATTGAGAAGTATGGGTGCCATTTAGATGCTAATTAGGCAAATTAACAATGAATAGAGAGATTTGGATCGTGATCGAACCACTTATCAAGTTTAGGTTAGAAGTTGTTATTCTTTCTCCTTTAGCTTGAAAGTCAGGTTAGAGATCTAAACGACACATTCGAACAAATTTAGAATTTAGTCGTGCATTTGAATTTTTCAAGAAAAGCTCATTTTACTTTTTGATAATTTGCAGTATAAGAAGAGTTTAATACCACACTTCTACCTGGATCTCTAGCATGTCAGCGAGCAGGCCTGGCGCGAGATGGGTGCGCCGGCGCGATGGCATTCTAGGAGTCTATTTTTTCTACTACTCCCTCTGTCCCACTTTAAACGTCGTCTTGGCATTGCTTTTTGCTATCCAAGTTCAGACCAAGTTGCAGGCATCTAGATGCATAGCTATCCAAGTTCAAAGCACCTTGCATGCATTTGGGAAGAAGCTAGAACGACGTTTAAAGTGGGACAGAGGGAGTATAATATAATATGTACAGTCTAGTCTCACATGCCACAATCTAGTAGCAGGTCTTCTGACACAAGCAGAATTGACAAGCTCATCACTGCAGCCTCGATGGACTGCTCCCGATCAAAACCATCAGACCAAACGCCACCACATCAAAAATTTTGACCATCGGTCGATTCTATTCATCTGTCACTTCTGTTTCTTACAGCTAGACCTAGGTGGCTGGGTATTTGAGCCGAGGACTCTAGCTAGCTCATCCAGTAAGAGAGAGGGCATCGAGCATTCGATCAAGGAGCGAATGATATCATGCGCGACCCGCACTACAATACAAATCTAATATAGAGACATTTCTGTATAGAATTTCACAATTTGTCTTTACAAATATGTCATAATGTATTGTAGAGATATTTTTTTGTGATACTTTTGAAAGTGTCACAATTGAGACAATATTCGAGGTATTTTAAATCAAAGAGACAGTTTTTCAAGTCATTTCGTAAAATGTCAATACAGATTATTAGGAGTAAGTTTGAGACACTTTAATTTTTGATCTTAGCCCCATAGAGGTATAGTTTGAGTCATTCCGTTTAATATCTTGAGACACTATTTAGATCATTGAGGCGTGTATAGAATACTCATAAGAATTATACTAAGTATATGAATAACAATTGTTGTAAGGTTGAGATGACTAGCAGGTTAAGGATTGTGCAATATGACATGAGGTCTTGAGGTCGAAGCTTCAAAACTACATCATTCATATGTTTTTCAATATTTTTTAGTGCACCTAGAGAGTAGAGACATATTAGTATGTCATTACAAGTTGTCTTATAGTATATAAACTACATCATTCATATGTTTTTCAATATTTTTTAGTGCACCTAGAGGTAGAGACATATTAGTATGTCATTACAAGTTGTCTTATAGTATATATAGAGACAATTAACAAAGTGTCTCGTCTATCAAAGAAACACCGGATGTAGTGGCATCTCTACGACATAGTCAAAAAATGACTCTACGATTACATAGAGACAACCTAAAATGTCTCCACAAGCTGAAAATAATCTCTACTTACATGTTTTTGCTATAGTGCCGGCAGTAATTTTAACTTAGCTTTTTTTTATTCTTTTGATCTAGCGAGTTTAGTTGTTCAATTATATTCTCTTCATTTTTTGATATCTTATATTTCAAGATCGAAGCCATATACTCATATATATATATTGTCGTGGTGTGGCAAACCACAGCCGGGTGGCGGAATGCACCTGCCTAAGTCCAGAGGGTCAGTACTCGGGGGTTAGCTAGGATTAGTTCGATCTCGCTCAAGAACACGGTGAACACAGCAGGTTTAGAGTGGTTCGGGCCGCCGGAGCGTAATACCCTACATCCACTGTGTGTGCCTTGCCTCGAGAGAGTATGCAAGAGCTTGGTGCTGAGCCTAGCGTGTGTCTGTCTCTCCTTCTGTACAGCGAGCGCCTCCCTTTTATATCTCAAGGGAGGCGCGTACATGGCCGTTGGGTCCCCGACAGGTGGGCCCAACAATGTAGTATCAGATAACGCACTGTCCATACATTATGGCTTTGCAGGCGGAGAAGATCTCACTCCTGGATTTCCTTGCCCGCTCCTGGAATCCCCCGTTCATTATGTCCAGGCGCTGTCTTGTCGAAACGGTGCCTGGCGTAGCTTGCGGCGTCGCCTGCCACGTAGCTGGACGGGCCGTGTAGCTTGCGGTGTAGGCGGCATGATGGAAAAGCGTCGTGCCGTCGTATCCAATTAATGAGGCAGACGGGCTCTGCGCGGGTGCGGCGCAGGCGGCCTCACTGTGTACCTCAGTAATACGCGGTCTACAGTGAGGACTGACAAAGTCTGCCCCGCGTGCCGCGGCAGCAGAGCACGCTTCAATCACCCGCATTTGAATGCGGTGGGTGGGCGAGTGTTCCAGTGGAAGACTCGTGCCCGCGCCTGCGGGACGCGTGGCGGCTCCGGACCCCCCCGGCGGTATGTTAGTTCTACGCGCGTGGGAGGCCTGGATGGACGCGGGAGGTCCCGGACCCCATGGGGGCCCGCGGCCTCGGCTATCGGCTCGGAGCTTCCCCTCCTCAGGGACACGTGACGTCTCCGGATCCGTCCCTGAGCGGGGAGCAGGTCCGGGGCCGTTGGCCCGATGAGGTAAGGGCCTGACCCATGGGGCCCGGCTGCTCCGCCCTTTACCGCGTAGTTACGGATGACTACGCGAGTCTTACCTTGCTACAGTTGGAGTGGGTATCCTTATTACAGAGTACCGACACACACACACACACACACATATATATATATATATATATATATATATATATATATATATATATATATAGTGCTAACCTTCTAGATCTCACTTTAAAATTTCGCAGAGAGCCCCGGTTTATACCGGCCCGGCCCTGTCAGCGAGCAGCACTCGATGCACCGTACTAGCCAAAAGCTTGCTCTCGCGCGCTCGCCTGACCAGGATTTCATCGGTGGTTGATCTAAGTGAATCATGTTCTTGCTAATTCAGCAGTGACCAATAAGGAAGGTACGAGTAGTTCTGGAAGCCCTTCGCACGCACGCGATCGATCGACTGCTCGCTTTTAAGTTTTGAACTTCCCGATTGGTTTTGTTGCCTGCGGTGATCGAAATCATTCATTATGCCACGCATTTTACTTTCCCGAAACTTGATGAGAGCAGCTATAAACTACTGGTTTTGTAGTTGTGGAGATTGGAGAACACTCCTCATCTTTATCAAACTTGGTGAACTCTGCCATCACGGGTGGCGATCCACAAAATCCAATTAGCCAGCGGCATTGTTTCCATTCAATTAGATAGGGAGAGTGATGCTTCAGTTCAGAGCTCAGACTGCTCTGTTCTCGCCACGTGTCGACCGATGTCAAGACCGAGCTAGCCAGCGATCGAGCGTGCTGCGTGTCGCATGCATGATGCTACAAAAGGCAGCTGCGGGTGTGGAAGTGGA
Organism: Panicum virgatum; assembly: GCF_016808335.1. Classification (NCBI taxonomy): domain Eukaryota; kingdom Viridiplantae; phylum Streptophyta; class Magnoliopsida; order Poales; family Poaceae; genus Panicum; species Panicum virgatum. The sequence goes on from NC_053145.1 coordinate 48,164,750, forward strand.
ACCCACGCGCCATCTCGGCTCCCCTCAATTTGCATTGTGAAGCAAACCATGATCTAGCAGCCACAGCGAAATTGGATGCGCCTTGTGCGGAGCAGTGTGGCGCTGATACGAATGAGAATATGAGATGCAGGGTGGCTCTTCGCAGCTCAGCACGGCGCATGCTGGACCTGCGTGCTCGGCTTCCTGGCCTTCCTCCTGGGAGGAGACGAGTAGGCCGGGTAAGCAAGCGTCCGCAGAGATCTCTGGTGCTCGAGACCCTGGGAATGGGATCGGAACTCCATGGATCGGCAGCTTAATCACTAACCTAGCTTCATTAGTGCTTCTTTTGCTCATGTTCATGTCAGGGCACTAGTAAGGAGTAATATCTAATGAATGTTGTTGGTGGATCGACCTTGCTTCTTCTGATGATAGATCGATCAAGCTACTTTTGATGTTTTCATCGAATCTGAATCTCTGATCCACTGATTATACGTGGAATGTGACTGGTCTCGTCCATCGAATTGAGCAAAGCAAGTTACAATTATTGTCTGTCATGATAAGATGCCCGCGTCTTAATTATTTGGATATGTTCAGTTATTGATTGATAATCCAGCTTTTTTTTTTGAAACGAACCGGCAGGAGAGCTGCCCGCTATATTAAAAAGAAAGATGCCCAACGTGCAAGAACAAAAGAGTTAGCACTGTACAAACTCGAGCACAGAAACTCGCAAAAAAGGAGAGACCGGCCGGATAATCCAGCTTGTTCGCGATGAAAAATTAATTGGTAGGCTTATTATTTCCGTGCGTGCAATTTTGTGCTTCTAAATCTTTGGGAAATGATCTCACGCTACTTTACGAGACATTTTGGCCATTTCATCCTAATAAACAATCGATCATCATTTGTAACCACAGAATGATCAAATACTTGCCAACAACGATGGAAATATAGAGATTAGTTGTACGTGTACGTGTGTTCTTGTGGGCACTTAACTGCATCATACATATGTGGTGCAGTGCTACAATGTCTTCCATATACAAGCACTGAAGCACATACATGTGGTGCTGCAACTTGGACCTGATCGACAGGGATACAAAATAAATTAGTAGCCCCAGAGATTTACGACCGTTCGCCTCCGCAGGCAAAGGAGTCGCATAGTGCGTCATAATTTACAAGCGGCGCCTATATGCTCGAGCCACAATTTATAACCTAAATATAGTAGCCCCAGATAGAAACGTTCTTCCATTGGCACATGGGAGCTGGGAGTAGCGAAATGGGAACAGCACAAGCCCCTCCGCCAATCAGCTGGGCTGCCATCACAACGCTACATCTGCTACTGCAGAATATTTGGAACATCGAAAGGAGATTTGTAAGCGTGAGACTAGAAGTTTATGCAATTTTACTAGGGTGAATGTGGGTGTTCTTTCATTGGATTGTTGTGTACCAAAAAAAAAAGATTGTTCTGAAGAAGATTATTATTTTTGGATAAGTAAACATTCAGTGTGATAGCACAACTTCATGCAACACAGACAGCAATCTGATATTCACAAAATGCATGTTTATTTAAGAGAGGACAAATATCAAACGATTGTTTTAAGAATATAAGCAGCAAACCAGAATACACAAAGGACCAAATAACAAAACTACTCAGTGAGGATCCATCAGTGTTATAAAAGATCATTGAGATACACATCTTGCTCTAGTTGTACAAGACGACAACATCAACAACATAGCCTTTTTTCCCAAGCAAGTTGGGGTAGGCTAGAGATGAAACCCGAAAGAAATAAGTTCAAGGTTCAGGCACATTGATAGCTAGTCTCCAAGCGCTCCTATCCAAAGCTATCTCTTTAGAAATATTACAATCCTTAAGGTCTCTCTTAACCGACTCATCCCACGTCAGTTTAGGTCTACCTCTACCCCTCTTTACATTATCGACCCGCTCAAGAACCCCATTACGCACCGGCGCCTCAGGAGGCCTTCGTTGGACATGTCTAAACCATCTCAGCCGATGCTGGGTAAGTTTCTCCTCAATTGGTGCCACCCCGACCCTATCCCGAATAACTTCGTTCCGGACTCTATCCCTCCTTGTGTGCCCGCAAAACCACCGCAACATCCGCATCTCTGCTATACTCTAGTTATACAAGAGTTCCTCTTTTTTACTTAATGCGCTTATGTCCTCCTTTAACTTTGTTTTGTAAACAGAAGTATCCCATTTTTGCTAAAATCTTAATATGTATGAGTAGTTGCATTTATTTGTTTTTATACCATCTGGTTCAGAATTTTTCAGAACATAAACAAAGCACAAATGGACATAGTACTGACTGCCCCCAATTGGCATTATAGTGGAGCTAGTAAAATTTCAAAACCAAAAAAGTGATAGCCATATAACTAAAGAAAGGCAGAGATAATTGCTTGATTGAGCTCTTACCTTTGTTTCTTATAGCATGCAGATCAGCTAGGTGACGCATTGTTGGCCTCCCATGTGGACAGTTCCAAGGGGACCTTAATCCTGTTAGGTTTTTAAGTATCTGAAGTGCAAAAGCAAAAGGACATGTTACTGGGATGCTCATCTTTCAATGAGCAGTGACACTACAGGGTGAACGCATCAAATATACTTCTGAAAAGATAGAAATGATGTTCAAAGACCACAGAAGTTCAAGCAGAAGCTAACTTAATTTGTAATTACCTTTCTCATCTCGGCTTTTGTTAGTGGATCGCCAATCATAGTAGACATTCGGCAAGCCCTCGAAGCCAACATAGCACGAACCCTCGATGGGCAAACAGAAACAGTTTTATCGAGCTTGTAGCTACTGATTATTGAACAATCTCCTTGACTATCAGCAAGCATGGAGATCAACTCCTTTACATCTAAACAGGGGGCATTAGAATAAGGCCATTTTTGACATGCACAGAAACAAAATTCCCGACATATGAGAAGAAATAATACCTTGAACACCAAATGTAATATTTTTGCTGAAAGGCACAGCTTTCAAAAGATAATGGTTACCAGGGGAAGCATGCAAATCTTCTTCCAAGACGAAACCATTTTTTCTGAAAGTTGAGAAAATGGAAGCAAACAGGTGAGGGGACAATAATTTGCTCAGTATTAGTAATAGCTTTTGTCATGGCTTGTTCCATCAATAGGTGCCAGAGAGGCAAAGAACTTGCATGATTCAAGATGGCATGTATTAAGTGGAAATAAGGTTATCAATTGAGAAACTCCAAGACCACGTTGGCACAGTTGCAATTTTTATCAGACATGGATTGATACTTTTAACATTAAATAGACAGTAAACTTTTTGGAAAGAAAGAACACAAGGAATTGTTAAATGAATGCATGACGACATGAGGTATTATATGACTCAGACTATAAAAGTTCACCTAGTTCCCCCAAGGTTGGTCTAGTTTCTTTTTTTATATGACTTGCAGACTAATACTCGCAAGAGGAATGAGAACAGAGTGTATTTGTTTTGTCAACAAACAGAGAACACTAAAATAAGTATAGACAACAAACTATACATGGATAACACAAGCTGTGGATACAGGCATATGTTCCACAACAAACTGTAAAATAGTAAATGCACATGTTGTTTGAGTAAGCAAATGTTGATTGTTTAGATGTGTTGGTGTATATGTGTTAGGCCCATCTAGAGGCCCATGTACAGCTACTATATTGCCCACCCTTCTAGGGTTTGGAGGAATACAATGAGTCATTTCCTCTAGCATGGTATCAGCCTAGGTTTTCTTTCTCTCCCCTCCTCCAGCTGCCCGCCGCCGCCGCCACCATGGCTGGCCGGCCGCCAGCGCCCCCTCCCCTCTCCTCCTCTCCTGCTGCTGCGGCCGCTGCAGGCGCGCGCGGCCCCTGGCGGCCTGCTGCCGCCCTTGCGGCTGTCGTGGGCGCACCGGCCCTGGCCGCCCCCGCCGCCGCCGCTGCCACCATGGGCGCTGGCGCGGCCGCCACTGCCTTCCGCGGACCGGCACCCCTCGTCGCCGGGGCTGCTCCGGCCGACGCTGCTCTCGCTGCGGCCCTCGTCGCCACCAAGTCCGAGGCTGCGGCGGCTCAGGAGCGGGTCCGCGCGGCTTCCATCACTTGGGAGCGCGAGCGCTCCGCGGCCGACGCTCTTGCTCGCTGGGTCGCCGAGGCGGAGCACTACATCCTCCTTTCCTCCGGCCAGCAGCCCGTCGTCCCCTTCGCCGAGCACGCCGTCTCTTCCTCCCACCAGGCTCCGCCCTCGGGTTTTGGACCCCGGCTCGACCCGACCGATCCCATGGTCGCCCAACTCCACCTTCAGGCCGCCGGTGTCCAGAACATCAAGGCTCTGGTCTCCGTCCTCCTCGACCCTATGTCCTCCTCCTACGAGCGCTAGCGGGACCAGGTCCTTCTCGCCCTCCGCCGCTACGCCCTCGACGACCACGTCCTCCTCGACACGCCGGTCGAGGCGTGGGACGTGGTGTGGCTGCGCCTCGACAGCGTCGCCATGTCCTAAATCTTTGGGACCATCTCCCTAGATCTGCAGGACATCGTCAGGACTCACGGCGGCACTGCACGACAGGCCTGGCTGGTGCTCGAGGGGCAGTTCCTCGGCAACGCCGAGTTCCGCGCTCTCCAGCTCGACGCCACCTTCCGCCCCTTCGCATAGGGGGACCTCTCCGTTGGTGAGTTCTGTAGGAGGATGAAGGGCATGGCTGCTGCTCTTCACGACCTCGGGTGCCCGGTGCCCGACCGGGTCTTGGTGCTCAATGTCCTGCGGGGTCTCAACTCCACCTATGACCACCTGCGGACATGGATCACCCGCCAGAGGCCCTTCCCCTCCTTCCTGCAGGTCCGGGACGACCTCGTTCTCGAGGAGATCACCAGGGGTCCCGCGACCGGCTCGTCCTCATCCTCCTCCACCGCGCTTGTGGCTGCTCCACCGGCTTCCTCCGCCTCGCCAGCCACCTCCCTCCTTGGTGCTCCTCCCCCAGGCAGACCAGGGGTCGGGGGGGGGGGGCGTGGTGGACGTCGTCGGCGGGGGGGGGGGGGGGGAGGCGTGGTGGTGGTACTGGTGGTCCTGCTTCTGGTGATGCTAGTACCGGTGGGGGCCCAGCTCCCGCTCCTGCCTCTGCCCCTGGAGGTACGCCCTGGCCATCCTTCAGCAACCCATAGTCAGGGCGCATCTCGATATGACCGTTACAAGGTCGGGGGGGGGCACTCGCCCATAGCAGCCGACGGTCATGTTCACCGGTGCTGCTCCCCTATTCGCGCCGTCCTGGACTCCACCCGCTCAACCCAGCCAGCCACCGATCTGGCCTGGGGGTGGGACCAGGCCGCGCTGGCGCAATCTTTCAGCATCATTGGGCTGACACCGCCGGTCAGCACTGAGTTGATCGCCGACTCGGGTGCCTCCTTCCACACCACCCCATATGTCGGTATCATCTCTTCTGTCCGACCCCCACATCCCTCATGTCCTTTTTTCCATCATGGTTGGCGATGGGTGTTGTCTTCCAGTCACCGCCGTGGGTTCTGCTCCTGGTTCTTTCCGTCTTCCCATTGTCCTTGTTGCTCCTCAGATGATTCATAATATTCTTTCCATTCGCCAGTTTACTGCTGACAATTCTTGTTCCATCGAATTTGACTCCTCTGGTCTTACTGTGAAGGATTCGGCTTCCCGGCGTCCGCTCCTCCAATGTGACAGCTCGGGGCCCCTTTACACCCTTCGGCTTCCTACTTTCGCTGCTTCGCCTTCGACTTCTTCATCTGCTGCCTTTGCCGCGACGCCGTCTTCCACCACCTGGCACCGCCGGCTTGGTCACCCCGGCCGCGACGTTTTGGCTCAGCTTAGTCATAGTACCGATGTTACTTGTACTAGGGCTCCTGCTGAGCACCTCTGTCATGCGTGCTAGCTTGGTCATCATGTTAGACTTCTTTTTTCTTCTTCTTCTTCGCATGCGACGCATGCCTTTGATCTTGTTCACAATGATCTATGGACTTCTCCTGTACCCAGCATTTCTGGTTATAAATACTATCTAGTGGTGGTTGATGATCTCTCATTAGTCTTGGACTTTTCCTTTCCGCATAAGTCTGAGACCTTTCCCACCCTCCTCCACTTCTTTGCGTGGGTGTCCACTCAGTTCGGCCTCACCATTAAGGTCGTCCAGTGTGACAACGGACGTGAGTTCGACAACTCTACCTCCCGTTTTTTCTTCCTCTCTCGGGGTGTGTTCAGCTGCACATGTCTTGTCCGTATACCTCTCCCCAGAACGGCAAGGCTGAGCGGATGATTTGCACGACGAACGACGTCATGCGCACCCTTCTGATCCAGGCCTCTCTGCCTCTCCGCTTCTGGGCTGAGAGTCTCCACACTGCCACCTGCTTGCTCAACCGACTTCCGTCCACTGCTTCTCCTGCTCCCACTCCACACCACGCTCTTTTCGGTACCCCTCCTCGCTACAACCACCTTCGTGTCTTCGGGTGTGCATGTTATCCTAACATCTCCGCCACTGCTCCTCACAAGCTGGCACCCCGCTCGACTTGTTGTTTCTTGGTTGCTCCCCTGACCACAAGGGGTACCGATGCTTTGACCTCACCTCTCGCCGGGTCCTCATCTACCGACACGTTGTGTTTGATGAATCGAGCCACCTCCTCTACACCTTCCCCTGACCCCGAGTTGGAGTCCCTATTTTCACCTGACCCGGTGGTTCAGCCACCTTTGTCTGTCTGTCATTTTCCTGCAGGTTTCCCTGGTACACCGGCTCCGCCTCTGGTGATCTCTGCTGCGCCTCGCGCGGCCCTGGTGGCTTCTGCTGCGCCACGCGCGGCCCTGGTGGCTTCTGCTGCGCCACGCGCTACGCTCAGCCGGTGCAGGTGTACCGGCGTCGTTCGGTGCCGGCACTGGCGCCGACTCCGGCTCTGGAGGCTCCTGCGTCGCCTACACCGGAGCCTTCGCCGCCGCCACTTCCATCGTCTCGCTCTCGTGTTGAGCCGGTGGTGTACTACCCGCCCGTCATCCATCGGGACCCTGGTCATATTCATCCCATGGTGACTCGGCGGATGGCTTCTCAGCCCGCGACTCTCTCCGCTACCGAGAGCCGCGAATCTCTCCGGTACCCTCCTCTATTTGCGACGCCCTGGCGGATCCTCACTGGCGTCGCGCGATGGAAGAAGAGTACGCGGCTCTTCTTGCCAACCAGACGTGGGACCTCGTGCCACGTCCGTCTAATTGCAATGTGGTCACTGGCAAGTGGATCTGGACGCATAAGCGTCGGGCTGATGGCACACTGAATCGCTACAAGGCTCGTTGGGTTCTCCGGGGTTTCACCCAGCGGCCTGGCGTGAACTATGATGAGACTTTCAGTCCAGTGGTGAAGCCTGCTACAGTGCGCACGGTCCTCTCGCTCGCTCTTTCCTCGCTTATGGCCCGTGCACCAGCTGGATGTGAAGAATGTGTTTCTCCATGGCACTTTATCAGAGACAGTCTATTATAGTCAGCCAGCGGGAATTGTGGACTCTAGTCGTCCGGACATGGTCTGCCGGCTCAACAAGTCTCTATAGTCTGAAGCAGGCTCCTCGGGCTTGGTATTCTCGATTTGCCACGTTCTTGCTGACATTGGGGTTCACCAAGGCTAAGTCTGACACTTCTCTGTTCATCTACCGCCGTGGGGATGAGACTGCCTATCTACTGCTCTATGTTGATGACATTGTGCTTGCAGCCTCCAGTCAGCCGTTGCTTCAGCGCATCATCTCCTCTCTGCAGTAGGAGTTTGCTATGAAGGATCTTCGTCAGCTCCATCACTTCTTGGGTGTTACTGTTGAGACTCGCCATTCTGGCCTTCTCTTTCACCAGCGGCAGTATGCACTTGATATTCTGGAGCGGGCTGGGATGACTGATTGCAACCCATGCTCCACTCCTGTCGACACTCAGGCGAAGCTGTCTGCTGCTCTGGGTGATCCCGTGGCTGATCCTACTGCCTACCGGAGTCTTGCTGGAGCCTTGCAGTACCTCACTTTCATCAGGCCGGACCTCACATATGCCGTTCAGCAGATCTGTCTTCATATGCATGATCCCCGGGAGTCACATCTTGCTGCGCTGAAGCGTCTACTCCGTTACGTCCGTGGCACTATTGACTTCGGCCTGGTTCTTCACCGCTCTCCCTCTGCTGAGCTAGTTGTCTACACCGACGCTGACTGGGCTGGCTGTCCGGACACTCGCCGCTCCACTTCCGGCTATGCTGTCTTCCTGGGCGGCAACCTTGTCTCCTGGTCGTCCAAGCGGCAGCCGGTTGTCTCCCGCTCCAGTGCCGAGGCGGAGTACCGTGCTGTCGCTAACGGCGTGGCGGAGGCGTCCTGGCTTCGACAGCTCTTGGCGGAGCTCCATAGCCCGCTCGCCAAGAGCACGCTCGTCTATTGCGACAACGTCAGCACCGTGTATCTCTCCACCAACCCCGTTCAGCATCAGCGGGCGAAACATGTGGAGATCGACTTGCACTTCGTTCGCGACCGGATTGCTATCGGCGATGTTCGGGTCCTCCATGTCCCGACCACCTCACAGTTTGCCGACATCTTCACCAAGGGTCTCCCCTCCTCGACTTTCTCGGAGTTTCGCTCCAGCCTCAACGTAGCAGGTGGCTAGTTGTGGCTGCGGGGGGTGTTGTCACTGTGTGTGCTTTCTTTGTTCTCCAGTCTTGAACTCCGCTGCGCCGGTAGTTCAGACTGCGCGGGGGGGGGGGGGGGGGGGGGGGGGAGGGTGTTGGTGTATATGTGTTAGGCCCATCTAGATGCCCATGTACAGCTACTATATTGCCCACCCTTCTAGGGTTTGGAGGAATACAATGAGTCATTTCCTCTAGCAAGATGCAACAAACATCTGGTCACATAAGCAACTGAATATTACTACATCATCAATTAACATTCATCACCAAGTTGTTTGATCCTATAAAGTTTCAAAAAAGTTGTTTGATCCTAGAATTGAATGGAAGACAATGAATACCTGATAGTGCTCAGGTTCATAGAAACAACTACTTTTTCCTCTGGCGATAGATCAAGCCTCAGTGGCCTGCGTTTGAACATAATCATAAATACCCAACAGAAATGATGCATATGGCAAATGATACAGATAAACATGATGCTATCAATTATAGATCCGTAAATGGAAACATTCAAACATCATAGAGGTATTGAGCGAGTTGCCGAGTGCAATGTATAGAAATAGGAGGTGAAAATGATGGGTTCGCTGACTCACTGGAGAAGAGGCTGTATGTTCAAAGTTGTTGATTGTGATAGGACCTCAAAGTTGTACTTCTCATCAGCAGCATGCTAAAAACAAAAATAAAACTTCAATTGCTATACACAATGTGCCTTGCAAGTTACAACTCACATATCCAGGGGTTTATGGCATCACAGAATTACAAAAAAAAAAAAAAGTATGCAAGATACCTGATCTACAATAAACAGATCCAGGTTAAGCTTTCCGATGATAAAACCAAGATTAAATTGCCCAACAACCTAAAGATAAAATAGTTAGTTCTTGAAAACAACTGCATACTGCAATATTTCATTCGGCCACCTACATTGGAAAAATAAATATGATCAAGCAAATAACCAAAGAGATCAAGTTCTATTTATTCATTTTCTCGTTTTCTTGCAAGCTACTTTCCAGGATTTGGCAACACTTCTCACTCAAAGCACGAAATGAGTATGAGATTGTCCAAAATTTGAAAATAAGAAGAAAAAAAGGATCATTGAGATAGTGGAAAACGCTTCCATCCATGATGTCCAGCATATCTTGATGGTATATTTCACATGGAACCTTAACAAAAAGGAGCAGTAATCTTAAAATATAAGATTATGCCAAGCACCTCCATTTCTCCAAAATCATCTTTACTGAAAAGCCTGTCCAATTCATTGGTGGCTGCAGCTAATGAATTAGATTTTGCCTCGTCACCTGAGGGAACATATATATCCAGTGTTGCGGCTTTATAGCACCTACACAAAGAAAATGAAACTATTAATTCAGGAAACGGTAATACAAATCCTGATATTGATGTAAGTTATTTGTGATGACAGTAAAAATGTTACCTTGTAGCTTTTTCAAGACAATTTGCTTTATTTGCATGTGATATCCTAAAACCATTATTTCTTCTTCTCCTAAGATCAGCAATAGTAAATTGCATACTGGGATATTGTACAGATGCAGAACATACTGCAGCGCCTTCATCATAATCATGAGCATCAACCGAAGGCCTACCGCTCAATGTATTCTGATGTTCGACTTCAGAATATTTATTGGGAGCACCAGAAATTGGAAGGCATCGATCATGCACATCCTGCAAGGATTCAGCAGTAAATTCAATGGAGTGATGGAAACAAGTTTTTTCGGTTTGAGTTAGGCTCATACCAAACCACATGTAACCAAAGAAACTATTCCAGAAGCAATGCATATTACTTTTATAAACTAAAGACAAATGCCAAAAGTAGATTCATGATGTCTTATTAATTCAAAAAAATTATAACAATAAAAATGGAGAAATAGAAATTCATCATGACCTCTAAATTTAAGAACAACAAACAAAGCATTTAACAAGAGTGTCAAGAATAACAAGTGAGCAAGCAGGATAAGAACATCGACAAAAAGAAGTAAGGTATTGGTAGTAGCTCAATCTCCTGCAAAATATAATGTAAAGGGCTGCGTATCTGACTGTAAACACTGCATACCACATCAGGTTCTGTAGTGTGAACATCACATGGACTTGATACTTCTGCACCATGGGTCACAGTATTAGGCAGTTTTGAATGCTGTGGTGAAACATCTGCCCTCACAGAACCAAATGATTGTGAAGAATGATATTTTAAAGAATTTGTTTCCAGAGGCAAATTGAACTCAAAAATATCAGATGTGCTTGATCTCAATGGAGCTGGTGAATTTGCTTCTAAACTTGTTCTCCTCACTTGTTCTGAGCCTGCCCTTCTCCTCAAAACTGGAGTTTCAGAGATAACACTGCAATTATCTTCGTGCTTCTGCTTATTTGATGAAACAAAGTTTCCTTCTAAACTTGTTCTCACCTGTTCTAAGCATGTCCCTCTTCTCAGCACTGGAGCTTCAGAAATAAGATTGCAATCATCTCCGTTGTTCTGCTTGTTTGGCGATACAAAATTTGCTGCTAAACTTGTTCCCCTCACTTGTTCTATGCATGTCCCTCTTCTCAGCACTGGAGCTTCAGAAATAAGATTGCAATCGTCTTCGTGCTTCCGCTTGTTTAGTGATACAAACTGCATAAGAGAAGACTGAACAGTAGTTGATTGGGTAGATTTTGCAGCAAGTCCTGTTCTAAAATGGTTTGTTTCCGATGCATAACATTTTCCTTCTTTAGGCAATCTTTTTGGTTGGTCATATGAGAAGGATGGAAGCCAAGCAGATCTATCAGCCTGGGCAGCTGTGCCTCTTGACAGGGGGCTCACATCTCTAGATGTGGCTTCAATTGCTACCTTTGTTGCTGAAGAAGGTTCTTTCTGGTTCTCTGGTGAAATCTGATCCTCCATGTCCATTTCTTCATTGTCATCACTATTGTCAGGAGATGAAACATTGTCTGCTGCTATCAAATTTGTGTCTTCATTATGGCCATCTGTAACAGTATCCTCTTCTTTTTCAGGCTCTTCAACATGATTGATCGAAAAACTGCATTGTTGAGGGGAGTACAGATTTTCAACAGCTTCCCGTAAAGACCGCAGAATCATACTCTCAGAGGAGAAGAAAACTTTTCTCTTGTCAGGTGCTACATTCACATCATAGGATGTAGTTGGAATACGGAAATCCAGGATAGCCACCGGATATTTCTTTGCATTTGTGCTTCTGTATAGCTCATTAACAAGTTTTGTGATCTTTGGCATATCAATAGGTCTGCCATTCACATAGAAGAATTGTCTATCTCCTGAATTGCGACCAGTACCAGGTCCAGGTTTTGAGAGATAGCCTTCTACTTGGCAGCCATCTGCGATGGTAACACCAAAGGGCTCAAGACACTTGAAAGTGTTCAGACCAAATATGGTAATGATATTGTCTTTCATTGAACTGCTGCCTTGAGTCCTAAGCACCACCATTTTAGAATTTTTTCCGACGGTATTAGTGCAAAGTAATCTGACCCCTTTGGCAATCAAGGCATAAGCCTAGACCAGGTAAGATTCAACAATTAGTAGCAGAAGGTAAGTAGACAATCAGACAACAAAACTTAAGAAATGATCTGAACAGGACATGCCTACTCCAAGAAGGAAATAAATGGAGATGTGTGACAAAAAATTGTTATAGGGGAACATTTACCAACAAAATTTGACAGACACGCGCAAAACATGCAAGATAATCTTAGAAAACTGAAACAGAAAAAACTTACATTCAACAGGGAGATCACTTTCCCATACTCTTTCCGAATGTTCCTACTAAACTCCTTGCTCCTGACCGGCAAGGTGGAGAACAACTTCTCGACGGTCACCGTGGTTCCAACCTGCCGTGCGATCTTCCTCTGGTTGGCCACCACGCCGGAGTGCTCAAACTCCAGATGCGTCCCAATGGGCTCATCCTTGGTCCTCGTCTCAACCGTCAGTTTCCCCAGCGCGCAGAGCGAGCTCAGCGCTTCACCCCGGAATCCGAATGTGACCACGGATCCGAGGTCGGAGAAATCCGATATCTTGGACGTGTGGTGCTTAAGTGCAAGCGCCTATTAATTGCCAGCGACTGGTGAGCTACGGGTAATCAAATGGCGACATTGAACCTGAGGGAAATGGGGGGGAAAGTGATGGAATCTTCCATTGGGGACAACTGCCTCACCTGGAAGTTGGCGGGCGAGATGCCGCAGCCGTTGTCGGCGACCTTGAACCACTCCTCGCCGTAGGCCTTGAGGCTGACCTCGACGGAGGTGGCGCCGGCGTCGAGGCTGTTCTCGGCGAGCTCCTTGACGGCGGAGGACAGGTCGAAGATGACCTGGCCGGAGCAGATGCGGTGCACCACCGCCTTGCTTATGGGCTTGATCGCCGGCGAGGAATCGCCGCGCCCGCCTCCTCCCCCTCCTCCAGCCATTCCTCCCTTAACCCTACGGCGTCGCGGTGGAAAGGAAGGGGCTTTCCGGCTTCGGCTTCCTCTGGAGTCTGGAACCCGCGCTACTGGCAAGGCAACCCGGCAAGGCAAGCGCTCCAAGCACGAGTGGGGGCGAGACGCATATGCCTCGGTTGGGCTTTTATGTGGGATTGGCCCAGCTGAGTTATGAGACTCGATAAAATGGGCCGTTTTGTAAAAAGAAATTTAGGCCCATATTTTTCTCTCTAAATTAGGCCCAGTTTTCTGTAAGACAAAATTTCAACGCAGCAAAGTTTTGGTTGAGTGGCTAACCCCAGCCAGACTCCAATAAGCCACTCACGCACCACCGAAACGCTCGCGAACCCGGGGCGGGCGTATAGGACCTAGGAAACTAGGGTCCGGCGACTCCGACGGCGAATTTCATCGCCAGCGGAGGATCTTGACATTTTGTTGGCTTCTGAGTGCTATCCCCTTCCCGCCTCCTGTTCGGGTTGATAAAAGGGACTGATCTAATCGGTTTTCCGACCTTGGCAGGGTGACAGTTAGGGTTGCACTTCCTGTCGGGTATCATGATTAGGGGCACCCTAACTAGAAGACTAAATCAATCTTAAAACGCAAAGCATATATTAGGCAATCGGGCTCACGAAGGCCTACAGCCGCCCTCCGATCCGAAGAAAAGAAAAGAACTCAAAGAAGTCCAAATCCACGGCCCACGTACGCAATGCGGCCCATCCGAACCCCCTCGAACCCGCGGGGCAATCTCCGCCTCGCTCGAGCGCTCTCCGCCGAGACTCTCGACAGCGCCCCGCGTCTCCGCCTCGCTCGAGGCCACCCCTCGACGGAAAGGACAAATGGCCACCCGTTCACCCACCCGCTGTACGAAGGCATTAAATACTAACAACTCCGCCACGACGCCTGGGTCAGACGGTGTCAGGCCACCACTCCGCACAGTGGCTGTGACCAGGGTCTTCTCCGCCAACTCCGGTCACTGCACAGCCATCCCTGGCGCTGTGGCACCACTGTGGGAACTTGCGATGCACTGTACGAATGTGCGCGGTGCTGCTTCTTCCACTGTGCTGCCAACTCCTCGTACTTTCCATGTACTATTCCCTCCGGAGAAAGCCTCGAACGGCATGGGCACGACCCTCGGACGCGGTCCGGACCTTGACCAGATCAAGACCCCCGCCTGCAGGACCCTCGGAACACCGCCACGTCGAGCGCAGGAGACGGTACCCTCTACAGCGACCACCACGCCGCCCACTGGAGCTGCCAGGACGCCGGCGCGATCTCCGCAAGACCAAGGACGACACTAAGGACGACCGCCACGCCCGGCGCCTCACCCTCCAGTGCGGCACATTGTACTTTCTACAGTAGTCAGCCACTGCACACCCCCGATTTAGGGAAGAATGACGACTTCTCCCCCTCTTGTACATGCACACCACCCCTCCTTGTGTCTATAAAAGGGGGAGGCGGGCTCTGTCTTTGTCGGGCTCTCACTCTCCAACGCTCAGCACGACTGGTAGAACACATACACCCTCTCCTGAGCCCCGATATTGGCACTTGCCTCAATCATCTCCTCCTCTAGCAAAGACTTGGGAGCTTCCCTCTCTCTCTCGCCTTGCTTGTACCTCCTACTACAGGCACCCCCGGTGCAAGATAGTATAGTCCACTCGCACACCCTTGCTGGACGTACGGCCCCGCGGCCGAAACTAGGATAAACTCCATGCGTTCCTGTGTTACCTCTTGTATCAACCATCCAGGGTGAGGAATCACGCAGCACGTTACTAGTTGGTGCCAGGCCCCCCGGGTCAGGACACCGACAGTTGGCGCGCCAGCTAGGGGGAGCGCTGTGTGACATCTTGTCTTCGTTCCCTCTTGTTTCCTAGATGGAAGACGGGCCACGCCCACACCCGACGGGCACGGTGCTCCGGTTTCGGAGTCTCGACTTCATGGCTACCGGCGACGGCCACGACATGGAGCTCCTCCCGCTCGAAGCCAATCCCGACTCACCGACACCACCGCCCCGGCACAGGAGGCGCTCGGGCCGCGCGCGCGGCAAGCACGCACGGAGCAGCGCAGAGCGGCTCACCTCAGCTCCCCCACGCGGAACGAGGCTGGCGTGTCGCAACCCAGCGCCGTGGCGGAGAACGTCACCACTTGACCATCCTCGACTGCAGCAACAGTGCCTCCCAACGAGGGCGCGTCTGAGCCGTCGTCCCTTCCCTTCGGGACGCACACCCCCGCTGCGACCCACGCTTCATCCGTCAGCCCCCACGTAGGCGTGTACGAAGACTCGCCGGGTCATCACCTGATCTCGATCCGCAACCACATCGCACCACCGCCTGACAGTTCGTACCCCGACTCCGCGGATGAGGGGTTCGTCTTCGTGCGCGAACGCGTCGCCCCGGACTTCTCCGGAGTTCGCGATCGCGAAGCATTTCTGGCGTTTCAAGCTGCGGCGGACTACTGTTTCGCCTGCTCCGACGACTCCAGCGAGGGGGGCTACGATCTCACCCGGGAGTTCTTCATGATCAAGCTGGCGGAACAAGACGACGTCGCGACGAACGACGCAGAAAGCCCACCGGCGAACTCACCAGTTGAGCCACTGGCGAACTCCGCCGCAACAGCCACTCCAACGAACGGCGCCCTGAACTAACGCTTGGAATATTCAGCAGCTACGTGGCTTCTATCCTTAAAATTCCAAGCTCTTTGTACATAGTTTGTACTCATATTTTGTATTTCCCAGAATAATAAAGGAGTACAATTTACTTATTTATTTTCTGGGAACCTTCCGAACCCTCGGGGGCTCGGGTGCGCACGAACACTGAGGTAAGCTCGGCTTTACCCTTGGTAAAGCCCAGCCTCCCTCGGGGGCTACTACGGGGGGAACCCCCGAACGTCCCCGTAAATGCCACCATTTTTTCGAAAAATTTTCGTATCTAAGGTTCTCGTATACTTAGAAAAATGGACGCGAGGCATAAGCCTCTATGGAACGGGCCGGCCGAGCCGCGGGACCGCCTACGCCTCTGGGATACGGCATCCCCCTCACCACCCTACGCCTAAGTTGCTTATGAACGCAAAAATTTCTTGCAGAAGTTTATCTGAGTCACATACGAGAACACGAAAACTTAGTAATAAAAACGGTGCGCACGAACGCACAAGGCCTCGAGCGGCCACACTGACAATTTACATCAATCTGTTTACTCGCACGAACACTGAGGTATGCTCGGCTTTACCCTCGGCAAAGCCAAGCCTCCCTCGGGGGCTACTACGGGGGGGGGGGGACCCACGCACGTAAATTTTCGTATCTAAGTTTCTCGTATATTTAGGAAAGTAGACGCAAGGCATAAATGACTACGGAACGGGATCGGTCGAGTCGCAGGACCGCCTACACCTCCGGGATACGGCATCCTCACTCGCCTCCCTACGCCTAAGCCGTTTGTGAACGCAAACTTCCTTGCTAAAGCTAATCTATAATACATACGAGAACACGAAAGTAAAGCAGGAAAAATGAAGGCTCGAACACACAAGGCCTCGATCGGCCACACTGTCAATACATATCGAATAACTTTCTCGCACAGAGTCACAGTAACGACAAATTACTAACTGACTTATTTACATGCGCTTCGAGGCCCAGACTCCCTATAGATTGCCCTCTCCCCCTTGCGGATCTTCAATGGCGTCGAGGTCGGCTATGGGGGAGATGTCATTTTCGAGCTTCTTGGGCAAGACGGCGGCGTCGGCGTCATCCATGGCAGCTAACGCGGCGTCCGCACTGATGCCGGACGCAACGGCGTACCCCGACGACACTAGCTGGAGGTCCATGTCGTAATGCATCGAGGCCACGGCGAGGGCTCGTTGGACACCGAGGCGGAAAGTGCTCTTGGCATGCTCGGCGACCCGACCGCCCAGCGATCGCAGGCGGCTGGCCACCGAGCTGCCAGACAAGGCACCCTCCTCCTCGAGCTCCTGGCACACGGCCACGGCGGCCTGCTCGAGCTCTGCGTACTCGTCCTGCGTCGCCGTGAGCGCGGTGTTGACAGCCTCCTTCGACACGGTCTCGTCCGCCACCGCTTTCTTCAGCTCTAAATGAGGAAACAAAGATAAGCCTCAAGCAAATCGAGAATCGACTTAAGTAAAAACCTCATACACTCACCTATGATGTCTCCTTGCACCTTCTCCAGCCGAGCCAGCGTGGCGTTCGCTTGCTCCTGGAGGGTGGACAAGGAGGCCTCCTTCTCCTTGACCTCGGTCTCTGTGCTCCGAGCAGCCGCCTCTTGCTTCGCAAGGGCGGCATCCCTCTCAGTAAGGGTCCCGGAGAGTGTGGCGGCGGTTGCCTTCTCGCATTAGAGCTCGGCCTCCATGCGCTAGAGCTCGGCCTCCTTCTGCTCGAGCGCCATCCTAGCTCGCTGCAGCTCGGCAGCCTGCGCCCCGACCTCCTGGGCTCTCCGCTCCGCCGCAGCCCTCTAGGCGTCGCGCTAGTTGGCGGCCTGCGCCAGCTCCTCCTCCAGCGCACGCTGGCGTGCCCCCAGGTCGGTCACCAAGGTGTTGGGCTTGATCGTCCGAACGACCAACTTGGCATTGTACTGTCCAAGCCAACGCACCTGGGAGTACAACCGGACCAGCTCGGCGCTTTTGTTGCGCGAGATTTCCCTCAGCCGCTGCAAGCGGAGGGACGTGAGTAAAACACACGAAAACAAGATAAAAAACGAGCAAGTCCCAGGGAAAGGCACCTACCTTGCAGATCTGGAAGTTCGTAGTCCTATGAAGCTGTAAGGCGTGGTCGAGGGTGGCTTGAATCTAAGAGCCGACCTCATATAGCGCGTTCGAGGCCCCCTCCTCCTCCTTCTCGTAGCAAAGAAACTTTGAGGGGACCACGAACTGAACGATCGCGTAGTTGGCCCCATGACCGGGCCCCTCGGACGTTCCCACGCCGAGGATCTCCTCAGACACCGAAATGAACTCGACGATCCGATTGGTGACGCTGGTCGCAGTAGCCGGATCGATGTCCCTCGGGTCCCCATACTCGTCGCTACTCAGCGGCAGCTCCACCACTAGCTCAATGTTCTCCGGTGCCATTTGCACCGGCGCCGCTGCAGCAGCACTCTCGTCCCCGGACCTCGCGGGCTCTGGGACGCAGGTCTTTTCCTCCAGTGGCACCGACTCCTCCACCGTGGCACCCTCGACCCCAGCCCTCGAGGGCTCGGGGGCGGGGGTCTCTTCCTCTCTTTGGCCGGCAGGGCGCTCCTGTGCGTCCCCACCAACCCCTCCTTCTCCTGCTCCCGGCCGGGCGGCGCTTTTCGTGTCACCCCAACCGGCTTCCTCCTCGGCGTTGGCCCGGGCGGCCGCCGCGGCGTCGTCCTGACCAGCGCCGCCTCCTTCCTCTTGTGCTCGGGCCCGTTGGGCCTCCACGGCCCCCTGAGCCACCATTTCTGGGAGCTTTACAGCCCCCGCCTCTAAGACCGGGTCCACTCCGATCGGGGGCTTCGGTGTCGTGTGCGGCGTCGCGTGCGGCTCGGTCTTGAGGGCCTTGGTCGGCGCGAGGCGGGCCGCATTCCTTGTGGTGGCCCTACAGCCGGGCGATCGAGGAAGAAAATGTTGAAGTCAGCAGGATTGGAGGGTCGAGTGAACGAATACAAAGGGTAAACTCAATATCACTTACCCCGACCGGGCGCTCATGCTGCGCTTGCCCGTGCCGCTCCCCCGGGCCCGCGGCACGCTGACACCTCCCGACGACTGGCCCGAGGGAGTCACCCTCGGGTCGGCCTGGCGCCTCGAGGCCGTCTGCACAAGCGTGTCCGCGCTTGCCGCAGACCCTTCGCCACCCATCGACGCCGCGGGCGCGGGTGTCCTCCCGCCCGATGCCGGTGGGGGCGATCTCCGCTCTGCTCTCGCGGCCGGCGGATCCACCAGCGACCCCGGTGCGAGCCTCGCCACACCCAGCACCATCAGTGAGCCCTCGCCACCACCCCCTCGAGGGGCCGACGGGGGACTCGCGCCCGTCACCACCTCGTAGTCATCAGACTCCGAGAAGTTGGGCTCGTTGTCCGAAGAATCCTCCCCCGCAGTGGAGTCGGGCGTGGGTGGTGGCGAGCGCCCCTCGTTCCGTGCAATTTTGCACTCCTTCTTGTGCTTTTCCTCCCTCTCCCTCTTCTTGGCGGCGGCCTCCCTCACCGCATCCTTCTTCTTCTTTGCCGCCTCGTCACGCAGGCGGTTGGCTTGGCGGTCCTCCGGGACCGGGGGCTTTGAAACGTAGACTTTGTGGCTTACCCCCTGCGAGCGCGACCAAATCAGGAGCAAGAAGTAGGGAAGGAAACAGCCCAAAATTGACAACGACTAAAAACCAAACTCACCACAGAAAGATACCCCTCCTCGGGGCGCATCTTAATCTTCCAGAGATCCTCGGAGTTGGAAGGGAACTCCGCCACCGCACTCCTCGCCCTCCGGGCAGCAACGTCCTGGGGGAGCAGCACGTCCGATGTCCTCGAGCCCTCGGCCAGGGCCTCGGAGGTAAGCTCGAAGATCGGCAGACTCCTCTCCACGAGAGGAATCACCCTCTGCCGATGGAAGTTCGCGATGACGGCCGCCGCTGTCAGCTCCTTCTTCGCCAGGTACCGCAGCGCGTTGGTGAGCACCTCGAGCCTGGCCTGATGCATTGGGGGCGACACCCCCCAATTCCACTTCTCCGGCCTCTCCCGGAGCACCTTGTTGGGGAACGGCGGGGGCCGTCCGCCGTCGTTGTGCAGGTAAAACCACCCTTGGGTCCACCTGTCGTTGTTCGTGGTCATCCTGTTGGGGATGTACAAGTGCGACCTGTTCCCGCGCACATGAAGCATGAGGTCGCCGGCGCGAGCGTACCTCTTCGACTGGCCCGAAATGTTCTCGATGTAGAGCTCACCGCGGAACAAATGGACCCACAGCTCCCAGTGCGCCTCGATCCCCAGGTAGCCCTCGCAGAAGGTGACGAAGACCACCGCCTACGAAATGGAGTTGGGGCCGACATTGTGCAGCTCCACCCCGTAGTAGTCGCACAGCGCGCGCATGAACCTGCCGACGGGGGCGCCGAACCCCCGCTCGTGGAGCCGCACAAGGCTGAAGCGTCCCCTCATAAGAGAAGACTTAAATGTGATACAAAACATCAGTCCCAGGAGGCTGATGCCACATTTATTACATCAGATGGTTCAAAACCTTACAAACCTTGGCGGACACTCGATACAGATGATAATAATAATTAACCAGGCTACGACATAACACCAGACCGCGAACCACATAGGGTCTACTACGGGCTCAGAGTACTGCGACAGCGGAGGCATCTCAACAGGGCCGGTTCCACAGGCAAGGTTGGGTGTAGAACGATAACCCTACTCGGCGTCGTCTGGTACGAAGTCCGGGTCTTCTTCTGTAAAAAGTAAGAGTGGGGTGAGTACAAACGTACTCAGCAAGTCCAACCACACCCACGGAGGGGGTTATAACAGAATAATATGCATAGGTAAATCAAGGATAAGGTTACGGTTTAATTTGCCGAAAAGCGATACTTTATGCAGGGGTTTATTTTATAGAAAACCATTTAGAAATCAGTTTTTGGCATTAACACAGAGTTCAGGTTTTAAAACTGCTACCGGACTCCCCGTCCGACGTAGCACACGGCACAACTGCCGGGACCAATTCCAAAACAACTCACACCAGCCCATCCCAAAGAAACACTAGTTATGTGACCACACCGTAACTCGCCCAATACCGTGGGCACGGACTATTCGAATAGATTCTTAACTCTGCAGAGGTGTGCAACTTTACCCACAAGTAGGATACCACAACTCGAACACCGTCGTGTCGGTGTAGATCCCAACATAGCCATTACCCACCATAGCTAAGCCTGACTAGCCATCACGGGACGCACCAAGGGGTCATTGACCGTTCACTTAGGTATAACCGGGCATAAGTCACTCGGGGCTTATCCCTTTTCCTTAGTCACCCGTTGCTCTCAGCTCTCCTGATGGCTATCACACCAACTAGTGGGATTTATGCTACGCCGTTGCCCATTCAACGGTCGAGTGGTTTGCACGATAGTGGAGTTAGGTGAGATGACACACCAACTCGGTCCTTAGACACGACAAGATGGATATCTCCCTTCTTTGCCCTGCCACACAGGCATAAGCACACCAATCGGCAATTCACACAGAAATGCCGTCCATCCCGTCCATACTCATTTTTCGAAAATCCACATTTTATTCCCTTCCCACACGCACACATTTTCTTTATCAAATAAATTTTATTATGAGTAGAGTCCTAAGCGTTCTAATATCGATTAACGTCCAAGCAAAATCAGACATTAATCTAGGTGGTCAAGGAATAGTCGTCACAAATCAAGGGGTGGCTATCCAACCGTGTTTTCATGCAAGTAAAACATATGTAGTTTTATAAAACAGGCCATTGGGTTGTGTTCATAAAAACTAGGACAGAAACATGCATCAAAGGATGGGATTGAACTTGCCGTCTTCAAAGCCTTCGGGGAAGTCCTGTCCTTCGGGCTCGGGGTCGCGGAATGGGTCCTCGTTCACCTGCTCACAGCACTGCTCGTCAATGGGTTCTCCTTCGTTCACTCCATGGTCTACAGCGCACACAAACAAGCACACAATCAAATCAAGGATTTGTCGTCGAGCTCGAAACGGGAACACATGAAATATAGAGCATAGAGTATTATTTTTGAATGGTTTCTGAATGGTAGGGCCAAAACTGAGTTAAGAGAGGCGGGGTAAAATTTTAGGTTAAACCGGGGTCGTTAGGCACATAAAATGATGGGTCAGGGGAGCGTTTAGGCCCTAAACAGGGGTTCAGGGACCTAATTGTAATTAAGATTAAGTAGGCAGGGGCTTGGTTTATATTTTAGAAGTTTCTTGGGTTAATCTGAAAGGGTTAGGGGCTTAGTTGTAATTAACTTTATATGGTGGGGGTTTATTTTGGGAATATAACAAAAGAAGGGGTTTTAATTGAAAAAGGCTTTAAATGGGTGGGGTTTCTTTAGTGAATATAGAAAAGTGGAGGGGGTTCCTGGCAAAAATGCCAGTCCTCTTCCTCCCCCGCGCTGGGAAAACAGGGGAGGGGTAGGGGCGCGCCGGCGGCGGCCGATTCGGCCGCCCTGGGCCTCGACGGCGGCCCGGGGTAGAGGGGAAAGAGAGAGGGAGCTGCGGTGAGATGATCCCCTGCCTCACCTCGGCCGGAGATGGCGTGTGGCGGTCCGGCCACGGCGGCCAGCGGCGGCGGTGCTACAAGGCAGGCGGCGGCGGTGCTAGGGGGGCAAAGGAGAAGCTAGGGCGGCGGCGCTAGGAGGGCAAAGAGGCGGTGGGCGGTGGCACTGCAGTTCGTGGGGGCACCGGGGTGCTCCTTGGCCCCCTTTATAGGCGGTCAGGGCGGTGGCAGTGGGAGCAGGGTGGTGGCCGGCGGGGCAGGCTTGTCGGCGGCGTTAATGGCGCGGGGCGGCAAGGCTCACCATGGTGATGCGACGGCACGGCGCGGGGCACTGGTGGGGCGTCAACGGCGTGCGAGCGGCGAGGCGACGTGACACCACGGCCGGGCGGCGACCGCTGCAGGCGGCTCTGTGCCGCGGTCGACGCTGCTGTGCAGCGTCAACGCCGGTCGGCCGTGGCGTGGGCGCGCGCTCGGCTCGGGCGGGCGCGTGGGTGCGCGCAGCGGCAGTGCGGGCGGAGGGGCAGCAGCGGCGCGCGCGAGAGCGGGGTTCCGGGGGCGTGCGTGAGCACGAGTGCTCGTGTGGGCACGGCCCGGGGCGGTGTGCGCGGTGAGCGGCTCGGCCCTCGCGGCGTGGCAAGCGTGCGCGCGCGTGCTCGGCCCGGGCTGGCGTGGCGCGGCGCGGCACGGCGCTCGGGGTGTGGGGGCGAGGCTGGCGTGCGGGCAGGAGCAGGCCGGGCGGGCTCGGGGACGAGAGGGAAGGCGCGGGCACGGGTGGCCGGGAGCGGGGGGGGTCGAGCGTGCGGGGTAGGAGAAAGGAGAGAGGAAGGGAGAGGGAAGGAGAGAGAAAAGAAAGGAAAAGAGAAAGAAAATGGGAAAAAGAAAAGAAAAAGAAAAAGGAGGGGAAAGAGAAGGGAAAAAGAGAGGGGGGGCGAGCGCGTCGGCGCTGATCGCGGCCGCGGTCGGCCATGCGTGTGTCGGCCGCGTGCGACGCGCAGGCCGAGGGCCAAACAGGGATGGGACAACGGAAGATTTGGGTGCCGGCTCGGTTCCTCGGGGTATCGGGAAGTCAGGCGGAAGAAGAAACAAGAAGGGATCGAGCTCAACGACAAACAAGGATTAGCGCGTGATTTATTTTTGTTAGATTTTTGGGATGTTACAAACCTACCCCACTTAAAATGAATCTCGTCCTCGAGATTCGACTGATCCTTAAATAGGTGGGGAAATTCCTTCTTCAGAGCATCTTCGCGTTCCCACGTAGCTTCTTTTACTCCGTGCCTGCTCCACTGAACTCTGCAAATTCGTACTTCGGAGTTTCTGGTCCTCCTGGTGACGGTGTCTAGGATCTTCACCGGTATTTCCTGATATCGCAGGTCTGGCTGCAGATCTATCATTTCAACCGGCACATGCTCTGCCTCGGGTAGCCTCAAACACTTTCTTAATTGCGAGACATGGAAGACGGGGTGGATATCCGACATTTCTTCCGGTAGCTCCAAACGGTATGCTACCGCTCCAACTTTCTTCAAAACTCGGTATGGTCCAATATACCGAGGGGCCAATTTTCCTTGTACTTGGAATCTTCGGGTTCCTCGAATGGGCGATACCTTGAGATACACAAAATCTCCTGGGTTGAAACTTATTTCGCGTCTCTTCTTGTCGGCGTAGCTCTTTTGTCGAGACTGGGCTGCTTTCAGCTTTTCTCTAATCTCGGCAACTCTTTCTTCTGCTTCTTTTATGAGTGCGGGGCCGACTAGGGCTCGTTCTCCAACTTCTGACCACATCAGAGGGGTTCTGCATTTTCTTCCGTAGAGAGCTTCAAACGGTGACATGCCCAAGCTTGCTTGGTACCCGTTGTTGTACGAGAACTCGGCGTAGGGTAGACTCTGCTCCCAATCCTTGCCATAAGTGAGGACACATGCTCTCAGCATATCCTCCATGATCTGATTTACCCTTTCTGTCTGACCATCTGTCTGTGGGTGATACGCGGAGCTAAAGTCTAGCTTGGTGCCCATAGCTTTATGCAAACTTTTCCAAAATCTAGAGGTGAACTGGGTTCCTCTATCTGAAACGATTCGGCTGGGCACACCATGCAATTTCACTATGTTCTCTATATAGAGCTTAGCTAGCTTCTCCCCGTCATAGTTGGTCCGTACGGGTATGAAGTGAGCTGATTTAGTAAGGCGATCCACTATTACCCATATGGAGTTATGTCCTTTCTGGGTTCTGGGCAAGCCCACCACAAAGTCCATTCCTACTTCATCCCATTTCCACACCGGAATGGGTAGGGGTTACAGTAATCCTGCTGGCTTCTGGTGTTCAGCTTTGATTCTCTGGCAAGTATCACAACGGGCGACAAATCGTGCAATATCTGCCTTCATCCCATTCCACCAATACTTCTGTTTTATGTCCATATACATTTTGGTGGATCCTGGGTGAATTGAGTAGGCCGAGTTATGGGCTTCATCCATGATCAACTGCCTGAAATCTCCTTTCTGGGGCACACAAATTCTGTCTTTATACCACAACGTTCCCTTATTATCAACTCGAAAATCTGGGGCCTTATTTTCTCCGGTTTGCCTCCGGATTTCCATCAGTCCCTTGTCCGACTTTTGGGCTTTCCTGATTCTTTCTTCCAGAGTGGATTGAACGTTCAGCACTTGGCTGGAACCTCGAGGGACAATGTGCACATTTAATCGTGCCATTTCTTCTTGTAAATGGTCATTCTTAGGCCCATAAGACTTCCAACTTAGAGCATCGGCTACTACATTTGCTTTCCCTGGGTGATAATGAATTTCCAAATTATAATCTTTGACTAATTCTAGCCATCTTCTTTGCCTCAAGTTCAAGTCCGGCTGGGTGAAGATATACTTCAGACTTTTATGGTCGGTGAAGATTTCACACTTATTTCCAATCAAATAATGCCTCCAGATCTTAAG
The DNA here is from genome assembly GCF_016808335.1 of Panicum virgatum. Taxonomy (NCBI): domain Eukaryota; kingdom Viridiplantae; phylum Streptophyta; class Magnoliopsida; order Poales; family Poaceae; genus Panicum; species Panicum virgatum. The sequence goes on from NC_053145.1 coordinate 48,189,885, forward strand.
TGCGTGCACTACGGCTGCAAGTTCTAGGTCATGGGTCGGGTAATTTTGCTCATGAGTCCTGAGCTGACGGGAAGCATAAGCAACGACTTTCCCATCTTACATCAGTACACAACCCAATCCTTGTCGAGACGCATCACAATAGATAACGAAATCCCGATGAATATCCGGCAGGGTTAGCACTGGGGCTGTCGTCAATCTTCGCTTCAACTCCTGGAAACTTCTTTCACACGACTCCGTCCAGGTGAATTTCTTCTCTTTCTTGAGCAGCTCTGTCATGGGCCGGGCTATCTTAGAAAATCCCTCAATAAATCTCCGATAGTACCCAGCTAATCCAAGGAAACTCCTGATCTCACTCACATTGGTCGGCGGCTGCCAGTTGGATACTGCTTCGACCTTCTCGGGGTCTACTGCCACTCCTTCTGCGGTCAAAATATGACCAAGGAAGGCTACTTTCTCCAGCCAAAATTCACACTTGCTGAATTTGGCGTATAGCCTATGCACTCTCAGTTTTTCCAAAACTACCCTCAGGTGCTGCTCGTGCTCCTGAATGCTCTTCGAGTAAATAAGTATGTCGTCAATGAAGACTACGACAAACTTATCTAGCTCGTCCATAAAAACTTTATTCATGAGGTTCATGAAATAGGCCGGTGCATTTGTCAGTCCGAAAGACATCACTGTGAACTCAAACTGTCCGTATCGGGTAACAAAGGCTGTCTTCGGGATGTCGCTTTCCCTAATCTTGAGCTGAAAATATCCGGACCTTAGGTCAATCTTGGAAAAATACTTGGCTCCTTTTAACTGATCAAAGAGATCATCGATCCTGGGAAGGGGGTACTTATTTTTGATAGTGACTTCGTTTAGTGCCCGATAGTCTACACACAACCTCATACTTCCGTCCTTCTTCTTGACGAATAGAACCGGGGCTCCCCAAGGTGACGAACTTGGCCTGATAAAGCCAATCCGTTGTAGTTCCTCTAGTTGTTTCTTTAATTCTGCCAACTCGGAGGCTGCCATCCTATAGGGTCTTTTGGCTATGGGGGCGGTTCCAGGAACAAGATCAATGACAAATTCTATGTCCCTATCTGGTGGCATACCGGGAAGTTCTTCGGGAAAGACATCGGGATACTCATTCACTACTGGAATTTCTTCCAAGGACTTGGCTTCCATGCTAAACACCATCGGGTTTGCTCCACTTTCCCGGGTATGGCAGGTCACTCGGACTCCTTCTGGGTTTGTTAGGTGTACTACCTTGTCCGTACAACCTATGAGACCATTGTGTTTGCTTAGCCAGTCCATTCCGAGAATCACATCTATCCCTTCTGACTTAAGTACTACTAGGTCTGCTAAAAACTCTACCCCACTTAAATTGATCCTTACCCGTAGACAACCCAGTTGACATCTGATGTCTCCTCCGGGCGTCCGGGTTATTAGGGGTGTTTTTAGTAGTACCGTAGGTATTTTATGTTTCTCCACAAAACTCGAGGATATGAATGAGTGTGATGCTCCAGAATCAAACAGTACTGTTGCAAGAGTTGAGCTGACTAGGTACTCACCGAGTACTACGCCCTGGGCTCCTTGAGCTTCCTGTGCGTCGATGTGGTTGACACGGGCTCGTCCAAAAGACTGCTGGGATTGCCTCTGCTGGTTGTTGTTGTTGTTGCTGTTGCCACGGAGGGGCACTCGGTTGGCACCGGTCAGAACTGGCTTGGGTCCGTTCACTGTGTTGGAGAAAGCCGAAGTAGCAGGCTTGTTCTTGGCATAGGGGCAGTCGGCGATGAAGTGACCCGTCTCACGGCAGTTGAAGCAGGCTCTCACGTTGCTGTTGTTGTTGGTGACCTGGCTCGCATTATTCTGTGAGGCCCTCATGGTGTTCTGGCTTCTGGGCTGTGTGTTAGGGGCACGTGGTCATGTCACTTGAGACTGAGTTTTGTACTGCATTGGGGCTTGGGACCTTGGTGCGTTGTAGCTGAGACTTCTGGTCTTCTGAAAACGATCCTGCTGGCGAGACTTACTCTCCAGAAACTTGCGCTTGTTCTCTTTCCTTTCATCAATCTTAGCCTTCTCGGTGAGGATTGCCTTGTTCATCAAGGTGTTGAAATCAGGATAGATCTGAGGGGTGAGCAGGGTCCTGAGTTCTGGGTTTAGTCCCTTCTTGAACATGTCCTGCTTCTTCTCGTCGTCGTTCACTTCATCTGGCGCATATCGAGACAGCTCCATAAACTGGTGAGTATATTCTTCCACCGACATACTCCCCTGCTGAAGTGCGCGGAACTCATCTGCCTTGCGCTTCATGGTGGCCGAGGGGATGTGATAATGGCGGAACTCCCTCACGAATTCATTCCAGGTGATGGTGGAGGCATCTCTGGCAGCAGCGCAGTAATTCTCCCACCAGGCTAAGGCAGTCCCGGTGAGTTGATGTGCAGCCAGAAGAACTTTATCTCGATCCTGGCACCCAAATGGCTCGAGCTTCCTCTGGATCACGCGGAGCCAGTCATCTGCATCCAAGGGGTTGCTGGATCCGGCAAAAGTGGGTGGCTTGGCCCTCAGAAAAGCTGTCAGCTTGTCATTAAAGGTCTGCTCTCGTGGCTGCCTGTTCACTAGAGCATTGGCCAGTGTCTCCAGTATGAGAGTCTGGTTATGGATTACTTGTGCCAGGTCCACGAAAGGTGGTGGTGGTGGTGGTGGCAGCTGTGCACCATGATTTTCTCCTCTGCCCTGACTCACTTCTTGTTCTTCCTGAGGATGGTTTTGCCCGTCAGGGTGTACCCCTGCATCAGCAGCTGCAGGGTCCCTGACGCGGGAGGCCCTTGTGAAGCTCCGGGAAACCATCTGCAGAACGAGTGGATTGGGACTAAGATTAGGTGATGTTTAAGTTGGTTAAGTCGTATTTTTGAAAGGCAGTGTCTATTTACTGCCGGCAAGCACACAATCAACAAGCAATCATCACAAACAACAAGCACAAGCAACTTTATTACAGCAAGGGTGGTACAACAAGGGGCAAGGTCAAACGCGTACTACACAACCGGGTACACAATTACAAAAGAAAAGGGGCACTGATCTTCTTCGGACCACACGGCTTCATCCCTTGACGGTCGCTAGCACTTTAGGCTGACTCATCGGCTTGAGTGGGTTCCTCCCTCGGAAAGGAACTCACGACCTCCGGGGAAATGAGTGGTCCCGGTTCGCCATCCTCTAGTCCTCCGTTTTCCCGGGGTTGCGTTGTGGCTTCTCTTGCGGCGGCGTCCGTAGACCTTCCAGGATTCTCGGGTGGGGCTAGTGGGTTTCCAACGAGTGGTCCCCATCCAAAGACGGGCGTCCCGAGCAGAACATGGTCTTCTCCTATTGCCGGGACTGGGGTTCCACTACTAGCCCATTCTTGCATATGCCGGTCTCGGGCTTGCCTGAGGCTCTCCTGAGCAACTGCTTCACTGCTGACCGCTGCTGCGGCTCTTGCCTCAGCTTGGACTGCTCGGATCTGTTGCAGTCTTAGTGCGAGCTCTGCTTGCTCGGCTCGATGGGTCTGTTCCCTCAGCAAGTTGGCTTGCTCGTCAAAGAGCTGATCCAAGGAGGCTAGGTAGGTAGCTACTTGGTACAGGATGACTTCTTCATGGCGGCGTCGTTCCAGGCTCCTCATTCGAGCTTCCCAAACTGGAGTCCTGATGGCTGGTGGGAAGAACCTCATTGGTGTGGGGGTGAGGTGTCCTTCGAAAATCCGGCACAGATAACGAAGTGCTTTCCTGACGGCTAGGAGATAGGTGTCCTGGTGCCTAAACCCTGTAGCAGTCACTCGCCATGACAGGATGTCGGGGTAGTGGTCACTTCTAGCGACGACTAGGATCACCCTGCAGCGGAGAGTGCCATGATGCTCGTACTCTCTGCTGTAATACCTTGGGCGTTCCGTGACGCCAAGGCTCTCCAGGGCGTTGATCAACAGGCTGGGGAAGCCAGGTGCAGCTTGGCAGTCGCCCTGGGTCCAACCTTCCTCAGCCATTTGAAAACAAAGATATGGTGAAAAACTTGCACAAATATTTGCGGTACACAAAGGGGTAGATGGTTTTTATTTATGGCATCATGGGGGGTACAACTTCATGGGTACATGATTATTATTAGAGCAAAGGTTCTAGCTTGGAGACAACTCCTATCATGGAGACTCTTCCTCGATCCTAAGAGGGCGTTTCTTCAGTGGGAGATACTGATCCATCATGTCATCCTCGGTCTGAGTTCCTTTATCCCAGTGGGTCTCTTCAGGATCTTCTTCTTCAGTTTGAGTTCCAACATCCCAATGGGTTTCCATGGGCTCTTCTTCTTCGTCTTCCTCTATCCATCCTCCTATTCCCCAGCGAGCCTCGTACCTCCGCATCCGAGCTTGGAGAGCGGCTAGCGAGTCCTCGGCGCGTGTGGCTCTTGCTCGCTGTTCTTCCAGTTCTTCCTCTTTTTCATCCATTTGGACTTGGAGGGCGGCTAGGGAATACTCGGCATGGAAAGTCCTCGACCGTTGTTCCTCCATCTCCTGGGTTGCTTTTTCTGCTCTGTGGACCTGCTGTTTCAGTTGTGCTGCTTGCTCGCGATAGAGCTCATCCAGGCCGGTGATATAGATGGATAGGTGAGAGACCGTGTCTTCTAGGTCTTCTTCTTCTCTTCCAAGTCCTCTCATCCTGGCAATCCATGTGCGTCCTCTTCCTTCAGTCGGCGGGAAAAATCCCATAGGAGTCCGCTGGAGGTGATGCCTGTAGATCACACGCAGACGTCGTAGGGCTTTGCGGGCGGCTTTCCGATAGGTATCCGGGAAACGGAATCCAGTGGTGGAGATGAACCAAGGGTCCACATCAGGGTAGCGGGTGCTTCTTGCTATGAAGATCATCAGGTCACACCGAAGAGTGCCCTTGGAGTCATACTCCCGGTAAAGAAACTCTGGCGGATCCACAACTCCAATGCGTTCCAGGCTGAGTATCAACAACTTAGGAAGGCCGGGCTCTGCGAAACAGATTCCGCCGATCCATCCATTGTCAGCCATCTGGAACAGGGCAAGAACCAAGGGTAAGTGTTTGTGTGAGGAAAGGATTAAGGATAGAAAAGTCCTAAGGTGAAAGGTCCTGAAAACGGTTTTCGCTCCTAGGGTCACGTCCTACGGCCAACCTACGGCTCTGATACCACCTGAAGCGTCCCCTCATAAGAGAAGACTTAAATGTGATACAAAACATCAGTCCCAGGAGGCTGATGCCACATTTATTACATCAGATGGTTCAAAACCTTACAAACCTTGGCGGACACTCGATACAGATGATAATAATAATTAACCAGGCTACGACATAACACCAGACCGCGAACCACATAGGGTCTACTACGGGCTCAGAGTACTGCGACAGCGGAGGCATCTCAACAGGGCCGGTTCCACAGGCAAGGTTGGGTGTAGAACGATAACCCTACTCGGCGTCGTCTGGTACGAAGTCCGGGTCTTCTTCTGTAAAAAGTAAGAGTGGGGTGAGTACAAACGTACTCAGCAAGTCCAACCACACCCACGGAGGGGGTTATAACAGAATAATATGCATAGGTAAATCAAGGATAAGGTTACGGTTTAATTTGCCGAAAAGCGATACTTTATGCAGGGGTTTATTTTATAGAAAACCATTTAGAAATCAGTTTTTGGCATTAACACAGAGTTCAGGTTTTAAAACTGCTACCGGACTCCCCGTACGACGTAGCACACGGCACAACTGCCGGGACCAATTCCAAAACAACTCACACCAGCCCATCCCAAAGAAACACTAGTTATGTGACCACACCGTAACTCGCCCAATACCGTGGGCACGGACTATTCGAATAGATTCTTAACTCTGCAGAGGTGTGCAACTTTACCCACAAGTAGGATACCACAACTCGAACACCGTCGTGTCGGTGTAGATCCCAACATAGCCATTACCCACCATAGCTAAGCCTGACTAGCCATCACGGGACGCACCAAGGGGTCATTGACCGTTCACTTAGGTATAACCGGGCATAAGTCACTCGAGGCTTATCCCTTTTCCTTAGTCACCCGTTGCTCTCAGCTCTCCTGATGGCTATCACACCAACTAGTGGGATTTATGCTACGCCGTTGCCCATTCAACGGTCGAGTGGTTTGCACGATAGTGGAGTTAGGTGAGATGACACACCAACTCGGTCCTTAGACACGACAAGATAGATATCTCCCTTCTTTGCCCTGCCACACAGGCATAAGCACACCAATCGGCAATTCACACAGAAATGCCGTCCATCCCGTCCATACTCATCTTTCGAAAATCCACATTTTATTCCCTTCCCACACGCACACATTTTCTTTATCAAATAAATTTTATTATGAGTAGAGTCCTAAGCGTTCTAATATCGATTAACGTCCAAGCAAAATCAGACATTAATCTAGGTGGTCAAGGAATAGTCGTCACAAATCAAGGGGTGGCTATCCAACCGTGTTTTCATGCAAGTAAAACATATGCAGTTTTATAAAACAGGCCATTGGGTTGTGTTCATAAAAACTAGGACAGAAACATGCATCAAAGGATGGGATTGAACTTGCCGTCTTCAAAGCCTTCGGGGAAGTCCTGTCCTTCGGGCTCGGGGTCGCGGAACGGGTCCTCGTTCACCTGCTCACAGCACTGCTCGTCAACGGGTTCTCCTTCGTTCACTCCATGGTCTACAGCGCACACAAACAAGCACACAATCAAATCAAGGATTTGTCGTCGAGCTCGAAACGGGAACACATGAAATATAGAGCATAGAGTATTATTTTTGAATGGTTTCTGAATGGTAGGGCCAAAACTGAGTTAAGAGAGGCGGGGTAAAATTTTAGGTTAAACCGGGGTCGTTAGGCACATAAAATGATGGGTCAGGGGAGCGTTTAGGCCCTAAACAGGGGTTCAGGGACCTAATTGTAATTAAGATTAAGTAGGCAGGGGCTTGGTTTATATTTTAGAAGTTTCTTGGGTTAATCTGAAAGGGTTAGGGGCTTAGTTGTAATTAACTTTATATGGTGGGGGTTTATTTTGGGAATATAACAAAAGAAGGGGTTTTAATTGAAAAAGGCTTTAAATGGGTGGGGTTTCTTTAGTGAATATAGAAAAGTGGAGGGGGTTCCTGGCAAAAATGCCAGTCCTCTTCCTCCCCTGCGCTGGGAAAACAGGGGAGGGGTAGGGGCGCGCCGGCGGCGGCCGATTCGGCCGCTCTGGGCCTCGACGGCGGCCCGGGGTAGAGGGGAAAGAGAGAGGGAGCTGCGGTGAGATGATCCCCTGCCTCACCTGGGCCGGAGATGGCGTGTGGCGGTCCGGCCACGGCGGCCAGCGGCGGCGGTGCTACAAGGCAGGCGGCGGCGGTGCTAGGGGGGCAAAGGAGAAGCTAGGGCGGCGGCGCTAGGAGGGCAAAGAGGCGGTGGGCGGTGGCACTGCAGTTCGTGGGGGCACCGGGGTGCTCCTTGGCCCCCTTTATAGGCGGTCAGGGCGGTGGCGGTGGGAGCAGGGTGGTGGCCGGCGGGGCAGGCTTGTCGGCGGCGTTAATGGCGCGGGGCGGCAAGGCTCACCATGGTGATGCGACGGCACGGCGCGGGGCACTGGTGGGGCGTCAACGGCGTGCGAGCGGCGAGGCGACGTGACACCACGGCCGGGCGGCGACCGCTGCAGGCGGCTCTGTGCCGCGGTCGACGCTGCTGTGCAGCGTCAACGCCGGTCGGCCGTGGCGTGGGCGCGCGCTCGGCTCGGGCGGGCGCGCGTGGGTGCGCGCAGCGGCAGTGCGGGCGGAGGGGCAGCAGCGGCGCGCGCGAGAGCGGGGTTCCGGGGGCGTGCGTGAGCACGAGTGCTCGTGTGGGCACGGCCCGGGGCGGTGTGCGCGGTGAGCGGCTCGGCCCTCGCGGCGTGGCAAGCGTGCGCGCGCGTGCTCGGCCCGGGCTGGCGTGGCGCGGCGCGGCACGGCGCTCGGGGTGTGGGGGCGAGGCTGGCGTGCGGGCAGGAGCAGGCCGGGCGGGCTCGGGGACGAGAGGGAAGGCGCGGGCACGGGTGGCCGGGAGCGGGGGGGGTCGAGCGTGCGGGGTAGGAGAAAGGAGAGAGGAAGGGAGAGGGAAGGAGAGAGAAAAGAAAGGAAAAGAGAAAGAAAATGGGAAAAAGAAAAGAAAAAGAAAAAGGAGGGGAAAGAGAAGGGAAAAAGAGAGGGGGGGGCGAGCGCGTCGGCGCTGATCGCGGCCGCGGTCGGCCACGCGTGTGTCGGCCGCGTGCGACGCGCAGGCCGAGGGCCAAACAGGGATGGGACAGCGGAAGATTTGGGTGCCGGCTCGGTTCCACGGGGTATCGGGAAGTCAGGCGGAAGAAGAAACAAGAAGGGATCGAGCTCAACGACAAACAAGGATTAGCACGTGATTTATTTTTGTTAGATTTTTGGGATGTTACAAAGGCTCACAATGTAGCTGCTTGGGGGATTCGGCTCGACCTCCTCCGGTCGCGGGGGGATCCACAATGGCCGCGACGAGTTGGAGTTTATCGGCAGGAGCCTTTTGTCGGCCAGTTGCTCCAGGACCGCCGCGGTGGCGGTGGACTTCCCCCATGGCAACAGCTCCTCGATCCGTGCCATCGCTTTGAATCAGGCGGGGGGCACGGGAAGCAAGCTCCAACGATGGCAAAGGTGTACTCTCTCCTCTTCTTCTTCCTCCTCTCGCTCTTGGCTCTGGGCTCTGGATGCAGGGGAGGCGGAGAAGGCAGCGGAGGCGAGAGCAAGATGGCAAGGTAAGCCCAATCGATTCCCCCTCCCACGCTAATATCCATCAAGACGAGCGGATTCACAACCGCAGCCCCGAATCTGCCGCATTGAATGCGGTAGATTTTGCTGCCGCTGACAGCAGGGCCCCATGATTGCAGACGCTCCCACGTGCGCGCTCGGCAATAATTGCGGCGCGGTAACCGACGGGCGCGGCGGGATTGTAGCACCATCCCATCCGCCAGCCGCCACCCACGCCTCTCCGCCTACCCGAGGCAACCGCCTAAAAAGGCGTGCCCGCATAGCCCTCGCGTACTACGCCACGTCAGCCACGATTGGCGGGAGACCCGCGCACGACCGGCAACTCCACGCCATTTAAGCGAACCATTACGGAATATTCCTCCAGGGATTCCTTACCGTCGAAGGAAATCAATTCTGAGGCCTTTCTGATCTGGGGTTCGAAGCCTGGTCCATCGAGGGTTCGACAGGTGCCCCAGATCACCAGAGTCAGGGACAGCATGGGCGTGCCATATAAGCGACCCTCGAACGCGGAGTTCGAGACGCCCTACGCAGTGTTCGAGGCCAGCCGAGGGTGCCTTGCAGGAGGGTTCCATCGAGGGAGAGCACCGAGCCCTCGGACCCTATCGAACGGGTCCCAGTCCCACCTAGCGAACCTTTGTGAGTGCTTTAGGAGACGTGTCCCCGAACCGTTAGCCGAGCCTCATCGAACAGGGCATGGACGTCCACTTGAACCACCCGGTAACAACTCACTGAAGCAGCCATGGCTTGCGGCCCGGGCATGGGTAGCATGGCGCGCTTCACCCCTCCTCCCTGTGGTGGGGCTACGAGGGTCGTAACAAAAAGTCGAGGGCCCCCTGAACGCCTTCACTTAGGCCAGGGCTCGGAGCTCCCTGCACACTGCGGGTCAGGCCACACGCTCGAATGAGTCGGCCACCGCCGGCTGTGAAGTTCCACGTGTCGAACGAACCCCCCTCGCATGATCGTCAAATCCCATGGCGCTCTCGACCGACCATCAGAACGGGACCAAATGAGGTTGCGGGCCGCTGCACCAGCACAAAAATGCTGAAGCCGGCTGAAAGGAATACCGAGGCCGGCTGAAAAAGAAGCTGGGCGATCGCCCCACCAAATCAACCATGCAGAGAGACGATTATAGCCCTTGGACGGGTGCAAGCACTCCTCCAAGGCCTCGGGGGCTACACCCACGGGTGCACTGATGCGCCCCCACGGAGGAAATTTCACACATTCGAGGATCGAAACCCTCTGCAGACTAGCTCGGACTCTCCCATCAGCATGACGGCGACATCCCCAGCAGCTGCGCCATGGTGCTCGAGGCGACTATGATCTGCATAGACAACTCGGAGTGGCCTCCCCACTGTTTCTCCTACGAGGAACCCCGATCGTCGCACCCCGGGCAAACTAAAATTCCCACGGTCAGCACCCGAGTCACGCAGGGGCGGAGCCCAATAAGAGCCCGTGGGTGCCCCGGCACCCCCTCCAATTCCAAAAATTCTTTAGAGCAAGTGAATTTCGGCCCTATAGCACCCCCAGTCCCAAATAAAGGCACCCCCATCAGTTCAGCCAACAGCCCGAGAGGGAAAAAAAAGCCCACCACGAGTCCAAAATTAGCTTCCTTCCATCCGAAGCGTCGCACCTTTCGTCTCCCTCGCGATCGATCGTTTCGCCTCCCTGGCTCCATCTGCCGCCGGCCGGCCCTCGTCCACAGGGGCCTGCTCCGCTGCTCGCCCAGGTTCGCCCCCTCGACCCTCCCAGCCTCCCTGGCTGCTGCCTGCCTCAGTGCCGCGCCGTCGCCTCGCCTGTCAGACCGTCAGGCGGTCAGGGCCAGCGCCACGCTTCCTGCCCGCCCTGCACTGCAACACTCCAACAGGCCTGCCGCGGTGCCGCCCCTGCCCAGTTCGTCACTTCGTCAGGCAAATAAGATGGAGCTAGCTAATTGATTTTGGCTTGCTGCCCAATCATCACGCTGCCGCCAACAGGCCAACAGGTACTCGCCTACTTGGTGGTGTTGTCCGGCTAGAGCTAGCTAGCTAATTGATTTTGCAATTTAATTCTATATAATTGATGCTGCAATTTACTGAATGCAAATGATTAAATTTTAGGTAATTATGGAGAGGTATTTTAAGCGGAAAGCTAGCTGCCTGGCTGAAGATGAAATCAATTGGGATGAGGAGATTCAATATGACCCCGGTTTAAGAAAAGAAATTGATTCTTATCATCCTAACTTGAGAGAAAAGGTGAGAAGAAAATACTTGGAGAATGGACCTTGTCAACCTCGCGGAATAAATTTCCCTCTTCTAAATATTGGAGAGAAAGATAAGCAAAGGAGATTTATGCGAGAATGGTTTGATGAGTTTGGTCCTTGGCTTGAATACAGTGAGAAAACGCAGAGAGCATATTGCTTTTATTGTTTCTTGTTTAGAGAAAAGAAAGATGCAGGATATGATGCATTTGTGGTTAATGGTTGGAATGGTTTTCATAGGAAAGAAAGGCTAAGATCACATATGGGTGAGGTTGGTGGCTTACACTATAATGCAATGAAGAAGTGTGATGATTTGTTAAATAGAAAGCAACATATAGATGTACAATACAATCAGATCACTGAAGTTGCTAAGAGGGCGTACTTTACTCGGTTAAATGGATCCATTGACACTGCTAGGCTACTGTTGAAGCAAGGATTGCCTTTCCGTGGCCATGATGAGTCTAAAGAATCCTACAATAGAGGGAACTTCAAGGAGTTCTATGATTGCTTAGCGGAACATGATCCAATATTACACAAAGCCGTGACTACAGATGCTACAAAGAATAGTTGTTTGCTTGCTCCAGAAATTCAGAGGGACATTGTTGAATGTTTTGCAAATGAGATTATGCAATCTATCCTTGAAGAACTTGGGGGTGATGTGTTTTGCTTGCTAGTTGATGAGTCAAGAGATGTTTCTTGCAAAGAGCAAATGGCTGTGGTCTTGAGGTATGTTGACAAATGTGGGATTGTGAAAGAGAGGTTCGTTGGCCTTGTGCATGTGACTGAAACAACTTCTTCCCACCTCAAGTCATCCATTGATTCTCTTCTTGCAAAGTTTAAAATAAGCTTAAAGCAATGTCGAGGCCAAGGATATGATGGTGCTAGCAATATGCGAGGTGAGTTGAATGGCTTGCAATCTTTGATCTTGAGAGATAGTAAAGCAGCTTATTATGTGCATTGCTTTGCTCACCAACTTCAGTTAGTTATTGTGGCAACCATGAGAAAGCATAAAGGTGTTAGCAATTTTTTGAACATGATTTCTATCTTACTAAATGTGGTGGGTGGATCGGCTAAGAGAAGGGACATGATTAGAGATATCAATTATGAGCAAGTACAAAAGGCTTTAGGTTGTGGGCAACTTGAGACTGGGACAGGGTTAAATCAAGAGCAATGTCTTCAAAGACCCGGAGATACAAGATGGAGTTCTCATTATAAAACTCTAAAAAGTTTAGTCAACATGTTTCCTACAATAGTTGAAGTGCTAAAGGTTGTTGAAAAGGATGATAGAGATTGGAAGAATAGAGATCAAGCATCAAATCTTTTGGTATACTTCCAATCTTTTGACTTTGTCTTCTATTTGCATCTCTTATTGACTACTTTAACTGCCACAAATACATTGTCATTAGCATTGCAACGCAAGGATCAAGACATTGTGAATGCCATTGGATGTGTGAATTCCACTAGACTCCATTTACATGATCTTAGAAGAGACGGTTGGGACAAACTATTAGATGAAGTGAATGAGTTTTGTGACTTGCATGAAATAGATAGAGTGGAAATGGAAAGTACATATATTGATCCTCGACAGCCTAGAAAAAAATCAGGAATTACAAACAAGCATCACTATGCAGTGGATTGCTTTAATGACATTATTGATTGGTTAGTTCAAGAGCTTGATAGCCGATTTAGTGAGACAACCTCTCAATTGCTTGTTTGCTCAGCCGCTTTCAATCCAAGAGAATCATTTCAAGCTTTCAATGGGGAGAATTTGATGAGCTTAGCGAAACTGTATCCTGATGATTTTAGCAATGATGATTTGAGGGACCTTAGCCACCAACTTCGCCTTTACATTGCTGATGTGAGAGCAGATGATAGATTCTCCAACATAAACACTATTGGTGGGCTCTCTCAAAAAATGGTTGAAACAGGGAAATATCGTTTGTACCCATTGGTCTATCGACTTTTGAAGCTTGTGCTAGTATTGCCTGTCGCCACATCAACAGTTGAGAGATGTTTTTCCAGCATGAAGATTGTGAAAACAAGTTTGTCTAATCGTATGGGTGATGAACACCTAAGTCATAGACTTATTTGCTACATAGAGAAAGAAGAAATGAAGAAAGTTAGCAATGAGGCTGTGGTTCATTGTTTCATGACAATGGAAGGAAAAGGGCGTAAATATGATCTCTAAGAGGTAATATAGTGCATCTACTTTAACTTTCAATGGACAATCCTATATTTTCTTTGCTAAATAATTGACCTATTTGTTCTTTTTTCTTTAGGTTCGATCATATATTTTGCTATATGGAACATCTTTTGTCAACGTTTTGGGTTTTTGGCTAAAGTGATCAATGGCGTGTTTATTTAATTATTTTGCTACGGACTACAGATTGTGACTGGTGAGTGTTGTTTCCTAGCCTCTACTAGTTTTCGTATCGTATGTATTGACTATTGACTAAATTGGCATTGCCATTATTAGAATACATTATCCTTTATTTGAATATCATATGAGTCTTGATGAAGTTGGGCACCCCCCACCCATTAGCTCTAGCTTCGCCCCTGGAGTCACGCCCTCGAGGGATCAAGCCTCTGTAGGGCTGATGCTCATTCCTACAAAGGCTCGGGGGCTACTGTCGGGTACCATGATTAGGGACACCCTAACTAGGGGACTAAATCACCCTTAAAACGCAAAGCATATGTTAGGCAATCGGACCCACGAAGGCCTACAACCTCCCTCCGATCCGAAGGAAAGGAAAGGACTCAAAGAAGCCCAAATCCATGGTCCACGGACGCAGTGCGGCCCATCCGAACCCCCTCGAACCCGTGGGGCAATCTCTGCCTTACTCGAGGGCTCTCCGCCGAGACCCTCGACAACGCCCCGCGTCTCCACCTCGCTCGAGGGTAGCAAGACTACCCTCAAGCAAGCGGATCAACTCCACCTCGCTCGAGGCCACCCCTCGACGGAAAAGGACAAATGGCCACCCGTTCACCCACCCGCCATACGAAGGCATTAAATGCTAACAACTCCGCCACAACGCCTGGCTCAGACAGCGTCAGGCCACCGCTCCGCATAGTGGCTGTGATCAGGGTCTTCTCCACCACCTCCGATCACTGCACAGCCATCCCTGGCGCTGTGGCACCACTGTGGGAACTTGCGATGCACTGTGCGAACGTGCGCGGTGCTGCTCCTTCCACTGTGCTGCCAACTCCTCGTACTTTCCACGTACTTTCCCCTCTACAGGAACCATCGAATGGCATGAGCATGACCCTCGAGCGCGGTCCGGACCTTGACCAGATCAAGACCCCCACCTGCAGGACCCTCGGAACACCGCCACGTCAAGTGCAAGGGACGGTACCCTCTACAGCGACCACCACACCGCCCACTGGAGCTGCCAGGACGCCGGCGCGATCTCTACAAGGCCAAGGACGACTCTAAGGACGACCGCCACGCCCGGCGCCTCACCCTCCAGTGTGGCACAGTGTACTTTCTATAGTAGTCAGCCACTGCACACCCCCGATTCAGGGAAGAACGACGACTTCTCCCCCCTCCTCTACATGTACACCACCCCTCCTTGTGTCTATAAAAGGGGGAGGCGGGCTCTATTTTTGTCGGGCTCTCACTCTCCAACGCTCAGCACGACTGGTAGAACACACACACGCTCTCCTGAACCCCGATATTGGCACTTGTCTCAATCATCTCCTCCTCTAGCAGAGACTTGGGAGCTTCCCTCCCTCTCTCGCCTTGCTTGTACCCCCTACTACAGGCACCCCGGTGCAAGATAGTACAGTGCACTCGCACACCCTTGCTTGACGTACGGCCTCGCGGCCGGAACCAGAAGAAACCCCGTGCGTTCCTGTGTTACCTCTTGCATCAACCATCCAGGGTGAGGGATCACGCAGCACGTTAATAGTTGGTGCCAGGCCACCCAGGTCAGGACACCGACACTTCTGAGGATGGGTGGAACCATGGCGGCGGAATCATCGAAATCGCTGGGGAAGAAGGAAGTCTCGCCAAAGGACAGGAAGAAGCAAGAGAAGCAAGTTGACGATGACAAGAAAAAAGAAACTGGCAGACTCCGCGGAGGAGGATCGCCGGGTCCAATGAGTTGCATCACGTGGAACTGTCGTGGCTTGGGCAACGCGGCGATAGTGAAGGAGCTTCGCGAAATTGCGAAGAAGTTTGCCCCTACCGTGCTATGTGTCGTTGAAACCCAAGTAAATAAGGCACGGGTGGAAGGTTTCAAAGGTACTTTAGGCTATAATAATGCTTTTCCTATTAGCAGCTCAGGTCGCAGTGCAGGGCTTGGCTTGTACTGGAACAAGAATACTAAGGTAGAAATTTTACCGTTTTCTCAGTATCACATTGATTCAATTATTTCTAAAAACGGTGGTGAGCCGTGGAGATTTACATGTGTTTATGGCGAAGCTCAAACCGCTGAACGCCACAAAACATGGGATATGTTGAAGTTTATTAAAGCTTCATCGCCACTACCATGGGTCTGCATGGGTGACTTCAATGAAGTGTTGCATAGATCCGAACATGATGGAGTTCAAGAGAGGAGTCACGCTCAGATTGCTGGTTTTAGAGAGATGGTGGATGTCTGTGGTCTCTATGACCTAGGCTTTGAAGGACGCAACTGGACTTTTGAGAAGAAAGTTGCAGGAGGTTCCTACTGTCGGGTTCGGCTTGATCGTGCCCTGGCAACAGCTGACTGGTGTACGAGATTTCCGATGGCGAGAGTAACCCATCTTACTGCTGCAGCGTCCGACCATGATCCTATCATGCTAAGATGGCAGCAGGTTTCTGGTCGTAAGGGGAGAAAGAAGAAGAAAATGTTCAAGTACGAGATGATGTGGGAAGCCCATGATCAATTCTTTCCCATGCTTGCGAAGACTTGGCTCGATGCGGGGGAAGCCCGTACTGTGAAAGAGCTGCAGGAAAAACTAGCATCGGTATCTGGCAGTCTCAGTGAGTGGAGAGTCAATTCTTTTGGCAGTGTGAGACGGGAACTGAAGAACCTGTACGAGGAACTAGAGCAGCTACATGCGGACCATGCGTGTTGGCCCATCGCATGCAGAAATCAAGGTACAGGAGAGGATAGTTGAATTAAATCATCGGGAGGAAATAATGTGGAAACAACGTTCCTGAAATATGTGGCCGGCTGAGGGTGACAAGAACACATGGTTTTTCCATCTCCGTGCAAACCAGAGGAGGAGGGGAAATCAAATTACGAAACTTAGGAAGTCCGACGGTGAGATCACAGAAAATGAAGTGGAGATGGGTGCTCTAGCGTCGGCTTTCTATAAGGATCTCTACACGTCTGAAGGGATAGAGGACATGGAAAGTGTGCTGTCAACAGTGCCGGTCAAGGTCACAGTAGCCATGAACGAGCAGCTGATGAAGCCTTTTGAGAAGGAGGAAGTAAAGACAGCTCTTTTCCATATGTCTCCTACCAAGGCGACGGGTCCGGAAGGGCTATCGGCACACTTCTTCCAACGCAATTGGGAGCTGTGCGGTGGTGAGATTTCAGAAGTTGTACTTCGAGTTCTAAGGGGAGAGGATGACCCAGCAATAATTAACAACACATGCATCATTTTGATCCCAAAGGTTGACAGTCCAGAGGAGCTTGGCCAGTTTAGGCCTATAAGCCCGTGTAATGTGATTTACAAGATTGCGTCGAAGTTAATGGCCAATAGACTTAAACTCATCTTGCCGGAGATTATATCTGAGGAACAGTCTGCCTTTGTGCCAGGACGTCTGATTACAGACAACATAATTACAGCTTATGAGTGTATGCACTTTATGAAACAAAAGAGAGCTCGGGACAATCGTTTTTGTGCTCTTAAGCTGGATATGAGGAAGGCGTATGATCGTGTGGAGTGGAGTTACTTGAAAGCTATTATGCTCAAGCTGGGTTTTCATCGGCTTTTGGTGGACAGGATCATGTGTTTGGTTTCTACGGTCTCATTTTCAATCTTCTTCAATGGTGACCGGCAAGAGAGTTTTATGCCTTCAAGGGGGATCCGGCAAGGTGACCCAGTCTCACCCTATTTATTCTTGTTAGCAGCAGAGGGCCTTTCGTGCATGTTAAAGTCAAGGATTCAGTCATCAGTTCTCAGTGGAATTAAAGTGGCTTTGTCAGCTCCGGTTGTAAGTCACTTACTCTTCGCAGATGACAGCCTGTTGTTCTTCAAGGCAAATAGAGAGAGTGCTGAGGCAATAAAGGAGGCGTTGAACAATTACTGTCGAGCCTCTGGCCAGCAGGTAAATATGAACAAATCATCAATTCACTTCGCTAAAGGTGTTGGTGGCAGCATACGAGAGGAGATCAAAGTTCTGTTGGATGTCCATAACGAGGCTCTTAGTGAAAAGTATCTCGGCATGCCAATTGATGTTGGCACATCTTCGAATGGAGCATTCAAATATCTCAAAGACTGGGTCTGGAAATGGGTGCAAGGTTGGCTAGAACAAGCACTTTCAGCCTGGGGGTAAGGAGGTCTTGATCAAGGCTGTGGCTCAGGCAATCCCAACGTATTCGATGTCATGCTTTCGACTGCCCAGGGGATTGTGTAAACATATTGACAGGCTCCTTCGAAGTTTCTAATGGCGTAGCAAGGAAGGAAAGAGAAGAACCTGCTGGGTAGCTTGGGAGGACAAGACGAAACCGAAGTACATGGGTGGGCTTGGTTTTCGTGACATTGAGCTGTTCAAATTGACTTTACTCGCGAGGCAAGCCTGGAGAATATTACAAGAGCCGTTGTCATTGAGTGCACGGGTCCTTAAAGCTATGTACTTCCCTGATGGCGACTTCTTGGAAGCTCAGATTGGTACATCGCCATCTAGAATTTGGAGAGCGATCGTTGATGGCAAAGATGTGTTGTGCCAAAGTTTAATTCGTCGCATTGGGACTGGTGAAACAACTGACAATTGGGCGATGAACTGGATCCCAAGAGATGGTCTTATGAGACCTATGTCCAGGTTACAAGGAAACAATATGAGAATGGTGAGTGATCTTATTGATAACACGACTGGATGCTGGGATATGCAGAGGCTGAAACAATCTTTTTTGCCAATGGATTGGGAAGCAATTGCTCGTATTCCACTGAGTACCAGAAGACAAGCGGACTTTTGGGCATGGCACTACAAGAAGATGGGTGTTTTCACCGTCAGATCAGTCTACCGGATGCTTGTGAGCAACCAGGAGAAGCGAACGGACTGGATCGAGCACAATCCAGGTAGATCAGACTGTTCAGCCGAGCGCAAGGAGTGGACAGATATTTGGCAAGTTCAAGTTCCGTCCAAGGTGCGCCAATTCCTGCGGCGCCTCGCTCGGCAATCGATCCCAACAGGAGACGTTCGACATCAACGACACATGGCCCCAGACAACAGGTGTGTTGTGTGTGGAGGATTGGACTCGTGGAAGCACTCCTTAATTGAGTGCCATCAGGCGAGGTGTGTATGGGCGCTGCAGAGTGAAGAGATAGTTGATTTCATTAGCTCTACATAGCAGCAGGATGCTCGAGGATGGCTTCATGAAGCGATGAATTCACTGAGCCATGATGTGCTAGTGAAGATGGTGGTCACAATGTGGGCGATCTGGTATGCTAAGCGGAAGATCATCCATAAGAATAATTACCAGAGCCCATTATCGATACATTGTTTTGTGGAAAGATTCTTGGCTGATCTGGCCGAGAGCAAACCGGTGCAGAAAGAGTGGAAACCGGCCCAAACCAAGCAACCTGGTTGGATTCCACCACCACCCGGGTTCGGGAAGATCAATGTTGATGCGGCTCTCGCGAAGAACACAACCAAATTCACGATGGCGGCTGTGGCTCGTGACGAGGCTGGCAATTTCCTGGGAGCCTCGGCACTGGTGATGGAAGGTATAACCGACCCGGAGATGGCAGAGGCGATGGCATGCCGTGAAGGGATGGCGCTGGCTAGCGATCTGGTGCTCCAGAAATTCAAGCTGGCATCGGATTGCCTGAACGTGGTTCGGAATTTGCAAGGAACCGCAATGTGAGCTTATAGACATGTTATTCGCGAAATTAAGGCAAGAGCGGAGGACTTCACTGAGGTCAGGTTTATTCATGAAGGTAGAGAAGCTAATGGAGATGCCCATAGACTAACTAAAGGGTCGGTGCATGAGAGTTTTGATAAATATGTGTGATTTATCACTCCATCAAATAGAGTTTGTACTGCTGTAAACGCTCTTTAATATAAAGAGTACGCCTTTCTCTCTCAAAAAAACGCACCACCGAAACTGTTTTTGCGGTCGACCGCGTGTTGCGCTTGCCGCGGTCGACGCGCGTGCACGTGGGGCGCAGTATGCCATAGTACACGATAGCTTTCATTTCATCACCTTGGGAGCAGTGGATCCAGCACCGCTGGTGACAGAGAAGGTGACACCGGCACCGGTAGCAGCATGGATGGGAGGGGTGGTCGACGGCACGTGTTTTTTCTCTTTTTGCTGATAACTTTTTTTTTACAGTTTTTCATAATTTTGCATGAACATTTTTTTGCAAATTTTCATGTGTCAGAATTTTCACCATTTTTTGTTTTCTTTTATTTTTATTTTGAAATTTTGTGTCCAAATTTTTATCTTCAAGTTTTCTATTCTTAGATTCCTTTCATCAAATTTTTCAGTTGCCGAATTTTTTCTTGAACAAAGTTTTTCTAGACTTTTCTTTTTAAATTTTATCTCATATCCCATCCAAATTTTATGAAATCTTAATGTTAAATTTTTTTCTTTCAAAAATTTTCAGCAAAAAGGTTTCATGGCTAATATGGGGCAAGCTTGGACTAGCCTGGCTCTAGATTCTAGCCAGGGTAGAATAGCCCACGAACCAAACAGGCCTTAAGCATCGAGGAAAATGTTATATATATATATATATATATATATATATATAAGAGGTATGAGGTCATTTAGAATTGATGTTATAGGGCATGCTAAGCATCTTCAACGGATTACGCATCCCTCTTTTCAATACCAAAAATTTTGATGTTTCGATGATTGGAGGTTCTCCAACAGATTACCAATCCAATCCTTACTATCTAAATTTTTTTTAACACCAAAACCCACCTCCCTCTCACCTAAATAAACGAGATTTTCTCTCAACCCTATTTTTGGTGATTGAATTTTAGTAGTCTACCATTACGAAAAATATAAAAGTAGTTATTAGTAAGAGAGAGTATATTTTGAATACTAAGTATGAGTAATATGTTGGAGATGCTCTAAATAGGAATCATGCTAATGTGGTCTCTTGATCTCACGTGGTGACGTGGTTATATACTCCTCCTTTAAGTTAACATTTTATAAGTATTTTGTATCGTATATAGTTTCATGTCGCGGAGAGGCTCGATGTTACCATGGATTGTTTATAAACACGACACAAGGAATGGATCAACAGAGCGCTCACTGGTCCAACCAGACCAAATGCATCCGACGGCTTGGTTTTTCCCCATAATTTCAACCTAAGCTCCGGTCTTTATTTCTAGTCTATATCTATAATCTATCCATATCTATACTATTCTATTCTATATCTATTTATACTATAAAAGTTGAAATAATTGAAAACATTTCTCATCAAGATTAGGCCCACCGTACCCCTCACGGAGGCCCCACTTGTCAGGCCAAAAGGCTTGACGAAAAGGAGGGGGAGATTGGTTTCATCAATGTTTTCCACAAAAATCCTATTATTTTTTACACCAGCAATTTTCTATACACACCTCTTATACCCACATATTACTTTCCTTTAGCATACACATATTACTTTTCTTTGCACATATATTGACCCATAATTCATGTCATTTTTTCTTTTGGAAGGATAATAATTGACATCATTGTTTATGGAAGGAAAACAAAGACGTGTATTAACATATTAGTTTCCTTTAGTATACACATACTTTCCTTTGCACATACGTTAACCCATAATTCAAGTCATTTTTTGAAAGGATAATAATTAACATCATTGTTTATGGAAGAAAAAGAAAGACGTGTATTATTTTTAGAAGAAAAATAAATGGCATTGTTACTTGATGGTTTTGGAATGATATTAATTGACATCATTGTTTTATGGAAGAAAAAGAAAGACGTGTATTATTTTTAGAAGAAAAATAAATGGCATTGTTACTTGATGGTTTTGGAATGATATTAATTGACATCATTGTTTTATGGAAGAAAAAGAAAGATGTGTATTATTTTTACAAAGAAAATAAATAATATCATTGTTTGATGGAAGGAAAATTAAATACGTGCTTGTGACACATACATTTTCTCTAGTATTTCTAAAGTAAACAAAAATTCCTTATCCATCAATCGGAATCTTAATCCTTATCTCTACCATTTCTAAATAAATAACAAACAATAATTATGTATTAATCTTTAGCAGTACCAACGTACAGATATATTTGCTAGTAGAACTGATACAGTTTGTTTTAGGAAAAGAAAAGCGTGAGCATGTTTGTCCAGGAAAATAACTGTTTCTCTTGCATGTTCGTCTGATCCACCAACTCACATGCGTGAGCTTCTTGTTTTTATCTCCTCTCCTCAAGCTTTATCGTGCTACCTTTCCCCTGCTGATTTAATAATTGTTCTAAATGCCGAGATGAAACTACAAATACATTTTGAAACTTTCGAGCTACCAAGAAAGTTGTACAGAGTATCAACCAAGGCTCTGTCCAAAACCACCCCACCCGCCCCCACCGGATTATGGCAAGCCGGTGGCCGGTCAAGCAAAGCAGCAGCCGGACAGCGGTGCACAAGCCCAAGTTGGCCGCGACTGCGTCCAAAGAACGTGACGAATCCGCAACAGAATACTTGTTTGTTTCACTCAGCACACCTAGCGCTAGAAGAGAATTTTGTATACATGAAGTATTAAACAAAATTTATTTGCAAAACTTTTTCAAAGATGGATGTAACTTTGCGTGACGAATATAGTGAGCTTAATTAATCCACGATTTGCTGCAGTAATGCTACAGTAACCGTCCTCTATTTATGCGGTCAAAGACTTCATTAGATTCGTCTTGCGATGTAGCGCAGGAGTTGTTAAGTTAGTTTTGTAAACTGTATTTATTTAATATCACTAATTGATGGTAAAAAATTGCTACAATAACATAGCCCTACTAAACCAAACAAGCCCATATGCGTGCTACAATAACCTAGGCCTACTAAATCAAACAAGCCCATATGTGTCCTCCGTTCCGAGCTCATTCATCAGTCAAGCTCTGTTCATTTCCGATTATAAGCCGATTTTGGATGGAAATAAGCGAGAATCCCACCCAAATGCGTCGACTATTTTTCGCTTATCTGGGCTGCAGCTTCTCCAGGAATTGCAGATACAACGTAAAGGACGATTCTTGCCACCGCGTCCCAAAACTCGCGCACGGGAGAAGCGAGCCGATTTTCCTCCTGTCGGTGTCCTGACCCGGCGGTCCGGACTCAACTAGTGATGATGCTGCGTGTTTCTCGTCCCAGATGTTGATGCAAGAGGCAACACAGTAACATACGGGTTTATCCTGGTTCCGGCCGTGGGACCATACGTCCAGCAAAAGGGTGTGCGAGAGCACTGTACTGTCTTGCACCGGGGGTGCCTGTAGTAGGGGGTACAAGCGAGGCGAGAGATGGAGGGAAGCTCCCAAGTCTCTGCTAGAGGAGGAGTTGATTGAGGCGAGTGCCAATATCGGGGCTCAGAAGAGCGTATGTGCTTTTTGAGTAGTGCAAAGTGTTGAGAACAGCCCAGATGGATTGACCCCCCCTAAGGGAAAGCCTACCTCCTCCTTTTATAGACACAAGGAGGGACGGCGTACATGCACAGGGGATCGTGGAAGTCGTCGTCTTCTCCCCGAATCGTGGGGGTGCAGTGGTCGAGCACTGTGGAAAGTACACTGTGGGGTGTGGCGCCTGGCGTGGCAGTCGTCCTGGGCATCGTCCTTAGCTTTGCGGAGATCGCGCTGGCGTCCTTGCAGCTCCAGCGGGCGGCGTGGTCGTTGCTGTAGGGGGTACCGTCCTCCAGGCGTGGCGTGGCGACGTTCCGAGGGTCCTGCACGCCAAAGTCTTGTCCTGGACGAAGCCAGAGCCGCTTCTGAGGGTCGTGCCCATGCCGTTCGAGGGCTCCGCGGAGGGGAAAGCTTGAAGGATGTATGGGGAGTTGGCAGTACAGTAGCTGGAGCAGTGCCGAGCACGTCTTGAACTGCGTCGCAGGTTCCCGCAGTGTCGCCACAGCGTCCGGAATGGCGGAGCAGTGACCGGAGTTGGCGAACGGGACTCCGGTCACAGCCACTGTGAGGAATGGCGGCCTGACACCGTCTAACCCGGGCGTTGTGGAGGAGTGGTTGGAATTTAATGCCTCCGTACGGCGGGCGGGTGAGCGGAAGTGCCGTTTGTCCTTTCTGTCGAGGGGTGGCCTCGAGCGAGGCGGAGACATTCTGCTCTCTCGAGGGCAGGCTCGCTACCCTCGAGCGAGGTGGAGACGATCCGCTCCCCCGAGGGTAGGCTCGCTACCTTCGAGTGAGGCGGAGGCGCGGTCAAGGGCCTCGGCGGGGAGCCCTCGAGCGAGGTGGAGATCGCCTCGTGGGTTTGAGGGGGGGTGCGGATGGGCCGCACTGAGTACGTGGGCCGCGTGTTGGGCTTATTTGAGTCCTTTCCTTTCTTCCAGATTAGAAGGAGTTTGTAGGCCTTTGTGTGCCCGGTTGCCTAACACGTGCTTGCATTTTTAGGGCAATTTTAGTCCCCTGATTAGAGTGCCCCTAATCATGGTACCCGACACCTCCCGATACCCCTCCTCACCCGTCTCCCATCCCCTCCGATACGCCTCCTCCCCGGGATCTCGCGGCCGCCCTCATATGCAGCCCCTCCTCTACCGACGCCGGCCCCCTCCTGTGGCGCGCCAGTCACCGTGTCGTCGCCGCAACCGCAGGTGTTGCAGGGCACCACCGAGTCGTTGTAGAAGGCGGAGAAGGAGACGCAGCACTTGGAGGCGCGCTTCTTGGGGCGGGTGATGTTGCAGGCCCCCTCCTCTACGGGCGATGGTGGCTGGCAGCGGCGGCGACCAGCTCCCGCGCGGAGGACGCGGCGGCGGCCGGCTCGGACTGCGGGAGGAAGGAGATGGTGCGGCCGTGCGGGCTCGGACGCCGGCGAAGGAGCAGAGAGCCATGGAGGGGGGAGGCGCCAAGGAGGAGGAGATGGAGCGCGAGGGAAGATGAATGGAGGAGAGGAAAAACAGAGAAGAAAGAAAGGGAAGAAGAAAGGAGAAGAAGAGGAGAAAGGAAGAAAAAGAGGTCTATTAGTGATATTACTCTATTTGATCTAATTATGTAGTCAAGATACTCAAAAAATATAAGAATTGTTGAATTCTACTTGTATTCAGCAAAAGAATGAGATATCATCAGCCTCAAGGATATTTTAGACATTTTACCACTTAACTCAGAGAATCGGATCAAAATAATCAAGATTGCCAAACACCTAACTTATTCAGACAGCCGATTCTTCAGACAGCTAACTTATCTCAAAATCCTGATTCTCATTAAAACGAGATGCAGAACAACGAAAACAAACAGGGGCAGTGTTTAGATCCACCAAAAACCCCCACAAAAACATCACTTTCCATCACATCTCCATCACATCGAAACATTAAATGTAGCAAATGACCTATGCATGGAGTACTAAATGTAGGTAAATAAAAAAACTAATTGTATAGTTTTGATGTACGTTGCGAGACGAATCTTTTGAGCCTAGTTAAGTCATGGTAAGACAATATCTACCACAAACAGAAGAAATGTGCTACAGTGTGCTACAGTTATTTTTCCCTGTCGCCACAGTGCTTTCCACGGGAACTAAACACAGCCAGGATGGAGAAGGCATATACAAAACGTGACGACCCCGAAGGAGCGAGGCTCCTCGCCGCGTTGCCGCCGCCACCCGTCCCGTCGAGCCTGCCGCGCGGCGCGTTTCAGACCGGGGCGAGCTGGCCCCGCCCCCGGGTTCGTCGGCCGCGACCGGTGTTTGACCGCTCCCGCCGCCAGCGCCAGACGATCGGTACTCGCATCGGTTCTGTATACTTTTTGTTCGCTTTACACCCTCCCATCTGTTAAATTTGCGTAGGTATGGTCTATCCTACGTCCGTCTTCGCGGAGGTCACAAACTGGAATTACCAGGTCCTTCTTATATAATCAAAATTTCATTCACGTAGATAGACCGGCTAATCGCCATAGCCAACTCACCTCTCTCCATTCCATGTCGGCCCTTTCTTAAAAACCAAACGGGCACTTGTGTGCGAGAAATTGGTAATGTTGTGCTTGTAAGATTACACTAACATAAGAGATCACTGAAATGCTGGTCTGGAAAAATTAGAGCACTAATAAATAAGATGATAAATGTAGTGAATTGGGACTAAACACTTGTCGATAAAGAAATGATTATTTTTAACTTCTATTTAATTAGTAACCGGTTAGACCACGTTCGCCTTTGGATGCCAATTGATCGGTGTTGAATATACGAAAAATATGACAATATGCAATTGTCTTATCATATTTTTATATTTATACAAAAGGAAAGGAGCACCACGGGTAAACATAAAAAGGGTGGTCCAGCTGGTTTTGGTGTAGTACAAAATTGCAACAGCTTTCTTTCTTTGGTCGCAAGAAACTAATGGAAAAAGGGAAGTTTTTAAACACAACATGACATGGGAAAGGAATCCTACGACGTGTGGATACTAAGCTAATTCGAACATATTTCAGGGACTAAACACACAAACACAGCGGTATATAAGAAGAGCCAGACAGACTTTCCCCATCGAAACGATAGAACAAGAGAACTTGGAAAAGGAGAGGGCGAAAATTCGAAAGGAAGAAGAGGAGAACGCGAAGCAAATGGCGGAGGCCCCCAGCAAGATCGAATCCATGAGGAAATGGATCGTCGAGCACAAGCTCCGAGCCGTAGGTATGCCTTGTCAGTTTTCCTGCGGATTCGTCTTTTCCGCCCGGATCTAGCTATCCGGCGTTGGTTTCTGATGTACCTCAAATCCCTAAAATTTCTCCCATACTTTCTATCTGATGTTATTACCTGAGTTTCGTAATTTCGATTATGATAATCTATCACGAAATTATGACCTAGTTATTATTGTATTTTTCGAGTGATTTTGGGGGAAAGTTGTTTTTTAGATGATTTCCCCTAGTGGATGCTAAGTTTTCTGATTATTGCCACGTTTGGTTGGATAATAGGTTGCCTCTGGCTTACTGGGATCAGCAGTTCGATCGCCTATAACTGGTCGCGCCCCAATATGAAGCCTAGCGTCAAGATCATCCACGCAAGGTTAGTTTATTTTCTCATGTTAATTCACACATTGTAACTTTTGATCGTTGTAACTGCAGAATAGGATGTCTTGTATTATCATAAACAAGAATACCGCAAATGATATAACTTAATTAGTTTTGAGCATTTCAGACTTTAGACACAACTACAATAATTAAGGTTGATTTTCTAGGCTCTGTATGATTATTATTTTCTGAAACTCGTTTGGGACTATTCTGCAATATGAACAGACCCAACCAACTCACATTGTTCCAAGACCTACAGGACCACATATCTCCACAGACTTCATAGGATATTTTGAAGTTTCTGTTAGGCGTACTTATTACAAATATCATTGCTCAACAGTTGTGCCTGAAGGAAAATGATTGGCTTTGATTCTTTTTATATATTGGATAAGAAATGTCTTTGTAAGGTTCTGCAATGGTGTGTTTTTGTGTAAGATTGTGATTGTCTCACAATTTAGTTTGAGTGCCTGACAGATAGTATTACCTTATCCCCTATAAGGGTGCAGTCATAACCATTCAAAAGAAAGGTTAAATGTTAGGACCTTCTTGGTTATTGCAGACATGTGCTTGATGGTCTCCTTAATTTTGTCTGTACAAGCTGTAATCAGCCTCTAGTCTTTTAAGCTTGTAAGGTTAAAAGAGTACCAAACTATCCCTGTTACCTTTGCACCTTTATGCATTGGCTTATACTCATGGCCCATACAGCCTAATAAAGGTAAAAAGGTCAGCAGATATGTGTGCATTACCCAATTCATTGTGCAAAATATTTTAGATCGAATTTTTAATGTATTTTCACACCCTCCTCCAATGTTCTAATTTGCTTATTTCTTATGAACCTTCTGTAGGCCTAACATTGCCCAAACCAAACTGTCAAAATTGGACACGTTTACCTAGTTTAGCACATGTTTGAGCTGTTGCTATACCTTTGGCATGCTGTCAACAATAGGCCACAAATCCTTGCCCTTTATTCCCAAAATTTGATGAAACCAGAGGCTACTAAATCAATGATTCCAGTTTTAGCAATGTTTTGGGGCTTACATGGCTGCATAAATATAAAACACCCTTAAAATTGTTATGGAGTGGACTTGTAGATATATCTTTCTCATGTTGAAGGGGAGACTATTGTACAAAATCCTTGATGAACCTTCTCACTGTGGCTGTTAATTGGTGCAGCCCTTCATCTCATCTCGTGTAGCACAGTAGGCAACAATGTTAAAATATACTAGTTAAAGTTGAACCATTAACCAATTATATGTAGATGCACAGATGATAATTGTTTCCACTGTCATCTTTGTCTATTTATTCGCCTCTGATCTCTTTTTGATTCAAATATATGGTGCTGTGAATGTTGTACTTCATTGTGTCTGCTTCACCGAGGTTACTTCTCATAGTGCTCACTAGGGCTGCTCATAACCGATTCAGTGGTTTGAAAAAATATTGTGTGCATGGTAATTTGATACTGGTATCTAGCATCAGGTTTGCATGCTTTTTTTTGGTATTACTAGTATTGCTTAGATTGGCAACCTTTGTTGCACTAAATCGCAGCCATTTCATGTATTACTTAATATAGAAAGTGCAGCTGTTTCTACACATTCGACTTCACTTGTAATTCGATTCAATCATGCTGTTATTTAAAAAGGTCTAACATCTCTTAAAACTGTTGATTTGCAGGTTGCACGCGCAGGCTCTAACCCTTGCTGCATTGGTTGGTTCTGCATGTGTCGAGTACTATGACAACAAATATGGTTCTTCTGGGCCTAAGGTGGACAAATACACAAGCCAATACTTGGCACATTCGCATAAAGATTAAGATCTCCATGTTGGCTCCTGCATACCGGATTAATTTTGGGTGCTCATGAACCATGTACCTCGTAATGCGAAATGACAGCATACTTGCCAGGGTATTCCTGGAAAATGACATGGAGATTGTAGTGCAGATATTTATCTTCATAATTTAGCCTCAGGTTGCGTTATGTAATATTACATTGTGGACAGTCCTGGGATATTTTTTTTTCCAAGAAAAACCAAGGAGAGAAATCCTGATTTGTGCTGAAACTGTGTTCTCTGTCACTTTGGTCGTTTGTGCTTGTATGATTTTCTCTCTGCCTCGATCGACTAGAAAGCAATCATGCTACTCCAAGTGCTACAAAGATGCGCTCTCATATGTACTTTCTGGAGTAAAAACATAAGTGTATGAATTAGAACTTCACTTCGATAGCTCGATCTCTAAACTTGAAGTATAGTTCAACCGGTTACTGAGGCTACTGGCAAATCTAGGATTTCCGTAGTTCGATAGAATATTTTTTTAAATATTTTAGTGAATAAGTTAATTCAATTTTATAAAAATGATAATTTCTCATTTTTCAACTTCTCAGTCCAATTATCAATTGTTATACTTGAAATCAAAATTGTTATACTTAATAATTACTAGCTATTTTGCTATGAGTAATAAATAAGGAGAGATAATAGTAAATCAGAAGATAAGAATGCTTGGTCCAAATCTTAGGGTGGGCCGGGGCCCACCTCTTATCCGCCCTGCTTTAGGCTACTAATTATGGAATTAAGATAATTTTGATGTGCTAGTGAATTTAAGGCCTTGTATTTGGGGATCTTCTGCTTAAGTGGAAAATACTCCTGTCCCGTTGGCTTCTAAGTTGTCGAGTGAATTTTGTTTTCACTACAAATAAGGCAAGATAGATGCTCGGGGAAGATGCTGTTTCCAAAGGAGGCAGGGTTAGAACCGAGAAGCCCTACGTAAAACCTAGAAGATCACCTCTGCCGGCATCCCAAATTCCATCGTCAATTTAATTACCTGGTGCTATCAAATTGTATTCTCTGATTCTGTCTTGTGCCCGTGATGTTTTCCCTCATGGTACAGTGACAGTGGTGCTCTATTTATCACTATCATTGTAGTTCGATTTTAGTTGTTTTTTCAACCTCGCAAACTGCAACGTAGCATTCAGCCTAAGCGCTATGCAAACTCAACTCATTCGTGGTGTATTTCTGCTATAGAGTTGAGTTGACACGCCAAGATTTTGTGTGACCTGCTCTCCATGCACTAGCCTGCATAGTCTCCGACAGGTGGGCCCCGTCGCATTCGCCTGGCGCGTCAAAACTGGGAAGCCCCCCAACCGGGAAGGGTGGCGGCGGCAGCGGCTCGATGCTTCCCCGATGCGGACCCCGGAGACCATCGGCCCGCTCCTCGCCCGCTACGGCGCATCGCGGTCGCTGCTCGCCGGGGCGCACCTCCACTCCCACCTCCTCAAGTCCGGCCTCCTCGCCGCCTGCCGCAACCACCTCATCTCCTTCTACGCGCGATGCCGCCTCCCGCGCGCCGCGCGCGCGGTGTTCGACGAAATCCCGGACCCGTGCCACGTCTCCTGGTCCTCGCTCGTCACCGCCTACTCCAACAACTCCATGCCACGGGAGGCGCTCGGGGCGTTCCGGGCCATGCGCGGCCGCGGCGTCCGGTGCAACGAGTTCGCGCTCCCCGTCGTGCTCAAGTGCGCCCCGGACGCCCGGCTCGGCGCGCAGGTGCACGCGCTGGCGGTCGCCACGGCGCTCGCCGGGGACGTCTTCGTCACCAACGCGCTCGTGGCAATGTACGGCGGGTTCGGCATGGTGGACGAGGCTAGGAGGATGTTCGACGAGTCCAGCGGTGCTGGCAGCGAGAGGAACACCGTCTCTTGGAACGGCATGATGTCGGCGTACGTCAAGAACGACCGGTGTGGGGAAGCCATTGGGGTGTTTCGTGAGATGGTGTGGAGCGGGGCGCGGCCGAACGAGTTTGGCTTCTCATGCATCGTGAATGCGTGCACGGGGGCTAAGGATCTGGAAGCTGGGAGGCAGGTGCACGCCATGGTGGTGAGGACAGGGTATAACGAGGATGTGTTCACAGCAAATGCGCTTGTCGACATGTACTCGAAGCTGGGGGACATTGATATGGCGGCAGTGGTTTTCAAGAATATGCCTACAGCGGATGTTGTCTCGTGGAATGCATTTATTTCCGGATGTGTGATTCATGGGCATGATCATCGTGCACTGGTGTTGCTGATCCAGATGAAGTCTTCGGGGCTGGTGCCGAATGTGTACACATTGTCTACTATCCTGAAGGCTTGCGCTGGTGCTGGTGCATTCAATTTGGGCCGGCAAATTCATGGGTTTATGATCAAGGTTGATGCAGATTCAGATGAGTTCACCGGTGTTGGTCTTGTTGATATGTACGCAAAGGACGGGTTTTTGGATGATGCAAGGAAGGTGTTTGATTTCATGCCCAAAAGGTATTTGATTTTGTGGAATGCACTGATCTCAGGTTGCTCTCATGGTGGACAGCATGGGGAGGCGCTGTCACTCTTTAGCAGGATGAGAATGGAGGGGCTTGACCTTGATGTCAATAGGACAACACTGGCTGCTGTTCTCAAGTCAACAGCGAGCTTGGAGGCAATCAGTCACACGAGACAGGTCCATGCTCTTGCAGAGAAAATAGGGCTTCTATCTGACTCTCATGTCATCAATGGGCTTATTGATTCATACTGGAAGTGTGACTGCCTCAATGACGCGATTAGAGTTTTTGAAGAAGGATGTTCTGATGACATCATATCTTCTACATCCATGATAACAGCACTCTCACAGTCTGACTATGGTGAGGATGCTATAAAGCTGTTTGTGCAGATGCTAAGAAAAGGCCTTGAGCCTGATTCTTTTGTACTAAGTACCCTCCTGAATGCTTGTGCTAGTCTGTCAGCCTATGAACAAGGGAAGCAAGTGCATGCTCATCTGATCAAGAGGCAGTTCACGTCAGATGTGTTTGCAGGGAATGCTCTTGTGTACACCTATGCAAAATGTGGGAGCATAGAGGATGCAGACATGGCCTTCTCTAGCCTGCCAGAGAGGGGAGTTGTCTCATGGTCTGCAATGATCGGAGGGCTTGCACAGCATGGGCATGGGAAAAGAGCTTTGGAATTGTTCCAGAGAATGCTTGATGAGGGTGTTGCCCCAAACCACATCACCTTGACAAGTGTTCTCTCTGCTTGTAACCATGCAGGGCTTGTTGATGAGGCCAAGAAATACTTTGAGTCAATGAAGGAGATGTTTGGAATTGACAGGACTGAGGAGCATTATGCATGCATGATTGATCTTCTTGGCCGTGCAGGAAAATTAGAGGATGCAATGGAGCTTGTCAACAACATGCCATTCCAAGCTAATGCTAAAGTTTGGGGTGCACTCTTAGGAGCCTCGAGAGTACACCGAGATCCAGAGCTAGGAAGGTTAGCAGCTGAAAAGCTCTTAACCCTAGAGCCGGAGAAGTCTGGCACGCATGTCCTCCTTGCAAACACTTATGCTTCAGCAGGCATGTGGGATGAGGTGGCTAAGGTGCGGAAGCTAATGAAAGTCAGTAATGTCAGAAAGGAGCCTGCTATGAGCTGGGTTGAGATGAAGGACAAGGTGCATACTTTCATTGTCGGGGACAAGAGCCATCCAAGGACAAGAGAGATATATAGCAAGCTAGATGAATTGGGAGATCTGATGAAAAAAGCTGGTTATGTTCCGAATGTCGAGGTTGATCTGCATGATGTGGACAAAAGTGAAAAGGAACTGCTTCTTTCTCACCACAGCGAAAGGCTGGCTGCCGCGTTTGCGTTGATCAGCACTCCAGCTGGGGCCCCAATCAGAGTAAAGAAAAATTTGCGGATATGCAGAGATTGCCATGTTGCCTTCAAGTTCATTTCAAAGATCGTATCAAGGGAGATTATCATCAGAGATATCAATCGGTTCCATCATTTCAGAGATGGGACATGTTCTTGCGGTGATTATTGGTGAAAATGGTTTTGTTAGATGATAATTTTGTATCTTGTTGAGAATTCTCATGGTTAGACCAGCTATACATTCCTTCATGGAGGCTTATAGTTTCACAAGATTTTGTAGCCAGTTAGCTGAGTGATGCAATGCATTTTTTGTTGACATCACAGCTATGTGTTTTGCAGTTGAATCTGCACGTTGTAACATAAAAGTGTTCCTCATGTACACTGCCTTCTAAACATTCTTATTCAATTTTTCTGGATACAGCAAAAAGGGGGAAACTTCAGTCATTGCTCATCCCTAAGTATTGGATCCAGCTATTGACCAATTCTTCTGTGTTTGTAATGTGTTTCTAGGGAAAAAGACTAATGTTATGCAATTAAAATGATTTCCCCATTGAGAAGGAACCAATATTTTCTTGATCTTGGTTTTGGTAGACCGGTTGTTTATTCTAGATTATTACATTTTCTTAAGTTGTTGAATTGTGGAGCTCATCAGGTAAGCTACTCGTCTCCGCATCTTTGCATGCTTATGCTGTCATTATTCCAGATTGATGGCATTGTACAAGCTTGTTATAATAAGGCTTGTAAGTGTTGATTGTAACTAAGGATGTATTCATACTAAACATCTGAGTATATCAACTAGCTGAGAAATTAGGCTCCCCTTAAAAGGTTAATAGCTGACTACGGTAAGTTTTTTTTTCTGTCCCGAACATCTAGCAGTAGCATATGTTTTGCTTCTTCTTCATGTCGAATTGACTATAAATTCATATTTCAATTTGTGTTCCTATCAATATTTGTCTCTAAACATGAAAAGTCCCCAGTTAACTGCATAAATACTTTAATAAGATATTTGAAGAGGTACCTCCCCAATTAACTGCATATGTTCTTTTTGCTGTTGTGAATTTCTATTATTCAACATATACTATTAATTAGCTAAAAGATTATGAGTATATCAGGATCGCGTGAAGCCGTGAAGTCATTGGGTTCAGAAGTTGAAGTTGATTTGAGTGTCCGTACAATGAGAAGTGATAATTTTGACCATGAGGAACCTTTGAGACTGGCAAAGCACGTTAGTCATTTTTAATCTTGCAAAATCACGACCCAATATTTAAATGTACTTATTAGCTCTGTGGTACCCTTAGGCAGAGTTGAATTTGTGTTTACTTGTTGTTTAATTCTGTTTAGTATCAATAAAATTATCATATTTTTTGTTTAATGTTTGGGCACTTGCATGATTGTCATTTTTTATGAACCTTATATTGTTCTTAGTTGCGTGGTGGTTGCTTTACTTAGTGTGCATGTGCACGTGCATTGCTTTGTTCTTTACTAAGAACTTGATGTTCTTCCTTCTGTGACTGTTTCTACTGGTTTGTTTGTCCCCTGCTCTTTGTGGTCATTGCATCGATTATGAACTTTCTGCTCATTTTTTATACAAAATAACATCTAAATGCCAGGTGTTTGTTTTACTATTGCATAATCTCTGATTGGCTTAATGTGAAGTATGCCAGGTTTTTGATCCGGCTGTATCTTAGAGTTAAGAGATAAAGATTAAATGTGTTCTGCCACATCAAATAAACACACTTATCGTTGTAGAGACAATCCAATTGTTACTAGATCCTTTACAATGGGAAACAATGAACAGGAATAATTTCTTCTTTTGTAATATAAACTCCATGAGCCACTTTTCCATATTCATGATTTGATACAGACTTGATAAATTAATATTTCATAAAAGAATATATATATATATATATATAAATCAGTGTGTTTTTCTTCATTTCTTTACCCTTCGAGATTCAATTCTGGCAAAAAAATATTACTAATATGTGAGCCACTTTGATAATTAATTCTTCTATTTTTAGAAACAGGCAAACTGCTGCTTGGAACAGAAAGGAAGAAGGTATACATCTTATGCTATAGGTTCGGGATCAAGTTGATAAACAAAATAGACAAACTTTGTCAGAAATGATCTTTTGTAGATATGCATATGCTCTGCGGCCCTAGCTAAACTCACAGGTAATGGATCATGTAGACAGATATCAATAGTAGCAAAAAGGTGATTGTGGAATAATATTTACATGAGCTAAAGCCAGCCCATAAATTCTGAATTCCGGCAAAAAGTAGCGACAACTTGTAGAACTCTTCTTTTACAGAAAGATGGCAGGGAGGTTACTCCATGTATCTAAGCACCAGGAAGAATATGAACTACAACCTATTGTTCAGTCAACAGATCATACTGATACACAAAGATGTAGAAGCACACATCCAAGAATCCTCTACAAGTAACACTAAGTTGCCTATGTCTTCCTAGCTTCGCCTCATTTGCTGTGGGTTTGCTCTTGGATCCAACCTTCTCAATCTCATATTGCGAGCAATAGCAGCTTGCTTCTGGCGATGGCTGTAGCTTTTCCTTTTGCTGCACAGACAAATGAAAACTTGAACTTTAAAAGAAAAGTAGGGGCATGAAGTGCAAGCTTCCAATCTTCCATCTTAGCAGGAATCAATTTAAGGCATCATGCCAGATACTTGCAAGAAAAGAGGCAAAACTCAAATGGTTTTGCACCTTTTATTGTCCCATTCATCTTTCAAAAGTATTAAACATACTTTTCCAAACAGGACTACAAGAATTATTTATGCAGATAATTTACTATCCCGGCCTAAAGAATATGAAAGAGAAAAGGAGATATGAAGGACCTGATAAAAATAAGGCCCGCCGTGAGAACCATTCCTCCAATTGCCCATGAAACTCTTTCACCAACAGGCATGTCTCTTGCCCATCTCTGGAAATCTCGAACATCCCAAGAAGTCACACCGTTTAATGTTGGACGGTCTTTCGAAGAAGTCCAAGAATCGGAGATAGAATCCAAACTTGCTTTCCCACCATAGCAGAAATTGTCATCAACTAAACCAGAGCTAGTCCCAGAAACTTGCACAGAGAAACCAGCAAGACGACATAACTCTGTGCCATTAGAAACCCATTTATGTGCTTTGCCACAAAGGATGTCACCTAAACCACAAGGAGATAAGGCCTGACAAAGCAGTAAGGAAAATATTTCAGAACCAAACTATGAAATCATAACAAAAAAAAGATCACAAGGTGTTAAGGCTAAAAGTCTCCTAGGTATTGAGGATTATTCAAGAAGAAAAGGAAAATTCCACAGAACTAATAGCTATTCAGAATAGATAGAACAGACATAGGCAAGAACATGATTGTTTATTGTATGATCTGACCATGAAAATACCAAGCTTAATCTAGCAACAGCACTTGCATTTGTGTGACAGTACATGATTGAGGTATCAGTACCCACTACCCAGATTGTATCATTGATCTCTAATCAGAGGATCTTTACCTGTGTTTTCATATCGATGGAGAAGTACGATTCTGAACAAGCTTTGAAGACCATATCGCAGAATGATGCACATATAGCAGGAGGTCCGGGCCTGACACCCACTCTTGGATCGCATATTGAGCACTCAAGCAATTCCCACAAATGAATACATTCTTGACTGCCTTCACCAGTTAATGCAAGGTTCCTCACAGAGATCAGAGCAGGAAATGTCAGTGTCACATCACAACATGTATTCTGACGGAATATCCTACACAGTGCT
Organism: Panicum virgatum; assembly: GCF_016808335.1. Taxonomy (NCBI): domain Eukaryota; kingdom Viridiplantae; phylum Streptophyta; class Magnoliopsida; order Poales; family Poaceae; genus Panicum; species Panicum virgatum. The sequence goes on from NC_053145.1 coordinate 48,225,598, forward strand.
AGATCTCTGCGCCCCTTCGGCGCCCTTCCAGGAGGCTTGCCTTCAGATGAAAAGGCAGGGAATCGCCCACCAGGTGAAACACATACACCTTTTGGTTGTCCTGAGGAAAGAAACAGACAACAGAAAGTATGTGGTATACATAATTTGAGTATCGCTCCATAGTATTCATATCTAAGGAATATTCATTCAATATGCAACCACGGTACTCATATATAACTAAGAGAATCAAAGGTACTGCTTGGTAGACTGTAGCATCCGAATTGCTCATTGGTGTTACAACCGGCAGTAGTATCATGAAACTGAACTATATGGCAGTATGGTAAAGTTTGTATCAGTCCAACTTTAACCTGATACATAACGCAGCATGTAACAGCACAGTTTTAGCTTGATATATGATCATAACTCATAACCCTTTCGGCAGTATCAATTAAGAAACTTCGCAAAATACAGACAGTAACTCCAGAGTAAGGCCTAGAGCGCACACGCGAAGCCATTACAAGATTGCCGTCCCTCCTTTGCTAGTTTTTATTAACTAAATCTACTGTCTACACTGCCTACACAATTCGAGCGACCCAGTACACACCAGCAAGGATCCATTCAAAGGCAACAAGAATCCCTAGCACCATGCACGGAAACTTATCGAAAGACTTCCCTCCGCAGCTTAAAAGCAGACAAACTAAATAGACAAAAACTATCAAATGAGATCTCGCGTACTCGCAGGCGAGGCGACTTGTCGTACCAGCTGACGCGACCGGCGAGAAGAAGAGCAGCGCCAAGAGGATGGCAAAACTGGCCGCCGGTGGCGGCCGCGTTGAATACCTCATCGGAAGCCGCCTGCCCGCCCCCGCCGGCGGGGCACTTGCGGCAGGGGGAGGTCGGCAAGGCGGAGGTGAACAGGCCCGGTCGGCGAATCGATGCGCTCCCCGGGGTGACTCTGGACCAGACAAATCAACAGCCAACAGGGCTCCTCGCTCAGAAATGGGCCGGACGCGACGCGGAGCCCAACAACAGAACACGGCCCGGTTTCGCTTCCGCAACTCCAGCTTGCCGTCCGACCTCTCGCCCGCGGCCGCGGCGTTTGCTGGAGAGGCAAAGCATTAGTCCCACATCGCCAAAGGAGGGGCACGGCACCGGAGCAACTCATACCTTTCTCGGCCTTTTGGCTAAAATCAAGTGTAGTACCTGTTTTTATTAGTTTAATATCTGATATGTGGGTCATGTATCTATTTTAACATTAAATTTATTTTTTGTGGGGAGGGGTCACCAAGCCACTGGACTCCTCCAGCGTCGCCCTGCCGTTGCACTGCTGGCAGGGCCTGGCGCACCCCAACCAAAGCAAAGTAAATTTGTTTAAGGTAGCTTTGTGCTTAAGCCTTGTCCTGGGTGCACGTAGAAATTGCGATCCGCTCTGGGCCTTGAGTAACTTTCTGTTGTGAAGCCTTTGGGCCTGTTGGAAGGGTTTCCTTTTTTCTGTTATTCCAAAATCATTTTAAGTTTAGCTGCAGGACAGTTAAGCTACCGAGTGCTTTTTTTTTAGGGCAGCTACCGAGTGCTTTGAGCAATCGGCTTGTCGCAGCAAAAGACAGCGCATAATCCTTATTTATTTTTTATAGACGGATAGGCTACTCGAAAGGTATCTCGTACAATAACAACACTCCAACATTGAACTAGTATTTTACACAAGGAAATAATACAGAAGTCGAATCCAAGAAGAAAGAAAGAACAAAAAAATTGGCATGTACCTCCGGTAAGTGGCCCACCTTTTGACTGCAGTTAGTTTTCGTGCGTAGGCTAATCTCTCTATCAGAGCCAGATGGGGGAGGGACGGGACACAAGACTACAAGCGCTAATTACTCGCTCGACTCGATCCTGATCCACTTCATGAGGTGGGGCCTAAGGAGGCGGCGGGTCCTACTCCAAGTCATTTTTCTAAAAGATCCTACTCCAAGTCATGGCCAACTTATCCGGTACGTCCAGCGAGATGCCACGTACTGGTCGTGTAGCTGTAGTGCTAGCATCTTCCTGTACCTGGACTGGGACTCCTCTTTTGGTGAGATATTTTTTTCCCCTTCATGGAAGGGGAGATCACCTGGCCCATATAAAGGAGGAGGGGAAAGGGGTGTGTGGGGTGCGTCCAAGCAGCTGATGGGAATTTCTTTTCAAAAAAGCAGCTGATGGGAAGTACTACGTGGGTTCCGATTGGAGAGTGAGCTTGCCCATATGATCATAACACGTCTGCCACCTCACCCTGCATTAGGTGAGACAGTTGATTTCTGCTGATCCCTTCAGTTTCAAGGGAGACCACTTGTAGTAATGTACGTTGCGCATTGCTTTACAATATAGTATCACCCATCCAACCTGGACAAGCTTTAAAACATACTACCATGATTCAGTACTAATCATATTTAGGACCTATTTGGTTACGTTTATTATAAGCCTACTTATAATAAGTTCAAATAGGTGTTTAATTGTATGGCTTATAATAACTCTTTGCGGTAGGTAATGATTTCTATACCCCTCAGTAGTATCCTTAAAGAGTTGAATGGATTGGGCCGTGAAGAGGTGTTGAGATTGTAAAGTGCTCTTTTCCTGGTGGGATCCATACAAAAAAGGGTTATTTAGATAGGCGCCATTACAATTCTGCCGATTTGGAGATCTACCATTGGAATTCAACTAATAGCATTGGCACCATTACAATTCGATACTTATTTGAGATATGCCATGCTCCACACCAGCAGCGACGTCAGGCCCACCTGCAGGTGTATTCGAACCCGTATTGCCCAAGCTGCCCCTAATACAAGTGGATAAGATGTTCTCAGCCTATACCCACCTGCCATCGAGTCCCCCATCCCCACTCTCCCTTCAACTCCGACCCAATCCCTAACCCTAGACGCGGCGATTGGAGACGGCGACGGCGGGCGAATCCATTCTTCTCCAGCGATGGAGAGCGAGGCGGACTGAAGACAAGGAAGGCGGGAAGCATGGACGATGGAGCAATGAGGTACTAGTACTGAGCCTGTGTGTAGATGACTCGTGGTGGGATTAGAATGGATTTATGCTGACTTGCGGTAGGATTAGAAGGGATTTGCTCGAATGTAGTAGGATTGCATTGAGTGTCGTTTGACTTGATTTTTCCTCATCCTTGCTTGCTGGTAGAGTTGACTTGGGTTTTTCTCTTGTTCGGTTGCTGCTAGGGTTGACGTGTTTTCTTTAGAGATTAAAGTTGAAGGTGTTGTCACCTCTACCAGTGATGGTGGTAGAACCTACAGTGAAGGCAAGGTTATGAAGTGGATGTCTAGAGAAAAATCCCAACAAAAAGAAAGTAAGATGTAAGAGGTGCAAAGGGTATGGACACTTTGAAAAGACCTGCAAGCTGGCAGAACCAGAAGAAGATGAAGCTGTAGAAACTGAAATTGAACCCCAAAATAAGAGGTAATATTGCTTGAGCTTGTTAGGTTCCTTAATAATTCTTGCCAAAGTTTTGTTTTCATGATTACATATATATTTGTGCATTCCAGGATGCGACAAGAAGATGAGGGCACTAGTGAAGCACCTCAACAGAAAAAGAAAAAGAAGGCACCGGCCAAGAAGGCACCAGCCAAGAAGAAGGGTACACCCAAGAAGAAAAAGATACCAACTAAGAAAAAACAGAAAAAAAATTTAACTGCTCCACCACCTAGAGTTGTTAGGAGCCTGTTGGATTGTCTTAATCAAGGCATCAACAACTGAAGCACCTCAAGTCAACAACTTCGTTTATTTTGTTAAGTTTGTGAACATATCTGTTATCTTATCCACTGAACTTGTAAGGCTTATATGTGGCCACTTTGTGAACCTTTATGACAAATGAACCTATTAGGCACTTCTATGGCCTCTGTGATGTTATCTGAACCTGTAAGGTGCTCCTGTGCCTGTGTTGTGTGAACTATGTGAATCTATGAATTTGACTCTGTGAACCTGATGTCGAAATTTATGAATTTGAACTATCAATATGTTCACATTTGCATGCCACATCACATTTCATTTCATAATTTGTTTAGAAGTTCAAGCCATCCAGTACAAACATATACATCACCACATTGCATTCACTTTCAGAATAATGTCACTAAGATGCCAAACAAAAGGCCTGCGAGGTCATATTTTGCTTCTCCCCCTGAGCTTGCGCCTGTGTTTCAGTGCACCTGTGACTCTGCAGCTTTTGATTGACGCTGGGGCTTGCAACACTAGCTGGTTCTTGCCCGCCGCTGCTGCTTCTTGCTAGCCGGCCGCAAGGGGCCACGCCCCCGATGAGCTCGCGAGCTTGCCGATGGCTCCATGCAATGGCGACGACGACGGCTTCCAAGTGCCGACACCGGCACCAGCGGCAGCAAGAGTGTCGATGTGCGTGCCCTGTTCGCCTCGCCGAGGCTGTCGCCGGCCGTGGCGGCACAACGGCCTACACGGCCTCGCGGACGCGCTGAGCTGCAGCGACCAGGAACCGAACTGGATCGTCCTCGCCGCGACGTCGCCGTCCCTGCTGGTCAGGTCATGCTCCCTAGATCGCCGCGTCAAGAACAAGAGCTCGTTGATGCCCCTCCGCGCCTGAACTAGCCCCTGCGCTCGAACTGCTCCCCACCATGACGAATCGCTGGGTCAATCGTCGGCAACGAACTGGGAAGAGGAATCGCCGGCGACTAGTTGAGAAGAGGAAGATAATGAGAGGGGCGACTGGGTCGACGAGATAGAGGAGAAAGAGCGTGAGGGGACCAGCACATCTTATGTACTTGTATCAGGGGCAGCTTGGGCAATACGGGTTCGAATACACCTGCAGGTGGACCTAGAGATGGCAGCGGATCGGGTTCGGTGCGGGTATCCGCGGGTTTCGGGTTTTCGGGTTTCGGGTTTGGTGTTGGTTTTTCGCCCACGGTTTTCAGGTTCGGTTTCGGGTTCGGTTTCGGGTTTTGGTTTCCACCCGTGGATATCCGAAATAAATTATTTAGAATTAAAACTCATGTTTTATAATATATTAATGATAATTTGTTTACTTAGACTATTAAATTTATTGAAAGTTGAGTCATGAAAATATTTATTATTTGTTGCATCTTGTTTATTCATGTGAATATGTGTATATTTATCTGCGGGTTTCGGGTATCCATTCGGGTTTCGGGTATCCATTCGGGTTTCGGGTATCCGCGGGTTTGGTTTTGGTGATGGATTTCCACCCGAATCGGTTTCGGGTTCGGGTTCGGGTTTCGATTTCGGGTTTCGGTTTTGGGTGCACGGAGACTCCACCCGATCCGAACCCGACCCGTTGCCATCCTTAGGTGGACCTGACGTCGCTGCTGGTGTAAAAGCATGGCATATCTCAAATAAGTATCGAATTGTAATGGTGCCAATGCTATTAGTTGAATTCCAATGGTAGATCTCCAAATCGACAGAATTGTAATGGCACCTCTCTAAATAACCCTAGAAAATAACCCTTATAAGCACCACTTAAAGGGGCTTATGGGCTTATGGAAAGGTTTATAATAAATCTCACATTTAAGTCTATTAGTCTAGATGTTTGGATGGAATGAGACTTATTTGAAACTTATTATTAGGTGGAGTTTATTACAAAGCTTTAAGTAACCAAACACACATGTGAAGCATTGTTACTCTTTCCCGTTATAATAAACCCATTTACTCTAGAGCTGCTAGACTTTTCCGCTGACTATGTATGGGCAGAACATCGAGATCACGCACGTCCCTCCTTTTCCTCCGGAAGGTCAGGTCTGAAGGTTGACTTGATGACCAAAGTTAAACAAGGGCACATTTCATTCAATAAGCACAAAGCAAAAGGGAATAAGCACAAACATATGGATAAGCTTAACAACTGATCAAAGTGCCCCGCATCTAGATAACTAGGTGATACCCCGCGCGTTGCTGCGGGATTTCTTAAATAAAATTTTAACATAAAATTTGAAAGTAGAAAAGTTAAGATGACTGCATAGCAACATTCACAAAAAAATCGATGAAAAACATAAACGGCCCTAGTGGATGTTGATATAATGGGTTCCTATATGATGCGGATAACTTGCATGCTAAGAGAAATAGAGTTAATGACTTTAGTGGGTGTCAACTATATAGGCTATATAGATTATATGAATTTTACTTGCATGTTTTTTTCAGTATTGGGTAGGAATCGATAAACTAACAGAGTAACATCAATAGAATATTTGATCACATTATAAAAGAATAGGTGCTCAAAGAAATAGAGTATGTATATGAGTCTTTACGTTAATAGATTAAAGATTAAAAGTATTGCAAAAATAGAGTATGTACATGACTTTACATTAATAGATTAAAGATTAAAAGTATTGCACATAGTAGAGGTCATATGGATATTTTCTTGTTTATTGAACCTCCTAAAAACCGATAAGCTAAAAGAAGAAACACCAATAGAATATTTGATCACATTATAGAAGAATAGGTGATGAAAAAATAGCGTATGTGTATGATTTTACTTTAGTTAATTAAAGATTAAAAGTATTGCATATTGTAGAGATGACATGAATATTTTTTGTAATTAATAAGATAGTTGAAAGTTAGTGGGACACTTAGTGGAGAATGAGGTGGACACCTTGCATGAAGAGAGAAATAGTTAGTGGATGCTATCTATATAGGATATATAGATGCTGAGTGCACAACCAGCTAATCGCGGTGGAGCTCCATGCCTACACACCAAAAAATCGTTTGGTCCAAATGGCAAAGCATTTGCATATACACATCCGTCCACTCCCGTCGTCCCATGAATCCCGTCCATGTATAGGTTCCCTACATGCATCGATCATCCGCGCATGGGCCATGGAGGCAGATCGACACGGGGCACCGAGCACGAGCAGCAGCTAGCGGCCGGAGGCTGCGCCTGCGCGGCCTGCGGAGCTGCCCCGCGCCGAGGCAGCTGCGCGCCCGCTCCCCTCCCTCCACGTTCCGGGCGACAAGGACTCCGTTGTCGCTTGCGGCGTACGGGTCCACTGCGCCCGCATGTGCTGTGGCAGGCTCTGTCGCTGCTTGGTTCATTGGTTCTGCGACGGCACGGGCCAGCCACCACGCATTCACGACTGATCGGCCACCCACCTGTTGCTATAGATGTCCATCCACCGTGCAGCCCGTTAGCCCGCCTGAAGCATGGCCAATTTAGTCCGGCCCAAACACGGCTCGGCTTGGTCCAAAACGTGCCCGGGCTGGCCCAGCCCGCTCCTCGTGCCCGGGCTTGGGCCGTCACCCCAGCCCGTGGGCTGGCACGGCCCGGTAGTGGCCCGCTAACTCCAAATATGCGCAGCCCAGGGACCACGGTCAGCCCAGCCAGCCCAGGGACCACGGTCCGGCGCCAAACCCTAACAACTGAGCGCCCCCAACCCCCGGCCTCCTCCCCCCCCCCCCCCGCGCAGCCAGCTCAGCGCAGGCGCAGCGCCCCTTCCCCTCGCGCAGCCGGCGCAAGCACTGAGGCACAGCCCCACCCCCGCCCCCTCCCTCCTGCGCAGTCGGCGTAGGGCCGCAGGCGCAGCACCCCGCAGCCAGCGCAGATGCAGGCGTGCAGCGCCCCGCCGCCGGCCAGCCTCCTCTACAGATCCGGCACAGTCGTGTCCCAAAGCTCCTGCCTCCTCTACAGATCCGTGCGGCGAACGGCTCCACCAAGCTCGGCCGGCGTGGCCGGTGGACGTGGCGGCGGGCATGGATGTGCAGGCCCCGTGACCCCATCCTCGGCTCCGCGGCGCCGATCGTCACCTCCTCGTCTCCGACCCGCCGGCCGCCGCCGCCTCCTCGTCTCCGACGGTCCGACCTGCCGGCCACCGCCTCTACTGCCGGCCTCCCCCTAGTCCCCTTCCCCTCCATCTCCGGTGGGCTTCGGGCGGCCCGACCTCTGTTGTTGGGCCGGGCTATGTCGGGCTGGCCCGGCATGAAATCGGCCCGTGGGCTCCTGCCTGGGCCGTCGGTGCCGCCCGTGGGCTGACCAGGCACGGCCCGCTAAGTTGTAGGGCTGGGCTAGGCACGGCCCGGAGTTCGCCGGGCCCGGGCGGCCCGAATGGACATCTATACCTGTTGCTGTTGGCTTGTATGGTTTTTTTTTGAACGGACAACACTCGACGAGTGCGTTTCTATTAATATAGCAGAAAAAAAATACAAGGTTATGTCCCCGGGAGGCTATAACCAGGCAAAAAAAAAACACAAAAACAAAACCGGCGAGTTGGATTGGGGCATCAACACACGCCGAACTCAAACTACTCAACAACTCAGACCGGTCGGATTGGGGCATCGACACAGTCACACAACTCAACTCCAAAGCCAACACTGCCCGGTTTGGAATTAGCCCACGCGATGAAAATAACAGAACCAAAGCCCGCGGCACACACCGAACCATCCACACTCATGTAGTCACCGAGAATCCAGACGTGACCCGCGTCGACAGGGAACCGAAAGATGCAGACCACACCGCACCGGGAGGACCACCGCCATCCGGGGTCCACCGCCACCGTGGCGCTGCAACACCACTCACCACCTGACGGAGTGAAACCACCGAAACCGGACCTCTCGAAGGCTGCCACACAGTCGCCACCACAAAAACACAACGCGCGGGGCCTCGCCACTTCCGCCGTTGGACCTCACTCATGTCGCCTCGAAGAAACACCACGCGCGGGGGCCTCGCCACGCCCGCCACAGTACTCCACTCCACAGTTTCGTCTCCTTTATCGCCGTCGAGATGGTGAGCAAGGTTGCGCCACGTCCCCAAATCTCCATCAAAGCTGAGCCACCGCCGCAGACCGGCCTCGCCTACTTGCTTCGCCCACGCGCATGACCTCCGCAGTCAAGCCAACAAGCCGAAGAAGTCGCTTGTGCCATCTTTTGACGATGTACTGCACCGGAAAGCCCAGCCAAGCTGAGCAGACCGCCACGGTCCGCTACGAGCCAAGTCGTCCCATGATGCCGATGCCGCAAGCGCCGTCCTTCGACGCAGTCCCCCGCCGCACTGACGATAGCCAAGCAACACCAGCCGCCGTGGTCCGCTGCAAGCAGCCACAACCGACAAACATGCGACATCCTCCGACCACCACCAAAGCCGCGAACGCCACCACGAGAGCTTAGCAACACCCGTTCAGCTTGCCACGCGGCGGAATAGCCAACACCATCTGCTGCTGCCCATGACCAATGGGTCAGGAATTCCTCAAGCCTAGCTGGGCCTCGAAAGACGACGCCTCCAAGGAGGTCACGACGCCAAGGGCGTCGCCGTCGCTCGTCCAGGAACTGGACCGAGTTTTCACCCCGAGAGCCCCGTGTAACAAGGTTGTAGCTCCACGATGATGCCCTCAATAGGGAAACGACACCCTAGGGCGCCATCATCATCTCTGCCAACAAGAATGCCGGCAAGGGCTTTCGCCCGGAGCTTCCAAACCCTCGCTACCCGATGATGGCTTGGCACTCCCGGACCACTGACATGATAGCCCATCCGGGGCGGCTCTGCCGCCGCGCCTCCCCACACCATGCCACTGACCTCCACCTCCGCTGCGCTCATTGCCTAGATCTCCTCATACGAGGCCACCACTGCACTGCGGTCAACTCTGCACGCACGCCGCCACCACAACAACGCTCAAGCTGCTCCACAGGGGGTGCAGACCCCACCGTGGCCCGCGCACTGGCCAGCACAGGGCGCCACGCCTGTGTCGAGGCCGCCGTCGCGCCTGCCGGCACTCGCGCCGAGGCCAGCAAGCTCCACGCAGCCACATGTCATCGTCGCCGGCACATTGTCGCGGGGGTGGCCATCCACAGCTGCAGCTCCACGCCGGCTTCACCTCCCCGGGGCGTCGCCCCCAGGTCTCCTGCATAGGCCACGGCCGCCGCGCGCGCCACCACCTCGCGCCCCTAACGCACCGAGCACAGGCAACGCCGAGGGATGGCCACCGCAGCGTCGCCCGTCAGATCCAGCAGCTAGGAAGCCGGATCGACCCACGGCAGGGCCGGATCCGCGCCGTCGTCGCCCCGATGCGCCACCCGGCCATGGCCACCAAACGCCGTCCCGCACCGGCGTAGGGGCCCCCACCGGCCACCTTGCCCCGCCGTTGCCTTCCTCACCGGCCGCCGGGCTTCCGGAGGCCCGCTCAGGCGACGGCGAGGGAGGGAAGAGGAGGTTGCTAGGTCTGTAGGCGACGGCGCGTGGGAGCCCCCACGGTCGCCTTGCGGGAACGAGGGGGGGTGATGAAGGCCTTATGTGACACTCCTTGTATGGTTTTGGATCAAGAGTTTGAGACTGCTTTGCATTGCAGCCATGCGAAGGAAGTTTGGCAATTGGTATTCAATTGGGCACACCTGGATCCACCTTCTCTCCTTGCTGATTGCGATGATATTCACATCTGGTGGGCTTCGGTTCTTCAGCAATATAACTTCAAGAAGCAGAGGTCAGTGGTAGCCATCTTAATGGTGTCGGCATAAAAATATCTAGAATGAGAGGAATCGACGGAAGCAATAAGTTCTAGCAACCCGTTCAGGTGTTTGGCATGATCAAAGCAGAGCAACCACTTCATGTTGCGGCCTGTGAAAGGCTAGAGTTACCTAGTTCTTAATGATTTACATACTGCTATGTTGTCGTCGGAGTGAGTATAGTCTCTTTTATGTAATATCACCGCTGTAAGAGCTGGCTTGCTTCGTTTCTTCTTATATAAATGAGCAGTGCTCCTGCCATATTTTCAGAAAACAAAAAAAAATGGTTTTGGATCCACCTTTAGCTGATTGTCGTACTAGCAACGCGGTACAGTGGTACTGCACTGCAAATGTGGTGAGTGCTCCCGCGACTTTTGAAGCAAGGTGCATTGCACTTTGCTATCTCCAACCTTGCGTGAAAGTAGAGAGGTTTTCATTTATATTATCACTCATTTAAGGAGCACTATTCATCTATACCATTAATAACGTTTGGTCCTAGTAGTTATCAGTGCACATGCTGATGCCTGATGGTATAGATTAAAAATTCAAAAGCAGATGATATAGATAGATGAGAAGTGCAACTAAAATGTTCATACTGATACGAATATTCTTTATAACGGATATGTGTAAGTTTAACCATGAGTAGAAGTTGGATGCTTCTTTATCATCTCACAACTCGACCTCTTCTTTTCCTTCTCCGTTAAGAACTTCATTGACCCGTCTTATTTGTATCGAAAAACAGATAGGAGTGTTTGTGATTTAAAAATTTCTTATGAAGATTGCACTCTCTCTGTGTGATCTGGCATCGATCTTAATACATTTTGATTAATATTAATATATGGGACATTGGGGCTGGACAAGGAGCACATAACGGACTACGGAGTCGGGTGGGCGTAGGAGCCAGGAGAGAGTGGACGCGGTTTGCCGCTGCAAAAGCTAGTGGCCTCCAGCAGAGCAGGCTGAAAGCGAAGCAGCGCACGGGTACGTCAACCTCGGCGTTTGTTGCGCCGGGAGCTTACTGTTTTGACGTGGCGCTATTATCCGAGCCCCCGCGGCCCATTGGTAGGGCTGGCTGGTTCTGTTGGCACTGGGCCACCGGCACCAGATGTAGCAGCTGGACTTAACGGGTTCGTCTCCTTCTGAGACTGTGGATATGAACTTGGCCGTCAGTTGTCACAGTCACAGCAAATTGGATGGATCTGATCACAGTGAAGTGCTTCTCTTCTGTCCAGCACCAAAATGAACCAAGAGTTCAAATCAAAGGGACTTGTACGAGAGTATCCTTTGAAGGAGGGGCAATATCAGAAAAAATCATTCAGGCTTCAATTTACTCTCACGTCATATTGTACAAAAGAAGCATTGATGTGCTTGTTGCAAGCACATGTAACCACAAAAAACAGACACATAATAACGGCATACACGCACTGGATTTCATTTCTATTTCCTTTTCACATCTGTTGGCATTGTGCCCCCAACAGCTCCCTTAAAAGGATTCAACAGGCAAACAGAGAGAGTACCCAGCACGGTAATTTCATGACCCAAGCTACAAACCTACTTGTTCCATCACATAACAGTAGACATGGTATACCAAAAAACCAAATACATAACCGTTCCCTTCACATTCCAGATATGTCCAGTGGGAAGAGAAGAGTGCCATGATTATGGCCTCTTTGCCAAACTTCAGAAATAAAAAAAAACAAAAAACAATGCACAATTTCGTTCATTCCAGAAGACTAGCACTTCTTGTAGCAAAGATATTAATTATGATGTAAACAGTCCGAGCCTGTTCCTCAGCTTTTCTCACAGAAATCTTCCCGGTGACCATCATTCTTCCATTCAGTTTCATCATCTGCTTCTCCCCTGGCATCATTCTCAGCATCGCTTTCGCTAGCTGTTTCCCACTCAGAGTCATCACCCTCTTGCCCAAATGCATCGCTAGCATCTCCTTCACAATGGACACCCCCATGCTTCAGAGCTGCTTCCCTGAATAGCCAAGCAGCACGCATCTGCTTCTTCACCAATCGCTCAGCGTAATCAGGAACTTTGTTTTGCTTCAGGGATAAGTCGGGATCGTTTGACTGAGAGCACTCATTTATGAAGAGGATTGCATCCAACAAGCTCTCCTTGGCAAGACCAAGCATATCATATGCTTGAGCTCTTCTCCACAAACTCTTGGCATGCCGGTTCACAGGGCTATGAAGGCACAATGCTCGAGTAGCATCGCTTATGGCGGCCAATGGCTGCTGCAGGAGAAGATAACATTGGGCTCGATTGCTGTAAAGCACTACCCGCTCTTTCTTAGACTTCATTGGACATAGTGCAAGTGCTTCGGAGTATTTCTCTGCAGCTCCTGCAATATTCCCTGAAGAGAACAGAGAATTGCCTTCCAACTTTACAACCAATGCTGCAGCTTGCTTTATATGAAGATCCTCCTTTGGCATACTCTTTTCCAATTTCAAACTTTGCTTGGATCTCAAGAGCTCAGCAATTTCTTCTTTTGTCTGAGCATTAATTGTACTGCGTGAGTTCCCACTCTGTTGCATAAATTCTTGGAGGACTGTGACGATAGTGTCACCGAGCTTTTTATAATCACCCAGTGTCGAAATATTTGCTAAATCTATAAGTGTTGGTGCAACTTTATCTATAACCTGCACAAAAGGAGGAAAAGCTAGGTGACTTGAGCAAATAAAACTACAGCAAACAGGTAGTTGGTTAACTGCATTTGGACCGAATCAGAAAGGCATATGTGCATTTTTACCAATGCTATGTCAAGAAACCATAATGCAAAACTAATCCTGAACCATCTAATCAGAAAGAGGAATAACAATACCAAGCTGGATTTAGAAAAATGGGATAAATATCGCTATTTCCTGTTTATGGGGCACTCTGCTATTTTTATTTTTCTCTAGTAGTCTAGTTATCATTTCTAAGCTGCTCTGCTGTTCATCTTAGGCCTTAAACATAACCTATATAAATTACGTATAATGTGAGTAAGAAAATGTATTTCACAAGATCTTACCTTATGACAAGTACTTGCATCCTGCACTAGCCAGATCAGACAATCAACTGCCATGTATTGCCAGTCATCTGAAGAACGAGCAATGTTGCATAAAGCGTCAATGGTACCAGGGATGTTAGCAACATGACCTCTGCCTACCTTGCTCTGGCAGATTGTTCTTAGCAAACCAACACCAGCAGGTGAGTTTTCATTCACAAGTCCACCCCACATTCCAGGTAACTTGATAAGAAAATCAGCCTTGCAAATATCGTGGAGGAATTCAGGTTTAAATGCAAAGCAATTAATGAGTTGCAAAGACCAGCACTGCAGTTGACTTGCCCATTCCTCAGCTTTGCGGGATTCCATTTCCACACCACCCATGCCACGAGTCAGAAGATCGCAATGGTACCCAAGTCTTCGATCCACAAATTGGTAAAAGTGAGAGTACACGATCTCTAAAGAGCTCGAAGCAAGTTGAATGGCAAGTTCAAGTACTTCTCCATGATCGGCAACTGCAGGAAATGTACTAGGATATGTAGCCAAATGCCCCAAAGCTCTAACAGAAACCCTTTGCTCCACCCATGTCAGCCTACCTCTTAGGAGTTCAACTAATGGAGGTATAACACCAGCACGAACAGCACGTTCTGCAAATTCCTCCATATTCATTGTATATGATCCAATTATGTGAGCTGCATAATATGGGATGTAAATATTCTGATCATGTGCAAGCCAGCGCCTATTTTTCAATCCTTTCCATATAAGAGCTGCCATGCATTCAAATATGCCCAAGTTGATGAACTCAGGATCATTTGGGTGAGCCATTGCAGTGTTCCAGAGGCCGCTAATAGGGAGAACTTGGCCATCATCATCTTGAGAAGGAAGTTCCCTAAAGAACTTAAGCACACTTGCTCTTCGTTTACTAGGGTTTGCCTCCTTCATAACACAGAAGAAACATCCAGGATAAGGGCAATCAGATTGTATCTTGTCCATGGGAGCCAAACGATCCTATCAGCTTCTTCAATCAGAACATCAACAACTGTACTTCAAACTGCATCAGAAAAATTATGAGCAAATGTTATACAATATTCTCCAATGAGCAAGTGAAGGGCGACTGGGAAATTATCAGCGAACAACTATTACAATTTGATACTGCGTTTTCTTCCCCATAATTCTCTGATAACTTGCGAAGGTCAGATTATTGAAAACCGGCGAGTAGTACAGCCCGTTCGGATGAGCTAGATTGGCTGGCTGGCTGGGCTGATCATGCATTCCGGTCCCAGCAGGCTCCCAGCAGCTACAGCGATTCCAGCAGTGGGTAAAGTGATGCCCAGCGGGTACAGTGTTCCAGCCAGCTCCAGCCAGCAATCCAAACGGGCTGTACATTGCCAGCTCGCTTGGCAACCATTGGGAATGGGATTGGGAGCAAGACAAGCAACTTCAGGAAAAATCAAGCACGACACACTGAGGAGCAAGCAGTAAGGACTAGAGACTTTCAGTGATTCAATGGCCATGACAAACTATGGAAAAGTGAACGATCAAAGCTTGCCTAGAGCATCTATTGTATGAACACTGGTTATCTGGTTCAAGTTCTTAAACAAGAAGTATAAATTCTTAAAAACTAAAACCTTGAGTAAATGCATTTATAAAACTGAAATAAATTCTATCAATTCAATAGGTCGTATTGATTTCAGGAACATGAAAAGTGTGAAGTGAGTCGCCAAAGAAAGACATACACTGCCTGAAAAGTGAAAGCAACCAAATTTTCTACTAGAAGGCACATAACCCACTGCTTTGTGATTACAGAAACAGTTTGTAAGTTCACTAATCAGCTGTCTTGCAACTCTTTTCTAGCCTAATTTGCTTGAGTGGATGCCGGTTTTGTTTGCTGGGGATTGGGGTTGATCCCGAACTCTCTTTCGCACCAATTAGCTCAGAATGTCAGCAGTAGGAAACTTGATTGGTGGAAACCCTTACCCCCACCCCCCAGTGGCGAACCTAGGATTTGAGAGAGGGTATGCCACGATATTTTTTTTCTCCACTTGCAATTCGGTATAATCCATATACAATTCGGTAATAAAATTTAAATTTCACCAAGAAATTCAATTACCAAGAACATAAATTACATTCAAAATTTTAAATTCGACAGTTAAATCTTAAAAAAAGAAACAATATCCACATTCCTCTTCATAGTTCAATTGTTCTACAGAGTACCATATAGAATAATGTGATATACTTACTGAATCATGTACCATATAGAATAGAAATTAGAATACATATAATGTAATATACTTACTGAGCTAACATCAGGGACAGGGAGTAGGGGGCGCCATCCTCCAGGGAGCAGGGGGCGCCAACCTCTAGCCTCCAGGGACCAGCTCCAGTTCCGGCCTGCAGGAAGGGGGCAACGATGGCGAGGTCCTGCAGGAGGGGCAGCATCAGATCTGCGGAGAGCTAGAGAGGCGCCATGGCCGGATGGGGAGGACAAACCGGGGGAGGCGTCGCCGGAGAGGAAGGCGAGGGCCAGGAGGCCCCTCCCGACGGCTGGGTCGCGCGGAGGCCGGAGCAGGCGCCGGCGGAGGGCGCAGGTTGGGCGGCGTTTGGAGGGATCGAGGGAGGCGACGGGAGGGGAGTGGACGGTGGGATTTCAGCTCAAAATTTGAGCTCCCATCCGGAAAAACATTTGTACTCGTAACTAAAAAATTTAAAAATCCCCTGTTAGCTCGAAAGCTCGCAGCAGGAGATTCGAAAAAAATCTAGGCCGTAATTTGAAACTCAACAACGAATCTGAACCCCCGCAAACCGAAATGCCACCTTACCAGCGCATTCCGATGTGGCGGGCCACCGTCGCACGGAAATGGCGGCGGTCTCCTCCGCCGCCGGTAGCTCGCGCGGCCCCCCGCACGACGCGGCGCCCCCGGGGCAGCGAGGCGGCCGAGGTACGGTCCGGAGAGAGGGAGAGCGGCGGGCCGCGGGACCGGGCAGCCCGGCGGATCTCCTCCACGAGACCTAGACCACGACGGCGGCGGCGGCGAGGAGCGAGGGCGTGCGTGCGTGCGGTGGTGAGGGGGGACGGAATGGGGAGGTGGCGGGGGGCGGCGTGGGCCTTTGAGCCAGGCGGCAGCCAGCGTGACGGGCCGTGCGGGGGTGCGGGTGGGAGTCAGGCTCGATGTGATTGATGTAGCGGGCGGTCCCGCGGAGGGGCTCCCAGCTCCCCATCCCGCGCGTGCGTGCGCCCGCCGACGCCTGCGATCGGGTCGGGTCACGCCTGCGATCGGGTCGGGTCACGCCCGCAGGCCACCCCTGCCCGTCCGGCCATGTGACGTGCCAGCTCCGTGCACCGTGCTACGCGCGCGACGGGCACCCACCCACCGGAGCGGGGCGCGTCCCTCGCTAGTCGCTCGCGGTCCCCCAGCCTCCCCGCTCCCGTGCGTCGTTGCGGCGTTGGGGTCCCGGACTCCCGGCCGGCGCCGAGCAGAGCCGCCGACAGGGGCTGCGCCTGTGCGCACCGACGGGAAGCCGTACCGGCGGTGTGGCAGCGGCGGCAGGGTCCATCCATGACCCACGAGCAGGGTTTTATTTCCCAACCGGAAACCGGTTACCGCCGCCCTCCGGTACCGGTTTACCGGACCGGTTAGGCCGGTAACCGGTGGAAACCGGTTGAATTCAAATCCAAATTCAAATAAATTCAAATTTTCCCGTGCAACCGGTTCCGACCGGTTTACCGGCTGGTTTGACCGGTTTACCGGCCGGTTTTACCGGTTTACCGGTCGGTTTGACCGGTTTGAAATTCAAACGCTCCCGTGCAACCGGTTTACCGGCCGGTTTTACCGGTTTACCGACCGGTTTGACCGGTTTACCGGCCGGTTTGACCGGTTTGATCGGTGGGCCTTCATGGGCCGGCCCATTTTTTTTTCTTTTTCTTTTTTGATTTAACTTTAAATTCTCACAAACTATACTAAATGAATGAATTTTTGAGAAAATTTGACACCATTAGATTTATCACACCTTGAAGTATTTTAGGAATTTTTTGGGAATTTTTCATTTTTTGAATTCAAATTTAAAATTTGAATTTTGACCGGTTGAGTACCGGCCGGAACCGGAACCGGACCGGACCGGTTTGACCAGTAACCGGTCAAACCGGACCGGACCGGTTTGACCGGTAACCGGTCAAACCGGACCGGTTCCCACCGGTTAGGTTAACCTTGCCCACGAGGTCCCCATCCTGTCAAACCAAATCATTGCGGCCGCAACGGCCAGCAAGGCCCCCCCGCGGCGGGCGGAGCACATGCACGCGCAAATTATTCGCGCGACACTCGGGCCCTTTTGGTTGCGCGGTGTAAAATTTTTGAAAATGCATCTTTCTATATTTGAAGTACTAAACATAGACTAATCACCAAAATAATTACATAATTCGTCTGTAAATCGCGAGACGAATCTAATGAGCCTAATTAATCCATCATTAGAGGTTGTTTACTGTAGCATTACTGTAGCAATTTAGCATCTAATTACAGCCTAATTAGGTTCATTAGATTCATCTCGCGATTTACAGGCAGCAGTCGCAATGCATTTTTTATTTCGTCTAGATTTAAGTCTCCATGCAGGTGCCGGAAAAAAAAATTGGAATTTGGAATTTTGTATCTAAACACGGGCTCGGTCCTTGGTTAGGCGCGCTAAAATTCTATCGCTTATTTTTCAGTCTCGGCATGAAAAATCAAATGAAGTTTATTTATAAAATCTTTTTAGGGATGGGTGTAATTTTTCGCGACGAATCTAATAACGGTAATTAATCGATGATTAGCTACGGTGATGCTACAGTAACCATCCTCTAATCGCGCGGTGAAAACCTCATTAGATTCTTCAGAGTCACTAGTGCGGGAGTTCTAAAGTTGGTTTTGTAAACTGACTTTATTTGATACTATAATTAGCAGTTAAATTGTCACTATTCACTAACACGCTGCAAAACAAACGAGGCCTCGCCAACGGACGGTAACGAAGAGGACGATTTCATGCACGGAGCCGGAGAGCGAGCACGGGCACGAGCAGGCAGCCCCAGCTTGGCGCTAATCTGGTTTGAATTCCCGTCTCCGCACCGGCTCGTGCGTGCGAGCGAATGGCGACAAGGCGGGCAGGTTGGCCGCTGCGACTTTTGCTGCCGGTGCTGTCGTGCTGACATGTTTTCCGCACGACAACGGAGGGGTAAAACCGGCATGGGAAGGCGTAAACAAAGTGCGAGGGGGTGCGGCTTGGTCTCGCGCTTTCGCGTCCGCCGCCATGTTTAAACAGTTAGCCGCGGTGCTTGCATCGATTACCTGACAAAGTTTATAAATTCGTGGTGCAGGCTGCAGCGGCAGGGGAGCACAGTGCACAGCAAATGGTTTGTCGACCGGGCCATGGCGGCACGGCCGTCCACCGGCGACCCATTTGGAGCATTAGCACTGCACGGTGCACACTCCCTCCAGTACACAGAGGCGAAGCAATCAACAACCATGATTCGTGCAGGATGAGAGTTGTGCAGTTGTGCCTGAGCAAATTTCTGTCTATTTAGGGCCGTTTAGTTCCCAAAAATTTTGGGACCGTTTGACCACTAATTATGAGTATTAAATATAGATTAATTATAAAATTAATTACACAGATGGACAGAAAATCGCGAGGCGAATCTATTAAGCCTAATTAATCTGTCATCAGAGGTTGGTTACTGTAACACAACATTGTCTAATCATTGCATAATTAGGTTCATTAGATTCGTCTCGCGATTTCACCCTGGGGTTATGGAATGAGTTTTGTCAGTTATTCATATTTAATACTTCAAATTAGTGGTCAAATGTTACAAGTTCTGTAGCACGTGAAAATTTTTGGGAACTAAATGAGCTCTTTTTTATCACGTAATCCAGTATCAGTACCAGTGAATACTGGCCGTTGGACCATGCCAAAGGCCCAAGGCGCACCCACCTAGCAGCACAGAGTAGCTGGGAATACCGAGCGTGACACACGGGAAAGCTACCACCGGTTTAAACTGTTACTGCAGCATCCTAACGGTACAACAATCAAATGGGGGCTTCAGACATTTTTTTTTTAAATAAACCAGACGTGCTTTGCCGGCTACGGAGCTCATAGCTTCGAGATCAGCTCGGTGTGGATGTCCTTCGGCGACTCGGCTTCCTTCGCGTCCATGTCAGGTCCAGGAGGAACGTCAACAGCCGGCGAGCAGTTGAAGAATCCATGGGGCTGGACAAACAAAAATGTTACCTGAGGCAATCTAGGACTAGTAGACAAGAAGGTGGCCTATTTTCTTCAGAAAATAACAGGATCGTCTGCAAAAATGTTAATTCAGTTGAGGAGGGTACCATTAGCATGAAGCCGATCCGCTCCACTGGCATGACGGGCCAGTCTTCCAGCCTTGGGATGTGGGTGAGCCCGAAAACGTACCTGCAGTTGCAGGGTGTAGTTTGGGGTTCAGAAGCAGAACAAACACTCGGGTGAATGCCAATCAACATGACAAGATAACAAATAACATGCCAGAGAACAATGTTGGTCTCCTCCAGGGACCGATCCTTCTTCACCCACGTAGCTAAGCCCTCGTCAATGCGTGGGTTCTGATTGGGGAATTCACCTCCAGGGAACATCTCATCGTTTTTGGATGAGGTGACCCAAAGGTTATGCTTTAAGAACCCAGCTCTCCTCAAGAATTTGGCCTCAGGTAGGGCCAGTGGCAAACAATTGGAACCAGGTATAAGCTTGTAACCTGTGGGTTGTCCAGTACGGTTTACATTTCTTGTGTTCCTTACCTGATTAACCCATGATAAAGAACAAAAGTCAAGTGTCACCAGAATTTGAAATTCACATCCACGTACTATGATTTAAAAAATTAGAGAGGAAGGGAGAAAACATCTAGCGTGCATTCTTACAATCCAATGGCGCATAGATGAAGGATCACAATCACGCATTGCCTGTAGCTCAGACTTCAAAAGCTTCTCTTCAGCATAAAAGGCATTGCTGTGCACATTTTTTGGGCCTGCATCTTCAACTTTAACGTTCACCTCAACCACCTGCAATGGAAGAGGAGAATTGTATGATAGAATCAGTAGTTGGCAAACTGATGAAAGGTGGGTGTGTGTGTGTGTGTGAACTTCAATTAAGCTTTATGCAGCCAAGTTCATCTATAAAATAGTGGGCTGCTAAGGTGCCGATGAAATAATGTGATAATAAACAAAAAATTAAAAAGGGGGGGGGGGGGGGGCGGTTGCGTGGTCCATTATCATGGAGTAAATGATGGGGTAATGGAGATTTGAGGATTTCGAAATGGATCTTTTGATCATCACATGATTAAATATCAGAGAAAGCTGACAACCCTACCTGATTATAAGGTTCATTGGGTTTGCAATCAACTGCCATGTCCATACGGGCAACAAAGAAATGCTGATGA
This sequence comes from Panicum virgatum, assembly GCF_016808335.1. Classification (NCBI taxonomy): domain Eukaryota; kingdom Viridiplantae; phylum Streptophyta; class Magnoliopsida; order Poales; family Poaceae; genus Panicum; species Panicum virgatum. The sequence goes on from NC_053145.1 coordinate 48,246,447, forward strand.
ACTGGTGCATACAAACCAGGGGCAATAGTTGTGCCATATTTCCTTTGTTCCCCAGGCATTAGAGCTCCCAAGCTAAGAATTCCAGTAAGCTTTACCTCTGCTTCTATGTTACCATCCTACAACCAGAAAGAACAAAAAGAATAAGCACTTAGATAAAGTATGATGCTGACATGCTGTCCATAATGAAAGTTAGATACAAACAAATTTCATCAATCAAAAAACAAGTCAGAACTTGCAGGTAACTAAAATACAGCAGGTGCTACCAGAAAAATGTAAGATAACATTCACCTGATAAAAGTGCCAGTAAAATCCATACTCATAGTTTGCCACTGTACATATGAACGATACAGTAAGCCTCCTTGACCGTCTTACTTCTGCCAACCCAGTTCTCCAGTCTTGGTGCTTCCAAAGGATTCCATGGTCCTCCTCATGTAAACAAACACAATTCTCAATGGTCTCCACACCACCAGTAAAATTTGTAAAATGCGCATCAAAATACTTTATAAATCCCAAACAGTCACATCCCTACAAATTAACAACAGAATATATTTAGAATACAGAATAAAAATACCAGAGGCATATCAGAACACTGAGTGCAAACAACCTTTTAGATGCAATTCTGGAAAGCATCTTGCGTAGTGTGAAAAGAAAAAATAATTTCAAAGGTTCCTATGAAAAGTTGAAAATATAGTTCATACAACAATTGATGAGGCAGTGCAATATCAATTTCAAACTTAATTAAAGTGAGTACAAACAAAAAAGGCAGGAATTCCTAGAACATAGTAACTAAATTGATCATTTTGTTTATCCTAATAGAGATCAAGTTTTATCCTCAAAATTCAACGCTCCAGTCACAAACAGGTGTTTGAACAGTGAAACAATGTTCAAATATTACTTGAATTACTAATTCATATCACATTTTTTTTGTAAAACTTAATGTCACGGACGATGGAATTGGAGGAAGGATTACGACGTAGATTGTATTTGAATGAAGTAGCAGGACGCGGTCCTGGACCTCGCCGGCGCGGCGGAGCCGTGGTGGCTCGACGTCGCACCAGGGAGGCAGGACGGCGGCTTACAGATAGATACAATCTAAAGCCTAACTTCCTGATCCCTATGACTTGGCTTATATGACGCCAAACCTGAACAAACTTTCCTAACAAATCTCTAAGCAAACTTATCTCCCAAGCTAACAAAACAAATCTCTAAAATATCTCTAACTAGTCCTGAGCCTAGACGCCTCCCTGGTCCTTCTTGCGCCGGCCATACGTGCGTCCCCACATGACATCTCTCCCTCCCTGGAGAAGCAGCTCGTCCTCGAGCTGGAACGCCGGAAACTGCGTCTTGAACTCCTCAAGCTCCACCCAAGACGTCTCGGACGCAGGCGCCCCTTTCCACCGCACCAGAAGCTCCCGACACCCACGGGCCAAGCGGCCACGCAACACCTCTGCAGGCTCGACCACCACACGCCCATGCTGAATAGGAGGCAACACCGGCTCTTGTTCCGGAGGATCTCCGTGGAACGGCTTGAGCAACCCCACATGGAAGACATCATGAATACGAGCACCCGCCGGCAAGACGAGTCTGTATGCCACATCACCAATGCGCTCAGCCACCTTGTATGGTCCGAAAAACTTAGGCCCAAGCTTGCCACGGCCTTGCACCTTGAGAGAAGCCACTAGACGATGAAGAAGACGCAGCCAAACCCACTGACCCGGCTCAAACACGACCGGCCGGCGGCGCCGATCATACACCGACTTGTAATGTTGCTGCGCTTGTTCCAGCCTATCCCGCACCTCTGCCAGGAACTCGTCCCGTTCGGTCATGGCTCTGTCAACCGCCGGCAACCGAGCATCCCCCGGCGCATACGATCTGATCGATGGAGGAGGCCGCCCATAAACCACCTGAAACGGAGAGGTCTTGAGGGACTGCTGATACGAAGAATTATAGCAAAACTCAGCCCACGGCAGCCACTCCAACCAATTCCTCGGGCGATCACAAGTGAGGCAACGCAGATACATAGCAATGATCTTGTTAGTAGCCTCCGACTGCCCATCGGACTGCGGATGAAAAGCCGATGTGAAGCGCAGCTTAACCCCAGCCAACTTGAACAACTCTTGCCAGAACGAGCTAGTAAACACCGGGTCCCGATCACTAACCACCGATGATGGAATCCGGTGCAAGCGCACAACCTCAGCAAAGAATGCCCGCGCCATGGATGTGGCGGTATATGGGTGGGAGAGCGCGATGAAATGCGTCGCCTTGGAGAAACGATCCACGGCCGTCATTATCACTGTCTTCCCATTGACCTTGGGCAACGCCTCCACAAAATCCATGGCCACATCTGCCCACACTGTGGTAGGAACATCCAGCGGTTGAAGCAAACCCCCAGGATGCAAGTGTTCACTTTTGTTCCTTTGGCACACCGCACACGACCTGACGAAGTTCTGCACCGCTACCCGATCCTTGGGAAAGTGAAAGCCTGCACGCAGCCGGTGCAAAGTCTTGTGTAGTCCCTCATGTCCCGCGCCGTGAACGAGCTCCAGAATGGCCGGCCTCAGAGCGGAGGCTGACGAGATATAGACCCTGCCATTGTAGAGAATCAGTCCATCCACCATTGACCATGCCTCCGACTTGGTGCCTCCACGGATGGCATCACGGAGCTCGGACAGGGACGAGTCGCCATTGATCTCCTGGCGCACCTCATCAAACAGGGCAAATTGCGGCCCCAAAATTGCCATGGCGTCCCCCAAGCACTCGTCGCGACGTGACAAGGCGTCTGCCACGACATTGAGTGCACCCGGCTTGTACTCCACTACGAAGTCGAAGCCGATGAGCTTGCTAGCCTACTGATGTTGCGGTATTGTCGTCAGTTGCTGGTCGAGGATGAACCTTAGGCTGCGATGATCAGTGCAGACGACGAAGCGCCTCCCCCACAAGTACGGCCTCCAGTGGCGCACTGCCTGAACGAGCCCGATGAGCTCGCGTTCATAGGCTGCTAGCTTGGCGTGACGCGGCGCGATGGGCTTGCTGAAGAAGGCGAGAGGCCCCGCGCCCTGGTGAAGAACGGCGCCGAACCCGGAACCCGACGCGTCGCACTCGACGACGAACTCCCGATCGAAATCCGGCAGCTGGAGGACCGGCGCCGTCGTGAGGGCCTGCTGCAGTGCGCGGAACGCGCGTTCTGGGTCTTCATTCCACCGGAAACCCTCCTTGAGAAGGGCGGTGAGCGGGGCCACGATGATGCCGAAGTCGCGGATGAAGCGGCGATAGTACCCGGCCAGCCCCAGGAAGCCGCGCACCGCCCGTGCCGACTTGGGAACCAGCCAATTTAGGACCACCTGGACTTTCTGCTTGTCCATGGCGACACCCTCCTCTGAGATGACGTGACCAAGGTAGGCCACGGACGACTGGCCGAACGCGCACTTGGACCGCTTGAGGAAGAGCTGGTGATCCTGCAACGTGCGAAGCACCGTGCGCACGTGGCGGAGATGGTCCATCCACGAAGAACTATATATCAGAATGTCGTCGAAAAAAACGAGGACAAACCGGCGCAAGTAGGGCAGTAGAACGTCGTTCATCAAGGCTTGGAACGTGACGGGGGCGTTCGTGAGGCCGAACGGCATGACGAGGAACTCGAACAAGCCTTGATGTGTGCGGAACGCCGTCTTCTCCACATCATCCACGAACATCAGCACTTGATGGTAGCCGGAACGCATGTCGAGCTTGGTGAAGAACTTGGCGCCGCGCAGCACGTCCAAAAGTTCCTCCACCACCGGGATGGGAAACTTGTCTTTGATCGTCGCGTCGTTGAGGGCTCGGTAGTCGACGCAGAATCGCCACGTTCCGTCCGGCTTGCGGATCAGCAGGGCCGGTGAGGAGAAGGCCGACGAGCTGGGACGGATGACCCCCTAGCGCAGCATCTCGTCGCACTGGCGCTCCAACTCATCCTTCTGCGTGTGTGCATAACGGTAGGGCCGGACCGCGACGGCGCTCACTCCGGGCTTGAGGCGAATGCGGTGCGAGAGGTGCCAACGCGGAGGAAGCCCCTGAGGCTCCGCGAACAGGCCCGCAAACTCCTCTAGGAGGGCATCCATGAGGTTGTCACCCGGGCCGGAGAGTGCTGCTGCGGACAGCCCTGGAGTGGTGTCGATGCCCCGCCACAAGACGCGCTTGGCGCCCCGCTTGAACGCCATGGTGTGCTTCGCGAAGTCCCACAAGATGGGGCCCAACGTGGCGAGCCACTGCACCCCGAACACCATATCATACTCGCCGAGCGGGAGAGCGTAGAGGTCGATGTCGAACGCCTCCCCACCGATGCGCACGCGCTGGCCCATGGCGCACCCCGGGGAAGCGATGTGGTCGCCATTCGCCACATCCACCGTCAGGCCCGCGCGTGCAGCTAGCTGGATGCCCGCCCTCTGGGCCATCCCCACGTCGATGTAGTTGTGTGACGAGCCCGAGTCTAGGAGCGCGACAGCCACGGTATCGCCTACACGCACATGGACCTTCATCGTTTGGAAACCGCGAGCGCGGACTCCCGTGGCGGCGTGCACGGAGATGGCTGGGTTGTCCTAGGTGCCCGAGAGAGCCAGGCACTCTATCTCCTCGTCCACCTCCTCGTTGTCGTCGAATCCGATCACCTCGATGACGAACAACTTCTTGCAGCGATGCCCTAGGACGAACTTCTCGTCGCAGTTGTAGCACAGCCCGTCGGCGCGACGTTGCGCCATCTCTGCAGGCAAGAGACGACGGCGAGGGAGTGTCGCCGACAAGGCCGAGGACTTGCCCGACCCTGGTGCTGCAGAAGAAGCTGAGGCGGCGGCCGGCGTAGTGACTTTAGACGCCGTAGAGCTCGATGACGCGTGGGGCGCAGAGCGGGCGCCACGGCTCTGCGGGGGATCTGTCGAGGACAGATGCATGCGCTGCTCGTAGGCGCGAGCAAGCATGATGGCGTCGTCGAGGCTCTCCAGCCGGCGTAGGGCGACGTCGGTCTTCAGCGGGTTCACCAACCCCGCCATGTAGATCTGAACGAGTTGCTGTTCAGAGAGGTCGGCGTCGCGGCAGGCGTAGGAGAGGAACTTGTCAGTGTAGTCCTCGACGGAGTCCGTGCGGCGTAGTAGCATCAGTTCACCCATCGGACTGTCCGTCATGGGCGGCCCAAACCGCTGCTGAACGAGCTGGGCGAAGCGGCGCCACGACGGAGTCCCGCCTGTGAGCTCCAAACAAGCGTACCAGAGCTGCGCCGTGCCGGTGAGGTGCATGTCAGCGTACCAGACCTGGCGGCGTTCCGGTGTGTTCTGGCCCCGGAAGAAGGTCTCGCATCGGTTCAGCCACGGAAGCGGGTCCTCCTTGCCGTCGAACGTGGGGAACTCGAGGCGGACACGCGGGTGGAAGTGGGAGTCGACGTAGTCATCCTCCTCCTCGCGGAAGCGGTCCCGCGGCGGCGGTCGGAACGGGGGTTTCGTGCGTGGGGGAGGCCGGAACGGGGGTTCAGGACGCGGCGGTGGCTTGGGAACATGGTCCCGCTGGTTGTTGATGGAGTCGTCCGTGGCGTCGGCGTCCTCTTGGGTGGGCGCCTTGCCGTCGCGCTGGGCCGACTCCACGCCGATGAAGGCGAGGTTGAGGGCACGGACTTGCTCCGTGTTCTCGAAGGTGGCGGACTGGAGCGTGACGACCTTCTCCGGCAGCGCAGCAATCTTGGTCGCCACCGGAGCGAGCGGCACCAGACGATCAACCTTCACGGCGAGGTCGTCGAACTTGGCGCCCAGATCGCGGAGAGTGGTGGAGATCGTCTCGAGCTCCTTCAGATCGTCACCCATGGGCACGCAACAAGGCTTGACTGATACCAAGTTGTCACGGACGATGGAATTGGAGGAAGGATTACGACGTAGATTGTATTTGAATGAAGTAGCAAGACGCGGTCCTGGACCTCGCCGGCGCGGCGGAGCCGTTGTGGCTCGACGTCGCACCAGGGAGGCAGGACGGCGGCTTACAGATAGATACAATCTAAAGCCTAACTTCCTGATCCCTATGACTTGGCTTATATGACGCCAAACCTGAACAAACTTTCCTAACAAATCTCTAAGCAAACTTATCTCCCAAGCTAACAAAACAAATCTCTAAAATATCTCTAACTAGTCCTGAGCCTAGACGCCTCCCTGGTCCTTCTTGCGCCGGCCATACGTGCGTCCCCACATGACACTTAATGAATACAATACTCTGAAAGTATTTTTCAGATCTCCACTAACCAAATTTCATATGACTGGTCTAGATATTCATAAAGATATTGTTAGTCTTTACATCATTCTGAAAGGAGCATGTTTTTTTTGGCAAGGGCAAGTGCCTTCTCTATGACACTGAGGCATGTATCATGGAAACACATGTTCACTCAATCCTGACACACTAATCAAGATGCTTGGCATATATGCCCAAGAAGTTTATCGCATAATTGTACTAGATATGCAAACAAAATGAAGACTGCTTATGCTGCAGAAAATAAACGCCAAACCTTCTTAAGAGAGTGTGCATTCTTTCCCAATCCATCTTCTCCAGCATCAAATGCATTTTTCCGATAATGTGGTTCATTTGGGTCTCCATAAGGAACAACCATCTCAACAAAACTCAATCTGTGAGCAATAGGTCGGCGTCCACGGTTCCCATCAATGTATGCAACAGAATGGATAACTAAACCCTCTTTAGGGGTGAAGCCAATACGGAAATTCCACTGGCAAGATACATACCAAGAGTAAATTTCAGGACCAGGTCCAGTTTAATGTTGGATCAACAAAAGAAATCGACACTGGACAGGTATTTTACCTTTTGCCATTCCACAAAATAGCCATTGATACGGAAACTTGGGCCTTCAGGTTGATTGATAATAAGAGGTTTCACATCACTTCGATCAACACCACCTCGTGTTTCCCCAGGGGTATAGTTCCTCAAATGATCTGGTGGGGGCAGAGGCACTAACTTCCGATCTTCAAACTCTATCACAACATTGTTTTGCATATCAACAACAACATGGATTCCTTCAACAGGACGTGCATAACCATTCTCCATAGGGCTATCACTTTCGGTTCTACAAAAGATCAGAGGTTTGCCAATTCTTCGGTTGGGAGCATCAGCATCACTGTAGTAGCCTGCACACCTGTTTTTTAGAAGCAAAGATGAAGTTTCGAGTAAGATTGCAACCAGATCCGAACAATAAAACCAGATCTGAACAATAATATTTTGTAGTGCACTACAACACATGATTATTTATATCTAGCTTACCATGCATCTACCATGACAAGATCCATGTCATCTATGCCTCTTTTCTTCATTGCTTCAATAAAAGGCGGGTAGTTTTTCACAGTTGCTTCACATTCAGCATATTCCATAGCGTCCTGCAAAATACTCAAGCACTATCAAAGTAATGTCCTGCAAAATACACAGGGACAATCCAACCAAGGCTAGCACTTGATTTAATTAGTAGATGAGCATTAGGTAATATTTTTTACATCACATCACTAGCATTTATGATACAAATGCGGGCAATTCAAGCAGGTAATAAACATCAGTGTTCTAATTGGCAAATGCCACAGTTTACCAGCAATAAATTAGAAGAGATTATCAGGTAAATACCAAAATATAGGGGTGCAAATTGGTGACCCTTAGGTGCACCTCCAACCCTCTTTAGTGTGCACCTCCAACCCTCTTTAGTTCAAAAATTTGTACTAAAGAGGGTTGGAGGTGCACCTAAGGGTCGCTAATTAACACCCCTACCAAAACACAACGCATATCGTTACTAAATATTTTCAATGTACACGTTAAACAGTGCTAGATGGACTCGTATGTCGTGGTAAAATGGTCACAAGAAGAAAAGACAACATCCAACCAATCTATATAGACATACCATTGCAGGTTGGACATCTGGAACAACTTCTGATGATATAACCTTGCCTCTGTGATGTCCGCCCCTAGTAGCAGCATGCACTTCAGAGAGTTCTACAACCCAAATACTAGTCTCGTTTGTTTGTTTGTTGTAGACAACAAGCCTGGCCCTCCTAGATGGCAACCTGCTTGGAATAACAGGAACACCTTTTGTTCTGGGAAGCAGAGATGGTTGGAATGGTGGAAAGAAGTATGCATCAGCTAATGCTACAACATTCTTTTCAGGCTCCAGGAGCACAACTTCAACAAATCGCATGCTGTCTCGCACCTATAATTTTGGAAAGTTGGTTGTAAATTATTTATTTGAAATGTGCGCTCCTGTTTTCACAGAGAAACGTCGTAGGTTGGCAAACCTCAGGAGTTCTTCCAGCAGCTCTCACAGTTGCTACAGCCACAGAAATTTCAGCAGCAGACAAAGGATCCAATGGGTGGCTTCTCTGCGCCCTCACCATGATTGGAATCCCTGCAATGTTTTTTTTTCTCAGATTGGACATCACAATTTAGCACTAAAGTAAATAAGGGTACAAAAGAATGCATCAACAAACCTAATAACACAAAAATTATGAAATACGCAAATGCACACTAGCCAACATGCACAGAACCATGATAAGCCTGGAACACTTGCTGATAGATACATCTCCAGCATACTACATACTTTACAGTATTCTTATCATTACACGTCTCTTAATAGCAAGAAAGAAGCCACATGGGCTGGTCAGAAATTATATGTATGCAATTCTTAAAATTATGACACCATCTTATGCAAGGGGATAACCAAGGTAATGAAAACATTAAAAAGAAACTGGAAATGCTACAAGTGAAAAGCTCTTCTTTGTTCGCTACATGAACAAACTTAGAGAATGGGATAATCTAAATCACAGGTCACTGGACAAGATCAACAAAAGCATAAGAGGAAGAAAAAAAAAAGCTACAAGCAGAAATATCTTCCTGGTTCACTACATGGACAAACTCAAAGAATGTGGCAATCACTGAACAAAGATCAAGTGGAAATACGAGTCGAATTAAGCCTGTCATATGCAAGCCAGATATTATACTAGTATACTACTATTGGGATGACAGTTAAGTTCAACTGATCCAACCTCTTTACAGGATACTATAACTTATTCCTGTTATCATCCGGTCCAGTTGAAATTTTCTTTTTTGGAAAAGAACCAGCAGGAGTTCTACCCATTCATATATATTAATAAAGGAGAAGAGCAATGTCCAACAAAACAAATGAAAGGAGCCTAAGCTCAATAACTGGCCCAATACATTTTTTTTTTCATTTTAGGAAACCATAACACTATAATAAATCTTATATTTGTATTGTTTGTTGACTTTGTTGAAAGAATTGGTTCAGGGTTGTTAACTTGGCATACCATTACCTTCTCCAACAAAAAAACATGCTAAGGAAACAGACAACTGCAGGAGATATTCCACGCATAATCAGACGCCGCGCTGGACACAATCAGCACTCATGAGTAAACACACTCGTAGGCCCCACCAACCCCACACGATCCACTATTGAAGTATGTGCATTGAATGTGGATGAGCCACTCATGTAGTATCAGACTGCTTTTGGCCATGCTGTGATCCATACAAAACATCTAGTGGTCCGGTTACTCAAATTGTTAACAATGGGGTCACACCATCGCTTCAACAGAATCCTGAATCCAGAACAGTATATCTCGCACATCATAATTCCTAACTGCATTCCACTACTGAGGGATAACAATACCATCCCCATTATAAACACTGACTGAGCTGTGTCAGGTTTAATTTATGCTGGCAGCATCACCAACACAAATTGTCTGCGCCATCATTCTAGTGAGTTACTATACAATTATTTTGGTAGCGAATAAACAAATGCAACCACACGGATGTTTGTCATGATCATCAGATTCTCACAAACTAAGATGATGCTTTAATGGCAGAATTATTTTCAGACGAATATGAAGCCGCTAAGATCTACTAGTACTCTCCCAGTCTCCTGTTCATGACATGGGTGACCAAGCTTGGAAAAATAAGTAGACTCAGCGTCGCGGCATCATATCAAAGCGTATCGCTACATCACTACGATCTGACCTTACAAATGTGATCGCGATCAGCACGACACCAGCACCAGGCATTTACCCTTTCGAAATCCCTTCCGTCACACGACCTGCCGAAACATCCCCCCCCCCCCCCCCCCCCCCCCAAATTACGCCTGATCCCCATGAAAACCCACAACTAATCGCGATTCCGCGTCGTCCCTCGCGTCACGCGGCCCGTGAATTCGTGCGTCACGAATCCAGCAGCAAGCACGGGAACAGCGTGACACCTGATCGACGGCACACGCACCCACCCAAGTGATGCAGCAACCGAGGAAAGCAGAGGCAGGGGAAGGCTAGTAGTGATCCGATCACGCGTACCTTTGGTCGAGCCCTTCGCGGTGGTGCCCGGCGCGGCCTCCCCCGCCATCACGGCGCCGCCGCCGGATGACGGCGCGACCTGCGCCTTTTCCTCAGCTGCGGCCATTGGAGCGGTTTCGCGACCTGGCCGTGCCCGTACCCTCCTACTCCGCGGCAGTCACGATCTGACATGCAGCACCGGGCACCAGCCCCTCCGCCTCCGCCGCCACTACCGCCCCGTCGTCGGCCGGGGTTAGGGATTTAGACGGCCGTGCGCGCGGACCGCGTAATGGATAGCGGGTCTCGGCGACGGCGAGCGGGCAAGGCCAGTTGTCGACGAAGGGTTTGGGGGTGGGGGTTTTGTGGACTCGTGGTTTGTGGGGGCGCGTCTCTGCTTCTGCAGTTTTGCTTTCTGGAGCAGTAGTGGCCTGGTGTGGTGGTGGTGGGCACTCGCGTGTCGCGTGGCGTGCGCTTTATATAAAGCTGGCAGCGCGGTTGGCAATAGGTTGCGGCGACCGGCGGGGAAGGCGCAGCGCCGCAACGTACGGTGCGGGCGGGCTCGCGGCCTCGCGGGACTCTGCGGTGCCGATACCCGCGATGGGTGCTTGTGTTCTATTGGCGTGCGCGTGCTGCCCTTGGGGCCTATGGGTGCTAGCTAATCATGCTTCTGAACTTTTGGTCCAGAATACTACTCCTGCCTACTGTTGCATTTATTCAGAACTACTCCTGCCTGCTGTTGCTGCTCTTCAACTGTTGTTGCTTGTGAGTGTGAATCAATACAAAATATATTTCTCATTATAGGAATCACGATTCTAGGTGTCAATTACATATAGTAGTTCGACTTTTCTTTAAAAAAAATACGGCACGAGTGCTGCTCATTTGCAAGAACAAAGGAAGCAAGCGAGTTTTTACATAGGAGATATTACATAAAAGAGCTTAGACTCACTCAAACAACATAAGAAAAGGCTTAACATTGAAAAACTAAGAGCAAGTATTTTAATGCCAGCTAGACGGGCTGCGAGCTGTACTGGTCAGAAAAAATCATAGTTGGCGGAGAGAGAATAGAGGAGAGAGAAGGAGGTAGGCGAGTTGTGAAACGCCGGCTCGTATGGACGGATGATTGCTGCACATCAGTTTGAGGGCACTCCCATTGGCTCAAGGTAACAAAAAACATTAATTGATGCTATAGGCCCCACCACAGCCACTATGGACCCACCACTACCATCCCTCCCTCCAGCTGAATGATGTGGCGCTGCTTACCGCCGGCTGCTGGTGAAACCATAAATCTTGCTCTAAGGGAGCTAACCTTCCGCAGGCCGCTGCACGCAACAGTAATTCAGCTTTGATGAGACTAGGCACCTGAACCGGCTGCTAGAACTCGTTATTAAAAACTTCTCTGGTCCTGTTCATTCCAAATATTCCACATTGTGACCATCAAGATAGCTGCCACTGATCTCTATTTCTTGAAAGTCCACCAAGCCTGAATGTCGACGCAATCCGCTTGCAAAGAGGGTGGCGCCAAGTTTGGCCAGGTGAAAACCAGGTGCCGAACCTCCTTCATGAAGCTGCAGTTCGGACACAACGAGTTCACGATTAACAATTTCTGACATCGCATCTCACCTTCGTCTTTGTGGGTGTGCGGAAGCGCCGCGTTACGGCAGACCTGCTTGATTGGTATTGTGCCGCAAAAAGAGCTAATGTATGTGTACTATCTAGGTTTAAGTGATATGATCTTTATGTGCATTAGAGAGTTAGCTAGTATGCTCTGCTAGGTGTCGCTATTTACCTATAGTTTAGAAATGGTTTCCGCCCACAGTTGTCTACATATAAACCTAACGGGTCACGCATCTAAGGCTTTTATATGTTATACACGCAAGTTACCACAAAAAATAGATGATTTCATACACATGAGTTGCCACACATATAAGATACAAGTTATCATACATATAAAATAAAAGTTATCATAAAAATATTTATAAATTATCATAAAAACAAAGTTACCACAAAAGCATAATAATCTATTATAAATATAAGTTGTCATAAAAATCATTACATACATAAATTAACACAAACATAAAATGTCATACGCATAAGTTGTTACTATAGTAATATAGTATATACATAAGTTGCTACAGAAAAAAAAGCAAGTCATCACATAAGTTGCTACTAGTGTAAAACATTGTTAAAATGCATACGAGTGGGTCTAGTTTTGTTCGCTCATCGTATAGAACATATTGGTTTAATCGATTTTCGAAACGGAGATAATATGAAGTAGATAAAATACTTTTTAGATAGTTTTATAAGAAAGAAATTCATCTTCCTCTTTAAGGGAGCTGCGTGCACGGACATGCAAATTGCATAATTGGTCACTGGGAGTGTACGTCAAGCAGTGTGGAGTTGCTGGATCACGGGCATTAAACAGGCCAAAGGCGGGCCGGCGCGCGGCCCGCGACCGATCGCCAAGAAGCTTGGCTAATATGGAGGAGGCCTCAGCTGGAACAGGCCGAATTCATACCATGCAAGCATTGAGTTCGGCCTAAGCCCAGAGAGTAGCCATCCCTGGGCACCTGAGTCCTTCCATCTGGTGGGTACCAAGGATCGCGTGCAATCTGCCTGCAGTTCAAAGATAAGACAAACACAACTGAGAAAAATGACAAGGACCCCGCTGATTCTTCTTATTGGCAGGTTGCAACAGAACCTGCTCCTTTTCTGTGGTCCGCTGCATCCATTTGCATATGGCCAACTGAGAAAAATAGTATCTCAATGACAAGCACAACTTGTGTGACGGTATTGTCCGGCTTGTGTTGAAGCATGTCCCAATCCAGATCGGAATTGTTTTTTGTTGTTTCCAACCTGGACCTTTCTTCTTTTTTCAATATAATTGGCAGTTCTTTCGTTTTTTTTTCCAAAAAGTGACAAGCACATTAGCATGTCAAATGAGAGACCTCATACCATTTATTCTTGGACCACAACCGTTTCGTTCACATGTTAACATTTAGTCCAGGCAGATTTCCCATGGGACAAAACATACCCATGAAAATTCACTCCACAAATTGTCCTGCACTTCTGCAGTGCTGGTAAATATTCGTGGCGAATGGAGAATCTAGACGGTGTGGTAACAAAACAGTTGCACTATGAACAGTAAAGTATTTGTTTATCACAAGAACTGAAGAATAGTAAACTGAGTGCAAAGAAGAACAGTTGGCATGGTGCATCAATTTGCTTATTGTGCACAGTGCCACAGTGGATATAGCAACAGATAGGAAACCAAACAAGGAACACAACAAATATTTCAGAATCCAAGGATTTTCAACAGCCATAAGATGCTAATGCCATGCTAACACAGGAGAGAAACAACAGCAAAAAACATTGAAAACGGGCTGGACCTAAGGGGAGCCCAACATGATCATGCAACTGGAAACAGTCAGGGGGGCAGCTGCTACCCCAAGTTTTGGATTAGGCAGGAATCTTGCTCATATCCCCTTGCACCACCCATTCTATCAACCACCCATTCGTCTCAGCCTGGACTGGGGCCACCACAGAAACCAAGATCTTCCTTCCATCCACATAACCATGCTCATTTCTTCCCATAGATTCCTATTGCCACCGCTTTCCCTTCTCCTTCCGCCTCTACTACCCCTTAATCTCATCTCTTTCCTCTTGCTGCCCCCATTAGCCCCCCTCTTTTGCTTCCGCCACTCCATGTCTCAATCCTCCCCATTCTTCTCCATCGCCCGAGCACATGCTGGAGCAGGAGGGTGGACTGCGGCAGCCGCTCTTCTGCTCCGTCAGCCCGTTGCTCAGCTGCCACCTATTCAAAGCCTGAGGTGTTTCTCTTCGGCTAGAGTGACAGATGCCAAGACACTGCGATCACACCTGAGTCTCCCTCGTGCCTCACTATCCTCCTTTGCTGATGCTGATGATGGCTCTGGCACAAAAGCTGGTGATGCAGAGGCAAGGGAGAAGCGGAATGGGGAAAGCGAGATGTCAGAGATGGCCAAGGCATTCCATATCCCGCCACGGATGGCGATGTCAATCTCCGTGATGATTGCATTCGCTGCCCTCACCATGCCGCTGGCGATGCGGTCACTGGTCTGTCATGGGACCTTCAAGATGAGCGTGCTGGCATATCTGACGCTTCTGTCAGGGTTCTATATGGCATGGAATATTGGGGCCAACGATGTTGCAAATGCCATGGGGACGTCAGTGGGATCTGGGGCTTTGACACTACGGCAGGCGGTGCTGACTGCAGCGGTGCTAGAGTTCTCCGGCGCATTCCTTATGGGCACCCATGTCACCAGCACCATGCAGAAGGGCATACTGGTTGCGTCTGTGTTCCAAGGAAAGGACTCTCTGCTCTTTGCCGGATTGCTATCCTCCCTTGCTGCTGCTGGCACATGGCTCCAGGTATGTTCCATCACCCTTTTGAGCTCTTGCTATACCAGGTCAATCAGATCATCCAGTCTTCTGATGGCCACAAGGATCACAGAATTACTGAGACTTCACCCAGTTGATCATCATCCTACAATACAGTAGGTTTAGGATGTCGTATCAGTGAGATGATTCATAGTAGAATTGCATGATTTATTTGATATGGAAAATTCAGAGATTTACATTCATAGAAGCTAGTAAATCTTGCCAACAATTTGTAGCGGCTAACCGCATCTTAATATGAAGCTTAATATGTGAAAACCATTCAGATGCAAAAGGGTCAAATCACATAAAACTTTAAAGAATATATAGCTCAAGTACTCAGCACAGTCCATTTATATCTTGTAGTAAGAACTCTGCAAATAGAATGCACTTAAGAGACTAGGAACAACTCTGCAAAGGGAAAGCAACCAGTAACTTAAACAAATGTAACCAACCATCTACCTAGAGCATGGTTTTCACTTAACGATATGAAAATCTCATATGTGCACATTGATATTAGTTTAGTTGTATGAAGACTTAGAACCATTAATGCACACTTCCCTTAGAAGTACACATTTCATTTCTAATTCTCAGAGATATTTGTCTAGCACTTCATCTACAATGGAATAGTAGGTACACAAACAAATAGACCAAGGTAACTCATTGCGCAAAATTTGCTAATAACATATCAGTGAGAAACAAAATTTGAAGAACCTTGCATCTCAAAGTTGTAGCAAGCTGAAGTTTGCTTGAATCTATGTAAGCAATGAAGTTATGATATTCACATGTTTGGGTGCGAATACAAATAAGGTAGCATGCTTCCTGAATTAGCTTTCTATCATCATTGGATGTAATACATCTGTCAATATTCCAATTTTTTTAGTCTTGAGAATGCAGATTCCTAACATTTACAAGGAACAGGAAGCATCCAAGAACATTTATAAGCATCTATAGTATTAACTCATGCTGTTTCTTAGGTTGCTTCGTCATATGGCTGGCCTGTCTCAACTACACATTGTATTGTTGGGGCCATGGTTGGTTTCGGGCTGGTATATGGAGGGGTGAATGCAGTTTTCTGGAGCTCCTTGGCTAGAGTATCTTCATCTTGGGTCATTTCTCCCTTGATGGGTGCAGCAGTATCTTTTCTTGTTTACAAGTGCATACGCAGGGTAAGTGCTACAGTAGTTTCCCTTTGTAAGCTACTCCCTCTGTTTTTATTTACATGTCACATTAGGTTTGTCCTAAGTCAAACTTGGCAAAGTTTAACCAAATTTATAGAATGCACTTAATAACATTTACAATACCAAATTTGTTTTATTGAATCCACCATGAAATATATGTTGATAGTATATATGTTGGATAGTACAGTTGTTGCTATATTTTTCTGTAGATTTGGTCAAAGTTAGTAAAGTTTGACTTATGACAAACCTAATACGACATGTAGATAAAAACGGAGGGAGTAAATGACAAAAAAGGGACAGGTCACTAAAACAGTTAGGCAAACATCTAATACACTAAATAAGCATAGAATCAAAATTTCATAAATACAGAGCATAGAAAATGTTCCACAAGAGATGCAACGTTTAGTTTTGTACTGACCTATTTTTCACTTCAGTTTGTATACAGTGCACCAAATCCAGGCCAAGCTGCTGCTGCTGCTGCACCAATTGCAGTGTTTACAGGTGTCACTGCAATCTCGTTTGTTGCTTTTCCTCTCAGTAAAGTCTTTCCCATTGCTCTCCTGCAAGCATTATCCTGTGGGGCAGTAGGAGCCATCATTGTTACCCGAGTGATACAAAAACAGCTAGGTGAGTTGCTGTCTTCGGAAGCAGAAAAGATAGAATCTGCTGAGAAGGCAGATGTTCAGCAGGTTGGATTTCTTTCAGACATTGCTGGCCCTACAGGAGCTCAATTGCAGATCGTGTATGGTGTATTTGGTTACATGCAAGTCTTATCAGCATGCTTCATGTCATTTGCTCACGGAGGCAATGATGTCTCCAATGCCATAGGGCCCCTGGCTGCAGCTCTGTCCATTCTTCAAGGTGTGGCAAGCAGTGCTGAGATAGTTATACCTACTGAAGTTCTTGCTTGGGGTGGGTTTGGAATTGTTGCAGGTCTTGCAATGTGGGGATATAGGGTGATAGCAACAATTGGCAAGAAAATCACAGAACTGACACCAACCAGGGGCTTCGCGGCAGAGTTTGCAGCAGCTTCAGTGGTCTTGTTTGCATCAAAGCTTGGTTTGCCAATTTCTGCCACACATACACTTGTTGGAGCAGTGATGGGTGTCGGATTTGCAAGAGGGCTCAACAGAGTCAGAGCAGAGACAGTTCGCGAAATTGTGGCCTCCTGGTTGGTCACAATTCCAGTTGGTGCTGTGCTATGTATCTTCTACACAATGATCCTAACCAAGATTCTGGCATACTTTATGTGAGTGGATTGTGAAATATAAGAACTCATTTAAGCGACATAGAGCATTATCACTTCATTAATTTTGATCAGTGGAAAAGGCTTTTTTTATATTTTCCCTTTTGCAAAAGTGAAGAGATATGCTGATTTTGAAGGTTTTAAAAAACGCTAGACGCTAGGTGAACGCTAGCCTATGGTTTAGAGTTTTTTGTGATTAAACGTAGATTAAACGTCTTTTGTAATTAAACGACACTGTGATTAAACGCAACGCTAGGCCAAAGTTTAGAGTTTAATCAAGATTAAACGTAGTTTTAAAACGCTTTTTAAAACAGGGATTTTGATAGTTCTATCAGAACTTTACAAGGATTTCCAAGAGCGCATGATCATTGCCTTGGCAACTGAGCGCGATTAGGAAAAAGGTTTTCCAGCAATATAATCATGGAACAGACTCCCGATTTTCAACATTTTGTACTACCTTGTGTCCATCGCAAGGTCGAATACTGTAACTTCTTATAGAGCATTATACATAATACACAATGATTGGCTAAGCGCTTCTTGTAAATTATAATCATATCACACAGCTTTGCTCATTGACACCCAATCATCCTTAAAAGTGAGTTGACAACAGATAAGAATGCAACATCATAGGATACAGATAATACAAGAAACGAAGAACAGTTTGCAACAAAAGATTGGCAACATAGGTAATTTCAACTAAGAACATTTAGAACTTAGAAGGGTTTAGGATTCCTACCAAACAAGCCCATATTTTGTTGCAAATCATGTTTTATGCCCCTAGATAAACAATGGAACTCGGGGCCCACATTTTTTTATGAAAAAATCACATATACACAGAGGTTTCACCGTTTCAGAAAAGAAGGGAGACTAGACATGACGTATTTAATGTCCCCAGCTTAAAATACACATGCCGACTAACACAGTAAAGAAACTGGCCTTATCAAATTAGAGAATTGAAACTAAAGCCAGTGGTCAAGTTTATAGATTCTCAACAGGCATGTCAATGGAAACTGAAAACACATCTGGCAATGTGCACGACGAGATACTTCATATTACACCTTCTTCAGTTCTTCTAATAGGTGGCTCATAATGTGTTCGTGACAATATGTTCTTTTAGTGATTCCTCAGTGAGGATGTCCAGGTTAATGACACTTACTATCATCATATCCGTGTGTTGTTTTGCGAAGCCTATATTACTGATAGCTCCATATTCAATCTGGGGAATTGCTTTTCCTTAAGCAGACAAAAACATGGTTTTCCTAATTTTCAATTTTTCATATAGGAATTTGTAGCCAGAAAAGCACCATGAAAAACAAATAATGTAAGTAACTTGAAAAGGACTAATAACTAGTAAGTCTAGGCACACAGTAAAACTGAAGATGTAACAGCATCTGGCGCAGAGTGAGGAAACTAAACTAGTAGTGTCTGGATTTTAGATAAGACCAAGTAGCATTAATCATCTAATTTCATACACAAGGTCCACATAAGCGAAATGCAGCAGCAGGATAGGGTAACACAGCACATCTAGATAGCAGGAGCCAATCGGGGATCGCGGAATACAGACTGGGCAGCGGGGGCGGCGTGGCTCCAGGCGGCCGGCTGAGCAATGAGGAACCGCCCGGGTCAGCCGGTTTCCTGGTCGAAGTCGTCGCCGTCCGACTCCTCGACGTTATCGGCGTCGTCGTCCTCCACCTCAGCGTCGTACTCCTCCTTGGTGTCGCCTGCGGGCTTTCCGATGATCACCAGGTTGCTGTTGGTCTTCCGGATCTCGTTCAGCTGAGCGACGAGCAGGGGAGAAACAAAGGGAGGCGTCAGGTATCCCTTGGACATCGCGCGGGTAGGGCGGAAGGCAAGTGGGACCCTGCCGAGGGGAGGGAGTGGAGAAAGGGAATGGAGAGCGGCACCTTATCCTCGAGGTCGGACTCCGCCATGGCGAGGAGGAGCTCGTCCTCATGGGAGGTGGCCGGCACGGGGAGCAACGTGGACGCCGGGATCAGCGGCGGCGACGGCCACTGCCGCATCAGCGCCGGGAACTGCAGCATCTCCTCCGCTCTCCGCCGCTGCGGCCGCCGCGGCTTCGCTTGGGTTGGGGCCTTGGGGGACTAGGAGGACGACTTGCTGCGGCGGCGGTGGCGGAGCCTCAACTGAGAGTTTAATTAAGAAGAAAGGCAAGTCTACTGTAACTCCATAAGAGCATCTCCAGCAATACCCTCTACTTGTTAAGTATGGGCTTTTCTTATATTTTGAGGATTTAGTTTTTTCACCCAACTCCAACAAGAGCCTCTATATTTCAGCCCCTACTTCCCCCTGCCATATGGGACCTACTTGTCAGTCTCCTTTCTTCTTTGCCTCTCCTTTCTTCCTCCTCTAGCTGCCTGGAGCTGGGACCGCAAGTATCGGCCGACCAAGCCGATGCGCCGATGGCGGCAACTCACGCCGCGCCGGCGTGCATGAGTTGGCCAGAGCTCGGCCCGGCGTGGGGAGGGCGACAGCTCCCGCGGCGCCGACGGGCAGGGGCCGGCTAGAGCTTGGCCTTGCGAGGTGAGGACGGTGGCTCCCGCGGCACCGACGGGCAGGGGCCGGTCAGAGCTCGGTCTTGCACGGCGAGGGCGGAGGCTCCCGCAGCGCCGGCGGGAAGGGGCCGGCCGGAGCTCGGCCTGGTGCCGGCGGGAAGGGGCCGGCCGGAGCTCGGCCTTCCGCGGCGAGGGCGGAGGCTCCCGCAGCGCCGGCAGGAAGGGGCCGGTCGGAGCTCGGCCTGGCGCCGGCGGGGAGGGGCCGGCCGGAGCTCGGCCTTGCGGGGCGAGGGCGGAGGCTCCCGCAGCGCTGGCGGGAAGGGGCCGGCCGGAGCTCGGCCTAGCGCCGATGCGTCGAGAGCGGCGGCTGGCCTGGCTCCAGCATGTAGGGGCCGCCCGGAGCTCGATCAGGAACACCAACGCGTCGAGGGCGGCGTCGGCGAGCCGCGTGCAGGGGCATATTGGAGCTTGGCCTGACGTGTTGACGTGGCGAGGGCGGTGGCTCGCCTGGCGCTGGCAGGCCCGGAGCTCGACCTAGCGCGCGCCGAGGGCGGCGGCTTGCCCGATGTTGACGAGCACGGTAGGGGAGATGCCTGGGAGGAGAAGAAAGAAGCAATTTGGTGGGACATGGAGGGTTCCTAGAGACCCCTCACCCCTCAGGTCTGGGTCCGGGGGTGGAGGGGAAGATTTAGATATCTTCTCATTTTAGAGGTCCGAGTAGAGAGTCTGTTGGAGTTGATTTTTTTTAGATTGGGAGATTGGTGTTCTTGCCCCTGCTAGCAACTCCAATTGCATTTTTACCTCTACTTTTAAAACTTTGTGAATTTGCCCCTGTGTTTTCAAAATGAAAGCTCTGTTTGCCCCTGGTTGTAGCTCCGTCACCTGCAGTC
Source organism: Panicum virgatum (assembly GCF_016808335.1). Taxonomy (NCBI): domain Eukaryota; kingdom Viridiplantae; phylum Streptophyta; class Magnoliopsida; order Poales; family Poaceae; genus Panicum; species Panicum virgatum. Next base: position 48,267,015 of record NC_053145.1, read on the forward strand.
AAAATAAACAGCTAAAAATAAATAAGAAAACCTTGCAAAATAGGGGGAAAAGACTAGATTGCCCCTTATCCTTTCATCCAACCCGGCAGCACCTCCCTCGTGTCTCTCTTATCTCTTCCCACCCTCGTCTCTCTCATCTCTTTCTGCCAGGCGGCGCGGCCGCGTGGGTCAAGGCGGTCGGGCTCCGGAGTCGGCGCGATCGGTGGCGCTGGTCGAGACCGCGGTCTGGCCCCGGCGTCGGCGCGCGTCGAGGCGGCGGTCCGGCCCCGGCGCGGGTCGAGGCGACGGACCGGCCTCGACCCCAGCCCGAGCGTCGGCGTGGCTCGGCCTCGTGCGCGGGCGCGGCCCGGTTCCGGCGTAGTCGCGGCGCACCCCCCGCCAGCGGCAGACCGGTTTCCCCTCCCCTGCGACCGGATCCGCCTCCGCCCGCTCGAGTGGAAGGAAGGGTCGGCGGCCAGCGCCGCCTCGACACGTGCGCTGGCGCCGCCTCCGCCCGCTGGCTTCCCCAACCGTGCGGCCGGATCCGCTTCCACCCGCCCCGTCCCGGCTTGCATCCTCACTGCCTCCGCCGGCCCCGTCCCAGCTCGCGCCGGCGTCGTCCTCACCGTACGCGGCAGCAGCGGAAGTGCTATTTTTGGTGGAAGTGGCGCGCGCGAGCGGGACAGGCGCTGCAGCAATGGCCGGCGTACGCGAGAGGGACGGCCGCGGCAGCAGCGGCCGGAGGACGCGGCGCGTGCCAGTGGGACGGGCGATGCATGTGCGGCCGAGGTACGCGGCGAGCGCGAGAGGGACGGCCACGGCAGCAGCGGTCGGGGGACGCGGCGCGCGCGAGCCGGACGGGGGCGGGCGAGGGCGCGGCAGCAGCAGCCGGCGGACGTAGCGCGCGCGAGCCGGACGGGGGTGGGCGTAGCAGCAGTGGCCGGCGGACGCGGCGCGGGCAAGCGGGACGGGCGTCGCACTAGCGGCCGGCGAACGCGGCGAGACGGGTGCGGCAGAAGCGGGCGGCGGACGCCGCGCGACCGGGACGGGCGCGACAGCAGCGGCCGGCGTCTGCGGCGCGCGCGACCATGGGTGCGGCAGCAGCGGCGAACGCAGTACATGCATGGCGCCCTGCATGCAGCTAGAGACTCAACCAAGACAAGCCGTGTGCTGTTTAGCAGTTATGTCCCACAACAAAAAATAGAGGCAAAATCATTTAGGCAGATGGACATGATGGTCTTTTTGAATGAAAGTTGACACCGTTAGGAGAGGTACACGGAATAGGGGTAAATCTTTGCTTCATTTTGAAATCGTAAGGGCAAATTCACAAAGTTAAAAAAATAGGGGTAAAATCACCATTAGACATCAAAATGAGGGCATAAACGCCAAAGCCCCATTTAGATTACCCTCTCTAAATTTAGAGTAGGGGGCTTAATAGAGAGTTTGCTGGAGTTGCTCGTACTTCGACTTGGGAGAAGCTGCCGTTCTTCTTCTTAATGGGCTTAAGTGGGCTTTTGGCCCGGTGTGACGCGTCTCCCGGAGTAATGCAAATTGGCCTTACGGCCCATCACATTTCACAGTGCTCCTCGAGCCGCCGCAACACGCGGCCGGCCGTTCGTTCGTTGCAATCTTTGCATAAATTCTTCCCGGTTTTTCGGCCCCGAATCCTCCCTCTCTTCTTCTCGTCTCCCCTCCCTCCATTCGGTTCGCCGTCCACCGATTCCCCCCAACGGCCGCCTCGACACGAAACGAACGAAACCAGCCGTCATTTCGAGATCGCCGTCGCCGCCGCCATGGACCCGACGCCGCAGTCGCACCCGATCCTCGCCTACGTGCTCTCCCGCCTCCCCTCGCTGCCCGCGGTGAGGACGCCGCGGTCCCCGCGCGAGCGGGACCTCGAGCAGCCGTCCCCGCGCACGCCGGCGGGCGCCGCGGAGATCGACCTGGTGGGGCGCATGCCGGGCCTGCGCCACCCGTCCGTGCTCTCCGCCATGACGCGCGCCGTCGCCGACGTCGCCTCCGCGCGCGACGCGATCCGCCTCCTGGAGCCCCGGCCCGACCACGAGCAGGTCGACGCCTCCCGCGCGCTCCTCGCCGCCGCCGGGGACAAGACGGACGCGGCGGCCACGGAGGAGGAGGAGGAGAGGCTGGCCGCGTGCCGGGAGGTGGTGCGGCTGGAGGAGGAGCACGAGGCGTACGGTGCCCTGCTGCGGAACGCGGAGGAGAAGCTGGAGCACGTGTACCGGATGGCGATGCACGGGAGGGACATCCCGGAGGCGGGCGGTGGCGACGGTAACTGGGAGGAGGGGGCCGGGGCGGTGGACGAGGAGGTGGTGCGGGTGCTCAAGGAGGCCGAGGAAGGGAGAACGTTGGAGCGGGTGGACCTCGCCGACCGGCAGCTGCGCCTCCTCCCGGAGCCCGTCGGCCGGATCCGCGGCCTCCTCGCGCTCGACGTCTCCCGCAACCAGCTCAAGGTTAGGGACTCGTGCACACCCACGGTGCACGCGCCGTTGCCCCCACCCTCTCTCTCTCTCTCTCTCTCTCTCTCTCTCTCTCTCTCTCTCTCTCTCTCTCTCTCTCTCTCTCTCTCTCTCTCGTCTTTCTGCATGGTACATCGCCGTTCGCGATTTGTTCAGAATTTTTCAGATTGTTAGTTGAATCGATTATCGAGGTTGGATTGTTGGAATCGTACGTCCTGTCCCCAGTATTCGCATGATTGTGACCCGTCTGTCCTTGTGATCTGGGATTGCGGATAGATTATGTGGAATGCAATGCTGTTTGGTGTTTGCAATAGTTGGCAGGTAACAGACTTTCAATGTTATAAATAATAAGAAATGTAGATCAAGTGAGGAAGGGAAAAGGAATTCACCAATTACGAACAAAATAGATCCAGCAAGCCAATTTGTCAGTGATTGAAATGCATTCATCTGTGATGTTCAGGCGTCCAGCAAGGCACCCTTTTCCTTGCTCTGCTTCACGCCTTCACCAGTGGTGTTCGTTGAATTCGCAGGAGGTTCCCGATGCTATTGGCGGGCTCGAACAGCTGGAAGAACTCCGCCTCGCTTCCAACAATTTGGTTTCTCTCCCGGATTCCATCGGCCTCCTCTCCAACCTCAAGCTCCTCGACGTCTCCGGCAACCGACTGAGGGTTCTGCCCGACTCCATCTCGAAATGCAGGTATATTCTGGGACCATCTCATTTCTTCTTGCTCAATTCCGAGCAAGAAAGCTCGTTGTGACTGGCCACTCGGATCTCCAGTTCGCTGGTGGAGCTGGACGCGAACTACAACGCCCTGGCGTACCTCCCGACGGGCATCGGGCTCGAGCTGGTGCACCTGCAGACGCTGCGCGTGCACCTCAACAAGCTGCGGTCGCTGCCGTCGTCGGTCTGCGAGATGCGGTCGCTGCGCCTCCTGGACGCGCACTTCAACGAGCTCCGCGGCCTGCCGGCCGCCATCGGCCGGCTGTCCGCGCTGGAGACGCTGAACCTGAGCAGCAACTTCAGCGACATGCGGGACCTGCCGCCCTCGTTCGGCGACCTGGCGGGCCTCCGCGAGCTCGACCTCAGCAACAACCAGATCCACGCGCTGCCGGACTGCTTCGGCCGGCTCGGCCGGCTGGAGCGGCTCTGCCTGGACCAGAACCCGCTGGCCGTGCCGCCCCCGGAGGTGGTCGACAAGGGTGTCGCCGCCGTCAAGGAGTACATGGCGGCGCGGTGGGCCGAGGCCGTCGCCGAGGATGAGAGGCGGCGTTTGTGCGCCGCCGCCGTGGCGGAGAGCCCCAAGGCGTCCACGCCCAGGGAGTGGCTGACGCGGAGCGTGTCGTCGCTGAGCACCTGGGTGTCGGACGTGACGGTGAAGGTCGTCGGCCAGGACACGGCGGCGGAGGAAGAGTTCATGCAGCAGCAATACTGAAGGTGACCCGCCCGTCGCCGTAGAAACGACATCAGGTTGGTTGGTCGGTTCGTCCAAGGCTAGTGTGCACGACGCAAGATGATCAGACATTCATTCATTTGTTGCTTTGTAATTTTATTACTAACGTTTCTTACTGAAATTTGTAACTAGTACGGAGTGTTGTAAGTGTGTAACACATTTTCTGGGGTTTGTCTTCAAGCCGAAATGTTATCCTGCTGTGAACTGTCCTATGACACCGAAACGGCATGGTCATGGACGAATCCTTATCAAAAGATGTGCACAAATGTATCTGATAGTCGCCCATTATTCAATATTGCCATTCACAAGAAAAGAAATTACATGTGTTCGTTTCTTGCTACATATTTTCAATTTCTGATCGTATCACGAATTCATGTCTGGACTTAAAAAATTGTCAAAATAGTTTTAGGCAAATAAAAAAAACCTAGGCCCCAGTGTCGTCTTCTCTGCATGGGCGACTCGGGCAGCACCCTCCTCGCCGACGGACCGGATCTGCGAGCCCGCGGCCTCCCTTGCCCCTTCATCCTCGTGGTCGCTCACTTGTGTGTGGCCCCTGTGGGTCGGAGACGGCGGCAGCTGCGGGATGCGCGCGAGGGGCGGCCATGGGCTGGCGCACGACGACTGAATGCGGGGAGGCCGCGGACAGGTGCGCAGCGACGGTGTGCGAGGTGTGGAGCTGCTTCGCGGCCGCGGCCGCCGCGAGGACCGATAAGGAGGTGGTGGCCGTAGCCGCTGCAGCCTCGACTGCGGCAAGCAACAAAAGAGGTAGAGGTTGCTTCGGCCGATGGCAGATCTGCGGCATTGGCGGCGTGGCAATGTGGGGAAGGTACAGCCGTTTGGAGTCTACGTGCGGGAATTGGCCGCGGCTCGATGAGGCACTATGGCGGCGCTCCACCTAGGAGGGTCTCCATGGCTGTGGCCCCGGAATGCGAGGTCGAGTGTGTGAAGTGGATGAGTTCCTTCGGGCGAAAGCTGAAGCCGTCATTCCTGCTAGCGGCGATGGCGACGACGTTCGAGGGCGTTGTTCTCTCCATTGGGGGCATCATCTAGGATCCACATCCCTGTTGCGCAAGTTCTCTGGGTGAAAGCCCTGTCCGCCTTTGGACGAGCTACAGCGGCACCTTCGGCGTCGTCACCTTCTTGGACAGGGGCGGGCCCAGGATTTGAGATTTGGGTATTCAAAATTTTCAAAGAGCGAATTTTTTTTGGCAGTCTAAAGTATATATACATATCACATAATTACGTATCAAAATTATGACATTTATCATAGCATAACTTGAAAATGTTCAGCAAACATGTAAAATAAATGAAGGATAAAATAGAAAGCTTACAAATTTCAGCCTACAGTTTAACTTTTCGATCATTAATGGTTTGAAAATAAGAGATGATGTCCTGATAATGGCTTTGTTGTTTTTTCTTGGTGGCACTTTTTTTTTCAAGAAAGAACGCAGCTCTTCTTCATCTTCATGTTTGAACCTAAAAATTGTAATCAGTCGAGTCACTACATTGCTTTACAATTGTCACAAATTAATGAGTAAATAGTAATTGTCGGTACCTCTGGACTAGGGTACCCCCTATTGCTGTGTCAAGACTCACGTAGTTATCCATAACTACGCCCTAAGGGGCTGAGCTGCCGGACCCCTGGGGTCCGGCTCCATCTCACCAGACCAACGGTCTCGGACCCGCTTCCCACTCGGGGACGGGTCCGGTGTCACCATATGTCCTAGAGGTATTGCTGTGTCTAGGCGAGAGCCTCGTAGTTATCCTTGACTACGCGCTGACGGCCTGAGCAGCCAGGCCCTCGCGGTCCGAGGCCCTTCTCACCCGGTCAGCGGCCCCGGACCCGTCCCTTGCTAGGGAAGGGTTCGGTGACGCCACGTGTTCCGGAGAAGGGAACGCTCAGCCAAAACAGCCAGGGGTAAGGCAATTGGCGGATATATTCACAAAACCATTAGACGAGAGTACATTTGTTAGGCTAAGGAATGAGCTTAATGTATTAGATGCGGCAAACGTCTTGTAAGTTGCCATGTCATATAGAAAAATGCATACATATAGGACATTTGTCTAACCATGGTAAAATAGTGATGAGCATGGGTTTAGTTAGAGGTGGTGGTCCACTTGTTTTTCCTCTAGGCTTGTAGAAAGGCTCATCATGAAGAAGCTTTCCGTGGGTTCAAACTTGACAAGTAGAACTTAAAATTCTTGTTATGCATTTCTTGTCATGTAGATGTGCACTTCATGTTTACTCTTCTTTCGCATGTGGTTATAGCTTGCACCATCATTGCATGCGTAAGGGTCACAAAGGAGATCATTTGATGAAAATGAGACTTGTTTCATATGCAAGATCTTAATTCATGGAAAGTGAAAAGAGCAAAGTGTTAGGTGCGTTATTGCCTAGTGAGTCATGTCGTGATGAGTTTGAAGCTCTCTATCTTCAATATTCCTATGACATGGCTCATACATTTTATTTGGCGTTTTGTCTCGCTTTGCGACTTTTCCTTGTGTTTGAAAAGAAAACTATTAAGCTAGTGTGCTATCCTAAGTATTTTGAGGGGTAAAGTCGCCTATGCAAGTCCATTAACTTGAGTTTAGTTGAATTTTATAAGTTTATTGGACTTAGCATAGAATAGTGAGCTGAGTGAAGGTTTTTCGGGTTCACCGGTTAAACCGACGCTTAATGGAACTACACCATCGGTTTAACCGGCGTAACTAAGTTTCTGTCTCAGCTCAGTCAAAACTAGACGTTCAACCGGCGTATGCAATTATCACATCATCGGATCAACCGGTGTACGTTATGAAGTTCCGACCTAACAATCAAACGGTGATAGCAGTGTTCAACCGGCGAGTTCAAAATTCATATCATCGGTTCAACCGGCGTTCAGAAGAGTTTTTGCTGGAGTCTCAGGTGAACTGAACCGATGCATTTGACCGGCATTCTAAACCTAATCATCGGATTAACCGGCGTTAAGAAAAATCTCGGGCCCACATGTCATATATGTCTCTTGCCCGCGCCGCTCTTCCTCGGTTGTTTCCCAGCCTTCTCGCCGCCGCTCGATCCGCACCCGCGCTCGCCTGCACACCGCCGTCGCCGATCCACGCCGCCGCCGCCGCTCGCTCCACGCGCCGCCCGCCTGCACGCCACCGGCCCAAGCCGTCACCGCGCGCAACCTGCGCCATCGCCACTGCCTGCGCGCCGCCGCCGCCGTGCCACTCCGCGCCACCGCCACGATCAGAGCCGCCGCTCCTGCTCCACGCACCGCCCACGCTGCAGTACCCTACACGCTGCAGCCGCAGCACACTCTCGCTCAATGCTCGCTAGGTGCTCGATTTATTGCCTGGCCGAGATGGGTCGCGAGAAAAGGAAGGGGAAGGAGGTCGTGGTCGAGAAGCCGGTCCGCAAGCAGACCCGTGCAGAGAGGGAGGCCGAGAGGGCCGAGATGGTGGCAAAGGCCGCCGAGGAGCAGGCGTCAGGCCGTGCTCGTCCGTTTAGTTTCAGGGAGCAGCCAGCCAGGGGCAGAGGCAGAGGCAGAGGTATGGGCAGGGTCCGAGGTGCCAGGGCCACTACACAGCAGACAGAGGGTGATTCGTCTGAGGGGGAGCCGGCAGCCGCAGAGTCAGATCGCTCATATTCAGATGCAGCGCAGTCAGAGCAGTCTCAGGGGAAGATTTCTTAGGGGTCACCGACTCCACGACGTTCTGGCCGCACTCGGCAGACGTCCCCAGGAGCAGGTTCTTCGCCAGTGACCGAGCGTCGCACTGGACCGAGGACGCGAGGAGGTCACCAGCCACAGGAGCCTCGCAGGTCCACAGCTGCAGCAGCAGCAGCAGCTCGTAGAGCCGAGGCCCTAGAGGCCGAGCGCGCAGTGTTCCGTATGGACACTGTTGTGCATCTGGAGCCAGGTGTGCTGCTCCACAACTTGACCAATGCCAATGCGACGAAGGTCAAGAGGCTCAGGTGGAGTGTGATAGAGAAGGACTAGTTCCCCGTGACCCATGACAGCAGGGTTGATTGTAGGTTCTGGACGCTCCTTCAGGCCAGTTTCTACGAGACCTATCAGAGGCGGGGACATCGGATCTTTCCGCACAGAGTGCTCGACTGGGTTTCACTGAGGACAGCCGCAGGGGGAGCGGACATTAGAGAGCACTTTGCACACTTTAGAGGTCTGCCCAGGCTACTTGAGATGGAGCAGAACAGATATATTGAGGACTGGGTCAGAGTGTTCTATGCCACAGCCTGGATAGCTCCTGAGCGCAGAGTCGTGCACTTCATGTTTGGAGGCCAGGTCTTTGGTTTGTCGAGGGCGACCATTGCAGGGATCCTTGGAGTCGACTTGGTCGATGTCTCCCTGCACGAGAGAGTATACGGAGATGCAGATCCACCTCGCAAGGCTATGATTGGCGGGTTTGCACCTTCTCACGAGGCGATCTCTCAGTGCTTCCGCCAGCCGTTTCCATCCTCGTATGCCAGAGTCCCCAGCTTGCTGACCCCAGAGGCGTACGCAGTTCACATGGCACTCCGAAGGACTTTGTTACCGAGGAGTGGCTACCCAGAGGGGTTCACAGATCTGCAGCAGTTACTGCTTCTACACATCCTTACTCACGAGCCATTTGACATAGTGGATTTTATTCTGGCTGAGATAGAGGATGTGATCACTGATGGGATGGGTGTTGTACGCCAGTTTCCTTATGCTCACTGGATCAGTTACATCTGCTCTATGATCGTGCCAGCTGAGTCACCCATCAGTGCAGTTTACCGTCAGGATGAGGCCCCCAGATTCCCAGTCTACCGTCCCACTGCACCACAGGAACAGAGGAGGGGCAGACAGGCAGACAGAGCTGCTATGGCACGGCTGTCAGCTGAGGTACAGGCCCGAGTGGCACAGGAGGATGAGGCACTTCTAGCAGCAGATTCACAGCTTCCCGGAGGAGATGATGAGATTCACTGGTCTGAGCTTGAGTCAGACTCCTCCGAGGACGACGAGTACTTTCCTGCAGCACCAGCCAGTCACGACCACGAGGCAGGAGGGTCCACAGAGCCACCTCCATCGTCACCAGCAGCTGCTATTGTCACAGAGTCCCAGGTGACTCAGCCGTCCGAGCTCACCTCTCTCCTTTAGCAGCTTGTCACTCAGCAGAGAGAGGATCGAATTGCACAGGAGGAGGCCAGGAGAGCCCATGAGGCTCAGCTTGCAGCTATTCAGAGGGAGGCCGCCCGAGAGCGTGCTGCAGCCGAGGAGCATTTTGTCAGGCTCATTGACCGAGTATCTTAGAGGACAGACGCTCAGTTCCAGCAGATGCAGCAAGGCATGATGGCGATGTTCGGAATGATCACACAGCTTTACACACACACCGGACTCGCCCCGCAGCAGCCAGGACTTCAGGGTGTTGGAGCACCTCAGCTTGCAGTCACACCAGCTCCAGCCCCCACTATAGCTCCAGCTTCTTCGACGACACCGGAGACCACGTTCTCGATGTCCGCACTTCTTTGGTCTGCCGGTCGTCCGCTCTTCTCGCCACTGCTAGCGACTATGCTCTTTCAGGACTCACTGTCAGTAGTTCAGTCAGTCGCCCTCCCCGTCGTACCATAGGCACCACTTTCAGGGGGAGGAGGAGGAGAGGAGTCTATACTTCCGCAGTCGACGCAGCCGGCAGCTTCAGCAGTCACGACTTCAGATGTTGACACTTCTTCTGCTGACCCGGTTACCACTTCTACGGACCCTCTCCCAGGCAGTGCCAGCACGAGAGCCTCCACGACAGCTACACCTCCAGTTAGCTCAAACCCACAGCTCCCGTCCGTCACCGAGGGTTCTCTGTCCGACGACGACGACGATGACCTGGACCGCTTCCTCGCCGTGCCGCGACAGCAGGACCCGTAGCTCGCCTTTTTGGTGCTTTGATGCCAAAGGGGGAGAGAGTTAGGGGGAGTTGGAGTCAGGGGGAGGGTAGAGCTAGAGAGAGCTCGTAGTTACAGGACTTTGAGGTTTTATATCTCATTTGATGTTAGTTCATGGATATATATATTTGACTCTTGCGTATGCTGTGTTTTGAGACATATCTATGGATTCCGTTTGAGCAGTTGAGCTCCTTGGTTCTTTTTCGAGTTTGTTTGAGTTTCTCCTGTTTACCTTTCTCGCTCTCTCGTTAATCTTTATGTTTGTGTTGTCATCAATCACCAAAAAGAGGGAGATTGTAAGCATCTAGGCCCTCTAGGTATGTTTCGGTGATTAATGATAACCATTATTGTGACTAATGAGTTTGTGCAGCTTAATAAAATATTATCGCTCATTGGATCATATGTTAAAGAGGCCCTTCAATTTCATTATTCAAAAAGGCGATCTTGGTATTCAACTCAAGTATATAACAAGACTAAGGATCTTTCTAGTCCTAAGTGTCACAAGGTTGAGAAGGACACTTAGGTTAGTATAGGTTTTATAGTTTTGTAGAGGTCGCACTATTAAGAGGGGTTAAGGGCAAGTAACTTGAGCATGGACATGGTCAATTAAAAATGGATGCACACTATGGTCACTCAGGTTCCTAGAAGTTTAAATAATTGGTTTTCAACTTATATCTCAAGAATATTTGGATTTCATTCAAGACTCAAATCAGAAAAGGCAAAATCAGAAAAAGTCTATACACCGTTTTAACCGACGACTCCAATTTTCAATATGTCGGTTAAACGCAGTTATCGGAGTCTAGACAAGTACATACATCGGTTAAACCGACGATATTTGAAATTAACGTCGGCGCAGTTGTCCAGAACGTTGGTTTTCTAGGGTGTTTCAAGGTTATATTCACCGGTTAAACCGATGATATTTGAAATCAACGTCGGTGCAATTATCCAGAGAGTTGGTTTTTCCAGAGATTTCTAAGGTTATACTCACCGGTTAAACCGACGATGGATTTGAGTTAGCATCAGTGCAGTTGTCCAGAGAGTTGGTTTTTCAGTTGATCAGTGGACAACTACACTCACTGGTTAAACCGATGATACGTCGGTTAATCTGCCCGAGTTATAACGGCTAGTTTTCCAAATGGGCAGTTTACATTCATCGGTTAAACCGACGATGACTTTTGGAGGACCGTCGGATTAACCGGCATTGCATACTTTTCTGGCAGCTTTTCTCCAACGGCTCTATCCGCGTGAGCTGCCTATATATACCACTCCAATGGGTCATTTTGAAGTCTCTTAACACCAGGCAACATTCATACACTCATACTATTGTTGAGAGCCACCTTGAGCTTCATCTTCCACACATTTGATCATTCAATCATTCAAGAAGTAGGACTAAGGACTTGAGTAGAGAGAAGCTTGTGTGCATCCATTCTTGGTGATCGGTTCTTGCTCAAGTGAAGGCTCTAGCTTGTTACTCTTGGTGATTGGCAGCACCTAGGCGATCTTGGTGATTGAGGTGTTTCTTCCGGAGCTTGCCAAGTTGATTGTGGGAGCCCGAAGAAGTTTGTACGTGGCTTGAGCTCCACCACGCCGGGATGGTGAACGGAGACTCTTAGTGAGCGCCCTCGTCTCGGTGACTTGGGAGGTGACAAGACTCTTAGTGAGTGTCACAACGTGGATTAGGGGTGTGTGCCAACACATCGACACCACGGGAAAAATCCGGTTGTCTCTTGCCCACTCTTTACTTTCAAGCACTTACTTTCATGCAATTATTCATGTGCTTGACCTTAGAGATCATAACTTAGCTCTAGCTTGCTTAGTTTCATACCTTATTATATCCTTTGTAGCTTGTGTAGTTTGCTTGGTTAGCCGGTTGGTGAATTGAGCCTTACTAGTATTGCATAGGTTAAGGTTGCTTTACTTTGTTTTAGAAATTTGAAAAATGCCCAATTCCCCCCCTCTTGGTCCATCGATCCTTACAGCGGTAGACCCAACAATCTACGCAGCAACCTACACCGCCTCAACCGGCACCTCGCCGATGGAACAGGTGAAGACCCCCCTCGGTCAGAGAGTCTACAAAGCGATGAAGCGTATCTGGCAAGAGATTCACAAAGCACTGTTAATGTCTTTTTCGTGGTATACTATACATCCTCGTTGGGCCCACCTGTCGGGGTCCAACACCTGTGTACGCGCCTCCCTTGCGCTATAAAAGGGAGACGCCTGTTAGAGAAGAAGAGGGGGTCCAAGAAAAGACTTGGAGGCAGAGGATAGACTCATCCACAGACGCAAGAGCAATACAACTCTCAGTGGACGTAGGGTATTACGCTCCGGCGGCCCGAACCACTCTAAATTCTCGAGTGTTCTTCTGTTCTTGCTTCATGAGAAGATCTGAGTAATCGCTTGCACTTCTCTAAGTAACCACCCTCTGGGATTAGGCGGGTGCACTACGCCACCTGGCTGTGGCCCTCTTTCTAGAGCCACAACTGTAATCATCACTCATCATTGCTTCGTTCCATGTCCATGCTCAGTTGCTCACCTTTGTTTTTTCAGAGCTCCAGTGCTCTGCCTCTACCTGCAGGCCGCAGCCACAGCCAGCAGGCCGCCTCCCTCTGCTCGCAGCTAGGCTGCCCGTCGCCGATGTTGGGCGCTTCGCGCTGGCCCCTAGCCGCCGTTCCGGTGCGCGGGGCGCGCTAGGCCACCGGCGGCGCTGCGCCAAGCACCGCCGTTGGGCACTCCGCGCTGGGCGCAAGGCGCTAGCCCCTGGCCCCTGCCCTGCCGGTCGCTGGCGCTGGCCCCTGCCCGGCAGCCATGCCGGCGCGCGCGCTAGGCCGCCGCCGCTGTCCCTGCCGGTGCTGGATACCGGAGTGCTGTGCCGCCACCCACCGCTGCCGCACCGTCGCCGCTGGACGGACGGGGGCTGCTGCTAGGATTACCAGGTAATGGAGGGAGTAGTCGACTGAGGGGTTTTTTTTTTGGAGAAACGGCTGGGCTGAGGTGGGAGTGGGAGGGGACCGGGGGATGAGTTTGGCCGGCCTACAAGTGTTGGACAGTGGTCTAATGGAGGCCAAGTTGTGAAGGAGATCTGAAAAACCTATTTTAGATTGTATTTTTGCATATTATGATACATATACATATACATACTATATACTATATATACAATTTTTTGCCAAAAATTTTAGGTATTCAAGAGAATACCATGAATACACATGGGGCCCGCCCCTGTTCTTGGAGGCGTCGTTTTCAGAGACCCGTCTCGGCCTGCGGTATTGCTGGTGTCGCCATGGTCGTGGGTAAATGGTGCGGCAAGGCTACCGGTGCAGGTGGTTAGCTCGAAATCGGTTGCCGAGCCCTCGTGGCGGCGACCAAAATTTTGCCGACGGACAGGGGTCTTCGCTTGGGTGTCGTTTCTGGTTGCTTGCAGCGGACCGCGGCGGCTAGCGTTGCTTGGCAGTTGCCAGTTCGGTGTGGGACTGCGTCGAAGAACTGTGCTCGCAGCAACGACACCACGAGAAGATTGGGTTTGCAGCGGACTGCGGTTGGTTGCTCTGCCTCGCTTGGCGACTTCGGTGTGGTACCTCGTCGAAAGATGGCGAGAACGACAACTTGGTTTAATGGCTTGATGGCAGATGCTGTATGCGCAGGTGGTGCAACGAGCTGCCGCCATCTGGTGGACGCGACTCTTGTTTCTGATGGGAAACTTGGAAACGGGGCAACACAATTATTCACCCCGGCAACGACTTTGTAGACGGATATGCGACTCGGAGTGCTGAGGCGGGTGTGGCGGGGGCCCCGCATGAGGCGAGGTGACAAATGAGGTGGAGTCCAACGGCGGATGTGGAGAGGACCCCGTGCGTTGTGTGTCATGGTGGCGACTGCGAGACATCCTATGTCTAGTCTGGATCCGGTAGTTTCACCCTATCGGATGGTGTGGTGTTGCAGCGGCACTACGACGGTGGGTGTCAGTGTCCTGACCCGACGGTCCGGCATCAACTAGTACGATGCTGCGTGATCCCTCACTCCGGATGGTTGATGCAAGAGGTAATACAGGGACGCACGAGTTTATCCTGGTGTGCGAATGCACTGTACTATCTTGCACCGGGGGTGCCTGTAGTAGGGGGTACAAGCGAGGCGAGAGAGGGAGGGAAGCTCCCAAGTCTCTGCTAGGTGATTGAGGCAAGTGCCAATATCGTGCTCCGGGGAGCAGGCGTGTGTGTGTGTGCTGAGGGCGAGGGAGGAAGAAGAAGAGGGAGATGATGATGATAGAGTCTGCCCCTCCTTTTATAGACACAAGGAGGGGCGGAGTACATGTACGGGAGGGGATGAAGTCACCGTTCCTCCCCGAATCGGGGGCGCACAGTAGTCAACTACTTTAGAAAGTACACTGTGGGGCTCTGGAGATCATGGCGCCGGGCGTGCGGTTGTCCTAGGCGGCGTCCTGACCTGGCGGAGATCGCGCCGGCGTCGCTGTGGCTCCTGCGGGCGTCGTGGCGTCTCCTGTAGAGGGTACCGTCCTCTGTGCGCGACGTGGCGGCGTCTCGAGGGTCTTGCAAGCGGGAGTCTTGCTCCGGTCAAGGCCCGGGCCGTGTTCGAGGGTTGCGCCCATGCCGACCAAGGGTTCCTCGGCGGGGAAAGTACGAGGGAAGTACGGGGAGTTAGCGGCACAGTGGTAATAACACTGCCGAGCACGTCGGGACTGGGCGTCGCAGGTTCCCACAGTGTCGTCACAGCGTCAGGGATGGCGGAGCAGTGACTGGAGTTGGCGGATGGGATCCCGGTCACAGCCGCTGTGCGGAGTGGTGGTCTGACGCCGTCTGACCCGGGTGTTGCGGTGGAGTTGTTGGCATTTAATGCCTCCGTACAGCGGGAGGGTGAGCAGACGGGTCACCAGTTCCTTCTGCCGAGGGGTAGCCTCGAGCGAGGCATAATTGGTCCTCTCTCCCGAGGGTAGGTTCGCTACCCTCGAGCAAGGCGGAGTTGGTTTGCTACCCTGAGGGTAGGTTCGCTACCCTCAAGTGAAGCGGAGGTGCGGGGTGTTGTCGAGGGCCTCGGCATGGAGACCTCGAGCGAGGCGGAGATTGCTCCGCGGGTTCGAGGGGGTGCGAATGGGCTGTACTGTAGAGCCAGGCCGTGGGCCGAGGGCGAAGTAGGCCTCTTTGAGTCCTTTCCTTCTGGTCGGGAGGAGACTGTAGGCCTTCGTGGGCCCGGTCGCTTGTCACGTGTTTTGCGTTTTAAGGGTGATCTAGTCCCCTGGTTAGGGTGCCCCTAATCATGCTACCCGACAGTGGGTCACGTATGACAGTTGCCTTCTTCGGTGCAGTGCGGTCTATTTTTTTTTTGTTTCCCTATCAACGCAAGGCCGTACCTGACGGTGGCTACAAGAGATGGAGAAGGTGGTCGCCGCATCCCAGTGGAGTGGTATGTAGTAGTGGGGTGGAGTTATCTCGTCCGTGTCGACGCCCCAATCCGACCAAGCATTGTTGTCTCTTGGAGAAATGTTGTGTGGCTTGCGTTGACGTCCCAATCCAATCCGTCAGCGTTGTTGTCGTGTGTTTTTTTTCTTTTTCCTGGTTATGGCCTTCTAGGGCTATTTCCTTGTTTTTTTTTCTTCTATATCAATAAAGACGCACTCGTCAAGTGTCGTTCGTTCAAAAAAATATAAATAATTCGTAGTTTCTACTGCTAGCTCCATGCACAAATAAGCAAAGAGCGCCACTCGAATAATGGAATTCTTTGCTCCACTTTTTCATGCTAGCTACTCCATGATCTAACCAAAGGAATGAGACCTCAACATTGCAGAATATGATGAAATTCATTAATTTAATGCATGGGGTGTCTAAAGGTTCTTTGAACATCATCAGCCTTTCATCCCACCAGATGATCCTGTTGTGGCACCAATAAGAGAACATGCTCACTACACACAATGTGAACACAGTTTCCTTTCAAAAAAAAAAGAATGTGAACACAGTGGCCTTAGAACTGGAACGGTGACGATATCCAGAAAAATCCTAACAAATGATATATGGAACAAGTAACCAGTGAACGAAATAAAAGAGTAAACTTGCTCACTCAGTACGCAATAATACCCCTACGAAAAACGTGTTTCCAGATTAATTTCCCAAAAGATAGATAGCACAAGCGATATACATAGAGCGCCTAAACAGCACAGTGAGAGAGCTGCAAAAAAATCACGTGCACGTTGTGATGAACTCGCTGAGCCCATGGTCCGGCGGGTGATGAAAATGACGCACGATGGGCCAGGCCACACCAGGAACGCGAAACGGGTTCATTAAAATGACGTAGAAGCATATGTTCTCAGCCCGTATCACCATCGTAACTGCTCCAGGAACACAGAGTTCCCTGAGCGCTGCTTTACCCCATCGAGACGGCGGCTAATCTCAGCAGTGAAGCAGAAACAAGGCACACAGATCATATATAATTCACAGGGGGCAAAGCGCAAGCACCGAATATACACATCCACAGTCCGAGCATCATATTATAAGTTCGCATGTCTCGGTAACAGATAGAAGGCATCACAGCCAATCCTTACAAGCAGTTCACCTGGCAGGGTAACTGCTTTCCTGAGGCGCTCAGCGCAAGTCATCGACACGACACCAGACACTACACGCACACGCACGACCAATATAAAGACGTCGCATAAACATCAACGGTTCTAAGGTAAGCAAGCTCTGAGACGTGATAGTGCTGCACGCACCGGAGTGGTGCACTGGTGCAGGCGTGCAATAGCCTCATTATTTACATGTAGATCATAGATAATTATGTGCACAGCACAGGCACACGATCTTCACTTGTCCTTCTTCTCCCTGGCGATGAGGTCCATCACAGCTCGCTTGATGCTTCCCCCGTTCTTCGCGAGCAGCTCCTTGTTCATCTCGGTATCGTCAAAACCCTGAAAAGCACCCAAGTTCAGAAGCATGACACAGTAGTTCTATGGGAACCATACAGAATTGACGCAGAGGCACATCTTACCATCTCCTCCAGCTCTGCAAGGAGTGGATCCCATTCGTTGACGCCACACAGATCATCAACAGACTGCTCCAGGTTGTAATTGTTCTGCCTAAGGATTTCCTTGTTCAGATCAATCTGCCTAAAGCCCATTTCCTCCAGCTCCCTCAGCAGCTTCTCTTCATTGTGATCATCTATGTCAAAAGGCTCAGGTGCTGTAGCACTAGCAACAGTTGGAGGCACAGGCATAGAAGCAGGGCCAGATACAGATGCAGATGCAGGTGCATGAGGAGGTGCAGAAATAGGCACAGCTGAAGGTATGATAGGCACATTAACAGGTGGTGAAGGTACAGCAGGCACAACAAGCTCAGGTGCAGGCATACTAACAGAAGGCACAAAAGCAGCTGTAGTTGCACTGGACATGGCAACATCAATAGTAGGGTTTGCTGGAGCTGCTGCAGGCATAGAGGTAACAACAGGAGCAGGCTGAGATTTCTTAGGCTCTGGAACATCGATCGGATAGAAGTGAAACTCTTTAGTGCGTTTGGCATGTGCACTAAGGGTCGTCTCAGCAGGCTCAACGTTCACATCAATTAAATTAGAGGTGTTTGTAATATTGCTTTCTGGAGGCAGATTCAGATTAATAGCTGCATTCCTGTTGTTGTCATTAGCAAAGGAAGGATCTTCCACCTACAGATGCAGTTACAGTTCAGAATTTAAGGTCAGAAAGGAAATTACTGAGAGTAAACATCTATATTTGAGGCAGCTTAGGTAAGGTAGCAACCTGGATGTGAACCCAAACTCGTTGACCAAATTTCTGACCAGAAGGTGATGCCAACCTCCAGTAAGCTATGTACCTCCCAGGCCTTGTAGGTGCCACAAAATCAACAGCGACATCAATCTCCTTATCCAATGGAAACCCATTGACCGGAATCTGCACAATACAAAAGCTCATAACTAAGAACTCACACATTTCTAGACTAATTTGCAATTCAAAACAGCAAGCAGAAATTTGGTCGAAATTTGAATATATATAGCTACCTCTAATGGAACAGAGGTCTGCAATGCAAACTGATCTCCACCAACCCAGACAAGCTGTGTGCCCAATGGCCACACAATAGACCCATTGTTATGCATGCGCCAAATCTTCATGAATGGGGTAGAAGGTGCCATCAGTGTTCCATCCAGGACAGTTACATCCAAAATGAAGCGACTATCGAGTTTCTCCCGTTTTGACTTCATGACAACCCGTGGGTGATGCACCTTTCGGTACTGAAGGAAAAAAAACAGGTTTGCAAATCAACTATTCTGCCAAGCAACTTTATCATACAAAAGAATAATCATCCAAAATGAGGTACTCACCGCATGAGGATCTCTCAGTAACCTGTGGGGTAAAATAGGCTTGTCTATTTTGGTGTACTCCATTTCATTTCCCATGCGATGGAAACAGGAATCACACAAATCATAGTCTTCTTTCCTGCGGGGCGAACAAGGAAGATATCAGATCTAACACCATAAAATACAACCAAGAAAACATTGAAGTATAAACTTATTCAAGGCCTTACACATTAGATTTGTAGCGTGGACCGACAATTGGTTGCACTCCACAACCATCACACTGAATCCATCTATGGAGACTACGTGGCGCTGAGTTCTCCATATTACCAGACACATCTCCATATGGATGCCCAGAAGACAAGAGGCGGCCTGGATAAGGAAAATGTGGAGAAGGTCCATAGCCTGGGGGTGCTTGAGGCACTGCTGCAGGTGATGCATAGGGTACTTTATACATTGGGATGCGCCATCTGGAATCACTAGTGACTTTTGCATTATCTGCAGATTGCCACTGGAGTGGTTGGCTTCTCCGTGCGCAGAACCATTCAGGAACACAAGGAGGGGGCGGAGGCGGAGCATGAATGGGAGCAGAGGACATAACAGATTTGCCCTTACTTTGAGCATCAATCTTCCCTCTGCAAACAGATTTTTCAACTGAATTGCTGGGGAACAGCAACTCCTCAACAGATGGGTACATTGATGGTTGTTGACCTTGAGAAGCCCCAGCACTAGGAGCAGCAGGAGCAGGAGCTTCCTCTAACACACTCCTAAGACCCAAACATGCCTTAGCTTTGGGTTCATCTTTGTTGGCAGGAGCCTGCGTCTCTGTCACACCACTAGAAGAGCTGGATGACCCATCAGCATGTGCATCAGATGCTCCATTGCCACTATTACTTGGTGCCATCATTTGCACAAAAGGTTTCATCAGCTCAGCTAATGGTGGTGGTGCCGCATCAAGTACTTCATGAGAGAGTTTTGCAAGAGCATCAGGAATTGGCTCTGGGATAGACTTGAAAGCTTCACCAATAGCTGATTTTATATGTGCCAAGCTTTCTTCCTGAGCAGGCTTCAAACCTTCAATAGCTGAGATAATTTGGGACAGTGGATCCTGAGGAGTGGACTTCGTAGGTGTAGTAGAATTTTTCTCCTTTTGTTCAGTTGGTTGACTTTTCTTTAGTTGAACAGTAATCCTCAGAGGGTTTAGTTTCTGACGCAGAGCTGCATCGCTCAGGTCATCATCATCATCTAGCATTACAGCATCACCATCCTCATCGATGTAAGTCAGAATGAAGTCGGCATCTGGAGCAAACTTAAAGGCAGTGGCTATCTTTGCCCGTAGAGCAGATAAATTCATGTCGAAATGAGCTCCATTGACACAACCATAAAACCTCTTAAGTGTGTCACCATATTTGACCTGAAATGTATCAAAGAAAATCTGATAAGTTACAACTAAAAAACACACTCACATAGGCAGGACTAACAGATAGAATATCAAATCAAAACAGCGATATGAGAATAGCCTATGCAAGAATATAAATCACAAGTTGGGCCGTTGGGGACATGAAGCTCGATCTGTTGAGACATAAGCTTCTAGGAGCAAAAATTTAGAAGATTTGCGATGTTTCAAAATAATAAAAAGGACATTAGCTAAACAAACTGGATAAACGTTGTGGAAGTGCCATAGAAGAGTATGGAAAGAAAGGACGGCTCAACAAAATTGAAATGGTGGAATTGTTTAGTTGAAACGAAGTGATCTAATGGAAGAAACATGTTACACCTTACTGTAACCTCATGATGCTATAGTCAATGTGTAAGGCTATTCAATCTTATTATTTCAACCTATTCCAAAAAAAATACATGTATCAACCTTTTCATTAGGTCCTCCAATCCAAGATCATAATGACAAACTCAAACTAAAGCAAGGAAGCAAGCAATAGGCATAGCTGCTTAGTACTGACAACCGACAGAATCTATCTTCTATTCTGACTAAAACACTTATCCTTTATCCTGGTTCAATCCGAGAACTGACATGGAGCACTATACAATGATATACCCCGAAGGCACTACGAATTGTGTGGGGGATTCTCTATACATCATGTTCTAAACACATCTAATTTCATCAGAAAGTAAACAAATCTCAATCTGAATAATACACAATACAGAACTATAACTAACGTGCCCAAAAAGTATAATTGTACAGTGGATAAAGAATTTGAATCTCAATCTGAATATAAAGCGAGGAACCGTCAATAACACTATAAAAGTAAGATTAAAATATCACACAACACCAAGTAGGGCCCAGATTTCATCAGGAGATTACCCTCAACGACACAGGCAAACATAGTACCGTCTTGACTATCATTTACTATCAGGCAACGCTACCGACAGATAAATCGCTATCCAAAGCCGTTTTTTATAATAAGCACGCACAAAGAAAGTCAATCTCCATAGTCCATGGCCTCACACCACAAAAGCATCTTCACTGAAACTCCGTAGCCTACCAAAAAAATTGTTCCTTGAGAAGAAAAAAATCTACACTAACAAAACAAACCGCAAAACCCTAGCCACCATCGGGGTTTCCATCGATCAAACCCCCAATCTCCAAGGGCCGATCGACGATTCAACACGGAAACCCCCGACCTCCGGCCCTCCCCACAAAGATCAAACCGAACCCATGAACAAATGCGTTGGTCTTTTTTTTTTTGATAAACAAGGCGGTGGTTCCCTACACCTCCCGGCGCAACCGTGACCCCTAAATCCCGCAGAACCCAAGCGCGAGACCACAGATTTTCGGCCGGGTGCCTCACCTTGAACGTGACGTCCCACGCATCGGCCTGCGGGCCGAAGGGGAAGAACGTCGGCGCGACCGGCGAGCTCCGGTCCGACATCGCGTCAGGGGGAAACCCCCGCGGGGAGGACGAAGCGGCGGGCGATCGGGCCGAACCCTAGCGGGGTCAGTCGGGCGATCGATTCGGGGCGAACCCTCGAAGCAACCGGAGAGAGGGGAGGGAGAGGGAACGGGTGGGCGGGCTGCGTAGCCGTGAGCCGCAGCGGCGGGGGTGGTGGTGGTGGTGGTGCGGGGAGCGTGTCGATGCGGCCAAGGCCCGGACTCCGGAGCCCCTCTTATCACGCCTCGCTCGTTTGCTTCCAAGCGAAGGGAAAGCTCTCTAGGGGGCGCCGTTGGGGGGACTTAGTGCCGGGCCCCACGCGTCAGCGAGCGAGCCTCCGGTCGCTTTCCCTGGGTCGAGGGGCCTGTCCGTAAATTTCGAATCCGCCGGGGGGCTATTCAGCTCGCGTGTCCTGGTGGGACCCATGCATGGGGTATAAATGTCAGTGAAGGTGTATGGATAAGGTTCTGGAATTAAAAATTGCGGCTGGATCCTGCCATCTTCTTTGGGCGCAAGTCGGGATCTCCTGGCCTGGTGCCTGGTGGACTCCGCGTGCTACCGACGAGACACTGGCAGGTGGGTCCCGTTGGATTTTGTCGCTGTCGCCGTGCCGGTGAGGAGACAGGGCGAACAGTCGAAGCATTTATTTGGCGTGACTGGACGAGGCGTGTCAGGGTCAGAGTG
Organism: Panicum virgatum; assembly: GCF_016808335.1. Lineage (NCBI taxonomy): Eukaryota > Viridiplantae > Streptophyta > Magnoliopsida > Poales > Poaceae > Panicum > Panicum virgatum. Next base: position 48,288,685 of record NC_053145.1, read on the forward strand.
AGGGAGCTCTTCTTGCCGTGCAAGATGGGTGTTCCGCTGGATGCTCGGGCTAAGCAATTGACCGCCATTTAACTTGACACGCGATCAGTTAATCCGCCGTTTCCTTCTCCCTCCCCATCTGCTCCGCACGGCCTCGGGCCTTGCTGCCGCTTGCCGCACCACCTTGTCCGCGCGGCGCCTCCCCGGCGGCCCGGCTGGCGGTCGCAGCCTATCCAACCGCTTCCCGCCTCGCCCAGCCCCTCCGGTCCTCGTGTGGAGTGTGGACTGCTGGATCGCGGAGTCCTCTCGGTGTACTGAGCGCCCCGCCGGCGGCGTCCGCAACCTCATCCCCGCGTCGGCGTGAGGACCGGTCCCGGATTCCTGCCGCTTGGAGACTCCATCGATCCATCGACATCTCGCTTGGCTCCCACGCGGGCAAGGCTCGCAACCATCGGTCGGCACCCCTCGCATCGTTCGCTCGCAGCGGACAACAGAGCAGGAGTCAGGAATCCATCATCCGCTGCTGCCATCACCTTCAGTGCTCCCTTCGTCCGCCACAAGAACATCTTCTGGCCTCCATTAACCAAATAGCTTCCAATCAAGCCGTGTGCATTCTTGCCTGTGGAGCCGAGACACCATGTGCCCCATTCTCCAATGGGGTGTGTTGCGTGCTAGGCTTATTCTATGTTTAAATGGCTGTGCTTATAGTCTTATTATAGTATAACAATATTAGTGTTTTTCCGTTTGAGAACTACTTTATTGGGCTAAATGCTCTTTGTACATTTTGTGGCCCCCGGATTTCAAGTTATGTGGCTTTCCATTATATCAATTGAACAAAAAATTCATATGAGCATTCTATGAATACAAAAATATGTTCAATATTTTTAAATTACGACATGCGTGCCGCACGTACATTTTACTAGTAAAGAGAAAATAAAGTAATTTTCCTATAAATTTTTTCAAACAGGTATGAACTAGTATGAAGAAGGTTGGTATTTTACAAAATATAAGATGGCTAAACGAACGGCATGGCCCGGCACGGCCCAGGTCCTGATCAGGCCCCTCCGGCTAAGGAGACGGTCCTGGCCTCAACAAGGATGTTTGCGGCCCGCGCTCTGCAATAGTGGGCCACAATGTCAACCACACAACCTGCTGGAGCCTGGAACCCGGGGAACCCTCGCGCAGCCCCCCTCGCGTCCCCATGGAGCCTCCGCATGAGTCCGCCGCCGGTGGCCGCAAGCGACGCCGGCGAGGTGGCGACCGGAACCGCTGGAAGCCCTCTTCGTCCTCGCAACAAGAACCTCCGCCAGCGGCGGCACCCGCACCGCTGTCCTCCCCTCCGGCAAAGCGGCGGCGCAAGGACGGCACCGGCCAGGCCGCGGCCGCACCCAAGCGAGGCAACACCTCGAGCCTACTCGAAAAGGTAACTATATTACTTGGGTTAAAGGTTCCTAGGATTTTTATGGCTCGAGGAAGTATTCAGTAGCGGAGTGGGAAGTGGAGGCTTCGTGGGATGCAGTTGCAACTTTGTTGAGCTGCTGGAATGCGTACTGGCTGGAAAAATCGATGCTAATGCGAATATTTACAATCGGTTGTGCTCATTGGGATGTTCGATGCATGGTGTTCGTTTAGGACGAGCAATTCTTGGTAATCTTTTTGTGTATCTAATTATATAAGAGGCTGCAGAAAAAAAAACATGACTAAATTAGGGTCCGCCTCCATATGCCTCTGTGCTTTGTTGCGTCTTCTGTATTGCTCCAATTCGCACAACATTTCACATTTGGTGTAGAGTTTTTGCTACCTGACAAATCTAACTAATTTTGTGAAGTAGGAGTTGTTAACGATGGCTTGATATATGACCTCATGGGGTTTACCTTCTGTTTCTTTCTTTGCTCCTTTTATGCGAACAAATTAATTGATTTGTTGTTTGTTGACATTTTAGATGCGTGCAAGGTTATCTGGTGGCCATTTCAGAATGCTAAACGAGAAGCTCTACACTTGCAGGTTCACATTATACACACCACACCTCTGTTTGGTAGATGTGTTGGCTCGCTTAAATGCTATATACTTTCTGTGATTGCATAAAAATTTAAGACAATTGTTAATCCTAAGAATTTGCATTTTAAAGATACTTACATGGTTTTATGTCTCACTAGCTCCTACTCTCTGTACAAATGCTGATAATTATAATTCATTGTAGTGATGGAGGCTATGTAGACTATAATTGCCCTTGATATTTTCCCTGTTTGCTGTGCCTTGGATTTACTGTTAACAATTCTCTCATATGAATTTGTATGCCTGGTTGCATTGTCATCAATGCAGCATACTTTCTGAATACTAAAAGGGCCTTTAAGTCTTGGGATTCATAGATAGCAGAGGTCTTTTTTTGCATGTTTAACATTTTCGCACATGTATTGCTTATCTTTCCAGTGGGCAGGATGCGTTTGACTACTTCAAAAATGACCCTACTCTTTTTGATGTGGTAAGTTGTTTTTCATCCCTGTTTTACTACTGGCATCTTCTAATACTAAAAGGGAAATTCCATTTTGCCATCACATTATTTCTAGCTAACAAAAATTTGGGCATTGCGCGGATGTGCATAATTTATTTCCTGAAAATCGCAAGTACAGTGCCACATTGTTATTTTTCTTTTTTGCATAATTTCTTATATACTAGACCAATTTTAATTATTTTGTTCTTCACTTTTTTAAAAAATATATATAGTTCAGTTTGCATATTCCATATTTCTATCGCAAAAATGATCGTTATGCAAAAGGATCTGGCATACTCAGATACTCTTAGTCCAGGAACTAATTAACCATGTCCATGAGGTTACATGCTTGAATTCACGTTATCCTCTTTTAGTATCATACAGGATATCGAGAACAGATGTCACATTGGCCAGAGCAGCCAGTAAATGTGATAATCAATTGGTTGAAGAGACATAATGCATCATGGACTGTTGCTGATTTTGGATGTGGTAAGACTATTCTTACTGTCCTGAAGCTGATGGGTTTTGCAAGTTTTCTCCCTCTTACATCATTGTATTTCCTGGTGCAATTATGAGAATACCATTTACATGTCGCAGGCAACGCAGCAGTTGCAAAAAATGTGGAGAACAAGGTTTTCTCCATTGATCTTGTTTCAGATGATCCTTCAGTGATTGCTTGTGATATGGCTCATGTAAGCACTGGCTGCCTAATTTTGTTTGATGCTTTCAATTGCTAAATTAGCTACCCTTTCTGTTATTTCTAAAATGTTCCTGGTAGTTCTATGCCATCTGTGTATTTTTTGCATGAATCTTGGTAAGCTTGAGGACTGTGCATTTCCTTGATGTTAATATGTTGTTCCTATTTTCTTAATAAAAGCTATCGTAATTGAATATTTTGTTTTGATGAATGAGTTGAAAGTAATGTGCCTAAGTTAATATAGTCTCTATAAGGTGAGATGCATCAATCAAGCAAAAAAAAGCTTTATGTATTCTTTAATATGACATAATTGCACCTGGGTCGTGTTTACTAACTTATTGGAAATTGAAGTGTCGGGTGACCCAAATAGCAGAACGACAACTATATTGTTAATTTTATTGTTGATGATTATGTTCAATGCATTTACCTTTACTTATCAACCTATCGCTCTTCCTATTCCTCTTTTTGAGAATTTTCTATTCCTAATACTAGTAACATGCAAATGAATGAATTTATGACATAGGACTTCCATATTACAACAGGCTGTTCGAAAGGACCTCCTATTTTTTTGTCAAACATTATGGTTTACCCCAGGATGGACCTAGGAATATTCAAACTGAATAAAATGGGTACCAAATTTCAATTTGTGTTCAAATCATTAAGTCAACTAAACATTTTTTCCATCTCTGCAGACTCCATTGGAGTCATCCTCGGTAGATGTTGCAATATTTTGTCTTTCTTTGATGGGAACCAACTATCCAAATTACTTGGAGGAAGCAAATAGGGTACTCAATCCAAGGTCTGCTCAAATCATTAGCTACTGCAACTTTACTGCAAAGGGTCTATGCCTCTTGTTTTCTTTACTGATAGATTTTCTTCTGCAGTGGTTGGCTTGTTATTGCCGAAGTGCGAAGTAGGCTAGACCCAAATAACGGTGGTGCTGACCCTGAAAAGTTTTCTAAAGCCATCATCCAGCTTGGCTTTTCCCTTGTTTCAAAGGTTTGCATCTTTAGTATTTTCCTCAGCCGAGTTTTGATTTGAATTATGATGAGGTAGTTGTATATAGTAAGTTCCAACAAGTACTGAAACATATGGTGCTAGCTAGCATGGGTTCCCTATGGACCTGATCAGTCTACTCTCTGTATATGTAAGATCGATAATATGACTCATTCATGTGCTGAAACAACAGCAACTCAAAATGCTTGCTTGTGAGTTTCTTCAATTTTAGATAGGCTCAAAATTAGTATATCCAGCTTACAGTAGAACAGATACATTTAATTTAGAAGTGGAGGTCCATTCCGTTCACTGTTTAGTTTCTCCTAGTTTGTTTGTTATGGATGTGTGGTGTCTAACACAAGCTAGCGCATGTGTTATAGTCAAAACCATGTGCAAGCTCTGTATTATTGCTGTATTTTATGTCCTGCAGTATGAAAATAGCTGGGTAAATCTAAATATACGGTGCAGGTATGTGGCTTCAATGCATTGATTACTAGCAGAATAGGATATTATGATTCTTGGAGCTATACCGGTTGCATCTTTACAATGTGATTCAGAAACTAATTGGTTTGTTGGCCCCTCTTTGTGAAGCTTGTATGATTTTTGGTTGTGAAATGTTTGCATTGACATGTGATTGCCATAGTCTACGTATGAGATTCTGTAATGTGCTCGAAGTTTTTTCGGTCCCTTCCATTCTGGTACCTTCATAATTTCAGATATACAGTGCATCTTGTATTCATGAAAGATAAATACTTCATCTGCTTGAAAATAGATGCTTCTGATCATGCTTTCTAATTGGTTGCTGGTATCCTTTCTGCAGGACGAGAAAAACAAAATGTTCATTCTGTTCTACTTCAAGAAAAAGGTTAGTTGCAACTTTTGCTACCTTAATAACTGTCGCAATGATTCGGCCTTCACGCTGAACTCAGTGCCTTACCATGCCCCTGCAGGAAAAGAGTAAGGTGGCAAAGAGCATCGATTGGCCTCAGTTGAAACCTTGCCTGTACAAGCGTCGCTGATCTCATATCCGCCAGTAAAACTGTAGTCGCACTAGAACTCTTGAAAAGTTACAAACTGGTGTATCTTGTTAGATTATTAGGTCTCAGCATGCCAGGCTCTCCCACCTCTGTTGTTTCAACCTTTTCCCCACAACAGCCGTGTCTTTTTATGTATTGGACCTCACAAAACAAGACCGCTTGACCTATTGGCTAGTGCAATGCGATGTCATCCGGAAGCATGTTTTTTTTCTCGAAATAATCCGGAAGCAATTTATAATTTGCCAATTGTCACTCAAATTAAATCTCACGCAAATTTCGTATAAGGTCCGAGAAACGTCTGGACAATTTTGACCCGTGATGTTCTTTTAGTGAACACTGATCCGTGACTGATCACGCAAGCAGACGCCTGCCGTAGCTTACCGTTGTGCATTTCGTGTACACTTGTAACCCTTGCAACCTGCGAGTAAAGTTGCTAGATGATGCAGAAAAATATGCGGATAAGATAAACATGTTAGCTTGTCTGTTAACCTACGAAGAACTGGTGGCTGTCCATCAAATCAGGACTAATCGCAAAAGGTATACTACTGGTCTCCTTGTTACAGAAGGCTAAAGAACTGATAAAAAAAAAGAGTAAATTGCATCTCAGGTCTTCAAACTTGTAGCGACGTTCCGTTTAGGTATCCAAACTCTCAAATCGTCTAATTGTGTCCCTAAAGTCCATTGAGTGGTTCGTCCAAGGTGCCAAATGTGCCACGCGTGCATCCGAAACCGAAGTGGCATGCCACACGGCGCCACGGTGGCGAATATTTGTAAAAAAAACCCCTAAATTTTTTTATCTTCTCATATTTACTCCTCTCTCCCTCTCTTCCCTTCTCCCTCTCCAATCTCTCACCAGCTCATCCGCCGGAGCTGGCTGCCGCCGCGCCGCTCCTCCCCATCCCTGGACGCGGCGGCCAGCAAGCAGCATGACAGCGTGCTTGGCGAGAGGCACGTGCGCCGCCGCTCCCGTCCGCCTCTCCACCATTGCCGGCCGCCCCAACCTCCATTGCCACCTCCGGCGACCTTCGATTCCTCCTCCCCGGTGAGTTTCCCCTTCAATTGACGGCACCACCACCTCCTCCTTCCTTTCCTCGGCCGATTTGGGCCCTCACCCGGCCGCTCCTCTTGCAGCCCCCCCCCCCCCCCCCCGCCTCGTCGGAGCTCGCCGTCCGTCGCCGCCTTCCTCGCCGCGCCGCCCCTCCGCCGTAGTTCCTCGCCGTCCGCCGCTGGGGTGAGGTTCGCCCACGTTAGGAACATGTCGTGTGCCCACTTCCTCGCCGCATTGCCGTTCGCCGTCGCTAGCGCCGCGCTGCCGCCCGTCACTTCGCCGTCGCTGCGCGCCACCGCCCCTCCCTGCTGCCTCGACGCTCGCGCACACCCCCGACGAGCCACGGCTGAGCAAAGCCCGCGCAGCACAGCACCGAGCCACCGCCCCCACCGGCCACTGCCGTCCTTGCGCGGCTGCCCCTGCACCACCCCATCCCATCCCGTGCCCGCCCCGGCAAGCCGCCCATGCGCAGCACGAGCAGAGCAGCTCGACTCCGGCCACCCCTGTAACACCCTGCCTCGCGGACAGTTCGCTTGGGAGCGGCGGACGGTCCGCGACGCTCTATTTCACCTGCTCCGTGGCCGAGGATCGTCGGTCACCGCCACATGCCGGCCATCGAGCTTTTCCCCGGCCGCCCCGTACGCCACATTGAAGGCGAGCACATCCTCCACCCACCCTGCGCCCACTCCCTCTCTCTCTCTCTCTCTCGGTTCACCCTCCCTCTCGCTCCCGACGCCATGGGCGATGCTTGAGCGCCCTCCCGTTCGCCGCCGATTCCGCGAGCTCCCTCCCATGGATTTCAAATCCACCACACCAGAGGCTCGACCACCTCTCTAGCTTCCTCCTCAACCCCTCAAACCCTAGCCACGACCTCTACCTCGCCGGGAATCCCGGATTCCCCGGCCGTCGGTCTTAGTTTGGTCCAAACTCGACCTCGCCGTGGAACTCCATCGTCCGGCCACCATTTCTTCCGTCCAAGGGCTCAAATCGATTGTAAGTGAGCCACTTATGCTCGTGCTCGCCTCGTTCCTCCACGTTCATGTTGTTTCCACGCACGTTATCGACGATGTCGTCGTGAGCACTCGGGTCGCATGTCGCCGACTAGGTCAGGCTTGATTTCTTCGCATGCATCACCCATGCCCGTGTGCGCCTCGTCCAGTAGATGGTGTAGTGCTAGCCTCACCGTCGGCCGGGCCACCGTCGGCGGGAACGGCGCGCCGCGGCGCCGCGCCGGCCTCAATGGTGGCGGCGCGCGGGGTCAAAAGATAGGAATCGCGGACGGTCCGCCCAAGAGGGCCGGACAGTCCGCCCAAGAGGGCCGGACAGTCCGCCGGTCCGGTTAGAAGTTATCTAGAGACAACGTTGTCTCTGGTGGGTTCGCAGGATTGTAGTGCGGACGGTCCGCTATTGGAGAGCGGGCAGTCCGCCGTTGAGTTCGGAATTTGTCCAGAGATGATGTTGTCTCTGGTGGGGTTCGCAGGGTTGAACTGCGGACGGTCCGCTATTGGAGAGCGGACAGTTCGCCGTAGAGTCTCGAGTTTTGTCCAGAGACGTCGTCTCTGGTGGATTGACAGAGTGAACTGCGGACGGTCCGCCAAGAAAGGCCGAACGGTCCGTAGTAGAGTTTAAAAATTTATCCAGAGGCGTCGTTGCCTTTGGTGGTTTTGCGGAGTTAAACTGCGGACGGTCCTCTGTTTGAGAGAGGACAGTCCGCAGTATAGATTTGTAATTTGTCCAGAGAAGTAGTTGGTTCTGTGGGGATTGCAGAAGTGTGTTGCGGACAGTCCGCTACTGAGGCACGGACAGTCCGCCAGTCAGTCTAGAAATTCTCCAGAGACTTTGGGAGGTTCTGGTGGGTATACGAAGTTGAACTGCGAACGGTCCGCCATTTGGTTGCGGACAGTCCGCAGGACATTTCATTTTGGGTATAATGAGTATATAGTTTGAGTTGCACTCAATCATTTCATATGCATTCGTGTAGCATCCGCAGTTGAGGGCGCCGTATATGAGGTGATTGCGGCACCGCAGGAGCAGCCGGAGCAAGCCCAGGAGGAAAGGCATGAGAACCCGGCCCAAGGCCCGTCTGACCCTAGCACTGAGCAACAGCACGAAGGCAAGCCCCGGTGCACATCCGATTATTTCAAATTATGCCACCTATATATATCTCTATTATCTGTGCATTAGGTTAGGAATTGTTTGAAACCCTAGTTGTATGATTCCTAGGTCTCCTTGAGTTATACTAGAATATAGAGAACGATAGAAGTCTTAATGGTTTCCGGTAGAAGACGAGTGCTCTCCTGCCACTCGCGAGATATAGGATGATTTAAAGTCGAGTAATTTTCAGTTACTCGCGAGATATATGATATATGGCTATTTCAGTACATGAATATTTGGTTATGATTCGTGATAAATGGATAATGTGAGACCCGACGGGGAAATGATGACAATGTATAGGTATGGCAGCAGGACAGGGTCGATTAAGGACCGATCCGTTGTTGGCAGTGCTGATCGGGGATTGAACTGTACTAACCACATGCCGAGAGTAGGAGGTAGTCGAAACCGGTAAGTCGAGTACTGCCTCACTTCGAAAGTACAGGACAACTTCCCACCCCTTAGGGCGAGTCGAGTAGTCGTGGAGAATTGGGATGCATGTATTTATTTTTGGTGGTCTCTCGTTGAGCTCGGCTGACTATGCGCTGGTGGGGCAGTCCTGTAATTCGAGGTGGGCAGGGGAATGGTTGGTGCGTGTGGTCCGACGGGGTCTATGCGTGCCGTGTTGGTTAGGTCCACCTTGCAAGGTTAAATCGGATCGATTCGCCGTGTCTCACGGATATGAGGGTCTCGATCTCTTTGTCGCCTCGTAGAAATGAATTAGAAATATTAGTGATAATCGATGGAACTATTTTGAATCATTATTGTAATGCTCCAACATGATTGTTTTAGATATGTCAATATTAGATGAGAGTCTTTCTATATAAAATATGTGGCTAAAACTTTGAAAGTAAGTATTCAACTATAGATGCTTTTCTGCAAAACAACCCACTGGCCAGAAAGCTGTGCATGTCTAGTTAGGGGCTATGTATACCTCTGGTCGGGTAAGCCTTGCTGAGTATTAGTATACTCAGGGTTTATTGCCACAATTATTTCAGGACACTCGGACGTTGACATCTATCCCTGCTGCGTTAAGTTCGTCCGTCGGGACGCGGCGGGATGGGAGGTTGTGGAGCCCGACGCCTAGTTAGAGGACTCCTCGTTGTACACTTGTGGTAGATGTAGGCCTTTTACGTCTGTTCGAAGTTTAGATTCAGTAATGTAAAGTTTGTAAACTATTCAGGTATTTAAACTTGATTTGAAAACTTATGGCAGAATCTTGTGTATATTGTTGTATTTTCAAGTATGTCGTGCTTGTACCATCTGCGCTCACCTTCACGTGAGACTATCGGTGTTGTTTCGATCGGGACGTGGGTTGAGAAAGGATCGCCAAATTAAGCTGTTAATCGAATGTGCCTGATGTGTTCAAATGACGGCCATTACGCTTAATTAGAGTTTTAATTTGGCGGTTCCGTCACAACCCCCCCTCCACTTGCGCCACTTGCGTGTCCTCTCTGCAGCCCGTCACCTCGCCATCGCCTCCACGCCGCTCCACAACACCGCATCGGCCCCCACCGCCATTACCACGCTTGCACGGCCTGCCGGCCGCCGGGTACCGCGACCGCCCCTCCCCGCACGCGCTCGGCCTATAAATAGGCCTCCTCCGCAGCCCTCCCCCTCCACGAACTCGCCCACCACCGCACAGCCCCCTCCCCGGCCCTCTAGCGCCGCCACCAGAGCTGCTGCCGGCCACCTCTGCCCGCCGCCGTGGAGCCGCCTCCTCGCGCCGCCCGAGCTCGTATTGAGGAGGGGAATCGATTCCCCACTGCCCCCTCTCCCTTTTCCCCCTAGTTCCGGCCGCCATCGCGTCGCAGGACCGCCGGCCCCAAGGCCGCCGGCGCCCCCTGCCGTGCGCCTGACCAGAACAGAGGGGGCAGGGGCTTAGTTGAAGAAGAAAAAAAAGAGGAGGGGGTTAAGTGAGAAAGAGAGAGGGTTAGGGTGGGGGAAGAAAAAAATTTAGGGTTTTTTTTGCAAATATTCGCCACCGTGGCGCCATGTGGCATGTCACGTCGGTTTCGGATGCACGCGTGGCACATTTGGGACCTGAGATGAACCACTTAAAGGACTTTATGGACCCAATTAGACGATTTGGGAGTTTAGGGACCTAAGCGGAATGTCGCTACAAGTTTGGGGACCTGGAATGCAATTTACTCTTAAAAAAAGGCTAAAGAAGTGCATGCTGATGCGTGACAAGTAAGGCTGCTATGCACAAGAATGCAATTTACTCTTAAAAAAAGGCTAAAGAAGTGCATGCTGATGCGTGACAAGTAAGGATGCTATGCACAACGTTGTATCGTGTGGCCCGTTGTCATAGAAAAATCGATTTTATTGAATTACCTACCTGTCCATGCAAAAACACCTCTAAGAAACACATATATACAAGCAGCTCATTCAATCCAGCTAAAGAGATTTTTTTCCTTGAAAATACTCAAACAGGACAATATTACGCGTGAAGTGGTGATCGTAGATGCAGCCACTGGACTTGTGAATAACTTTTGACTTGGGAAGCCGGTGGGAAAACAACCAAGCTGCGGGTGACCGTCGCACACCTCGGGATCGCGACTGGTTCGTCCGTCCGACTGCCACTTCCCTGTCAAAAAGAAAAAAAAACTCCGCCCCCTTTACCATGCCCAGCTGGCAGGAAATGGCATCCGAGTCCACGGCCTAGTTGCAGACGCAAAAATTTTAAAATAGAATCTTTACACATTTAAAGTAGTAAATATAGACTAATTACTAAATTTGTCTATAAACTACGAGACGAATTTGTTAAGACTAAGTAATTCATCATTAGCACATAGTTACTGTAGCAATTTAGTGTGTTTAGTTATAACCTAACTAGGCTCATTAGATTCGTTTCGCAATTTACAAGCAAACTATGCAATTCATTTTTTATTTCGTCTAGGTTTAATACTTAATGCATGTAAGATTCTTTTTCGATGTAATAGTTTTGGAATTTTAAATTTTACAACTAAATAAGACGCACGTAAATGGTGCCCTCGAAACCTACCTATGCCAGGCAGTGCATCCAGGCGGTCGATTTCGTCGGCCTGGGGCCAGGATGGCTGCCTGGTAGCAGCTGCCTGATCCAAGGTCATATCCAAACAACCTCTACATGCGTCTAAGATAATTTCACGGTAGAATCATGTTTCGATAAATCTATTCCCTCCCATCCACATGGACTAGAGTGGAAATCAAACTAATTTCTTCCTCAATTCCTCTCCATATATGATATGTACAGATCCTAGGGAATTCTTTGCTTCTTTTTCTATTTTATTATATTTATTACCACGTGGAGAATAAAGGGAATTAGGCTAATTTTTCTTGAGAGTCGGAACACTAAACATGCCATGTAGATGCAATTTTTGCACCCTGCTGGCCAATATTGACAAGGTACACCGTTGCTCTTTGTCATTGCTATTGACCCTCCGCAAAAACTCCTCAATCTTGCAACGGAAAGGGGGGATTTTCAGCAAGATAAGAGGCCGGACACCAGGTATCTGAATCTCCTTGTATGCAGATGACGCCGCACTTTTCCTAACGCCAGACAAATTGGAGGTATCCGCCCTCGTGGAGCTCCTGTCATTATTTGGGGAGGCTATGGGACTGAAGACGAATTTTCAGAAATCGACGGTGGTGCCCATTAGCTGCAATAATCTAAACACCGCACAGGTACTAGAGAACTTGCCGGCAAAAGAAGACAAATTTCCCAATCAAATACTTGGGACTTCCTCTCACCATTCTTCGACTACGAAGGGTTGACTTCCAACCACTCGTCCATAAAAACAGTTGCAAAGTTCAATAGTTGCAATGGTAGGAACCTGAATTACGTTGGACCGCTCACTCTAGTCAAGTCTGTCCTCACATCACAGGTTGTTTACTTCCTGACAGCACTACGAGCACCAAACGAAACCTTGCAAGATATTGATGCAAAGCGCAAGCAATTCCTATGGACCGGCACAGAGAAAATTACTGGTGCTAAGCACAAGGTAAATTGGGTAAGGGCTATGAGATCAAAGAAACACGGAGGGTTAGGTATCCTGCACCTTGGAAAATTTGTGAGAGCTCTCCGACTTATGTGGCTTTGGTAAGACTGGAATTCTGAGGGCAAGCCTTGGGTCGGCAGCGAGCTCCCATGCAAACAGACTGGCTTCTCTTTGCGGCAGCAACTACCATCACAATTGGCAATAGAAGGAAAATAGCATTCTGGAACAGCGGATGGATGAATGGCATCCGTCCAAGAGATCTGGCCCCATCTGTGTACACAATCTCAAAAAAAAAAAGAATAGAACGTTACAGGAAGCATTTGTTGGAAAATCATGGACAAAGAATTTGAACCTCCTATACCCATTTTTCTCAGCACAACACTTTGTGGAATTTATGCAACTTTGGATGGCTATCCAATGGGTGAACCTGAGGCCGCACATCCATCATGAAATCCATTGGAAACTCAACAAGTCTGGACAGCACTCAACAAGTTCAGTGTATCATACACAGTTCATAGGGGCAATCAACACCAGTCTCAACGAGATCATCTGGTCAGCATGGACACCTCCAAAGTCCAAATTTTTCAGTTTCTTCAGTTGGCTTGTTGTTCAAGATAGAATTTGGACTGCGGACAGGCTACGTGCGAGAGATTGCCCGCATAACCCAGTGTGCGCACTATGCCATAGGGTTCCGGAGTCTGGCAAACATCTTTTCTCCGAGTGTAGATTCATCAGACGTATTTGGGACGATTTATCCCCATGACTCATGGAGCCATCATTGCAACGGACTAATTGGGAAGGCATAACCTCGGTTCACGAGTAGTGGTTAGCAATGGCTAGCAGGCAAGGAGTCTCGCGCAAAGGACTAAAATCTCTAACACTGCATTTGGATGTTGGTATTGGAGGGTGGAATTCGGAATTGGAATTGTCTTCGACCAATGCCAGCGTTTGGATGTCAAATGAATTAGGAAACGGAATCACGAGCAAATACCGCACGGCATTCGACTGGCTTGCGCGCGCCTCCTCCCGATTCAGACCCCTCCCCCCTCGGTATCGCGAGGCATTCACCCAGCGACTCCCTCCCCCCTCGGTATCGCGAGGCATTCGCCCAGCGACTCCCCTCCTCGTTCGTCTCGTCGAAAAAAAAGAAGCCCCATCCTCGAGCTCAAGTCAGGCCGCCGGCGAGGCCTGCGTGCAAGATCCGGCCGCCGGAGAGGCCCCCGCGCGGCTGGCCGGCCGGACGACCGGTGGCTGTCCTCTCCATCTCCATGGCCGAGCCCGTGCAGGACACGCCTCTCCCCCTCCCCTCCCCTGCCAGTCACCCCTCCAAGATCCACGGCACGGCGGCAGACGGCGGCGTCCCGTGCAAGGCCGGCGGCGGCCCGAGCCAGACTAGCGACGGCGCGACCCTCCTCCATCTTCCTCGCACTAGAATCTTCTTCTACCTCCTCCGCTGGAACTCGCCCCTGACCACTTCTCCTACCTCCTTTCCGGCGATTCGCGCGCACCTTCCATGTCTCCCTCTCCGGCCGGCGGGCAGCCCCGCCTCTTCTCCTTCCCTCTCCAACGCAGCAAGCTGCGCCGCCCCTTCCTCGCCTCTTCTCCGGCTGGTGGGCTGCCGCCCTTCCCCTGTCCTATTTGCGCTATGAGCTGCCGCGCCCTCCCATGCCCACCTCTGCAAGGCGAGCGAGGTTCGGAGGGGGACGGCGAGCCGCAGGCGCACGGAGGAGGATGACGAGGTCCGCCCAGCCACTTGAGACCTGCCATTGCCATGCTAGCTAGAAGAGGATGACGGGGTGAGGGCTGCGCTGAGGAGGATGCCGAGGCCATGGCCATGCTGGAGGAGGAGGAGGATGTCAATTTCGATTTCTGGAGATGCACATCCAAACAAGAATTGATATTAGCTGACTCGTTCAATTCCATCTAAAAATTCTATCTACATCCAAACAATGGCTTTGGTATTGAGTCTATTTCAATGCCTAGCCTGATTTGGTATTGAAACTAATACAATGCCAGACTCTCCAATATCTACATCCAAACAGAGCCTAATCATTCTAGTGTGCTGGGAGGTTTAGAATGAGCGTAATACCCGCATTTTCAATCATAGAGAAATACCTTTATTTGTGGTATTTACTAAGATCAAGGATGAGACTTCAGTTTGGATTTTGGCTGGAGCAAAACACCTAGCGCGCCTTCTTGGTGGAGTGTGAGCTATTTGACGTGTGAGTTTTGACCGATTCATGTAAAAGTTACAAATGTTCTTATACAGTACCGTAGCCTTCGGGATCTCTCTTTTCATTAATACAACGGGCAGCTCTCCTACTGTTTCCGTTTCAAAAAAAAATTGACAAGGAACTATACTACCATTTATGAAATCATGATAACTACGCCACGCAGGCGCCTACTGAGTGGTTGTGACCCTTCCTCGTACAAGAAGCATGCATACTTAGTACAGATCCTCTTCAAAAATTTTGTGAAGGAGAATCTTGCTATTTAAGAGTATTAAATAAAATTTGTTTATAAATTTTTTGCACATATGGGTTGTAAATCGCGAGACGAATCTAATGAGATATATTAATCTATGATTTGCGGATAGTTAATGTAGCATCACTGTTGCAAATCATAGATTAAATAGTAGGCTCATTAGATTTATCTCGTGATTTACAACTCATCTGTGTAAATATTTTTATAAATAGATATTATTTAATAGGGAAATTTGTCTACAAGACATTGGGAAAGTGTGATTTTGTGTGCAACACATCACAAAATTGAAAATTGTCCCTAACACACCGCGAATGTTTGATTTGGTCTGCAACACATCATAGCAATTATAATAATCATTTTCAGCTGAATGAAGATGTAAATAGACTATTTTGCCCCTGGGCCCACCTGTCATCCTTTTCCTCTCCCCTCCTCGCGTCTACCATGAAGGGCAGTTAGGGGCGTCTTCTTCCTCCGACTGCACGCGCCCGCGGCCGCCTGCTTCGCCCGGCCGCAAGCCGCCTGCTCCGCCTCCGCCGTCGGCCGCCTGCTCCGTCCGGCCGCAGCCCCGCACGCCGGATCTGGAGGGAGCGCCGGTGCGGGGAAGGAAGCAGCTGCTCCCGAGCTTGAGCAACCACGCCGGTGGAGGGAGCCTGGGAGGGGCGGCCGGAGGAGGGCCAGAGCCGGCGGGCGGCATGGCCGGCGAAGCCGAGCTGCGACGAGCTCCAAGCCGGGCCGCGTGCAGGAGAGGGAGGTGACGGCGGCGAGCTCGGGAACGAGTGGAGCCGCGCTTGGGCGCCGCCGTGCCTGGCCCCCACGCCGCCCGCACGAGCGCCCTCTCTTGCCAGCCGTCGTCCTGCCAGCCGCGCCGGGACGCGAGCAGGGCAGGGGAGGGGGAGCTCGACGCCATGGAGGCCCTCGGCCGGCGAGGGAGGAGCAGCACGCCAGCCCGGCCACCCCGCGCCGCCGCGCCATGGCCTGGGCGCCACAGGCCGCGGGTGGAGGCCGCCCCGCCGCGCCCTGGCCGGCGCCGCATGCCGCGGGCGTAAGGGCGGGCTCTGCTTCACCACGGTGGCCACGGCCATGACGGTGCACGCGTCGGCGAGGATGCTGAAGTGTGCGAGGGAGGACATCGAGCAGATGAAGGAGAGGGCGGCCTGGACCGGGAGCAGGAGCGCGAGGACCACAGCGGCCGGCAATAGCGGGCTGGGTCGGTGGCTGCCCTTGGCGGCGAAGACGGAGGAGACATTCTGGCCGATGAAGACGAGGTAGGCGACGGTGCCGCCGGTCTGGGACAGGATGATGGTGGCCTCCGTGAAGCACCGGCGGCGAGGGGCTGGCGAGGCGCGGACCGGCATCGAGGGGCTGCGGCGGCGCGGACCGGCGGCGAGGAGATGGAGAGGCGCGGACCGGCGTCGAGGGGCCGAGGCGGCGCGAACCGGCAGCGAGGCGCGGCCCAGTAGCGGTGTGGACCGGCGGCAAGGCGTGGATGGCGTCGAGGGTCTACGGCGGCGCGGGCCAGAGGTGGCGCGGACCGGCGTTGAGTGGCCACGGCCAGGCGCGGGTCGCCGCCGTAGGGCGCGAGGTGGGGCGGCCGCGGAGGCCGCGATGGGCGCGGCAGGGAGGAGACGGAGGGGAAAGAGAGAAGAAGAGAAGGGGAATAAGATGACAAGTGGGCCCAGGGGCAAAATGGTCTTTTTACACCATCTCTAAGTTAAAATTGATTATTATACTCAGCATGGTGTGTTGGAGACAAAATTGTAATTTTACGATGTGTTAGAGATAAATTCAGCTTTTACGGTGTGCTTCACACAAAACCAGTCTTTCATAGTGTCCTGGACACAAATTTCCCTATTTAATACTTCTAAATAGTAAGAATTTCTTTAACGTGATGTGGCGTAAATTTTTCCTAAATAAGCAAGTAGTAGTATGAAATAAGTCAAACATTAAAAAATGTAAACGAATAAACAAACGCCCCACAAGCACCACCCTAATCCCAAGATCCATCCATACTGTGATATACTACTGCGATATACTCGTAGTCCTTGTTTAGTTGCGTCCGTAAACTTTTTGAAATAAAATCTTTGCACATTTGAAGAATTAAACATAGAGAACTAATTACAGAACTTGTCTGTAAACTACGAGACGAATCTAACGAGTCTAAGTAATCTATCATTAGAGTATATGTACTGTAGTAATTACTGTAGTAATTTAGTGTCTAATCATAGTCTAATTAGACTCACTAGATTCGTCTCGCAATTTACAAACAAATTATGCAATTCGTTTTTTATTTTATCTAAATTTAATACTCCATGTATGTAAATTTTTTTGATATAATAGATTTGGAATTTTGAATTTTGCAAGGCTAGTCCATCGTGCTGTGGTCGCGCTGCTTCTGCCAAGTGCTCCACCTCCGCGTCAGCGCGTCAGAGTCAGACGGAGGAACCATCCGTCATCATTAACAAAAGCGATTAGCTCGACCGGGCCATGATTAGGCGCGCAGATCCCGCCGCCGGCGCGTGCTGCTTCGCGCCACCTTCACCCTCGCAGCGCGCACGGCGCCCCGATCTGCTTGCTGCTGCGACGGCACATCACGCTCGGTGATGATCGCCACGCGCTCTCCGGCTGGCCAGATTCCAATCATGAGCGAACAGGGGGTTACGTGTGTGCGCAGGCGGGGCCTGAACACCATGTCAGAGCATTCTCTTTTAAGGCGCAGCCGTGAGTTCTTTTATTCACGCTGACAGCGTCGACTACTAGCCGGGCTCGATATATTCGCTGTGTTGGTTTTGCTTATTAGCCAATCAACCAGCAGTATTGTTCTCTCATACTAAATCAGTATCAACCAACAGCTACCAGCCAGTCAGTAGTACTGTTCTCTCGTAACAAATCAGTATCAACCATCAGACACAGCCAAACAGCGATTGTTGACGATCCACCGAGCCAGTTTTTCTTTTCTTTGATAAACCGAGCCGAGCCAGGGGTTTTCAGTTATCCTATGACGAGTCAACGATCCCACAACACGGAAGATATCGAAAACAACTGTCGAAAGTAAGGAGTAAGTAGTACTGATCTACTATATAGACGAAGGCAGTTCCTTCGGAACAGAATCACTTGAGCACGGCCCTGACCCCCATTCCCATTGTTCTGTAATTTGTAAACTATGGTAAAAGAACAATAGATCAATGATGTGTTTTTACGGCAAATATACCCACGCCGCTGGTAATAACGTGCTGACCCAAATATTTGACTGACTCCAACATTACAGAAAGACGATGTATTGCCAAAAAACCACAAACAAACAGTGCGAACATCCTCCTAAAAATGGAACAACTTGAAACTACGTCATGAAGTTTTGCTGCTAGCGCAATTGGCGCAAGGATTATAATCATCACATTGGCGCGCGTGAGGTTTATCCGATCCCCTATGAATACGAGAGTTTCTCGGCACAAAGACTAGAGAGAAATATTATCAACAAAAAAATCTTTCTTTTTGCAATAGGAAGCTGCGGATGTAAATTATAGAAACATAAGGTGCCTAATTGTTGATTTTAGCAAAACTCTCTATTTTTATATGCTCAAACACGTACACATCCAGCTGCCAATAGGACTATCAGTTGTTATCATAATATTGTTTTTTTCTCTAGTCATATCTTTAAGATGCAAGCGAAATAGTTTAATCCCCTATAACACGGGTCTGATGATAAAATTTTATGGAAGGCCGGAAGGTAATCTGACCTGTTCCTTAGCGCGTTTTGGACCTTTTGCTGTTTTGCACACCTCTCGTTTTCAACCCTCCATGTCGTACACATCTTGTGACACCAGGTTACCATTTTCTACCAACACCGGCACGCCGCTATACCCTATCAAGTACGATTTCTTGTTTGTATGCTAATTGTTTGCCATAGTTTTTAGCCACATGTTTCGCATATCATAGACATATTTGTCATAAAAAATTATCACAAATGCGGTTTGAATTTTATTGGTCACACTTTTTGGGTAGCAATGAATTATCTTAAATTTGTAACGGTAAGGTTAGAAATCAACCAAACAATTTCTCAATATGTACGCAGCATTTTTTTCTCGAGAAAGATTAATATGTACGCAACATTTAGTTCCCTATTACACGTGGACTATTGGAGATGTTATCTATTATACGCTATTTCATAGTACAGGTAGATAATTTTAGAGCCGATAAACTATCTTTATTATTGGAAGCGCTCCTATAGCTACCGCGGTTATTGTTGGAGACGACTGAAAAATGTAGAGGAAAAAATGGAAAATCTGAGTACGGGGAAGAGTCGCGGCAAGTCAAATGCACTTCTTCCTTCAGTGTACACTTCTTCCCCCGTTTACCTCTCCCCCACTTCTCGTGGCCCTGTTTCCTGGCGGCGACGGCTGGGCGTGAGGCGCCGCCCTTCGCCAGGTCTTCGCCGGGCCGGTCGCCGGCGACGAGCACCCGCCAGGTACGCCCTCCCCTCCCCTCCTCTTCGCTTCGCTTCTCTTCCCTCCTCGCCGTGCGAGACCGAGCACCCCGAACCCTATTGTAAGCTATTTGTACTCGGATCTCCTCTCCACGCCTTCCCTTCCGTTCCTCTCACGCGCTCTCTCGGCCTTCCTTTCCTAGCGGCGACGACCCCTTGGCCAGCTCTTCCTCGGGCGCTTCGCCGCCGACGAGCATCCGACAGGTATGCGCGCCCATTCCCTTCCCTTCCTGCTGCGCGGAATCGAACCCCGAAAGCCTGACGAATACTAATTGTATTCGGATCTGACCATGTATTTTGCCTACTAACTTCAATTTTTTTTAAATAAATATGGGGTGTACATGTGTACGCACCCATGTCCTTTGCTGGGTCCGACCCTGGGGGTCGTGATGCAATGCCGTGGGCATTTCTTTTTCTGGTAGATGGTAGACATGAGGAAGAAAACAACTTGAGGCAAAGGAGAACGGGGATAAACAGTTTTCGATTTCTGTAGTTTTGCGCCCAACTGCATTCAAACAGCTCAGTGGTTCAGTACGGGTGGCCCTGCATTTTCCGTGTTTGTGGAGTTCTATTTGGTTTCTAGTACTTAATTCTTTTACTTCTTTTGCTGTGGTCAAGGTCCTAGTTGGTTCTGCTTCACTAGGTGCTCAGGGGAAACTATCATGCCGTGTGAGGCTGATGTGCAATTTAGTCGAATACACGCGATCGTTCCATTGCATCCATTTTCGGTGGCGTGCTCTGTTTCTGTACATTTTCCACCAAACTTGTGAATGCTTTTCAAATTCTTGAATATGGAGGACCTTCTAGCGTGCAGCCGTTTCCAGCGAGGTATTCTAAATGTGTACGTTGCTCATTGCTGTTGTGTATTCCACAGATTATACTTTTGGAAGGTACTCAATTGTTGACCACGTGTACACACCACCGTCGCATGGACATAGGTAATAAGGCGCAACCTAGAATAAGCCCCATATATTTGATGAAGTCTACCTTCTACAAGTATCCGAATGCAGCGATGTATTATGAACACCCCCAGATAACCTAGTGTAGGTATAAAATAAAAGGATCCTGTGTAAATTCTACTTTTTAATTTTTGGAACTTGGTTGAAATACATATACCTGATGAGGTATTCCGCCATTTGTTCCTACTATTTACATCTACTGGTTTCCATTTTCTTTTTGGAAGACCAGAATTCGTACAATGCATGGGACCTACCCATTTGCTGTAAGGTTATCTACTCGTGTGCTAACCAACTTTTAAATACTTTCTAAAAGTAAATTTGTCGAATTCGCAAAGTCTCAGCCTTTTTACCTATATGTTCCGTGTGGTTTTCTATCTGTGCTCTTTGATATACCTTTCTAACAAACCAAGTGCTTTCTAAATTCTAAAAGTTAATCTTTTATTTAAGTTTGCAGTGGGGTCTTGTGACCCCACAAGACCCAAATCAGATAGTCGCCGTCAAGAATGGAATCTGGGAGTGGGTTCTACGCAGGCCAAGGTCTCTCCATCGATCCTACGTGGCTTATCGACCCAAAGCTTCTCTTTGTTGGGCCACGCATTGGCGAGGGCGGACATGCAAAGGTCTATGAGGGAAAGTAAGGCTCATCTTCTTGAACTATCATCTGCAATTTCCTGATCATTTGATTGATTTACTCCTAATTGAGCATTTATTTGATGATGGGATTGGCAGGTACAAGAACCAAAATGTTGCCATCAAGATTGTGCACAAAGGGGACACCCCTGAGGAGATGACCAAGAGGGAGGGGAGGTTCTTGAGAGAGGTGTCCATGCTGTCAAGGGTGCAGCACAAGAATCTCGTCAAGGTCTAATTTTGCAGACTCAATCTATTATTTCCGCGTCAAGGAGATGACCAAGAGGGATTTGTATTAAAAAGTATTTCCACTTGTTTTATAGTTTATCGGGGCCTGCCTAGAACCTGTCATGGTGGTGGTGACTGAGCTTCTGGTGGGGGGCTCGTTGCGTAAGTACTTGGTCAATCTCAGGCCTAGGAGCCTGGAGCCTCGTGTAGCAGTGGGGTTTGCATTGGACATTGCCCGAGCTATGGAATGCTTGCATGCACATGGGATCATTCATCGTGATCTTAAGCCTGGTAACAGTCGTCCTTTTTGTGATCTGATCATATTGTGCTTTCTATATTATTCACTGCTTACTTTTGATAGATTTCTGCAAACTTTGGATAATACCTTTTTTTCAACATGTTTACCGTGCATGTCTTTATTTCTTTTGGAAAAATACTTAACCAGCAGTATCTACTTCTTGTTTTTAACAGTTTATTTATTTTTATACTGTAACATTAATCTTTTAATGGCATTTGTGTGGGTCTAGCTCAGGTGGAAATGTGCCATATAGTTGTGGGATGAGAAGTTTATTCTCCTTGCACTATCACATGCTACTGTCATTACATGTTATTGAGATAATAGAAAGTATCGTAATTTTTCTTTTTTTAAAAAACTGCCTTTTTCAGCTTTTGTGATTGTAAAAGCAGTGCCTCCTCTAGTTTGGTGGCATATTCTGATATGTTGATCCACATCAAGTTTTCCCCCCATTATGTACATCTTATTTTATACATTGTGATTACAATACATTTCTATTTCTGCTACCACTGTTCTCTTCAATGATGGGGTCCAGATGGCAAGTGCCAATACATTGCATATTTCACTCATTTTACCATGGTTGTCTCAGGACCTATTGTCCCGTGCTTGCTATTCTTTATTGTAGTGTGGCATAGTTCTATGGTGTTGGTGGATATTAATAATTCATCAAGATTATCATGGTGCTGATATCAGAATGCTTACTAAGTACCCAGCATAATGTTTTAACAAAACAAAATGATATATACGTAGCAGTTCAAGGTTTTTCTTGGAGAGCCATGTGCCTCATGTTGCAGACACCAGTTTTAATCCTTTAACTTTGAAGTGTTTGGATGAATTTATATGTGGATGTACTCAAGTTTGAGTCTGTATGATCCTTATAGAGAACTTAATGAAAGTTTAGGCAGCTTCAGTTCTGACAGTCATGTTTCAAGGGTGGATTCTTTTGTATAGAGATTCCAACAGGCTAGCAGCACATGATCATGTTCAGTTCGACACTTTGCTGTATAACAAAGCACTATGTTGGCCACAAATATAGGTAATGCTTGTACATCCATCAAATAGTTGATGACTGGTCACGGATATAGTTCTCAGGTAGGTTCTAGTGCGAAGTTAGTGCAACCTACGTTCTTAAGTACAATGTTTAGGACTAGCTAATTAGTTCATTTTAGCTTCTTAGCTTATTCGAAACATCATATATTTTAAAACGAAGGGAGTAGAAGATAAATGTGTTGAGCTATCGGCAATTAAAATGCAGAGATATTTTATTAAAGAAGATTACAGAAGTTCATTAGAGAGATATGAAGAAGTATTTTATTCACTAGAAAGCGATTGATTAGTTTTGGATTTAGTCAGTATAGTATTGCAACTTGAAGCTGCAGTTTGTGTCATGATTCGACTGTGTAATTTATCAAGTAGTAAAACATTAAGCATAAGATGTAGCTGGTGCATGACTTTCCCAACCTACTGCCGGTCCCAGACGCATCAAGAAATATAAATTAACCCTGAATGATTGGTCGTGACATAAGTATAGTTTGAAGATGTTGACTTCATAGGCTATGTAGTCCTGTTCGTGAATAGAAAAATACTTGTATCTTTGTTTCAGATCAGATATGTTCGATCTAACAATGCATATTTTTAATTTATTTGAATTATCGAAGCATAGCATCTTGTTGGACAGTTTATCAGGAATTTCCTTGATCTATGTTCATCTTCCGGAGCTCATCTTTTTCTCTCAAGTTCATTCTTTAAGGATCTGCCTGACACATGTTTATTCAGACAAAGTTGATCTTGTGACCGTTGTTGTTTTTTCCCTTATTTGCAGAGAATTTGTTGCTGACTGCAGACCAGAGAACAGTCAAACTTGTTGATCTTGGTTTGGCTAGAGAAGAGACGTTAACAGAGATGATGACTGCTGAGACCGGAACATACCGTTGGATGGCCCCTGAGGTTTCTATTATTGCGTCATATTTGTCAGTTTTCCGATCCTTTATTTTCTGTATTATTATTGATGTATCCTGGAATGCCTCAACAGTTGTACAGCACAGTTACGTTGAGGCATGGAGAAAAGAAGCATTACAACCACAAAGTAGATGTTTACAGCTTTGCAATTGTGCTGTGGGAACTCCTTCACAATAAGCTGCCATTCGAGGGCATGTCTAATCTGCAAGCTGCGTACGCTGCTGCTTTCAAGGTAACATCTGATACTTTATTTGTGAGACATTATCTAAATTAATTGTTGGAGGCATTCCTGGATTGTGTTCGCTTGTGTATGTTTCTGTACGTGTATATCGTATGGTGTTTCTAATGTCTCATCACATGAATTTCTTTTTCATCCTTACACCACTGTGTGCATTTTATATTTAACCAGATAAAGCCTTATTTCCTGCAGAATATCAGACCAAGTGCAGATAACTTGCCTGAGCAGTTGTCAGAAATACTAACATCCTGCTGGAAGGAAGACCCGAACGACAGACCTAACTTCACGCAGATAGTGCAAATGCTCCTACATTATCTATCCACCCTTTCACCACAAGAAAACTTGGCCCCTCGCCGCACATTCAGTTCGGAGAACACAATCCTGCCTCCGGAATCTCCTGGGACAAGCTCACTGATGGCTTCCCGGGGTGACCTCGGCGACACACCAAAGGGGAAGAAGGAAGAAAAGCCAAAGGGATTCCTTTTCTGCTTCAGCGAGTGCTATTAGCACAACCACCCCAACGGAGCTCAAGAAGCTGCCAATACTAAAAGAAAGCATCACCCCCCCCCCCCCCCCCCCTCTGATGCGCTGGGACTCGGTCACAGCCGGTCGATCGAGTCTTGGCGCACGCATAGTCCATATCCCCCCAAGAACGGCGAAAGTCATAGTCAAACTGTTGTTTCTGCTAATCAGGTCTCCTGCATCGCTGACGTGTTGACATATCAGCAGGGTAAATCGAGTAACCTTTGGACTCCTGATAGTAATGATTGAAATAGCTTATCCCCTGTATTTTCCGTGAACCATGGTACCATGGAGTTACTGCCGCGCGCCTAGATTGGCCGTCTCGCGCCGCGCGCCATCGTATAGAAATAAACCAATAAATCACATTGCATTCATCCGTTTCTCTGCTGCGCAAGCCTGCAATCTATACTGGGAGCTCTGTATTCTGTGTGCCCCGTTGGTGCCCTTGCCCTGTCTGTCAGTGCTGTTCTGTTGAGAGTTTGATGCTAGCATAGGTCCTACTAGGTGAAGAACGCCCTCCGCCGCGTCGGAAGAAGTCGGAAGAAATCGTGGAAGGAAACTGAAAAGGGGAAAAAAATAAGAGAAAAAGGAAAATTGAGGAAAAAAAAGGAAAATTGAGAGAGAGAAAAGAAAACACGGCACCACACAGCGGTGGACGCCACCGGCCGTTCCCGCCGCCCGTGCCTCTGTCTGGATGCCTCCTCCATTTGTCTCGCTGCCGCTGTCATCCGCGCCGACGCCTCAACACCAGCGCCGCCGCCGACGTCGCCGCCTCGACACCAGCGCCCGGATTTGCCGCCCGCTCCACGCCACCGCCCGGATCCGCGGGCCGCTGCACCGCCTCGACGCTGGCGACCGGATCCGCCACCCGCCGATCCGCCTCGACGCTGTTGGACCGGATCCGCCGCCCACTGCTTCGCCTCGACGCTGCTGGACTGGATCCGCGGTCTGCGCCCTCCACGTCGGGCTGGGGTGGCGCGCTGAGGCGACATGGGGGAGGGATGGTGGTGGCGGCCGGGAGGAGGCGGGGCGGCGGCGGCGTGGAGACGGGAAAGGGAGGGACGGAAGGCGGCGTCTACCGGGAGGGGGCGGGTTGGAGGGCGGGGAGGGGGGTGCGTTGTGATGGGGAGGGTGAAGAGGGATAGGGGGTCTTTTGCAAAATTACGGGGACGGCGGGTTCTATTTTCAATTTCATCAAGGGTTTTTTTTTGCAAAATTACAGTCAATGGCCAGTGTCGGACGACTTTCTTGGACACGTGTCAAAGCTGGCCTTGCCCGGTGAAGGAGAGGGGCGTGTCTGCATGCCGCATAGTATATAGAGTATTATCCGATCCTTTGTGCGTACCTGGCTGACCTGTTAAGGATCCTTGCGTTTGCAAGGTCGCCTGTGATCTTCTCAACATAACAGTGCCAAGGTCTGTCAGCGGTTCCTTTTCTCTCCTTTTCTTTTTTATTTAGTTCAGGTTGAACTAGGATCTGTGTACACATTGAACAGCATTTTTACGCGCAAACAGTCTGCAATATGGATCACGAGGTCTCTGCACTTCAAATCTGTAAATTGTCTTGGGAGCCTCTCCCGTCCGGCGAGGCGAGGGGCCGCCGGGTGGGGAGGACGACAGCGGGGCGGACAGGGTGGACGGGGACGGACACGGACGTGAAGGCGGTCACGTCTGTCTGCCTCTGCCCGTGCGCCGCGGCCGTCGACGAGGAATCCGCGGCCAGGTCAAATGCGTCAAAAAAAAACGTTTGATTTTTTTTTTATGATTCTTTGGAGACTCCTCTCTACTCCTTTGATAGCAGTGGCACTGTGGCAGAGCGTGGTGGTTCAGGGTTCACCGCTTCGGGTGTGTTTAGTTGGTGAAAAAAATTGGGTTTTGGTACTGTAGCACATTTCGTTATTACTTGATAAATAATGTTTAATTATGGATTAATTCAGCTCGTGCTAATTAATTAGACTGCGTAATTAGTTATTTTTTCAATTATATTTAATGCTCCATGTATGTGTCTAAAGATTTGATGTAACGAGTAATGTAGGAATTTTTTTTGGGAACTAAACGCACCCTTCACCGTAATCTAGAGAGAGCAACCACGGGTGACGCGGCGTCAGTGAGAAGCCAAGAGCCGAGGCGGGGGAGGCCCGGCCGGGAGGGGAGTGAAGCGCTCTGGTCGTCGGGCCGCGCGCAGAGGATCCCGGCAGGTAGTGCGTGGAGCGGGTGCCGGCGGATCCGAACTGCCCATTCTGTGCGGGGCCCGGGCCCGGGCCGCGAGTGGCTCGTCTCCGGACCCCGAGCCTGCTGCGCGCGCGGGGCGGGGCCCTTCTTTCCGGTTCCGGCTCGCGGCTCCACCGGCGTCCGTGCACGCGGCACGGGAGCCGGGAGGGACACGTCTAGTGGTGGGCGAACAGGGCGGCCAGCTTTTTTCTGTTTGGTTTGCTCCCCCGTGCCTTGTTTTTTTTAGCTAGAGCTAGCACACGTATACAACATTAAAGTTAAAGCTTGAACATTGTACTTTCGCATTAGTTGATCGAGTGGTGTGATACGGATTTTATCCTTGGTTCCATAGCGGTTGATGAGGTATTGTACAAAATACTAGTAGTATGACCGTAGTATTTATAGGCATGTTTTAACATCTTTATATAACACTAGGGAAGATGTACGTGCCACAGGCACGTATTTAGTTTTCTTCAATCAAGTAATGATGTTATTTATTTTCTTTTCAAAAATAATACACATCTTTCTTTTCCTTCTATAAAACAATGATGTCAATTAATATCATTCCAAAATCATTAAGCAACAATGTCATTTATTTTTCTTCTAAATAATACATGTTTTTTTTTCTTTCATAAATAATGATGTCAATTATTGTCCTTCCAAAAGAAAAAATGACGTGAATTATGGGGCCAATGTATGTGCAAAGGAAAGTATGTATATGCTGAAGGAAAGTAATACGTGGGTACAAGAGGTGGGTATAAAAAATTGCTGTTGTAAAAAGTAATAGGATTTTGGTGGAAAATGTGGACGAGACCAATCTTCCCCTTCTTTTCGTCAAGCTTTTTGATATGATAAGTGAGGTCTCCGTGAGGAGTACGGTGTGAGGAGTACGGTGGGCCTAATTTTTATGGGAAATATTTTCGATTAACTTATCTTCGATCGCTTCCTTATCGTACCCTCTCGGTACGGTCGTCCTCGGATCAACAAGTGCGAACACACTTACTACAGCTCGTAGGCATGTGGCAGCAGCTGCTAGCAGGTAGGACAACAAGATACGTCCAAAACGAACTACTACTAGGGCGCATGTACGCATGCGGATTGGGATCGACGAGGCGACGACCGTATGATTGATCTGCGCGCTCGCTCGGCTAGCTCACCCAACGTGTGTCTAGATGCTCGGCTCCACCGGGTCAACCCTAGCCTAGCAAGCCAGCACTAGACATGCATGGCTGCAGTGCACCAGCTGCATGCATGCATGCGCGCGCGCATGCACGACAGGGCAGCACGCGACGCGGTACGCGTGGAGTACGCACGACAGAGTCAGGTCACGCCACCCGGGGAGAGAACAGAAACAGAACCCGTAGATGCTACTAGCTAGTGTGCTGGTGCAGCAACAGCAAGCAAGCAAAGCTGCACGGTGTGCCCGCATGGGAGCGAAGAGCCTCGAGCCCTCGATCCTCCTCTGATCCTGATCTCCAGCTCGATCGCGCGCGAGAGACCTTTCGTCCCTGCTGGCTCCCTGCTCTTAGAGCAAGTATTATGAGGCTGATTCAGCTGGCGAAATACGACATGGCGGAGAGAGAAGGTAGGAGAGAGAAGAAAGCAGGCGACTCCCTTCACGCCGGCTCAAAGCGGGCGATTGCACAGTTGGGCAGTTTTTGAGCCTGCCACCACCATTCCTTCGTCGCCACGTTGCTGCTGAACCTGCAGAGCATTTAATTTTGTGTGGGGTCCGCCACCACCGCTTCGTGACATGGCATCTCTCCCAGCCGGCACTGGGCGTAACCATAAGCCATGCTCTTAAATGGGGGGTGCTTGTTTCGCGCCTTCCCCATGTTTGTGAGGGTTAAAAAAACCGGCCGGAACCGGTTCGGTTACCGTGGTTACCGGTCTAACCGGCCCGGACCGGTTCCGGTTCCGGCCGGTTTCAAACCGGCCCAAATTCAAATTTTAAATTTGAATTCCAAAATATGGAAAAATCCAAAAAAATTCTTAAAAATACTTCATGTTGCGACGAATCTAATGGTGTCAAATTTTTTTAAATATTCGTTCATTTAGTATACTTTGTGAGCATTTGAAGTTAAACAAAAAAACATGCATACAAAAATATACAAATACAATGTAAAAGTAGTACAAAAGAGGGTTGGAGGGTTCATTTAGACTAAAACATATTATACAAACATTCATTTAGTATACTTTGCGGGCATTTGAATTTAAATTAAAAAAGAAAAAAAATTTGAATTTGGTCAGTTACCATTCAAACCGACTGGTTACCACTCAAACCGACCGGTAACCGGTCAAACCGGACCGATAAACCAGTCTAAACAGCCGGTTAGCCGTTCGAAACCGGTATAACTGCGGGTTTTGAATTCAAATTTGAGTTTAACCGGTTTTTACCGGTAACCGGTCAAACCAGACCGGTTAGCCGTAACCGGGCGCCGGCGGTTCAAACCGAACTGTCGGTAAAAAAATCCCTGGTTGTGACATGCCACTGCAAGCGTATGCGACATGCTCAGCTCCGGGCATGCGGCCACGTCCACCGGATGACCAGAGACGTAGGGGCCATGGGCGCGCGGCTGCATTCTTCTCCGATCCGATCCCTCTCCACTCCGTGCGACCTGCGTCGCCGCCGTGCACCGGGAACCGAGACGGGGGGACAAGGAGATCAAGGCTTGTCTGCCCCCATGCACGATCCAAAGGCTTGCTCTTTTTTGTTTCTGCCCAGCTATCGCCTAGGAGTACTCCCCTGAAAACCTGTCCATATCTGTGTACCTACACCAGTTAATTGTTGTACTAGTATATACAGGAGTATATATACAACTAGGTATATAGGAGTATATGCAAAATTAAAATTACACAGAAATTAAGGTCTTATTTAGTTTTCAAAAAATTTTGCACAGTACCCGTCACATCGAATTTTTAGACACATGCATAAAGTATTAAATGCAGTTGAAAAAATAACTAATTACACAGTCTAACTAATTAGCACGATCTGAATCTTTTAAACCTAATTAGTATATAATTAAATATTATTTGTCAAATAACAACGAAATATAATATAGTATCAAATCTCAAACTTTTTCACCAACTAAACACACCTAAGTGACCCAACTAGGAGTAGTTGACTAGGCACCGCTTGAACACCCATCCTTCTTTTTTCGCAAAAAAAAGAGAGGGTCGAACGTCGTCATTCTTTGGCATAATGCCAGGAATTCCCGTTACCCCTAAGAGCAACGCTAATGGTTGCGGCGGCAGCGGGCGAGAAGGAGCTAGCGGGGCCAGCATTTAATGCTGGAGCGGCAGTGCTTGCATGGAGCAGCAGCCAATAAAGTGATGAGCGGGTCAGCAGTGCTGCCAGTGCAGCCAATAGAAGACCGCTGTGCGCGCATACGGCCGCTGCTGTCCGGCGTCTCGCGAAACGTTAGCTCCTTTGTCTCTCATGATTTCTCTCCGTGCCACATCGGATTTCGCCGGCTACATGCCATTCATTATACTTGCATTAAATCCTACGGATTCGTATGGGTTGGATGGTGGTGGTGGGGAAGTAAGGCCATGTTTTAGTTTCCACCCCGTAAACGCAAAAACGTAAAATTTTGCGAAGCAATCTTACTAATTTTAAGTACTAAATGAAGTCTATTTACAAAACTTTTATATGGAGTGCAAAATTAGCATCATTAGATTCGTCTCGCGATTTACAACCCATCTATACAAAAAATTTTGTAAATAGACTTCATTTAGTACTTCAAATTGGCAAGATTCATTCGGAAAAAAATTTGTGTTTACATGTAAAAAGAACTAAACAGGGCCTAAATGCGGGGTAGTGGGAGCGCGAGCTACTAATGATGAGGCGATTAATTCCATAAACAGCCTGCCATGCGGCCATTGGCCGCGCCGTCCGGCGGCGGCTGGCCGGCTCGGCTACCACTGCAGCTCCGATCCATGCGTGCTCCGAACAATTACGGTAACAGAAAGACCCTTCCTTCCACTAACTACCCGCACTTTTATTGCGGGGACGAGGCGGCCAGGGGCTTGCGCACCTTGTTTCGGAAAATTGGCCGAGCATGTTCATGTCATCGTGTCTGGATTCATATTTGCTATTGTAACTTTTGCGTCACTGCATTCATCTGAATGTGCTTTCATTTACTGCTTGCCAAACAAAGGATAAAACTTCTTTTTTACGAAAGAGAAGATATATTAAGCATCAGCATATCCCTCTCTTACAAATAAGACCTCAAAGAAAAAAATTACAAAAAAGTAAGCCCCTAAGGCTACCTTTCATCTTCCTCAGCTTCTCCGGGCTCCCATTCGTCGTATTCTCCACATGCACCTTCCAAATCCGCCTCCCATCACACCAAGGGACTCTAAACACTGGTAAAGCCGCAAGATCCAACACCTGATACTCCACCAAGCACATCGATCCCGCTGAACGCAAGATCCAACATCTGATACTCCACCAAGCACATCGATCCCGTTGAACGACTATCGGCCATCACCTTGAGTTGACATGGTGGAAGAGGAACAAGAGATCCGCCACCGCTGGCCTGACGACCAGCGACTGAAAGAATAGTTCGCCATTGCCAATGAACTTAGCGATCCAGACAAACCACGCACCCATAACGATGCCCCAAATTCCTACCCTTTTGTAGAGAAAAAGGAGAAAATAACTCAGTATGACATCACCAGCTTGGTCGATGAAGCTCCCCCTTCTTTCGCCGGCAAATCACCTTGCTACACAGCCACCGAAGCAGAAGCCACCCAAGCCCTCGCCGGATTCAAAGATACTCCCTACGTTTTTATTTATGTATCGTATTAGCTAGGTTTATCTTAAGTTAAATTTATCTAACTTTAACTAAATCTATAGAAAAATTATAGCAACAACTATATATACTATCCAACATATGCACTATCAACATATACTTCATGGTGGATTTAATGAAACAAATTTGCTATTGTATATGTTATATTATTTCTTTTTATCGAAGTTTGGCAAGTTGGACTTCAGATAAACCTAATACGACATGTAAATAAAAGCAGAGAGAGTATATATTAGCACAGGAGCATATATATATATATATATATATAAAAGGTATCAATGCGTTCATTAATGTGAGTGGGACTGCATGAGGATCTACATTTGGGTATAGTTAAAAAAAGTATTATGGAGTATAATTATATGCGTCTCAGCTTAAATATTGTCACCGAGTGTAAATATACCTATATAATTCCAAGCGCTAAGGGAAATAACGTAAATTTACCATGCCATTAGAAAAGTGGTCGATTAGTTGGTATTAGGCCCTAAGTATATTTGTGAGTATGCTTGGAATTTATGTGTGCATCATATGCATTGGGGGCCGAACGAGCCAGAGACATACAGTAAACACGAATAGTAAAAGTCATTTTGGATATTTTAAATTCTGATTTTGAAATTACTTGTAATGTGTTAAGTTTGGACTTTTAAAAATCATCTAAGCAAAATTGTGTTGAAATGTAGTTTAATGGAAGTGTACTCTGTACTTACCATGTTCTTTACCAGGCCCCATGCCGCCGTGGCAATGGATCATGGCACCGTCTCAGTGCTGTGCATGAGCACTTGAGCAGCCGGTGCCTTCCGCACTTCCCCTCTATAAGTAGAGCACGCACTCCACACCGATCCCCACATATCCTCCCTAGGCCGGCAGCTCCAACGACACAAACCCACCTCGATCGACCAGTTCGCCTGTGCAGCGCTCCTCGCCCAAGCCATGGAGGACGCGGGCCCCGTGCACCACTACGCCCACGCTCACCACCTCCACCGGAGCAAGCGCCCGCCTGCCGCGATCATGGACGAGGACGCCGACGGCGATGCGCTGCCCAAGGGGGCGCGGTACCGCGGCGTGCGGCGCCGGCCGTGGGGCCGGTTCGCGGCGGAGATCCGGGACCCCATGTCCAAGGAGCGGCGGTGGCTCGGCACCTTCGACACCGCCGAGCAGGCCGCCTGCGCCTACGACGCCGCCGCGCGCGCCATGCGCGGCAACAAGGCGCGCACCAACTTCCCCGGGCACGTCGCCGCGGGCTACTGGCCGTGGGCCGCGCCGCCGCCGGCCACGCGCAATCCCTTCCTCCTGCACAACCTCATCATGAGCTCCTCCCCGCACCACGGCCTCCGCCTGCTCCACCACGCGGACCACGGCCACGTCGTCAGCCCCGCGCCCTCCAGACCGCCGGCGCCGGACGCCGCGACCATGCCGGCGCCGTCCCCTGTCGCCCCGCCTCCCGCAGCACTGGACGACGAGGACGCGGACGACTGGGGCGACCTCATGCGGGGCGAGCCCGCGGACGCGGGGCTCCTGCAGGACGCGCTGCACGGCTTCTACCCTGCTGGCACGCGACCACGCGCCGGCGCCAGCGGCAACCTGCTGGCCGCTGGCGGCGGCGGCAGAGCGGCCGTGCCGATAAAGCAGGAGAGGCACGACGCGTTCATCGACGTCGACGAGGAGGACGAGTACCCGATGATGCGGCAGGGCCTGCTCGGGGACGTGATCCAGTACCCTGCGTTCGTGGAGGCGTTCGTGGCGGCGCCGTCCGCCCCGACGCGCCGCGGCCGCAGGGGGTGATGGCTCCGGCGCGCCGGCGCGATGTCGGTGCACGGATCGCGTGGCTGTGGCCTAGTATGGGGAATGAAATGGAGGGTTCGGTGCTTTTGGGGACGATTGCTTGTTTGATTCCATGGCGACTGCTATCTAATCAATCAGTCATCTACACTCATCTTGGGTTTTGCTAGCGATCTCGTAGATCGATGCGTCAGTGCGTGCGTGGTGTCCTTGGTTGTGTGATCTGTAGTTGTTCACCTGGGAGGAGGATTTGTATTGGTGATTGCATGGAATCAACCTAGTAGTAGCTCGTTTCCGTTGGATATCAACATGGCTCATCATGCATGCTCTCGATCGATCTGCTTCATTTGTTAGTTTGCACCGATTTTTGAATCTCCGTGCATGCAATATGCAGCAGCTCCGGCCACAAAATGAATTTCAAGTAAATTTGTAGAGCAAATGGGCGATTGAAACGCTGATGGTTTATTTTAATTTTCTACTTTTCTTAGCGCGCTGCTGGTATTATGATTCGATAGGCAGGTGCACTTGGTTGCTTGGGCGATTGAGTCGGAGCATGGAACGTGATTTAGTTTGGGGGCAAAATTGCAAATTAGTTGCATGATGATGTTCAGTACATTTTTCTTGTAGTCGGTTAATATGGTGATGGTGAACAGGCAAAGCTCAGCAGTTGGGGTGATCAAGTTGCGAAGTGGCTGGAAGAGTTCCAGAAGCAGATTCAACAGAAACCGTCGACAGAAGACTTCATGTGAAGTTTGCCTTGCGTTTCATTTTTGCTGTCTTAGGGTGGTGTTTCTTTTATTGGTCTGTTTAGACTTAGCTTGCTCTCGAGTTCTTGGCTGGAGGCTGTTTTCCTCCCGGTGCTTCTCTTTTGTCAAAACTGGTGTCCCCAGTGTGTCCGTGTGTTGTACCCAAAAACTTTATATGTTTTCTATAAAAGCTGGATTGTTCTGCTTCAAAAAAAAAAAAAAAAAACTGCTTGCGGTGCTGAAACGCGGCCTTTCATGAAATAGGCCATGCCTATTTTCGCCTTTGCTAGTCCATAATCGCAGTTCATTCCTAAATCAAAATGATACTCACGAACAAAGACGACGATGATCCTACGCATGCACGCAAATTCACTTATTTAAAAAATCGATTCACACATCATATTCCTACAGGATCCCGTTTCCAAATTTGGAATTGAATTACATTCGAATAATCATAATTTAAACACAAATCATATACAGAATATATTTGTATACTATTATTGACCATACGAGAGAGATACTTAGGGCGCATTAACGGTTAAGTTAAAGGAGCAGCTTCTAAACATCTACAAGAGGAGCCGGAGCCATTTTCAGGCTGCACGATGAAGCCATAAAAGATAGCTCCGTGGCCCCGGCTCCGCTCACGAAGCCCCCACCCCGAGCACCCCTCCCAAACGTGTTCTTTTGTGCTATATTTCTACTATAGAAGAGTGAGCCGAAGAACATGCTATAATTTATAAAATAGAAACATTCTCCCTCATATGAATTTGGGATAGACTTACATCTAAACAGTGGAAAGTGGTGGAATGTCAAATTTTAAGACAATAGGCTAGTTTATATTAAGTAGATTTCAACTCTAAAATGAGAGGATCCAAACGGGATTGGATTGTTAATTTGTTGGAGCTCTTCAATAAAAAAAATTAGGTATTAAGGAGAAGGATGAGTAATCTATTGGAAATGCTCAATGAGATTGAACGAGCGGATGATAACTCCATATACAAGTTTGTCACCTTTCGCAATGAAATTATAATTAGCTTAAAACACAAGCACACATTCTTAATGGGAAATTAAGCTTCATGTTACCAAAACTAGAGAACGAAGCATAAATCCCGCGATGCCAAAAGTGGGAGTGCTGGACGGAGACGGACGAGAGGAAATGGAGGGGATTTTGACAGTGGTACGTGTCGTTTTGCAAAATGTCAAAACTCCAACCGGAAAGGCGGAGAGGCGGAGACACCATCGTGTCCAACGCTGTCGGCTCAAGCCAACTGCCGGTGCTCGCCTCGATCCGGCCGGCGCGTCATCTGGGTGTTTAGTTGATGAAAATTTGTAGTACAAAGATCACATCAAATATTTGATTAGATGTCAGGTGAGATTTTCGAGCACTAATTAAAAAAAATTAATTTCAAAACTCGCTTGGAAACCACGAGACGAATCTTTTGAGGTCTTTGATCGCATCATTAGCACATGTGGGTTACTGTAGCACTTATGGCTAATTAGGCTCAAAAGATTCGTCTCGTTATGTACATCTAAACTGTTGCAAATCATGAATTAAGTAGGCTCATTAGAATCGTCTCGCGATTTACAGCCCATCCATGTAAAAATTTTTGTAAATATACTTCATTTAGTACTTCAAATTAGTAAGATTTCATTTCACTTTAATACGTTTACGACTTTTTTGAAAAAACCTGTAAAGATCAAACAGAGCCTAAACGGGCTCCCTTCCGGCCATCCTTCCCTCCCGCGGGCACGGCTGGGCAGAGGAAGCGTGCGCAGGGCTGCGGGTGATCAATTCCTTGTCCCCCCTGCCCTGCGTGGCCGCGGCGCGGGCCACGAAGTTGGTGCTCGGCGGAAAAGAGGCCAGCGGCCGGATCCGCTGCCGCTGCCGGTGCCGGTGGCCAGCCGGATTTTTAGAAAAATCGAAGGGGCGCATGCATGCATGCTCGCTCCGGCTAACAGTGTTCCGGGAACGGAGAGGGCAGGCGGGTGATGGGACGCGCAGGCGTTCCCGTGTCCCCCTTTCTCATTCCCTCGCGCAGTGTGGACTTGTGGTCGCGGCGGCCGGCAGCGCGGCGATGTGAAGGGTGAGGTCAGTTCTATGGGAGTAAGGCCTTGTCGACGAAAAATTTCCGCGGCGCTACAGCCCCCCGTGTGCCGCGTGCATGCCCCGCGGCGGCACGGGCAGTGCGCGTCTTTTCCTGTCCCTCTCGCGCGCCGTACGCGGACCGGGGGGGGGGGGGGGGGGGGTGATACCTGTGTTCTGGCAATCTGACGTGAGAACGGCATGCGCGCGGCTTCCCTCGCCGGGGCCCGCACGTACGGGGCCGGGCAACAGGAGCTAGGGCGGGCAGGGCAACAGGAGCTAGCGAGGCCACCGGAGGCCCGGGCGCACGTCCGTGCGGCCCCGACGACGTGCGGCGCGCCCTCCCGTGCCGGCCGGCGGGGCTTCGGTCCATCTCCGTCTGTCCCGGAGCCTCTCGAGCGCCGACCAAATCTTGGGATGCCAGCACCCAGCAGCGCCACAAAGCAAAGGTCATCGGTGAGACGCATGCTGCGTGCTCCAAGCAGGAACCACGTCGGTGGTGTACGGAGAGGATCGGCACGGAGCCGGCAACAAATGCGGCCACATTCAAAGAAGCCCTGCCACGCCCCGAGGCCCGAATCATGGCGGAGGGATTTTTGCCGCTGGCAACGCAAGCAGAGCAGGAGATCTGGCGCTGGGAGGCCATGCCAGATGCAGGCTCCATTTAACCCCCCTGCTCTCTACTACTACTCCTACCTAGCACTAGTTCCCAGCGGCGGCACTGCACACATGTTAATTCTTCCGTCCGACCATCTCCCGACTTCATAGTGCTCCACTCTAGTACATGCGTGGTGAATGGTGAACAAGGTTTTCCTGCAACTTGCATAGTTTTGTTTGGGTTTATTCTAAGTGAAATCAAGGAAATGTGGTCAATTGTTCCTGTGGCTTTTTACCATGGATGGGGAAAAAATCTACAATCGCCCGCCAATCTGATCACCATTTTTGTACTGCAGTAACATCATATATTACCGAGAAGCAGTAATTTTCTAGGGATAAAGTCTTTTGTTTAGACTTGTCATCACTAGTATACGGTAAAAGTTCCAGGGCTACTCAAGATCTCCTGCTTTGTTGCAACTACAGGGAAACCCATTACAAAACTGTCGACCATCATGTAGTGGCAGCTAACTACTGTACAAATGCTCAAAGTTCCTGCTAACTACTGTACGCATCATGTAGTGGCACTAGTCCACGACCACCAACATGGGACTGGTTGCTCTAGCAATTTGCTCGATTGCTCCTCAGAGGCCAGCAGACTCGGAGTCGCACAGAAGACCGGGCAGGACAAAGATTCTGTGATTGATCTCTGCATAGAAGCTGCTCCTGCTCGGCTGGCTGGCATAGCTCTCGTGTCAGAGGACGCAGGCCAGACGATCCCAGCACTGCCGCTCTGCCGGCAGCGCCAGAAGATGTCCCCCCTCTCCCTCGCCCCGCACTCTGCCATCGCCTTCCAAAAGCGTCCTCCGCCTTCAATTGACATGCCTTGCGCCCTTGCCCTGCATGCAAATCCTCCACGGCATGCACAGTCCGTTGGCTACGGTTTCTGCACAGTCACACAGGGCAAAGGCAACCGCGCCCGTGTTGGAGCTGGATGGAATGGAAGGGGAGAGGAGAGGATCCAGAGCGGGAGTAACGCCATGGCCGTTTACGAGCGAGCACGAAGCATTGACTCTCCCCTGCGCCGCGGTGCGGCCGCGGGGGCAGGGGGGCTAGGGTTTGGAAACCAAGGGACAGTGGACGGACCTGTCCCCGCCGGATAGGAGAGGATAGGATGGGCCGGCGACGGCGAGCGTGCTATTCGTGCTTGCATGCCTGCCGTGCGGCGGCTGCGGTGTGTCTGTCGTGTGGTGCGTGCAGGTGCAGTGCAAAGGCCGTGGATGTGTGGATCAAGCAAATGGCTGAGCTGAAGATCAGAAGAATTGGACGCGTTCGCGTGCCATTTATGCATCCTAGGGTACAGTGCAGCGCGCCAGCGTAGACGGATCGGTGCAGGTGTAGCCGGGCAGGCCTGCAGCAGCGACTACTCGTCCGCGCAATTCTGCTGCACGTATGTTTGTCGTTTGAATTAATTACCTTCTAGTAGTATCATTTGTTTAGATCACATTTCTCTTACTACCCGTGGTATCATATGCTCGCATCTAAAATGATTGAGAAATGTGCTACTATGTACTAGTATGTCGACAGATCTAGAGTTCTACATAGATGCTAAAAGGAAAAACAGTAAAAGTTTCATGTATTTGTGCAACATTATGGTACGACGGCAGCTCTTGGTGGTAATATTTTGGGTGAAGTCAGCCGGAAAAACGGATTCCTTGTTAGCTAGATTTCTTTTGCAAATAAAAATGGTTGAACTTGAAACCGTAACCACGTGCCACCAACCAAAAATTACAGAAACTCTCGTTGAAAGGATCGTTCCAATTGGTCCACCTCAAGTTTGATAGAAGGATGAAAAAATAATTTCCAGTGCAATTATATTTTCAAGTTTATAATAATATAATTTTGAATGTAGTTGTTTTAAAAGCTTAGAGCATCTCCGTCTACAAGAGGCTAAGTATAATACTTTTTTTCGAATGATGATTAGTTATAATACTAGCGCTAAATAGAGAGTTGGAGGCTAGGTAAAAAATATAAATCTTCCAAACTAAGGGCTAAACTAACGGAGTTGCAAAAATTGGACTCTTCATATTCAAAAGAGGTCCACATCAGCATCCTCCACCCCATCTCCAGCCCCGCTTCACCGGCGGCGGCCGTGACCGCCTCCGCCACCTTCCTCTTCAACATGAGCCCTGATCGCATCTCCACTGCCCCTGATCCCATCTCCACCCCGCTGGCCCTGACCCCATCTCCACCCGGACTCAGATTCAGTGACATGACATGCTGTCCATCCACTACTACAAAAACAGCCTTTTGTCCCGGTTCCACAGGGCCATTTGTCCCGATTTTGGAACCGGGATTCACCTTCCGGGACAAAACCGGGACATAATGTCCCACACGCTAATTTTTTTTTGCACCCCGCGGGATTCGATCCCAAGACCTCTTGTCTAGTGCATTGTTTCCTTGCCAACTCACCTAAGTAGTACATGTGACTCAGTATAGAATAACTTCCTTTTAAACTGTCACATAGAGGGGCCTTTTATCCGGGTTGGTAACACCAACCGGGACAAAAGGGACCATTTGTCCGGGTTGGTGCCACCAACCGGGATAAAAGGGTCACCCTTTTGTCCGGGTTGGTGTTACCAACCGAGATAAAAGGGTTGGGCCTTTTCTCCCAGGTGGAGCCACCAACCGAGACAAAAAGGGGACCTTTTGTCCGGGTTGGTGCCTCCAACCGGGACAAAAGGCCCCTGTCCCCCTAGGTGGCTCGGCTAGCCGTTGGACCCGGGACAAAAGCCACCTATTGTCCCGGGCCCAAAGGCAACCGGGACAAATGGCCTGGAACAAAGGCATGTTCTGTAGTAGTGATCTGAGCCATCCGAAAGCAATCCAACGACCATGTTATTTGGGCCCGCCTGCAGGCAAAAGAAACGGCGTTTGGGCCCATTGCCGCCAGGCCGCGCAGCGCTGCTGCCGCCGTTCGAGCTGTGCTGCGTAGGTTCCCCACTGCTCTTCGGCCATGTGCTTTGGTCCTCCGTGTCCTCAGTGCTGCTTGCTCTGCTTGAATGATGAGTAGGCGTATTTTTTTTCAGGATCGTCCTCTCTCGTTCTCCACTCTTTATGTTTTGAGTGGCTATTTCAATGTCTGATGCTTGGAGTCTTTGTAGTCCCTGTGTCACCTGTGTGCTATTTGTTATATCAGATTAATGAACTAGTAATTTGATTCCATGATGTTATTTTTTTAAAAAATTGACAGCATATCCCCATAGTTTGATGGATGGAGAGATGAACATATAAACTTGAAGCTTGGAGCATTTAGACAACACAACAACTTGGATAATGATGTGAATTAAGTTTTTAGATCATACATATCATTCAAACAAGTCTGCGGAGGATATAGAACTCCTATTCTAAGGGTAGGCCATATTCACTTGTACAATTTTGGCCTCAAAATACTATGGTTGGCCCTGTCAAAAATACTAAACAGAGGCCACAAAAGCCTATAGTTAGTCCTGTCGAAAAGGCATCTAACCATTACTGTCCAAAATCCATCTAACCATGCTGTCCAAAAGTCATGTAACCGTCTTGCAAATACTAGAACAAATCTTGATCACAGAGAATATCATCATCACAACTTGGTGCTGTCACAAGCTGGGTAAAATCGCTAATGATATTGTATTGTTGAAGCTCCACATCTATTCCTTTGTAGCTGCCATCATCCTTCACTTGCACCTGCGGCTGTAAAAGCATCCTTTTTCTTTTGTTTCTGCCAATGAAAAGTCAATTAATTAGTTAAGCATTTTTTACAACAACATACAGAATGAGCAGCTTTCATATGATATTACCTTTACTCCCTTTTTGGTTGGTATTGCAGATTTAGGATTCTTGCGCTTCCCCTTGCGTAGCTTATCAATCCAAGTTTTAGTTCTCCTTGACTTGTTCGACTGAACCTCCTTCTTCTTTAGTTGTGTAGCACTTAGCAAATCATCTCTTTGCTGCACATTTGGGTCAACATTTTCTTTATCCTCACATGGTTCATTTGCACCAAGTAATTTGAGTTTCTCCTCTAGCTGTGTACAAAGACAATCAAGTGCATTTTCTAGCAGTACACAATATTATGGAGAGTGAGCTACTTTATGTGCCAAATTGTGAAACTTATGAGACATAAACTTGTATCGTAGTTGAGCTTCCAATTTTGGATTTGCTACCACATTCCTTCCTTGCCTGTCTTGTATATTTCCATTACGTGCCTCTCTAGTCCATCTATTTAAGATATAATGTGGTGGCAATTTCTTTATATTCATTAGATCAAGAACTTTCAAACCATGTGCACATAATATTCCCGTCCTTTCAAACATTCTACAACTATATGAAGCTTTTTGGTTTAGAGGATCACCGATCACAGTGTACTCCACCTCAGAACTTACGTCACCAAGCAAATTCACAACAGCAACAGCATATTTGTGTTCTCCATCCAAAGCTCTAGCGCACGCAGCCATGGATCTCTCATATTCACTTTGGAAAGCTTAAAAAATAACTGGAGTATACACTTGGCTTGCTTGAACCAACATAGGTGTGCGCATTAGTCTTCTTGGTAGATTCTTCCTTGCCTCAAATTCAGACTCTAGTTCCTTATCTCTTTTCTCTTGCACTGACCTCTTAAAATGCTTCAGAAATCGAATGATATCAAAATCTAATTTCAAATGGTTCTTCAATGCATTGTTGAAGCTCTCACTTAGCTATGTACTTCTCACTCCTAAACTGAAAACATTTCTCATATAACATTCAGCCCATTTCTCTCTCACTTTGTAAATGCTATCTAACCAAGTTTGCTTATGAACTTTGGTTCTCATCTGAAATGCTTCTTCAAATGAGGCCTCATCTTCGTGGCTAAACATAGAAGCACTAAAATCATAGAGAATATGAGATTCCTCTTCACCTTCGTCTTCCTCTTTCTCTTGACCTTCATCTTTCTCTTGACATTCCTCTTTCTCCATATCCTTCACTGGAGACAAATGCTTAACATCATTCTGCATTATGTGAAAGGTGCATAGTCCATGATATGATTCTGTGAAGATTATCTTTTTGACTTTTCCCATTGATGCATCTTGGTCCGTGTAAATAGTTGTAGGTTGCTTTCCATTGTGTGCAGCCAGAAAGATGGATTCTCAGCTATTTTATCATGAAAATACTTCAGCATACTTCCTGCCTATCCAAAAGCAAGTTCCCTCTGATGTCTGCTTTGCAAATAATTTTTGCGATCACGACAAGTGTAGCTAAGGTTAAGTGGTCCACCCATTTGACGAGTGGCCGACTCATGGGCAGCTTTTGGCCTAATACCAGAATCATCGGTTGTTTCTATTTCAAAACTTGGAGTTCTGAAATTTTTCGTTGTGATTTCATCAAGTTGAAGGTCTCTGGTAAGTGGAGTAGGTGGTTGTGTTCAAGCACAACATCAGTGATTTCATAATTTTCTGCACTTCGATCCAATGAAATAACCATCCGAGCTTTGCAATCCGTTCTTGTTTCAGTTCTAAAACACTTTACCACATGTTCTGTTTGTTTTTTGTTCGATGACCTTCATTGGAACAAACATACCTACATGAAGTCACCTTACCATCGATTTTGCTTACATTTGTGCATCTTTTCCTCACATCAAAGCCAGTACGATCGCCATATGCCACCCAAAATAGCCAACCCTCATCTGGATTTGTGAACCTCAAACCAATTTCAGATATCTTCTTATCTACTTCTCCCATTGCCTTCGACAACAATAAATTACGAGGTCCTCTCCACTACATGTGTGAAAGCCTATAGGAGAACCACACTCATAATGATTGGTATTACACGAAATTAGCTAAGCTGCATTGAGTAACAAATTAGTAAGTAGATTATTCACGTTTGGAGCAGAGGCAGGGGTAGTGTGGCCTCCTCATTCGCCTGCAAGCAGGGGCGTCGGCAGGGCAGGGCCCCAGCCCCGGCCTCGCGCGCGCGGCTGCCCGGTGGCCGCCCCACTCGCGGCGGCCTGTCGGGCGAGGCGGCGTGGCGTCCGGCCCTGGCCTCGCACGCGCTGCTTCCCGGTGGCCTCCCCACTCGCGGCAGCCTGGCAGGCGAGGCGCGCGCGACGGTCTGGCGGGAGATGCGAATCGGGGGGGGGGGGGGGGGGGGGGGGGGGGGGGGAGGAACGCGAGCCATCTCCCGCCTGTTTAGTCCCAACGCCGTTTCTTTTGCCTGGAGGCGGGCCCAAATAACATGGTCGTTGGATTGCTTTCGGATGGCTCAGATGGACAGCATGTCACAGCGTGACATGCCAACAGCATGTCACTGAGGGTGTGTTTAGCATCACTGTTGCAAATCATTGATTAAGTAGGCTTATTAGATTCGTCTCGCGATTTACAACCCATCCATGCAAAAAATTTATAAATAGACTTCATTTAGTATTTCAAATTAGCAAGATTCTTTTTCACTTTAATACGTTTACGGCTTTTTTGCGTTTACGGGGTGGAACTAAACACACCCTGAATCTGAGTCCATCTCCACCCCTGCCGCGCCCCCGAGGGGGGAAAGTTGGGTTTCTTGACTTCACTCTGCAATCACGCGATATCAGCCGTCGATCCGTGATCCTACGATGCTCCCGTGCTAGCGCTCGCGCGCGGCTCTCCTAGCCGCTGGCTCTTTCTCGCAGCTCTCGTGGCCGACGGCTCGCTCTCCACGTCAACTCATCCCCCCGCCTCCTCCCTCGTCCCCTGCGCCGCGGGCTCGCGTCCCGGCGAGGCGCCGCCGTGGGAGCGCCCGATCCTCACCGCCCAGCCTCCTCCCTCATAGGCCTTCCCTGATGGAGAGGATCAAGCGCAGCGGCAAGAGCGCAAGGGACGGCCCGCTGCTGTTTGGCACCCAATTGATGAAGCACGAAGGGAAAGACGACGAACTGGTGGTTGAAGCCACACCACAAGGAGCAAAGCAATCTTCCCATCAGAGTCCCAGGAAAAGCAGCTGCCGACGGCCGTTCAGGTGGACAAGGCCAAGCTCTACTGCTCCATGTGCGCTGCTTGTTGACGCCTCCCATCTACTAGGTCGGGTTCATGATTTGATTTCTGTGTGCAAGCTTAGCTTCCCTCATCTCTGCAATCTGCGCACATAATTTCGATTCCTAGTGGTTCATGGTCATCATCTCCTGTTGGCGTGCAGTGTGCGGTGGGGCACCTAGCGAGCTGCAGCTGCCGCGTCAAGCTCCCGGGCCGCCATTGCCGGACCTGCAGCGACCGCGGCACCGCCTCCTCCGCCTACGCGCACTGTCCTGGCCTCGACTTCTTCTTCGCCGACCTCCGCGTGCCGTGCGACTTCGAGCAGTACGACTGCAGGGCCTATGTCCCCTACTTCCGCGGCGCCAACCACGGCTGCAGCTCCCTTCTCTGCTCGCCGCGGAGGCGCGGACGCTAGCCGCCCACCTCGCCGTCAACCACTAGTGGGCCCTCCACGACTTCGCCTACGGCACACCGCTTCCGGTCGCCGTGCCCTTGCCCGCGGCGGCGCCATCCTCGGCCCCGACACGGGACCTCCGGCTACTGCGCGGGACGACGCGTCGCTGTTCCTAATGGCCGCGGGCCCGTTGGGCGGCGGCGCGCCGGTGTCGGTGGTGCTCGTCCAGGCCACGGCCAGCCCTCCGGCGGTACGCGTGCACCTTCTATACGAACCCGCCCCCGGGCGCGGCGGTGCCTCGCCGGGACGCGAGCCCGCGGCGCAGGGGACGAGGGAGGAGGCAGGGGATGAGTTGCCGAGGAGAGCGAGCCGTCGCCCACGAGAGCCGCGAGAAAGAGCCAGCGGCTAGGAGAGCCGCGCGCGAGCACTAGCACGGGAGCATCGTAGGATCATGGGTCGACAGTTGATATCGTGTGACTGCAGAGTGAAGTCAAGAAGCCCGACTGCAGAGGATCTGTTTCCCCGAGGGGGAGGATGGCGTGGGCTCGACGCGCAACAGCGCGAGCGGCCCGACGCGCGAGGTTCATGGCGGTGACAGCCACCGTGGTGAGGACGACAAGCGCGGCGAGGGCCGCAGCAGCCCCCGCCGCGATGGGAGCCGTCATGCCGAGGAGGGAGGCTCGGGCGCCGGCCGCGCCGCCGCCGGTGTTCACTGGGAACGCAAGGGCCCACATGGCACGAGCTCGCCGATGGCAGGGCGTGGTGGCAGCACGGTGTCCAGAGCGGGAGGGCGCTGGTGCGGCAGAGCACAGGATCCGACGGTGGGGGCGGCGGCCGATGAAGGTGGCGGTGGCGCGGGAGGAGGGCGAGCAGGACGAGGCGCGAGGGCGGGAGTGGCGTGGGAACGACGAGCGCGGGAAGGAGGACTGGGAACGTGGGATCAGGATTTCGGGACTTGTCGAGTGACGGCGGCTCGGCAAATATGAAGGAGGGGCGCCGTATCCCGAGGGGGTTGGCGAGTCACGGTAGATGAATAGTCTGTTTGACCATTAGTTTTGGTCTATTTCCAAATTTTAACTATACATTTTGATTTTGAGAACAAGATGGAGGCTTGTGGTCTCCGGTT
The DNA here is from genome assembly GCF_016808335.1 of Panicum virgatum. Lineage (NCBI taxonomy): Eukaryota > Viridiplantae > Streptophyta > Magnoliopsida > Poales > Poaceae > Panicum > Panicum virgatum. The sequence goes on from NC_053145.1 coordinate 48,333,627, forward strand.
TGAATTTTGAAGCATGCGATTGAATTAACTAATTAGATTTCAATGGATTTCTTTGCTATCAATTCATGTGTCCGTGAAATTCATTTCCTATGTTGATGGCGCATGAACCAAACATAAAAACATAATGCATGACGCGTGCTGCTGAAATCCATCGAAAACAAGCTTCGGTCCGATGCAATCGGCAGCGCCCAGCACACAAATTCTCCCAAGTCCCAGGTGAACAACTACAGCTACAGACACACCACCACGCAGATAAACATATCGTCGATCTACTAGCAGCCAAGATATTTGATAAGATAAAGCCATGGAATTAAGCCAAAAGGAGCCATGAGTCAAAAGCTAGCCGTCGTGAAAAGCCAAACGGAGCTATGTCCCTGTGTCCCACTCCGATGCATGCAATCCATGCGTGCATCGCACGAGCGCGCTGGCCGAGCCATCAGCCCTGCCGGCGGCCGCGGCGCGTGGCGGCGGGCGGCGCGGGCACCACGTCCAGGAACGCCCGGTACTGGATCATGTCCTCGAGCAGGCCCTGCGGCATCACGCCAGCCTCGTCGGCGTCGTCGCCCGCGCAAGGGGAAGCCACGCCAAGCGCCTCGGGCGGATCCTGGTCCGCCGTCACCGCGTCGGCGCCGCCCAGCTCCATGCGCGGCACCAGGCCCGGGTAGAAGCCGTGCAGCGCGTCCTGCAGCAGCCCCGCGTCCGGCGGCCCGCTCCGCAGGACGCGGGCCCAGACGTCCATGTCCACGGACGCCGCTGCGGGAGACGAGGCGACGGCAGGGGACGAGGCGGTGGGGCGTGGCGCCGGCGCCGGCGGGGGAGGCCGGGCAGGAGAGGGGTGTCCGTGGTGCCCGGCGTGGTGGAGCAGGCGGCAGCCGTGGTGGGAGGAGCTCATGAGGAGGTTGTGCACGAGGATGGGGTCGAGCGGGCCCGCGCCGGCCGCCACCTGCGGCGCGCCCCACGCCCAGTAGGCCGCTGCCGTGGCGTGGACGGGGAAGTTGGTGCGCGCCTTGTTGCCGCGGATGGCGCGCGCGGCGATGTCGTAGGCGCAGGCGGCCTCCTCGGCCGTGTTGAAGGTGCCGAGCCACCGCCGCTCCTTGGACATGGGGTCCCGGATCTCCGCCGCGAACCGGCCCCACGGCCGGCGCCGCACGCCGCGGTACCGCGCACCCTTGGGTGACGCGTCCCCGTCCACGTCGACGTCCATGACCCCGGGCGGCGTCGGGCGCTTGCTCCGGTGGTGGTGCTGGCTGTGGGTGTGGGCGTAGAGGTGCGCGCCCTCCATGGCTTGACGCGCGGCGCGGAGCGCTCCGGAGGCGAAGCGATCGATCGAGATGGCGTTCGGCGTTGCAGCCGGTGGCGAGCGAGGATGAGTGGGCATCCAGGTGGACTGGGTGCGCTACTTATAGAGGGGAAGCGCAAGAGGCAGGGTTGTCGTCTCTACTCATGCCCTGGTCTGGCGGCGCTATGGACCATTGCCATGGAGCCGTGGCCATTGGCACGATCATTCTGTGCAAAAGAATCGTTACACTCCAACGCTTCTTTTTGCAGCGGGAGGACATTGGGCACGCGAGCTTCACAATCTCAACATCTCCTGTAGTCGTTAGCACTTGGCACTGTCATATCACTGTAGTGGCATTGGTCCGAAGGTGTGAATCGAGAAGCACCGATGAATTGTAGCTTGTTTACGTTCCTTCAGATTAGTGACTGAATATTTTGCAACTCCTTTGTAATTCTTGTTTTTTGAAAGAAAATTGTAATTTTTGTTCTTGGCTGCTTTCTCAGTTTGTTCATCTCTCCTGCTTCTTGTACTCCCTGCTCCTCCAGGCGCTGCATGTACTTGGCTTTCAGTAGGTAGGGATCTTCCCCCGAAGTTCGTCAAAAATATAATAGTGAGTGAATGCATTTTAGATTTAGCGCAAAACGAACAACTCGTAGAACTAAAACATATGGGGTCAGCGTACAACCCTCTTAGGCTCTATTTTTTTATTAAGTACAAGACTTTCGCCAATAGTATTTTTAGTTGGCAAAATAGGCAATTTCATCATTCAACTATTGAACATGGGTTAAGTTCATCTCTCAAATTACAATTGGACCAATTTAGTCCCCGGGCTTTTATTTTGGGATTCAATCTCGTGCTTCATCCCAGATGGTTGTCCACGTTGGTCCAATTGAAAGTTGAGAATAAATTGGACCCTTCATTAGGACAAGACTTTCACCAGTAGTTACTCGATCAATCAATAAGATGTTTGTTTGATACGAATTCATAGTCTTGGGAAATTTTCAATACAAATCTAGTAGCATCAGTTTGATAACAACAAAATAAATTTTGGTTAAAGTGTTGTCCAAACAAAACCAAATTAGCATTGCATTTTCAAGACAGATCTATATGTCATTTAAATGATATAGTAGTTAAATTTCTGGCACTGTTCAAAGAAACAGGCGGTTGTTGCCAAGGAATTTTTCTACCAAAAGGGATTACAGGCTTTAACCAACTAGTATGGATTTTGGACTAGTACAGATATATAACACTACAAGAAATCATTTAATATGTGACGGATTTTGCATGACATTCTCAGAGAACGTCATGGATTCGCTGTTATGTGTACCAAGCCCAAAAAGCGTGACGTTTTATAAATTTCGTCACAGTCCGGCCCAGAACACTGCGACGTTTTAGCAAATTCATCATGAACAGCAAACTAAAGTCCAGAACAACGTGACGTAAACAAATTCGTCACAAAATGGAAAAAATTAAAAATTGCAAAGGCCAAAGCTCAACCTTGGAACCTCTTAACCTAAATGTTTTAAACTTTCCATTGAACCTAAATGTTTTAAACTTTTCAAATTCAAAGAGGTTCCGAATGGAGTTCGAATATTTTTTGAGTTCAAAACCTTGTTCAAAAGTCTCTAAACCTTTTAGTCTGTTCCGAGCCTAAACCACCTATTTTTCTTCCTCACCTTGGTCTTTTTCGCTTGGCCCAAACAATCAGCAGAGCTGGGCCGCTCGCGGCCCATTTCCTTCCCTGCGATCTCCACCTGGGCCTAAAGCCCAGTCAGCCTCGAAGCCCAGCACCCCACCTCCCTTACCTGCTGACGCCGAAGGCGCAAATCGCCAGTGCGCCAACGCTCCCGCCGCTGATGATCTGGTCCCACCTGTCGGCGCCCCTTCTCCCAGCCTTCCTTCTTCCCCGTTACAGAGGACACCGCCGGTCTCAAAAAAAAAGGACGCCGCCGCCGGGTCCTGGAGCATGAATCACGCGCCTCCCCCTTGTATCCCGCCCGCGTGGACCCGACATGCGTGGTCCAAATGAAGAACACAAAAGAGCTAGCTTTCTCTTTTATAATCTGAAATTAAAACTTGTAACTTGTATTTCTTCGTCATTGAGACTCAAAATTTGATGATTTTTTCCTAAATTTTTCTAAAAACAATATCTTTCATTCCATGGCATTTGTTTTGATATTAATCATCATTTCTTGGATCGCTTTTAAATAGCTTATTTCCTTGCACTTTAGTAGATAATAGAAACACATGTTCTTGATGAACAAATTGTAATATAACTTTATATTTTCTAATGTTATACTAAACATAAGGTTGTGTCCAAATTTTAAGTTCACAAGAGTTCAAAAATATTGGGAGGTATTCAAATCTCAAAGTTTGACTTGAGTTGTATGAAACAATATGAGAGATCCATCCATTTTATGAACAATGTATACACCAACTTTTTTAAAAGTTTATGAAACTTTGATGTCAAGATTATACACCAATAAAATGACCATATGGCAATTTGCAAAATATTTGGAGAAGTTTTTGTTATAATTATGATTATTTCATAATAAAGTTGCAAGTAGAAGTTTGAATTATCACTAGCAAACATTTGAATTTCTCATCTATTTTCAGGATATGAGCCAAAATGAAACATATATTCTTATAACATATTTTTGTTTAATTTTTAAAATACTATTTGAGACACATGTAATTCAAATTATAATTACTTTGAATAATCTATAGAAATTCGTTTAAACTGATAAAATAATAAATGACTTAGATTTTTTTTAAACTTCTACAATAGAACTTATATGTTGAAAATCATATATAAAAAATGTATTTGGGTATATACGGTAATTATATTTGTATGTTACTTCACAATGATGCAGTAAAATGAAAAAGAAAAGAAAAAATGTTAAGGACAAAAGAAATAAAACAAGGCCCATTTTGGCCCAACGGCCTGCTATTTTCAGCCGTCCATCATGATCCGATGGCTCCGATCGCATTGCAATTGTATATAATCTGCGTCTCCACCCCTATCCTAAACCTAACCCTAGCTTTTGCTCCTCCCCCTCCCGCACACTACTCACCCCGGCCGCCTCCACGACTCCACCTGCACCTGCTTGCTCGCTCCCTCTCCGTGGGCAGGCAGAGCGCATCGGCGGGGGTCCAGCGGCGATGGTGAGGCGCTCATGTCCCCTGGCCCGATGGCAAGGACGTGCTGCGGTGGCCTCCCTATCGGAGCCGGGACTGGGGTGAGGTGGGGCGCCGCGAGGAGGGAGCAGGGGCGGCTGGGTGCGAGACTGGGGCCAGGATGCCCCTTTCCCCTTAGATTCAGATTCGTGCGCCGCTCATCTCTCCCTTCCCCGACGCCTCCCTCCACCTCCTCCATAGTCGCCGCGATGCCTCCCTCCCCACAGACACCTCCTGACGGGCGGCCAGATCCCCTAACGGTAGCCACATCCCCGGCCATCTGCCCCTTGTGGGATGTGGAGAGGCAGGTGGTGTTCTTTTTCCTTTCTCGATTCAATTTCTGCTAGCGATTCATGCATGTGCACCTTCCCTTTTGAGGTTATTGCGCCTGATGCTTCTGATTTGACAGGCGGGCAGGTGTCACAGAACAGTCCAAATAATACCGATCAAGTGCACTAAGTAACCATTAAACTTAAACCTCCGCTACTGCACTTCACCAGTACACCCAGACTGCCTGCTTTAACCAGGATCGATTACACGGGAACTCTCGCCAAAAGACGAGCACAGGTGATTACAAGCAACAAAAGTTTTCAAACTTAACTTGCAACCAGAGTTAAACAAAAGTCTCCAAATTAATTTACAATAAAGTTTTACAAGGCAGAGTTACATTTCAAATACAGAGTTCAAACACAGCGGAAAAATACAAACAGGTTTGAAACAAGCTTCAAAATACCGTACGGTAGATAACGTCGATGACAAAAGACGGGCTTCACATCTTGCCCACTGATGTGAGGCTCACCTGCCTTCACTTCACGGAGAAAACAGAACCCACTCGACCGTCCAACCTGGAGGAAGAGGCTGACCACTCCAGGACGCACTGATTTTCTCGAAGTCTTCCGGAAGATAGCATGCTCAGAAGGGTTACAACCAAACCCTGAGTATTCTAATACTCAGCAAGGCTTACCCGTCTATGGGTATACTTAGCCCATTACCTAGACATGCACAGCTCTTTGGCTCTGGAGTTATTTTGCTGAAAAGCTACTAATACTGGATCCTTTATATATTTTAGCTCCAATTGTGTTGATAGCTAGAAACTAGGTTTGCCTAATTCTCTAGAGCACACATGGTTAATCATATTATCTTTTCAAGAACATCAACATAAAGTCCAACTTTTCTCTTTCTGCCTTTCAATCCTTACTACGATGCGACGCATTGACCAAGGCTCTCATATCCGCGAGTCACGGCGAATCGATCCGATTTAACCTTGCAAGGTGGACCTAACTCACACGACACGTGAAAACCCCGTCGGGCCACACACGTCAACTGTTCCCATAATTACCCCGAAGTCTGAATCAAGCCCGCAAACACCCGGATGATGAGCCCCGCACGTGCGAACACCCGGTGAACCCGTGGGCTACTTCACCATCCGTCAACCCTACCCAGCATCGCAGGTCGAGACCCAGATTCCGACGCAATTAAGGTAATTAGCTTACCGGTTTCGACTACCTCCTACTCCCGGCATGCGGTTAGTACTGTTCAATCCTCAGTCAAAGGGCCAACAACGGAACGGTCCTCAATCGACACAGGCGGAGGCTCAATTTTCTTTACTCAACAACCATGTCCAACTTTCCCTCCGCCTGGTCTCCAATTTCCTTCTCATTGCATTAATTCTCAAAACACTGCCTGAAGTAACAACCCTATATCTCGCGGGTGACAGGAAATCACCCGTCTTCTACCGGTTTACTTAAGCATAGCGGTGCTAATGATAACTGCACTAGAAAGGACACTGGTTATTCAAGATTATGCATCTATGGTTCCAATCAATTCCTCAAATGTAAATGCACAATACTTTAATATAACATGGAGTAATTAAAATAAGGGATATGCTCCGGGGCTTGCCTTGCAAGTCAGTGGGGTTAGCGATTTCTTTGGGAGCGTGTTCGACTGCGTCCTCCTGCTGCTCTCCCGTTTGCAGCTCCTGGATCGGCTCGGCAACCAGCTCGTAAGCGACTTCGGTGTCGGCGGCTACACGAGGAAAATATGCCATGCATGAGACTCAAGAAATGATGCAAAGCACTACTCACAACGAAAGATATGGACCAAACTCCAAAAGCGTCTACAGAGCAACCTTACAACTAGGGTTACGATAGCAATGGTTTAGAACGGATGTGCAGCTTTTGGTTCTAAGGCCTTTTTAGCCTGAAGTGTTTCCTATCAAGCAAAAGTTACGAACTCGCTTCGAAGGATTAACATAACTCTAGAGCAGCATGGATCAAAACAGGAGCTTGCTTGATTGAGATTACACATGCATGGAATCATTAACTAGCAACAAAAATTTATCGAAATGAAAAGAATCAAGCACTAATAGATCCACACACATGAACATAGGCTATGCACCTGAAACTTTTTCAGTGGACTACACATCCAAAGAGTAATCTACTGAATAAATTTCACAATTTTTAGAGCAGCGGAACACCCGGTATTAAATAACCTAGATTAAACACAAACCAAATTTTTAGCAGGGGCAAAAGTGACAATTCACCTGCACAAATATTTTACCTCTGAAGACCATGATTTTATAAACCTATCAAAATTTAGTTTGCATTTTTAGGATTTTTCTGAATTTTTGTAGAAATTATCAAACTTTTCAGCTGAAAACAACACGCTAGCGGCGGCGCAGGGCGGGAGGGAGGGGAGCTCCTCTGCTCTGCTTGGCCTGCCCGGCCACGCACGGCGGCGCGCCTGTGCGAGCGCGGCGGCCCTAGTCCGGCCGGCCGGCGGGGTAGCGCTAGCGGCTCGCGCGCGCAGGGAGGCCCGCGTGCTCGCGGCTGAGCAGGGCGCGCGTGGGGGCGGCCCAGGGCGGAGCCAGGCGGCGGCGCTAGCGCGGCGGCGGCAGCTCATGGCGGCGTGGGGTGGCGGCATCGTTCCGGCCGTGGCGGGGCAAGCCGGCCGCTGCGCTAGGCGGCGCAGCGCTCAGGGATGCTCGGCGGACTCGGGGCGCGCGGCGGCGGCGAGCAGGCTCGCGCGGGGGCGGCGGGCGCCGGCGGTGCAGCAGGGCATCCGCGGCGGCGCGGCGGCACTCCGGCTCCGGCGGTGCGGGATTCGAGCGGGGATGGAGTTGGGAAGGAAGAGGGGCGCGCGGAGAAGCTCACCGGCGACTCGATTGGAGCGGAGGGAGGTCGGGGAGGGGAGCTCGACGGCGAGGCAGAGCTTCGGCGTGGCAGAGCTTCGGCGCTAGGCGGCGCAGCGCTCAGGGATGCTCGGCGGACTCGCGGCGGCGCAGCAGCAATGGCGGTCGGTGACACAGGGGCCGATTCGGCCCGGGGTTGGCGCGAACGGGATCGGGGAGGGACGAAGGAGCTTCGGGGCGAGGTCGCGCGGCTTGGGGCGCGGGGAATCGAAGCACGGCGGCGAGAGGTGGCCAGAATCGGCACCGGCGCGGCGAGCGGCGTGCAGCTAGGGTTGCTCGGTGCCCTGCTCGCTCGAGGAAGAAGGGGGCGGAACGAAATGGATAGGGCTCAGGATAAGAACGGGTCCACGCGGAAGCCGAGGATCGCCGACGTCTGACGCGTGGCGACGCAAACGTCGATGGCCGGCGGCGAACCGAGCACAAACAGGGGAGTCCCAGTTGACCGAGATTGAGTGACTTTTAGACGACTTTGACCATCCAAATCTCGAAATTTGATATAAGAACTTGAAATTTGGCCAAAATAAAAGTTGTAGAGGACGAGAAAATCTACAACTTTGCTTTTGGGCGAAAGTTGAATTGAAGCTCGGATCAGAGACAAAAACGCGATCGAACACTGCTAAATCAACATTTACCGCGCGAACTCGATTAACACTAACGATTGCAATTAACCTTAACTAGCGAATCTAAGCTCATGATTAGCGCTCAGTAACACTGGGGTGTTACAGCCTTCCCCCCTTAGAGGAATCTCGTCCCGAGATTCACGCATGAGGAGAATATAAAGCGAGAAGGTTTAAAGATGAAGTACCTGGAGGGGCATTTAAAAAGTCCGGATATTTGGATCTCAGAAATTCTTCTTTCTCCCAAGTAGCTTCTTCTTCGGAGTGATTACTCCATTGAACTTTGTAGAATCGATTAGTTGTGCGACGAGTAATCCGATCCTTGATCCTTGCGATCAATAATCTTGATAGGATGCTCAGGATAAGTGAGATCAGACTCTAGTTGAATTGAGTCACTATCAATAGCTTCAGTTGGAATTCTCAAACACTTCTTCAGTTGTGACACATGAAAGATGTTATGAACTGCAGAAAGATTTGCTGGAAGATTTAAGCGATAAGCCACAGGACCGCATCGTTCCACAATTTTATATGGACCGATGTACCGGGGTGCTAATTTTCCTTTTACTCCAAATCTTTGAACACCTTTCCAAGGTGATACTTTTAAGTATACATGATCACCAACTTTAAAGACGAGTGGATCAGTCCTTTTGTCAGCGTAGCTCTTCTGCCGAGACTGCGCAATTTTCAAATTTCCTTGAATAAGACGGACTTGTTCTTCGGCTTCTTGAACCATGTCGGGACCAAAGATAGTCCTTTCACCTGCTTCTGACCAATTCAAAGGTGTTCGACATCGACGTCCGTATAAGGCTTCGAATGGTGCCATTTTGATGCTCTCTTGATAGCTATTGTTATAAGAAAATTCCGCTAATGGCAGACATTGATCCCATTTATGTGGATAAGCTAAAATACAAGCACGGAGCATATCTTCTAAAATCTGATTGATTCTCTCCGTCTGGCCATCTGTTTGAGGGTGGTAAGCAGAGCTGCGAATCACCCGAGTTCCTAAACAAGTATGCAATTGTTCCCAAAAACGAGCAGTGAATTGGCTTCCACGATCAGAGATGATAGTCTTGGGTATACCATGCAGGCATAAGATACGCTCAATGTATAACTCAGCATATCTTTTGGTGGAATAACGAGTACTGACTGGAATAAAATGTGCTGACTTGGTTAGTCTATCAACTACAACCCAAATCGAGTCGTAACCTTTTTGGGTCCGAGGTAATCCGACTATGAAATCCATACTAATATCTTCCCATTTCCATTCAGGAATACTTAAAGGCTGCAGAGTTCCTGCTGGCTTGAGATGACTAGCTTTAACTCTGTGACAGATGTCACACTCAGACACATATTTAGCGACTTCTCTTTTCATCCGAGTCCACCAAAATCGTTGTTTAAGGTCCTGATACATCTTGTTGCTACCAGGATGGATGGACAGTCGAGAAGTATGAGCTTCATCAAGAATTTGCTTTCGGAGTTCAAAATCCTTAGGTACCACTATTCGGTTCTTGAACCATAACACATTCTCACTATCTTGGTGGAAACAGTTTACTTTTGGATCTCCTTCTGATAATCTTCTTTGAATTTCCTTTACTCCTTTATCTTTCTTTTGTGCTTCGATGATCAGATCACGAAGAGTAGGAGTAAGTTCTAGATGAGCCAATGTGCCATGGGGTACATTGCTCAAGTTTAGTTTTTCCATCTCAAAACAGAGAGACTCACTCAAGGGTATAGCAGAGAGGCAATGACAGTGAGCCTTGCGGCTTAACGCATCAGCAACCACATTTGCTTTTCCTGGATGGTAGTGCACTTCGAGCTCATAATCTTTAATCAACTCGAGCCATCGTCTTTGACGCATGTTCAGATCAGATTGGGTGAAAAGATATTTGAGGCTCTTGTGATCTGTATAAATGTTACACTTCGTGCCCAGAAGATAATGTCGCCAGATCTTCAAAGAATGGACTACAGCTGCTAATTCCAGATCATGTGTGGGATAGTTCTCTTCGTGACGCTTGAGTGATCGAGAAGCATAAGCAATCACCCGATTCTCTTGCATTAGAACACAGCCAATTCCGGTGCCCGAAGCATCACAATAGACATCGAATGGCTTTGTAGTATCTGGTTGAGCTAAGATTGGTGCTAAGTAGAGTTCTTAGCTTCCGGAAAGCTGCCTCACATTGGTCACTCCAATGAAATTTAGTACCTTTCTTGAGAAGTTCTGTCATAGGTTTAGCAATTCTGGAAAATTCCGGTATGAACCGACGATAATAACCCGCTAAACCTAAGAAACTTCGGATTTCAGCCACTGAGGTTGGAGCCTTCCAGTTCAGTACATCCTGTACTTTACTGGGATCAACAGAGATACCCTCAGTCGTGATAACATGACCTAGAAATGGAACTTCCTTTAGCCAAAATTCGCACTTGCTAAGCTTAGCATATAGCTGATGTTCCCTGAGACGCTGGAGTACTATATGAAGATGCTGAGCATGTTCTTCTTCCGTCTTTGAATAGATTAAGATATCATCAATGAATACCACGACGAATTTATCCAGCTCTGGCATGAACACCGAATTCATGAGATACATGAAGTAGGCTGGAGCATTGGTTAATCCACAGGACATGACCAAATACTCATAAAGACCATAACGAGTGGAGAATGTTGTTTTTGGTATATCTGATGGCCGGATTTTGATTTGATGATAACCAGATCGAAGATCTATTTTCGAGAAGAACTTGGCACCGGCTAATTGATCAAAGAGAATATCAATGCGAGGAAGAGGGTATTTGTTTTTTATGGTGCCCGCATTCAAAGGTCGATAGTCCACACACAATCATAACCCATGATCTTTCTTTTTCACGAACAAGGCTGGACAACCCCATGGTGAAGCACTGGATCGGATAAAACCCTTTTCTAATAACTCTTGCAACTGAACTTTCAATTCAGCTAACTCACTTGGAGTCATTCTGTATGGTCTTCGAGATATGGGCGCTGTGCCGGGCTGTAACTCAATGACAAACTCAATATCCCGATCGGGAGGCATGCCTGGCAAGTCCTCCGGAAACACATCGGGGTATTCACAAACCACCGGAATTACTTCTAGAATCTTCCCCTCAAGATGGTATATGATAGTGGTTGGAATTTCACGCTGGGAAAGATGAATATTCAAAATGCCATGTGTGGAAGAGTTGATTCGGACAATGCGAGATGAAGTGTCAAGGATAACACGATGTTCCTCCATCCAATTCATTCCAAGAATGATATCTATTCCTTGGTTTGGAAGAACAATGAGACCGGTCTGGAAAACTTTCCCACCTAGGTCAAGGGATACACTCGGAACACACTGACCGGCTTTTAACGGTGCACCCGGTGCATGAATAATATATGGTCTCTTCATGTGTGTTACTTGTAAGTTGAGCCGTGCTACACATGCTTCGCTGATAAATGTATGAGATGCTCCGGAATCAAATAACACAACAACAGGGCGCTGGTTAACGGAGAACATACCCGTCATCACTTGAGTACCGTCAGTAATATCTTCCAATGTGGTGTAGTTTACACGACCCGTTTTGATAGGTACAGTCTTCTTCTTATTATGCTGGGTACTAGAAGTTGAAATTGGTGTAGGAGGCTGGTAATTGACTTGTCGGCGTGGCATGGGACATTCACGTGCAAAATGCCCAGGAAACCCACAGTTATAACAAGGATAGTTACTGGGGCGTACAAACTGCGAAGCGGGAGGTCTCTGCCCTTGCTGTGGCGCTGGGAGACGTGGTACCCACGACTGCTGCTGTGGCGGTCTAGCGACCCAACAGCCCTGCTGCGGTGGACGACTTGGAGCCTGCTGACTTCCTGTTTGTACTAGCTTGTACTTGTGGGGCGCACTGCTGGAAGATCCAACAGGTGCCTTCCTCTTTTTGTCTGCCTTATGAGCTAAGGTAGCATCTTCTTGAGTAATAGCCTTATTAACTAGCTCGGTAAAGTTGGCACAGGTTGTTAGAGCTAGTTTGTCTGGTATTCAGTCCCCTCCTGAAGCAATCCTGCCTCTTTTCATCACTATCCACATGAAAACCACCATACTGAGCCAACTGGTTGAAGGTTTAAGCATATTGAAGAACAGTATTGTTTCCTTGCTTCAATTCCAGGAACTCTGCCATTTTCCTTCTCATAAGACTAGTAGGAATATGATGGGCCTTGAATGCTGCCACAAACTCATTCCAAGTGAGACGCGCACCAGCGGGGAGTAGAGACTTGTGATTAACCCACCATATCTTCGCTGGGCCTCTCAGTTGTTGCGCTACAAAGGCGGCTTTGTCTACTTCTGTACAATTGAGGATACTGAACTTGTCCTCAATGGTGCGAATCCATGCATCGGCTTCAAGAGGATCATCTGCCTTGTGGAACAGAGGTGGTTGGGTGGCCAGAAAACCGACATAGTCAGTTTCTGCTGGTGGTGCTTGTCGACCCCTGTCGGCATTGTTTTGCACCAATTGCCTCATTAACTCGGTCTGCTCATTGCGGTCAGCGATAAGAGCCGCAATAGCTTGAGCCAAGGAGGGAGGTGGTTGTGGCTGTGCTCCGTGATTCTCATTTCCATGGTTGGCAGCGTGGTTATCACCCATCTGCAAAATAACCACCCTTGGTTAGCCATTCCGCTATCAGGGTTAATTCATGCAATAAAGAATGTGCATATCTAATATGAACACACGGCATGAATCATTTCCCTTGCGATATGGTTCACCAAGGAAAAATAAACCGACTTGCTTCGGTTGAAACCTCATATACTCAACTTGAACCACAGATTGGTAACTCGGGGTTGCACAACTATTAACTATGAAGCGATCAAGAAATAAAAATTTTGATGAGACGCAACCACAAACAACAACGCGATCAACCAACTCAAATATGACAGATGCATGCACGTTCTATCGTTTCTCACCCAAACAAGTACCAATTATGGTATACGAAGACGACTAGAGGCACAATTACGTACTCTGCCTATATATACTAGTCGTTCCTACGATCAAGGATTTCATAACGCGCTTAACAAAGTTAGTGTTCCTGCAGACAAACCAAGATAACAAGAGAGATATAATTATCCATTTCTGGACCCTTCGTGCCAGCACACACGAACGGCCCCCATGTGTCCTACGCCACACGGGTAACGCATATGCAGTTTCCCACATATTCACCCATACATTACCGTCCACTATAGAGACGGCACCCAAACGTTCGACGCTGAATGGGCAGCGCTGCATACGTCATAACAACGTATTCACTTCCCGTACACTCGCCTTACGGGACATCCAAGGGTAGATGTGTCCCAAGGGTCACGGTCATGGCCAACCGCATGACAGGTTTACATCTCGTAATATTGCCTTACGAAATGACCGTGATCACAATCACACGGTATGAAATCCGCACTCCATATCAGGCGGCAGATAGCGACAGGCTCGTTTGAATTGAGCCATATCACCTCCTCGTATGCTCATCATACGGGACCCGTGCACGTATGAAACACGTGGGCTATTCTAAGGACGATCAGAATGCTCACCTTGCTTACCTCAGCGTAGGTGCGTCGTTACAGAATAGTAGTTGTGCACAAAAGTAAGGTTTAACGAGAAGTAAATGCTGGAAGTGCTGGAATGAATAGATACTTAGATGCCTCCTAACTTATAACACATAATTAGGGCATACGAACTATCTATCCTATTCCTTGGCGCGTCTAGCGTCAACTTTTCGAAAAACCCAAAAATTTTGCAGTTAAGCACTCAAGTAATCACCCCCAGTGCAATTAGCTCTGATGCCAGCTGTCACAGAACAGTCCAAATAATACCGATCAAGTGCACTAAGTAACCATTAAACTTAAACCTCCGCTACTGCACTTCACCAGTACACCCAGACTGCCTGCTTTAACCAGGATCGATTACACGGGAACTCTCGCCAAAAGACGAGCACAGGTGATTACAAGCAACAAAAGTTTTCAAACTTAACTTGCAACCAGAGTTAAACAAAAGTCTCCAAATTAATTTACAATAAAGTTTTACAAGGCAGAGTTACATTTCAAATACAGAGTTCAAACACAGCGGAAAAATACAAATAGGTTTGAAACAAGCTTCAAAATACCGTACGGTAGATAACGTCGATGACAAAAGACGGGCTTCACATCTTGCCCACTGATGTGAGGCTCACCTGCCTTCACTTCACGGAGAAAACGGAACCCACTCGACCGTCCAACCTGGAGGAAGAGGCTGACCACTCCAGGACGCACTGATTTTCTCGAAGTCTTCCGGAAGATAGCCTGCTCAAAAGGATTATAACCAAACCCTGAGTATTCTAATACTCAGTAAGGCTTACCCGTCTATGGGTATACTTAGCCCATTACCTAGACATGCACAGCTCTTTGGCTCTGGAGTTATTTTGCTGAAAAGCTACTAATACTGGATCCTTTATATATTTTAGCTCCAATTGTGTTGATAGCTAGAAACTAGGTTTGCCTAATTCTCTAGAGCACACATGGTTAATCATATTATCTTTTCAAGAACATCAACATAAAGTCCAACTTTTCTCTTTCTGCCTTTCAATCCTTACTACGATGCGACGCATTGACCAAGGCTCTCATATCCGCGAGTCACGGCGAATCGATCCGATTTAACCTTGCAAGGTGGACCTAACTCACACGACACGTGAAAACCCCGTCGGGCCACACACGTCAACTGTTCCCATAATTACCCCGAAGTCTGAATCAAGCCCGCAAACACCCGGATGATGAGCCCCGCACGTGCGAACACCCGGTGAACCCGTGGGCTACTTCACCATCCGTCAACCCTACCCAGCATCGCAGGTCGAGACCCAGATTCCGACGCAATTAAGGTAATTAGCTTACCGGTTTCGACTACCTCCTACTCCCGGCATGCGGTTAGTACTGTTCAATCCTCAGTCAAAGGGCCAACAACGGAACGGTCCTCAATCGACACAGGCGGAGGCTCAATTTTCTTTACTCAACAACCATGTCCAACTTTCCCTCCGCCTGGTCTCCAATTTCCTTCTCATTGCATTAATTCTCAAAACACTGCCTGAAGTAACAACCCTATATCTCGCGGGTGACAGGAAATCACCCGTCTTCTACCGGTTTACTTAAGCATAGCGGTGCTAATGATAACTGCACTAGTAAGGACACTGGTTATTCAAGATTATGCATCTATGGTTCCAATCAATTCCTCAAACGTAAATGCACAATACTTTAATATAACATGGAGTAATTAAAATAAGGGATATGCTCCGGGGCTTGCCTTGCAAGTCAGTGGGGTTAGCGATTTCTTTGGGAGCGTGTTCGACTGCGTCCTCCTGCTGCTCTCCCGTTTGCAGCGGAACACCCGGTATTAAATAACCTAGATTAAACACAAACCAAATTTTTAGCAGGGGCAAAAGTGACAATTCACCTGCACAAATATTTTTCCTCTGAAGACCGTGATTTTATAAACCTATCAAAATTTAGTTTGCATTTTTAGGATTTTTCTGCATTTTTGTAGAAATTATCAAACTTTTCAGCTGAAAACAACAAAAAAGAAAAACAAAACTGGAGCCGTGGGCCCCACTCGTCATCCAAATAAAGGGAGGTAGGGGAGCTCCTCTGCTCTGCTTGGCCTGCCCGGCCACTCACGGCGGCGCGCCTGCGCGAGCGCGGCGGCCCTAGGCCGGCCGGCCGGCGGGGTAGCGCTAGCGGCTCGCGCGCACAGGGAGGCCCGCGCGCTCGCGGCTGAGCAGGGCGCGCGTGGGGGGGGCCAGGGCGGAGCCAGTCGGCGGCGCTAGCGCGGCGGCGGCAGCTCGTGGCGGCGCAGGGTGGCGGCGTCGTTCCGGCCGTGGCGGGGCAAGCCGGCTGCGGCGCTAGGCGGCGCAGCGCTCAGGGATGCTAGGCGAACTCGGGGCGCGCGGCGGCGGCGAGCAGGCTCGCGCGGGGGCAGCGCGCGGCGTGCGCCGGTGGCGCAGCAGGGCATCCGCGGCGGCGCGGCGGCGCTCCGGCTCCGGTGGTGTGGGATTCGAGCGGGGATGGAGTTGGGAAGGAAGAGGGGCGCGCGGAGAAGCTCACCGGCGACTCGATTGGAGCGGAGGGAGGTCGGGGAGGGGGGTTCGACGGCGAGGCAGAGCTTCGGCGCGGAGCAGCAATGGCGGTCGGTGACACAGGGGACGATTCGGCCCGGGGTTGGCGCGAACGGGTTCGGGGAGGGACGAAAGAGCTTCGGGGCGAGGTCGCGCGGCTTGGGGCACGGGGAATCGAAGCACAGCGGCGAGAAGTGGCCGGAATCGGCACCGGCGCGGCGAGCGGCGTGCAGCTAGGGTTGCTCGGTGCCCTGCTCGCTCGAGGAAGAAGGGGGCGGAACGAAATGGATAGGGCTCAGGATAAGAACAGGTCCACGCGGAAGCCGAGGATCGCCGACGTCCGACGCGTGGCGATGCAAACGTCGATGGCCGGCGGTGAACCGAGCACAAACAGGGGAGTCCCAGTTGACCGAGATTGAGTGACTTTTAGCCGACTTTGACCATCCAAATCTCGAAATTTGATATAAGAACTTGAAATTTGGCCAAAATAAGAGTTGTAGAGGACGAGAAAATCTACAACTTTGCTTTTGGGCGAAAGTTGAATTGAAGCTCGGATCAGAGACAAAAACGCGATCGAACACTGCTAAATCAACATTTACCGCGCGAACTTGATTAACACTAACGATTGCGATTAACCTTAACTAGCGAATCTAAGCTCATGATTAGCGCTCAGTAACACTGGGGTGTTACAGCAGGCAACTCGCAAATCTCAGCATCAAGGGCGGAACTGTGCCTGGCCCTCTAGCCCTCCACTTCCGCCTTGATGGTTGAAGGTAGGGATTAGACTTGGAGGTGCACCTCGCGAGCTTTATCTGCAGGACGCCATCCATGCCGAGTAAGTGGATTCATTTGTTGAAATCTCACCCCTTACTCTGTACTTTCTGTGAAACAATTCCATTTATGACCTACAATGTACCACGGCTAGGACTAACTTCGTGTGTTCTGGTCCTTTGGTAGCTCCATGGCACAAGTTTTCTTGCTGAAATTGTAAATCCAGTGAATGCATACGGTAGATTTTCATGCATCTCATAGTTTAGTACTTGATTCAAAAATTAATTTAGTGATGCATTGTTGCAACCGAACTTGTAATATCCAGTTAATTGTACCAAATCTCGTGTATTGGATTAATTTCCCCTCATTTGTTTCTTGTGAACAAGTGATTTATATAAACTTAAAAGTACTGCTTGCTTAGCTCACTTGATGATAAATAAAATGAGTTCTAATTAAACTGGCCTAGCTATCTTTTCTCTGTTCATGTTAATTTAAATCACAAACTGAACCCTCTTTTAATCACATATGTATTCTGAAAGTTTCAGTTGGAAATTTTGTTGCCTGGAAATTGCAATAATTACTTTCTTTTAAAGTTAGTGATACTATGATAAAGCTAGTGCGATATTGCAGATAAAGACTGTTATTGTGATTTTGCTTGTGATTCCATTGCCATCAGCTAATGAGATGTGGTTCATCTCATTGATTAATATCACTTGCTGAAAAAAGTCTTAGTTTGGTTATCCAACTATTTTTGGGAAGCGCTAATAGTTCTTGTTTATTAATATCATCTAAGAAACTTTGCTGCTGCTGGTTCATATTCTAGATGAAACCTACTGTGCGCTGCTAGTCTTACTACTGTCTGATTTTCTTTCTCTTTCATGTTGCAGGACATCTTCTACTGTTATGTGATCCTTGGTTTCAGTCTCTTAATGCTGATGACTCCAGAATGTCAGTATTGCTCTTCCATCCCAATCTTACATTCTGATGGTTTTTGTGTCTTTTTCCATGTCTAATTTACCTTGCATATATTTTCTCAGTGAATGATCAACAAAGGTGGCATCTGAGGCAACAGATATAGGAAGATCTATCTTTTATCCAGATTCTAGTTTATCAAACACCTTTGGGTTCAAGATACAGGACAAGCAAGGTAGGATGCACAGATTTAACCACTTTACCATCCTAGTGGCCGTGATTGCATTATCTCTAAAGTCTAGGTGAATGTGGTTAAAACAAGATCTGCATAAAATATTCATGCTTGATATAGTCCCTTTTCTAATTAGTGATTTTGTAGCAATGTTTTTCAGGTCTTGGATTTATTGGAAGATTCCAGCTGAATACTTCTTAATCTTTTTTTGGGAGGATCAAGAGAGACGAACAAGAAGCAAGCTGAGCTCAATGCAAAACTTGATGCTGGATTAAAACTTGATCTGTTGTTTGATGTGTGATGTGATGTGATACCGGAAAACTTGAGGTGTATGATGTAACAGCATTCTAATTTTGAAACTGATTCTGTGGGCTATTTTTTATATGGCCCGTGTATAAAGCTGAATCTTGTTTCTTGGTAATTAATGTTGAGTTGAAATTAGGCCCAACTTAGTGGTCCACGCAGAATTGGGCCCATTCACAAATGGGCTGTGGTGCTAATGTCACCGGCCACATCATTTGCCACGTCGATCGCCACGTCACCTGCCATGTCAGCACCACTACCCATGTCATTGTCCACGTCAATTTACACGTCATCATTGTCATCCATGTCATCACCGTGTCAATAGCCACGTCATCATCCATGTCATCAATGTGTGACATGGCAATTCAATTCGTGACGAAAATTATGTTGTTTGTGATGTTTATTTTCGTCATAGAAAATGGGCTTGGGTTGGGCTTCAGGGGCCCGGGGATATTTTATGACAATTTCAAAACATCATGGATCAATCAATTCGTGACGAAAATTTAAGAAACGTCACGAGGTGTAATCTATGACGCTCAATGCATGACAAAATTTGAGATCGTCATAGATACTATTTTATGACGGTTTTTTAGTGATCTGTGACGAAATTTAATCGTCATAGATTAACAGAATTTTTGTAGTATAAATATTAACTATGATTCGTTGAATTCAATCGATCATATTATTAAGAATTTAACATCACATTAATATAGCCTTATGCAAAAAAATATAACTGCATAAACCACCTAAGTGGAGCACAGGCACAGTGTAGCCCCTATGCCTACTACTCCCTTCGTCCTAAATTATTAGTCATTTTAGTTTTCCTAGATATATAATTTTTTGCTGTGCATCTAGACACCGAATTACATCCTTGAACTATCATAAAAGTCTGATTTTTAACTTTCAACTACAAAACCGGATAACATAGGCCATTCAATTATCGAAACCGGGCAATTTTTGACATTAGGGTGCTTTCCAAGGTGGTTTTGTTTTTTAAAGAATAAAAAACTCTAATTAGATCTAAAAAATCAAATCTAATCCATTTTCGATAATAAATTTTTTCTAAAAATGTAATCTATCTATTATTGCTCTATTAAAGCCAAGTCATTCAAAAACAATTGACATAACTACAACCAACCAAATATTATCAAAATAAAAAAATAATCTGAATAACTGAAAAGTATCATGCTAATAGATAGGTTGCATTTTCAGAAAACTTTTGATACCCCATTCGCATTTTTTATCTATAAAGAATTACTTATGAACTTTTTAGTTTAACTTTGAATATTTTAATTCACACAAAATGGTAAACCACCTTCGAAACCACCTAACAGTCCAATTTTTTGTCCGGTTTCAATAGTATGATGACTTTTGTTATCCGATTTTGTAGTTGATGAAGATTGAAAATTGGATTTTTGTGATAGTTCGAGAGTGTAAATCAGACTTTTCCCTATATATCTAGGTGCATAGCAAAATCTATGCACATAGAAAATCAAAATGACTAATAATTTGCGATGTGAGAGTAGCGTCTAATGGTTTTCTGAATCTTAATGGATTTGGGAGGAAGTTTAGAACGCTTGCTTTACGATTTGCAAACTTCTCACAGAAAAGTAAGGACGTTGTATGAAAAATTTTCGACCAGAGCACAGAAAGGCACATGTAGATAAATGCACGCATGCAAAAGTCTAAGGGCACCCGCAACCGCAAAGGGCCGTTACCAGCTCTCTATCAGGGTTAATAATCCCGACCGGTCCGGTCAAACCGCCGCCCTTCGGTAGCGGTTTATCGGACCGGTTTGACCGGAAACCGGTGGAATTCAAATCCAAATTCAAAATCGCATATGTAATCGGTTTGAACCGGTATACCCCGGTTTGACTGGTTTGAATTCAAATCCAAATTCAAAATCGCATGTGTAACCGGTTTGGAACGGTATACCGGCCGGTTTGACCGGTTTACCAAGTGGGCATTAATGGGCCGTCTCATTTTTTTCTTTTTCTTTTTTTGGTTTAACATTAAATGCCCGAAAAGTATGTTAAACGAACGAATTTTTGAGGAAAATTTGACACCATTAGATTCGTCTCACCTTGAAGTATTTTTAGGATTTTTTTTGGGAATTTTTCATTTTTTGAATTCAAATTATAATTTTGAATTTGGACCGGTTTGGTACCGGCCCAAACCGGAACCGGGCCGGACCAGTAACCGGTCAAACTGGACCGGTTCCCACCGGTTTTGTAAACTCTGCTCTCTGTAGCAGAGCCACGTAAGCTTTTTTGAATAAAAAAATGAGAGGAGAGAGGAATCGTCGCTCCCAATGCTGGTTCTACAGGTGACCGGACGGATGCAAAGTCACGGTCGACCTCCAACGTGGCGGGTCTCGCGCCCTAGCAGCTTTTGCCTTCCATCCAGTCCTTTGACTCTGCTTCCGTGAACCGCTTGACTCCTCCCATCCCTTTCCCGTGAGAAATCCCCTTTCGTGTTCCAGTCTCCTTCCTCTTCCTCTCTCTCTCCCCTTGTGCTCTGGATCTAACTCAAGCGGCTCGGCGGGCTGGAGGCGAGGTGTGGCTGCCCGGCTGCGGGGAGGCGGAGACGAAGGTGCGGCGGCCTGATGGTGGGTTGGTCCACGAGCTTCCTCGATCAGGGTCCAGCAACGCGGCGACAGGCTTCCCCGGACCTCTCTCTTTTCTCGTTCTTCCCCAGATCCGCCCCCAGGGCGAGCGGCCCGACGCCGGGCTCCGACCTCAGGGGAGCAACGTGGCAGGGAGGTGCGGTGGCGATGACGGGCGCCCCTGCGGCGCTGGGAGCTCCGCCCCCCAGCGAGCCTTCTCTTCTCTAGATCCAGCGAGGGCTGGGAGCGGCGCGGCGGCGGCTCTTGGGAGCTCCGCCCCCCAGGGCGAGCTGCGGCGGCGCTGGGAAGCGGCACGGCGGGGAGGCGCCGCGAGCCGGTGACGCCGGTGGCGGGGAGGAGGCGCCGCTGCCGCCGTTTTCTTTTTTTTCTTTTTTTTCATACAAAAATTTTTAGAAAAAATGTTACCCGAGTTTTTTAATTTGGATGTACATTTTTTGTTTCTTCTCTTTGATAAATTTCTCTCTGTCAAATTTTTTCTCGTAAATTTTTTTTGTCTCATCAATTTGTTTCTTGAAATTTTTTTTACCCAACAAATTTTAACTTGAAAAATTATCTGTCTCATAAAAAAATATTTGAATTTTTTCTCAAAAAATGACAATTTTTTCTAAAAACAGAAAAAAAAAGTCGCTGTCGGAAAATCGACGGTACGGAGCCCTCCGATAAGGTCGACCATATACTAGCCATGCCCATCGTCGCTTCACGTAGCGGCGCTCGATAGCACGCGCTTCCACGCAAGTGGACCCACCCGACCCGTTTCCACGCGAGCAGGCGAATGGGGAGAGAGACGGAGAGGACCGTGCGTAAAAAAAACTCTATCATGTGGGGCCATGCATGTTTTGGAAAACGTGTTATAGCTAGTACATTGGATAAGTGATCTATAGTATTCTCTACAGCTGACATGGATAAAATTGTAGAGAGTTGCTCTCTACATATGTTGCGGGTGCCCTTAAACCATTGTTTAGTTGCAAAAACTTTTAGAATTTGGTACACTTTCGTTTGTATTTAATAATTATTATCCGATTATGGGTTAACTATGCTTAAAAGATTCGTCTCGCAAATTACAGACAAATTGTGTAATTAGTTATTTTGTTTAGCTACATTTAATACTTCATGCATGCGTTCAAAGATTCGATGTGATGTTGAATCTTATAAAATTTTGGAATTTTAGATGCAACTAAACAAATGGCTAACTCAAGCGCGAATGGTGATGATCTTTCCCGAAACAAGGCATGCAAAGCCCCAGGCAGCTTCGGCACCGCAATAAAAGTGCAGGTAGTTAGTGGAAGGAAGGTTCCTCTGTTACTACTGTAATTATACGGCCGGCCTACGAGATTAAGCTGCGGACCTGCGGTGGTAGCTGGGCAGCCGCCGCCGGACGGCGCGGCCAATGCGCGCGTGGCAGGCTGGTTATGGAATTAATCGCCCCATCATTAGCAGCTCGCGCTCCCACTACCCCCACATTTACTTGCCCTAGCTAGTACCCCTAGCAGCACCACGTTGCACACGAGCGCGAGAAGTATCAAATCTCAAGTAGCCGCCGGCCACACGTACGAGTCGTTTCACCAGGAGGAGAACTGGCGCCATGCATGCATCGACCGGATACCGGACGGATAAACACAAAGGGAGCGTCTTCCGCACCATGGCTGTGTTTGGATACTCTAACTTGGTTAGAGATTAGAGTTAGTTTCTAATCCTAAAATATCTCTCAACTAACTCTAACCAAAGAGGTGTTTGAATATAAATGTTAGATTGATATTAAATGCATTTTCCCCAATCATTTGGCTCCTTTAAACACACTCCTTCCAAAGCTAGATTTGGTGTGACCGCCTCTTCTGTGACCTCCCCCGCACGCGGCTGATGCCGAGCTCGGCGCCGCGTCGCCTGTGCCGTCTACCCCGCCGTCGGCCGCATGCTCGCGCCGTCCACTCGACAGTGCCCCGACTGCATGTGCCGCCGCCCGCCCGTGCCCCAGCCCGCTTGCTGCCGCCATCTCCTGCTCGCTGCTAGTGTTGCCCGGCCTGCCGGCCGCGCCACCGTGGCCCGCCGGCCTACACGGTCACCTCGTCGACGCCCGTCTCCCAACACGCACCCGGCGAGGCTCGCGGCTCCGGCGCCCGAGCCGTCTGCCTATTAGTGGCGCCTCCATCCCCTCCGGTGGCGCGAGCAGCATGGGCTCTAGGGGTGTTGGGGGGGAGTGGTGGAGGAGGAGGAGGTCAGGCGGGAGGGAGGGGAGCGATGGGGGCGGTAGCAGCGGTGGCTTGGTGGCCCTAGATCCGGTTTGAGACTCACGAGTGGGGAGGGAGCGGCGGCGGCCACAGACCGATCCCACGAGGGTAGAGAGAGGGGAAAAGTGGGGCCCATCTCTGTCGGTACCCTGCAGCTTTGGTACCCACTCCTACTGTGCCAAGACTCGCGTAGTTATCCGTAACTACGCCCTAAGGAGCTGAGCAGCCGGACCCCTGGGGTCCGACTCCATCTCACCGGACCAACGGTCCCGGACCCGCTTCCCGTTCGGGGACGGGTTCGGTGTCACCACGTGTCCCAGAGGTGGAAATGCTCAGCACCTGTGACCGCGGACCCAGACCCCCGCAGGTGGGTCCGGGACCTCCAAGTGCCGTCCGGACTCCCGCAGATGGGTCCGGGACCTCCACGTGCCTATCCAGACCCCCGTGAGCTCTCGGCTCAGCTAGCTACTCGGGAGGGGTCCGGAGCCGCCACGTGTCACGAAGACGCGGGCGCGGGCGCAAGCCTTCCGCTGGAAGCTCCCTCACCCACCCGCATTAAGTGCGAGTGGTTGAGGCGGGCTCTGCTGCCTCTGGGCACGGGGCAGGTTTTGTCAGTCCACACTGTGGATCGCCAGTTACCGAGGCGGCTCGTCAGTTACCAAGGCAAGCATTAAAGACTCAGCGCCGTGCGCATGGGCGACGAGTCATGATGACCAGCTACTGACTGGAGCAACAGTGCACGCTGCTACAGTGGACTGAGTCAGTAGTTCGGCACTTCATCATGACCTCGATGCGCGGCTGCAGAGGCTAGACTCTACTTTGATAGGACAGCTCAAGACCATCCCTGGTCAGAAGCTACGCACGAAAGCCAACGACAAGATGTCCGGATCTGAGGCATTAAAGGCCAAAGTGTAGTTTATAATACATCGCCGGGTCCACATGTCGGGGCCCCGCTCAGTGTACGTGCTCCCCTTGGACATATAAAAGAGAGAGCACGCCCGCTAGAACACAGGTTCACAGGGATACGAGGTTCACACGGATACGAGCTTCACACGGACACGAGGTTCCACAAGTTTTCACACACACACATATACACACAGACTCACGCTGGACTTAGCACTAGATCTCTCAGACTCTCTTGAGGCTAAGAAAACACAAACAATACAACACATAGTGGACGTAGGGTATTACGCCCCGGCGGCCCGAACCACTCTAAACCTGCTGTGTTCATCGTGTTCTTCCAGCGAGATAGAACTAGTCCTAGCTAACCCCCGAGTACTCACCATCTGGGTTTAGAAGGGTGCACTACGCCACCCGGCTGTGGGTTTGCACACCACGACAATCTCAATCTAATCCCAATAATCATTCTTTGGAGAGGATAGTTTTTTGAGTGGGTTAGATGAATTTAATTCCAATCTAATCCTGGTAAGCCTATGGCAGACGGAGCCGATCACAAGGACGGGGCTTACCAGCAGCCTTTGGATCGTGGGTAGGGAACTAGGGATGAGGACAGTGCCTTGATCTCCATGTCCCCCCAGTGGCCCCGCCGAAGCAGCATGGCAGCGGCGCCGAGAGCGAGAGCCGGGAGACTGTCATCTCAATCCGGCCGGGCTGCCGGCCAGTGCCGACTGCCAAGTGAAGAGCGTGCATGTCCCGCGGCTGTGTGGTGCGCACCGGCCGCACGACGCGGCATGCATGCATGTAACAACAAGGGGAACGCGCCAGGCAGGATCGAGGGAGCAGAGGGAGATGAGATCGGAGGCTCTCCTTCGCTCCCATCTCATGGGCCAGGTCCCATCCCATCCTATGCATGCTTGCGCGCTGCAGTCTGCACGCTTCGATCGGGGTCGGGGGTCGCAGGCCCGGCGCTATCGGCTGCTGTAGCTAGCTAGTGTCGTGCATGCGTGCGCGCGCATAGGCATAGCCACAGCCAACAAGATTTAAAAAAAGACGTAGTACGTACGTGCGCACAAGGTTAAGGATAGGTATCTACTAAAGCTGAACATCTAAATTATCTAGATTCAGATTTATTTAAAATGTTAATATAGATATTTGTATTCATATCCGATTTTAATATAAATGTATACGAATTCGTTTTTAGAATTTTCCTCTATCCGATTTTATATCCATATTCGAAATAAATGTGGCATATCCGACCATCTCTATCCGAAAAAATGACTAGTGAAACCATCTTAAATTTAAAATATTTTTATATATTTAATATAAAAGCTATACATAGATAAATTGTTTTTTTATTGGCTATCTTCTAATTTTTTACTCTTTACTTCTGTCAACTAAGCACCGCAATAAGGGCGGCGCAGCAGCATGATTGGTATTTCGATGGCTCGATTCAGTTCAGGTCTAGTCTGGTTTTTTAAGTAATTGTCACATCGAATGTTCGGAAGTCATTTCGAATGTTCGGATGCTAATTTAATACAAAACTAATTACATAAATTGCAATTGGGGCTCTAGACGAATCTGTTCAGTCATTTAATGCCCGCGCATGATTACTGTAGCAATTAGTGATTAAATTATGAACTAATTAGACTTAATAGATTCGTCTCGTAATTAAGTCACGACTTATAAAATTAGTTGGTGTTTAAACATGGGATGTGATGGGACTTATGACTTAATAGATTCGTCTCGTAATTAAGTCATGACTTATAAAATTAAGTCACGACTTATATTTAGTACTTTTAATTGGTGTTTAAACTTGGGATGTGATGGGATTTATGACATAAAAAACTCTATTAGTCAAATGCAAAAACAAACCCCAAGAACACGGTCCATAAGAATGTACTACCCGGCTCTATGTCGGGTTGTTGCTCTAGCAATTTGCTTCTGTGCACTTGTGGACAAACGCAGGGTAGGACAAAGATTCTAATCAGCCCCGAGGAATAGAAGCTGCTGGCCTGGCCTGCCTCTGCCTGGAGCTCTCGGGTCAGAGGACGCACAACGGCCTTGTTTGGATGTGCTAGATTTCTAGCGCTAGTGAATAGTAAAAACATTTGACTACTAATTACAGTGTCAAATAAAGCCAGTTTACAAAACCAACTTCAGAATCCCGCGCTAGTGATCCTGAAGAATCTAATGAGGCCTTTGACCGAGCGTTTAGAGGATGATTACTGTAGCATCACTGTAGCAAATCATCGATTAATTACTGTCATTAGATTCGTCGCGAAAAGTTACACCCATCCCTAAAAAAGTTTTACAAATAAACTTCATTTAGTGCTTCATGCATGCGAGATTCTTTTTTCGGAATGTGTGCGCCCTAGTTTCCTAGCACATCCAAACAAGGCCAACGACTCCAGCACTGCCACTCTGCTGGCAGCGCCAGAAGATGTCCCCCTGCTTTCCTCTTCCGAAAGCGTCGCTGCTGCCTGGCTCTGCAATCCTGCCCGTTGGCTAGTGGCTACGGTTTCTGCACAGTCACACACCGGTGCCTGAGGTCTCGTTTAGTTGCTGGGTATAAAATTTTTAAAAGAGAATTTTTTTTACATATTTGAAGTATTAAACATAAACTAATCACAAAATTAATTACAGAACTCGTCTGTAAATCGCGAGACGAATCTAATGAGCCTAATTAATTCATAATTAGAGATTGTTTACTGTAGCATTAATGTAACAATTTAGTGTCTAATTACGGTCTAATTAGGTTCATTAGATTCGTCTCACGATTTACAGGCAAATTGTGCAATGCATTTTTTATTTCGTCTAGATTTAAATCTATATGTAGGTGCCGGAAAAAAAATTGCAATTTTGAATTATGCAACTAAACAAGGCTGAATCTTCGTCAGCGCGATCGCGTTGGAGCTGGACCGGGAGGGGCGACGGAGATCGAGAGAAGCAACGCCATGACTGCTGTTTTTACGATCGAGCGAGCACCAAGCATTGACTACGCCTGCGCTGGGGCAGGAAATTTTTAGGGTCTGGTAACCAAGGGCTCGTGTCACATGGACCTGTCCCTACCCTACCGGATAGGACGGGCCGGCGCGCATGCGATTCGCGCTCGGCACGCCGCACGCCTGCCGTGCGGCCGGCCGGTGCGTGCGTGCGTGCATGCAGCAGGCTGCTGGCTCTGGCTGCAGGGCACACAGGGTGCGCGCCACCGCCATTGATGCATCTGGGGTGCAGAGCCTGCGCAGCGTAGATTGGTTGGTGCCGCGAGCTACGACGGCGTCTACGTATTCCGGCCGCACGTACGGTCGTCGTATCCCGGCTGACATCCTGCAGCTAGCGGACGAGACACGCAGTGGACGACCCCCGATCGACGCTCTCCACAGACAGGCACGGCCACTCGCCTTGGTGCTGCGTGGCGCAGCTTTCCTCTCTCTCTCTCTCTCTGTTTTTTTTCTGTAACAAAAAAAAGGTGGGGGGGCGCCGGATGCGTTCCACTTCCACGGGCCTGGTTGCGTTAGAATTCTAGAAATAGGTGGTGGCGTGTTGTAGGACGCGCCGGGGGATCCGTAGATATGCTAAATTAATCTCTATCTGGTCATATTAAACAAATAAACAAAGCATATATAGTTATACTAGAACGTGCGGAACATTGCTCCATGATCGAGTGCTTAATGACACGGGTGGAGATGGAACTACAGGGAGACTACAGAAACGGAAGACATCTCCCATTGTGGCCCGCAACAGCTTCGGGCCCGTAACGGCCCATTCGGGTGGAAGGGAGACAGACGGGCCGCAGTTTGGGCCCAGGTTACCATTTCGTGCTTTGTTCCGTATCTCACGAAAAATAATAATAACCAGAACAACCAATGAAGACATTCTTTCCTCTTTCAACAAAACGAAATAAAGAAAAATACAAACGGCACTAGTTAACTACACGGATGTCAACTGAGCCTTTTATTTTTCTCCGGATGAACAACTCAACTTAAAAAATCGTACCACAAATAATTAAATCAACCAATTAACTAAGTTTACTTATTTCCTCGTTCAATCGTAGTCATGGCCCATGCGCCCTTGTTTCCTTATTAGCACTTGGGCATGGTAGGCGGACGCGGCAACATCTGAGCGTCCGGGGTCTTGCCATTTTTCACGATGAACACAGTGTCCATGCCCCACACCGTGTGACGGTCAAAGTGGCAGTGCATAAACCACACACCTAACACATGAAAAAAGAAAGTAACACAAAGTTAGTAAAAAGAAGGATCGCATAAAACACCATATATAATAAACAATTCGTTTGCAGCCCAAACCAAACTAGCGAATTCTCACCAGGGTTTGTGGCCCGGAAGCGAATTGCGGCCCACCCGCCCGCGGGCACGGAGACGGTGTTCTGCCTCGGCGGGTTCACCAGGTTGTACTTGGCCGGGTGCTTGCTCCCGTCGAAGTTGCCGAACCCTCGCCCCACGGTGTAGAAGGCGAACCCGTGCAGGTGCATCGGGTGGGGCTCGGCACCGAGGATGGCCGTGCCCTGGAACACCACCTCCACGACGGCGCCGTACTCCACCACCTTCACCTTGGTGCCCCGCTTCGTGAACCAGAGCTCCTGCGCCGGCTCCGGCGCGGTGAAGTTGTAGAACAGAGGCGGCCTGTCTGGGAAGTCCGGCTCGTACACGCCGCGCATGGAGGAGTAGTAGGCGTCGAGGATGTCGACGGCGGGGGCCACGAAGCTGACGTTGTTCAGGCTCGCCGCGAAGCGGGTGCCGTTGATGGGGCCCTCGCACGTCTCGTTGGCCCCGCAGGGGAGCACGTTGACGGAGACGGTAACGAGCATGCGCTCGTCGACGCGGGTGGGCACGTCGACGGGGTGGCCGTCGGTGGCCAGGGACAGGAGCTGCGCCGTGTACGCCGTCGCCGCGGGGAGGTCGCCGACGGCCGGCAGGTCGGGGAGGGCCGGCGGCCCCGCGGAGGACGGCGCGTCCGTGTACTCCAGGACGGCGGTGGCGGTGCTGTTGTTGACCGGGATCTCCGTGTTGGTGGCGAACGTCCTCGCGGCCATGTAGTAGCGGCTGGCGTCGGCGGCGCGGTCGGCGTGGAGGAGCACGTTCATGGTCTGGCCCGCCGCGATCATGATGTGGGCGGCGGTGAACGGCTTGAGGTAGTGGCCGTCGGAGCCGACCACCGTGAGGTTGTGCCCGGCGACGGCGAAGAACATGTCGTTGGTGAGCCCCGCGTTGATGACCCGGAGCATGTACGTCCTGCCGCGCTCCACGGGCACCCTGAAGGTGCCCTTCTTGGAGCACGGGAGCAGGTCGCCGGGCTGGCCGTTGATGGTGTTGGCGTCCGAGATGTTGAAGTCGCCGCCGCTCCGCATGGTCTCCTCGAGCAAGTGCTGCACGCTTACATTCCACCACTCGCCTGCAGGCAGGCAGAGATTTTTAATGCATTCAGGTTAATTAAGCAAAATGAAACCAAATAATCTAGGTTGTTATCCATCGTACCGAGGATGATGGGTATGTCCTTGTGCGGCTCGGGGTAGGGGTAGGCGGAGCCGAGCTTGGGGCGGACGACGATGGCGCCGTGCACGGTGGCGCGGTCGAAGTCGCTGTGCGCGTGCCACCAGAGCGTGCCCTCCTCGTCGGAGAAGACGATGCGGTAGGTGAAGTTGGCGCCGGGCTGGATGGGGCACTGCGTGATGAACTCCGGGCCGTCGAACCAGGGGTTGCGCGGCTGGTCCACGCCGTGCCAGTGGAGGGTGATGTTCTTGCGGCCCCGGTTGTGGACGTTGACGAAGACGACGTCGCCCCGGCGCGCGTGGATCGTCGGCCCCGGGAACTGCCCGTTCACGGTGAGGATAGCCTGCTCGTGGCACAACCGGGTGACGTTCGTCTCAGCGATCTGCAAATAAAATTAAGGTTCAATTCACACGCCGTTAGTTTCGAATTCAACAGTGCTCTTATTCGTGGGGACCTTCAACTAGCATGCAGCAAATAAATTAAGCCTGTGCAGCCTTCCGATCATACACCTACCGGAGCAGAAGAGCTAAACAGTAGAGCTAAGATGCCGCGGCTGTCGTGTCACATTGCGCCCACCCCCCCAGTGTCTAGTGATGATGATCACCATCACCAGCTGATAGAAGCAAAAAACGGGAAACTGCAGGTTCGATGGCTAATGTCGATTATTCGTGACTGCAGGCACGTACTACTCAAGTCTATGCAGTAAACAGACGTGGAATTAACTCGCAACAAGTTCAGACGAGATCGATCCGCGGCTTACAATGAAGTCGTAGTAGTTCGCCTTGTTCCTCAAGGCCTGCGCCGGGGTCGCCGCAACCACCACGCCTAGCAGCAACCAAAGCGCCGCCGCGGGAATCTTAGCTACGCCGCCCATCGTGGCCGGGCGTCGCCTCGCCGGCTGGCCGGACTCGATGCTGCTAGCTAGCTGCCTAGCTGAAGGCGTGCAGTGTTCGGTGCGATGTGCTCTGGCTCTGCGTTACGTTGCTCGCTGCTGCTGATGGAATGAAGCGGGCGCAGCAGGCAGGGTACTTATAGGACAACGACGTACGGCGCATCCAATGCTTCGTCTCATTTTGCCAGCAAGTAACCTTAAGAAAGAACTAGTTTGCTATGCGCGCCCGTATAGGAAATTGCTAACTCGAAGTAATATTTTTTTTACTGTTCTCGAAAGAGGATCATACGATGTTTTAAATTATATATAAAAAATATTACTGTGAAATATGAAATTAATTTTTTGTATAAAAATGTATATTTTTTATTTTACAATAGACTTGTAGTGTGTAACGATAGGTATTATTGTCTTTTATGGACATCATGGACTTATGAGATCGTATAGTACAGATAAGATGCTATGATATATTTTTTTAAGTTTGGTTTAGTACAATCTGTTAGTTAGATGGTAAATATTTTTAACGATCTAAAATTCTCAGTTGATGTAAAATTAATACATAGGCTACCCCTTTATATGCTGTATCGTTCATATAAATAAATGTTGTTAGAACTTTAGTCTCAAGTGTATATTAGATAACTGGTGCTATAAATATTAGGAAGTCTCAAGTGTATATTAGATAACTGGTGTTTTAAATATTAGAAAGCAAGTATTGGGAAGTTTTTTCTTAAAAAAAACAGAAGGCAGACTTACAATCAGTTAGTTAGATGGTAAATATTTTTAACGATCTAAAATTCTCAGTCAATGTAAAATTAACACATATGCTACCCTTTTATATGCTGGATCGTTCATATAGATAAATGTTGTTAGAACTTTAGTCTCAAGTGTATATTAGATAACTGGTGCTATAAATATTAGGAAGTCTCAAGTGTATATTAGATAACTGGTGTTTTAAATATTAGAAAGCAAGTATTGGGAAGTTTTTTCTTAAAAAAAACAGAAGGCAGACTTACAATCAGTTAGTTAGATGGTAAATATTTTTAACGATCTAAAATTCTCAGTTGATGTAAAATTAACATATAGGCTACCCCTTTATATGCTGGATCGTTCATATAAATAAATATTGTTAGAACTTTAGTCTCAAGTGTATATTAGATAACTGGTGCTATAAATATTAGGAAGTCTCAAGTGTATATTAGATAATTGGTGTTTTAAATATTAGAAAGTAAATATTGGGAAGTTTTTTTCTATTAAAAAAACAGAAGGCAGACTTATACTGGAAAGAGTAAAAAAACCCTCACAAACCGTACTGAACAGTGGCGTGTGGGGCCACTTGTGAACAGTTCTAAATAGTACATGTGGGGCCCACTTGTGAACAGTATATATGGGCCCACTGTGAATAGTGCTGTGTGTGTCCCACGTGGGGCCAGAACTCACGGCGTTGCGCGGATTCTTGGTCCCTCAATATATGTACTCAACTAGTTCATCCGTTGATGGTATCTTGGATTAAAGATTGTCTCCCGCCGAGCTGGCGTTGCGTGCGACGACCTCTCTCTGCTGATGCACGTTTTTTCTTTTGCAGTTTTTTCAAGCCGACGGGATTGGAGAAAGAGAGTCTCCGTACTTGCACAGGCTCGTGTATCCTGTACTAGGTTGCGATGTGGTCCTGACGAGCCTGATTTTTTCCTGCCATGTTTTAATTTATCTGCATATGACCAGTGTGTCAGTGTCACAATTACTGGGAAACAAGTCGCCTTCTTTTCCTGGCTATTCTATCTAACGCTTCGTCGTCGCATCGCTAGCTAACCTTAAAAAAAAAGAACAGCTCCAACTAGCCATTTAAAACCTTCTTATATTTGCCGCTCTGAATTATATATATTCTCCACGTGTTAGTGCTGGATTAATTAGTTTTTCGCCGCCGGCGACGAGTGGGGTTTGTTTGGTACGTGTTGGTGGCTCCGGAGGAAGCCGCGCGCGCGCGTGCCTGGAATGGCATGCCTTCTTGTCCGTTGGCCTTGGCCAGCGTGGGTTGATCGACGACGGGCGCACACGGTGGCCTCTCGCTCGGCTCGCCGCGGCGGCGCGCAGGCGCGCGTGTGTGAGGAGACGACGCCGTCCGAAGATCGGTCGATCGAGCTCGGCATGGACGGCCTCCCCGCGCGCGGTCGACGTTCCCGTCAGCTTCGGTCGGGGTGTGGCATGCATGGCTTCTCGAACGGGTCAAGCGGCGACCCGGCCGGCCGGGTTCTCAACGCGTGCATGCACGGAGCCTAGCTGCTTCCGAGACATGCTGTAGCATACCAGTAGTGTCTCGGTTGGGTACTGTAGAATTCGGTTGAGTAGTTCACATCATATATAATTCGGAGGTTGAGGTGA
Organism: Panicum virgatum; assembly: GCF_016808335.1. Taxonomy (NCBI): domain Eukaryota; kingdom Viridiplantae; phylum Streptophyta; class Magnoliopsida; order Poales; family Poaceae; genus Panicum; species Panicum virgatum. The sequence continues at coordinate 48,366,732 of NC_053145.1, forward strand.
TCAATCAATTCGACTATTACAGTACTAAGTACTACCAGTAAGCAGTAATGAACTTCTTCTCTTTTTTTGCGAAAAGGAAGAGCTTTACTGAATAACTTAAGTGTTTACATCCTGAGCAGCTAAGTGCTCGACGCTGGTAGGACAGCGTTCACGCCAAACTGTACTATGGTTCAGCCTTTTGGCCAGCTGGGCTAACTCATGTGCTAACCTATTACAAGCTCTTCCAGTATGACGAAACTCCACTCCGGGAACTCTTCCGGCCACCTCTAGGGCTTCTCTGATGACGAAATACGAAGCCAAGCGCTGGGACGTTGGGTTGACCAAGTAGCTGACGACGGCCGCACAATCCGATTCAAGGATGATCGGGCCCGACGTCCACTCGGTCGCAAGAGTTAGTCCTTCTCGACACGCTTGCGCTTCGACCTCCTCTGCTGAGCCAGCTCCAAAAATCTTCTTCCATGCGGATAGCACGATTGCGCCCAGGTGGTTCCTTATCACCACCCCGATACCTGCCTCCCCTGACGATTCAGTAAAAGCTGCATCTACATTCAACTTGAGCTTTCCATCCTCAGGGGGCTTCCACCGTTCCTGCGTTCTAGCCAAGCCGTCGACACCAGCTCTCATCGGCTCTACTGGCCTTTTGCCTTTATGATCATCTTCTGCCTGCAAGGAGCTTCCCTCCAGGGACTCCCAATAATTTGTCAGAAACCTGGTCGACGCGTCCCCCCCGACCCAGCGGCCGGCGTGTGTCCATTCGTTACGCACGAACCACGCCCGCCACAGGATGAGAATGAGGCGACCGGCCTCCTCCTTGGTTGAAGCAACAATCACCTGCAGGAGCCACTCCGGCCCTGAAAACATCAACAAACGCTCGTCAGGTATTAGCCAGCTGGCCCTCATGTTCTCTCGTAACGTGGCAGCATGAGTGCAGCGCACAAGGGCGTGGAATTCTGTCTCCTCCTCCATGCCACAGATCTCACATACTGCTGACCACTCGAGGTGGTGTCGGTGCTTGTTGGACTTTGTCGCCAGTCCGCCATGGATCACCTTCCACGCAAAAATGCGTACCTTGTGTGGAATTGGCAGCGACCAGAGCTTCTTCCAAACCGTTCTTGAGCCATCCGGGCGCCCGCTTGAGGACCCGAGATTGGAATCCAGATCCCGTAAGTCCATCCCGAGCCTGTACGCACTCCGTACCGAGAAACAGCCTGACTTCTCCCAGTTCCATGCAACAACGTCCTCCGCTTGGCGCCATGGAATTTGTATTTTCTGTATCACTCCCACATCGTGGGCATGGAAGAACCGGTGCAACACATCTACCTTCCAACTCCGCATCTCCCCATCAATGAGATCACTGACCCATTTTAGGCGGCATGGTCTCCTCTGCCCTGCTGGACGTAGCGTGAAGCCACGGGGAATCCACGCATGCCGCCAGATTTTGATGCTTGTGCCATCTCCTACCCGCCAGATCGCGCCCCTTTTAAGAAGATCTAGTCCATGCATGATTGCTCTCCAGGTCGGAGACACTTGCGCCGGGAACGCAGTGTCCAGTAGGTCGCCATTGGGGTAGTACCTTGCCTTCATCAGCCTTGCGCATAAACTGTTCGGAAACTCAATTAGACGCCAGGCTTGCCTTGCCAGTAGAGCCTGATTAAAGATTTTCAGGTCCCGGAAACCCAGACCACCCCGAGCCTTGCACCTCGTAAACTTCTCCCAAGCAACCCAGTGTGTCCTTCGTTGGTCCTTCTCTTCACCCCACCAAAACTTCCGGAGGGCACGCTCAAGATCTTCACAAACCGAGGCCGATAATTGAAATACACTTATCATGTACGTTGGGATAGCCTGAGCAATTGACTTGATAAGAACATCCTTTGCACCTGACGAGTGGAACTTCTCTGACCAGGATGAGATACGTTTGGAGAGCTTCTCCTTCACCGACTGAAAACGTTCCGTCTTTTGTCTACCATCTGGGGTAGGCAGCCCAAGATATTTAGAATCAAACTTGACACGTTCAACTTGCAGGATCTGGCGAATCTGGTCTTGCAGTTTCGGGTCCAACGCCTCCCTGACTAGAATAGAGCACTTGGCTGGGCTCAACAGCTGCCCTGTACCATGCTGAAAAACCTGCAGAATCTGCATAATTTTCTCCGCTTGTTCACGTTCCGCTTTGAAAAACAGCAACGCATCATCTGCAAAAAGGAGGTGAGAAATTCCTGGTGCATTCCGGCTGATCCGGAGCTCCTCCACTTCGCCTCGGTTAATTTCCTTCTGCAGAACAGTTGACAAAGCATCAGCAACAAACAGAAATAAATATGGAGATAGAGGATCACCCTGACGTAATCACCATGATCCACCGTACCCAAATTTCATTAAAGCCCAACTTCACCAATGCTTGTTCCAGAAAGCTCCAGTCCACCCGATCATACGCTTTGGATAGATCCAATTTGAATGCTCCAAAATTCATTCCCGACGCTGTTGAATGCTGAATTGCATGCAGGCACTCGAAAGCAATCAAAGCATTATCAGTAATGAGTCTACCAGGGATAAAGGCACTCTGGTGTGGGGAAATAAGCTCATGCAACCAAGGTCTAAGGCGGTTCGCAAGGCATTTGGAAACCACCTTGTATAGCACATTGCATAAGCTAATAGGTCGAAAATCAGAAAGAGACTCAGGATGGGAAATTTTAGGAATATGGACAATCGTAGTATCATTTACCTCCACTGGCATGGAGCCATCAATGAAGAACCTCTTCACCGCAGAGGTAATGTCATCTTTCAGCAGTCCCCAGTTGCGCTGAAAGAATCTTGCCGGCAGGCCATCCGGTCCAGGCGCTTTAAGCGGACCAATTTGGAACAATGCATCACTTATTTCCTGGTCAGTAAACTCCCGACATAGGTCATCATTCATTTCATCGTTCACACGGGTGTCTAACAAGGACACCAGGTGAGCCGGGCAAACATTCGTATCCTTAGTATACAGTGCCTGAAAGAAATCCGTAGCCATCGCAGCCATTTGATCCGGATCGTCGCACCACTGGCCATTACTAGCCTTCAATCTTCTGATTCTGTTCTTCCTGGACCGCCAAACTGCCTTCTGATGGAAGAACTTTGTATTCCTATCGCCTTCTTTTAGCCACGTAATTCTTGAGCGCTGTAACCACATCATCTCCTCACGGTACAGCATTTCGTTCATGGCCTTAGCAGTTTCCTTTGCTTTCATCCTACTCTCATCGTCCGTGAGTCCATTCAGGCTAGCAAGTTCCATTCTCAATTCCTCCAATTTAATCCTAACCGAAACAAACTTCTCCCTACTCCATGCTTGCATGGACTTCATGACATTCTGGAGGGTCGAGGCCACAGCGCCTAGATCAGGACACGGGGAACCGCCCTCCCAGGCGTCCAATATCACATTTGTCAGTGATTCCTCCCTCTCCCACATGATTTCGTATCAGAACACCTGAGCCTTCCTTCTTACTGCAGGATCTGGGATTATCCTTAGCAATAATGGGCAGTGATCCGAGCACGGGGACACCAGGTGCTCGACGCGTGCCGCCTCAAACAATTCCGACCAGCATGGCGAAGCCACCAGTCGGTCCAGCCGAACTCTGACGTTCCTGGAACTGGCCTGCCGATTATCGTACGTCCAAGGCAACCCAGTGAACCCCAAGTCATGCAGATCGCATGCCGCGAGCGCATCCCGGAAAGCTTCCATCTGACGTTCGCTATGCCTTGTTTCAGAGAAGTGCTCAAACTGCCACATGGTTTCATTGAAATCACCCATCATGACCCAAGGTTTATCGGAGTGGTACCTGATCCTTTGCATGAACTCCCACATAAGATGTCTATCTTCCACTCTCGGTTCACCGTAGACAAAGGTGGCTCTCCAGATCGGGGCGTTTGGTCCTTCTCTTATTGATATATCAATCACCTTGTCCGAGACGGTAATCAGATCCACAACCAAAGATTCCTCCCAGAAGAGCGCGATACCCCCGCTCTTCCCATTGCAGCTCCGAGCAAGACAACCTTTTAAGCCTAATCTCCATCTCAAATTCCTCATTTGATCTTCACTTTTCCTAGTTTCCGAGAGAAAAACTAGCTTGGGGTTATGCGACCGCACCAAGGCGGCCAAGTCACGAACTGTCCGATAGTTCCCCACCCCCCGGCAATTCCATACCAATGCATTCATTGCTCCTGACGGGCCTCCTCAAGAGCGCCCGTCAGGTTTGCATTGTGATCAGTAGAGACTCGGCTGCGCTTCACAGGCGACTCTCCTTCCTTCACTAATGCAGCATTACCTCCTGCATCTGTCTCAGCACGAACAACCTGGGTAGAAAGGATCCCGTCATCCAACCCATGCTTCTCCAATTCCTTGAGCAATCCCAGTATGTTCGGATTAACCACCCTTCTATTTTTTGGCTTATCCAAATCCTTCGTAGCCCCTTTTACTGACAGTTTCTTGTCACCTGCAACACTGTCCTTTGCCTTCCTTGTGAGTGCCCTCCTCTCCTGCATGTTCAGCCGGACGTTCTCATCTGAGTCCTGGGGGCTAGACCCTGATTTGTCACTAGATCCCATGTACGAGTTCAGACCTGAAACTTTTGCCAGGCATCCTGAACCAGACTGTTGTACAGGCGATGACGCCCCTATCCCAACCACAGCCATTTGCTGCACTCCCTTGACCAACTCTGCCGACACTGCCGCCGGGATACTGCATGGCTATTCCCCTTGACATCGCGCTTCCTGTTATTGCTTACCGACGTGCTCCCAGTTGAGAGAACCCGTTCTCTCTGCTCCCCACAAAAATTCAGCCCACGCCGTGCTCCCATGTCACCAGAGGGGATTGTCATGCTTCTCCCTACCTCGTTCTTTTGCCATTCAATCCGGCTATGCAATGAACTGTACCATCTATCTCTTGTGTTCAATCGCACCGTCAGACTCATCAGCTAGACGTGTAGCGCAGCTAGGTGATGCCATTCTACTGCAAGCGTGTGAAATAATTAATGATCTACTCCTTGTGCGATCAAACTTCCTGTCCCACGCGGCGATCAACTTTATGCATGGCGCAGCAGGTGGGCGAAAGCTAACAAGGAAAATAGATTAATTAAGGCCTCGGTCGAGGGCCTCCATTAATTAATTAAATTATTTGCAACGCCAGCCTCCTTAGTTTCTCCTTGCACTGATACTCAGCCACAATATATATGTAGGGCATGCTGAAAATGGAACGGATATTTTCTATCATAAGAATATAAAATTTTAAAATGTTGGATCTACAAAACTAAAATATACCAGAATACATACAAAATAAATCTAAAAAAGGCAAAATTTAAATTTAATAGTATTATAAAAAAGTATCATAAATAATAAAAATGCTTATGCATAGATTAGTCTAACGTTTCCTTTTAGAGTTTGGATGATTCTATAAAATTCTGCTAGTTCTAATTTCTTTTCGATAATATTGACTTAATTTATACAAATGCAAAGTGTGAAGCAATGGATAAATAATGCTATGTATCTCCCAAAAATGTGTGTGGCTCATTGCATATCCAATCAGTATCCATTAACCAACAATACTAACCGTTCCTATCATTTCTGACCATCCGTATCTTATCTGAATCCGAGAGAAAAGAAAATTACAAGTATTCGAAAACCATCGACATGTTTGACATGCATTTGCGCTCTACTCTTGGTGTCGATGCAAAATCGCCGAGCGGACTCATAGTAACTAGTTTCGTATATGCGATTTGGCTTGTAGTCCAATGGCAGTACGGTCCAGTGGGATGCTACCCACTAGGGTTCAAATTCTGGTGCTCGCACCTTTTCCTGAGTTTTTTCCTAGGATTTACCGGTGTTATGCGTTAAGTGGTAAGCGGCGTTCCCGTCGACAACGAGGCGCCAACGGTGACTTCGGGAATCTCCAGATCTGTCGGGTGCTCGGTCCTTCGGAGGTGCTCATAGGGGTAGGGTTTGCGTACGTATATTCATAGGGGTGAGTGTGCGTGCGTGTTATGAGCGTCTGCGTTGTACTGTGTAATTCTAAAAAAAACTAGTTTCGTATATGCATTTAATTTGATCGATTGACAAAGATGCCACCTATGCACGAACGGGAACAATGCATCATGCATGTGCCTAAGCTAGCTAGTCTAGCTGGTGGCCTAACCGAACTTCTCCCAGCAAAGCAACCACTGTTTATATAATCCACGTGGCGCACGGATGCGAAAAACAGACCAATTTCCAGGTTCCATTCTTGACCTTATTTTCCCCCAAAAGAAAATGAAGTCACTCCGTCTTGACTTGAACCAAAGGACGAAATTACACGTGCGCGCAGACGACTTTTCAACAGGTGCATGCATGGCACATTGGCAATTGGCATGACATGGTTTTTGGAACCGTGACACGAAAGCTACCGCGTATGCTTAGATATTAAATTATTAGAAACTGGCCGACGAAAGCCTAGAGCAAAACACGAACACGAAGCCGTGATACTTTTGTTCATGAGCTGAACGAAGTTGGAGGTGACCGCCCAGTCACAAATTAAATGAGCTACTTTTTATTCTTTTGAACTCCATATATGGCAAGAGAGACTTAGAGACCGTAATGTTGGGTTGATCTCTCACAGATCTGGCCCAAAGGGTAGATCGGGCCTTTACTCCGTGCCCTGATCGGGGCCGTCGCGCTGCGCTATATAGAGGGGAAGGGGACCCCACGGCACGATAACCTAAGTTCGCCGCCGCAGCCGTCCCCTCCTACAGTCCTCAACCCTCATCCGATCGATCTAGGGTGCGCAGTGGCGACGGGAAGCTTCCCCGACGCCGCATCTCTGACGCGCACCGCCACTCCTATCGCTGGCCAGTGTCGTTGGCGACCTGAGGGCTACCAACACCCACGTCGACCGTCGCCGCCGCCGGATGCTCTCTTCGTCGACCCGGAGTTCGCCGCCACCGTCAGAGTCATGTCAACCCCGAGCACCAGCGCCTCCGCCCCGCCTTCGGCCGCCACGGGATCTGGTCTCTCTCTCATGTTCTAGATCTAGGGAAGAACCTCTGTACTTGTGTAAATTCATAACTAGAACTCAGTGTGCCCGTGCCCGATCTATGTGCACAGAGCACGATCCCTGTGAACCTTAGAACTCATAATCTAACACGTAATCGTCCTGATATCGTAATACAACGAAATTTCTAATAAAAATTGTCCTGTGTTTTTTTTTGCGCTAAAAAACTTCGCCTAGTATATCATTAGGCAGTAGTAGTACTACTTAGGTCGTTAGGTGCACTAAAATGAAATGCATATGATTGGAAGCTAATAGTATGCCTATTAGATTTTTACGAAAGTGATATGATGAGGTAAGTGTATCTAATCAATTATGTCAGAAGCTAATGTTCCTTTAGGTATGCGAAAGTGATATGATGAGGTAGGTTTTTCAAAGCGCATCACTTAGGTTAGATATGCGAAAGTGGCTTGTACGTCTTTGTCTCGAAATTGAACTTACTTTTGGGTTACTGTATTTTTGCTGTGTTAATATATATGGGTATATGGTGACGGAGATCATTCAATGATTACTGTTGCGTATCCCAAAAGACCGAGTCCATCACAAGTCGTGCTCCTGTATATACTTAGTCGCATGCTTGGTTTGGCAAAGGAAAAGAAAAAAAATTAAAGGCCAACAATCAGCAATGGCCAGCTTGTGGGAAGAAGCATCCAAATCTTTTTCTTGATCGTGCCTTGGAGAAATACAAATGCTCAGGTCCAATTGCCATTGCATTCATGCCAAGTCTGCAGTTTCAGGTCAAATTGTCATGCACTCATGGTAAGTCTGCAGGAAACAGAACAGATGGTTCGTCTCTGAATCCTGCTATAATATTCGGTTTCGACCACGCGCGCGCGGCCAAGATGGGTCTCTTCTAGACGCGCCGCCATGACCGACCTCAAGGCTTCAATCATTTGGTGAGTCAAAGCCGTGGATCAGATACTTCTTCATGCCCAGGATCGAAGAAAATCTCGTGACCTGAGTTTGGCTGTAGAATGCCGGTGGTTTGGAATTGGAAGAACTGTGAAACAAACTCTGTTCGCTGGGCTGGAGCTGGTGGCTGGAGTGGTGTGAGAGAAAAATATTGTTGGCTGGCTGGTGGTTGGAACCTGATGCTGGAGCAGTATGAGAGGAAAACATTATTGGGCGGGAGGCTGCTGGAGCTGCCGAACAGAATGAAACATGCGCTCCACGAGGGGTTCGAAACAAAACTTTGTAAACATGTATCATAGGAGGAAGAGAGCCTGGCCCCACTTTGGCAAATTTCATGCGTGTTCCTTTCGAACGTCCGTCCAATAAAATTCCTATCGGGCAAGTGGGCCTCCGGGGCACGTACGGAAGGTCGTCGAAGCCCAACCGAAATCTGGGCTCATCTCGAGATGAGCATGCAATTGGTTTCAGGCGGCCTGACAAACTCGGTCAAGTAAGGCCCATGGGAGCTAGCAAGGAGCTCGTCCCAACCGAATGCGCGTTGGCCCACACACACTCGCAGCTGCCACCAGCCCACCGCCCGGCTTGGTCCGATTTCAGGTGGCAGCTATTTTATCAGCCACTGGAGTACTGTCCATTCTGAACCATCTTTTCAGGGCTTGCAAGCCTGCTCTCAGCTCAAACAGGGCGAAGCACAGGTGGGATAGACTAATGGCGATCGTCTCGTTCGCCGATGAGATGGTCCGGCTAAGAAGCATGGCAACCAGTTAACTGCATACAGGTCGCCGCGGCCAGGTCAAACCCTCGGACGGGCAGATCTCTCAGGTCAGCGCCGCGCCACGTCGGACATGGGAGTGCGAGCTCTGATTTTTTCCCTGAAATGGCCGGATCTTCTCTGCCCATCTCTGTTAAGGCCCTTCCCAAAAATTTTCAAAATTCCCAGTCACATCGAATTTTTGACCACATGCTTGGAGTATTAAATATAGTTTAAAAAAATAACTAATTGCACAGTTTAGCTGAAAATAATGAGATGAATTTTTTGAGCATAATTAGTTAATGATTGAACACTAGTTACCAAATAAAAACAAAAGTGCTACAGTAGTCAAATCCAAAAAAATCACAAACTAAACACGCCATAAAAAGGGGAAAGTGCCAAATGGCCGGCGCTCGATCCGAGATACATAGGTGGCCGTGATAGCAAGAGACAAGAGAGCCTGATGCATGAGGAGAAATTAACAATGCCCGGACCATGATTATACGCATACGCTTGAAATATATATAGTAGCTCAAGATTGTGCACTGAAATCAGAGCGAAATGTTCGTAACAAACTCCCAATCGTTAATCCGAGGGAAGAAAAGCAAATTCCAAATGACAAACAAATTCTCTTTCAAAAAAGAAGTGACAAAAGCTTTGAAAAAGAAAAAAAGTGACAAACAATTTGCGCTAGCGCGTTTTCAATTTTGAAGCACCGTGCCTCTGTGACTCTGCGAATCACACAAAAACTCACAATTGATTTTTTTTTTGGTTCTGTGGCCTAAACTTTTGGGTGCAGAAGTTGAACACACCTGACGGCCCAAGGTCCAGTTTCTTCCGGACCATGCACTGCGTCTTGAAGAAAGCACTGTGTCTTGGTCTTGTTTACTTTAGTGGCGGAAAGGAATGTGTTGTTCAAAGGCGATACACTCCATTTAACAAAGCTAAGTACACTCAAACACTAGCCCGCCTAACCTTAGCCGCTACCGAAAAGACGCCGAAAACGCTAGTGAGGTCCTGTTTATTTTTACCCGAAAATCCCGTAAATGCAAAAAACCATCACATCGAATATTTCGACACATGCATGGAGTACTAAATGAAGTCTATTTATAAAACATTTTGCATAGATGGGTTATAAATCGCGAGACGAATCTAATGAGCCTACTTAATCCATGATTTGCAACAGTGATGCTACAGTAACTATGCACTAATTATTAATTAATCATATATTAATTAGCATCATTAGATTCGTCTCGCGATTTACAACCCATGCATGCAAAAAAATTTATAAATAGACTTTATTTAATATTTCAAATTAACAAGATTCCAACACAAAAAATTTTGCGCTCGAACTAAACACGACTTGAAATCGATTACGGCATACTACTCCTACTAGGTCGTCGAATAAAGAATCCCAGTAACCTAATCCGGAGCTGAAATCACTATTTTTGCCTGCAGCTTTTGATCCATGGCACGGTTCAGTAATAAAGTGATGGAGTAGGAGGGTGAAATTCAGTTATCATTGTACTGCCAGTTTGCTGTGACAAGAACATGCACTAACTGGTAGTCTGGTACGGTGTGCTAGCCCAGCACTGCAACTAGAAGGTAGGAGCCCATCAGCATCACTGCCCATCTGATCCCCCAGCACAAACCCTGCAAGATCCTACCATTCCTGAGAATGAGCACACCCGTCTTGACTTTTGCACGGCCACCCTGGTCCCTCTTTCACATGCCCGATCCCAGTCGCAGTCCTAATCCCCAATCCAAGACGGGCTTTGATGCAGCTGAGCCTCCTTTCAACCACTCATCGAAACCATGGTCTTCAGTTTTCAGAGGACTTGGCACTGATCAGAGTTCATCAGTGATGTTGCAGTTGCACTGCATACTTTGTTCATCCTCCCCTGATAAAACCTGACGAGTGAGGACCAGGGCCGTCCCGCGAAATATATGGGCCCTGTGCCAAATTTCAATTTAGGCCCTAACTATAGAAATAATATAACTAAGGTTTATTTTATAGCCACTTCAATCAAATAGTTTAATATAATGATTGTGTATGTTGCTTAATTGAATCCATTTGTTCAACGTCTTATGTTAGATAGGCTACTTTTTAAGCTAAAAGAATCTCAAAATCTAAATTTCGGAGTGAGATGAAGATTCTTTAATAATAAACCTACAGCTCCTTTCTGAGATTTAGTCCGCTCCTCTACTATTTTCTTATTTTTACTTTTTTTCTGGAGTAATATTTCCTAATGCGACTAATTAAATACTGGTGAAAAGTCTAAAAAAGGTCAAATTAACATGGCCATTTCAAGAAGAAAACCATACTTTACAGTCATATCCATTCTGTACTAGTACGGAGGCCCTGGGATGCTATTGCTCTTGATGGGCCCGATCTAATACCATCTGATCCCTTTGGATTAAATGAGATGTTGGACCAAGACGTAAGAAACAAAAAATAGAGGAAGACTATGCCTAGAGCTCACGCGCATACACACGCACACAAAAAAAAATGCTAGATTGGATTGGCGGCGATTTATGGTCCACAGGTCCAGGTGATCTTCTATGGGTGAACTCAGGGATTAATTAGGGGAGGAGAATTAGGCGCACGGCTGTTGATCTAAAGCAGATTGTTTGTATGCTGCAGGAAAAACTGGAAGAGATTTAGGAAGAGGAAGGAAAGTTATCAAATGCTAAGGTTGTAGAGTACTAGCACTAGTAGTTTTTTTTTTTGAGAAACAGCACTAATAGTTAGCACATAGTTTAATTTGGGGGCCCATATTTTTGGGGGCCCTGTGCAGGTGCACCGGTTGCACGCCCTTGGGGACGGGCCTGGTGAGGACACCTCAAATCAGGATACTATAACTGTGCAATTAGCATCGATCTTAAAATATCAGAGCCATTGCATTCCCGGTTTGGCCTCTAGTTGTGGGCCCCTCACCTTCTCTCTCCTCCCCCAACCACCCCGCCATGATATAAGTAGAGCCACCACACCGGAGGGCCATTTCCAAGGGCTCTACACGAAGTTAGGCGGCCAAAGTGTTCGTAACCAACCCTCCCTCCCCTCTTCCCCAGTGGAACTTTCAGACTCCCGTTTTAGTAAAGCAGGGAGCTCGGCCAGGATGAAGTATATGAAACTCGGCACCCGGCCGGACACCTTCTTCACCTCCGAGTCCGTGAGGTGCCGATTGTGATTGCGATCTTGCTCCTCATCAGGTTCTGCGTGCGTTCATGGCGTTCGTGTTGTCTGATTTCGTGGTGTCGTTCTGCGTCCAGGTCTGTCTGCACGGAGGTGGCCACCGACCTGCAGATCCTGGTGGATGGCTGCGTCTATCATCTCCACAAGGTAATTGATTGAATGAAGGAGCAGAGATTATTTCCTCCCTTTTTTTCATTTTTATTTATGCATGATTCAGGAACTGAATCTTTATGCACCAATGATCTTCCTTGATCATAGTGAATTTCTTCCGGGAAGTTCCCTATGTGTTTCCTTGATCTTGAATGCCTGCCATGTCTGAGATTCTTGGTTCCTTGTGCATTGTGTTGTTCGTGAATGCCGCAGTTTCCTCTGCTCTCGAAATGCATGCTCCTGCAAGCGCTCTGCGCCGATTCCGGCGGCGGCGACGTCGTCGAGCTCCCGGGTTTCCCGGGCGGCGCCGAGGCGTTCGAGGCCTGCGCCAAGTTCTGCTACGGCATCACCATCACGGTGAGCGCGCGGAACCTCGTCACGCTGCGGTGCGCCGCCGCGCACCTCGGCATGTCCGAGGCCGCCGACCGGGGCAACCTCGCCGCCAAGCTCGACGCGTTCCTCGCCTCCTGCCTCCTCCGCCGCTGGAAGGACGCGCTCGGCGTGCTCAGCTCCACGCGCCACTACGCCCCGCTCTGCGAGGACCTCGGCCTCACGTCCCGCTGCGTTGACGCCGTGGCCGCCCTCATCATCAACCCGGACACCGCCCCGCCGGCCAGGTCGACGTCGGCGTCGCCGTGGTGGGCGCCCGACATCGCCGAGCTCGGGGTCGACCTCTTCTGGCGCATCATGGTGTCCGTCAAGGCGACCGGCGCCGTCCACGAGAAGACCGTCGGCGACGCGCTCAAGGCGTACGCGCGCCGGTGGCTGCCGAACGTCGCCAAGGACGGGCTCTCGGCGGACCAGCCGCCGTTCGACGACGACGCCGGCGGTGGCGACGTGAAGCAGATCGCCACGCGGCACCGCCTCCTCCTCGAGAAGATCGTGAGCCTGCTCCCGGCGGAGAGGGACGCCGTCTCCTGCGGCTTCCTGCTCAAGCTCCTCAAGGCGGCCAACATCCTGAGCGCGTCCGCCGCGTCCAAGGCGGAGCTGGTGAGGCGGGTGGCGTGGCAGCTCGAGGAGGCCAGCGTCGCGGACCTGCTGGTCCCGTCGCTGTCCTGCGTCAGCGAGACGCTCTACGACGTGGACGCCGTGGCGGGCATCCTCGACGAGTTCGCGCTGCGGTTCGCGGCTGCCGCGCCGCCGGCGGCGCTGGCCCTGTCGGGGAGCCCCGACGACAGCCCCGCGCACTCGGGCGGGCACCGGCGGTCGCGTTCGGCAGAGAGCGTGAGCTTCGACGGCACGCGACGGTCCTTGTCGGCCGCCCCCGTGTCGCAGGGCGCGCTGGCGCTGGTGGGCAAGTTGGTGGACGGGTTCTTGGTTGAGGCGGCCAAGGATCCCAACATGCCGCTGGACAAGCTGCTCGCCATTGCCGAGGCCGTGCCAGACAGCGCCCGGCCGGAGCACGATGGCCTCTACAAAGTCGTCGACACATACCTCAGGGTGAGTTTTTTTTATTGCTCCTACACTTCCATGGCTATAAAAAAACTTCACTTTGGATTATGTGAGAAGTCATCGGCGATTAAACATTTGCATTCTCTAATCTTACTTATTGATCTTGCTTTTTTCGGTTAACTTTAGGCGCATCCGGAGATGAGCAAAAGCACCAGAAAGCGGCTGTGCCGGGTGCTCAACTGCCGGAAGCTGTCGGAGAAGGCGTCCGCGCACGCGGCGCAGAACGAGCTCCTCCCGCTGCGCGTGGTCGTGCAGGTGCTCTTCTTCGAGCACGCGCGCGCCGCGGCGCTGGCGTCGGGCGGGCACGCCGCCGTCGCCGCGGCGGACCTGCCGAGCAACATCCAGGCGCTGCTGTCCAAGGCGTCCGGGTCGTCGGAGGACGACGAGGCCGACCGCGTCGACGAGCAGCGGCTCCGCGCGCTGGCCGCCGGCGCGTCCCCCGGCGACGACTGGAGCGTGGAGGGCCTCCGCCGCGCGGCGTCCAAGATCGCCACGCTGCGGATGAAGCTGGCCGAGGAGGACGAGGACCACGACGCCGACGAGTTCGCGCGGAAGGACGGGCTGGCGCGCAGCGCGTCGCTGCGGTTCCGGGCGTTCTGCGCCATCCCCGCCGGGAAGCCGAAGCGGATTCTCAGCAAGCTGTGGCCGCTCGGCAGAAGCGGCGTTAGCCATTAGCAGCCACTGTCTAGCTTCCGTGATCTCCTGTTTTTGTGAGGGTGATTTTTTGTCTCTTCTATTTAGTAGAGTAGTATGTACTCCTACATCTTCTTCCTCCTCTTTCCAGTTATGTTACAGTTCCAAGGCAAATTGTACCTTGCGTGTAGTTGTAATTCCAATGGTCACAATAAAAAAAAATAGAAATTGCACAGGCTATTTGCTCCTACTGAGATTGGCCTGATTATTTTTCACAAGCAACGATGTACGAATCATTGCTTAACAATTGCCAACCTCTACTCTTAGTGATGATGATGGGATGATAATGATTTCAGCACCTCACAATTCATAGTACAGCACGCCATAGCGAGCCCATCACCCAGCTACCGCCTACCGGTCATGTTTGGATTCATGGGTTATTTTTTATTCCTCCCTCAAATAGTCCAAATAACTCCATAGGGAGCCAAACAAGTGGGTTATTTTGTGGCTATTTGGAAATAACCCACCTCGAAAACTACCCCCCTCAAGAGGTGGTATTTGAGTTATTTTAAGAAGAGAGATAATGGGACTCCAATAATTGTGAAAGTGGATTAAATGTCAAATAACCTTTGGATCCAAACAGTTCAAGAGTTATTTTGGTGGAGGGTTATTTCTATGAGGTAAAGAATAACCTAAAAAAAATAAGCCTGCGATACTTCTCCAAACATGGCCACCATCTTTCTTTGCTAATCCAGAGCAGCCTGTGACTGCCACCCACTTGTCAACTCATTTGCATCCCAATGCTAAGTGATTAGGCTGTGTTTAGTTCATGAAATTTTTGGATTTAGGTACTGTAGCACTTTTATTGTTATTTGGTAATTAATGTCCAATTATAAATTAATTAGACTTAAAAGATTCATCTCGTCATTATCAATTGAATTGTGTAGTTAGTTATTTTTTAACTGTATTTAATACTCCATATATGTGTTCGAAGATTTGATGTGACATGTACTGTAGAAATTTTTTTGGGTGAGCCTAAACAAAGAGGAGACACGAGCAGACATGGAAAATCCACGACGGAATCGAGATCGAATCGAAAACACACACACGCTGCGCGGCAGGCAGATACTACAAGTGTTTTCTTTTTGCTTTTTACCTGAAAGATTCCCTTTGTTAGGTCGTGTGTGGGAGCGGGAGTGAGGATATATACGGCATGATGATGGGATGAGAGGACCTCAGCTTCAGATTGCTGGGTCAGCAACCACTAAAACAAGAACAGGTCAGCATGGGCTCCTTTTCCCTCCTAGCCATCGATGCCAAAGTTTTAGCATGTAGCTCATCACTAGCATGGGTCGGCTCATCCAGATCAGCCTCCAGGCCCCAGCCTTTGTCCCAAAACATGTGTCGCGTCCTCAGAGAAAAATTTTCTCCAGCACACGGTCCAGCAGTACAGCAATCAGTTAAGGTGGAATTATTGCTCCTTGGCAACTCAGGAAAAAAAATTTAGGGACTTCTCATCTAGAAAAAACATAAGCCATTTTTTGCGAGGATAAATAGAGCCTATCTGGACATGAGGGAAAAGCACACCATCTCAATATGTATTTTTCACAAAGCTAACATGTGCACATCATATTAACAATCATTTATGTAGAGGTGCAAATATATAGGTGACCTTAGGGTATCCGTTGCCTCTCTTTAGTTCGAAAATTTGCACTAGTTTCTTAAAATGAGTTCCCATTTTCAAAAAGGCAAAATAGGCATTTTGATTCTTCAACTTTGCTCGAAGGCAAAATAGGCATTTTGATTCTTCAACTTTGCTCGAAGGGTCAATTTGGTCTCTCGACTTTCAAAAAGACCAATTTGGTCCCTCAACTTTTGTTTTTAGGTCAAATCTGTCTCTATACTGATGTAATGCTCCATAATACTATGAAACTAATGCTAAAAAGTCATCGTTACCCTTGGCTATTTCCTCTCCTTCACAATTTGTATGTTTAGCAGTGGTGCAACAAGTTAATCAAACATATGCATGATATTCTTATGTGATCTTGACTAAATTAAATACGAAATGCCATTTCAACAAATACGGGACATCAAATCAGCCGACAGAATAATAAATCTATTGTGATCTATTATTAATTAATTACAACTATACAATAATGGAAATTGAGTATGAGAAGGAGCTAAGGGTAAAAATGACTTTTCACATCTATCTCATGGTATTATGGAGAATCACATTAATATAGAGATAAGTTTGGTCTAAAAACAAAAGTTGAGGGACCAAATTGGTCTTTTTGAAAGTTGAGGGACCAACTTGACCCTTGAAACAAAGTTGAAGGATGAAAATGGCTATTTTGCCTTTCAAAAACTAGTACAAACTTTTGAATTAGAGAGGGACGGTGGATACTCTACATTTACATATAAAGAAAGTAGCAGAAAAGAGTGCTGATATGTGTATTGAGAAGGGAGGATAAACATTTTTTGCAGACATGTTCTCTTATACATACGAATGTTTGCAGAGAACATAATAGCAGTAGGACCGTGGCTTTAAAGGATGGATGATCAAGCCATGTGTGTACTATGTAGTCCAATCCGTGCCGTCAGCTGGTTGACGGAACGGACGGTGCAGATCGCCCAGGCTTGACCATCAGCCACAAAATTAGCTGTCCTGAACAAGCTTTTGCATGCATCCCATCCCTCATTGTCGTCGACGGCCTCTCTGCAGCTGCAGCTGCAGCTCACACCAAACCACCGAAAACAATCAAGCAACCCCAGAACCACCACCCCCTGCACGAGCACGGCCGCACCTGCCGACGGCGCCACCGCCGCGCACGTACGCGCCTCGCCGGCGGCGGGGACACGACAGCGATGGCGCACACGGGCGCTCGCCGGAAGACGACGTCGGAAGCGACAGGGACACGCACGCAACGGCAAGGCAAAGGCAGGCAGGCAGTGACCTACTACTCCTGAGCCGGAGCCAGGCAGAGACAGGCGGCCAGCCAGCCATCACACCAAAGCTAATCGCCGATCAGCCGAGGAGCCCTCGGCATTATTATTCCTTGGATCTCTATCTCTATCTCCTCCGGCTCCAGGTGAGACGTGCAGTGTCGTCTTCGCTGGGGAGTGAATGGGGGGTTCCAGGACCACAGGACACAAGGCATCTGGTGCTGTCGACGGCGTGCATACCGGGCACCTCAGGCTGGCTCTGGCTCCTGGCCAAGGGAAGGAAGAGGATTACTCATCTCGATCCATCTGCCACTGTGATGCAGGCAGATCCGTGACACGCCAGGGTTTAGCTCTTAACAGTTTCTGCCCTGGATCTGAACCGTTCCGCGTTGGTGATCCATCCGATGTGGCATCCCCTAATTTTTTCTTCCTGTGTCAGTGTGTCATATTTGCTATATACTAGTAGACATGTATTGTGTCTGATGTTTATAAATGCAAGTATGCAACGTAAGACACAGACCTAAGTTGTGCTTAGAGAAAGAAAAAAGGTCCTTTTGGGGGGTGAATAGACATTGTTTATTAAATTAACTAGAGAATCTAGGATCTGTCATCATATTTTCACAGTTGAGATTTGCTTCGGTAACTCTGTGTTGACCTCAGCGGTTATGCTTGAAGCCCTCTGATATAAAATTTGTACTCTTGAACCGTGATCGTGAATTGGAGACGATTCCGGTCAAACTAATAGATCAGTAGTAAAGAAAGAAGAAGGCAGTCATGAGATTTAAAAGGTCGGTGCAAGATGTTTAACATTTTGTTCAGGTAATGCAAGATTTTCACAATTTGACTGCATCTCTGAAGCTCATGTGCCTGCTGCTTCTGTTATTAGCGCTGATCATGGCATTAATCAGCGACTAGGCCGGCAAATAACGTGCATACCAATGCACTACTGATCAATCACCCCACAGCATTTCCAAAGCAACCGGAAATAATCAAATGACAGCAGGATTTGTCTTGCCTAGCTACTCAGGGAACACACTGCATGCGGCACCACAATCACACTCAGACCAGATCGACAGGGGCGCAGAATTGTACAGGCAGACAATAGACCAACCAAAAAGTCATCAATTCAGCTAGAAGCACTACCATCTTTTGATCTCACAGCCTGCTCCGATGCAACACCTGCAACTTGCAAGCTGAATTCTCCAGAATTTGGCTCAGGACCACATGCATAATTTAGCATAATCATTTGTGACTTTTTTATGGTTAGTTATTCTTGGTCTGTAAGCAAGATCCCTGGAAAAAACCCAGCAGGCAACCCTGGTCACAGGTTGTTCTCCTGGCTTGTAGCAGTGCTTCATATATAGCTATATATCTGTAAAAGAGTGAAAGTACAGTTCTGGTGCATGTGCACAAGAAAAATAAGGTACCAGTGTACGTGCAACTAGATGTGACCACATGGTTTATACAACAATATTAGTGTGAGGCTACCAGTATGGCATGCAAAAAAGTGCCAACAGGTATGTCCTAGTGTTCTCATTGGTCTGCTTACCAACTCCAGTTCTATTGTGCTTGTTTTAGACTAATTATCTGTAACCTTTAGGATTCAGTTTAGAGTAGTAGTATCGTTGATTTCTTTTATTCCTTTGTTTCAGCCACTTTGAAGTTAACTATTCTGACCCTGTAAGGAAGATCCTTGGCAAAACCCAGCACACCACCATGTCCACAGGTTGTTTCCCTGGCCTTCTGTTGCCAATAAAAAGAGCCAGTGCATGTGCATAAGAAGAAAACAATAGGATACTATGCTGTACGTGCAACTTGGTATAACCAACAGCATAACTACAAAAGGTGGGTGTGTTTATTAGTGCTGCTGGACTGAAGGATTATGCTTGCTGAGTTTTATCCACCGACTAGGCTTTTAACAATATTGCGGAACCAGATTTAGGACCACATTTCATTGAGCATTGTCATATGTACAGTCCTTTTTGTGATCAGCAGGTTTATTTTTTGAGGAGCTGTAAGCAGGATCCTAGGCAAAACCCCAGCACAAAGTGTTGTCACAGGATGTTCCCATGGCTTCTAGTACTGCTTGTTTATTATGATCTGTAAAAGAGGTACAGTGCATTGGCATGTGCGAAGAGAAAGAAATTATTGTGGTATAGGTTCGCCTTTATCGGACCATTAGTATTTGGCATTTAAACCTCGTCACAAACTTTTCATATGCTGAATTATTGAAGATAATTTAAACTTATAAACAAACTCGAAGGCCTCACGTTGGCACGCTGCTCACGGTTTATCAAGAGTAGAGGGCTCACCTTATTCCACACTAGATTCAAAGGCGTTCAATTATTGTAGCAAACTCTGTCCTATATTATTAATCATTTTGGTCTTTTAGATATATTGATTCTACTATGCACTAAAATATACTACCTCTGTCTTAGATATAGTTATTTTTAGATTTTCTCCGAGTCATATTTTTTAAATTTTGACAGTCGATTGTAAAAAACTATAAAGATTGACAACATAAAAGTGATATTATTTTATTATTTATCTTATTATTTGGCCAACAAACAGAGCCTCCACGTTCGCTCTCAACGCCTAAAAATTCCCACGTTAATCGGAGAAAAATAAAAATTACCCACCACTGCCATTATAATAAAAATTATCCTAAAATACACTTATGACTAATTAAAAATCACCCACCAATGTCATTATAAAAAATTAAATATAAAATACCATTTAGCTATGTATCAGTTATAAACATATATCTCGTGGGATTTTTAGGGTACCCACAGCCGGGTGGCGGAGCGCAGCCGCCTATTCCCAGTGAGGGAGAACTCGGGGAAGTACTAGGCGGTTAGGCTAATCTAGCACTGAGGCAAGCACACATGAACACACGATCTAGAGTGGTTCGGGCCGCCGGAGCGTAATACCATACGTCCACTGGGAGAAGTATTGTTCTTGGTTGTATATGAACCAATCCTCTGCCCGGCCTTGGCCTTTTTCCAGCCTGAGCCTTCTTCTAGCGGGCGCCCCCCTTTTATAGATCAAGGGGGTGCGGATACATTGGTCGTTGAGGCCCCGACAAGTGGGCCCAATGTGACTGTGTAGCATACTGCGCAGAGTACTTAAATGGCTACAGTAGTTGTGAATCTTTCCTCCGATATGCTTCCATGCCCTGCTGGCGCTCTGACTCAGGGAGGTCTTCTCTTGTCCCGTCAGTAAGGTGCCCGTTGAGGAAACGTAGCTTGCGGCGTGGCCTGTTGAGGCTATTATGTAGGCGTCATAATGGGTGAAGCCGAGCCGTCGTGTCCATCTGTCATGGCAGACCGACAGGCGCGGCGTGGGCGGCGCCAGCGGCTCCACTACACGTCTTGGTAATATGCGATCAATAGTGTCCCCTGGTCAAAGACTCGCCTCGGCTTCTGCTATATCAATGCGGACGTCCACCTACCGCAATGAATGCAGTGGTAGGTGAACCTTTAGTATGGAGACCAAGTGGCCTTATATACGTGTCTGTGCTTGCAGACACGTGGCAGCTCCGGACCTCCCCGGGGCGGGGGGTCAATTCCTTCCCTTAGTGAGGGGTCCGGTTACTATACAGGGGGTCTGTGACCCTATGGGGGGTCCGGGACTCCGCGGGGGTCCGGACCTCCACGGGAGGCCCGGAGCCCCCGGCTGTTCGGCCTGAGCGCCTGCTTCTCCCGAAACGCGTGGTGCTCCCAGACCCTTCCCAGCCGGGGAACGGGTCCGGGACCGTTGTTGGGTGAACAGGGCTCCGGACCGCAGGGATCCGGCTGTTTGGACGTAGTCAAGGATATCCACAAAGGCTCCTGCCTAGACACAGCAAGAGGGGGTACCCCAGTCCTGGGGTACCGACAGTGGCCCCCGGGCCCACCTCGGGAGAGGTACGAACCCGCGGGTGGGGCCTACTATCGTGATGTGTTTCCACGCAAACTTGATTGCGTCGGTGTGCTCATGCAGAGAGCGGGCGCTCCGGACCCCTGAGGCCGGTACACCGGTTGCCAGGTTCAGGTACTAGAGCGCTCTCCACAGGGCGACGAAGGTGTAGGC
This sequence comes from Panicum virgatum, assembly GCF_016808335.1. Classification (NCBI taxonomy): domain Eukaryota; kingdom Viridiplantae; phylum Streptophyta; class Magnoliopsida; order Poales; family Poaceae; genus Panicum; species Panicum virgatum. The sequence continues at coordinate 48,387,885 of NC_053145.1, forward strand.
TTAGGGTGCGGAACCAAGCTAAGCGGCTACACAGACCTCGGATCGCCCAGGGAGCAAGCACCACTTCCCGGACCCGGCTCTTGGCGACCGTGGCGAGCGGTCTCCGCCGGAGCGGGCCACCGTAGTGGACTTGAGTCGACCGTGGCGAGCGGTCTCCGCCGGAGCGGGCCACCGGAGTGGACTTGAGTTGACCGTGGCGAGCGGTCTCCGCCGGAGCGGGCCACCGGAGTGGACTTGAGTCGACCGTAGCGAGCGGTCTCCGCCGGAGCGGGCCACCGGAGTGGACTTGAGTCGACCGTAGCGAGCGGTCTCCGCCGGAGCGGGCCACCGGAGTGGACTTGAGTCGACCGTGGCGAGCGGTCTCCGCCGGAGCGGGCCACCGGAGTGGACTTGAGTCGACCGTAGCGAGCGGTCTCCGCCGGAGCGGGCCACCGGAGTGGACTTGAGTCGTTGCTGACGATCCGATGAAATATGTCACCGGTCCTCATAGTAAGGTGCGAGGAACCAAGCCTTATACTAGAAGGGAGCCCGGGACTTCTAAAGACAGCAGTCTCGGATACTAGAGTACTTGTAACAGGGTAGTGAAGTACGTAAACTTAGGGTACATTACCAAGCTAAGTTACGCGGAGCTTCTCTACCCCAGGGTACGAATACTACTTCTCCGGAGCGGGTCCTTAGGGGTCCGAACTGCCTTCCAGCTAGAAGGGGTGTCCTCACCTGGCCACAAGCCAGCAACTTAACTTGGATTGTTAGCAATAAAAGGAAGATTCCGCTTAAGAGGAAAGAATAGTTAAACCAAGGTGAATAAATGTAATCAAGGTGGAGCCTAGATAAAACTGAGAAAGAAAATCCCCTTTATTATTGGTGTTGTCATGGTATACATCAGAGGTCGGGATTACGAGGTCGGACCTCTACCGCTCCGGACCGTTTTTTGCCTGTTTGTGTGATAGGGCCAGAGGTCGGGTTTACAAGGTCGGACCTTGACCGCTCTGGTCTCACATGTAGGCGCCACATTATTACAAAGGAGGAATTTTCTTAGTCTTATCTTAGGAGTAACCTTCGGCTGCATCCTATACAGCATGTCCTTCTCTGATTGGAAGTGGTACCGCTACTCCTGGATTCTTCATAGTCGTCGGAGGTGAAGGCGCCCTGGATGTGCCTGAACTGCATCATCCAGTATCACCTCGGGAGCTCGGGGGACCACTCCTTGCCTAAGAGCTGTCATATGCTTAGGTAGCATGAGACAGATTCTTTGGCTTCGAATGGGAGAGGCCCCCTGCCGTCGCCGTCTGCCACCGGGAGCCAGCCCGCCTGCCGCTTGCTGCGGCAGAACCTAGTTTTCCGCCCTGGTGCAGCAGGAGAACGGGTGCTCGTATGGACGAGCATGGGGCGTGGAGAAGGGCGGTCATTCGCCGGCTTGTCCTTGGTGCTAGCGCCAAGGGCCCCCGCGCCTGGTGGCGGGGTCCTGTCTGCAGCAGCACCAAGCACCTCGGGTGGTGCCGGAGATGATACGATGACACGGCCAACTTCCTCCGGGATGGCCGTTGGCTCCAGGCTCCATGTCGAGAGAAAGCCTTGAGCCGACGCCATGCCACCGCAGAGGAAGCGTGACCGTTGCTTGAGAGAAAACCTTGAGCCGACACTGGGATGGCGCGGGGCGACACGCAACAGGCGTCGCCCCCGCGCACCACCGTGCCGGCTCTGAGGCGTCGCAGTGGCGACGCACAGCAAGTGCCGCTGCCGTGCCCCACCGCACCGAGGGCGCTGGTGCCTCAGCGTAGTGACATGCGGCGTAGGTGCCACCATGCCTCTCTTCATCTTCTCGCTGCAGTCGCAGAGGATGAGCTTCAGCCTCGAAAAGCTTGGAGATCTAGCCAACGCCTGCATCCATCCCCACGGACGGCGCCAAATGTCGTGGGATTTTTAGGGTACCCACAGCCGGGTGGCGGAGCGCACCCGCCTAATCCCAGTGAGAGAGAACTCGGGGAAGTACTAGGTGGTTAGGCTAATCTAGCACTGAGGCAAGCACACATGAACACACGATCTAGAGTGGTTCGGGCTGCCGGAGCGTAACACCCTACGTCCACTGGGAGAAGTATTGTTCTTGGTTGTATATGAACCAATCCTCTGCCCGGCCTTGGCCTTTTTCCAGCCTGAGCCTTCTTCTAGCGGGCGCCCCCCCTTTTATAGATCAAGGGGGTGCGGATACATTGGTCGTTGAGGCCACGACAAGTGGGCCCAATGTGACTGTGTAGCATACTGCGCAGAGTACTTAAATGGCTACAGTAGTTGTGAATCTTTCCTCCGATATGCTTCCATGCCCTGCTGGCGCTCTCACTCAGGGAGGTCTTCTCTTGTCCCGTCAGCAAGGTGCCCGTTGGGGAAATGTAGCTTGCGGCGTGGCCTGTTGAGGCTATTATGTAGGCGTCATAATGGGTGAAGCCGAGCCGTCGTGTCCATCTGTCATGGCAGACCGACAGGCGCGGCGTGGGCGGCGCCAGCGGCTCCACTACACGTCTTGGTAATACGCGATCAATAGTGTCCCCTGGCCAAAGACTCGCCTCGGCTTCTGCTATATCAATGCGGACGTCCACCTACCGCAATGAATACAGTGGTAGGTGAACCTTTAGTATGGAGACCAAGTGGCCTTATATACGTGTCTGTGCTTGCAGACACGTGGCAGCTCCGGACCTCCCCGGGGCGGGGTGTCAATTCCTTCCCTTAGTGAGGGGTCCGGTTACTATACAGGGGTCCGTGACCCTATGGGGGTCCGGGACTCCGCGGGGGTCCGGAGCCCCCTGCTGTTCGGCCTGAGCGCCTGCTTTTCCTCAAACGTGTGGTGCTTCCAGACCCTTCCCAGCCGGGGGACGGGTCCGGGACCGTTGTTGGGTGAACAGGGCTCCAGACCGCAGGGATCCGGCTGTTTGGACGTAGTCAAGGATATCCACAAGGCTCCTGCCTAGACACAGCAAGAGGGGGTACCCCAGTCCTGGGGTACCGACAATATACTATTAATAAAAACTAAAGCTAACAATAATAAATAAAAAATGAAGATAAGAATGATTACATGCATAATTATTAAAACTCAACAAATCAAATTGTTATTATAGATAGATTATATTTTAATTATTTCAACCAACAATAAGACATAATTTACGATAATGAATAGGGTGGTGTACGGTAAAAAATAGTATAATCTTTAACTAAGGATACAATGACATGCAAATTTTTAAATTTTCAATACTAGCCGTGCAAATGCGCGGACTATAGGCCTAGTTCATAATGAAACCAACTATCACAACGTACATGTAACATTTTCTATTTAAAAGTAACTATTTTTGAAGATACTATTGATAAAAATAAAAATATTTGACTTTAATCAAATCAAAAAGTTGTTATATTTTAGGATGGAGGTAGTAATGTATATCTACATACATAGTAAAAATTATGCATCTAGAAAAATTAAAACAACTAATAATTTAGGATAGATGGAGTATTATTATTTACTGATGCATAGCTGCCGTGAAACCTACAGTCAGTTAACTCTCGCATACCAACCCGAAAACAAAGAACCTAAACCATGAGAGAGCTAATTACATTTTGTCTTTCACAGCAAATGAGAGGTTCACACACACACACTAATAACACATATTTGGAATTGAGATGGTTTTTTTCAGAAATGTATTCGTCTAAGATGAACTATACAGCAGGCTTAACGCGTTAACGCAAACCTGAATATTGAGAAATACTTGTACCTTCCTACCAAACCATCAAGGATTCATCGTTTGGAAGTGTTACCAGGTCCTACTCGAGGTCAGTGGTGTAACGAACATGGCCCCATTTAGGCCATTTCGAGTGATTTTGGTGATCGTACGACAACGTAATCAATGAGACTAATATGTTTGTCAAGTGTATCTCATCAGGTCCCAAGAATAAAGTAAAAAAACCCTAGCAAAGCAAAACACGAAGAAATAACTCAAAGAAAAATTGAGATGGACGAGTTCAGCAGAAACAAGTAGCACCGGATGAACCGGTGCATGGTCACTGGAGTATCCTGTTGGCACCGGATGAACCGACGCGGGGTCACCGGTGCATTGTGCAGTGTGTATGGGAGGCCACGTGGAGAAGACTCAGCAGCACCGGATAAACCGACACCCAAGGGTCGGATTATCCGACCAGTTCAGCCGGATTATCCGACGCATGCAAAGACCCCGTCGGAGCAAGCCTCGGATCATGCACCAGAGAGTATGTTTTGGGGATCAAGTGGCTCTCTTAAGGACCGGATTATCCAAGGCTACGTCGGACAAAGGCATCGGAGTAACTGCGGGCGCGGAAGAAGAAAAATTCCTAAGGTCCGGATGAACCGACGCACGTCGGACTTAAGCGTCAGATCATCCGAACCGTGCCTCATCAGCAGTTTGAAAACCCAACGGCTACACCTGGGCTGTGAGTGACCGGATTAACCGACGCTACCAGGTCGGATTATTCGATACCCTATGCAGAAAAAGTTTAACGGCTCTAAAACGGCTAGTTAACTTTGAGGGCTATATATATATGGGTTTCTCCGGTCATTTGAAGTTTGCTGGAGTTCAGAGAGACCCTAGACTCATTGAAGAACATCTCCAAGCCAACCAAAGAGAGAATTGATCACATCTTTAGGTTTAGCACTAGTTTAGCTCTTGAGTGAGTGAGTGAGCAAGGTTGTGTGCCTTGTGCCCTAGTTCTTGAGTGAACAAAAGTGTATCTCGGTGAACCGGCCATCCTTGGAGTCTTGGTGACTCGCAGGCACGTCCTCGACTCTCTGGCTTGGTGTGGAGCGGCGACGACAAGCTTTGTGCGGGGGACGTGGAGACCCCCTTCCTTGGTGGAAAAGCTCCTTAGTAGAACCCGGGATCAAGGTGACCGTAGACTTGTCTTCGGAAGATACTTGATTGCCGAGAAGCAATACTCTTTGTGAGTGCTTCAACAACATGGATGTAGGTGTGACTTTGTGGCTAACCGAACCACGGAATAAATCCTCGTGTCACAAGCTCATCCCTCCTTTAAGCTTCCACATTTACTTGTTGCAATCTTGTGTGGCTTTACTTTCATAGAGTAGTATCTTGATAGTATTGGCTATAGGTTGTATAATTTTTTTGGATGAGGGTTTTACACTAGCTTAACTATAGTTGCACATCTAGATAGCATGATCTAGCTTATGTTTTGTGCAAATTAGTTGGAGTTTGAAATTAAAGTTTTTAGTTTGTCTAATTCACCATTTCCCCCTCTTAGACTACGAGCACCCAATTCCTTTCAAGTGGCTAATGAACCTGCTGATCATACGGCTGAATGCGTGGAACCGGATCGGACCAGGTGCGCACGGCTGCAACCCCAACTCCATCCAAGCGCTAATGAACCTGCTGATCATACGGCTGAATGCGTGGAACCGGATCGGACCAGGTGCGCACGGCTGCAACCCCAACTCCATCCAAGCGGTTGCCCGTCCCTGTATGGGCTCCTCTCGCCTCTGTACCCCCGGCACAACAACGCGTGGATCCAAAGCCAGAGGATTGGCTGCATCCAGGCACACCCATCCGATGCGATACCGCGATGTGATGCAGTTCACCTGCTCGATCGTCAGCTTCTACAGACGGAGCACCTTGTGTCCTGCTGGCTTGCTGCCAATTCCTACAGCTTCTTTGACGATGCTTCATGAGAGATGTGATCATTGTCGTCGTCGCTAACGAGAGGTTGTCTGAATGTCTGCTGAGCTCCACTCACTAAACATCGGGTCACCTTCCTTTGCGCCACCTACAGACGCGTGCGTTGGCGACACGGTCCTTGTCGATCTGAGGCCTGATGTCCTCGAGATTTGCCGTTTGTTTTGTTCCGGCCGAAACGGCGGTGGTCAGTCTGACGCGTTGATGGCATCGTATGGATTCAGTGATTCTGCATGACCTTGCGCGTAAAGCATTGTGATTACTGATTACTACCTTTGATATCCTAGCTAGTGTGCTAGTGTTAACCGCCCCTTGTAGCCTCATTTCAGATTAGCAAGTGCTGTTATTTCTTACACGATGTGTCCGTATCAGTGTTCTTGGCCTTTTTATTGTTTTCCATATGCGCCTTTTTGCTTCGTAGTAGATAGAAAAGCACCAGACAGGCCCCAAGTACAAAAGTATTTTTCTGATTGAAGAAAAAGAAGAAGGGACGCTCTCTCTCGACCCCTACTACTATCTGAAATGGGGATAGCTTAAACTAGTAGTGCCTTTGAGAGGTTGCTTTCCTCTAAGATCCGCATTTGCAGCGCGATCAGCTCTAGGGTAAGTAGATGTCCACCTTGCCCATCTAGAGGAGCTAATAAGAGGGGGAGGAAATTTCAGCAACCATTACAACTAGCCACACATCCCTTCTTCCCTGAACATGAGTCGTCCGAGTCGGTCACTTTAATCTCCAAGATGCATTTGGAACGCAAGAATTTTATAGAAAATTTTTTCACACGAACAAATCATTCCCAAAACTCTCCGTGCTCCAATATAATCGAGCGTCCGGATCAGCCTCGCAAACCTAATTTCCCCTTTGGACCACACGACTATGGCTCCTTACATATATACCGCCAGCCAAACGCTCTCAAAAGTCCGAACACACTGTTGTTGTTGTTGTTGTTGTTTGTTGTTGATAATCCGACGATCCTATCGCGTCATCCTACAATTACAATGTGCCGATCCTCATCAAGGCGAGACGGTATTTATTAGTACTGCAATTGGGCGGGGGATTAGGACAGCAAGGGCAGCCACTTGGACTGGTGGGCCAGCGGCCCTGCCGGGTGGCCTCCCCCGTGGGCGGCATCGACAGCTACGCCCAAACGACTAGCTAGTAGTCTCGGTGGGAACATACCTTTCGCTGCACCCCTTGTGTGTGGCTCGTGTGATGCGAGGGCTTGGCGCCTCACATGAGGCATGACGCGCGAGTGCTCATGGTCTCTGGACGTATAGCCCACCACCTGGAGATGCGCCGGGCGAGCAACTGGAGCCTTGTCATCGGCATGACCAGGATGTGAGCTAAGACTGACCCCAACAGCTGAGCCATCCGGTGAGGCAAATCCATTTTTGCCTCACCACCGGCTACTGTAGTGATCATCCGCGTCTCCAACAAAGAGAGGCAAACGGACAGGCAAAATGCCTCGGAGGAGAGAGGCGATGGAAAAATGCGCTCCCTCTCTCCTCCGACGCATTTACCTGCGCGGTGGAGCAGGGAGGCGGAGCAGGGGAGGTGGCGGGGTTGCGGCGGTGCGGCACAGTGGGGGAAGGGGAGGGAGGAGGGCTGCCGGGATTCGGCCGCCGCCGGCGCCATGGACCGTCGTGGCCGACCCAGACGGAGCAGAGGCCGCAGCCGCCGCGAGCGCAGGGGCGGGAGAAGGAGGCTGCCTGGCCGGCCGCGCGGCCCCCCCGCCGGCATCTCGACGGGCCGCTGGCCGGTGAGGTCGATCTCGCCGCTCGCAGTGGTGCGGAGGTCGGCCGGCCCGCGGTGGCGCGGAGCTCGCCCGCCCGCGGCGGCGCGTGGATCCGCGGACGGAGGAAGCCGCGGAGGGAGGAGGCGGCGCCGACATCTCGACGGGCCGCTGGCCGGTGAGGTCGATCTCGCCGCTCGCGGTGGCTTGGAGCTCGCCCGTCCGCGGTGGCGCGTGGATCCGCGGACGGAGGGAGCCGCGGACCGAGGCCGGAAAAGGAGGAATCTGCAGAGGGAGGGGGCGGCGCCGGCGCCTCCGCGTCGGCCGCGCGGCCGCGGCCACCGGCGGGAGGAGGCCGGGGGCGGCCACCAGCGGGAAGGGGTGGCGGCGGCAGGAGAGTGGGATGCGCTGCACTGTTGGAGACCCGTTTTTTTGCGTGTGCGATGCAAATGCTGTAGGCGATGCAAACTGCCGAATGCCTTCCTCGTTTTCAATTGCGTTGTTGAAGTCAGTCTAAAGGTGCCCAACTGCCCATGGTCATGGAACAAGGCCAACACGTCGTGGTCTATGGGTAATCAGATGGGACATGTTCAGCAGAACAAAGTCCTAGCTCCAGTCTCCGATGCTCCGGGCACTAGCTAGCTAGTAGGTTCACAAATGATAGCATCATCATTAAGCAACAATTAGCATAGTGATTAGAAGATACCTTTTTCCAAATGCCTGTGGTGGTCGCCCTAGGTTAGATGGATCAAAAGTAGCACAAAGTCACTCCATTAACAGCTCACTTTTTTTTTGCCAGATTAGCAGAGTATTCTAATCTGCTCCGTATCAGCTTTGGCGAGCACAAACCGCACATAATCGCATTGTTTACCCGCCATGAACTGCTGCGGTGATCTCCCTGCCGAGGAAAGCCCGGGCACAGCCCCGGGCACAGCCCGTTGGCCCCCAGCCACACAGTGTCTATAAATATAAGGTCGTGGTTAGCACCTTAATCAACATATTCACGTTATTCTAAAACCCTAGCCACCGCTAGTCTGATCGCTAAAGGCACTGGAGGGGTTTGGAAGGCCAAGCACTCCTGTTTGGCGCCCGAAGGACGCCGATTCGCCGCTGCATCTCCTACACCGACAAGAACGCCTACTTCCTCTACAGATCAGGCGTAAATGACTGCTGCAACTGCCAACGCTGGTATAATGTTTACCAATTTATTCCGCATTAGATTGATTTGTCATGAACTAGGTTATGTTAAGATCTTGGGTTATTAGCCTCTAATGTTTAAGCCTGGTTAATTCTAACAATCGGTATCAGAGCCATCTTAACCTAGTCATGCACGGTCAATTTTTGAGCCATGTTTATGCCTCTGTTTTCGTCGGTTTAAGATGCAAAACCTACTGTGCAGATTAGATCCTATTGCACAGTTAAGGTTGATGCATGTTTTAGATGCAATTAGATCCTGCAGAATGGCTTTTATGTGTTAATCATGCGTGATTAGATCTAAATCATGGTTAATTAAGTTTCTGATCACAAGATTAGATCTAATCTAATTCGGTTTAGATCAAGTTTAAGATTAATCTTGATCTGTTAATGCTAAGTGTCTCATATTAGATGCAATCATGCCTGAGTAATGAATCAGTTTAAGTTAATGTCATGATTAAGTTGAGCAATTAAGGTTTTAGGGTTTCGGTTCTTAATCTGTTCCCTAAATTAGCCCACTGTTAAGCTTTATTCCGCAAATTAAAGCCCAAATCTATGAGATTAGATGCATCAGTCAGCAATTAGAAGAAGGGGAGTCAAATTTCAGATCGCATTAAGAAAATCCCCAAATCTCATGATGAACGCTAACCCTAGGTGAGCATCAGTGGCTTACCTGTTACTCACCGTGTGTGGCACGAGGCGCTGGACATGGTACTCTTGCACGCCGGTCATCAAAGGCACTGCAGCGGAGCCCCCCGACGGAGCCGCGCGTGACCTGGTCGCACGCGGTGCCGGCGGGAGGGCCCGTGCGGCACACTGACTGGCGGCGAGTGGCGCTTCAGCTTGAGCATCGCGCTTCCACGCACGCTGCTGCGACCGGCGCCGGCCCAAGGCGGGGCCACTGGCACCTACTACGCGCGGTGCGGGGCCCGCGCATGAGGCAGCGCGCGGCCAGCGGCCGCAGCACCCAGGCGCAGGCCGGGGCTCACGAGCGGTGGCCGGCCCCGCCAGCCCCACCGCGCGGCGTGTTGGATGCGCGCCCCGCGCGTGAGGAGCAGCGGCGGCCACAACACCCAGGCGGCGGCGCGGGCCCGCACAGGTGCTCGCGCGTGCGCATCAAGCAGTGGCGGGGCCACGGCCGCTGCGCATGCAGGCCACGCCTCGCGCGGCGCGGGGGTGGGGCGCCAACGGGCCGGACGGCGGCGGCGCTGGACCCTGAGTAGCGGCGGCTGCTGTCTGAGGAGAAAAATGGAGAGTGGAGTGAGGAAACTAGGGTTCCGACCGTCTCCACTGTTTTATACTGCACCACATCAGTTCGTGGCCCTTGGATCATTACGAACGGTCCAGATTGCTCCGCATTAGGGTTTCGCGGGATGGGCCAAATGGGCCGACTGCGCAGTTTGGGCCGCGCGCATGGGATGTTTTGGGCTGTGTTTCATGAGTTTTAGCCCAGTTTAATGTTTAAAGCCTTTTCTATTACTGTTTCTTATGATTTAAGCTCAATTTAATTGCTGTTATGTTTAAAGGCTTTAATTATTTCTGTTGCACTTATTATTACCAGCATTATATTTATTTAATTAATTTCTATGAGTTATGTAAATGCTTTTAATCATATTTTAATTGCATTTATTCACTGAAAATTATGTTCATCCACCATAAGCAATTAAGATGCACTCTATTTAAATGGAACCATCGGGGAGTTTATTTAGAGCACTTGTAATTAATTCTGACCATCGTTGATTTAATTACGAGTTTTAATGATAAATTTCGTTTGTTTTCCCCATCGGTGATGCAAATTGAAATTTATGTATGATTTTAATCAGACCATCGTAGGGTTAATTTCATACTTCTTATGCGCATCTTAATTGTGAGTTTAATTAAGTTATTGTTCTCATGATTTTCAGTGAACACTGTGACGGGCTACCTGAAGTCCATTGAGCCCCTAAATGGCACCAACTACCCCAGCTGGTATAAAGATGTTCAGGTGGCGATTGCTGTGTGCGAGTATGATCTCGCCTTACGTCAAGACAAGCCAGCAGAGCCTGCTGATCCCAATGGTGATCGTACTGCCATTGAGAAGTGGGAGAGATCAGACAGGATGGTCAACATGATCATTAAGAACACGATCACTCCGGCCATCTGTGGTGCTATTCCTGATAAGGACAAGGATGGTAATGATCTGAGCGCCAAGGCATACCTTGCCAAGGTGGAGGAGAACTTTAAGAGTTCTTCCAAGACTTATGCTAGCACCCTGATCATGAAGATGCTGACTTCACAGTATGATGGGCAAAGTGGAATCAGGGAGCACATTATGAGCATGTGTGACATGGCAAATAAGCTGAAGACACTGGATATGGCTATCTCTGATGGTTTTCTGGTGCACTTCATCATGACTTCTCTGCCAGTATAGTACAGTCCCTTCAAAATAAGCTACAACACTCAGAAGGCGACTTGGAGCATGACTGAGCTCATTAGCTACTGTGTTGAGGAAGAAGAAAGGCAGAAAGCTGAGAGGATGAAAGATGCTGTCAACATGGTCAGCGAGCGCTTTGGGCGTGTTAGCATGAGCAACACTCCTAAGCATCAGGCTGAGTCTGGCAGCAGCAGGCAACATAAGAGAAAGTTTAAGGGCCATAAAAGCAAGGCCGTGTCACATAAGAAGACCTCTAATGAGAGGCTGTGCAAGTTCTGCAAGTCACCTAAACATGAGCAGAAGGATTGCCATGGATTTAAGGAGTGGCTTAAGAACAAAGGTACAATTTCTGATTATGTATCTTTTATTGATGAATCATTCTTAGTGAATTTTTCTCCTAATACTTGGTGGATTGACTCAGGTGCCACTGTGCACATTTCCAATTCACTGCAGGTATTCAGTTCGATCCGAACTATAAGAGAGGGGGAGAGAAGTCTAAGAGTGGCTGATGGCAATGAAGTGAAGGTTGAAGGCATTGGGAGCTTCAATCTGGAGTTACCAGGCGGCTTCAACCTTAGTTTGCATGATGTTCTTTATGTTCCCAGTTTGAAGAGAAACCTTATTTCTGTTTCGCGTTTAGATAAGTCGGGACATATTTGTGAGTTTGGCAACTCTGTGTGCAACATTAAATTTCATAATTTAAGTGTGGGCCTTGGTCATTTGCAAGGCGATCTTTATTTGCTCTCTCTTGATAATGTTTATTCTGCAATGAATGTGGATGATGTATCGCATAAGCGTAAGCGTGATGATGAGACTTCTTCGAAATTGTGGCATTGCCGTTTGGGCCACATTTCGAGAGGGAGAATTGAGCGTCTCATAAGAGAAGAGATACTCCATTCATTAGATCTCTCAGACTTAGATCAACAATGCGTTGATTGTATTAAGGGGAAATTCGCTAAGACAATTAAGAAAGGAGCTACTCGGAGTTCGGGCCTATTAGAAATAATTCATACTGATATTTGTGGCCCGTTCCCAGTAAAGTCTGTTGATGGTTTTGACTCGTTCATTACTTTCACAGATGACTTCTCTCGTTATGGTTATATTTACCCCATTCGTGATCGATCCGAGTCATTAGATAAATTCAAAATATTCAAGGCTGAAGTGGAAAATCAGCATAATGTCACTATTAAATTAGTGAGATCGGATCGAGGTGGTGAATATTATGGGAGACATTCTCCATTCGGCCAAGTACCTGGACCATTCGCTAAGTATCTTGAAGAGAATGGTATAAAGGCCTAGTACAGTATGCCGGGCGAACCACAGCAAAACGGAGTTGCTGAGAGTCGTAATCGTACACTGATGAACATGGTACGTAGCATGTTTAGTTATTCTACTTTGTCTGTGGAGCTGTGGATGGAAGCATTAAAAACAGCTGCGCACATACTTAATCGTGTTCCTTCCAAATCCGTGCCAAAAACACCTTATGAGTTGTGGTTTGGGAAGAAACCATCGCTTAATTATTTGCGTGTGTGGGGCTGTCCAGCCGAAGCTAAGTTATTTAATCCACAGCAAAAGAAATTAGATGATAAGACGGTGAGCTGCTATTTCATTGGATACCCTGATAAGTCTAAGGGATACCGATTCTACTGTCCTGATCGTTTCACTAAGTTCGTTGAGACCAGGCAGGCTGTATTCCTAGAGGATGCAGGAATCAGTGGGAGCTTTCCGAGGAGGGAAATAAATCTTGAAGAAATACGGGCTGAGCTTCCCATCCCGGTGATTCAAGAAACAGTAACACCTCAGTTAGTGCCGCTGTTCGTTCCTTCCGTTCAGAGTACACCATCTGTTCAGATTACGCCTCCTATTCAGAGTACTAGCGCTGCTCCGCCTGTTGAAGTAGCTCCTGAGCCTGCGAGGTGTCTCAGACTTCACCTCAACCAGCACCTCAGCCTGTTGAATCATTAAGAAGATCACAGCGGGCTAGGAAACAGACAGTTTTCACTGATTATGAGACATACTTAAGTGAAGACATGTATGATATTGGGAAAGCTGATGATCCTAACTCGTTTAGAGAGGCAGTATCATGTGAGAACTCTGCCAAATGGGTTGAGGCCATGGAAGAAGAGCTTAAGTCCATGAGTTCCAATGATGTTTGGGATCTGGTAGATATTCCTAATGGAGTCAAACCAGTAGGCTGTAAATGGGTCTACAAGACTAAACGTGATTCTAAAGGGAATGTCGAACGATTCAAAGCAAGGCTTGTAGCCAAAGGTTTTACACAAAAGGAAGGGGTTGATTATAGGGTCAGTTGGATCCATGCCACTACAATTTCACGATTTTGGATTTCATGTTGAAATCCATGCCATTGAGTGGCATGATTTTTAACGTGAAACCCAATTTCACGGAGTTGTGGTAGCATGAATCGAATTTTCCCTTGATTATAATGAAACTTTCTCCCCTGTGTCTAAGAAAGATTCATTCAGAATCGTTATGGCGCTAGTGGCTCATTATGACTTAGAGCTGCATCAGATGGATGTCAAAACTGCGTTCCTTAATGGTGACTTGGATGAGACCATCTTCATGGCACAACCGGAAGGTTTTGTTGTGAAGGGCAAGGAACATTTGGGATGTAGACTTAAGAAATCCATTTATGGGCTTAAGCAAGCGTCAAGACAGTGGAACCTTAAATTCGATCAAGTGATTAAGAAATTCGGATTTAAGGAGAATGATGTGGATAATTGTATCTACACTAAGATAAAGGGTGGTAAATTTATAATTCTAGTGCTTTATGTGGATGATATCCTATTAGCGAGCAGCGATAAGCGTATGCTGCATGAGACAAAGGGATTTCTTTCATCCAATTTTGATATGAAAGATCTTGGTGAAGCCTCTTATGTTCTGGGCATTGAGATACACCGAGATAGGACCAAAGGAGTACTAGGATTGTCTCAAAAAGCATATATTGAGAAAATGCTTAAGAGATTTAATATGGATAAGAGTAAGGCCACACCTGTTCCATTAGCGAAGGGCGATAAGTTTAGTGAAGCCCAATGTCCTAAGAACCAATTGGAATCAGATGAGATGAAGGACATACCTTATGCTTCAGTTGTCGGAAGCCTGATGTATGCACAAGTCTGTACGCGTCCTGACTTGGCATTTGCTACCGGAACGTTTGGAAGATATCAGAAAAATCCCGGAAAGGTCCACTGGGTTGGTGTCAAGAAGGCATTACGTTACTGCCAAGGCACTAAAGACTTCATGCTCACATACAGAAGATCAAATAACCTTAAAGTTGTGGGTTATACTGATGCTGACTTTGCTGGATGTGTGGATAGTAGGAAATCTACATCAGGATATATCTACACGTTAGCTGGTGGAGCTACATCATGGAAAAGCTCTAAGCAAAGTTTAGTTGAAGCGTCGACGATGCAAGCTGAGTTTGTGGCATGCTATGAAGCAATTGGACAGGCTGTTTGGCTTAAGAATTTTATTCCGGGCCTCAAGGTAATTGACAGCATTACGGAACCTATAACATTATACTGCGATAATCAGTCTGCAGTATTCTTTTCGAGTAACAACAAGTCAAGTGGTGCTTCCAAACACATTGACCTTAAGTATCGTGTTGTGAAAGAAAGATGCCAGGATCGAACCATTAAGATTGAGCACATAATAACTAATTCTATGTTAGCGGATCCGCTCACTAAAGGCTTACCACCGAACATGTTTAAGCAGCACGTTACTAATATGGGTTTGGTGGATAGTCTTTAGGTCCTGGTTTAGGGCCATTATGACTCCCAACTAACGAATAAGCGTTCTACCGAGGTGTTTCAGTGAGACTGTGGGTAATGGGGTCCCAGCAGTGCATCAAGCTACTGACGACGCATTGGTCCGGTACTTTCTGTTACTACTAAGGGTGAACATTAGTATGATACGAACATTAGCCTTAACCGTTCGATCAAGTGGGAGAATGTTGGAAATAAATATTTCAGTTAAGATATTGTGATCTTCACTATTAAGAAAGCGTTTAAACCATCTAAACGCGATTAAGGAAACCTAATGATAAAACCCTAATGGGCTGTGATCAGCAGGCCCATTAGGCCCGTTTTCATAGGCTGGCCCCCAGCCCCACAGTGCCTATAAATATAAGGTCGTGGTTAGCACCTTAATCAACCCATTCACGTTATTCTAAAACCCTAGCCACCGCTAGTCTGATCGCTAAAGGCACTGGAGGGGTTTGGAAGGCCAGGCACTCCTGTTTGGCGCCCGAAGGACGCCGATTCGCCGCTGCATCTCCTACACCGACAAGAACGCCTACTTCCTCTACGGATCAGGCGTAAATGGCTGCTGCAACTGCCAATGCTGGTATAATGTTTACCAATTTATTCCGCATTAGATTGATTTGTCATGAACTAGGTTATGTTAAGATCTTGGGTTATTAGCCTCTAATGTTTAAGCCTGGCTAATTCTAACAGATCAGGACATGGCAGTGCTTGTGTAATGTTGACAAAGTTTGTGTGGCGACGGATCCCTTTTTTGATACATGCCTTCTCTTGCTCTCCGTGTTTTTTTAGCCTGGAATATCATTTGAGAATGGATGCATGCAAATCATTCCGGTCCTTTTGATTGTCCCTGGAGATCAGAGCCGGTAGTCTCCAGCAGCAACTTGCAGGATTCCCCACCAGAACCAAGGGCAGGACTAGCCCTCGTTTGGATTTGTTCCTGGTTGTTTATTGTTGAAGCGATCCTCGGTTAGATAGATTCTGGATTCTCTTAGGAGTTAGGATCTCTCCAAGTTGCCACGTCGAAGCATTTCCCAACCTCTTGCGTTGGGTGTTTTGTTTCAGAGGCAACACCCTCCATAATGTTGTTTGGGAGAACGAAGGGCGGGACTTGCACTTGCACATGCTGGTTCCACATAGGACAAACTTCACCAAATGTCGAGTTGTTCTTTAATTAATCTCTACTACTCATTCCTTGACAGATATAATTAATCAACATTACTTGAAGTTGATAGTTTCTATTAAATAGAAGAAATGAGCAAAGTTGGCAATTAAGATCCGGTAGTTCAAAACCATGGTATTGCCAAAATGGAGTCTTGGAATTTCGATTAAAATACCACAGATTATAAAAGAACTTATGGATGTTGAAATCTATAAGTTTCTTGGATGTAATAAATCTGGGAGCTAGATTTTAAAATTTGGTATTGCTAAAATTGTACTCAGGATTTCAGAATCGATCCTTACATTTAGAGCCATATTTTATTCCAAATGATAGCTTTGCATGCCTTTATTGTGTAAAAATGTATAAAACTACAACATACAAATAGGCCTAAAATAATATTTTTATTTAATTTTAAACATGGAGGCGAGCATCACGGTATCCACCGAGGATCGTATGGACGTCACTTTTCGATAACTTTGACATTTGAGCATATACCCTTCATTTCCGACACAGTACGTACGATTGTTGAATATACGTCTAAATTATAGGGGACAAACATATCAAGCTGATGGTGCCATTTCACTCCGTGGAATATCACTAGTACAAGGGTTCCCAATCTCAAGTGGTCCAAAGTTGCAAATACCATGCCTATCCATTCTGGTATAAGTCTCTTTTTTTAGAGAACATTATTGTTCAATAAATACGGAAACTATTTTTAGATGAAATACTAAAATTTAATTGACCACTCTCCGCTCTGTTTCTTCCCCCAAAGTCTGCTCTCACACACGACGGCGGAAAAGGAGGCCAGCCAACTTGGCCCACTGGGCCGTGCATTTTTCGGACTTTGGACCTACCGAGAGTCCGAGATCTCTCTCACGCTGCAAAAGAAATCAAACCCGCAGCCGCAGCGGGATCGTCTCTCCTTTGCCTGCACCCTGCAGGCTATCATCGTCGCCAATCATGTCCGCGGCCGCCAGCGAAGCGACACGCCGAGTGCCTGTGCGCGACCGTGCATGCATCCCCATACCGCCATGAACAGGTGACTGCCAGTGACCAGTACTCTTAGCCGCCAGCGCCCACCGGTAGCTGCTACGGACGCGCGGAGCCAGGCTGGGACACCCGGCCGGCCTCCCGGCCCTGGTGATGACAGCGGCGCGGCGGCGTTCGCACGGAAGCTGCATGCCTCTTCACTTAAGATGGCCGGTCATTTTCGTTACAAATCGCGTCCAGATTCAGAACGATCGCGGCGCAGGCGATTGAGATGGCCGGTCGATGGGAAGTAGCCACTCGCCTTCTCGATCGATTCGGCGTGCGTGTGATCTGCGTGCGCGATCGGGTTCAGGTAGACGTCGTCGTCGTCGTCCGTGGGTGTCCCATGTCGGCATGTCGCCCCTACCGCCCCCAACGAGAGCAGAGCGCGTGCAGGACGCGCGGCAGCCGGCAGGGCGTGGCCGGGCCGACTGCTGGCCGATCGTGTCACCCCGGTCGCAGCCGTCGAGGTCGATCCAGTGAAAGCGACGAGCGCGGCAGCTCGTCGGCGGTCGATCCAGAGGAAGAGTGGCGGCCGGAGGCAGCGGAAAACCGGAAGGGGATGAGGCAGCCGGGCGGTCGGCCCCGAAGGAGCAGCGGGGCGTGGTGGCCGCCGGACAGGAGCTCCTAGCCACAGCCCGCGACGCACAGCGTCTTGCAGGGCCGTAGGCGCATCTGCATGTGAGCAGTTTCCGGGAGCGTGCACGCACGGCATGGACGCGCAGCGCAGGGCCGCCGTGCGCAGGCTTGCACGCGGTGGGCGCCGGCGCAGCAGAGCGAGGCTGCCCGGGGCTCGCGGCCATCTCTCTGTGCCCCTGGCTGTCGCGCCGCCCCGAGTGTCGTGCCAAACGCCAGCAGGCGCAGCGAATATTAATCGAATAGGGTGTTGGCTGCTGCTATGCCGGCGGACGGATCCGGCAGGGCGAGGGCGGATCTCGCCGTGCCATGGACAGGCATGAATGCGTGCGTGCATCCTGTACCTATCGAGATTAAGAAGCAGCAGGCGCGTGTGCCTGTCAGCGACAGGCTCTTTCGCTGCCGCTGCGCGCCGGCCGCGGGAACACCAACCAGGACACCGGACCGGGGTACATGTCCGGGGGGCGGCAGCTGGGCCAAGCACCCGTCCGACGACAGCGACACACGTCGGCGGCACCGCCACCGCGCCAGCCACCGCGCCACGCACCGCGCGGCGGCGGTGCATGGAAGCTGCCTCGCCAGAACGCGCGTCCAGATCGAGGCATGCGGCTAGCGCGCCATGCGCGCGTGGCTACGCCTGGCAGGCGGTGTGGGCCGACGGCCGACGAGAAGCAGGGCAGGCGCGCGAACGCCCCTCGCGCCCCGCCGTGTCCCAACTCATTTTATGGGTACTCCCTCTCGTGCTCAGAGTAGTAGCGACCGAACGATCCAGCTGAGCCAGGGGCGTAGCTAGAGGGTGGTCCGGGTGGGCCATGGACCACCCTAGGAACCCAGCCGAAGATACATGACTCTTGTTTAGCAATTCAAATCGATTGATTCTGAAGAAAAAAAGACATCGCTCCTTGTGTTCATCGCCTTTTTTCGCTATGACAATGTTCTGCATTCAATTTTTCCTTAAGACAACAGTGTGATACTTACTGAAATCCAAACATAGAGGGTCAGAAAAAACGACACTGTACCACCCTAAACTGAAATCCTAGCTATGCCACTGAGCTGAGCCCTACCTCCACGAAACATCAAATCCACGGAAAAGACGGAGAGCAAGGGCGATAAGTTGCTCGATCGGTCCGGGCGCGGCCGCCGGCGGCCGGCGGCCGGCAGGCGTCAGGGCGGTGTCCCGCCCGAGGGACCAAAGGGGGGCCCGGGGGGTTGGTGGAACAGGAGCTTCCGATCATGGCGCGCGCGCGGCGCAGGACGTGGACGACGGGGGGTGTCGAGTACGCGGGACATACATACGACAGTTCAGAACGGAGAGAGCAGGGCTCCACGCACGCCTCGCCCTCACATCCACATGCCGACATGCGCGCCATGTCTCCGTGTACCGCCGGAGCTTCATCGAGTAGCCGCAGGTCTGCGTGGGCTCGGCCTTAAGATTGCGCTGTAGAACTGGAACAAGTTCCTGCAATGGACGTACGTGTGGCCCGAAAGAAAGGGCTAGTGCGTGAGTCTTTAACCTGTATGTCCTTAGGTAAAGTGCTCTTGACGTCCATGCCACAAAAAAAATTGAGTCGCCCCTTATGCCCAAACACAAAATTTTGTTTACCTCAGTGTGCCCTTTTGGATGGAATGACTACTAACTGTACCTAACGGAGATGGGAAAAGACAATCTTGCCCTTATGTTGAAACGCTCGGCCGCCGACGTCGAAGGTGATTTCCGCGTCCATCCTGGTGGCAAGCAGGCTCCCGAGATGGCTGACCGTCGCCCCTGCCTCCGCGCTGCCCCTGCCCCTGCCCGCGCCACCAAGCACCACCCCTGCCCCTGCCCGTGCCCGTGCCGCCGCCCTTGCCGCCGCTCACCCAGGGCGAGCGCGAGGCCTCCCCGGATCGACGGCGTGCGGACCGGCGAAAGCGGGCGGCCGGCGCAGCGAGCCCCCCGGATCGACGATGCGCAGGGGCAGCGAAAGCGGCGGCGGCGCGCGGAGCCAACGACGGCGGAGGCGCGCAGCCGACGGCATCGAGCACCTCCTGCCCGTGCAGCTCCTCGGCGCGGAGCATGTGGAGCCAGGCCACGACCGAGACGTACCGCACAGCGGCCCTGCCGCGCCACTCGGCGGTATTAGCCACCGCGCACACCATGGCTACCAGCTGCAGCAGGCGCCGGCGCCGGCGCTTGGGGGTGGTGGACGCCGGGAGCTCTGCAGGAGGTGCGGGGCCAGGCCACCAGAACGTGTGGCCAGAACGAGCGGCGCGTGCGGCGCGCACGACGCACGCGGCGACGGCGAGGCTTGGCCGGGGCCTTGCCGACGACGAGCGGCGGCAGAAGGGGATGGGGGCGCGCGCACGACATGTTCCAGGGAACGGTGAGGTTCACCCCAGTGATGGAAAGGTGAGACGGCACAGTGGCAGCGGTGCTCCCCGAGGACGACGGCAGCCATGGGCGGAGCTCCACCTGCGAGAGGAGGGGAAAGGAAGCGGTGAGGGCCGGAATGGGTTGCGTGGAGGGTGAAGAAGCTTTGGTTGCGAGGAATTGTGGCGGCGCTCACCATGGATGATGAATCGAAGATGGCCAGGAGGGGCGGCACCGCCTGCCTCCCCAATCGCGACGAGGGGCCCGCCTCGCGGCGGCGAGGGGGCGCGTGCAGGGGCAGCTCGCAGCGACGCGAAGGTACGGGCGGGGGCAGGGCGGCTCGCGGCGGCGCGCGCCAGTGCGGCGCGGAGGCAGTGGCGGCGCGCGACGGCCGACCGGAGCTCCGTCGGCCTGGTCGGCCTATTCGCGTGAGGGAAGGGAAAAGAGGCCAGGGGCAATATGGTCATTTTTGTTTGTAGATCCCACCTGTCAGGAGTTTTTTCCCGTTATGTTCTAACGGCACTTGGATGGAATGGCATAGGGGTAAAGAAAAGTTAGCGGTAGGACATATAAGTAGGGGTATGGAGGTCAAGAGCATTTTACTTTGGACAATCTCAGTGGGAGTGTTACAGGAGTGTCATGGACATTAAATTTGCTAACTTATACTAATAGTATGAGGAGATATGAGGAGAGAGGAGATAGAAGTGTCATGAAATGTGAGAGGAGTGTCATCACCATAACACTCTACTGGCATAGTTCTCAAGTTTTCATTTTTGGTAACTGTGTCGATGATACTCCCACTGGGACTGGTCTTAACCGCATACAGATTAAAGACTCCTAGTACGTAGGCATGAGCGAAGCCCATCTCATCCCCCTCTCCTGGCTTAAAAGGCCTCACGGGCCACGGCAACGCACCACGAAATTAAGAACCGAGGTTTTAAACCCGTATTAATTAGTAAACGGTCGTCTAAACCTTTTGACGGGCCACCACAAGACAACGTCCCCCGTCCCACAGACTCGCCGGGCGTGGTGGTGCGTGCCTGTGACCAGGGTTCACCTAACCGGTGGGAACCGGTCCGGCCCGGTTCCGGTTTGGGCCGGTACCAAACCGGCCCAAATTCAAAATTTAAATTTAAATTAAAAATGAAAAATTTCCAAAAATAAAAATACTTCAAGGTGCGACGAATTTAATGGTGTCAAATTTTCTCAAAAATTCGTTCATTTAATATAGTTTGCGGGGATTTGAAGTTAAACAAAAAACGTGCATACAAAAATATACAAATACAATGTAAAAGTAGTACAAAAGAAGGATGGAGGGTTCATTTAGACTAAAATATGTTATACAAACATTTATTTAGTATACTTTACGGGCATTTGAATTTAAACAAAAAAATTGAATTTGACCGATTACCAGTCAAACCGACCGGTTACCAGTCAAATCGGCCGGTATACCGGTACGAATCGGTTGAACTGCGCCATTTGAATTCAAATTTGAATTCCACCGGTTCCGACCGGTAACCGGCCAAACCGGACCGGTATACCGGTACCGGAGCCCGGCGGTTACCGGAGACCGATCGGAAATTAAAACCCTGCCTGTGACTCTAGCTAAGAGTCTCACACTTGTCACTCTTCTTAGGCGATATATTTTTTTAGACGATGCTCAATAATCTTCTCCTAGAGCTTCATCATATGACTCGTCAGTTTAATTTCATGATAGTTAGTACATTTTGAACATCATCCTTATTTAATCCCATGGTAGTTTTGGGTCACACTGTGTTTTATATGAATCATTTTTCTATTTTCTTCTCTCTCTTATCTTTGCAGCACTAGTGCTTATATCTATTGGGCCATGGGCCTCATTTACATTTTATTCGGTCGAAGCAGTTTTGGTTTTTAGTCAATTTTTCTCCGGTATGTTTGATGGGCAAATCAATTGATTTTTTTTGAACGAACGGCACTCGACGAGTGCGTTTCTATTAATATAGCAGAAAAATACAAGGTTACGACCCTGGAAGGCCATAACCAGGTAACAAAAAGAGAGAAAAGAAAAATAACAACGGCGAGTTGGATTGAGACATCAACACGCCAAACTCAACACTACTCAACAAATCAGGCCGGTAGGATTGGGGCATTGATGCAGCCACACAACTCATCTCCACAGCAACTCCACACGACATATTCAACAGAAGCAGAGCTCGCGGCGCTCACCGAACCATCCACACTCATGTAGTTGCCGAGAACTCCAGACGTGACCCTGCGTCGATAGGGAACCGAAAGATGCGGACCGCACCGCACCGGGAAGACCGCCGCCATGCCGCTGCAACATCACCGACCACCTGACGGAGTGATACCACCGAACCCGGACCTCTCGTTGGCTGCCTCACAGTCGCCACCACGATAACATAACACGTGGGGGCCTCGCCACTTCCGCCGTTGGGCCTCAGTCTCATCGCCTCGAAGAATCACCACGCGCGGGGGCCTTGCCACGCCCGCCACAGTACTCCACGCCAAGGTTTCGTTTTCTTTATTGTCGTCGAGGTGGTGAGCAATGTTGCCCCAACATCCACGTCCCCATCAAAGCCGAGCCACCGCCGCAGGCCGGCCTCACCTACTTGGTTCAGCCGCGCACATAACCTCCACCGCCATGCCAAGAAGCCGGAGAAGTCGCTTGCGCCGTCTTCCGACGATGTACCGCACCGGAAAACCCAGCCAAGCTGAGCAGCCCGCCGCAATCCGCTGCAAGCCAAGTCGTCCCATGATGCAGAAGCCGCCAGCACCGTCCTTTGACGCAGTCCCACGCCGCACTGACGGTTGCCAAGCAACTCCAGCCACCACGGTCCGCTGCAAGCTGTCACAATCGACAACCATGCAACAACCACCGGCTACCACCATAGCTGCGAACGTCACCCACGAGAGCTCAGCAACACCTATTCAGCTCGCCACACGGCAGAAAGGCCAACTCCGTCCGAAGCTGCCGATGAATCAATGGATCAGGAAAGTCCATATAGGCCTCAGAAGACGACGTCTCCAAGGAGGACACGACGCCAAAGGTGCCGCCGTTGCTCGTCTAGAACTGCACCAGGTTTTCACCCCGAGAGCCCCGTGTAACAAGGTTATTGCTTCAAGTTGACTCCCCCAACAGGGAAATGACGCCCTAGAGCGCCGCCGTCATCTCTAGCATCAAGAATGCCGGCAAGGGCTTTCGCCCGGAGCTTCCAAACCTTCGCTACATGTTCATGGCTTGGCACTTCCGACTGTTGACACGGCAGCCCGTCCGGAGCGGCGCCGCCGCCGCGCCTCCACGTACCATGCCGCAGACCTCCCACTCCGCTGCACCCGTCACCCGGACCTCCTCACTAGTGGCGGCCACCCTTGCACGACTGCCGCAGCCCCCAAGGGCCGCACCACGCCGCCGGTGGGGCCCAGCCCACAGCCGCCGACCTCCTCTTCTACCACATGCGCAGCAGAAGAAGGCCGCGCCGCCGACCCCAGACCGGACGGGCAGCAGCCGCAGCTTGCCCTCCACCGGGACGTCGGCTCCGTCAGCTTGCCCGCCGCAGCTCCCGCTGCAGCGCACCCGCGGCCCGCAGCTGCCGCCTCAGATGGTGTTGCAGCAAGGCCGCCGCCGCGCCCTCTGCCGGACATCGCCGCTCCGCGCCGTTCGTCGCAGGGAGAGGGGCGGAGACAACAGATCCGGTGGTGGGATGGCCGATTCGGAGCCTCGGCGCAGCTCCCCTCACCGCAGCAGCCCACGCCCGCGGCGGCAGCCACAGCGGCCCCTTCGAACGCGCCTGCAGCGACCATTGCGCCCGCGCATGGCCGCCGGCCGGCGAGCACCCACTGCAGCCCTCCAGATCCAGCCAAGGGGGAGATGGATCCGGCCAAGGGGCCACCGGATCTGGCCATAGCAGCGCCGGAGCTGGTCCGCGCCGTCGTCGTCGAGCTACGCCGCCCGCGCCGCCGGAGCTCGAATCCCGGCCAAGATGGCCCTGCCGCCGCCTTCCTCGAGGGGAGGGTTGGAGAGGGGGCCGGTCCCTGGTGGCGAGCTAGGAGGAGCCGCCCGAGTCGCCCGCGGGGGCAGAGACGTGCTTTTTTAAATCGATTGATTTTTTTACCAAACTTTGTAGAGTTGGGTATCGAGGAGCCCTAGGCGCTACTCATGAACGGGCCACCTTAGAGATGCATCATGCGCGGCAGTTTATTGTTATTATATAGCTATATATGTAGCCAGCCGTGGCACACCATGCTCATAAAAGTTTAATAAGGACTTGTTTTGTAGAGCTTATTTTAGCTTTCAGTTTTACATGTTTTACGCAAATTAAGTACTGTAACGTGAAACTATTTTGTAAGACCATTAAAATAAACTCGAAGCAGTCAAGTGAAGCTAGTTTTTGTTTGCTTCACCGGCTTTGGCTTCACTTTCAGGAGAAGTCTTTCCAAACACCCTTTATGTTCTGCCGGCGAGGAACACAGGGGGAGATTTTTAGTATGAGAAGAATGAAGTCGGCTTTTAATCAACTACATGCTCTTCACCGTCCCGGCGCATTTTGTTTCCTGTCCGTGCTTAATAAGCTAGCGTTTGCATGTTTGCCGATCTAATTAAAAGGCAACGCTGTATGATAAATGCCGTTCGATATTCCAAACCTGTTTTCCGTTTGGAGGCCGGTACAAAAGCAAAGGCTCCCTGCCGATCAACTCGCCGGGCGCGGTGGCGTGCGCTCGTGACTCCAGCCTCGGAGGGCAAAGAGTTGGGACGCAGGGGTATGTGCTTTGCCGGCCCATGGTGCGAGGAGATCCCAATCTCTCTTTGCGCCCACGCTGGCACAAACCCCGGAAAACTCCAGAGAAGGAGGTCTTCGTGTGTGCGCGTCGCAAAGATTTAGGGTTTACATCCTAATCAAAGCTTATAACTAACATGTACTGATACTGACTTCCACGGGAGGTTCGTCGGTTTCGTGGAGCATGGGCCGCTCGGTCAACTCCCCCTCTTACCAACTCTTTTTTTTAAGCTATCGCCTGTCGGTCGGATCAGCAAATAGCGCGTGCTACTTTATTTGAATAGTAGTGTTCGCCGGGCGTGTCTACTGTTTGCAGGCACTCCGGCAAAGAGCATACTCCTGTGCATATTTTGCAGATATGTAAACAAATAATAATGCTAGGATAAACACGGATTGAAGCTACCTATGTCAACTGCAACTGTTCTTCATGCATGCATGCACGGCTGACGAACAGTTTGATTAGTGTGACGAGTGACGAACATGCATGCATGCACGGCTGCTGCCCATGCATGTGCGGGTGCAAGAGAAGCTACCAGGAAGACCTCAAAAAGACCTCCGTCAGATGCAGCTGGCAAAACAATTTTGTTGGACTTCTGCTACGGGCACACCAAGGAGGCTACCACATCCACAACTCTGCCGGCAACTACTTCAATTTCTCGAAGATGCTCGGCAACATATTGCTGACTACTCCAGCCTCATGAGAGTACTCGGTGATCATCCGGCGATCACTTCGACCTCACTCTGCGTTATCAACATGCCGTCGACTACTTCAACTACTCGGTGGCGCATCGACGACAACTCTCAGTACGGCAAGTATTTACTAATCACCGACTAGTACTACGTGTGCCTACTGACGGCGCGTTGTGCCCAAATTCTCAGTACGGCCAGAGTTTACTAGTCATCAACTAGTACTACGTGTGCCTACTGACGGCATGTTGCGCCCAAACTCAGTACGACCAGTGTTTACTAGTCATCGACTAGTACTATGTGTGCCTACTGACGGCGCGTTGCGCGCACACTCAGTATGGCCAGTGTTTACTAGTCATCGACTAGTACTACGTGTGCCTACTGACGGCGCGTTGCGCCCAACTTTCAGTACGGCCAGTGTTTACTAGTCATCGACTAGTACTACGTGTGCCTACTGACGGCGCGTTGCGCCCAACTTTCAGAACGGCCAGTGTTTACTAGTCATCGACTAGTACTATGTGTGCCTACTGACGGTGCTTTGCGCCCAAACTCTCAGCACGGCCAGTGTTTACTAGTCATCGACTAGTACTACATGTGTCTACTGACGGCTCGTTGCGCCCAACTTTCAGTACGGCCAATGTTTACTAGTTATCAATTAGTACTACGTGTGCCTACTGACGGCGCATTGCGCCCAACTTTCAGTATTACCAGTGTTTACTAGTCATCGACTAGTACCACGTGTGCCTACTGACGGCGCGTTGTGCCCAAACACAGTATGGCCAGTGTTTACTAGTCATCGACTAGTACTACATGTGACTACTGATGGCGTGTTGCGCCCAAACTCAGTACGCCCAGTGTTTACTAGTCATCGACTATTACTACGTATGCCTACTGACGATGCGTTGCGCCTAAACTCTCAGTACAGCCGGTGTTTCCTAGTCATCGACTAGTACTACGTGTGCCTACTGACGGCGCGTTGCGCCCAAACTTTCAGTACGACCAGTGTTTACTAGTCATCGACTAGTACTACGTATGCCTACTGATGACGCGTTGCGCCCAAACTCAGTACGGGCAGTGTTTACTAGTCATCGACTAGTACTACGTGTGCCTACTGATGGCGCGTTGCGCCTAAACTCAGTACGGCCAGTGTTTATTAGTCATCGACTAGTACTACGTGTGCCTACTAATGGCGTGTTGCATCCAAACTCAGTACGGCCGGTGTTTACGAGTCATTGACTAGTACTACGTGTGTCTACTGACGGTGCGTTGCGCCCAAACTCTCAGTACAGCCAGTGTTTACTAGTCATCGACTAGTACTACGTGTGCCTACTGACGGCGCGTCGCCCAAAACTTTTAGTACGGCCAGTGTTTGCTAGTCATCGACTAGTATTACGTGTGCCTACTGATGGCGCATTGTGCCCAACTCTCAGTACGGCCAGTGTTTACTAGTCATCGACAAGTACTACATGTGCCTACTGACGGCGCGTTGCGCCCAACTCTCAGTACAGCCAGTGTTTACTAGTCATCGATTAGTACTACGTGTGCCTACTAACGGCGCGTTGCGCCCAAACTCTCAGTACGGCCAGTGTTTAATAGTCATCGACTAGTACTACGTATGCCTACTGACGTCGCGTTCCGCCCAATTTCTTGGGCAATCTTGCGTGATTCGCCTAAGTCCTAGTTACAGGACAAACTACTCGACTCCCTGTCCTTCTCAGGAAACATAGGGGAAGATCGAGTAGAGGTCTTCACCAACAAAGTAATCCTCAGGGATTTACTTCTGTCCTAGATACAGGACGAACTACTCGGCTCCCTGCCTCTCTTAGGAAACCCAGGGGAAGATCGAGTAGAGGTCTACACCAACAAAGAAATCCTGCGGGATTCAACCCAATTTGGATAGCCTACACAGTTTTTCCTTCTGGGATAACCTTTACAGGTTCATCCGAACCAGACAACTATACAGGCCATATCCTTGTCCTTAATATAGGACACACCCTACTCGCCAGCTCGAGTAGTTTTTGGATATCCCTAAAGAGTTTTTCCCACTCGGGTGACCTGACGAGGTTCACCCCAACCGGTCAACTCTTGGAGATTACTCCAAGTTCTTAAACATGACACCCTACTCGCCAGCTCGAGTAGTTTTTTGGATATCTCCAAAGAGTTTTTCCCACTTGGATAATCTGACAAGGTTCACCCCAACCGGTCAACTCTTGGAGGTTACTCCAATCCTCAAAAGAGATACCCTACTCGCTAGCTCATTCCTATGAAGGACTCTGATGAGCCGAGTAGTTTCCTAGGCTCTACGCCTATCTAGATAATCTTACGAGATTCATCCACATCCTTAAATAGGACAATCTACTTGTGTGCTCGATCTCTTTCGCAGGGCTGAGAAGAGCCGAGTAGTTCTTAGGCTTTGCGCCTACGTTGGGAAATCTCACGGGATTCTCCCGTATTCCAGTAACTGCTCCGACTACTTGCCTCATGAACAAGTAGCATATGGAAGCGACTTTTAAAGGGGCCTGGCTCCCATATTCCAGTAATGCTCTATGTACTGGGTCGCTACCGGTTCATGTGCTTGCGTTCCTGAAGGCTCATCGCACCAATAACCTCAATCAAGATTCAGAGACAACTTGGTTGATCCCTAGGCTCGGGGGCTGGTACCACCGACCACTAGGCGTATCTCCTCTGATTTTCCTGATTCCTATGCTACTCAACAATTTTATGATGGCTCTGCAAGCTCTCAGGCTCGGGGGCTGCACACCAATGAATAATCAATGCGGCTTCTATGGTTCCCCTAACTCGCAAGCTTGGGGGCTGGACACTGCAAAATTAGATGATGCTGATTCATGTGAAGACTGTAGGCCAGAAAAACTTTTACACCATGTGCCACGACTTTTGGATCCTTAATTCTAAATCTTGAAATTTGAATTCAAGACTCGGGGGCTGCGGGATACGTGTCATCGACGGCTTATTTTTCAAATTTTTGAAGATACAAGCCAGAAGATTGAAGACTTAAGTGACCCTCATCCTAATTCTACGATTCAACCTAAGGATCGGGGGCTACTCCATATGGAGCACGAGTACATCGCGCACCATATAAAAGAAGATTTCGGGGATTGAGCACATCACAGCCTCGAAGCAACCGGAAGTACTTGGAAGACTACTCGAAGCATTCGATTGAAGACTCAGAAGCACTCGATGAGATGTTCAGAGCACTCGAAGCGCTCGAAGACGCCTTTAGAAGTACTCGACGCTTGCAGAACTCGGCTACGAAGAGCTCGGGGGCTTGTCAGACCCGGGGCAGCGGGACTGCTCACAGGCATAGAATGTTCTGGAGTAAGGGATAGCTCATGGATGTACCTTACCTCTTTTGTAACTATCCGAATAGGCGTAGAACTAGCTGCAGTACAAAGAAAACTACCCGATTGTGTTGTAGTAGAACTCCAACTGTGCTCGGCTAGGACTTTCCATGTAACCCTGTCCCCCCGGATATATAAGAGCGGGCAGGGACCCCCTCCAAATCATCAACATCTAAGACAATACAAACCACCACACATGACGTAGGGTATAACACAACTCGTGGCCCGAACCTGTCTAAATCTTTGTGTTCCTTGCACCATCGAGTTCCAGAGCAGTCTATCCCTATCTACAAACTTTACTGATAAGGGTATCCCTGAGGAGGCTTGGTGGTAAATACCGACAACTAGGGATCTCAAGAATTCCAGATCGCCACATATCGATGCGATGGACAAGGGTTGCAAAGGACATCGTACCAAAAGATTTAAATTTCTTCAGCAACGATTCGGCTCCAGTTCAAAATCTTACCTATAGGAACATGTTACTGGATTTAGATGCTGCACGAATCTTAACAGAAGGTTATTTTGATGCGGACACATCTGAGACTGCAACAAAGCACATGAACCAAGAATTCATGGAGGTAGGCGAGTATAAGATACTCAAAGAACCAGGTGAGGTGAATGAATCGGAAACCAGAGATGATGCAAGTTGCAGCGGATATGCATCTTGCACCATATGGATTGCGAATCAAGTGGAACATGTTTGGTTCTGCAAGCTCTAGCACTGGTCTTAATGATTCAAAATTATTGAGTCTAAGGCCTCCACATGTGAAAACAAAGCATCCAGGCCAATCAAGAGAAGTTGAAGCAGTCAGGGAAGAAGGTAAGCAAGAAGAGAAACAAAAAGTGTGTGTATCCATGACACAATAGTATAGCATCAATGAGTTGTAGCTGATTCACAGCAGATTGTATTTTTGTATGTCTAGGCAATACCAGCCTAGAACATGTAGCAGACTTTTTACAGCTAATAAAATTCCTGTTGTTTTTGTAATGGATAACCGATTCCTGGGGGCACATTTCGTTTGCTTGTTTACCTTTTCCAACCAACGTCAGAACATGAGCGCTGGTCCCTCCAGCTTGTCTTGTAATGGTGCAAAATTCAGGTTTTGCTTATACGGTAGAATTAGACAATGATGGCACAACTACATGCACGGCATATACTAGCCAAGATGGGATGTGTCTATGCGAGTATGTTGCATCTAATAATTTTGCAACCATGCTGCTTTGTTCAAATAAAACATAAAATTAAATAGTGGTAGGACCGGCATGAGATTGTTTAAGTTATCCCTAAAGTAGGCCATATTGGCGAAGCCAAAATACAACAAAATCACTAAGCAAACTAACTACCATACCAACACAGTACCAAACTCAACCAGAGCTGAAAAGAAGAAAATACTACTACAAGTTCAATCATAACCCAAAAGACGACGCTGATTGTTGATATTGTAGAACCACAAGCTCGAATGTCCAAGAGGTCAATCAGCAAGTTAGGAATGTCGCCTGCATTTCCACCCATGGATAGAAGTTGATACAACTACTCCGACCGGTTCGATCCATGGTTAGCCTGTATACGAGAACGACCCATAAAAACAGTCACATAGAGGCAGATTACAATATATAATGGATTAGTTTAGTTTGTTAAGTACCATCTTTAGCTCCCAAATAAGATGGATACTATCCCGAGCATAGTGAGTGGCAAACAACCCTGAGTTGTTCCTAGATCAAATGATTTAAAATTGTAAGGCGGAAGCACAATAGAAAATAAATCCGGAATCAAATTCTAACAAAAATCTGTGATAAGCAAAAAAGTAATCAATACAGCAAACTTGTGGCGACTCACACCAAGCCAAACCGCGAAGCATCTAGTCCATCCCGTTCTTGCTGAAAACGCTTCACCATTTCTTGTGACTTGTGCAACTTCGGTTTCAAATCCTGGAGATTAAGAGCTATCTCAGCCTCCCCTGTCTTTAGCTTCTTCGCGAAGGTTTACAAGCTTATTCTCCATATCGATATAGCCTAACGAGCTGGGAGAGAGAGAGGTTAGAGGTGAGATGCAGAAAAGAAAGGAGAAAGAGGAAGGGAGAGGCCGTGCGGCTTTCAGCAGGAACGGTTGGAGACAGTGGCGGAGCTAGCATTGAATCAGGGGGGGGTAGTGCTACAGTGCCGAGCATGGAAGACAAGGAGCTGAAGAACCGCCTCCTGAATAAGTACAGCGGCTACCTGAGCAGCCTCTGGAAGGAGCTCTCGAGGAAAAAGAAAAAAGGCAAGCTGCCGAGGAACGCGTACCAGAAGCTCTTTCACTGGTGGCAGCTCCACTACAGGTGATCCTATCCCTCGGTATGTAATCGAATTATTCACACGTCAGTCGATCTCGATCATGCCGGCTGGCCCAATGAGATCATGTCCGCCGTTGCAGCAGCAGCTTGGAGTATCACGGCCTCATTGTTTTTCCTAGGCCAAAGGGGGGCCATGGCCTAGTTTCGCCTCCACGGCCCTCCGCCGGTGGTTGGAGATGATACTGACAAATAGGGCCGGTTGTGGGACCAAATGGAGTTGTTTGTGCCTCGGAAGCGAGGCAGAAACTAAGCGTGAGGTACTGTCACTCTGGCATGAAGAATACTAAAATAAGGCTGGACACACATCTCGAGAAAATCGATGGACGGCTGCAAACTTCACTTCCCCAGCCGGTACCGGCGGGAAACATTCACCCGCTTACTACTTAACCCTAGGCAACCTGAAAATTTCATTCGAATGAAATACCCATTGCAGGAGACAGCAGCGGTGGCAGCCGTTTTCTCGGCAAGCACGGCGGCCTAGTTTTGTTGCGAAAGGCCTTGTGGAGTTGTGGTCGTGGTCACCTTTAAATTACGTGCATAAGTATCAAAAAAAAATTACGTGCATCATATCGGATTGGACTTGTAACGTTTTCCTATATTATTTGTTGACGCGAAAATCCGGCGGCCGGCTTCTTGCGTGACCACCCACACCATCACACGTGTATGTGGGATTAGGGATGAAAAGGACGGAAACACGTGGCAAAATCCTTCAATCATTTCCATATTTTATTACAGAAAACGGGAGCGGTAGCGAAATACTCAGGAACGAAGACGGAAACGGGATATACGAAAGGCGGCTGGAAGCGCCGCCAGTTCCGCAGCCTCATCACCGTCACGGTTATTCCGATCAAGAAAGCAGGATGTAGAAGCCGAGTTAAGGGCCCGACTCGATCATTGGGCTGAGTCGGATGAGATCAACACTAATAGATTTCTCTGCGGGCTCGAGCTCAGGCCTCAGGTAGTGTTGAAAATGGTCGGGAAAATCTCCTAACTGTTACTATTCCTGTTTTTTTTTTCTTTCGGGAATAGGAACGGGATTGGGAAAAGTGGATGGGAATACAGAAACGATATTATGGGATATCGAGAACGGAACAAATCGGTCAGGAATATGTCGATTATGATCGGAAATCGGTAACTCAAATCGGGAACAACACATATAACCACTCAAAACATTTAACTCGACACACTAGTTACAACCATATATCATTCGCATTTAGAACCAAAGAAAACTTTGTGTGTTTTGATGGCTGGAGTGACTTTGTCCGATCCAAAACAGTGGGAGTGCTTGTTGCACTATTTTGCTCTCTGACTCGATGGTGCTGTATACATGTACCAACGAATGAAAGATAATAGGATATTTTTGGAGAGATAAAGACAACAAAATTAAAGAAGAGCTGCAGGCCTTTCATCCCCGTGCCCCCTTAGCATTTTCCACCAGCAACTCACGACTCCGTGGGCGGTGGCTGCCGGACTGGCGGGTGGCGGCGTCTTCAGTCCTGCTCCTGGCGGGCAGCAGGCCGGCGGCTGGGACATGGATGGCCGGCGGCTCGGACTTGGATGGCCGGCGGTTGGGAGCCTGGGACCTGGATGGCCGCGCGGCTACGCGGGGCCAGGTCGACGGGAGAGACCGAGGGAGGAAGAGATTGGGGCGGCGGCGTGGCGCCAGGTGAGCGCCGGAGCGGCCTGCGGCCGAGCGGAGCAGATCTCAGTCGGGGTGGGAGTCGCCACTCGCTTGGACGGGTCACGGCCTCACGGGTGGGGGGGGGGGGGGGGGGGGGGGGGTGGCGGCCGAGTGGGAGTCGCGAGTCGGGGTGGCCGCCGGGTGGGGTTTGGGGATTACAGGCTTAGGTTTGCCGGATTATTAGGCCGGGCCTAGAGGGAATTGTGGAGTTGAATTGATATGCAATCCGAAAACGGGAACAACTGACGGGAATTCCTATATATAATATGGTAACCGCGAAAACGGTCGGAAAAAGACCCCTTCTGATTCCGTTCCTATTTCTGCCTTCCTGTTTTTTTCCTATTCCTATTTTTTTTGACGGAAACGATATACGGTCGGTTCATACGGGATTTGGTGCCGGTCGGGACGGGATTTTCCCGTCCCGTTTTCAATCTTAGCCTCAGTGGTGCGGGCAGACTATGCTCTGCGCGACACTCTCTCTTCTCTGCGACACACCAGGAGGATGCACGGAGAAGAGTGTTGGGCCGGCTACTGCACCCGGGCCGAGCGGCGCTCGAGACTCAAGGGTTAGGTTTTATGCCCTTGTCAAAAGCCCCCTCTAAATCCTCCATCCTCCTTCAAGTATCCTTCTCTTGCTTGGAGCTGGGTGGTTGGGCTTCTATTAGGCCTAGTTCCACACCGGTTCTGAAACCGGTTGGGGCCATGGGCTCTATAGGATCGCACCACCCTCTTAGAGCAACTCCAACAGATTGATTTTTTTCTTTTCTCTTTCTCATCTTATAGATAAATCTCCCATCGCAATTTTAGCTTATTGGGGCGATGTGCTCCAGCAGATTGATTTTTCCCTTTCCCCTTTAATTCATGAGTGGTCAGGAACTTCTCATGCATGTGGATCTTGTGGCTAGGAAAGAATGGATAAAAAGAGAGAATGTGGAATTCCCCTTTAAAAAGGGGAGAGGGGAGGGAAATAAAAGGAAAAGGGGAACATCAATCTGTTGGAGCTAAATTTTCCCCCCTAAATTCCTTTTATGGCTAAAAAATAGAAAGAGAAAAGAGGAAAATCAATCTGTTGGAGTTGCTCTTACAACTCTTTTTTTCCTTTTTCATGTTCATTATGAATTATTAGGCGTCACTCAGCTTGACTAATTAGAGAGATGACAAAAGCTCTTGACAACAAGATGATTGAAAGGACCTTGGATGTCGCCTAGAGGGGGTGAATAGGCATTCTAAAATTTCTGCAAAATTCAACACTTAAAAGCACTGTCAGGACACAGACCGGTCATACCGGTCAGGTAGACCGGTCAAAGACTTAACCACAGAAATCAAAAGGCAACCGATCAGACCGGTTATGTAGACGGTCAGACCGGTCCTATGCAGAACCTGCCCCACAATTAGAGTTTCTCCCCTCTTTCACTCTAGCACAAATGCAAATTGATGTAGTGTTTCTGTAGGTGATATCAAATGTATTTCTAGTCCCTGCACACACAAAAACAACATAACCAAATAGATCAAAGCGGAAGCACAAACTAATAGCTAGATAGATGAGTAGTGAGGCAAATCACAAAGGAGACACAAGGATTTGGTTCCCGAAGTTCAGATTCACCAATGTGAATCCTACGTCTCCGTTGAGGAAGGAACTCGTTGGGCTTGAGTCTCTTGCAACTCGATCCCTTGAGTTGGGTCTTTTTCAACCACTACTCCTTTCCACTATCTTGATTTTTTCCACCAAGGGGGCAAGATCACGCCCGCACAAACTTGTCGTTGCTCACCACACCGTTGGGAGCTAGCTAGCGACACCTAGCCGTCTAGGAGGCACACCTCCAAGGGTAACAAATGCAAGGATGAATCTTTGACGGAATCAAGAGTGCTCAAGCTATGGATGCTCTCACAATGGTCACTTTGCTCACATACACTCAATCTCTCAACCCAATCTAAAGATATGTAATCTAGTTAGCACAACTCACAAAGAGTGTTGGGGAGAGCTAACTCGTCAAGAAGATGCTTTGCGAAGCTCAGAAATGCCAAGGAACCAGCAGCCCTCAAAGAAGAGGGCTGAGGGGTATAAATATCCCACTCCCAAAAAACTAGCCATTGCTCTGTCAGTACAGACCGGTCAGACCGGTCTATTCAAATAAACTAGCCGTTGGACCTCGACCGGTCAGACCGGTCCAGGCCAGAGAAGCCCAAACCCCTGTTTACATGACTCCACTTGATCCATCAAGTCAAGACTTGATCATTTAAGTATTTCTATGTTAGTTCTCAGAGATTTTCTCTCAGGATCCTCTCATGGGTTGTCTATGAACACTTTTGACCGAGTCAAATAATCAATGTTGCATCCCTCTTGATAGTACGGCATACCTATACTCAAGATTAAATTTAAAACATATTTCAACCACTTGATTCTTGAATCACTTCATCTTTGCCATACTTTGATTTTCCCGAACTTGGGATACCAACATTGCATAATCTTTCCTTTTGAGCAAATCCATACTTGAGCTAGTGACTTAGAGTCCCAATACCTTTGTAAATATATCCTTGGATCTTCAAGTCACTCCAATAAGATATTTGATGCATTGCATCACTTCTCACAACAAGGCTTGGATATGATTCTTCGAACACCCCACGGATACTAGCACTTCACCTTAGCAATTCACACACAAGGTGAGCCGTCGCTCCACCAAAGCTTGCTTAGTCTCTCGGTTGATTTCTTCATCACTTACCCTTGCCATGTTGAGTTAGGCTTTGCACACCAACAATGAATTTCATATTCCATTCTCATATCTTCATTTCTTTGTCTTGCGTTGTAATTATGAATGATGACCATATTTCATGCATTGCAAGCTTCCATAAATAAGACCAATAATTCTTGCTCACAAGTGTATGTCTCTTTTTATTTTTAATAACCCATGAAGTCTTGTAATAATGCTTTCAACAATTTGTACTTTCAAATATGCCAAGCCATAAATAGAGACCATTTGATAATATTTCTTGAATACTTGTCTCTTGCTTTCTTTCACAATATGCTTGACTTTCAACAATAAGCTTCTCTTTTATTTGATTCTTTTTCAGATGAGTCAATGCATAAATGATATACAAACAAGTCCCTGCTCATGATATCTCAAATAAAGCGTTAGTCCTTTAATCATGTTTGTCACTCAACTCACCAAAACCCATTAGGGCCTAGATGCACTTACAATCTCCCCTTTTTTGGTGATTGATGATAATCCTGATTAAAGCTTACAAATGAATCAAATAAAAGCTTTTAAATTCTCAGATATATCATGAGCTCCCCCTAAATATGTTCTTTGAATTGGATTCAATCACCGAGGCCTCAAACGCCAATTTGCACATATTTAAACAAATAGGAGCTCCCCCTATATCTCAGAATTCATGGGGTGCAACAGTGTACATGTGTCTACAAAAAATACCTGTGATGCATATGACAAGAATATCCACTTCATTTCAAAAGAAAAGGAATTCTGGTTCTGTCAGGGCTGACCGGTCAGACCGGTCTGCCCTGGCAGACACCATAAACAACTATTCATCATTCAAATGACATCACACTATCACAAGTTTACTTAGATAAATTTAAAAGGTTCATAACACAGAGTAGCACACATTACAATCCTCAAGTCCACAAACGAGATAAAGTACGAAATTATTACAGTTTCAGAGTACAGAAATGGTGACCGGTCAAACCGGTCCAACAGACCAGTCAGACCGATCCTGCTAAAACAGACACACTCTGAACTGAGATTTTCTTCTCTTCCCCTTTTCTTCTTAAGCTTTAATCCATGTTCTTCTCCCCCTTTGTCATCTATCACCATAAAGGCTCTGGGAGAAGTGACTTGGCACCAATCACTGTCCATTACCCTCATTTCCAGTAGCATCTGAAGGAGTCCTATCACCCCAATCATGCTTACCTGTCCAGAGGTTTGAGGTCAGATAAGAATTTTCAGGTATAGTTATGGCCTCAAGTGAAGTGATAGCAGTGTTTAGCGAAGGATTTAAGGAGGTTGCAATGCTTGACATACCAGGAAGAGAACCAAAAATGGAGGCAGCTGTGGATTGAGTAATGATCTCCACTGCTGAGGGACGAGAGGCTTCTGACTGAGATGTGTGCAGTGGTGCCATAGAGGAAGTCCCTGGAGCTCCAAAAGTATCAAATCCATAAACTGGAGGAGGAGGAAATGAAGCTGATCCGGAGGCTCCTGCTGCTCCAAAGGATGTGAATGACCCAAAGACACCTTCTCCAGGTGCAGGAGTAGAAGATGTAGCCCCAACATCTGGATAAAAGAAGTGTCCATACTCCTCCATATAGCCCTGCATCCTTGCATCTACTGAGAGAATCTCAACCTCAGGAGGTGAAGGAGAGATGGGTGAGTGAGGCGGCTGAAGGTTCATAGCATTGTGCATCATCTTGATGGAATCTCTTTCTTTCTTGCCAGCTCTCCACTGCCTCTGCTGCTCAACCTCTATGTCTTTCTGACTCTTTCACATGCCAACAAATAGATTGATGAGCTTCTTGATGGGAGAAGAGGGCTTCTACCTGCTGCTGGGCTGTCTCAGGTGAGACCGATCAGACTGGTCTGGTGAACCGGTCAGACCAGTCCCCACCTGGGCACCAGCAGGCTACTGTGTACCATGCCGATCTGCTCCTCCTTCCTCAGTTTCCATCTCATCTTCATTTTTTGAGTATCTGTGAGGAGATGGCGTGACTCTTTTCTTGGGCACAGAGGGACGAAGACGCTCATGACGTGCATCTGTTCCATACTTGGTTTTTGTTACTTTCTCAATCATGATCATCAAGTATGGGGCATAACCACAGATTTTCAGAGAATTTTCATAGATATACTTGATCTCTTCCCAAATGAAATCTCCCACACAAAAGTCTGGTCCACCCGGCCTTAATGTAGTAAGAAAATTCCTTGCATGAAGCGATATATCTGCCGGATTACCTCCTCTAGGTGTGATGGTTTTCCTAAGCAATATGTTAAGGATGGAGTAATATGTGTAGAGACCTGCAACTTTGCCTGCATTGTGAAC
The DNA here is from genome assembly GCF_016808335.1 of Panicum virgatum. Lineage (NCBI taxonomy): Eukaryota > Viridiplantae > Streptophyta > Magnoliopsida > Poales > Poaceae > Panicum > Panicum virgatum. The sequence continues at coordinate 48,425,758 of NC_053145.1, forward strand.
TTGGCCTCTAGGATACATAAATTTCATTTCCTCAACAGGAAGAGGTGACTGGAGATGGAGTTTTGGATGGTTTGCATCATTCTGACCAAAGCCAAACACACTAGAAAACTGTGTATAAGTGATCCTATAAAGTGTCCCATCTGTCATCCAAAATATGGCTCTTTCTCCATCAATGTAACCAAAGTACACGGTGGCATAAAACTGTGCAATGACTTCCTTGTTCCAATCATTTCTGAATCCCATTAACTTTTTAATCCTTTTATGGGCACAAGCACTGATGATTTCATTGAACATGGGGTCATTTGCTCTTTCCATGTGATCCCAATCAACCCATTGAGCTTCAGCTGTTATTTTTCCTTTGCTGAGAATTATAGACTCATAGAAATCCTGCTGAAATTGAGTGTGAAATCTGGGGTCAGTCGAGGTCTTTGGTTCTGAGTAAGGATCAATTTTTCTTAATCTTTTCACTTCCCTGGTCATCCCACTGCCTGAATAGTCAATGCATCTCCTGGAGCCAAGTCTGATAGGCCTTTGGATGGTAGGGTAAGGGCTTTCCTGCTCACTCTCCTCACTGTTACCTTCCTCCTCTTCATCATTATCACCAATCTCACCTTCTTCTTCTTCATCACTCTCACTCCCATTAGCTGGCCCTTCCATGACGATGCTCGACATAGAAGGTGCTATCCTCAACCTCATCATCACTAGAATCACTAGATTCACCTGCACTCTCTTCCACAATGTCATCATCTTTGAGTCTTTTCTGCCCTCTTGGCCTCAGCTCCCTGGTACTTCTCACAACTAGATCACTAGAGCCTCCCTCATCTTGATTACCCCCAATAGGATCCATACGACGCTTAGTTCATCTCTCATATAGCTTAGGCATCCTACTGATGTTCCTGAGTTCAAAAGATAGATATAAGACCACAGGAACAGATTGTATTTGAATAGAGTCATTTAGGAACAACATTGAAGCAATTGGGTCTGTTCTGGGTAGACCGATCTGAGCAACCGGTCAGACTGGTCGCACCCAGAACTGAGCCAATGGCTCCAATAGCAATCTACTGTCAAGGAATGATCAAGAATAACTTTTATGAGATAAGAAACAATCCTAGGATAAGATGTGTTGAATAAATTGTACAAAAATCACGACTTAGGGTTCCACTGGGCAGACCGGTCGACCCAGTCCAACCCTAGATCGTGAATGTGTCCAAAATACACGACGAAATTGAACGATCTTCTAGTAACAAGTTCTAGTATGTAGCAGGAGAAGCTCTACAAGAGAAATTTTGAATCTATAGCCTAGAAAAGTAGATCTATGATAAACAAGCCATAGAGTACCTTTTGAACAGGATTTCGAAGGAGAAATCGAAGGACCGGCTTGGGAGGTCGGTCAGGCTGGTGAAGAGATGCAAATCCCCCAAAGGAACACCTTCTTCCTTGATTGTATCTTGAAATCGCCAATGGAGGCGCCTTGAGCGTGAGTGGAAGAGAGGAGGACGAAGGGGTGTCAGTGGAGGATGAATGGAAAGGAATTTTTACTATTTTACCCATGAGGGGGTAAAAGAGGTAACTGCCAGGCATGACCGGTCAGACTGGTCGGGCAGACCGGTCAGATCGATCGGCCCCTGGTAACTAAGAATTGATATCCAAATGTGATGTTTCTCTCGGAAGAAGTTTGTGAGGAATATTGAACTTTGAAACTTGATAGATATGGGCCATAATTCCAAGGTTTCAAGTTTTTCTTGAAACTTCCAAGAGAATAGAAGGGATAGATTTGAATTTTATGGACTTGAGTTAATTTCACCACTTGTGACTAGCCAAACAACCAATCAAAGAAAACTATAGTCACAAATGGCTCAATTGGGTCACAAAGACCGAAAACCAAATTTTATCCTATACACTCACACTTCCTATCATACTAGTGGAATTTTTGAAAGATGACTATCCTATGTCACACAAGACACATAAATGCACACACTAGCAAGAAGAAGTGGCCTAGATGCACAAAGGTAAAAACTTGAGTTTATGGAATATACCTTTGCCATTTAAATAAGTATTGTGCAATATTTATCATTAGTTTCAAATTCCTTTGCTCTCAAAAGATTTTACAATTATTGTAACAAGAGAGTAAACAAAGTTAATTGCACAAGCTTCTAGTTTCATTTTAGTGATCCTTTTAGTGTGGAAGGGTTTTGGATCATTAAAGACGAAACCTCACAATATAGGCTAAATTCCTTAATTATTAGTGCACATGAGAAGGTATGTGGAAGGCAAGTTCAAATGCACTAACTTGGTCACAAAAGTCCAACTCAAGGAATTTAAACTATATTATGGAAAGTAGCTATGCAAGAGTTAGTAACAAACTAAATAACAAATATAGAAAAGTTACCACTTTTCACATTTGGCACAACATAGCATACTCCTTCTTGAGAGTTTTCTATCTCTTTTCAATGAGACTACAAATTCACTAGAAGAAATTATGAGTCCCAAGAGTGACATAAATTTGAGAATGAGATCCCCCTTAATCAGTGCCTAAGATTTTAAATATCTTAGCTAGGAGGCACTTCATTCGATAAAGAATATGAGGAGACTCATTTACAAATTTGGTCAAAGCACTCAAATAAATTACAAGTATTGAAATTGTGCTTGTAATACTTACTGTCACTTTTATGTACCCAAACTTGTGCTTTAAGTGAGAGAGTTCTTCAAATAAAAATCCATAGCATCATTTCTTACTTCAAAATGCTCAGGTGAACTGCTCTGGGCCAGACCGGTCAGACCGGTTGGACCGGTCTGACCGGTCTGGGTCCAGATCATCCGGTGTAAGGCCAGATCATCCGAACTTGCTCAGTACTGAAAATCACTATTTACTCGGATCATCCGGGGTAACTCAGGATGATTCGACCCTCCAAGTGTTTTACAACTACAATAATTGTGACACCCTTTAGTTCACAAAGAACTGAAAGTAACCGAGATGTGACAGTTTATTCTTATTGATGAGATGTCATTGAAGTGAATGTTCCTCCAATGTTGACTTGCACTTGGTTGCTTCTTGAGATATAAAATTTCTCCTAGCAAGCCAAGCCTCTAATGCATCTCCATGGTCCTACAAGCTCAGCAAATACCTTTTGGTACCCAAACCTTGTTGGGTCCATACAAGTCAGACACAAGATGCTTAGGAACCCAAATGGCCCTTATGCTAGTTTGAGGAGAGTTAATTACTCTAATAGCACAAGTACCAGCTTTGTCTTTTCTAAGTCTAGTAAAATCATAATGAACAAGGTTTGAGTTGGGTATTTACCTTTAGGACAATCCTTACCCAAATGCCCCTTTTCTTTACATGTGTAGTAAGTGCGATGTTTGGCTTTGCTTGACTCAGAATTGTCCTTGACATTATGCACTTGCTTCACTTTGGGTTTCACCCATGATTTACAATCTTGATTGTGCTTGTAGGAGTGAGATAGGGCTTTCTGGGCTCCAACCGGTCTAGGGTGACCGGTCTGACCGGTCGGGTCAGACCTGCCCTCACTTTGCTGAACAGGGCATGCTCCAATTAGGTGACTCTTCTCTTTGCATCTGAAGCACACCCTAGTTCTTGCACGTTGCTTTTTTTTCTTAAAAGCTTTGTCTTGTTCTTGTATTCCATGTTTGATCTTTTGACTTGAACAAGACTTTCTTCTTTTGCTTGATCTTGTTGCGGAGCAAAGGTAGTGAAGTTTGAGGCCTTCTCAAACTTCTTCACCATGTTATCACAGTTATCTTGAGAAGGTTGCACTTGACCCTTGCTCTTCAACTTGATCATTTCAATTTTGAGCACTTCGACCTCTCGCTTGAGTTCATCATTTTCTTCCGCGATGAGGTCATCACATGACTCTGCAACAACATGCTCAACACAAGAATTTGTTGCTTGGGAGCAACATGATTTATCACATGATAACATAATTTGAACTTGTGAGCATGTGCATGCATGTGTGAGATGTTGATAGGATTTTATTGAAGTTATCACAACCTCATGAGCAATGCCTAGCATAGCATGTGATTCAGCAAGCTTCTCATAGGAGTGTTCAAGTTCCTTATGAGTGCCATGCAAAGCCACGTGCTTGCTAGTGAGACTCTCAACTTGAGCCTTGAGCATTTGATTTTCTTTCTCCAATGACGCTACACAAATAGATGAGTTAGTAGCATTAGCATAATCATTGGACAATTTATGATACCTTTGTGTCAAGGAAGCTTGTTTTTGTTTGATCATTTCAAGCTCTTGAGTTAAAGTATTGATAATTTTAACTTGAAATTCATCTTCCTTGGTCATTTCATTGATTCTTGCCATCAAGCACTTGTTATTAACATCATTGGAAGATGCTGACATTTCTGAAGCTTGTGCTTGTCTTGATCGCCTTCAGAAGCATTTCTTGCTCTTCTTCTTCTGGTTCCTGGTCAGACCGGTCTGACCGGTCACATGGACTGGTCTAACCGGTTTCAACTGAGAACCAGCAGACTCTGTTGATTCTGCTCCTTGTTCTTCGAAAGGAGTCATGAGAGTATGAGTATGTGTTGTTGTTATAGTACACTCCTCTAGTGACTCTTCTTCTTCTTCTTCTTGATCTTCATCGTCATCATCTTCTTCACATATTGACTCAATGAACTTCCAAAGATGATGGGCATCAAATCGTGTCTCTTTCAACTTGTCATCCTTGTGTATAAGATCTGATAGTTCTCTGTCCATGTTCTTAAATAAGAGGTTAACGACATGACGATTGTTGGTTAAGCATTTCATCTCCTCATTTGACAATTTGAACAAATTGTTAAAGTCATTAGGAAGAATGCTTTGATCAACAATCTGCTCAAAAGAAGGACCCATGGTCCTTAAAATATTAAGTACATGAGCTGACCAAGAGGAGTAGTTTGAGACATCTAGTGATAGCGGCTCAAACGGTACCTCACACGTAGTCGACATTGCGATTCTCCAAGCGGTGAAGCTTTAATCTGGAGACCGAAGCTCTGATACCAATTGAAATGACCTTGAATGTCGCCTAGAGGAGGGTGAATAGGCGTTCTAAAATTTCTGCAAAATTCAACACTTAAAAGCACTGTCAGCACACAGACCGGTCAGGCAGACCAGTCAGACAGGTCAAAGACTTAACCGCAGAAATCAAAAGGCAACCGGTCAGACCGGTTGTGTAGACCGGTCAGACCGGTCCTATTCAGAACCTGCCCCACAATCAGAGTTTCTCCCCTCTTTCACTCTAGCACAAATGTAACTTGATGTAGTGTTTCTGCAGGTGATATCAAATGTATTTCTAGTCCCTGCACACACAAAAACAACACAACCAAGTAGATCGAAACGGAAGCACAAAGTAATAGCTAGATAGATGAGTAGTGAGGCGAACCACAAAGGAGACATAATGATTTGTTTCCCGAAGTTCAGATTCACCAACGTGAATCCTACGTCTCCGTTGAGGAACTCGTTGGGCTTGAGTCTCTTAGCAACTCGATCCCTTGAGTTGGGTCTTTTTCAACCACTCCTCCTTTCCACTATCTTGATCCTTTCCACCAAGGGGGCAAGATCATGCCCGCACAAACTTGCCGCTGCTCACCACACCGTTGGGAGCTATCCGGCGACACCTAGCCGTCTAGGAGGCACACCTCCAAGAGTAACAAATGAAAGGATGAATCTTTGACGGAATCAAGAGTGCTCAAGCTATGGATGCTCTTAGCTGCTCGAAATGCAGCTCTCACAATGGTCACTTTGCTCACACACACTCAATCTCTCAACCCAATTCAAAGATATGTAATCTAGTTAGCACAACTCACAAAGAGTGTTGGGAAGAACTAGCTGGTCAAGAAAATGCTTTGGGAAGCTCAGGAATGCCAAGGAACCAGCAGCCCTCAAAGAAGAAGGCTAAGGGGTATAAATACCCCACTCCCAAAAAACTAGCCATTGCTCTGTCAGTACAGACTGGTCAGACCGGTCCCCTAGACCAGTCAGGCCGGTCTGGGCCAGAGAAACCCAAACCCCTGTTTACAAGACTCCACTTGATCCATCAAGTCAAGACTCGATCATTCAAGTATTTCTATGTTAGTTCTCAGAGGTTTTCTCTCAAGATCCTCTCATGGGTCATCTATGAGCACTTTTGACCGAGTCAAATAATCATTTTTGCATCCCTCTTAATAGTACGACATATCTATACTCAAGATTAAATTTAAAACACATTTCAACCACTTGAGTCATGAATCACTTCATCTTTGCCATACTTTGATTTTTCCGAACTTGGGATTCCAACATTACATAATCTTTTCTTTTGATCAAATCCATACTTGAGCTAGTGACTTAAAGTCCCAATACCTTTGCAAATCTATCCTTGGATCTTCAAGTCACTCCAATAAGATATTTGATGCATTACATTGCTTATCACAATAAGGCTTGGATATGATTCTTCGAACACCCCACGGATACTAGCACTTCACCTTAGCAATTCGCACACATGGTGAGCCGTCGCTCCACCAAAGCTTGCTTAGTCTCTCGCACTAGTCATCTCGGTTGGTTTCTTCATCACTTATCCTTGCCATGTTGAGTTAGGCTTTGCACACCAACAATAAATTCCATATTCCATTCTCATATCTTTATTTCTTTGTCTTGCGTTGTAATCATGAATGATGACCATATTTCATGCATTGCATGCTTCCATAAATAAGACCAATAAATCTTGCTCACAAGTGTATGTCTCTTTTTATTTTTAATAACCCAAGAAGTCTTGCAATAATGCTTTCAACAATTTGTATTTTCAAATATGCCAAGCCATAAATAGAGACCATTTGATAATATTTCATGAATACTTGTCTCTTGCTTTCTTTCACAATATGCTTGACTTTCAACAATAAGCTTCTCTTTTATTTGATTCTTTTTCACATGAGTCAATGTATAAATGATATACAAATAAATCCCTGCTCATGATATCTCAAATAAAGCGTTAGTCATTTAATCATGTTTGTTATTCAACTCACCAAAACTCATTAGGGCCTAGATGCACTTACAATGATGACAGAAGAAGTCTGCACAAGGCAAGAGTGTTCTCTCTCATGCGTGCGGTGGCGCGATGGTTCGGGCCGGCATCACAAAGCTGCAATATTCAGGCTTCGGGCCAAAGGAACTAAGGTCTTGTTTAGATTACTTTGGATTTTGAATTTTGGGATTTTTAGAAGGGAATATTCAACATTTGAAGTATTAAATATAGACTAATCACAAAACTAATTACAAATCTCGTCTGTAAACTACGAGACGAATCTAATGAGCCTAATTAATCCATCATTAGAGTATGTTTATTGTAGCATTATTGTAGCAATTTAGTGTCTAATCACGTACTAATTAGGCTCATTAGATTCATCTCGCGATTTACAGTTTATTTGTATAATGCGATTTATTTTTTGACTACATTTAGTACACCATGCAAGCGATTTACAAAAATTTTATATTTTGGTTTTATGGATCTAAACAGGCCCCAAAGGAAGGAACACAATCAACAGTGGACGCAGGATAAAAGAACAAGGTCGCACTGTACGACGGCGTGATAGATCGTATAGAGCTAGAGCTGGCCTTGTTTGGTTTGGGTGCGAAAAAATTTTGGTGAAACTTTTCGTAGTTTTGATCACTAATTAGAGGTATTAAATAAAGTCTAATTACAAAACTACCTCCGCAACCATAATATTGTACCAGTTACTGTATCTAATGAGGTCTTTGACCGCACAATTAGAGAATGATTAGAGCATGATTATTGCAGTACTACTGTATCTAATTATAGACTAATTAGGCACATTAAATTCGGCTAGCAAACTTTGCACCTATCTGTGAAAATATTTTGCAAACAGACTTCGTGCCCCGCTAGCACATGTGCTATTGCATCGCAATGCGGCAACATACCAGTAGCCACCGGTAAAGAAACTCCGGCTTGTCCCGATTCCTAACCCCATATAATCCCTATTGTAGCAATTAGGACTACGAATCCGGAACTAAATATCTCGGGTTTTAATCCTGGATCTTGCTTGTCCCGGTTTCTAACCCATGTAGTTTCAATTGTAGCAACTAGGACTACGAATCTGGGACTAAAGATCTACGTCCCATGAAAATTGAACCCGAGATCTTTTGCCTCATATACAACTTTCTTACTACCCACTTACGCAACACATGTGACTCTATATGAGATGCCTTTTTTTTGAACTAACCCGTGAAAGGCTCTTTAGTCCGAATTAGTAACACTAATAACTGGGACTAAATGTTTGGGCTCTCCAACCAGAACTAAAGAGCCATTTTATCCCCTAGTCGTTTGGAACCGAGACTAATGTTCATATTTGTCCCAAGAGTTCAATACCGATCAGGTCAAATATAAATAATTAAAAATCCTTTCTGCTAGCCCATCAGCTCGGGAGCCAGGCATGAAATTGCAACAGCATACCGTAATTAACTAATCTGACAGTGAAAGAGCTATAGCACAGCCTCGTGCATTAATTAATTAATTAATTTCTTGCAAGGGTTGTGAACAGCCTGATCCCCAAGGGCCGGGGCCACGGGTGACTGGGGTACACGAGTGCTGGATCACCTTTGCTCTTGCGGCGAGCGCCGCCGTGTGGCCCGTGGGCGCCGGAGTTTCGGACGACGTCGAGGCCGGGCGGATGACAGCGATCAACTCTGAACGACGTACGACGGAGATACGCGACCTGACGGGCATGGCCGCGTGCCCGCCCGCCCAAGAGCGCATGGCCATCGAGGCCGAGAAACACGGGAGCCGATCACATCATCAGGTCACGTACTGACGTCGCGGATCACGCAAACACTACACGTTACACATGTCGTCGCGCCTCGGTCGAGAGAGGGGCTTGAAGGCGCGGGCCGGAACGATTCACACTCTATGGGCTACGCAGGCCCATTTATCTCCAGGACTCAGCCCACCCAGATCTCCCTCCAACTCCAACAGAAAATAATAATGCAGGCCGACTAACCCTCTTTAATAATAATAATAAATACCAAACCGCAATCTTTTACCGAGCGGGGCCGACACAAAGAACGCTGCTTGCTGGGCTTGCTTGCCGGGCGTCGTTCACGATGCCACTGGATATCGGAAATACTATCCATCTTCCACAAGATTTATAGTCTATATATCTTCTATTGTTTGAGATTCGTGCAACACTATATGGATGGTAATGATTACATCTAGATGGCACATCACGTGGCTGGCGGGGCAAGGGGATTGTAGCGCATCGCTGAGAGAGAGGGAGCAGCTGGTTGCAGTGTCCATGTGTTGCGGTACAAATGAAGGGAGGGGACCAGAGGTTAAACGAATTCTAAACTTTCATCGGCCTTTTCTCTTCAACGGTACACCCAATTTAAAATCCATTTGAACCATTGTATTCATTAGAATTAATGCCAACAAATAAGATCCAATATGCTAGTTTCTATTTTTATTTTAACCTTTCAACATTTTAATATACTAGTTCAACATTTTCAATATATCGTGTCAACATTTGTAATATACTCTTTCAGCATTTTTAAAAAATGTTGAATTAGTTTTTTAAAGTGTTAAATTAGGTTTTATACTGTGTTGAATTAGTTTTACAAAATTGTTGTATCTAGCATCATAAAATAATTTGGTAGGAAAAAAAAGAAAAACACCATATTCTTATCCCTTCATTCATACACCGTCCGCGCGTCTGCCAAGTTGGTGCTTGCTGGTGCTCATGTACCGCGTTTACCTTGCGTGCACTGTTGGGCTTAGATGGGCTGTGCGATACTGTGCTTTTTTGTCTTCCCGTAGATGGATAGGAAGCCCCACTGGATATCAGCATCCGTACCCAAATCCATACCCATACTATTTGAGGAGGGTATGAATTACCCATTTAAGTATGGATATGTGTAGGGTATTATGCGGGTAATACCAATTTAACTGCTACCCGGCCGACGTCTTCCGGTGCGCGGCCAGTAGAAGAGCAAGACCTCGTACGCATCTACATCCGCACCCACCGGGAGTATACAGGAGCTATCGGAGGAGAGTCGCAGCAACTGCGCGGGTGTTCGACCTGAAGGAGCTCGGCAGCGCCAAAAGCATCTTCTTCCGCTCTACCGGCGGCATCCGCATCGTGCTCGTGGTCAGACGCCTGAACCAGCACAGTCTTGCAGGGGCTATCGGAGGAGAGTGTCGCAGCAGCTGCGCAGGTGTTCGACGTGGGCTAGCCCTTTGCTAGCGTGTGATGACTAACAAAAAAGAAAAAAAATAAGAAGCTCTCTTTACGCCACGACTATAAATGCAACATATAGAACCACAAAATACCGTGTTAGCAGGAGGCTGCAGCGCGGAAGAGAGTGGGGCGTCACACGCCCGGGCCGTGATGTGAAGCCTGATGACCAGGCTTTGTGGGTTTGGTACAGACTGGGGTTTCTGCCCCAGCCTGGACCCTGGAGCCCCAAGTTCCTCAGGCCCGGTCTCCACGAGTCAAAAGCTTGAGAGCTTACGGTACGGCCTCCGCCTCGTGGGGAAGTGGGGCTCGCTCGCAAAATTCCCCTCTAACGAACTCTTTTTTTTTTCCTCCCATGGATTTATGACGGCTTTCTAACGACTTATTTCAACTTCTGTTCTTACTCCATAACATGTTGTTCGACTTATTTCAATCTAGAGGGGAAGTGGGGAAGTGCATGTGTCAAACATTGCAATCTAGAGTTTAGACTAGTCGATCGATGCAGGTGACGACCGACTTTTTCATTATCGGAACTGGATATTATGAACCTTGTACAACGGGACAATGCAAGTTTGCACCAAACCTGTCACAAACTACACAAATGTCATACTTGATGTAGGGCCGTTCCTAATGAGAGTGAATTTTAGGCTAAGGTTTAAAAAATCACCCTCACTAGCTAAAGAAGCTAAGGTTTGGGGGTTTTTCTTGGTCAAGAAGCTGAAGTCGCTTTATCTTAATAAAAAAGGGGGAGCCGTCATACCCCCTCCGGTCGAGTTTTTTGATTTAGAAGGAGTTTAAACAAATAGCGAACTTCTCATGCAGCTTCTGCAAAAGCTGGAAGCTCAGAAAAATATAGTTTAGATGGAAAGCTCAGCTTTATGAGCTTTTTCATAGCTTTTTTAGCTTAGAAAGCTAAACACATTTTTAAAAAGTTAGAGTTGAATTTTCAGAACCAAAAAACCAGCAGTATGTTTTCAGAAAAGTTCAAAAGCTGCAGCTCAAACAAACAACCTCTTCAAGGCCTACATTTTTTATAGTCAGATGCTAAAGGTTCATCATTTCTTCTAAAGAGGTAAAAGTTCTTGAGATACAGCAGTTTGGTGGCTCAACACAATGCAATATAGGAGTACATTACTAGTGCAAGCACGCAATCTCTGTGCTGCGCAACAAGCCCCAAAAGTAGTATATCCCTGCGCAAAAAAGAAAAAAAAAGAGAGGCTTTTAAAGCAGTTGAGTGAATAATCAACACTCGTACTCATATATCACCCTAGATGCGATCCAGCCATGCACCGCATATTTGAATGAACCAACTTTGGTGTCACGTACGTACAGAGAAAGCAAGTGGCCTCAATATTACGCGCGCGAAGGCAAAGCCGGCTAGCGAGACGACGTGTTTGCCTATACGCGCTCAGCATCGCAAATAGAGCGTGCTAATTTTAACACCCTCTATGGGACGGAATTCCATTAAAGCCCTAATGCATATCCCCCTAAATGCATATCCTGGGCTCCATGGGACGGAATTCCATTCGCCCTGTACTTTATAAGTCCATAAAGGGCAAAATTCCATGGAGTATGGGCCCGCTCTCACACACCTCCTCCCTCATTACCCAACTCTTTTTTTTTCCAGCCCATGCATCCATGCAATATCGACATGCGCCAAGGCAAAAGCACGTACTCATCGCAGAAGCGAAGGGATCGGCCGGCGTCGTCCATTAGGGCAAAGTTAATGTAATTAATATCACTGCCCGGACTTGCTTGTAGCACGTACGACAATCATAGAACTGAACAGCGCCTTTAAAGCCCACGCATCGCAGATGGTGCGATCGTGTTCTGTTAGCAACCCCTTCTCAACGATTCACAGACCAGTTTGATTCAACTACAATCAGAGTACACAACCTCAGGGGAAGGGAGGTCTTTTTTCTCGAAAACGCAGGAGGACTGTGTTTCATTATATTAAGAAGATGATGAAAAACAGAGTTTCTTACAACGACGCGGAGCGACTAGCACTCATGCAACATACTAGAGCACGCGGTTGTGATTTACATCAAACATAAAGCAACCTAATAGGGGTAGAGAGAGAAGCAAGAGAGCTACTACTGCTCAATACAAGCAGCCGGCTGGACTTGTGAAAGCGTCACATTCTTCCTTAGGGATGGGAAGAGATCTTTGGCTGCCTCCATTCCAATGCAACGAAGATATACTTTATCAAGGAAGTCCTTACTTTCATCTTAATGATCCAAATATGGATCAAGACACTACTGGAAAACGAGCCAAAAGTCCAGGCCAAAAGTACCAGTTCATATTGTAACCGATACTAATACTAGACATTGGTACCGGTTGCAACAACAGCCGGTACTCTTGGCCTGTGCCAAGCACCGGAAAATTGCGCCGCGTCAGAAACCGGTACCAATTGAATATCAAAGACACCGGTTAAAACCGTAAGCCGGTTCCGATTAGCCCATGCATTAATGGCATCGGGTAATGGCACGACCCGGTGCCTTTGGAGCAGACATCGGCACCGGCTTATACCACAACCCGGGGTCAATGAAAATGACAGGCCTTAGATACCGGTTCAAACAACCACCCGGCACCCAAGCCTTGGCTCCGGCGCTTGATCTGTAAAAGGCCCCCCACGCGGCCGCACCGCAGCAGCCAGCAGCAGACTCCCATCCCATCCTTATCCTCTTCCACCCTTCCTCCTCGAGTCTACTCACCACAACACTTCCTCTCGAGCCATAGCCAGCCAGCAAGCTAGTGAACCCCGGCAGCGGGCAGACGGAGCGCGACGCCGCCCCGAACAAGCCGAGCCTCCGCGGCTTCGAGGTGATCGACGCCGCCAAGGCCGCCGTGGAGCGGAGCTGCCTGCGCACCGTCTCCTGCGCCGACATCATCGCCTTCGCCGCCCGCGACAGCATCAGCCTCACCGGCAGCGTCTCGTACCAGGTCCCCACTGGCCGCGCGCTGTGCCCGGCGAACACGACGCGGGAGACGCCGATCACGACGGCCATGGACCCCGGGACGCCCAACGTGCTGGACAACAACTACTACAAGCTGCTGCCCCGCGGCATGGGGCTCTTCTTCTCCGACAACCAGCTGCGCGTGGACCACTCCACCACGGAAGATGTTTAAAGCCAAGCCAGCAGCAGCGCGCGCGGTGGTATTACTCTCCATCGCTCCCCCTTGCCCCTCCCATCCCTCCCTCTTTTTTTCATGTGATTTTTTATTCACGAGCTATACTCAATCTTTTAGCAAACTTTTTTTTTGGATCTGTTAATCTTTAAGGTTATGCATTTGTAGCTCGAGTTTCGTTTCGAATTGTTGTGATTTGAGGAAATTTGAAGTTTTGTGGCTCCTCACGTTTTCCCCTTTTCTTCCTTCGGTTCTTGCGCAGGGAAGAGACAGACGAGCGAGCAGGAGCACATGTGGCCCGAGGCAAAGCACGCGCGGCGCGTTGGCCAGCAGCTCGCGCGGTAGTGCACGCGACGCCGGCAACTTCCGCAAGCTGCTGGATGGGCAGCTCAAGAAGCTCGTGGCCACGGGGAAGCTGACCCGTGTGAAGAACTCGTTCAAGCTGGCCGCCGCCGGACGGGAGCTGGCCTAGGGTGATTTTTTTCTCTCTTTTTTTTCTTATTTTTCAGAAATAGATATCATGTGGGATTGTGTGGATTGGATCTATCTTGTAAACAATTTTTTGGATGATTTGTGGAACGATTCTTTGGAGCATGTGGTTGATTGGAGTATTTTGTATCAATGGATTTAATATTTTGTGAACGATTCTTTGAAACGGGGAAACGATGTTAGGAATGCCATGAACTCATTGGTACCGGTTGGAAAAACCAACCGGTACCAAAAGGACTGCCAGCTTGCGTCAGCGTGGCAGCCTCTTTGGTACCGGTTGGTCTTTCCAACCGGTACCAATGGAAGTCTAAGGCACCGGTTGAAAAACCCGGTGTCTTAAGGTTAGGTCATTGGTCGCGGTTGCGGGGTACCGGTTGGGAAACCGGTTCATTTGGTCCTTCTCAGCCGGTGCTGAAGGCCTGTTTTCTAGTAGTGAGATAAAGGCATTATATGACTACGAAATCCAAATGGAAGCAAGCCCTCCTTAGTCACCCTATCCACTCTCGTCCTATTTTCGGATTCGCTTTCAGGGGATGAGGATATTTCGATGATTTCTCCCTCCGTAGGTGGAAAATGCGTGGGTGAGTAGAGTCTGTGCTTTGCTTTGGGGGGCACCGGCAAGAAGCTTCTTGGCCACCCTACTCTGACTTGATTAGCTACTTACTAGTAACTAGGATCGTTCAGTCAGCAATGCGTGTACTTCTTTCCTAGTTGAGTGTGTCGGTGTTTAGCCGCCAAGCCTGCTCAGAGATACCCTTAGCAGTAGGATTGTAGGCAGAGGATAAGGAGAAATAAGAGTGACAGATGGGACCCACATGTAAATGGGTGTGGAGAGGGAGAATTGAAGGAGTCTGTTGGAGTAAACCTCTTAATATGAAGAATAATCTATTTAGAGAGTTAGATGAAGAGTCAAATAGAGAGCAAAAAATAGCTACTCTCTTGGAGATGCTCTTAGCTCTCTTCCTCTCCCACTGTGACTATATCTGCCACTCCCATGGATACAGACGTTGGACCGGGCGTCACGCCTGGGCCTTGGGCTGGAGTGGGATACTGTGCCAACATATGCCCAACTGTTTCAGTTGCTACTAGCTCCGGATGGCGCGGCAAACACAAGCAGAGAGATGCGGTTTCCGTATTTTTCCTGTGCGGAGAGTGATCTTGTCCAAACTCACGTGATGGCAAAAACTAGCATGTCCCATCGAAAAAAACTAGCATGTCATGCTCTCATTTGAGCATATGGATTGGCCTATTTGTAGTTTTTTTTCTTTGCGAAAGAGAGAGCTTTATTAATCATGATCAGAGGAGTTTACATCTTGAGCAACGACTTGCTCGACACACGCTGGAACTCGCTCTCTCCATACAGCGCAATGACGAAGGCGCTTGGCCATCTGCGCTAACTCATGAGCAACACCATTTTGCTCCCTACCCACATGCCTAAACTCAGTTCCTGGCAGCTTGCCGGCTTCCTCCTACGCGTCCCGAATGATGAACATGGAAGATGAACGTTGGGTACTTGGGTGTATCAAGTACTTAATTACCGCGGCGCAATCCGATTCGACGATCGCTGGGTACGGGGCCCAATCGGCTGCAAGAGCTAGACCCTCTCGAGCGGCCATCGCCTCAACCTCTTCTGCCGATCCAGCATTGGTAAGATATTTCCAGCCTGACAGGATCACCCGCCCCCTATGCCAGCTTCGCCCGACGCCTCCGAGAAGGCTCCGTCACTATTGATCTTCACCCAGCCCGACCTCGGGGGTATCCAGGGTTGTTTGGATGGCGCACGCTCACACCTAGGGACCGTAGTTCCTATCACCGGCGACTTTCCTTTAATATCCTCCGCCTTCCCCAAACAGATGTTAGCCAGAGTGTCCCAGTAGCTGGTCAGGAAACTGACCGATCACGCCATGGGTTGCCATCTGCCATTATGCGTTAGTTCGTTACGCACAAACCATGCCCCCCAAAGGATTAGCAGCAGTTGAGCCGCTACCACACGATCCAACCTGTCCATGAGCAGCAGTAACCACTCCGGGCCGTTAAATGTCAACATATTCTCAGCCAGCAAGGCCCAGAATTCCCTCATCGCCTACCTCAGGGCGACGACATTGTCACAGCTGACAACCACATGATGTTCAGATTCATCCTCTTTTCCACACAGGTCACAAGTAGCCTCCTGGGCAAGCCTTCTTTGCTGCTTATTGCACTTGGTTGCCAGGCCACCCTGGATCAACTTCCAGGCAAATATACGTACTTTGTGGGGGACTGGGAGCTTCCAGAGCTTCTTCCACGCCGGCCTAGCACCATCCGGGTTGGCGCTGCAGGAGGCTGAATTTCCCTCCAATTCTTTCAGTCTAACACCCAACCAGTACGCGCTCCTCACAGAAAACAGACCAGTTTTTTCATAGTGCCAGGCGATCATATCCTCTCCAGCTTTCTGGTTAATTTAGATTTTTAGAATTTCCTCCACATCAAAATGATAGAAGAAACGTCTGAGCACGTCCTCCTTCCAATAGTGGAAATCCTCATCAATCAGTTGGTGCACCCATTTCAATCGACAAGGCCGAATGCATCCTCCCGGCCTGAGCGAAATTGGCTTAGGGATCTATGCATGCCTCCAGATTTTAATCTGTCTCCCATTACCAACTCGCCAAATAGCACCTTTCTTCAGGAGTTCCAGGCCAAATATAATGGCCTTCCATGTAGGAGACACAACCGACGGGAAAGCCGTGTCTAGGAGATCACCATTTGGATAATATCGCGCTTTTAGCAGACTAGCACATAGGCTATCCGTGAAGGCCACAAGCCTCCATGCCTGCCGTGCTAGTAGTGCTTGATTGAACATCTTCATGTCCCTGAAGCCCAGTTCCCCTCTATCTTTGGAACGAGTAAATTTATCCCAGGCGATCCAATGGGTTTTGCGCTGCCCCTTTTCTGCACCCCACCAGAAATTTCGTATTCCCCGTTCCAATTCCTCGCAGACAGCCGATGATAGTTGGAACACGCTCATAATGTATGTTGGTATGGCCTGAGCCACCGATTTAATCTGAACTTCCTTGCCTGCCGAGGACAAATGCTTCTCTGTCCATGCTGCAATCCTCTTCACAAATTTCTCCTTAAGCGGTTGGAACCTCTCTTGTTTCTGTCGGCCATCTAGTTTAGGGAGACCCAAATATTTGGCCTGAAATTGGGCTTTTCCCACCCTTAGCACATTGCAAATTTCTGCTTTTTCCACGAACGCCAAATTCTCCCAAACCAAGAGGGAACACTTGGACGGGCTCAGCATCTGGCCGGTGCCTACTTCAAACCTTCTGTTCACCTCTCTGACCTGCCTGGCCTGGGCTGCCTCCGCCTTGAAAAACAAGAGAGCGTCATCTGCAAAGAGGAGGTGGGAGATACCCGGCGCTGCTCGCGAGATTTTTAGCTCCTCTAAATTGCCAGACTCGATTTCCTTCTGCAGGGCCATAGAAAGAGCATCAGGAACAAACAAAAATAAGTATGGGAAAATAGGATCACCCTGGCGAAGACCGCGTGTTGGTGAGAAGGAATCTGAAAGGACTCCATTGAAGCGAATAGAGAAACATACAGAGGAGACACATGACATGATCCACCATACCCAAGTACTATGAAAACCAAGCTTCAGTAATGCCTTTTCGAGAAAAGGCCAATCAACACGGTCATATGCTTTAGAGAGATCCAGTTTGTACGCACAGAAATTTGTCCGAGCTGAGGGGGAGTTTTGGATGGCATGTAAGCACTCAAAAGCGATGATGGCATTGTCTGTGGTCATCCTCCCTGGGATGAACGCGCTTTGGCTTGGGGAGATGATATCCTGCAGCAGCGGGTGCAAATGATTTACCAGACATTTTGACACAACCTTATATAGCACGTTGCACAAGCTGATCGGCCGAAAATCTGTCAAGGATTCTGGATAGGGAATCTTTGGAATAAGAACAATTGCTGTTTCGTTTACCTGATCCGGCATAATCCCGTCCTTGAAAAAGGATCGGACAGCACCAATAACCTCCTCCTTGATAACACTCCAATTGCGTTGGAAAAACCGTGCAGGGAATCCATCTGGACCGGGCGCCTTTAGAGGCCCGATTTGGAATAATGCATCACTTATCTCTTCATCAGAAAACTCTCTGCAAAGATGGTCATTCATATCGGCGGTCACCTTTTCATTAAACAGCTCTATCAAGCGGTCAGGAACAACATTTTCGTCCCTCCTATAAAGATTTTGGAAGAACTGTGAAGCCATGTTTGCCATCTTCACTGGATCATCACACCATTGGCCATTGTCAGCTTTAAGCTTTTTGATTTTATTTTTCCATGATCTCCACACTGCCTTCCTATGAAAGAAATTAATATTTCGATCACCTTCTTTCAACCAGGAGATTCTTGACCGTTGAAGCCACATCATCTCCTCACGACAAAGTAGTTCATTCATCTCCATGGCAATCCTTTTAGCTTCTGCGCGGCTGTCTGTAACGAACATGGCACCATTGATGCCATTTCGAGTGATTTTGGTGATCGAATGGCAACACAACACTTGGACTAATATGATTGTTAAGATGATCATTCTCAGACTTTTAGGTTCAAGTGATGACAAAGAGAAAAAGAAGATAGGCGTAGCAAGGCCCGATGGACTGCCTCTACGGGGGTTCCGCTACCCGGTTAGCGGACGGGGGTCGAGGGGGAGCCGCCCCTCGCGGGTCTCAGGGCAGCGCCCTGAAAGCTCTTCAGATCAGGAGCACCGGAAGAACCGACGCCAGGGGCACCGGTGCATCCGACGCTTGTCGGAAGAACCGACGCTACGATGTTTGGTGCAGGAGGAAATCGAAGCCAAGTCAGCCTACAGGCACCGGTTGAACCGACGGGTCAAAATGGGGCATCGGTGCATTGGCCGTCCTTTGTACCAGAGGCGATGTCAGTGCCCAGGAGAAGTGTCTTCAGCACCGGTTCAACCGATGGGGCATCGGTGCATACCACCGGTGTAATGACGTCAGCGTCCAGGAGAAGATTCCTTCAGCACCGGTTGAACCGGTGAGGCATCGGTGCAAAGCATCGGTTCAACCGGTGGTCTCTGCGTCAGCCATCAGGAGTCCAACGGCTACTTCGTGTTATGAGTGACCGGATGAACCGACGCTACCCTGCCAAGAGGCATCGGTTCTTCCGGTGGTACGCAGATTTTCAGCTAACCGTTGGAGCAACGGCTACAAGACTTGGTGGCCTATATATACGCCTCACCCCGGCCATTTGAAGATAGCTGGAGTTGCTGGACATCCCACACACACCCAAGAACATCTCCAAGCCATACAAAAGCATCAAGATCATATCCTTAGCCCTTAGCACACTTTGAGAGTGTTGTGTAAAGGATTAGCTCTTAGTGAGTGAGTTTGCAAGGCTTAGAGCCTTTGTGCTGTGGTTCATTAGTGAACCAAAACAAGAGCTTGGTGCGCCGGCACCTTGGAGCGTGGAGCTCGCCGGCAACGTCATCGACCCTCCGACTTGGTGTGGAGCGGCGACGACACCTTTGTGCGGGGGACGTGGAGACCCCCATCCTTTGTGGAGAAGCTCCTTAGTGGAACCCGGGGCCAAGGTGACCGTGATTGTGTTCACGGAAGAGACTTGGTGGCCGAGTAGCAATACTCTTAGTGAGTGCTACAACAACGTGGATGTAGGTGTGCCTTTGTGGCTAACCGAACCACGGGATAAACACCCGCGTCAAGAGTTTGCTATCTCCTATCCCGCTCTTTAAGCTTCCGCATTTCATTCTAGTAATTTGTATGTCTTTACTTTCATAGAATAGTTTCTTGATAGGAAAGGCTATAGGTTGCTAAACTCTTTTGGGATAGGGGTTTTACACTAGAACAACCTAGTTGCACATCTAGATAGCTTGTTTTAGTTTAAGCTTTGTGCAAACTAGTTGGAGCCATAGGTCTAAGTTTTTATTAGTGCCTAATTCACCCCCTCCCCCTCTTAGGCTAGAGCACCCGATCACTTTCACTGTCATCATCCGCACCCCCCCCCGCAGTACTCAGTTTGTCTCTCGGCTCCTTCAATTTCTTACGTACCGACTCAAAATTAGCTTTGCTCCACTCCTGAAGTGATCCCATGACCTCCTTCAGAGCTCGGGCGACTGAACCCAGTTCGGCCGCTGGTCGTGCCCGTGCCCATGCCTCTTCTACCGTCTCCACCAGGGACTCCTCCCGCTTCCACATTATTTCGTATCGCAATATTTTGGCACCAACACTAGCGTGGACTGTCGGGGATGTACGCAACAAAATCGGGCAATGGTCTGAGCACGGTGATGCGAGGTGATCGACTACCGCATTCTCGAACATGTTTAACCATGACAAACTGGCCACCGCCCTGTCCAGCCGAACACGCACATTCCTCCTCCCAGACTGCATATTATCATACGTCCACGGTCTCCCTGAAAAACCAAGATCATGCATATCACACACATCCAGCACATCCCTAAAAGCTTCCATGCGCCGCTCATTTCTACGAGTCTCCGAGAAGTGCTCAAACTGCCACATTACCTCATTAAAGTCTCCCATAATTACCCACAGCTTGTCTGATCTGAGCCTAATGCGCTTCAGCAACTCCCAAGTAAGATGTCTGTCCTCTGCCCTTGGTTCACCATAAATGAAAGAGATCCTCCAAGGTGTAGCTGATATTCCAGGACCTCCACATCAATTAACTTGTTTGAAATTGTGATCAGATCCACCTTTAGAGATTCATCCCAGAATAAAGCAATGCCACCACTTTTTCCAACACAACTTCTAGCTAGGCATCCTTTCAAACCCAGACGCCAGCGCAACGCTTTCATTTGTTCCTCCGATTGTCTGGTTTCTGATAAGAAAACCATCTTAGGGTTAAAGGACTGCACAAAGGCAGCCAAGTCACGAATTGTCCGGGGGTTCCCCACCCCCCCGGTAGTTCCAAGCTAGGGCATTCATTGCTCCTGACGGGGCTCATCATGAGCTCCCGTCAGGTTTGCCTCGTGAGGGATGGTCTGCCTGCTACGCTTCGCAGGTGACTCACACTCCCTTTCCAAGGACGCCATCAGATCAGCAACCTCCATGCCACTCTTCTCTAGCTCTTTGATCGATTCTGCTAACCCAGCTTTCACACTCTTCTTGGGTTTCTTCAGTTTGTCTATCTCCTTCGCTGCACCACTCAGACCCCGAGAAGGGGTTTTCTTTTTAGTGCTCCTGCCCGCCTTCTGCTCCTTCGCCATCTGCAGGCGTTCTCCTATACTTAGATGCTCATGTTCCTACTTGGAATCCCCACTGGTGGGTAACTCCGACGTACCATTATATGAGTTTAGACTAGAAACCCTGTCCTTGCTATCCTCCACCACCTCACTTGCCTTAGCATTCAAATCCGGCAGAGAGCTATTCATGGCCAGGTTCTCTCTCTGTGGTTTTGCTCGCTCGTTCGAGGTCTTTTGTGTTGGTTTAGCTTTTCAATAGCTACTCCAAACTTGGATCAGAATGCTTGAGGGTTTGGGCGATTTTGGGACATAGACCGACGATTCGAATTTCGAAGAAATTTTGATCGGCTCCCATTCACCCCCCCTCTGGTCGCCGGCTTCGGTCCCACAATTGGTATCAAAGCTTGGTTGAGGTTTTCAGTACCTTAACCGGTTCGAAAACCACTCGGCAACCATGGCGAGTCTTGGTAAGATCCCGGTGTTTTCGGCCAGGATTATGCCTACTGGAAGGTTCGCATGAGAGCCTTCCTGCAGAGCATGGGAGCCGATGTCTGGGAGATTACCACGAACCAGCTTTACGAGGTGCTTGCTGTTCGGACCACACCTCTCCAGGTGACCCAGCACGAGGCTAACGCCAAGGCCGTCAATGCCTTGTTCGCTGGTATTTCTCGTGCGGAGTTCTCACGCGTCCAGGGTTTTCAGGAAGCCCGCAAAATTTAGACATGCCTTGAGAACTACCACGAGGGTACACCTCAGGTGAATGCCAGACTGTTCGAGACTCACCGGTGTGAGTACGAGAACTTCACACAGGAGCCGGGTGAGAGCATTGACCTGATGTTCAGTCGTTTTCAGTCGATTGTGAACAAGGTCAATGCGAACAGATCTGCTAGTGCCCTTGAGTACACAGAGCACGAGAAGGCTCTCAAGTTGCTCTACGCACTTGACCGCTTTGTGTGGGATCTCAAGGTGAACACGATCATTGAGTCTGCAGGCTATGAGACTTTGACCGTGAACAAGCTTTTCAGCAAGCTCAAGGCCACGGAGGTGGATAACCAGACACGAGCCAAGCTCAATGGTGCCCCTCCTTCCAAGAGCGTCGCTCTTGTGACTGGCCCAGGTGGATCGAGCTCTAACGCTAACTCTGCTCTTGGCTTTTCTCTTGCCTCTTTGCCTTCTGTTTCAGATGAGCAGCTAGAGACGCTGGGCGACGAAGACTTGTGCCTCCTGATCAGCAAGTTCCAGCGCGTCTACCACAACAGACAGAGGAAGAAGAACCCCGGGTGCTACAACTGCGGCGATCTGAACCACTTCGTCGCCGATTGCCCCAAGAAGTCCGGCAGTGGCCAGAACAACTCCTTCGACTACTACCGCCACCACGACCGCGACGAGGGAGGCTCCAACAAGGAGCGTCGGCGCCACAAGCACCGCAGTCGTGACCGGGGAGGACGCTTCGACAAGGAGTCACTCAAGAAGCGCTTCCAGTACAAGGCCAAGAAGCGGGAGAAGGCCTTCCTGGCGCAGCTCAGCGACCTCGACAAGAGCTCCGACACCGACCGCTCTTCTTCACCGACCTCCGACAACGACGACAAGAAGAAGAAGAAGCGGGACAAGGAAGCCAATGGCTTCATCGGCCTTTGCTTGGTGGCCGGTCGGTGCAAGAGCTTCTGCACCATGGCGGGCGAAGCCAATGGTGCTCGTGCGTCTTCGGGTGGACATGCTACACCGATGCACTCCGGCTCTTCTCCTGGATCCGAGAGTGATTCAGAGGTAAACTCCACGATCGACCTGCTTGATACAGAGGTTAGGGAGTTGTACGCCGCTCTCGACAACCAGAAGAGGCTGGTGCGCTGGTTGCATATCTCGCATAAATGATCTTGTTGCTCTCCGTGCCAAGCATGATGAGAACGTCGCGAACTTAGATGATGCTAAGACTTCGCTTTCTGACGTGTCTCACGAGCTAGCCAAGGCCAAGCATGAGCTTGAACTTGTCAAGGACGCTCCCATTGTTAGTGATGTGCTTGAATGCGATGAGTGTCCTATTTTTAAGTCTGATCTAGCTTCTTTACAGTCCAAGTTTACTACTGTTGTTTGTGAACTAGAGGAGCTTAGATCTAGGCCTGTTTTGCTTGGTGCTTGTAAGCTTTGTCCCACGCTTAGGTCGGAGCTAGAGGAGAAGAACGCTTTGATCAAGTCTTTTGGAAAGACTAAGGTCATAGAGTCTAGCCCACCTATTGACTGCTCTGTTTGCCCTGGTTTGATTGCTGATTTAGATAGTCTTGCGGTAGAGAAAGCCAACTTGGAGAATGAGAACACATACCTTAGGGCGATTCTGAGTTGGGTTTCTAGCAGTGAGCCGCAGTTGGGCATGATGATTAAGCAGTTCAAGCGTGGTGATGGGTTTGGGGTCGGTTACACATACACGAAGTCAGACTTTGACAGGTTATATGGTAAGATTGGCAAGGCTGCTGGAAACACTGCTAGCACAAGCACGCAGCCTTTGCTTGTTGACCCCGCGGATGGTGTGCCTTAAAGAACCACCGAAAGCACCTCTGCAGAAGCAGGTTTGGGTTCCAAAGCCCAATGTGCTGAGGAACCCCTCGACACGCTCCCTGATGCCACAGCCCAGTTGCCCAGAAAAAGAGGGCCACTCCTCCCCATCCGCAGGCTAGGCCTCCACCTCCCAAGCGTGAGGTGAGGTACCACTGCGAGTTCTGTGACAGGGAAGGTCAACTGGAAGAGTTTTGCTTCAGGAGGAAGCGGGCTGTGAGGAGAGAACAGGAGAGACGGAACGCGAACATGTACTCTGCGTAGTGATAGGTGAGATGCTAGGGCGCGCCGTGTAGGTGGAGGTCAGGGAGACGGTGGTGGTTACCGTGCTCCAGCGGGTGGTCGCTTTGCCGGTCATGCTCCTGGTCGTTTTCAGTACGGCTATGGACCACGGGACCGAGGCTTTGGAGGAGGTTTTGAGGCTCTACGCCTTCCTCGCTGTAGTGCTCGTCAGTCACACGGTAGACGAGACAGGGGATACGCTTTACCTGACTTTGCTTACCCTTCTGTAGAGCAAATGGCTCGTCACTGGTTTGCTTCTCACTTTGCTAACCCCAGTGTCGAGATGTTTGCTCCTCCTTTGTCTCGATGGTGATGCAAGTTGGAGGCCTGGAGAACAAGTGCACCATGGATCTTGGTCTTATGCAGGTTTGATCAAGACTTGATGGTTCTCCAAGGCTGATGGATAGCCCATGGTGGCTGTTGTATCCTCTGTACATTTGAGTTTGTCTTTTGAGTTATTTGTACATTTTCTGCGTGTGACTTGTTGTAGATTCTACATCTCTACTTGCTTTGCTTGCTAGGTCTGTACTTGTGCTATGGTGGACTAGCCACTCTGTATGCTAGTTTTTGTGGTTTTCATCTTGTCTTGACTCTTGCTAGCTCAGAGTGTGTGCTTTGTCCAGTCCCCTCATGCTTGTGTAGTTTTTGCTCCTTAGGTCTGGTTGCTAGCTCAAGTATCCTCTTCATATAGTCTTGCTGCCTTGGTTCATGTTGTTGAGTGTCTTTAGATTATTCTAGGGATATCTTTTGTCTTGATATGTTCTAGAGTGTCTTTTGGTATACCCTAGCATGTGGCTTGACTAACACCTAACCATTTGCTTGAGTCTTGCTCTGGATCTTTGGTGTTTGCTATCTTCTTGTGTCCTAGCTTCTCTTGTGCTAGGTATCACTTGTTGAGGGGGAGCTCTACCTCAGGTGCCGATGATGATCCGGAGTTACTGCGCCGGCTGCAGGTTCCGGCCCCTTCTGCTTCGACTACCTCAGCTCAAGAGGACGATCCAGTACCACTACTTCCACTTCGATCGATCACCTCTACACGAACCTGTTCGAGCAGAAGGTGGACCCGCTGAGGACGCAGGGGAGGTGACCTTGAGCTTGCTATGCTCTAGGTCCAGCGGGATCTTCATTGAGGTATGTGAGCGTTCGGCTTGTACATTTTCCTCTCAGGATGGACTTGTGGTTTTCTGATTGTTGCCTTTTCTATGGTACTCAGTTGGATCCATTTGGTCTAGTCCTGTGTGTCTTTGAGCCGTTGAATTTGCTGAATTTTTCAGTTGCTTAGCTTTTGGTTTGTCTTTGTCTTTCTCTTAGTTTTATGTTTGGTTAGTTGCATTGTGCATATGCATTGTACATGTTTGCTTTTTGCATTGTCTCACTTGCACTAGCATTCTTGTATACACTGCTATGATCTTCTAGTACCTGCTAGTGTGAGTTGATAAATTTGATCATGTATAGCTTGCTCCACTGTGTATATGACATCATCTGAGTTAAGCTATTTTGATTTGAAAATCTGAAAACATGATCACCCTGTCATGGCTACTAGCATGTTAGGGCATGCTGATATGCTTTGCTATCTTATTCATGCTAGTGTGGCTTTTCGTTCAGCAATTCATACTTGAAATGATCTAAATTTGATAAAATTGCTTGAACTGTTCTTGAAATGGTTTGAAAAGATCCAGGTGGAATTGCTTGTCGCACTGATCGAGCTTTCGGGACGGCTCACTTTGCACTTGTGAGAACCCGGGCAATGCTGTGCATGACTGAAACAAGTGCTTTAAGCTTCTGATTGTCTTTTGTCATAGGCTTGGCCTCGTTGCTAAGTAAAACATGATAAGCTTTCAACCCCTGGCACTTAGAATTGCTTGATATAAAAATTGATTGAAAAATGAATGTTGGCAACTTGTTTTGGCTGATTTGGCTCACCTGTATGAGTATGAGTAGCACTGTTTTCCATTTCCTACTTGTTAGTGCTAGATCATGGGTGATGCTTTTATTTCTGCTAAACTGAACTTGTCTAGCTCTAGACTGATTTGATATACCCTATTGAGCTAGATGCAGGTCTGGTTTATGGATGCACACGTGCTTGAGACTAGATGTTGCTCATATCTTTGTATCCCTGAATGCTTTCACTTACACCTCCTGCATTACATTCATTGCATAGCATCTGTTCAGGGGAGTCTCAGCTTCAGGGGGAGCTTTAGGTCTTTTTAGCCTTGATGTGTGCATGTGCCAATAAGGGGGAGAATTTTGGGAGAAGTGATCGAACAAAGGGGGAGACCTGTTTGATTTTTGAAAAACTTGTTGTGCACATGGCTGGCTTTGAGAGTGCATCATTTTGGGAGAGTTGCACTTGTGAGAGGGAAAAACTTTGCTTGGGGAGTTTCTGCTTTGGTTTTGGCTCCTGGTTTCCTCGTTTTCCCTCTGCTTCCAGCATGACTGCGTCGAGCGTTACCTCTGTCTTGGAGGAGTCATGTTTTGGCTTTTGATCGATTGCGTCGAGCCGTTACCCTTGTCTTAGGGGATCGATCTTTGCTTGAGTAAGTGAATGTTCTTGCCTTTCTGAGCTTTTCGTCACTTGCTTGAGTTCTTCTCTTTTGTGCTTCTTTGTTCTTCTTTGGTTTCACTTCTCTTGGTTCATTTGTGGTGTGTTGACAATGCACTCATCAAGAGGGAGATTGAGGAACGAGAGTACTCTATCCTGCTTGTGATGAGTGAATTGTCAACCGTGCGGTGTGATCGTGCGCTTGGTCTTTGGATTGCAGGTACACGGGCGTCGAGTGTTGACGGGGCGCCACAAAACCAAGGAGGCGGACGGCGGCTGAAGACGCCAAGTCGTGGAGGCACGGGCGTCGGTCTTGGGACTGACGGAGGCGACGGGCGTCGACGGTGTCTAGGGCCTCGCTGCGGGCGAGGAGGTGACAGGCGTCGGGCGGCGTCTAGGGCCGTCAGAAGGCCGAGGCGGGAACGGCGTCTAGGGCCACGGCGTGGAGGCGGGAAACTTCCCGCGCGTGAGGTTTTGGCGGTTTTCTCAAAACCGGCCACTTACCCGGGTTTCGCGGACCCTCCAAAACCGCGGACTGGATCTTCATCAAGACGGCGGCATCGTGGAGAAGACTTCGTTCCGAAGAAAGAACCTCGGCCGTCGGATGAGATCGTGTACAGGGGGTACTGCAGGCCAACCGGTCTAACCGGTCCCTGGCACCGGTCTGACCGGTCTAACCAACCGGTCTGACCGGTACAGCGTACCGGTCTGACCGGTCCCGCGGGTATAAATACCCCTTCATTTGTGTTAGGTTAATTGCGGCTTTTGTAATCTACTCGTGGCACCTCTGTTCTCCAGGCCGCCGCCCATGTGTCTTCCTCCCCCTGTTCCTCTCTTTAGAGTAGATTTGTCCATGAATTTGTGAGACTTTGTATTGGATGTGATTGGGAAAGGAGGCTCCATCCTCCTTGTGCCCTCTGGGTTTTTGAATCAATCCAATTATGTCTCTCTTGTGCTTTTTGTGATGGATTTTCGTTTCGATTTTGATGCACTTGATTGCGACGTTTCGTAGAGCTCTTTGGAGTGATTCCCGTGCTTCTAGCTGCGTGCCAAATCTTCTGGAATCACGAGCTCATCAGAATTGAAGTTCATGAGTATTTGAGAAAACCCCAATCCCTTTTGATCTCTCCCACAATTCTCAAGATTCGTTGATCTTTAGGCCGAGATCTTTTGGGGATATGTTCACGGGGTAGGGGCGAAGCAATCCCCCAAGTTTCATCGATTTTCGTGGTCGTTTGGTCGAGATTCACCGTTTGAATCAGAGATTTTCGGGGTTTTCTGGGTGCCACCGGTCAGACCGGTAGGCAAGACCGGTCAGACCGGTCCAGTGCACCGGTCAGACCGGTCCAGTCAGATCAGTTCTACAATTTTTCAGTTTTGCTTCCGATTTGCTTCGTGGTTTTGCTCGCTCGTTCGAGGCCTTTTGTGTTGGTTTAGCTTTTCAATAGCTACTCCAAACTTGGGTAAGAACGCTTGAGGGTTTGGGCGATTTTGGGACATAGGCCGACGATTCGAATTTCGAAGAAATTTTGATCGGCTCCCATTCACCCCCCTCTAGTCGCCGGCTTCGGTCCCACAGAGTTTAGCCCAGAAACCCTGTCCTTGCTATCCTCCACCACCTCACTTGCCTTAGCATTCAAATCCGGCACAGAGCTATTCATGGCCAGGTTCTTAACACCCATTGACAACTCATTTTCCATGTCCTCCGGGTTGGCTCTCCCTGGGTATATATAAGCCATGATTACCTCCTCCGGTCTGCCATCCCTGCACATCTCTACCACGCTTCAAGTTATGGGAAGCGCTCCACCCTTCGCTATGGTGGCTGGAAAAGCTCGCTGCTGCCCGGACCTTCTCCTTCTGTACGCCACAAAAATTCAGACCTCTGCGAGCGTTGGATTCTAGCGGCTTCAGAGTCTGCCTCCTACCCACATCTCTCTTCTGCGGAGAACACCGAAGTGCCTCACCAAAGCGCACACCCCCCACCTCCGGTATCTCCTCCGGACATTCTCTTTTGTCGTGTCCAATCCTACCACACCAGAAGCAAAAGAACGGAATATTCTCATAGCGAACAGCAAACTCCATCATCACATGCCCTCTCACCTTCTATTGCACGGTATGTATGATCGGCTTTGCCAATGAGAAGTCGATCTTCACTCTTTTATAATCCTGCACAGCTTCTCCCACCTGGATAACCCTGCCCAATTTGCCACCAAGTGCTCGAACGAAACCCTCCGTCATCATATCCACTGGAATATCATAAATTCTGATCCACAATCCGATAGACTCAATCGTCACATCCGATTACCGCGTCACTCCATCATATGGAATGAAAATTAGGGCATCTCCTTTATGACGCCAAGGGCCACCCTGCGTCGCCTTCACCATCAGAGCTTCAGAGCCAAACTCCAGGAGGAAATGATTGTCTCCAAGCTCTCTATACGGCACCGCTTCCTTCAGCCCCCATGCCTTCCGCATTTCATCGAACATGGCTCTGGTATAGAAGTCCTTTCCAGAGCAGGCCACTGATAACCAGCGCTTCGGCATCTGAGTCGCCTCCACATCTTCCTCAAAGGCGTATTCATCCTCATCATCATGTTCGTCCTGTTGGTTAGCACCATGCAGGACCATGCGATGTTCCACAGGCAGGGACGCCTCGGCAGGTTCCTTTCCTGGCCTGCGATTCCCCTGCGGCTTCACCTTCTGTAACACGTCTCCCGCTCCGTCCATCTGCGCAGCATTGTTTTGCTTGATGCTGCCACCACTCCCGGAACTTCCGCCGCCCTCCATGACGTACCAAGCTCGCGCTATTGGCCTATGCCAAGAATTGCACCGCCTGCAATGGCTTCAGATGGGAAATTTCCTCACCGGAAACCCCTTATCACCCCCACCACGGCAAACGAGTGCAATCCATAGCAGAGAAGACCGGCTAGCAAGCAAGGAAACTGACGGCGCGGAAAACCCTAGAGCGGTGCTATTGGACAAAGTAGGCACAACCCAGCCAACACTGAGTCTGCGTATACCACCTACCACGACAGGCGCGATTCCAGATCGGAGTCGCCCACAAACCCGAACAGATACGGATCCAATCTGTTCCACCCACTACTAGAAAACAGGTCCTTAGTATCGGTTGAAAATCAGTATAGGTCCCGGTTCTCCAACCGGTACTACGAAACCAAGACTATTGTCTCGATCAACCTCACCGGGTTATTTACCCGATAACAAAGAAATGTGTTGGCACCGGGTGGAAATAACACCCGGTACCAAAGCATTTTTGGCAAACAAAAAAAATAAGCCCGTTCTCTCACATCCGTTCTCTCACATCCTCTCTCGATCCCCTCGCATCGCTCACCAGTAATGCCAAATCATTCGAAGAATCAACAAAAGTATATGAATCGACTGATGCAATATCCATAGATCCCACAAATCATTCAAAAAATCAATCACAAGATAGATACAATCCATACAATCCCACATGCATCTCTATTTCAGAAAACTAAGAAAAAAAAAGAAAAAATCACCATGGCCGGCTCCGACGGCTGGCTCCTGTGCTCCTCGGCGGCGGCCCACGCGCTCCACGGCTCCCGCGGGGGCCGTCGGCGGCCCGTGCACTCCACCAGTGGCAGCAAGCGGGCAGCTGCCCGCGCGCCCAGCAGTCCCCGCGCTTCACGGCGGTGGCCGGCGCCCCTCGCAGCCACAAACCAATTAGTGATTCACGAGAGAGAGAGGAGAGCAAGCAAGTACTGCAACCCCATTTGTGTATATGAAGCGCACCTGGATGGCTTCGGCTATGAAGCCGACGACCTGGCCGGTGGTGCCGAACTCGATGATCTCCAGCACGGCGGCCGGCACTGCTAAAGACACGCCGGTGCCTGAAATATGTGCCAATCCTTCACGGTACTTAACTGATTTCAGTAGAAGTAAGCAGGCGTATAATAATCAGCCAAACAATCAACCAGAACCACCTGCCAATAGGAATATTTCTTGGGTCAAGAACTAGTAACACAGCCGGACCTTGATTCAATATCAGAAACAATCTCGTTGTTACACAATGAAACCGAGCAGCAAGATTACTGGCCCAATTCCCAAACCAGATGTACAACGTGTATACACAAAGCAATTCCGATTGATAAATCCAAACTCAAACAGTAGCAGATAAATAGAGGGATAAGCTTACAATAGATGATGCAAACCACACCCTAGATAATTCTTCCACCCACGGCCACGACGAGCCACGATCAGAAGATGGGGATCCACTGAAGAATCCGGCGCAGCGCACCCAGGAAACAATCCTGATCACGCTCCCAATCACGATCCAGAAGAATCGGCAAGGTAGATGAGATCAGATGGCGCCTCGCTGTTCGTAGGAGAAACCCTAGACAAGAGGCACAAATAAAATCCAATTTCATCTTACATGGCTGACTAGCAGCACTTTATACGCACGCAGGCGCACAACAATTCGACCCAGGTCCGACTCGACCAGACCCAGGCTATAATTAGCACGTACGTGACCCATCCCAAACATGAAACTAACTTTGACATGCTAATATTAAAATAATGCGGCAACATTGCTAAATCACCTCGCTGATCAATGGACCAGATAAAATTCACGTATTCAGATTAGGTGGCCCTTTATCTTGACGTGCATGGTCTCCATATTGACATATTTCCTTGGCCGCCCTTTTCTTCTTTTTATCAAGCAATAAAACACTTCTAAAATATATATTTGATGATAGGCCGGTGCTAGTAAATTTGTCCATATTTTAACTATATTTCTTGTCAAAATAAATAGCTCTAAATTGAAGACCAATTACCATATTTGAAATTGGAGAATTTTCTGTAGATGTATCTTGAGGAGCCATGGGCTCATCATTCTCCCTTCCTTGAAACAAAGCCGTCCTTGGCTTTGAGTTAAAATCAACCACTTCTGAGTTCTTGCTTGGAAGAATGGCAACACTGTCATGGTCCATCAATTTTTCATTCTCGAAATGATATTTGCTAGACATAACCAAAGATAAATTTTCTCGTTCATCCACTTTCAATGCACCAGCGGCAGAGGCAATTTGCATAGGAGGGTCATGTATCTGAGTATAAACTAATTGAGCTTGTTCAGTGACATCATTTTAAATATCATCAAAAGTTTTAGCAGATGCAACGGTGGAGTTCAGACCCTTGCTTGAGCTCTCGCAGGCAATAATTTCGGAACTTAATGCAACATTATTCTCTCCCTCTCGAAGCAAAGCCGTCCTCGGCTTTGGGGCAATTTCAGCAACCACTTTTTTCTTCTTTTTCACAGTGGCGAACACCTTCGCTTTAATAGCACTATGCGACACTGGCTTCAGCACATGCTGAATTCCCTTATGCATAAATGAATAATTATTAGAGTGACCGCCATGTATAGCATCAAGATCAAACTGCCACGTCCGACCAAATAATAAATGGCACGCACTCAGCAGTGCGACATCACAATCCACAATATCAACATAACTTCCCACTGAAAATTCTACTCGAACTCCGTGAGTAATTTTCAGAGTACCACTGTGGTTCATCCACTGAATGTAACGCGGTATTGGCAGCCTCCGCATAGACAAAGATAAAGCATGCACAACATCTGAACTAATTGTATTAGTGAAACTTCCACCATCAATAATTAGCTTGCATACCTTATCTTGAATTTTGCATTCAGACTTAAATATATTGGACCGTTGCCCTTTCACATCAACAGTAGTACCATCACTATGTACTTCCTGTGCCATCATAGATAATCCATCAGAAACATCAATAATGTCATCAATTTTTATGTCAGACTGAGTATCACAAGAAGAAACACTAGAATCCAGCCCGTATGCTAAAGAAAAATCATCACTCTCATATACAACTGGCGCTTCGACCACAGGCACTTCAACCTTCTGCAACAACTGAGAATCTTCTTTTTGTATTGCTTTTGAACTAACAAGTGACATGGTATCAAAAGCTTTTTGGGTAACAGCTACAACAACCTTTTTAATGGCATCAGATGAATAAACAAATCGTTGTCGGAGCAAAAACTTCATATCTTCCCATGTCTGACAAGGATCATCCACATCAAGCCACCATTGCAAAACATCTTTAACAAATGTCTCTTCGGCATAATACATCTTGACAACTGAGCTAAATCCACGACCCGCAAAGAAATTCTCCATGGCATCTTGCCAAGCAAAATATCCACTAGGACTTATTGCGAGAGATAGCTGTGGCATAAATTTCATCTCATCGAGCAAATAAAGTTGATCCATCATAGATCAATAGCAATAAGTTCAAAAGTACCGTGAACAACCTGTCTCTGAATACCAACTGCTAAAGACACGCCGAGAATGTCCGGGAGTGTGTCCGATCTTTCACGGTACTTACAAATAGTTTCACTGAATATTTCTTTTAATCCAGTTCACTGAAGAAAGACCAAAGAATAATGTATGAGATAATCTAGTACTGTTGTCAAGCAATGTATATGACTCAAACTGCTGCATTAGAACCTCGATCCAGGAACTAACGAGGCTAGTACTATATATCTCGAGACAAGCAAAGAACAATAGTGTGATCTGTCTCAAGTCTGACCAAATAATAAAAGGACTGAAAATAGTAATAGCACTCCTCGGCAGGGTAAACCAACTCCGTTCGGTAGCTAATAATCACCAGCGCAGGAACACAGATAAATATAGGATCGGCTTCCTCTTGATCAAAGTCAACCACGACCAGAGTAATAGAAATAATATCCAAATATTCCTTTGACAAATCAAAGATGAGCTGTAGCAATATAATCTATAGAGGGATCAGCTTATAATGAGGGATGCAATCCAAATCCTAGATAATTCCTCCACCCGCGGCCACGACGAACCACGATCAGAAGATGGGGATCCACTGAAGAATCCGGAGCAGCGCACCCAGGAAACAATCCTGATCACGCTCCCAATCACGATCCAGAAGAATCAGCAAGGTAGATGAGATCAGACGGCGTCTCGCTGTTCGTAGGAGAAACCCTAGACAAGAGGCACAAATAAAATCCAATCTCATCTTACATGGCTGACTAGCATCACTTTATACGCACGCAGGCGCACAACAATTCGACCCAGGTCCGACTCGACCAGACCCAGGCTATAATTAGCACGTACGTGACCCATCCCAAACATGAAACTAACTTTGACATGCTAATATTAAAATAATGCGGCAACATTGCTAAATCACCTCGCTGATCAATGGACCAGATAAAATTCACGTATTCAGATTAGGTGGCCCTTTATCTTGACGTGCATGGTCTCCATATTGACATAGGCCGCCCTTTTCTTCTTTTTATCAAGCAATAAAACACTTCTAAAATATATATTTGATGATAGGCCGGTGCTAGTAAATTTGTCCATATTTTTACCATATTTCTTGTCAAAATAAATAGCTCCAAATTGAAGACCAATTACCATATTTGAAATTGGAGAATTTTCTGTAGATGTATCTTGAGGAGCCATGGGCTCATCAGGCACGCTCCCCCAGCGACGGCCAACGGCAAGCTGCCCGCGCGCTCCGCAGCGGCGGCGGCCAGCTCGCGGGCTTCGGCGGCCGGGGCCCACGGCAGTGGTCCGCGCCTCGCGCGGCCTCCATGCGATGGCCAGCGGCTAACTGCTCTCGTGCTCCGCGGCGGCGGCCGACTGCCTGGGATCCAATCCACGTCGGGTTTCTGGAGCCAGAGAAGATATGGTAGAGAGAGATGAGAGGGTGAGAAATGTGAGAAAGAGAGGTAGAGAGATAGGAGAGAGGAGTGAGGAGCTATTCATGGATTTAAAATATCAAGGAGGGAGAGGCCGGTCATTGGCACCGGTGGTCGTTTCCACCGAAGCACAAGCTCAATTTTTAGTACCGGGTGCTTGTTATCACCCGGCACTAAAAGGTGTCTTTTTCATTGGTCTCGGGTTATGCTGCGAGCCGGTGGCAATTCTTAATCATTGGCACCGGGTTGTGCCACGACCCGGTGCTAAAGCCCTTCCCCGGGCAACTCAAGTTATTTGTTCATAGTACTAGCTGCCATTGTACCCGACACTGATGCTAGTATTAGTACCGGGTGCAACGGTAGATGGTACTTTTGCTTTGGACTAATGGTCTGTTTTCTAGTAGTGACCCTACCAGAGGTCGGCGAAACGGCGTTCCCAGAGCGCTCGCAGAGCGTTGGAACGAAAAAGCCAGGGGATAGTCCCTGGCGCTGCCCGACAGAGATGTCGGCAGTAATCCGGCCAGCCGCCGGCCGCGATCACAGAATCCCGGTGGCGGGCGAGTCGCCGCAGAGTCGCCTCCCCGTGACCTCCGTCATTTCCAATATTTTATGGCCTATTTGGAGTTGTTTGTGTTTGTGGCTGATCACGGGAACGAGGCGAGACACCGGAGGTGACAGTAGTAACAAGATTGTGAAACTCTGTCAGGACTACTCGAGTGCAATTTCTGAGGATTTCTTCATCGTCGGTGTGAACTTTTTAAAGACCTAAACTAGTTATCCTGCTCATTCTAAATAATGCGAATAAATCGGCAACCCAGAACTTTCTCTTTTACTCACTTTTTTAAGGGTAGTACCACTTTATTGATCGTTTATGGGTACAAAATTTTTGAAGAAAATATGGGTACAGAATTACAGATGACCAGAACGGGCTCATAGCCCAGTGGAGTACTGCGTTTGTGCAGGCCACCCGCCCGAGTTCGATGCCTAGCATTGACACTGGGTGTCTCACCGAGGCTTGCCCCCAAATAATAAACAGTTTCTGTCTTGATGGATTCCAGATGTCTGCCTCTCACGCGTGGAGCCACAAAGAGACGACGATTAGCCTGCCTCACACGCATGGAGCCACAAAGCGACTCCGATTACGAATAGATGCTACAACTGTACCCTCACCATCGTGACAGGATCCACCGGAAGAGCCCGATGCACCCGGCGAGCCAGAGCATGAGCACCCTGAACTGGTTGCGCCACACCACGTCCCGTTCGCCATTGAGCGCTGTCGCGGCAAGAAACATGGTTAGGAGGTCCACCCGTACTCGTACTCGCACAACGACGACGCCAACAAGCCGGTCCTGCTCCGGGCCGTGGGGGTCAGCACGGCGGGTGCTGGTCGGCAGCACTAACGCAATTTCTGTCTGGATGGATTCCAGACGCCTGCCTCTCACGCATGGAGCCACAAAGAGACTGCGATTAGCCTGCCTCTGGAGCCACAAAGAGACTCCGATTACAAACAGATGCTATAGTTGTACCCTCACCGCCGTGACAGGATCCACCGTAAGAGCCCGATGCACTAGGTGAGCCAGAGCATGAGCGCCCTGAACTAGTTGCGCCACGTCGTGTCCCGTTCGCCGATGTGCGCCGTTGCGGCAAGAAACATGGTTAGGAGGTCCACCCGTACTCGCACGATGACGACGCCAACAAGCCGGTCCTGCTCCGGGCTGCGGGGGTCAGCGCAGCGGGCGCTGGTCGGCGGCCCTAACGCAGTTTCTGTCTGGATGGATTCCAGACACCTGCCTCTCATGCGTGGAGCCACAAAGAGACTGCGATTAGCCTGCCACTCACGCGTGAAGCCACAATGAGACTGCGATTAAGAACAGATGCTACAGCTTGCTGTCATCAGAAGCAGCATCTATAGAAGTCAGAGGCATACAGTACCATAACTTATAATTCTTCTGCAAAATCAGCAAAGAATTCATCAGGAAATTAGTAACTTCAATTTCAAGTACTCGGCATGTTTCCCATAGCACATACCCATGAATTTTCGGGAGGATTTCTTGCCCAAAAAAGCGTTGGGAGCTTCAGAGCCTTGTCGAAGTTGTCGAGTACTTTGCAGCATCTTTTGACTACTTCAGATTGAGACATTGGCTCTGGAGACATTCTAGTAGGGTCTTGTGTGCCTTCATATCTGAAGGCAGGATTTTTCGATGCTGGAGAGGCTGGACCCGACGGCTTACAAAAGAAAAGACTACATGATCGCCAGTAACTCCTTTATTTTTCAAGTGAGCAATGGCTTTCAGGAAGCAGTTAACTTTCTCGCCACCAGGTCCAAAACTCGACCAGTTTTCTTGGACCAGGGGGCATTTGGAATTCTTTTCTTTTCAGGGAAGTTTTCATTTTGCCACGAGCTTACTTTGATTCTTAAATCTAAATGGAGATATTTAAATTCAAGACTCGGGGGCTACGGGATATATGTATCTGAGATTTATTTTTCAATTTTTTTGGAAAATAAGGAAGAAAAAGACTGATGTGACCCTCAGTCTGATTCTACGATTCAACCTAAGGCTCGGGGGCTACTTCATATGGAGCGCGAATACTTCGCGCACCATATATAATCAAGATTTCGGGTTTGAGCACCTCACAGCCTCGAAGCAACCAGAACTACTTGGAGGACTACTCGACGTATCTGAAGGAAGACCCAGAAGCAACCAGAAGGATGTTCTGACTACATGAAGTACTCGAAGATGCCCAGCCAAGTACTCGACACCTGCAGGACTCGGCTACGAAGAGCTCGGGGGCTTGTCAGACCCGGGACTGCTTATAGGCATAGAATATTCTAGAGTAAGGGATAGCTCATGGATGTACCTTACCTCTCTTGTAAACTATCTGAATAGGCGTAGAACTAGCTGCAGTCCAGAGAAAACTACCCGATCGTGCTGTAGTAGGACTCCAACTGTACTCGGCTAGGACTTTCCATGTAACCCTGTCCACCCCGGATATATAAGGGCGGACAGGGACCCCCTCGAAACACATCAACACCTAAAGCAATACAAACCACCACACAGAACGTAGGGTATTACGCAACTCGGGCCCGAACCTGTCTAAATCTTTGTGTTCCTTGTACCATCGAGTTCCAGAACAGTCGATCCCTACCTACAAACCTTACTGCTAAGGGTATCTCTGAACAGGCTTGGCGGTAAACACCGACACTCACCGCCGTGACAGGATCCACCGGAAGAGCCCGATGCACCCGGCAAGCTAGAGCATGAGTGCCCTGAACTGGTTGCGCCACGCCGTGTCCCATTCGCCGATGAGCGCCGTCACGGCAAGAAACATGGCTAGGAGGTCCACTCATACTCGCACGACGACGACGACGCCAACAAGCCGGTCCTGCTCCGGGCCGCGGGGGTCAGCGCAGTGGGCGCTGGTCGGTGGCCTGACGTGCTGCGTGCCTAGCAACTACCGCTCGGGCAGATCAGGCAAGCCGAGGCTCCCGACGCCGCGGACCGGCACCGGGGCACCGTCAGCACGATCGTGGCCACCGTTGGCGCGGACCCGACGTCCGACGAGTTCTCGTGCGCTGGCAGAGACCCGCGGGGCGTGCTCCCCCTTCAGCCATCGTGCCGCCAGCCAGTCGAAGGAGGCCCTCTGGGAGGAGATCTGCGCCTAGGAGCTCCATGGAGCCTTGCACACCGAAGTCAACGCCGTCCTGTCCATCGGGCTGGACGAGTCCTAGGAGCTCGCCTCCAGTAGCCTCGAAGGCCGCAGCCGCCTCCGCCGCCAGATCTCCTTTGACGACGTTTTCCCGTGCGTAGTCTATCACGCGCTAGATGGAGCAAAGAGCGTTGCCGAGACAGAACCGAGGCCGGTGGTCCCCCCTCTCCCCCGCAAGAGAACGGCCGGTCCGGTGGCGCCGGATAGTTCGTAGCTGCTGCTGAATGCTGATGGCAGCAGCTAATTCCTCTGAGTCCTTTTTCTGAAGTGATCATGTACTGTATTTATAGGAGCGGGCGAAGAATGGGATGTCACATGGCAAGCAACACAGCCGTGCACGACACGGCACAACCTGTCCTGCTGGGACGCGGGACACACTGCATCTTCATTTTTCATTTTTTTTGGGTGAGGTGAAAATGGAAGGATTGAAGGATCCTTGGTTTCCCGGCAACTTGGTCCCTACCGCCACGGGACGGGTTCCCCCGGGCGGACACGCTCGGGCCTGGCTGTAGTGGCGGAGCTTGAGGAGCTAACCAGGGGTGCTATCCATGGCAATGTACTCTAAAATTATTAAACAGTAATCATTTTACTGTTCACACAGTGGGGATTTTCATTGCCCCCGCGGCCACAAGGAAGCTCCGCCGGTGCCTGACTGGTTTGGTATCGACGCGCCGGAGTCGGAGCGCGCGGGGGTCTCGCTCGACGGACGCGTTGCGAAGCTCGAAAGCTTGCGTGCAAACGTAACGTGAGCAACTCAGAGAGGCCATCTGCTGCTATGCCGCAGACCCGCAGTACGCGGCCGCACCACGATGCGTTCCCCCCGCGACGCCGATGGACGCGGCAGTCACGCGGATAGCGCCCCTCCTAGCCTTCTTCAACCCAGGAAATATTTCCGGTTTTGAGCTGGGCGCGCAGGATGGAGAGGTGCAACCGCGTGCAGGCAGAGCGAGGAGTCCAATGTCCAATGGGGGAGAGCTCGAAGCTAGGCGCGGCCTGACGAATCGAACCCAGTCTTTAACCCGATGGCTCTCGCCTCTCCAACTAGTGGCACTTGATCACAGGTCTGATGGTCTGCATGATCCGCCCATCGGGTATTCGGGTCTAGTGGCGGTTTGATGCGTGCTTGTCAGAGTCAGACTCAACGTAACTATTTTGTTCAGATTTTTTTTTGAGAGGAACTGTTTTGTTCAGTTAGGGTGCGCCCTGGTGGCTAGTGTATCTTGTGGATATTGGGCCTATGTTTGTTCTGTATTTTGGCCATTGGCTCGTAATGTGATTTAAATGTACAATATATCATCATACATACGTTAAGTAATGATAGAAAAACATATAGAAGACCTTTTTTACAAGTGGACAGTATAAGGAAATGTTACTATTCACATGCTGATGTTACTTGCAGTTTGTACAAGAAAGGTTTGACTTATAACCTTAAACCTATTTCTTCAGAAATGCTAGCTTCCAAGAATGCTGCACTTGCAATGAAAAATAATGGCATAATATAATATGCCTTTTCCACAAACATCTTACCAATAGGGGAACGCGGAGGTGAAGGCAAATCACAAGCAATTTATACAGCAAAAGATTGAAAAAAGTACTCCGGATTCCAACGATACGACCTCGCCAAACTAATCATCTTAACAAACGATGGAAAGCACATTGAGGGAACACCATAAACAAAGTAAATAGAGCTACTCATAATGATCATAGGCCTCCGGTCCAAAAATGTAGTCAACATACGACCTTATGCCGAAGAAGTCATTGTCATCCTCCGACTCGTCGTCCAAAGCCAAAATGTGCCTTGGAGGAGGCGGCAACGCAACCACGCCTCCACCGGCGCCCTCCGCCGCCACAGCCACGGCTCCCGCCCCGGCCTCTAAGTCGAGCAGCGCACAGGGGCTCTCGAAATCCTCTTCCTCGCGAACTTGGACGTCCTCGCGCTCGACCTCAAGAATGTCGCGGACGACGACGACCTCAAGAATGTCGCAGACGACGTCCTTGGGCTCAATGGCAGATCTAAAGGGGGGCTAGAGGGGCTCGAGCCGGGCTAGGGGGCTCGATCCCCCCACCATCCACTGCTTGGGAGTCCATGGATCCCCCCTTGAGGCTTGCTCCAACGGGGCACGGTAAACCGCCCCCACCCCATGTAGGGGGGCTTTGGGGGGAGCGAGCGCTCCAACGGCTCCCCCCACAGCTCCCCCTATATACGGGGGGAGTTGAAACTCCCCCCATATATAGAGTGAGTTTCAACTCCACCTATATCTCTAATCACACCATTTCTTCGCGATATTAATCATGTTTGAGCCCCGTAATATGATGATAATGTGTATTATGATAGTATAAATACTGTATGATTTTTTAAATTCAAAAACATTAAATAAATAGTTAGTTAATGAGTGATAGTATATAGGGGGAATAGATATAGGGGGAATGGTTGGAGAGAAAGAGTTATAGAGGGAGGAATCTTTTGGAGGGAAGTAGTAAAATATAGTAGAAAGTACATATAGAGGGAGTTGGATGGGGGGAATGGTTGGAAAAAGCTTGAGCCCCCTCTAATTTTTAGGCGCCATGGATGAACAATGGAGGGCTGCTGGACGTAGAAGAAGACCAAGTTCGCGATGTGGGGCAACCGAACAACCAAGTACAGCAGCTTGCTGCTTGCTTAACGGCCCAAATACCCCCCCCCCCCCCCAGCCCACCTACAATCCAAAAGAGCCCAAGTCTAGTTTCCCAATGGCAGAGCAAACCAAATCCCTAGCAGGCGGCAGCTCGGCCGGCTCTGCTCTGCTTGCGTCCTCGCGAGAGAACGGCGGCGGCGCCCGGCGGTCCACGAGCGGACGGGCATACGGCTCACGGCGGCGGTGGCTGGTGGCAGAGCTGCGGCCGGGGGCTGCACCGCGGCAGCCGGCAGGGGCTCGGAGCCTCGGACGCGTACAGCGCACGGCGCATCTGCGCCCTGCCCGCACCGCCGCCCGGACCTGCGGTTCCGGTCCACAGAGGAGGCGGCGTGGCAGCGAGGCCGCGCGTGCAGCGGGCCGGCGTAGCCACAGACGGCCGAGCGCGCCGGAGTGCGCCCTCCTCGCGCCGCCCAGACCTGCAGCCCGACAAAAGTTTATTGTGGTCACCCCCTCCCTATATTTTTTTCCTGGATCCGCCCCTGGCTGTTGACATGGCCCAGTAGGCCACTCAGCCCATGGCTCCACGCCGGCCCATAGGATGGATGATTTCTGACATGTTCACGTATGTCTGTGCGTTCTTTTCCGTCTTGTTTCTTCGGAACTTCATCTAACCAACAAGATGGCGGGACCCTTTGCGATCACACATGCCAGATTGCTGGACGTCGTCTAGCCGACCCGCGGCCCCGTTGTGGCACCACAACTGCTGCCATGCATGCATTTGTCCCCCGTGTTTCAGAAAGAAAAAAAAAACATTGCAGTTGCATTCTAGCACCCTACACATGCATGATGGATGTTTTGCTATTCTAAGGCTATCTCCAACAGTCCACGCAAATGAGTAGGCAAACGTAAAAATGCATGTCCTGGTGCACTGTAGCGAGAGGCATCTGTCTCCAACAGAAGGTGCATTTGAAGAGGGCATTTTGGCTCGGAGGAGAGAGACGACGCAAAAATGGATAACCTCTCTCCTCGACGCATCCTGCCGTAGACCAACGGCCACCACCCAGAGCTTCCCCTTAGACGCGGAAGAGAGCACTGTGCCGAGGCCGAAGTCGGAGCTACGGGCTGGTGGTGCGGTGGAGCACGGTCCATGATACGCGGCGCTCGCGGCGGTGGGAAGCGAAGGACCGAGGTACCCCATCTCCCCGCCTCTTCGTGTGTCGTTCTTCTTGTGCTCGATGTGGGCGGCGTCGGCGACAACAGCAGGGCTGCGGCAGAGAGGGGCAACAACCGCGGCGTCGGAGATGCAGGCGGGGCGCGCACTCGCGCCGCCAGATGCGTAGCAGCGTCGGAGATGCGGACGGGGTGCACACCGGTGTCGTAGGGTTGGTGGCAGCACGCCATCGGGTGCGCGGGCGGTGGCCGATTTTTGGATGATGGGCGGTCGATTGTAGTGATTCCCAGAGTGGATCTGCAATCTCTAATAGACAAAAGCCGACCCTGCCATCGGGCCAAAATCGAGCGTGTGCATACCGATTCTCAGTTGGTTCGCGGCAATGATGTGCGCGGGGTCTCGGTCAGCCGCGGCCCTCACGTCGATGAGCCGACGACGTCCAGGATGTGCGCAAAGACGCGCAAAGACCCCGGCGCTGGCTTCTTGCCGCGCGGGCCGGGCGGCTCCACGAGAAGAGCTGAAACAGAGGCTGCGCGCGCCAAAAGAAGGAGCCAGCTGCCAAAAAGCCCGCCAACCAACCGTCCACCGATATGCATTCTGCTCTATCTCCAACAACAGACCCATCACGTTACCCAAACCCATTTTGCCTACTCCACAGCAAAAGCAAGGGGTCCAACAGATGACTCAAACGGAGAACCCATTTTGGGTGAGGTGCAATGCGGAAGGCAAATTTGGGTCACCTCTCTCCTCAGACCCAAATCTGTGGCGCAGCGACATGGTGGGCCTGTGACCCAGTGGCACCGCAGGATCGGGGTGATGGGTCTCGGTTTTGGGTTGGCTGTTGGAGAACGCAAGATTTAGGTGGGGGACTTTTTTACTGTGCGTGACTCAGATACGGGAATATGTCTCCTTTTTAGGTTTGTGCTGTTGGAGATAGTCTTATGCCTCTTCTGTTGGAGTCTGCCAGTTTTGCATGGCGCAGTCCAACAGCCCGTGAGAGGCATTCGTACAAATGCATAGCCAAAAATGCGTAGCTTTGTTGGAGATAGTCTAAGGCATCCCATGGCCGTGGGGGCCCGAATAATTAAGCCCATGAACATCCCATGAGCCCACGCTCTTTTTGGGGTTTTTGAAGCCGGGGAGGGAATTGATAAAAAACAAGCCGAGGAGGAAATAAAGAGAAGAGATCGATTGGAGAGAGACGTAGTAATATAACATAATTATTGTTTCTGTCCGTGTCCAATAAGCTTGCTGTTCTTTGTCTAAAAAGCAAATTAAAGCTTCCGTTAGTACCAAACGGCCATCTCATATACGGCGTGGCCAGCACAAGAGAAGGCTCCCCGGCCAAGGAACTCGCCAGGCGCGGTGGCTTGCGCCCGTTACTCCACCCTCGGAGGGTAAATATTTGTAAGCGGGGTTGTGGGGTGTGTCTTCTCTGTGGGCTCTCGAGCTCGGGCCGGATGCTATATCGTCAATCGGCGATGGGCCTGCCTGGTTCCATCGGTCCAGGCATTGCCATTGCCGGCGGGCTTGGTGATCCTCAATTGAGTGGAGACATCAGGTTTCGGGCAGTTGTTTCACCGTAAGACCGTTTGGAGCATGGGCTCGCTCACAGAAATCACCACCAACCACCCTCTTACAATTCTTTTTTTTATGGCAGTTAGGTACAAAAAAAGGCTGTCAGTTTTTCAAAAGAAAAAGAAGTTGTCAGCAGTGCATGATTGCAACACTCTGAAGCGTTTCGCCCTCACTTGCAGCAAACAACAGCAGCTACTAAGCTAGCATCTGTTACCTATGGATATCATATCCCAGTCTCGTCGCCGAATACACCTTGCACATATTTTCCCCAAAATAGTATCAACACAAGCAGGTGTCAAAGTATTAGGATGTTCGGATGATATCGCCAAGTTCTCTACCCAGAATCAAACGAGGAAACAAATAACTAATTATTCATACAGGGTTTGGGCAGCCAAAAGACGGGCTAATACCTGCTAGGAACATGCAAGCTTCAAATCTTGCAAGCACGTCACTAATGAATATATCCATTCAGGCATCCTTTTAATCTCCAATTTAAAAAGAGAGATTTGC
The DNA here is from genome assembly GCF_016808335.1 of Panicum virgatum. Classification (NCBI taxonomy): domain Eukaryota; kingdom Viridiplantae; phylum Streptophyta; class Magnoliopsida; order Poales; family Poaceae; genus Panicum; species Panicum virgatum. The sequence continues at coordinate 48,469,501 of NC_053145.1, forward strand.
ATCAGCAACACTAATGCTTGCACTACTAGAAAACTAGGCATTAGTACCGGGCGGGAACCCCCGGTTAATACCAGTTCCCAGCCCGGAACAGTCCAATCGTTGCATACTAAATCACACGTTTAGTACCGGTCCGGGACATGAGCCGGTACTAAAAAATCTCCACGCAAAAAAAAAATATAGGTTGCTTCTCCCGCTCCTCACCCCTTACTCTCTCTCTCCTCTCATTTTTCTTTGTACCACCTCATCGTCTGCTTCATCTTTCGACTATAAGCAATGGTGGAAAGAAAACTGAGAGCAGAAAATAAAGGATAAGAAGCCGGAAAAGCTTCACTTAGATTACAACATTTAAGTCAAGATTACAAAGACTCAAAATTACAAGAAAAAGTTATACAACAGGAGAGATTTAATAGGAAAAAATTCAACAATTACATATCTGAAAACAGGGAAATATTCAACATTCATATCTGAAAATAAAAAAAAAAGATTCATGAGCCGGCGGCGTGGCAACCATCGCGTTGGTCGCCGCCGTGAGGTTGAACCCCCGCACGGACAGACACGTGAGCAGGCGGCTCCCGACGGGGAAGTGCACGGTGAGCGTGCCCTGGCCGCGGGTGGCCCCGCCACCGCCCCTGCGCGACCCCTCCCCGCGACGCCGTCAAGGCGGAGGTGCAGGTCCTCGACCTCGCATGTGGCCGCGTAGTCGAGGCAGCGCCTGAGGTCCGGTTGCGCGAGGCGCCGGGCGGGAGGAGGATGGGCAGCGAGGATGGCTCCGGGCAGCACTGCTCCCATAGGCCCCGCCACTGCGAGGAGAGCGCGCCGGTGCGGATGGCCGATTTGAGCGGCAGCAGGCTCAGAATCTGCAGCCGCAGCGCGTCCGGCAGCTCCGAGATGCGGTCCACCTCCTCCTCCGTTGCCGTCGCGGCCTGGCTGCGCCGCCCGCGTGCCGGGGAGCTCCCTGCTCGAGAGTGGAGAGAAGGGATCAGAAGGAAAGACCGAGAGAAGAGATGAGGGAAAAAGGGCGAAGAAGGGATCGAAAAGATAAGGCCGCTGCCCACCGCTCGTGTGTCAGAAGATTTTTGTTTGCTGATCATGTTAATACCGGACCGAGACTCCGTCCGCTACAAATAATTTTTTTTTACCGGGTGGTGTCTCTACCCGGTATTAAATTTTCAGAGTGCTATCGGCTGGAGTCACCGGCCGGTACTAAATGATTACCTTTCGACGCCAGTGGTGGTTCCAGCCGGTACTATTCGGCCCTCAGCGTACTGTGCGTACTGCCCGGTACTAAATTGAGCCTTTAGTACAGGATAAAAGTGCGCCCGGTACTAACGTGTAGGGACGAATGTGCCATTTTCTGGTAGTGTTGGGTTCAGCAACTCTGCCAGCGGTTCTTTTTGCTCATTCCATCAAAGATGCGTTGGTAGAAAAGGTAAATGTAAAGAAAAATACTAACAGAGTTGAAATTAACTGTGTGGAATATTGAATATTTAGTGATTACATAATTAGATTGTTGGGTACTCAAGATACAAGCTCCACATGTTTCATTTCGTCTACAAAGAAAAATAGAAGGCTCGTATTTTCCTTAGAGAGTTTGATGGCTCACCAGTCAGCACAATGCATCACTAATGCAAATGCACAGTACGGCAGTAGTCACTGTGTCTTGTAAGATCATGGCTAATAGTACCGCCCGCGGCTGGCTGGGAGGCACGCCATGATGGTGGCGGGGCTCCACTCAGGGCCGTCGAATGGGCAGTGCAGCCGGCGCATTAGCCCCGGGCCGCTCATTCCTAGGGGCCACCAAAATTAAATCCAGTAACTGCTAATACACATGCTAATTTTATTAACCTAAAGTACAAAAGGCCAAGGAAGGTAACGTAAGATGCAAATCAACTCAAACTAGTGCTGCTATAGTGCCGCGACGATTTGTCTTCCCTTGAACTCGACGCCGCAATCGCGGCCGCGCGCCTGCTGCTGTAGTGCCGTGCCGCGAGTTGCCGTCGAGTCATCGACCATCGGGTATCCTGTATCCCGCTGCCGGCCGGCGAGGTCAAACGAAGGTGCTGAGAGCAGCTAGCCTGACGCCTCTGCACTTCAAATTTCATGATGTGCTTGCTTCGGGAGGCCTGGGATGTGGACGTGATGTTGGTGCTGTAGTCCGTCCAGACTAGTCCACGCTAAGAATACTAGACAAATGACACTATTTAATAGAAGCTAAGAAGATTTGGTAAGACAAATTCACTCTTTAATCCTTTAGCATGCTTGAAATGTTGTAATTATATTATAAAGTATGAATATATTTTCATTATTTACATTTTATAATATAATTATGAGGCCACCATTTGTGTTCTGCACCAGGGCCACCAAAACTTTGGTACGGCCCTGGCTCCACTAGCTCAACCAATAAAATCAGGTGCAAAGCCTCACGTAGATTCTCAGCTAGTTATCAGCCACTCATAATACTTGCTCTAATCCAGTGAAATATGTTGCCGCGGATTACGATATTGTTTGCAGAAAGGTGCTCTTTCGAACAAGCAGTAGTCACGGAGACGCTGCAGGCAGGCTGTTGCCTGTTGGTAAAAGAGCACAGCCTCGTGTCGTCTTTTTCTTGGTTTGTGCATCGTGAGTGATCCGATCGATCAGACGAAGAACTGAAAAACCTCGGGGACTCATCAGGCGTGGGCCGGAATAAGCCGTACGTGGGCCGAAAAGCCCAACATGGTATGGGCTACGTCGAGTTAATGGACTGACGAGGAGGCGTCGTGTGGTTAAGCCCTATGGTTACTACCAAACCGCGATCTTAACCACATGGGGACCGGCATAAGAGCGCTCCCTGTTGGTCTTTCTCGCCGGGCGTTGTGGTGCACACCTGTGACTCCAGCCTCGGAGGGCAAAGAGTTTGTGTAAAGTTTGGGTGTGGGCCGGCGGTTTCTGGGTTTGAGCCTATGTTGCTGGCGCTTTTTTCATTTTTATATTTAAAAAAAACAAAATTTTAAAAAATGGGTGCCTGTGGCCCCCTAATGGGCGACAGGACCGTCGCCCATCCAGTGGGCGACAGAAAATATATGCCGAATAGGGAAATTTTCAAAAATGGGTGCATGTGGCCCCCCTAATGGGCGACAGGGTGGCTGTCGCCCATGCACCCTGTCGGCCATCCAGTGGGCGACAGGACCGTCGCCCATCCATTGGGCGACAGACCTAAATGTAAAAAAAAATTACATTTAGGTCCTGGCGCCCAGAGCGCATTAAACAGTGAACTTGTAAAATCGTAAAAAAAATCAAAAAAATACAAACTCAACTGTTCTGGATTCTATGAAACAAGATCTACAACTTTTGTTACATAAAGTTTTTCATTTGATCAATGTATCTTGCTCTATTTTAAATACCATTTTAATGCACTTTTATTTAAATCTCAAGATCCATCCTTTGGATGCATGTCATCTTTGGCCAGAGTGTTGCATATGGTGAACATAGGCTTGTACAAAATTGGTAGGCCCAGAAAACATTTCTATAATAAGTTTTTAAATTAGATCTTGCAATATGTCTAGTTTAAATGAGTTATTTATCCATGCTGCTATACTGAGTATTAGAAGCCATAACTTTTACAATATCATTATTTTATTTCCTAAGAGGTATAAAAAAGTTTGGTAAATATTAGATAAGCACAACTAGACCAAATGAATTATTTCAGATTTTTCTAGGTACAAGAACTATTTTTCTTGATTTAGATACATTGATCAAATGAAAAACTTTATGTAACAAAAGTTGTAGATATTATTTCATAGAATCCAGAACATTTGAGTTTGTATTTTTCCGATTTTTCTACGATTTTATATCGATTTTACAAGTTCATTGTTTAATGCGCCCTGAGTGCCAGGACCTAAATATAATTTTTTTTACATTTAGGTCCTGTCGCCCACTGGATGGGCGACAGGCACCCTGTCGCCCATTAGGGGGGCGACAGCCACCCATTTTTGAAAATTTCCCTATTCGATATATATTTTTGAAATTTTGTTTTTTTTAATGTAAAAATGAAAAAAATCTCATGTTGCTGAATGACTACGGCCCGGGCCTGTAAGCTGCTAGGCTTTGGGTGTCTACACAGACAGGACAGGTTGGGGTTTGCTCCCTAGCCGGAGCCCCGTGCCCGCGACCAGGGCATATGTTCAGGTCCGGTCTCCACGAGAGGATGGGGCCACACCTGTATCCTCGTGGAGAAAATAGGCCCGCTCACAAATCCCCCCCTCTCTAAAACTAGCCAACTCTTTTTTCCCCCATGTCACTCTGTTTTTGACCCTGAACATATCAAAATAGTTTGATGACAAGTAAGATAAGTGAGAAAATAGGCCCCTCGTGGAGGCAATAATGCAGGTCTGCACCGGCCACGCAGCTAGTTTCCAAGGCCTAGAGTTTTTGTGATAAGTGAGATGCTAAAGGTTCATCATTCTAAAGAGAAAAGAAAAGGTTCTTGGTTCCCAGATACAGTTTGATGGCTCGACACAATACATCACTGTGCAAGCCCCAAAATAGTTGCTACCGAGTACCATCATATCCTGTGCAAAAGCATGCTCTTCGACCATGCAGTTGGAGCGAAATATTAACGCTCGTTATAACCCTAGATGCGGTCCAGCCAGCTGCCAAGGCTTTCCTGAGAACCAAATTGCAAGTCCTGATGCAGAACGAAGGAAAAAATGATCAGATTTGCAAGAGCAATTAGAGAATATATTGGCACCGGGAACACAAGAAGGATAGGCTTACACCAATCTGAAGATCTGGAGGCGTTCCAAGATCCACATTATGAAGATCAGGTAACCCGTAAAACGTGTTCAGGTTCCCGTCAAGGATCTCTGTCCTGTATTGGGACAGAATCGGGTAGTCCAAGGGAAACAATGCTTTGTCGTTTAAGGAATTTGGATCTTCACGGCAGAGCAGAGGTTCGTCTGGGTTCAGCTGAGCACGAGATGCCCCTCCAACAGCCTGCTGTTCTTCAGCTCCAGCACACCATGCAGGGTTCACTGCATCATCCTCCAGGCTAACAATAGAAATGGTAGGCTCTTCTTCGTCCTGCAGTAGTAGCTGTATCGAAACCAAAAAGTTAAGTACTGGACATGGTCATGAAAACAAGATTTTGGCAACGCATCAACGGGAATTGCCAGCATATAAAGCTCATATCTATCATGTCAAAAAGTTTACCGTACATGTTTCCAGGATACTCAATTCTCTATCAATGAAATAAGAACAATGCCTTAATCTCATGCCCTTTAGTTCAAAAATATGTATATTGCCATGATACTAATAGAAGTCATTCTCTACTTTAATAAAGTTAAAAAAGATTATACAAACTCTAAGTCATCTATAAAGCATTGTTAATATTGTTTGCTGCTGATTTTAAAACATGATTATGAATTGATCTCTGCTAGATCACTAGCACTAGTTCCCTGCTGGCCTTAGTGGGAGGTAACACAAATAGCTAGGTACATATCACATTCAATATCAACTTCTCAGATGCATATTTGTGCATTTTCTAAAACTGGTTTATACTGATCTGCCATTTTTGTACATCACAATGATCCCAAAAGAATTTGATGCGATTTACCTGATCCTGCAGGATGGAAGCATTCTGCTTAGTTTCACATGGACTATTGTTAGGATGACGTGGCTGTGGGGTATTTGTCTTTGGAGTTTTAGGACCAATCACTGAAGCAGATGCATCAGGTTCATCATAAGCAGTTTCTGTCTCAGAAGCTCCCATACTCTTATTTGGCATTTGGTAGAAGATTTTGGAAACAACAAGATCCCCATCCTTTTCATCTTCCTCTTCTCCAAGGTGATACTGATGCATTACCCAGTGAGCTCTATCAGGTTTTCCACCTCTCTGCGAACTTTTGTACAGCACCATTATCTCCTTCCAACCTTTCTTAACACCATCGTCATATATGGGTTTGGATCTCCCTGTCTTGTGCCATCTCACATGGTCATCAGTAACGGTGTTATCACTGCAGCTTATGACCCTTCGACGCTTGCGCTTGCCACAATTATAGGCTTTTGAAAGTCTATGGAAGAAATGAGCGCTGGTACCATCTGTTTTCATACCTACAAGGTCAATAAGAACCAAATTTAGAACATGAATGCACCAACAAATTCAAGAGCAAAATACAAATATCAAGAAAGAGGTACCTACCAGGAAGATTTTCAGGATGTGAATAGCAGATTCCTTCATCGTTATCTATAGTTGGAATAAATTCATCAATAAGCACATGCGGGTTCGAACCTCCCAGGCCAACTTTTTCTTCTAAATGTTCAAGCAACTCCGAATCAGATGGATCAAACTTGACTCCAGCAGGCAGCCCAGGCCACTGCATGGCAACCTGGAAAATTTGAAATGCAGCAAAATCTTGCTCTGAATATGTTACATCTCCAAGTGAATTGAGTGGAAAGACAAATCTCCCTTGTACCTCATCTAAATAGAATAAATGTACTTACATCACTGTTATCAATGACATGACTGCAGTTCGGACATTCCCTCCGTGCTTCTGCAATCAACTCACTTATTCTGTGATTAGCATTAGGAGATGTGTATCTTATTTTCTTAGCAATGCCCCTGCCAGTTATCAGCCATGACCTGGAACAAAAGGAACATATTTACCATATTGGTGCTGGGTCACAACATGAGTGCTTGCACGAGAGAATTTGAAGGCAATCAAGGTAAATAAGCTGAAATGTAAATAAGCTGAAATGTATGCATTTTAAGCTACTAGTCTATGTGCAACAAAAACAATGGAGTGATTTGGTGCCCAGTTCTTGAAAATAAAACCTGGCAAGACAACTTGGTGGGTGAACTCCAATGGCAAGACTTAGACTGAACAACGCAATAAAATCCTAGTACTACATGAAAATTTACATTGCTTATACCAACTACAGGAAGCAAGCCTAGCAAAAACGTTGGGCACATATCAGGGTAGTACGGTAAACAGCTCCGTGCTCTGTTTCTCTGTTCATTCTATCCCCCCCCCCCCCCCCCCCCACTCTGGACATGGCTCGAAAATTTTATCGTACGAAAATATAAATGAGCCGTACATCAAGTAAAATCATGGTGTTCATCTAGATAATGCTAACCATCAGCACTACCCTGCTACGATTTGGGGCCTTCAATGTCATGCAAATGTTCAGCAATTCCTATTATTCAAAAGAAAAAATCTAATCCAACGGACACGCGACACGATCGAGAAACAGCAGCGCTCTAGGGCCGCCGCGCGCGGGCCGGGAGGTGTGGAGAAGAAGGAACCCTCGCAGCACCAAGAACGGAAGAACCCCCGTCACAACCAAACCTGAGGAGCCGAAATGCACCGCGCGATCGAGGCAACCAGGAAGCAATAAGCAAGCCCCTAACGAGGATGAAGTCGAGGGGGGCAACAAAAAGGAAAGGGGCCGGAAAAAAAAAGGAAGGCGCGGAGGGCGATTAGTACCTCGCCATGGATGCGCCCGCGGAGACGGGACGGCGTGGCGGCGGCGGAACGGTGCCTCCTGCCTGCCGCTCCCCTGCTCGGCCGCCCGGTCGCGTGAGCGGTCAGTCGGATTGGCCCCCACGCCGAGCAAATATAGCGCCTCCCCGTCCCTCTCGCTCCTCGCAGTGGGAAGGCGGGAAAGCTCGCGCGGCACGGCGGGAAGCGGGAAGGAAGGCGGCGCGCTCGCGCTCGCGGGCCGGGAGACGCGGAGCCTGTCTGGTGCGTCTTCCTCCCCTGGCAGCTGCAGCTCTCTCTGCTTCCCAGGCCCCGCGCCGGCCTTTTGCCTCGGGAACCCTGAGCGCTGCTGCCACCGCAGTAATGCCAGCGACCGTTGCAGCTCGCTCGTGCGAGACAGCGGCCCGCCAGCCCGTTCACCTCCTCCTCACTCCTCAGCAATCGCGCCCACGGCCCACCTCCTTCGGACCGTGAGGCGCTTTTTTCTTTTTTATATTTTTAAAAAATCAAAATTTCAAAAATATATGTCCGTTTTGAAAAATTTCAAAAATACCCCCGGTCGCCCTCCCATAGGGCGACAGGCCCTAAGTGTAATTTTTTTTTCAAATTCGCAACAAGATTCCTGGGCAAAAAAAAAAATGCAAGGGGCCTGTCGCCCGCCCCCCCAACGGGCGACAGGGGTCTGTCGCCCACCCCAGGGGCGACAGGGTCACTCCCCCCTATATAAGCCCTGGCCGTCATTCCTTTTGTCATTTGAGCCTAAAAATTCATGAAAAAAGAGAGGGGTGAGGAGAAACAAAGCGGCAAAGCTCTGCCGAATTGCGTACTTGTGATCTACCGGTAACTTCCGTATGAATCCATTGATATTGTATAACAATTTAATTTAATTAGCGGATTAGCTGAATTAGATTTGGTGCTTTAGAACACTCGTTTAGTATTATAATTTTAGTACTATTAGAGACTTGTTTTTAAATTAATTATGAATTAGAATAGAATTATGAAAGTACCTTATTGATATTGCAGCATAAGGCAATGGCTGCCTCCAATTGTGGAGTATTTTCATGGACCGAAGAAAAATCTAGTATAATACTTGATATCATGACCCATCTTGTTATCAGTAAGAAGTTGGATCCGTTAGCGGATGGTACGATAGAGATGGTGTTATCCAAAGTAGTAGAGTTTAAAGATTTCACATTATTTCGAGGTATTACGATGCAAGATGTAAAGGGACACCTGCTAGAACGTCGGAAGATATACATGAGAGTATATGAACTAGCGAATCATCCTAATATCATTGGATTCTTACAAAGTTCTTGTAAGATATGGATGCGGCCAGAGGTGTATGAGATGCACATTAAGGTAACTCTCATTCAGTTATAATCTCGTCCGTCATTTCGAATCCATATTTATGAAACAGTAACATTGTGTTTTAATTATATGCTAGGATTACCCCGAGGACACGGAGTTGATTAACAAAACGATACCAAATTTCCGTAAATTGGTATGTATCTTCGGTGGACTTATGCCGCAAACTAGACGAAGGAGGTGGATAAGATCTTCGGGTGATAGTACTTGGCCTGCGCAAGAACAGATGCCCGGAGGTTCGTCGAGTCATGCTTCAGCACCTCAACCACCAACTTGTGTTAACTGGGATGACGACATGGATGACTTCATGCCCCCCAAACCATGGCCTCCAACACATGATGTTCTTCCCCCTTTACATGAACCTAGAATCAGAAAAAAGACAAAGGGAAAGGCAAGAGGTTCGTCAAGTCATGTTGCACCACCTGCAGCACAAACTTGTGTTAACTGGGATGACGACATGGATGACTTCATGCCCCCAAACCATGTGAAAGGATCGATGGACCAAGAAGGGGGTGAATTGGGCCTTTTTCAAATTCTAAAACACAATTAAGCAACCTTAACCTATGCAATGCTAGTAAGGCACCAATTAACCAACCGGATAACTAAGCTACCTACACAAGCTATGAGAGATAAAACGAGAAGTAAAACCTAGCAAGGTAGAACTAAGTTATGATCTCTAAGTCAAGCACATGAATAAATTGCATGAAAGAAAATGCTTGAATAAAGAGAGTGGACAAGAGACGACCGGATTTTTTCCCGTGGTATCGATGTGTTGGCACACACCCCTAATCCACGTTGTGACACTCACAAAGAGTCTTGTCACCTCCCAAGTCACCGAGACGAGGGCGCTCACTAAGAGTCTCCGTTCACTATCCCGGCGTGGTGGAGATCAAGCCACGTACAATCTTCTTCTCCGGGCTCCCACAATCCTTGGCAAGCTCCGCGAGAAACACCTCAATCACCAAGATCGCCTAGGTGATGCCAATCACCAAGAGTAACAAGCTAAGGCCTTCACTTGAGTAAGAACCGATCACCAAGAACGGATGCACACAACCTTCTCTCTACTCAAGTCCTTAATCTTGCTTCTTGATTGATTGAATGAACAAGTATGTGAAAGATGAAGCTCAAGGTGGCTCTTGACTATAGTATGGTTTGGATGTTGCCTGGTGTCAAGAGTGGCAAAATGACCCATTGGAGGGGTATATATAGGCAGCTCACACGGATAGAGCCGTTGGAGAAAAAGCTGCCAGAAAACTGCGTAGCGCCGGTTAATCCGACGTACCTCCAATAGTCATCGTCGGTTTAACCGATGAATGTAAACTGCCTCTTCTGAAAACTAGCCGTTACAACTTGGGCAGATTAACCGACGTATCATCGGTTTAACCGGTGAGTGTAGTTGTCCACTGATCAACTGAAAAACCAAGTCTCTGGACAACTGCACTGACGTTAACTCAAAACCATCGTCGGTTTAACCGGTGAGTACAACTTTAGAAATCCATGGAAAAACCATCTCACTGGTCAATTGCACCGACGTCTCATTTCAAACAGCGTCGGTTTAACCGGTGTATAGAACTTGAATTACCCTGGAAAAATCAACTCTGGACTAATGCACCGACGTTAAATTCAAACACGTCGGTTTAACCGGTGTATTGACTTGTCCAGACTCTGCCGACTTCGTTTAACCGACGTATAGAAAAATGTGAGCGTCGGTTAAACCGGTGTTAAAGACTTTTTCTGATTTTGCCTTTTCTGATTTGAGTCTTGAATGAAATCCAAATATTCTTGACATATAAGTTGAGAACCACTTATTTGAACTTCTAGGAACCTGAGTGACCATAGTGTGCATCCATTTTTGATTGACCATGTCCATGCTCAAGTTACTTGGCCTTAACCCCTCTTAATAGTGCGATCACTACAAAACTATAAATCCTATACTAACCTAAGTGTCCTTCTCAACCTTATGACACTTAGGACTAGAAAGATCCTTAGTCTTGTCATAAATATGAGTTGAATACCGAGATCACCTTTTTGGATAATGAAATTGAGGGGCCTCTTTTGACATATGACCAAATGAGCGATAATGATCTATTAAGCTGCACAAACCCATTAGTCACAATAATGGTTGTCATTAATCACCGAAACATACCTTGAGGGCCTAGATGCTTACAATCTCCCCCTTTTTGGTGATTGATGACAACACAAACATAAATAACGAGAGAGCGAGAAAGATAAAACAAGAATAAACTCAAGCAAACTTGAAAAAAGACCAAAGAGCTCAACGGCTCAAACGAAATCCATAGATATGTCTCAAACCACAGCATACTCAAGCGACAAATGTACATATCCATGAACTAACACCAAATGTGATACAAAGCATCAAGGTCCTGATAACTACGAGCTCTCTCTAACTCTACCCTCCCCCTGACTCTCTCCCCCTTTGGCATCAAAGTACCAAAAAGGCGAGCTACTGATCCGGCTGTCGTGGCACGGCAAGGAAGCGGTCCGGGTCGTCATCGTCGTTGTCGTCAGACGGTGAACCCTCGGTGACAGACGAGAGCTGCTGGTCAGTACTGCCTGCTGGATCTGAACTGACTGGGGGTGTAGCTGTGGTAGAGGCTCTCGTGCTAGCACTGCCTGGAAGAGGGTCCGTAGACGTGGTAACCGGCCCAGCAGAAGAAGTGTCAACATCTGACGTAGTGAGTGCTGAAGCTGCCGGCTGTGTCGACTGCTGAAGTAAGGACCCCTCTCCTCCTCCCCCTGAAAGTAGTGTCTGAGGAACGACGGGGAGAGCGACTGTCGATGGTGAGTCCTGGAAGAGTGTGGTCGCTGGCAGTGGCGAGAAAAGCGGACGACCGGCAGACCCAAGAAGTGCTGACATCGAGAACATGGTCTCCGGTGTCTCGAGAGAGCAGGAGCTGCAGTAGTAACCGGAGGAGGAGCTGGTGTGACCGCAAGCTGAGGTGCTGCAACACCCTGAAGTCCTGGCTGCTGCGAGGCGAGTCCGGTGTGAGAGTAAAGCTGTGAGATCATCCCGAACATCGCCATCATGCCCTGCTGCATCTGCTGGAACTTAGCGTCTGTCCTCTGAGAGACTCTGTCAATAAGCCCGACAAAACGCTCCTCGGTCGCAGCCCGCTCTCGGGCGGCCTCCCTCTGTATAGCAGCAAGCTGAGCCTCATGGGCTCTCCTGGCCTCCTCCTGTGCAAGTCGGTCCTCTCTCTGCTGAGTCACGAGCTGCTGTTGAAGTGCGGTGAGCTCGGACGGCTGAGACACCTGGGACTCAGAGACTGTAGTAGCAGCGGCTGATTCTGGGGCTGGCTCTCTGGACCCCCCTGCCTCGTGGTCGTGACTAGCTGGGGCTGCTGCAGGGAAGTACTCGACGTCCTCGGAGGAGTCTGACTCAAGCTCAGACCAGTGTATCTCATCATCTCCTCCGGGAAGCTGGGCCTCGACAGCTAGTAGTGCCTCATCCTCCTGTGCCACTCGGGCCTGTGCCTCTGGGGACAACTGTGCCATGGCAGCTCTCTCAGCCTGTCTGCCTCTCCTCTGGTCCTGTGGTGCTGTGGGACGGTAAACTGGGAACCGGGGAGCCTCGTCCTGACGGTAGACTGCACTGACGGGTGACTCGGCTGGCACGATCATCGAACAAATGTAGCTGATCCAGTGTGCATAGGGGAACTGTCTCACGACCCCCAACCCGTCAGTGATCACATCCTCGATCTCAGCCAGTATAAAGTCAACAATATCGAATGGCTCGTGAGTGAGGATGTGAAGAAGTAACAGCTGCTGCAAACCAGTAAACCCCTCTGGGTAGCCACTCCTCGGTAGCAAGGTCCTCCGGAGGGCCATGTGAATTGGGTACGCCTCCGGGGTCAGCAAGCTGGGCACTCTGGCATACGACGCTGGAAACGGCTGGCGGAAGCACTGAGAGATCGCCTCGTGAGAAGGTGCAATCCCGCCAATCATAGCTCTGTGCGGTGGATCTGCATCTCCGTAAACCATCTCGTGCAGGGAGACGTCAACTAAGTCAACTCCGAGAATCCCTGCTATAGTCGCCCTGGACAGACCAAAGACCTGGCCTCCAAACACGAAGTGTACTGCTCTGCGCTCGGGAGCGATCCAGGCTGTGGCGTAGAACACTCTGACCATGTATCTGTTCTGCTCTATTTGGAGTAACCTGGGCAGGCCCCTGAAGTGAGCGAAGTGCTCTCTGACGTCTGCTCCCCCTGCGTCTGTCCTCAGTGACACCCAGTCAAGCACTCTGTGCGGGAAGATCTTGTGACCCCGCCTCTGGTAGGTCTCGTAGAAACTGGCCTGAAGAAGCGTCCAGAACCTACGGTCGACCCTGCTGTCACGGGTAACGGGGAACCAGTCCTCCTCCTGAACACTCCACCTGAGCCTCTTGACCTTCGCCGCATTGGCCTTGGTCAAGTTCTGGAGCAGCACACCTGGCTCCAGACGCACAACAGTGTCCATACGGAACACTGCGCGCTCGGCCTCTAGGGCCCCGGTTCTACGAGCTGCTGCTGCTACTGCTGCGGACCTGCGAGGCTCCTGTAGCTGGTGACCTCCTCGCATCCTCGGTCCAGTGCGACGCTCGGTCGCTGGCGAAGTCTCTGCTGCTGGGGACGTCTGCCGAGTGCGGCCAGACCGTCGTAGAGTCGGTGACTCATGTGTGCTCTGCCCCTGAGACTGCTCAGACTGCTCTACCTGTGAATCTGAATCTACAGCTGTATCTGTCTGATTTGACTCTGCTGCTGCCTCAGTCGTGGCTCTGGTAGCCCTGGCACCTCTAATTCGGCCCATACCTCGGCCTCTGCCCCTGCCCCTGGCTGGCGGATCCCTGATCGCGAACGGGCGAGCACGGCCTGACGCCTGCTCCTCGGCGGCCTTGGCCACCATCTCGGCCCTCTCGGCCTCTCTCTCTGCACGAGTCTGCTTGCGAGCGGGCTTCTCAACCACAACCTCCTTCCCCTTCCTCTTCTCACGACCCATCTCGACAACAGGGAGCAACAAGGACGCGGCGCTGCGAGCTAGGGCGAGCGCGATGGTTCGGGCAAAACACCGAGCACTTGGCGTGCGAGGCGTGGATGCGCGAGTAGGGTTTTGCGTGTGGCGAACTTGCGCTGTGTGGGCGATGTGGCTTGGTTTGCTTGGCTTGGGTGCGGAGAGGTGGAGCTGCGCGCTGGTGGCGGCAATGGCGGTGCGCAGGCGGCGGCGACGCGGTGGCGGTTGTGCGCGCTGAGGCGGCGCAGAAGGCGCGCGGGCGGCACAAAGGCGGCGGCGCGGGCGTGTGAGGACGGCGTACTGCGGTGGCGAGGGCCTGTAGTGGCGGCGTACGGCGGCAGCGAGGTGGAACGGCGGCGGCGCGAGCGAGTCGGGTGCGGGAGCGGAGCGGCGGCGGCGAGAAGAATAAACTGAGAAAACAAACAGAGGCCGCGGGCAAGGGATATATGACAGGTGGGCCCCGTGTTTTTCCTTAACGCCGGTTAAACTGATGCCTAGGTCTTGAGCGCCGGTCGATTGCATCGGTGCAGTTCACCCGTGACTCCAGCAAAATATCATCTGAGCACCGGTTGATCCATCGTAATTCTTTTTGAACTCGCCGGTTGATTGCTGCTAACACCGGTTGATTGACAGGTCAAAACTGTGTTACGTTCACCGGTTGATCCGATGATGTCACTTTTGTATACGCCGGTTGAACGCCTGAAACTGACTGAGCTGAGACACAACTTAGTAACGCCGGTTAAACCGATGAGTTAAAACCTTTTAAGCGTCGGTTTAACCGGTGAACCCAGAAACCTTCTCTTAGCTCACACTTCTATGCTAAGTCCAATAAACTTATAAAATTCAACTAAACTCAAGTTAATGGACTTGCATAGGCGACTTGACCCCTCAAAATACTTAGGATAGCACACTAGCTTAAATAGTTTTCTTTCTGAATACAAGGAAAAGCCGCAAAGCGAGACAAAGCGCCAAATAAAATGTATGAGCTATGTCATAGGAATATTGAAGATAGAAAGCTTCAAACTCATCATAACATTGCTCACTAGGCAATAACGCACCTAACACTTTGCTCTTTTCACTTTTCATGAATTAAGATCTTGTATATGAAACAAGTCTTATTTTCATCAAGTGATTCTCCTTTGTGACCCTTACGCATGCAATGATAATGCAAACTACAACCACATGCGAAAGTAAAGTAAACATGAAGTGCACATCTATATGACAAGAAATGCATAACAAGAAATTAAGGTCTACTTGTCAAGTTTGAACCCACGGGAAGCTTCCTCATGATGAGCCTTTCTACAAGCCTAGAGGAAAACAAGTGGACCACCACCTCTAGCTAAACCCTTGCTCATCACTATCTTACCATGGTTAGACAAGTGTCCTATATGTATGTATTTTTCTATATGACATGGCAACTTACATGACGTTTGCCGCACCTAAAACATTTAGCTCATTCCTTAGCCTTACAAAAGTACTCTCGTCTAAAGGTTTTGTGAATATATCCACCAATTGCTCCTCGGATCTCACACCTTGAAGAGATATGTCTCCTTTGGCTTCGTGATCACGCAAGAAGTGATGGCGAATATCAATGTGCTTTGTGCGAGAGTGTTGAACTGGATTCTTGGCAATTTTTACGGCACTTTCATTGTCACAAAGGAGTGGTATCCTATCTAGTTTCACACCAAAGTCCAAAAGGGTTTGCTTCATATATAGGATTTGGGCACAACATGCACCGGCCGCTATATATTCCGCTTCCGCGGTGGACAAAGCCACGGAATTTTGCTTCTTACTCGACCAAGAAACTAGAGAACGCCCAAGCAAGTGGCAACCCCCGGAGGTACTCTTGCGATCCACACGGCTTCCGGCAAAATCCGAATCCGAGTATCCCAAGAGATCTAAGCTAGCGCCTTTGGGGTACCACAAGCCTATGCTAGGGGTGTGCTTGAGATACCGAAGAATCCTATTCACAGCCGAGAGGTGTGACTCCTTTGGGTTAGCTTGAAAGCGGGCACACAAGCACACACTAAACATTATATCGGGCATAGATGCGGTAAGGTAAAGCAAAGACCCTATCATAGAACGATAGAGGGATTGATCAACCGATTTACCGTCCACATCCAAGTCGAGATGCCCATTGGTTGCCATGAGTGTCTTGATCGGCTTGCATTCATCCATCTTGAACTTCTTCAAGATATCCTTAGTATATTTTTCTTGATGAATGAATGTCCCTTCCTTCAATTGCTTGACTTGAAAACCAAGGAAGAATGTCAATTCGCCAATCATGGACATCTCGAATTCCCTAGACATCATGGTAGCAAACTCATGGCTTAGTAAATCATTAGTTGAGCCAAAGATAATATCGTCAACATAAATTTGACAAATGAAAAGATCCCCGTTGACGTCTTTTGTGAACAACGTGGTGTCCACCCTCCCGATCTTGAAGCCTTGCATGATTAGGAAGTCACGAAGCCTCTCATACCAAGCCCTTGGAGCTTGTTTGAGTCCATAGAGTGCCTTGTGCAACCTATAAACATGATTAGGATTCCTCGGATCTTCAAACCCGGGAGGTTGCTCAACATAAACAAGTTCGTTAATTACGCCATTTAAGAATGCACTTTTCACATCCATTTGATATAACTTAATATTATGATATGAAGAGTAAGCAAGAAGGATGCGGATAGCTTCAAGTCTTGCGACCGGAGCAAAAGTTTCACCAAAATTCAAACCTTCAACTTGAGAAAACCATTTTGCCACAAGTCTTGCTTTGTTGCGTATCACCACCCCATGTTCATCTTGCTTGTTTCGAAAGACCCACTTGGTGCCGATTATGTTCTTGTCTTTCGGGGGAGCTTCGAGGACCCAAACTTCATTGCGGGTGAAGTTGTTCAATTCTTCTTGCATGGCCATCACCCAATCCGAGTCCTCAAGCGCTTCCTCTATGCTAGTGGGTTCAATACAAGAAACAAACGAGTAATATTCGCAAAATGAAGCATGCTTGGAGCGAGTTCTTACTCCCTTGGAAGGACTACCAATGATTTGACCAATTGGATGATCCTTGGAGATGCGACCATGCTTCACTAGCGGTGCTTGCGTGGATGCTAGTTGGGGTGGATCATGGGTGACTTGTGCTTGTGGTGGAACACTTTGCTCTTCTTGTTCTTGGACTTGGGGTGTTGGCGTTGGCACATCTTCTTGAGGTTGTGTATCATCTTTGTCTTGATCTTCATCCACTTGGGGTGCCATGGAGGTGCTTGATGTAGATGAGGAAGGTCCTCCCCCTTATCATTGCCTTCATGCACCTCTTCCGGTTTGATATCCCCAATGGACATTTTCTTCAAAGCTTCGTCAATCTCCTCATTACCTACATTTTCATAGCCAATAACCTCCTCTTGGGAGCCATTAGATTCATCTAACTCCACATCACATGTTTCTTCAACTAACCCGGAGGTTTGGTTGAATACTCTATATGCTTTGGAGTTTGATGCATAACCAAGAAAGAAACCCACATTACATCTACTTTCAGACTTACCGAGCCTTTTCTTCTTATAGATGAAGCATTTGCAACCAAAGACTCGAAAGTAGGATATATTTGGTTTCTTCCCGGTGATGAGCTCATATGGAGTTTTCTTGAGGAGTCGGTGGGGATACACTCGGTTGGATGCATGACACGCCGTATTGATTGCTTCCGCCTAAAACTTCTCGGACGTGCCATAATCATCCAACATTGCTCTTGCTAGAGTGATGAGTGTCTTGTTCTTTCTTTCCACCACTCCATTTTGTTGAGGCGTGTAGGTGGCGGAGAACTCATGCTTGATGCCCTCTTCATCGCACCATTCTTCAATCTTCATATTCTTGAATTCGGTGCCGTTGTCACTCCGGATCTTCACTATTGGGGAGTTGTACTCCCTTTGAGCTCTTCTTGCAAATGTCTTGAAGATTTCCGGAGTTTCACCCTTATCGCCTAGAAACATGACCCAAGTGAAACGTGAAAAATCATCAACGATTACTAGGCAATAGAGGTTACCACCAATGCTCTTGTATGTAGTTTGACCAAAGAGATCCATGTGAAGTAGCTAGAGCGGCTTGGAGGTAGACAACATCATTTTGATGGGATAATGTGTTGCAACTTGCTTCCCGGTTTGACATGCTTTGCATAATTTGTTCTGGTCAAAGGTAACGTCCTTCAAGCCAGTGATCATCCCTCTCTTGTGGGCTTTCTTGAGGTTGCTCATGCCGATATGAGCAATTTTTCTATGCCAAAGCCACCCAAGAGACGACTTGGTGAAGAGGCATGTCATGGTGCTTGTTTGCTTTGAAGAGAAATCCACCAAGTAAATGTTACCATGCCTAAATCCCGTGAATACCAAAGACTTGTCTTTTTCATGAGTTACTACAACACCATTCTTGTCAAAGGCACACGTTAGTCCAAGATCACACAATTGAGCAATAGAAATGAGATTAAAACTAAGTGCTTCTACAAATAAAACATTAGAAATAGATAAATCTTTAGAAATTGCTATTCTATCCAAACCTAAAACTTTTCCCCTTGAATTATCACCATAGGTGACATGTTCATGATCTCCGGGGTCTTCAAGAGTGGTGAACATGCTATCATTGCCGGTCATGTGTTGAGAGCAACCGCTATCAAGTACCCAATGTTTTCCACCGGCTTTGTAGTTCACCTACACACATGAGAATTCATTTTTGAGTTTTTGGAACCCAAACAAGCTTTGGGCCTTGCACATGTGTGACAAGAGCTTTTGGGACCCAAAGTTGCTTGGGGAGCTTCTTCTTTGACTCCTTAGCAATTTTGCCAATGAACTTGGCATTCACCTTGCCCTTCACTTTACTCAAGAGAAAATGGTTATTTTGAAACATTGATGAGTAATTCTTGGGTAAATTAGGAAGAGGACGTGATGGTAAAGTGCACTCCCTAGTGTGGTGCCTG
Organism: Panicum virgatum; assembly: GCF_016808335.1. Classification (NCBI taxonomy): domain Eukaryota; kingdom Viridiplantae; phylum Streptophyta; class Magnoliopsida; order Poales; family Poaceae; genus Panicum; species Panicum virgatum. The sequence continues at coordinate 48,488,281 of NC_053145.1, forward strand.
GTGACTTGGCAATGTTGGCAATATGAACCAACTTCCTTGATGAAGCTAATCTTGATCTCCGGAGAAGGAGTAGTAGCTATGTTTGGCTCCGAAAATGAACCAAGACCTCTCTTGCCATAGTCACGGGCATTGTTGAAGAGAATTTCCTTTTGGATGTATTCTCCTCTTGAGAGCTTCTCCACACTACTCTTGAGACTTGCCACTTGATCCATCAATTCTTTTTCCCTAGAAGGTGCAAGCTTGGGCAAAGCATTAGTAGCATTATCATTGATGAGTAGGTCATCACATGAAGTAGAAGCATTGACCTTCTCAATAGTTTTATGAGCAAAGTTCTCAAGACTTGGGTCAATTGCTTCATAGGCAAATTCAAGTTCTTGATACTTGTGAGCCAACTCCCTATGATTTTGTTTAAGCTTTTTGTGGCTCTCTTCAACTTGCTTAGCGAGTACAAGTGACTCATTGTGCTCTTTGAGCAAGTCATTGTACTTGCCAAGCAAGTCGGAGTGGGCAAGCTCTAACTTGGCATGAGTGCTCTCAAGAATCTTGACTTTGCCCTTTTCCCTCTTGATGACGGATGTATACTCATTAATGAGGTTAGTGAATTCATAAGGGTCAAGCTCTTCATCACTATCATCTTCACTATCCACCTCACATACCTTGGTGTTACCATTTGCCATGAGGCACATAGGAGGCGGAGGTAGTGGTGGTTCTTCATTTGTGAGGGCGATGGTGACGATATCTTCTTCCTCATCACTTGACTCTTCACTTGATGAGACATCGGTCACCCACTCTTGTTTTTCCACCAAGAAACTTCTCTTGGTGTGCCCTTTCTTCTTTGGGAAGAGCTTGGTCTTCTTGTCATGGCTCTTCTTCTTCCCAAGTCTCTTGTTTTTGTTCTTCCTTTCTTCTTCTTCATCATCGCTTGAATCATGGCGATGCTTGCTCTTGTTATCCTTGTTTCTTTTGTCCGGCTTGGGGCAATTTGGACGGATGCGACCTTTTTCTCCACAATTGTAGCAAATTTTGTTCTTGACATCCATTGGCCGGAACATTCCCTTTTTAGAGTCAAAGTTGAAACCCTTCTTATTGATTTTGTCATTCAAGCGTGTGAACTTTCTCATCATGAGAGCAAGTTCTCCATCATCTTCAACATCGGATGAGCTTTCATGATGATCATCTTCTTCATTGCTTGAGCTTGAATCTTGCTTGATCATCTTGAGCTTGCGGGATTTGTTTGCCTTGGTCTTTAGAGCAATTGATTTGCTTGAAGTTGGCTCTTCGGACATACCAAGGATACTCATTTCATGAGCGCGAATTTCGCCCACAAGTTCTCCCACTTCCATTGTGTCAAGATTCTCCTTTTGAAGTATAGCATTGATGATGTTATACTTGGGCTTTGGGAGGAGCATGAGAATCTTGCGATTGATGGAGGCACTGTCAATTTTGGATATTTCAAGTGCATTAATGTCCTTGACAATGACATTTAAGCGAGAATACATATCATTGCAATTTTCATGAGCTAACATTTTAAAGGAATCATACTTAGCTCTAAACAAGTGATATTTTTGCTCACGAACTTTAGTGGAGCCTTCATGAATTTCAATGAGCTCCTTCCAACGGGCGACAGGGGTCTGTCGCCCACCCCAGGGGCGACAGGGTCACTCCCCCCTATATAAGCCCTGGCCGTCATTCCCTTTGTCATTTGAGCCTAAAAATTCAGGAAAAAAGAGAGGGGTGAGGAGAAGAAAAGCGGCGAAGCTCTGCCGAATTGCGTACTTGTGATCTACCGGTAACTTCCGTATGAATCCATTGATATTGTATAACAATTTAATTTAATTAGCGGATTAGCTGAATTAGATTTGGTGCTTTAGAACACTCGTTTAGTATTACAATTTCAGTACTATTAGAGACTTGTTTTTAAATTAATTATGAATTAGAATAGAATTATGAAAGTACCTTATTGATATTGCAGCATAAGGCAATGGCTGCCTCCAATTGTGGAGTATTTTCATGGACCGAAGAAAAATCTAGTATAATACTTGATATCATGACCCATCTTGTTATCAGTAAGAAGTTGGATCCGTTAGCGGATGGTACGATAGAGATGGTGTTGTCCAAAGTAGTAGAGTTTAAAGATTTCACATTATTTCGAGGTATTACGATGCAAGATGTAAAGGGACACCTGCTAGAACGTCGGAAGATATACATGAGAGTATGTGAATTAGCGAATCATCCTAATATCATTGGATTCTTACAAAGTTCTTGTAAGATATGGATGCGGCCAGAGGTGTATGAGATGCACATTAAGGTAACTCTCATTCAGTTGTAATCCCGTCCGTCATTTCGAATCCATATTTATGAAACAGTAACATTGTTTTTTAATTATATGCTAGGATTACCTCGAGGACACGGAGTTGATTAACAAAACGATACCAAATTTCCGTAAATTGATATGTATCTTCGGTGGACTTATGCCGCAAACTAGACGAAGGAGGTGGATAAGATCTTCGGGTGATAGTACTTGGCCTGCGCAAGAACAGATGCCCGGAGGTTCGTCGAGTCATGCTTCAGCACCTCAATCACCAACTTGTGTTAACTGGGATGACGACATGGATGACTTCATGCCCCCCAAACCATGGCCTCCAACACATGATGTTCTTCCCCCTTTACATGAACCTAGAATCAGAAAAAGACAAAGAGAAAGGCAAGAGGTTCGTCAAGTCATGTTGCACCACCTGCAGCACAAACTTGTGTTAACTGGGATGACGACATGGATGACTTCATGCCCCCAAACCATGTGAAAGGATCGATGGACCAAGACGGTGGGTGAATTGGGCCTTTTTCAAATTCTAAAACACAATTAAGCAACCTTAACCTATGCAATGCTAGTAAGACACCAATTAACCAACCGGATAACTAAGCTACCTACACAAGCTATGAGAGATAAAACGAGAAGTAAAACCTAGCAAGGTAGAGCTAAGTTATGATCTCTAAGTCAAGCACATGAATAAATTGCATGAAAGAAAATGCTTGAATAAAGAGAGTGGACAAGAGACGACTGGATTTTTTCCCGTGGTATCAATGTGTTGGCACACACCCCTAATCCACTTTGTGACATTCACAAAGAGTCTTGTCACCTCCCAAGTCACCGAGACGAGGGCGCTCACTAAGAGTCTCCGTTCACCATCCCGGCGTGGTGGAGATCAAGCCACGTACAATCTTCTTCTCCGGGCTCCCACAATCCTTGGCAAGCTCCGCGAGAAACACCTCGATCACCAAGATCGCCTAGGTGATGCCAATCACCAAGAGTAACAAGCTAAGGCCTTCACTTGAGTAAGAACCGATCACCAAGAACGGATGCACACAACCTTCTCTCTACTCAAGTCCTTAATCTTGCTTCTTGATTGATTGAATGAACAAGTATGTGAAAGATGAAGCTCAAGGTGGCTCTTGACTATAGTATGGTTTGGATGTTGCCTGGTGTCAAGAGTGGCAAAATGACCCATTGGAGGGGTATATATAGGCAGCTCACACGGATAGAGCCGTTGGAGAAAAAGCTGCCAGAAAACTGCGTAGCGCCGGTTAATCCGACGTACCTCCAATAGTCATCGTCGGTTTAACCGATGAATGTAAACTGCCCCTTCTGAAAACTAGCCGTTACAACTTGGGCAGATTAACCGACGTATCATCGGTTTAACCGGTGAGTGTAGTTGTCCACTGATCAACTGAAAAACCAAGTCTCTGGACAACTGCACTGACGTTAACTCAAAACCATCGTCGGTTTAACCGGTGAGTACAACTTTAGAAATCCATGGAAAACCCATCTCACTGGTCAATTGCACCGACGTCTCATTTCAAACAGCGTCGGTTTAACCGGTGTATAGAACTTGAATTACCCTGGAAAAACCAACTCTGGACTAATGCACCGACGTTAAATTCAAACACGTCGGTTTAACCGGTGTATTGACTTGTCCAGACTCTGCCGACTTCGTTTAACCGACGTATAGAAAAATGTGAGCGTCGGTTAAACCGGTGTTAATGACTTTTTCTGATTTTGCCTTTTCTGATTTGAGTCTTGAATGAAATCCAAATATTCTTGACATATAAGTTGAGAACCACTTATTTGAACTTCTAGGAACCTGAGTGACTATAGTGTGCATCCATTTTTGATTGACCATGTCCATGCTCAAGTTACTTGGCCTTAACCCCTCTTAATAGTGCGATCACTACAAAACTATAAATCCTATACTAACCTAAGTGTCCTTCTCAACCTTATGACACTTAGGACTAGAAAGATCCTTAGTCTTGTCATAAATATGAGTTGAATACCGAGATCGCCTTTTTGGATAATGAAATTGAGGGCCTTCTTTTGACATATGACCAAATGAGCGATAATGATCTATTAAGCTGCACAAACCCATTAGTCACAATAATGGTTGTCATTAATCACCGAAACATACCTTGAGGGCCTAGATGCTTACAATCTCCCCCTTTTTGGTGATTGATGACAACACAAACATAAATAACGAGAGAGCGAGAAAGATAAAACAAGAATAAACTCAACCAAACTTGAAAAAAGACCAAAGAGCTCAACGGCTCAAACGAAATCCATAGATATGTCTCAAACCACAGCATACTCAAGCGACAAATGTACATATCCATGAACTAACACCAAATGTGATACAAAGCATCAAGGTCCTGATAACTACGAGCTCTCTCTAACTCTACCCTCCCCCTGACTCTCTCCCCCTTTGGCATCAAAGTACCAAAAAGGCGAGCTACTGATCCGGCTGTCGTGGCACGGCAAGGAAGCGGTCCGGGTCGTCATCGTCGTTGTCGTCAGACGGTGAACCCTCGGTGACAGACGAGAGCTGCTGGTCGGTACTGCCTGCTGGATCTGAACTGACTGGGGGTGTAGCTGTGGTAGAGGCTCTCGTGCTAGCACTACCTGGAAGAGGGTCCGTAGACGTGGTAACCGGCCCAGCAGAAGAAGTGTCAACATCTGACGTAGTGAGTGCTGAAGCTGCCGGCTGTGTCGACTGCTGAAGTAAGGACCCCTCTCTTCCTCCCCCTGAAAGTAGTGTCTGAGGAACGACGGGGAGAGCAACTGTCGATGGTGAGTCCTGGAAGAGTGTGGTCGCTGGCAGTGGCGAGAAAAGCAGACGACCGGCAGACCCAAGAAGTGCTGACATCGAGAACATGGTCTCCGGTGTCTCGAGAGAGCAGGAGCTGCAGTAGTAACCGGAGGAGGAGCTGGTGTGACCGCAAGCTGAGGTGCTGCAACACCCTGAAGTCCTGGCTGCTGCGAGGCGAGTCCGGTGTGAGAGTAAAGCTGTGAGATCATCCCGAACATCGCCATCATGCCCTGCTGCATCTGCTGGAACTTAGCGTCTGTCCTCTGAGAGACTCTGTCAATAAGCCCGACAAAACGCTCCTCGGTCGCAGCCCGCTCTCGGGCGGCCTCCCTCTGTATAGCAGCAAGCTGAGCCTCATGGGCTCTCCTGGCCTCCTCCTGTGCAAGTCGGTCCTCTCTCTGCTGAGTCACGAGCTGCTGTTGAAGTGCGGTGAGCTCGGACGGCTGAGACACCTGGGACTCAGAGACTGTAGTAGCAGCGGCTGATTCTGGGGCTGGCTCTCTGGACCCCCCTGCCTCGTGGTCGTGACTAGCTGGGGCTGCTGCAGGGAAGTACTCGACGTCCTCGGAGGAGTCTGACTCAAGCTCAGACCAGTGTATCTCATCATCTCCTCCGGGAAGCTGGGCCTCGGCAGCTAGTAGTGCCTCATCCTCCTGTGCCACTCGGGCCTGTGCCTCTGGGGACAACTGTGCCATGGCAGCTCTCTCGACCTGTCTGCCTCTCCTCTGGTCCTGTGGTGCTGTGGGACGGTAAACTGGGAACCGGGGAGCCTCGTCCTGACGGTAGACTGCACTGACGGGTGACTCGGCTGGCACGATCATCGAACAAATGTAGCTGATCCAGTGTGCATAGGGGAACTGTCTCACGACCCCCAACCCGTCAGTGATCACATCCTCGATCTCAGCCAGTATAAAGTCAACAATATCGAATGGCTCGTGAGTGAGGATGTGAAGAAGTAACAGCTGCTGCAAACTAGTAAACCCCTCTGGGTAGCCACTCCTCGGTAGCAAGGTCCTCCGGAGGGCCATGTGAATTGCGTACGCCTCCGGGGTCAGCAAGCTGGGCACTCTGGCATACGACGCTGGAAACGGCTGGCGGAAGCACTGAGAGATCGCCTCGTGAGAAGGTGCAATCCCGCCAATCATAGCTCTGTGCGGTGGATCTGCATCTCCGTAAACCATCTCGTGCAGGGAGACGTCAACTAAGTCAACTCCGAGAATCCCTGCTATAGTCGCCCTGGACAGACCAAAGACCTGGCCTCCAAACACGAAGTGTACTGCTCTGCGCTCGGGAGCGATCCAGGCTGTGGCGTAGAACACTCTGACCATGTATCTGTTCTGCTCTATTTGGAGTAACCTGGGCAGGCCCCTGAAGTGAGCGAAGTGCTCTCTGACGTCTGCTCCCCCTGCGTCTGTCCTCAGTGACACCCAGTCAAGCACTCTGTGCGGGAAGATCTTGTGGCCCCGCCTCTGGTAGGTCTCGTAGAAACTGGCCTGAAGAAGCGTCCAGAACCTACGGTCGACCCTGCTGTCACGGGTAACGGGGAACCAGTCCTCCTCCTAAACACTCCACCTGAGCCTCTTGACCTTCGCCGCATTGGCCTTGGTCAAGTTCTGGAGCAGCACACCTGGCTCCAGACGCACAACAGTGTCCATACGGAACACTGCGCGCTCGGCCTCTAGGGCCCCGGCTCTACGAGCTGCTGCTGCTACTGCTGCGGACCTGCGAGGCTCCTGTAGCTGGTGACCTCCTCGCATCCTCGGTCCAGTGCGACGCTCGGTCGCTGGCGAAGTCTCTGCTGCTGGGGACGTCTGCCGAGTGCGGCCAGACCGTCGTAGAGTCGGTGACTCATGTGTGCTCTGCCCCTGAGACTGCTCAGACTGCTCTACCTCTGAATCTGAATCTACAGCTGTATCTGTCTGATTTGACTCTGCTGCTGCCTCAGTCGTGGCTCTGGTAGCCCTGGCACCTCTAATTCGGCCCATACCTCGGCCTCTGACCTGCCCCTGGCTGGCGGATCCCTGATCGCGAACGGGCGAGCACGGCCTGACGCCTGCTCCTCGGCGGCCTTGGCCACCATCTCGGCCCTCTCGGCCTCTCTCTCTGCACGAGTCCGCTTGCGAGCGGGCTTCTCAACCACAACCTCCTTCCCCTTCCTCTTCTCACGACCCATCTCGACAACAGGGAGCAACAAGGACGCGGCGCTGCGAGCTAGGGCGAGCGCGATGGTTCGGGCAAAACACCGAGCACTTGGCGTGCGAGGCGTGGATGCACGAGTAGGGTTTTGCGTGTGGCGAACTTGCGCTGTGTGGGCGATGTGGCTTGGTTTGCTTGGCTTGGGTGCGGAGAGGTGGAGCTGCGCGCTGGTGGCGGCAATGGCGGTGCGCAGGCGGCGGCGACGCGGTGGCGGTTGTGCGCGCTGAGGCGGCGCAGAAGGCGCGCGGGCGGCACAAAGGCGGCGGCGCGGGCGTGTGAGGACGGCGTACTGCGGTGGCGAGGGCCTGTAGTGGCGGCGTACGGCGGCAGCGAGGTGGAACGGCGGCGGCGCGAGCGAGTCGGGTGCGGGAGCGGAGCGGCGGCGGCGAGAAGAATAAACTGAGAAAACAAACAGAGGCCGCGGGCAAGGGATATATGACAGGTGGGCCCCGCGTTTTTCCTTAACGCCGGTTAAACTGATGCCTAGGTCTTGAGCGCCGGTCGATTGCATCGGTGCAGTTCACCCGTGACTCCAGCAAAATATCATCTGAGCACCGGTTGATCCATCGTAATTCTTTTTGAACTCGCCGGTTGATTGCTGCTAACACCGGTTGATTGACAGGTCAAAACTGTGTTACGTTCACCGGTTGATCCGATGATGTCACTTTTGTATACGCCGGTTGAACGCCTGAAACTGACTGAGCTGAGACACAACTTAGTAACGCCGGTTAAACCGATGAGTTAAAACCTTTTAAGCGTCGGTTTAACCGGTGAACCCAGAAACCTTCTCTCAGCTCACACTTCTATGCTAAGTCCAATAAACTTATAAAATTCAACTAAACTCAAGTTAATGGACTTGCATAGGCGACTTTACCCCTCAAAATACTTAGGATAGCACACTAGCTTAAATAGTTTTCTTTCTGAATACAAGGAAAAGCCGCAAAGCGAGACAAAGCGCCAAATAAAATGTATGAGCTATGTCATAGGAATATTGAAGATAGAAAGCTTCAAACTCATCATAACATTGCTCACTAGGCAATAACGCACCTAACACTTTGCTCTTTTCACTTTTCATGAATTAAGATCTTGTATATGAAACAAGTCTTATTTTCATCAAGTGATTCTCCTTTGTGACCCTTACGCATGCAATGATAATGCAAACTACAACCACATGCGAAAGTAAAGTAAACATGAAGTGCACATCTATATGACAAGAAATGCATAACAAGAAATTAAGGTCTACTTGTCAAGTTTGAACCCACGGGAAGCTTCCTCATGATGAGCCTTTCTACAAGCCTAGAGGAAAACAAGTGGACCACCACCTCTAGCTAAACCCTTGCTCATCACTATCTTACCATGGTTAGACAAGTGTCCTATATGTATGTATTTTTCTATATGACATGGCAACTTACATGACGTTTGCCGCACCTAAAACATTTAGCTCATTCCTTAGCCTTACAAAAGTACTCTCGTCTAAAGGTTTTGTGAATATATCCACCAATTGCTCCTCGGATCTCACACCTTGAAGAGATATGTCTCCTTTGGCTTCGTGATCACGCAAGAAGTGATGGCGAATATCAATGTGCTTTGTGCGAGAGTGTTGAACTGGATTCTTGGCAATTTTTACGGCACTTTCATTGTCACAAAGGAGTGGTATCCTATCTAGTTTCACACCAAAGTCCAAAAGGGTTTGCTTCATATATAGGATTTGGGCACAACATGCACCGGCCGCTATATATTCCGCTTCCGCGGTGGACAAAGCCACGGAATTTTGCTTCTTACTCGACCAAGAAACTAGAGAACGCCCAAGCAAGTGGCAACCCCCGGAGGTACTCTTGCGATCCACACGGCTTCCGGCAAAATCCGAATCCGAGTATCCCAAGAGATCTAAGCTAGCGCCTTTGGGGTACCACAAGCCTATGCTAGGGGTGTGCTTGAGATACCGAAGAATCCTATTCACAGCCGAGAGGTGTGACTCCTTTGGGTTAGCTTGAAAGCGGGCACACAAGCACACACTAAACATTATATCGGGCATAGATGCGGTAAGGTAAAGCAAAGACCCTATCATAGAACGATAGAGGGATTGATCAACCGATTTACCGTCCACATCCAAGTCGAGATGCCCATTGGTTGCCATGAGTGTCTTGATCGGCTTGCATTCATCCATCTTGAACTTCTTCAAGATATCCTTAGTATATTTTTCTTGATGAATGAATGTCCCTTCCTTCAATTGCTTGACTTGAAAACCAAGGAAGAATGTCAAATCGCCAATCATGGACATCTCGAATTCCCTAGACATCATGGTAGCAAACTCATGGCTTAGTAAATCATTAGTTGAGCCAAAGATAATATCGTCAACATAAATTTGACAAATGAAAAGATCCCCGTTGACGTCTTTTGTGAACAACGTGGTGTCCACCCTCCCGATCTTGAAGCCTTGCATGATTAGGAAGTCACGAAGCCTCTCATACCAAGCCCTTGGAGCTTGTTTGAGTCCATAGAGTGCCTTGTGCAACCTATAAACATGATTAGGATTCCTCGGATCTTCAAACCCGGGAGGTTGCTCAACATAAACAAGTTCGTTAATTACGCCATTTAAGAATGCACTTTTCACATCCATTTGATATAACTTAATATTATGATATGAAGAGTAAGCAAGAAGGATGCGGATAGCTTCAAGTCTTGCGACCGGAGCAAAAGTTTCACCAAAATTCAAACCTTCAACTTGAGAAAACCATTTTGCCACAAGTCTTGCTTTGTTGCGTATCACCACCCCATGTTCATCTTGCTTGTTTCGAAAGACCCACTTGGTGCCGATTATGTTCTTGTCTTTCGGGGGAGCTTCGAGGACCCAAACTTCATTGCGGGTGAAGTTGTTCAATTCTTCTTGCATGGCCATCACCCAATCCGAGTCCTCAAGCGCTTCCTCTATGCTAGTGGGTTCAATACAAGAAACAAACGAGTAATATTCGCAAAATGAAGCATGCTTGGAGCGAGTTCTTACTCCCTTGGAAGGACTACCAATGATTTGACCAATTGGATGATCCTTGGAGATGCGACCATGCTTCACTAGCGGTGCTTGCGTGGATGCTAGTTGGGGTGGATCATGGGTGACTTGTGCTTGTGGTGGAACACTTTGCTCTTCTTGTTCTTGGACTTGGGGTGTTGGCGTTGGCACATCTTCTTGAGGTTGTGTATCATCTTTGTCTTGATCTTCATCCACTTGGGGTGCCATGGAGGTGCTTGATGTAGATGAGGAAGGTCCTCCCCCTTATCATTGCCTTCATGCACCTCTTCCGGTTTGATATCCCCAATGGACATTTTCTTCAAAGCTTCGTCAATCTCCTCATTACCTACATTTTCATAGCCAACAACCTCCTCTTGGGAGCCATTAGATTCATCTAACTCCACATCACATGTTTCTTCAACTAACCCGGAGGTTTGGTTGAATACTCTATATGCTTTGGAGTTTGATGCATAACCAAGAAAGAAACCCACATTACATCTACTTTCAGACTTACCGAGCCTTTTCTTCTTATAGATGAAGCATTTGCAACCAAAGACTCGAAAGTAGGATATATTTGGTTTCTTCCCGGTGATGAGCTCATATGGAGTTTTCTTGAGGAGTCGGTGGGGATACACTCGGTTGGATGCATGACACGCCGTATTGATTGCTTCCGCCTAAAACTTCTCGGACGTGCCATAATCATCCAACATTGCTCTTGCTAGAGTGATGAGTGTCTTGTTCTTTCTTTCCACCACTCCATTTTGTTGAGGCGTGTAGGTGGCGGAGAACTCATGCTTGATGCCCTCTTCATCGCACCATTCTTCAATCTTCATATTCTTGAATTCGGTGCCGTTGTCACTCCGGATCTTCACTATTGGGGAGTTGTACTCCCTTTGAGCTCTTCTTGCAAATGTCTTGAAGATTTCCGGAGTTTCACCCTTATCGCCTAGAAACATGACCCAAGTGAAACGTGAAAAATCATCAACGATTACTAGGCAATAGAGGTTACCACCAATGCTCTTGTATGTAGTTTGACCAAAGAGATCCATGTGAAGTAGCTAGAGCGGCTTGGAGGTAGACAACATCATTTTGATGGGATAATGTGTTGCAACTTGCTTCCCGGTTTGACATGCTTTGCATAATTTGTTCTTGTCAAAGGTAACGTCCTTCAAGCCAGTGATCATCCCTCTCTTGTGGGCTTTCTTGAGGTTGCTCATGCCGATATGAGCAATTTTTCTATGCCAAAGCCACCCAAGAGACGACTTGGTGAAGAGGCATGTCATGGTGCTTGTTTGCTTTGAAGAGAAATCCACCAAGTAAATGTTACCATGCCTAAACCCCGTGAATACCAAAGACTTGTCTTTTTCATGAGTTACTACAACACCATTCTTGTCAAAGGCACACGTTAGTCCAAGATCACACAATTGAGCAATAGAAATGAGATTAAAACTAAGTGCTTCTACAAATAAAACATTAGAAATAGATAAATCTTTAGAAATTGCTATTCTATCCAAACCTAAAACTTTTCCCCTTGAATTATCACCATAGGTGACATGTTCATGATCTCCGGGGTCTTCAAGAGTGGTGAACATGCTATCATTGCCGGTCATGTGTTGAGAGCAACCGCTATCAAGTACCCAATGTTTTCCACCGGCTTTGTAGTTCACCTACACACATGAGAATTCATTTTTGAGTTTTTGGAACCCAAACAAGCTTTGGGCCTTGCACATGTGTGACAAGAGCTTTTGGGACCCAAAGTTGCTTGGGGAGCTTCTTCTTTGACTCCTTAGCAATTTTGCCAATGAACTTGGCATTCACCTTGCCCTTCACTTTACTCAAGAGAAAATGGTTATTTTGAAACATTGATGAGTAATTCTTGGGTAAATTAGGAAGAGGACGTGATGGTAAAGTGCACTCCCTAGTGTGGTGCCTGGTGACTTGGCAATGTTGGCAATATGAACCAACTTCCTTGATGAAGCTAATCTTGATCTCCGGAGAAGGAGTAGTAGCTATGTTTGGCTCCGAAAATGAACCAAGACCTCTCTTGCCATAGTCACGGGCATTGTTGAAGAGAATTTCCTTTTGGATGTATTCTCCTCTTGAGAGCTTCTCCACACTACTCTTGAGACTTGCCACTTGATCCATCAATTCTTTTTCCCTAGAAGGTGCAAGCTTGGGCAAAGCATTAGTAGCATTATCATTGATGAGTAGGTCATCACATGAAGTAGAAGCATTGACCTTCTCAATAGTTTTATGAGCAAAGTTCTCAAGACTTGGGTCAATTGCTTCATAGGCAAATTCAAGTTCTTGATACTTGTGAGCCAACTCCCTATGATTTTGTTTAAGCTTTTTGTGGCTCTCTTCAACTTGCTTAGCGAGTACAAGTGACTCATTGTGCTCTTTGAGCAAGTCATTGTACTTGCCAAGCAAGTCGGAGTGGGCAAGCTCTAACTTGGCATGAGTGCTCTCAAGAATCTTGACTTTGCCCTTTTCCCTCTTGATGACGGATGTATACTCATTAATGAGGTTAGTGAATTCATAAGGGTCAAGCTCTTCATCACTATCATCTTCACTATCCACCTCACATACCTTGGTGTTACCATTTGCCATGAGGCACATAGGAGGCGGAGGTAGTGGTGGTTCTTCATTTGTGAGGGCGATGGTGACGATATCTTCTTCCTCATCACTTGACTCTTCACTTGATGAGACATCGGTCACCCACTCTTGTTTTTCCACCAAGAAACTTCTCTTGGTGTGCCCTTTCTTCTTTGGGAAGAGCTTGGTCTTCTTGTCATGGCTCTTCTTCTTCCCAAGTCTCTTGTTTTTGTTCTTCCTTTCTTCTTCTTCATCATCGCTTGAATCATGGCGATGCTTGCTCTTGTTATCCTTGTTTCTTTTGTCCGGCTTGGGGCAATTTGGACGGATGTGACCTTTTTCTCCACAATTGTAGCAAATTTTGTTCTTGACATCCATTGGCCGGAACATTCCCTTTTTAGAGTCAAAGTTGAAACCCTTCTTATTGATTTTGTCATTCAAGCGTGTGAACTTTCTCATCATGAGAGCAAGTTCTCCATCATCTTCAACATCGGATGAGCTTTCATGATGATCATCTTCTTCATTGCTTGAGCTTGAATCTTGCTTGATCATCTTGAGCTTGCGGGATTTGTTTGCCTTGGTCTTTAGAGCAATTGATTTGCTTGAAGTTGGCTCTTCGGACATACCAAGGATACTCATTTCATGAGCGCGAATTTCGCCCACAAGTTCTCCCACTTCCATTGTGTCAAGATTCTCCTTTTGAAGTATAGCATTGATGATGTTATACTTGGGCTTTGGGAGGAGCATGAGAATCTTGCGATTGATGGAGGCACTGTCAATTTTGGATATTTCAAGTGCATTAATGTCCTTGACAATGACATTTAAGCGAGAATACATATCATTGCAATTTTCATGAGCTAACATTTTAAAGGAATCATACTTAGCTCTAAACAAGTGATATTTTTGCTCACGAACTTTAGTGGAGCCTTCATGAATTTCAATGAGCTCCTTCCAACGGGCGACAGGGGTCTGTCGCCCACCCCAGGGGCGACAGGGTCACTCCCCCCTATATAAGCCCTGGCCGTCATTCCCTTTGTCATTTGAGCCTAAAAATTCAGGAAAAAAGAGAGGGGTGAGGAGAAGAAAAGCGGCGAAGCTCTGCCGAATTGCGTACTTGTGATCTACCGGTAACTTCCGTATGAATCCATTGATATTGTATAACAATTTAATTTAATTAGCGGATTAGCTGAATTAGATTTGGTGCTTTAGAACACTCGTTTAGTATTACAATTTCAGTACTATTAGAGACTTGTTTTTAAATTAATTATGAATTAGAATAGAATTATGAAAGTACCTTATTGATATTGCAGCATAAGGCAATGGCTGCCTCCAATTGTGGAGTATTTTCATGGACCGAAGAAAAATCTAGTATAATACTTGATATCATGACCCATCTTGTTATCAGTAAGAAGTTGGATCCGTTAGCGGATGGTACGATAGAGATGGTGTTGTCCAAAGTAGTAGAGTTTAAAGATTTCACATTATTTCGAGGTATTACGATGCAAGATGTAAAGGGACACCTGCTAGAACGTCGGAAGATATACATGAGAGTATGTGAATTAGCGAATCATCCTAATATCATTGGATTCTTACAAAGTTCTTGTAAGATATGGATGCGGCCAGAGGTGTATGAGATGCACATTAAGGTAACTCTCATTCAGTTGTAATCCCGTCCGTCATTTCGAATCCATATTTATGAAACAGTAACATTGTTTTTTAATTATATGCTAGGATTACCTCGAGGACACGGAGTTGATTAACAAAACGATACCAAATTTCCGTAAATTGATATGTATCTTCGGTGGACTTATGCCGCAAACTAGACGAAGGAGGTGGATAAGATCTTCGGGTGATAGTACTTGGCCTGCGCAAGAACAGATGCCCGGAGGTTCGTCGAGTCATGCTTCAGCACCTCAATCACCAACTTGTGTTAACTGGGATGACGACATGGATGACTTCATGCCCCCCAAACCATGGCCTCCAACACATGATGTTCTTCCCCCTTTACATGAACCTAGAATCAGAAAAAGACAAAGAGAAAGGCAAGAGGTTCGTCAAGTCATGTTGCACCACCTGCAGCACAAACTTGTGTTAACTGGGATGACGACATGGATGACTTCATGCCCCCAAACCATGTGAAAGGATCGATGGACCAAGACGGTGGGTGAATTGGGCCTTTTTCAAATTCTAAAACACAATTAAGCAACCTTAACCTATGCAATGCTAGTAAGGCACCAATTAACCAACCGGATAACTAAGCTACCTACACAAGCTATGAGAGATAAAACGAGAAGTAAAACCTAGCAAGGTAGAGCTAAGTTATGATCTCTAAGTCAAGCACATGAATAAATTGCATGAAAGAAAATGCTTGAATAAAGAGAGTGGACAAGAGACGACTGGATTTTTTTCCCGTGGTATCGATGTGTTGGCACACACCCCTAATCCACTTTGTGACATTCACAAAGAGTCTTGTCACCTCCCAAGTCACCGAGACGAGGGCGCTCACTAAGAGTCTTCGTTCACCATCCCGGCGTGGTGGAGATCAAGCCACGTACAATCTTCTTCTCCGGGCTCCCACAATCCTTGGCAAGCTCCGCGAGAAACACCTCGATCACCAAGATCGCCTAGGTGATGCCAATCACCAAGAGTAACAAGCTAAGGCCTTCACTTGAGTAAGAACCGATCACCAAGAACGGATGCACACAACCTTCTCTCTACTCAAGTCCTTAATCTTGCTTCTTGATTGATTGAATGAACAAGTATGTGAAAGATGAAGCTCAAGGTGGCTCTTGACTATAGTATGGTTTGGATGTTGCCTGGTGTCAAGAGTGGCAAAATGACCCATTGGAGGGGTATATATAGGCAGCTCACACGGATAGAGCCGTTGGAGAAAAAGCTGCCAGAAAACTGCGTAGCGCCGGTTAATCCGACGTACCTCCAATAGTCATCGTCGGTTTAACCGATGAATGTAAACTGCCCCTTCTGAAAACTAGCCGTTACAACTTGGGCAGATTAACCGACGTATCATCGGTTTAACCGGTGAGTGTAGTTGTCCACTGATCAACTGAAAAACCAAGTCTCTGGACAACTGCACTGACGTTAACTCAAAACCATCGTCGGTTTAACCGGTGAGTACAACTTTAGAAATCCATGGAAAAACCATCTCACTGGTCAATTGCACCGACGTCTCATTTCAAACAGCGTCGGTTTAACCGGTGTATAGAACTTGAATTACCCTGGAAAAACCAACTCTGGACTAATGCACCGACGTTAAATTCAAACACGTCGGTTTAACCGGTGTATTGACTTGTCCAGACTCTGCCGACTTCGTTTAACCGACGTATAGAAAAATGTGAGCGTCGGTTAAACCGGTGTTAATGACTTTTTCTGATTTTGCCTTTTCTGATTTGAGTCTTGAATGAAATCCAAATATTCTTGACATATAAGTTGAGAACCACTTATTTGAACTTCTAGGAACCCGAGTGACTATAGTGTGCATCCATTTTTGATTGACCATGTCCATGCTCAAGTTACTTGGCCTTAACCCCTCTTAATAGTGCGATCACTACAAAACTATAAATCCTATACTAACCTAAGTGTCCTTCTCAACCTTATGACACTTAGGACTAGAAAGATCCTTAGTCTTGTCATAAATATGAGTTGAATACCGAGATCGCCTTTTTGGATAATGAAATTGAGGGCCTTCTTTTGACATATGACCAAATGAGCGATAATGATCTATTAAGCTGCACAAACCCATTAGTCACAATAATGGTTGTCATTAATCACCGAAACATACCTTGAGGGCCTAGATGCTTACAATCTCCCCCTTTTTGGTGATTGATGACAACACAAACATAAATAACGAGAGAGCGAGAAAGATAAAACAAGAATAAACTCAACCAAACTTGAAAAAAGACCAAAGAGCTCAACGGCTCAAACGAAATCCATAGATATGTCTCAAACCACAGCATACTCAAGTGACAAATGTACATATCCATGAACTAACACCAAATGTGATACAAAGCATCAAGGTCCTGATAACTACGAGCTCTCTCTAACTCTACCCTCCCCCTGACTCTCTCCCCCTTTGGCATCAAAGTACCAAAAAGGCGAGCTACTGATCCGGCTGTCGTGGCACGGCAAGGAAGCGGTCCGGGTCGTCATCGTCGTTGTCGTCAGACGGTGAACCCTCGGTGACAGACGAGAGCTGCTGGTCAGTACTGCCTGCTGGATCTGAACTGACTGGGGGTGTAGCTGTGGTAGAGGCTCTCGTGCTAGCACTGCCTGGAAGAGGGTCCGTAGACGTGGTAACCGGCCCAGCAGAAGAAGTGTCAACATCTGACGTAGTGAGTGCTGAAGCTGCCGGCTGTGTCGACTGCTGAAGTAAGGACCCCTCTCTTCCTCCCCCTGAAAGTAGTGTCTGAGGAACGACGGGGAGAGCAACTGTCGATGGTGAGTCCTGGATGAGTGTGGTCGCTGGCAGTGGCGAGAAAAGCGGACGACCGGCAGACCCAAGAAGTGCTGACATCGAGAACATGGTCTCCGGTGTCTCGAGAGAGCAGGAGCTGCAGTAGTAACCGGAGGAGGAGCTGGTGTGACCGCAAGCTGAGGTGCTGCAACACCCTGAAGTCCTGGCTGCTGCGAGGCGAGTCCGGTGTGAGAGTAAAGCTGTGAGATCATCCCGAACATCGCCATCATGCCCTGCTGCATCTGCTGGAACTTAGCGTCTGTCCTCTGAGAGACTCTGTCAATAAGCCCGACAAAACGCTCCTCGGTCGCAGCCCGCTCTCGGGCGGCCTCCCTCTGTATAGCAGCAAGCTGAGCCTCATGGGCTCTCCTGGCCTCCTCCTGTGCAAGTCGGTCCTCTCTCTGCTGAGTCACGAGCTGCTGTTGAAGTGCGGTGAGCTCGGACGGCTGAGACACCTGGGACTCAGAGACTGTAGTAGCAGCGGCTGATTCTGGGGCTGGCTCTCTGGACCCCCCTGCCTCGTGGTCGTGACTAGCTGGGGCTGCTGCAAGGAAGTACTCGACGTCCTCGGAGGAGTCTGACTCAAGCTCAGACCAGTGTATCTCATCATCTCCTCCGGGAAGCTGGGCCTCGGCAGCTAGTAGTGCCTCATCCTCCTGTGCCACTCGGGCCTGTGCCTCTGGGGACAACTGTGCCATGGCAGCTCTCTCGGCCTGTTTGCCTCTCCTCTGGTCCTGTGGTGCTGTGGGACGGTAAACTGGGAACCGGGGAGCCTCGTCCTGACGGTAGACTGCACTGACGGGTGACTCGGCTGGCACGATCATCGAACAAATGTAGCTGATCCAGTGTGCATAGGGGAACTGTCTCACGACCCCCAACCCGTCAGTGATCACATCCTCGATCTCAGCCAGTATAAAGTCAACAATATCGAATGGCTCGTGAGTGAGGATGTGAAGAAGTAACAGCTGCTGCAAACCAGTAAACCCCTCTAGGTAGCCACTCCTCGGTAGCAAGGTCCTCCGGAGGGCCATGTGAATTGCGTACGCCTCCGGGGTCAGCAAGCTGGGCACTCTGGCATACGACGCTGGAAACGGCTGGCGGAAGCACTGAGAGATCGCCTCGTGAGAAGGTGCAATCCCGCCAATCATAGCTCTGTGCGGTGGATCTGCATCTCCGTAAACCATCTCGTGCAGGGAGACGTCAACTAAGTCAACTCCGAGAATCCCTGCTATAGTCGCCCTGGACAGACCAAAGACCTGGCCTCCAAACACGAAGTGTACTGCTCTGCGCTCGGGAGCGATCCAGGCTGTGGCGTAGAACACTCTGACCATGTATCTGTTCTGCTCTATTTGGAGTAACCTGGGCAGGCCCCTGAAGTGAGCGAAGTGCTCTCTGACGTCTGCTCCCCCTGCGTCTGTCCTCAGTGACACCCAGTCAAGCACTCTGTGCGGGAAGATCTTGTGGCCCCGCCTCTGGTAGGTCTCGTAGAAACTGGCCTGAAGAAGCGTCCAGAACCTACGGTCGACCCTGCTGTCACGGGTAACGGGGAACCAGTCCTCCTCCTGGACACTCCACCTGAGCCTCTTGACCTTCGCCGCATTGGCCTTGGTCAAGTTCTGGAGCAGCACACCTGGCTCCAGACGCACAACAGTGTCCATACGGAACACTGCGCGCTCGGCCTCTAGGGCCCCGGCTCTACGAGCTGCTGCTGCTGCTACTGCTGCGGACCTGCGAGGCTCCTGTAGCTGGTGACCTCCTCGCATCCTCGGTCCAGTGCGACGCTCGGTCGCTGGCGAAGTCTCTGCTGCTGGGGACGTCTGCCGAGTGCGGCCAGACCGTCGTAGAGTCGGTGACTCATGTGTGCTCTGCCCCTGAGACTGCTCAGACTGCTCTACCTCTGAATCTGAATCTACAGCTGTATCTGTCTGATTTGACTCTGCTGCTGCCTCAGTCGTGGCTCTGGTAGCCCTGGCACCTCTAATTCGGCCCATACCTCGGCCTCTGCCCCTGCCCCTGGCTGGCGGATCCCTGATCGCGAACGGGCGAGCACGGCCTGACGCCTGCTCCTCGGCGGCCTTGGCCACCATCTCGGCCCTCTCGGCCTCTCTCTCTGCACGAGTCCGCTTGCGAGCGGGCTTCTCAACCACAACCTCCTTCCCCTTCCTCTTCTCACGACCCATCTCGACAACAGGGAGCAACAAGGACGCGGCGCTGCGAGCTAGGGCGAGCGCGATGGTTCGGGCAAAACACCGAGCACTTGGCGTGCGAGGCGTGGATGCGCGAGTAGGGTTTTGCGTGTGGCGAACTTGCGCTGTGTGGGCGATGTGGCTTGGTTTGCTTGGCTTGGGTGCGGAGAGGTGGAGCTGCGCGCTGGTGGCGGCAATGGCGGTGCGCAGGCGGCGGCGACGCGGTGGCGGTTGTGCGCGCTGAGGCGGCGCAGAAGGCGCGCGGGCGGCACAAAGGCGGCGGCGCGGGCGTGTGAGGACGGCGTACTGCGGTGGCGAGGGCCTGTAGTGGCGGCGTACGGCGGCAGCGAGGTGGAACGGCGGCGGCGCGAGCGAGTCGGGTGCGGGAGCGGAGCGGCGGCGGCGAGAAGAATAAACTGAGAAAACAAACAGAGGCCGCGGGCAAGGGATATATGACAGGTGGGCCCCGCATTTTTCCTTAACGCCGGTTAAACTGATGCCTAGGTCTTGAGCGCCGGTCGATTGCATCGGTGCAGTTCACCCGTGACTCCAGCAAAATATCATCTGAGCACCGGTTGATCCATCGTAATTCTTTTTGAACTCGCCGGTTGATTGCTGCTAACACCGGTTGATTGACAGGTCAAAACTGTGTTACGTTCACCGGTTGATCCGATGATGTCACTTTTGTATACGCCGGTTGAATGCCTGAAACTGACTGAGCTGAGACACAACTTAGTAACGCCGGTTAAACCGATGAGTTAAAACCTTTTAAGCGTCGGTTTAACCGGTGAACCCAGAAACCTTCTCTCAGCTCACACTTCTATGCTAAGTCCAATAAACTTATAAAATTCAACTAAACTCAAGTTAATGGACTTGCATAGGCGACTTTACCCCTCAAAATACTTAGGATAGCACACTAGCTTAAATAGTTTTCTTTCTGAATACAAGGAAAAGCCGCAAAGCGAGACAAAGCGCCAAATAAAATGTATGAGCTATGTCATAGGAATATTGAAGATAGAAAGCTTCAAACTCATCATAACATTGCTCACTAGGCAATAACGCACCTAACACTTTGCTCTTTTCACTTTTCATGAATTAAGATCTTGTATATGAAACAAGTCTTATTTTCATCAAGTGATTCTCCTTTGTGACCCTTACGCATGCAATGATAATGCAAACTACAACCACATGCGAAAGTAAAGTAAACATGAAGTGCACATCTATATGACAAGAAATGCATAACAAGAAATTAAGGTCTACTTGTCAAGTTTGAACCCACGGGAAGCTTCCTCATGATGAGCCTTTCTACAAGCCTAGAGGAAAACAAGTGGACCACCACCTCTAGCTAAACCCTTGCTCATCACTATCTTACCATGGTTAGACAAGTGTCCTATATGTATGTATTTTTCTATATGACATGGCAACTTACATGACGTTTGCCGCACCTAAAACATTTAGCTCATTCCTTAGCCTTACAAAAGTACTCTCGTCTAAAGGTTTTGTGAATATATCCACCAATTGCTCCTCGGATCTCACACCTTGAAGAGATATGTCTCCTTTGGCTTCGTGATCACGCAAGAAGTGATGGCGAATATCAATGTGCTTTGTGCGAGAGTGTTGAACTGGATTCTTGGCAATTTTTACGGCACTTTCATTGTCACAAAGGAGTGGTATCCTATCTAGTTTCACACCAAAGTCCAAAAGGGTTTGCTTCATATATAGGATTTGGGCACAACATGCACCGGCCGCTATATATTCCGCTTCCGCGGTGGACAAAGCCACGGAATTTTGCTTCTTACTCGACCAAGAAACTAGAGAACGCCCAAGCAAGTGGCAACCCCCGGAGGTACTCTTGCGATCCACACGGCTTCCGGCAAAATCCGAATCCGAGTATCCCAAGAGATCTAAGCTAGCGCCTTTGGGGTACCACAAGCCTATGCTAGGGGTGTGCTTGAGATACCGAAGAATCCTATTCACAGCCGAGAGGTGTGACTCCTTTGGGTTAGCTTGAAAGCGGGCACACAAGCACACACTAAACATTATATCGGGCATAGATGCGGTAAGGTAAAGCAAAGACCCTATCATAGAACGATAGAGGGATTGATCAACCGATTTACCGTCCACATCCAAGTCGAGATGCCCATTGGTTGCCATGAGTGTCTTGATCGGCTTGCATTCATCCATCTTGAACTTCTTCAAGATATCCTTAGTATATTTTTCTTGATGAATGAATGTCCCTTCCTTCAATTGCTTGACTTGAAAACCAAGGAAGAATGTCAAATCGCCAATCATGGACATCTCGAATTCCCTAGACATCATGGTAGCAAACTCATGGCTTAGTAAATCATTAGTTGAGCCAAAGATAATATCGTCAACATAAATTTGACAAATGAAAAGATCCCCGTTGACGTCTTTTGTGAACAACGTGGTGTCCACCCTCCCGATCTTGAAGCCTTGCATGATTAGGAAGTCACGAAGCCTCTCATACCAAGCCCTTGGAGCTTGTTTGAGTCCATAGAGTGCCTTGTGCAACCTATAAACATGATTAGGATTCCTCGGATCTTCAAACCCGGGAGGTTGCTCAACATAAACAAGTTCGTTAATTACGCCATTTAAGAATGCACTTTTCACATCCATTTGATATAACTTAATATTATGATATGAAGAGTAAGCAAGAAGGATGCGGATAGCTTCAAGTCTTGCGACCGGAGCAAAAGTTTCACCAAAATTCAAACCTTCAACTTGAGAAAACCATTTTGCCACAAGTCTTGCTTTGTTGCGTATCACCACCCCATGTTCATCTTGCTTGTTTCGAAAGACCCACTTGGTGCCGATTATGTTCTTGTCTTTCGGGGGAGCTTCGAGGACCCAAACTTCATTGCGGGTGAAGTTGTTCAATTCTTCTTGCATGGCCATCACCCAATCCGAGTCCTCAAGCGCTTCCTCTATGCTAGTGGGTTCAATACAAGAAACAAACGAGTAATATTCGCAAAATGAAGCATGCTTGGAGCGAGTTCTTACTCCCTTGGAAGGACTACCAATGATTTGACCAATTGGATGATCCTTGGAGATGCGACCATGCTTCACTAGCGGTGCTTGCGTGGATGCTAGTTGGGGTGGATCATGGGTGACTTGTGCTTGTGGTGGAACACTTTGCTCTTCTTGTTCTTGGACTTGGGGTGTTGGCGTTGGCACATCTTCTTGAGGTTGTGTATCATCTTTGTCTTGATCTTCATCCACTTGGGGTGCCATGGAGGTGCTTGATGTAGATGAGGAAGGTCCTCCCCCTTATCATTGCCTTCATGCACCTCTTCCGGTTTGATATCCCCAATGGACATTTTCTTCAAAGCTTCGTCAATCTCCTCATTACCTACATTTTCATAGCCAACAACCTCCTCTTGGGAGCCATTAGATTCATCTAACTCCACATCACATGTTTCTTCAACTAACCCGGAGGTTTGGTTGAATACTCTATATGCTTTGGAGTTTGATGCATAACCAAGAAAGAAACCCACATTACATCTACTTTCAGACTTACCGAGCCTTTTCTTCTTATAGATGAAGCATTTGCAACCAAAGACTCGAAAGTAGGATATATTTGGTTTCTTCCCGGTGATGAGCTCATATGGAGTTTTCTTGAGGAGTCGGTGGGGATACACTCGGTTGGATGCATGACACGCCGTATTGATTGCTTCCGCCTAAAACTTCTCGGACGTGCCATAATCATCCAACATTGCTCTTGCTAGAGTGATGAGTGTCTTGTTCTTTCTTTCCACCACTCCATTTTGTTGAGGCGTGTAGGTGGCGGAGAACTCATGCTTGATGCCCTCTTCATCGCACCATTCTTCAATCTTCATATTCTTGAATTCGGTGCCGTTGTCACTCCGGATTTTCACTATTGGGGAGTTGTACTCCCTTTGAGCTCTTCTTGCAAATGTCTTGAAGATTTCCGGAGTTTCACCCTTATCGCCTAGAAACATGACCCAAGTGAAACGTGAAAAATCATCAACGATTACTAGGCAATAGAGGTTACCACCAATGCTCTTGTATGTAGTTTGACCAAAGAGATCCATGTGAAGTAGCTAGAGCGGCTTGGAGGTAGACAACATCATTTTGATGGGATAATGTGTTGCAACTTGCTTCCCGGTTTGACATGCTTTGCATAATTTGTTCTTGTCAAAGGTAACGTCCTTCAAGCCAGTGATCATCCCTCTCTTGTGGGCTTTCTTGAGGTTGCTCATGCCGATATGAGCAATTTTTCTATGCCAAAGCCACCCAAGAGACGACTTGGTGAAGAGACATGTCATGGTGCTTGTTTGCTTTGAAGAGAAATCCACCAAGTAAATGTTACCATGCCTAAACCCCGTGAATACCAAAGACTTGTCTTTTTCATGAGTTACTACAACACCATTCTTGTCAAAGGCACACGTTAGTCCAAGATCACACAATTGAGCAATAGAAATGAGATTAAAACTAAGTGCTTCTACAAATAAAACATTAGAAATAGATAAATCTTTAGAAATTGCTATTCTATCCAAACCTAAAACTTTTCCCCTTGAATTATCACCATAGGTGACATGTTCATGATCTCCGGGGTCTTCAAGAGTGGTGAACATGCTATCATTGCCGGTCATGTGTTGAGAGCAACCGCTATCAAGTACCCAATGTTTTCCACCGGCTTTGTAGTTCACCTACACACATGAGAATTCATTTTTGAGTTTTTGGAACCCAAACAAGCTTTGGGCCTTGCACATGTGTGACAAGAGCTTTTGGGACCCAAAGTTGCTTGGGGAGCTTCTTCTTTGACTCCTTAGCAATTTTGCCAATGAACTTGGCATTCACCTTGCCCTTCACTTTACTCAAGAGAAAATGGTTATTTTGAAACATTGATGAGTAATTCTTGGGTAAATTAGGAAGAGGACGTGATGGTAAAGTGCACTCCCTAGTGTGGTGCCTGGTGACTTGGCAATGTTGGCAATATGAACCAACTTCCTTGATGAAGCTAATCTTGATCTCCGGAGAAGGAGTAGTAGCTATGTTTGGCTCCGAAAATGAACCAAGACCTCTCTTGCCATAGTCACGGGCATTGTTGAAGAGAATTTCCTTTTGGATGTATTCTCCTCTTGAGAGCTTCTCCACACTACTCTTGAGACTTGCCACTTGATCCATCAATTCTTTTTCCCTAGAAGGTGCAAGCTTGGGCAAAGCATTAGTAGCATTATCATTGATGAGTAGGTCATCACATGAAGTAGAAGCATTGACCTTCTCAATAGTTTTATGAGCAAAGTTCTCAAGACTTGGGTCAATTGCTTCATAGGCAAATTCAAGTTCTTGATACTTGTGAGCCAACTCCCTATGATTTTGTTTAAGCTTTTTGTGGCTCTCTTCAACTTGCTTAGCGAGTACAAGTGACTCATTGTGCTCTTTGAGCAAGTCATTGTACTTGCCAAGCAAGTCGGAGTGGGCAAGCTCTAACTTGGCATGAGTGCTCTCAAGAATCTTGACTTTGCCCTTTTCCCTCTTGATGACGGATGTATACTCATTAATGAGGTTAGTGAATTCATAAGGGTCAAGCTCTTCATCACTATCATCTTCACTATCCACCTCACATACCTTGGTGTTACCATTTGCCATGAGGCACATAGGAGGCGGAGGTAGTGGTGGTTCTTCATTTGTGAGGGCGATGGTGACGATATCTTCTTCCTCATCACTTGACTCTTCACTTGATGAGACATCGGTCACCCACTCTTGTTTTTCCACCAAGAAACTTCTCTTGGTGTGCCCTTTCTTCTTTGGGAAGAGCTTGGTCTTCTTGTCATGGCTCTTCTTCTTCCCAAGTCTCTTGTTTTTGTTCTTCCTTTCTTCTTCTTCATCATCGCTTGAATCATGGCGATGTTTGCTCTTGTTATCCTTGTTTCTTTTGTCCGGCTTGGGGCAATTTGGACGGATGTGACCTTTTTCTCCACAATTGTAGCAAATTTTGTTCTTGACATCCATTGGCCGGAACATTCCCTTTTTAGAGTCAAAGTTGAAACCCTTCTTATTGATTTTGTCATTCAAGCGTGTGAACTTTCTCATCATGAGAGCAAGTTCTCCATCATCTTCAACATCGGATGAGCTTTCATGATGATCATCTTCTTCATTGCTTGAGCTTGAATCTTGCTTGATCATCTTGAGCTTGCGGGATTTGTTTGCCTTGGTCTTTAGAGCAATTGATTTGCTTGAAGTTGGCTCTTCGGACATACCAAGGATACTCATTTCATGAGCGCGAATTTCGCCCACAAGTTCTCCCACTTCCATTGTGTCAAGATTCTCCTTTTGAAGTATAGCATTGATGATGTTATACTTGGGCTTTGGGAGGAGCATGAGAATCTTGCGATTGATGGAGGCACTGTCAATTTTGGATATTTCAAGTGCATTAATGTCCTTGACAATGACATTTAAGCGAGAATACATATCATTGCAATTTTCATGAGCTAACATTTTAAAGGAATCATACTTAGCTCTAAACAAGTGATATTTTTGCTCACGAACTTTAGTGGAGCCTTCATGAATTTCAATGAGCTCCTTCCAACGGGCGACAGGGGTCTGTCGCCCACCCCAGGGGCGACAGGGTCACTCCCCCCTATATAAGCCCTGGCCGTCATTCCCTTTGTCATTTGAGCCTAAAAATTCAGGAAAAAAGAGAGGGGTGAGGAGAAGAAAAGCGGCGAAGCTCTGCCGAATTGCGTACTTGTGATCTACCGGTAACTTCCGTATGAATCCATTGATATTGTATAACAATTTAATTTAATTAGCGGATCAGCTGAATTAGATTTGGTGCTTTAGAACACTCGTTTAGTATTACAATTTCAGTACTATTAGAGACTTGTTTTTAAATTAATTATGAATTAGAATAGAATTATGAAAGTACCTTATTGATATTGCAGCATAAGGCAATGGCTGCCTCCAATTGTGGAGTATTTTCATGGACCGAAGAAAAATCTAGTATAATACTTGATATCATGACCCATCTTGTTATCAGTAAGAAGTTGGATCCGTTAGCGGATGGTACGATAGAGATGGTGTTGTCCAAAGTAGTAGAGTTTAAAGATTTCACATTATTTCGAGGTATTACGATGCAAGATGTAAAGGGACACCTGCTAGAACGTCGGAAGATATACATGAGAGTATGTGAATTAGCGAATCATCCTAATATCATTGGATTCTTACAAAGTTCTTGTAAGATATGGATGCGGCCAGAGGTGTATGAGATGCACATTAAGGTAACTCTCATTCAGTTGTAATCCCGTCCGTCATTTCGAATCCATATTTATGAAACAGTAACATTGTTTTTTAATTATATGCTAGGATTACCTCGAGGACACGGAGTTGATTAACAAAACGATACCAAATTTCCGTAAATTGATATGTATCTTCGGTGGACTTATGCCGCAAACTAGACGAAGGAGGTGGATAAGATCTTCGGGTGATAGTACTTGGCCTGCGCAAGAACAGATGCCCGGAGGTTCGTCGAGTCATGCTTCAGCACCTCAATCACCAACTTGTGTTAACTGGGATGACGACATGGATGACTTCATGCCCCCCAAACCATGGCCTCCAACACATGATGTTCTTCCCCCTTTACATGAACCTAGAATCAGAAAAAGACAAAGAGAAAGGCAAGAGGTTCGTCAAGTCATGTTGCACCACCTGCAGCACAAACTTGTGTTAACTGGGATGACGACATGGATGACTTCATGCCCCCAAACCATGTGAAAGGATCAATGGACCAAGACGGTGGGTGAATTGGGCCTTTTTCAAATTCTAAAACACAATTAAGCAACCTTAACCTATGCAATGCTAGTAAGGCACCAATTAACCAACCGGATAACTAAGCTACCTACACAAGCTATGAGAGATAAAACGAGAAGTAAAACCTAGCAAGGTAGAGCTAAGTTATGATCTCTAAGTCAAGCACATGAATAAATTGCATGAAAGAAAATGCTTGAATAAAGAGAGTGGACAAGAGACGACTGGATTTTTTCCCGTGGTATCGATGTGTTGGCACACACCCCTAATCCACTTTGTGACATTCACAAAGAGTCTTGTCACCTCCCAAGTCACCGAGACGAGGGCGCTCACTAAGAGTCTCCGTTCACCATCCCGGCGTGGTGGAGATCAAGCCACGTACAATCTTCTTCTCCGGGCTCCCACAATCCTTGGCAAGCTCCGCGAGAAACACCTCGATCACCAAGATCGCCTAGGTGATGCCAATCACCAAGAGTAACAAGCTAAGGCCTTCACTTGAGTAAGAACCGATCACCAAGAACGGATGCACACAACCTTCTCTCTACTCAAGTCCTTAATCTTGCTTCTTGATTGATTGAATGAACAAGTATGTGAAAGATGAAGCTCAAGGTGGCTCTTGACTATAGTATGGTTTGGATGTTGCCTGGTGTCAAGAGTGGCAAAATGACCCATTGGAGGGGTATATATAGGCAGCTCACACGGATAGAGCCGTTGGAGAAAAAGCTGCCAGAAAACTGCGTAGCGCCGGTTAATCCGACGTACCTCCAATAGTCATCGTCGGTTTAACCGATGAATGTAAACTGCCCCTTCTGAAAACTAGCCGTTACAACTTGGGCAGATTAACCGACGTATCATCGGTTTAACCGGTGAGTGTAGTTGTCCACTGATCAACTGAAAAACCAAGTCTCTGGACAACTGCACTGACGTTAACTCAAAACCATCGTCGGTTTAACCGGTGAGTACAACTTTAGAAATCCATGGAAAAACCATCTCACTGGTCAATTGCACCGACGTCTCATTTCAAACAGCGTCGGTTTAACCGGTGTATAGAACTTGAATTACCCTGGAAAAACCAACTCTGGACTAATGCACCGACGTTAAATTCAAACACGTCGGTTTAACCGGTGTATTGACTTGTCCAGACTCTGCCGACTTCGTTTAACCGACGTATAGAAAAATGTGAGCGTCGGTTAAACCGGTGTTAATGACTTTTTCTGATTTTGCCTTTTCTGATTTGAGTCTTGAATGAAATCCAAATATTCTTGACATATAAGTTGAGAACCACTTATTTGAACTTCTAGGAACCCGAGTGACTATAGTGTGCATCCATTTTTGATTGACCATGTCCATGCTCAAGTTACTTGGCCTTAACCCCTCTTAATAGTGCGATCACTACAAAACTATAAATCCTATACTAACCTAAGTGTCCTTCTCAACCTTATGACACTTAGGACTAGAAAGATCCTTAGTCTTGTCATAAATATGAGTTGAATACCGAGATCGCCTTTTTGGATAATGAAATTGAGGGCCTTCTTTTGACATATGACCAAATGAGCGATAATGATCTATTAAGCTGCACAAACCCATTAGTCACAATAATGGTTGTCATTAATCACCGAAACATACCTTGAGGGCCTAGATGCTTACAATCTCCCCCTTTTTGGTGATTGATGACAACACAAACATAAATAACGAGAGAGCGAGAAAGATAAAACAAGAATAAACTCAACCAAACTTGAAAAAAGACCAAAGAGCTCAACGGCTCAAACGAAATCCATAGATATGTCTCAAACCACAGCATACTCAAGCGACAAATGTACATATCCATGAACTAACACCAAATGTGATACAAAGCATCAAGGTCCTGATAACTACGAGCTCTCTCTAACTCTACCCTCCCCCTGACTCTCTCCCCCTTTGGCATCAAAGTACCAAAAAGGCGAGCTACTGATCCGGCTGTCGTGGCACGGCAAGGAAGCGGTCCGGGTCGTCATCGTCGTCGTCGTCAGACGGTGAACCCTCGGTGACAGACGGGAGCTGCCGGTCAGTACTGCCTGCTGGATCTGAACTGACTGGGGGTGTAGCTGTGGTAGAGGCTCTCGTGCTAGCACTGCCTGGAAGAGGGTCCGTAGACGTGGTAACCGGCTCAGCAGAAGAAGTGTCAACATCTGACGTAGTGAGTGCTGAAGCTGCCGGCTGTGTCGACTGCTGAAGTAAGGACCCTTCTCCTCCTCCCCCTGAAAGTAGTGTCTGAGGAACGACGGGGAGAGCGACTGTCGATGGTGAGTCCTGGAAGAGTGTGGTCGCTGGCAGTGGCGAGAAAAGCGGACGACCAGCAGACCCAAGAAGTGCTGACATCGAGAACGTGGTCTCCGGTGTCGTCGAGAGAGCAGGAGCTGCAGTAGTAACCGGAGGAGGAGCTGGTGTGACCGCAAGCTGAGATGCTGCAACACCCTGAAGTCCTGGCTGCTGCGAGGCGAGTCCGGTGTGAGAGTAAAGCTGTGAGATCATCCCGAACATCGCCATCATGCCCTGCTGCATCTGCTGGAACTGAGCGTCTGTCCTCTAAGAGACTCTGTCAATAAGCCCGACAAAACGCTCCTCGGTCGCAGCCCGCTCTCGGGCGGCCTCCCTCTGTATAGCAGTAAGCTGAGCCTCATGGGCTCTCCTGGCCTCCTCCTGTGCAAGTCGGTCCTCTCTCTGCTGAGTCACGAGCTGCTGTTGAAGTGCGGTGAGCTCGGACGGCTGAGACACCTGGGACTCAGAGACTGTAGTAGCAGCGGCTGATTCTGGGGCTGGCTCTCTGGACCCCCCTGCCTCGTGGTCGTGACTAGCTGGGGCCGCTGCAGGGAAGTACTCGACGTCCTCGGAGGAGTCTGACTCAAGCTCAGACCAGTGTATCTCATCATCTCCTCCGGGAAGCTGGGCCTCGGCAGCTAGTAGTGCCTCATCCTCCTGTGCCACTCGGGCATGTGCCTCTGGGGACAACTGTGCCATGGCAGCTCTCTCGGCCTGTCTGCCTCTCCTCCGGTCCTGTGGTGCCGTGGGACGGTAAACTGGGAACCGGGGAGCCTTGTCCTGACGGTAGACTGCACTGACGGGTGACTCGGCTGGCACGATCATCGAACAAATGTAGCTGATCCAGTGTGCATAGGGGAACTGTCTCACGACCCCCATCCCGTCAGTGATCACATCCTCGATCTCAGCCAGTATAAAGTCAACAATATCGAATGGCTCGTGAGTGAGGATGTGAAGAAGTAACAGCTGCTGCAAACTAGTAAACCCCTCTGGGTAGCCACTCCTCGGTAGCAAGGTCCTCCGGAGGGCCATGTGAACATTTCCAGTTCGACTTCCATTTTCCCTTGAATGCATGTACTCGTCATGGACATCCATCATTCACACACTTCACCTCATATTCTTTACTGCCAGACTTTACGACTCTGAATTCTCGTTTCAATGATATTGCCCATAGTCTCACAGCATCTTTTATGGCTTCAATGTTTGGATATGTTGCACCTTGCACTACCTCATTCCATCTGTACTCTCACTCTGATTTCGTACGTCTTCTGCGACATGACTGGCAAAACCAAGCTCCTTCCACTCTTTTGGCAATGAGTACTGCTCGTCATCAGATGAGCCCTCAAATTCTTCCATCTCTATTGCGGTTTGGTCTTCTGTCTCCATCTCGTCCACAATGCTATGTATCCTCTCTCCCTCATCAGCAAGGCCATGTGGTCCCATGTTTTGGTTCTCTGTCTCTTCTGACTCATCTTGCTCAACATAATTGGTCTCTCTTCGAATACTCGGAGTTCCTTGATCTGCACAATGTTGGATTTCATTTTGTGTCTTCTCCCGGATTTGAATAAGAATGGCCAGAGGCCACCCACGCTCTAGAGCTGCTTGCATGTACTTCTGCCAGTCATCAGTGCTGTGTATCATCATCAATTCCCATAAATCACTTTCTACCTCCCAATTAACAAGAGACTGGACGGTGATCACATGTGTCAACGGATCAACACGGAACCCACGCTGCAGCCACTTACATATGGAACCAAAACTCCTTTCCAGAGATTTATCTATGGCGCTAGATGTGCACTTAAAGGCAGAAAGATCTACTCCATTTGGCCCATACAAAATATTGTAGTCACCATACAATACTTGAAACTGCATCTTGCTCGACATATCTGTATATCACATAATACTTATCGAGTTATACTCTTTACTTCACTACCTTATTCAATAATCCGTAAAAACTAAGTATGAAATTCAACTACAACGTATAAGTATTCATAACTATGTGATGACACTCAAATTCTATACTGCATATGCAAAATTCTATTCTAAATCATAATTAATTTATAAACACATCTCTAATAGTACTGCAATTGTAATAATAAATGCGTAGTACTAATTTTCTAAACTAATTTACTACTACGTAACTACAAACTAAAGTATCATTAAACTCCTACTTAAATGGTTCTACTATAGCACTAATTAAATTAAATTACTCACCCCTACTTAAATTACTTCAACTTAAATGTGTAGTACTTAAATGAAAAAATATATAAACTAAATGTACTAACCTGCAGATCACAAGTGCTGAATCCAGCAGGGCTTCGCCGCTTCCCTTCTCCTCACCCTCTCTTTTTTTCTGGATTTTTGGTGGAATTTTCGGGCTCAAATGATGAGGGAAGAGGGTTGGATGCTTATATAAGGGGGTTACCCCGGTCGCCCGAGGGGGGGCGACAGCCCCCCTGCCGCGCCCGTGGGCGGGACCCAGTGGTTGCCCGAGGGGGGGCGACAGGCCCCCTGTCGCCCGTTGGGGGGGCGACAGGCCCCCCTTTTTTTTACCAGGGACCTCGTTGCAAATTTGAAGAAAAAAATTACACTTAGGGTCTGTCGCCCTATGGGGGCGACCGGGGGTATTTTTGAAATATTTCAAAACGGATATATATGTTTGAAATTTTGATTTTTTAAAAATATAAAAAAGAAAAAAGCGCGACCGTAAGCTTGAGCCGAGATGTTCTTTTCGAAAGAACAATTGGGCCGACATGCAACACCCGTGTCATTTCAGAGGGACGCATATGCACAGCAGGTCAGCAGGATACTCGCTCCGGTCCCTCTCTTTCCTTTTCCCGTTTCAGGAAAAGGGCTGAGCCGGTGACCTCACTTGCGATCTGTCACGAGGGAAATGATGCGTTTTATATTCTCCAAAGTTCCACTTTCACGTACAGTACTAGCTAGTGGTTTCTCACTGTTACCACAATACTAGCGTGGCACCGGGGTTACTTACCCAGCCCATCCACAAGCGACGGAGAAAGCGAGCGCGCTTTCGGTGCGACCCGTCGTCGCGCAGATCTGCTTTCCAACAAGTTCCCACCAGCACCCCTTGTCCTCACCTCGGTAACTTACCCTGGTTCATTCGACCGTTCCATCTCATCCCGTCCTAACCGGGTTCTGCATACGTATCAGAAAGAGTGTCGAGCTAGTAGGTTTGTCTGAAGGGACGTTCATTACACCTCGCTCTACCCTGTCCAGCTCAGCCAGGACGCGAAGATTCTTCGGGAAAAGCGTTGCCACCGGCGGATGGAAAGGTTGGACAGGGGAACGTGAAAAGAGAAAGGGATAGGTGGGCTACGATCGCCGGCCGTGTCGTGCTGTACCGACCGGTGGTGCTGCGTGTGGCGATGGTCGTGCGGTTGAACGACCTGGTGGTCGGTCAACACTCTCAAGCGGTTCTTAAATGTTCAGAGAACGGTTTGCAGGTTTAAGGCTTTAAGCTGAACAAGTGGACAGCACAGCCTGAAACGACCGAGCAGGTCAACACTCCTGCAGCGCACATGCGCTTAGTTGGAACCGCAGTTGACAGAGCAAGTATGTGAGAGTGAGATTGCAGAGAAGAAATTTTAGGCTAGTGGGTAGTTGCCTGCCCCCCAATTGTCGTAATGCCACCCAAAGTTTCTGAAACTTTCTACGGCAGAATCGGCCAAAAAAGCAGTGGCGTGAGTGGTGGCTGCCTCAAGTTGTAGTTCCGTGACGGGCGCAGCCAACCAAAACCAAAGCAGGAACAGTGGTCGCGGTAGCACGACCTCGTCATGGAACGTCACCCGGAGGCCGCCGCTCCGAGGGGCGTTACCCGGTCTGCCCAGTGCCCAACCACACGTTGCTCAAAAAAAAAAAAGTGCCCACCCACACGTGGCGCCGCGACGACGAAGTTACAGGGCTGCCTACACGCGCGCGGATGGGTGGTCGACTAGTCGAGCGATGTCTGCGGGCGGCGGCGACCGACCGAGATCCACGACCGTCACGGCGGCACGGGCAGCGAGCGAACGAGCGAGGTCAAGGAGGAACCGCCCGCGGCGAACCAGCCAAGCAGCTGGCAGACGAAGCGATCCAACCACGCACGCCGCGGCGCTCGTGGCCAGGTCAAGCATGGCAGCGACGCCACATCTGCGCTCGTACGTACACGGCTCCGGCACACTTCCGCGTAGCGTAGATTGCCGACGAGGCGACGAACTCAACTCGGGTCCCTCTCAGAAAAAAAAAACTCGGGTCGGGCCTCAGGCGAACTAGCGGCGCAATGTGCCAATGTACAGTCCTATCGGCTTCGTACATCGCAATGTGCCAATGTACAGGCGAAACTAGAACATGAAATTATTCGTACGTATTCCATTACTAATGGATATGTACGTGCCTACGTGCCCCTGTGGCACGTGTTTAAAGTCAAATAATTTAAAAATAATTGGATTACATCGAATTACTATTAAAAAATATCATTTGTTGTGTGATAGAATAACACAACAAAAAGAAACAGAGGAGTTTCATGACTTAGCTTACCAAAGGTCCATCAACCTCCTCCATCTTCTCTTTGCCATATAGACGCTCCACCAAAGTGAGAGCAAACTCAATTGCTGTTTCTGGACCCCGGCTGGTCACGGAATTCCGATTCACCACCACCCTTAAGTTCATAGGCATCACATCTGCGGTGAACTTCTCCACGAATGATGGATAACAGTTTGGGCACATATAATTACACATCTAATTTCACCAAAAAAATTATACCCTAGGGATTGGTGCTAAAAAGCTTGTCGATATGTGCTCTAAAAATTCATCGCCTGACGCATGCAAGCAAATTAAAAAACAAATATTGTTAAATAAAGTCCCTAGACGATCGATGTTGCTTGATGTCCTACGCCATGGAGAAAAAAAAACTTGATACAACATGCAACTTGGGGGTCAGGATCTGATGAGAAATAAAGAACAAATATGGATGTCAGCGATCTCGACGGCAGTTAGCAAAACAAAAAACAAACATTGCTAGACAAATTCCTGAACGCCATGGAGAAAACATGCACCATGGCCAAGGTGCAACGGGGGGTTGGCATCCTCATCGCTGATTTAATGAATCCAAGAGCAAAGATGAAGGTCGGCACTTGCCTGGGACAGTCGGCCATCGCGACAACAGCATCTTGCAGTGGGCACTCGTGAAGGCGGCCCGGGGATAGTGTGACGACTACCTGCGAGCCAATCTCGGTCGAGCGTGGGAGCGGCGCACCTGATGGAGCACAAAAGCCCTCGATCAACCAGCACACAACACAAATGGAAGGTTTGGCACTCAATCAAACAACACACAATACAAAAGGAAGATATACAAAAGAGGGTTAATCAGCTCGCAACAATAAGGAAATAAAAGGAGAGATTTTAGGATGTCTTACCAAAATTATGGTTGCCTCATCTCTATATAATGGAAAGTAACAAGTGGGTACAAAGGTGAGTAGGTAAAAATATTTGGTGTAAAAAGTATTAGAATTTTAATGGAAATATTTTTCTTCTATTAATTTCGTGGGTCCACACCCTCTTTCGTCAAACCTTTGGGCTGACAAGTGGAACCTCAGTGAAGGGTACGGTGGGACTAATCTTAGTGAGAAAAGGTTTCAATTGTTTCAATTTTTATAGTAAGATATAGACTTAATAAAAAAGTAAAATCCCACGAAATGTCTCAAGTTCTCAACGCTCGGCCAGTTGGCAGCTCCACGTCAGCTGCCGAAACTTGTTAGAACCTGCGTGTCGCCGCGGTATTGGCCAGACGCCGGATACCATGCGCCGCTGCTGGACCGAGATTTCACGCTTCACAGAATCTCTCTTCTCTGGACCACTGTTCAGGAACGTGCAGTGCAGGCACAAGATATACAGCAAGGCAAACAAGAACGCGTAGGGCCGCACCAGTGGAGAAGAGGGGGATTCAGATTCTCTGCCTTAACGAAGGAAAGGCACGCGTGCCTTTACACCTGCGGTCCGCCCGATGCCCTCCATTCACCTAGCGTAATCAGGCTCCCGCATTTTGTGTGGTCCGGCTCCCATTATCAGCCCAAGTAAGGCCCAATCTGAGAAAAGTGAAAGCTGCCTCCTTGTGCTATCTGGCCGCCGGCCGCCGACGCTGCCTATTTGCAATTTTCAGTATAGAAACACCAAATATAACTAAACAATGTTTTCTTTTAAGTGCACAAATGGTCAACAATTCATCCAAGAATAACCATTTATCCATTCTCCAAATATACATCTAGCAATACAGTTGGCATGGCTTCTAGAGCTCAAAATACACTAGCTTGAAATGTTCCACCAAAAGCTGCTACTACTGCAATGAATTTCTACAGTTAGCCATATATTTTGCATGCCTCCAGGAGCTCCACCTATTATCCTGAAATAACAAAATATCATCATAAAAGAACAAAATATCCTTGCACATGACATGAGCTACTAAATGATGCTGTAACCCCTAAAGAAGATCTTGAATAGGCATATCATCAATTTCGCTAGGACCCTGCAAAACACAAATAAAAAATTAAAACAAGTCAATAATTGAAAATAGTTTAGAGAAATGAGAGAGCAATATGGAAAACTACCGTAAGCAAATCTCTAAAGCTAGTGAAGGCATTGCAATCCACATGAGAATTGTCAGGTGGTACTTGACTTTCTACATTACAACCACCCTCTTCATGCTGCATAAAGCATAAACCTTGCTGTTTAGAAAGTAGCAGTAAATAAAAACACTATATTGAAAGGGTTTTCAGCAGCATACAGTAGTTTTATTTGGCGCTTTCTTTTTATACTTCCGTGTCTTGTCAAGCCAGCTTCTATGTCTCTTCGAACTTCTTGGTTGAACCTCTTTTTTCTTTAGGCGTGCAGCACTAAGCAAAGCCTCATCTTGGTGAACATCAGGTTGGGGTGCTGATTCACTCAATATATTTGTAGAGGTGCAGATTTTGTCCTTTAGCTGCTTACCAAAAAGTTCAAGTGCATGGTCCATCAACAAGGAATATTCTGTAG
This sequence comes from Panicum virgatum, assembly GCF_016808335.1. NCBI lineage: Eukaryota > Viridiplantae > Streptophyta > Magnoliopsida > Poales > Poaceae > Panicum > Panicum virgatum. The sequence goes on from NC_053145.1 coordinate 48,524,989, forward strand.
ACCTTGCAGCTTCATATGCCAAATTCAAAGATTTTTGAGACAAAAACCTATAGCGGATCATAGCGTCCAGTTTTGGATTTTCAATGATCCTTCTTCCTTTGCTGTCATGTATGTTTCCCTCCCTTGCTTCCCTTGTCCAATGCTTCAGAACATAATGGGCTGGTAATAACTTAATATTCATCAAGTCAAGAACTTTCAAAGCATGGGAACACAATACCCTGGTCCTTGTAAATTGGTAACAACTACATGATGATGCTTGCTCTAAAGGATCGCCTACCACTATGCGCTCTTGTTCAGAACTTAAGTCACCATTAGCCCTCACTATTGCTACTGCATATGTGTCATTTCCACTCAAAGGTCTAGCACATGCAGCCATGCTTCTTTCATATTCGGTCTGGAATGCTTCAAATATGGGGTGTGTGTATATTTTGCTGGCTTGCACTAACATAGGTGTATTCATTCTTATTCTAGGTAGCTTTTTTCTAGTTTCAAATTCTTCGTCTAGCTCTTTGTTTCTTTTTGTTTGCACAGCCCTTTCAAAATGCTTCAAGAATCGAATGATGTCTAGATCTGATTTCAAATGTCTTTTAGGTCACTATTGAAACTCTCACTTAATTGTGTGCTTCTCATCCCCAATGTCAAAACATCCCTCATGTAACATTCAGCCCATTGTTCTTCGAACTTGTAGATGTTTTGCAGCCATGATGCCTTCTTCTTGTCCACCTTATTTATCATGATGTCAAATGCTTCATCAAAGGCTATTTTGTCCTCAATGTCATACATGCAAGCACTAAACTCTGTGAGAATGTGAGGCTTTTTCTTGTCCTTGTCATCATCCTTTTTACTGTCGCTTAAGTGCTTGGCAGCATTTTGCATTATGTGAAAGGTGCACAGTTCATGCCAAGATTCTATAAATACCTCCCGAACAGCCTTTCCCATTGCAGAGTCTTGATCTGTAAATATAGTTCTAGGATGTTTGCCATTGTGTGCAGCTAGAAAAGCCTTAAAAAGCCATGTGAAAGAATCACATGTTTCATCAAACATAAGAGCAGCTCCAAAAATAACTTTCTCTCTAAATTGATTGAACCCAACAAAGACACCAAAAGGCCTATATTCTTTGTTTGTGCCAAAAGTAGTGTCAAAGGTGACAACATCCCCAAAGTGAGCATAATCAATTATCATTTTAGCATTAGCCCAAAATATATTGCTTATATGTTCTTCACAATCCAACTGAAGCGCATAGTGAAAAGATGGGTTCTCAGATATCTTGTCTTGAAAATACTTCAACATGCTTCCTGTTTGACCATATGCCAACTCCCTTTGGCGTCTACCTTGTAAGTAATTTTTTTGATCACGACAAGTGTAGCTAAAATTCATTGCTCCTCCAACCATCCGACTAGCCAACTCATGTGCTGCTTTTGGCCTAATTCCTGAATCATCCGCGGCCTCAATTTCAAAAGCTTGCACTTCTGAAATCCTTCTCTGTGATAGCAGCAGATGAAAGGTTTGTGGCATGTGAAAACATGATTGTGTGCAAGCACTAGATCTAACACTTCATATGTTCCTTCCACTCGATCTAATGTAAGACCGATTCGAACTGGACAACCTGTCCTTGTTTCAGCTCGAGGATTCTTTGTGTTATGATCTCTCTTGTCTCGTGCTCGATAGCCCTCTTTTGCACACACAAATCGACATGAAGTTATCTTCCCATCATATTTGCTTTCATTTGCGTACCTTTTTCTGACCTCAAAACCTGCATGACCTCCATAATCTACCCAAAATGTCCAAGCATCATCTAAATTTCTAAATTTCTGACCAATTTGAGGTACCCAAATAGGATTAACATTCTCCCTGTGTGGAATAAAATGCATCCGTATTGCTTACAAATCAGGATGTAAACAACAATCAAAGAAAAATAATACGAAAAACCTAGCTTACTTGTTGGGTTCTTCAACTGAATCTTCATTGGTCGTCGGCTGCAGCACAGCCTCCAGCAAGCTTGAACCTTGTGCCTCCCCATCTTGGCCAGGTGTTGTGGTTGTAGATTGATGTCCTGAAAGCACAGCCATCGCAGAGGTCGGCCCTTCGTTGTCCAGCACAGCACACGAGCAAGATCCGCGCAGCACAGGCTGGCCGTCCTTTGCAAGCAAAGGAGGCGCAACGCGCCCCCGTAGAAGCTGAGACAGCGAGCAGCACGTCAACACCGTCGTGGACGGCCGAGACAAGGGCCAGGACGGAGAGAAACTACGATTCGGAGAAACTGGGAAGCCGCGCGGCGAGGTCCGCCCGCGCGTCCGCGCGCGCTAATTTTTCCCAACGCCGGCGGGTTCCGCGCCAAAGCGTGCGGTGGCGGCCGGATTGCGGCACGAGGAAGCGCTGCCTTTTTCCCCTCTCCGATTGGGTCTTACTGGGCTGAGAAAACTAGGCTGACTTGATACACCGTAAAAAGATTGAATTCTCATCAGCCATTGGATGGAGAATGGAGGGTATCCACAAGGGGTAAAGGCATGCGTACCTTTGCTTCAGTAAGGCAGACAATCTGAATCGGATGTGGACGCCCGACAGGAACAGCCTGTTTTTTTTTAATAACAGAGGAACAGCCTGTTCTCCCACCAGCTCGACCCCGTCCAGGCAAAGACATAAGCCCCGGCCTGCCCTCTCACACAAGTTGCTCAACAAACGAGCAAATCATTTGCATACGCAAAAAGAAAACAAAAACACCCACTCCAAAGCTCAGGATGGGTAACCCAATTTCAACCTGCCAAACGGCCTTTGGATTTGACACTGTGCAGATCTTACCAACCTGGAACAACCTTCGAAAGGAACCCCGACCCTTTTTGTTTGGAAATCCACCAGCCTGCCTTTTGTGTTGGACCAAAGTTTGAATTTCAAGGTGTCAGAATCAATTCCATCATGACAAGAGAATGCAGGTACACATGAGCAAACAACTCAGCTCGACCGTCAGTAATCAGAAGTGAGAGCCACTGTCAGTAATCTGGTAAGTAAAGATGATGTACAGCACGAAGTGAAAGAGGAAAAAAAAAGAAACTGAAATATCGCTCGGTATAAAATCTACAATAGCTTGAGTTCATATATCAATCATGGAAGCAATGAATAAAAACTCAGGTGGTATAAATAAGCACACACACTGCTGAGCTCCTCCGCAAAACAAGAACGCAGCAATGCTGCAGTCAGGGCCTTCCAAGGTTTGAATTACACGGTACAGAATCTCATATGAACTCAACCAGCAGCCAAGCGATCACTCAACTAAGTCAGCCAATCGTATCAAATACAACCCCGCCAAGGCAGGGGTGTTCCTCCAGGGGGACATCGGCCGGCGACATCCATGCTCGTCAGGTCATGATGCAGACCATAGTAGCTGCCTAGCCACTCTCTCTCATGCACTGGCCTGGAAGAAGATATCTGTACCGATCAGTTTGCTCCAGCAAATAGGCGGGGAGATGAACAGCAGAGTATGTACTTGGAATAGGCCCCATCTTGGCAATGATCTCTTGGAATGTGTATTCTTCAGGAAGCATGTCGAAAAGATCGGACCCTTCGCAAATCACATGCTGAATCCTCTTTGGGTTCAGGAAGTACTTGAATCTGATCCGATCCACATGGCTGTAGGCTTTCATCTTGAAGATGAAATCGTTTATGTAGCGAAAGCAAAAGCTGCAGTGCCACCCTGAATCAGCCAGAAGGTCATCTGTTTGCCGGAAATGCGCATACCTCGTCTTTCCAGCTCTGTATCTGTGTACTGAAGCCCTCCAGCTCTTGTCATCAAGTAAGAACTGGAATGAGTAGAGGTAGTTCCTGAGCTGGAGATGAAGAATCTCAGGAATGTCATCACACCATCTCAAGAGGTTGATCGTATGCCCACTTGGGATCTCATCAACATCAGACATGATCAACATGTCATCATCTGTGATGCCTGCAATCTTAATAAGCTGGTCGAGAGCAACCCTTTGATATGACTCCTCAACAAACGGGTTTTCTCCCTTCACAAACCTTCCTCCTATCATACCGTAGGTCAACCGTGACTCAGCAAACTCAAACCGTTGGCGGTTTTCCTTGAAGTGAAGATCCTTCTTTATGCCAGTGAAGGTTGAATTGGACTCAAGCAGCACAAATTCATCTACATACGGACTCAGCTCATGCCAACGGATGTCAAGAATGTCCAGTTCGTTGCTGAAGAGCACAGCATCAAAGACACGGCGAGGAGTCTCCCTGACTTTCCATCCATGCAACTTGCAGAGGTTATCCATAGAGACATTCTCATGATAGTAGTGAGGAAGTATTTTGAAGGGCTTTGGGGGCTTTTCCCAGATCGGGCGGAGGAAGTAAGTGACCTTCTGTCCATGCACGTATATGAGGAAGATCAGAATAGGAACACCAATCAGTATGATCAAGAGAGCCCTCAAATCAAATCCCCGCAGTGCGCACTTCAGCCTTGACATGCTCAGAACTGACTTCGAACCATACTGCAGACAAAATTCAAGAAGCATATAAGAAATCTGACAGGCAGCAATGAATATCAGGATAAGGCATAAATTGAATTAAATCAAAAACTAAAAGGCAATCTACAGCGTGACTAATGAACTGTATTCTGTAACAGTGCTGATCAATCAAAACTCCAGAGTCAGGACACACATGACTTTTTTCTGCATCAATTCAACTAGCAGAGCAGAAAAAGGGGAGGAAACCTCAAAATGCATTGCAGCCAGAAGCATTGGGCAACAAATAAAAAATTACGGCTCTAGAAAAAAGCAAGGATAATTTAATTCACTAAGCATGAGAATGGTAAATAAAGAAGGCTATACAAGCTCATGAGCATTTGAATTATTCGAACACAAAAGCTGTCACGGAAGGAAAAAAAATTGATACCCTACTGACATAGCACCATGAAGACAACCGTTGAACATAGGGAACATCACAGCCATCACAAATTCCTAGGTTGAGAGCACGGGCTTCTAAAATATCCGCTGTGAATGTGCAGCGGCCAAAATAATGCATGTGCCGTAGATTAAAGAAGCAACCGGTGGACAGGTGGAATATGCGCATTTTCTGTGTTAAAAACAATATCTTTATCAGTGATGGGCTGGTGCAGATCCACCAACAGGAAAGCAATCAACCAGTTTTGATTTATTTAGTAAAGAAAACAGCCTGTAAATTTACTTTTGCGGCATGAACCCTCGCCATCTGCACGGGAACCAATCGGGAATTGCTCAAAAAAGTTGGAAACTTTATGGCGAAAGAAAAGATAGATTCCAGGCGGATTGAGCCAGGTCGAGAGATTCTAGCTCAGCCAGAAGCATCCAGGCGCCCGGATTTCTACCGAACCACCTAATCCCCCAGCAAGCATCCGCGGCAGACGAAAGATGCTGCGGAAGCAATTCGGCGAGCACCCGCGATCCCCCGGGCCGGCAAACCTCGCCTGCGCCCAATCCAGAACCCGAACTCTACCGAGATTTGTAAAACAGCAGGCAGGATCAACACGAGCGGTTGGAAGCGATCAAAGCTTGAGGCAATCAGGGTTTGGGGACGAGGAAAACGCGTTCAAACAGCACGACCACGACCGGGGCAACCCCCCAGCGGACCGGGCGGTCCGCCTGGGAGCCCGCGCGCGCGGGAGGGAAAGCGACAGATCTGGCCGGAGCGGGGGCTCACCTCGGTGTCGCAGACGCCCTCGCAGATGTCCGTCTTCTTGCGGTTGCAGTAGCCGGCCTCCATCGTGCCGAGGACGGCGAGTAGGACGGCGGAGAAATCCGCAGGCGCCCCCGAAGCGCGGGGAGGGGCCACGCGCCGCACGAACCGCGCGCGCCGGTCGCGGAGCGGGGGTCAACACGGCGCCGCGTGCCCCCAATGGCGCGCACGATCGGCTCCTCCGCCCTCGCCCAGGACGCCGCCGCCGCCGCCGCCGCCGGGAGCAGAGCCCTCGCCTCGCCGCTGGCCTGCCGCCGCCGCGCGTGGCTGTGTGCGCTCTACCTTTTCGCGTCCTGGCCCCTCGAGGGTTCCGCGTGCTACGCCGTCTCGGTCCGGGTCTCCTCGACTCCTCCTCTCCTCCTGGCGCCGCGCGTTCGGGGATTTCGTGGGGGCGCCGGGGGGCGGAAGCGGAAAAGGTCCGGGCGCGTTCGGAGAAGTGTTTGCGATGCGAGACGGGGAGGGGTTCCGGGAACCGCTTAATAATAGCCGTTTGGGCTGGCCTGCGCGTGGTGGGGTGGCGTGGCGTGGCTGGCCGAGGCGGAGAGCTGGTCTTTGTTTGTCGTCGTGCTGGGGGCATCCCACCATCTGCTTATTTCTAATGCGCCGATGAGGCCTAAGCACAAGACCCTGTCCAGCCTGATTCTTTAATCAGATGAAGAAAAGAAGGAAGATTTTTGTGAATTCTAAATGTATCTACTTGGGGGTTTCAAAAACTTTTAAAACCTCTTCTATCTTTTGTTTATCCTTTGGCTTGGCTGTTTCGGTTAGGAGAGGTTGGTATGAATGCGATTCGAGGTCGGGGCATGTCTAGGGGCTGGCCGTTTGGGCATCAGGCCAGGCTCCAGCTCACGCTGGGCAGCCTTTGCTGTGCTGTGCAGGTTGGATTATGAGTTTTTTTTTGTTTCGAGGAAACAGTCGGACTACGAGGTTGTGTTTAGTTTCAAAAAAGTTTGCACAGTATTTGTCACATCGAATTTTCAGACACATGCATGGAATATTAAATATAGTTGAAAAAAATAATTAATTATATAGTCTAATCGATTCCTACGAGACGAATCTAATGATACTAATTAATCTATGGTTAGACATTAATTATCAAATAACAATGAAATGTGCTACAGCAGTCAAACCCAAACTTTTTCATCAACTAAACACCCCTTGAGTTGAGATGATGGTGAGGATCCCTCTGACATGTAATGACAAGGAGGGGCATCTCTCTCGCCGCGCCAAGATGCTTATGCTGCAGCCTGCTGCTGATGTGCTTGGGCCGTGCTGTTTTTTTTTCCCTTCTTCGCCTTCTTCTTTTCCTTTTCTTGCTTGCTTCTCTTTTGATAAGAGGTCGTGTGATCAAATGATGACGGATCATGTGAAGTACAGCGTGGTCTTTTTCTCCGCGTCTGATGTCTTTGTCCGGTGACTTTTGATTCAAATAGTTCTTTATATACTAGTGGAATATGATCAAAATATTTGAGTAGCAATGTGAATTTGTCCGCACAATACAAAAGTTCTCTATTGCAGCCAAGAACTAAAAAAATAATTACCGAATGGTTTTAGCTAAAATCAAGAAAAGCCTCAAGGAACAAGTCTTGGAAAAACTCAGTCAATAGAACAATTAGCCCGCCCTCTCTTTTCAGTGGAGTCTTAGCTTTGCGTTTCCGAAAGACGAACATGTCAACACTGCTTTCCCGTTCGAGCGCAAGAACAGCAAGGGATGGACGCCAAATACACCTCAAAAGCCAGCCAACTAGCCAATTACTAGCTTGCTCGTACCGTCTACCGTGGGCAGGCCTGTATTATTATGCTATGCCGACTCTTTTGAACTATAATGTACAAAAGAAAAACAAACAAACAAACTTTATCTCCAAAAACAAGACCGTAATACGAAAGGGACGTTCTGATATAGCAAAACTAAATTGTCGGAACACTCTGCCGTAACCGCGAGTCCTCTAGGCTGCAGTGTTCTTTCCTTCTTACTAAAGAGAAAAAAAAATATTTATTCATAGGCCCTGTTTGGATACACTAACACTGTTAGATATTAGTGTTAGTTTCTAACACAGAACTAACACTAACACTTGAGGTGTTTGGATGCTAGTGTTAGTTTGACAATAAAATCAATTTTCCAATCATTTGACTCATTTAACACTCTTTGCAGACGCACCACCCCGACGCCGCTCCGCTGCCCCGCCGAGCCTCCGCCCCGCCGCGCAGAGCACCCCCGCCACCCGCCGTGGCCGCTCCACCCTGCGCGCCGCCCTCGTGCACATCGCCATGGGGAGCCCTCACGCCGCGCCTCGCCGCCAAGCAGGGAGGTCGCCGTGCGCGTGGAGTTCGCGTGCTCGCGGAGCTTGCGGCCCGGCCTACGTCGGGGCCGGGGCAGCACCGCCGCCCTCACGCGCCCCGGGAGGAGGAAGGGGGCCGCCTCGCCGGCCTTACGCGCGCTGCTCCGCCGGCGGCTCGCACGTGCAGCTCGGGAGGAGGGGGCCAGGGCTTTGCCACTCGCAGATCCGCTCGAGGCCGGGCGAGCTCTGCGCCGACGAGCTCAAGGCCGACCGACACGGCGGAGGGAGGAGCCGAGCGGCGGCGGCGAGCCATGGGCAGCCGCGAGTGCCCCCGCCCGACCCCACCTGCGCGGCGGCCGCGAGCTCCTAGGGCCCGCCTCGGCCACCAAGGGAGGGAGCATGGAGGCCCGCCGCGCGCCGCTCATCACCCCGACCGCAGCCACGCGAGGGAGGAGATCTGGCGCAGCGAGTAGAGCCTCCACGGCGAGAAGGGAGGAGCGCCGCCACGAGGTTCCGGCTCCGGCGCGGCGAGGAGTGCCGCCACGTCGAGGAGGGAGGAGCGCTGCCGCGAGGATCCGGCTCCGGCGCGAGGAGGGCCGCCATGGCGAGGAGGGAGATGGCGGAGAGGGCAGGGGACCGGCGGCTCGGGTGGGGGGGGGGTTGGAGATGGGAGAGAGAAGAGGGAGGAAAGAGAGAGCGGGACTTCCCCTTTTCCTGTGGACCCATCAAAACTAACACAAAAAACACCTCTTAGAGGTGCTAGTTTTTTGGGGGGTGTTAGTTGCATCTAACACAAACTAACACACCTGTTTGGGTATTTAGGTGTTAGTTTGCTCTGATCTAACACTAACTAACACTAACATAGGGTATCCAATCAGGGCCATAATTGATTTTTAATACGTTTTCCTTTTTCCCGCTCGCAACTGGAACTTCAGAATCATTCGTGTAAGCTACTACCTTCTGTTGTGCAACAGTGCTCCAGTGCTACCAGACTACCGGATCATATGTAACATCCAAAATGAACATACCGTACAGGTACAACAATTCACGTTGAGATATAATAATGTGGTTGCAGCTCTCACTTTCTTCTTTGGAATTTGTGGGTAGAAGTGAAGTCATGCTTGCATTGTACTATTTGTATGTGCATTGAAGTATTGATATGAAGTTTTTAATAAATCTCTATGTGAAGTTATATATTGTCTCTTTAAGATACTTCTTTTATATCAAATTACTAGTCCAATGTTTAATTACATTATGATTTAAATGGCTAGGTTAAACAGCCTATTCGGCTGGGTTTAATTGGTTGGGCTGGGCTCGACGTGGCGGATTGGCTGCGCGGGCTCGGCGGGTGCCAGAGCGCCAGAGCCTCATCTGCTGCTGAAAGAAATGTCTTGCGCTGAACGACTGGGCCCAACTAGACCAGCCAACTGAATTTCTAGAAAATAGTTTGCTTGCTGAAGTTTTTTCATAAATCTCACGTTGATTTTCCCTTCACAGGCGCTTGAGTTTGGAAGTTGCATGCTCAGGATGGGAGTAGTGGCACGTGTGTACATCACTTATGAGATCATACATTTTTTTTGGGGACACATGTGCTGTAATAAAAATTTTGTTGATGATTCTTTAGTTGAATCGATCATTTTTATATTTTTAATCTAGTAAGCTGTAAATTTTTTATATTGTTAATCTGTACCTTTGGAGAATATTTGTACTACAATGTGGTAATTCTCCAGAGGATTGTCCTGTTCTATTCGAGGGTGTTACCGTATCTGCAGGCCGTAGCGAATCAATTACACAACCAACACCTTACTTGAGATTTGTGGGTAGAAGTGAAGTCATGCTTGCATTGCATTATTGATATGAAGTTTTTTTTATATATATCTACTTGAAGTTATATATTGTCTCTATAAGATACTTCTTTTATATTAAATTATTAATCCAATGTTTAATTAAATTGTTATTTAAATGATTTGGTTGAAACAGTTTGATTGCTGAGGTTTTTCCATAAACCTCACATGTTGATTTTCCCCTCACATGTGTTTGAGCTTGGAAGTTGCATGTTCGGGATGGGAGTAATGGCACATGTGTACATTACTTATGAGATCATACATTTTTTTGGGACACATGTGCTGTAATAAAAATTTTGTTGACCTTTAGTTGAATCGATCATTTTTGTCTTTTTATATTGGAGCATGATTTAGCTGGTGAGGGACCGAAAGGGCGACCAGAGGGGGTGAATGGGAGCCGATTCAAAATTCTTGCAAACTGAAACTTCGGCTTAGTCCCAACGTGCACATCCAACTCTAGAGTCCTAGGCACAGTGTAGAGTAGCTATGGAGGAGCTATACCAACACAAGAAAGCCCTAGGAACACACACGAACCAACGTGAAAGCAAACAGCGAAAAGAAGCAGCTGAAAATACGCAAGGTATACTCACCGGTTAAACCGACGTACACAAAGGCACCTCGTCGGTTTAACCGACGCGCAGAGCCTGCAGCAGTGAAAAGCCCACACCGGTTGAACCGACGCAACGGTTTAAACTGCGTCGGTTTAACCGGTGATAGAGAACCGGATGATCCGACAAAATCGATCACGAGCGCCGGTGTGGTTGTCCAGAGGGACACCAAAACTCGATGCTGAGCACCGGTTAAACGATGCTAGCAAAACCGAAACACCGGTGTAGTTGTCCAGAGAGTTTGCAAAGCCAAAAACACAAAGCACCGGTTAAACCGACGTCTAGAAAAGTCTATACGCCGGTTAAACGAGAAGAACAGTAGCAAAACGACACTCGCCGGTTGGACCGATGCACTTGGGAGAGAAAGCACCGGTGCAACCAGACGACAAGCAGAAAACCCTAATGCATGAATAAACCACTCACCGGTTGAACCGACGCCAATGAGAACAAGCGTCGGTTTAACCGGTGCTCGGAAGAACTCTATCCAGAAACGTTTTTCAGCCCGCGTTCTTCCAAGAACTCGATGATCGAGTGGGCAAATCAAGTCCAAATCTCACCAAATTTTGCAGGCATGATCACAAGGGACTTGTGAACACGTCCACGGAAGGAATCGACAAATTACTCCATGGTTTGGGAGAAATCGACAAAATCCTAAGCAAGATTGGGGTTTTCTCAAGAACGCCAAAACTTCAATTCGAAGAAGCTCATGAATCCGAGGGTTTTAGGGCTAGGCAAGATGGATTAGGAACACCCCCAAGGAGTCACAAAATCGTCAAGAAGCAACCCGTCATCTTGAGTACGAGAATCGACAAAGAAAAATCGAAATCATTCAAAGCAAAGCACAAAACATACGAGATTGAATTGAATTTAAAACCCCGGAGGGCACAAGGAGGATTGGGCCTCCTTTCCCACACAATCTCAGTACAAAGTCTTCAAGAATCCATCCCTAAAATCCTAAGCCTAGAGAGGAAGGAGGGAGGAGGAAGAGAGGCGCCAGGGAGGAGGGTGGTGTGCTGTTCAGGTGCTGGAAAAGAGAGAGAGGAAGGGGGTGAGGGGGGTTTTTTTAACCCCAACAACTCTCACCCAAAAAGACTACACTACCCCTAGACTCAATTAAACACTAGAAAGCCCGTAGGGGCAAAACCGGAAAAAGATACAAGGACTCATCCGACGGTCGAGGTTCTTTCTTCAAGTCGAAGTCTTCTCCGCGATGCCGCCGTGTGGATGAAGATCCGGTTCGCGGTTTTGGGGGGTCCACAAAACCCGGGTAGGTGGCCGGTTTTGAGAAAACCGTCGAAACTCCACGCGCGGGAAGATTCCCGCCTCCACGCCGTGGCCCTAGACGCCGTTCCCGCCTCGGCCTTCTGACGGCCCTAGACGCCACCCGACGCCCGTCACCTCCTCGCCCGCAGCGAGGCCCTAGACGCCGTCGACGCCCGTGCCTCCACGACTTGGCGTCTTCAACCGCCGTCCGCCTCCTTGGTTTTGTGGCGCAAACCAAGAAATCCGCCTTCCGTCGCCGCTTGCGTCCTCGATACAGGAGTGGACGCCACAGCTGCCGCCCGGCCCGAGCTCCTCCACGTCAACTCTCCGTCGACACTCGACGCCCGTGTACCTGCAATCCAAAGACCAAGCGCACGATCACACCGCATGGTTGACAATTCACTCATCACAGCCAGGAGTGAGTACTGCTCATTCCTCAGTTGGTTTGAGATATATTAGCCAAGTAAGCTGTAAAATATTTTATATTGTTAATCTGTATCTTAGTTATTTTCGTATACTCTATTATATAGTTATGCTGTAGTGTGGTAATTCTTTAGATGGTTGTTCTGTTTTCTTTGAGTGTGTTACAATATCTGCAGGCCGTAGCAAATCAATTACACAACCAACACCTTATCTCCATGATCATAAACAATATGGATAGAGTGTGGTTATTGAGCTGTGCATTAATGAGCTTGGCGCCACCCTTATCATTTATCATACCCGCAGTACCTGTAGTGTGTATCTAGCACAACGGTCTCCATAATGCACGATCTCCCTGCGCCTTTCGATCCACAACAACATTAAAAAGGGTCCACAAAAGCCGTGCACAAAAACTGCAAAAAAACCGAACTTTTCCGCAACATGCTAGGAAAGTAGGAAGAGCCCAAATGGCGCAAGCTCGGCCGGCCGGGGGCGAGGATCCGGCGGCAACGGCCAGGCCTCCCGGCGTAGGCCGGCATCGGCACGCGTCTGTCTCCGGCCGGGCCGAACCAGCGCGCCGGTTGTTGTCGGCCTGTCGGGGACAGGATTTCAAGCGAGTGGCCGGAGCAGCACGTTGTGCCGCGCCGGGCGTTTCGGGAGGGGAACAGGGACGGGCGCTTTTGCCCCTGATCCATTTGGTTTTGCCTCGGTGCCGAAGCGGCTGCAGCGTGCCACTGCACTATCCGCAGGCTCAAATCGTGGCTGACATGCTTCAGCTCCAAAGTGCTTCCGTTTAGGCTAGTACTAAGAGTATGGTTAATAGTAAATCTAAGTGTTTGGCTATAAATCAAGTGATAAGAGCTAAGTCATATAATAGTTGTCTCATATTTGTCTCTAAGAACTTTTTTTATTATTATGTGATGTCATATTTTACTTTCACTTTCATACTCTTCCTCACATACATTTTTATTTGGACCCACAAATGCCTATACTTCCGTGCCAAATTTAGTGCTAGAACAAGAGCCAAATCCTCTTCTCTCTTCCACATCAGCAAAAATGTTGACTAATTTGGTTTTAAGCCAATTGTTGTACCTGCTCTGGCACCCCAAGCTAAGCTTTTGACTCGCACGAGTTGGTCGGTTTGGCTGTCTAACGCGACCGGCGATTGCTGTCCCAGGCCCACATGGCAGCGACCGTTGGAACGCCGGTGAATGAGTGAGGTTGCCCGTTGGAACGCCGGTGAATGAGCGAAGTTGCCCGTTGGAAACAGTCAGGCAAGGACGCGGCCGTGGTGGCCTGGTGGGGCCATCCACCAGCCCAACGCGTCTTCCCAATCGCTCGGATTAAGCTAAGCGTTAAGCGTAACACACCTCTGTCAGTTTTGAAACCCGCGAAAGGGAGCGGCGCCCTTCTGTGCGAGGACACGTCCCCGGTTCGGATTTTCCGCGACGGGGGGGGGGGGGGGGGGGGGACCGCATCACATCTGCCGCCATTTTCTTCGGGGTGAAGGAACGCTCGGGCGGCAGCGTACCAATCACTGCCGCGCGCCGCTGGGTGCCGTGGCGATCACTCCGTGGGCTGACTAGCCTGACCACCCAGGCTTCGTTTGGTTTCACTTGCGCTACAAAAGAATCTAACATATATGGAGTATTAAATAAAGTTTATTTGAAAAAAAAAATTTATAGATGGGTGTAATTTTTCGCGACGAATCTAATAATAATAATTAATTGATGATTGACTACAGTAATACTGCAGTAACCAACCTCTAATCGTGCGGTCAAAGTCCTCATTAAATCGTCTCGCGAAGTAGCGGAGGAATTGTGAAGTTAATTTTATAAACTGTCTTTATTTAGTATCACTAATTATTGGTCAAAATTTATACTATTTGTGCTACTGCACAAACCAAACAGAACCCAAAGCGACATGTTCGAACACCATGACAGTCTGACAGAGGTTCGCTGGGCCCACGCGTCATTGCGTAACCGTGGCCGGCGCAAGGCGACGGCCGAATGCCGTATGGCACGCACGCAGGAATATACCGTTGCTAGCCCAACACCTGTCTGCACAGCGGCTGAGGCAGACGCCCAGCGTCGGATGTAGGATGCTCTTTCTTTTTTGTGGTAGTGTAGGATGCTCTGAGATGGGCCTAATGGAACGGCGATTTGAAATTTTTGAAGTGGGAGATGGTGGCCGCCGCCGCCGCCGCCGCCGAGAGCTGAGGCAAGCAGAGCGGCGGCAGCAGCTGCCTCTCTCGCCGTCTCGCGTCACATGGGCCACATGGAGGCAGCGCGGCGCCCGCGGCTGGGTCCGGCGGAGGGCTCCCACGGTCCCACCCCACCCACACGCGGGAACCCGAGGCACATGGCAACCGTCACTCCAACCGAATGCCTGCCCCTTGTTTAGGGGCCCCTTGTTATGTTTTTAAAATTCCAAAATTTTATAAAATTTTGTATCACATTAAATTTTTAAACGCATTCATGAAATATTAAATGTAGCTAAATAAAATAAGTAATTATATAATTTGTCTATAATTTGCGCGACGAATCTTTTGAGTCTAGTTAATTCATGACGAAATAATAATTACTAAATACAAATAAAATGCTACAGTATTTTACATCCAAAAGCATCTAAATAAAAATAAGGCTCTGATCGCATTTTCCCATTCCGGTAGGAATATCCCGATGCCACGCCCTGACGCCGGGCCGCCGTACGTCTCTCCGGTTTCGGGTAGCACACTGGGGAGGAGAAACAAGCAGCTGCTGTCTGCTGAAGTGCTGATCGAGTCGAGCTGGAAGACCAGCTGACCTGGGCGCTGCAAAATGGAACCAAAAGGTGAGGAGACCCGCAGCTTGATCTCATCCCCTCGACGGTGGCTCGACCAACGACTTCATCCGCGGCGACCTGCGTTGTCCGGCCGGCCGCGTGTTGGAGGCGCGGCGGGTCAGCGACCGGGTCGAGGGCGGGCGGGCGCAGAGAAGTTGGGTCGTCGAAGAGCGCCGCATGGACGTGGACGGGTGTATCCTTGCGCTGCGCTCCGCTGCTAGACTTGGTCAGTCGTGGCTTGGTTTACGGTTTTACTCGCCCAGTTGTGGCGGCAACTTGGCGACTGACACCAACTGATGCGGTATTGCGGTTGCTGGCTGGGAACTGTCGTGATAAACCACCGGCCGGTGTCGATGCGTTTGCATTGGGAACATTGTTAAAGCGGTGTGGTATACTTTTTGAGGGAAGAGGAATTAATTTTTTAGGGTCTTCTCATAAAACAATTTTTTTGGAGGGGATATACAAGTATACTGAAAGGGAGATAAAAAGGATTCGGGTCCACAGTATCAAGAGGCAAGAAGACGCCCTCCAAAGTTTATTAGCAAGGATTGTAAAAAAAAGTTTATGAGCAAGATGCAGGAAGAAAAATCCCAATCAGGTAGCAGGATCTCTGCATGACTTCGTGAAAGAGGGCCAGCCTATTGCTCTACGCGGTGCAGTACTCCAGTTGCTGACCGCAATGTATAGTTGGAGTACCGGAGATGGATCGCCCGCCACAATTTTGCTCTGCCTCCATGGCATTCCAAAAGCGGGGCCATCTACTACCTGGAAAGCACCGCACACGCCTCAACAAAAAGCACAAGGGGCAACTTGGCCGCATCAAACAGAACCATTCAAAGTGGCATATCCGAAACTATTCTTTCGGGCCGGCCTTTGATGTCCTTCATTTCATACCTTTTTCATTTCTGGTATGCTCTAGCAGTAGCACTTACTACGTCGATTTGAGGAGGACCATGGACTACACACACCTGTGACATTTGGCACGCACGCAGCTGCTGCACATGTCAGAAGCACTCTAGCTAGCTAGCGCGGGTCAAATTTGCAAGGATTGGATGCTGGTGAGGTTAGGACTCATGAAGGTGCAGTCCCAAGACTAACCTAGAGCAGAGGCATCGTATCATATGTCTACTTTAGGATCTGTATTCTATACCTAGATCAACGGAGCAGTTTAAAGAGAAGGCATTGGTGTTAGCTGTTAAGTTGTACCTCCCAAGGATGGTTTAAGACGATAAGGTTTAGCCTCACTCTTCAGTTCTCGAGTATCCTTGCTTTTTCGAAAATTTTGCAGAACTTGCCATGTATATATGAGAACGAAAGAAGAGGTCCAAACCGCTACATGTGTATACATCCTTTGGTAGATGGTAACCAGTAGATATCCTTCAAATTTTGGCAATCTTTCCGTTGGCAACAACGTGCTGTTATTCTCTGGTATCCCCTCAAAAGTCAAAACACACAGGAGCCATGTGCAGGAACTGACTAGGCATACATTCTTGTCATAAAAAAAATCCCAGATACTCCGGCGAAGAGGCAGCAACCAGCAATCCTGGGAACGGTACGTGGCCGTCTCCAGGTAACCGGATGCAAAAACATTCCCTGATTCTGCAAGAACATAGGGCCGTGTTAGTTTCTTTAGGCCAAAATTTTTGGACATAAAATCTTACTAATTTGAAGTATTAAATTAAGTCTATTTACTAAATTTTTTGCACAGATGAGTTGTAAATCGCGAGACGAAACTAATGATGATAATTAATCCATGGTTAGCGAATAGTTACTGTAGCATCACTGTTGCAAATCATTGATTAAGTAGGCTCATTAGATTCGTCTCGCAATTTACAACTCATCCGTATAAAATTTTTTGTAAATAGACTTCATTTAGCACCCCATGCATGTGTCCAAACATTCGATGTGATATTTTTTGGTGTAAAAACTAATGATTTAGTTTTCGCCACTATTATTGTTTTCTGATCTGTGTTGCCGCCGTAAGGATGCATGTACTGCACAATTTTGTTTCTGTTTTTGGGTCATTCCCTGACCAATCGACCGGAGTCCAACGAGTTTGAAAAGTCGATAGACCTTTCAGCTAGGAGAGTATCTCCCTCCACCCATCCAGGTTTGGCACTTGCCACAGCCATAGTTGAACAGTAACTTGTCTAGAGCTCCTCGGTCAAATTACAAACAGAGAAAGGGAAAGGAACTTGTCAAATTTGAGTTTTGATTGTAAATGTCACTGATGTGTGCTGCAATGGTCAGACAGCCAAAACTATTTCAACTCGATCAGTCAGGTTCAGCACTTACATATGTCTAGTTTTTTCTTTTCTTTTTGCGATGATTAATACCCCCTCCCCTCCAAATTGTATGTCGTTTAGATGAATCTAGATATATACCTTTACAAAACATCTATAATCCAAAAAAATTAACTTATTAAGTTTCTGTTTGGCGATGATACAATAATCTACTGCAGTTGTTGTATACCTATGGTTTGCAAATTAGCAGACCTACATCACTTATATCAGTTGATTTAGCTCGTAGAATCTTTCAAAGACCTAAAAGGGGGGTGTTTTTCGGCTCCTGATTGAGCCACATCTACAGTAAATGAACACCGTCCGAATTCCATCCTACGGTCCCTCCGCCTTCCCCGTTGATCACCGACCTTTCTCTCTCCCTCCCTCTCTCGCTCTCCCTCTCCCCCGGCAGATCGAGCGGCGGCCTCCCCTCCGCGGCGCCTCACCTCCGCGGCGCTACTCCTTCCCTGGCGGCCTTGCGCGGCGGCGGCGCCCCTCCGAGGCGGAGGAGGAGCGGTTCTCGCGGGGTCGGTGCGGGCGTTGCGTGGACGCGAGGCGGAGGAGGACCGGGTCTCGCGGTGGAGCGGAAGGCCCGCACGCGCCTCCTCCTCCCGGCGGCCATGGGCACCGCGGCCCTCCCCTTCTCCCTCGAATCCCCGCGCGGTGGCCATGGAGGCGGCGGAGCGCTGCTCCGGGTGCGTAGACCGGCGCGGGCGGCGCGGTGCGGAGGAGCGAGCGCGGCCTTGAGCTCCGCCCCTCCGTGCTCCCTCTCCCTCTCCTCTCTGCTCCCCAGGCGGTGCGCGGCAGCGGTAGCGGCGCGAGCCAGCAGCCGCAGCGCTCGGCAGCAGCCCTCCGGCGCCGCATGGGGGAGGGGTCGCGCGCTGCCGGCGGCCGGGTAGGGCTCCATCCAGAAGAGCGCCAGCGAGCATAGGTGGAGGGGCTGCAGTCGCCTCCGGCCGGCCCCCGGTTGACGGCCGCAACCCCCGCCCCTGCTCACCACCTCCAGCCACGGTCGGGCTGGCTCCCGTCGAGTAGAGCGCCCCACACCGCCGGCCCCCACACCGCCGGCACTCCTTCTCCTTGAATCGGGCCGAAGGCTCATCGAGGGCGAGGTCCAGCCTTAGCGCAAGGTCGTCGGGGGCGACCTGCAAGTCTCGCGGCGTCGCCCTGGCTCGGGTGAGCTCCAAACCCGGCCACTGTGGGTGTCTGATGCCATCTCCCAGCTCGTCTCTCAGCTCCTATCTCTCTCTGATATGCATCAAACAGCGGCACCGGCCAGCGGCTCAAGATTCCCTCTGCTTTCTCTGCACTTTCTTTCCCCACGAGCGAAACACAACAGGCAGCCAGCTCTTCATCCACACCAAGCAAACAGAGCATATTCAATCTTCCTTCCTTGAGATCTCTGATTTCCCACCAAAGTACAGTTTTTAGTTTTCACCATAGGCATCTGCCCTATTTGAGTTTTTGGCCTTGTTTACTAAGAAGCAGATATATATAGTTGCATTTTGTAATTCTAGGTATCAATAGTTGACTTTTGATTTTAGTTCCTTCAAATTGCTCTTTTTCTGATGCAGCTACTTCCCCATCTTGAATCTGATGTCTTGCCTCAACTTTGTCATCTACAGTGGAAGATGAAATCTGTAAATTGCGCCAAAAAAAATTATCGACCTTAACTTGTTTTCTATGCAGATTGAGACTGAAAAACTTCTTCCCAGTTAGTTGAGACAGAGATGAACATTCCCTTGGTATGCTTTTCTCAGACTTCTTTGCAACTTCCAGTTTAATTGAGAGGCCTACGCATATTTGCATGTCTGCTTCTGGAGAAAGCAAATAGGTTGTATCAGTTATTCAGTTCATAACCCTTGGCCACCTACGTGGAACGAAGGCATCTACAAAGCAAAGAAACTCAACGCAGTTTGTCACTTGTTTGGCTACCAAGCTAGGGGTGCACTGTCACCTGCGCACCTGTGCTCCTTCAAGGAGCAAGCAAGCAGCAAGCAGAAGTAGATGACCTCCTTGTCAGGTACACAGATGTATTGTGTCTGTGATTTGTACAGGTACAAATTGCTTGGAGCTGGATTTATTCCACTTCAAACTTGCAAAGGGTGAGTGAAATTCAGATGCTACTGAGTAAACAAAATATAATGGCATTTTCTTTTAAGACTTATAGAGTGAAGCGCCCCGACCCAAAGATCAAGGCTAAACCATGTATTAATTACCGAATAAAGTCTCCAGCATAATACATGTTACATCAAGTGGAGTCCAGAGTCATACAGAGCTTTATTCAACATGTACACGAGGGATAAAGCGACAACATAGAGCTACACAGATCAACCATAGGATAACGACTAGCATGACGGCATGGAGGACTAGCTCTTCATCCATCACGGCTCCACTCGATCAGTTTGGGTGCGGATACGATCTACTCGTAGTCTTTCGGCACAAAGTCAGGATCCTCTGGAGAAAATCAACAGGGGTGAGTACAAAAGTACTCAGCAAGCTCCACCTCGCCCTACGGGAGGGGAATGACATGCATAATACACATTAAGCACAATCTAATAGCAATGCAACTAATGGTATGCAACTCTTCCCGACACAACCCATAGTAGGTAGCTCACTAGTTGTCATGACCACACCATAGCCTGTCCATACCGTGGACATGGACCATTCGAATGGATTATACACTCTGCAGAGGTCGTACACTGTACCCACACGCTCGATTGCCCGAACGGACGACCGACATAGCCGACACCCAGCCGTGGTCTCGCCCCAGCCCGGCCGCACAAACCCTCGGGCCCTGACCCCAATGGTCTATACCCGTAAACCATCCCTGCGACCGTCAGACTAACCAGTGGGATTAGACTAAGTCTGGCCCATACCGGAATCTGTGATCGTACTAAAGTAAACTAGATGAGATGTCAAAATAACTCAGTCCTTATGGTTCACCAGGGCAGCAACCATCCTTCAACATGTCAACTCGAGCCTACCACCATGGTAGCACTCACCTGCCAGTCTACCACCACGGTAGCGCCGGGTCCAGCATACTCAGCTGCCCTAGTCTCAGCCAAAACCCTTCATATCCTAGTCTCAACTCTGGATATACATAACTACCCATATGCATGTATGAGCACACTCAATCACTCAAGTACCGGTATATGTAATCGATCCTAAACCAAGGCTACAACTAGACGTCCTCACATGGATGCAACCGCTCACGTAGGGGTCGATGAAACTTGCCTTCGCTTACGTACACGTCGGTGGCGGTGGCTTCCTGCTCGCGGTACAGGTCTTCTGGCTCCGGCTCGCGGTACTGGCCTTCGTACTCCTTGGCAGGCTCCTCCTCGGTCACTCCGTGATCTACGAGTGAAAACGGCACAACCGGCAAACAAACACAAGCAAGCAATAAGCTCAAATAGAGATGAAAATGTGAGGAATAGATAGTATATGATTTGAGGAGAGTTTAGAAAAAAGAGTTATGTGAAAAGGAGTTGATATGAAGGAGATATTGAGTTTATAGTATTGGTCGGTATTTAATTCCGATAATAGAATGATTTGGATTAAGTGCTCACGGCCTGGTGGATGTTTTGGGCCTTTATTAGTGTTGGGAGTTAATGGTCGGGGAGCTACCTGCCATCTCACCTTGGCGCGGAGCAGCTCGAGGAAGAGGGTCAACTGTTGGAGCTTCGTCTCGTGAGTGAGCTGGGCTCGTGAGGAGTGGTTCAGCTAGCGGAACGAAGCGGCTCGGTGTGCTTGGGCTGGTGACGGGGCTCGTCACGGCCTCGCTCCTTTTATAGGCGAGGAGAGCAGCAGCGGCGTCGCGCAGGGACGGGCGACGGCGTGGGCTGCGGCAGCTCGTCGTCAATGCGAACAGTGGCAGCGCTGAAGGCGCGAGCGTCGAGGCGGCAAAGCCGGTGAGGACGCTGCAGTGGCGTGGGCGAGGTGGGGACGCGGAGGTGGGCGGCACGGTGTGGTGCCGACGGCAGTGCGCGGTCCCGTCGTGGGGCCGGCGTGTCGCGCGTGCGCGAGTGTGAGCGAGCGCGGGTGGGGACGGCAGGGAGGGGGCGTCGGCTTCTTTTATAGACGAGGTGAGGCGGTTCGCGCGGCGGAGAAAAATCTCGGCCGGCACTGTGTGCGACGACCCCAATTTATGGCGAGGTGGGTGCCGCCATATTTGCATGACGGGTTATTTAGTATTGTGAGCACTCTTGCCGGCTTCCAGGAAATGGAGTGAGTCATGACGGGTCATTTCAAGGTCAATGGTGTGGGTACTCTGTGGCTTCCAGGGGATGATGAAGTTATGTCGAAGGAGGTAGGCGCTGTCATGATTGTCTAGGAATTATGGCGTGGTACGGTGACTCGAGAGGCTTCTATGGAAAGAGGCGAGATGATTTTTGTATGCTGGTTACTGAAGGGAACGAATGTACTAACGCAAGGCAAGAGTATAAAATAGTTTGCCTAGTAGTTATGTAATACTTCATATGACGTTAGTATTATTTTACGTTATTAGTTTAATTGCAACATAAGTTTTATTTTAGTGATTGTTGGAAATTGAGGTGGCCCTACTAAGTTGAGGATCTACACCAACTCACTTCAGAGTCGGTCAGCTTCTAGTTACTCAGTGTACCGGGTCCTTTTTGACGACAGAGCCGCCTTTTGCTTCCGGGAGGCAGAGCCTACCAACAGATGAAACTGGCTTCCGGGTGGCAGAGCCAACCTTCGATGAAGCCCAAACCCTTTTGTGATCCCGGATGACAGAACCAACCTTCGATGGATCACAACTTATACACTAAGTACTAAGCTTAACCGGAAGACTAACACTTATAAAGACATTTATCTTATTGGAGCAACAAAGTTAACACACCTTGTGGTGGCTAACCTAGCACACTCTACCTATGCTCACTTCTACCATGCCCTTGGATGTGTGTGGGATGGAGTGGAGTAGTATGGCATGGCAAGGGGTGGCACCCTCCTTATATAGACACCCATACCCTCTTGGATGAGTGACACATGTCACACTCTAGGAAATTCCCTACAAATATCTATTTCTAGAAAATTCTAAGTTTTACCATGACAAGAAAATATCCAAGCTTCATGTCTTCTTATGATTCTTGTGGAGCATTCTAGAACCTTGTCATGGTGAACAAATTATGCCATGGTTTATACTTATTTTTATAGAACCTTCTAGATGTTTGCATTGTACTCCCTCCGTTCGGAAATGATCTACATATTTTGACTAGAGAAAGTCATTCGAAGTAAAGTTTGACTTATTAATCACTCTTAGAATATAATGTCAATTACGAATAACTCAATGTCATCTCAAAACCTCTTTGAATACATATGTATTGACATAAATTTTATAAACTAATTATACATATAATTTAACTAATTATTAGTCAAAGTTTATAAAGTTTGACTTTTCCTAGTCAAAATACGTAGATCATTTCCGGACGGAGGGAGTATATTTCAACACTCCCCCCCTTAATTGTGATGAAAACTGGGATGTTACATAGAGTGATCCTTCGAATTGGCATGGGGGATTTAAATCGTGATCTTCTCTATAGCTTGTGATATAAAATGCATCAAGGGGTTATGTAACTATAAAATGCTTGCAATATAAACTCAAATCTTTGCTATAGTTTTTTTTCTTACTACTTTAAACATGCTCTGCAGCACTTCTCTCTATCTTAGGAAAATTCGTTTTTGCTAGCATGTGTTAGGCAGTCAGGCTGTTTATTCCACTGTAGCTGTAGCTACTATATTAGTTGTTACTAATTGAGTTTGCATTTGTGAATGCCCAAAAGTCAAGTGGTTAGAAATCTATCTGCATTCTTTACTTCAATTTATGGCATATAGGCAATGAGACCCATTTTATTCTAAATAGTATTTATGGTTACAAGATTTGGATATTTAATCTAGGATCTATTGCATCATGGCTTTGCTAAAAAAAATGGTTTACAAATGAGATCTATTATTGATCACCCGTAGCACTGCTACCTATAAACAGGTAATATGGAACCAATGAGTTGCCACATAAATTATTTAAAAATGTTCAATCAAAATTGGTTAAATACAAGAAAGCATTACAACAACCACATGTGCAACGCAACAATCTCTCAGCTTACTATCTGCTTGGCATTCGCACAAACACCAACTAATATTGATTACAAAGCTCACTTGACAATTTAACTCTTTTCAATATTTAGATGGACAAGAAATCAGTTCGCGGCCTCGAGCTCCGCCGCGCCGAGCTCAAGTGGATCTGGGCGGTGCCCGCGCTCCTCCCTCCTCGCCGGTGACCAGGAGCACGCCGTCTCACGCCACCACCTCCTCGCCGGTCCGCCGTGCCTCCTTCCCTTCCTCCCTCTCTCTCTCTCCCCATGGAGGCCTGCCTCCCTCTCCCCCGGCAAGCAACCTCGCGCCGCCGTGCTGCCTCTGGCCCCCCGGGGACGGTTGGCCTACGCGCGACTGGCGGTGAGCCCTGCGCCACGTCCGCCGTACCGAGCGTCCGCTGCCCCCAGTCCAAAATTTCGTATAAACATTTTCACCCTTTCTAATGATCATTGGTCCACAGGTCACGGCGCGGCAACGCCGCGCCAGCCTTTCTAGTGGTTCTACTAAATTGTGTATTCCTTGGTTCTTATGTATGAAGTGTCAGTTGGTGTCAACTATTAATTATTGCATCTATCTCAAACTGGATGTTTCATGAATCGTTGCAGATATGTTAGAAGAAGGACGACTTACTTTATCAGGCATTAGGCTTCAGATTATTCATGTACCCTATCCAACCAAGCATGCCCTTGTCTGTATTACATTTCCATGTCTGTGTTGTGTAAAATTGTGTCTCGATCAAATTGTAAACAAACAAAATGTGCTTAAATTCAAGGCCCAAGTTTGTCCTTTCTCACTGCATTCCAACACTTAGAACATTTCACTTCATCTCGAAATCGGCAACTTTCAGCCAATTTTGGCTAGCCAAAAGAAATTCGAATCTTCAAAATTATCATCGAAACTTTCTTCCATAATGAACTGTGTAGCTCATACTACAAGTACTGTGTTTGGCCAAAACTTAATGTTTAGCTAAAAATTTTAAAGCAGAAGCACCGATTTTATATTTTGACTTAGAAATTTTAATGCTTCATTGCTACTCGACCAAAAACAAACACTTGGAAATTTCATCGAAGTGTTTTAAATTTTGATTTGTTTTTGAATTCAATGCACCAATTTGACTTTTTTCTATCTCTGCCACTCTTTTGCACAAAATTCACCTCATTTCTCAATTCAAACTTTTAAATTCTCTATTTGGCCAAATTTGGTCCAATTCAAACTCAAATTTGACACAAATTTAACCCTTGTGAACCATGTGCATTTTTTGCCCAAATCATCACCATTTGGACCATGATCACCATTAGATCTTGCATATGGATATTAACCACCTAGAATATCACATTAATATAGTAGTTTTACTAGATTCTTTATAAAAACATATGTATGTCGCATGTGCACTCTGCTAGTATTTATTAAAAACAAAAAGAGTAATCAAGATCTACCCTCCCAAAAATGACTGCGAAACTAGTCAACGAGGTTTTCTCTTCCTGGAAGAAAACTACGGCGCGTCTTTCAACAAGAAGCACAAGGAACAACTTGGCCACATCAAACAGAACGTACTGCCCTGTTTGGTTTGAGTGCTAGCGTAAGTAGTACAAATTTTGACTAATAATTAGGAGTACTAAATAAAATCAGTTTACAAAACTAACTTCACAACTCATGTGCTACTTCGCGAGACGAATCTAATGAGGCATTTGACCGCACAATTAGAGGATGGTTATTGTAGTATTACTGTAGTCAATCATTAATTAATTATCATTATTAAATTCATCGCGAAAAGTTACGTCTATTTGTGAAAATATTTTGTAAATAAACTTTATTTAGTACTACCTCCGTACCTTAATATTTGACGTTTCAGACAAAATTTTACACTACAAATAAGCTAAAAGTTGATGTCCTAACGTCATTTAAAAAAAATCGGAGGGAGTACTTCATGTATGTAAAAAAATTCGTGTTACGAAATAGCACAGACGAACCAAACGGAGCCACAAAACATGATTTTCGAGACGATCCTTCATGACTAGTAGTACTACAAGGACCATACGCGATACGCCACACGCAACCGTGGCATTTGACACGTCGCATACACTGCCCAGGTCTGCAGCAGACCAGCAGTCCCTACGTGTCAAAATTGGAAGGATTGGGTGGTGCTGATGAGGTCTGGACCTTATCATGGTGTCCCAATCTGTCTACGTGGAACATGTACTGTTCCTAGATCGAGGATGATGCATTGGCATCAGATATTCAGATGGTACCTCTCAAAGGTAGGAAAAGAAAACTCACCTTCCTACGTTAAATGTAGAGGAAAGATGTATCTTGGGCGGCAGAAGTTCTCCAAAATTTGGCAATTTTTGCTGGCTGCCACGTCCTTTTATTCCTCCCGAACCACACGGAGCCATGTGCAGGAACTGACCGGGCAAATATTCCCGTGATCAGAATACTCCTAGGATGCCCTGATACTCCAGAGAAATCCGGCACTTGGTACGTGGCCGTCGCCAGATGATAACATTGCTGAAACTTCCCTGCCTATCGATCAGTAAGCGAGGCAGAAACTCCACAGAGTTTCGGCACTCTTTCCTACTTCCTTCTTCAGAAAACGAACGAAGCACCAAGGGAATCAGCTTTTGCTGTGTGGTGCTCGTGTTTGCAAGGCAAAGTCAGATGACGCCTCAGGCGGTAGGACAAGGATTCCTCCGGGCTCTGGAGGAGCAGATGGACGGCAGCGCAGTGGTCGCCGTCATGTGCTCATCCCGCACTGGTCACCGAGTCACACGTCCACGGGCACGGAGCTTACCCATCTCTCTGTGACCAGGACAAATGCAGGATATCCGTTTCTGTCGATCGATCGCCGTAGAGCCGATGGCAATGGTGACGCGACGGCAATCTTTTCACGCAGATCGTTTCTGAACCTGAAACTACTAGTGAGGATTCACCAACATACTACTACTACAAGCTAAACAGCGAGGATTTAAGCCTCGGCTGACTAGCTAGCAGATCATAGTACCCTTAAGCGTATCCTAGTAATTGTAACTTAGCAGGCATATAAATCACAACAAATACTAAAACAAGAAAACAGAACTATGGCAGATTCGCTTGGAATCTGCCACTACAAGTTTAGTGCTGGTGGGTGGGGATTTGAAGTGTTCGTCGATGTCGCCAGTGTCAGTGGAAATAATAGTCTCTCTTCATCAACCATTCTCACTGCCTTTTTTTTTACAGGAACCATTTTTAGTGCCATTATTGTGTTCCCTCCATCCTCCAATGGATGCAGAAGATTTAGAGGTCCACCCGGCAATGATTGTAAGCTTGGAAGTTGGAACCGTGAACTTTGAGTGCTCCGTCGAGATCCGCGCATATATGATCGAACATCGAAGTGGTTCTTTTTCTTTCTTTTTTTTGTGTGCTTAGACTGGATGCATGTGGATGCTCACTAAACGCACTTTTTTCTGGCGACTGATTGTTCGGTCAAAATCCAAAAGGGCTGCAACATCGTGTAGCACTCCAAGGAGATATGATTCAGATAAGTGGCAGCCCTTGTCATGTTAGATGATCCTGAAAATACAAGTTCAGTGGAACCTTTTTTTGAAATATTCCAGTGGAACTTCCAAAAGGTGAAAAGGGGGTTCACTGAACGGCAACCCATGAATTTATTCAAATTCTAAAGAAATCAGATTGTTTCCTATGAAGTTGTTTGTTTCAACAAGCTCGAAGAGAATCGAACATCTTTCCTGTGAAAGTTCTTGCATTTTAAGCATCCCAAAATCAGTTTTTTTTTCTTCCTTCTACGTCTTTTGTTTTTCATCTCCTCTTCCATGCATCCATTTGCTCTAGTCGAGTCAACTCCTTGGGTAGTCCTACACTCCTACTCCTACACGGACGGCTACAATCTCCATGGCCGCACACATGTCAAGCAAGAGGATAACGAGGCATGGCAGACACCCGATACTGATTCTTCCTAGACACAGCCACACATGTCTCCACCACACCAACGCATCTCTTTCACTTGCTAGCCTCCAAACGTAATGCACCTGCGCGTCGAGCTTGGAAAGATGCTCCTATCTATCGAACCTGGTAGCGGCCGACCCAACCACATTGATTTGTCAGGAATAGTATGCATCTGTTCTGGACTTCATCCAGGTCAATTGTAAACAAGATTCATGGTGAATTGATCGGTGCATGAAACCACAAGGCCAAGGCGTGCTGTGCTCTCTCTTTTTTTTTCTTTCGAGGAATTGATTGTTTGCACATACCAAAGTGGCCGTGCGTCCGCACTGCGGGAGCCCAGGCGGGCAAGAAACCAGATGTTGGCCGCGTGTGGACAATGCTGAGCAGCAGAAGCAAGTGATCTTGCGATTTGGACTGGCCACAGAAGGGGCAGTTAACAGGTTGCATCCGGGGCGATGTGGCGGTGGTGGAAAAGCGCTCTGCTGGGCAGCCGGTGACGATCGATGAAGAAGCCGAGCAAGTGTTTTCGCTTGGACTTGGTTGGTGCCATGGATTTACAAATCCGTATATAGCAGTTTCGTCTTGGGATGGCAGCATCCGCAGCAGTGAAAGGGGTCCGCAGAGCCCCGATTCCCCTTGCATCCGGACCTGCTGCATGTAGTAGCTGAACTTGTTGCAGAGCCTGTTGGAGTATCTTCAACTCATTGGCTGACACGCTTGATAGTCTGAAAGCCCATGGAAGATCAAACAGACAGATCCAGCCACAGATGAAAGTTTGCAGGATTTTCACTCTGACACTCTGACGTGACGTTGATCTTGGCTCATGTGCTCGAGACGTGACGCTGACATGCGGACAAGCCAGAGGCTACCGTTACCCGCCAAACCAACGGCTGAAGCTCAATCGGATCTCGTATTCTCGTCTGCCGCCCAGCCGAACGCCGCACGGACGCGGCCCACGGCGGCAGCGCGGCATGAAGAGCTCGGCGGAGCCGCGCGCGGCGGGCGACGTCGACGTGGAGCTGCTCAAGGCGGTGGCGCAGGCGTGGCACGCGCACTCGGGCAACCCGCGGCCGTCGCGGGCGTCGGAGACCGGCGGCGACGACAGCGACGCGGCCGGCGCCGGCGCGCGCCCCCGCGCGGGCGCGTCGCGGCACCGACCGTCCCGGTTCAAGCTGGAGGCCATGGCCGCGGCGGCAGCTCCGCCCCGCGAGGCGGCGCGGGACTTCGCGCGGTCGTTGTGGGACACGTACGAGCTCGTCAGCGTGGCGTGGAAGCTCGAGTCCGGCCTCGTCATCGCCGACCACGCGGCGGCGGCGCCGACCGTGCCGCGGGGCGGAGACGCGCGGGGAGCAGGGAAGCGGGCCAAGGAGAGCGGGCGCAGCCTGAGGAGCCTGTTCCTGCGCTCCACGTCCAGGAGGTTCGGGGAACCAAACAGCTAAGAATGCACATTTGAGGTCTGTTGCATCGCAGTTGTGAAGTTTGCTCAAAATTCAGAAAGGGCAAGAAAGAAAACAGAACGATCCGTCACAGGGACACATCAGCACCCCAAATTCCCATGTCTTCCATAGTTTTCGGCATCTGAACGAGCTCAGTATGAATTCCAGCGCTGCTGCACTTGTCGATTTGGGTAAATCATTTCGAGGTTCAATTAACATTCACCTGTTTGCAGTTTTGTGCGGTGCAGGGGCTTATGCCACGCCATTGTCTCAAAACCTCATGATGTTGAGCATCTCCAAAAATGCCCAAAATATCTTTCTCTATCTCTAATACTAAATCTCTACTACTAAAAAATTGTTATTTGGCTAGGTTACTTTGGAGGATAATTTTCATCACCCCCGGTATTACAAAACCTAATAATATTGTGCATTTATTCGGGTCATGGCTGCAGGGTTTTATATGGGAAAAGAAAAAAGTTATGTTCACGGGCTTATGTGCGCTTCTCTGGTCAATCTGGTTATCCAGAAATGATATAGTTTTTCATAATACTCAAAAACAAACTGTTCTCCAGATCCTTTTCAGGGCCACTTATTTTACCAGGACATGAGCGATTTTGCAAAAGGTGGAGGACAGAGGCTTGATTGCAGATGCATGTCGCGCCTTGGAAGTGACGGCGATGGACATCTTTGCACGGAACGGGTGGCAGTTTAGTAATAGACTTTGTGGCTTGTAATTTGCTTCTTGTTTAGCTTTCAAAATTTGTAATAAGGGCTGGATATAACTCTTTGATATAGAGGCCGGGATATTGTTCAATATTCCTTTATCTAAAAAAAGGGAGACAAAAATTTGCTTGGTCATCCGCCTCATGTGACCTTCGTCTCATCCCACAGCGGGAGTCGGTGCACCGTACAATGTGCGGTAGGAACGCCGCCCGTGCGATATGTCCATTGTCTCCTCCACCCCCCCACCTGCTGCCGGCAATGCCCCCCGTCCCCTCGCCCCGCACTCGCGCCGTCGCCCTGCACTCGCCTTCGCCTCGCCCCCCTCCCTCTTGCACCGTTTCGGGTGCTCTCGCCTCCCCCCGTCGTCCCACTGCCCGCATCCTAAGGTCGTCCAATGCAGTGCTTATTACAACAATTGCACCCATAACAATTGCATCTCACCTTCCACCTCCGAGAATCATCATTCGAAACCAGCCCTCTCCAACAGGTGCCGCACGGATCGAAGGAAGCCCCACCGCGTGCTACAGCCGCCGCCCTCCCCCTCCTCTCCGTCTCCTGTTTCGCTCGCCGGCTTTGTGCGAACAAGGCTAGCAACGGCAGCACCACGTGCTCAACTCCGCCTCGCGCTCAACCCCGCTTCGTCACCCCGCGCACACCGGCTCAACAACCGCGGGTGGATTGAGCCAGCGGAGTCCATTTGTGCCACCTACCACCAGCAGAATCCATCTGCACCGGAGCGTGCCACCCCCCTCATGAGTTCATGATCGCCCACCCCCAGCAAGTATAATGGGAACTGAGGCCCGATCTTTTGGTAGGTAGATGATAAGTAGAATTGTGGAGATCACGACGTAGATGATCCAAGGGCTCCGACCAAGTAGATCGTCTCCCTTGCAATCACAACACCACTGCTCCAATGGTTATCAACCGAGCACAAAACCCGGCTGACCTCGCCAAGAAGGCTAATCCCTGCAAGCGGTTCAAGAACACGAGCAGAACTAGTAAAGGGAATCTGAAATTGCAAGTTGGGATTTCACATACCAAAGTAGCAGCCTAGTCGGTCCGGTACAGAGGCGAAATCTCACATAGTGTGCAGAATCAATCTAAGCAAAACCCAAGTTTTGGAGCAGTTCATAAGTGATATTTATAAAAAGAAACAACTCTCCTAGAAGGCTATGGTCGCAGGCCACTTCTTGGGGAGGTGGAAGGCCAACTGGCTTAGCATTCATGGAGTCCCTTGAAGTTCTCGCGCGTCTTCTCAGCTTCTGTGCAGCCTTCAGTAAATCAACCATAACTCTTTATTGGGAAGTCCAAATGGTGCTCCGTTTGTTGGGTTGGAAAGTAGACTTGATAATCTTTCCAACCATGTATGATATGGACCCTAAGACGACACATGTTGGTACAGAATTCCATGTGAAGTAGAGGTACTTGTCATGTAGACTCAGTCTTGCGCATGTAGTTGTTGTCGCTTTTGTACAGAGCTTGAAGCTGGTGTATTTGTTGATCCCATGTTCCTAAACAATAAGACATCAAAACAATTTAGTAGCACCCCGTCCTCATGAATATTAGGCTGTAACATAAGAAATGAATGCACCTCAAAATTCAAACGATGTGCACGAGATCTTGTCATTGGACCTCCTAATGAACTTGGTGTAGAATTCGTGACGGGGAGTGTATCCGATGCGGTGATGTCCTCATCAAAGTACTAGCAGCATGTAAGTTTATTCCACTCAATCCGTCTTCTTCTTGATTGATTTGTCGTTTCCCCTCTTGGAACTAGCTATTTAGTCATATAGTCATAAAAAACCATAGTTTTTTACGGTCTAGTTATGTCGTGGTGTGGCAAACCACAGCCGGGTGGCGGAATGCACCCGCCTCAGCCCAGAGGGTGAGTACTCGGGGGTTAGCTAGGATTAGCCCAATCTCAGAGGAAGAACACGATGAACACAGCAGTTTAGAGTGGTTCGGGCCGCCGAAGCGTAATACCCTACGTCCACTGTGTGCTGTATTGCTTGGGTCTGGGTGAGCTTGTGTGTATCCTCAGCTGAGTCTCGAGAGAGTCTCCGAGATCTGAGAGATCTGTGTTCTAGCGGGCGTGCTCTCCCTTTTATATGTCCAAGGGGAGACGTACACTGAGCGGGGCCCCGACATGTGGACCCGGCAATGTATTATAAACTACACTTTGGCCATCAATGCCTCAGATCCGGAGATCTTGTCGTCGGCTTCCGTGCGTAGCTTTTGTCCAGGGATGGTCTTGAGCTGTCCTGTCAGAGTAGAGTCTAGCCTCTGCAGCCGCGCGTCGAGGTCATGATGAAGCACCGAACTACTGACTCAGTCCACTGTAGCAGTGTGCACTGTTGCACCAGTCAGTAGCTGGTCATCATGACTCGTCGCCCATGCACACGACGCTGAGTCTTTAATGCTTGTCTTGGTAACTGACGAGCCGCCTCGGTAACTGGCGATCCACAGTGTGGACTGACAAAAGCTGCCCCGTGCCCAGAGGTAGCAGAGCCTGCCTCAACCACTCGCACTTAATGCGGGTAGGTGAGGGAGCTTCTAGCGAAAGGCTTGCGCCCGCACCCGCGCCCGCGTCTGCGTGACACGTGATGGCTCCGGACCCCTCCCGAGCAGCTAGCTGAGTCGAGAGCTCACGGGGGTCCGGATAGGCACGTGGAGGTCCCGGACCATCTGCGGGAGTCCGGATGGCACGTGGAGGCCCCGGACCCACCTGCGGGGGTCCGGGTCCTCGGCCACAGGTACTGAGCATTTCCACCTCTTGGACACGTGGTGACACCGGACCCGTCCCCGAGCGGGAAGCAGGTCCAGAACCGTTGGTCCGGTGAGATGGAGTCGGACCCCAGGGGTCCGGCTGCTCAGCTCCTTAGGGCGTAGTTACGGATAACTACGCGAGTCTTGGCACAGTATGAGTGGGTACCCCAGTTGTAGGGTACCGACAAGTTACAATAACTGCTTCCTCATTTACGCATGATACAACGAACACCTTGCAAAATGTCAAGGTAACTTATCCTAATTCAGTGTCATCTATAAAATGTTCTATTTCCCAATTTTTTTACAACCTGTTTCAGTCTCATGCTACTAGACTGACCCATTTCAGAGCCAATTGTTTTGGGATTCCACTTATCCAACATAATGGAAAGGAGCCCCACACAAGTATCCATGCCTGGCCTCTGCTCTGATTCTTGTGCCGTGCAATGATAAGAAAGCTCAGCTACTTTCAGGAGTGAGTTCCAGTTTTTACCATTTAGCTCCAATGTGGGGTCTACAATATTCTTAAATTTCTCTTTGTCAAGGAAATAGGTTTTGAAGATCGGTAGAAGTAATATGTCTTTCTGAGCCAAAGAATTATCAATGACCTTTCTTCCCGTAATAATCTCCATAAGAACAATACCATAAGAATCCACATCAACCTTGGTGCTGAGCTCTCGCATATCTGTAAGCATATAAATGGCTTTACATCACTTCTAGTGCATGAAAAGTTTAAAATTCTAGAATGCAGAAACATAAGAAATCAATCTAACTTCTACAAGAAGTTTGTTCTGTTCTAGGCAAGTATTGATTAATTCTAACCACAAAAGAAGAGGCGCTAAACTAATCCAGAAGCTTTGAGAATTCAGGTATGCAAATATCTAGAGTAGTGAGGATTATACATACTTGCATATTCCGGTGGAGATGTCCAAATGTACCAGCAGGCTTTAAAGTGGATGACTTATCTTCAATAGTCCTGACCAAACCAAAATATGAAATCTTAGCTCTCAAGTCTTGGTCTAGCAAGATATTGGAAGGATTTAGGTCTCTATGTACGAACTTTTGCTGGTTCAATCCATATAGATACTCGATCCTGTTGGCAACATCTAGAGATATATTCATCCGTTGTGCCCATGTGAGGGGAGCATGATCACTCGGCTGCAGGTGCTCGCACAATGTACCGGCTGACATGTACTCATAGACCAAGTACCTCTCATTGTTGTGTATGCAATAGCCAATTAGTTCAACCAAATTGCGGTGACTCAATTTCCCAATAACATCTATTTCGAATAAGAACTCCTTCACTTGTTCAGTGCCTATGGTGGCACTATTAAACTTCTTGATAGCAACTAGTTCCCCATTTAGAATACCTTTGAAGACGACCACAAACTCCCTTTTACCTAGGATCATATTGTCATTGAAGTTGTTTGTGGCATAAATTATGACATTTATCAGTATTTTCTCCAAATGTGACACCGAGTGGCTTGAATTCGTACTTTCAAAGGTCATAGAGTGACGAGCAGAATCTACATTAGTGATGACGTGGGTGCTCAGCTAAGTTGGGAGTGCGGGCTCACTGACATTTTTCTTTCTCATTAAGCCACTCTGTGTCACATTTGGAGAAAATACCAATAAATGTCCTGATAGATGCCACAAACAACTTCAATAACAATATGATCCTAGGTAAAGGGGGGTTTGCGGTCGTCTTCAAATGTTATCTAAATGGGGAGCTAGTTGCCGTCAAGAAGTTTAATAGTGCCACCATGGGTACTGAACAGGTGAAGGAGTTCTCATTTGAAATAGATGTTATTGGGAAATTGAGTCACCACAATTTGGTTAAACTACTTGGCTACTGCATACACAACACTAAGAGGTACTTGGTCTATGAGTACATATCAGCTGGTACATTGCGCAAGCACCTACAGCCAAGTGGTCATACTTCCCTCACATGGGCACAACGGATAAAGATATCTCTAGATGTTGCCCATGGGATCAACTATCTACATGGATTGACCCAGCAAAAGTTCATGCACAGAGACCTAAATCCTTCCAATATCTTGCAAGACCAAGACTTGAGAGCTAAGGTTTCAGATTTTGGTTTGGTCAGGACTATTGAAGATAAGTCATCCACTTCAAAGCCTACCGGTATATTTGGATATCTCGCACCGGAATATGTAAGTATGTACAATCCTCACTGCTCTAGATATTTGCATACCTAAATTCTCGAAGCTTCTGGATTAGTTTAGCGCCTCTTCTTGTGCAGTTAGAATTAATCAATACTTCTCTTGAACAGAAAAAACTTTTGTAAAAGTTAGATTGATTTCTTTTGTTTCTGACTTCTACAATTTTTAAAATTTTCATGCACTAGATTCGATATAAAGTCATTTATATGCTTACAAATATAGGAGAACTCAGGACCAAGGTTGATGTGTATTCTTATGGTGTTGTTTTTATGGAGATCATCACGAGAAGAAAGTTCGTTGATAATTCTTTGCCGCAGAATGCTATATTACTTGTACCAACCTTCATAACCAATTTCCTTGATGAAGAGAAATTTAGGAATATTGTAGACCCCACACTGGAGCTGAATGATGTAGACTGGAACTCACTCCTTGAAGTAGCTAAGCTTGCTTATCATTGCACGGAAGAAGAACCAGAGTCGAGGCCAGACATGAATAATTGTGTGGTGGTCCTTTCCAAGATGGTGCATAAGTGGAATCCTAAAGCAATTGGCTCTGACAATGGTGAGTCAAGTAGCATGGGGCTGAAACAGCTTGTAGAAAAATAGAAAATAGAAGATCTCACAGTTGACACTGAATTAGGATAAGTTATCTTGACATTTTGCAAGGTGTTCGTTGTATCATGTGTAAATGAGAAAGCAATTATTGTGACTAGGCCGTTAAAAACTATGCTTTTTTATGATTATATAACTAAATAGCTAGTTCCAAGAGGGGAAACGACAATCAATCAAGAAGAAGACGGATTGAGTGGAATAAACTTACAGGCCGCTAGTACTTGCTGGGGGTGGGCGATCATGAACTCATGAGGGGGGTGGCACGCTCCGGTGCAGATGGATTTTGTTGGTGATAGGCGGCGTGAATGGACTCCGCCGGCTTGATCCACCTGCAGTTGTCAATATTTTCCTTGAGCAAAATAAATTTCTTGTAGAAGTTACATTGGTTCCTTATGTTTTTGCATTCTGTAAATTTCATAATTTTCAAGCATGTGAAGCGATGTGAAGCCATTTATCTAGTTATAGATATGGGAGAACTCAGCATCAAGGTTGATATGTGTTCTTATGTTGTTGTTCTTATGGAGATCATTATGGGAAGAAAGGTCATCCTAATTGATAGATTTTTTTTTTGTGTAACAGGATGCCCATGCATTGTTAGGTAGACTGGAGAGAAAATTTTGATGCTTTACCCTCGGAGTTCTTAGAATACTTCATTTTCTTTGAGAAGTAGAACAAAGTAACAATTCTTTGCCTTAGAATGATATATTTCGTGTACCAATTTTTAGTACCAATGTCCTTGACAAAGAGAAATTTAAGGATATTGTGGACCCCACTACACTAGCGTTAAATGGCGACGACTGATACTGGTACCTAGCTAAAAGTAGCTTACCTTGGTCATCACTGTATGGCACAAGAACCAGGCAGAGGGCAGACATACATATTTGTGTAGGGATCCTTACCAACATTGTGGATCAATGGATGCCTATAGCATTTAATTTGCTGCTTAATCAAGTAGCATGTGATTGAAATAACTTGTAGAAAATTCGAAAAATGATGATCTCAGTACTGTCACTAAATTAGGATAAGTTACCACTACACTAGGCTGGTCTACTCTCACCGCATCTCGGCAGCCCGAGGCCATGGTGTTGGGTTCTACGAGTACAGGGGCAGGAGGCTCCATGCTAAACGGAGGTGTGCAGTGTGCACAGTACAATCAAGAGAGATAAATGGGCGAGGCAACAGCACAAAATGTCATCGTGGACACACGGAAGGGCATGCCGCACCGGTAGCTCAACCACAATTCCACAAATAAGTAACCTCTCTTAGTCTCTTAAGCCCCTAAGAAATCCGAGGACGGGAGTGCATCTACCGTTTTAACCCAATGAGCACCTGACGTGTTGCTACTGTGCGTCGGTTCATGCTTTTCACGGCCTGGGGGCGCTCGTCCCTCACGACGCGTTCTCCTAACCGTCAGTCACTTGGTCAGTCTCCTAACCCAATGAGCTCCTTGCTTCTTACAATCTTTCTTATGTGATCTTGCTCCAAATTGAACTCAGATCGAATGCATTTTTTCAGTCATGGAGTCACATGATTTGAGTTTTTAATTGCCAAATGTGCGTCCTTTAGGTTGAATTGGTGCAGTGTGAGCAAATGGGTAGTTTCCCATCTTTCCTGGCCACTCCCACGCCTGGGTGTTCTCTAATTTTGCCCTTAGTTAACCTGGATGCAATCGTTACTTGATTTGTCTTTCCGAGCCTTAGACTTGGATTCTTCAGAACAGTAGTCTGCACTTTACTGGTGACTATGAGCTAAAGTAATCAGTAGTTTCCACACACACACACACACACACACGCGTATATAGCCCAAACTGTTCGATGAAGTGCAATCAAACATTGTGAATTTATGTAATTGATATTGCCTTTTGTACCCAGTTTTGTAAATGCCAGATAAATTTTACTACTTTATGTGTGTTCAATTTTTTATTTTGAAAAGATAAGTGTGTTCAATTATTTGACTGACATTGACAAGCAGACAATAAAAAATTTACTCATCCTTTTCACTGAAAGAGCAGTAATAATGCTAAAAATGCTTTTTTTTCCTTCTATCTGACGCTCTTGGAATAATCAGTGTGCAAGGGTCACATAGACGTGATAACCGATAAGTGTTCGCACTCCAATGTTTTTATTTACTCTTTTTGTTCAGTAACCATGCTATGTTGCGTGGCTATGTAAAGATGGATCAGCCATTCCTAATTGTGTTATAAAACACGAATGTTTTAATACTATCACATCTTTAGTCATCTGCCCACTTAATGAGTCCTGCACCTTATACAGGCTGAACAATATAGTACTGCTTATCGTCTCCGATCGCACCCTACGTCCCTAGCACGATGCAGGGCAGCGTAAAGCCAGAACGGGCGCGGCAAAGCACGCTACCCTCCTAGTGCATGGAGCAAAAGAGCCTTATTCCATGAGCCCACTGCCCACCAAATGGATGCGCCCTGTCCCTGCTGTGCTCTGTGCAAAGACAGGCACGCCGGGCGGCGCACGCCGCACGCAGTGGTGATCTTGAGGGCGTGCGCGCACTCGAAGCCAGTGGCCTCTTGCCGCCGGCGTGCGCGCAGCCAAAACAGTAGAGCTCTAAACCTCAAGCTATGTTCGTCCAAACTCTACAAAGTTGGTCCGCCACTGTGCGAGTCCAAGCTCGGTTCAACGGCCGGATCACGGTCACAAGTCACGGCAAGGCAGAGGTCGCATCGGCGACATGGCCGGGCAGCAAGGCAGCGGGGGCGGTGGAGAGGTCGTGCTGCTCACCGTGGGGTTCGAGGACGGTTCGTTGGGCGGTGCAAGACGACGTTGCGGCCGTGGCGAGGAGCTCGCGGTTCAGCGGGTCGGCGCGGCCTTCGTCGTCGCCGTGCGCGCGGTTCGTCTTGGATGCTCGTGGTTCGGTCTTGGCCTCGTCGTCCACTCTTCTCGCTTGCGTCGGCGGCAGCAACGAAGGTGGCGTCGAGGTCACACTCCAGCGGCTCGGCAGCGACGGCTTGTCATCTGCTTCCCCTCGTGGACGTCGTCGTCGAACTCGTGCTCGCTTGCTCGGCGTCGAGGTACCCGGCAACGAGGACATAGCGCGGCGCGGCTCGAGGGCGAACGGCTGCGTTGGGCGGCGTCGCAGCAGCCGTGCGGCCGGCGCGGCTCCGGGTCGTCGTCCCTGTTGGGCTTCCTCCTTCGGCTCTCCTTGCTCCTCTCGAATTTATTCTCCTCCCTGATCTCGCTCTCTGGTTCCCTCTCCTTCCTTCTCTCCTGGTGTCGCGGCGCGGATGGGGGAAGAAACTCCATCAAGAGCGGCTCTGGAATGGAATCTTAGGCCCTGTTTAGTTTACACCATGTAAACGCAAAAATACAAAATTTAGTGAAAGAATCTTGCTAATTTGAAATACTAAATGAAATGAAGTCTATTTATAAAATTTTTTACATGGATGAACTGTAAATCGCGAGACGAATCTAATGAGCATACTTAATCCATGATTGCAACAGTGATACTACAGTAACCATCGCTAATTATTAATTAATCATGGATTAATTAGTATCATTAAACTCGTCTCGTGATTTACAACCTATCTGTGCAAAAAGTTGTGTAAATAAATTTTATTTAGTAATTCAAATTAGTAAGATTCTGTCGAAAAAAATTTGCGTTTACACAGTAGGGTGGGTTATTTTTGTACCCGGTGGCTAGGGGTTTAGCGTGGGCACGGCTGGCCGGCTATCCTCGGGGGGGGGGGGGGGGGGGGGGGGGGGGGCCCACACTGCACTCGGCATCCACCCAGCGGGTTAGGTTGAGCGTGGGCACGACGTGACTCTCCGTAGCTGTAAAGCAGGGGCGGGCGAGAAGCTTTGCGCGGCCGGGCATCCGAGGGAGGCGGGCAGCGGCCGCCGGCCGTTGCGCTGCTTCGTTGGAGAGAGAGCTGCGTCCGTGAAAGGAGAGGGGGGCCAGCTGCTAGAGAGAGAGAGAGAGCTGCGTCTTTAGTGAAGAGAGAGAGCTGCGGCTGTGTTTAGTTCCCAAAAAAAATTACGCAGTACCCGTCACATTGAATTTTCAAACACATACATGGAGCATTAAATACAATTAAAAAATAACTAATTACATAGTCTAACTGATTCCTACGAGATGAATCTAATGATGCTAATTAATTCATGATTGGATATTAATTATCAAATAACAACAAAATATACTACAGTAGCTAAATCCAAAATTTTTCACCAACTAAACACCCCCGCGTCGAAACAACGCTGCCTGCACTCTGCAGGCAGGGGGTCAGGTGCTCCAGCATTATTATTTCGATCAAAGGTGCATGAGCGGTGGCTTTCGACCAAAGGCTCAAGCATCCTGGAAAGACGGCAACACAAGAGGGCCTACTCTTCACTAAAGTTACTAGAACATTTTACCATCAGCAAAACTAAGAGCTATAAAACATCGATATACAAAATATTTGAAAGGTAAAAACAGATGCACTGCAATACCTTTATAGAAGTCTGTTTCACAAGCCGAATAAGTTTAGTCCCTTTTGCATGGGCATTGACTGTGTTGCCTCCGCAGCCTGTTAGGTTGTGTCTAATCATATATTACAGCTACCAAATATTCCAGCTGGTAGTTTGGAATATTGATCCAAATAAGCATGCAAAGTACTAAACTATGTAATAGTTCAGAAATCCAAAACGAAGATTACACGGTTTGCAGTCATGAAATTTTTAAAAATACATCTAGCTGAACGGGTCAAGTAGAAAGCAGGTGGTTCCATCTGATAAACAAAAGGAGTATATCCTCTTCTTGTGGTAACCATCCTTGTTTACCTGTTTGTACTGCATGGGCAATATTCATTATGTATATAATAATACTACCATGGTTAGAGTAAGGGATAGAACTCCCGAATACTTTTCTACCAGACAGAAAGCTGATGCAAACAAAATTGGACAAATCTAGTGAAATAACTACAAACATGATGCTACTTCAATCAAACATGGTGTATCCTATTTGTAAGAAGGGATGAAATTCGCGAATACTTGCCTATCAGATGCAAACAAAATTATTGGACAAATCTAGTGAAACATATTCAAACATGATGCTATTGCAATCAAACATGGTTTATCTTATTCGCAAGAAGTGGAAATGGAAAGCCTGGAATACTAAAGCTAAGCTTCTTCTCTTTTCTAAATGCATGGAGTCATGGAGAACATTTGAACCTGCTGTGCTGTGGCTAACAAAGCTAACCCAGTGAATATGAAAATGCGTAGAAGGTTGTACCATGTAGGGAGATTGAATTCACCTTCGCAAGTCTTAGCAAACACACAAGAGGAAGGGCCAACAAAATCAAGCTTCAGCCAGCCGCAAACAGCAAAGATGAATCCTTCTTACTGTAGCCGGAAATGATCTCAAACCCATCAACCTCACTTATTAAATATATACAGAGGCATACAATAAAATCAGGGAAAAAGCAGCAGAAGGGTGTGCCGAGTTGCTAACTGAACTCATCTTTGTAATGCTTTGCACATACACAAGGCAAGACAACAACTAAATCAAGATTCATGGAGCTGCAGCAGACATAGTCTCTCCTCTTTGCAGCAGGAATAAAGAGAAAACTAGCGGGTACCCCCGTGCTTCGCACGTGGCAGGAAGTCCGAAAGATAGCATGAAACAATTGAACCTAAGAACCAAAAGGTTTGCAGAAATATGGAGATCTGAGTCGCTGAGGTAGGTCTCATAGAAGTTGCAATGAATCACAGTTCATGAGAAACTTTGTGCAGGCCTCTAATCAGGACATGCACATAGAAATATAGACCATTAGAGCTGCTGTTTCTTCCCCTATTCACCCAATGAAATAAGCAACCTAATATGAAATGTTTTAAGATCTAAGAAACTGGATATGTGTCGAAAGCTAATTTACAAATATATGATGATGCCAAACATTCCAAGCAACAAAGGTAGATGAAGAAACATTTGGATCTCTCCTCTCAATATTAGTAGGAACGTATACACCAAAGGTCCATGTTTCTGAACAAAGGAGCAATGACGGTGAGCGATGTCTGTGAATATTAAAGAGAAAGTACAACTTGGCTTGATTCATGGAGATGCAGTTTACCTCTAATTCCTAAGAAGGTTGTCAGTCCAACCACAGTGGGGGAGAGCAAGATGATTTAGCCAAGGAAGTGCTTATCGAATCTCAACAGGAGGAAACAACACAAAGGGCACCAATAAAATACATGCATTTGCAACAACACATCCACAATCCAACCATTCGAAAAGAATAGAGAAGAATACAGCTGATGTAATCAACAGATCCACCATATTGATCTCAACTGCAGTGCCTCTCCTGGAACCAAAAACAAAATAAGCCCAAGCGGATATATACCCTAGTGTGTTGCAGGCAAAGAACAGAGACTTGTCAGTAAGATGTCAAACATAGTTTGGGCAGGTATAGGTGGATGAATTTTACTGATCATAGAGAAAGCATCCTACCAATTATAGGAAGAATATTTTAGTGGTCGTAGAAAAAGCAGGTGTTCCATATCTGGATATAGAGACCTGAAGAATTGGGTAAAGCAGTGGCAATGTAACAGCTGGGGCAAGAAGCAGAAATTTTTTTTATGCATGTGTTGCTCCATTTTTTGCATTTGTAGGGAACTATCATTAGCAGGCTGGGCTGCCGCTGTCCACACATCTGATCTATGTGGTACCTTTTTAAAGGTGCATTGTTATAGTAATACAGAATGTAAATGCAAGCATACGAAATCTCTTGGGTACTGCTGTCCTTTTGAAGCAAACCAATAAACTAAACATATGACATACCATTATGGCTTATGAAGCACAGGGACTTATAGCAATAACATACCATGTAACTATATGGTGAAGGAAGGTGATAAAAGGGTAGTGCAAATTATGATTTGTAAGAAGAAAATAAAGAAGTGCTTTTACTGAATGATGGAGTGAAAATGGGTGTGCTGTACCTGGTACTATGTGGTGTTCAGGCATAATGTTTTGCTCCAAGGTTGATAGTCTGCTACATGGAGTGCCACCCAATTGTGGCAATGATCTCAACATGGGCTTCAGTTTTCAATTCTCTTCTGGTCCTATGCTGCCTGCATTGATTAAAATGTCAATGTCGTTACTGAAGCTACATGTCGTTACTAAAGCTACATATTTATTTCCTCATAGTGCCTTTGTTTTTTTAGGACATTGGAACTGAAATGTGTTATATGCCATAACAACCTAACATTATTTGCTCCAAATAAATTGAGGGGAGATAATCCCATTTGACTGATACTTTGATTCATGGCACATCATCTGCCTGGTTGTCTTCCTATCGAATGATTTTATTTAAATACAAAGAATTTGTTTGTACTTCTGCTAATATATTTCAAATAGGGGAATGTCTCTTGCAAAAATAAATAGAGGGGAGATGATCCCATTTGACTGATATTTTGATTCATGGCACTTCAATTGCTTGATTGTCTTCATATCGAATGATTTTATTTAAATATCAAGAATTTGTTTGTACTTCTGCTAATATATTTCAGATAGGGGAATGCCTCTTTGAATGGATACTCACCTCTCTGTTTTTTTCTATGCTACCTGACCTGCGAAGTGCAGTTCGTGGGTGATTGGAACACAGATTCTGCCAAAAAAAAAACACCATGAAAGTGATAGTACTCCATGTCTTATGGAATGGAAGGCAAAGAAGATGTGGACAGCAATCAAGAAAGGAGAGAAGACTCTTGAAGCCTTAACTCTATTTAGCCGTGTGATGAAAAATATTAGTCCTGATCAAAGAATCCATGGTGGAGGTGGAACTGCTAGACCTCCCTCGGCACCGCTAAGCCTAGCTTGCTGCAAAACAAAAGGCCAAATTAGTTCATGGAATACACTGGATAACTTACACGATGCACAGGAAAATATATGAAGATTTGAAGGCCACAGAACAGGAAGCGAGGAGGGAACAGCACCTGGGGCCATACCATTCGTAGGGGGATTGAAAACGCAAAGCACGGGGGTTGGCGGAGGTGAAGAGGAAGACCAACAGCGAAAACGG
Organism: Panicum virgatum; assembly: GCF_016808335.1. Lineage (NCBI taxonomy): Eukaryota > Viridiplantae > Streptophyta > Magnoliopsida > Poales > Poaceae > Panicum > Panicum virgatum. The sequence continues at coordinate 48,568,000 of NC_053145.1, forward strand.
CAGCCACGAAGGCGGTGGATGCGACCGGCGTGTAGAGGGGAGGTAGCACATGCTGCCGCAGCGGCCACTCACCTGCACGAAGGCGAACGCGGAGGGATGGAGGACCTAGGGGAGCAGCTATGGAATAGAGGAGGAGAAGAAGAGGGTGATGTCTCACCAGATCCGGTCGCTGAGGTGACGCGCCTTGGCAAAGGCCACCTGCCGAGCGGAGCAGTAGCCGGGGAAGAGGAAGACACGACCAGGCAGGGCCGGTCGTTGAGGCCGACGCGCAGGGGGGGCGCTCGTGCTACGGCCACTGGCTTGGCCCGTGCCGGAGCGGTGGCGCCGTCGGGTGGCCTGGCGGCGCCCTTGCAAGGGCTCCCACAGGGCCCACGGGGCTGCTCGTGCTAGCGCGGCCGCACCGCCGGGGCGGCCGGCATCGGCCGTACTGGGGCGGTGGTGCCGCCGTGGTACCCGGTGCCGCCCGTGCTGGGGAGGCCATGGCGCCCGGGACCGCGCATCGCTGGTGCAGGGCGACGCGAAGGGGGCGGCGGGTTTGGGCGGAGCCCCCACTGGAGGTAGGGGAAAGAAAGGGAGGCGGAGGGATCGGCCGGAGTCGTGCACAGAGGGGGAGAGGAAAGAAGCTGGGAAGATATTTCAGTGTACGACTGAGGAGCAGAAGCAGAGGAAGGCAAAAAAAAAAAGTCCGCAAGAAGCCGTCGCGACGGATTCGGAGCGAGAAGTCGCTGCTGACGGAATCCGTTGGAAGCGATATGAGACATCGGATGGCAGATCGGACGGACGATATTAAAGGATGACGTGGCCGGTTGAGGAGCAAGAAGTGGTATACAGAAATAGAGAATATGGTAGATGTAAGTTCTGTTCAGCCACAGCAAAAAAAGCTTGTCAAGTAAAGCAAAGGAGCTTGTTTCAAACATGCCAAACTCTAGGAACACATGTTTCCGACAGCTTAACTTGAAGCAAAATTCCTTTTCATGTGAAACCAAACAATAGCAAGCTATCTTTCATAAAATCAGAGCGTAAACACTCTGCTGCAATTATACAACTGTTGTTTTGTTTAGAGGAAAAATGCTATAGCAGCGTAGATAAATTTAGCGACAAATTTCCTGTTGTGCTCAATCAATAGCTGAGGTACCTGTTGTTTTATTGGCAAATATGTGAACTCTTTCACGATGGATTGAAAAATGAAGTATCAAACCCTGCTTCTTGCTGCTTTCCATTTAAGACCAGTCACTGCCTGAGTGTTTACCAGTTTAATGTAAAGAATTTCTAAGATCAATTTATATCTAAAAGATATAGAAAGTGGCAATAGCATGGTCTAGACAGCAGAATCAGTCGTCCAAATGTTCTATAGGCATTCCGCTATTTGACTATTTCATCGGGAAAACAAATGAATCCACACAACCATAAATCATTTGCGATAGAAACCATAACTTACATGAGATGTATGCATGAGATCAGGCTGCACTCGGCCACATATTTACTACCTTAATTGCCTATGCAGTATCAGACCGTAAATCACCGACATGACCTATCGTTCTCCTCTACCTGTGGAGCATCTTCCAGTTCACCGATTATCAGGAATATGAGCTTTTTTCATCCAGTTCCAGACCTTCTTCAGTTCCTTGTACATATTAACCACTTAAACTTATCAGCAACAATGTTTTATGGAAAAGAGTTCACCACTCAAAAATATTACTAAAAGAATGTATGTAACAGTTAGGTCTATGATTAAAGCTTCAAAACATAATTATTTGTGCAAATGCTGATGTAACAGGCCAGAGATAATGTAGTTGGAACAAACGGGGACCTAGCTTTCTGATTTCCCAATGGTTGATACATGTCATACCACTACATCTTGCACTGGTATTCTAGATTAAGCCATAGGAGTAGGACAAGGAACAATAACACTCGACTATAAGACGGAGATACATTAGCCAGTTAACAAATATAACCAGTAAAAAAAAAGTATGGAGTAGTAAAATGGAACTGAGCTTCAGAACTTACGAACTTATGCAGCCTGTGCATAACTTATCTTCACACTAAATTTGTTGTGCAGGGAAATATGAAATATACACTGAAAGACAAGTTAAGGCGCACAATAAACAACCAAGCGCAGGTACAGCTCCCTGGTGGTCATCAGATTTCACTTACGTCAAAACCTACATGCATTCCTAAAGTGCTAGGTTGCGCATATATATAAGAATCAAATAAGAATTCAATAAGCAAATATAATAACACGTGTGAATCCTTTCTCAACTTTCAATCAATAAAGGCATCATTCTCACCGGCAGGAAAGGTATCTTGGAATGAAAATATGTAGGACTGAGATAAGGCATCATCAAGCCATAATTTTAGATTATATGTTTATACTTTTACCATTCTCACCTACAGGCTACAAGAGATGGCTTGCAACAATGTGAATCTATCAGTCATATAGGACGATGAAGAAGCCAATCACAATATGATATGCCGTGATTAAAATGCACCACTTTCATATTCAGTGCAACAGGTATTGAATGAATAAAAATACCAATTATATTGTATCCAGGATGTATTGATCAACACTATTAGTTTGATATAGTGGAAAGTCATTTGGGTAACAATAAAGGATTGTAAAGATTTTGTCTTGTCAATTGGCTAGCATCTGCAGTTACGAAATGCGAATGAATTGCTGTTCAATGACAAAGATAATGAAGATAAAAGTGAGAGGTCCCTTCATAAATTCGACCTTTGAATGAACAAGGCAGATCATTGTCAAGCAAAAAGCATTTCTCTACCAGCTTAGTTTAAAGGTTCATCCTGAGACTGTACACAACAGTCATCTACCAAGGAACATCCAAAACTATCCAGTAATTATTGGCCTGCTGCATTTTTATAGTTCTGTATAATTGAATCACATCAACAGAACTTGTGTATATCTTTGGAACGATACTTCACTGGTTGATTTCGATCATTAATAAGAACTAAAGGATAAAATACTTTCTTTCAGTCATAGACTATTGTGAGCATCAGTTGTGACTGAGCATAATCAAAGTTTACTCTCCTCAAAAATTGCATAAGCCCTAGTCAAATATTTCTAATTTGTACAGCACAAGCGCGAGTTTGAAGCATTGCATACCTTGCGTTGGGCAATGTACCTGGTGTTGGATCCGCCGCCCGCTGGCGTGGAGTGCATGGACAAGGCAACGTCAAGGCAGGAAGGCGGAGAAGAGTCCAGGTCGTCAAATCGAGGGACGGAAATGAGGGCGCCCGAGGTAGGAGGAGGCAGTCTGGATCCGGTTCGCACCTGTACAGGGAAGAGGCCATCGGCCGCCGCTCGGGGGAGGCCCTCATCTGTCTGTCACTCGCCCAGGCGAGCGTGCTGGTCAGCACCACGGCCGCGGCGTTGGCCGGCTCCGAGGACAGCAGCTTACTTCCCCCACCGGATCTCTGACTCCGCGCAGGAGGGACGGACCTTTCCGCACCTTGTCCCCCTCCGCCGGGGGCCCGCCGTCCCCGCTGGAGGCTGCGCGGGCTTTCGTTGCAGCGAGCAACAGCAAGCATCGTCAGGGGCGGGCCCAAGAATTTGGAGATGGGTATTCAAAATTTCAAGTAGTGCAAAAAAATAAATTTTAACAGCCCAAAGTACATATTAGTAGCACATAATTGAGTATCGATAACCTAGATTGTTCATCATATAAATAATTTATGTACTAAATGATCAATATATCAAAGTGAGAATATCTGAAATAAATAGAGGATAAAATTTTAAAACAACAAATGGCATTGATAAGGATGCTTACAAATTCGTATTGTGCTTGTCCCACTAGTACTCTGTCCTTGGATTACCACTATCTGCAGCTGACTTTCATTAGTAGATGCTTAGTTGCTTACATTGCTGCTAATTTTTCAAAATGCATAAGTAATCACAAATTGCAATGATACATTTCACGAAACATGAATAAATTCTTCAATCCCTTGCTCAGTTGCTCACCTTGGTTCAGTGGCTTCCTTGCTCAGTTACTCACCTTGGCTTGCTCTTGCTCTTTCGCGCCTGGCTCGCACGAGTGCGCTCGCCCCTGCCGCCCGGCGCAGCGGTACAGCGCCCCGACGGCCTGCGCGGCGTGGGCACGGCCGGTGGCTAGCGCTGTGGAGCAAGGCCCCCTGTGCAGCTGTGCACGCGACGCATCGGCGCGGCGGCACGGCGCCCCTGCCTCCTGTGGCCGGCTCGGCATGGGCGCGTTGCAAGTCCGCCGGTGGCCGGCGCGGCGGAGCCGGGCTCCCTGTGCGTGGGGCGCGGCGGCCCGTGCGCGCGTGGCCACGTGGGCCCCGGGCCCCGGGGGCGACTAGCGCGGGCGGCCGGGCGCTGGCCGCTGGGGGCGAGACGGCCGGGAGGCCAAGGCGGCGGGGGAGACGGACGGCCGGGCTAGGGCGGCATACGGCGTGGGGCGAAATCAGCATGATGGAGGTGGAATCGGGTGCTTGCCTGGCTGGGAGCCTAGGAGGGGGAAGCCGATCTGAGGAATTTTGGGTCGTATGGGCGGATGGGCCTAAATCGATCAACGGTGGGGGTGGGAGCCTGGTGGGTTGTTGAGATTGTTTGGGCCAAAAGAGAAATTGGTGTTATTTTTATTTTTTTTGAATCATATGCATAAGATACACTATATATGAAAACTTTTTGTTCAAAAATAATGGGTATTCAGTTGAATACCCTTGAATTCAATGGGGCCCGCCCCTGAGCATTGTGCAGATGTCCGGGAGGCGCGCGGGCGTGGAGGGAGGGGCGGAAGCAGGAAGGAGAGGAAAGGAGAGAGAAGGTGGGGAGGGACTGCAGGTTGATTCTAATAAAAATAGAGGATATTTTTGCAAAAATGCTGAAGAACACGTGGCAACGTGCGGGAGCAAGCGGAGCCGAAAACGCGGACGTGCGGGAGCAAGCGGAGCCGAAAACACGGACGTGCGAGCAGAACCAAATGGGACGAGCAAAGTGGCGGAGCCAAGGTGGGGCTGGCAAGGGCCATGCGTCCCCCCCTAATCATTCTTACACATAATATCTAATTTACTTAATCACTAGTTATTTAAATTACTCAATGATCATTTAGGTTTTATTTTTCTACTAATTAGAACTTCTCATCATTTATATCGAGCTTGATTGATTTAAAAGTCATATTGACTGCCCACTTATGTTCTTATTTCTACAGATAAGCTATTCTCTTCATTCTAATTTATAGGTTGTTTGGCTTTCCTAGATATGTAGTTTTTGCTAGGTACTAGATATAGTGTACATCTAGGTACATAGCAAATCTTATGTATTTATAAGCTAAAATGATCAATAATTTTGAATAAGGGAAAAACATTATGCCAAAACAGCAAAAATACTCAATTCATTTTTTTTGATTGACCATATGTTGACATCGGTGAAATATAGTTATTCATAATATATTAAAATATAGATAGGTATTATCGTTCTAAATATACTTCTACTGTGGAATCATGTCACGAGGCATCGCTTTCTGCATGAGCGTGTATATGGAAGCGCTATATTGCTCCTCACGTCTGGAGCATGCATCTTAATCACTATCTAGTACAGAAAAGTGGGTCATAATTTGTTTTTTATGGATGCCAATGTCATAACTTTATCTATTAGTTTGACTTGATTTGGCCGTTTAAATCCTGGCTCCGCCCAAAGTATGTGACACCTTTTGGACGGAAGGTGCAGCGGAGAAAACCTAAGAATCCCAATTGATCACATTATGAGGACTAGTCGGCACCGTAGTTTGATGCATAAGGTTTATTTTTAGTACAAAATCTGCTTATAATGTCTGCAGTGGCGAGGAGAGATGCTTTGGCTGATTGGGATTCATCTTTTTTTTTAAAATGTAATTCAGGAAATGGAAGTGGAGATGAGGGGTGAGTTCAAGGAGAAATTTGGATTTTTGACAGTGTTAGTTGGGCTTCGCGAGTTCGACACTTTCAACGTTGACTTCGCAAAATTGACACTCTCTTTATGGACGCTTTGATTTCCTTGACATTTTCATTGTTTCAATGATTTCGCCTTCCTTTCACCATTAAAAGCCTAAATGAAGTGACTAATTTGCCACTAGGATATACTGATTAACTTGATTAGGCAAATAAATAGCAGATTGAATCGGGTGCCACAACAGTTCCACGCGCCTTCGATTGCCCAGGCATCGTCACAGCAGCTCGTCGTGCCCCGGCGATCCCGTCTGGCAGCCCGCCATCAGCACGTCGATCCCTCCGGTAGCCCGCCGACTACGTTGTTGATCCTGTCCGGCAGGTGCCTTCTGCAATGCTGCCGTCCACTGCCTCCACCGCCGCCGCCCGGCAACGACATAGCCGTCATCAGAGACATCCTCGGTGCGTACATACCTGAACTGAACACATATGCTTGCATATTTTTGCTATGTCTACATACTTCTTCTCAGTACTAGTCTCGCACTCGCATTTCAAGCTGCTCCTATGGTGTATCGTAGAGTAATGTTCTGACTTATCATTGAACCAGAACTCATACTCACGAGTAGTGGCGACGGGTCAAGATCGATCGAAGCAGGTATGGACGGCGCCTGCCGAACGGATCGACAACACAGTCGGGGGTCCGCCGGAGGGATCGACGTGCTGATGGTGGGCTGCCTGATGGGATCGCCGGCGCAGACCATGATGATGCGTGGAACCGCTGCCGATTCAATCAAGGCAATATATCCTAGAGGCAAATTAGTCACTTCATTAGGTTTTAGATGGGAAAAGGAATGCAAAATCAATAAAACAATAAAAATGTCAAGGAAATCAAGGTGTCCATAAAGAGAGTGTCAATTTTGCGAAGTCAACATTGAAAGTGTCAAACTTGCGAAGCCCAACGAACACAGTGTCAAAAATCCAAATTTCTCTGAGTTCAAGTGGTACAAAATCTGGCAACTCAATGTTCCCGATAAAATTAAAAAAAAAGTTTATGTGGTTTTTTGCTCACAACAGTTTGCCAATGAGAAGAAATCTGACCAGGTGTGGTGTTGATCTGGAATCTATATACCAGATACCCAGTGCGTACAACACTTGTTGAGGATAGCAGGCATCTCTTTTCAAATGCAAATATGCAAAAAAATGTATTGGTGCCTGATGGATATGGAAGACACCAAGAATGAATGGTGAAATGTCAATCGGAGCTAGAAACTTGTAGCAAGATTTGGAAGCTAGAAAAGAATACTCAAATTTTTGGTGAAAGAAAAAGGAATACTCAGTTAAGGGTCATAGTTTTTCTTTGGAGGTGGTGGTCCGCAAGAAATAGAGCATGATGGTGGTAGGATGTTGAGCGCAAAACTCGAAATGAAGCTTATGGTTCAATATGTTACTTCCTAATGGAATCTCTCTTGGACTAAATCCCAGCTAAGCTCGGGCACCTGATAGCCGCCACATCACCCGTTAGTCCATGAGCCCTTGGATCCAGCAAAAAGAGCTATGAACCGTCGGATGCTGTCCTGAATTAACCTTACCTGGATCGCCCCGCACCCCGCACCTCAAAACTCGTGAATATTCTGCAGCGTCGGCCGTTAAGCTTGCCCGGGTCAAAAAGTGTACCGGGGGGGGGGGGGGGGGGGGGGGGGGGCAACACGCGGTGGGCTTGCGAGGCGGCATAGCACGACCACGGCTGCTCCAGCTAGCAGCCGGCCTGGTCGAGCCACCAAGGCCCCTGCTCCTCTCTGTTGCCATCGCCTCCGCGATCTCATCCGTCCTCCACCGTCTGCATAAATCTCAGCACTGGCGACCGCTCCTGAACCTACTACCGCCGGGTGCCGCATAAAGGCCCTCCACAATGTGGAGTGGAGCTAGAAAAAAAAAATTTGGGACCTACATGTGAAAACTGGCGCCACTCTTGATATGTTGTAGTGTGAGCACCGGTACTAGATAAACAAAAGCAACTAAACTAAAAGTTGTCACTGATCAGCCCGTTCGGATGCACTAAAACTTGTTGGCTGGGCTGGTTGGATGAACAGTGTCAGCTGGAATTTACTGTTTTGGCTGAAATTTATTGTTTTGGTAGCGCTCGATTAAGACCATTCAGCTGGTGCTGCCGAACGCCTGGGGGCGGCTGGGCTGATCAGCGCAGCCGAATATGCTCATCCGAACGGGGCAGATGTCAGGAGTATGCACATCTCAACATCTCACACTTGCATTGCATCGTCTCTCTTATCCCTCTTTTTTTTATTCAATGAGGTATCGGTGAATGTTGTTGCACCGCTCCTAATTTTCAGGTGCTAACATCCTGTGTTGTAGTGGTGGGAGTGATGAATAAATATTCTCTCTCAATTCCAAGCATCACTCAGCATACGCTGTGGAAGGCCTAACTCCTGCGTCCCCGGGCGAGACAAGGAGATCCACGGATGAGTGAGCTAGACCTCGGATGCACGACCTCGTACACCCGGCACTGTCCCCTGTAGCCTGAACCTTAACGAGGTGGCCTCACGCCAGCGAGCGGCAGAGGCGTCAGCGGCACAGCTCTGCAACCTGTGTGGGAACGCGGTCGGCGAGAATCTCAGGCGCGCGTCCCGCCCCTGCTGAGGCGCTCAATGGGAACGTCTGCGTCGGCGTGGGCTGCCGGGCGTTCGCAGCGCCGCGCCTGCTCCTGCGCTGCAGCTTGAGCTCGCCACCGTTGCCACTGACGAGAACGCGCGCTCCACATCGATAAGCCCGATGTGATATAAATTCGTGATATGCAGCTTTTCTAATCTTAAAAAATGTTAAAAAATGTCACTGACATCAATTAGAGCAAAACATACGGTCAAAACATAACTTTTGGATAACTTAGTTCTTTCATACCGTACGATCAGATGGGTCTAAAGCATGCACCATATCCATTCAGTAGGTCTGTCACATTTCGAATATTATTCAAGACCCCCTAAACTCTAAAAAAGGCACTGTTAAACATTAAAATGAGTCCAATACGTCAAGGAAAGGGGTATAACCTCATAATCTCAAAAAGAGAGGGGGCTCCAGCCGGAGGGAAAAAGAAGATGAGGATATGGGCAGGGGGCTAGCTAGTTTACGGGCGACGGTGAGTTTTGGTCCGTACAGTCGATTTTTTTACCATTTTTTAGTAATTTTTTGTTGTTTTGTGATAATTTTTTTTTAAAATTTTTTTAGAAATTTTTTTGTTGTTTTGAGTCGAGTTGAGTTTGGTGTGTGTTGAGGCCCCAATCCAACCCGCCGGTGTTGTTACCGTGACTTTTTTTTTCTGATTATGGCCTCTCAGGGACATAATCTTGTATTTTTTTCTGCTATATCAATAGAAACGTACTCGCCGAGTGTTGTTCGTTCAAAAAAAATTGAAAAACTTTTCAAGGGAAAAAATGAGGAAGCGGAAAAAACTGACGAGAAATTTGGAAGAAAAATTTTTCAAGAAACAAACTAAAAAAATTAGCGAGAAAACTTATACACTCAAAACAAAAAAAAAGTTTGAATAAATTTTTTTGCATCCAAAATGAAAAGAAAAGCTCGGGTAAAAACTTTTTGCATCCAAAACAAAGAGAAAATCATATGAAAAAATTTGTGAATTTTTTTTGAAAAAAAAACCCACTTACCTGGACAGTGCGCCGCCGCACCGGGCCTCCCCCGCCACAGGCCCGTGCCGCGGAGCATCTCCGCCGGCGGCGCACCTCCCCACCGCGCCGCTCCTCTGTGGGCACGGAGCCCGCCGCCGCGCCTTCCCGCTGCACCGCTCCCCTCCGTCTGCTCCACCGCTCTGCTCGTGGAGCTCGTCGCCGCGCCGCTCGCCCCTCCCTACCGTCCACTCCACCGCCGCTGCTCGCGAAGTCCACCGCCGCTGCTCGCGAAGTCCACCGCCGCTGCTCGCGAAGTCCACCGCCGCGCCGCTTGGCCGCCGCCGCTCACCTTGGAAAAGTCGGATCCCAGGAGTCGCGAGAATAGCGCAGAGAGAATAAAAGAAAGAGAAGGGGCGTGATGAAGTGGGTGGCGCCACCAGCGTGGGTGGGATTGACCGTAACTTTTTGAAGTCACGGATGATTAGAAATTCAGCATTGGGTATGAGCCGTCCAAAGCGAGCTGGGTCGACAACACTCCGTTCGGCAGCCAGCTCCAGCTCCAGCCCAACAGTATTTTCTTCTCACACCACTCCAGCCACAAGCTCCAGCTCCAAACAGCCCAACAATATTTTTCTTTCACACCATTCCGGCTCCAGCTCCAGCCTACCGAACGCAGTGAAAGAAACATCTAACTATCGGTGCGACTGATCAAAATGACAGGCAGAAAAGCAACATCCGATTGAGAATAGAATCTGCAAGCTGTAGCGCACTGATAAAAAAAAGTTGAAAAATATCACACGAACCTTCGCGCTCCTGCCTCTCTTTTTTTCTCTGCGGGCCCCTACTGTTCCCGACAGCTTTCCGTTGCCTCTCATATCCTCCCTACTGGCGTACAGAGAGCCCAAAGCAGCTTTAGTAACATTGATAAATCTCAGCACCTTGGCGTCCCTCCAGGAAAGCAGATTGTCTGTTGATTTGTGGGAGGAGCGCAGCAATCCGATTGCAGTGCCGGTTAAGGATGGATCTAGATGGCTGAATATCCGAATTATTCGTATTCGTATCCGCTTAAAATGCTAATATGGATATCCGTATCCGTATTTGATTTTAATATGTATGTCATATGGATGTATCCGAATCCGATTTTAAGAATTTTTCTCTATCCGATTTCATATTCGTATTCGAGAAATATCCGATCACATCCGTATCCGCAAAGAAAAAGTGACTAGTGAGACAATCTTAAACTTATCTCTATACCTAATTACTTAATGATGTAAACTATTTAAATTGTTTAGAAAGCTAAATAACTAATAATATATTTATTTAAATTAGTAATGATATAAAAATTAACTTTAACTATTTAATATATTTATTTCTTGATAAAATTAATTTATATGAGTCAAATTAATTAATTATTTAATGATGAAATATTTTTTATATATCTTTATTTTTAAGTATTTAAATATTTATTTATTTTACATTTAAAATTAGTTTTATATATTTAATATAAAAACTATACGTAGATAATTATATTTTTTAATTAGCTATCTTCTAATCCTTTACTCCCTACTTGTATAATGATTTTGATCTACTATAAAATTGTTGACAAAATAAACTGATACTCGTGATAGTTCTATGTTTCAAATCGAGAAGGTATCCGGATTCGAATTCGGATTCGAGCTATCCGTTTTGTATTCGTATCCGGTAAGATCCGCATTCGCATTCGTATCCGAATTAAAATGTGGTAAAAGGTGACATTCGGATCCGATTTCATCCGTATCCGATCCGAATCCATCCTTAGTGCCGGTGGTTCAGCAGCACCGCACTCTAGATCGCAAGTCTAAACAAAAAAGTGAAAAATCGTGGATGTAGACGCCAAACCTAGAGAGCCGATTATCCTAGCACTGTTCCATACTTCCATTCGTACCCTATCAGGATCCACGAAACAAATCCTTATAATTTCTCGTCGCAGAACGCCGAACCATGGCGAGATCATGCAAGAACGAAGCATTAAGCAAACAATTAGGGTGTGTTTGGTTCGCTGCATTTGGCCCAACCAGGCCCACGGGGTGCAGCACTTGGACGTTTGGTTGCCTGCACCGCGTCCAGGGCCTGGCCCCCCTCATGCATTTTTGCCCCCACCGCCTGCATCTGGAGAAACGCCCGTGGACTTCGTTTCTTGGGAGCCAGGCGCGTGAGGTGCAAGCGCGGGCGATGGCGGCCAGAAATTTTGGCTCCGCGCGTGCAGGCGGGAGATGGGGAGGCGCGCGTGGGAATCCTAGGGTAACCGCCCTCCCTTTCCCGCCATCGCTCCTCGTTATATGCTCACCGTCGCCGTCCCTCTCCTCCATTCTTTCGCTCGCGCTCGCCCTCTTCCTCTCCGCCTTCTCTGCTATTTCCTGCTGTCTGGTCGCCGAGATCCTCATCGTAGTAGTAGGTAAATCAAACCTTCCTCCCTCTCGATATGGATCCATGGTGTTCGGTTGCTTATCTTTGTGTTCCCCCTCTCGATTCGGATCCATGGTCTTCGGTTGCTGATTTTGGTGTTCCCCCTCTCACCCGCCTCAGATCTTGTCAGGTAAACTCAAATCCGCCTCAGATCAGGTGATTTCCTCCCTGTCCCTCTCCGTTATATGTTGATTTACTTATGTATTTTATGCCTCCCTGCGCCTATTTCATTTGTTTTTGGTTTTATGTTAGGGTTTGGTACTGATGACAATGTTACTGTGTAGATCCTACTTCACCTTGGCTCGCATCGTGTGATTCAGGCTTTCCTGTGACGGTTGTGTGCTTGGATTACGCGGTAAAAAAAGTTTTACCCAGCTCTTGTTTTTGGCCTATGATGTTTATGATACTGTGATTTGAAGCACATGTTCTTAGCGGATGATGCTTGTTTATTTACTGTCATTTGTATTCTGAAAGTGAGCACAAGTTCTTGGCCTATGATAGTACCTTGTAAATATTAATCTGAGCACATGTTCTTAGTATATGATGTTGATTTTTAATGTGAATGGAAGTAGTTTTGAGTACTTGTGCAGTAGGCGATGATGCAAATCCTTTTATGAGCACCTTATGATAGTTGCAAATTTATTGTTGCACTACTGGTACTTGTTACTGAGTCATGTTTTTGCAATTTGTACTGGTATAGATGAATCCTTTTGAGGAGGGACGCATGCTTGTGATAAAGTAATTGAAGCCACATGGGTACCAAATCCTAGTAATGAACCCTGATGAAGTAATTGATAATGCAGCATGGGGTCTTTGAAGGGATGAAATAGCTGATGCCATGTGGAACAATAGGGGCCACTACCATGTGTAGGTCTTGCTATGTTGGTTGCTCTGTTGAATTTTTATTTCCAGTTTGCTGAGTCTATGTACTTGTGCAATGATGTAATAATTCTGTACCTAAGGCTAAGGACATGTGCAATGATGTTTCAATATTGTAGTACTCTACTCAATTTAGCTGAGGCCAAGAACTTTGTGCAATGATAATTCAATCCTCTGTGCCTTGCTATTTTAATTATCTGAGGTTATGCACATGTGCTATGATGATTCAATATTGTGACTGAGGCTATGAATTTTTTTCTCTGTTCTTTACTCTGTGCTATGATGATAACCATGCATCTTTACTGATAAAGGCAATTAGTTGTGCTATGATAATTTTGTTTTCTTGCTGAGCCTATGCATTTGTTTTCTGTCCTTTACTCTGTGCTATGATGATAACCATGCATCTTAATCCTACTGTTTACTTTACTGCTGACTGAGGCAATGTATGGCTGGCACAATTAGGGAATGGCTCAGGAAGTGAATAGGGTTGACCTGGACGAGGTTCCTGAGGTTGTCACCCAGGTTGGTGGGGCTCAGCAAGTTGAAGAGAGTGCTGAGCAGCGCACTAGGGGTGCTATGCGCTGGACTAGTGCCATGTCTAAGTTTGTGCTAAAGCGTACGTGCCAGCTAATTGAGACTGGGGTTAGAACTGACAAGGGATTCAAAGAAGTCCATTTGAACCAAGTTGCCAAGTACTTGCAGGAGTTTACTGGCAATGAGCTTTCTGGGACTCAAGTCTATAACCATTTGAGGAAGTGGAGACAGAGGTGGGTGAGGGTGTCCAAGCTTAGGGAACTCAGTGGTGCCCTATGGGTTGATGATGTGTGCATGATTAGCTTGGAGGAGGAGCACTACCTGGGACACATCAAGGTCTGTGTGGGCTGCCTGGATCACTCTTTTCTTTCTCTTCTATTTAGAAAAGCACACATCTTTATTTATGTTCCTAACTTATTCTACACAATAAAATTAGGCTCACTCCAAGGATGCCGAATTTCTCAACAAGCACATAGAAAACTACAAGAAGATGGAGACCATTTTTGGGAATGGTTTGGCCACTGGCAAGTATGCCATGGGTTCCAATGTGGCTTTAGGTAGCCCTTCTGACTTTGCTAATGGCTTTGTGAAGACTGAACCATGTGATGAGGATAAGTCAGCAAAAGTTATGGAGGATGCTGCTTCCTCCTCCTTTTGTGCAGTTCCTTCTTTTGTACAGGACAGAGCTAACTGGAGCTTGCAACACTTTGCTCCTATTCTTTTGGTTTGAGATAGGATACCTATCTCAGTGTTCTGAGATAGGATACCTATCTCTTTAGGTAGTTACCTCATGGTTGGGTTATGTGGTTTAGATGTAGGTCTCGCTGCTAGTAGCTGAAGGTGCCAGTTGATGATGCAGTAGCTCAGTGAAGATGTATTTGATCAGTCAGTTACATTGCTTGTGATGTCATGAACACTTGATGCTTACCTTCTATATTCGTGCATGATCTGAGCACAACTCATTTGCCTGTTATGAAGATTTGAATGATGCATGCATGATCTGAGCACAATTCTGTTGTTTTTATTATCTTGACTCACATAAGTTCACTGTCTTCTATTGTTTTCTGTCCTTACTTGGATATGATTTCTTACTTGTACAGAATTTAGTACAACTACATTGCCTTGATGATTACCTTAATCATTTGTGCATGATCTGAGCACAATTCTGTTGTTTTTATTTTCTTTACTCACATGAGTTCACTGTCTTCTATTGTTTTCTGTTCTTACTGTGGCCATTGTATTTTTAATTACAAAATTGATATAATATTACTTTCAAACTAGATATGAGAACTTATATACTGGTTGATGGTAACCTCACCACCCCATGCAAGAGGTAACTCAACCAAATTGTATGCAGGCAACCAAACAACAAGTCCTTACATCTGAATTTGCATCTGCCTATGTATTCAGACAACCAAACATTATCTCCTGCTGGCCTGGTTGGTATGAAGCAGGCAACCAAACACACCCATCTTGCATGCACACAGCTTGGCTACAGGCAGCCTGACTCTTAGATGCAAGCCAGGCCCGCTGGAGAAGACAACCAAACACACCTTAATGGAGAATAGGAGACATGCGTCATCACCTTCACGCCTAGTCCCCCGTGCCGGACAGCCACCCGACCTTCCCGTCGCCGTCCGTCAGCCGCGCGCAGCTCGACGTCCTCCGTGAGCTCGAGCCGGCACAGGGCGCGCGCCACGAACTCATCGAGATGGTCGGAGGTCCAGACCTTGACGCCGCCCAGGTGAGGACCAGCGAGCACGTGCACGCGCCCGCGCGGATAGCCTCTGCGCTCACGGCCGCGACGAAGCCAGAGGCTGCCGCACGGTAGCCTGACCGCCGAGAAGGAAGCCTGCCGACGAGCGGGCGGGTTCTCCGTGGAGGAGCACGGCCACGGCGGGGAGCTGGAGAGGCAACGCGGAGGCGCGGTCGCTGGTGGCCATGGCCATCACGGATTCACGGCGCCGTTCAGACTTTTCAGAAATTTTTTTTCAGGCTCGTCCGATAGGGGAGCCGGAAAAATGAAATCGATCAATGATTTCGATTTCAACTGGATTTATCCTTCTTGCGTGCGTTTGTGTTTCAGTGTTTACATTCACTCTGTTCGGCTGGCTGTGGCTGGTGCTGATTTATTGTGTAAAAAAATACTGCTGGCTGATGGATGAGGGATGACTAGTGCTGATTTATTGTAAGAGAAAAGTAATACTAATTAGCTGATGCGAATAGAGGGATTGTAAATTTGAATTTCCGAGGATTTTGAACTGCCCGGAGGTGACATACGGCTAAGGCTGGCAGGAGTTCATCCGGTGGCAGGCAGGATTGGCTTTCAGAAATGGCAAATTGGCAGGAGTAACGGTAGCACCATCGCTCGTCACATCTCACATCAATATACCAGCAGTGTACTTATCGTTTACGTGCTGACACTGTAATTGTCAGCTTCTGTTTAAAACAGCATGCAAACGTGAGGGTCGTTGAAAGAAACGGAAGAACACGATGTCCAACCCGGAAATCCAAAAGAACCATCGCGCGCTATTAACCTTCCTGGCGCGCGACGCAGCTGTCCGCTCCACCCACGTGACAAGGTAAGGTTGATTTGCTTTTTTTTTCTTTTATATTTTTTCTCACTGTGTTTCATAATGGCAGCAGCTATCATTCTTTTTTTTTAAACACTGCCATATACGTCGCTGATGATAAGGTATTTCTACTGTATATTCTCTCAAGAAATTTTCTTGACAAAGATTTTAGGAAAATTATACTAAAAAATTATATCGAGCATTGTGCTTAAAAGTTAATGCTTTTAAAAGTTATATGATGAACTTGTACGTAAAAAATTGTCTGAGAAGTCTTCCTAATTACATTTTTCATGGAAGTTGTGCTGAAAAATTATCCTCTACAAAAAAATTTAGAAAAAGTTATTTCGATAAGTTATATTTTTACAAGCTTTCGATGAACTTTTGCCCCAAAGTTGTGTGAGAAGTTTTCGTGAAAGTTATGTTCACAGTTATCATAGTAAGAAGGCTGAAAAAAGTTATGCGTAAAATTTATACATGCTGTTAATAAATGTGGTAGGTGGGCGGAGCGGCCGTGGAGGACGGCGGCGGCCTTAGTATCTGGGTTGCTGGGGGGTGGGGCGGCTCCATGGCCGCCGGCTATAGAGAAGGGGGTCGGGGGTGGTGGCGGCCAGGGGGTGGCGGCAGTTCGGCTGGCGGAGGGCGCGGCGGCGCGGGAGTGACGCCGGCTGGGCGGGGCCGGACAACCGGTGGGCGGTACCGGGGGCGAGGGCGAGGAGAAGACGGCGGTGCGCAGCGGCGGCCTCGATTAGGGAGGGCGGCAGCGCAGGCGCCGGGGTCGGCACCAGAGCCCGAGAGGCGGGGGAGAAGGGGGAAAAGGGCGGGGCGGCGCTTCTGCGATGGGATGGAATTCCATGGGAGGAACAGACACCCCCGCCTCTACCCCCGATGCTAACCTTTTCCTCGTCCCCGAAGCCAACCACCGCCCACTGGCTCTTACCCTACCCGGCCGGCGGCGCTCTCACACCGCCTTGTCCGGGCTTTTCTAGTTAGCGCGCGCGTCTGTAGGCATCTAGGCCCTCTAGGTATGTTTCGGTGATTAATGACAACCATTATTGTGACTAATGAGTTTGTGCAGCTTAATGAAATATTATCGCTCATTGGATCATATGTTAAAGAGGCCCCTCAATTTCATTATTAAAAAATGCGATCTCGGTATTCAACTCAAGTATATAACAAGACTAAGGATCTTTCTAGTCCTAAGTGTCGCAAGGTTGAGAAGGACACTTAGATTAGTATAGGTTTTATAGTTTTTGTAGAGGTCGCACTATTAAGAGGGGTTAAGACCAAATAACTTGAGCATGTACATGGTCAATAAAAAATGGATGCACACTATGGTCACTCAGATTCCTAGAAGTTCAAATAAGTGGTTTTCAACTTATATCTCAAGAATATTTGGATTTCATTCAAGACTCAAATCAGAAAAGACAAAATCAGAAAAAGTCTATACACCGGTTTAACCGACGACTCCAATTTTCTATACGTCGGTTAAACACAGTTATCAGAGTCAGGACAAGTACATACACCGGCTAAACCGACGATATTTGAAATTAACGTCGGTGTAGTTGTCCAGAAGGTTGGTTTTTCAGGGTGTTTCAAGGTTATACTCATCGGTTAAACCGACGATATTTGAAATTAACGTCGGTGCAGTTGTCCAGAACGTTGGTTTTTCCAGGGATTTCTAAGGTTATACTCACCGGTTAAACCGACGATGGATTTGAGTTAGCGTCGGTGCAGTTGTCCAGAGAGTTGGTTTTTCAGTTGATCAGTGGACAACTACACTCACCGGTTAAACCGATGATACGTCGGTTAATCTGTCCGAGTTGTAACGGCTAGTTTTCCAAATGGACAGTTTACATTCATCGATTAAACCGACGATGACTTTTGTAGGACCGTCGGATTAACCAGCGTTGCGTACTTTTCTGGCAGCTTTTCTCCAACGGCTCTATCCGCGTGAGGTGCCTATATATACCCCTCCAATGGGTCATTTTAAAGTCTCTTGACACCAGCCAACATTCATACACTCATACTATTATTGAGAGCCACCTTGAGCTTCATCTTCCACACATTTGATCATTCAATCATTCAAGAAGCAAGACTAAGGACTTGAGTAGAGAGAAGCTTGTGTGCATCCGTTCTTGGTGATCGGTTCTTGCTCAAGTGAAGGCCCTAACTTGTTACTCTTGGTGATTGGCAGCACCTAGGCGATCTTGGTGATTGAGGTGTTTCTTTCGGAGCTTGCCAAGTTGATTGTGGGAGCCCGAAGAAGTTATGTACCTGGCTTGAGCTCCACCACGCCGGGATGGTGAACGGAGACTCTTAGTGAGCGCCCTCGTCTCGGTGACTTGGGAGGTGACAAGACTCTTAGTGAGTGTCACAACGTGGATTAGGGGTGTGTGCCAACACATCGACACCACGGGAAAAAATCTGATTGTCTCTTGCACACTCTTTACTTTCAAGCACTTACTTTCATGCAATTATTCATGTGCTTGACCTCAGAGATAATAACTTAGCTCTATCTTGCTTAGTTTCATATCTTGTTATATCCTTTATAGCTTGTGTAGTTTGCTTAGTTAGCCGGTTGGTGAATTGAGCCTTACTAGTATTGCATATGTTAAAGTTGCTTTATTTTGTTTTAGAAATTTGAAAAAGGTCCAATTCACCCCCCCTCTTGGTACATCGATCCTTACAATTGGTATCAGAGCCTCGTTGCTCGTTTGGATCATTAGGCTTCACCGCCTAGAGCTATGTCCAAGATGGGTGGTTCGCCTCCTCACTTCGAGGGCAAGAACATTGCTTATTGGAAAGTTCGCATGGCCGCATATCTTGATGCAATTGTCCCCGAAGTGTGGTTAGCGACTAAGATCGGGTTCATCGGAAATCCCACCCCCGAACAATTAATGTGCAATGCTAAGGCTAGAAATGCAATTTTTGAAGCTATTAGTGAGGAAGTTTTTGCTAGAGTTAATGGCATGGACTTGGCAAGTGATATTTGGAAAGAGCTCATTGAAATTCATGAAGGCTCCACAAAAGTTCGTGAGCAAAAATATCACTTGTTTAGTGCTAAGTATGATTCTTTTAAAATGCTAGCTCATGAAAATTGCAATGATATGTATTCTCGCTTGAAAGTCATTGTCAATGACATTAATGCACTTGAAATATCAAAAATTGACAGTGGCTCCATCAACGGCAAGATACTCATGCCCCTTCCGAAGCCCAAGTACAATATCATTAAGGCTATGCTTCAAAAGGAAAATCTTGATACGATGGAAGTGGGAGACCTTGTGGGCGAAATTCGTGCTTGTGAAATGGGTATTCTTGGTATGTCCGAAGAGCCAACTTCAAGCAAGTCAATCGCTCTCAAAACTAAGGCCAACAAGTCCCGCAAGCTCAAGATGATCAAGCAAGAATCAAGCTCAAGCAATGAAGAAGATGATCATCATGAAAGCTCATCCGATGATGAAGATGATGGAGAACTTGCTCTCATGATGAGAAAGTTCACACACTTGAGTGACAAGATAAAAAAGAAGGGTTACAACTTTGACCCTAAGAGAAGAATGTTCCGGCCATGGGAAGATGTCAAGAACAAAACATGCTACAATTGTGGAGAAAAAGGTCACATCTCTCCCGATTGCCCCAAGCCGGACAAGAGAAAGAATGACAACATGAGCAAACATCGCCATGATTCAAGCGATGATGATGAAGATGAAAAGAAGAACAAGAACAAGAAACTTGGGAAGAAGAAAATCCATGACAAGAAGACCAAGCTCTTCCCAAAGAAGAAAGGTCACACCAAGAGAAGCTTCTTGGTGGAAAAACAAGAATGGATGACCGATGTCTCATCAAGTGAAGAATCAAATGATGAAGGAGACATCGTCAGCATTGCTCTCACCAATGAAGAACCATCGCTTCCTCCACCTCCCATGTGCCTCATGACAAAAGATAACACAAAGGTATGTGAGAGGATAGTGATAGTGATAGTGATGATGAGCTCATGATCCTAATGAATTTGCTAACCTCATCAATGAGTATACATCCGTCATCAAGAGGGAAAAGAGCAAGGTCAAGCTTCTTGAGAGCACTCATGCCAAGCTAGAGCTAGATCACTCCGATTTGCTTGGCAAGTACAATGACTTGTTCAAAAAGCACCATGAGTCACTTGCACTTGCTAAGCAAGTTGAAGAGAGTCACAAAAAACTCAAGCAAGAGCATAGGGAGTTAGCTCATAAATATCAAGAGCTTGAGTTTGCCTATGAAGAAATTGACCCAAGTCTTGAGAACTCTTTCAATGAAAATATTGAAAAGATCAATGTTTCTAATTCATGTGATGACCTACTCAATGATGCACATGCTACTAATGTTGTGCCCGAGCTTGCTCCTTCTAGGAAAAAGGAATTGATGGATCAAGTGGCAAGCCTCAAGAGTAGTGTGGAGAAGCTCTCACGAGGAGAATACATCCACAAGGAAATTCTCTTCAACAATGCTCGGGATTATGGTAAGAGAGGTCTTGGTTCATTTCCGGAGCCAAATCAAGACACTACTCCATCTCCGGAGATCAAGACTAGCTTCATAAAAGAAGTTGGATCATATTGCCAACATTGCCAAGTCACCGGGCACCACACTAGGGAGTGTCCCTTGCTATCACGTCATTTCCCTACTTTACCTAAGAATTACTCATCTATGCATCAAAATAACCATTTTCTTTTGAGTAGGGTAAAGGGCAAGGTGAAGGCCAAATTCATTGGCAAAATCACAAAGGAAGCAAAGAAGAAGCTCCCCAAGCAACTTTGGGTTCCCAAAGCTCTTGTCACACATGTGCAAGGCCCAAAGCTGGCTTGGGCTCGAAAAACTCAAAATTGATTCTCATGTGTGTAGGTGAACTACAAAGCCGGTGGAAAACATTGCGTACTTGATAGCGGTTGCTCTCAACACATGACCGGCAATGATAGCATGTTCACTTCTCTTGAAGACCCCGACGATCATGAACATGTCACCTATGGTGATAACTCAAGGGGAAAAGTTTTAGGTTTAGGTAGAATAGCAATTTCTAAAGATTTATCCATTTCTAATATCTTATTTGTAGAATCACTTAGTTTTAATCTTATTTCAATTGCTCAATTATGTGATCTTGGACTAACGTGTACCTTTGACAAGAATGGTGTTGTAGTAACCCTTGAAGAAGACAAGTCATTGGTATTCACGGGGTTTAGGCATGACAATATTTACTTGGTGGATTTCTCTTCAAAGCAAACAAGCTCCATGACATGCCTCTTCACCAAGTCGTCTCTTGGGTGGCTTTGGCATAGAAGAATTGCTCACATTGTCATGAGCAACCTCAAGAAAGCCCACAAGAGAGGGATGATCACCGGCTTGAAGGATGTCACCTTTGACAAGAACAAACTATGTAAAGCATGTCAAGCCGGAAAGCAAGTTGCAACACATCATCCCATCAAGACGATGTTGTCTACCTCCAAGCCGCTCGAGCTACTACACATAGATCTTTTTGGTCCAACCACATACAAGAGCATTGGTGGTAACCTCTATTGTCTAGTAATCGTTGATGATTTTTCACGTTATACTTGGATCATGTTTCTAGGCGATAAGAGTGAAACTCCGGAAGTCTTCAAGACATTTGCAAGAAGAGCTCAAAGGGAGTACAACTCCCCAATTGTGAAGATCCGGAGTGACAACGGCACCGAGTTCAAGAATATGAAAATTGAAGAATGGTGCGATGAAGAGGGTATCAAACATGAGTTCTCCGCCACCTACACGTCTCAACAAAATGGAGTGGTGGAAAGAAAGAACAAAATACTAATCACTCTAGCAAGAGCAATGTTGGATGATTATGGCACGTCCGAGAAGTTTTGGGCAGAAGCAATCAATATGGCTTGCCATGCATTCAACCGAGTGTATCCCCACCGACTCCTCAAGAAAACACCATATGAACTCATCACCGGGAAGAAACCAAACATATCCTACTTTCGAGTCTTTGGTTGCAAATGCTTCATTTATAAGAAGAAAAGGCTTGGTAAGTTTGAGAGCAGATGTGATGAAGGATTCTTTCTTGGTTACGCATCAAACTCCAAAGCATATAGAGTATTCAATCAAACCTCCGGGTTAGTTGAAGAAATATGTGATGTAGAGTTTGATGAATTTAATGGCTCCCAAGAGGAGGTCGTTGGCTATGACAATGTAGGTGATGAGGAGATTGAAGAAGCTTTGAAGAAGATGTCCATTGGGGATATCAAGCCGGAAGAGGTGCATGAAGGCAATGATCAAGGGGGAGGACCTTCCTCGTCTACACCAAGCACCTCCATGGCACCCCAAGTGGATGAAGATAAAGAAAAGGATGATCCACAATCTCAAGAAAGTGTTCCAACGCCAACACCCCAAGTCCAAGAACAAGAAGAGCAAAATGTTCCACCACAAGCACAAGTCATCCATAATCCACCTCAACAAACATCCATGCATGAACCGCTAGTGAAGCATGATCGTATCTCCAAGGATCATTCAATTGATCAAATCATTGGTAGTCCTTCCAAGGGAGTAAGAACTCGTTCTAAGCATGCTTCATTTTGCGAACATTACTCGTTTGTTTCTTGTATTGAACACACTAGCATAGAAGAAGCGCTTGAGGACTCAGATTGGGTGATGGCCATGCAAGAAGAATTAAACAACTTCACCTGCAATGAAGTTTGGGTCCTCGAAGCTCCTCCGAAAAACAAGAACATCATCGGCACTATGCAAGATGAACATGGGGTGGTGGTACGCAATAAAGCAAGACTTGTGGCAAAAGGGTTTTCTTAAGTCGAATGTTTGGATTTTGGTGAAACTTTTGCTCCGGTCGCAAGATTTAAAGCTATCCGCATCCTTCTTGCTTACTCTTCTCATCATAATATCAAATTATATCAAATGGATGTGAAAAGTGCATTCTTAAATGGCGTTATTAACGAACTTGTTTATGTTGAGCAACCTCCCGGGTTTGATGATCCGAGGAATCCTAACCATGTTTATAGGTTGCACAAGGCACTCTATGGGCTCAAACAAACTCCAAGGGCTTGGTGTGAGAGGCTTCGTGACTTCCTAATCATGCAAGGCTTCAAGATCGGGAGGGTGGACACCACATTTTTTACAAAAGACGTCAACGTGGATCTTTTCATTTGTCAAATCTATGTTGACGATATTATCTTTGGCTCAACTAATGATTTACTAAGCCATGAGTTTGCTACCATGATGTCTAGAGAATTCGAGATGTCCATGATCGGCGAATTGACCTTCTTCCTTGGTTTTCAAGTCAAACAATTGAAGAAAGGGACATTCATCCATCAAGAAAAATATACTAAAGATATCTTGAAGAAGTTCAAGATGGATGAATGCAAACCGATCAAGACACCCATGGCAACCAATGGGCATCTCGACTTGAATGTGGACGGTAAACCGGTTGATCAATTCCTCTATCGTTCTATGATAGGGTCTTTGCTTTATCTTACCGCATCTAGGACCGATATAATGTTTAGTGTGTTCTTGTGTGTCCGCTTTCAAGCAAACCCAAAGGAATCACACCTCTCGGCTGTGAATAGGATCCTTCGGTATCTTAAGCACACCTCAAGCATAGGCTTGTGGTACCCCAAAGGCGCTAGCTTAGATCTCTTGGGATACTTAGATTCGGATTTTGCCGGAAGCCGTGTGGATCGCAAGAGTACCTCCGGGGGTTGCCA
Source organism: Panicum virgatum (assembly GCF_016808335.1). NCBI lineage: Eukaryota > Viridiplantae > Streptophyta > Magnoliopsida > Poales > Poaceae > Panicum > Panicum virgatum. The sequence goes on from NC_053145.1 coordinate 48,591,679, forward strand.
CTTGCATGGGCGTTCTCTAGTTTCTTGGTCAAGTAAGAAGCAAAATTCCGTGGCTTTGTCCACCACGGAAGCGAAATAAATAGCGGCCGGTGCATGTTGTGCCCAAATCCTATATATGAAGCAAACCCTTTTGGACTTTGGTGTGAAACTAGATAGGATACCTCTCATTTGTGACAATGAAAGTGACGTAAAAATTGCCAAAAATCCGGTTCAACACTCTCGCACAAAGTACATTGATATTCGCCGTCACTTCTTGCGTGATCACGAAGCTAAAGTAGACATATCTCTTCAAGGTGTGAGATCCGAGGAGCAATTGGCGGATATATTCACAAAACCATTAGACGAGAGTACATTTGTTAGGCTAAGGAATGAGCTTAATGTATTAGATGCGGCAAACGTCATGTAAGTTGCCATGTCATATAGAAAAATGCATACATATAGGACACTTGTCTAACCATGGTAAGATAGTGATGTGCATGGGTTTAGCTAGAGGTGGTGGTCCACTTGTTTTCCTCTAGGCTTGTCTAAAGGCTCATCATGAAGAAGCTTCCCATGGGTTCAAACTTGACAAGTAGAACTTAAATTCTTGTTATGCATTTCTTGTCATATAGATGTGCACTTCATGTTTACCCTTCTCTAGCATGTGGTTTTATCTTGCACCATCATTGCATGCGTAAGGGTCACAAAGGAGATCACTTGATGAAAAAGAGACTTGTTTCATATACAAGATCTTAATTCATAAAAAGTGAAAAGAGCAAAGTGTTAGGTGCGTTATTGCCTAGTGAGTCATGTGATGATGAGTTTGAAGCTTTCTATCTTCAATATTTCTATGATATGGCTCATACATTTTATTTGGCGCTTTGTCTCACTTTGCGGCTTTTTCCTTGTGTTTGAAAAGAAAAAATACTAAGCTCTATGCTATCCTAAATATTTTGAGGGGTAAAGTCACCTATGCAAGTCCATTAACTTGAGTTTAGTTGAATTTTATAAGTTTATTGGACTTAGCATAGAAGAGGGAGCTGAGTGAAGGTTTTTCGTGTTCACCGGTTAAACCGACGCTTAATGGAACAACACCATCGGTTTAACCGGCGTTACTATGTTCTGTCTCAGCTCAGTCAAATCCAGGCGTTCAACCGGCGTATGCAAATATCGGTGCATCGGATTAACCAGTGAACGTAATGCAGTTCTGACCTAGCAATCAACCGGTGATAGCAGTGTTCAACCGGCGAGTTCAAAATTCATATCGTCGGTTCAACCGGCGTTCAGATGGGTTTCTACTGGAGTCTCGGGTGAACTGAACCGATGCATTCAACCGGCGCTCTAGACCTAAGCATCGGTTTAACCGGCGTTAAGGAAAAACACAGGGCCCACATGTCATATATGTTTCTTGCCCGCGCCGCCGGCCTCTGTTTCTCTTTCTCTCTTCACGCTGTCGTGCCCTCGCTCGCCCACGCAGCCGCCGCTGCCGCTCGCCCACGTCGCCGCCGCCGCTTGCTCCACACGCCGACTGCACACCGCCGGCCCAAGCCGCCCCCACCGCGCGTCATCCACGCACGCCCACACCGCAGTGCAGCCTGCGCCGCCCGCCTGCACCGCCCGCGTGCGCCACTGACCGTGCGCCTCTCAGTGCTCGCTCAGTGCTCGCCGTGCGCCGTCCACTCGCCCGTGCAGCCCACACACTCAGTGCTCGCAAGGTGTTCGATAGTTTGCCTGAATCGAGATGGGTCGCGAGAAGAGGTAGCGGAAGGAGGTCGTGGTCGAGAAGCCGGTCCGCAAGCGGACTCGTGCAGAGAGGGAGGCCGAGAGGGCCGAGATGGTGGCCAAGGCCGCCGAGGAGCAGGCGTCAGGCCGTGCTCGTCCGTTTAGTATTAGGGAGCAGCCAGCTAGGGGCAGAGGCAGAGGCAGAGGTATGGGCAGGGTCCGAGGTGCCAGGGCCACCAGTTCCACTACACAGCAGACAGAGGGAGATTCGCCTGAGACAGCTACAGATTCAGAGGCAGCACAGTCAGAGCAGTCTCAGGGAGAGAGTACTCAGGGGTCACCGACTCTACGATGGTCTGGCCGCACTCGGCAGACGTCCCCAGGAGCAGAGTCTCCACCAGCGACCGAGTGTCGTACCGGGACCAGGACGCGAGGTGGTCACCAGCCACAGGTGCCTCGCAGGACAGCAACAGCAGCAGCAGCCCGTAGAGCCGAGGCCCTAGAGGCCGAGCGCGCAGTGTTCCGTATGGACATTGTTTTGCGTCTGGAGCTAGGTGTGCTGCTCCAGAACATGACCAAGGCCAATGCGGCGAAGGTCTAAGAGGCTCAGGTGGAGCGTGACAGAGGAGGACTGGTTCCCCGTGACTCGTGATAGCACGGTCGACCGTAGGTTCTGGACACTTCTTCAGGCCAGCTTTTACGAGACCTACCAAAGGCAAGGGCACAGGATCTTCCCACACAGAGTGCTAGACTGGGTTTCACTGAGGACAGCCGCAGGAGGAGCAGACGTTAGAGAGCACTTTGCACACTTCAGAGGTCTGCCCAGGCTACTTGAGATGGAGCAGAATAGATATATTGAGGACTGGGTCAGAGTGTTCTATGGCACAGCCTGGATTGCTCCCGAGCGCAGAGCCGTGCACTTCATGTTTGGAGGCCAGGTCTTTGGTTTGTCCAGGGCGACGATTGCAGGGATCCTTGGAGTTGACTTGGTTGATGCCTCCCTGCACGAGAGAGTATACGGAGATGCAGATCCACCTCCCAGGGCGATGATTGGCGGGATTGCACCTTCTCACGAGGCGATCTCTCAGTGCTTCCATCAGCCATTTCCAGCATCGTATGCCAGAGTTCCCAGCTTGCTGACCCTAGAGGCATACGCAGTTTACATGTTACTCCGGAGGACCTTGTTACCGAGGAGTGGCTACCCAGAGGGGTTCACAGGTCTGCAGCAGTTATTGCTTCTACACATCCTCACTCATGAGCCTTTTGACATTGTTGACTTTATTTTGGCTGAGATCGAGGATGTGATCACTGACGGGATGGGGGTCGTGAGGCAGTTCCCTTATGCACACTGGATCAGTTATATTTGCTCTATGATCGTGCCAGCTGAGTCACCCATCAGCAGTGTCTACCGTCAGGATGAGGCTCCCAGGTTCCCAGTCTACCGTCCCTCTGCACCACAGGACCGGAGGAGGGGCAGACAGGCAGACAGAGCTGCTATGGCATGGCTGTCAGCTGAGGTGCAGGCCCGAGTTGCAGAGGAGGACGAGGCACTACTAGCAGCAGAGGCACAGCTTCCCGGAGGAGATGATGAGATTCACGGGTCTGAGCTTGAGTCAGATTCCTCCGAGGATGACGAGTACTTTCCAGCAGCACCAGCCATTCACGACCATGAGGCAGGAGGGTCCAGAGAGCCACCTCCATCGTCACCAGCAGCTACTACTATCTCAGAGTCCCAAGTGACTCAGCCGTCCGAGCTCACCTCTCTCCTTCAGCAGCTTGTCACTCAGCAGAGAGAGGATCGGATCGCACATGAGGAGGCCAGGAGAGCCCATGAGGCTCAGCTTGCAGCTATCCAGAGGGAGGCTGCCCGAGAGCGTGCTGCAGGCGAGGAGCGTTTTGTCGGGCTCATTGACCGAGTCTCTCAGAGGACAGACGCTCAGTTCCAGCAGATGCAGCAGGGCATGATGGCGATATTCGTGATGATCACACAGCTTTACACTCACACCGGACTCACCCCGCAGAAGCCAGGACTTCAGGGTGTTGGAGCACCTCAGCTTGCAGTCACTCCAGCTCCAGCCCCTACTGCAGCTCCAGCTTCTTCGACGACACCGGAGACCACGTTCTCGATGTCCGCACTTCTTGAGTCTGCCGGTCGTCCGCTCTTCTCGCCACTGCCAGTGACTACGCTCTTTCAGGACTCACCGTCAGCAGTTCAGTCAGTCGCCCTCCCCGTCGTACCACGGACACCACTTTCAGGGGGAGGAGGAGGAGAGGAGTCTATACTTCCGCAGTCGACGCAGCCGGCAGCTTCAGCAGTCACGACTTCAGATGTTGACACTTCTTCTGCTGACCCGGTTACCACTTCTACGGACCCTCTCCCAGGCAGTGCCAGCACGAGAGCCTCCACGACAGCTACACCTCCAGTCAGCTCAGACCCACAGCTCCCGTCCATCATTAAGGGTTCTCCGTCCGACAACGACGACGACGACCTGGACCGCTTCCTCGCAGTGCCGCGACAGCAGGACCCGTAGCTCGCCTTTTTGGTGCTTTGATGCCAAAGGGGGAGAGAGTTAGGGGGAGTTGGAGACAGGGGGAGGGTAGAGCTAGAGAGAGCTCGTAGTTACAGGACTTTGATTGATGTTTTATATCTCATTTGATGTTAGTTCATGGATATGTACATTTGACTCTTGTGTATGCTGTGTTTTGAGATATATCTATGGATTCCGTTTGAGCCGTTGAGCTCCTTAGTTCTTTTTCGAGTTTGCTTGAGTTTCTCTTGTTTACCTTTCTTGCTCTCTCATTATCGCTCTAGGTATCTCTTTCGAGTTTGCTTGAGTTTCTCTTGTTTACCAAAAAAGGGGAGATTGTAAGCATCTAGGCCATCTAGGTATGTTTCGGTGATTAATGACAACCATTATTGTGACTAATGAGTTTGTGTTGCTTAATGAAATATTATCGCTCATTGGATCATATGTTAAAGAGGCCCCTCAATTTCATTATTCAAAAAGGCGATCTCGGTATTCAACTCAAGTATATAACAAGACTAAGGATCTTTCTAGTCCTAAGTGTCGCAAGGTTGAGAAGGACACTTAGGTTAGTATAGGTTTTATAGTTTTTGTAGAGGTCGCACTATTAAGAGGGGTTAAGGCCAAGTAACTTGAGCATGGACATGGTCAATCAAAAATGGATGCACACTATGGTCACTCAGGTTCCTAGAAGTTCAAATAAGTGGTTTTCAACTTATATCTCAAGAATATTTGGATTTCATTCAATACTCAAATCAGAAAAGGCAAAATCAGAAAAAGTCTATACACCGGTTTAACCGACGACTCCAATTTTCTATACGTCGGTTAAACACAGTTATCAGAGTCAGGACAAGTACATACACCGGCTAAACCGACGATATTTGAAATTAACGTCGGTGCAGTTGTCCAGAAGGTTGGTTTTCCAGGGTGTTTCAAGGTTATACTCACCGGTTAAACCGACGATATTTGAAATTAACGTCGGTGCAGTTGTCCAGAACGTTGGTTTTCCAGGGATTTCTAAGGTTATACTCACCGGTTAAACCGACGATGGATTTGAGTTAGCGTCTGTGCAGTTGTCCAGAGAGTTGGTTTTTCAGTTGATCAGTGGACAACTACACTCACCGGTTAAACCGATGATACGTCGGTTAATCTGCCCGAGTTGTAACGGCTAATTTTCCAAATGGGCAGTTTACATTCATCGGTTAAACCAACGATGACTTTTGGTGGACCGTCGGATTAACCGGCGTTACGTACTTTTCTGGCAGCTTTTCTCCAACGGCTCTATCCGCGTGAGGTGCCTATATATACCCCTCCAATGGGTCATTTTAAAGTCTCTTGACACCAGGCAACATTCATACACTCATACTATTATTGAGAGCTACCTTGAGCTTCATCTTCCACACATTTGATCATTCAATCATTCAAGAAGCAAGACTAAGGACTTGAGTAGAGAGAAGCTTGTGTGCATTCATTCTTGGTGATCGGTTCTTGCTCAAGTGAAGGCCCTAGCTTGTTACTCTTGGTGATTGGCAGCACCTAGGCGATCTTGGTGATTGAGGTGTTTCTTCCGGAGCTTGCCAAGTTGATTGTGGGAGCCCGAAGAAGTTATGTACCTGGCTTGAGCTCCACCACGCCGGGATGGTGAACGGAGACTCTTAGTGAGCGCCCTCGTCTCGGTGACTTGGGAGGTGACAAGACTCTTAGTGAGTGTCACAACGTGGATTAGGGGTGTGTGCCAATACATCGACACCACGGGAAAAAATCCGGTTGTGTCTTGCCCACTCTTTACTTTCAAGCACTTACTTTCATACAATTATGAATGTGCTTGACCTTAGAGATCATAACTTAGCTCTAGCTTACTTAGTTTCATATCTTGTTATATCCTTTATAGCTTATGTAGTTTGTTTAGTTAGCCGGTTGGTGAATTGTGTCTTACTAGTATTGCATAGATTAAGGTTGCTTTACTTTGTTTTAGAAATTTGAAAAAGGCCCAATTCACCCCCCTCTTGGTCCATCGATCCTTACAGCGTCAGGATGCCAACTAGCAAACGATTTCTGACAGGTCCAACAGTTTTCATTTATCCTATAAAAGTTAGTTTGAAAAATTATAAGTAAAAATTTAAAAATTATAAGTATCATAAAAGTTATGCTGAAAAATATCATTCAATAGTTATGTTGAAAAAATATCACCTGATATTTGTTTGAAAAAATTGTACACACATATATTAGAATTGACTTTCCAAAAGTAGAAAATTATGAAGAAAAAAATTTACCTTTAAAGGAAAGTCGTCAATTGTCTAAGATCGAGCGCCGGCACGACTCCTAGCGTGCGCTGATTAGCTGCGCCGTGTCCAACCGTGGCTCATGGATGTTGCATTCAGTAATGTGTAGTTAGTTACCAGATGATTCTGCATATCGCACCTAATCGAAAAATTAACTTTTTCCTCTCAAAACAAAAGCTGCGTAGGAGGGGAAATGGGGAATGGAACTGGGCACGAAATGCGTGGTCTGTAATAACAGAATAGACGAGGATGGCTTCCACCTGTTTTTTCAGATGTAAATTCGTGGTCGAGGTTTGGCAGGCCATGAACCTCGAGCATTGCCGGGCAATGCTGGCCGAGAAGCACCGAGAAGCACAATGCGAGGGAGGTGATGAGACACATTCTGTCCCTGAAGGAGGAGGAGCAGATGTTGGTTATCCTCTTTTGGATGTGGTGGCAGGAATCCGAGGAGGGTCTGAATGTTTCGAGCGCGAACGCCCAAGCACTGGAGCGGGCCAACGGACGGTTTTCTGAAGATCAACACTGATGGCTCCTTTAGCCCGGTTACTGGTAGCGGCGGATGGGGTTTCGTGATCCGTGGTTGCTGAATGCCTTCCACGCGGAATTGCTTGCTTGCGTGCATGGCCTAACAGTGTCAGCCAATTGGGGAATGAGCCGTGTTGTGTTGGAAACAGACTCCCAGCTTGTGCAGTCGGCACCAGGGTTAAATTTTTCGGTCGAATTTCGCCGAAATTCGGTGTTTTTTTTCGTTTTCGCTAGTTACCGGGAAGAGAAATTTCGGTATTTTTCGCCATTTTTCGTTTTCAAATTTAAAAATTCAAAAATATTTATAAAAAATTCGAAAAAAATATGATAAAAAACTAGGTGTTCTTCTGAGCAAATAGGACTAGAACACACTCAAATCTAAAATCATTTGCTAGGCTAAAATTACATTTTAGTTGAAAAACAAGGTTATTTGTAGTCTAATGAGGTAGAATTTATAGTGTTTTAGTATCCGATGCAGCTTGGCATTTCTCCAGACCCCTCCTCGCTCTATACAAATTACATTTTAGGAATTCTCTATACAAATTGAATCAAACAAAAAATTCAAACACTGTCACATGAATTGATAACCAATTCAAATCATGTTTGTCCTGGATTTAAAATAACTTTCAATTGGATCAACTAATATCCCTAAAAATTTATAGGAATATCCGCCATAACAAGAATAATAAAAGTCCAGTTGTGGCCTAAGAGAGAAAATGAAAGTTGTCACATGAAATGACAAGACTTTTAATTGGTAGTTTTTGAAATAATTAAATAACTTTCAAACCATTGCTCAAATGAAAAAGTTCCTGAAACAAAAGTTGTAGATCTCGAAAAACTGAACAAAGTTGGTATTCAAAAGTTTTTCATTTGACCTCGGGAACAGTACGAAAATCACAACGGACATCATTTTCCGGTCGAAATCACCGAAATTTCGGTCGAAATCACCGAAATTTCGGTCGGAATTCACCGAAATTTCGTTTTTTGAATTTGAATTCTCTTTCCGTTCGGAATTAGCGAAATTCGGCGAAATTTCGGCCGAAATTTCGTTTCCGGCAAACGGCGGGATTTGAAAAAAAAACGAAAAGGTAAACCCTGGTCGGCACTGGCGAAAAACTCGTTTATTTTGGCGGAGACAGGCGGCATTTCCCCATGGGGGCGCCACCCATGGGCCATGGTGAAGAACAGCAGGGGCGCTCGCGGGCCGCCTCTCCTCTGCGCCTCGACGGGTGCGTGCCGGCCACCGCTCCTCCACCTGGCCCCATCGAGCAGGCGCCGGTCGTGGAGGTGGAGAAGAGAGGAAAGGGCGCCACCCGTGTGGAAGAAGAGCAGGGGCGCTCGCGGGCCGCCGCACCTCCGCCCGGCCCCGTCGAGGAGGCGCGTGCCGGCCGCCGCTCCTCCGCCTCGGCCCGGTCGAGAAGGTTATGGACCGTCCCAAGCCGCTGGGCTGCAGAAACATCCAAAGGCACACACGCCTTCTTCAAAGCGACCGCGTAGAGTCGGGTTTCCGTTTACCCACGATGGAGGAGCCGTCCCCACCGACCAAAGCACACGTTCTATTCGCATAATTCGACTGAAAATAGAATCCGGTGCTGTAGCACACCGATAAAAATGAGGTGAAAAATCTTCGCGTTGCCGCCTTTCTTTTTTGTCTACTGGCTCCTACAGTTTTCAATAGCATTTTATTGACTCTCTCATCATCACCACTGACGTACAGACTGCTCATCGCCACTTTCGGTACTTAGTGAAAAGCTCCAACACATTGAAGAGGTGCTGTCCAGGAAGGCGTCTACCGGCAGGTACTGGTCCAACTGCTAGAGTGTCTGCTTGGCTATAGCATCGACAAACCTCAACACCTTGGTGTTCCTTCAGAAAAGCAGCTTGCTAGGTTGATTTGTGGTAGGAGCGCAAAAATCGGCCGTCTCGTCTCCAGTATTGTTCCTCTCCACTCAACATGAACCCCAAGCTCAAGTTATACAAGAAGGTATATTTTCAATCCTACATCCTTTTATTACTGATATGTGTGACTATAAAGTGGGACGTTGCAACTTTTTGGAGATTGAGGCAACTGCTCTCACAATTCATGTATCTCCAAGATAGATGTGTTTAAGATGATGAAAATTAATAGATAGAAAAATAAAATTACACATTGTCTTGCTATGTATGCAAAGGTTGTGATCAACCACAGCTTGGCTAATATTTCTTGACACATAGAGGATCACCAGCTAGTTGTGCTGCCATTGCAGCACTCTAAAGTATAACATGGGGTCATGTGAACCACATTGATGTACAATGCTTTTAATATAATTTGTTGTTCTTATAAAAAAAACTTGAGTGCTATATAGTATTTGTAATTCAACATTCATATGTGATTCCTGATGTGTGAATTAGAATAGTTGAAACATAAATAATTAATGCCTTGCTAATTTAGTGACATTCTAGTTTTGTTGCAGGCGTCTTGCAGATAGCTGATAATTCTACGGTCAAAGGTTTAACCATGAAAATGAAAGGATTCATTTTTGCTCTCATTGTCACCATCATTTCAGCTCTCATTATCACTACCATGGAGATGAGAAGATCGCATATAGGATGAGGAATTGCTTATGCACACAACAACAACAAAAAAAACAACGTTGCGCCCCATTTGATACTATAATAAATGAGTACTCCCATTTCTACCACACGCTAATATTAAAATAAGATAAATTCCTTTTCTCTATAAAAATAATTCTTTGGGGAAAATAAAGGAGAGAAAATATTAGTGATAAAACTAGAGAACCAGCTGTAAAGAAGGCAAATGCCCAAATCGATATAACAACAACTATCAAGACACTTCCAGGAATAGTAATATGCTAACTAAATTACAGGCTTTGATCTTGAATACCAACAGAAATCATTCTAGAATTTTTACCTCTAGAGAAAACAAAGGGTACAGCAGCAGCTATGCATTACGTGGTTACCCTAGACAGCTAAGATTATGAAGTTTTGTCTAAGTAAGCATAAAAATCCATACTGTCAAGATCTTTAAGTTGCCTGATTATTTCAAAGCAACAGGCTGCTTTTTGAAGATTCAATGAAATAAACAGTAGTACCCCCTATGTACATCTGTCAATAATTTGCAACTGGAGCAGTCAAATTTTCCATGATTTCTGCATCTTCAATGCCTGAACCTTTGTCATTGAACTTTCAAGAGGTAGCTCCAAATTCTAATATGAGAGTGCACAGCAACCCAAAATCACCGTCATCCAACTGTAGGCAACATGCGGAGGGATAAACAACAGATTGAATTTTGTTTAGCAATAACCATCATCAATTGGGATCGGAGATTTATAACATGCATACATGCTTGAGGATAGGTATAGACTGCAGATTGATGTTGCAATAACGGTAAAGTGCTGAAGAAGGGGAGAGACAATAACTGAACTACACTTTAATGACAAAAGTTGTAACTGCTACCTTGACAGGGGTACAAAATTTGAGATATGAAGCTGGGGGAGGTGCCTAGGTGGCTGCCTGAGCAACAGGAGAAGTAATAGGGCATAGATCTTGGTAATTAGCAGAAAGGAAAGGATTAGAATCAACAGCTGGAGATGTAGGTGCAGCCCAGAGCGGTGCAGGGTAGCCATATCCAGATGCATACACCGGAGGCTGAGGTGGATATGCTCCAGTTTGGGCCCAAGGTGCAACGTAATTGCTGTTGTGTTGAGGAATTTTTTTAATTTTTATATTATTTTTTTCCGATTTGTCAAAAATATATGCCGATTTTTTTTTTTGCAAAAATGTCATCCTACCGCTAGTTTATCCGGCAGAACGTTGTTACCGCCGGATGAACTGGCGGAAGGCGCTACCGCCGAGCTACAACCGGCTATAGCCGTGATGTAGCCGCGCTGTAACTGCACTGTAGTGTACAGTAACTTATTGCCGTTTCAAACGGCGATAGGTCGTCCCGCCATTTTTTAAAGCTAAATCGAACTTATAAAAGTTTCCAAACACATTTTTTGCCAGCTCTAATTATTTTTTAGGCTCCATGTGCTCTAATTATTTTGTTTACGCTTAGAGATATTTCAAAAAGATAGTAGAGATAACAGAGCTTATGAAAATACTTTTTGAAAACTACTAAAAATTAGATTTAACTCTAGGAGAGTGTGAAAATATATTTTCATGAGATATTTTAATGAGCTCCAATTACGATTTCGATGTCCGAACATCATAACTGGCGGATTGTCGAATCCTATGGGACGGACGCTCCGTCAGTGTAACTAAAAATTGTCTAGAAACTATATTGGTTCTGGTGACCGATTATGCAGGTAGTTGACTGAATTTATTGCATTTTCAGAGTACTAGTATGATAATTTCTCATTGCCGGATGATATACGGTTTTATTACAAACAAAAAACAATGTCCAGAACATAAGGAGTACACATATAAAGGACGTAGTAAAAAGCAATACAAAGGAAGTCAAAAGAGACGTCCGAAACAAACACGCAACATATTGGTCGGAAAGGAACATAACTTATTCGGATAGCAGGCTTGATCCAAATTAAACGAACCAGTACAACATCCCTCATTCACGGCCAGCATCGTTTTCACGTCCCGCTCGTTCTGCTTTCTCGCGCTCGCACTTGCGTACATCATCATCCACCTTCTTCAACCACGCCATATATTGCTGATCACGATGAGTGATCCACGTGTCAATCCACTCATGGAAATGACAATAATGAGTATGCGTGTTATCGACATCGCTCTTTCATAAACAAGAAATGAAAAAAATTAATTAGAAAAAATAGAAACAAACACTTGACAAACATGTTCAAGAAAAAAATATCTATACTTGTGCTTTTTGGACTTCCTTGATATTCTTATAAGACCAATACCTCTGGCCAAAAGTCTCGTACTCACGAGATATGTTGGGAACACAACGCATCTGGCAATAGCAATAGGGTAGCTCTACACCTTTCGGCCACACCTTGCAATCTGTAATACATCTATTTGGATCGTTAGGAGTGCCTCCTAACGACACCTCCATTTCCCGACACAAAGCTGCCCTAGATGATGAGCCTATAACGGTTTGTTCGGGCTAACCGAAAATATGTGCAAGTTAAATTGCCTGAACTCTAGACGACCACATCATCGGCTTTTATAGACGCCGGAGTGCCTGCATCGTCCTTTGAAACAGCGACGGAGTCACGTCCTCCTGAACATTATTGTGTTGAAGCACGGCGGATTCAATAATTTAGGATGGTGAGTGGCGTTTCACGTCAATAGTTTCACGTCCACATCATTCTATTCAAGCACGCCAGAGTCTATCATTTAGATTCTTTGGACAGTGCACGACAAGGTGAAAAATATCAGTGCGCTCCACATTGCTGCCCTCGCACTTTAAGCACAGACATGACCACTCAATGCTGCACTCGCACGCCAGACAAAGCATGACCATAGTCATAGAATGCAGGACTGCCTCCACTAAATGGTTACGAGATGATAAGACTATTTCTGTGTCGTTTGAAACAGCGCAGGACAGACAGGGCCAGCAATTAGCGTCCTTTCAATGTCACGTTATGTCACTTCACTTCATAGTCGAATCCAATGCACGATTCAATGAGGCCGACCGAACCACGTGAACCTCCACTGGCTTACCATAGTCACAGTTACGAAAAGGAATAGGTGCAGGTACCACGTGAGCCTCCACTGCCTTAACATACCATATTTCTTTTGTATTATAAACTGTGTAGGTGTAATTTGAACTATGAATGTACTGCAATTAGTACGGCAAATTAGGCACGAGCCATAAATTCCTGAATTTCATTAAGATAACAATTACAAAGCAACGGGTCATTGCGTCTGTACTACTACGGCAAATTACGCATGAGACCTTTGCTCTAAACATGGAACTTAAAGAACGAACTGCAGTGGAACGTGCAACATGGTAACCGTGTTTTCATCTAAACCTAACGTGCCTTAGGGAATTTAAATTGCCAGAATTACATGGTCGTGCTTTACTGAGTGTCGGGGATATTTCCCTTTCCTAATAGCTTCGGGCCCTGCTTTCTTTGCACGGCGCACCCTCTCTCGCTTCTTCTCCCTGTCTGCTTCACGTTCCTCCGCCTCCTGACGTTCCACTTCTGCAATCCTCTTTCGGATATCTTCCTGGTATTTCTCGCGCTTCTCCTCCATCTGTTCCTCTTGCAGCATTCGTTGCCACCTTTCCGCAGCCCACCTTGCTTTGCGCTCAACGTGATCCTTTGCCTCCTGAGATTGCTCGGTGTCTAACCACTACACGAAATCACATAGAGGCGGTGGAGTCTTTCCCCAAATCATGTTAGTACTCAGTAACTAGTTGAGAATTGCGAAGCTCTGGTAGTATATTTTAGTACCTTAGCTCGTTCCTTGCTGTGACGCTTGGGTGGATCATACTCATAGTTGTCGCACATGAAGAACCCCATCCCGAAGTCGTTCCCCAAAACTGTGGACTTCATGAGCTTGCACAACGAACCGCAAAGCACATAAGCTCCTGGACTCCTTGGGGGTACAGTTGCTATCAGCTTACTCCATGGAATATATGTGGATCCTGAGGACGACATTTTGTTGAGCTGTGTGGTGCTTCTGGTGTGCAGTTCTATGATTTCATGGTCTGCCTGGTGGGCTTATTTATGGAGCTCCTTGCAAGGTCCATGGGCTGTGTCCATGGACGTCTAGAAAATAATACAGCGAGTTATCATGACACTGGTTGCCATGCGAGTTCCACACTGCAGTGCACACTATACCTGCAGCGTGCTACTCGTCCCAATGGGGCTACAATGTCCTATCCCATGTGTCGTAGCCTTTCACGGACTTAATAGGTGTACTGGCAGTACACTGTCCTATACATATCACTGCACCGGTCTATTCGTGATCAATGCACTGCACAGTTGAAAGCTGTGACCTTTGGCATGGACATGTCCCATCAATCGGAAATGGTAGGGTTGAAACATTGAATGAATAAGTCGTACACTGAAAGATTCCCCGGCATTCCCCGGCATTCAAACAACATTACTCATATAAAAACAATAGAGACACATATATAAATCTACCATGAGCTCTGTGCTATGCCGCATGTCTACCTCTACGATACTTCAAGCGGCATAAACACACCACAGCACCTCTACGAATATAATAAAAGTTACATCTAATAGTGCGGCCACCTAGCATATTGTGTGGCGCCTTCGCCATGGTAACCTCCCATTTTTTCTGGCGGTGGCGGCGGCGGCGGCGGTGGCGAATCCCCCTCCTTCTTGTGACAAGGACAGTTGCAGTATGGATCGTTGCAGATTGTTGCCTGTGCAACGGCAGCATTGTTGTTGTCATCATCTTCTATGCCATTGTCACCGATATTTATTTCTAGATCGAAGATACGATTCTGCAGGTACTCAATATATTCCTAATATGGATGAATAGGAGCTGGATCGACCCACCTAACGAACCTGCACCCGTCCGAATCTGCAGAAGACTGAAACATGTACCTGGGGTAAAGAATAGGAACGAAGTGCGATACATGTAATAAATGAAGATTATTTAGACGTACCCATGCTCGCGGATATTTGAAGAAATGACGGCCTCCATCCTCTCCCTCGGTCATCATCTGCACTACACAGTCCTCACCATGCATACATTTTGGCCAATCCTCTTTGCGGTTATCGTATCCTCTCAGAGGTTTTGTGGTACTGAAGTCACTTTTGCTCTGTATTGGAAACTCATACACTGGTTCTGGATAAATTTCGGGACCAACAGAACCCTCCCACACAATCGGCAGCATGGTTTTAAATAGCGGGCTATGATAAATAGCGGCGTATTTTTTTCCGAGGCTAAGAGGCTATAGCGGAAGTTATAGCGGGCAATGCCAAATAGCGGTTTACTACTAAACCATGAAAAATACAAGTAATAGACATACAAAGATATAGTAATTGGCGAATTTCATAAATATAAATATGTTTCTAGGGCTACGGGAACATTAATTAAGTTGACAATACAAAAAAATCATACAATTAAATTTTCTTTTATCCAAAAGACTAAAATAATAGCACAAAGCTAAGGATAAGGCTATATCGGCGCTAAAGCTTCGCCATTTAGCGCAGCTATAGCCCAATTTAGCGTCCATAGTACCATAGCGGCACAAATACAAATACCGTAGCGGGGATCCTCTAAAAATGCTATAGCGGAGCTATAGCAGGGCTATAGCCCGCTATTTAAAACCATGATCAGCGGTCCCTTTCGTACCCCCTTTCCTCTCCCAGCACCGAAACCCTTTCTACTTGACGACCCGCAGATATTACTACTCAAACGAGGCGGTCCTACGGAAGTGAATATCAAAGCATTCGCCACTGGGGATATATATAAGCGGTCATGACACCGCGGCCTCGGCTTAACGCGTACCCATCATAGTGCTAGTGCACGCAGCAGAGTAGTCCTAGTGCCAGTGCACCGACACATCCCATCGCGCAAAACACTACACTAGCCTACTCGTGCTAATGGCACATCACCGACAGCCCGCATCGCCGAAAGAATTGCACTTGCCTAGTCGTGATAATGGCACGTCACCGACACATCCCATCGCCCAACGCACCGATTATAGGGTTTTCATAATACAAACAGGTCACATGGCATCTATATAGCACGCATATCATAGTCTGCACCGACATACATAACATAGTCTGAAAGAATAAAGTAAATCACAAGCTACAACATGTACACTAGATGCGTCCGTGCTTGCCCCCTCTCCTCCTGCCACGTCGCTCTGCAGCCTGGGCCGCCCTAGTGTGGTGCTGTGAGTACGTAAGTGGCTCCGGCGGGATGATCTCACGAGTGGACCGACGTCCCTGCTCAGGAACAGGCGTCTGCTCCCCTTGAGTGTAGTCCTGCGTCGGTGCAGCAGAGAAGAACGTGTTCACCTTCTCCGTCTGCGCGAGGTCGTCCATGTCCTGAACCTCCTCATCATCGTCTATCCCTCCCACCTGCTGGTACTCTGATTCACAAGCCTCCATCCATCATTGTTCAATTAAGTATGTACTTGTTATCACAAATTAACAACTCGTCTTAGACGTACCTAAATCGTGTATTGGACGACGATGGGAGGAAGATCCGGTGCCGTATGGATCTATCGGCGGAAACGACGACGAGCCGGGCACTGCACGAATAAGGAGTACAAGTTGATGAATAAAGTTTTACATGCTACGGCATTGTAAGGACACGAGGTTAGAGTATGGTTTACCTGCCGAGTACAAATGTGCTGGTCGAGGCACGTACGTGGGCGGAGCTGCAGAAGCCGACGGTGTCGCCATCGTGACGGGTGGCCGTGGTGGTGCACCTGACTGTGCGGTGGGTGCAGACCGTCATGACGATGGACCGGCCCTAGGCACCGGCCCCGAAGTGCGAGGTGGGAGCAAGGTGTCATCCTCACGACAAGTCACGGCTCGCCGAAACTGCCCGCACATGTCGACGATCTTCTGCAGCGTGCTCTGGTGCTGCGCGGGCATCATGTCATGGTAGTGGCCCATGCTCGACGAAGCCTCGGACTTAATCGCTCGTATGACATCGTACCGCATCGAGAAATAGTAACATCATATGCAATCAGTTTTGTAGAATGCAAAATCAATTAGAGAAACATACCGCTATGGCGAAGTTGTGGTCTCGGACTACGGGGTACGTCTCGGTCACCGCTGCGGCCTCGATCGAAGCCTTTGGTGGAACGTGGATGACACGTGTGCGCGTCTTCGGCAGGTACCACTGTAGGTAGTCCGCGAACGCCTCGTCATTGTGTGGCTAATCCTCAAAAATGACATCGTCGAGGGCCGCGGCCCAGGAGTCGACATAAGGACGGCCCTTGTCGGCCCACAGTGAGCTTGATGGCTGCCCTGACGTGTCCACCTACAATGCAAAGATTGAGCGAATCAACGTTACATGGTACCTTGTAAAAATAAGATGAATTATTAACAAAATTATATATTCCATACCTGTGGACGTGGGGCTCCACTGAGTGCAGAATCGGGACCGGGGTCTGCTGGTAGACACTGAACTGCCTCATGACTCGGTTGACGTGGTACTCCTCGATGTGGCTTCCTCGTCATCCAGTACTCATGGTCTCGCAGGCATAAGGAAGAAAGACCGCTCGGTGCCCGGGCGTAAATGTCGGCTATAGTGTATGGAGTCCACCTCACGTTCACGTCCACAAGAGTGTCGAACTGTCCCACGAAGTCAGGGTATGACTTCCTTGTTTGCACGCCGACCCAAGAAGGCTGCATAACGAAAAAAAAATTAACCGCTAAATCGTAGAGTTCTGAAGGCATGTGACAATAAGTAAAACAAATAATATAACGTACCCTCCTGAGGCACCATAATGAACCCATCGTCGGTCTGTCAACGTCATTGTGGTCTAGGGACAGCTGGGCATACGGCTCGAAGTCCATCTCTGGCCTACCGACGGGGAAGCGCTCGTATGATCAGAGCTGTAACAGTAGAGGACACCCAACAAAGATGGGCTCCTCTACTGAGACCTTCATCACGCCCATGTAAAGACCCCTGTAAGTCACAGCCAAAACGGCAGAAGCCCAGCTGAATTGTGGGACCTCGTGAAGTGGAGCATCAGCTATCGACCTCGCCAAAGGAACGAGCTGTTTGGGGCACGAGTCACCCTGGGAGCTGCAGAACATGACCCAGCCGAACAACCACAGTAAGTAGGCCTCCAAGTGCCTGGCTACCGTAGCGTCGTCTGCATCAGCCCTCATGTAGTCCGCTTACAAAATGGTACAAGTCATCAATGCAAATACGTACGAACATAAGTACAGAAGGATTCAACATTTAGGTACTCACACTGAACTGTAGGAGCCACCTCTTTGTCGGTCCGTGGTTCGAAGAGAAGGGCCGGTACGACAATGCTCGGTCGTTGCGCTGAACCGCGGCGAACCGAGCCAAAAGGTCGTCGCGCCACGAGAGTGCCACGTCCTCTGCTCCTACAGCTCGTCCAGCACACGGCAACCCTAGAAGCATCGCCACGTCCTGAAGAGTAGGGGTCATCTCACCGACCGGGAGGAAAAACGTGTGCGTCTCCGGATGCCAATGGTCGAGAAGTGCCGCGAGGAGGGACATGTCAAACTTAAAGCATGGAGCCCTGTCCCTAGGTCGATGTGCAGGGTCTACCATATCTCCCTCCACAAGTCGCGCAATCGGGAGAAGACCTGAAGCGCGTAGCCTGCAGCGCGAAAATGAAACATCAAGTTAGAACAAACGGTTATCGAAACAATGAAAATATGTGACAAATGTAACCCGTACCTAGGAACCCAGCGACGGTGTATCGGCATCGTCGACATGGGCACACGTGCCCGAAATGTCCCCAAGCTTATCCCACGGTTCGCAGACATGTATGACCAGTGGCGCTTGTCGGCGAGAGCATCCAGCAACTCAGGGGTGGCTCCTTCCTCGTGAGCCATACCTTCATAATAGGATTTATTAGATAAAAGTTCAGAACATAAGTAATAATATTAAACACAATAACATTAAATAATACAACAAATACTAAATGAAATACTAAATGTGCGGAATGTAATAACCTAGTAAATGATGCACAACAAATTACATAACATATAACTTCAATTTTCAATTACATCAACAAAGTTGAACATAAGATTGCGCCACACATTACAACAAATATTCGTACGCCAAGACGAAATCAGTTCATCACGTAGTAGTTCTTAACATTACATAAATTAACATAGGATATGATTCGATAGCGAATGATACACATGACAATCGTCATCCATCACACAAGGCCATCGTTGTTCACACGACGACCACGATGACCCGTTGGCTGCGTTGCCGGATTTGGAGCAGCTTGTGATGGGCCCGCTCCATCTGTGCAATCCTTGTACGTATGACCCTTCTCATGGCACTTCGAGTAGAGGCGCACGTCTCGACCAGCCTCCGATCGATCCATGTTATTCCGAATGTGTTTCTTCTTGCGTCGCCCCACCCCTTGAAACATTTCTGGATCTGGGTCTGGAATGTAACTTGCATTGCATCCAGGATCAGTTATGAAGTCTCCCAGGATACGGAACCCATAAATCTCGTGCCTCCAAGTCATCCAAATGGTTTTCTTCATGAAGTAATTTGAGACATACATACGAGGCTGTAGTCCCCCAGCTTCAAAACATGCAGCAATGACATGTGTGCACGGCAGGTGTACCAGCTTTGGCTTATGACATGAGCAAATACAAGCATCGGTATGGAGAACACACTCCTGCACATGCTTCTCATGCCGGCCCCCCATGCGGGCTTTGTCTCTACATCACCTCGTACCGATGTTCCATACTGCCAACTGGAGTGACCCGGTGTAAATGGGCTTTTTAAAAGCCGCCTCCATGTACTCGGTAATCTTGTATCCGTAAACTTTCCGATTATCAGCCATATCCATTTGTGCCACAGCGTATCGGTCTCTAAAGTACTTGCAAGTACGATACAAGAAGAACTCGATGATCCCAACAAGTGGCAGGGATCTGACACCACGCAACACCCAATTGTACACCCTGGCTAGGTTCGTAGACATTATACCATACCTAGCGCCTCCTTCATCAAATAGTAAAGCCCATTTCTCCTTGGGCTCATGCTCAATCCACTCCGAGAATGTCTTAATTGCCCTTCTCCTTTTGCGCCTGACATTCGGACCATCCAAGCCCACGTCTTCAAGTGAGACCTGGTCGTCCTCCTCTGTATTGATAGGTCTCTTCGAAAGCTCCGTTGTTTGCTTCTTTGTCAGCTCATCCAACTTTTTCCATAGCAAGTTGAATTTTCTTTCCTGATTCTAGCTGCATAACCGCTTGAACAACTTCATAAGGGTTTTGTTCTTGAATTGGCTATGAAAGTTTGCCCCCATATGCCTCATGCACCACCTACTCTTTAGGTTCGGCCATAGTGCAGGCCTACGACGCTCAGTACTGCCATTCTGTATGTCATCGATTGCTTGTAAGATACCCTTGTGTCGGTCATGAATCAAACACACGTTTTCTACATCTTTCACAATCATCTGCTTCACCCTCTGCAGAAACCAATACCAACTATCCCCTGATTCTTTCTCCACGAAGGCAATCGCCAAAGGCAACAATTGCCTATTACCATCAGCTGCAACAGCTGTCAGGATTGCACCTTTATACCTTCCTATCAAAAATGTCCCATCTATGCAAATGATAGGCCGGCAGTGCGGAAACGCCTTAATGCAAGCCCCCATGGCCAAGAACGACCGTTGCAGTACCTGCTTTCCAGGCTTCTGGGCACATGGATACGTTTTCAAGTCGTAGTAGCTTCCAGGATTTCTAAGACATATGATCTGCAGCAGTGCTGACATATTATGATACGAAGCTTCATACGTCTCCCACCTCATCTCCAGCGCTTTCTGATTCGCTCTGTAAGCTTTGTTGTAGCTAATTTTATATTTAAACTCCTCCTCAATTGCACAAATAATTGACTTCGGTTCATAACTAGGTTTGTCCACGATCAAAGGGTACATGTAGTTAGCTATGAAACTGGCACTGAGGTTGCGGTGCTGTGGTTCTAATTGCTCAAGCAGGCATGTGTGCTCCACAACTTTTTTGACCTCCCAGAAATCCTGCCACGTTCCCTTAGAAGCGTACACCCTGAAAGAGCATTCGCTTCGCACACAACGCACATCATATGCTCTCAGACTGCTCTTGACCACTTTGAACTGTCTTAGCAAAGATAGGGTGGACCACCATTTTATGGCTTCTTTCATATTGTCACTGTTGGCATACACCGAACCGATGCATACCTCATTTTTTTTTGTACTCCCAAGAGACCGCTTTACCTTCATTTACACATAATTTTGAAAAATCATACCCGAACCAGTTCTGTGGCACATGATAATCATCATCATCATCATCATCATCATAATCCAAGGAGTCATCATCCATTGCATGGTTCTACTGTTCACCGTCCCTCTAAAACTCTTCAACTATCTCGGGAATGTGTTCCCCCTCATCAGCCTCACTAGTTACTTGACGAGGTTCGTGTGAAGCATTTGTACCATCTTCAACAATCTCGAGTTCAGCACCTTCTTCATGAGGTTCATGCATCGTCTCCGGATCTTCCAATACTATATTTTCCTGGCCTCCATGTTCTCCACCCGCTTCAGTACTAAATCTAACCTTCTCGAAAGCTTGAACAAACAATGCAAGTGGTAACCCTCGGCTAGTACTTATATTAACATAGTTCCTTCAGTTTTGCGTCCCTTCAATCGGCAATAGCTCCCAAAACACTGGTTCTCTTCGACTGACCACTGCGTTGATAGATATCTCATGTTCATCTCGATTAAGCCCGAAAGCTTTAAATAGCCAATTGGTTATTGAAATCCAAGTCCTTTCTCTTGCTCTGGGTATTTTTTTTGTGATCGAGCTAAACTCTGTCAAATCTACCCCTTCAGGACTATATCTAACTTCTCCTGACCCATTGAACACTCGAAAATACAAATCATCTGACATGCCTGCCAACATTTGCGACAGTAAATCTTTCTATTATTTTGTGAAGTCAAATTCAGACCACTGTCTAAATATTAACAATATTTTCTACCCACATTTCAATTAAATAAGTAATGTATATGAGCCACTGATATTACTGTGCTAACCATTCAAATCTAAAACCAATTTAATTTTAAAACATGTAGTGCTGTGTAATTAATTTTTAATATGTACCTTAAGTTTTTCCCTAGAATTTCTGTAACGGACTAATAGTCCTATTTGTCCTAGTATTTGTACCTAAAATAATATAACTGACTAATAGTTCTAGCAAACTAATATTCCAAATTCAACTCATTGATATTTAAACTACTAATATCTAAACTAATAATCGTATTTAAACTAATAATATCTAAACTAATAATTCAACTCACTAATATTTAAACTAATAATTGTATTTAAACTACTAATATCTAAACTAATAATCGTATTTAAACTAATAATATCTAAACTAATCATTCAACTCACTAATATTTAAACTAATAATCATATTTAAACTAATAGTCGTATTTAAACTACTAATATCTAAACTAATAATCGTATTTAAACTAATAATCGTATTTAAACTAATAATATCTAAACTAATCATTCAACTCACTAATATTTAAACTAATAATCATATTTAAACTAATAATATCTGAACTAATAATTCAACTCACTAATATTTAAACTAATAATTGTATTTAAAATAATATTATCTAAACTAATAATCGTATTTAAACTATTATTTCTAATTTGACTAATATTTCTATCTGGGAGCTAATTTTCCAAATGAACTTCTACACATTTCGAATGGTAAAATAAAGCAGTGCAGTGGCCCTCCTTGCAGCGCCGGGCAGCCGACCACCGGCGACCGGTGGTGCGCAGCGGCCTGGAGGGGAATGGCGAGCGGCGGCGTGCTGGCAGCGGCTGGCGGGCGGGGGCGGGGACGAGCGACGGCGCGCGGGGGGCGGGCGAGGTGGCTGAGCGCGCGGGGGAAGGGGCTCAGGCCGGAGCAGGGCTTGTTTTTAGCGGGGGGGGGGGGAGGGCCTTACCGCCGGATGGTCCGGCGGTAAGTGACCCGCTATCGCTGTTTGAACCGGCGGGGTGTTTACCGCCGGACCATTCGGCGGTAGGTCTCACCTACCGCCGATTCATTCGGCGGTAAGTCACAGGTCCACGTGGGCCCATTTACCGCTGGCGATACCTTGTCAGGCCGTGGGCCCGCTCACCTACTGCCGATTCATTCGGCGGTAACTTCATTCCGCCAGATGAACCGGCAGCAGGATGACAAATTTGCAAAAAAAATTCAGCATATATTTTTGAAAAATCAAAAAAATATTAAAATTAAAAAATTCTGTGTTGAGCATATACCTGGTTTGTTGTGTGAGGTTGGTAACATTTATCTCACAAAACAGAAGGATAATGTTGCCCATTTATAACTATAGATTGTTGAGGCCCATTTTGATTATGGGTAACCAGCCTATCAACCCTGTGCTCCCCCAACGATTAATTATAAGTAATATAAAAGGAAAACTTATAGCTAATAACTATAACTATCTGTCCCACGCCCTCTTTCATCTATTAAAATTCTAACACATACTATTAAATATATATTTAACATCTAGTTGCAATAGATTTTATTTTACATCACACCTTCATATCCGTTTGATATATTTAATTGTACCATTGTTTGTGACTTGGTATCTCTTATCTCTTCCATCATACAAAAATACATGGTGACACATAATATGGTAATATTTTTATATAAACAATACATTAATAATGATAGAAATATTAATTTTGAATTTTTATATTGGTGCACATTAATTTTTTTTATAATTATATAATTAGGTGGGTAATTTATATGAAGATTAGGGGGTTACTTAGATTTTATTATAATAGCAGGGGTGGGTAATTTAGATACATCTTTAGGTGATTACTTTAGTAAAGATAACAAATCCAATGACTATTATTATTAGAGTTATCGGATTGATGGTCGGATGTTTCTAATTTTTTTTAGAGAATTTCTAGGATTTTTCTTTTTTTTTAGAGTGTCCACCTAGGATCCTAGGTGGGTTCACGTGGAGGCTAAAAAGGAGCCTCCAATTAGTAATTGTAAGATAGTTCCGCGGGTTCTTCACCATGCAACGGAGTTCTATGGGTTCTCCAATCAGTAATAGTAAGATGATAGGTTGTTGAGGCTCATTTTGACTCTGTGTTGGAGAATTTGTTGAGCTTTTAGGAGTGGGTCTGCACAAGGTGAGACTCAAGAGGTTGATCATATTCAGCTCTTTTGCTTCAGTGTGCTGGTCAAGAGGAACCAATGCATTGCTTGCAACCGAATAAGGCGACTCCAAATCCACTTGATCCATGGATACAAGGGCAAGGTCGCTACTTACTACGGATTTGTTTTTCCTACAGATGCATAAAGCATGAAGTGCTAACATACTGTGAAGAAAGCAAGTTGGTATTCTACAGGTTATTCAGAAGTACCTTTGAGCTAGCTAGGCAAACTCATCTTCCTCTTCATCAGCAGTGTCATTATTTTCAGGGGGTGCAGATGGTTTACTGCAGGAGCCTCCCTAGGAGCCTTAATTGTCTCACTCACTGGTGCTTCAACTGCCAAAGGAGCACCCTGAACCACAGCATCGTACTTTGAAAGTACACCGCGGGAACTAGTGAGGAGCTTGAACACATTGAAAGAGGCGCTGTCCACGAAGACGTCAGCCAGTAGGTGGTGTGTCCAGCCGCTACAGTGCTTGCTTGTCTGCAGCATCAACAAACTTCAGTACCTTGGCGTCCCAAGTGTCCCTCCGGCAAAGCAACTTGCCAGGTTGATCTGTAGGAGATGCGCAAGACTCGGCCGCTGTGATACTTCAGGTGTCTAGCTGCTAAATCAGAGTTTAATGTGTGAACTTTGTGTTATTCTTGTTTGATAGTTAAAAATATTCAGTGCAAAAGTAGGGGTATTTTGGTAATTATGAAAAATTACAAGTCCCTTTTTGCAAAAAGTTTTGACTCAGGGAGTAATTTTAACTTTATGAAGGGCTTTCTTGCAAATGTACTAATAATAATTATTTTGGTAGCATTGTTGCATTTTAGCCCAAAAATTTTGAAATTTTGCTATCAAAAGTATTTTTCCTTAATGGAATAAAGATTATTTGAATTTTTGAAAATATCTTCAAATCCTTTGATCTAGTGAAAATTTGCATATCATGAAAGTTGTTCAATTTTTTGAGATCTTCAACTTTCATGTTGGGCACTTTTTCATTTGAGCCCTAGATCAATGGGAAATTTTACTTTACAGATAGCCCCCTGAACTTTTCTGTTTTTGCAACCAAGTCCTCCAGCTCTTCTTCAACCTCCCGACGGCTGGGAACCTTGGCAGGCCGCCGCCGCTAGCTTTGCCCACCGCGGTTCGGCCACCCACCGCTTCTAGCTCGCCACCCGGCCCAGTTTCGTTCCCCCTGGCCCCACCCCTCCCCTCTGCTAGCCCCGCACGAGCTCGCCACGCCGCGCCGCCAAGCCGCCCCTGTTTTTTCCCCTCTCCAACGAGCGCGGGAAGCCGCCCCTTGCGCCTATTCGGCCCTCCACCGCCTCCACGCGCCAAGCGCAGGCGCACCGCCGCCATGTGAACCATCCCTGCTGGCCTTCCTTAATCGCGCCACGCCGCCCCAACCTCCTCTCCGAGTGCCACATTGCAGACCCGCCGCGAAATGCCCTCCGCCGCCGGAATTGCCCTTCCGCCGGCATTATCTCCCTGGACCCCTTTCCCTCTCGCTTATCCTCTCTACTCTGGGCTATAAATAGCCCCGACTGGACCCCTTGATGGTGTCTCACACCGCCGCCTCCCCGTACATCTCTGACGAGCTCTGCCGCCAGTGGACCGCCGCCGTCGGCCCTTCCCTGACCACCCTAAACTCCTAGCGAGCTTCACCTTAACCCCGTGAAGCTAACCCGCCTTTCTTCTCTGCCAATCCCTCACCGGAAACCCCTCGCCGCCATTCACCCGCCGCCGCCTCTCTGCTCGTCGTGGGCAGCACTGTTCCGACCATCCCACGCCCCACCAAGCCCCTCTACAGGTGCGCCTTGGGCTCCTGATCCTCTTGGCCCCTCGGCCCTCGCCGACGGCGAGCTACCACGCCGGAATCCGGCCGGCCCTCCCTTGTTCTCTCTTTCCTCCGGCCAAGGACCCATTTGTAAGGATTTAAAATGTTCCAGGGTCCTTTCTACAAGCGTTCAAATCCTTTTCAATGTGAACTTTTAAAATTCATAGGAAATGATAAAAAAATCAGAAAAATGCAAAACTAATTTTGTTTTGTTTCTTGTGATTAACTCTACATTATGATGCTATAAGTTTGCTATGAAAGCTTGTGTAGCTAGTTTTAAAAATAGGAGTAAGGTAAAGCTCTTTTTATGTATATACTATGTTCTTGAATTGCTTTTCTTGTGAGCTTTGACCCATGTGCTTTATAAAACATGTTTAACTCTATGTAATTTTTTCTAGATCCATTAGTGGACTCTAGCCTGTACTTTTCAATTTTCCTTCTTTGTATTGTTTGTAGCTTTAAAAAAATCCTTCCTATGATTTACTTCAAAAACCTTTCTTCATGTTATTTTATGTACTTGATATAGATAATTTAGATTCTTTGATTGATTGAGTTTACAACTTTATCGTGAAGGAAAGCTATACTCAAGTATAGTACCTTACTATTGCTTCCAACTGTTGCATGTCATATAGAAACCACCCCATTAGTAGACGGAACGTACGAGTTTATCCAGGAACCAGACGGGGATATTTCTGAAGCTCAGGCTAACATTGTAGAATTAACTGAAGCCCCGAACTCTGATTCGAAGGAACCAAATTCTACTGACTCTATAGACACTACTATAGGCAAGACCCGATGCATAATCCTATTATTTCTAAATTATGCAATTCAGTACTATTTACTTGTGCATTTAAGTTATTCGAGTTGAATGAAAACTTAGATGCATAATTCTAGGTGGTGGTGGTTCTCTGTAGTCGGGGAGAGTGGCCCTGATCCATGAACCGGAATGAGAAGCAAAAAGTTGCTTGGGAGTGATTCAACAGTACTCCAAGCGTGTGTGCTAGGTTTATTCTTGCAAGGTTTGAAATTTGATTCGGAATCATCCGCTTCTCACGAAGATTGAGACTGCTTGATCCCTTTACTACATAGAGTAAGAAGTGAAATAATGATGATATCAAATATGGTTGGATGGAATTAATTCTACCATGTTTGTATAGATAGGTGCATACCTAGAATGGTTAATACAACTAGAATTTGAAAACTAAAATTTAAATTAAGGACATACTCTTTGTGGCTTTTCAGCAAAAGTAAACCTAGAACCTTTCTAAGCCAAGCATGTCTAGATATGGGGTTTCTATATACCCTTAATCAGATCAGTCTTGCTGAGTATTAGTATA
Source organism: Panicum virgatum (assembly GCF_016808335.1). NCBI lineage: Eukaryota > Viridiplantae > Streptophyta > Magnoliopsida > Poales > Poaceae > Panicum > Panicum virgatum. The sequence goes on from NC_053145.1 coordinate 48,618,689, forward strand.
CTCATTCTTGTTGGTGACTCTGTTTTCAGGAATGACTTTGGAAGACCCGAACACTAGTCTGACTTGGTCTAGTGTTATACCTCCTGGCTGGTCTATGGAATGGGAACCACCTTCGACCAGCAATGACCCGGATGAATGATGTCATGTTCGGGCTTATCATGGCATCTCCTTTCGACGTTATGTATAGTTGTGTTTTTAGTTTTCCGCTGCAGAACTTCTAAAGTAAGCATAGCTTACTGTTATCTCTTTCCTTCTAAATAAGTTGTAAAAGCTAGAACTTTAATGTACTAGCTTCAAAACTTTGATGTAAACTACACCTCTTATCTATGTGATTTAAAATATTGTGGAATGTTGTATCTCTGACTTGCCTTCGTGCGGGACATATACTTGTGTTATGATCGGATATTCAGTGGTTACATCGGTATGTTACCCGACAGACCAAGGATTATACCGATTAAGGTGCACTTAAATGTCTAGCATACTTGATCTGGTATAATTAAGAGTGGTTCTGTCATAGCTCGTATCAGAGCAGGCAAGTATTGAAGCGTCCCCTCATAAGAGGTGACTTAAATGTGATACAAATATCAGTCCTAGGAGACTGATAACACATTTATTACATCAGATGGTACATCACCGTACAACTCCACGCGGTAATGGGCAATGAAGTGTCACTATCGCGAGGATAACAACTAAAACCGAAACAAGGACGTTAACTACAAAGAGGTCATCAGAGTCTTACGACATACGAAGCTTCCTACGGGTGACCCTATCCACAGGCAAGGTTGGGTGCAGAACAGAACCCCTACTCAACGTCCTCGGGAATAAAGTCTGGATCTTTCTCTGTAAAAATTAAGCAAGGGTGAGTACAAGCGTACTCAGCAAGTCCAACCACACCCACGGAGGGGGTATAAACAGAATACATGCACAGGATAAATCAAGGATAAGGCTAGGGTTTGGAAGGCTAATTTTTATGCATGGATTTATTTTGAAACCGTGTTTTTCTTAAAACAATTTTTTTATAGCCGGTGGGGTTGATCCTCACAGAATCCAAGATTTTAATAATTGCTACCGGACTCCTCATCTGCCTTAGCACACGGCACAGCTGCCGGACACTTTTTCAAAACAACTCACGCCAACCCATCCATTTCCAGAAGAAGTACTAGTTGTGTGACCAAACCGTAACTCGCCCAGTACCGTGGGCGTGTCTATTCGAATTGGTTTTAACTCTGCAGAGGTGTGCAACTTTACCCACAAGCGGGGTACCATAGCATGATCACCTTAGTATCAGTGCAGATCCCAACAAAGCCATTACCCACCTTAGCTAGACTTGACTAGCCAACACGGGATCCACCAAGGGGTCATTGACCTTACACCGAGATTTAACCGGGGCATAAGTCACACAGAGCTTATCCCTTCTCCTTGATCACCCGTTGCTCTCAGCTCTCCTGATGGCTATCAGACTAACTAGTGGGGTTTATGCTAAGCCATTGCCACATACAACGGTCGAGTGGTTTGCACAATAGTTGAGTTAGACAAGATGACACATCAACTCGGCCCTTAATTGTGACAAGATGGATATCTCCCACCCTTGCTCAACCACACAGGTACGAGCACACCTTTTGGCAATTCACACAGAGATGCCATCCATCTCATCGGAACACATCTTTCATTTATTTTCCAACAAATCCACCTTTTCCCTTCCCACACACTCACACATTTTCCTTTATAAATAATCATATTTGATGTGTAGTAGAACGAGTATAAGGTCCTAAGCAATTCTAGTGGTGATTAATATCCACATAGAACGAATCATATGTAGACATCAATCTAGGTGGTCAAGAAAGGGTTACAACAAGTCAAGGGGTGGTTATCCAACCATGTTTTAGCAGTAAAAGTATATGCAGTTTTGTAAAACAGGCCAATAGGTTGTGTTTATAAAACTGGGAGAAAATATGCATCAAAGGATGAGATTAAACTTGTCGTTCGCAAAGTCTTCCAGGCAAAGATAGTCATAATAGTTAATTTTGGACCCGCAAAGTCTTGTGTGTGATCTACGGCACACACAAACAAGCACACAATAAAGAAAAAGAAATAAGGGTTTTATCATTGAGCTCTAATCAGGGGAAATTAAGATATGGATTTGGGAAGAATATTTTCGGGAGATTTTCTAATGGCGCGGCCAAAATTATATTAGAAATGGCATGGTAAAGTTTCGGGGCAAACGGAGGATTTTTTGCGCATGAAATGATAGGTTAAAGATAAGTTTAGGGGCTAATCCGGGGTCCAGGGGCCTATTTGTAAGTACTTCTGGAAAGAAAAGGACTTAATTGGTTTTTTAGAAAATATCCGGGCTACTCTAAAAATGGGCAGGGGTTTATTTGGAATTAATTCTATGTGGGGGAGGTTTATTTCCTAAATAGGGAAAACATGAAGGGCTTCTTTGGAAAAGAACATAGAGAGAGGAGAAGGACTCATAAATAAAAAGGAAGGAAAGGAGGGACCTAAGCGCAAAAGCGCCCTTTCTTCCTCCCCTCTCCCGTGAAACAGAGGAGGGACGTAGGGTGCCGGCGGTGGCCCTCGCCGGCGGCCCAGGGCGCGTCGGCGGCCGGTGCTAGGGGGAAAAGTGAGAGGGAGGCGCGGGGATTCCATCCCCCTGCTCACCTCGAGCAGAGATGGAGCGAGGAGGCCGGGCCACGGCGGCGGGCGACGGCCGGCTCCGGCGTGTGTGGCGGCGGTGATGTGGGTGTAGGGAGGGAGCGCGTGGTGGTGAGTGAGGTGCCGTGGGTCGATGAGATCTTATCCCTGCCCTTACCTTGGGCGGCGAGGTAGTGAGGCGGCCTGGCCACTGCGGCGGGCGGTGGTCGCCGGAGATGGTGGTGGTGGCGGCGCTGCGGGCGTGGGGAGGGAGCTGGCGGTGGCGGTCGAGGTTCATGGGGGTGGACAGCTGTGGGGAAGGGCGTTTTATAGGTCGAGCGTGGAGGAGGGGAGGGGGGTGCCGATGGCCGGCCGTACAGCGAGCTCTGCAGCTCATTAATGGCGGCGGGGCCGGCGGTGGCGCTTGAGGCGACGTTGGGCGGTGGCGCATAGCATGGTGAGGCGGCGAGAGGACAGGTGGGCCGAGGAGGCGGCACAAGTGGGAGGGGGCGGCGGCCAATGGAGTGGCGGGGCGTCGCCGAGCTCGCTCGGCTGTGCGGCACGCCGAGGCGGCAAGCGGGTACGGTGGCGCAGTGGGACGGGGCGGGGCGAGTAGAGGGCGGCCGCAAGCGGGGGAGGTGCGTCCAGGGGAGGCTCGGCGCTGGGAAAGGGGGCTGGCGTGGGGGCGCTCGGCGTCGAGCAGAGAGCTCGTCATGCAGCGCGCGGAGGAAGGAGAGAGGGAAGGAGAAGGAAGAAAGAAGGAAAAAGAAAAGGAGAAAAAGAAAAAGAAAAAGGGGAGAGGGAAAAGATAAAGGGAGAGAGGCGCCGGCGGGATTCGCGGTGGCGACTGTGGGGTCAGTTGAGCATGCTCGGCGGTCGGGCGATATGCGGCATGACACGCGGAAGGAGGAAAGGGGGCGGCGATTGATTTTGGTGTCAGACGGCGAAAAAGCCGGGAAGAATTTCGAGGAATTGGGGTCTCGGACATAAGAAGAATTTGAAATGATTTTTAACGAGTGATTTAATTGGATGAATTTTTACGGATGTTACAAGTATACACTGGACGGTACAACAAACCTTAGAAAGGTTTTGAATAAAAGATGTGCTCAACTAAGTGTTTACAAAACTGTGTTGGACTCATTAAGGATTGTGCTTAGATCGTAAAGCCCTAGGGTGATGATCTTATGGGTATTATAAGGTGGCTATCAGTATATATATATGTTTGTGCTTCTGCAGGTATACTAACCATAGTTCGATAGGTTAAGAATGGTTAGGATCCGTCGACTAGAGAGAGAGACGTATCTGTGCCACCGAAACAAACCACGTAAGGCCAAAAGTATTTGGTAGTTATTTTCGGTTGTGAGGACGATAGAACATGCATGCATTATTTTAAACTTGAATGTTTGCTGGAACATCTTTTAAGGATTTCTAGAGTGTTTATTTTGATTGATTGGAAATTGGTGAGTGTCTTGTTCTAAAACCTAGATTTAGTTGACCTTAGGAGAGGTAGACCACTTGTGCTTAGATCGAGTTTTGCATCCTTGATCTTTTGTTCAAGGCATGTTCAAGTGATCAACTAGCTTGTTTATAGTTTGATCATTCTTGATTCTTTTGAAACTTACGTTTCAATGAATCATACCTTACCGCTTTTTGTGCCCCTTTTTGGCGACATCTTCCCATTTGAATGTTTGTTTCAGATGGCTGATGTTCCGGGCACTTCTCTGGTTGGCACGGGCCACACCCACACCAACGGACTCCACTGGGAGGGTTTTTCTCGTCTTCTGTGGGAATCTCTCCAGCTCTTTTGTTACACGGAGCCGCTGCAATACGACTGCTTCACATATACAGCGGAAGGAGTTACTCGTTGCACTGTGAAGATGACCATACCACAGCACCCTTTCTGAGCTCACTGGCAGCCCATAGAGATTGAGGCATATGGGTACCGCTTCGCTGATACTATCGAAGCCACCGCTTTAGAGGCTATTACTGTTTTCTGCAAGCAGCATCCTGATGAAGTGGCAGAGGACCCTATCGACCTTTTCCCCGCTGTAGACTACCACGACCCCAAGTGGTCTTTTAGGGTGGAGCACTGTGCACACCTACTTGGGGACTCAGCGGGAGATACGATGCGTATGATGTTCAGATTCATGAACGCCCAGCTTCGCGATCAGGAGTTACAGTGCCACGGTATTATCCACTTGGCTAGCGAGGCACAGGTTACTCATAGCAAGTTGGATAGGCAAATCACTCAGGCGGAAGAGCTTCAGGTAGCAGTTACTGCCCGGGACGAGGTGATAGCTCAATGTGGCGAGACAATAGGCCATCGAGAGGACCAAATTGTCGAGAGTGATGCCGTTATCAGTCAGCGCAACACAGTGATAGAGTTCCTTCAGGAACAAGCTCGGACCTCACTTCGGAGCTTGAGGATCCTTATGCTTATATCGAGTACCTCCAAGAACACCCGATGCCACCTGATGTCCCGAATCAGCCTGCGGGAAATGAAGAAGAAGATCCTGAAGAAATTGAAGGAGTTTCTGATCTTGACTCTGAGCTCGAGGGTCCAGAGCCCAAAGCTCAGAGCAGTGACCCTTTTTCGGCAGCGAGTCTTCAGTCGGCAACCTCGACGATTTCTAGAAGCTTTTGGGGCTTGACTTTTCTTAGAAGTAGAACTAGGTAAACAGAGTGTAATATAAGATAGCCTGGAGGGAAACACCACTTGTTGTAGTATAGTTGTATGGAGTAGGATGTGATGTCTGTAGCATGTACACCACCCTAACAGAAACATAAAGCTTTGAATAAATGGCTTTGTTTTTGTGGAAATATTATAGTTTAAGCTGAACTGGTTGAATAGAATATGAGATGTGCATGTTGTTACAATCAATATCATTCTATTTACGAGTGTTTCTATTTTGCACTATACTATTTGGTAATGGAAGTAAAGATAAACTGTGATCTAATGGATATCTTCCATGACTCAGATGGTGGGCTCAACGCTTGGTACCCCGGAAGGCCATACCCATGGCCAAACTAGTGGGTCCCAGCAACCGCCACCGCCACCTCCTAATCTGGCGGAAGTTATGGCCCTGCAAACCGAACTACTACGTCAACGGGTGCAGGGACAACAAAATCAGCCACGCTCCCAGCAAAGAGGACGTGATGATCATGTTCCTCCGGCATCCGGGTATCAGGATTTCTTTGGTACCCAGCTCCCACTATTCCACCAGACTGACGAGCCCCTGGATGCAAATGCATGGCTTCGGACCATATAATCGAAGTTCGCCTTATTGCCAGTACCATGTTCCAAAGCAAACAAGACCCTCTTCGCTGCTCAGTAGTTACATGGCACTGCCCGCATCTGGTGGGATAATTATCGTGCCATGCTGCCCGCCGATCATGTCATCACATGGGAAGAATTCAGGACCGCCTTCAGGGCACATCATATTCCCAAGGGACTCCTAGAGCAGAAGTTAAATGAGTTCTTGGCACTTACTCAAGGCAATCGTACTGTGCTCAATATGCACAAGTCTTCAATCACCTATGCCAGTACGCCGGTCAACATGCGGATAGTGATGCCAGCAAGCAGGATCGTTTCCGTTGTGGTCTTAACACCAAGCTCAAGGAGCGTCTTAACCTTGTTCGCCCCAACAGTTTTAATGAGCTGGTGAATATGTGTAGGATCAAGAACACCGACTAGAGGGGGGTGAATAGGCGGTTTAAAAACTAAAACCACAAACACTAGAGAAATTTAATTAGTAACAAAGGAGAGTACTATGTCATACTATACTATCTCTAGTTTGGGTTTGCAACCTAGGGTGACAAGGGACAACACAAGCCCTAGTAAAGTAAATTGCTCAAAATAAATGCAAGAATTAAAGTGAGCAAGAGAAGTAACCGAGCTTGAAACAAGAATTTATCCCGTGGTATCGATGACTTGCCGGTCACCCCTAATCCACGTTGAGGTGGATTCCAAGAATCTACCGCTCCTCTATCAAGAACCTCTTGATCTTGAGCCGGCTTGAACCAAGGAACCCCTCCACACCTCGATTCCACTAGAGTTGCTCTTCACCACTCCGGTGAGGTGAGCACAAGACCTCTCACAACCGAAATCGGGGCTCCTCAACAATCTCCTTGGAGGAGCTCCACGAAATCCTCTTCTCCAAGCCGTCTAGGGAGCGGCAACTCCCAAGAGTAACAAGTCGATGACGCTTGCTTGAAGTTTCCCTAGTGCCACAAAGCTCAAACTCTTGATGCAATGCACTAGGATGCTCTCACACTCTCAAATATGCAATCTCTAAGCAATAGTTTGTGAGAGAAGGGTGGCTCAGCTCTAATGTCTCAAGAAAGTGATCCAAATGGCCAAGATAGCCTCCCAATGGCTGGGCATTGGGTATATATAGACATCCCCTCAAAAACTAGCCGTTACACTCTTTTCTGCGAAATCGCGGACTGTCCGCGGTTCAAAAACCGGACTGTCCGCCCTTATAAACCAGTGAGTCAGCATGCAATCATTGTGTGTCATAACTAGCCGTTGGAACCCTGGCGGACCGTCCGTGCCCTAGGGGCGGACCATCCGCAGTTATATGCTCCACACCGCCAGAGACAAACATTGTCTTTGGTACAAATTGAAATTAGCCGGCGGACCGTCCGCGCCCTAGGGGCGGACCGTCCGCCGTTCAACCATTAAGCCCAACCAGAGAAACAACCTCTCTGGTATAAATCTTGAAATGAGCGGCGGACCGTCCGCACCCCAGGGGTGGACCGTCCGCCGTTCAACTCACTTTCCCACCAGAGACATCACAAGTCTCTGGTACAAGTTTGATTAGTGTGGCGGACCGTCCGCCCACCTGGGCCGGACTGTCCGCCAGCCAATTTTAATTTCCACCAGAGCCAAACATGCTCTCTGGTACACGGGTGGACTGTCCGCACTTGTGCAGTCAGCTCTCAAACTTGATCTTTTTCAAACTTTTTCAAAACGTTGTTAGCCCTCATGCATGCATCTAGATATTTTGAGCAAAATGGCAATAAAGACCCGTCAAGCACGAGTACACGACCCATCTTGATAGTACGGCTATCTATCCAACAAATCCGGTTACTTTTCATCCACTAAACATCTTGTGACCGGTAAAATGCAAAAGCCCTATTTGGTACCTTTGCCTTGAGCCCGAGCTAAGCACATCATCTCCAAAAGTCCATACGATCAGAGTCAATTCCTTTTCAACCGTGGATCAACCTATGCTCATTATCTCAAATGAAATCATTAATCCACAACTCATTGTCATTAATTACCAAAACTCGAATTAGGGGCCTAGATGCTTTCAATCTCCCCCTTTTTGGTAATTGATGACAACACTAAATTTTGGAGTGATAAAAGTGTTCAAGTCAACTTTATACACTAGGCATAATGTGGACTTGGAATTGAACTTTGAAAGAACTTACTCATTTTTCTTGAAAATTTCAGAATATGATATGAATAAATTCACCAAGGTTCGATGAGTAGAGAGAACTCCCCCTTGATATGTGCATATAATTTTGAATGAATACCAAGAGCACATATATATGAAATTTGGAAATTTTGACGGAGTTTCCCCTATAAGTGGAAATCGAGGCAATACAACACAAGATATATATATATATATATATATGATATGAACTTGACAAAATTTGCACAACCTCAATAAACCCCAACGATAAACATAAATCGATAAGAGTGACACAACCCAATGTAGTTCATCACATATTACAAGCCAAATTCAATTTCAAGCCACAAATCCATGCAAGACAATAAAATAAGCGTGCAATGCAACATAGTTCGACACAAATAAAGTTCAACACAAATAGAACCAAAGTAGCAAGCGGAAGCAAAAGCGAATGATCTCCAATGAAGTCCATGAGCTCCCCCTTGATCCAAGCATCACTCCAAGCCTCTTCTCCCCCTTTGGCATCAATTGCCAAGAAGATCAATCCATCGGCGGCAGAGGTGGTGGCGGTGGGTAGAACGGCTGGTGCGGATAGAACTCTGGAGGCGGCACTAGAGCCGGGAATACTGAGTAAAAGTGGTTAGAGAACACAGTGAAAGTTGTGCTGAATGTGTCAAATCTCTGCTCTAGCTGCTGCTGCCTCTGCTCAAGCAGCTCAAACTGCTCAGAAGAAGGCATATCTTCAAAGTGTATGTCCAGGGCTGCTATGACAGAGTGAAGACTCTCCTGAACCCCCTGCATCTGAGCCATCATAGGCTGGAACATCTGCAGCTGCATATTTTGGAAGCCAAGGTTCATCTGACTCTGCATCTAGCTAGCAAAATCCGCAATCTGAGAAGACATGCTCTGCTGCATGGATGTAAAGTATGGGTCGAAGTTCCCGGCTGGAGGTGCCCACTGTGGCTGCACTGGAGGGCGGAGGCTGTGGTGGTGGCATGGCATACTGCGCTGCGACTGCTCCCATGTGAGCATCATCATCACTATCATCACCACCATCCTGATCTTGCTCATGTCCTCCCTCATCCATATCATCACCTGGGAAAGGAGTCAGAGGCCTCAAGAGAAAAGCAGTATCATTCTTGAACGGCCTGAAGGGAGTGTGCTTGCACTCACATATCCCTCTAAAACTGGTCTTGGCCTTGATGATTGACATAATGTATGGAGCAAAGTAGAGGTTCATCTCAAGATTAAGTCTCAGATCTACCAGCTGATCCATAATAAGAGCAATGACATTGATTCTGTTGCCATTCATCACATGAGAAATCACATTCCAATAAAGGCCTCTAATCTTGTCCTTGTTGCCACTCCGTGTCATGAATGTGACTCTAGCAATCTTGTTTATGACAGCAGGATGATGCCTAAGACCCCGAATGCCCCCAAAACTCCTAGCAATACCAACATTGGCAGGCTCATAGTACATGGGGTAGTCATTCTCATCAAGTGGATTTTCCAATACAACATTCACACTTTGATCATTTGTAATAAAATCATTGTCCAATTGATTTGCAGCGGCAAACTGAGCAAAGGTAGCATAATAAGTTCTCTTGCCAGTTGTCCACCAAATTTTTTCTTCTACCATGTTTATTTCAAGGGTTGCATAGAACTGACGGATGACTGTTTCATTCTAATCACACCTATGCTGCAGAAAATTTGCTAACCCCATTTGCTCAAATCTATCCACTAGATCAGACATGACTTGTTGTGATCTCATATAGCCTAGGTCAATAGTTTGATGTTTGAACACATTATTCTTAACTAGATGACCAAAATAAGTATATTTTTGTACCTCAGTTTTAAAGTAGAGAATGTTGATGTCCCGAGGCATGTTGAGCTGATTCACTGATCTTGCATTTGCATAACTCTCAGCTGTCCACTGTCTGCTAGAAAGATCTAGCCCCATCAGATCTGTAACATCATCATCAACTCCCTCAGCATCTTCCTCTGAAGATTCATCATCAACATCACCCACTGAAGATGCTGCAGCTAAGTCACTGGGATTTGGAGCGTAGTCCACATCATCAGAATCATCACTATCCCTTTGCCTTTTGGATGACCCGGCCTTCTTGATTTTAGAAGCAGTGGCCTTCTGTATCTTCTGAGGTGGCCTGATATCAAGAATTAATCATAAGACATAATTGTTCAAGTATAAGAATATTGACACAACAAATCATCACAAGATAACAAAATTCAGCAACTCTGTGTACTGGCGGACCGTCCGCAAGAATACTGCGAACTGTCCGTGTCTTTTGTGCTAAATCTTTATAACCGTGGACCGTCTACCAGCCTAGCGCGGACTGTCCGCGATGGATCTGTTCATGCGCAGAAAGCACAAAATTGCCCCAAAACTTGATTCACCCACAATTTGAGTTTTGATTCAAATCAACCAAAAAACTTTTAACCATAGTATCTACTCATCACTAGGAACAAGTTCCCCCAACTGGTTTCACAAATCCATGACTCAAAAATAGATCGGAGCACCCCCAAACCCTAGCCTCTTTCATGATGAAATCCATAAATATAATGAGAGGAATTAATGGAATACTGAGAGGACATGCTGGAGAATCTTGAGAAGAGTCCGGGGATGTGCTCGGACCGTCCGGGAACCACGCCAAAAAGCCTTGACCTTGTCGTCTCCCCCACGTGCTTGAGAGAGAAAGAGAGAGAGAGAGAGAGAGAGAGAGAGAGAGAGAGAGAGAGCTTCTGTTGGTTTGGTCGTGGTTTGGTGGGAGGAGAAAGGGACTTGGACATATAAGTCCACGGGTGGCCGGTCCCGCAGTTCTGCGCAGGCGCAAACCGTCAGCAATCTCATGGCGGACCATCTGCCTTTATAAATTCCGACAACTCTCCACTGAAAACTGCCTCTGTTCAATTTTTCTTAACACCGGCGGAATATCCACGGACCCATAGCGGACCGTCCGCGCCATGCTCAGTAGACACACCATCGGTGTATCCGAAGCTGTCCGGATGCACCAATGACCCGCGGACCCTCCGCGGTCCATACGCGGACCGTCCGCTTCATACTTTTGCGACTGAAACATCTCTGCAGAGCCTCTGGCGAACAAATCCCATGAATGGCAGACCATCCGTCTCTTACACGCGGACCGTCCGCGCTACCAAAATGCAGACTATCCAGAATTTTGCCAATATTCTCAATTCCAACTTCAATTTGAGATCATTGCTCATATAAAAATCTCAAAATCTCAAAACTTACATGAAAACCTTCCAAAGGCTCATATGAGCAAGTAACAACAAGAAATCAAAAATAAATCGAGTAGAATCAAGAAAACTCATAAATGGCTCAAAAATGCCCCAAAAATTCAGAAAATTAAAACCAAGTGTGCATAAAAGAACCACATGCCATATGTACAAGTTTTCAAGCCATATTTGAGAAGTCAATGATATTTAGCTCATTTCTCAACTTGCAAAACCGAGATTCATCCAAAGGCTTGGTGAATATATCCGCTAATTGATCATCCGTGCCAATTCCATCAATCTTGATATCACCCTTGTTCACATGATCTCTAAGAAAATGATGACGGATATAAATATGCTTGGTTCTTGAATGTTGCACCGGATTAGTTATAATTTTTTACGGCGCTTTCATTATCACACAATAAGAGAATCTCATCAAACTTCACAATAAAATCAAGAAGAGTTTGCTTCATCCATAATAGTTGTGCACAATAACTTCTGGTCGAAATATATTCTGCTTCGGCGGTTGAAAGAGCCACGGAATTTTGCTTCTTTGAAGACCAAGAAACAAGAGACCTTCCAAGAAATTGACAACCACCGAAAGTGCTTTTCCTATCAACTTTGCACCCCGCATAATCCGAATCCAAAAATCCAACCAAGTCAAAATGAGCACCCTTGGGATACCATAATCCAATATTAGGAGTTTATTTCAAGTATCTCAAGATCCTTTTGACGGCGGTCAAATGACATTATCTAGGTGCGGCTTGAAATCGTGCACACATGCAAACACTAAACATGATGTCGGGCCTAGATGCGGTCAATTAAAGCAAACTGCCAATCATAGAACGATAAAGTTTTTGATCAATCGGGTTACCTCCCTCATCTAGGTCAAGATGCCCATTGGTGGCCATAGGAGTCTTGATTTGTTTTGCATCTTCCATACCAGAATTCTTCAAAATATCCTTTACATATTTAGATTGACACACAAAAGTGCCTTCCTTAAGCTGCTTGATTTGAAGTCCAAGAAAGAAACTCAATTCACCAATCATGGACATCTCAAATTCCCTAGACATCATTTCACTAAATTCCTCACAAAAACTTGGGTTAGTTGAACCAAAGATAATGTCATCAACATAAATTTGGCAAACAAACAAATCCTTACCAATGGCTTTAGTGAACAAGGTAGTGTCAACCTTACCAATTTTGAAGCCCATAGAAATAAGAAAATCCCTCAATCTTTCATACCAAGCCCGTGGAGCTTGCTTAAAACCATAGAGAGCTTTAGAGAGCTTGATTCTGGGTGAAATTATTCAATTCTTCATGCATATCATTCACCCAATCTGGATCTCTAAAAACTTCATCTACACGGTTAGGTTCAAGAAAAGATACAAAATAATAATATCACCCATAATTTGATCCACGGGGTGATCCTTTGCAAGAGCATGATGAATCCTTTGAGGAACAATGGGCTCTTGAGTTGATGTAGAGGGTGAACTAGATGAACACACTTGATCTTGTACTTGAGAATCATCATTGCTTGAATCTTGTACAAATGGTTGTGCTTGATCATTTGAGATAGAAGTTGAAGGATTAACTCTAATAGAGATAGAAGGACCATCTTCATCCTCATCTTCTTCTCTTGGTCTAGCATCACCAATTGACATATTTTTCATAGTATTTCTCAAGCCATCCCTTCTCACATCATCAAGATTTTCTTGTTCATTATGAGACACATTGGTTTCATCAAACTCCACATCATAAGCTTCTTCAACAATGCCATGAGTTTTGTTGTAAACCCGATAAGCCTTGCTACAAGATGAATACCCAAGAAGAAAACCTTCAGTACATTTGCTTTGGAACTTTGATAACCGAGTTCCCTTCTTGAGAATATAGCACTTGCAACCAAACACTCTAAAATATGAGATATTTGGTTTCCTTCCGATGAGCAATTCATATGGGGTCTTGTTATGAAATCTATGGCAATATAATCTATTTGAAGCATGACAAGCCGTGTTGATTGCTTCGGCCCAAAAGCTATCCAAAACATTGTACTCGGAGAGCATTGATCTTGCCATATCAATCAAAGTTCTATTTTTCCTCTCAACAAGACCATTTTGTTCAGGAGTGTACTTGGTTGAGAATTTATACTTGATTCCTTTCTCATCACACCATTCCTCAATTCTTATGTTTCTAAATTCACTTCCATTGTCACTCCTCACTTTCTTCACCTTGAGATCAAATTCATTCTCGGCCCTTGTTATGAATTTCTTGAATGTGTCATATGTATCGGCCTTGTCATGAAGAAAGAAAACACATGTGAATCTTGAATAATCATCCACTACCACAAGACAATAGCAATTCCCTCTAATACTTCTATATGTAGTGGGACCAAATAAATCCATATGCAACAATTCCAAAGGTCTCTCGGTTGACATGACACTCTTTGTGGGATGAGCATTTGCAACTTGCTTTCCGGCTTGACATGCACTACATAGCTTATCTTTTTTCAAATTTCACATTCTTCAAGCCAATAACTAAATCATGCTTCAAGAGTCGGTTGAGTTGTTTCATGCCAACATGACTAAGTCTTCTATGCCATAACCAATCCAAAGATGATTGAGAGAACAAGCAAGAGACAAGTTTGCCTCTTCAGTAGCAAAATCCACAATATATATATCCTCATGTCTAAATCCTGTAAAGATGTGATCTTTTCCATCCAAGCAAGTCACTACAACATCATCTTTAGTGAAACTACACTTATAGCCAAAATCACAAAGTTGAGTGACCGCTAAGAGATTCAACTTGAGAGAATCAACCAACAATACTTTTGAAAGAGAATGATCACTTGAGATAGGAATTGTACCAACTCCTTTGACCTTGCCTCGACTATTGTCACCAAAGATGATGTCACTATAGCCAGCCACATTATCATCTAGAGAGGAAAACATCATTGGATATCCGGTCATGTGTTGAGTGCATCCACTATCAAGCACACCCAATGTCTTCCTCCGGACTTGTAATTCACCTACAAAAGAGAAGTAACTCTTTTAGGTACCCAAAGAGTTAAATACGCCAGCGGCCCTCGAACTTGTCCTGAGGTGCCACTTAAGTCCACAAACTTGCAAAATCGAAATCTAGCACCCTGAACTTGTTAAGTTGTGCCACTTAGGTCCACAGCCCTTAATATGACGCCATGTGGTATGAATATATGCAGAAAACCCCTCTAAAATTACTATCTTCTACCTTCAGCCCCCTCCCTCCCGTTCTCTCTCTTTCTCTCTCCCCATGCCTCCCCTGCTTCGCCTCGGAGCTCGCCACCGCCGCCCTGCCTCCTCGCCTTCCACTAGAGCTCACAGACGCCGCTGCCCCCCGAAGCTCGCGGACGTCGTTGCCCCTGGAGCTCGTAGACTTCGCACTCACTACCGCCCCTGCAGTTCGCGGCCGTCCCCCTAGCTCGCCGGTAGAACTCGCGAGCCATGTGCGGCGGCGATGGAGCTCGCAGGCCTTGCCCGCGCAGCCACGGAGGAGGTCGTCAAACTCCCCCACTATCTCGCCACTACCTCCGTGCCAACGCAGCCCCTCCTCAGCACGCACGACGGCGGCGGCGTTGCTTGCGGCTCCCGCGCAGGCGGTGGCGGCGGAGGTCGCGACCCCCACACGCGTCGCGGCAGCATGTCTCGCGGCTCCCGCACAGGCGGCGCATCGGAGCTCGCGGCCCCCACACGCGCCGCGGCGGCGTGGCTCGCGGCTCCTGCACAGGCGGCGGCGTCAGAGCTCGCGGCCCCCACACGCGCTGCGGCAGCGTGGCTCGCGGCTCCAGCGCAAGCGGCGGCGGTGGAGCTTACGGCCCCCACACGCACCGCGGCGGTGTGGCTCGCGGCTCTCGCCTTTGGGGAGGGCCGAGCTCGAGGATGGGGAGGGGAGGGGGTGGCAGGAGGGGGTCGTGCCCCTGCTTGCCGCGAGCTAGGGAGGAACGGCGTCGGCGGTGGGCATCGGCCCGCAATCCTCATCCTCGTCGATGCTGTTGCTGGGCCCGCCATGGACACCGCCGCCATGGGAGAGCAGAGGCCTCCGCTAGCGCCGCCGCCATGGGAGGGGGTGGAGGAGGGAGGACCAGGGGGCGACGGATCCACTCGGGTCTCCTACCCCAGCACCACAGTCCTCCCCCGCCGCAGAGCTTGGCCGCCGGCACCATGGAGCCGCCATGGCCGCTGCCGCCATGGACACGTGGAGGAAGGGGCCTGACCGGAGGAGCCGGCGTGGCCGGAGGAGGAGCCCTAGTGCCCTCGCCCTCTCCCCGTGCACTACAGCTCCTGGCCGGTGGAGGGAAGGAGGAGGGGCGCGCTGGGACGGAGGAGGACAGCCGCGCGCGAGAGGAGAGGCGCGCCGGCGGAGGGAGGAGCGGCGCGCAGGTCGGTGGCTCACCGGAGGTGGGCGTACGGCATGGAGGCTGGTGGCTTGCGGCCGCCGGAGGTGCGCTCACGGCGTGGAGGCCGGCGGCTCGTAGAGGCAAGCGCACGCTGTGTGCGGCAGCCCTGCCTTCTATCCCTCAAGGATGTGAAGATAGAAGACGATAAAACTCAAGGGCCTTTTTGCATATATTCATGCCCCTTGAAGGGGTATGGACCTAAGTGGCACAACTTAACAAGTTCACAGAGCCAGATTTCGATTTTGCGAGTTTGTGGACCTAAGTGGCACCTGGGGACAAGTTCGAGGGGCGCTGATGTATTTAACTCGTACCCAAATTTTCTTGGGTCCTTGGATGTTAGTGACCAAAGTTTTAGGCACCCAAATGGCATTCTTTTTAGCACTATATATAGGTAGCCCAACAAATTTTGCACTAACACAACCCTTAGAATCCTTCATGAGAATATAGCTAGAATCAAATGATACGGCTTTGTTGTTGGTGCAATTTTTATTATGGCCCATCTTTTTACACTTTTCACAATATGGCCGTCCATCTTTCTTGACAAACACAGTCTTAGTTTCATAAAAGGCCTTTTTGCCTTTTTTGGGATATATCCAAGACCTTGCCTATTCAAGGTGAACTTTTGGGTTGACCAACAATGGTTGAATTTGGCTCTACTATCATAGCACTTGCTTAAATTATTGGTCAAACAAATCACCACTTTCTTTAATTTTTCATTCTCCAAGACAAGTGATTCATCACAAGAAGATTATCACTTGTGCTACATGAGGGGTTAGTAGAGCTAGATATATGACAAGATTTGCAAGTTCCACTACTAGCCTCCATGCTCAACTTAGCCTTGTCCTTGTGATCAAGCAAGGTGTTGTGAGCTTCCTTAAGCTTCTCATGAGTTTCTTTAAGATTCTCATGAGAGGTCTTTAGCTTCTCATAGGAAGCTTGGAGTGAACCATACATCAACTCTAAGTCCTTCAACTTTTTCTTTTCCTTGATCACAAGATCACCGGCGTCGGTGAGCATGTCTACAAGATCATCATATGAAAATTCTTCAAGTTTATCATCTTGTAATACCTTTGCACCACCTTTTGCCATAAGACAATGTGGTGTGGAGAAGAGTGATGGAGACTCCTTGATGGCGATCCCGGCAACTCCCTTGGATGGCTTGTCATCATCATCATCATCATCGGAGCTTGCATCGGAATCCCACTCAACAAAATAGGCTTCCCCGTTTTTCTTCTCCTTGATGAACTTCTTCTTCTTCTCATCATCATTTTTCTTGTCCTTCTTGTTCTTGTCATTTTTCTTGTTTGGACAATTGATGATGATATGACCCACTTCACCACATTGGAAGCAAGTCTTGTCAACAAAAGGATTTTTCCTTGATGATTGCCCTCTCTAGCCAAAGTTCTTCTTGCTCATCATTCTATTGAACCTTTTAGCAAAAAGAGCCATCTCCTCATCCGATTCTTCTTCTTGGCACCCACTTTCTTCTTCATTTTTGCTATCTTGAGCTTTGAAAGCCACACTTTTCTTTTTCTCATCAATTTCTCCCCTATGAGCTTCATCTTGAGATTTTTTTAAACATGTCATGGGTGAGAACTTCTCCCAATATTTGTGTGGAAGTAGCGGTCTTCACATTTGACCTCACAAGCAAGGTCACAATGGTGTCATATCTTTCCGGAACAACTCTAAGAAATTTGTGATTAAAATTCGCATCCAGCACCTCAAATCCAAGCCCCTTGAGCTCATTCACAATATCATTTAGCCGGTTGAACATCTCGGCTACACTCTCATCCTTCTTCATTTCAAATTCACTAAATTTGCCCTTGAGCACATATAGCTTTGCCTCCTTTACACTTGATGTGCCCTCATGAATTTCCATGAGCTTCTTCCATATATTATTTTCATTTGTGAGGCTCTTGACTCTATTGAATTCACTCATATCAAGAGCACTAAATAGCACATTTACCCCTTGATCATTTAGTATCTCATTTTCCACATCTAGGGGAGTCAAAATCTTTGTATCTAGAATGACATATCCATCACTTACGACTCTCCATAACTTTCTACTCATGTTCTTGAGATGAGTCGACATTCTAGTCTTCCAATAATTATAATTATTTCCATCAAAGAACGGTGGCTTCCCAATATGAATCCCATTATCACTAGACATTGTTCTACTCCAAGATGGTTAAATCCGTAATTAACGGAATACTTAGCTCTGGTACCACTTGTAGGGTCAAGAACACCGACTAGAGGGGGTGAATAAGCGGTTTAAAAACTAAAACCACAAACACTAGAGAAATTCAATTAGTAACAAAGGAAAGCCCTATGTCATACTACACTATCTCTAGTTTGGGTTTGCAACCTAGGGTGACAAGGCACAACACAAGCTCTAGTAAAGTAAATTGCTCAAAATAAATATAAGAATTAAAGTGAGCAAGAGAAGTAATCGAGCTTGACACAAGAATTTATCCCGTGGTATCGATGACTTGCCAGTCACCCCTAATCCACGTTGAGGTGGATTCCAAGAATCAACTGCTCCTCTATCAAGAACCTGTTGATCTTGAGCCGGGTTGAATCAAGGAACCGCTCCACACCTCGATTCTACTAGAGTAGCTCTTCACCAATACGGTGAGGTGAGCACAAAACCTCTCACAACCGAAATCGGGGCTCCTCAACAATCTCCTTGGAGGAGCTCCACGAAATCCTCTTCTCCAAGCCATCTAGGGAGCGGCAACCCCCAAGAGTAACAAGTCGATGACGCTTGCTTGAAGTTTCCCTAGTGCCACAAAGCTCAAACTCTTGATGCAATGCACTACGATGCTCTCACACTCTCAAATATGCAATCTCTAAGTAATAGTGTGTGAGAGAAGGGTGGCTCAGCTCTAATGTCTCAAGAAAGTGATCCAAATGGCCAAGAGAGCCTCCCAATGGCCGGCCATTGGGTATATATAGACATCCCCTCAAAAACTAGCCGTTACACTCTTTTCTGTGAAATCGCGGACCGTCCGCGGTTCAAAAACCGGACTATCCGCCCTTATAAACCAGTGAGTCAGAGTGCAATCATTGTGTCAGAACTAGCCGTTGGAGCCCTGGCGGACCATCTGCGGCCTAGGGGCGAACCGTCCGCGGTTATATGTTCCACACCACTAGAGACAAACATTGTCTTTGGTACAAATTGAAATTAGCCGGCGGGCCGTCCGTGCCCTAGGGACAGACCATCCGTCGTTCAACCATTAAGCCTAACCAGAGAAACTACCTCTCTGGTACAAATCTTGAAATGAGTGGCGGACCGTCCGTACTCCAGGGGCGGACCGTCCGCCGTTCAACTCACTTTCCCACCAGAGACGCCACAAGTCTCTGGTACAAGTTTGATTAGTGTGGACTGTCCGCCAGCCAATTTTAATTTCCACCAGAGCCAAAGATGCTCTCGGGTACAGGGGCGGACTGTCCGCACTTGTACAGTCAACTCTCAAACTTGATCTTTTTCAAATTTTTTCAAAACATCGTTAGCCCTCATGCATGTATCTAGACATTTTGAGCAAAATGGCACTAAAGACCCGTCAAGCACGAGTACACGACCCCTCTTGATAGTACGGCTATCAATCCAATAAATCCGGTCACTTTTCATCCACTAAACACTTTGTGACTGGTAAAATGCAAAAGCCCTATTTGATACCTTTGCCTTGAGCCCGAGCTTTGCACATCATCTCCAAAACTTCATACGATCACAATCAATTCCTTTTCAACCGTGGATCAACCTATGCTCATTACCTCAAATGAAATCGTTAATCCACAACCCGTTGTCATTAATTACCAAAACTCGAATTAGGGGCCTAGATGCTTTCAATATGGCCATCACTCAGGACGATTGCATTACAGCGCATCGTGCTGAGAAGAAGAAGAATGCACCGACTAGACCCTCTGGTGCGCAGCCACCGAGGTATCGTTTGGTGCAGAATACAGTTCCCAGGAACCCACAGAGAAATCCTCCATTAGGCAGATGGGTTTTCAGGCCACCCCAGCAACAAGGAGCAGCTAGACCTCCTATGCCTCAACAGCAACAGCCTGGGCCAAGGCCAAATTTTCAACAGCCCAATCGTGTGAATGGCAACAACCGTTGCTTTACTTGTGGAAGTCCTGTGCATTTTACCAGGAATTGCCCCCAAAATCAGAAGCCTGCCCAAGGTCAGAATTCTAATCAGAACAATCAAGGCAAGGGTAAAAAGCAAGTCGTGCAAGTAAAACAAGGGAAGATCAATTTTACTACTCTTGCTGAACTTCCGGAGGGCGCACCAATTATGACGGGTACCTTTTCTATCAATCATAAGCCTGCAGTTATACTATTTGATTCTAGTGCAACCCATAGTTTTATTAGTACTAAATGTGGGGCAAGACTAGGACTAGATCCTAATCATACCAAGGCACCATATATGATTACCACACCTGGTGGTAAAATAGCATCCAATCGAATCCTTAGACATGTGCCAATTCAGTTGGGTAGCAAGTTGATTAAAACTGACTTGGTTTCTTTAAGTCTAGAAGGTATGGATGTTATCCTGGGTATGGACTGGATGACCCAACATAAAGTCCTGTTAGATATCTCTTCCCGAGCAGTTGAGATTGACTCACCAAACCAAGGAGCCACTACCCTTTATCTTCCATTCTAAGAGTACGTCACTTCTTGTACCTTTGCCATGGAAGGTATCAAACTTGGGGACATTCCGGTAGTATGCAAATATGCGGATGTTTTTCTGGATGACTTGCCCGGATTACCTCCTGATAGAGATATCGAGTTTGTGATTGAGCTACAACCAGGCATAGCTCCTACCTCTAAACGACCCTACCGAATGCCACCAAAGGAGTTACAGAATTGAAGATCCAGCTTCAAGACCTTCTGGATAAAGGATTCATTCGACCAAGTGCTTCACCTTGGGGTTGCCCAGTCCTATTCATGAAGAAAAAGGATAACAGTTTAAGGCTATGCGTGGACTATAGACCTCTAAATGTGGTAACAATTAAGAATAAGTAACCCCTTCCACGCATTGACATCCTATTTGATCAGTTAGCTGGTGCTAAAGTTTTCTCCAAATTTGATCTCCGTTCTGGTTACCATTAGATCAAAATTAAGCCATGTGACATTCCGAAGATGGCCTTTTCTACCAGATATGGACTTTATGAGTATCTGGTTATTTCTTTTGGCCTTACCAATGCACCGGCTTATTTCATGTATCTCATGAATTCAGTGTTCATGCCAGAACTAGACAAGTTTGTCGTTGTTTTTATTGACAACATTCTGATATATTCCAAGAATAAAGAGGAGCATGCTAACCACTTGCGAGTTGTTCTTCAAAGATTAAGGGATCATCGCTTATATGCTAAATTCTCGAAGTGTGAATTCTGGTTGGAAAGTGTGAAATTTCTGGGACATACTATCTCCAGTGAAGGCATATCCATTGATCCAAGTAAGGTTCAAGAGGTAATGGACTGAAAGCCTCCTACTTCAGTCCATCAGATCAGAAGTTTTCTTGGCTTAGCCGGATATTATCGCCGCTTCATCCCGGACTTCTCTAGAATAGCTAAACTTATGAAGGAGTTATTAAAGAAAGGAGATAAGTTTGTTTGGGATGACAAGTGTGAAAATCATTCCAAACTCTTCGAGCACAATTAACCACTGCCCCAGTATTAGCTCAACTAGATAATACTAAGCCATTTGATGTTTATTGTGATGCTTCGGGCACCGGACTTGGATGCGTACTTATGCAAGAAAACCGGGTAATTGCATATGCATCATGAGCACTTCGAGATCATGAGAAAAACTATCCTACTCATGATCTTGAGCTAGCAGCAGTTATTCATGCTCTCAAGATATGGAGGCATCATCTTCTGGGAACGCATTGTAATGTTTACACTGACCATAAGAGTCTCAAGTATATCTTCACACAAGCTGATCTAAACATCAGGCAAAGACGATGGCTAGAGCTCATCAAGGACTATGATATTGAGGTACAATACCATCCTAGCAAAGCAAATGTGGTTGCAGACGCACTCAGTCGCAAATCACATTGCCATTGTGCAGAGGCAGAATTATTCAGTGAAATTCTATGCAATGAAATGAGGAAATTAAACCTAGAAATAGTTCCACAAGGGAGTTTGAATCGCATAGCAATGGAGTCTACACTTCAAGATAGTATCATCTTGGCACAACTACATGATGAAGGTATCAAAATTATAAAGCAAAAGTTAGCTCAGGGTGAAGAAAAGTAAAAGTGTTTTCATATGGACCATAAGGGAGTTTTATGGTTCGACAATCGCATTGTGGTTCCTAAAGACCATCAACTTCGAAGACAAATTCTTGATGAAGCACACCTCTCAAAGTTTTCCATTCATCCTGGTAGTACAAAGATGTACCAAGATCTTAAACAGAATTATTGGTGGACCAGAATGAAGAGGGAGATAGCTAAATATGTTTCTGAGTGTGATGTTTGCCAGAGGATTAAAGCCAGCCATCTCAAGGTAGCGGGCACACTTCAACCCCTACCAATTCCAACTTGGAAATGGGAGGATATTAGTATGGACTTCATCGTTGGCTTACCCAACACATCCCAGAAGCACGACTCAATATGGGTGATCATTGATAGATTGACCAAGACTACCCATTTTCTCCCAGTACATACTTCTTACTCCGCTAAAAAGTATGCAGAAATCTATGTTGATCAAATAATTTATCTCCATGGTGTACCCAAAACAATCATATTTGATCGTGGGTCACAGTTTGTTGCACGTTTCTGGGAGCAACTACAGGCTTCACTTGGAACTAAGTTGATTCGTAGCTCTGCCTATCATCCTCAAACTGATGGACAAACCAAAAGGGTAAACCAAATACTTGAGGATATGCTCAGAGCATGTGTCATCCAGCATGACAAGAACTGGGATAAATGTCTGGCCCTAGCAGAATTCTCATACAATAACAGTTATCAGTCTAGTTTGAAGATGGCACCATTTAAAGTGTTATATGGTCGTAGGTGTCGAACTCCTTTGAGTTGGTCGCAGACCGGAGAACGCAAAATTTTTGGACCTGACTTAGTAACTGAGGCAGAGAATAAGGTGAAAGTTATTCAAGCAAATCTCAAAGCAGCTCAATCTAGACAGAAGAGCTATGCAGATAAGAGGAGAAAGCCGTTGCAATTTGAAGTTGGGGATCACGTATATCTATGAGTATCTCCAACAAAAGGTGTTCAAAGATTAGGATTAAAGGGAAAACTAGCAACTCGCTATATTGGACCCTTTGAGATCCTTGAAAAATGTGGACCAGTAGCTTACCGAATTTGACTTCCTTCTCGGTTAGTAGCTGTCCATGATGTCTTCCACGTCTCTCAACTCAGGAAGTGTGTGAAAATCCCTGAAGAAGTTATCGAGCAATAAGACCTGGAAGTAGAGCCAGATCTATCATACGTAGAATACCCAATGAAAATTCTTGACAGAAAGAAAAGAAGTACCAGAACTGAAAAAGTTAAAATGTACACGATCCAATGGGAACATCATACCGAGGAAAAACTACTTGGGAAACTGAGCATTATCTCCAACGAAATTTTCCCGATTTACTTAGAATGAATCCAGGTACCTAACGTTCCAGTCCAATTCTAGTATGGAATCTCGGGACGAGATTCTTTTAAGGCGGGTAGGCTGCGACACTTCAAGTGTCTAGCTGCTAAATCAGAGTTTAATGTGTGAACTTTGTGTTATCCTTGTTTGATAGTTAAAAATATTCAGTGCAAAAGCAGGGGTATTTTGGTAATTATGAAAAAATACAAGACCCTTTTTTAAAAAAAGTTTTGACTCAGGGAGTAATTTTAACTTTATGAAGGGCTTTCTTGCAAATGTACTAATAATTATTGTTTTGGTAGCATTGTTGCATTTTAGCCCAAAAATGTTGAAATTTTTCTATCAAAAGTATTTTTCCTTAATGGAACAAAGATTATTTGAATTTTTGAAAATATCTTCAAATCCTTTGATCTAGTGAAAATTTGCATAACATAAACGTTGAAGATCTCGAAAAATTGAACAACTTTCATATTGGGCACTTTTTCATTTGAGCCCTAAATCAACGGAAAATTTTACTTTATAGATAGCCCCCTGAACTTTTCTATTTTTGCAACCAAGTCCTCCAGCTCTTCTTCAACCTCCCGACGGCTAGAAACCTTGGCAGGCCGCCGCTGCTAGCTTTGACCACCGCAGTTCGGCCGCCCACCGCTTCTAGCTCGCCACCCGGCCCACTTCTGTTCCCCCTGGCCCCACCCCTCCCATATGTTAGCCCCGCGCGAGCTCGCCACGCCGCGCCGCCAAGCCGCCCCTACTTTTTCCCCTCTCCAACGAGCGCGCCACCGCGAGAAGCCGCCCCTTGCCCCTGTTCAGCCCTCCACTACCTCCACGCGCCAAGCGCAGGTGCGCCGCCGCCATGCGAACCGCCCCTGCTGGCCTTCCTTAATCGCGCCACGCCACCCCAACCTCCTCTCCGAGCGCCACATTGCAGACCCGCCGCGGAATGCCCTCCGCCGCCGGAATTGCCCTTCCGCCGTCCTTATCTCCCTGGACCCCTTTCCCTCTCGCTTATTGTAACACCCCTGTGTTAATCGTGCTCGCTAATCACGTGTTTAATCGCTAATCATGGCTTAAGCGCGTCATTAGTGTTAATCGAGTTCGCGCGGTAAATATCGTTTTAGCCATGTTCGACCCCGTTTTCTCTCTGATCCGAGCTTCAAATCAATTTTCGCCCAAAAGCAAAATTGTAGATCTTCTCTTCCTATACAACTTTTATTTTGGTCAAATTTCATATTCCCATATAAAAATTTGAGTTTTGGGCGCTCCAGAAGTGAATCTGTTTTGCCCAAAACCTGGAACTTCCGGGTTTCCAGTTAAACTCCAGTTTCAGTTTTGTGTGCTGATCTCCCAAAATTCATAGAAATTCGTAGAAAATTTCTAAAAAGGCAAAACCAGTTCCTATAGCTCCGTAATTTTATGCTCTATCTGATAGAACTTTGAGATGGGTAGTTCACACCCTTTTGCTAGGTGGTTTTGCTTAGGCTTGTTCAATCTCCACTGAGGTTTAGAACACTTATTATCTACCTCAGAATTGAGCTTGAATTGAGCAAGGACAACTCCAGTCTTCTTTGATGGAGACACTTCAGGCTAAAAGGAATTAGCAACCGAGACCCCATCTCAGCACTACACCATTCCTTGGACCGTAGTTTTGAGAGTGCTGTTTATCGGTCATGCCTATGCTTTTATTTGTGTGTAGTACATTGCATCATTTCATGAGTCTCATGCATGGCATATTTTATTTGTATAGACGCCGAAACCGAAGTCGCCTACGAGTTGATTGCCGAGCCGGTCCAGGAGCCTTCCGCAGGAGAACCGCAGCTAGGAGAAGTTGTTGATCAAGCTCCCGAAGAAGTCACTAACCCTACTGACCTGCAAGGCAAGCCCCGGAGCATAACCCCTACTTTCAGTATCCAATGTTATTATTTAAGTATTGTGCATTAAGTTTTCTAGGAGTTGAATGAAACCCTAGTATGCATGTCTCTCCCTAGGTACCTATAAGTCTCTACTAGTGTACAGGTCGTTAGTACTGCAATGCTTAATTAGGATTCGGTAGAAGTCGAGTGATTCCTGTCACTCGCGAGATATAGGTCCATGTTACTTATGAAAGGGTTGCTAGAGAATGAATCTTTGGGAAAGAAAGGAAAAATGGAGACCGGGCGGAGATAAATTTGGTTATGGATATGGAAGGTATGGAAAGTGAGTCTCCGCCTGTGTCAATTGCGGACCGTACCATTGTGGCACTACTGATCGAGGATTGAATAGTACTAACCACATGCCGGAAGTAGGAGGTAGTCGAAACCAGTAAGCTGTGTACCACTTTACAACAATACTTTGAATCCCTACCTGCTACGCTGGGCGTGGGAGTTGGCGGGTGTTGGATGGATGCCAACTTCGGGTTCTCTGGGAGTTCGCCGTGAGGGGCCCAACACTTGGGTTTTAGCAGGCGCGATTCAGATGTCGTGGTAACGATGGAAATAGTTGATGTGTGTGGCCCGATGGGGTTTACATGTGTCGTGTTGGTTAGGTCTACCTTGCAAGGTCAAATCAAATCGATTCACCGTGACTCGCGGATATGAGAACCTGGATCTCTCTGTCACATCGTAGTAAATGATGGAATTGGAAATGGAAAGTTGAGAATATGAGGTATGGTTGTGGTACTCTGAAAAGATAATGTGATCAACCATGCGTGCTCTAGGTGTTCAGGCAAATCTAGTCGGTATTGGTATAATAAACTTGAGCTAAAATACTAAAAGTAAGGATCCACTATTAGTTGCTTTTTCAGCAAAACAACTCCAAAGCCAAACAGCTTTGCATGTCTAGGAGTCGGCTAAGTATATACCATAGTCGGGTAAGACTTGCTGAGTATTAGTATACTCAGGGTTGTTGTTGTAACCCCTTTGAGCAGGTTGTGTCTCCGCTAACTTCGAGGAGGTATGTGCATCCTGGTTTGGACAACCGTTTTCTCCTGGGTGGACTGTCGAGTGGGCCCCGTCTTCTCCGTGAAGATCGGGCGGGTTGGCATCACATCGGTGGGCAGGATGTGGAGCTCACCTTGTATCGTCGTCGTGGTTATCGTATTGTATTTCGAACTCGGTTTTAAACTTCCGCTGTGTTTTGAACTCTGTCGTTTGTACTTAAAGCTTTTATGTAAAACTTGTGTTGTAAATTAAATTGAGGTTTTATGTATGCTTGTATCACCTGTGCTCGTCTTCGTATGGGTCTACTAGTGCAATTGTGATCCTGTAGTACAGTAGTTTAATCGGGATTTACCCGACAGCCTGTCAGATTACACAATTTTAAGTGCACAGTAACTGGATTAAGTATTAAGCTGATGGTTAGTGCACTTAAGCTGGTTTAATTTGGGCGGTGCTGTTACAGCTGGCATCAGAGCTAAATTGCACTGGGGGTGATTACTTGCGTGCTTAATTAAGTTAAGCAACTCTTGTTTTGCAAAAACTTTCGGGTTTTTCGAAAAGTTGACGCTAGATGCGCTAAGGAATATGATAGATAGTTTGTATGCCCTAATTATGTGTTATAAGTTAGGTGGCATCTAAGTATCTATTTTATTTCAGCACTTCCAGCATTTACTTTCCGTTAAACCTTAGTTTTGTGCACAACTACTATTCTGTAACGATGCACCTACGCTGAGGTAAGCAAGGTAAGCATTCTGGTAGTCCTTAGAATAGCCCACGTGTTTCATACGTGCGCGGGTCCCATATGATGAGTATACGAGGAGGTGATAAGGCTCAATTCAAATGAGCCTGTCGCTATCTGCCGCCTGATATGGAGTGCGGATTTCCTACCGTGTGATTGTGATCACGGCCATCTCGTAAGGCAATGTTACGAGATGTAAACCTATCATGCGGTTGGCCATGACCGTGACCCTTGGGACACGTCTACCCTTGGATGTCCCGTAAGGCGAGTGTACGGGAAGTGAATACGTTATTATGACGTATGCAGCGCTGCCCATTCAGCGTCAAATGTTTGGGTGCCATCTCTATAGTGGATGGTAATGTATGTGTGAATATGTGGAAAACTGCATATGTGTTACCTGTGTGGCGTAGGACACATGAGGGCCGTTCGTGAGTGCTGGCAAGAAGGGTCCAGAAGCGGTTATTTATACTCTGTGTTCTTTTGCAGGAAACTAACCATGTCAAGTGCATTATGAAATCCTTGATCGTAGGAACGACTAGTATATATATAGGGAGAGTACGTATTTGTGCCACTAGTCGTCTTCATATACCATAATTGGTAATTGTTTGGGTGAGGAACGATAGAACGTGCATTCATCTTGCATATTCGAGTTGGTTGGTTGCTTCATAGTTAATAGTTGTGCAACCTTAGGACTACAACTTTATGGCTAACCGAGTTACCAACCTGCTGTTCAAATCCGAATAGATGCGGTATCCAATTGAAGCAAGCCATTTTGTTCTCTTGGTGAACCATATCGCGAAGGGAACGATTCATGCTGTGTGTTCATATTAATTATGCACATTCTTTATTTGCTTGGATTAGTCCCGATAGCGGAATGGCTGACCAAGAGATGGTGCTCTTGCAGATGGGCAATAATAACGCTGCTAACCGTGGAAATGGGGGTCAAGGAGCACAGCCACCGCCACCTCCCTCCTTGGCTCAGGCTATTGCGGCCCTTATCACCGACCGCAATGAGCAGACCGAATTGCTGAGGCGACTAGTGCAAAGCAATGCTGACAGAGGCCGACAAGCACCACCAGCAGAAACTGACTACGTCGGTTTTCTAGCCACCCAACCACCTCTGTTCCACAAGGAAGATGATCCCCTTGAAGCCGATGCCTGGATTCGTACCATTGAGGACAAGTTCAGTATCCTCAACTGCACAGAAGTAGACAAGGCCGCCTTTGCAGTGCAACAACTGAGAGGCCCAGCGAAGATATGGTGGGTTAATCACCAGGCTCTACTTCCCACTGGTACGCGTCTCACCTGGAATGAGTTCGTGGCAGCTTTTAAATCCCACCATATCCCTACTAGCTTGATGAGAAGAAAGATGGCAGAATTCCTAGCAATGAAGCAGGGAAGTCAAACTGTTCTTCAATACGCCCAAACTTTCAATCAGTTAGCTCAATATGGTGGTTATCATGTGGATACTGATGAAAAGAAGCAAGATTGCTTCAGGAGGGGACTCAATACAAAGTTTCAGGATAAGCTAGCTCTCACTACGTGTGACAATTTTACTGAACTAGTTAATAAGGCCATTATTCAGGAAGATGCCACTCTAGCACACAAGGCTGACAAGAAAAGAAAAGCACCTGTGGGGTCCTCTAGCAATGCACCCCAGAGGTACAAGCTAGTTCAGACAGGGATTCAGTAGGCTCCAAACCGCTCTCCGCAGCAAGATCATTGGATCGTTAGGCCACCACAGCAACAGCAGCAGTGGGCACCACGTCTTCTACCACCGCAGCAGGGACAGAGGCCTCTAGTGCCACAAGTTACACGCCCCAATAACTACCCCTGTTACAACTGTGGTAATCTGGAGCACTTCGCACGTGACTGCCCTATGCCACCTAGGCAGAATAACTACAGGACTCCCGCATTGGGTCAAGGTTCCAGTCAGCAAGATTAGAAGAAAAAGATCGTACCTGCAAAAACCGGACGTGTGAACTACACCACACTGGAGGATGTTCCTGAGGGTACTCAAGTAATGGCTAGTATGTTTTCCATTGATCACTGCCCTACTACTGTGTTATTTGATTCTGGAGCATCCCATACCTTTATCAGTGAAGCATGTGTTGCTCGACATCAATTACGAGTAACAAACTTAGAAAGACCCTACATTATTCAGACACCGGGCACACGGTTAACTACCGGAAGGGTAGTTCGGAATGTGACTCTTAACTTGGGTGGAAAAAATTTCCTGATCATTCCCATTGTCCTTCCAAGTCAAGGGATAGATGTCATACTTGGAATGAGTTGGATGAAAAAGCACGGTGCTATCATTAATACCACTTCTCGCATCATTCGGTTAAACTCTTCTACATGTGGTCCGATGGATGTTCATCTTTCTCGTTACGAGATCCCAGAAAGTACAGTCTATCATGTGGAAGGGAAACATTTAGAAGGAATTCATGTGGTTTGTGAATACTCTGATGTGTTTCCGGAGGAATTGCCAGGTATGCCTCCAGATCGAGATGTTGAGTTCGTTATTGAATTACAACCTGGTACCGCACCAATATCTCGAAGGCCCTACAGAATGACTCAGAGTGAGTTAGCTGAATTAAAGCTTCAGTTACAAGATTTACTCGATAAAGGTTTCATTCGACCGAGTACGTCACCTTGGGGATGCCCAGCTCTATTTGTCAAGAAGAAAGACCAAGGGTTGAGGTTATGTGTGGATTATCGACCCCTGAATGCGGTCACCATCAAGAACAAATACACACTCCCTCGTATTGACCTTCTCTTTGATCAGTTAGCCAGAGCTAAAGTATTCTCAAAAATAGATCTCCGATCTGGCTATCATCAAATCAAAATTAGACCGGCAGATATACCAAAAACAGCCTTCTCCACTCGATATGGTCTTTACAAGTATTTGGTGATGTCTTTCGGATTAACCAATGCTCCCGCTTACTTCATGTACCTCATGAATTCGGTATTCATGCCGGAGTTAGATAAGTTCGTCGTGGTATTCATTGATGATATTTTAATCTACTCAAGAATGAGGAAGAACACGCTCAACACCTTCATATTGTACTTCAGCGTCTCGGAGAGCATCAGCTATATGTCAAATTCAGCAAGTGTGATTTTTGGCTGAAAGAAGTTCCATTTCTAGGTCATGTCATATCCGCTGAAGGTATTTCTGTTGATCCCAGCAAAGTACAAGATGTACTGGATTGGGAAGCTCCAACTTCAGTTCCTCAAATCTGCAGTTTCCTGGGTTTAGCTGGTTATTATCGTCGGTTCATTCCGGAATTCTCCAGAATAGCTAAACCTATGACTGAGCTTCTGAAAAAGGGTGTCAAGTTCAATTGGAGTAATCAATATGAGGAAGCCTTCCAGAAATTGAAAACACTTCTCACTTCGGCTCCAATCTTGGCCCAACCTGATACTGCAAAGCCATTTGATGTCTACTGTGATGCCTCAGGCACAGGACTTGGCTGTGTTTTGATGCAGGAAAATCGGGTGATTGCTTATGCTTCTAGATCACTCAAGCGTCATGAAGAAAATTATCCTACACATGATCTTGAATTAGCAGCTGTAGTCCACGCTCTGAAGATCTGACGACATTATCTTATCGATACACTCTGCAATATCTATACAGATCACAAGAGCCTCAAATATCTTTTCACTCAAGCTGATCTGAACATGCGTCAAAGACGATGGCTCGAGTTGATTAAAGATTATGAACTCGAAGTACATTATCATCCGGGCAAGGCAAATGTAGTTGCGGATGCACTAAGTCGCAAGGCTCACTGTCATTGTCTTTCGGCTATACCATTAAGTGAGTCTCTCTGCTTTGAAATGGAAAAGTTGAACTTGAGCATTGTACCACATGGCACATTGGCCCATCTAGAACTAACTCCTACTCTTCATGATCTGATCATCGAAGCACAAAAGAAAGATAAAGGAGTAAAGGAAATTCAGAGAAGAATTTCAGAAGGAGATCTGAAAGTAAATTGTTTCCACCAAGATAGGGATAATGTACTATGGTTTAAGAGCCGATTAGTGGTGCCTAAAGATTTTGAGCTCAGAAAATAGATTCTTGATGAAGCTCATACCTCACGACTATCCATCCATCCTGGTAGCAATAAAATGTATCAAGATCTGAAACAACGATTTTAGTGGACTCGGATGAACAGAGAAATTGCCAAGTATGTGTCTGAATGTAAAATCTATCGAAGAGTTAAAGCTAGTCATCTCAGACCGGCAGGAACTCTACAGCCTTTAAGTATACCTGAATGGAAATAGGAAGATATCAGCATGGATTTCATAGTCGGTTTACCTCGAACTCAAAAGGGTTATGATTCGATCTGGGTCATTGTAGACCGCCTTACCAAATCAGCACATTTTCTTCCAGTTAAAACTATCTATCGAGCAAAGAAGTATGCTGAGTTGTACATGGATCGCATATTGTGTTTACATGGTGTACCAAATACCATCATATCAGATCGAGGGACCCTGTTCGTTGCTCGCTTTTGGGAGCAACTACATGCTTGTTTGGGGACCCATCTTATTCGCAGTTCAGCCTATCATTCTCAAACAGATGGCCAAACGGAGAGAATAAATCAGATTGTAGAAGATATGCTCCGTGCCTGTGTCTTAGCTTACCCGTAGAAATGGGATGAATGTTTGCCATTAGTTGAATTCTCTTATAACAATAGTTATCAAGAGAGCATCAAAATGGCACCATTCGAAGCATTGTATGGTCGTCGATGCCGTACACCTCTCAATTGGTCTGAAACCGGAGAAAGAACTATCTTTGAGCCCGACATGGTTCAAGAGGCCGAAGAACAAATCTGTCTTATCCAAGCCAACTTAAAGATTGCGCAGTCTCGGCAGAAGAGCTATGCGGATAAGAGAAGAGATCCACTCGTCTTTGAAGTCGGTGACCATGTCTATTTAAAGGTATCACCTTGGAAAGGCGTGCAACGGTTTGGAATAAAAGGAAAGTTAGCTCCCCGCTACATTGGTCCATATCCAATTGTGGAAAAATGCGGTCCTGTGGCTTACCGCTTGGATCTGCCAACAAATCTCTCTGCAATTCATAACATCTTTCATGTATCACAACTCAGAAAGTGCCTTAGAGTTCCAACTGAAGTTGTTGAAAGTGACTCAATTCAATTAGAGTCTGATCTCACTTATCCTGAACAACCAATCAAGATTATTGATCGCAAGGATCGAGTTGCTCGTCGCACAACCAACCGATTCTACAAAGTTCAATGGAGTAATCACTCCGAAGATGAAGCTACTTGGGAGGAAGAGGAATTTCTGAAATCCAAGTATCCGGACTTTTTAAACGCTCATTCAGGTATTTCCCATGTGAACTTTCACACCTTATGCATTCAATCGTGCGTGAATCTCGGGACGAGATTCTTTTAAGGGGGAAGGGCTGTAACACCCCTGTGTTAATTGTGCTCGCTAATCACGTGTTTAATCGCTAATCATGGCTTAAGCGCATCATTAGTGTCAATCGAGTTCGCGCGGTAAACATCGTTTTAGCCATGTTCGACCCCGTTTTTCTCTCTGATCCGAGCTTCAAATCAATTTTCACCCAAAAGCAAAGTTGTAGATATTCTCTTCCTCTACAACTTTTATATTGGTCAAATTTAATGTTCCCATATAAAAATTTGAGTTTGGGCGCTCCAGAAGTGAATCTGTTTTGCCCAAAACCCGGAACTTCCGGGTTTCCAGTTAAACTCCAGTTTCAGTTTTGTGTGCTGATCTTACTAAAATTCATAGAAATTCGTAGAAAAATCCTAAAAAGGCAAAACCAGTTCCTATAGCTCCGTAATTTTATGCTCTATCTGATAGAACTTTGAGATGGGTAGTTCACACCCTTTTTCTAGGTGGATTTTCTTAGGCTTGTTCAATCGCCACTGAGGTTTAGAACACTTATTATCTACCTCAGAATTGAGCTTGAATTGAGCAAGTACAACTCCAGTCTTCTTTGATGGAGACACTTCAGGCTAAAAGGAATTAGCAACCGAGACCCCATCTCAGCACTACACCATTCCGTGGACCGTAGTTTTGAGAGTGATGTTTATCGGTCATGCCTATGCTTTTATTTGTGTGTAGTACATTGCATCATTTCATGAGTCTCATGCATGGCATATTTTATTTGTATAGACGCCGAAACCGAAGTCGCCTACGAGTTGATTGCCGAGCCGGTCCAGGAGCCTTCCGCAGGAGAACCGCAGCTAGGAGAAGTTGTTGATCAAGCTCCCGAAGAAGTCACTAACCCTACTGACCTGCAAGGCAAGCCCCGGAGCATAACCCCTACTTTCAGTATCCAATGTTATTATTTAAGTATTGTGCATTAAGTTTTCTAGGAGTTGAATGAAACCCTAGTATGCATGTCTCTCCCTAGGTACCTATAAGTCTCTACTAGTGTACAGGTCGTTAGTACTGCAATGCTTAATCAGGATTCGGTAGAAGTCGAGTGATTCCTGTCACTCGCGAGATATAGGTCCATGTTACTTATGAAAGGGTTGCTAGAGAATGAATCTTTGGGAAAGAAAGGAAAAATGGAGACCGGGCGGAGATAAATTTGGTTATGGATATGGAAGGTATGGAAAGTGAGTCTCCGCCTGTGTCAATTGCGGACCGTACCATTGTGGCACTACTGATCGAGGATTGAATAGTACTAACCACATGCCGGAAGTAGGAGGTAGTCGAAACCAGTAAGCTGTGTACCACTTTACAACAATACTTTGAATCCCTACCTGCTACGCTGGGCGTGGGAGTTGGCGGGTGTTGGATGGATGCCAACTTCGGGTTCTCTGGGAGTTCGCCGTGAGGGGCCCAACACTTGGGTTTTAGCAGGCGCGATTCAGATGTCGTGGTAACGATGGAAATAGTTGATGTGTGTGGCCCGATGGGGTTTACATGTGTCGTGTTGGTTAGGTCTACCTTGCAAGGTCAAATCAAATCGATTCACCGTGACTCGCGGATATGAGAACCTGGATCTCTCTGTCACATCGTAGTAAATGATGGAATTGGAAATGGAAAGTTGAGAATATGAGGTATGGTTGTGGTACTCTGAAAAGATAATGTGATCAACCATGCGTGCTCTAGGTGTTCAGGCAAATCTAGTCGGTATTGGTATAATAAACTTGAGCTAAAATACTAAAAGTAAGGATCCACTATTAGTTGCTTTTTCAGCAAAACAACTCCAAAGCCAAACAGCTTTGCATGTCTAGGAGTCGGCTAAGTATATACCATAGTCGGGTAAGACTTGCTGAGTATTAGTATACTCAGGGTTGTTGTTGTAACCCCTTTGAGCAGGTTGTGTCTCCGCTAACTTCGAGGAGGTATGTGCATCCTGGTTTGGACAACCGTTTTCTCCTGGGTGGACTGTCGAGTGGGCCCCGTCTTCTCCGTGAAGATCGGGCAGGTTGGCATCACATCGGTGGGCAGGATGTGGAGCTCACCTTGTATCGTCATCGTGGTTATCGTATTGTATTTCGAACTCGGTTTTAAATTTCCGCTGTGTTTTGAACTGTCATTTGTACTTAAAGCTTTTATGTAAAACTTGTGTTGTAAATTAAATTGAGGTTTTCTGTATGCTTGTATCACATGTGCTCGTCTTCGTACGGGTCTACTAGTGCAATTGTGATCCTGGAGTACAGTAGTTTAATCGGGATTTACCCGACAGCCTGTCAGATTACACCGTTTTAAGTTCACAGTAACTGGATTAAGTATTAAGCTGATGGTTAGTGCACTTAAGCCGGTTTAATTTGGGCGGTGCTACTACACTTATCCTCTCTACTCTAGGCTATAAATATCCTCGATAGGACCCCTTGCCGGCGTCTCACACCACCGCCTCCCCGTACATCTCCGATGAGCTTTGCCACCAGTGGACCACCGCCGTCGGCCCTTCCCCGACCACCCTAAACTCCTAGCGAGCTTCACCTTAACCCCGTGAAGCTAACCCGCCTTTCTTCTCCGCCAATCCCTCACCGGAAACCCCTCGCCGCCGTTCACCCGCCGCCGCCTCTCTGCTCGTCGTGGGCAGCACTGTTCCGACCATCCCACGCCACACCAAGCCCTTCTACAGGTGCGCCTTGGGCTCCTGATCCTCCCTGGCCCCTCGGCCCTCGCCGCCGGCGAGCTACCTCGCCGGAATCCGGCCGGCCCTCCCCTGTTCTCTCTTTCCTCCGGCCAAGGACCCATTTGTAAGGATTTAAAATGTTCCAGGGTCCTTTCTGCAAGAGTTCAAATCCTTTTCAATTTGAACTTTGAAAATTCATAGGAATGGGTAAAAATATCAGAAAAATGCAAAAATAATTTTGTTTTGTTCCTTGTGATTAACTCTACATGATGATGCTATAAGTTTTCTATGAAACCTTGTGTAGCTAGTTTTAAAAATAGGAGTAAGGTAAAGCTCTTTTTATGTATATACTATGTTCTAGAATGCTTTTCTTGTGAGCTTTGACCCATGTGCTTTATAAAACATGTTTAACTCTATCTAATTTTTTCTAGATCCATTAGTGGACTCTAGCCTGTGCTTTTCAGTTTTCCTTCTTTGTATTGTTTGTAGCTTTAAACAAATCCTTCCTATGATTTACTTCAAAAACCTTTCTTCATGTTATTTTATGTACTTGATATAGATAATTTAGATTGTTTGATTGATTGAGTTTACAACTTTATCGTGAAGGAAAGCTATACTCAAGTATAGTACCTTACTATTTCTTCCAACTGTTGCATGTCATATAGAAACCACCCCGTTAGCAGACGGAACGTACGAGTTTATCCAGGAACCAGACGGGCATATTTCTGGAGCTCAGGCCAATGTTGTAGAATTAACTGAAGCCCCAAACTCTGATTCGGAGGAACCAAAGTCTACTGACTCTATAGACACTACTACAGGCAAGACCCAATGCATAATCCTATTATTTCTAAATTATGCAATTCAGTATTGTTTACTTGTGCATTTAAGTTATTGGAGTTAAATGAACACTAGAACTGAGTCCGCTTAAACGCTATGCTAATAGGACCGGTAAAAGTCGAGTGATTACCTGTCACTCGCGAGATTTATAGGAGTTGATTGTTTACTTTCATGCAATCACTATAAGGACCATGGACGGATTTGGTGGCAAGCTTCATAGTTGAAATCCGTCTATGTTGATAAATTACTAAGGCCACAGTGTGTAGTAGCAGTGGTTAAGCGTTTGAAAGTACTAAGCACATGCCGTAAATATGGTATGCGGTAAGCCTAGTAACTGATCGGCCCGGCAAATGGACATACCTCCCACTCTCTCTTAGAGATAAGAAGTCAAATTATGTTGCAACACTGCGGCTACAAAGATGTGGTGGTTCTCTATAGTCGGAGAGAGTGGCCCTGATCCATGAACCGGAATGAGAAGCAAAAGGTTGCTTGGGAGTGACTCAACAGTACTCCAAACGTGTGTGCTAGGTTTATCCTTGCAAGGTTGGAAATTCGATTCAGAATCGTCCACTTCTCACGAAGATTGAGACTGCTTGATCCCTTTACTACATAGAGTAAGAAGTGAAATAATGATGATATCAAATATGGTTGGATGGAATTAATTCTACCATGTTTGTATAGATAGGTGCATACCTAGAATGGTTAATACAACTAGAATTTAAAAACTAAAATTTAAATTAAGGACATACTCTTTGTGGCTTTTCAGCAAAAGTAAACCTAGAACCTTGCTAAGCCTAGCATGTCTAGATATGGGGTTGCTATATACCCTTAATCGGATCAGTCTTGCTGAGTATTAGTATACTCAGTTTTGTTGGTGACTCTGTTTTCAGGAATGACTTTGGAAGACCCGAACACTAGTCTGACTTGGTCTAGTGTTATATCTCCTGGCTGGTCTATGGAATGGGAACCACCTTCGACCAGCAATGACCCGGATGAATGATGTCATGCTCGGGCTTATTATGGCATCTACCTTACGATGTTATGTATAGTTGTGTTTTTAGTTTTCCGCTGCAGAACTTCTAAAGTAAGCATAGCTTACTGTTATCTCTTTCCTTCTAAATAAGTTGTAAAAGCTAGAACTTTAATATACTAGCTTCAAAACTTTGATGTAAATTACACCTCTTATCTATGTGATGTAAAATATTGTGGAATGTTGTATCTCCAACTCGCCTTCATGTGGGACATATACTTGTGTTACGATCGGATATTCAGTAGTTACATCGGGATGTTACCCGACAGACCGATGATTATACCGATTAAGGTGTGCTTAAATGTGGGATTATACCGATTAAGGTGTGCTTAAATGTGTAGCGTACTTGATCAGGTGTAATTCAGAGTGGTTCTGCCACAGCTGCCTCGCCTACAGCATTGCCTCTCTCCACTCAACATGAACGCCAAGCTCAAGTTGTATAAGTAGAAGGTATATCTTTACTCCTACATTCTTTTGTTACTGATGTGTGACTACAAATGAGGGGCGTTGCAGCTTGTTGGAGACTGAGGCCACTGCTCTCACAATTCATATATCTCCAAGATAGATGTGTTTAAGATGATGAAAATTATAGATAGGAAAATAGAACTGCACATTGTGTTGCTATGCAGGCAAAGGCTGTGATCAACCACAGCTTGGCTAATTTTTTCTTATCACTAATGATCTGGGGCTTAGAAGTACTACCTAGGTGTGTTTTAGTGTGATCCTTTGATCCCTGGTCAGGTCCTTTCTTTTGTTTTTATGTAACAGTCATCTCTAGGAAAAACTTTCTCCTCTCATCGAGCTGGACTTGTAATTGGATCATTCTCTTCTTAATACAATGATACGTAGCTCTCCTGCGTATTCGAGGAAAAAAATTTCTTATCACATAGAGGATCACCAGCTAGTTGTGCTGCCATCGCAGCACTACAAAGTGTAACATGGGATCCTGTGGACCTCATTGATGTACAATGATTTTAATACTTGCTGTTCTTGTAAAAAAAAACTTGGGCTAGCATTGTGCTATATAATATTTGTAATTCATCATTCATATGTGATTTCTGATGTGTGAATTAGGATAGTTGAAACAAAAATAATTAGTTCCTTGCTAATTTAGTGTCATTCTAATTTTGTTGCAGGTTTATTCAATCAAGTGTGTGAAGACACCAAATTGAGGAAGTGTCCTTGCAGATAGCTGATAATTTTACAGTCAAAGGTCTAACCATGAAAATGAAAGGATTCATTTCTGCTCTCATTATCACTACCATAGTAGCCTACTCCGCAACAGCTACTGCAATAACAGCGAAATCAAGAGATGCAAGTGTCATCAGAGATTTCACCAGACAATTGTCCAACCCACCGCCATCATTGGTCCATGGCGGCGATGTATGCAGTGGCACCTGTGTTGGCATCTCTTGTGACAGCTCTGGACGAGTCACAAGCATTAACAGACAAGGGCTTGTTCGGGACTTTGACCCCCTTGATATCCTTCCTTAGTGCGCTCGAGATCCTGGAACTCAGTGGAAACAAGTTGACTGGCGCCATACCATCACTCGCTGGGATGGCTTCCCTCACCCATCTCGTGCTAAATGGCAGTGGATTCACCTTATTGACTTATGATTTCTTTCACGGACTGACTTCTCTGATGATTTTGCAAATGGATAATCTCCCCCTGGTGCCATGGCTCATACCTAATGCTATTGCTGATTGCACCGCACTCCAGGTGTTCACGGCCTCCAATGTCTCTATTATCGGTCCGTTGCCCACAGCTCTTACAAATTTGAAGTCTCTCACTATGTTGTGGCTTTCATACAACTACCTCAGCGGTGGCTTGCCAGCTTGGCTACCCGAGTTGAGTTCGCTGGAGATCATAGGCTTGAACAACCAGATGTCAGATGTGAAGCTTTCAGGAACAATTGATGTCTTCGCATCGTTTAAGAACTTAAGGCAATTGTGGATCCAATCAAATTCATTTAGTGGACCAATTCTAGATTTCAACAACTCAGAGCTAGATTCGCTTGATGCAAGGGAAACATGCTGACAGGACTTGTGCCAGCTTCACTGATGGAGTTGGAAAGCATTCAAAGTGTGGGGCTCTCAAATAATTTTTTGCAGGGGCCTTGGCCTATATTCCAGGCGGGTGTGATGTTAGATATGGCTTCTGGGAACAAATTTTGTCTACATATCCCTGGGCCTTGTGACTGACGGGTTTTGGATACTTGAGGTGGCATCTAGTTTTGGATACCCACTTGAACTAGCCCGAACTTGGGTGGGAAATAACCCATGTGATGGAAGTTGGGTTGGCATTGTCTGCAAAGGTGTTGCTGTGGTGGAAGTCAACTTATCTGGTCAAAACTTATCAGTCATTATTTCCCTAGCTTTTGCAAACCTTTCTATGCTTGAAAGATTGGATCTATCACAAAATCAACTCAAGGGGGTAATACCAGAAGCCTTGACTACTTTAACATATCTCAAGTTTCTTAATGTCTCAAACAATGACCTCTCTCGCCTACTTCCGAGATTCAAGTCTTCAGTTGAGGTTGTTGCAAATGGGAAACCTCTAAGTTTTCAAAATTCAAAGTTGAAAGCGCAAATGATTGAGATCATTGTTGGAAGCATTCTAGTTCTAGTAGTTTGGGTTCTGTTAGCTTGTCTTTGCCAGTATTGCTTAAAGAGAAAGAAGAATACAAGTGAGCCCACACTCCTAACTCAACTTAGGACCCACATCATCATTGATGCCACAGATTCTGCTCGTCGCTCTATGAGCTCTGAAAGTACGGATTCAAGCCACTCTGTGTCACATTTGGAGAAAATACCGATAAATGTCCTGATAGATGCCACAAACAACTTCAATAACAATATAATCCTAGGTAAAGGGTTGTTTGCGGTCGTCTTCAAAGGTATTCTAAATGGGGAGCTAGTTGATGTCAAGAAGTTTAATAGTGCCACCATGGGCACTGAACAGGTGAAGGAGTTCTTATTCGAAATAGATGTTATTGGAAAATTGAGTCACCCCAATTTGGTTAAACTATTTGGCTACTGCATACACAACACTGAGAGGTACTTGGTATATGAGTATATGTCAGCCGGTACATTGCACGAGCACCTACAGCCGAGTGGTCATACTCCCCTCACATGGGCACAGCGGATGAAGATATCTCTAGATGTTGCCCACGGGATCAAGTATCTACATGGATTGAACTAGCAAAAGTTCATACACAGAGAACTAAATCCTTCCAATATCTTATTAGACCAAGACTTGAGAGCTAAGGTTTCAGATTTTGGTTTGGTCAGGACTATTGAAGATAAGTCATCCACTTCAAAACCTACTGGTACATTTGGATATCTCGCACTAGAATATGCAAGTATGTACAATCCTCACTGCTCTAGATATTTGCATACCTGAATTATCGAAGCTTCTGGATTAGTTTAGCGCCTTTTCTTTTGCAATTAGAATTAATCAATACTTCCCTTGAACAGAACAAACTTCTTGTAGAAGTTAGATTGATTTCTTATGTTTCTGCATTCTACAATTTTTAAACTTTTCATGCACTAGAAGCAATGTAAAGTCATCTATATGCTTACAGATATGGAAGAACTCAGCACCAAGGTTACAAATATGGAAGAACTCAGCACCAAAGTTGATGTGTATTCTTATGGTGTTGTTCTTATGGTGATCATCATAAGAAGAAAGGTCATTGATAATTCATTGCCGCAGAATGTTATATTACTTGTACCAATCTTCAGAACCAATTTCCTTGATGAAGAGAAATTTAGGAATATTGTAGACCCCACACTGGAGCTGAATGATGCAGACTAGAACTCACTCCTTGAAGTAGCTAAGCTTGCTTATCATTGCACGGAAGAAGAACCAGAGTCGAGGCCAGGCATGAATTATTGTGTGGTGGTCCTTTCCAAGATGGTGCATAAGTGGAATCCTAAAGCAATTGACTCTGACAATGTTGAGTCAAGTAGCATGGGGTTGAAACAGCTTGTAGCAAACAACAACAACAACAACATAGCCTTTTTTCCCAAGCAAGTTGGGGTAGGCTAGAGATGAAACCCGAAAGAAATAAGTTCAAGGTTCAGGCACATTGATAGCTAGTCTCCAAGCGCTCCTATCCAAAGCTATCTCTTTAGAGATATTTCAATCCTTAAGGTCTCTTTTAACCAACTCATCCCACGTCAGTTTAGGTCTACCTCTACCCCTCTTTACATTATCGACCCGCTCAAGAACCCCATTACGCACCGGCGCCTCAGGAGGCCTTCGTTGGACATGTCCAAACCATCTCAGCCGATGCTGAGTAAGTTTCTCCTCAATTGGTGCCACCCCGACCCTATCCCGAATAACTTCGTTCCGGACTCTATCTCTCCTTGTGTGCCCGCAAAACCACCGCAACATCCGCATCTCTGCTACACTCAGTTGCTGCACATGTCGCCTTTTTGTAGGCCAACATTCAGCACCGTATAACATCGCCGGACGAATTGCTGTCCTATAGAATTTGCCTTTTAGCTTTTGTGGCACCCTCTTGTCACAAAGGATGCCAGAAGCTTGCCGCCATTTCAACCAGCCAGCTGAAATTCTATGCCTAACATCTTCATCAATGTCGCCATCCTTTTGTAGCACCGATCATAAATACCGAAAAGTATCCTTCTGGACCACCACTTGGCCATCTAGACTAACGTCTCCCCCCTCATGCCTAGTCGCGCTGAAATCGCACATCATGTACTCGGTCTTGGTCCTACTAAGTCTGAATCCTTTCGACTCTAACGTGCGTCTTCACAACTCTAACTTCCTATTAACCCCTGCCCTACTCTCGTCAACTAGCACCACATCATCAGCAAAGAGCATACACCAAGGGATCTCACCTTGTATATCCCTTGTGACCTCATCCATCACTAAAGCAAATAAATAAGGGCTCAATGCTGACCCCTGGTGTAGGCCTATGTTAATAGGAAAGTCAGTGGTGTTGCCATCACATGTTCGGACAAACGTCGTCG
The DNA here is from genome assembly GCF_016808335.1 of Panicum virgatum. Classification (NCBI taxonomy): domain Eukaryota; kingdom Viridiplantae; phylum Streptophyta; class Magnoliopsida; order Poales; family Poaceae; genus Panicum; species Panicum virgatum. The sequence goes on from NC_053145.1 coordinate 48,660,628, forward strand.
CATCCTTGTACATATCCTTAATGAGGGTAATGTACTTAGTTGGGACTTTGTGCTTCTCCAAAGCCCACCACATGACATTTCTCGGTACCTTGTCATATGCCTTCTCAAGGTCAATGAAGACCATGTGCAAGTCCTTCTTCTGCTCCCTATATCTCTCCATCAATTGTCGTATTAAGAAAATCGCCTCCATGGTTGACCTTCCAGGCATAAACCCAAATTGATTTTGGGTCACACTTGTCACTCTTCTTAGGCGATGCTCGATAACCCTCTCCCAAAGCTTCATCGTATGGCTCATCAGCTTAATTCTACTAACTACCGTGGAATTAAGCTGATGAGCCATACGATGAAGCTTTGGAAAACAGCTTGTAGAAAAATGGGAAATAGAAGATCTCACAGCTTACACTACAACAGGATAAGTTACCTTGACATTTCGCAAGGTGTTCGTTGTATCATGTGTAAATGAGGAAGCAATTATTGTAACCAGGCTGTTGAAAACTATGGTTTTTTTTGACTATATGACTAAATAGTTAATTCTAGGTAGATGTGCCGGATATTGTAGTTGGCCCATTGATAAACTGCTTGATGTGCTTGAGTTCACACAGTTGCTATCTGTTGTCAAATAGCCACATGATAGCAATTCTTTTGAATAATTAACTATTTAAACTTGGAATTGAAACTATGGATACCACGTTGCTATGTGGATGTTTGCAATTTCGTCTTCATAGATCTTTTCTGGGGAAAAAATGCTAGGTTGGTAGGAGCCGGTCTAAACAACCTAAAGTTCAGTCTGCCTGAAAATGTGAAGTCAAGTTAGCATTTTTTTTCTTCCTGTCTAAATGTTAGAAATTGGAAGTGATCACTGATCTTTTTTCCTTGTGATTGATTTTGTTCTCCTGCCTTTCTGGTCTGGTGGGTGAGATTTGGTGTTTTTCTTTTTCCTTTCTCTCTGTTGCTTTGGTGCTGCTGGAATTTCTTGATGCAGGTAAGGTTCGATTTACATGCTAGCCTCTCTTCCTTCTGTGGTATTTTTAGCTAACTCATTTGCTAACTTTCAATCTTTGCATTCTTGCAGTGGCATGTTCGCTGGAAAGGTCATGTTCTCCATTGAGATTGAACAGCTTTGACGAGCGGCGCTGCACTAAGTCATGTTCTCTGCTTACTCCAGGTGCCTGAATGCGTCTTCTGTCTTCAGCTATTTAAGTAAGGTTCAATCTGAAAGGTATTGTAGTTAGGCACGAGGTTCACCCAGGTAAGTCTGTTCCCATGCCTAAATAAGTTAACTGCATCTTGAGTTCACTACATCACACGATTCAAGGATCCATCTGTGGTGGAGAAACTCAACTTTGGTTGCCCAAGTCTTGAAATCTTGAGTTTTGTCCAGCTGCTCACTTGGTCTGTTTGAAATATTGATTGATGCTCTTAAGATCCTGTAAACCAAGAGAAAGATTTGACAAGTAGTGCATTTGATGTGTTGAATTGATCGGTGTGTGAGGCATTACAATATACATGATAACCTCTGCTTACCCTTTATTAATTAGTGGCACTGGCGTTTTCTTATCCAAAGTAGTTTCAGAATTCAGACTAATTGTTTTCCACTTCAGTACAGGTTCACAACAGATTTTCCTTCGATATAAAATACAGGTAAATAACTAGCCAACTTGAAAATGGTGAAGTAGGTGCATCTTTTTCCTTCTCATCATACATGGTGAAGTAAACATAAGTTTTTTCACTTCATCTTTTAATTATCTTGCAAGCAGCAACAGATCTTATTTTGTCATTTACTACCTAATTTAGTCTATAGCAGAGCCAACTTGGAACAACTTTAAACTTTATATACAGACCATTTGTTTAAAAGTTGGCAATGAGTCAAAGTAATGCTAAGTAGACAACAACAACTAGCATTTGCATTAGGCTGCAAATGAGTTTTGTTTTCTTATTCTCACTTGGTATGTGCACCTCAAGGTATTGCAACGTGAAGTTTCCTATAGGACAATGGCGCTTGGGATTTATAGCTCGAGGTAAGCATGAACATGACTTAATTAACCGCAGCTTAAAAGAACAACAGTACAAAATAGTCTATGGATCCTGTTTTGTTTCAGAATTTCAGAAACACATGTTGCCTATATGAAACATGGTGATCCTTAGATTCTATACATGCTCACATAGAAATGATCAGGTCATTTTCATTATAAACTGCGATTTTTTTTTCACTTCTTCATTGTAGAAAAGCAATCCTACCAAGAATGACTTCTTTCGTGGTTACTGTAGCAAAGCAAGCAAACTAATGATACCGGCTTATTTTTTAAAAACATAATCCTAACTCTCCGACATGAATAAAAGAAAATTTCTTACATATTATTCAATAGATACCTTCCTGTTTTCCAATCACCATCTATCGTGAACTTCGTCACATATAATGCCTCAAGTTCTCAAATGAACGGGAAACTCTGTTCACATGTTATGGATGGTAGAAACGACGTCTCTCTCTCATACGTGTATTTTGCCTTCTTTTTTCCATCTTTAGTGCCTGAACACTATTGGTACTACTTTGCATTTCAGTGAGAAATAGATTATACATTCTATGGATTTTATGATTTCACTGATGAATTATGGCAATGTTCCTGAGGAACTGCAGAACATGGAGTGATAACCGCTGAGGAGCCAAGGAGCTCTGCTAAGATATGTACTTCCAGTTCTGAATGAGTAAGCTACAATTTCCTCATGATTGCAGATTTCAATTGTAATACATAACCCTTCTTGTAATTCATCTTTTTTTGTAGTGAATTATGCTTAGAACGTAGAAGTAGAATCAGATTTCTGAAATTAGACTCTTTGTTACAGCCAGACATTAATTACGTAGAAAATCATAATTTTCTTCCTGTTTCTGCTAGATTCAACTCCAAATTTATGATAGGATGAGCATTCACATTCGAATCTGTCAGCAACATTTTGCAGACATCGAGATAAAAATACAATTCCTTCACTTCGTTAAATGTGTCTCCATTGTTGGTAACTTAACATTCTATAGCCCAACATTCAGCTTTTTAATTGTTGCCATATCTAATTGTTGAAAACATTCAGCTTTTTAATTGTTGCCATATCTAATTGTTGAAACGGGATAGATTTTAATTTTTTCCATATTGAATTATTTGAAATGATACTAGAAATGTGGAACCTGACCATGCAACTCTACAGCTTTTTGCACGCTATACATATGGATTTGCAAGAGACTGTTGACTGCTTAGTAGAGATTAACACCAGGCAGCTTTGCCAGGACTACAAGCAAACAAGCCCTATAGACTGCCTCTTAGTTACTCCCTATGTTTATATTGTAAATTACCTATGCCTGTTCGACTCAACTACAGTCGAACTTAGTATTCTTGTATATTATAAAGAGTAAAATGCACTGGGGGTCCTTAAACTAGTGAGGGTGTGTCAAATAGGTCCACGAACTCCGAAAATACAGATTCGGCCCCCTAATCTAATTAAGTGTGTCACTGGAGGTCCAAAACCCCTTTGACCGGGTCTGACCGCCTACGTGGCCTGCCACGTCGGTCCTACCTGGACCAGTTAGCGAGGGCGGAGCTCGGCCCGGCGGCGGCCTCTCTCCCTCTTGCTCCCACCTCTCCCCCTCCCGGCCACGACGGCGCCGGCGGTCGGATCCGCGCAGGTCCAGCGGCGACGGCGGCGCTCCAAGCTCGGGCACGCGGCCATGGCGCCCGTGCGTGCCCCGCGGGGCTCCCTCCCCCTCCCTCGCCGGCGGGGCGCGGGGCCATGGCGGCGGCGCTCCGAGCTCGAGCACGGGGCCATGGCGCTCGTGCGCGCCCCGCGGAGCTCCCTCCCCCTCCCTCACCCAAGGTGCATGGCTGCGCGTAGGAAGGTGCATGGCCGCCGGACCAAAGAGAGAGAGAGGAGGGGCAGATTTCGGCGGGCACCGTCGGCACCGGAGCTCGGAGCGCCGGCCGGCCCACCCCACCTCCGTCGCGTCCAGCAGGCCACCCTGCCGCGCATGCCGACCCGCCCCACCTCCGTCGCGTCCAGTAGGCCACCCTGCCGCGCCGGCCGGCCCCGCCGAGCAGTCCGCTGCACCGCGCAGGCCGGACCCGCCGAGGAGGGAGGAGGCAGGCCGGAGCTACTGCCGGGCCTCCCGCGCGTTGCCGTTTCAAAGTGCCATCGCCAGTCTCCGCCACGGCCGCCGCCCTGGAGGTAGGAGCGCTGGATCCCGCCGGGTCCCGTCCGTGCCGCCGGCCTCGTCGCACCTCCCTCCCCTGCGCCGGGCCAAGAGCGGCGGCCGGAGGCAGGGCCGCGCGCGTGCCCCTCCTCCCTCCCTACCTCGACGCGGGAGCGGGCGCAGTGCGGCGGCCTCGGCGCCTCCCCAAGCCGGCCATCCTCCTCCCCGGCGGCCATCCCCACCAACGCGGACTTCCCCGAGCTGCGCCCGCCCCCATGGCGGGCCTCCCCGAGCTCCGCCCGCCGTGGGCCGTGGCCATGGCGACGCGGCGCGGAGCCCCGCGTGGCAGCCGGATCCTGCGGCGGACGCGGAGGTGGAGCCGCGCGCACGCCTCCCGCGGCTCGCCGGCGGAGCTCACCGGGGCACCAACATGCGGCGCGGCGTGGCCGTGCGCCCTGCGCGGGAGTTCCCGCCTGGTCGAGCTCGGTGCAGCGCGTCCACCACGCGTGTGGGGCCGGAGCCGTGGGGTGCCATGGCGAGGCGGCCATGGCGAGGCGGAGTCCGCGACGCCGTCGCCCCCACACGCGACGGAGCAGGGGCGGAGGAGGGGAGCAGGGGCCGCGCGCGTCAACTGTTTTGTCCAGGTAGGACCGACGTGGTTGGCCACGTAGTCGGTCAGATCCGGTCAAAGGGGTTTTGGACCTCCAGTGACACACTTAATTAGATTAGGGGACCGAATCTGCATTTTCGGAGTTCGTGGACCTACTTGACACACTCTCATTAATTTAAGGACCCCAGTGCATTTTACTCTATTATAAATGCCAGTTCCTACTCATCAACCATCGAACTTAGTAGTCCACTCTATACTTATCCAATATATTTTCATCAACTGTCTATTCCCTATCCGTCCTACTAGGCCCTACGCAACACATCAACAGGCAACCGTGCAACCATACGCGCGCCACTAGTACCAACAGAAGTGGAGCCCTTCTATAACACTTGTGCGAGGATAATATAGTGTCAAGCACAATGCCTTATCAGTTAGCACCCAGAACAATTTCACCGTATAGTGATGTTGCTCTTCATTATAATTCCCGTATGGTTCATTACATTTCACTTATGCAGTATATGCTCCAGAGGGGCCAATTGTTGATTTGTTGCATCCACAAACTGTGATTCCTCTGGGCTCTGGCCAAAGGCAGGATCACCATCTGCTGAATGCCGCCTGTCGTGGTTCTCATCTACCAATTAAACCAGGAACTCATAACCCTCGAACATAACTTGACTTGCGGCTCATTTTCCTAATTTCTCCAGTTGGTTCTCAATTTCAGGCTGTGTTTAGATATTTTGCAAAAAAAAATTGCGATGGAATCTTACTAATTTAAAGTACTAAATAAAGTCTATTTACAAAACTTTTTGCACAGATGGGTTGTAAATCGCGAGACGAATCTAATGATGCTAATTAATCCATAATTAATTAATAATTAGCGGATGGTTACTGTAGCATTGATGTTACAAATTATAAATTAAGTAGGCTCATTAGATTCGTCTCGCGATTTACAACCCATCTATACAAAAAAAACTGTAAATAAACTTCATTTAGTACTCCATGTATGTGTCAAAACATTCGATGTGACGTTTTTTTTCGTTTACGGGGTTTATAGGGTGGGAACGCCTCATTTGCATTTGCATGATCGCACATCTTAACAGTCCTCACAATCTTAAATGCTTTGAAGTCCTTGGCAAATGTAGAAGCTCTCGATGAAGAGTTTTCATTAGATTTTACACAAAACACAGACAATATTCAGTGAGGAATGTGTCCTTTTGTGAACTCAAATCGAACAAAAAAAATGAGTTCACTAAGTTCAAAACGATAACTTTTGATCAAAGCCTTCAGAGTTCTGAAGAACCGACTTGATTCAGACTCTGTAAACAGTATGTAATTCACCAGCCTTTGCTATACACATCTAAAACCTGTAATCTAACACCAATCAAGTGCAAGAAGACACACGTAGTCAGTGCCAAGGTACTGATGGCAACAAGCACCCAAAATCAGAGCTGGTCAGTATGCATCGACTTGGTAACGTTTCCATGATCACCAATCTTGTGACAGGAAAATTTCACATCGGAACTTGCTAATTTGATATTGCATACCATTATAATTGCTGGAGTTGATCATATTTCAAACTACATAGCCAAAAGCATTACAAAATCGTCGTCGGACTAACCACTGTGAACTGAACCTCACCACTCACCACAGATACAGAGACAATCGACGCCCGTCAGATTCAGTTTTCGAGACCGGGCACCTGCATGCGCCGGCTGGCCTCCGACTTCTTGCCGCTGAGGAACTCGTCGGGGACGACCTTGAGCTGCTTGCGCTTCTTGGACTTGGCGATCTTCTGGATGGTCTTGGGGTTGGTGACCCGCTGCAGCTTGGTGCCCGTGCGCAGCACGTTCTCCTGCTTGCGCTTCTCCCGCTCCTCGCGCGCCTTCCGCTTCGCCACCTTGTTCTGCCGGATCTCCTCCTTGAGCTCCGCCTTGCGGGCCTGGTACGCGCGCTTCAGCGACTTCTCGCGGACGCGCTGCTCCAGCGGGGTCGGCTTCCGCGACACCACCACGGCCGACGCGCGCCGGGTGCGGGGCTCCTTCCACCGGCGCCCCGACACGCGCCCGGCGATGACGCCGTCGTAGGTGGGCTGGCCGAAGGAGGCCGGCTTCGAGGGGTCGGACAGGGAAGGCATCGCGCGGAGCTTGGACGGCCGGGGAGCGTCGGCGTCGAGGTCCATGGAGTCCGCGGCCGCCGCCTCCGCCTCCTCCGCCTCCTCGCGGCGCTTGCGCTTTCCGCGCTCGCCACCGAGGCCCTCATCGAGGTAGCGGAAATCGATGTGGGAGGCCATGATGGTGGGAGCGATGGAGGGAGGCGGCGGGGAGAGAGAGGAGAGAGAGAGGAAGGACGGAGGCGGAGACGGGTTTATTAGGGTTTGGGAGTAGCAGCACTGCAGCAGGTTGGATGGGCCGGGCTGGAGGGAGTACAACTAGGCCGCCCATCAAGATGGGCCTTCTTTTCTCCTGAGACGAGGCCGGGATTTACACGAGAGCAAATATATCTGGGACTGTAAATACTAATCTGTATCCAAAGAAAATCAGAGTTTAAAACATTTATATTTTGTATCAGATTACGCATGATCAAGTAGATTGAGAGAATAGTTTTAGTTGTTGACAAGGATTATGGAAATGTTGATGGAAAGTTGAGAAAAACAGTCCTCTATATTTTTTTTTTAAAAAAAGCTGTTTCCTCCGTATATGCAATTATGCGAAGAATCTACTTTTGGCAGTGTTAACAATAAATACCGCCTATATATTAAAACAAAAGATCTACCTGGAAGACAGCGCTCAGCCAGTATCCAGTATGCACTATGAATGAAACAAAGAGAAGGGAATAGCTCTTTCACGACAGTTATTCCGCAACACAAAATAATAGTACATGATATATTCATATGTTAGTGAGTAGCAAGAGCAGAAAAATTGTTTCATACTTTCTCTTATTTCCAGTTAAGAATTAAGATCGCAAAAATATGCGTAAAAATTAACACTGAGTTTGCTCAGTTACTCCAGACCCAAACCAGAATGGGAGAAACAGAGACACCTGAAGATTGTACAAGGGTGTTGCCGAACAAAATGGTGATCTAAAGCTACAAGGAACGAATATGTAGTCAGGACTAGTCACCTAGTCCAATAGAGGAAAACAAAGTTTCAAAAACACACGGCTGGTCATTAATCCAGTTTGGCAATAACCGCATCTGTGACTTCCTGGGTTGAGCTGGTACCACCCAAATCTTTGGTTCTGTACTTGCCTTCTGCAATGACAAGCTTCACGGCCGTCTCCAGCCGGTCGGCAAATGATGGGAACTGCAAATGCCTCAACATCATAGCGGATGAGAGCAGCAGTGCAACAGGGTTAGCTCTCTTCTTCTCCACAATCTTTTCATTTCCGACATTTCCTGCAGAAGCACCTTGCTCGAATACAGCATGGTCCTGACCCACATTACCTGAAATGATGCAGCACATAAAGAATTATAAACCTTCTAAATACATATATGGCATCTCCTAAGGTATAAAACATGTTCGAGCTCAGAACAATCATGGAAAGGTCTAACATTTATATCAAAAAAAACAGATGATGCAGTAAACTAGCAAAAATGGTCAAATTATGCATACATACAAATGCTACATTACATATAACCATGTAGCTATTTTCACATGTAGGATTCCATAAATAATAGTTTATAAACGCGTACCTCCAGGCATGACGCCAGTGCCTCCAGCAATACCTGCAGCTACATTAGCCACCAGATTGCCATAAAGATTTGGGGTGACCTATGAAAGGATCCAAAATAGTGAGTTTCAAATTCATAAATAATCTAAGAAAATTCATTTCAAAACTCTGGGTTGATCAGAAAAGCGGTCCACTAAATCAATAAAAAGTAAAGGAAAAATGAGCTTGACAACAATAGGAGCTAACATGTAGTATATCAAATTGCAGAACATCAGTTCACTTTGGTATCCCAATAGTCCACACAAGATTAATGAGATTGTAGGTATACAGCAGGAAGCAGATGCAAGATCAATAATAATGCATTTATGCTTACACTTAACATGAAAATACATGTTAAACATCAGCTCGGTGAGAAAAAAGAGAAATTTGAGTGATAAGACGGCGTATTACATACCATAACATCGAATTGTTCAGGCTTCGCAACAAGCTGCATACAACAGTTGTCCACGATGATTTCATTATACTGAATTCCGGGGTACTTCTTCGCAACCTCACGGCAAGACTCCAAGAACAAACCATCAGCAAGCTTCATGATGTTTGCTTTATGTACTGCTGTCACTTTCTTTCGATTGTTAAGGTATGCATACTCAAAAGCATACTTGGCAATTCTTTCTGAGCAAAACTTTGTTATCACCTAGCAAATCCATGAAGTGAGAGTATTAGGGAGAAAGATACATTTAGATGGCAAAACAAAAAAAAATGAGCAGAATTGTTATATTCACTTTACAAATTACAATAACACAGCATGTTGGAAAAGGAATGGCATAAGAATATGTGTGGTAAAGGACTCACAATATGTGCCAACAAAAGATACAGTTTTAGTGATACATAGCAACTTGTAAAAGTACTAGGTTTTTAAGATATCTAAACAGGCATATTTTGAGCGCTAATCACCCTAATAAAGGGATACACAGGCAAGTCAAATGGCAGCACTCACCAAAGTCACAGTAACAGAGTTACAAAAATCTAACAAATGAAAGAAATAGCTGGAGTTTTGGCTCACGATACGTGACATCAAAGAGATGTCACTGAGCAGACCAAAGATCAAGTAAAATGAATATTTGTTGCACACAGTACCATGGTTTAAGAAATTGTTTCACGATGCATCAGCAAGACATATAGAGAGGGGGGGGGCTATGTACAGGAACTGGCATCCATATTTGTTACTACATTATTGTCAGTTAAATGAGTGGGCCATATAACCAGACCAATTAAGCTATATAAACAGTTAATTGCTACTAAGTGGATGGGTGAATGACGCCTTTTGGAACTTATTTTAGTGAAGATTGCATTCGCCTTCACACATGGACATAGCAAGGTAAAAGTTCTATTCTTCAATCAATGTGACATACCAAGAAGTAGAGAACAGGGACAATGTGGTTCATTGTAAAGTCTAATATGCACTTTAAGTGTTCAAATGTCAAGATGTTGTTAATAAGTAGTAATGAGCATTGAATTTGAGAGTTATTGTTAAATGAACAGCTAGAAATGACCAACAAAACTGTTTTGATGACTACATAATCTTAAATACAGAAACATTGATATACACTGTTAACTAACAGAACAGCAAAGATTAATGTTCCATTTAAGAAAATATAACACTTCACTGATTCTGTACTATGACAAATGACAGGAATAGCATATATCTTGATGATCATCCAAAAGCTTTGATAGGAACTCTACATGACCTAACAAATTAAGTGCATCTCAACTTAACTCGAAGATATATTGAAGCAAATCACCCCTCAAGTCTGTATGAACTATCCCTTGCACCAGTATCTCAACCTCACATTCATAGGAAGCAGATGCTTGCAGAAAACATAAATATAGTACAGTGCCAAAGTGCATTGGTTTTTCAATAAAAACAATGCACACAAGCATTAACTATACAATTTCACAACCAAATGTCTGAATGAACCAGTTACTAATCCAATTTGTGGATCCTATCATAGTGTCATAATTTGTAGAAGCTTAGCACACTTAGCCATATATATATATTACACATTAGCTGCCGCACGCTGCATCAGAAAGCAAATTACTAATGCCCCAGAGAATGGTACGCGGAATTCTCCATACCTTGAGAGACTCGACGACGCCGGGCACGACCTCATGCTCGAGCCCCGAGTACTCGCCCTCGGTGTTCTCCCTGATGACGACGATGTCCACGTTGTCGTGCCTGGTGGGCAGCCCAGGGAGGTTGAAGCAGTTGACGAGCGCGGCGTAGAGGTCGAGCTCCTTGCGGAGCTGCACGTTGAGGGAGGAGACACCTCCGCCGACGGGGGTGGCGAGGCCGCCCTTGAGGCAGACCTTGTTGCGGCGGATGGACTCGATGACCTCGGTGGGCACCGTGGGCATGTCGCCGTGGACCTCGTAGATCTCGAAGTAGACGGGCGCGTGCATCGCCTCCATCACCTGCCGCACGGCGCCCGTGACGAGGGGCCCAATGCCGTCACCGGGGATGAGCGTGACGCCGCGCGGGGCGCCGTCCCCCGGGCGGGGCATGTAGGTGACGGTGCGGCGGGACGCGACACCGGCGAGGGGAGTGGACGGGGTGGGGGAAGGGGATGGGGCGAGGAGGCGGCGTAGGAGAGGGGTCGATCGCCGCGCCATGGCCGGAGCTAGGGTTTCGGTGCGGATGCGATCGGTGGGATGGAGATGGTCAGATGGAGGAGGAAGGTCGGGCGCGAGGGTATCAGGGAGAAGACTCGAAGGGTAGGGGAAGAAAGGGCCGCCGATTTCGCCTTTCTTCTGCCTTCGCCTCTGGGCTGTTCCGATCTGTACAAACCAAAAAGCAAACTACGGTCCATTGACGGAGCATTACATTCCTTATATTCACTGCATTCGGTAGGCTAAAACTGGATGCTAGAATTGGAATGATGTGAAAGAAAAATACGGTTAGGCTGGCTGGAGCTGGAGCTGGTGGCTGGAGTGGTGTGAGAGAAAAATACTGTTGGGCTGGAGCTGGAGCTAGCTGCCGAACGCAATTATTAGTTTTTCAGTATATAAACAGAACAAGAGAGCTTTTATTAATTAATATCAATAAAGTCATATCATCCATGTCCAATATATTCAGGATATTTGTTAGGTACTTCCGTTCCGAATTGTAAGTTATTTCAACTTTCAAACTAATATAAGTATAATTCGATCGAATTTGGAATATTTTAACTAACATGAGTACGTTTTGGTCAAATCTGAAATATTTTAACTTTTCAAAGAAATTGGAATGACTTACCATTAAAAACGCAGGAGTACGTCATATAGCCGCTAATCGATCCCACGTCCACTCTGGCCTTGACTTAATTTGTATAGGGCTCTCTTTACACACGAATCAATCCCTCGTGACCTATTACACCATCCACGAATGTCATAATATCGAGGCAAACCATCCATCTCGCTCGGACGATAAGCACGTACATGATATCTGATTACAAGATACTCCCTCCGTTTCAAATTATAAATCATTCCAAAAATCTTAAAGAGTCAAAAATTTTCAAAATTGATCAAATTTATACAATAAGATAATAACATTTACAATATCAATTAAGTATAATTAGATTCTTTTGTTAGTTACATTTTCATAGTATACCTATTTGATATCATAAATCTTTATATTTTCTTTCTATAATTTTGGACAACTTTGAAGATTTTGACTCTCCAAGATTCTTGAAATAATTTATAATTTGGAACGGAGTGAGTAATAATTTAAGCATGTCACGATTGGAGGCTGATCTCGATCCTTCACGACAACAATTTGCGAATCAGATTTGGACCGACAGTATGTTTTGGCGATAGTGGTGCGGCTGCGCATTTTGTCTTTTAGTCAGATTGGACTGGCAATATCTAATACGTTCTTTTTTATATGACACCGTTGACTTTTTTTAACTTTGACCAATATTATTTAATTAATCAGTTAGTTAAATGAAGTGAAATGGGTACCTTTACGTCTATTATCAAGAGTCTCTTGAATCTAACTTTAAGATTTGGCTATTTGCATAAATATTTGTAGAAATGACGAATAATCAAACGAAGAAAAAAAGTCAATGGTGTCATATATTTAAGAATGGAGGGTGTATGTTTCAAGGAGCGTGATAGACATCTCTTGCCATCAGGTACCTTACTTCACCCTCTTCTTTTTATTTAAAAGAAATCATGACGTGATAAAAAAACTGATGCTTCAATATAAGAGAAAAAGAAACTTCAATGTAAGAGAAATCATCAGGTACCTTACTTCACCCTCTTCTTTGGGTGCCGATGCTAGCCAATAAACGATAGTTGCTAGGTTTGCCTTGTTGCTGAAATTTGAGAAGAGAACAATGGTTGGAACAAGCTGTCCCTGTCATACTTTTTTTTAATAGATAAGCTCTGCGTTTTTAGGCATCAATGTTGATCGTTAGAACGGAAAATGAGTTGAAGCTTCACTAGAAGGTTAGTTAAATTACGGTGGAACTATCACCTATACCATGGTTACTCTAAGTATTTAACCCGGGGATGTGGTTAGTTTGCTTGATACTCGTTTAACAGGAAGACACAATGACTTGACAGGAAGACAAAAGAAGAAAACAGGACAAGAAGGTCCCGAGATTAGGCAGGGGGCTCCCCTGCTAAATTCCCTTTTAAAAAAAGAAGGTCTCAAGATGGCAATCTAGAATGATGGCTAAAAGCAGGATGGTTGTCGAAAGATTTAGTGTGTCTCTATTTTCGTTAACCATTCAAACATACTTGGATGTGATTATTGTAAAATTTGCTTCTTACTTGATTATTGTAGGATGACAATCTAGACCTTTTTATGAAAATCTTGAAAAATAAACTGTATTTAAAATCTTAATTTGACATTTAACCATTGCCTAGCGAAGGTAGACCGGTTGGTCTGCCGTGCGCGTAGCACCCCGACCCAGGTTGGATCCTTAGTAGGGACGAATTTGTTGGTCGCGGGTGGCGCAGTTAAAATTCCAAAAAAATCCTCTCACTTGTCCTATTTTAAAGCACAGGTCTAAGGTGTCTAAGGTCGGTCCTATGTCACAATCACCTGTCCTATTTTTGTTCTATTTTAAAGCATAGGTCTAAGGTGTCTAAGGTCGGTCGGTCCTATATCACAAGAGCCACGGTGCAACTGTGTACGGATGGGACGAGGTTCGGGGGTTTTCTCGGTCTAAGGTGTCTAAGGTCGGTTCTATGTCACAAGAGCCACGGTGCCGCTGTGTACGGATGGGACGGTGTTCGGGGGTTTTCTCGACCTGTGTGAGAAGGTTCTCTTCATGCAACACAATGTCATGGGGGGAGTTTTGCCCCCACAAATCGAGCTCGGGGGTTTTCTCGACCTGTGTGAGAAGGCTTTCTTCGTGCAACACAATGCCATGGGGAAGTTTTGTCCCCACAAATCGAGTTTTTTTATATGTTCTTTTAATAGTTTCCACAATCATCGCTTTGGATGTTAATATAGATAGAAAGTCTTGATAAAAATAGCCTTTGAAGTTCATCAAGATTTTTAGCAACTATGAATATTTGTACCAACCTGGCATAGCATTCACTATGATTGCTGATACGATTAATAACCGTCTTTTCTTGTTTTCTCATCACATGCCTCTATTCTCACGTCACGCTGCTCCACCAATCATCTTTTTCCTTCTCCCCCCATTGTGCAAAAATTCTTGCGCTTTTCTTCAAGTTCACCAAAAGGTTAGCAACCCTGAATCGAGTACAAAAGGCATTAAAGGCTACGAGTATAGTACTCAAGTTGAACTATACAAAGCAAAAAAAATTGTATGAACCCTGAATCCCAATCGCTTAATAACGACACTAATTCTTCAGAACCTTCAGCAGGTTGACGCACTGTACGCGTGGTCGTCATCACTGTCACACTGTCGCTTGTCACTGCGAATCACTTCCTGGTAGTATTTCTCACGGTATATTCATGGCCCGGGCCCCGGGGACTTCCCGTCCATACAACTCTACCGACTACAGCCCCCCTCCCAGAAGTGCACCTCCTTGTGCCGTGCCCGTGTTCTAGTGGCGCTCCGTCCCGTTCCAGAGCCTCAAGTGCCACTGCGTACCCACCGATCTACGTGGCTCCATGGGACACGGTAGGTGGCGGCGCGCCGGCGCCAGTGCAGGTGCAGCAGCGCGAACAGAAGGCGAGGCTGGCGTTTCACCGCGGCGACGGGCGCCGACGAGGCGCGTCCTGGGCCTCACCCCCTTTTTTTTCTGGCCCAAACGCCCCAGTTTTTTTCACCTCCCCGACACGGGCCCGGGGCGCCCACCCAATCGAGCGGCTGGCGATTGCGCCCAATCCGTGGCCATCCCCTTTATCCCCCCTCGCCCGCTTCTCCTCTTCTAGATAAGCACAGCGCAAACCCCTACCCCTCCCTCGGCTCTCCCTATCCACTCCGCCCCCAAAATAATCCCCACCTCCGCTGCTCCCCCGCCTCCGCCGCCCGCCATGGCCTCCCTCGCCTCGGCCTCCACCTCCCTCCTCTTCCCGCAGGCCTCCTCCTCCAGGAGCCGCGCCGGGCTCTCCACCTCCCTGGGCTTCCCCGCGCAGCCGGCGCGGCTCCGGAGCCGGGCGGCGGCGCCGGCGGGCGGGCCGAGGCGCGGGCGCCTGCTGGTGGTGCGCGCGGCGAGGGGCAAGTTCGAGCGCACCAAGCCGCACGTCAACATCGGCACCATCGGCCACGTCGACCACGGCAAGACCACCCTCACCGCCGCGCTCACCATGGTGCTCGCCTCCGTCGGCGGCAGCGCGCCCAAGAAGTACGACGAGATCGACGCCGCCCCCGAGGAGCGCGCCCGCGGGATCACCATCAACACCGCCACCGTCGAGTACGAGACCGAGACCCGCCACTACGCGCACGTCGACTGCCCCGGCCACGCCGACTACGTGAAGAACATGATCACCGGCGCCGCCCAGATGGACGGCGCCATCCTCGTCGTCTCCGGCGCCGACGGGCCCATGCCCCAGACCAAGGAGCACATCCTCCTCGCCAAGCAGGTCGGCGTCCCCCAGATTGTGGTCTTCCTCAACAAGAAGGACATGGTCGACGACGAGGAGCTGCTCGAGCTCGTCGAGCTCGAGGTCCGTGAGCTGCTCAGCAACTACGAGTACGACGGAGACGACGTGCCAATCGTCTCCGGCTCCGCCCTCAAGGCGCTCGAGGCCCTCATGGGCAACCCGGCCCTCAAGCGCGGCGACGACCCCTGGGTGGACGGTATCTTCTCCCTGGTTGATTCCGTGGACTCCTACATCCCAGTCCCCCAGAGGCAGACCGACCTCCCATTCTTGCTCGCTGTTGAGGACGTGTTCTCCATCACTGGCCGTGGTACAGTCGCCACTGGCCGTATCGAGCGTGGCACCGTCAAGATTGGTGACACAGTCGATATTGTCGGAATCCGGGAGACCCGGAACTGCACGGTCACTGGTGTTGAGATGTTCCAGAAGACCATGGATGATGCCATGGCTGGGGACAATGTCGGGCTTCTGCTCCGTGGTATGCAGAAGGACGACATTGAGAGAGGCATGGTGCTGGCTAAGCCCGGTTCTATCACTCCACACACCAAGTTTGAGGCTGTTGTGTATGTGCTTAAGAAGGAGGAGGGTGGCCGGCACTCACCTTTCTTCCCTGGTTACCGCCCACAGTTCTACATGCGGACAACTGACGTGACAGGGAATGTGACAACAATTATGAATGACAAGGATGAGGAGGCGAAGATGTGCATGCCTGGTGACCGTATCAAGATGATTGTGCAGCTCATCCAGCCCGTTGCTTGTGAGCAGGGAATGAGGTTTGCTATCCGTGAGGGTGGTAAGACCGTTGGCGCTGGTGTCATCAACAAAATCATTGAGTAAACTGGATATACCATATCCACCATGAAATTTTCCCTGTTTATTCTCAGCGAAATGCTATGTAGTTGTTATTATGTGTTGAGTTTTAGGGGTTGCTCATGTGAAGTTGTAGTATGGCACCTTTTTCGTCCAGTGATTTTGCATACTTTGTGACATTCACGACAATGATACATTGGTCCTTTTGCAATTGATTTGGCTAAGAGGTGCCATCTATTGTTACATGTTCAATTTTTTATTTGCTGATTGCCCTATTGTTGAGTAGACGATTTGATATGCTTAAGACGAATCCTGATGGTGCCACAGGCACATGTTGTAGCTTATTTGCTCCTTTAAGAGCATATACAACACTAAACTGGATGTGGTCTTGCTTTCTAGACTTTCTTGGCAAACCTATCTCAATTCGTTTATAATACTTCATAATTTGGATCAACTTCCTACAGATTAATTACTCTGCATGCAGCCATCATGTCTTTGCATATTCTTCATTATTTGTCACTTGATTGTTTCCGTGAAATGTTTGTTACTGAACTTGCTTCAATTTATGCTGGAGTAGTGATTTATTAGCATTTTAAGGATCTGATTCTATCTATGTATGACAACCACATTAATCCATTCTGTTCTTGTATCCTAGCAGTTATGCTGCTTTCTGAAGCTGTTAGTTATGTCCTGTTGTGTTCCATGCATAGACCTTTGCTTCATTTTTCATAAAAAACTAGAGTCATACTCATGTAACTCCCTGCTTCCCTCTTTTAAGCACAAGCTGTTTCCTCTCTACTGGCTTGTTATGTTACATAATGCTATACTTCGCATCTTTTGTCATTCAAATCATGAGCATGAACTCTATTCGCCTCATCCAGTGTTTATTACAAGGTTTGTGGCTCTGAAGCTGGGGTAGCAATATGAAGATGTTTACAAAGTTCAATATGAAGATGACCATTGGTTCAGCAGACAGTAGCTGTGTATTTCTTTAAGAATTGGTCCTTTTAGCAGTGGACCGGTAGAGAATAGACAGGAATTGACATTCTTGTATAACTGGGAGGGTAGATGCCCATGGAGTCACTTCTCATCTTTTGATAAAATTAAGGGCTTGAATCTCTTCTGCAATTGTGTCTGAAGTAATGCACCAGAGACAGAAAACTGAACATGCATAATCGAAGCTAATCTTAGAGTTATTGTATAATCATACAGACCAGACCAGATTCTTGGCATGTTTACTTCTTCATTCTAACAGCTGTGTATCTGCTTCTAGACTTTCTGGACAGACCTATCTTGGTTCATTTATACTGCTTCGCGATTTAAATCAAATTTCTGCAAAATTAATAACGATACATGTGACCATCAGGCCATTACTTATTCTTCCATCTCTTCGACGGGGCACTTGATTGTTTTCATGGAATGCTTTTTACTAAGCTTCCTTCAAAGTTAGTGCTTTTTAACTTACAATAAGTTAACAAGTTTAAGTTGGTTATCTCAATCTAACTATTCATGCCAACTGCACTATTCCATTATGTATTTATGTTCAGGTGTCGTAGCAGATATGGTGCTTTCTGAAGCTGGCTGCTGAAGCTTTTAGTGGTGTTCCATTATGTGTTCCGTACATAGATGCTTTGCTTCTGTTGTCATTAGACTAGAGATTTACTCATGTTGTCCTCCTGTTCTATTGTAGCCTGAAGCCATTTTCTCCCTACTGGTTTGATAATGATGCTACTTCATGTACCCATTTGGCATTCGCATCGCGAGCATGATCTCATCCAATATTTGTTACAAATTTTATGATTCTAAAGGTGGTTTAACATTGTGGAGGTGATCACCAGTTCAGCAGACATTCTTTCACAAATGGTTCCTTCAAGCAGCTTGCCAGTTTGAGCACGGACTGCAGTTGACATTTTTGCAGGGCCGTCTCCAGAATTTGGAGGCCCGTGTGCGAAACGCAAATGGAGGCCCGCGGCGAGCCAGCGACGGTGCGTCGCGGCGACCGGTGCGGCCGGCGGTGCGGTGACTGGCGACGGCACCTCGATCTTGGCACGAATGGGCGTCCGCCGTCGAACGACAAGCGATGCGGTTACGGTGTCAATATTCACATCGATCGGTTGAATGAAGCCATTGGCGACGGCGACAGTTTCTTCGCATGGAAGGAATTTGCAATGGGTCACTAGCTTTATTTCCCTCTAGTCCCAGCGGACATGGAGCGTGTTTGGATCCAAGGGCTAAAGCTATTTTTAGCCTAAGATAGCCCAAAATAGCTCAAAATCCTCAAATATGAGGGCTAGTTTTTGGCTATTTGCAAATAGCTAACCTCAAAAAACTATCCCACCCAAAGGGTGATTATTTGGGCTATTTCAAGTGGGGCCCACTGTAGCAAGAGAGGTAATAGTGCTCCAATGATTGAAAAAAGATGCTTTAAAGTCTAAATAGTTCTTGAATCCAAACATGTCAAGAGCTGTTTTATTGGAGGGCTATTTTTTTTTCAAAAATTATGGAGGGTTATTTACTTGAACTAATTAGCTTTAGCCATTGGATCCAAACACGACTCATGGTCGTTGCTGTTCTAAACTGCCATTTGCTATGGACTTTGACAAAATAATTTGGGGCCCTCCAATTCTAGAGGCTCTGTGCGGTCGCCCATCTTGCACTTGGCCTTCAACGGGCCTGCATTTTTGTATAGCTGGGAGATGCCCGTGGATTGCCCTGTCATCTTTTAGTATCGATGGAAAACTTTGTTCACGACACTGAATCGTTGCATCTGTGCAACTATAAAGGTACTGGTTTTCATGAGAGGTTTAGGTTTTTGTTATCTGCGCACGACTGTCATCAACAGCTTTCGGAAGCACCTCTTGAGCTTTGATCTCCACTTACCGCTCTGCAGCTCGTCATGGTGACTGAGCACTACTATTGGGAGGCTCTTCTGTGGCCCTCTGAAGTACTGTGCCAGCAAACTGAAAAACTAAAACTAAGGACTTAGTTGGATGACACCCGGGGAAAGGAGTTGCCTGGGCCAGGTAGTTTATCCAGGCCATCAATTTCGGGCATGTTTGGATGCGATGCCTGGCCCAAGTAAGTTTTCCAAGGCGCCATCCAAACATGTCCTTCGGGCTTGTTTGGTTGGTGCTCTGGAGAATCTGCCTGCGCCAGGCAGGTCCATCCAACCGCAGGCGAGCAAAATCGGACGCCTGGAGACGCTGCCTGGCCCAGGCAGCTTTCCCAGGGTCCGATCCAAACAGACCCCGCCTGGCTGCCTGGCAGCAGCTGCCTGGGTGAGGCTTTCATCCAAACAAGCCCTAAATGGCAGAGTCGATAAAACCTCTCCGTTCTGGTATTCAGATCTCCGCTGATCTTCGTGTTCTCCTGTATATTTTGCTGCAAATTTTTAGGCCTGCCTACCTTTTTCTTGTGTTCCTGTCAAGATGGCGTGTGTTGCCGTGCCGTGATTATCTTAGCTATTTTGAGTTTTCACTAGTCCCTCTTCTTTTGGCCCATAAATTTTTGACCGAAGTTAGAAGGAGATCGCTACCTGTTTTTTGTATAAGTTTTTTTTATTTAATCTTGACCCGTTTTAATATAAGTTTTGACCCATAAATTAATCAGTCATCTTAGAAAAAACGAAACGAGTAGAACAGAAACGACAACAAAAGTTGACGGGTTTTCTGCCTGTTCGTTTAAAAAAACAAATATTTCCTAACCAATGAAGCTGAAATACCCAGTTACACTAGGAACAGCGAGTGATGTGTCACACATGGCTGGAAATTTAAAGCCATGGGGCGACGACTCAAAGAATCCATCACCATCACGTTGAGTACTTGTATGTTACTACCTTCTCATAAAATAAAGGCATTTTTGGATTTTTTAAACAACTAATAATTGTCATGAATATCCCAGGTTCCCTAATTAAAGCTGTAAATTAAAGAAACGTGCCGCACGCACCTTAGCAAATCAAATCTCGGGAGGATTTAAATGTAGGTGCATCTTGAAAAAGGGAAAAAAATAAGGCAATTAAATGTCTGTGCGATAAAAAATTCAAACCACTGTGGCGGGTGGCTAGTGCTGATTTGTTATAAGAGAACAGTACTGCTGGCTGGCTGATACCTGGTGACTGGTGCTGATTTGGTATGAGAGGAAAGCACTGCAGGTTGATTGGCGAACAAAGTGAAAATGCATAATTTATGCACAGAAATTTATGAGACAAGTTTTGTAGCTGGTCCCAAAGACACAAATATGTGTTATTTCCACGGCCACTGTTAGAAGTTTTGGGCTTGGCCCAAATAATAATTCCAAATAAATCATAAAGACCTACTCACACTTGCATGGGTGGTGGGAAACTTTAGTACCACCTTGCTACTCTAGGTGGAGTGAGACCAACTTAAATAGTTGAGTTGTCTCTACCTGGTTGAAGCTATTGAGGGGAGTCAAAGGAAGCTCTACACGCGCGCGCCCGCCCGCCCCGCCGCGTATGGCGAAATACGAGGACGCCCGATATGCGCGTGAATGGTCCGGCAAAATTCTCGTCCTGACCTTGCGGGCACGCGGCTTCCTTTTGCTGCTCAATAACTAGTTTGCGTAGTACCAGTGGTTTTTTTTCACCCTTGTCGCTTGCTGTTGCTCTTTTATAATTGTCGGAATTAATTGGTTCATCACTAAATTGCTGTTTATTCCAACAATCCAAAAATCTTATAGGCTTTTAGTGATGGCTGGATTTTCTGATGCGATGAAACCCGAGAAGTTCACTGGTGTGAACTTTAAAAGATTGTAGGATCAAGAACACCGACTAGAAGGGGGTGAATAGGCAGTTTAAAATCTAAAGCCAACAACACTAGAGAAATTTAATTAGTAACAAAGGAAAGCTCTATGTCAAGCTATTACTATCTCTAGATGGGTTTGCAACCTAGGGTGACAAGATACAAATCAAGCTCTAGTAAAATAAAATGCTCAAAGTAAAAGCAAGAATTAAAGTGAGCAAGAGAAGTAACCAAGCTTGACACAAGAAATTATCCCGTGGTGTCGATGACTTGCCGGTCACCCCTAATCCACGTTGAGGTGGATTCCAAGAATCAACCGCTCCTCTATCAAGAACCTCTTAATCTTGAGCCGGCTTGAATTAAGGAACCGCTCCACACCTCGATTCCACTAGAGTTGCTCTTCACCACTCTGGTGAGGTGAGCACAAGACCTCTCACAACCGAAATCGGGGCTCCTCAACAATATCCTTGGAGGAGCTCCACGAAATCCTCTTCTCCAAGCCGTCTAGGGAGCGGCAACTCCCAAGAGTAACAAGTTGATGACGCTTGCTTGAAGTTTCCCTAATGCCACAAAGCTCAAACTCTTGATGCAATGCACTAGGAAGCTCTCACACCCTCAAGAATGCAATCTCTAAGCAAGTGTGTGTGAGGGAGGGATGTCTTAGCTCTAAGATGTCAAGTATGCAGTCCAAATGGCCAAGAGAGACACCCAATGGCCGGGCATTGGGTATATATAGACACCCCTTCAAAAACTAGCCGTTACACTCTTTTCTGCGAAGTCGCGGATCGTCCGCGTTTCAAAAACCGGACTGTCCGCCGTTATAAACCAGTGAGTCAGAGTGCATTTAATGCATGTCAGATGAAATCGTTAATCCACAAACCGTTGTCATTAATTACCAAAACTCGAATTAGGGCCCTAGATGCTTTCAATCTCCCCCTTTTTGGTAATTGATGACAACACTAAATTTTGGAGTGATAAAAGTTTTCAAGTCAACTTTATACACTAGACATAAGGTGGACTTGGAATTGAACTTTGGAAGAACTTACTCTTTTTCTTGAAAATTTCAGAATATGGTATGAATAAATTCACCAAGTTCGATGAGTAGAGAGAACTCCCCCTTGATATGTGCATATAAAATTTTCATGAATACCAAGTACACATATATATATTTGAAACTTTTAACGGAGTTTTCCCTACAAGTGGAAATCGAGGCATACAAGATACAAGATATATATGATATGAATTTTAGCATGGTTAGCACAACCTCTCAACCACAAGATGAACATAAAAGATAAGAGTAGCACCAACCAACATAGTTCATCACACATTACAAACCAAATGTTCAAAACCAAACACAAGTCTTAAATAGAGTTCATGCAAGACACAAAAAAAACATGAGTGACAAGCGGAAGCCAAAAACGAATGATCTCCATAAGAAGTCCATGAGCTCCCCCTAGATCCAAGCACTCCAAAGCTCCTTCTCCCCCTTTGGCATCAATTGCCAAGAAAGTCAATCCATCGGCGGTGGAGGAGGTGGTGGTGGGTAGAACGGCTGGTGCGGGTAGAACTCTGGAGGCGGCACTGGAGCCGGAAATATCGAGTAGAAGTGGTCTGAAAACCCTGTGAAGGCTGTGCTGAAAGAATCAAATCGCTGCTCTAGCTGCTCCTGCCTCTGCTCAAGCTGCTCAAACTGCTCAGAAGAGGGCAAATCCTCAAAACGTGAGTCAAGAGCTGCTATATCTGAGTGTAAACTCTCCTGAAACCCCTGCATCTGAGCCATCATGGGCTGGAGCATCTGCTGCTGCATGTTCTGAAAGTTAAGGTTCATTTGATTCTGCATCTGACTAGCCAACCCCGCAATCTGAGAGGACATGCTCTCCTGCATGGATGCAAAGTATGGGTCAAAGTAGCCAGCTGGAGGGGCCCACTGCTGCTGTACTGGAGTATGCGGTGGTGGCATGGCATGCTGAGCTGCAGCTGCTCCCATATGAGCATTATCAACATTATCATCTTGCCCCTGTGCTTCAGCATCCATATCATCTCCATTGAAAGGAGTCAGAGGCCTCAAAAGAAAAGCATTGTCATTCTTGAATGGCCTGAAAGGAGTGTGCTTGCTTTCACATAACCCTTTGAAGCTAGTCTTAACCTTGATGATGGACATAATGTATGGAGCAAAATACAAGTTCATCTCCATGTTAAGCCTCAAATCTGCAAGCTGATCCATGATAAGAGCAATGACATTGATTCTATTTCCATTCATGATATGAGATATCACATTCCAATAGTGCCCTCTAATCTTGTCCTTGTTGCCACTCTTAGGCATGAATGTGACTCTAATAATTTTATTGATCACTGCAGGATGATGCCTCAGACCCTGAGTGCCCCCAAAGCTTCTAGCAATTCCAAGATGTGCAGGCTCATAGAACATGGGGTAGTCATTCTCATCTAGAGGGTTTTCTAACACAACATTCATACTTTGCTCACTATTGATGAAATTATAATCCAATTGATTTGCCTCAGCAAACTGTGCAAATGTAGCCCCATAGGTTCTTTTGTCAGTTGTCCACCTAAATGTTTCCTCAACCATGTTGATCTCTAGAGTGGCATAGAACTGGCGTATCACCGTTTCATTCCAATCACACCTATGTTGCAAAAAATTTGCTAACCCCATTTGCTGAAATCTATCTACTAGATCAGTCATGACTTGTTGTTGTCTCATATAACCTAGGTCAATGGTCTGATGTTTGAATACATTTTTCTTAATTAGATGACCAAAGTAAACATCTTTTTGTACCTCGGTTTTGAAGAAGAGAATGTTGGTGTCACGAGGCAAGCTGAACTGATCCACTGCTCTTGCATTTGCATAGCTTTCTGCAGTCCACTGTCGACTAGGTAGATCCAGCCCCATCAAATCTGTAACATCATTATCAACCCCCTCAGTATCTTCCTCTGAAGACTCATCACCAACATCTCCCACTGAAGATGCAGCAGCCATCTCACTGACATTTGGAGCATAGTCCACATCATCCGAGTCATCACTGTCTCTTTGTCTTTTGGATGTCATTGCCTTCTTGATTTTAGAAGCAGTGGCCTTGATGATCTTTCGGGGTGGCCTGAGATCAAGATTTAACCATAAGAACAATTACCAAAGCAATAGGATCAACCCATAATGATATAAGTCAATTCAGCATTGATCTGAAAAATCTGATACTAGCGGACCGTCCGCACTTCTGAACGCAGACCGTCCACGGTTCATGAACTACCACGGCGGACCGTCCGCGTCCAGCAGGCGGACTGTCCGTGACCCATCTGTTCTGCGCAGGAACACAAAATCGCCCTCATCTTTGATTCACCCATATTTTGAGTTTTGATTCAAATCCACCAACCAAATTATAACTATAGCATCTCCTCATCACTAGGAATAAGATCCCCCAAGTATTTTCAAGAATCCATGGTCCAAAAATAGATTGGAGCATCTAACCCTAACTCTTTCCAATAAAGGAATCCAAGAACAAGAGTTAGGGATTCATCGAAATACCGAGAGAACATGATGCACAATCTTGAGAAGAGTCCAGGGATGTTCTCGGACCGTCCGGGAACCACTCCAAAAAGGCTTGATCTTGTCGTCTCCCCCACGTGCTTGAGAGAGAAAGAGAGAGAGCCTTTTGGAGGATGTGTGCGGTTTGGTGGGGGAAGTGAGGGGGACATCCAATATAAGTCAAGTCTGGCCGACCCCACCATTCTGTCCAGTCACGGACTGTCCGCGGTCCTTTGGCGGACCGTCCGCATCTGAATATTTTACACTGCAACCCGACTGACACTGCCTCTGGCAAATTCTGCACAGCCTCTGGCGGACCGTCCACAGTCCTTTGGCGAACTGTCCGCAGTGTATTTTTGCGGTTGACAACTTCTCTGCAGAGCCTCTGGTGGACAATTCTCATGAACTGCGGACTGTCCGCCCCTTACCCGCGGACTGTCCGCAGTACCAAATTTTAGTCAGCCCAGAAATTTGCCAATTTTCTCAATTCCAACTCCAATTTGGGATCATTGCTCATATAAAAATCCAAAAATCTCAAATATTGCATGAAAACCTTCAAAAGACTCATATGAGCAAGTTTCAACAAGAATTCAAAAATAAATCGAGTAAAATCATGAAAACTCATAAATGGCTCAAAAATACCTCAAAAATTCAGAAAAATGAAACAACTAGTGCATGAAAGAACCATATGCCACATGTGCTAGTTTTCAAGCCACATTTGAGAAGTCAATGATATTTAACTCATTTCTCAACTTGCAAAACCGAGATTCATCCAAAGACTTGGTAAATATATCGGCTAATTGATCATCCGTGCCAATACCATCAATCTTGATATCACCCTTGTTCATATGATCTCTAAGAAAATGATGGCGGATATCAATATGCTTGGTTCTTAAATGTTGAACCGGATTAGAGGCAATCTTCACGGCACTTTCATTATCACACAACAAGAGAATTTCATCAAATTTCACACCATAGCCAAGAAGAGTTTTCTTCATCCATAACAATTGTGCACAACAACTTCCGGCCGAGATATATTCCGCTTCGGCGGTTGAAAGAGCCACGGAATTTTGCTTCTTTGATGACCATGATACAAGAGATCTTCCAAGAAATTGACAACCACCGGAGGTGCTTTTCCTATCAACCTTGCACCCCGCATAATCCGAATCCGAGAATCCAACCAAATCAAAATGAGCACCCTTGGGATACCACAAACCAATATTAGGAGAATATTTCAAGTATCTCAAGATCCTTTTGACGGCGGTCAAATGACATTCTCTAGGTGCGGCTTGAAATCGTGCACACATGCAAACACTAAACATAATGTCGGGCCTAGATGCGGTCAAATAAAGCAAACTACCAATCATAGAACGGTAAAGCTTTTAGTCAACCGGGTTACCTCCCTCATCTAGGTCGAGATGCCCATTGGTGGCCATAGGAGTCTTGATTGGTTTTGCATCTTCCATACCAAATTTCTTCAAGATATCCTTCACATATTTTGATTGACACACAAAGGTGCCTTCTTTGAGTTGCTTGATTTGAAGTCCAAGAAAGAAACTCAATTCACCAATCATGGATATTTCAAATTCCCTAGACATCATTTCACCAAATTCCTCACAAAAACTTGGGTTAGTTGAACCAAAGATAATATCATCAACATAAATTTGACAAATAAACAAATCTTTACCAATATCTTTAGTGAACAAAGTAGTGTCAACCTTACCAATTTTGAAGCCCTTAGAGATTAGAAAGTCCCTCAATCTTTCATACCAAGCTCGTGGAGCTTGCTTAAGACCATAAAGAGCTTTAGACAGCTTGTATACATGATTTGGTTTCTTGGGATCTTCAAAACCGGGAGGTTGCTCAACAAAAATAAGTTCACTAATCTTGCCATTCAAGAAAGCATTTTTCACATCCATTTGAAAAAGTTTTATGTTGTGAGAGCAAGCATAAGCTAATAAAATTCTAATAGCTTCTAATCTAGCAACGGAAGCAAAAGTTTCACCGAAATCCAGACCTTCGACTTGAGTGAAGCCTTGAGCTACCAATCTTGCCTTGTTTCTCACAACCATTCCATCTTCATTTTGCTTGTTTCTAAAAACCCATTTAGTACCAATAACATTATAATTCTTGGGCCTCTTAACTAAATCCCAAACTTGATTCCGGGTGAAATTATTTAATTCTTCATGCATAGCATTCACCCAATCCGGATCTCTCAATGCTTCATCTACACGGTTAGGTTCAAGAAAAGATACAAAAGAATAATGTTCACAAAATGAAGCAATGCGAGATCGAGTTTGGACACCCTTACTAATATCACCCATGATTTGATCCACCGGATGATCCTTTGCAAGAACATGATGAATTCTTTGAGGAACAATGGGTTCTTGAGTTGATGAAGAAGGTGCACTAGATGAACCAACTTGATCTTGTACTTGAGAATCATCATTACTTGAATCTTGTACAATTTGTTGTGCTTGATCATTTGAGATAGAAGTTGAAGGATTAACTCTAATAGAGATAGAAGGACCATCTTCATCTTCATCTTCTTCTCTTGGTCTAACATCACCAATTGACATATTTCTCATTGCATTTCTCAAACCATCACTTCTCACATCATCAAGATTTTCTTGTTCATTATGAGAACCATTTGTTTCATCAAACTCAACATGATATGCTTCTTCAACAATGTCATGTGTTTTGTTGTAGACCCGATAAGCCTTGCTACAAGATGAATATCCAAGAGGAAAACCCTCATCACATTTGCTTTGAAACTTTGATAACCAAGTTCCCTTCTTGAGAATATAGCATTTGCAACCAAACCCTCTAAAATATGATATATTTGGCTTTCTTCCAATGAGCAACTTATATGGGGTCTTGTTATGAAATCTATGGCAATACAATCTATTTGAGGCATGACAAGCCGTGTTGATTGCTTCGGCCCAAAAGCTATCCGAAACATTGTATTCGGAAAGCATTGATCTTGCCATATCAATCAAGGTTCTATTTTTCCTCTCAACAAGACCATTTTGTTCCGGAGTGTACTTGGTTGAGAATTCATGCTTGATTCCTTTCTCATCACACCATTCCTCAACTCTGTATTCCTAAACTCACTTCCATTGTCACTCCTCACTTTCTTCACCTTGAACTCAAATTCATTTTCGGCCCTTGAGAAGAATTTCTTGAATGTGTCATATGTATCGGCCTTGTCATGAAGAAAGAAAACCCATGTATATCTTGAGTAATCATCCACTACCACAAGACAATAGCAATTTCTACCAATACTTCTATAAGTTGTAGGACCAAATAAATCCATATGCAATAATTCCAATGGTCTCTCGGTTGACATGACACTCTTAGTGGGATGAGTATTTGCAACTTGCTTTCCGGCTTGACATGCACTACATAACTTATATTTTTCAAACTTCACATTTTTCAACCCAACTACTAAATCATGCTTCAAAAGTCGGTTGAGTTGCTTCATGCCAACATGACCAAGCCTTCTATGCCATAACCAACCCATAGATGATTGAGTGAACAAGCAAGTGGACAAGTTTGCCTCTTTAGTAGCAAAATCTACAAGATATACATCCTCATGTCTAAATCCCGTAAAGATGTAATCTTTTCCATCCAAGCTAGTCACTACCACATCATCTTTAGTGAAGCTACACTTATATCCACAATCACAAAGTTGAGTGACCGCTAAGAGATTAAACTTGAGAGAATCAACCAACAATACTTTTGAAAGAGAATGATCGCTTGAGATAGGAATTGTACCAACTCCTTTAACTTTGCCCCGGCTATTGTCACCAAAGATGATGTCACTATAGCCACCCACATTCTCATCTAGAGAGGAAAACATCATTGGATCTCCGGTCATGTGTTGAGTGCATCCAGTATCAAGCACCCAATGTCTTCCTCCGGACTTGTAATTCACCTACAAAGAGGAAGTAACTCTTTTAGGTACCCAAACTTTCTTGGGTCCTTGAATGTTAGTGACCACGTTAGTGACCAAGACTTTTGGCACACAAATGGCATTCTTTTTAGCACCATTTATAGGTATCCCAACAAATTTTTCACTAACATTGCATTTGAATTTTTCATAAGCATGTAACTTGAATCAAAGGATATGACTTTCTTGTTGGTGCAATTCTTCTCAACATGACCAACCTTCTTGCATTTTTCACAATATGGCTTGCCACTACTCTTCACAAAAGTAGTTTTGGTTTGCACAAAAGCCTTCTTCCCTTTCTTAGGAATATATCCAAACCCTTGCTTGTTCAAGGTGAACTTTTGGCTTGCCCAACAATGATTAAACTTTGCTCTACTATCATAGCACTTTCTCAAATCATTAGTCAAGCAAGTAATCTCTTTCTTTAACAAATTATTTTCCATAATGAGAGATTCATTGCAAGATGAGTTATCAATTTTGGTGCACAAAGAATTAGTAGAGCTAGAGCCACAAGATTTATCATCAATTAAATCACAACTAACACCAATGCTCAATGTTGCTTTTCTTTCATGACTAAGCAAGGTATTGTGAGCTTCCTCAAGCTTCTCATGAATTTCTTTGAGATTTCATGAGAAGTCTTTAGCTCCTCATAGGAATTTTGAAGAGAAGTAAACTTCAACTTCAAGTCCTTCAACTTAGACTTTTCCTTAGTCATGAATTCATCGGCATCATTAAGCATTTCAACAAGATCATCATATGAAAATTCATCAAGTTCACCATCTTGTTGTACCTTTGCACCACCCTTTGCCATAAGACAATGTGGTATAGAGAAGAGTGATGGAGCCTCCTTGATGGCGATCCCGGCAACTCCCTTGGATGGCTTGTCATCATCATCATCGGAGCTTGCATCGGAATCCCATTAAACAAAATAAGCTTGGCCATTCTTCTTCTTTTCATCATTTTTCTTGTCTTTTTTCTTGTTTGGACAATTGACAATGATATGACCTACTTCACCATAATTGAAGCAAGTCTTGTCCACAAAAGGATTTTTTCTTGATGATTGACCTCTCTTGCCAAAGTTCTTCTTGCTCATCATTCTATTGAATCTCTTGACAAAGAGAGCCATCTCCTCATCCGATTCTTCTTCTTGGCATCCACTTTCTTCTTCATTTTTGCTATCTTGAGCTTTGAATGCCACACTTTTCTTTTTCATATCAATTTCTCCCCCATGAGCTTCATCTTGAGATTTCTTGAACATGTCATGTGTGAGGATTTCTCCCAATATTTGTGTAGGAGTTGCGGTCTTCACATTTGACCTTACAAGTAAGGTCACAATTGTGTCATATCTTTCCGGAAGACATCTAAGAAACTTGTGGTTGAAATCCCCATCCGGTACCTCAAATCCAAGTCCCTTGAAACTTGTGGTTGAAATCCCCATCCGGTACCTCAAATCCAAGTCCCTTGAGGTCATTCACAATGTCATTTAGCCGGTTGAACATCTCGGCTATACTCTCATCCTTCTTCATGGTAAATTCACTAAAATTCTTTTTAAGCAAATATAACTTGGCCTCCTTCACAGTTGATGTACCCTCATGAATTTCCATAAACTTCTTCCATATGTCATTTGCATTTGTGAGGCTCTTGACTCTATTAAATTCATTTACATCAAGAGCACTAAAGAGCACATTAACCCCTTGATCATTTAGTGTCTCATTTTCCTCATCTAAGGGTATCAAACTCTTTGGGTCCAAAATGACATATCCATCATTTACTATTCTCCATAGCTTTCTACTCATGGCTTTGAGATGAGCCGACATCCTAGTATTCCAATAATCATAATTATTCCCATCAAAGAACGGTGGCTTCCCAACATGAATCCCATAATCACTAGTCATTGTTCTACTCCAAGATGGTTAAATCCGCAATTAATGGAGTACTTAGCTCTGGTACCACTTGTAGGATCAAGAACACCGACTAGAAGGGGTGAATAGGCGGTTTAAAATCTAAAGCCAACAACACTAGAGAAATTTAATTAGTAACAAAGGAAAGCCCTATGTCAAGCTATTACTATCTCTAGATGGGTTTGCAACCTAGGGTGACAAGATACAAATCAAGCTCTAATAAAATAAAATGCTCAAAGTAAAAGCAAGAATTAAAGTGAGCAAGAGAAATAACCAAGCTTGACACAAGAAATTATCCCGTGGTGTCGATGACTTGCCGGTCACCCCTAATCCACGTTGAGGTGGATTCCAAGAATCAACCGCTCCTCTATCAAGAACCTCTTGATCTTGAGCCGGCTTGAATCAAGGAACCGCTCCACACCTCGATTCCACTAGAGTTGCTTTTCACCACTCTGGTGAGGTGAGCACAAGACCTCTCACAACCGAAATCGGGGCTCCTCAACAATCTCCTTGGAGGAGCTCCACAAAATCCTCTTCTCCAAGCCGTCTAGGGAGCGGCAACTCCCAAGAGTAACAAGTTGATGACGCTTGCTTGAAGTTTCCCTAATGCCACAAAGCTCAAACTCTTGATGCAATGCACTAGGAAGCTCTCACACCCTCAAGAATGCAATCTCTAAGCAAGTGTGTGTGAGGGAGGGATGCCTTAGCTCTAAGATGTCAAGTATGCAGTCCAAATGGCCAAGAGAGACACCCAATGGCCGGGCATTGGGTATATATAGACACCCCTTCAAAAACTAGCCGTTACACTCTTTTCTGCGAAGTCGCGGACCATCCGCGTTTCAAAAATCGAACTGTCCGCCGTTATAAACCAGTGAGTCAGAGTGCATTTAATGCATGTCAGAACTAGCCGTTAAGCCCTGGCGGACCGTCCGCGCCCCAGTGGCGGACCGTCCGCAGTTAAGAGTTCCACACCACCAGAGACTAACATCGTCTCTGGAACAACTTTGAGATTAGCCTGCGGACCGTCCGCGCCTCAGCAGCGGACCGTCCGCAGTTAACTTTTCAGCCCAAACCAGAGAACCATCCTCTCTGGTACAAATCTGAGATTAGCCGGCGGACCGTCAGCGCCCCATGGGCGGACTGTCCGCCGTTCAACTTTGAAGCCCACACCAGAGAGACCCTTTCTGGTACAACTTTTGAAATAAAGTGGCGGACCGTCCGCCCACCTGGGCCGGACCGTCCGCGAGCCCACCACGGACTTTGCAAGCTCTCTGGAACGGTCGCGGACTGTCCGCCCCTCAGGTGCGAACTGTCCGCCGTTACTCAGTCAGCTCTCAAACTTAGTCTTTTTCAAATCTTTTCAAAACGCCGTTAGCCCTCATGCATGCAACTAGACATTTTGAGCAAAATGGCACTAAAGACCCGTCAAGCATGAGTACACAACCCCTCTTGATAGTACGGCTATCTATCCAACAAATCCGGTCACTTTTCATCCACTAAACGCCTTGTGACCGGTAAAATACAAAAGCCCTATTTTATACCTTTGCCTTGAGCCCGAGCTTTGCTCATCATCTCCAAAACTCCATACTTTCACAACCAAATCTCTTTCATCCGTGGATCAACCTATACTCATTATCTCAAATGAAATCGTTAATCCACAAACTATTGTCATTAATTACCAAAACTCGAATTAGGGGCCTAGATACTTTCAGAGATGGCAGACGAGAGCGCAGTTGTGGCTCTCAGCTATGGATGTGTTTTGGGTCGTGAGTAACCCTCCCGCACTACCTCTCGGATCTGAGAAAGAGGTGCAGGAGTTTACCGCGGCTACGACGATTTTCGTCGGATGCGTCCTTAGCGTTCTCTCTGACCAGCTGTGCGATGTTTACATGAACATCAAGAGCGCCGCTGAACTGTGAGAAGTGCTCGAACATAAGTTCTCTGCCGCTGACCCTGGGCGCGAGCCGTACGTGATGGAGCATTACCACGACTTCAAAATGGTTGAAAACCGTTCAGTCGTGGAATAGGCTCATGAGTTCCAACTCATTGTGAGAGAACTCGAACAGCTCGGACACGTCTTGCCCGATAAATTTGTGGCGGGCGGCATGATTGCCAAGTTGCCCCCTTCATGGAGGAACTTTGCCACAGCTCTAAAACATAAAAGACAGAAAATCTCCATTGAAGATTTGTTGGCTGGTCTTGATATTGAAGACAAGGCTCGGGCAAAGGATGCTCCACTAAGGGCACCTGAAGGGTAGTCTAGCGCAAACATGGTGCAGCATGCTGGGAAGAAGAACATGAGGCCCAGTCAGACTAAGAAGAAGATGAACATGGACGAGGTTGTCTGCTACGTGTGCAGTGAGAATGGTCACTTCGCCAAGAAGTGCAAGAACCGCAAGGGAAAGAAGAATCAGCCTGGGCAGAAATCTGCCAACGTGACTATTGGCGATCCTAGCGGATCTAGGTACGGTAATTTACCAAGTATATTTTTTATATGTCAATCTAATGATTGGTGGATAGATACAGGGGCCAATATTCATGTTTGTACTGATATCTCTATGTTTTCATCTTACCAGGTCGGGCGAGGTTCAGCCGTCATGATGGGGAACGACTCGCATGCCACTGTTCTTGGTGTTGGTACGGTTGATCTGAAGTTTACTTCGGGGAATATCGTGCGGTTGAAGAACGTGCAGCATGCGCCCTCAATAAAGAAGAACCTAGTTAGTGGATCCCTCCTGTGTCGAGATGGATTCAAGCTGGTATTTGAGTCTAATAAAGTAGTCATTTCGAGATATGGCCAATTCATTGGCAAGGGCTATGATAGCGGAGGCTTGTTCCGCTTTTCTCTCTCAGATTTTTGCAACAAAGTCGTGAACCATGTGTGTGATTCAAACAATTCGGTGGTTGATATATGGCATTCTCGTTTGTGTCACATTAATTTTGGTTGTATGTCACGTCTATCCAGTATGAGTTTAATTCCGAATTTTACAACTATCAAAGGTTCTAAATGTCAAGTGTGTGTGCAAGCAAAGCAACCTCGTAAGCCACACAAGGCTGTAGACGAGAGGCGCACGACTATACTAGAACTCATACATTCTGATCTTTGTGAGATGAATGGTGTGTTGACAAAAGGAGGCAAATGTTACTTTATGACTTTAATTGATGATGCAACTAGGTATTGCTATGTGTTTCTTCTGAAAACTAAAGATGAGGCGTTTGAATGTTTTAAGACTTATAAAGCTGAGGTGGAGAATCAATTGGAAAAGAAAATTAAACGTGTTAGGTCTGATAGAGGCGGTGAATACTTTTCCAATGAGTTTGATCTTTTCTGTTCGGAGAATGGAATAATTCAAGAGCGGACACCTCCATATTTGCCTCAGTCTAATGGGGTTGCCGAAGGAAAGAACCGAACGCTAATGGACTTGGCGAATGCCATGTTAGGAACATCCGGTTTGACTAAGGCATGGTGGGGGGAGGCTATCTTGACAGCATGTCACATTCTGAATAGAGTTCCCACTAAAAATAGTGAGATGACTCCATATGAAGGATGGAAAGGAAGGAAACCATCGCTGCATTACTTGCGTACATGGGGTTGTTTGACCATTGTTAGCGTACCATTTAATAAGAAGCGTAAGCTCGAACCTAAGACAGTTGATTGTATCTTTTTAGGGTATGCGTACCATAGCACAACTTATAAGTTCTTGGTGATAAAATCAGACACGCCTGATATTTTAGTTGATTCACTAATGGAGTCACGGGATGTTACCTTCTTTGAGAACATATTCCCGATGAAAGCTGCATATTCTCTACCTAGTGAATTTAATGAGTTTATTCCTGAACCCACACTTGCAATTGAGCCAATCAAAAATCCACATGAAAATAGAGAGGATGGCAGTGAAGTAGCTCCTAGAAGGAGTAAGAGACAAAGGACAGCAAAGTCCTTTGGTGAAGACTTCACTGTGTACCTTGTTGATGACACTCCCACAACCATTGCAGAGGCATATGCATCACCTGATGCTGAATATTAGAAGGATGCAGTCCGTAGTGAGATGGACTCCATCACTGCAAATGGTACATGGGAAGTAACGGATCAACCTATGGGCTGCAAGCCAGTCGGTTGTAAGTGGGTTTTCAAGAAGAAGCTTCGACCTGATGGTACTATTGAAAAGTACAAGGCAAGGTTGGTGGCTAAAGGTTATACACAAAAGGAAGGCAAGGATTTTCTTTGATAACTACAATCCGAGTGCTGCTATCCTTGGCTGCTTCCCATGGTCTTTGAAGCGTCCCCTCATAAGAGAAGACTTAAATGTGATACAAAACACCAGTCCCAGGAGGCTGATGCCACATTTATTACATCAGATGGTTCAAAACCGTACAAACCTTGGAGGACACTCGATACAGATAATGATAATAATTAACCAAGCTACAACATAACACCAGACCGCAAACCACATGGGGTCTAGCATGGGCTCAGAGTACTGCGACAGCGGAGGCATCTCGACAGGGCCGGTACCACAGGCAAGGTTGGGTGTAGAACGATAACCCTACTCGGCGTCGTCTGGTACGAAGTCTGGGTCTTCTTCTGTAAAAAGTAAGAATGGGGTGAGTACAAACGTACTCAGCAAGTCCAACCACCCCACGGAGGGGGGTTATATCAGAATATCATGCACAGGTAAATCAAGGATAAGGTTGCGGTTTGATTTGCAGAAAATCGATATTTTATGCAGGGGGTCTATTTAACAGAAAACCTTTTTGAAAACAGTTTTTGTAGTAACACGGAGTTCAAGTTTTAAACTGCTACCGGACTCTCCGTCCGTCGTAGCACACGGCACAACTGCCGGACACATTTCCAAAACAACTCACACCAGCCCATCCCAATGAAACACTAGTTATGTGACCACACTGTAACTAGCCCAATACCGTGGGCACGGCTATTCGAATAGATTCTTAACTCTGCAGAGGTGTGCAACTTTACCCACAAGTAGGATACCACAACTCGAACACCGTCGAGTCGGTGTAGATCCCAACATAGCCATTACCCACCATAGCTAAGCCTGACTAGCCATCACGGGATGCACCAAGGGGTCATCGACCGTTCACTTAGGTATAACCGGGCATAAGTCACTCGGGGCTTATCCCTTTTCCTTAGTCACCCGTTGCTCTCAGCTCTCCTGATGGCTATCACACCAACTAGTGGGATTTATGCTACGCCGTTGCCCATTCAACGGTCGAGTGGTTTGCACGATGGTGGAGTTAGGTGAGATGACACACCAACTCGGTCCTTAGACACGACAAGATGGATATCTCCCTTCTTTGCCCTGCCATATTGGCACGAGCACACCAAACGGCAAATCCGTAGAAATGCCATCCATCCCGTCTACACTTTCATTACAAAAACACCACTTTTATCCCATCCCATACGCACACATTTTCTTTATAAAATCAATTGTATTATGAGTAAAGTCCTAAGCGTTCTAATATCGATTAACGTCCAAGCAAAATCAGACATTAATCTAGGTGGTCAAGGAATGGTTATCACAAATCAAGGGGTGGCTATCCAACCGTGTTTTCATGCAAGCAAAACATATGCAATTTTATAAAATAGGCCATTGGGTTGTGCTTATAAAAACTAGGACAGAAACATGCATCAAAGGATGGGATTGAACTTGCCGTCTTCGTAGCCTTCGGGGAGGTCCTGTCCTTCGGGTTCGGGGTCGCAGAACGGGTTTTCGTTTTTCTGCTCACAGTACTGCTCATGGACGGGCTCTCCTTCGTTCACTCCGTGGTCTACAACGCACACAAACAAGCACACAATCAAGGCACAGAAATAAAAGTTCATCGTTGAGCTCGAATCGGAAACACATAAAATATGGAGTACGGAGTAAAGTTTTCGAGTGGTTTCCTAATGGCATGGCCGAAACTGAGTTAAGTGAGGCGTGGTAAAGTTCCGGGTTGTTTCGGGGTCGTTTGGTACATGAAATGATAGGTTAACGGGTGTTTAGGGCCCAATCAAGGGCCCAGGGACTTGTTAGTAATTAGGAAAAGGGTTTGTTTGAAATTATGAGAAGTGTTTGGGTTATTTTAGAAAAGGACAGGGTTTTATTTATAAACGCTTGTATACGGTGGGGGAGTTATTTGGAAAAATAATAAAAAGGAAGGTTGTATTTGAAAGATAGTCAAGGGTGGAGGGCTCTTTACAAAATAGAGGAAAGGGGGAGGGGCTTAGTTAGAATTAGCCTTATAAGGTGGAAGGGTTTATCTAGAATATAATAGAAAGAAGGGTTTGTTTTGCAAAATGGCTGAAAGGGGAAGGGCTCTTAAAGGATTAATGAGAAAAGGGGGGGGGGGCTTTTGGGCAAAAAGCCCTTTCTTTCCCCTTCCTCATTCCCGCAGAGCAGGGGAGGCGCTCCCAAGGCGCCGGCGCCGGCCTTCGCCGGCGGCCCAGGGCATGGCGGCGGCCCGGGTCAGGGGGAAAAGGAAGGTGGGCCCATGGGAGGTCGAATCCCCTCCTTAATTCGAGCGGAGGAGGTCCGTGGAGGTGGCGCCACGGTGGCGGGCGGCGGCGGGCGTGGGGACGGCGCCACGAAGCTCGTCGGCGGCCCGGACTTGGGGGAAAAGGAGAAGGGAGCCCCGAGGGCTCTAGTGCCTACCTCGGTTCGGGCTGTGGTGGAGTGGGAAGGGGAGCTCCGCGGTGGCCGGTGTTAGCGGCGGTGGTGGCGGTGCTGCGGGCGCGGAGGAGTAGCGGTGGGCGGTTGGCAGGGTCGTGGAGGTAGCGGGGTGCTCCTCGGCTCCTTTTAAAGGCGTCCGAGGCGGTGGGGGTAGGGTGCGCCGGTGGCGGCTCGGTGAGCGGCGCGGAGCGCCTTAATGGCGTTGGCGTCGCGACGCGGTGACGCGGAGCGGCGTGCGCGTCGAGGGCGGCATTGACGCGACGTCTCGGCAGCGGCTCGGGGCAGCGGGGAGGCGAGCATGTGGAGGGCCCCAAGGGCGCTGTGCTTGTCGCGGGGCGGCGGCGCTGTGCGGCCGGCGGCGAGGGCGGTTGCTGCGCGCGCGGGCGGCACTGAGCGGAGTGGCGACCGCGTGCGCGTAGCAGCGGCTTGTGCGGCGAGCAGCGCGGCACGCGAGCTAGGGAGGCGTGCGTGGGGTGGGGCAGCGTGCGGTGATGGCGGCCCTGCGCGCGGCGGTGATGGCGGAGCGCGCTCGTGGGCAGGGCAGAGGAGGCTGGTGCGCGCTCGTGGGTGGGCCGGGCGCGTGCGAGCGTGGCCAGGCGGCCGCGGCGCGGCGCGGCGCGGGGAGCCCGTGTCGTGGTGGCTCGGTGCGCCGCGGCGCGGTGCGTGCGTGCGCTCGCGCGGGTGCGCACGCGTGGGCGTGCGTG
The DNA here is from genome assembly GCF_016808335.1 of Panicum virgatum. Taxonomy (NCBI): domain Eukaryota; kingdom Viridiplantae; phylum Streptophyta; class Magnoliopsida; order Poales; family Poaceae; genus Panicum; species Panicum virgatum. The sequence continues at coordinate 48,698,471 of NC_053145.1, forward strand.
GGAAGCGGCGTGTGAGCGCGGGGAGGGGGTGGTGCGCGAGCGGGTGGCCGTGTCGTGGCGGCGTCGCGGGCAAGGGCGGTGCGCGGGCTGGGAGCGCGCGCGGGCTGAGCAGGGCTGGTGCGCGAGCAGGGAAGGCGGTGGCCGGGCTGGGCGCGCTTTGCGCGTGGGCGGCACAGGAGGCGGGGTGCGCTCGGCGCGTGCAAGCGCTCGGCGCGTGGGTCAGGGGGGAAGGTGCGCGCGCGGGGGCGTCCGGTGGCAGGCCGAGCGGGCGCGCGCACAGTGGCGGCCGAGCTGGGCAGGGGTGGCGCGGCGTGCGTTGCAGCGGCCGGGAGCGGGGTCCAAGGGGCGTGCGGGCCGCGCTCGGGGAAGGAGGGAGGAAAGGAAGGAAGGAGAGGGGAGAAGGGAGAAAAGAAAAAAAAAGAGAAGAGATAAAGAAAATGGAGAAAAAGAAAGGAAAGGGAAGGGAAGAGAGAGAGAGAAAGAAAGAAAACTTGAAAAGGAAAAAGGGGAGTAAAATGGGGGAAAGAAAAGGAGAGAGGGAGAGGGAGTGAGTGCGCGCCGGCGGCGTTTGCGGGGTGCGCGGGCCAAGGGGCGAGCGCGGCCGGGTGCGCGGGCCAGGGGGATGCGAGCGCGGTAGGGGAGGCAAAGGCGCGTGCGGCCGGCGCTAATCGCGCTCGGCGGTCGCGCGTGGACGACAGGCCGCCGAGCAACGTGGGACGGGACGTCGGCAAGGAAAAAGAGAGAGCGAGGTACGGTCGGCGAAAAAGAAATGATGAACACGTCGAATGGAAAACAGGTGTTGGAAATCGGGTGTTCGGGTCAGAGAAACGATTCCGGGAATTAGGGTTCATGTTTTAGGATGTTCTCGAGCTCAACGACAAAAAAGAGTTTTGAAAAATATTAGCGTGTGATTTATTTGGTGAATTTTTTTTGGGTCGTTACAGTCTTCTTGTTCATCAAATGAATGTGAAGACGACTTTCCTAAATGGAGAGCTAGAGGAGGAAATTTATATGCAACAGCCTGATGGATTTATAGCACAAGGACAAAAGGGCAAGGTGTGCAGGTTAGTTAAGTCCTTGTATGGCTTGAAGCAAGCGCCCAAGCAGAGGCATGAGAAGTTTGATAAAACTTTGACATTTATTGGGTTCACTGTAAAATGAAGCCGAGACTTGTGTGTACTACCGCTATGGTGGGGGCAAAAAGTAATCATATGCTTCTATGTTAATGACATACTAATTTTTGGGACAAGTATCGATGAGATAAATGATGTAAAATCATTCTTATCCCAAAATTTTGATATGAAAGATCTGGGGAAGCTGATGTGATCCTGAATATTAAACTCATTAAGGGTGAGAATGGGATTACTCTTTTGCAGTCTCATTATGTGGAGACGGTATTGAGCCGCTTTGGCTATACGGATAGCAAACCTTCTCCAACACCCTATGAGGCTATGATCCTAGTCTTATACTTCGAAAGAATAAGAGACTAGGAAAAGATCACCTCAGATACTCCCAAATTATTGGCTCGCTAATGTATCTAGCTAGCGCAACCCGCCCTGACATCTCTTTTGCCGTAAGCAAGTTGAGTAGATTTTCATCTAATCCAGGAGATAGTCATTGGCGTGATATTGATAGAGTATTGCGCTACCTGAAGGGTACAATGAGCTATGGGATTCACTATTCAGGGTACCCAAGTGTACTTGAAGGATATAGTGATTCAAATTGGATTACGAATGCTGATGAGCTAAAGGCCACAAGTGGATATATATTCACATTGGGTGGTGGTGCTATTTCGTGGAGATCTTGTAAGCAGACAATACTTACAAAGTCTACCATGGAGGCTGAGCTCACGGCTCTGGAGATAGCTTCTACTGAAGCTGAATGGTTAAGAGAACTGTTAATGGACTTACCCGTGGTCGAAAAACCAATTCCTGCTATTCTCATAAATTGTGACAATCAAACGGTTATCATGAAGGTGAAAAATAGCCAGGATAACATGAAGTCCAACAAACATGTAAACACATAGGCTAAAGTCTGTCAGGAAATTGAGCAGCTCCGGAGTAATAGCTGTGGATTATATCCAGATAGCTAAGAACCTGGCAGATCCCTTCACTAAGGGGCTATCATGTACTGTGATTGATAATGCATCAAAGGAGATGGGATTGAGACCCGTGTGAGTTAACCTCAGTGGTAACCCAATCTATGTGATCGGAGATCCCGTGAATTAGGTCTTGGGAAGAACAAGCTGCTGGTTAATGGGAGAGTACACTTAACCTTTAACCCACTCTGCTAGAGATGCATTACTCTCATTTCTGTAAGGTAGGCTGACTTAGCCTTAATGTGTTCTGAGGTTTTTATAGCGGGATACTGTCCTACAGAGTATCCTTGAAAGAACACACCTATGTGAGCTCAACTGTTGGTCGCAGTTTGTAAGAACTGGGTATTCTTTAAGAAGCTCATGAAGTGAGACATGGAGTATGACCTATATGCTCCACTCGCGAGGTAGGCATATGGCGGCCTAGTACCAGTCAAGACTTCAAGAGAAGTCTGTTCACACCAAACTGCCAATTCAAGGTTTAGTCTATTGTGCAGTTGTGGATTGGTCTATCTTGTAGTTCTTGGTGGATGTTCAACCTTAATCGGTCTCCACTGGAAAGGCTGGTATATTAACAGTACTATGGTACAGGGAGGATGAAGCGTGCCTCTGGGATTTGGTGGGGGATTGTTAGAAGTTTTGGGCTTGGCCCAAATAATAATTCCAAATAAATCCCAAAGGCCCACTCACACATGTATGGAGTGGTGGGAAACTTTAGTACCACCTTACTACTTTAGGTGGAGTGAGATCAACTTAAATAGTTGAGTTGTCTCCACCAGGTTGAAGCTATTGAGGGGAGGCAAAGAAAGCTCCACAAGCGCGCTCTCGCTCGCCTCGCTGGGCGGGGCGAAATACGCGGGCGCACGACATGCGCGTGAATGGTCCGGCAAAATTCTCGTCCTGAACTTGCGGGCGCGCGGTTTCCTTTTGCTGCTCAATATTTTTGCATGTATGGAGAAAATTGTGGTGGCTTAATTTGGCAAGCAATTATTCTCGCACTAACGGTGATTGTTTGAATCACGACAATCGACTAAACAGGCAGGTCAATCACGTTAGTGCTGTGATTAAGCAGCTAATTACTTTCCTTAGCTACAACGGTTTATATATTGGGGGCGAGACGTCATCTTCTGAACACACTGTTTCTCTCTCCTCCCATACTCTCATGCTGCGCCGCCTCAGTCTTCCCCATCCCGTCGCCGACGTGCCATCGGCGTCGGGAGAGCAGGATCTCCGAAGCCCGCGTATCCTCGCGTCCCTGCACGGGGTAGGGGACGTATAAGGTTTTTGGGAAGCGTCGTCGCGACTACTTGCCGTCCGTTTGCTTCGTCTACTTTTGCATCATTTCGGTGCCGACAACCCCACTGTAAGAATGTCTAAACTTTTTCTGCTAATTAATCTTGTTTTCTTCTTGTCGCTAGCACTAGTTTGCGTAGTACCCGTGGTTTTTTCACCCTTGTCGCTTATTGTTGCTCTTTTTATGATTGTCACCCTTGTCGCTTATTGTTGCTCTTTTTATGATTGTCGGAATTAATTGGTTCATCACTAAATTGCTGTTTATTCCAACAGAAACAAGAGTATACGCTTGGTACGAACTACACGAAGCAAAGACCGTATCCTTGGTTCAGGAATCCGGTGCTGCAGGGGAAAGATTATTCGGCAGCGCTGCCTGAGCCGCCTGCCTTTATTCCGAGCGCGGAAAGGCCAGCAATTTCCATGGACCAACGGGCGCGAGCTCGGGAGGCGAGGTGGCCGCCGCCCGACCTCTCCACGTAGCCCCATTGTCAGCCGCGGGCCGTGGCCGCCGCCGTCGCCGTCGCCGGAGCCGGAAAGGCCCGACCGCAGCTGCGCCTGCGCGCGTGGCATTCCTTTGCGAAAACCTGCTTCTGTGATCGCGGCTGTCCAATTGACCCGTCGTAAACCGGCAGGCTGTGCTGCGCCGGCGCCGCCGAGACGACGCGAATCCGACGTGCCGGGGTGACAGGTTTCGCCGTCCCGAAAACAGCCGAAGGCAACGAGCGAGTCGAGGTCAGAGTGTCAGAGGCTCAGCCCCGCGCCAGCGCCACGCCACTGCGCCTTTTTTCCCACCGCACCCGCACCCCCGCACCCGCACCCGCACCCGCACACGCACCCGCCCGTCTTTTCCCTCCCAGCCCGCTGAGATACATATATTAATCCATAATTAATTAATAATTAGCTGATGTTTACTGTAGTATCACTGTTGCAAATTATGAATTAAGTAGGCTCATTAGATTCGTCTCGTGATTTACAACCCATCCATGCAAAAGTTTTGTAAATAGACTTCATTTAGTATTTCAAATTAGCAAGATATTTTCGCAAAATTTTACGTTTTTGCGTTTACGGGGTGTGAACTAAACAGGGCCTTAGTAATATACTCTCTCCGTCTTAAAAGGTAAGTCATTTTATTTTATTTTAAATCAAAATAATCTAAGTTTGATCAAATTTATAAAAAAGAATACTAACATCTAACACATCAAATAAGTAAATTAAGAAAGTATATTTTATAATGGATTTAATTATTCTCATTTGACATTCAAAATATTATTATTTTTTTCTATAAATTTGGTTAAATTTGAAACAGTTTGACTTAGAACAAACCAAAATGTCTTACATTTCAGGACAAAGAGAGTATTGTTAGACAAGTTTTAATAAAACTTTGTAATGAAATTTTATAAATATAAAATGTAATCTGGCAGTGTCATTACGAGAAAAAAAATAAGAAAAAGTTTTACGAGAAGAGAAGTTTCATTCAATAAATCTAGCCAACACATTTATCAATTTCTTAATTTTGATAAAGCTATGTACTGAGACCGGGGTCGATCTCTGTATTTGTTACTCCCTCCATTCTAAATTATAAGTCATTTCAAGAATTTTGGAGAGTCAAAATTTTTCAAGTTTGACTAAATTTATATAACAATATAATAACATTTATGATACCACTTAAGTATCATTAGATTTTTTGTTAGTTATATTTTCATAGTATATTTATTTGATGTTATAAATTTTTGTGATTTTTTTTATAATTTTTGTCAAATTTTGAGATGATTTGACTTTTCAAAATTTTTGAAATGAATTATAATTCGGAACTAGGGAGTAGCACCATTGTAAACGTCCACGGCCCGAGTCCTTGACGCACTCGTATCGCGCGGTCAGTAGAATATATAGCGAAATACCTGGCCCGGCACGCTTCCGCATCATCAACGCATCGCATCGCGTCCGCATTCTCCAGCCTCCGCCTCCCTCCCTCCGTCCTCGCCGCGCACCCTCTCCCCCCTCGATCTCGCGAACCCTGCTGAGGCAGGCGGGCTAGATCCCGGACCCCCGCCATGTCCAAGCCCTGGGGCGGCCTCGGCGGCGCCGGCGCGTGGGCGCTGGACGCCGAGCGCGCCGAGGAGGAGGAGCGCGAGGCCGCCGCCAACCCGCCGCCCGCCCCGGCCTCGGGCTTCCCGAGCCTCCGCGAGGCCGCCGCCGGCAAATCCAAGAAGAAGAACAAGGGCACCACGCTCTCGCTCTCCGAGTTCGCCGGCTACGGCCCGGGCAGGCGCCAGGCGCCGGCGCCGGAGCCCAAGGGGCTCACCCCGGCGGAGATGATGATGCTGCCCTCGGGGCCCAGGGAGCGGTCCGCCGAGGAGCTCGACCGGCCCCGCGGCCTCGGCGGCGGCTTCCGCTCCTACGGCACCGGGGACCGCGGCGGCGGCGGGTTCGACGATGACGGCCGCCGCAGGGGCGCGGATCTCGACATGCCCTCGCGCGCCGACGAGGATCGCGACTGGTCCATGAGCAAGAAGTCGCTCGCGCCCGCCGACTCCGGCCCGCGGAGCCGGTACGGCGGACTCGGGGGCGGCGGCGCGCCCGCGTCCGTCGGCCGCGCCGACGACGACGGCGACTGGTCGCGCGGGAAGAAGCCGATGCCGTCAGGGCCGTCGCGCTACCCGAGCCTCGGCGGCGGCGGCGGCGGCGGCTTCCGCGACTCGCCCGTCTCGACCGACTCCTCCGACCGCTGGTCCCGTGCCGCGCCCGCGCCCACCAATGGCGAGCGGGACCGGCCCCGCCTAGTGCTCGATCCGCCCAAGCGCGACGCCTCCGCCACACCTACACCACCAGCTGAGGCGGGGCGCAGCCGGCCGAGCCCATTCGGGGCCGCGAGGCCACGGGAAGACGTGCTGGCCGACAAAGGGCTGGACTGGAAGAAGATGGAGACTGAGATCGATCAGAAGAAGACTAGCCGTCCTACCAGCTCACAGTCGAGCAGGCCAGAGAGTGCTCACTCGTCACGACCTGGGAGCCCCGGGTCACAGGTACCAGCTGTGGGTACTGAAGGCGTGCCGAGGGCACGACCAAAGGTGAATCCTTTTGGTGATGCAAAGCCTAGGGAGGTGATTCTACAGGAGAAAGGGAAGGATTGGAGGAAGATTGACCTCGAGCTGGAGCATCGCCGTATTGATAGGTATGCACCTAACCTGCCTCACATTCACATACCATTCACCCTTAACCAGTATTGCATTACTGGTTAAGGTTTATAGTGCTGCTCCCTTTGATAGACTTCGGCCTCATTTTAGCTGGGACCTTTGCAATGTTTACTCATGCTAGTTAGCATGCACATATTTTCCAAATCATCATCTCGTGGCAGGTTCAACAAATCACCTAACCACAAGTTAGTTTACTATTTCATTCATTTATCTTTCAAAAGTGGTGTATGTGTTTATCTTTATCCTGGCAAAAGAGGCTTGCATTGTGCAAGTAGTACATGAGTTAGGAGGTGTAACCAATTTGTTTCTGGTGCTTGAAAATTCAGCAGCATTATGAATCGTATAACAAATAACCTGACGAGAATTGTGCAATGTTATTTTTATCCACAGTAATGGATATAACAATAGTCGTACATAATTCTGAAAATAATAACACTGGCTTTTGCTACTTTATTAGTTCAGTTTCCCCTGAGCTCCCTAAAGTCCGTTAAATAAAATTTAGTAATAAATTCAGTATTTGTTTAGATCTAACAGTGCACTCTTATTTTCACTTATTTTTTGTTCCAAGTTTGTAAGCATACATTACAGTTTAAATATAATTGCTAGCTGGTTTTGGTTTGTTAAAGCTTTGTTATTTATTTCTTGTGCTGCTGTTTTGGTTCCCTTGACCGGTTTATTTGAATGAACATGCACATATATACTAAGCATGTATCTTTATAATTTTTCTCCTAATATTTGGTGTTGGAATGCTTAATTTGCACCATTCTGCTCAACTGATACTGATAATCTACTGTATTAACTATTTTGCTTTCCCTTCAACAATACTTTAACTATCATTTGTTAAGTCAGCAGTTTAGATATCATCTTTTCATTTTCAGTTTTAGTAGTCACTGGAGTTTTGTTGGAATGATAAGAAATTCAGTAAAGTTCATGTTCCGTTCCATTGCAAAGGGTTTGTGTTTCTCGTACAAAACCTTCTGTTTCTTCTGCTTAGTGCAGATTAAAATATGTTTTTTTTTCTCATCTCATATGTTTTATAGTGTGCTGCCACATATATGTAAAATCTTATTTGGAAAGCGTGATTATGTTATTTAGTTGAGTAGGTTGCTACCTGGTCTTTTGAATGGTTATCTACTGGAAGTACTCCCTGCAGTCACATAAGTGACATTTTGGGGTTGCCGTAATTGAAGTCAACCATTCAAATTTCAGTTGCATATTGCTTTTTATTTGTTAGATTTTGATATTTGAAAATGGTATGAGTGGATTTGTCCTGAAATGTAGTTTCATAGAAATATAGTCCTATTTGTTACGGAAAATATACTGATCAAAGTTGTGTTTTGGTGACTGTTGATGTTCAAAACATCACGCATATGTTATTTGAGGGAGTATTTGTGTCACCATATTTTAGAAACTGTGAATTTTAACAATTTGGAATTACATCTTTGTGTACCCCCTGCTGATTCTCTTAATAGTCATCATGATGTATCAGCACTCGTGAGTCCTGCCACTTATGTTTATCCTTTACCCTGTTAGTGCCTGCAATAGTGTTTTAGTTGAAGAAAAAATTGTAACATGATAATTGAATAAGCATTTTTATTCATGAATAGGCAAATAAGCACGTCCTCTGACAATTTCCAAGTTTTTCATGACAAGGTTCTGTTCTCTTATTGTAATGCCATAGTTGACACTAGTCAGTCATTGAAAGGTGGTTAGCATTTCCATGTACTTGGTTAGAATGAGCACTGAATCACAAATGTTTGTGTTTTAAGATCGTCTGATGCATGATTCATGTCCAAACACAATAATTTTATCAAGATTTATTCTGAGTTCTGGTTGAAACTTTTCTTTTCATTTGGAGAGCGCACTGCCCTTCAGAATGAACTGTGCGGACTGCAGTCCTCAGTAACTAGTCTTGAGAGGCTTAATAAAGATAATACTTTAGTTGAGATATCACAGTTTATTACCTTTCTTTTGTTTGTTGTGCCATTTAGACATCTGTGGTTTCATCTTTCAATAGTCCATCAAATTAGTTGCCTATTTTCAAGTGATCCGTTTGGTTTATTCTTGCACCATGCATTGCTGAAGTAAATGGAGTTCATTAGTTGTCTTGTTTAAATACATAAATATGTATCCCCACTCACACAGAGAGATTTTTTCCTCCTATACCGTTGAGAATAATTTGGGGCCCCAATAATTTTCCATTTGATTTGATGGACACATCACACTCACACAGATTCATTTCCCCGCCGGTTGAGAATAATTTTCTTCTGATTTGATTGGACACATTTTTCAGACCGGAAACAAATGATGAGAGGGAGTTGAAAGAAGAGATCAATCTACTTAAGTTGGAACTAAATGAAAATGAAGCCAAGATGAGTGAAGACGATGCAAAAAGTTTGGCTGAGAAGATAACTCAAATGGAAAAACAGCTGGAGCTTCTTACAATTGCAATGGATGACAAGATCAGATTTTCGCAAAGACCTGGCTCTGGAGCAGGGAGGGTTACAGCATCTTCGCCAACAAATCTTGCAGATGAATCCCAAATAAAGGAGTCCATGGAAAGGCCAGGTTCCCGCAGTGGCATGGATCAATATTCAAAACCAACTGAAGAAAGATGGGGGTTTCAGGGGAGCAGAGATAGAGGCTCTTTTGGTGGCAACAGAAGTTCAGACAGGTGTGTTCATTTCTTGATTTGTGCCTGATGTTATTATGAGTTAGTTCATTCCAATAAAAATTCTACTTACCGTGATTCTTCGCATTACACATGCACATAAATTAGTGGTATGGTCAATGATTACATCATGTTTTTTAAGAGAATATAAGTGTTGCTATTCTTCTTCCCCACATTATGTTTTTTAGGATCTGGAAGTTTATGAGATTACTTGCCATTTTTCATCAGTTACTGTTTAGATCTCTTTTCAATTCTATTACTACGAATTGTTCTTAAGATTAGGCATGAAATTTTAGTTGTTTCTACATATGAAGTATAAACTCTGTATCCACCTGTCTTTCAGGTCGTCGGGAGGACAAAGATGGTGAGCCGTTGCCAGCCAGATTTTTCACTTCGTGTTTAGATGGAGCACAAATAATTTATGTTCTTGTTGCTGCTTGACTCATTTTGTTTGGCTTGGAAGAGGGGAGAGGATCGTGCACAAAACAGATTGCTTTGCACTAAGTTGTTAATTACCACCCTTATGGTGGTTCGTCTATTTTGTTTTTTTTTTTCTTTGTAAATTTTCTTTTACCCTCTTCCATGTCAAAACAAGTGTGACAACCTTTCATAGACTAACTATTGTTCTTGCTTCCTGCATGATTATGCTGTAGCATTCTTATTCAAGGGCTTGTTTGGATAGGTGTGAATTAAACCAAATCTCTTCAGATCAGTCGGGAAATTTCCTTGCCGGGTGCTTTATATGCGCACATATTTCTAAAGCTGATGTGTTTAGCTCAGTTACCAGCTGCGGACGACACCATCCTCTCTTCGTATGGAGTAGCTGTAGAAGTCCATTAGCTATCAAATCTTTGCTGTTCTATGATCGTTTTGCACGGTTTCCTTTGTTAATATGAAACGGTAACCGAGACGATGACACAGGCGTAGATTTTCCCATCAAGGTGAAGGTTGCTGTCACGCGAATCGTTTGTTAATATGGATGCATCACCAAGGCACCAGCTGTGAAAACTCGTGTATGACATGTAAAAAAACAACTCTAAGAAGAAACTGCTAGTTCATTGCGTCTTTGGAAACCTCTTGAAAGGAAATGAAGATTGGCCTAAAAAATGGATGCAGACCATTGCATGGTCTTTCGAGGATATACAATTTATCTCAGGTGCCATGCCTCAACATATTCTTGTTTTTCGAGCAACTCTAATAGTTTGATTTTCTCTTTTTTTCTTTCCATTTTTTTAATATAGAAAATTGATGGTGAAAAAATTTACTCCAACAAATTAATTTTTTATCTCCCTTTTCTCTTTATTTTTTCTCAATCCCCATTAACATCTCCACAATCCCAATAGAATGGGGAGACAGCCGCGTCTCCCTTTCCTCGTCGCTTCCTCGTCCCGCCGTCGCCTCCCTGCTCGCCGTCGCCTCCCGCTGTCGCCATGGCCGCCGACGAGCACGCTCCCTACCAGCCGCCCGCCGTCGCTGCTCTGCGCCATGAACTCCTCGAGGCGGCGGAGGAGGAGGGGGGCGCAGCGCGCGCCGCGCGAGGAGGAGGAGGAGAGGCGCCGCGGCGGGGTGTGGCGGAGGAGGCGCCGGCGCCGGCGCCGGCGCGGCCGCAGCCTGGGCGGCAGCTGGTGGCGGCTGTGCCGGGACCACGGCGACGGCGGGCCGCTGATGTTGCTGGGCGAGTTCCTGGACATGGAGCGGCAGCTCGCGGGGGCCGACTTCCTCTGCGACGGCGCCGGTGCCTCGGGGCGTGAAGCCGCCGTGGCGGCGGCCACCGCGCTGTTCGAGGACGGCAGGTTGCGGCCCCCGCAGCCGGCAGCGGCTGCCGCGGCGGAGGAGCGCGGGAGGTGGCGACTGCTGCGGGCGTCGGAAGGCTCGTCGTCGCTGGCGCGGCTGCCGGTGCTGCTCACCGGCATCTGCAGCGGCGGCGCGGGGTAACAAGCAGACCAAAACCGCGAAGAAGCGGCCGGGAGGCGGCGCGCGAGGGCCCGGGCCAGGCGCGTCCCCGGCGGCGCCGCCCGCGGACCCCACCGGGAGCGGCACGGCGGCGGCGGCGGCGGCGTGCTGCGTGGCGCGCGCGCCGCTCTGCGCGTGCCTGCCCGTGGCCGCCGATGCGTGCAGGAAGCCTCCTCTGACTCCGTTTCTGCGATCGGAGCGGCTGCCGCGCGGCCGCCGCTGCCGCCAGGAGACGTCGCCGTCCGGCGGGCGGGGTGATCTTGGCTCTTTGCTGCAGGCTGCAGCTATAGCTACTGCAATCTATCTCAGTTCACCAGTCCTAGCGATATTTTGCCCGGTCCCTTTCAGCAGCCAGAACGCGCGAGATCCGTCGTCAGGCACGAGCTTGCTTCTTGCCCATCGTCGTTCTCGGACGCCGAGGCCGGGGAGTTCCTGCCGAGCACCGCCCGCAGGCGGGCAATGGGCGGGAGGAGGGCCAGCCCCAGGCTCGGGCGCACGACGGAGGAACACGACGGGAGGGGAGGGGAAAGAAAGAGAAGACCGGTTGACCCACGTGACAGAAAGAGGGAAAGAGAAAAATCTAACTGTTGGAGCACTTTTTTTTTATAAGTTGAAAATAAAAAAAGAGTTTTCTCTATATGATACGAAAGAGAAAAGAGAAAAATCAAACCGTTGGAGTTGTTGCTCAGCAGGAGGCGCTAGGCTTGCTTCGTGTTCGAGTTCTTGTCGGGAGTCGGACTCGGACCGGCGGAAGCGCGTGGCGGCGACCGCCTCCGACTCGAATCCCTTGCCCGGGGACGATTAAAACCACTCCATGCCTCCATGCCGATCCCGTCTCGTTCCTCGATCTACAATTCCACATCCATCCTCCCACTCGGTCCTCTTCATTCTCCCGGCGTCCGGCGAGAGCGAGACTCTCTGCTCGTTCCCCGCGCGGCGGCGAACCATGGGAGCCCTTCGTCGCGCCGCCCCCGTTCCCGGCCCCCGCTCGTTCTCGAAGCCTTCTCGGGGAGCAGCAGCGGCGCCACCAGCGGCTCGCAGCGCGATGGCGCGGCGGGAGCCGGCGTCGATCCGCCGCGCCGGCGCCGACCGGAAGCTCTCCGTTCCCAGCAAGAAGTGCGCCAAGCTCGTCCGCTACAGCGTCGCCGTCGGGATGGGGGCCGAGCCCGTCGGCGGCGGCGACGCGCCCAAAGCCCGCCCGTTCGTGAAGCGGGCGCGGACCGTCGAGACTGCTACCTGTGCGGCGGTGGCGCGGGAGAAGAGGTCGTCGGCTCGCCGCGCCGGCGCTGGCGAGCAGTTCTCGGCGCCGAGTCCGAAGCGCGCCAAGGTGGCCCGCGACGGCGTCGAGACGTCCGTCGACCCTGCGCTGGGGACCCTCCGGAAGAGGATGGCCGCGGAGCTCGACGCCCTCCACGTGCTCCTGAGGAAGGCGGACCTCTTGTCCAGCGGCAAGAATGGCCGGTCCATGGCCGCCGCCGAACCGCGATCGGAAGCGCCGATGGAGGCTTCCATCAAGACGCCGCCAGCGAAGCGGACAAAGGTGTATGATCTCGCCAAGGTCGCTGAGTTCGAGAGCCCGGAGGACAAGAACGAGCTCATCGACATCTGCGGCGGCGTCTCCCTTGAGAAGGCGGGCGAAACCGGGAGCAGTGAGATCAAGGATCCCCCGGAGGACGACAACGAGTTCATCGACATCTGCGGCGGCGTCTCCCCCGTCGCGGTCCTCAAAGCTTCCCCTATTGTTTCCCTCGAGAAGGTTTGCGGATCCGGCAACAGCCCGAGCTCAAGCAGCGACTCCGGAAGCTCATCTTCGAGTGATTCAGATTCAGACAGCGACTCAGAGAGTAATCCCAACGAGACTGTCGGCCTCCCGGTTCCACAGGCGGTCCTTCCCGTCGAGGAGAACGGAACATCCGCGCAGCCAGCGCCGGAACCGGCATCGGAGGTGGTGCGGCGTCGTACGGAACCAGAGAAGCTCCCCACGGCCGCTCTGATCGCCAAGGCGAAGGTCCGCCGGCAGCTACTGGAGATGGAGAGGGCGGCGCTGCCCGACGAGAGCATCCACCCCGGGGACCTGCAAGATCTCTGCATCGCGGAGTACGGTCGTCCCGGCATCATGCGACTGCTCGGGCTCTTCCTCAAGGCCGACGCGTAGCAGAGCGCTGCAGATGGAGCAGGAGTAGGATTAGGATAGTTGTAGCCATTCAGTGATGGCTCCTCGGCTATGCATGTGTAACTGACGTGTGAATCCTGATGTGGTATGTGTTGTTGTGCCAAGCATGTAACCTGAATCAAGTATCACCTGAGAGCAAATGTCTGAACTGATTTATGTTGTGCCGTGTAGTTTTAGGTAAACAGATGACAACCCGTAAAGACCGTAAACGCAAAAAAAAATCATATTGAATATTTCGACACATGTATGTAGTACTAAATGAAGTCTATTTACAAAACTTTTTGCATGAATAGTCTGTAAATCGCGAGACGAATCTAATGAGCCTACTTAATCCATAATTGCAACAGTGGTGCTACAGTACCATCCGCTAATTATAAATTAATCATGAATTAATTAGCATCATTAAATTCGTCTCGCGATTTACAACCCATCTTTACAAAAGGTTTTATAAATAGATTTCATTTAACCCGCCGAGGCCCCCGCCCCCGCGCCCACCAAGAAGAAGAAGAAGCCAGCGTCGGGGTTGCCGCCCAGGAGCATGAAGAAGAAGAAAGAAGAAGGGCTCGGCGTCTGCTTCCTCTACCGCCGGGGTTGCAGCTTGCTGGCCGCCGTGCCGCGAGGGAGGGAGGAGGGGCGTCGCGGCGCGAGGGAGGAGGGAAAAGGGAGGAGGGGCGCCGCCGAGCTCGATGGCCGCGCGCACCCGCACGCCCGGTGGAGAGGGAGACGGACGCCGCCGCGCCTGCGCGGGCCTACGCTGCCGGACCTCAAGGGCAGGGGATGCCTGCGGAGGAAGGAGGGCCGCGGGGGAGGAGAGCTCCGCCGGGGAGGGAGGGGGCGCGGCCTCGCCGTCCGCGCCGCCGGCCGCCGCCCTGGCCGCGGAGGCCTCAGCCGCGGAGGGCTCGGCCACGGAGGGCTCGGCCGCGGAGGCGGCGAGCTCGGCCGCCGGGGAAGGTCGAACACGGGCCTCCGTCTCGAGCCGGCCATGGACGCGGCGGCTCGAGCGAGGAGGGAGCGCGGCGGCGGCGAGCTAGCCTGCGGAGGCGAGGAGCGTGGGCCGCGGCGGCGAGCTCGGCCGCCGGGAAGGTCCGGCGCAGGGAGGGCTACCGAGAAGGACGGCACGGAAGAGGGAGACCGGGCCGCTCGCCGGCGGAAGAGAAGCATAGGAGGAGAGAGATGGACGGGGTTGAGGGGATGGGGTGGGTCCCACTCGTCAGTGACTATGCAAAGGATGGGTAGTTTAGATTTGTGTAAAAAATGTTGATAATTGAGGTATAGAGGAGAGAAACGAGTGCAGGAAAAATAGAGATAGAGTAGAGATTCTTCATGACTAGGCAAGAATATTTTTTTTAAAGGAGAGAAATAGAGGAACACAGCCGGTACTTCCACGCAAGAACCAAAAAAGAAAGGAAAGTAATAGCCGGTCGTGAGGGTACGAATGCGTTTGCGTTGCCGGGCCTCTTCGTTATTCTTGGAGACTTGGACACAGGAAATTCTTGCAGATCATCAGCTGCCTGGATGTGGATGGTACTGGACTAGCCGGCGGTCAGCTCAGAGATGTCCCTACTAGCTACCGTAGAAACAATGCCAGACACTAGTCCTCTTACCCTTTCGTCTCGCTTGAAGGAGCACCTGGTGTTTTCACGCTTGTTGGCGAAGTTGACTATGAGATGTAATTGTCTTGGTTGTTCCTTTCACGCTTGCTGTATACAGAAGTTGATACTTCCCCGATATTCAGAACAGGTCAGGAAGTGCCACTTCATTGAAAGATACAGTTCAGTACTGTATAGCGCAAGTGCATATCATCACATTGTCTATATATATATATATATATATATATATATATATATATATATATATATATATATCATAACATCATTTTCTTTAAAAAGAAAAATGCGAGCCCTCCCCCCGAGCCCTCTTCAACGGACTCGCCTCCCCGCTCCCTCATCCGCCGTCTCTGTTGGCCGCCGTCGCCGCCGGTCGGCGGCGGCGGCGGCAGCCCCGCCGTCGCTCCCTCCTCCCTCTCCCTTTTCCTACCTCCCCCCTTCTCCCGCTCAGACCCAAGCCCGTGTTGCCCCCTTACCGCTGACGCTATTCCCGCCGCCGCCGGGCTCGACGCTGGCTGCCGGAGGCCAGTTCCGCGCCGTCCGCGGCCGGATCTGCCCCTCCCATCGCCGGATCTGCGCTCGTCACGCTCGCTGCGCTGCGCCGGGTGGGGCCCGCCCGCCTCGCGTCGGCGGCGCGTGCGCTGCGGCGGTCCGTCCCCCGCATCCGCCGGCCTCCCCGCCGACACCGCGGCCATCGCGGCCTCCGTCGTCGCCTCGGCCTTCGCTGCGGTCTTCTCCGGCGTGTCCTGCCGCGGTCTTCTCCCATGGGATGCGCCCCCCTTGCCGCCCGGTCACCGCTGTGCCTACGCCTCCGGGCCGCCATGGTTATCGCCCCTAGTGGGCGGGTGTTATCGCCATAAATTAGCAGGGGTAATTTATGGGTCGAAAGCAAGATGGGCTTAAAGCAGAAGATCAAGAAGACTTGTAAATCGGCTCCTGCGTGAGCATCTGGGCCACATAGGCCGTGTATCCTTAGATTTAGTTTAAGATTAGAGATAGAGTCCAATCGGGACAAGATTAGTTTAGATTGTTTCACAAGTCTCCGGACTATAAATATGTATCCTTTGCTATTCGTAAAGGAGAGCGTCATCACGTCTCGCAAAACGACAACTCTCGGCGCATCGCCACCCCTAATCCTAGGGTTTCATCCAAGTAAACGCCATGCTGCCCTGATTGCTTCTTGCGATCAGGGCAGCATTGTTCTTATTTTTACCTTGGTATTAGTCGTACTGAAGCGTTTTTGATGGCGAGTAATGCTAGTTATCTTGATGTTCGTAGCATGGCTTTTAGTAGATCTGTTGTGCTTCATTGCTTATCATCTACGAACATTATGTTGTCTCTGTGCAGTCACATTTCAATCTCATGCTAATTCTTGTCGCATAGAATTAGTTGCACAGAGACAATACCCTGCTTCTTTTAAGTTTAATAGATCCGATCTGTTATGGTTTGCTCTTATTCTTGAGAGTTGGCGTAATATCTGCTAGGTTATGCCTTGCAAACGGATTGGATGATCCGGTGGTGTAATAGATGCTCTATCTTAGCCTTGATAGGGATTGTTCCGGGAACTGGCTCTTGCTAGTTCTTAGGCCTCTGTCTTGGGTTATGGTTTAGTTGTCTGTTATGTTCGCTAGGCCTAGTCACGTGTAGGATGTTCCGATCTAGCGGTGAAGCTGTTACCATCGTAGATTAGATTAATTAGATTTAATTGAAGCAGTTTCATAGTTATTTGATTTATTCATCAATATCTAGATAGATACAGATCCTATCTGACACCGGGACTCGATCGGCTCTTTAAAGCCGATGCAAGAGTCGTCCCAGGGAGCCGACCACGGCTCGGACTTATGTTTACACGTGTCTTTGTACGCAGGAAACTGTTTCGGAGCACGTTTGCACCCTCCTGATCGGGTATAGGTCAGGTGGCACACCCGGCTTTCATACATTCTCCGGGCGCGTGACGGAATTGCGGGCCGTCGACGAGGGAGCAGTGCCTGCCAGCGCCCCAGCAACCTCCCGGCTCTTCGTGTTGCCCATCGCTGCTCACCGGTGGGTTTCGACTGACAACACATTCTGGCACGCCCGGTGGGACCCCTCTCGGCAACAACGTCCACTGCAACAATGACTGGAGCTCAAGATCAAGAACCCGCTCCCAAGCCCGTCACGTATGAAGAGCTCTCTCCTGAACACAAGAAGAAGTATGATGAGATCAAAGCTCTGCTGGAAGCCGATCTCATCGGCTCTTTTGAGAGGACCCGCAACCATGGCATCAGGTGGAAGGGGTTCTCACCAGAAGGTGTTCTTGACAATGTAGATCTGTCTGTGCCATCAGAAGAGCGCACCAGAGCCCTGTGTCAGGAGATGAACTACATGGTGGCCCATGCGCTTCATCGGCACTCTCAGAGCCTGATGAACGAACTCGAGCGCATGGCGCATCGCGTCATCCAGGAGATAATTAAGAACCAGTACTCTCCATCGGGGCCAACCCTGGGGAGTCACATAGAGGAAGTTGCACTGCATTCTAGGCCGCAATTGCCATTCTCATTTGCGGCTCCAAAACCACAGAGCGCGCCGATCTACGTCGTCCACAAGATCGGTGGTGATCCTGGAGAAGGCCAGTTCCCCACCGAGCCACCCAAGGAGATCCAGCATGGCTACACGTGCGCCTACATCCCTGACAGCGTCAATCCAACACGCTCGGTGCAGATGGTGAACCCAGGAGCTTCTGGAGCGGACGCGGAGAAACAAGCGTGGCTGGCAAAGTACGCTACTGGGCCGAGTGCTGAGCCATCGGCCCCAGGAGTTCTTAGCGTGGAGCAGGTCAGTGCAATACTGAGAGACTAGTTCGGCATCCTGCCCAAAAGGAAAGCGATCGGCTATTCCAAGCCGTATCCAAGTGATTATGACTTGATCCCACTGCCACCCAAGTATCGGCTTCCTGAGTTCACCAAGTTTAACGGGTCAGAGGGAGCCAGCTCCATCGAGCATGTGAGCCGATACTTAACGCAGCTTGGGATGATCTCAGCGTCGGATCCGTTAAGGGTCCGGTTCTTCGGCCAATCCCTGACAGGCCCAGCTTTTGGATGGTATGCATCACTGGCTTCGGATTCGATTCGGACTTGGAGGCAGCTTGAAGATCAATTCCACACCCAGTACCACTCGGAGGCTGCTGAAGCTGGAATTGCCGACCTCACCCAATTCAGGCAGAAGCGAGGAGAGACCGTGTCAGAATACATACAACGCTTCAGGGAGGTCAAGAACCGATGCTACTCGTCGCGCATCACAGAGAAAGAGGCAATCGATCTGGCTGTCCTCGGACTCGCTAAGCCGATCAAGGATGCGGCTTTTCAGTTGGAGTTCACGTCTCTAGCTCTCCTGGTGCAGAAGCTTACAGTATACGAACATTACCATCCTGAGCTGTACCAGGACAAGTTCAAGCGCCATGTAAACATGGCCCAGGCGAAAGAATCTGATGACTCTGGCGAGGAGCAAGAAGTGGTTGTGGCGAAGTGGACCCGGGGGGCAAACCCTGTCCCGTGCAAGTGGGTCAAACAGCAAGGGCTTGTGAAGGGCTTCGACTTCGATGTAACCAAAGCAGAGCAAATATTTGATCTGCTCCTTAAAGAAAAATAGCTGAAGCTCCCAGAAAATCACAAGCTACCGACGGCACAAGAGCTGCAGGGGAGGCTCTACTGCAAGTGGCATCACTCGTTCACTCATGCCACGGGTGAATGCAAGGAGCTACGTCGTCAGATACAATCAGCTATCGAGCAAGGCCGATTAATCCTGGCTCAACACACAATGAAGGTTGACACGAAGCCCTTCCCACAAGCTAACATGGTGGAGTTGTCAGACTTCAGATCCGAGGGCTAGGATCTGGCATTCCAGATCAACATGGTGGGACCTATGCGCCACCATGACAAGCAGAGGAGAGAGGCCGCTTCTGGCAAACGGCCGCAGGATGAATGCGAGCTGGAACAGCGGCATGTGACTGAAGAGCAGGTGCGTCACATCTGCAATCAGCTTCCAGTTTCTAATCGGCTTCTGGAAAAGTACCAGTACCAGTACAAGTTGCGCCGCCGATATGAATCGTAGGGAGACGAGTACGAGCACCGCACAGGGAGGACACTGGGAAGACGCCAGGCTATACGCGACCACTAGCATTGCCCGTTCTTCATGTATTGCTGGAACTCCGGCATGAGCCGATTGCCTACTATAGATGATTGCTTGGAGTGCAGGCCTCGAGGACACCAGCAGGATGAAACATCGGTGTTCCGGCGCTTAGGTCCCAGAACACGTCAGGATGACCGTGTGAGGAGGCCGGCCAGGGGTGATTCCGAGCAAGAAGAAGGAGAAGACAGGTACCATCGTCCACGGTGGTGTCATGACGGGCTTAATCGCTCGCAGAAGTGCAGAGTGCAGCGCTTGCGCAATCTGGAAGAGGCGGAAGCAAAGTACCTCGACGTGCTGAGGAAAGCGCGTCCGGATCTCGCGGAGCAAGTCAGGCGACCGCGAAGGGAAGAAAGGCGCCCTCCGAGAAAAGAATGGCGCCCAAGCAGACAAAAGCCGATGAGAAGCCATCGGCTGATGTGAACATGGTGTTCGTGCTCCCATCGGAGTTTCGGGCACCCCAACCGGAGGATTTGCCTGTTGCACAGCTGGATCTGGGCCCACATCCAATCATCTTTGAGAAGCCCAAGGAGAAGAGCTACAAGCACCTGAAAGGGTTGTATCTCAAGGGCTTCATCAATGGCAAGCCTGGGAACAGGATGTTGGTCGACACTGGTGCCGCGGTCAACCTGATGCCATACTCTATGCTGCGCCGATTGGGTCATTCTTCTGCCACTCTGATCAAGACCAATGTGATGCTTAATGACTTCAATGGACAGCCATCAGAGGCGATGGGGGTTCTTAATGTGGAGCTGACAGTGGGCCGCAAGACTGTACCAACATCGTTCTTCATCAGTTAACAGCAAGAGTACGTACACAGTGCTGCTTGGGAGGGACTGGATTCATGCCAACTGTTGTATCCCTTCCACAATGCATCAGTACCTCGTCCAATGGGACGGCGATGAAGTAGAAGTGGTCCCTGCAGACGATTCTAGCGAGGTATCGCTCGCGGATATGCATGCTTGGGATGCAGAAGGACAAGAGCCGATCTCAGGGATCGCCCGGGAAGACTGTGATCGGATCGAGGCGACAAAAAACGGACTGAGGCTGGTCTTATCCACTGGCCTCACATAGTAGACACATCCTGGCATGCCACGGGATGTGATAGAGATAGAGAGGCCGGTCCCGGCGACTGGCCCCAAAAAATAGAAAAATCCTTTTTGGGTTCGGAATTGTTACATCATGTACACACGATGGCCTGCTCCGGCAGTTGGCCACTCATCGACTATTTGATTTCGAATGATAATGGAAGTGTAGAAGCGGCCAACCCATGCAGTTGGCCAAATAATTTTTCTTGTCATCTCCCTGTGTTTGCCACTGATCTTGTGGATAACGAAGACTCGCTTGCATTCGCAACTGGTTTTTCAGACGACGGCAAACTCGGATACGGGTTCACATCAGCTGACGATTTGGAAGAGGTTGACATCGGTCCTGGGGATAAGCCACGACCGACATTTATCAGCAAGAAGTTGGATCCGGCTTTGCGAGAGGAGATGATTGCGTTACTGAAAGAGTACCGGGATTGCTTTGCATGGGACTACACCGAGATGCCCGGACTGGATAGAAGTATCGTCGAGCATCGGCTCCCGCTCAAGAAAGGGTTTCGGCCGTTTCAGCAACGAGCACGTCAGATGAAGGCCGAAGTCCTAGAAGAAGTTAAGAAAGAGGTGGAGAAGATGCTGGATGTTGGGTTCATCAGGCCGTGCCGGTATGCAGAATGGATCTCTAGCGTGGTACCGGTACAAAAGAAGGATGGCCGATGGCGTGTGTGCGTCGATTTTAGAGATCTCAACAGAGCAACACCAAAGGACGAATACCCGATGCCTGTTGCAGAAACATTGATCAACGCAGCTGCCGGCCACAAAATGATGAGTTTTATGGATGGCAATGCTGGTTACAACCAGATCTTCATGGCCCCAGAAGATGTGAACAAGACTGCGTTCAGAGTACCAGGCGCAGTCGGCTTGTTCGAATATTTGGTTATGACCTTCGGACTGAAAAATGCCGGTCCAATGTACCAGCGTGCTATGAATTATATTTTTCATGATCTCATCGGCAAGCTGGTAGATATTTATATTGATGATGTCGTGGTCAAGTCCAAATCAGTTGGGGGGCATCTAGAAGATCTGCGTCAGGTTCTGTAGCGAACTCGAAGGTGTGGGCTCAAAATGAACCCAAAGAAGTGCGCTTTCGGTGTGTCGGCCGGTCAATTTCTGGGATTCCTGGTACATGAACGGAGAATCGAGATCGGCCTAAAGAGTCAAGAAGCTGTGAAGACGATGAAACCACCAACTACAAAGAAAGAGTTACAGAAGCTCATCGGTAAAATTAACTTTGTCAGAAGATTTATTTCTAATCTGTCTGGACGCATTGAGCCTTTCATGGGTTTAGTAAAGATCAAATCCAATGATGAGTTTCGCTGGGGGGCAGAACAGCAGCAAGCTTTCGATGAAATCAAAGAATATTTGTCAAAGCCTCCAGTATTGGTTCCTCCTCAGCAAGATAGGTCGTTCTACGTGTACCTATACGTGGGTGACACTTCTATTGCTTCAGTATTAGTCCAGAAGCACGACAGCCAGGAGAGGGTGGTTTTCTACCTCAGCAGGCGCATGTTAGACGCCGAGACCAGGTATCCTGAAATTGAGAAGCTTTGTCTTTGCTTATACTTTACATGTACAAAGCTTCGCCATATTTTGCTCTCGGCGGAAACAATTGTCATATGCAAATCGGATGTCATAAAGCACATGCTGTCGGCTCCTGTCCTTAAAGGCCGGCTGAGAAAATGGATGTTTGGATTGTCAGAGTTTGATATTCGGTATCAGCCTGCGAAAGCAGTCAAAGGGCAAGCACTGGCGGATCTTGTTGCAGACAGGATCAGCACTGATATTGCTGCATTATTTATTCGTGCTTGGGCTATGTTCTTTGACGGATCGGCTTGTGATGATGGATGCGGTGTGTGAATTCTGTTGGTGTCGCCTCGTGGGGCGACTTACTCCTTTTCCATCAGAATGACTGCCCCATGCACCAATAATTTGGTGGAATATGAAGCCGTTCGCAAAGGGATGGAATTACTCCTCGAAGTTGGAGCAGAAGCGGTGGAAATTTTTGGAGATTCGAAGTTGGTGATTTCTCAGCTCACGGAGGAACATAGATGTGAGAGCGAGGCTCTTTTCCCAATATGGATGTAATGCCATGAGTTGATGTCACAATTCAGGTACATCAATTTCCACTGGATACGCAGAACTCTGAACAATGAAGCCAATGATTTGGCACAGATGGCTTCCGGGTACAGGGAAGTAGCCGATGGAGTTGATGTGGAGGTTCAGTTTCTAGAACCCGGAGACTGGAGAGTCGATATCTTCAATTACTTGAAGGATTCGGCTCGGGGGGCACCCAGAAGGATAAGACTCAAGGCCATGAAGTATGTTCTGATAGGGGATGACATGTTCTACAGGACCTTGGAAGGACTACTGCTTAAATGTCTGGGACCTTCAGAGTCAAATCGGCTCTTACATGAGGTTCATGAAGGAGCCTGCGGTACTCATCAATCGGCTCATAAGATGAAGTGGCTGATTAGGCGATCGGGTTATTACTGGCCCACTATGCTTGAAGATTGTTTCAAGTATTACAAAGGATGTCAAGCATGTCAGAGGTTTGGCAAAATTCAGATAGTGCCAGCTTCAGTGATGAATCCTATCATCAAGCCGTGGCCATTCAGAGGTTGGGGCATGGACATGATTGGATAGATCAACCCGTCGTCTAGCAAGGGTCACCAATGGGTCTTAGCTGCCACAGATTATTTCACAAAATGGGTAGAGGCAGTGCCCATGAGGTCAGTAGCATCGAGAGATGTGATCAGGCTTTGTCAAAGAACACATTATCCACAGATTTGGGATCCCTCAGACCATCACGACCGATGGAGGATCGGTCTTTATATCAGAGGAATTCAGGAAATTTGCCGATGACATGGGGATTAAGTTGATTAGATCATCTCCATATTATGCCCAAGCTAATGGACATGCTGAAGCATCCAACCAGAGCCTCATCAAGCTCATAAAGAGAAAGATCGATGAATATCCTAAGCGCTGGCATGAGGTGTTATCAGAAGCTTTGTGGGCATATCGTATTTCATGTCATGGGTCCACCAAGACGTCGCCGTACCATCTTGTCTATGGCCAGAATGCTGTGCTACCATGGGAGATTACGGCTGGATCAAGGCGCGTTGAGTTTCAGAATGATCTATCAACTGAGCAGTATGCAACCTTGATGAATGACAACGTGGAGGACCTGACGGAGCTAAGGCTTTGGTCGCTGGAGAAGATCAAGGAAAATAAGGCAAAAGTTGCCCGTGCATACAACAAGAAGGTCAAGCCTAAGGATTTCCAGGTTGGAGACTTGGTTTGGGAGGCAGTGTTGCTGTTGGGAACTAAAGACAACAGGTTTGGTAAATGGTCTCCAACTTGGCATGGGCCGTACAAGGTTGATTAGGTATTGCCTGGGAATGCATACATGCTCGAGGAATTGGACGGCGTCAAGTTTCCCGTTGCTGTCAATGGCCAACATCTCAAGAAGTATTTCCCGAGCATGTGGGAAGGCGAGTAACAGCCGATGAGATCCATCTGGCTGCAGTGTAATAGGCCAACACGTTGAGTTGGCCAGTAAAAAAAATGATGATAGGCCAACACATTGAGTTGGCCAACAAAAAAAAAGAAAAAAAAGAAAAGATAGGCCAACACGTTGAGTTGGCCAGCAAAAAAAAATGCATATGAGAAGTAAGATAGCCGATGTGTAACCATCGACTCAAGATGTTTTTAAACAAGTACAAGTTTCAGGTTAACAGGCAGTACTAATTGTCTCTTGAGCCTATCTACTAGTTCAGGAACTCTTCTATGGCATGGATGGCTTCAGTACGGACGGCGTCTGCTCGTGCTACAATCGCTTCGTCATCCTTGTCATTGCCTGTAACCATCTGCCGACTCAAGGTGCTGATCTCTGCAAACTCTGCTTGTATCTGCTCAGCTATTTCCTGGGTTTCTTGTTTGGAGTTTGCAAGGGAAGTTTCCTCGGCCTGGATGAGTTCTTTGGTGGTGCGGACCTTTTCTTCGAGTTCCGCCAATTCTTTCTTCAGGAGGTCGAGTCGATTCATGTTGGCAGACATGTCAGCTTTGTTATCCAAAATTGCCTTCTTCTGGTTAAGGGCCTTGCACTTTTGGGTAATATCAGCTTTCAGAGAAGCTTGAGAGCGACGTGCCTCCATCCTCTGTAGTGCTTTATTCACTTCTATTCGAAAGAATGAAAGGTTGCTGGCTGACCAGAGTTTGATTTGCAATGGCTCCGGGAGTTGGGATTCTATTTGCTCGAAGATGTTCTTTATCTTGCTGGAATCATCAACTAGGGCAGTGATCGGAGCAGATAGAAGGTCTTTGATGAGTTGACGCTGATGTGTCAAGTTAGCCGATTGCTGCAAAGAAGGTGTTTCTGCTCCAGGAACAGTTAGACCCATTGATGCAGGGTTAAAGGAAAGCAAACCTGAAATGTCAAAGCTCTATGGACATATCTAGAGTTAGAACAATATGCATTTATGAAGCTATCGGCTGGTTCAGAATTGGTTTTGTAATGTTACCTGTTCTGAAGAAGAGGTGTTGGACGGTTCAAGAGCAATTGTCCTGTTAGAGCTGGTGTTGACATCAAGAGCATCTACTGCATCGGCTTGTTCTTCATTTGTCTCCGTCAATGCATCAGGAGTAGCAGTCATCCCATGTTGTACTTGGCTTTCTGCATTGGGGGTGTCTTCAGCTGCATCCTGAAAATAGAATTACAGTCAACCAGGGTACATATGTATGAAATAAAGAAAAGTTCTTGAATGATGAGTTACCTGGTTGATGTTGGACTCTGATGGACTCGGAGAAGATGGTACTGGTTTCTTGATGACATGCCTCGTGATCATCTTCCTTTTCTTGGTCAAGACTCGGGGGGGGCAACACTTGCAGAAGTGTGTCTTCGCTTGGAAGCCGACTGAAGTAAGTCTAGCTGGACAGTCATTATCACTTTCTTCATTGGTGGTGATCCTCTGCAGAAGAGTACATCAGGAGCAGTTGGAAGAAAGTGGAATGGCTCCCTAGTGCTGGTCATAGGTTCTGGACCATCTTGTTGCTGCTAATAGAATGAGCAAGATTAGTCATGCAAAGTATGGAGGACTTAGAAGGATGGATGCATAAATTCGGTACCTCTTCCTCGGGGATTACATATTCAAGATCGATTTGCTGCAGTCGTGGACCTAGAGCTTTTCCGAAGACATGAGTTTTCCACATGTTCCACCAAGTATCAAAGCCGATTGATGAGGAGGTGAAAGACAAATCAGCTGGTATTGGAATGTGGAGATTGTCAAACATGCTGTAGCATCTTGAGCTGGTGAGACCATCAGGCAGATCGGCTCTGCTCTCCACCAAGTGGTGAATATGGAAGTGGGGAGGGACCTGTCCTAGGCCAAATTGCCGAGCTGATATAACTGGTTGGTAAGATTCATAACCTGGCTTGATGATTCTATTAGAGGTGCTGATGCCAACAGGAACGAAGCCAGGTCGGATCATCAAAGAAAACAGATGCCGAGTGCTATCGTCATCGGCAAAATTATCTAGTGTGAAGGCAGTTGGGTTTTCAAAGGATTCAGATTCAGTAAATGGAAAATAGAGGGGATTTTCTGAGCCTTTGGAGAAGATTTTAAACCAGTTTGCTGCATCTGTTGAATTCAGTTTACTGCCAGGGAGACTAAATAAAGCTTGGCCATAGCTTGTACATCTAATTGGTTTGCCACTCTCATCAGGGAAAGAGTTCTTGGTCAGGCCTTGGAAGTTGGGAATATGGTGCTGGAAGTACAGTTGTGCCCACAACTGAATAAATCACCAAGGGCCTCCAGTTCTCAGTTTCTTTTTGTTAAACAAATTAGATGTCATCAAATGGAGATATCTGTAGGTTTCTCCAAGGAAGAGTTTGCCTAGGCCAGTGTGATTACCATGGGCCAAGTGATAGGCCAAGGGAATATAGTTTTTGGTTGGAGCTAAAGAAGGACCACAGAAGATGAAGTGCTCTAGCCAAAGATTTAAGAAGGCTGTGTGTTCCTTCTCAGTCACTGGACCTTTTGTTTTCATGTGCTGACTCATGTAAGGGTATTTAAGAAGTTTGTGCAGTTAACTTTGGAAGAAAGTTTGAAGGGGACTTCTGCCATTTTGTGAGCAGCAGGATTAGAAGAGCTAATGACATCCAGCAGAGTAGGGGTCAGGGGTCCATGACCAAAGAGGAAACAATTCAGAGCATCAGACCAGAAATAGCCGATGGTTTTCAGAAGATTTTCATCTTTGTCAAGGGGTGGCAGTGATAAGCTAAGTGCATCGGTTATGTTCAAATCCTGCCATAAGGGCATTTTTGCTACTCTGTTGTACCATGTAATCCAGCTCTCAGGTGGATTAGGCCAGGCTCTTAAGCAGTCGGCCCAGAGGTTCAGATCGATGTTTTGACTTACAAAAGGAATCCTATTTGCTTCACAAGAGATCAAATCTATGGGGTTTTCATGGGTTTGTGGGCCAAGACAAAAAGATTTTGGATCGGAGGGATGCGGCAGAAGGATGTTTGACACCTGAAGTTCAGAAATTCAGAAGCATACGTATGGTGTCATGTTTCGGAATTTTAGTTTCAGAAGCTTGGTAAGCTGAAGAAAACTAAAGGATTAGGTTGAATATTACCTTCAGGCCGCAGATTGCCGCATCATCATTTGCAGAATCTGCCATGGGTCAGATCCGTTGTCTTAGGGTTTGATTGCTGAGGGTTCTGATTCGAATTCTGGCTGCTTGGAGAGTTATTGCTCGGATTTGTAGAACTTGGTTTTCGAATTGTGCTCGGATTCAAGGGTTTATCTCAAGTTGGAAGTGTTACTCTATTCTTTTGCGGGGGTTGCTTCTGGATAGAATTCCGTCGGCTCTTGGATATTTATAGAAGTCTGATGCGTTGCCATCGGTTTTTTGGAAAGTAAACGAAGACACATGGAATTATAGGGAATTTGATTTCATTAAAAGGAAATTCATTACAGGGAAAGCCGATTTTACAAAGGAATCGATCCTTCGGCTTTGAGATTCTACCCCTATGATACTACCTACATCTACCAGTCATAGGTGTCTGAATGCCTACGGCGCTTCAGGCTTCGCGACGGTGCGTCTCCGCCGCCGTCGTCATCATCATCGCCGTTGTCGCTGCTGCTACCGCTGTCCTCGGTGCCGCTGCTGCTTCGCCCGCCGCTGCTACTGTTGCTTTCTTCTTTGCTTCCCTCCGTGGGGGCTTGGAGGAATTGGTGGGGATTCCCTCCCGCCGTCGTGTCGTCGCTGGGAGGGGAGCCGATCTCTTCGGAGGAGTCGGCTCCTTCCCAGGAGAAGGTGTCGTCTCCACTGCTCTCCAGTTCCTCTTGGAATAGGAACTGGAGGTCTTCCTCTCCTTCGGTCATGGGCTCGTCCTCCTCGGAGGCGACCCCGAAGTCGAACTCCTCTGCATCCCAGTGCAGAGGAGCCAGCGCCTCGTACGCTGCAAGCGGGTCCCATTCGGGGTCGGCTCTCGGCTCTCTGGGATAGAGTCGATGGAGGAGGCCGAGAGGGAAGAAGAAGAAGGGGGAGAGGAGGAGGAAGAAGAGGAATCTCCAAAAGAGTTGGAGCCGGAGGAAGAAGAGATTGCCATGGCTGGTGAAGGATTGGGTTTCTGCGCTACTGGCTTTGGGAGGAAGAAGGAGTTCGCGGTGAAAAAGAGCCGATTCGGGGTGAAGTTAAATAGTGAAAAGATGGGAGACGGATCGGCAGTTTCACGTTCTACGAGGAGCCAGTTGCAGAGACGTTGCGTCTTCCTTGGTGGTTACAGTGTGTTTAATGAGCATTAACGGGAAAATGAAGCGACGGATTAGTTTTGGAACTATCATTGCCAAAACCAGGGGGCATGTGTTATCGCCATAAATTAACAGGGGTAATTTATGGGCCGAAAGCAAGATGGGCTTAAAGCAGAAGATCAAGAAGACTTGTAAATCGGCTCCTGCGTGAGCATCTGGGCCACATAGGCCGTATATCCTTAGATTTAGTTTAAGATTAGAGATAGAGTCCAATCGGGACAAGATTAGTTTAGATTGTTTCCCAAGTCTCCGGACTATAAATATGTACCCTTTGCTATTCGTAAAGGAGAGCGTCATCACGTCTCGCAAAACAACAACTCTCGGCGCATCGCCACCCCTAATCCTAGGGTTTCATCCAAGTAAGCGTCATGCTGCCCTGATTGCTTCTTGCGATCAGGGCAGCATTGTTCTTATTTTTACCTTGGTATTAGTCGTACTGAAGCATTTTTGATGGCGAGTAATGCTAGTTATCTTGATGTTCGTAGCATGGCTTTTAGTAGATCTGTTGTGCTTCATTGCTTATCATCTACGAACATTATGTTGTCTCTGTGCAGTCACGTTTCAATCTCATGCTAATTCTTGTCGCATAGAATTAGTTGCACAGAGACAACACCCTGCTTCTTTTAAGTTTAATAGATCCAATCTATTATGGTTTGCTCTTATTCTTGAGAGTTGGCGTAATATCTGCTAGGTTAGGCCTTGCAAACGGATTGGATGATCCGGTGGTGTAATAGATGCTCTATCTTAGCCTTGATAGGGATTGTTCTGGGAACCAGCTCTTGCTAGTTCTTAGGCCTCTGTCTTGGGTTATGGTTTAGTTGTCTGTTATGTCCGCTAGGCCTAGTCACGTGTAGGATGTTCCGATCTAGCGGTGAAGCTGTTACCATCGTAGATTAGATTAATTAGATTTAATTGAAGCAGTTTCATAGTTATTTGCTTTATTCATCAATATCTGGATAGATACAGATCCTATCTGACACCGGGACTCGATCGGCTCTTTAAAGCCGATGCAAGAGTCGTCCCGGGGAGCCGACCACGGCTCAGACTTATGTTTACACGTGTCTTTGTATGTAGGAAACTGTTTCGGAGCACGTCTGCACCCTCCTGGTCGGGTATAGGTCAGGTGGCACGCCCGGCTTTCATACATTCTCCGGGCGCGTGACGGAATTGCGGGCCGTCGACGAGGGAGCAGTGCCTGCCAGCGCCCCAGCAACCTGCCGGCTCTTCGTGTTGCCCGTCGCTGCTCGCCGGTGGGTTTCGACTGACAACAGCGGGGTATGGCCCTGCTCCCCCGGCTTGGCTGTGGCCGTCCCGGTGGTGCGGCCGACCTCGACGCCCTCTACGTCGGTGAGGGGGGTGGCTTCTGGGCAGAGGACGGCTCCGGCCATGGCGGGGCAGGGTGCGCCGCCGCTGCGCCAACGTCCTGGCTTGGTGGGGGCCCTCTTGGTGGCGGCGCCGCTCTCGGGGGCCTCCCTGCTGCTGCATGATTCATGGGGGCTCGGGGGAGGATCAGGGTACTGGCGAAAGCCGTTTCCCCGCTTGTCGGCCGATGACGGCGACACCCTCGGCGCCGTTTACCTTGTTGAAGGCGTCATCGACTACCCCTCGTCCTGCTTCTCCGGCAAGCTTTCCAGGTGAAAACCTAGGCCACTTTGGTCGGACGACGGTGGCGCCAGTGGCGTCACGTCCTTCCTGGAGGCGTCGTCTTATCTTTGGAGCTCTGCCGGCCGGTTGAGGCGTCGTCTTGGCTTGGTGGCAGTGGTGGTCATCGTCTTCGTCATCCTGCCTTCGCTTCATGTCGCCATCATCAATTTGGTTGCTCAGATCATTACAATTTGGCGGATGCTTTTCCGCCTTGTTGGTTGAGGTTTGCTTCGGGCGAATACTTTGCCGCCTCGGTCACGCTCTCTGGGTGGATTCTTTGCCACCTATACTCTGTTTGTGTGGATGCTTTGCCGCCATGGTCTTCGGCTCTAGGTTGTCACCTTGGTCGTGCCTTCCGGGTGGATGCTTTGCCACCTTGGTCGTGCCTTCCGGGTGGATGCTTTGCCACCCTCCCTCGGTTGGGCGGATACTTTGCCGCCGTCGTTCTTCTTCAGTTCTGGCGGATGCTTTGCCGTCGGGGTTCATGATACTGTGACGGATGCTGGGCAACCATAGTGGTGTTGTAGGATCTTTTTTGCTGGTGTGGGCTCTTTAGGTTTATGGTTTGAGTGTGTTACCCTCTCCCGTGTTGCTTGCTGGCTATGGTTTTGGTGTGAGTTTTCGCCTGTGTGTGTTTTTTCCAGTGTTTCTCTATTTTTAGTCATTTGTGCTCTTGTGTTGGTCAAGCTCTGTTTGGCTGCATGGTTTTGGTGCTCATTGATTGTGTCTGTAACTGCTTTCTTCTTAATGAAAAACGTGCTAAGCCACGGTCACGAAAAAAACATCATTTTCTTTTGAAGCATGGATATTTATTTTTTTCTTTATTATGTAAAAAAAGATTAAAAATGTGCATACATTTAGAAACAAAAGGTGGAGTCCGGTAGGCCCATAGTCGACCGAGCGAGAAATGAACCACCACCAATTGAGAGAAACAAATGGTTTTGAGTTCATGTACATAGGGGTGGTAAAGGGCCCAACATTTTGAACTAGAAAATCTAAGGATCGGGCCCTAAAAGGGCCGGGCTCTAAACATATGTATTTTTGAACTAAAAATTTTAAAGGCTTTATTGGACTGTGAAGAGGCCATTAGGGCCATGGCCCATGGCCCATTACCACTCCTACATGTACTTGCATCTTTTGTGCAAAAGCTTTTCTTGTTCTTGGTCGCTATTTGCATTGCAGCGCAAATCCAAACCACATCACCAGAGCCAGAGAAACTTATCGTAAGTTCGTAATCAAGTTACTTTATATCTTCACGCACACGACGAAAAACAAAACGTGCACCAAAGTAATTGCGCCGCGCTGTGTAAATCCATCCATCCATGGATGCAGCGCTGACGACACACACCTGCATTTATTTTTAGGGTCAGTTGGATCCATGCCACTCCAATTTTTTGAAATTGGATCTCATGTTGAAAATCATGCCATTGAGTGGCATGATTTTCAACATGACACCCAATTTCACAGAGTTGTGGTGGCATGAATCGAATTTTCCCTTATTTTTAAGCACCGGCCACCAGCACGTCTCCGAGACACAGAGGAATCTAGCCTAAGACCGGCCGGAAATTCAGAACTCAGCACGCCGGCGACGACGACATGGCGCTGCGCACGGCCGCCCCCTACTTGTTCTTCTTGCGGTTCTCGACCACGAAGAAGAAGGCGAGCGCGGCGACGGAGAAGGCCGAGAACACGCCGGCGGCGACCTTGATGGAGGCGTGGATGCCCGTGATGCCGACGACGTCGAAGGCGGCGGCGGGGCCGGTCTGGCCGTAGGCCACCTGCGTGCCGGACGCGTCGAGCGCGTAGGCGCGCACGTAGTAGGAGGCCGTGGGGACGTCGCGGGCGACGGTGTACTCGAAGCTGCCGCGGGCGCCGGCGGCGTAGGCCTGCTGGGTGACCTTGAACTGGCACGCCTTGTCCTTCTTGAGGTCGTCGTTGGACTTGCGCCACCCGCGGTCCTTCTGGCTCACCAGCGCGTAGCACAGCTTCACCGTGACGCTCTTGTAGGCGTCGTCGGCGCCGGCGGGCTCGGTCGTGTTCAGGGACCACGTCACCGTGAGCTTGTCCACGCCGGAGTGCAGAACTGCGCAGCATGTCAATGGATTTCGTGATGAGTACAAGAAAGATCTCAACGGTTGAAAATAACACAAATTAAAGCTAAATCATATGCTCAGTTAAACATTACATTGTGAAATGCATAATTTTGGTTTTTCAAAAAAAAAAGAAATGCATAATTTTCACACGAACTGTAGCAGTAAATCGAACTGTCTAAGATTTTTTTTTTTACTCTTTGACCTTTTGAGCAAGCTGGAAATCGATGGATAAAAGGCTTCCTACTGTGCTGGCCTTCCTAGATAGATTCTAAAATGCTTCTCCCTTTCTGTTGTTTCTTTCTCGGACGCATTGTAAGCAACAAAATAACATACTTCAGCTGTCTAAGCAGAAACGGAAAAAATCAAACAACTAGAACATATTCTCCGAGTTTATGCTCCGATATCATTTAATTAATTTATCCAAGGAACAATAATAAAGACTTTAGGAGTACGATGATCTCCCAGTCTTGTGGTGATAGCTAGCAGCATCTCTAGTAATAGTCCTAATCAGACCTTCTACTTTTTGAGTATGGGCTCCCTCTATTTTTTGAGATCTAGCTTTTTTTAACCTTAACTCCAGTAGTAGCCTCAATATCTCACTCTTTTCTTTTGATTTAAAGGGTGGGACCCATTTGTCTGTGAATAATGGGCTCCCTAGAGACCCTCCAGGAATAGAAAGTGGAGGGAGACCTCCCCAAAGTAGGGGTTTTAGTAGATGGTCTGTTGGAGTGTGTATTTTTTCATTTCATCCTCTAAATTTAAGATGAATGGTTTGCTGGAGTTGCTCTACTAGCTACAACTACTCACCGCATTTTCTTTACAAGTCGTATTCCATTTCATACTCCGTTGCTCCATTAGTATTTCGCTCATGTGATTGTATAAAATTATGATCGTAAATATCTTTTTAGTTCAGAGATAACATCGGTTCTGTGTAAAAAGTTAAAATTCTAGAGTAGTTATTATTCATCGCATGCTTTTCCATAAAACAAGAGCTTTGTGACCATGACCATGTGTATTGGATGCCTGAGATTAAGGGCAGAACCAAATTAAGCAGCTATTCTTGACTACGAGCCCGGCCCGTAGGCCGGACCGTCTGAGCGTGGAATGGAATTATGGAACACTGAAGAGAGCTGCGACGCGATACGCGCAGGCGCAGCAGACGGACGCGCGCACCTTGGCCGGGTTTGGTGGAGGCGGTGACGGCGAACGCCATGGGCAGCGTGGAGAGGTGCACCCCGGCGGCGGCCGGCGCCGGCAGGCAGGCGCCGAGAAGCACCGCCGCTAGCAACGAGACCACCACGGCGCCTTGTCGCCGAGCCATCGCTGCTCCTGATGGTCGACTCGTGTACGCGGTGGTCGGAGACGGAGGCGAGGAACCTGATGCCGCTGCTTGGGCTGCGCTGGGACTTGGGATGGGATGGAGGAGTACGGACAGGCCGAGAACGAATATATAGGCACGCTGGCCGAGGAGTTGACCTCGCTCGCGGCCCTGTCGGCGTGGAGTCGGATCAATCGCTGAGCCTGTAAACAAGTCGCTAATCATGCGATCAAAAAGTCAGAGCTTGACGAGGGCAGGGGAGCAGCTGGTAGCAGTAATCTAATCTCTCCGGTCACTTGGCGGGGCTGACCGGCTGACTTGCTCTACAGGGGTCCCAAAGGGCTCCGGCCGGGTGCGATGCGGCGGCCGCCATCGATCCGGCCGTGCTCGCAGACCAGCAGCCGACCCGGCCGGGACGCACGGACGAGGCTCTTCTGCCCCCACGCAAGGGCAGGTCAAAGCGGCAACAATCCAGCGCAGCGCAGCGCACCCACGGGTTCGCTTCCGGCGTTCGGCGTCGCATGGCATGGCGTGGCGGCGTCCGGCGGCGCGCAGCAACAGGTGGTCGAGTTCTTAGGCTAGTTTCAGCGGAGTGTTATAGCAGTGTCATGAACATTAAATTTGTTGATATAGTAAAATTTTTATGAAAAAAGAGGATGGAGAGTGTCATCATGACACATGACATTCCTTCAACTGGATTATCTAATTTATGGTTTTTGTAATTATATCGATGGCAATCCCACTGAAATCAAGTTGGCACAGAGATTCTTCACATACCGGCTCGACGAAATCGAACAGAATATCCACCCATTTCCGTTTCAATGTGGCTGCATCTCCCATTCATCTATCGATCGGTTGATGAAGAAGAGCCGGTGGCGACAGCATTGCCGTCACATTCACATCGCTTGCTTGGCATGGTAAAAACCCGCGCCCGACTAGAAGAGCATCGAGATGGATGTACGGGGTCACGCGACTCTTGGTGCGGATCAAGGGTTACAAGTGGAACGTCCTGGTCGACTCGCCTCTACCAGCACACGGAATAAGAATTAGCGAGAAGGCGCACGGGGAGGGGTTAAACAAAACAGTAAATACAAGGATGACACAGAATTATTGACAGGATCATGCGTTCAGTTCAGGTCAACTTCCGTTCCTAGGATATATGATTTCTTTTGGTTTTTGCCGTTACATTTTGCTTTTGCACACACCTCATAGCATCTCCAGTGGATCCCAACATTGGGATCCCTAATACCATTTTCATGATTAATGGGGAAGGTGCTCCGGTAAATCGCCAATAACTTCTATTATTGTAAATCTTTTTAAGCATAATTATACAAGTATTATGTTCTGTGGCACACAGAAAATCAACAATATTTTAAATCCATAATCTTCATATTCAAATCCAATCATAACATCGGATCCAAGCGTTACTGTAACAAACATGCCACCATTTATGCCATTTCGAGTGATTTTGGAGATCGAATGACAACGCAATCAATGAGACTAATGGTATTGTTAAGTGAACATTTCTAAATCTCAGGGATAAAGTAAAAAGGCCATGCAATGCAAAACAGGAAGAAAGAACTCAAAGAAACGCTGAATTGGACGAGTTCTACTGAAATCAGTAGCACCGGAAGAACCGATGCTATAGTCATCGGTGCATCCGATGGTTGTCGGATGATCCGACAGCCTGGCTTTTGGCACAAGTCTGTGCGCCTCTGGAGATCATGTGAAGATCAAGTGAAGCACCGGTTGAACCGACGGCTTCAAGATAGCCATCGGTGCATTTAACGTACCATGTTCCAGAGACGATGTCAAGCGCGCAGGAGTCAAGTCTTCAGCACCGGTTGAACCGGCGAAGCGTCGGAGCATAGCATCGGTGCATTGACGTCAGCGGAAGAGGGAGGCCCAACGGCTAATCCAGTTGTTGTGTGTGACCGGTTGAACCGACACCCCAAGCATCGGTTCAACCGATGGTCCCTGGAACTGCTGCAACTGTGTCAGAGAAGCCAACGGCTACTTCGGGTCTCAGAGTAACCGGATGAACCGATGCTACCCCATGCAGAGGCATCGGTTCATCCGATGGTACGCAGATTTTTGCTGCCCGTTGGAGCAACGGCTCCACGACTTGGAGACCTATATATATGGCATCCCCCGGCCATTTGAAGCTTGCTGGAGTTCAAGGAAGTCACATACACACCCAAGAACTACTCCAAGCCATCCAAGAGTTTAGTGTTCATATCTTTAGCCCTTAGCACACTTTGAGAGTGTTGTGTAAAGGATTTGCTCTTAGTGAGTGAGATTGCAAGACCTTGAGCCTTTGTGCTATGGTTCTCTAGTGAACCAAAAGAAGAGCTTGGTGCGTCGGCCCCTTGGAGCTGTGAAGCTCGCCGGCAACGTCATCGACCCTCCGACTTGGTGTGGAGCGGCGACGACACTTTGTGCGGGGGACGTGGAGACCCACATCCTTTGTGGAGAAGCTCCTTAGTGGAACCCGGGGCCAAGGTGACTGTGATTGTGTTCACGGAAGAGACTTGGTGCCCGAGTAGCAATACTCTTAGTGAGTGCTACCACAACGTGAATGTAGGTGTGCCTTTGTGGCTAACCGAACCACGGGGTAAACACCCGCGTCAAGAATTTACTATCTCCTATCCCGCTCATTAAGCTTCCGCATTTCATACTAGCAATTTGTATACCTTTACTTTCATAGAGTAGTTTATTGATAGAAAAGACTATAGGTTGCTAAACTCTTTTGGGATAGGGGTTTCACATTAGAACAATCATAGTTGCACATCTAGATAGTTTATTTTAGTTTAAGTTTTGTGCTAATTAGTTGGAGCCATAGGTCTAAATTTTTAGAGTGCCTAATTCACCCCCTCCCCCTCATATACTAGAGCACCCGATCCTCTCAGTTACCAAATTAAACATGAATATTGGCCAACGGCTCTACATTCACGACGCTCTCATCGAGCGCCGACCGCTCGGACGGCGGCGGTGGCCCGCGGCTAAGCCAAAATTAGCTGAGTTTGCCTCCTTGTGCTTCCCTTCCCCCAGCCTCCGAACTTTGACCTCGATGACATCACCGGCCGTGGGCTACTGAGGTCGGATCCAGCCTCCAAACTTGCTAAAGAGGCTGAAGGACCGGAATGGCTGCTTCACCTGGCAATCTCCAGCATTGCTCTGCAACAGCCAGTTATTATTGCATAAAATTTGTTGGTCTTACATATGGGGATCTGCCTTCTTTTCCTCTTCAAAAGTTTATGTGCATCTCACAGATCATAGAGTGACTCATGTGGCTTTCAGATGGCTTTGGAAGTCAGCCTGGTAAAATAAGCACAAGGCTTTCTTCTAACTCTTTAAAGATAGACTCTTCACTAGAGAATTGCTAAAACGAAGAAACATGGTTCTCCCCTCCTACAACTGTGTCTGCTGTAATCATTCTGTGGAAGAATCTCTAGCTTATCTGTTTATTCACCGCACCTTTGCACAAGCTTACCGGTCTTCCATTGGTCTTATTGTTGATCACTGTGATCGTTTTGTCACTCTAGAACACTGAAGCTTAAGCTAGGAGTACCCTTCTTCATGGATATCATCATTGTCATGAGCTGGTGCATCTAGATGCAAAGGAATGATTTAATCTTCGAAGTCATTCAACCATCTTGGTCTATCTGCCTTCACCATTTCATAAATAAACTTGCCTTAGTTATCCTAAGAGCAAATCTAGATTCAAATCTCATATGTCAACATGACTTTCTTTGTGTAATTTTTTAGATTTTTTGTTCCTTTTTTGTTTCATAATTTTCTGGACTTGTTTTGTACCTTCTCTTATTTGATTATATATAACCAGTAGGGGCGCAACCCTCCTAATTCATTAAAAACACATTGAGGCTCTTTTGTACCAATCACTAACACATTACAGTTTTTGTAGACCATATCAAGCCACCCCACAAGTTAGCCTAAACCAGCGGCGTATCTAGCGGTGCGTCTAGAGGGGCTCTAGTCTCTCCTGCTACCGCCAGACCTATGGAGCCTCTCCTAAACCCCCTACAATTTTTTTGTCATGGATGCATTGCGAGAAGCCGAAGTGTCTAGAGGTTGAAAAAAAGTCTCCCTAACAATTATCTAATCCGCCACTGGCCTAAACTATAAAATCTTATCGTGCATTTTGTTTTTTAGTCGTTATCATTCAATTTGTTTTTTTGGAGCCGTTATCATTTAATTTGTTGCGCGTGCGGTTGTTGTGAACAATGCAAAAGAAGGAAAGATATCATCTCAGAGCTGACAATTACACCTGCAATTTTAGAGTAGGTTTAGCTTCACCGTGTCGTCTCTGTTACACAGAACAAGCTAGCCAAGACCAGCCGGAAAGAACTCAACGCGCCATAACGTACAAGCATTCCATGACAACACACACCAGGCCCCTACTTGTTCTTCTTGCGGTTCTCGATGACGAAGAAGAAGGCGAGCGCGGCGACGGAGAAGGCCGAGAACACGCCGGCGGCGACCTTTATGGAGGTGTGGATGCCCGTGATGCCGACGACGTCGAAGGCGGCGGCGGGGCCAGTCTGTCCGTAGGCCACCTGCGTGCCCGAGGCGTCGAGCGCGTAGGCGCGCACGTAGTAGGAGGCCGTGGGAACGTCGCGGGCGACGTTGTACTCGAAGCTGCCGCGGGCGCCGGCGGCGTAGGCCTGCTGGGTGACCTTGAACTGGCACGCCTTGTCCTTCTTGAGGTCGTCGTTGGACTTGCGCCACCCGCGGTCCTTCTGGCTCACCAGCGCGTAGCACAGCTTCACATTCACGTTCTTGTAGGCGGCGTCGGCGCCGGCGGGCTCAGTCGTGTTCAGGGACCATGTCACCGTGAGCTTGTCCACGCCGGAGTGCAGAACTGCGCAGATTGGCAATGGATTTCTTTGTGAATATAACAAAAAAGTGCTAAGTATAAAAAATTCAAATATCTACAGAAAGTGAGATGCTACTAAATATCAAGTAAACTTGACGTTTCAGAAGGGCAAATCAATTCGGTTTCTACTGCAGTTCGTTGCTTGTCTGAACATTAAGTATTCTTAACTGGAGGCTGTACACTAGAATGACCCCATTTTGCCGCAAAGGACGGTGTCTGTAAATCAAACTGTCAAAGGAAGCGACTGTACTGTTTGGCCTCTGAGAAATTAAATAATTGGTCAAAAGTGTCTCTATTCTTGCCCGAAAGGCTACAGCTTTTTTACTACTGGCCGGCCTAGAAATGATAAGCTTGCAAAATGTTTCTCTCTTCCTGTTGTTTCTTATTGGCTCGCATTGTAAGCGACAAATAGAACATAGTTCAGCTGTCTCGGCAACACAGAGAAAGTCGAGCACCTGTCTCCAACATATTCTCCAATATATCCATAGGGAAAACTATGCGATTTGTAGTAAAGGACTACAGAGAGATTGTTCATGATCTCGTCCTCATTTGTGGCAAAGCTAGTTGCTACAAAGTTTTTGTGCCCTCTGTTTACTGTGTGCTGAACAAGAGTCGATTACTCATCTATTTTTTGATTGCTGTGTGGCGACGAAAATCTGGGAAGTATGCTATGAAATTCTCTGCATCGCTGTAGGGATGAATTTTGAATCTATTGCTATATATATGGTGGATCAGCAGGAAAAACATAATATTTCTAATATTTGTACTTCTACTATTCTCTGGAGCTTGTGGAATGTAAGAAATGCTATGTGTTTTCAGGGCTTGGTATGGTCAGACGTGAAGATGGAGCTATTCAAGACGACGGGGATGATGCAGAGATGGGCGGTTCTGTGCAAAGGTTCAAGTGCTCTGTAGGGCTTGGCGGGGCCCTTTTCTCTGAAAAAAAAATTATGCCCTCTGTTACAAAGACCACTAAAAAGTACTAACACGATTATTAAGTTAACTGAACACCGCGCATTGGATGCCAAGAATTAATTAACGTCAGAGCTGATTAAACTGCTACTGGTTGGCTGTCCATCCGTAAGGTCGGTCAAATGGAACAGGTAATTAGAGCACTTTGCACCATGTGAAAGCAAGAGGAAAGAAGCTGCGATCGATGCAGCAGCGACGCGGATGGTGATAGCAGGGGCACTGACGTTGGCCGGGCTTGGGGGAGGCGGTGACGGCGAGCGCCTTGGGCAGCGTGGAGAGGAGCACCCCCGCGGCGGCCGGCGCCGGCAGGCAGGCGCCGAGGAGCAGCACCACCAGCAGCAGCGACAGCGAGACGGGACCGCCTTGCCGAGCCATCGGAGCTTCGGGTTGCAGGTGGGAGACGAAGGCGAGGAACCTGATCTTCTCTAGCTGAGGTCTTGGGTTCGGGTTGGAGCTGGAGGGCGAGAACGGACGGGCCGAGAATATATAGGCAGCGTGGGCGTGCGAGCGGGTGCACACCCATTGCAGTTGACCTTGCGCCCCCACGGGAGCAGAGCAGAGCAGGGCCGATTGCTAAGCTGAGCACGCTAGCTGGTGATCAAAAGTCAGATCTTGACGAGGGCGCAGGGCCAGGCCGGAGGGCAGGTGGCGGCGGCTGGTATAGTAATCTAATCCCGAGGATTATCTCGGGTCCTGCCTGCTGGTTTGCTTGTCCCAAAGGGTCCCAGGCCGGCCGGCTGGGATGCGGCAACCGCGCGCGCGATCAGCTCGACGA
This sequence comes from Panicum virgatum, assembly GCF_016808335.1. Taxonomy (NCBI): domain Eukaryota; kingdom Viridiplantae; phylum Streptophyta; class Magnoliopsida; order Poales; family Poaceae; genus Panicum; species Panicum virgatum. The sequence continues at coordinate 48,738,240 of NC_053145.1, forward strand.
ACCCGTCGGCCGGGGACGCGACGCGACGCGAGCGAACGGACGGCTCCTCCGCCACCTCCGCGCGGCGCGGTAATGGCGCGCCCCGACGAGTTGGCTCCATTCCCGGGGCGCGTCCTGTGGCTTTGGCGCCGCCGCCGTGCAGGTGCAGTGCAGCCGAGACCACACGGCAAGCTGCCAAGGGTGACGACGTGTGCGGACGAAACGCGGCGTTCCCACGCGCCTGGCCCGGTCTGGCTTGCTCCTGCAGCCGCAGCTGCTGCTGTCCGTACAGAAGGTACTCCGCCGTGAAAGAATCGGAGATGCGATCAGATCAGGCGGCCGCCACGACAGAACCGGACAGATCAACTTTGAGCCGGCCGCGACAAGGGATACGGTTTTTCTTTTTTCTTTTCCCCACCCATTCTGACTTGCTTGGATCGAACGCGAACGAGTTTCCTCTGTTTCGTGGGTGGATGTTGGTATTTGTTTTTTTGAAAGAAATTCTGTTTCAGTGCTCCTACCAATCTACCACGTTCGATCTAATTGCTTGAACTATTTCAATTGGTCCAATCTGCCTCCAATCAAATTTCTTTTTTTCTATTTATCTGCTCACAAGTTCAGTTTTAAGTTCCTATCGATACTCTAATGAAGCGGATTCTTTAAAGTTAAGTTGTTTGAGGGAATAAATCGAGTTAATGTTTTGTAAAAAATTTTATATGCGTGGTTGTTGTTGATACTCGGTAGATACTAGATAGCGGCAGGATGCCGGCACATTCACATGGTAAACGATGACCCCTCTGCCAACGACTAAAACGCAGGAGGTGCACAGGGGGGGGGGGGGGGGGGGCAGGGCCATGTCCGTGTGGCTCTTAGCTTAGATTAAGGGCTACGATGTGCGGCGTCCGTTTGACTTGCCTCCACGCAATAACAATTAGTGAGAAGGCGCACGGCTTATCATGAGAGTGATAGGAGGCTCGCCGGAGCGATCCACGATTGGTCAGATCGGACAGACTTGCACACTGCTCAGGCGCTGTAAACAGGAGGGCACGGGAATTATTGAGCGGATGATGCGCTGTTTAGGCATTGTTAATCCCGGGAGCCTGCACTAGCTGTTGGACTTCGCTGGAGATTTAGCAATTTTCTGATAGTAGGTCACCTTTAGCGTGGCTTGTTTTCTATACCCCATGCCCAAACCATTCCTGATCCTCTTCTGCTTGTCTTTTCAGCTCCTTCCGAGGACACTGCTCCATTCCGAGGATATTTCTCTCAAAAATGCACCCCCAACCTTGGTGCTCCACAGGTACGTACTTGCGACAAGTTGCGAAAGGGCAACACTTCTAGCATGCAACTTGCAATTTGAACAAAATCTTTTTTCTTTAGAAGTTGACTCTCTGGTAGACATGTAGTTGGGTTCATACAAGTACAAGCTAGAAATGCTGTCCGAAATGGTAAAAATGAAGTGCATCCACACTTTATAGTTGAAAAAACGTTGGCATGCGTGGATATGGTGTTGATGTATTTGTATGAACCTGTCGCTCCCAACATGTGTGATTCTCTTAAGCCTAAACATTGGGAACCACCACCGATAGGATAGGTTATGGTGAAGATAGATGCAGCATTGTTTCCAAAAACTAATCGGATGGGATTGGCCATTGTGATCAGAAACCACAAAGAGGAATTTATAGCAGCGTGCAGACAATGTATTGATAAGATCACAAGTCCTGAATTAGCGGAGGCAATTGCTTTCAAGCGAGTAATTCTCTTCGCTTTTGGGCTCCCATATAAGCAGGTTATAATTGCGACAGATTGTCTCTCCTTGATTAAGAAGCTCCGATCAGTAGCCATCGATCGATCCTTTACAGGAACTATCACTCAAGATATCAAGAAAGCAGCAAGTGCCTCTACTGTTGTTATCTCTTTTATTTATGTAAACAGAGGCTGTAATGAAGTAGCTCATGTACTTGCTAGATCTGCCAATCAGCTCTCCCAATCTGTATGGTTCTATGTAGCACCGGAGTTTCTCTGATTTTTTCTTTGTAACAATCAGTTTAATCAATGAAGCGGTATCCTTTACTCTAAAAAAAGTACATGGGCTATGCGCCTGTATGCCCCATCAGCGCGTGCAAACAACAGATTTTTTTCTTTTTTAGAAACGCAAACAACAGATAAATGATCGTGTGATTATGTTAGCTTGGGCCGATCTGGCATGAGTTGGGCTTCCCGAGCCGGATGCCCAACTGCGGCCCAACTTATGTGATGAGTGAGAGAGAGTCTATTTTTCCTCCCTCAATTATTACGAAAATCAAAATCTGATTTTCATCCCTATAAAATTGATTATCCAACCTCCCTCAACTATCAAAACCATTTATTTTACCTACCTTGGCTTAGCAGTCTTCCAAGCTTTTTTTATATTTGTTTCATAAACTTTCTTCCTTTTCTCTTTTCACTCAAAGAAGGTAGCAAAACTTGGATAAACAATTATAAAAATTGACAGTGTCGAGTTTCAATGATTTTTTCTTCCCCCGTTCCCGTTTCCAACTAATATTGTAGCCTTCGCAAGTAATCTGGTCCAAGACATCAAGCCTCCTGTTCGGCTGTTCCTGGTTTACCGAGTAACTAGATACAAACGTTGCCCTAAGAGAGAAAAAAAACTTGATACAAAGGTTGCAGTTGAACAATAACATACGTGACTCACAAGAAATCAACCTAGAATAAGAACGCACAATAGGAATTCTCAGGTGTCAACTCATTCTGCTCAAACCAAACTTACAAGTTACAACAGGGAACAAGGGATAAAGAGATGCGAAGGTCAAACTCAAGTCGGGATTCGTCAAATGTATCCATTTGATTTCCTTTGTGATACATCAGTTGAGACACTAGCTTCAAACAAGATTGAACTAACTTCACATTTCAACTACATACAGATTTATCTACATATACAGAAGCTCTATGTTACAAACAGAAAAGGCAAACTGTCAGCAAATTTGCGAACAGCAAGTTAGTCAAACAAGGATGAAGTTGCAGGGAATATCATCTTCTTCGCTCAAATCCTTCTGTGACGAAGGGGTGCCTCAGCGCCTCCTGTGCGGTCATGCGGTTTGCTGGATCATACTTGAGCAGCCCTTGCAAAAGGTCGATGAAATCCCCAGCTGACTGATCCACATTTTGCATCACCAGATTCTGCTCACGTAACATAGAAATAAGCTTCACAACAGATAAAATGGGTGCTTCAGCAAACGAACAGATACAATACCTGGAGTCTGGGCAGTTTCATCACAGCTTTCATGCTCTCCCGCGAAGTACAACCCTCAGGCCAATTCAGACGTCCTTTTCTGATGTATTTCTCAGAGTGGCGACTACAAACAAGGATTAATGAGCACACGACATTGACCAGACCTCTCAACACTGAAGCTCAATACTACATTGATGAGGATCATAGACAGGAACATACTCTGCCCTCTTAAGCATATGGTATGGCAAAGGTCCAAAAACCCTCTCCATCATAGCCAGATGTTCCAAGTTTTCATGAGTCTGGAACAATGCCTCTCCCTGCAGAACATTGGTAACTCAAATCCCCTGTACTTGTGGTACATAGAAAGTCAAAGCAAGGCTTGCCAATAACATACCGTGCAAAGCTCAACAAGAATACAACCAACACTCCAGATATCACATGGGTAACTCCATCCAAGTCCTGAACAGAAGATCCATCACTCGTAAAAAGGCACCAAAATCAGGTTGAACTAGGATAAGCTTTTCACTAGACAAGATAGATACCCAATATAACTTCTGGAGCCCGATAATGCCTGGTGGATACCACATAACTTTGATCCTGTTGATCATAGGTAGTGCTACCAAAATCAATCACCTTGATAGCACTAGACTTTGGCAACCGCTTGTAATAGGATCCATCTTTTGGTGATCGGGATGAAACCTAGCAATTACCCAAAAAAGCAATCAGCACAATATATTTTTGTCAACCTTCAATAGCTAATACACCCAAATAAGAAGGCACAGCAAAAGGTAAATCATGGATAGATCAATTAAGCAAAAGAACAAAGTATACTTTGTAATCAGGCACTTTAATGTACTCCGGAGAAACAAGAAGAATGTTCTCAGGCTTCAAATCAGTGTGTATGAGGCGCAATTCATGCATAACTGCAACACATTACAGAGAGAGAGGGTAAATACATAAACATCCATAGATGTTAGATATTCCTTAACAAACCATGAAAGGAATAATAAGCAGAAGTCATGGATTAATGACAGTCTGCAATGCAGAAGATGAAGCGCAAGACTAATATATGCATGGTAGTGCAGGAGGGGTAATAGAAAGAATTGTGCACACACATGCTATACATTCCAACAGTTGTTTGGCAACCTCCCGAACTAGGGCAATTGGGAATGAGCGGTAATTGTTTTTCCGGAGAAAATCATATAAGCTTGGTCCAAGCCTCTCAAAGACCTGCTCGCCATTAATTCAAATTCACCAAGGTTTAAGCACCATATCGGTTATCTCTTTGGGTCAGTTCATAATTGCCATAATCTAACAATGTACTTACAATACAGATATGGTTACGATAGTCAAACCAGTTCCGAATTTGAACACAACTGCAAAATAGACCAGCTCATATATACAAGCAATCTTATGAATGTAAAGTGCACAGAAGAGTGCTAACTGAACCAGAGACTAACCTGGATCTACTTTCATCGTATTTACCAAGCTGCTCGAGCATGCCAATTTCTATCATTGCAGCATCCCTGTACTTCTTAATGCCTCTGATGATCTTAATAGCCACCATTTCTTTCCTTTCCTTGTCCCAACACTCCAACACCTGACCAAAGGTACCTGATGTATTCCAGAGACACATTCAGTTATGACCATAACTCGTAGGAGTTATGATTCAATGGTTTCAGAACATGCAGCCATCCAAACTGACCTTCACCCATTTTTGCATTGATCTTATCTGCAGGCACGAATAACAATCCATAAGAACAAACCATGGATAGGCGACAAAAAGTTACACCATTGCTATATAACAAACTAGCCAAAAAAGGAAGGGTTATGTCAGGTAATTACAGCGAGGTGTAAGGTTATCTCCAACAGCAAACACATAATGCCCATCCTTGTCATCATCTCTCAGTGGAGGGGAACCCTCACGAGGCTGCCCTTGGTTGAGCTGAGAGGAGACAATACCACCTGAAGAGAGACCCAATGCCACAGCACTTATGGCATTCACAACTTCTTGCCCACAAAGTCCAAGCTGAACCTGAATACAGGAACAAATAAATTAGCCATCTAACTGAGCTCATCTAGCAACCAAATAATTACTATAATAAATTAGAAAGAGAAGTGAGTTAGGTTTCTCATGACAGTTGATCAAAACATGAACAGTCTCTCAAAGTCACCTTCAATCATTCACTTAATTCGTCTACATGTGACACAAGACTGTTGGCACTGAGTAGATAATTTAGATACAATTCCCAAGTGTCCACAAAATTGGACGAGCAGATTACCGACTAAAAAGCAGAAAAATATGAAAAGCCAGCATGATTGTACTGATTAAGCATGTCAATCCTAACGATATAATAATATCTAACGAAAAAGAGCAACGTCAACCATACGAGCCTCCCATCATGCACCAAACAAATCAACCGCACGATTGACCTAACGAACAGCGAGCATCTGCGCGGAATATGATAGATCAACGCCACAGCAACTAAATCGACGGCGGCAAATACTTCTATTCGATAGATCAGGCGCCTAACCCTAAACCAACAGCACCAACAACCGCGCAGCTGATGCAAAATCGACAGCCTCAGCGGACAACAGCCGCTAATCGACAGATCCAAGATGGGGCAAAGCCTAACCGAAGCGCCGGGTTGGATCGGAGGTATACCTGATGCATCTCGGCGGGACCGACGTCCCACCCCAGACGCTGCCGCTTGCGCGGGCGGCGGTCCAGCGGCGCGGGCGGCATCTCGGCGATGCACTCCATCGCGGAACCGATCTGCCTTCTCCCGGAACGAACCCTCGAATCGGCGGCGAGCCGGCGGCGGTGGCGGTTGGCGTGCGGGTGCGGAGCACGCAATTGCTATTGATTCCAATGCTCTGTCTAATCTAACCCCAGCGCCCCGGTCTTTATGGCGCAGCAGGAGATGGGTGGTGGAGCTGGGAAAGGATCGGACACCCGCGCTCGTGTACACGCGACGACAGGCTGTGTCGCTGACGCCGTTTGGCCGTAGGGCCCACGTGAAGCTTCCAGGCCTACAGGTCAGTGGGTGTTCACGTGGAGCGCTGGTTAGTGCATCGGTGAGGGAGCGGTTGCCGCGTCCCTCGCGGGCCGGGGGCCGCGCGTTGAACGTGCCTTTGCCAAACCGTAAACCGTGGGTCGCTGCACCCACGTAATCAATGACATGTGGGGTCCAAATTGCGAGGACCACCTGTCTGTGGTGCATTCTCGAGCCCCGCTGCTATTTCGGATATTATTTCCTCTTCTGTTCGTCTGGTAGACCAAACCCAAGGCGAAAAACCATGGGGAACTCGGACCAGGTCGCCGGGTCCGCCTGGAGCCCTGGACAGCAGCGATTGGTGTAAGGCAGTTTCCACCCCGTAAACCCGTAAATAAAAAAAATTACATCGAATATTTCGATATATGTATTTAGTACTAAATAAAATTTATTTATAAAATTTTTTGCATGAATGGGCTGTAAATCGCGAGATGAATCTAATGAGCCTACCTAATCTATGATCTGCAACAGTAATGCCACATTGACCATCCGCTAATAATGGATTAATTAGTATCATTAGATTCGTCTCGCAATTTACAACCCATCTGTGCAAAAAAAATTTATAAATAGACTTCATTTAGTACTTCAAATTAGCAAGATTCTTTCGATTTTTTTTAGTTTCAACTAAACGGGAGCCGATGAGCTCGCGAGGTTGGCATGTGGGGCCAGAATTAACGGGGCCCGCTGCTCAGTGAGACGTGTGAGAAAGTGGGTTGTTGGGAGCGCGCGACCGTGGTTGGGCTCATGGGTTGGGTTGGCACCTGATGCTCTCTCATCGCAAAGGAATATTCCGCATCAATCCTCTCTCCAAAAAGAAAAAAATTGTTCTTTTGCCGTGCTAGTGTCAAGCGCTCCTCTTTCCACATACACACGCACAAAAAAAAATACATTTCTGCTACAACACTATCTGCAACTATGGCACCAGAGTAAAACCCGTATGATCCGCAGGCTTTGCCTCTGAAGAGTGAAGACCCTGTTGCGAATTCAGACGTCCAGGTACAGCATGCTTGGCGTCTCCGAATGCTACAGCCTCGAATGCTAACAACAAGAACATCCTGAGGAGATCAACGGGACTGCAGTTCTTGAAGCAGAGGGCCGATCCTTTGAGCACCTAAGAACAAAGTATCAAGCAGCACCAGTGCTCCGACCTGAAGTTATAGGAGAAACAAAATGTTAAATCTCTTTCCCTTGCAAAACCGTGTCACTAGTTTGGGCGACCGTCTTCTTGAGATGAATTACCAGGCGGCCAGTGAAGACCAGGCGGTATCCCAGCCCTTCCTTTGCAGCCTGTCTGCGTTGCTGGTCGGTCCACCTGGAGGGAAGAGATTGCAAGCAATTTACTCCTTATATGTCATGCAGTAACTGTTATAGAATGCTGAAACACAGATGTTTTACTGCTTTATGTCGCAAGTGATGGGATAATTTTTATATAATGCTGAAACATATTTGGCATGATTTCAGAAAGGTTGGGGAAATAAGCCAAAAAAGCAATATCATGCTCAAGAACATGTGCAATATGGTGTAATCTGACCTGTCAGGTTTCAAGTTAGTAGCAAGCACATAGTACCTCAGTACAGTATTCTTTTACTAGCAACTGATTTCATTTTTATTCCAACAAAACAGCTTGAGTAGGCATTTTGGTCAAAATAAAACAGCTGACACAGCTCAGGCCACAGAACTTACCCAAAGAATTCAGAGACCCCTCCAATAGCAGCAAGCTTGAAAGGCTGGGAACCTTCCCTCTCAAAATCCTGAAGGTAAAGGAAGGCAAGATTTGATATATGTTCAAAAACAAGGCACAAGCATACGAAGGAATCAATGTGATATCTTTTTGTAAGGTGTTACCTCCTCTTCAGCAGCTTCCAGGCCTCCTTGAACCCAAAACAAATTTTCAAAACCAGCATTGTACAGCTGTTCACAAGCGGCGAGTGATCTGTCCACATTTTGGAGGAAATTGAAAGTTAAAACAAATCAATAATCATTAAAAAATCATGCAGAGAAGCTCTCGTTTATTCTGCAGTGGTTCTTAAATAACACATCTCCAGGCTACATGATTATGCAACACCAATAGCACAGATAACACGGAACCTTACACAGAGCAACGACAGGAAGAGTGATTAGGGCGAAAGCAACTTATCGACACAAATATAAGACTGCTAGCACAAATGGTTCAGGATGTAAAGATGCATGAGCTGATGTAAAAGGAAAACAATAGATGGCTTTCTATCCAATGATCCAGAAACACTGAAACACCAAGACATTATTCCAGAAAAGGCAATGAAGCATCCATTACTGAATGTGCTGTCCAAAAGGAAGCAAGCTGAAAATGTCTGCATGTGCTTTGGCTCACATGAATAACAATTCAAGCTTCAGAAGAGAATAAGAAATTACCTAAGTCCTTTCTGGCACACTAGTATTATATCTGTGTCTTTTGAAAACTTCTCCTCAACCTGCTGTACAAAGTTCCTAGCAATTTCATGTACGATCAGTCAAATCAATCATCCTGCTAGGATTGTAAAAGGATAATTCCTATTTCAGTTGATGTGAAGCATACTTATTGAATGACAATGTTGAGCTGCCACTCCACCAGCCACCTATGCAACAATCATGCTATAGTTTAGTCCATTGAAGTCTTCAATTCTTCAATAAGTAATCTAGAAAAGAAAAAAGCCATGTGGAAAGCTAGACAAGTTTGGACACAAGAGTTCGACACTGAGCAAGAGTCAGGACACAATTTGAAGGCAGATGGTAACTAGTGGCATACCCATTACGAAGTTGCTAACTTTCTTGCTAAGTCCGCCCAGATCAACCGATGTGTCCACGTCAAATATAGGAATCCAGGTAGAGCCTTTCACCCAGGCCTGCAACACACCAGTTTTGGCATTAAAAAGGATGAACAGAAAACAATATGCACCAGAAACAAGAGTTTTATATATTTCAAAATGATTGGCAGAAAGACAACCTTTTGACGCTCATTTGAGGGCCTGACATCCAAAAGGGCCTTGTCCGTCAGTTTGAACGTATAACCAGCTTCCCTAGGTGTAAGGGTTTTAATTTTCTGCTCCCTGATCTTCAGGCAGAGCATTCCACAGTCGTACAAGTAATCAGCAGCTCAGAATTTCAATATTGACATATCACCAAAGATTACATAGTTCCATGGTGCAGAATTCAAACACATATTGCATTTACACGATAACAAAGCAGGTAAAACCCAAAGAATTCAACAGCGCATTTTCGAACCAAGATATTTCAGAAGAAATTTGCACCATTGTCATCCTCAGTTGTTACAAGGGAATGAAGCAAACAAAATGAGCAGACAAGGTATTCCTAAGAGAGGTGAATGAATGAACCGCACCAGGGTCTCCCACCGCCTCCCGGCGGCGGCCTGCTCCTTGGTCTGCCTCAGCTCCTCGTCCTCTTCCCCCTCCTGACCCCCTCCGACCACCGCCCCCATCCTCACCACCCCGCTCCATCTCTGCACGCACAAAACGGCGTGCCTCAGGAGGGAACAGAGCAGAGAGCACAGCAAACGAGGAGGATGCTCAAGTAGAAAGCCCGCACCTTTGAAGGTAGGAGAACAGGACGGAGACCTCGGGGGCGGGAGTCGGAACGCGCCACGACCGGGGAGGTGAAGACGCCGGCGAACCGGTGGGCGAGGCCGAGAGGTGGCGCTGCCATTTTTGCTGTTGCTGCTTCCAATCCAGGCACGGGCTTTAGCTTTCGGGCGTTATCTCCGTAGCGTTTGCAATTGGTCAAGGAGATTGCGAACTTCTGCAACTGCAGACCGGTGGGACCTGGAGCCCTGCACTGGAAGTCTGAAAACGTTAAACTCTAGCACGGCTGGATAAAGCACAAGGGCTATCCGCCTATCCGGCCATGCGATTCTGGGTAGAAATGAACGCCCAACAATTCACCCTTCAACATCATATGCCCCTCAATAAAACACCGTTTGAGAACAATTCACTCTCTAACATCATAGTACTATGTTAGAGAACTTTGAGCGATCAGCGGCAAGCATACTCTAGAAGACAACTAACACATATGTCCACACGGATCCAGTGTCCAGTACAGAATTCTTCTGAAACTGAAGGCGAAATTGCCCTCAATACAAGAACAGGCCTCGATACAGATACAGGGTACAGACATAATACAACAAACAGTGAAACCTCAACTTATGCTATATACGTCTTTGGCCGGATACATGAGGGGATTATATCTAATAAATAACTAAAAATTGTTGGGACGATCTGATGCTGATATTCATCGACAGTTAATCTGCAAAGCCCAATTGCCTTTGGAGGCTCAACTGTCAACTGGAGCTAATCACACGCAATGACCGTGCCTGATGATGTACGTACTCTACAGCCCCATGCCGATCTGGTGTTTTAATCTTCACATGAACAACTCTTTGGACAGTAGTTGCTGAACAAGGTACTGCCCTTCTGGTTCCTGGAGGTAGATTTTGTCATTCAGATAATTCTGTAGATTGTTGACAGCCTCGGACTGCATTTTGTTGCCTTGATCTTTCAGAGCTGGTAAAAAGCACCGCGATATCACATCCAGGATTTTCAGGAATTGTGATCCATATTTTTTGTGAAGTGCAAAACCGGCCATCTGAAAGAGCACAACAATTTCAGTTAACAACATGCACACAAAAGCTGTGGGTCTTCAAGTGCATTTTTACCTTGAGGAAAGCATGAAGGGCACACGCAGTGGCTGTGGTAGCTGGGAGAGCATTGAGGAACATCGCAAGCCACTTCCATCCCTCGGCTAAGCCGTGCGGATGACGTACACCTTTGATTTCAGTCTGTAAATGAAGTCGGGCAGTCATGTTTCTGCAATACATCAGTTTACCGGATAGATGAAGGTACAAATCAAGCATGCAACAATAATGTGTGAAAAGAATTGTACACACCTGAATCATTGCCGCATACATTTTGATGTATGCAACAATGTATGTTAAATAACTTTCAGTGCTCTCAAGCTGTCCATTTTCTTCTTGGTAACCTATCAATCTATAGTAATCTCTATTACGTGCTTGTGCCTACAAAATTACAGATATCATGAGAAAATCAAAAGCTTAGCATAGTACTCTAGAAAATTGTACATGACACAGCCTGGTGCATAACTCTACGCGCCCAATGCAGTGTTTTAAAAAACATTTTTAAACATCGTTTAATCTTGATTAAACGCTGAACGGTGGCCAAGCGTTGCGTTTAATCACAGTGTCGTTTAATCACAACACACATTTAATCATGTTCAATCTACGTTTAATCACAAAAAACTCTAAACCATAGGCAAGCGTTCGCCTAGCGTCTAGCGTTTTTTAAAACCTTGCCCCAATGGTTAAAGGTGCATTAGAAAAAAATCTGAGCATTGCTTATAACTTTTGGGTGTATTTCTTATCACATCTGATACAGGAGTTACAGAGGTCACTAGGATTTAAGTTCAGGCTTACATTCAAAGCATGCAGATGCTTTGGAACTGTGTATAGGCAAACTCTGTTGAACTCAGCTAGAAGATACTCCATTGCATCTGGTACCTGAGCAAGCAGACACATCAGATATGGTCATTAAAAGATTCAATGTTAATCTTGTTAAAAATACACCAACAGACTTCAAGGGTAGTATATTCAGAAAATGTCGGGTCGACCGATGTTGCCAATGTAGCCTATTCAGAAAATTTTAGGTTGACAGAATCTTGGTCAACTACAGTCTACAGTACAATATCAGTACGAAATTAACACCACGAAAGTAGCAATAATAATATGAATAATTACTAAGGCAGATTATATTTCGAGGACGGAGAGAAGAAACCTGGTTTGTGACTAATAGCATGACATATCCACATGCAAAGGCCAGGTTTCCAAAGGTTTTGTCCTTTGTATTTCTACTCTTGACAATTGAAATAATCTGCAAAGCAAACCAGGTCGGTTATGTGAGAATATAAATATTAACCAGAATTTCATTATATAAGAATAAGGATAAACCACAGGGTTATGAAACCTAGTTGATAACAAGGCCAAGATATCCCAAAGAGTAGATTTAGAAGATGTTTAAGACTTCAGGTCCTAATGGAAACTGAATGGAAGGTACACTCGACAGTAAAACAACCTTTGAAATAACTGAAGTTATATCACTAGCTTACTAGTCCCTCCAATTCAAAATACAAGCCATTTAAACTTGAGCAAAAGATAGAGAATGTGTGAAATGACCATGTGAATCATTGATCCTTCAGTAAGTATTTCGTAGTAATGACGGGAATAATTGCTCTATTACTCCAACCCTAGATGGGTGGGTATATATAGTTCCAATACATGGGCCTCTAGATGGGCCTTTATACAAATGGGCTCAATATACTCCAACACCCCCCCCGCAGTCTGAACTACCGGCGCAGCGGTGTTCAAGACTGGACAACAAGAAAGCTAACACCCCCCCCGCAGTCTGAACAACCGACGCAGCGGTGTTCAAGACTGGACAAGATGAGAGTACAAGTAGAGCACAAAAGGGCTAAAATCCCCCCCGCAGCCACAACTAGCCACCGGCTACGTTGAGGCTGGATCGAAACTCCGAGAAGGTCGACGAGGGCAGCCCCTTCGTGAAGATGTCAGCAAACTGGGAGGTAGTCGGGACATGGAGTACCCGAACATCGCCGATGGCGACTCTGTCGCGCACGAAGTGTAGCTCGATCTCCACATGCTTCGTCCGCTGATGCTGGACGGGGTTGGTGGAGAGATACACGGCGCTGACGTTGTCGCAGTAGACGAGAGTGCTCTTGGCGAGCGGGCTGTGGAGCTCCGCCAAGAGCTGTCGCAGCCAGGACGCCTCCGCCACGCCGTTAGCGACAGCCCGGTACTCCGCCTCGGCACTGGAGCGGGAGACAACCGGCTGCCGCTTGGACGACCAGGAGACCAGGTTGCCGCCCAGGAAGACGGCGTAGCCGGAGGTGGAGCGACGAGTGTCCGGGCAGCCAGCCCAGTCAGCGTCGGTGTAGACCACCAGCTCAGCAGAGGACGAGCGGTGAAGTACCAGGCCGAGGTCCACAGTGCCACGGACGTACCGGAGGAGACGCTTCAGCGCAGCAAGGTGGGACTCCCGGGGATCATGCATGTGGAGACAGACCTGCTGAACAGCGTAGGTGAGGTCCGGCCTGGTGAAGGTGAGGTACTGCAAAGCGCCGGTCAGACTCCGGTAGGCTGTAGGGTCAGCCACCGGATCACCCAGATCAGCAGATAGCTTCGCCTGAGTGTCGACTGGAGTGGAGCAGGGCTTGCAATCTGTCATCCCAGCTCGCTCCAGAATATCGAGGGCGTACTGCCGCTGGTGCAGAAGGATACCAGACGGGCAAGGCTCAACAGTGACGCCCAAGAAGTGGTGGAGCTGACCAAGATCCTTCATAGCAAACTCCTGCTGCAGAGAGGAGATGACACTCTGAAGCAACTGCTGACTGGAAGCTGTGAGCACAATGTCATCGACATATAGCAGCAGATATGCCGTCTCATCTCCACGGCGGTAGATGAAGAGAGACGTGTCAGACTTCGCCTCGGTGAACCCCAGTGTCAGCAAGAATGTGGCGAACCGAGAGTACCAAGCCCGTGGAGCCTGCTTCAGTCCATAGAGAGACTTGTTGAGCCGGCAGACCATATCCGGACGACTCGAGTCCACAAATCCCGCAGGCTGAGAGCAGTAAACAGTCTCTGACAAAGTGCCGTGAAGAAATGCATTCTTCACGTCCAGCTGGTGCACAGGCCAAGTGCGCGAGAGCGCAAGTGAGAGGACCGTGCGCACCGTAGCGGGCTTCACAACCGGGCTGAAAGTCTCATCATAGTCCACACCAGGCCGCTGAGTGAACCCCCGGAGAACCCAGCGAGCCTTGTAGCGCTCCAGTGTGCCGTCAGCCCGACGCTTATGCGTCCAGATCCACTTGCCAGTCACCACATTGCAACCAGACGGACGCGGCACGAGGTCCCATGTCTGGTTGGCAAGAAGAGCCGCGTACTTCTCTTCCATCGCGCGACGCCAGTGAGGATCCGCCAAGGCGTCGCGGACAGAGGAGGGTACCGGAGAGACCCGCGGCTCTCCCTCGGTGGCGGAGAGAGTCGCGGCCTGGGACGCCATCCGCCGAGTCACCATGGGATGGATATGTCGAGGATCCCGATGGATGACCGGCGGCACCTCCGGCTCTGCGCGAGGGGGAGCCGGAGGAGGCGGCGGCGGCGACTGCTCCGGTGTCGGCGTCGCAGGAGCCTCCGGAGCAGGAGCCGGAGCCGGTGTCGGCGCGGAACGACGCCGGTACACCTGCACCGGCTCAGCGTACCGCTGCGGCGCCGGGTTCGGCGCCGGACGACGCCGGTACACCTGCACCGGCTGAGCGTACCGCTCAGGTGCAGGGGAAGGCACCGGGGCCGCGCGAGGCGCAGCAGAAGACACCGGGTCCGTGCGCGGCACAACCGGAGGTCCGGGGGCCGCGCGTGGCTCGACCGCGGGCCCCGGGGCCGCGCTCGGCGCAGCAGGGATCACCGGAAGCGGTGCCGGTGCGCTGTGAAAACCTGCAGGAAAAGGACAGACAGGTAACGGTGGCTGAACCACCGGGTCAGTCGGAAACAGAGTCGCGAGCTCGGGATCAGGAGAAGGTGTGGAGGAGGTGGAGTAGGGGAAATCCGACTCGTCGAAGACGACGTGTCGGGAGATCAGAACGCGGCGAGAGGTGAGGTCAAAACATCGGTACCCCTTGTGGTCAGGGGAGTACCCAAGGAAAACACAACGAGTCGAGCGGGGCGCCAGCTTGTGAGAAGCGGTGGCGGAGGTGTTAGGGTAACACGCACACCCGAAGACCCGAAGGTGGTCGTAGCGAGGAGGGGTACCGAAAAGAGCGTGGTGTGGAGTGGAAGCAGGAGAAGCAGTGGACGGAAGGCGGTTGAGCAGGTAGGTGGCGGTGTGGAGGCTCTCAGCCCAGAAGCGCGGGGGGAGAGAAGCCTGGATCAGAAGGGTGCGCACGACGTCGTTCGTCGTGCGAAGCATCCGCTCAGCCTTGCCGTTCTGAGGAGAGGTATACGGACAAGACATACGCAGCTGAACACCCCGAGACAGGAAGAAAGACCGGGAGGTGGAGTTATCGAACTCCCGCCCGTTGTCACACTGGACGGCCTTAACGGTGAGGCCGAACTGAGTGGACACCCAGGCAAAGAAGTGGAGGAGGGTGGGGAAGGTCTCAGACTTAGCGCGCAAAGGGAAAGTCCAAGAGTAATGAGAGAAATCATCAACAATGACCAGATAATATCTATAGCCAGACATGCTGAGTACAGGAGATGTCCACAGGTCACAGTGAATGAGATCAAAAGCATGCGCAGCATGCGAAGAAGAAACAGAAAACGGAAGTCTAACATGACGACCTAACTGGCACGCATGACAGAGGTGCTCAGCAGGAGCCCTAGTACATGGAACATCGGTACTACGGCGAAGCTGAGCCAAAACGTCGCGGCCGGGGTGACCAAGCCGGCGGTGCCAGGTGGTGGAAGAAGGCGTCACGGCAAAAGCAGAAGACGAAGAAGCCGAAGACGAGGCAGCGGAAGCAGGAAGCCGAAGAGTGTAAAGGGGCCCCGGGCTGTCACATCGGAGAAGTGGACGCCGGGAAGCCGAATCCTTCACAGTAAGACCAGAAGAGTCAAATTCGATAGAACAGGAGTTGTCAGCAGTAAACTGGCGAATAGAAAGAAGGTTGTGAACCATTTGAGGAGCAACAAGAACATGAGGAAGACGAGGAGCAGAACCCACGGCGGTGACAGGAAGGCAAGACCCATCACCAACCATGATAGAAGAAGGATAAGAAGGGTGTGGGGGTCGGACAGAAGAGAGGATACCAGCATCGGGAGTGGTGTGGAACGAGGCGCCCGAGTCGGCGATCCACTCGGTGCTGGTCGGCGGCGTCAGTCCCATGGTGCTGAAGGACTGCGCCAGAGCGGCCTGGTCCCACCCCCCAGGCCAGGTCGGCTGCTGGCTGGGCTGAGCGGGCGGGGTCCAGGAAGGCGCGAAGAGTGGAGCAGCGCCAGTGAACATGTCCGCCGGCTGGAGCTGAGGACGAGGCCCCCCTCCCGGACCCTGGAACGGCCACATCGAGATGCGCCCTGACCATGGGTTGCTGAAGGATGGCCAGGGCGTACCTCCAGCAGCAGGGGTGGGAGCCGGAGCCGGAGCCAGTGTCGACACGCCGCCCCGACGGCCCCCACCGGTACCGGTGTTGCCAGAGGCAGGGCCACCAGTGCCACCACCACCACCACCCCGTCGCCGGCGACGTCCACGGCCCCCCCTCCTCCGGTCTGCCCAACGGGAGGAGTAACAGTGGAGGAGGTCGGTGGAGTAGCAACGAGCGCGGCGGGGGTGGGCGAGGACGATCCGGGCGCGAGACCCCTGGTGATCTCGAGGGCGAGGTCGTCCCAGACCTGCAGGAAGGTGGGGAAGGGCCTCTGGCGGGCGATCCAGCCCTTCAGGTGGTCGTAGGTGCTGCTCAGTCCCCGTAGGACATTGAGCACCAAGACTCGATCGGACACCGGATCCCCGAGGTCGTGGAGAGCATCGGCCATGCTCTTCATCCGCCGGCAGTACTCACCGACGGAGAGGTCCCCCTGCACGAAGGTACGGAAGGTGGCGTCGAGCTGGAGGGCGCGATACTCGGCGTTGCCGAGGAACTGTCCCTCGAGCGCCACCCAGGCCTGCCGCGCGGTGCCGCCGTGGGTCCGGACGAGGTCCTGAAGATCCAGGGAGATGGTCCCGAAGATCCAGGACAGAGCGACGCTGTCGAGGCGCAGCCACGTCACGTCCCGCGCCTCGATCGGCAAGTCGACGAGGACGTGGTCGTCGAGGGCGTAGCGGCGAAGGGTGAGGAGGACCTGGTCCCGCCAGCGGCCGTAGGAGGAGGACGCGGGGTCGAGGAGGACGGAGACCAAGGCCCTGATGTTCTGGACGCCGGCGGCCTGGAGGTGGAGCTGGGCGACCATGGGGTCGGTCGGGTCGTACCGGGGTCCAAAACCAGCGGGAGGGGGCTGGTGGGAGGAAGAAGCGCCATGCTCGGGGTCGACGGGAAAGCCGGAGGAGACGCGGAGGTAGCGCTCCGCCTCCGCGACCCGGAGTGCGAGTGCGTCGGCCGTGGCGCGCTCGCGCTCCCATGCGAGGGCTGCCACACGGACTCGCTCCTGGGCCGCCGAAGCCTCCGACTTGGCGGCGAGGAGGGCTGCGGCGAGAGCGGCGTCGGCCTGCTGCCCTCGGAGGGCGGCGGCGGAGAGCGGCGCATCCGCGGGCGCCATCCCGAGGCCGGACCACGCATGATCGGCGGCTGCTGCGGCGTGCTGTTTGCCAGCAACGATGGCGGCACGGTGGGCGTCCTGCGCTGCAGCCCACGCGGCGGCCTGCTCGACGGCGTGCGCGGCGGCCGTGGGCCCTGCGGGGCCCGCACCCGCGCCAGCAGAGGTCGCGGCGGGCGGAGGGCCCTGCTGGGCTGCAGGGGCGGCCGCAGGAGGCTGCTGGGCGGCAGGGGCGGCCGCAGGAGGCTGCTGGGCGGCGCTGGCGGCTGCTGGGCGGCGCTGGCGGCCACGGCAGCTCCCCAAGTGGCGGCGCCAGCACCCACGGCGGCGGGATCTGCGGCGGCGGCGTCCACGACGGCGGGATCTGCGGCGGCGGCGGCAGCACCCGGCGGCTGGAGGGAGGAAACCAGGGCGGCGGCTCGCGTGTGCCCAGCCTCCGCGTCCGCGCCAGCTGCTGCAGAGGAGGCGGCGCGGATCTGCGGGCAGGGGGCAGCAGCGGCCCAGGCAGAGGATCTCTGCGGCGGCTGCAGGGGAGGCGCGGCAGCAGAGGAAGAAGAGGTGAGGGGAGGGAAGGAGGAAGGGGGGAAGAGGGACGGCGCCGGGAGGGGCGGCGCCGGCGGCCGGCGGCCAGCCATGGAGGCCGGCGGCGGCGGCTGCAGGGTAGGGAGGAGAGAAAAAACTGGCTCTATACCATAATGACGGGAATAATTGCTCTATTACTCCAACCCTAGATGGGTGGGTATATATAGTTCCAATACATGGGCCTCTAGATGGGCCTTTATACAAATGGGCTCAATATACTCCAACACGTAGGTGGGAGTCATGGGAAACAAAGATGCTCATAAAAGAGCTCATTTATTAAAGCAACTAAGAAAAGACAAACAGGGAAGGAAAGATGGAAAAGTGGCTCAAAAGTGTAGTACAACTTATATTTCGTGAAGAGTGAGGACTGGGGAAAGCAGCTTATATTTTGGACCAGAGAGAGTAGCAGGTACAGATGCCTTATACCCACATAATTCAAAATGTTCGCTCTCGGTAATGTATGCTACAAGCTATGCAACAGAGGCTGTAAACTTGTAACCATGTAATAATGTAACAGATACAAGTCACTAAAAAACTTAATAATTCCAAAACATAGAACACTGACTATGGCACTATGCTGCTAATTTAATGGAAAATTATATGTCAAAATATAAAGTAGCTACCTTGTTTGCAAATAGAGAGCATGCGATCGGACGGGGACAATCTCGTCCATCTAAAGCTTTAATAAGCTCACTAGCCCTTGCTCTGCAACAAAATAATAAGCAATTGGGAAATCAAATTATGCTTGGATATTCTGAAAAGCAAGATCACTATCTTTTTCACATCGTGTGTAACAAATTATACTAAATAAAAGGAATTAGTGAAAAACAAAGCAGGAACAGAAACCATGGAAGTATGCTCATGCAATTGACAACACTAGGTCTAAGCAATATGCATCCACAGCTTTGAAGTGCCTATATGGCTATATGGAATTGAAATATGCTATAACCCGCATCAGATAAACGCCAAAGTGATTGAAAACAGGATGATACAAAACACAAAATGACTAAATCATTCTAGTGGCAACGTGATCAACTATACATGATAGTATTCTAGCCACAATGCAAGCAACGTTATTACAAGATTCCCAAGCATTATTGAGATTGACAACATTTAGTTACATGCATGTCAACCATCAAGCACATATTTGCATTGTCCTTTTGTGAAATAAAGCAGATCCGTACACCATTCAGTTACAGGAACAGCCATCTCTTGCAAGTAATAACACTGATCAACCACATGCCTGCTGCTGTCAACCAACTTTCAAGATAAGCAATATTCAGATCCAAACTGATTACAGACATTTCTGAATAGTGATAAAGATCTACTTCATCACTATTGAGCTGCAAGGCAAAAAAATTGCACATCTATACCTATTTCTAAAGCGAGTAAGGTTTCCACCTCAAATTTTGGTTTGGTCCGTCTTATGTTATTAACAGGTGGGCCTTAGTCCATCCTGTATGCGAGTCCAACTAGCCTTTTGTCAATCAAAATCCTAATTGAAACCCGGACAAATCAATCGGAATCATAATCGGAACCCGGAAAATCAATCGGAATCCTAATCGGATACCGGACAATCAATGTCTCGCATGATCACAACACAGCCTGTACATGGAGGGAACGAATACAAAGTTGGTGATATTATGTAGATCTATTATATTACCCATAGCAACGCACAGGCATTATGCTAGTAACACAAAACCATGACGCCTAACAAATTTAGTTTAACAACTTAGCCATCATAACGCGATGCAGGGTGATTAGAAGGGGCAAAAATGCGACACCCACCAAGTGTGAAATTAGTTTAAAGATTAATTTGACATTATTAAACTAACATTTAATCTTATGGTTCTTAAGTTTTATAATTTCCATAATAAACTCAGTTTGCAGTTATTACAATAGCGTAGCTTTCATGTAGTTTATGCAACCATACTCAAGCCAAGATATAGTAATGTACTAACCTGACACTGTCAGTGGTTGGCATAAGTTTACCTATGGATTTGGCAATTTGTCGGTCATATTTGCTGAATTCCTGCATGATATGATGTAAACCAAAGTACAGTTAGCAACATACTCATATATACATCAAATCGTAGGCCAGGGAAAAGTCGTTTCAACAAGTTATTCAAAATTGCAATTAAACATTAGAAGCTTCAGCGGGAAATAAAGACCTTGTTGAGATGAATGTTTTCTGGCACTTGATTGTGTACCAATGCACACCTCCGTGATTCCGCTTCTAATGCATATTTATCGGCAAAAACTTTGATACCTAGCATGAAAGAAAAAGTTATCACAATACTCTGCCATATAAATCATGATACAATAGAGAAGCAGTGTTTGGAAAATAGACAACATGCATAGATGATAATAAGCACTGCAGAATCATTAGCATGATTTATTTGATCCCATGAAAATGGGCCGCTAATATTACAAGCTTGCAATTTGGAGATTCCTTATCTTGTGGTTGGATCCTAGAATAGTACAAGGTATCACTGGTTTCAATGCATAACCCTATCATAAGTTATAAAATAAGGTCAAGTATGGTGAGGGAAAGGGCTGAAGATAGGCTTCACACAATAAAGACAACTTAAAGATGTCTGTTCATCTGATGTTTCCAAAATAGAAAGTTAGAAACATATGAATGGACTATCATATCATAGGCATATATGATTTAAAAAGTATAATTACAACTCTAATTTCTGTAACCAAGTGCCGACCCAACAGATACTTTTCTCCATACACAAATTGACATAGCAGAACTCTAGAACAGCTCCACATACAAAACTAGAACTATTTTGTTTGCAAGTTATTTCTTTAAATGCGAGGAGTACCTGCAATATTATTCTGAGAATTTTCACTAGATTGGGAAGCTGCTGCTTCCCTCAATTTGGCAGCCTCCTTTTCTGCAGCTTCCTTTTCCGCAGCTTCCTTTTGAGCAGCCTCAAATGCTGCTTTCCGTGCTTCAGCTGCTAATTTTGCAGCTTCCTTCTGCCTAGCCTGCGTCATTGTCGATGATCTTTGTTATCAGCTACAAACAGCCTTTAAGTGACTACCAGTGAAGTAAAGAAAATTTAGTGCCAAGAAAATCTCCAAAACAAAAGGCAACAGGAGTAGCTGAAGGGCGAAAAAACAAACACAGATATTACAATAATGGACTAAGCCTCAAAGATCATAAGCCCCCACATACTTAATCGTTTGTGTTTATGTACAGAGAAAAGATTGTGTGATCAACAAATCTGAGCAAACAGACCTCTGAATCTTGCCGGGCTCTTTCCTGCCTTAACTTTTCTTCCTTGATAGCTTGCTCTTTTCTTTTAGCTTCTTCAAGAGCTGCATCATCTCTTATTCGACGTTCTACAATCTGGGATTTCTGTTCATGATCCCTTTGGACCATAGACAAGTGTCTGTCGAGTACTTCTGCACTACAAGAAAGGAATAGGATAACATGATACTGAAGCTAATAGAAGATTGTCAAACTTTAAGGTGCCAGAGTTGCAGCTATACAACATAGCTGATTGCTTTTGTAATCCATCCTTTAGATTTCTCAGCTCCTCTTCAAGGAGCACAATACATGGCAGAATTTCCAGTCATCTTCTCCTCTTTTTATCTTATTGCCACTAATAAAATGGTATTATTTTCATAAATGAATGAACCATCTTTCCTAATGCAAGTATATCTTGAAGGCACTGTGGTTCTTTGCTTATTTATTTAATTCATGCACAAGCCTATTTGCAACCAGAGGGAGTATACTCTACGATATCAACTTATAAGTAAAATATAGTTATCTAAAATCCTAAAGAGCATAATCTGAAAATTTTATTTGAATCCGAAGAATGAATTGGAATGTTAAAATTTAAACAATGCAATAGGCACAGGTTCCACATCAATGTACAATGCTAAAAAAATAAAAAAACTGTATCATAAAACAGCAAAGAAATTTTATAAATTACACAACTACTGTAACCTGTACTTGAAAAAACAAATGGCACTAGTCCATAAAGTAATACATGACCTGATTATCAGGGATACAGTAATAGAAGAAGTATCAATGAAGCATTGAACTAAAAAATTTAGCAATATTATCAGCATGGATCCTTCAGTCGATCTAATAAAGATATTGTATAAGAGTTGTGCGCATAAGTATGGCTTGTCTTCAGATTGCGTAAGGAAGTGCACTGAATGCAAGTTCCAGGAACCATCTTAAAGCATGCCCTTTTCACTTCAGACCATAACGACATTTACTGTGAAGTAAGTGATGAGCTCGTTGCTGACAAAAAAACAGGCACTAACAAAAAGATAACCTGCTACTGTGCAGCTTACTTCGGATACATATACTAGAATAGCACTAGAAATGCTGTGTCTCAAATCTTGCTCAGTAAAACAGATACAATTTATCTATAGCATTCGTAAAGATATGAAATTGCAATGAAGTACATACATTCTTCTCTGGAAGTGTACATCTAGTCTTCTATCTATTTCTTTCCTTGATTCTGCATATTTCTGAAGTCGAGCAAACGCAGAAATTGTTCTCTGGATTTCATTTTGGTGGCATGCCTCCAATGCAGATAGCTTACTTCTGACTTCTTCCTGAAGAGCAAATTTCACACATGCTCAAGACAAGTGTTCAACAAGATAAACAATGGGCTCCGACAATAGTCCACCATGTTCAAGGAAAGAATGCAAGATAATGCTGTAACTGGTGGAATGACGTGCTTCAAAGGCGTCGCCTAGGCATCTGGGCGGACCCAGCTCACCTTGGGGAACTAGGCGACAAGGCATACACAGCTCACCTTGTCGCCTTTGAAACACTGGTGGAATGTTTTAATTCGCTGGAATAAAATAACTAATGTTGTTCTATCAAACAAGAAAAATATGTCAAAGTGAACCCAGTGCCTTGGCATGGTGTTTCATACTTCCAGAAGTAATATGGCATATTTTGCCTAGTTTGACAAGGTTTTTAAAAACCTGGACAAATTTTGAATACTCCGTAAACCAACAATTGTATCATACTTCCAGAAGTAGTATGGCATATTTTGCCTAGTTTGACATGGTTTTTAAAAAACCTGGACAAATTTTGTAATATTCCGTAAACCCAACAATTGTATGGTACTCGGTACAGGGATATCAGCATCTGCTAGAACAGTGATATAACATGGAGATGACCTAAACTAAGTAAAGTTTGCTTCCCTGCTATCTTTATTCTTGAATGTCAGTGTTTTCAGTTTGACATAAAAATAGTGCTATATTTGGCTTTCAAGAAAAAAAAAAGTGCTATATTTGAATATTATATTGAAATCGATAAAGAACCAACTAAGCTATTTTTCATACATATCATAATTCAATTTACATCTGAAACCTAGATGTGCGCTTCTATCCATCCATCCAAACATGCTACATTCAGGTTTCTGATGTACAATTTTCCAGATAAAAGTAAGACGAGCAATTGGAAAAACATAAAAAAAGAGCATGTGCAAGTATCCACATTATATATCTTGGATCAGTAAAGAATATTATCTAATGTGAAGCATAATCGGAACCATGTGAACCTAAGCTGCAATGATGACATAACAAAAATTCAATGGTTAATTACTAAAACATGCAGGTTTTACAAAAATGACTAGTTTGTACTTGAACTTTGAGATGATGCTCGCGTTCCAGCTCAAGAAGAATGCTCTTCTCTAGGTTCATTTTCTCCATTAAGAGGTACGGTGCAACCTGGCCACCTGATTCATCGTCTGAATCACTGTGAAGAAACAAAATGAATGTGACTAAGAAATTACACCATGCATAAAGTCACTAGGCAAGTTTCTGCGGTTTTGGAAAGACAAAAACACATGCTTCCAATGGGGTCCTCATATGCTTTGTAGATTATCCTAATAAGACAAAAGTTATATTTCTTACAATTATTCCCTCCTCCAGGTAATCTAGAAATCAGAACACATATTTCGTGGAAAATGCAGCTACATGTACCCAATTGCAGAACAAGCTTCACCTGGATTCAAGGTCATTGCACGAGAACCTTGCCCCTTTGGCCACAAGAGCATGGGACTCCCCATCACTAATATCGTGTTCATCATCTGAATCGTCTTCATCATCAACCCGCATCACAAAGGCCTTCTGTCTCGCACTGCCATCGCTAGCCCTAAACAAACAAAACTCGTCAAACCTCATGCGAAGGCAAAACACCAAATCCAAAGCAAAATAGGCAGGCGAGAGATACCAATCCGGCGGCTGCTTCAGGGGTGTGGGCTGCGCAGCCCGGCGGGTGGCGTCCAGCGCGTCGAGCTCCGCGAGGACGTCGCCGAGCGTCCAGCTCGGGCGCGGGTCGAGGGCCCTGGGGCACCGCAGCTCCACGCGCGCGAAGCCCCTGTGAGGACGAGACGGAGGAAGGTCAGTTGCGACGAACACCAACCGAAGCGAGGCAGCAGGGCGCGAAACCGGGGAGCGGGATTACATGGAGCTCGTCGCCGGCGATGTGGTGCTGGGCGTCCCGGGCCGTCTAGGGTTCCTCCTTGACTCCCTGCGCAGCTGCGCTCGCTGCGTGAGAAGTACGCCGGGCGCTTGTCCACAAGGGCAGAGGGCGCAGGGTGAATTCAAAAATAGAAAAGGAATCCAAGCGAATTGGACCAGGCTGGGAGATTGCGAGCGGTGACCAGTGCTGAGACCCAAAAAAAAAAAGTGCGCACGCTGCCGGAGGATCGAGGGATGTGAATTTACCGGCGATGATGTGGTGGGCAGTCGGAGTTTGATTGTGGCGTTCCCTAGAGTCAAGGTGTGGGTGGGGGGTGGGGGGTGGGGGGCGCAGCGGCGAGCAGAGCGAGGAAGACAGACGCGTCGGCGGGCGAACAGGAGCGGAGGCGAATCGACGGTGGGGAACGGAACGGCGGCGACAGACAGGACTACAGGAGGGATCGCCTGGAAACCTGGGAGACTGGCTGTTCGCCGCCGAGCGCCCGAGCCGAAGACTTTTTTTTTTTTTTTGAGGAAGTGTTGGGCTAGGACACTGGGCTCCACAGAACGGAATGGGCTAAGACACTGGGCCTTGGCATTTTTGCATAGTTAATGTTTTAGATTTTTTCCCTATTTTTTACAATTATCCTACACGGCTTCTAAAATATATCAGAGTGGGACATTTTCAAATAAGATGAAACCAGAGTTTGCTTGAGAAAAAGATTTATCTCCGGCCAACTTTTTACTTAGTAATTGTTACCTGTTTGGATCCTAGGAAATGTAATTGATTCAAGCTTACATTCCAATTTAAATTTAAATGAAAGTGTATTTAATGGAAACATATTCAGATGATATAGGTCTTGTTTGGATGAACATAGAATATTTCCCGGGAACCAAACTATAAATGGTGTTTCCGATTAATATGGACTTGGATAGATCACAAACATTGTGGTCATCAACATTGGATCCGGAAACATAAACCATTATATCATATTCACAAGAAAGCTGAAAACCACAATCAAGAGAAAGGAACACACTCGAGTCTCAATAGATGCAGGGTGCGGGACTGCACCGCGTAGGGCTCCACCATGCAAGGAACCGTTGTGTCAATTTTTCCTTTTTTTTTGGGGGGGGGGGGGGGGGGGTTGAGACAACTTCCTCTCAAAATGACTTTAATTTACCGCGAAGAATAAAAAAATGTTTTCACCTAGCTTCTATTTTTTGTCTCAACTTTCGTAATTTCTTCATACGAAATTCCTCGGTTTGTGCAAAACAGATAAAGCCGAAGTCGATACAAATCCTCCCCACTAAGTCCTTGTTCTGCTCCTCCGTGTGCAGTCCACTAGCTTGGTGTTTTATCTCAAGTGTCACTTCCAAACTATACCCGGTAGTAGCACCACTAAACATGTTTTAGCCTTTAAGTGCAGCTGGATTTTCATTACCCGCTAAAACCACTTGACAGCATGGAATCCTAAACACTACAAACATGTGCATGTGTGCGTCATTGTAGTTAGCCAACTTCAGTCCCCCTCCCATCACGTGGACGACCTTCTCCAAATTTCGCTGGTGAAAAGTCCGGCGAGCACGTTTTAATCATTGTACGATTTTTCTATCGCCTTGCAGGCTCCAACTCGCCACCAAGATTCCCCGTTCTCCTCTCCCCGCGCGCAGATGCGAGGTAGGAGAGCACCGGTCGATCCCATTCATTAACCGCGCCTCGTCACGCTCCCCCGCACGCAGCGACCAGCTGAGATTCCCCCCTCACGTGCGCATCCCCCCGCGCACCACGATGCCGCCGACCTCCCGCCGCGCCGCGCTGTGCCTCCTGCTCGTCCTCCTCGCCGCCGGCCACCGCGAGCCGCCGCGCGCGCGGGGGCCGTCACGCTGTCGACGTCGTCGCGGTGGGTCGTGGACCCGGCGGGGCGCCGCGTGAAGCTGGCCTGCGTGAACTGGCCGTCGCACCTGGAGCCCGTGGTGACCGAGGGCCTCGGGCGGCAGCCCGTGGGCGCCATCGCCGGGATGGTCGTGTCCCTGGGGTTCAACTGCGTCCGGCTCACGTACCCCATCGCGCTGGCGACCAACGCCTCGCTGTCGGCGCTCACCGTGCGGCAGTCCCTCCTGGCGCACGGCCTCGCCGAGACGGCCGGCGGCGTCGAGGTCAACAACCCCGGCTTCCTCGACCTCACGCTCATGGATTCGCTCAAGGCCGTGGTCAACGCCCTGGGGGAGAAGGACGTGCTGGTGATCCTGGACAACCACGTGAGCAGGCCGGGGTGGTGCTGCCGCAGCGACGACGGCAACGGCTTCTTCGGCGACCGGGACTTCGACCCCGACGTCTGGGTCGACGGGCTCGGCACCATGGCCACCATCTTCGCCGACGTGCCCAACGTCGTCGGGAAGAGCCTCCGGAACGAGCTCCGTGGCCCCAGGCAGAACCCCAAGGATTGGTACACGTAAGTTCGTACCAATCGATCGATCCCCAATGCAGATCTACGCGTCCATGGCTTACAAATCTGATGAGAACGAAACCGCACGGACGGCGGCGTGCCGGCCGCCGGCAGGTACATGCAGAGGGGCGCGGAGGCGGTGCACGCGGCGAACCCTCGGGCGCTCGTGATCATGGGCGGCCTGAGCTACGACTACGACCTGTCCTTCCTCGCGGCGAGGCAGGTGGAGGTCAGCTTCGCGGCGGAGGGTGTGACAGAGCCGCCGAGTTAAAACACTTAATTAAGTATAACCGCCATCATTCGACGCATTAGCTTAATTAAGTGTAGCTTGACAGGCTGTTTCCAACCCACAGGCCGATCGAAACACACCAGAAGTCCCGCACAAAGGCGAGCGCAGAGGGTACCAACATGATAAAATCTTACAAAATAGTAAATAATATTAAGACTTTTACAAAACAGTTTAAATTTAAAATTTACAAAAGAAAAGATAACAGCGGAAGAGAATCTAACTTACAGAGCATTTTTACTAGAGGATAAATAAAACGAACTAAATAAATCGAGAACTACCGAGACGTGAAGACAAGGCGCCACATTGAGCCCACCGATGAAAAGCCTAGTTAGTTCATATACCTGAAAATAGGGTAAACAACAAACCCTGAGCAACTAATACTCAGCAAGACTTACCCGACTATTGGGTATACTTAGCCCACATATCTAGACATGCACGGCCTTTGGCTAGTGGTTTGTTTTGCAGAAAGAGCGACTAAAGTAATTCCTTACTTTCACTATTTTAGCTTCAGGTTCTGTATAAATTAACTCTCATCTAATATTTGCATAGACCCACTATAGTAATCATGGTGATGCAAGCAAAAATTTATTCCATGTGCTCAATATTTTACATAAATATACATAACTCACATTCTAATATTTTGCTACGATGCAGCAAAGAGATCAATGCCTCATGACCGCGAGACACGGCGAATCGATCCAATTTAACCTTGCAAGGTGGACCTAACCAACACGGCACGCAAAAGCCCCGTCGGACCCCACGCACCGACCTTTCCTCTCCCCGCCTCGAACTACAGTAACCAGTCCAACGACATATGGTCAGCCGAGCTCAACGTGAGACCACCAAAAGTAAACATATGCATCCCGATTCTCCGCGACTACTCGACTCGCCCCAGAGTTGGGTGCGAGTTCCTGTACTTTCGAAGCAAAGCAGTACTCGGCTTACCAGTTTCGACTACCTCCTACTCCCGGCATGCGGTTAGTACAGTTCAATCCCCGATCAGCACTGCCACAACGACCGGTCCTTAATCGACTCAGACGGGGCTAAGACACTCAGGAACCCTGTCTTGCTGCCATACCTACACATCCTCCCCGCCCGGTCTCACATCTCCATATCATTTCAATCCATTTCTCAAATATTAAAGTATAAAGATAATAATGTATCTCGCGAGTAACCGGCAATTACACAGCTTCTAAAGTTTCCTGTGTCTCGCGAGTGACACGTAGTCACCCGACTTCTACCGGTCTTATTTAGCCTGGCACCGCTATCGACCTAGACATACTAGTAAAACTCAAGGGAACCTAGGGATCATGCTGCTAGGGTTCCAATCAATTCCTAATACGTAATGCACAAGTAATAGATAAAATATATACATAGTGAATCATAATTTAAATTAATAGGACATGCACCGGGGTTTGCCTGAGGGTAACATAAGTCAGTGCTAATATTATTTCCGGCCTTGGGCCCTTCCGACCATTGGGCCGGGTCTTCGGTTGCTTCAACAGTCCTTCCTTCTTCTGGAGATATCCGCCAAACACCGTCTTATGGGTCAACTCCACACCGCGTGTTTCCCGTCCACACGTGTGCCCCTAGCGTACCTAAATGAGGTGCAACGATGCATATGCATGAATGCATGAATAATACAGTAAAAAGTAAAGCAATACAAGCACAAGGTCGATATTGCCTAACTATAAACACTACATCGACGGAGGTTAATTAAACCTTACATGAATCTACACAAAGTTAACCCAACTGATTTTATATTTTTAGCATTCTCCTAACTCCAACTATGCATTATAAACTACAAAAATCACTTTATCTAGCACAACTAAAAGTACATAGTAAACATTTAGCATGGAGAAATAAAGCTAATAAATCTAATTTTACATTTACCACCGCTCAGACTTGAGACCAAAGATCCGGGGTATCCGAACAGATACCCGGAGTATCTGGACCTACTAACCCCGGAGTATCCGGACAAATGGCCGGATTGTCCGAACCCCGACCGGTCAGACCGTTATCTACGACCGGTCGGACCGGTCCTACTTGTCCTGGCCACACTACCGGTCAGACCGGTCCATTCGACCGGTCAGACCGGTCCTACCGAACTAAACCCCAGCTAAGTTACAGAACACTGGTACAACCTCCTAATTTAATTTAACATGATTTATCTTAATTATACTAACACCTGAAGAATCCACCAACACCTCCAACTATGTTTTCTAGGTCGAAAACTTTTATAGTGGGCTATCTATACATAAATTAAACTACTACCTAAGTTCCATAATTTTTAGACTAATAGATTTCCCGAAACTAATTAAACGAGTCTAAGCACCAATTAAAGTCTAGTAAGGCAAAAAGGTCATTTCATGAGATTTAATATTTTTCCCCTGAAGATTTAAATCTAAACATTCAAACAAAACTGACTTTGTATTTTTAGGATTTTTCCTTGATTTGTTACGCAATCTGCAAGTTTTCGCCAAATGAATAAAAGGGCTTCACCGGTCAGACCGGTTATTATAACCGGTCAGACCGGTCCTAGTCGAGCCATGGCGCAGGGTCATGGCCGGCGGCGTCCCGGGCGGCTCGGCGTCGGAATCCACGAAGGAAGGGTCGGGGAGGATGAGGAGCTCACCACGAACCCATTTTGGGGACTTGTTTGGGCGGAGGACGACTGGAGAGGCGGATCGACGATGAGGGGCGGAGCTACTGTCCATGGAGGCTTGGAGCTTCGATTCTCGCCAATTCGGCTGAGGAGAGGCTAGGCTGGAGGTTGGGGAAGGTGGAGGAGGTGGTGGGGAACTTCTATGTGCAAGGGATCGAAGCAAGGCGACCGGAGGGAGGTGATCGAAGTGAGGGGCGACTGTGGAACGAGCTCTGCTCGTCTCTGGCTCAACGAGGAAGAAAGAGAGTTGAGTGAAAGAAAATAAACACCGTGAGAAGATAATATTGAGTTGGAAGGGTCGGTTTGGCTCGGACGCGCGCGTGGGAGACGGGGAACGCCAACGAGGTGTGCGCCCGCGCGGCGCGCGACTTCGAGCGCCGCGGCGGGTTCCTCCTCGCGCGGGGCTTCCCGCTCTTCCTCAGCGAGTTCGGCGCCGACCTCCGCGGCGGCGACCTCAAGGGCAACCGCTACTTCCCGTGCGCCGCCGCCATGGCCGCCGAGCACGACCTGGACTGGGCCTACTGGGCGCTGCAGGGCAGCTACGCGCTGCGGCAGGGCGTCGCCGGGATGGACGAGGTCTACGGCGTCCTCGACTGGTCCTGGAGCAAGGCCCGCAACGAGACCGTGCTCCCCAGGATCCAGGCGTTGCAGCGCCCGATCCAAGGTCAGCTCAGTTGCGCCACGATGTCAGAGCGTTCCATGTTCCAATGGCATGTGCGCGTCGCCGAATGCGATGCCCGTGACGCATGGTCCTGACTTTTGACCGTTGGGCGCGTGCAGGGCCTGGCTACGGCGAGGCGCTGCCGTACACCGTGCTATTCCACCCGCTCACGGGGCTCTGCGCGGCGGCGGCGGCGGCGAATACTCTAGAGCTGCGCCCGTGCAACGAGACGGGCGCGTGGGCGTACGCGCCGCCGGCGTCGACGCTGGTCCTGACGGACGCCGCGGCGGCGGGGCTCCCGTGCCTGCGGGCCGAGGGGCGCGGCCTGCCCGCGCGGCTCGGCGCCAAGGCCTGCGGCGACGCGCTGTCGACATGGCGCCTCGCGTCGGACTCGGGGATGCACGTCGCCGTCGAGTCCCCGCCGGAGATTGGCGGCGGCGGCATGCTTTGCCTGGACGTGGGCGCGGACGGCAGGAGCATCGTGACCAACCCGTGCGCGTGCCTGCGCGGGGACGGGACGTGCGACCCGGAGCGCCAGTGGTTCAAGCTGGTCACGAGCACGAGGCGCGTCGCGCGGCGCAGGCCGCCGCCCACACGCTCGCCTAGTCGCCTGAATGGGACATGGCCGATGCTCGCTATTTTTGCCAATCGATTCAGTTACATGATCGTACCATGAACACGTAAGCACAAAAAATTTTAAAAGAAAAGGAATGAAAGAAGAGGGTGCACTTACCCTAAGAAATTAATAGTCACGTGCGATTTGTGTGTCGCTTTAGCTCTTCAGTCTTCATTTATCAAGGTCAGATTTGTGGTTGTTGAAACACTCTTATCTTATTCTTAATGAGATACTTTATCATATGATAGATTGCAACAACCACCTTCTTAAAAAAGGAGGCTAACAAATGGCTTAGGTGACTCCCATTCCGTTACCACATGCCATATGATAAGAGAATGGTGCGAACCTTACAGTGCATATTAAATGACGTCGTTTCTTAGGAATTACAAATTAGATGATCATTGTATGAATTGTGTTTATAAAAACAATGGGTCCAAAACACAAGTGTAATGATTTCAAAAACTGTGTTATACTGTAATTTGGAATGGATGTAGTGTATTTGAAGAGGGGAGAACGCCGCGCGCCTATATGTCTGCATCTAAGCTAAGAATTCACATGTGACTGAGCGTATGGTACGGTTGTTTTGGAATCGAGTGCTCAACTTGGCATGGCTGTTTTGGTCAAAAACATGTATTAAAACAAGTTTTACGTGACATACACACGCATGTGGCAGATGGAATTCAAACTTGCGACCTATTGCATAGCAAGTATAACTTCCTTATTTACCATCCCAACTACACAACACTTGTGATGAGAATAGAGTTATTTTTCTTTTGAAGTAATATATGGATGACCCTTTAGCACCGGGTGGTAAGTAAAGGTACTAAAGATCTCTGGACCTTTCCATTCACCTCAAATATTGTACCGGAACGAAGATGACCTGGTACCAATGGTAGAATTAGTGCTGGGTCATCTTCGTACCGGCATTTTTGAGGTGGGCTTATAAAATATTTTCTAGTAGTGAGAGGTGCTCATATAAAGGTAGGGTTGCGTACGTGTATTTATAGAGGTGAGTGTAAATGAGCTTCTGCGTCTGTACTGTGTAAAGAAAGCTAAGACGAAGTAACGTGTGACACAAGTACGTTGTCGACGGTGCGCGTTGCTAAACTGCTGTCCAGAGTATGGCCGATGAAAGTGCCGGCTGCAGTGACACGGTAACGCAGACAGGGATGATCGAGCCCCGTGTCGCTCGACTGCCGACTGGCTGAAGTTGAGCGCTGGATGGGCATGCTGGTACACGATCCGTGCAGGAATAATAATCCGAGCGAGGTCACCTGGGGGTCTTTAACGCTCTCGTCCGTACGCTATTCCGCAATCATGCATGTCGCAGCGACTAGCGGATTCGCCACGTCCACAAACCCCCATGCACCCATGCACCCATGCACTTTGAGTCGTCGCATGACAGGTACGTGCAACAAAGTAGACGTGTGCATGAAAACCTCCGAGCAAAAAATGTACCTAGCTAGCTTGTTAGACGTATTCAAGAATTTTGAATCGATGCACGGCCGTAGAGTATCCGTAAAATACTTTGTCACGGAAGTTGAGAGTCGAGATGCAAACTCGTTTTATAAAATAAAAAATCATGCAAATAGCAAATTTTTCAGGTGCACGTATATTCTAGCACTTTGCAAATGAGTATTTTTTCGAGAAAGTATATTTGCGGTGGAACAATTGGCCCCCTCCACTTGTTATTATACACAGTTTATATAAAAAATAAAAGAACTTATCACACACACACACACGCATCTGTTCATTTGGGAACGCAGTTCTGCGATTTTCATTGGAACTGCGTCAACACGACACAACTTACACACACAGCGAGAAACACGCACGTACATACACCACGTATATAATAAGTATATATACCCCTTGTACGTCCATATATATGACACTAGATACATACGCTTTACCGACTCACATGACCCTAGTCCCCTCAACCAGCACGTATTGATACCATCCTCACCCCCTCGATCTGAGCGACCTGCGGCTTATTCTCTTCGACTCTTCCACAGCTTCGTGTGTGCTTCAGCTGGTCGTCGTCCCCACGTCAGTCTCTTCCTCCCCTGCTCGACAAGAAACCCATGGATCCATGAGAAGGTTGGTAACCATAGATGCATGCTCGGGAAATACTACCAATTCTGGACGCACGAACGGAACCGTCCCGCTCAATTGCAGCTTTAGGCCGCCCGCGTTTAATGGAGCACCCACCAGCGGCCGGCACGGCGCGGCCCGGCTCGTGGCGCTGCTCCCTGGCGGCGAAGCGCACCATGAGGCCGCGCCGCATGTAGAGCGTGGTGTTGAGCTTGGGCCTGACGGCCTCCGCCTGCCCCGGCAGCACCTCCACCCGAAACCGCGCCAGCACGGCCGCCGCCACCGCCTTCATCTGCGCGTAGGCGAAGCGCTTCCCGACGCACAGCCTGGGCCCCGCGTTGAACACCGCGTACTTGTAGGGGCTCTCGGCGCCGCCGGCGAAGGCGCCGCGCCCGTCCAGCCACCGCTCCGGCCGGAACTCCAGGCAGTCGGGGCCCCACGACGCCTTGTCCCGCCCCATGGCGTACGTGTAGTAGATCACCCGCTGCCCCGCGCGCACCGCCGTGCCGTCGGGGAGCACGTCGTCCTCCAGGGCCTCCTTGAAGTCGGCGGGCACCGGAGGGTACAGCCGCATGGACTCCGTCAGGGCCGCGTGGAGGTACTCCATTCTGCTGCCGCCGCCCGTGGCGTCGCTGCCGCCGGCGCGGGCGATGTCGGCGAGGACGCGGGACTCCACGTCCGGGTGGGACGCGAGGAGCCAGAAGAACCAGGCCAGCGCCACGGAGCTGGTGTCGCGGCCCGCGAGGATGAAGCTGATGCAGAAGTCCCGCAGGAACTCGTCGGAGAAGCCCCCGGGGCAGTCGGGGGGCGGCGGCGACGACATGAGCCGCGAGAGCAGGTCGCAGCGGCCGGCCAGGGCCCCCGTCTTGCTGAGCTCGGCGCGGCGCTCGGCGACGGTCCGCTCGGCGAACCCCCGCACGGCGCGGGTGGCCTCCACGAGCGCGCGCTCGCTGCCGACCCCGAGCAGGCGCTTGGCCTTCCACACGAAGGGCGGGGTGACGAAGCGCGCCAGCGAGAGCTCCGTGGCGCGCTCGAACGCGCGCGCGAACGGCACGTCGGGGAGGCCCTCGGCGAGGCACCCGGCGTCGACCCCGAACGCGGCGGCGCAGATGTTGTCGAAGGTGAACCGGAGCAGCACATCCTGCAGGTCCACGGCGGCCCCGCGCTCGGCGAGCGCCTCCAGCAGCGGCACCAGCTTGCCGCGCACCAGGCCGGCGATGGTGGCCGCCGAGAACTCGATGAACCGCGCCGAGTGCATCTCGGCGGAGGCGGCCCGGCGCTGCGCGCGCCACGCGTCGCCGTCGGCGTTGAAGATGCCGTCGCCGAGCAGCTCCGCGAAGCGCTCCCGGTAGTAGGGCCCCTTGGGGTAGTTGGCGAAGTTGGTCTTGAGGACGTGCTCGACGTTGGCGGGGACGGAGGTGATGACGCCCTTGGAGCCGCCGCCCCACATCCCGCGGTACGGGAACGTGCCGCCGGCCCGGGCCAGCGTCGCCGATCCCCAGTCGTAGAGGTCGTCGAAGTGCGCGAAGAGCGCGGGGAGGATGCCGAACACCGGCCACAGCATCGGCGCGCCGGGCTTGGTGGCCAGGCGGCTCCGGGCCGCGCTGCAGGCGAACAACACCGCCGCCGCCACGGCCAGGTCCGACGCCCGCACGTACTCCCGCAGGAAGCGCACCGCCATGTCCACGAGTTCGCGTGCCATGTCGCTGGCTCAGCTCGCCGCGCCAAGCTGCTGCTGATCGGCGTCGGCGTCGGCGGCGGGCAGCTAGCAGTGGAGATCGAGGTGGCAACAAGATCGATCGATCGATGAGCTAGCTAGGTTATCAGCTGCTTTGGACGATGCTGCTGGCCGTGAGCTCGAGCTCCCCCCGGGTATTTATACACGCGCGAGCTAGCCCGCTCGCTCGCTGGGCCGGGGAGTGAGCGAGCTGGTGGTGCGCCGGCCTATGCATGCTTGGTGGTTGGTGTATCGCGTGTACGTGCTCGCCGGGGGTTGAGACCGACGGGTACCCGATCCAAATGGGACCCGCGAGCCGATCGAGGAGTGGCTGTGCGGGGTACGTAGCCGGGTAGGGGGATGCGCGCGGCGGCCGCCCGGTCTAGTCGAGCGGTTAGGGAAACTGGGTTGGAGAGGGAAGGGGCGAACCGCCGCATTGATGTGCTGGATGCCCGCCCTCGGAACGCGAAATTCTTCGTTCTTCCCAAGTGCCCATGCGCGCGCTGGGGAAGCGGCCGGGCTTCGACCGATCCCCGCGGCATGCATGCATGTCCTCGTGGGGTTTGTTGCAGTGTATGCACGGACAGACACTGCTGCCCGAGCTTACGACGAGCGTCACGCACGGTCTTGTTGCCAAGCTACCCGCCGGCGCGCGTCGCTGGCAACCCACTACGTGTGAAAGTTTGTACATGTAGCTATAGCTAATAGCGACCACCGCACGCTGCGCACCACGTCGATACCGACGTACACGTACGTGAGCTTCGTTCCACGCTTACGACAGGTGCCAAAAGAAAAAAAAAATCGACGGAGCTCGCCAAACGCGTGACACGGCTCGCTTTGGGATAATACTGTCCAAAACGAGACGCTGCCCCCAAGCAACGAACGCGAGCTGGAGCACACATAATTCCCTCACGCCGATCCGGCCGCGGGCTGGGACGTCCAGGTCCAGCACCGGCGCCGCGCGCGCCTCCCTGAACCGCCCGGGAAGCGAGAGCGACAGCGTCGAAAGGGCCCGTGTCGCTGTTCAAGAAAGAGGAGGCGGGCGCCGCGCCTGTGGCCCGCGGTGCGCTGACGACGCCCGGCCGGCGGCACGCCGGCGCCTTCCGCGTGTTGCTGCCGCGCCAGCCCTCCAAATGGGTTGGGTTGAAATAGTTTGATAGGGAGTATATTTGGATGGATTAAAATGGATTGTATTAGGTAATGGAGCAGGGTGGAGCGAGTTCTATGTAAATATATAAGGGTTAGGGTGGGATGGGATGGGTTGAAATGTATACTCTGTGCAGAACAATATGACTATATATAAATATCGGTCCCGCGTTGAGAGCCAGACCCTAAAATTTAAAATCATGCATTCACACCATAAAATTTTATTAAATTAACTGAAATTTGTTGGAGATGACATAATATGATTGGCAGCTACTCCGTGCAAAGCAGTGTGGTTAGATCTA
The DNA here is from genome assembly GCF_016808335.1 of Panicum virgatum. Classification (NCBI taxonomy): domain Eukaryota; kingdom Viridiplantae; phylum Streptophyta; class Magnoliopsida; order Poales; family Poaceae; genus Panicum; species Panicum virgatum. The sequence goes on from NC_053145.1 coordinate 48,774,769, forward strand.
CATGAGGGACCGTGTCAAGAGCCGGATCCTGAAAATAAAACCTTGCGTTCACACTATAAAATTTTATCAAAATTGACTGAAATTTATTGGTGATGACTCAATATGACTAGCATCTACTCTTTGCAAAGTAGGGTGACTAGAATTACACGTGGACCCCATGTTAAGAGTCGGACCCCGGAAATGAAATCTCGCAATCACACTATAAAATTATATCAAATTGATCAAAAGTTGTTGAAGATGACTCAGTATGGCTGGCAGCTACTCTATGCAAAGCAGTGTAGGTAGACCTACATGTGGGCCCCACGTAAAGAGAGTCAAACCCTAGAAATAAAACCTCGCGTTCACACTATAAATTTTATCGTATTTGATTAAATTTTTTTTTGGAGATGACTCAATATGACTAGCAGTTACTCTGTGCAAATACACTATATTTTTTTATGGGAAACAATTTCATATTAGGTTGTAATAATAGTTTGGCTAATAGTTTAGTACATTATGAGCTGAAATGTTTGAGCTAGGTTGGTGTGTGGTGGTGACAGTTTGGAGTGGAGTGAGTAATATTAATTTCACTCATGAGAATGAATAGGAGTGGGTATAGTATAGTTCCCAGCCTATTTGCAGCCGCGGCTCCTGAGAAATTGAGAATCATTTTTGCGTTTGAAAAAAAGAAAAAACAAACTGAGCACCATCCTCTTGCACGGGCATTCAAAGCGAGATATTCAAGGCATAAAAAACGTGATACTCCGTTATTTATTTAGTTTGTTGAAAAGATGAGGGAAAATGAGACGCCTTCTAGCGTCGTCTACGTGTCTAGCCACGCTATCTATAGATTATTATATTATCATATAATTATATCTTAAAGGAAATAAACAACGCAAAAAGCTCAAATACACGTAACGCACATGTACGTACGTATCGGCATCCAGATGGACTATATAGTCGTATAAGTTATTTAGAAAGCAGGTATTTAGTTAGGGTTTCACCCCGGGCGGATGAAGGTTCTTTTAATTTCTAGGCACCGCATGCGGGGCAGGGTTGACGGGTAATCGCGAGCTGGTTGGTGAAACTGCATGGCGAGACCCGAAGTGGTAACCGGCATTGATCGGCGGTCAACGGCCTTGGTTTGCACAATAAATTCCAAGAGCTTCCGATCTGCTCGTTTCGGCAACTAACTGGCAAAGCATAGTGGCCGGGTTCTGCCAGCTGAACATTTTCGTGAGCGTTCAGGCATGCAATTAAACGAAGGGTGTCGTGGTGCATCCATTCCATCGGCGCCCATACACTACGGGGCTTTTGCCAGTGCTCCACGGCCGGCTCCAAAGCCAGCTTCAGCCGGAGCCCTGGCAAAGGGTGGAAATTTGATGTGCTCCAGGTCTGATGAAGCTGGACATGGAGCTGCAACCGGCTCCCGTAGCAGCGACGGAGCCAGGGAAAGGAGGCTTCTCGCGGCTCCGTCTTGAGGCCCACGGGTGTGCTCCCAATTTGCCCCATAACTTCCAATTAATTACACCAATTTTGCCACTGCCCTCGGGAAAAAAAGACGCTTCGGCGCGGCTGCCTCGCTCCCCAGTCCACGCGAAACAGAACGACGCTTCTCTCCCCCACTCGGAAACCGATCGGCGGCGCCCGATGAACCCCCTCCGCCGGCCGGCGGCACGCCGGGAGTGCACTCAGGCGAGCAAAATGGATGGATCCACACCTGCAGAGCTCGATCCGGGCATTGGGGGCGGCGGAGGGTTCTCCTACGAGCCGGATGGCACTCTGCGCCCAGGAGGAGGCGCGACGGCCGGCCAAGGTGCAACGCGGTGGAGGAGCGCGGACGCGGCGTGGCCGAACTCCTCGGCGGCAGCCCCAACCACGTTCCTGCCTAGCGTCGGCGTGCTTGGCGGAGGGGGGGCATGGCAGGTGGGTTGCTGGATTGGTGGACCAACGTAGCGGCGGCGGCGGCACTCGGGCCGGAGTGGCTCGCTAGCGTGTTGACTGCAGCGACGGCGCCGGCTTCGACATCCATCGGGAACCATGCAACCATAGGAGAAGCAGAGGCCGCTGAAGCAGTCCCTGCTCGCTGACGAGCATGACGTGGTGGCCGTGCACCTAGTCCGCGGGCAGCGGCTCGTGCTGCCAGTGCTACCGTCGACATTGATCTCACTGATCCAATGTAAGAACACTTCCCTTGCTACCAAATTTCTAGATAATATTGGAGTGCCGTATCATGCATTAGAATGTGAACATGGAACCCATTGTGTGCTTGCATTTTATCACAATGGAATGGGCAGTACTTCAAATGGATTGTGTAGTAACTTGATGTAGTAACTTATGGTACTGAATTCTTGGCAGGTATGAACATTGGTTGTACTCACAAGTCTGCACATGTAAATTATTTGTAAGTAGCTCATATAATTTTTTTACTTTATTTTAGGAAAATATTACGTTGTTGATGCTGGCTACCAAAATAGGCCTGAATACTTGGCACCATTCAAGGGTGCAAGGTATCATATTCCAGATTGGAAGAAAGGTCCTGCTCCAAGTGGTGAGCACGAACACTTTGACCATTTGCATTCAAGTATTCGCAATGCAGTAGAGCGTGCTTTTGGTGTGTTAAAAATGAAGTGGAGATTACTTCTCAAGATGCCTAGTTTCCCAATGGAAAAGCAAAAGATGATTGTTGCTGCAACCATGTGCCTCCATAACTTCATTCGTGAGAATAATGCGCAAGATAAACATTTTGCTAAATGTGATCGGGATCCAGATTATATGCCCACTATACCGGAAAGGCATAAAAGAAGTCGACTGATCCAAAATGCAGGAGATACATCAACTCCAGAATCTAGAGATTTGTCTATGGATAGATTCCGTGATGACCTTGCACGGGCAATAACTAGATCATCATGAGCTTGTATCCATGGTTATATGATTCATGTGACGATTGAGAAGACAAACTATTATTATGAGAAGATAAATTATTATTACCTAACTAATATTTCTATTTATTTATTTACCTATTTATTTATTTTCACATGACTTCAAGGTTTAAACTCGGTACAAACATATATAATTTAGTACACAAACATGTCAAATAGCAAAGGGCATATTGGACATTTCACATGTTCTATCCATTCATAAAAATCGGCATGAAGCCGTTTTGCTAAACGCTTTACAAAACGGCTCTAGCTCCACTAGAGAAGCCGCTCCACCAGAGAAGCCGGAGCTGTTTTTGGTGGAGCCGGAGCCCTGCCAAACAGGCCCTACATCGTTACATGCCCGCTGCGCCTTACCCTTACTACACCTCGAGTGGTTTCTCCGGCTGGAAAAAGGAACGTTTAGTTCTCAAAAATTTTCACGCGCTACAGTAACTTGCAATGTTTGACCACTAATTTGGAGTATTAAATATCGATAATTGACAAAACCCATTCCATAACCCCGGGTGAAATCGCGAGACGAATCTAATGGACCTAATTATGCAATGATTAGACAATGTTGTGCTACAGTAACCAACCTCTAATGACAGATTAATTAGCCATAATAGATTCGTCTCGCGATTTCCCGTCCATCCGTGTAATTAGTTTTATAATTAATTTATATTTAATACTTCTAATTAGTGGTCAAACGGCTCTAAAAATCTAAACGGCCCTATAGTATAGGAAGGTATAGACTATAGAGATACACAACTAGAAAAGCTCTGGCACCAACCACCTGCATTGCAAAGCAACGTGGCGATGTGGCAGCTACGCGCTCCATCCGCTGCACCGGCGGCGCCCAGAAATCATACGGAGATCGGAGGCAGGCAGGCCGCAGGCATGGGAGAGCAGAGAACTCCAGCAGCCGCCCGGCCGGGTAGCTCAAGCGTCCAATCGGACCGACAGAGGACAAAGCAGCAACCTCCATGGAGCTCCTCCTCGCGCTCGCAGGATCGATGATGCATGGGTTGGCACTTGGCAGGCACCACAACGCCAGGCAGATCGTAGCAGCCAGTCGTCGTCCTGCTCCGGCAGACCCCCTTTTCAGAATTGATTCGGAAACTGACCGCCGCGTCGCTGTCGTGCATCCGTTTCTGTTATCGCGGCTCCGGGTACCATGCAGTTCCGCAAGTGGTAAGGGGCGCCGTCGAGTGTGTGCTCTGCAACTATCAACCAGGGTTAACCATTTTGTTTTCCGATGAAATCCCGGTGTTTAGTGGAAACGAAATTTCGTTCCGAAATTTCGGTGAATTTCGGTGGATTTCGGACGAAATTTGTTGAATTTTGAATTTTGAAATGAAATATATCGAAAAATACCGAAATTTCGGATCCCGGTAACTAGCGGAAACGAAAAAAAAACCGAAATTTCGGCGAAAAGTTAAACCCTGCTATCAACACACCCCCATCCGCATTAACATGGGCGACGGGCGTGGAACAGTACGGCGCGCGCGCGTGTGACCTGCAGTTTTCTTCAGGTTTTTCCTTTCTTTTCGTGATGATTCGACGCACGAATTTGAGTTCCCAATTTGTAGAGGTGATCGCTCGCTACAGTGCTGCTGCGTGTGTCACGGTTGAGCTGTTACATCCGGAAGAACACACTAGAGCGTACATGAAATTCCTCCGTTTAAGCATGTGACGTTCAGGACACACGTCATCTATACAAGAGAACGGAAATAGCACACAACTAAGATTTCTCCAAAATCTGCCCTCCTAGAGCATACCACAGTGCATGCAACAGCTTATTTTTGGGGTCCGAATTGTACTACACAGGATGCATGCTGAATTTCCTAACGCTTCCATACTGGCCCAACGGGAAAAACAGAACCGCAGACAACAGCAAAAGGATACGGGCAGCAGTTCAATATAATCGATATGGACGAGCTCTGATCAAGTGCCGGGACGCACGCACGGCACGAATGAAATGGGTATCTTACACGCTGCATCAATTAAGATCAGGCAACAGGTGACACCCGGAAAGGTCACATCTTTTACAGCTTTGAACACAATCATATATATTCAGTGTCTTACGGAACAAAAGGCACGTGCTTCAGAACTTCAGCAGAAACAGAAATGCACCCAAAACATTATGTACTATAAATGGAGACTGCGAAATCCAACCTGGCAATAATCAATAGTCGAGAGCAACAACTTTTTTTTTCATGCTGTACAGAATAAAATTCTGAGATGGCTGAAAATGGGGTGGTACAATGAAATGATGGGTATGTTACAACTGCAAACCGAGAGTGCCCTATTCATCTCAGCTCCATCCACTACGCAGGTAGCGGCTCTTCCAAAACTGTTGGTACAAAATATATCATCAGCGCACAATACAAAAAAGATGCACCTAATAGAAAGAAAACAGACTGATGAAAGTATTGTGGGTGATAATAACATGAGGTCAGAACCTTTCGTTTTTTCAGGAGCTTCTGGTCTCTCTGGCACTTTCGTAGGCACATCAGGAAGCTCAATAACCTCATCAATGTCCTCAGATGCAGCTTCTGTGTCAGCTGGTGCTTTCATTTTCTCTTCAGGCCGTACTTCAGTAACAGGAGCGTCTGGCAAAGACTCGACGGCAAGCTGAAAAGGAAGGCAATGTAAAAGGTTTGAAGATAGAGTTGAAACTAGCGAGACAGAAACAGAACGGTCTGCATCTCAGTTCAGAATCTGAATCTTTTGTGCGATTGCTCAAGATGGAGCAAGTGGCCAGGCAAAAACATTTTTGGGCCTTGCAAGAAGTGCTCTCGTGAATAGATAAAATTGAATCAAAATAGCTGAGAATGTTGGGAGAGAGACTAATCAGAGATTAAGCTCCCTAATGGCTACTGCGATAACTTGGGAATTAGGTGGTTACTTAGCCCATTTATGACTCAGCATGAGCAAGAACTATATAGAACCTTTATACTCCCTCCATCCAAGTATGATAGATATATTTCCAAACTTCAAATGTTCAAAAATGATAGCTATATTTGCTATTGGCATGGGTTGTGGCAATAAATAGCACTAGAAACAAGGAGTTCCTAGTTAAAACATTGGAGGACCAACAAAAAGTCTATGTTGCATTTATGAGATCGATAAGCACACTTGGTGCCCTTGGTCATTGTGCCATATGGAAATATATCTATCATACTTGGATGGAGGGAGTATATAAATGAGAGGGGAGGACTTATTGACCATGAGTGATACAATTTAAATCTGCTCAAAACTAGAATTTCAGTCTCCTCTATTTAAGTTGCAGAATTTTGGTGGCCTTCCAACAGATAAGAAATCTAAGTTTTTTTTGAACAAACCTGAGCTTCCAAATTCTCAAACTCAGCCATAACAGCTTCTTCATCCTCAGCCGATAGCTGCTCGCCTAGAACAGCATTTATTTCCTGAAACCAACCGTGATTGGATAAATCACCATAAGAATGAATAGACCCACACACTTGCAGTTGGGGCATCATAACAACAATTCAACAAAAAGCAAGCCCTAAAAAGGAAAGGAGAAGATAGAACTACTTGTATATAGGTCATAACTCATACTCATAGGGGTGATAGATGGTAGACCCAATCATATTTAGTCATTTACTACCTAGATCCAACCATATAACCATGCCCAAAACTAGTTTTGATGAAAATAGGAGAATAGGCATGAGATCAAAGTTGCACCTAACAACTGTATTGAAACAGGTCGATACTTGTTGATTCAGACAGGATATGGGTGCACTCCATAATGTCACTTTAGAATGTTGCTATCACAATGCCTATACAGTATAACAAGTTGTAAACAAATGAATGAAATATTGGACCCTCAAAGCATCTGATCTGAGGTGCAGTTGTATGTAATTTAACTATATAAACTGCAAATGGAGTAGCTTAGCAAAGACAATAACTCCCAAAATGATTAGCAGGGGATGAACTCCAAATGCAAAGCACACATATAGAAACGATCACATAAATGTAAAGAGAGAGTTAGCTGAACTTACATCTTGATAAGCCTTAGCCTCGGCTGTATCATCCATCAGCTTTTGGACATCATCAATGTTTATCTCATTCTGTATAGACTTAAGGGCAGCATTTCCAGCCTTCAGGCTTTCAAATACAGCCTTTTGTTTACTTGCTAGTTCAATGTCTGTCAGCTAAAGCAAACAACGAAAAACTCTGTCAGACTATTATGCATCAAATTAAGAAACCCAATGCTTATTAACTCCAATTGATTTGAACAAGAAACGTGAAACTCCGGCCCTACACAACACTACAACAGTATTTGATTGATAGTAAGAAACTATTATTTGAATGAACCACAAACCTGTTGTTCAACATTCATTTGCCATGTGTCAACTTGTTTCAACAGCTCTTCCTGAGCTTTCTTCTTCTTCAGAGCAATCAAAGCTCTGTCCCTCTTCTTCTGTTGAACCAACTGCCGTGCAGCTTCCTTTTCTGCTTCGATTACCTTCTCAAGCTGGAAGGGAAGAGAAGCATACATAGACAAACTCATCAGAAACTTCTACACTTCTAGCAAAGGTGTTGAACTGATTAAATGTGAGGGCCTGTAACGTGTAGCAGAAGCAAATCCGATTTTTGGGATACGCTCCAGAAACTTATGTACCAACACTTTTGTTTGGACAAACTGATGCGGCTGCTTTTACATCACTTTGCATTTTGCATTTTTGCATTCTTGGAAGAGAATCTTCAACATTTGAAGTATTAAATGTAGACTAATCACAAAACTAATTACAGATCTCGTCTGTAAACTACGAGACGAATCTAATGAGCCTAATGAATCCATTATTAGAGTATGTTTACTGTAGCATTACTGTAGCAATTTAATGTATGATCATGTCCTAATTAGTCTCATTAGATTCGTCTCGTAATTTACAGTCCATTTGTATAATGCGATTTATTTTTCGACTACATTTAGCACACCATGCAAGCGATTTACAAAAATTTTGCATTTTGCGTTTTGGGATCTAAACAGGGCCTCACTGGCCATCCTGGACTGCAGCGTAGAGGCAAATTTTCTTCACTCCCGATCACACAGGCAGATATCTCGACCTGGATCGGTGCTGCGACACGACTCCCATCAAGGCAGAGGCGCCGCAATTGAGACCAGGAAAACGAGCAACTCCGCGTGCAAGTTCCTTCGATTCACCAATCGACCCCGCTCCGTCGAAGTCCAGATCCCAATTCCCACCTACACCGGCGCCCCCTGGAGGCGAGCGACGCGGAAACCGAATCTGAGACGATCCCCACGGCGCGACAGAGCCACGGCCGGAATCCGATACAGGCGAGGGCGACGGGGGACGGGCCACCCGTAGCTCAGGACAGGGCACGGCGCGGCGGAATGGGAGGGAGGGGAAGCGGGAGGAGGGAGGGGAGGCGGCGGACCTGCTGCTGGAACTGGGCGAGCTTGCGGCGCTGCGTCTTGAGGGTGAGGATGGCCCTGTCGACGTCCGTGATCTTGGGCTTCTTCACGAAGATGTTCCCCATCTCCGCGGACGGGGGTTCGCGCCGGCGGCGAGGTGGCGTGACGGCGGCGGAGTAGGGGAGGAGGAGGGAAAAAGGTGGACGGGACGGTCACGGCATCACAGCAGTTGAACCGTTGGTGCCGGCGGCGCAGAGGATGCGGGTCGGGTCGTGCTCCGGTGGGACCCACCACATTGGTCCGGCAAACTTTTTTTTTTCTTTTTTTGAGAGAAACAAAAAAAAAGTGGAAGTTTGAAGCAGATCCGCAAGACCGCAACTGAACTTTGGCTGGATCTGGGCAAAGTAACGGGCCGTCAGCCCAGACAGTTTTCAAACCGGCCTGCTTAACAAACCTCTCATCAATCAAAAAAAGAAAAGAAATGAAACAAACCAAATAAACGAAAAACTAATCAGTTAAGCCCAACGACAACGAGACCAAGTTTCTTCTCCAACTTCCTCGATCAATTTGTTTCCCTTTTTACACAAAGGATTAGGAAAATTGTATCTAGGTCGATACTTTCTCCTCCTCGATCGAATTTACGCCTGCTAATGGGCTGTAACCCGCCCCAAACCCAACCCCACCCAAATGTAACCAGGTGATTGCCCCGACCCAACCCCACCCATTCAATTAGGCACCCCACCCCACCCGACCCAAACCGCCCCATCTCAAATGGGTTTAACGCAACACGCGCGTCGGTGAAGACGTCCGCCTGGCCGGCGGCCGCCGCTGCTGCGGCGCGGCGCTTGCGGCAGTAGAAGGCGTTCTCGCCCATGCGGCGGCTGCGGACGTACGCCTTCGCCTTGGCCTCCCGCCGCATGTCGCCGCTCCCCTCGATTCGGCCCCCGCCTTGGGGGTTCTTCTTCTTGCTGCGGCCCGTGTGGGCCACGGTGGAGGGGGGCTCCGGTGGACCCGATGGCCGCAAGGGCGGGGTCGGGGAGGAGGGGAATGAGGAGTCGGTAGCGGGCGCGGAGGCATGGATGGCGGCAGCGCTGGGTCTGGGTCTGGGGAACGGCGGAGCGAAAGATGCGGGCCTGGAGCGGAAGGTGGACCCGGCGGTGGCCGTGGAGGGAAGGAAGCGGAGGCCGGAGCAGTGCGGGTGCGGGGGTGTGAGGCCGAGCAGGGTGGGGACGGCGCCCGGCGGCATGGCTGGGGTTTGGCTTGGGTTTTGAGTGCGCGCGGGAGCAGCCGCAGTGCGGGGAGGTGGCGGGCGGGACGGCGGCAGAGTGCGCTGCCGTGTGATGCTGCTTTCCCTACGCCGTGGTGGAGTTCGTCGTGCTCTCCGCGGTGTGGGTGCCCGCCGCACTCTGCCGCCGCGCCATCCGCGCCCGGAGGCGGCGCCGGCGCACGGCCCGCGCTGCGCAGGCCAAGAAGAAGGAGATGGACGGCCTCGTCTCCGCGGACGCCACGCCCAGGGCGCTCGCCGCCGTGGCCAAGGACAGGAATGGCGATGCCATGGACTTCTGCTACTGGGCGCCCAGGCACGACGACCTCACCGAGGTCGAGAAGGAGGTCTGGGCCAGCTTCCAGGGCGTCGGCTTCTGGCGCAGCCGCGAAGCGCCCGGGTGGCCGCGCAGCGCGGCGCTCGCCGCGGTGGGGCGCCTTGCAGTCCCCCGACCCACCCCCAACCCATCTTATCTCTAACCCCAATCCGCCCCAACCCTTTGACATATAGAACCCGTTTCCACCCATCCACACACACCCCATATCAAAACCCGCCCCAAAAAACCCGTTTCCCCCCGACCCACTAGCAGGCGTAATGGAATTGAACAATAAATCCCCTTCTACTTATTTTCTTTCACATGACAGCCAAGTATATAGTCTGACTGGAAGTATATGATTTACTTTTTTTTCTGATTTTACCCTCACTGTGGGATTTATGTGTTTTCATTTCATTGGCCTAAATTGTTCCACGTGGTTCTAAGACTTAAAACGATTTATGAATTCCGACTTTGCATCTGCCGGTGATAGCACAAGCTTAACCAAAACTTGACCACTTTAAATGTATTTCAGATAAAAAAAATCGAAATAAGATCATTCAAGAGATCTCATACTGTACCTCATGATTTATTTAGGCCATCTTCATGTCCTGCTCTTTGTAAGATGCTAATGACCAAGTGCATATATATGGTCAAAGAGATAGGAAATAAAGAGCTTAATGAAATTTCACGTGGTACATCTTTGTTTTATATTAACAACTAAAAAAATATAGAGTATCATGTAACTGTATGTGTTCTACTCCCCTTTGGTTAACAAGAAGCCGCCAAGTGCACAGTTCCCTAATAGTGAGTTCTGATAAGACCAAAAGAAATAAGAGGCAATATATTGGTATAATATCTGTTTTGTTTTTCTTACATTTCCAATAATAATAAGAAGAAACATTTTTTATTGCTTTCTCGCTCATGCCTTGCTTATTTCCATGTTTTATTGATTGGGTTGACATTCCTGTGCTACTTGCTAAAAGGCCAAGCACAAGATCCATTACCTTAGGTCAAAATGACAAATCAAGCTGATACATCCTCCACCTCTATGTTATTACACTTACACCTATTGTTATCGAATAGACGTTTAATCTGTCTACACTTGAGAGTACTAAACAACAGATTTAGTTCTAGCCATGTTACTTCTGTTGGATTTCATTATGTACTCATTATCTGTAAATGTTAGAAACAGACTCCTTTCCTAGTAAAAAAATGCCCGCTTACTTGCTAAATAGTTAGTTAGGTTAGGGGGGAAAAGGATACCCGATTCAGTAATGATAATCAATTGTGCATCCAGTTATCCCCGTTCTTTTTGTGTTCAATTTGCAGTTCGTATCCAAAATATCATTTACGGTGATATGCTGTGCAGTGGCGGTGGAGGGCACCAGCGTGGCGTCGCTCGACACAGCAAGGATGGCCAGCGGTGAGGAGCAGATCCTCGACGGCGGCGGATGCGTGGTGGTGGCACCAGAGTTGCCACTGCCTCGCGGTCACGGACATCCATTGCCCAGGGACGATGTACACCTGGAATATGACTAGAGCATCCATCTCTCTTCTCCTTCCCCTAGCCCCCCCCCCCTCCTCTTCCTCTTCTTCTTCCTCCTCATTTCCTTTTTTTCCATGGAGTTCCTAGGGTAGGAGGCTTGGCCCCCCCAGCCCCTCAGGCTATCTCCACCCCATCCCCTCCAAATTTCAACTCTAAAAGGAATATTTTTGCCTAGTCATCGAGATTTTTCCCTCCATACCAATTTCTCCCGCACTCCATCAACTCTACATTTCTACTCCATACCCCACTACTCAATATTCTATACATTTGTATCAACCACCCCACCTCTCCGTCCAGGTGCGCGTGCGGCATGGCACCATTCGCAGGGCCCACGCCAGGGCAGTGGAGGTGTCTTTCTCTCACTCCAAGCGTGGAGGTGTCCATTCTCTCTCCCCACCATAGAGTTCATCGTAGAGGTGTGGGCTGCAGCGTTTTCCACTCCAAATAACAGCTCTAAACAGGTGGGGGAGTGGTGGAGGTGTGGGGTGCGGATAGTCTCACGCTGGATCAGCCCCAGGATCGAACCATAGGGTGCTCATGCATGCTGCATGCAGAGGTAGTGCTAGCTGCGACAATACAAAATATGAATGGGCGATGGCAATATGGCCTCAACAAAAAACACTTAAACAACAACATTCTAGTTTTCAGAATATTTGCGCCATCATGCCCTATAGCTAGCTCCCTGTTTGCGCCATCATCCCTATAGCTAGCTCCCCAACAGAGAGGACAATTCAATGCTATGATTATTTCTTGTCCCCTTTAATACTCTTGAGAGGATGGCTTGCTTGAATAATGTTCTAAAATATGGGAATATTTGTCACTGTAGAAATAAAGAATGACATTTGGGGATATGAAAATAATTTGAAACATGGATGGAAAAAATGGCAAACAACGACCAACACACACACATATGGGGGCGCTATTTAGCAAGCTGGGTGCTGAATATTATTCAGCGCGCCAGCCCCCCTCCCCCGAGCCGCTGAACCAAACCGAAACCGGAAAAAAGCAACCCCGAAACCGGAATATTCTTTGTTCAACCGGAAAGAACCATGAACAGTGATCTGAAACTGGAAAAGATATTCCTGAAACTAGAAAATTGTTATCCCAACCGGAAAAGAACAATCCAAAACTGAAAAAGGTATTCATGTGAAGCATCCCCACTAAATGTGATACAAATATCAGTCCCAGAAGACTGATAACACATTTATTCAACAGATAGTTCAGTTACCGTACAACCTCCATGGAGGCGAACACTCGATGCAAACAATAATAAGCAGTAAAAAGACTACGGTAATAAACCAAAGCACGACCCAAGTAACTGCAGTTACAAAATAATCTTGCTCCATTAATGTTACATGGTTCCCTCTAACAATGGTCACTCTTCCTGCAGAATCCAGGAACTATCCACTCCTTTACACACTGTACCCGCAACTGCACCCGCAACCCCAAGGAAACCGGGGTGCGGGGACTTCAGGACAAGGAGGTTCACATGGAGCACGTCATCTGCAATTATGTATGGTTCAACTTGTCTATACATCGTCCCTAACTACATACTTGAGCATCAAAATGTAACATCCCTAAAATTCACTAACCAAAAACCACTCGAATTTAAAAACTATTGCAAAACTAATCTCTCGAGCTCAAGTCCTTAGTCATCTAAACTCCATCTCTTTCCTAATCACCTCCTAATTATTTTTTTCGCATAATCTTCCAAGCAACCAATCGCCTCCACCTCTCCTGATCTCCCTTCCCTCTAACCTACCAGCACATAGGCATACACACACGTACAAGCAAGACACAAGCACGACGTAGCTGTGCCATTGTCACCGCGCACAGATCCCGGCCGAGATTTTTTTTTGCCACGAACCGCTTTTGGCCGCCTATAATTTGAGCCGGGTGCTGCACCGTGATGCCTCGCACCATCCGCAGCTCGTCGCTGTTCCTTCCCGGGAGCTGATAAAAACTCAATTTGTAGCATCCCTGTTTTGCTTGCGTGAAGAAGCTGCCCAACCTGTCCCCTGCCTCGGCCAGTGAACTGCCTTGTCCCCGAGAGCCGTGCTGCTGTAACGTCCATGCTTTCGGCTTGCGTAAAGAAGCTACCAAGCCTGCCTACCGCTGCGCTGCTCCGTCATATCGCGGCTGCACTGTGCTAAGTCGTCGCGCACAGCACCGGCCCAGATTTTTTTTCCGCGCGAACCGCCTTTCCCTGCCTTTAAATCGAACCAGCGCCCCTCCGTGACACCTCGCACTGCCCGTGCTCGTTGCCGTGCGCCACAGCCCTGAGCCAAGCTCATCTTCCTCCTCCTGCCGACTCACGAACCACCGTCAATCTCCACGACGAAGGCCGCGCCTGTCGATTCGACCAGCAGGTGAGTGAACCGAGACCTCCAGCTACCTCCGGATACCACGCCCCTGACTTCCCCCTCCCTCCACCAAGCTCGCCCCGAGCTCCCGCAGTCATGGCCATGGCACAAGCCGCAGCTGCCGCCTGCCTTGGTCTCCACCCAAATCACCGGCCGAGACAGACTTTGTTGACCCAAGGATCCTTTTTCCCTCACTCCCCAGTCGCCCTCTTCCTCTCTCCTGTGTTGATTTTGAGCTCCCAGCAACTCCCATGGCGAGCGGTGTGAGAGACAGAGTGCTCCTGTCTGTCCTCTCCCTCGATCCTCTACTGATAAGGACTGTAGTGCTAAAACAATATCCTACCGCAAGCCCAAGTGACAAAGCCCACTGACCGGTTTTGTTTTCCACCTAATCATGGCCTATTAAGTTCCAGAACCAGCCCATAAGGTGCTAAGTCAGCAGCCCACGCAACCCAGATTAATACCTGTTAACTATTTATTTTCGTAACTATCAAACCAGCCACCTTATAAGACCAATATCTCAGCCATTTCAACTCCGTTTAATCTGATTCTTTTTCCTAAATTCATCTAAAATCAAACTCTATCAAATACAACTATATTTGTATAATGTATTGATGTATGTGCTCTGTTTGTTTGCGTACGATGAAGTAGAACCGGTTCAAGAGGAGAACCCGGAGGAACCAGGAGACCAGGAAACCGCCGCCACCGACGCGTACGAAAGCGAAGGCAAGTCTCATCGATTCTTTACGTTGGCCATGATTGATCCTAAGTGAGGTTAAATAAAACTTGATAGACATAGGATGACATGAGATGAATCACTGAGAGAATGAGAGAAACCACTGAATGAAGTCATGTTGCATGTTGATTTACTGCCAAACCTGCATGTTATCAGATCTTGTTAAATGATGAAACTGGGTTGGTAATGAGATCAGGGCCGTATGGGATGTGTTGGTGCATGCGCTACCGTGGTGGTAGACATGCGACCGAGCTCTGTCGTGGTGACATCTCGGGTTTGGTTGGTTATGGTTGTGGCTGCCCTGATGAACCTTAAGGACCGTGTGTTGTGGTGCCATCTCACCTAACCTACTATCAGTACGACCACATGAGCTTGTATGGGTAAGCCTTAGCCTAATCCCACTGGCTAACCTGGTAGTCGTCTTAGGTGGTTATGTTTGGGGTGAGACCTGGATTGGTCAAGACCCGGGGATTTGTGGGCGACTAGTCGGGGTTGAGCCACGGCTGGGTGTCGGCTATGACGGAGCCGTCTCTGGACGGTGAAGTGCGTGTGGGTAAAGCGTACAACCTCTGCAGAGTGTACAATCCATTCGAATGGTCCGTGTCCTCGGTTTGGACAGGTTACGGTGTGGACATCTCAACTAGTTGAGCCACCTAGCCTATGAGATGGATGACCGATTGGGTTACTTTAATACTACATTTGTTATTTATTCTGGTTGATTAATGGACCTTGGCATATTAATCTGTAACTCCCTCCTCGTAAGGGTGAGGTGGGACTTGCTGAGTACTGTTGTACTCAACCCTTGTTGATTATTTTTTTTTTCAGAGGATCCTGACTTTGTACCTGAAGATTACGAGTAGATCGTGTCCGCACCCAAGCTGATCGAGTGGAGCCGTGTTGGATGAAGAGCTAGTCTTGCATGTCGCTATGCTAGTTGTTATCCTATGGTTGTTCTGTGTAGCTTTGTGTTGTCACTTTACCCCTCATGTACGTGTTAAATAAAGCTCTGTATGACTCTGGACTCCACTTGATGTAACATGTATTATGCCGGAGACCTTATTCGGTAATTAATACATGGTTTAGCCTTGACCTTCGGGTCGGGGCGCTTCACAAAATAATCCGTAAACTGCACTACCTCATGCGCATTCTCATGCAGGTCTGATTGAGGAAGAAGAAGATTCGCCTCCTCAAGACAAACGGGGAATGGTTCCACTGTTGTACCGGAGACACCACCCAGCACACCATTGGATACCGCCATACCAATGGACACTGCGGAGGGCGACCAGGAAGAATCCAGTCACGACGAGGATCTCTCCCAAACACTACTATGGCACAGTTAGTTCTACTCCAGTCCTTATGTATACAACTATTCAACTAAAACAAAAGAACTTGTCCAGCTATCGGTTTGCTAACACAACTCCTTTACAGCTCCAAAGAATAATAATTCCAAAGATTAGGAGAACTAGAAGCGGCAAGCACTCAAGAAAGTTGTGTCTAATGCCACGACTACGTGCCCATCCTCAGTCTTACCCACGGAGTCTGGACGCGCAACACTGGCGTACCAGTCCGTTCAGCCCACCGAAGCAACACCGTTGCCGCCGTGAGATCCTCGTTGCACTATGTGTGCTTGTATCATTTCGTTGTGTTCTGTATGGACTTGTGGTAATATGGACTAATAGCTAATTGTATGGATTGCATGTGATGTTTATTGTAATGTATGGACTTGTATCATTTCCCGTGCATTCTGTATGGACTTGCGTTCTTAATAATACACGTATGGTATAAATTTCAGTTTTTTTGATATTATTTACTATATTTTATGATTTAAATAAATTTTTGGATTAGTATGGGAAATGATTTTTTGGGGGTGGGGTGGGGGGCACCCGCCCCTGGATATGCATTTGTAGGGGCGGGTGGGGTGGGGGGGAGGGGGGGGGGGGTCACCCGCCCCTAGCCCCTGTAAATGCATTTTTAGAGGCGGCTCTCGTACCCATCCCTGCAAACCGCCATTTTTAGATGCGAAAAGCAGGGGCAGTTACGCTGTTCGCCCCTAAAAATGCCTTTTTGCCCGCCCCTATAATTTTTGCAGTAGTGTACTCCTCTCCCTTTCCATTCTTCCTCGCTCGCTCCAAGATGACAGTGACAGCTCCCCCAGCGCCGACTTCGACCCCAAGAAGATGATCATAGGCCTAGGGGTTGGCATTCCTCTGGCAGTGGGAGCGGCGGTGGCGCTGCTGTACTGCTGCTGCTAGTGCAAGCACAAGCGGCCCCGCGAGGTTCGCGTCATTCGCGAGGACATCGGCGGCGAGCGCGATGACGTCGTCCGCGAGCACGACGGCGTCGTCCGCGACATTCTTGAGGTCGAGCGCGAGGACGTCCAAGTCTGCGAGGAGGATGTTTTCGAGAGCCCCCGCGCGCTGCTCGACCTGGAGGCCGGGGCGGGCGTCGTGGCTGTGGCGGCGGAGGGCGCCGGCGGAGGCGTGGTGGCGTTGCCACCTCCGCCCGGGCACGTTTTCCCTTTGGACGACGAGTCGGAGGATGACGACGACTTCTTCGGCCTAAGGTCGTATGTTGACTACATTTTTGCACCGGTGGCCTATGATCATTATGAGTAGCTCTATTTACTTGTTTATGGTGTTCCCTCAATGTGCTTTCCATCGTTTGTTAAGATGATTAGTTTGGCGAGGTCGTATCGTTGGAATCCGGAGTACTTTTGTTAATCTTTTGCTGTATAAATTGCTTGTGATTTGCCTTCACCTCCTCGTTCCCCTATTGGCAAGATGTTTGTGGAAAAGGCATATTATATTATGCCATTATTTTTCATTGCAAGTGCAGCATTCCTGGAAGCTAGCATTTCTGAAGAAATAGGTTTAAGGTTACAAGTCAAAAAAAATTTTGTACAAACTGCAAGCAACATCAGCATGTGAATAGTAACATTTTCTTATACTGTCCACTTGTAAAAACGGTCTTCTATATGCTTTTCTATCATTACTTAACGTATGTATGATGATATATTGTACATTTAAATCACATTACAAGCCACTGGCCAAAATACAGAACAAACATAGGCCCAATATCCACAAGATACACTAGCCACCAGTGCGCACCCTAACTGAACAAAATAGTTCCTCTCAAAAAAAAAATCTAAACAAAATAGTTACGTTGAGTCTGACTCTGACAAGCACGCATCAAACCGCCACTAGACCCGAATACCCGATGGGCGGATCATGCAGACCATCAGACTTGTGATTCAGTGCCACTAGTTGGAGAGGCGAGAGCCATCGGGTTAAAGACTGGGTTCGATTCGTCAGGCCGCGCCTAGCTTCGAGCTCTCCCCTGTTGGACATTGGACTCCTCGCTCTACCTGCACGCGGTTGCACCTCTCCGTCCCGCGCGCCCAGCTCAAAATCGGAAATGTTTCCTAGGTTGAAGAAGGCCAGGAGGGACGCTATCCGCGTGACTGCCGCGTCCGTCGGCGTCGCGGGGGAACGTGTCGTGGTGCGGCCGCGTACTGCGGGTCTACGGCGTAGCAGCAGCTGGCCTCTCTGATTTGCTCAGGTTGCGTTTGCGCGCAAGCTTTCGAGCTTCGCCTACGCGTTCATCGAGCGGGACCCCGCGCGCTCCGACTCTGGCGCGTCGCCCCAACGGGATAGGGGATACCAAACCAGCCAGACCCGAGCGTGTCCGCCCGGGGGAACCCGTCCCATGGCGGTAGGGACGAAGTTGCCGGGAAACCGAGGATCCTTCCATTTTCACCTCACCCAAAAAAATGAAAAAAGAAGATGCAGCGTGTCCCAGCAGGACAGGTTGTGCCGTCTCGTGCGCGGCTGCGTTTCTTGCCATGTGACGTCCCATTCTTCACCGGCTCCTACAAATACAGTACTGGATCACTTCAAAGGCCCCGTTTGGGACGGCTTCGGCACCGGCTCCAAAACCGGCTTCTGCCGGAGCCCTCCCAAACGGTATTCTTGACAACGGCTCCAACCTTGCAGCTCCATGAAGCCCCTAAAATCGCGCTCTCTGGAGCGGATTGGGCGAGGCGGAGCTGCGAAATGGTGGCTCCGTCCGTCTCCTCGCCCTTTCCCAGCCCTGCCCTTGGGACGGCCGGGAGCTAGGAGGCGGCATCCATGCGGAGGTGGCCGGCGGCGGCCATGGTGAGGAGGCAGTCGCAGGGCGCGGCCTGCGGAGCCGGGGAGGTGACCAACCGGCGTGTGTAGGGGCCACGGGGAGGAGGTGACCGGCCGGCGTGGTCAGGGGCCGCGGGGAGAATGGGGCCAGCCGGCGGCCGCGGGCAGGGGCTGGAAGTGAGCGGTGCTGGGGAACGGGCGCCTCCTCGACCCGCGGCGCGCGATGTGCGGCGGCGCGGTGGATGGCTGCGACTGCGGTGGGGGTAGCGCGAGGGGCGGCGAGGGCGGTGCCTCGACGAGCTCGATCGCCGACAACATCGACTTCTTCATGAACAACTTCGTAGTCGAGGAGGCCGAGGACTACTCCGGGGTCCGCGACCCCGACGCTCTCCGTGCGTTCCAGCTGGCGACGGCCTACTGCCTCACCTGCTCCGAAGACTCCAGCGAGGGGGATTTCGATCCTTCCAGGGAATGCTTCATGGCGGACCTCGCGGACGAGCAAGACGACAATACTCCAGCCAACGACGAGGGCGGCGGGGCGAACGTACGGGCAAAGCAACCGGTGGTCCCGGCCGCAGCCCCTTCCTCGTCAAGTTCAGCGGCGAGGCAAGCTCAACTGGCGCAGCTCAGCGAGCTTCAAGCCAAGCTCGACGAGCAGCGTCAACAAACCCAGGAGCTACGCGCCGCACTCGAGCAGCAGCGTACCGCGCCTGGTGCACACGCCCAGGCGGCGGGACGTGTTGCACGGGAGCGCATCCTGGCCGACGACAACGTCGACAAATCTCCGGAACTGAAGACGGCGGGCGAGAAGCTCATCGTTGCGGCCTACCTACTCCAAGCTATGCCCGAGCCGTCGACACCTTCGGGCCGCAACTTGCGCCGCGAGGCACAGGAGCTCATCGAGCAAGCTGCCGTGCAGCAGACCGAGAGCTCTGCGTCTCGTATGCGCTCGAAGGCACCAGAGCAGCATGATGGGACTGCGCGTCAGGACCGCGAGGTCTCCGTGCACACACCCCCAGCGGGGAAGGGCAAGGCAGCCGTAGCGCCCGGCGTGAGGGCACCCTCGGTGCATGAGCGCATCGGAAGAGTTCCCGTGAGGGAGCGAATCCGTGATACTCGCGGGTACGCTGGCGACGGCGACGCCCGCAACGTCATCAACGGCAGGAGGTACACCCCTCGACGGGGTGGACGCTTCGACCCTGAGCACGACAGGGGTGAGTCACCGGAGCCTCCGGGCACTCGGGTGTTCAGCCGGGAGATTCGAACAGCATCTTTTCCCCCGCGCTTTCGACAACCCAACACCCTCGTCAAATACTCGGGCGAGACTGATCCTGTAGTCTGGCTCAATGACTACCGCCTAGCGTGCCAGCTAGGCGGCGCGACGGAGAACACAGTCATCATCCGCAACCTCCCTCTTCATCTTGCCGATGCCACACGAACGTGGCTCGAGCACCTGCCTGCGGATCAGATCCACAACTGGGCCGACTTGGTCCATATCTTCGTGGGCAATTTCCAGGGCACGTACGTGCGCCCTGGGAACTCTTGGGATCTCAAAGGGTGTCGCTAGAAGCCCCGCGAGCCCCTGCGTGACTACGTGCGACGCTTCTCCAAGTAGTGCACCGAGCTCCCTAGTGTCACCCACGTCGAGGTCATCAACGCTTTCCTCGAGGGTACAACCTGCAGGAACTTAGTGCATGAGCTTGCCAGAAGCCGACCCGTCATCACCAATGAGTTGTTCGATGCTGCCACCAACTACGCCACCGGCAAGGAGGCTGTTGGTGCCATTTTCGACGACAAATCAAGCAAGCGCAAGAATGATGCGCCCGCGGAGGGCGGCAACGTCAAGCCCAATGCCCCCACCAAGAAACAGAAGTGAGGCAGGAAGGGAAAGAAGCCGGTCCCGCCGAACCAGCGCGGGTCGGGGCAGGCAGAGGACTCCGAGGAGGCCTTCGCAGCCGCCCCAGACCGCAAGGGACCTCGAGGCCCCCCTCGAGGTGGCGGTGGCCAGTTCGACGACATGCTTAAGAAGCCGTGCCCTTACCACAAGGGCCCAATCAATCATACCCTCGAGCAGTGCGAGATGCTCAAGAAGTACTATAACCGCGTCGCACATCGCGACGAAGACAAGAAGAAGGATGCGGGCGACAAAGGTGGAGATGACGAGTTCCCCCCAGTGGAGAACGCCTTCTTCATCTTTGGAGGAGCGACGACGAATATGACTCCTCGGCAGCGCAAGCGTGAGCGCCGCGAAGTCTTTTCTGTCGCCAAAGCCACGCCATCCTACCTCGACTGGTCGAAGGATACCATCGCCTTTGGCCGCGAGGACCACCCCGACTACGTCCCGCATCCGGGACGGTATCCACTTGTTGTCGACCCCATCATCGGCAACACTCGCTTCTCCAAGGTGCTCATGGACGGAGGCAGCGGCCTCAACATCATGTACGCCCCCACCTTGGAGCTCATGGGGATCGGACTAGACAAGCTTCGCCCCAGCAAGTCGCCATTCCGAGACTTAAAGGGGGTACAGAGGGTCATGGGATGCCTAGCGTCCCTTAGCCGTTTTATCTCGCGTCTCGGCGAGAAAGGCTTGCCCCTGTATCGACTCTTGAGGAAAACCGAGCGCTTCACATGGGCCCTCGAAGCTCAAGAAGCCCTCGAAAGGCTGAAGGCATCGCTCACCCGTGCTCCCATTCTTACACCACCTACGGACAGCGAGCCCCTCTATTTATACGTAGCTGCGACGACCCAAGCGGTCAGCGCGGTGATCGTGGTTGAAAGACAAGAGGAGGGTCAGGCTCTGCCCATCCAGCGGCCGGTGTACTATATCAGCGAGGTGTTGTCTGAAACTAAGACACGCTATCCGCAGATTCAGAAGCTGCTCTACGCAGTAGTGTTGGCTCGACGCAAGCTGCGCCACTACTTCGAGGCCCACCCCGTCACCGTGGTTTCGTCCTTCCCTTTGGGAGAGATAGCCCGCAACCGAGAAGCCGAGGGTAGAATTGCCAAATGGTCTGTGGAGCTGATGGGAGAGACTCTCACCTACGCCCTCCGCAGAGCGATCAAGTCCCAAATCTTGGCTGACTTCGTGGCTGAGTGGACGGACACTCAGCTACCCCCATCACAAATCCAGGGCGAATGCTGGACTATGTACTTCGACGGGTCGGTGATGAAAACTGGTGCCAGTGCCGGCATCCTCTTCATCTCACCCCTCGGAGAACACATGCGGTATGTGATACGCCTACACTTCCCTGCTTCGAACAATATGGCAGAGTATGAGGCCCTCCTCGGTGGCCTCCGCATCGCCATCGAGCTCGGCGTCAAATGCCTCGACGCGCGCGGTGACTCTCAGCTCGTCGTCGACCAAGTAATGAAGGAGTCTAGCTGTTACGACTCGAAGATGGAGGCATACTGCAACGCGGTGCGCCGCCTTGAAGACAAATTCGACGGCCTCGAGCTCAATCATGTCCCGCGCAGGTACAACGAGGACGCCGACGAACTGGCCAAAATAGCCTCGGGGCGGACCACCGTCCCCCCGAATATTTTCGCCCGCGACGTCACCAAGCCCTCCGCCGAATTCAAGGACCGATCGGAGCCGGGCCCCTCGTCCACCGGGTCCCCCGACGGGAACCCCCCGGCGGACGGGGTCGAGCCCATGAACATTGACTTCGGGACCACCTCCGCGGACGAGGCCGAAGCAATGGAAGTCGACGAGGCCCCCACTTCGCGAGACTGGCGCATCCAGTACCTTGACTAGATGATTCGAGGGATCTTACCCTCGAACCGTGCTCAGGCGCGGCGCCTCGCCAGGAGGGCCAAGTCCTTCGTCCTAATCGACAATGAGCTACACAAGCGTGGCCCCTCGGGTGTCTTGCAATGATGCATCCCCATCCCCGAGGGCAAGGAGCTGATCCGCGACATCCATGCTGGCGTCTGCGGCCACCACGCCGCGCCACGCACCCTCGTGGGTAACGCGTTTCGGCAAGGCTTTTACTGGCCCACCGCGGTCGCCGACGCCACTGACGTCGTGTGGACTTGCGAGGGTTGCCAGTTCTACGCTCGAAAAACACACCTCCCGGCTCATGCCCTGCAGACGATCCCCATCAAATGGCCGTTTGCCGTGTGGGGACTGGACCTCGTCGGTCCGCTGAAGAAGGCGCCCGGGGGCTTCACCCACCTGCTGGTGGCGGTCGACAAATTCTCCAAGTGGATCGAGGCTCGACCCATCGGCAAGATTAAATCCGAGCAAGCAGCTCTATTCTTCAACGACATCGTCTTCAGATTCGGGGTCCCGAACTCGATCATCACCGACAACGGCACCCAGTTCACAGGCAAGAAGTTCTTGGCGTTCTGCGACAGCTTCCACATACGTGTGGACTGGTTGGCTGTGGCACACCCACAGACGAACGGGCAAGTGGAGCGTGTCAATGGCATGATCCTCCAAGGACTAAAGCCGAGGATCTTCAACAAGCTGAACAAATTCGGCCGGAGGTGGCTCACAGAGCTGCCCTCAGTCATCTGGAGCCTGAGGACGACCCCGAGCAGAGCCACGGGCTTTTCTCCGTTCTTCCTGGTCTACGGTGCCGAGGCTATCCTCCCATTGACTTGGAGTACGGATCGCCGAGGCTTAAGGCATATCAAGAACAACGAAACCAGCGAGCTCACGAAGACTCACTGGACCAAGTGGACGAGGCTCGAGACACGGCGCTCCTCCACTCTGCGCGCTACCAGCAGTCCTTGCGAAGGTATCAAGCGCAGAGGGTCCGGCGCCGAGACCTCAACGAAGGGGACTTGGTGCTAAGGCATCGACAGAACAACAGGGGCCGCCACAAGCTCTCACCTCCATGGGAAGGACCGTACATAATCGCCGAGGTGCTCAAGCCCGGCACGTACAAGCTGGCCAACGAAAAAGGCGAAGTCCTCACCAACGCTTGGAATATACAACAGCTACGTCGTTTCTATCCCTAGAATTTCAAGTTTTTTGTGCATTTGCTCGTACTTGTATCTTCAATTTCCCGAAATAATAAAGTACGCTTTACTGGCTTATTTTTGGGAACCGTCCAGGCCCTCGAAGGCTAGGATGCGCGTTAACACTGAGGTACGCCCGGCTTTACCCTCGGCAAAGCCGAGCCTCCCTCGGGGGCTACTGCGGGGGGAACCCCCGAACATCCCCAAAAAGTCGCCAATGTTTTTCAAAATATTTCCGTCTCGACCCTAAGCTTTTCTCGTATCCTTGGAAAAAACGGATGCGAGACGTAAGCAACTACGGTACGGGGCTGGCCGAGTCGTGGGGCCGCCTACGCCTCCGGGATAAGGCACCCCCCTCACCACCCTACGCCTACGCTGCTTACGAACGCGAACTTCCTCGCAGATGTTTATCTAAGTCGCATACGAAGAACACGGAAATAAAGTAAAGAAATATAGGCTCGAACTCACAAGGCCTCGACGGGCCACACATTCAAATTACGAAAAGAAAATCTCTTGTATTCATAGAATGCGATTACAAAGCGCGACTATGACATAAACACTAATCTAGTTACAATGGGCTTCGAGGCCCAGTTTTCCTACAGGCTATCATCCCCCCTTGCGGGCCCTCAGGGGCGTCGAATTCGGCGATGGGAGGGATGTCTGCTTCGAGCTTCTCGGCGAGGACGGTGGCGAACTCCTCCGCGGCTACATCGGCTTCGTCCATGATGACCGACGCGGCGTCTGCATCCGCATCATCGGGAACGACGTACCCCGACGACACCCTCTGGAGATCCATGAGGTAGTGTGTCGAGGCCACGGCGAGAGCCCGCAGGACACCGAGACGGAAGGTGCTCTTGGCGTGTTCGGCAACCCGGCCGCCTAGCGCGCGCAGGCGGCTGATCACCGAACTGCCCGAGACAGCACCCTCCCCCTCGAGCTCTTGACACACGCTCACGGCGGTCTGCTTCAACTTAGCAAACTCCATCTGTGCCGCCATAAGCGCGGTGTGGACTGCTTCCTTCGCCGTGGTCTCGTCCGCCACCCTTTGCCTCAGCTCTGAGCAAAGAAAACCAATGTCAGTTACGAAAGAAAACAAATCGATGAAAAACCAAAGGTACTCACCCGCCATGTTCTTCTGCGCTTCCTCCCTCTGGGTACGGGTGGCCTCTTCGAGCGAGGACAAGGAGGCTTCCTTTTCTCTAAGGGCGGCCCCCATGCTCTGGAGGGCCACCTCCTTCCCCTCGAGGGCCTCGCCCTTTTCCCGGAGGGTCCGGTGAGCGCAACCACGGCCACCTCTTTATGGAGGAGCTCGGCTCTCTGCTGCTCGAGCGTGGTGCTGAGGCGCGGCAGCTCAGCGCTCTGCACCTCCGCCTCACGAGCTCTCTCCTCGAGCGCCGTCCGAAGGCGCTGCAGCTCGGCAGCTTGCGCCTCGGCCTCCCGGGCCATCTGCTCCGCTGCCGTCCTCTGGACGTCTCGCTCGCCAGCAACCCGCGCCAGCTCCTCCTCCAGCACCTGCTGACGCGCTCCCAGATCGGCCATTTTTGTATTGGCGTCGATGTTTTTGAGCACCAGCTCGGCGTTGTGTTGCCCGAGCTGGCTCATCTGGGAGTACAGCCGGTTCATCTCGACGCTCTTTTGGCGCGAGATTTCCCTCAGCTGCTGCAAAGGGGGAGGGCGTGGGTGAGGACGCGTAAAAGCTAAAACCAAATCCGAGCAATTTCCGGGGGGAAATATTTACCTGGCTGACCTGATAATCCGCGTTCTGATGGAGCTGATAAGCGCGGTCGAGGGCCTGCAAGATTTCACGCTCGATGCCCATCTGCTTGTTCCAGGCCTCCTGTTCCTCTTGCTCCTTGCGGAGGAACTCCGAGGGGACCCCGGACGGAACGATCGCCCCGAGATGGCCCCCCTCGGACGTCCCCGCCTCGAGCGTGCCCACGCCGGCCGACGCGAACTCGGCAATGTGCGTGGCGGCACTTGCCGCAGCAGCGGGGTCGATGTCCACCGAGTCCCCGTACTCCTCGCTGCTGTCTGGCAGCTCCACCACCGCCGTCGCGCCCTCCTGCGCCGTTGGCACGGGTACTACCGCAACGATACCCTCGTCCCGGGCCTCGGCGGTCTCCAAGATGGGAGCTCCTCCCACCCCTGGCGCCTCTTGCGCCGTCTCTTCCTCCGCGACACCCTCGCCCTCAGCCCTCGGGGGCTCATGGACGAGGGTATCCTCCTCTGCGCCGCCAGCAGGGCACTCCTGCTCGCCCCCGCCAGCTTCTCCTTCCGTATCCGGTCGGGCGGCGCGGGCCGCGTCGCCCTGACCGGCCTCAATGTCGATGGCCGCCTGGGCGGCGCCACCGGCACCGCCCCGGCCGGTCTCCTCGGCATCATCGGCCTGAGCAGCCGCTTCGGCGCCACTCTGGCCGGCGTCGCCTTCCTCTTGTGCCCGAGCCTGCTGCGCCGCCCGGGCCCCTCGGGCCAGGGCCTCCCGTAGCCTCGCGGCTGCCGCCTTGAGATCCACAGCAGGCTGGGGCTGCGGTGCCGTGTGCGGCGTGCTGCGCGCCCCAGTCTTGAGAGCCTTGGCCGGGGCGAGCTGCACCGCATCTTTGGGAACGGCCCCGGGGCTGAAAATCAAGAGACGCGAGTTGAGCAGGATCGAGAAATCCACCAGATACGCAACAAAAACAAAATCCAAAATACTTACCCAGATCGAGCACTCATGCTCCGCTTCCTCGTGGCGCTCTTTCGAGCCCGGGGCATCGAGCCGTCCCTCGAAGACTGCCCCGAAGGCGCCCCCCTCGTGTCGGCCCGGCGGCTCGAGGCTGCCAGCACGGACGACTCCTCTCCCGCCGCAGCCTCAGCGCCACGGATCAGCACCTGGGGCGCGGGCGTCTCCTCGGCGGCCGCCGACGGGGATGACTCCCGCGCCGCAGCCTCGAGGGAGGGATTCACTGATGGCCCCCCTGCGGCCCTCGGCTCCTCTGGCGCCACGGTCGCTCCCTCTTCTTCGTCCCACAGGTAGAACAGTGGGGGGGCTCGCGCGCGCACCTTCCCCATCGCTCCTCAGAGCGTGGTCCTCGGCATCCGAGGCCTCCTCCACGTCCTCCTCCGAGGACTCAGGTGTGGCGGGCTGCGGCTTCCCCTCCGCGCGAGCGAGCTTGCACGCCTTGTCGTGCCTCGCCTTTCTTTTCCTTTTCCTCTCGGCCATTGTCTCCGCCGCGTCCTTCCGCCTCTTCATCTTCTCCGCATGGAGGCGATTGATCAGGCGTTGTTCTGGGACGGGAGGCCTCGAGGTGCCGCACCTCAACCCCTGTAAAACACGCCCGAAGAGGGGGTCAGGAAAAGGGGACTATACGACGCACGACGAATTCGAAACTAAAACTTACCAGATAAATGTACCCCGGCTCGGGGCGCATCTTGATCCTCCAAAGATCCTCGAGATTTTGGGGGAAATCCGCCACCGCATACTTCGCCCTCCGGGCGGCGTTGGTGTGGGAGAGAAGCTTGCTCGACGTCCTCGAGCCTTCAACCTTGCTCCCGGGGGCGAGTTCGAAAATCGGCAGGGCCCTTTCCACGAGAGGGATAACCCTCTGCCGATGGAAGTTCGCGATGACGGCCGCTGCCGTCAGCCCCTTCTTCGCCAGACGCACCAGCGCGTCGGTGAGGCCCTCGAGTCTGTCCTGCTGCGCTGGGGGCGACACCGCCCAATCCCACTTCGGCGGTCGCTCACAAAGAACCCTGCCGGTGAATGCCGGGAGTGCGCCATTGAAGTTCCGAAGGTAGAACCACCCTCGGCTCCACCCCGCGTTGTTCGTCGTCATCTTGCTGTGGATGTAGAGGTTCCTCCGGGAGTGGCGCACGTGGAATGTCAGGCCGCCGGCGCGCGCGAACCGCCTCGGCTGGCCCCGCCCGCTCTCAACGAAGAGCTCGCCGCGGAACAGATGGATCCAAAGATCCCAATGCACCTCAATCCCCAGGTACCCCTCGTAGACGGCGACGAAGACCGCCGCCTGCGAGATGGCATTGGGGCTGAAATTGTGCAGCTCCGCTCCGTAATGATCGCACAATGCCCGCATAAACCTGCTGACAGGGACGCCGAAGCCTCGCTCGTGGAGGCGTACGAAGCTCACGACATAGCCTTGCGGGGGCTTCGGCTCGGTCTCGTCCGGGTGCGGGGAGATCCACGCCGGCGCCCCTGAGTTGGTGATCCGTGGCAGCAGTCGGTCGGCCACCAACTGCTCCAGGACCGCCACGGTGGCGGAGGATTTCCCCCATGGCAAAGGCTCCTGGATGTCCGACATGTCTTCGGTCCGAGGGGGAATGCGGGAGCAAAGGCTTTGAAATGGCTATGGTGCGCTTTCTCTCCCTCTCCTTCCTCTTCCTCCTTTCGCTCTTGGCTACGGTCTCAGAAAGCAGGGGAGGCGGAGAAGGCGAAGCGGGGTGAAGGCAAATGGTCAGGTAAGCCCAAACAACTCATTTCTTTTCGTTTTATTTCACCACGTCGGGCGCGGCCGCAACCGCGGCCCAAATCTACCACATTGAATGCGGTAGATTTTGCTATCACCGACGGATGGGCCCCACGACCGCGGAGTCTCCCACGCGCGCACGCGACAATAAATGCGGCACGGTAACCGTCGGGCGCGGCGCGACTGTTGCACTATCCCATCCGTCAGCCGCCGCTCACGCCACTTCGCTTACCCGAGGCGGACGCCTGAAAAGGCGCGCCCACGCCGTGCCGTCCAAATCGGGCCACGTCGCCCGCTACCGGCGGAAGACCCGCGTGCGCGTGGCTCACGGCTCTGCGACGTTTTCAGACCACGACGGAATATTCCTTCATAGGGGTCTCTCTACCCTCGAAGGAATCGCATTTCGAGGCCTTACTGATCAGGGGGTCGAAGCCTGGCCCTTCAGGGGGTTCGACAGGCGCCCCAGATCACCAGAGTCAGGGACTGCGGGGATGTGCCGTACAAGCTACCCTCGAGCGCGGAGTTCGAGACATCCTACGCAGTGTTCAAGGCTAGTCGAGGGTGCCTAGAAGGGGGATCCCATCGAGGGAGAGCATCGAGCCCTCGAACCCTACCGAATGGGTTCGAGCCCCGCCTAGCGAACCCTCGCGAGCGCTTTTTGAGACGTGTCTATGGACCACGAGCCGACCCCTATCGAATGGGGCACGGACGTCCGCTTGAACAACACGCTAATAGCTCACTGAAGCAGCCATAGCTCGCGGCACGGGCATGGGTAGCATGGTGCGCTTCACCCCTCCTCCCTGCGGAAGGGTAACGAGGGTCGTAGTCGAAGTCGAAGGTTTCCCCTAAACGCCTTCACATGGGCCTAGGCTCGGGGGCTCCTCGCACACCACGGTTCAAAACCACACCCTCGAAAAAATCGACAACCGTCACTTATAAAGCTCCATGCGTAAACCGAACCCACCGCTATTATTAGCGTACGTTCCCCAAACGGCTAAAGCTGAACGCCAGATCGCTGTACCAGCACCGAGAGTGCCGAGGCCGGCTGAAAAAGTGCCGATGCCGGCTGAAAAAGACGCTGGACGGCCATCCCAGTAAAGCTACCCAGCGGGGCAACGTTTATAGCCCTTGGACGAGCACAAACTCTCCTCCAAGGCCTCGGGGGCTACACCCGCGGGTGCGCTAACGTGCCCCCGCGAAGGTGACTTCACACATTCGAGGGTCGTAACTCTATGTACACCCCTATACCCTCGGTAATCCTCCCCGCAGAGGGGAAAGGGGACTTTATTGCTCAAATGCAAGAAAAGATTACAAAGGGTCACCGGCGCGAAGCCATCGAAAGATACAAACACGTTGCCACCTACGTGGCAATTTTCCCTGTCTTGGGGAGGAGCGAGCGACGAAGAAAGGCACCGAGCCCCTAGCTGACGCAACAGCGAGGCTGCTAGGGATGCGAGAAGCAGCCCCCAGACCTCACGGGTCCAGCGGGACGCTCTCCTCGCAAGCCTTCTTCTGGCGTCTCCTCCACCGAAGACCATACGGGGGGTCGAGCTGGCGGACAGCGCCCTCCGCACCGTCTCCCCGAGAGCAACCTTGTCGCCGGGGGGGACGATGCGAAAAACAGCCGCCGGACCTGGCGCCAGCGCCCCGGTCAGGCGTCTCCATCCCCCTTCAGGCTAGGGGACATCGCGGAAGCATGACCCCACGGGCCCAATGCTCTTCTGCTGATCCCACTGAACCTGAGGGATGGAGCGCACGCCCACTCCGGTCTTCCCCAACCGCTCGCAAGCATCCTTCTAGCGCCAAAAGCCTAAAAAAACCAGGCCACCCCATCTGGGGGCCGGTCACAAAAGGGCAAAGAAAACATTACAAAATTAGGGTGATACTGGAAGAAAGAGTCGGGAGGCTGGAGAAGAAGGGAAACCCCACGACCCCTATTTATAGCTACGCCGGGCACAAAGCTTCAAGCTTATCAAAGAGCGGAGGCTTGTATCGCCCGTGACGAAGCGGCGCTCCACGAGCAAAGGATGTCCTTGGTCCCCGCGCCGAGACACGACCGAATGAAATAAAGCAGAGCTGAGCCCCTGAATGCTAAGCGGTGCAGCATCGGCTCTGGCCGGATGCCCTCGAACGGCGCGCCGTAAAGCAACCAGGAACGCCGAGGCCAAGGCCCTACGTACGGGCCAGCGCGACGGGAGCACCAGCTGCCAAGCAGCGGGCGCTACCATCGCCCTGGCCCCCCTCAGCGCGCGGACACGTCTTGTCCTTCAAACAAACAAACAAAGAGGCGCACGCCTCGAAGCACTCCCCCCTTGGGCATACTACCCCGACTGGCGTGTTGTCACATCTGCTGGGCTGGCACTTTGGCGCGCCTAGCGGGTGCGCGACATTGACTGATCACGTCGAAAGGGAAATCACCCTTTGGCCGAATCCATTGACTCGACCAAAGCCTCGGGGGCTACTGTCGGGTGCCACAATTAGGGACACCCTAATCGGGGTACTAAGACTGTTTTTTAAAAAACACAAACGCCTGTTAAATCAACTAGGCCCACGGCCTCCTTCCAATCCGGAAGAAAGGAAAAGACTCAATAAAGCCCAGCACGCGGCCCATTCACATCCCCCTCGAACCCGCGGAACGATCTCCGCCTCGCTCGAGGGTCCCTCCCGGGCCCGCTGGACAATCTCCGCCTCGCTCGAGAGCCCCCCCCCCCCCCGGGACCCTCGACCGCGCAACGCACTTCCGCCTCGCTCGAGGGTAGCAGATCTACCCTCGAGCGGGTAACTCATCTCCGCCTCGCTCGAGGCCGTCTCTTGGCACGAGGGACAAACAGCCCCGCCACCAAACCGCCCGTCATACGAAGGCATTAAAGGCCAGCCACTCCGCCACGGCTCAAAGGACGGGCGGCGTCAGACCGCCATTCCCACAGTAGATGTGACCGGGGTCCCATCCGCTGACCCTGGTCATCACTCCACCATCCCGGACGCTGTAGCAGCGCCTTGGGACCTGCGACGCGGGACAAGATAGGCTCGGTACAACTCCCGCCGACCTTCCGGACCCGCCCCCCACCGAGGAAGGGGTCCGGCGATGGCACGTGTCCCCCGGACCTTCTAGTGTGCACTCCTGCACTCCGACAGGGGGTCCGGGGCCGACTCGCGCCATTACTACCGCCAAGGCACTGCAGGACGACCGGCGCCGTCCCCGCGGGACCAAGGACGAAATCCAGGACAACAGCAACGTGCACCGCCTTCCCACAGTGCACTTCCTACAGTGTTCGACCACTGTACCCGCGATTCGGGGGAAAACGACGACTTCCGCGCCCTACACTCGTGTACGCCGCCCCCTCCTTGTAAATATAAAAGGAGGAGGCGGACCCCCTTTAAGGGGGGCTGGGCTCATCTGGACGCGAGACTCTAGCCGGCTGGTCTCTCTGGTTTCTATCTCCCAAGAGAACTCTCAGCACTACTGATCACTCATCTCAACCGACTCCACTCCTAGCAAAGACTTGGGAGCTCCCCTCCCTCTCTCGCCTCGCTTGTATCCCCTACTACAAGCACCCCGGGTACAAGATAATACAGTGCCCTCGCACACCCCCTTTGCTGGATGTACGGCCCCGCGGCCGGAACCAGGATAAAACTGTGCGTTACTGTGATTACCTCGTGCATCATCATCTGGGACGAGAAAACACGCAGCATTTACTAGTTGGGATCCAGGCCCCCGGGTCGGGACGCCGACAGGTTCTGTCTCGGCAACGCTCTTTGCTCCATCCAGCGCGTGATGGACAACGCACAGGAAGACACCGTCAAAGGAGATTCGGCGGCGGAGGCGGCTACGGCCTTCGAGGCTACGGGCGGTGAGCTCCCAGGAATCGTCCAGCCCAATGGGCAGGACGGCGTCGACTTCGGTGTGCAAGGCTCCACGGAGCTCCTAGGCGCAGATCTCCTCCTAGAGGGCCTCCTTCGACCGGCCGGCGGCGCGACGGCCGAAGGGGGAGCATGCCCCGCGGGTCTCCGCCAGCGCGCGAGAACTCGTCGGGTCTGTGCCGACGGTGGCCACGATCATGCCGATTGTGCCCCGGTGTCGATCGGCCGCGTTGGGAGCCTCGGCTTGCCTGACCAGCCCGAGCGTCAGTTGCTGGGCACGCAGCACGTCAGGGCCGCCGCGCTGACCCCATGGCCCGAAGTAGAACAGGCTTGTTGACGTCGTGGTCGTGCGAGTACGAGTACGAGTGGACCTTCTAGCCATGTTTTTTGCTGCGACAGCACTCCTCGGCGAACGGGACGCGGCGTGGCGCAACCAGTTCAGGGCGCTCATGCTCTGGCTCGCCGGGTGCATCGGACTCTTCCGGTGGATCCTGTCACGGCGGTGATGCCGCACGCCCGCCGGCGACCAGCCCACCTGCACATCGTTTCTCTAGACCTTTTTGAAAAGAAAACAGTCATTCGATAAACAAATCTTCCTTCAAAAAAAACTAGAACCAATATGAAGCGCAATACGGCAGCCAAGGGCGACGAAGACTATGACGCTATGTCGCTGACACGTAAACTCCTACATTGTTGTTATAAAAAAAACTCCTACATTCCGAAAGGTGGCCCGTGACAGCGCGTAGGCTGGGTGAGCAATCACTCGTCAGCATCCAAGCCTGCATATCATCATCGATCGGGCTTCGTGCAGGCTGACTGGATTGTTTCATAAGCGGGCTTCGTGCAGGCTGACTGGATTGTTTCATAAGCGAACAACATCGATGGGCTACTCTTGATCTGATTTATTGGGGCCTACAACTTTGACGAAGCCTACTAGCATCCCTTTCCGCTGCGCATTTTTCAAACAAAGGCCCTGACGGCCCAGACGGAGACACGCAGGGTTGGGCCTGCTTCGATGTCAGGTATAAAGTACGGACACTTGGTTTCTTTCACCGTTGAAGTCATCTGTAATTTTTGACGCCTCTCATCTAGTTATGGCTGTAGCAGCATCTGTTCGTACATGCATGCACGCACCACCCTACACACGCACACGTGTCCGCCCAGACGGAGACACGCAGGGTTGGGCCTGCTTCGATGTCAGGTACAAAGTACGGACACTTGGTTTCTTTCACCGTTGAAGTCATCTGTAATTTTTGACGCCTCTCATCTGGTTATAGCTGTACCATCTGTTCGTATATGCATGCACGCACCACCCTACACACGCACACGTGTCCGCGTCCTTCTAGAGATCACCTGAAACCTCCAAGGTTCTGTAGACATCCAGACGGAAACTGTTTATTATTTGGGGGCAAGCCCCGATGAGACACCCAGTGTCAATGCTGGGCATCGAACTTGGGCGGGTGGCCTGCACAATTGCAGTGCTCACCACTGGGCTATGAGCTCGTTCTCACCATCTGTAATTTTGTACCCATATTTTCTTCAAAAAATTTGTACCCATAAACGATCAATAAAGTGGTACTACCCTTAAAAAGAGAGTAAAAGAGCAAGTTCAGTTCAGGATTGCCCGACACCTGTAGCGACCGCACCCTGTTCAGCCACCAGTGCCCCCATTCTCGGCGCATTTGTGCAGCGGCGAGGGCACAAGGAGGAAAAGGGGAGGATGGCCTACGGTGGCTGGGATTCCACCCGAGCCACCCTGGGAGGGCGACACGGGGGAGGGGGTGCGGCGCATCACGACGATGATCCTATCCACATTCTAAAAGCTTTGTCTTCATCACCCGACACCCCGCACTTTAATCATGCCCGACGTTAACCTGCCTTCCAACACCACCATAGTGAGGGCTCGTTTGGTGCAGCACTGCAGCTCCATGGAGTTTCGGTTCCCTCTGGCATTTTCACTATAGAAGTACTGTATAGATTTACTGAGCTTTTTTTCTCTCACTTCTTCCTCCCTCTCACATCCGGCGGAGGAGCCTCCTCCAGCTCCGACTCCTCTGATGGCACGGTGCTCCGGCGGAGGAGCCTGCTCTAGCTCCGGCTCCTCTGACGGCCCGACTAGGAACCGCGCCATGCTTGCGCCAAGGCGGTAGGAACACGATCGCGGCAGTCTAGTAGTCTCGTCGTGTTAGCTGCGTCTCTGCCTCTGCTCTCGGACGAGTGGTGCCTGGACACGCACCGCGCGGATCGGATTGATCCCTTGCTGCCCCCACGATCGACAGGGGCGCGAGCGTGCTCACCGTCCGTTACGACCGCCCTGCTACGACGACCAGCGCATAGGCGCGTATGGCCGTGTGCGAGTATATAGGGGGCACGTCCGCGCGCGACCTCCCCCACCGACGAGGCGACCGTACCGCGCCTGCCGGCCAGCTGCGGGCACTGTGCATACACGACCCATATGGTGGCACGGGGACCTCGTTCTGCATCATCTCTGGTTGACGTTGAGATTAGAGCTAGCTAGCAAGCTACTCCATGATTTGGTGGTTGGCAAGCATTGCAATTTGCGGAAAGTGGGAGGAGCTGGTAGCTAGCCTGGTACCACACCACTTCGCTTTGCTCCCCGTGAGAACAGGAGAACCCGTGTTCTCAACATTGGTCACGTTTCGCTCGTTTTGTCCCCGGCTGCGCTGTCCTCATCTCACTAGTTAGTTCACTGTCCAATCCTGCGTGCCATGTGACCGTCGAGTGGCAATGGTACGGACTACAGGATGCCCGTGATCCTACTCCTGCCCGTCTCGCGAATCCAATCCACCCACCGCACCCCGACCCCGCCCACCATCTGTTCGCGTCAGCTATAGCTAGGCTCGGTTTGTGAATTTTTCCTACTTGGACGGTCGACATGCGTGGCATCACGCGCACAACACGATTTTTTCTTTTGGCTAAAACCAACTAGCAAGCTGTTTCACCATTTTCATGTAGGAGTACTAGCTAGAATTTATCACACTCCCAACATAAAAAATTATTTTCATAATTAAACATAGCAAATGAGTGGTGAGGAGGAGCTAAAGGCACCTTATCATATATTTAATTTTGTCGTCGTCTCCAAAGGGACAAATACTGCAAAAGAAATTGTCAATGCACACACAAAATGAATTTCTTTGAAAACGGCAAGAGTTGCACCCTCTAGATATATCTGCCACATCCTCTCCATCGGTACAGAAAACTTGGTTGCTTTTGAATTTGCTCTTTCCTTCCCCCGGCTGGCAGCAGAGAGCAAAAAACTGAAGCATCAAATGCGTGGATCCGAGTCAGCAATCTCGTACCACGAAACCCAAACTTTTCCTGGTCGATCTGTTGCTGACACAGCACCCGCCGACCACCTCATTTGCCAATTCCAAGCGTAATTAAAGTATTACGATAATCGCCTAAACTATAGTAACTAGTAATTTGCTGACTAATTCTCGTACATGTATGCTCTCCCAATATCGTCAACATGGATCGGATAATAGATCCATAGCATTATGTATGTGTGCACCACCAGGGGCGGATCTACAGTGGGGCTGAGGGGGCTCCAGCCCCACTACTGCCCAAAACTTCATGGAGCCCCCCCTAAATTTTGGAGACCATTGATGAAGGAAGGGAGGGAGCAAGGAAGAAGAAGGGTCACCAGCCCCCTTGCCTTCCATTCCTGGCTTCGCCACTGTGCACCACGAGAGATTCTATACGCATAAACATAAGCAACTCGGACAAAAATGTATGTGAGCTCATCGTGTGGTTTCAAAATGTTCTTGTACGCACTTGGGATGCACTAGGGATCATAGGTAGGGGTGCTAACGGAAATAGGTAGTTTTCTATTTTTTTTAGATTAAGGATAAAATCCACCCTTCCATATCCAACAGTCAAATATTACAAAGAGTTTTTAGATTCTAATCCTCGACAATGAGAAACTCAAAAACACATGAAAACTCTAAACCTAAGCTTCATTTTTTCTTTGTCCATGCGTCGATCTTGCGATATTTTTATGCATCTTTTATCCACTTCATCTTTCATTTGCTGAGAAACTTGATGTCGGGTCGGACTTAGAATATCTATCTTCTATCTTTCACATAACAGACTCCTCCTTAGATTATGAATGAATGTCAAGCCAAAAGACTTCCAAAACGACGCCTTCAATGACACGATGTGGAAGACATACCGTCTTTCCTCTCTGATGAGATTTTCTTTTCGATCTTCGGGCCTAAAGAAAGGTCAGCGCCAGTCTTTTGAACGGCATGGCACTATTCTATTTGAGGGGGAAAAAGAAACAATACCGATGGCGCAAGAAAGGAGAAGAGGCAATCCTTGTCCATCCATCTTTCATAGATCATGCGGCTAAACGACCAACACTGACCGAACTAATTGTTATATTCAGACGTATGGCCCTTGTTTAGTTATTTACACGTTAGAGTTTTTGGAAGTCTTTCATTAAAAAACGTTCTTTTTTGTTTTTGAAATTTTCGAATTCAAGGGCCCCTGTCGGTTGGCACCGTGGAATGGCCCTTTGGTTTTCAGATAGCGCTTGAAAAGCTTCCCGTCGCTTTCCGACCGCGTGTACCCTTGTACTCTATAAAAACTCGTCCTAGCTGTGCTCGTGCTCCCCAGTTTTTCCCGTTCCGCATAGTCGTAGAATCCCAGTTCTTTCGTTCTTCCACACTCATTCTTTGTAGCGCAGCCTTTCTACCTTGTAATCCTTCCAGGTCGTACAGATCACGGTGTTCTTCGATCAATTTCGCTGTATCATCCCAAGAGCAGCGGCGTATAGTGATCTGCCTACAGCAAAGATCGTTAGATTTTGCAATGGCGTCGTGCGCGGATTTCGCTGCGCTCCGGGCGTCGCCGTCCGACGTGCGGGTCGTCGCGTCCGACGGGAGCAGCATCGCGGCGCACTCCTCCGTTCTTGTGAGCCCAGCTTCTTCCTTGTTGATTTTCTTGCGTGGATGCATGGTGAATTCCCCGCCGCTGATCGGATTTCATGTCGTTGCCTCTGGAATTCGGTTGGCCGACCAAAGGCCGCGGCGTCGCCGGTGCTGGAGCAGATGATCCTGGACGCGCGGCGCGGGTGGGACGCCGGCTGCACCGTCGTCCGCGTCCTCGGCGCGCCATCCGACGCCGTCGCCGCCTTCCTCCGTTTCCTCTACCGTGGCCCCGGCGCCGGGGGGACGCCGGCGGCGGCGGAGGAGGAGGAGGAGTGGGCGGAGGGCGCGGTGGGCGCGCACGGGGCGGCGCTGCTGGCGCTGGCGCACGCGTACCGCGTCCCGTGGCTGAAGCGGCGCGCGGAGGCGGGCGCGGCGGCGCGGCTGACCGCGGAGCGCGCCGTGGACGCGCTGAAGCTGGCGGCGCTCTGCGACGCGCCGCGGCTGTACCTGGCGTGCGCGCGCCTCGCCGGCAAGGACCTGGCCACCGTCGAGCGGTCCGAGGGGTGGCGGTTCGCGGCCCGCCACGACGCCGCGCTCCTGGGCGAGCTGCTCCAGCTCCTCCACGACGCCGACCAGGTGCGTGCCTCGCCTCGCCTCCGTCGGCCAGCTGTTACGACACTTATTTTCGGATAATAAACAAACAAGCAGCCTAGTCATGGCACTGTCAGGTATACTAGTACGGTGTAGTTTTTTAGAACAACTGCCAGTATTATATGGATCAACCTTTGATACGGCAAGCTGCATACGATTTCAAATCTGCAAGGTTCATTTTTAACCGCCACTTGAAGTCATTGGTGATTGCAAACAAGATCACACAAGATATGTTTGTTTCTATTTAGAGTTGCACTGCACATCAGCCTCTGTTGGAGATAGTTCCTGCTCACCTAAAATCTTTTGAATTTTCACATGGATCATAGGCAGATACACTGACATCTCATTATCATTGCCACCACACTACTAGTACTAGCTTATCACCTACCAACCCTCCAAAAATCCAGTATTCAATTTGACGCGAGAGTTTGGCTCCAAGCTCCAGTACAGAGACCGTACTCTGCAGAAGCCCTAGCAACCACCGGAATCCAAATCGACCACGACCACGATTCCAAAAATCTCTTCCCATTTCTTGACACGGACACGTCGGTCTCAACCCATTTTTTTTCTCTGACAGAGAAAGAAGAGGTGGGAGAGGGAGCGGGCGTCGCAGCACGTGTACCGGCAGCTCAGCGACGCCATGGCCTTGCTGGACCGCATCTTCGCCGCCGACGGCGCCGGCGAAGTGCGCGCGGAAGCTTCGCCGTGCGAGGTCGACGGCGTGCGCCGAGGCCTCGAGCAGCTCATGCGGCACTTCGCGGCGTGCGGCGGCCGGGCCAGGAAGCCCGCCGCCGCCTGCCCGCGCTGCAGGCGCGCGCTGCAGCTCCTCCGGCTCCACGCCTCCGTCTGCGAGGACCGCGCCGGCGCCGGCGAGCCGTGCAGGGTTCCCTTGTGCAGGTAAAATGCAGTGCAGATGAACAATCTCGCGGCAGTGCAGTGTCGTGTGAAAAAATTTTGATTCCCTCTTCCATTTTTGGGTGTGCGTGTGAACGATGCTGTAGTGCCAGTTGGTAGCTCCAAGCCTCCAACACGCGGGAACGGTGGTGCTTGGCTTTGTGGTTGCAAGTGTCCTGTCTGTCTGTCCCTACTGAAGATGTAGTTTTCAGTCACGTTCCCAACTTGCACATGAATGGCATGAAAGAAAATGAGATCTGAACGACCACCTGACTATTCCTGAAAGTGCATGCATCCAAGATGCATGTGTCAGATGGTATTCATTTATTCACCATAACCTTACATATTTACCGTAACTGTGCATGTGCTGTTTTTCTCCCAAAAAACTCAGCTTGCTCAGAACCTGTAGTAATTTTTTTGGTTTCCTATTCCAGCAACCTGAAGGCCAAGATGCAGGAAGAGGGAGTGGACAAGACATGGAAGCTTCTGGTGAAGAAGGTGACCAGGGCTAGGGTGATGTCTGCTTTGGCCAGCAGGGAGGTACCAGAGGTCGTGAAGAAGTCATGGGCGAAATACAGCAGCCGTAGAGCTGCCAGATTCAGATAAAATAGGAAGAAGATGGAGGAAATTGTTATGCAGAAAGCCAACGCGATCTGGGTTTACATTCTATGTTCTGGAAGTATTCCTTCTGTATTTTTTTGGGAGGAACACTGAAATTACACGCTGCATCTACGAGTGGCCAAAGAAGCCGGATGCCTGCACTTAATGTGGCATCCTTGTGACACTGTTGGGATGGCGCCAAAGATCAACCTGTACCAATGATAAAAAATAAAAAAGGAAATGTAAGTTATACTGCATCCAAGCGTTTCTTGCATTCTGAAGTTGCTCTTCTCAAGGTGTGGAGCGAGGGCAACCAATGCTAGCTACCTCGTTTGACTTGGAGGCCAGTGCAAAAGCATCCTGGTTTGCCAACACCGAACACAGTTTCGTGCAACGATTAAGGACCACGGCGTAGAGAACAAAGCAGCACCTTTCGGAGACTGACGACGCGTCGGCCAGCACAAGCCTCGTTCTATGCACGACAAACAGAAACGCCACCGACTTTCCCGGTCTGAAAGAAGAGCGCCTTCAACGACTTCTGAATAAGAATTTGCCGATTTGGTGAACCTTTTTTTTTCTGCAGATTACTGAAGAATGACCTCGTGGCAGCTGCTGTACGCTGGTCCATACTTGTTCACCAGCTACTCTTTCTGCTAGTTCAGCTAAGGTGATAGCAAACTAGTGATATGCGTGGGATGCGTATTTGAGACGGATGTTAGAGAGTGTCTACCTGGAGCAACAGCTCTGAACCCCAGTTCTCAGCCAGAAGAGACAGCAGATAGCCTCAGGCTACGTACCACCAGGACATAAAAACAAGTAGTGTCTGTTACGTTAATTTGTGGTCAAAGTCCTAATCACTTGCTTGACTCTAGTCTACCACGGAGCCCTAGATAAGCCATGTGATTTTCACTATGATCAATGCCGCTTCTTGGGTTTCACAGTGCGGCACTGCGACCGTAGGAGGGGCTACATGTGAACCGGGAGAAACGGTGAGGCAATTCATAGTCCATTGATCCATTCTGAATTTCATTCTGATCGACATTTCCACTAGTCGATCAGCTGTCCGAAGCGCTAACGGGCTCCGAATTCGAAGTCTGAACTCTGAACTTTCAACCTGAAACCATGCATGTCGCTTCAGAGTTCAGAGACAGGCGAAACGAGAGGATTAGCAAACTGAATTGTTCAATGTTCACCTAGCTATCAGAGCATAGAAGCTAGCTTCACAGATTTAAGCCCACAACACCTCGATTCTCCTTACATGATTCAGCTGAAAGGAACTAATTTTACTTCTATGTAACTCCGCTCATACCACTACTGTCTATGTCTTACTATGGTCCGGGGGGGGGGGGGGGGGACAAAATTTGTGTGCCTGCGTTGAGAAGACTGCACACCGGAGACCAAGAATGATCAACAACTTGTCGATCAGCCAGCAGCAGCTCGCCAGGCCGACGCTAAGGATCCAGCCGGTTGTTCCTCGGCGTGTGCCGCCGCGCGCGCGCGTAGTCCCTCGTCATGAACCAGCGCATCCTCTTCCTCTCCTCGGCCCACTCCTCGGCGTGCTGCCGACCCTGCTGCCGGTTCCTGCCATGGCGCACGGTCCCTGCTGCTGCTGCTGCGCCTTCTCCTTCCACGAAACGAAAGAAATGTCTCAGTCCAGGCGCTCTCGGCAACAGCGCTGAGCAGCAGCTGACCACAGTGAAACGCAGCTAACCCAATGGGTAGGGCACTTACCGACGAGCACCTGGTGATGGAGCAGGGGCCTGAAGCTGAGGAGGAAGACGAGAGCGACCAGGCTCACGAGGCCGACGAGCCTCATCATCCCGCACGCCTTCTGTAGCTTGTGCTCTGAACTCTGAAGCCCCGCGCGCGCGTCGTGCGCGCGTATATAATGCAGGGGGCCTCGCTCGTGTCAGAGCATTCCAGCGAGAAGTTGACAGGTCAAATGACAGGAGATAAGTTTATGTGTTTTTTTTGTGTGTCAGCAGAGTTGTGAGCACAACGCCTCTGGCCTCTCCCGTCTCGCCTTTCCCTGCCTCGATCGGGCTTAAACTAGTCTCCCAAGAGCTCCGATGTCCTGCGAAGAATCTCTTGTTTCCGGAGCTCATCGCCTCACCGGTTGCCTGAATCCAAGGTCTCCATCGCGGTGGCTACTTGGGCATAGCTGGTTTCTAAGTACTGTATCAGACAATGTAACGACGTCTCGAATCAGAGATTCAGAGGATAGCCAGCCAGCCACATGGCATGCATCCGCACGCAATTGGAGACCATGGTTTTGGTCATCTCCCGATCCGTGGAATACCATACCTTTGGTGGAGCTGCTTGTTTCCGATGAATCCCAGCTTGGCTTTCCTCGAAGGCCTGTCAGCGTTGTGCGAACTGAGATGGTCTCCATGCAGCTCGATTCCTGGCTTTTATAGAAACAATGTCTTTTTTTTTTACAAACTTACAAAAATGGCACCCCGCTGCGTCACCAACTCGGTAGCGACATAAACAAAACCCCACAATTGGTCTGCACGGCAACGAAAACTCCCTTTGTGGCCAGAATTTTTGGCAAGCTTTGTTACCTACTTTATTGTACATCGACCAAGAATTTACTGCATAAGGATGACCCAATTTTTGCACAGATAGTAAACTCCTTGAGCTCGCTGGGTTCCATAGACATGCCATTTTCCCATCAGAGAATATCACAATTGAACCAGATATATATCAAGAAACACTCTTCAAAAAACGCAAACCTAACCACTTCACTTTTTTTTTGCAACGAAGATGGGAGTTCCATCAGCACCAGTCAACGAATTGAGCAAATTTGACAATTCAATTCACACAATGGTCTGAAATATTTTATTCTTTAACTAAGCAGGGCATAGAATTAAGTTCCAGCAAGCACTAGAGTACGAACATAGCGTGACAGTTCAAACCTCAGGGGTTAAAAGTTCACCGCTACCAAATCTCCAATCCGCATATACAATGCTAACAAGAGCCATAGTTTCCGCAGGCTATGATAAAAAGGGAAGTTATATTAAAAGCTTCCTAACAGGAATGGGGCATATACGCTATATATTACACACATACAACAGGTTCTGAGCAGAACGCGGTCAGTCATATGTCCATGTCAATCAAGGCATCTTCCTCTTCACCATCAGATGCCACACCAGTTAGGAAGTCATCTGCTGATAATTTGCTGCAGTAAAAGAAGAATACGCAATTAATTTGAAAATATTTACATTGTGTTCCCTGTAGGAACCTTGCAGATTGGAGCAAGCACCTACCTAGTGCAGTAACATCGAAAGCTCACAACTCGCTTTAGCTTCCTATTGTAGAAGAAGTAGTAGAATGACCATCTACAAGGAGAAAATCGTATAATATTAGGGTGTCAATTTTACTGCATAAGCTAACCGTCATTTTTGTAGCTCAGTTCACTTGAACATACATGGCCCCTTTCTCTTGAACTGGATCTCCATCAGAGTCTGGGTTATAGCTGTAGATGTCACACTCTCGGATTTTGATAACCTGAAACATAAGGTGTAAACAGAAAATCGAAGGACTATACAACTGCCAAACCAAACATTATGAATGAATCGTGACCTCATCAATAGCTTTAGTCATACTGTCCAGAAGAGAGCTGCCCTCATTTGTTGCTGCCCATTGCTGAACGGAAGTCCAATTTCAGGTTATCAAATCAGCGAGAAAGGCAAAACATAAAGCCTCAGCATCATTTTGAACTAGCTAAGCCTCGTGATCATTTTAAAATAACTAGGTGACATCATGCCTTGTGATTGTTTTTCCTTGTCAGAAATTGCAGTCTTACTAAAATAATCTACTTATATGTAGAGAACCCCCAAAAATTCAAACCACGAGATAAAAGAGAAACAATAAAGCATACCCTAGAAGCATCAGATAAGTAGGTGTCTATCATCTGCTTGAAACTTTCCATCTCCTCTTCTTGGAAGAACAAGTG
Organism: Panicum virgatum; assembly: GCF_016808335.1. Taxonomy (NCBI): domain Eukaryota; kingdom Viridiplantae; phylum Streptophyta; class Magnoliopsida; order Poales; family Poaceae; genus Panicum; species Panicum virgatum. Next base: position 48,817,700 of record NC_053145.1, read on the forward strand.
TGCCCAAACAGCACTGATAAGTGAACAAAATGTTTACAAAAGAATGTTAAATTTAATCTAAAGGTCGTGCTATCATGAATGTGTGGCATGACAACCAGGAGACCTTAAGAAAGTTAGATGCATCAAATACCAAAGACCAAGGGAAATGGAGAGAATTGAACTCTCAGCTCAAAGAGCAACGGCTATTAATCCGTCTGTCATACCATCTGACAACACCCCCTTTACGCTGGTAGGAAAGGACAAAAACGGGTTTGCCATATCGCCCCAAAAAAGCTGACTATGACATTACCCAAACATCCTTCCTTCCAGATTGTATTAGAATACACTCACTAGTCGCTACGAAGACAAACTTACCTGAAATCATAATCTGGATACATATGCCCAAGAGTAAGAACTAGATATATCAATGTCTTCCGGCTGGACAAACATCAAATACAAAAAGAAGTTATACTGGGCTTAAACAAGCATAATGAAGCTAATTCACACATCCTAACCTTGATCTGGAGGATAGGTGCTCCACTGGTGAAGAAGGGTCACTGTCAGAGGACTTTCCTAAGTAATCAAGAATCTGAATGCGCAACAGAGAAGTTAGAAGGGCATAATTACAATGACACGTACCAAACTACCAATTCGGTGCTGTTATATAAACAACAATGGTTGGAATAAAATGTTGCATCTCTCAGTACATGCTTCACAGTTACCGGGGAGATACAGTACAAAAAACAGCAAAATACAAACTACAACTGTGATACGCCATTCGCAACGTTCAGTAAATTTCATGTTAGGTAGAAACATTATTTGGCTTCTGATGATCAATCAGATATAGCCAAGTCAAACACTCTTACCATTGATTTACAAAATAAAACAATGTTGACAACCCAAACAGCCTACAACATGAGTTGAAGATAAAGCCTAAAATGACAGGTGGAAAAGAACATAAGACTGCAGTTTCAAGTAGCGTGGCACTAAGCAACAAAGTCACACATGAATCGTTCCATTTTCTTACATTTCGTGCAAGAGGATGTCTACAACACTTGCTTGCAGATTATCAATTGCACGCATGAAAGGAGACATCTAAACTAATTTCATACAAACTAACATATGCTACAACAGGCATTTACAACTAAGTTCCACCTATTTATATGTTATTTTGACTTAACACAGGAGACTACAAGCTGTGATATATACGAGAAATTTGCAAAAATGGGACTGCAAATATTGGCCTTTGCAGTTTTGCCATTGGCCCCACATTTCATAGGCACAGATGGTCCCACCGTGTCATTCACTGGGAGTGGCAAATTCACGAGTGGTCAGTGTTTGCAGTCCTAATATTGCAATTTTTTCGATATATACTATGAACAAACAAACCACATCTAGAAGCAAAGTGGGGGGAAGCATAGAAGCCGAAAGATACACAACCAGGGCTCTCAAAGGACTATCTGAAAGTATGTGGCCAACCACAAAACTCTGTTTCACACTATTTGATTCCAACGAGAGGACAACATTACATGCGCTGATTGCCTGATTCATGTTGTTGTTGGAAGGAAAAAGATCTCAATGGTTATACAATTCATGGCTCTGCTAACTGCATGTACCTCATGTTCTAGGCTTATTGAAAGCCGGCGGTCTGTAGCGGTGTGCTTGCCTGCAAAATTATACCATCTTATCAAAAGCATGTACCCCATGCTCAACAATGAGACGAAACGGAGCATGCTCCTAGTCTCTTACATGAGAAGGCTTCAAGGTTGCCCCTGATTGTACAATCGCCGAGGTTGAGTTGGTCGAGGAACATATTTATGCTGGACGAAGACAAGCAAAAGCGCAGAATTCATAAACCGGGGGGGGGGGGGGATTGAACCGAATCCTACCAAGAGGGCATCGGCGGCAGCAGCAGCAAATGCCGTGCTTACCTGTCGAAGGGGGTGTATTCTAAAAACTTCATCCTGGGTGCCTTGTGGACTCATAAAAGAGTCGATCTACGCATGCACGCCCGACAAAATTTTGCAAACGAATTCGAAATTAGTGGGAGTACTGGGTCAGATCCGAATACAAATAGCTTAGGGTTTGGGGCGCTCCGCTACGCGCAGCAGGAAAGGAGGACAAGGGGCGGGCATACCTTGTGGGAGCTCGTCGCCGGCGAAGGGCCCGGCGTAGACGTGGCGGGTGGCGCCGCCGCTCGCCCGGTCGTCGCCGGCAGGAAAGGGGGGCCGCGAGAGAGAGAGAGAGAGAGAGAGAGAGAGAGAGAGAGAGAGAGAGAGACGAGAGACGAGAGAATGGGCGAGCCGTGTGATTGTGTGAATTAGACTTGTAGCGGATATTCGACTCCAATTCGGATATAGGAGGAGCCCCTATATCCCATGTGGCTCGCTCAACTACACGTGCAGTGACAAACGAGCTGTACGTTGCGGGATCGTATTTGTTGCAGTTGCCGTAAATCTCTCGCACTCTACGTACCGTTTTGTTGGTGTCAGTCACCAACCACTAGTATGTGAGGGTCTGTCAGTGCTGACTTTAGAGATTGTTGCCGTGCAGAACAGGCACACCACTAGGTTCATCGAGATGCCGCTGAACACCGTGCTCTTCAGGCACTCGAAGTATCGAATTCTAATTGGAGCACGACGATTATAGTAGGACAAAGCTCAAATTTAATGTTTGTACGGCTAATAAGACCGTGATTTGTGCTACTGTGCCAAAATTAGAGTTTAGAGTTTAGCGGATATTCGACTCTAGTTCAGATATAGGAGGAGCCCCACCCCATGTGCTTCGCTCAACTGCACGTGCACGTGGCAAACGAGCGGTACACCGCGGGATTGTATTCGTTCCGGCTGTCATGGATCTCTCGCACTCTGCATACCATTCGGTTAGTGTCGCCAACCACTGATCTGTGAGGGTCTATCAGTGGTGACCTTGGAAGTTGCTGTCGTGGAGGACAGACACACCACCAAGTTCGTCGAGATGCGGCTGAATGCCATAGGCACTCGAAGTCTCAAATCTTGATCAAAGCCCTCGGCGATTACAGTAGGACAAAACTTAAACGTAATGTATGTACGATTGACAGGCCCGTGACTTGTGCTACTGTGCAAAAATTAGGGTTTAGAGTTTAGCGGATAATCGACTCTAGTTTGGATATAGGAGGAGCCCCACCCCATGTGCCTCGCTCAACTGCACGTGTATATGGCAAACGAGCGGTACATCGTGGGATTGTATTCTTTGCAGCTGTCGTGGATCTCTCCAACTCTGCATACCGTTCGGTTGGTGTCGCCAACCACTGATCTGTGAGGTCTGTGGTGACCTTGGAGGTTGATGCCGTGGGGGACAGGCACACCACCAGGTTCGTCGAGATGCCGCTGAACCTCTAGGCACTCGAAGTCTCGAATCCTGATCGGAGCACTCGGCGATTATAGTAGGACAAAGCTCAAACGTAATGTGTGTACGGCTGACATGATCATGACTTGTACTACTGTGCCAAAATTAGGGTTTAGGGTTTAGCGGATATTCGACTCCAGTTCAGATATAGGAGGAGCCCTACCCCATGTGCCTCGCTCAACTGCACGTGCATGTGGCAAACGAGTGGTACGTCGCAGGATTGTATTCGTTGTAGCTATCGTGGATCTCTCGCGCTCTGCGGATTTAGACCGTGACTTGTGCTACTGTGTACGGCTGAGAGACCTTGTTTAGGTCCAAAATTCAAACTTTCAAAAGTGTCACATCGAATATTGTTGCACCTGCATGAAGAATTAAATGCAAATAAAAAAACTAATTGCGGAGTTTGCTTGTAAATTGCGAGACGAATCTAATGAGCTTAATTAGGCTGTGATTAGATACTAAACGGTTACGGTAACACATGCTCTAATGATGGATTAATTAGGCTTAATAAATTCGTTTTGCAGTTTACAGATGGATTATGTAATTTATTTGTAATTAGTTCACGTTTAATACTTCAAATAATGTGTACCGGAATATTTTATGTAACACTTTACATCAAAATTTTACACCATCTAAATAAGGCAGTGTGTGATTCCACTGACTACTAGAGTTTGAGTTTCCCGTTTCCGATCCGTTTTGTCAGGTGAGTTTAAGGGTTTTAGCTGAAGGGCCATTACAATTCCTTTCCGCGCCGCGGTAGGTTGGTTGCTTTCTCTTGCCTTTGCACCTCGCATCGTTGTTCAGACTTTCACGGCAATGAGCTGAGCTTCCAACACCGTAAGATAAAACTGGCCGGTCAGGTGATAAACAAACAAAGGTTCCGGCCTTTCTGAGTCATGTTGGCTCCATCCATCTTCCTGTCTCTACATCTTATCTTGGCAGCAGCAGCGCCTTGCAGATTAGCACGCGTAGTTGTGTGCCAAATTTAACACGATCTCCTCAGTGGGGAAGCTAGAGCAAATTGAAAAAAAATACACTAATTTTGTAGATGCATAAAGTTGAGTTGTGGAGGGTGACTATGGCCCCGTTTGGTTTGCAACGTGCTAGTGAATAGTGACAATTTGATCGCTAATTACAGTATCAAACAAAGTCAGTTTACAAAATCAACTTCAGAACCCCGCGCTAGTTGTGGCAGAACCGCCAAAATTATCCCGGCTCAAGTGCGCAGATCATCACCATAAAGACAACGTTAGCTCAAACGCACTTCAAACGGAACAACTTTTGGTCTGTCGGGTAACGTCCCGATACAACCACCGATTCTTGGATCGAACAAGCATACCCCGCACGAAGGCGAGTTCAGAGATATTACAACCACAATTTTACAACACAGGCATAGTAATGATTACAAACCAGTTGAAAACATTATTACAAAGCCAACTTAAGTAAAACAGTTGTACGAGCCATAAGTATAAAGCTTCAGGGTTTAAACAACGGAAGATAAAACACGACGTCTACAACACGTCGCAAAAAGGATACCAGGCTAGCCCAAGCATGGTATCACTCGTCATAGTCATTGCCGGCCGAAGACGTATCCCACTCTACGGACCAGCCAGGAGGCAACGAGCAAGGATAGGTCAAGCTAGCGATCTGATCTTCAAAACTCATACCTGAAAAAGGGTTTCAACAGCAAGGCTGAGTATTCTAATACTCAGCAAGACTTAACCGCCAACGGGTATATGTAGCCCACCTTAGCTAGACTATGCAAGGTTTTATAAGGTTCGGGTTTTCCTTTGCTGAAAAGCAATAAAGAGTAGGTCCTTACGTTCAAGTTTTAGCTTTCAAGATTCTAGTAGATTAACCATCCTATATTAGCCTCTACTATCCAATCATGGTGGAACTTCTAAGCAAACATCAAAATTAATAAGAATATTGTTGCTCTTATTACTCTGTGTGGCAGATCAATCAAGCAGTCTCATTTCATCGTGAGAGGCGGACGATTCTGAATCGAAATTCAACCTTGCAAGGATAACCTAACACACACGTTTGGAACACCGTTGGGTCGTTTCCAAACAACCGTTTGCCTTTCTTTTCGGCTCGTGGATAGGAACACTCTCCCCGACTACAGGGCTCCAAGGTCCACCAGTGCCCGGTCCACCCTTGTCCCTAGAAGTCGTAGTGTTGCGCAACATAAAATAAAACCTATCTCTAAGAGAGAGTGTCAGGTATATCCACTCCCCGGTCCAATCGGTTACTAGGCTTACCGCGTACCATATTTACGGCATGTGGCTAGTACGTTCAAAAACTTAACCGGCACTACCACACACCGCGACCTTAGTAAGTTCATCAACACAGACGGGGTATCACATAAGGTCATGATATCGAACACAACCCCGTCCGTCGTCCTTATATTGATAACAGAAAGTAAACAATCAATTCCTATAAAGCTCGCGAGTGACAGGCAATCACTCGACTTTTACCGGTCCTATAAGCTTAGCAATTATTCGAACTCAAGTCTAGTGTTCAGTACATAGGTTCCTAGGATCATGCATCTAAGGTTTCAATTCAACTCCTATGAACTGTAAATGCACAAGTAAAATAATACAGTAAATGATATTAATTTGAAATATAGGTTATGTCCGGGGCTTGCCTTCTCGGTAGTTGCTAACTATTTCAGCCCTAGGCTCTTCCGAACTTTGGTCCGGGGCTTCAGTTAGTTCCGCAGTGTTTACTTGAGCTTCGAGATCACCTCCGTCAGATTCCGGGATCAGCTCGTACGTCCCGTCCGATAAGGCAGTCGTGTCTATATGCAATGCAAGAACAACATTATAAACAAACATGGGCAATCGTTTATAGAGTAGTTAAATAACAAATTTAACTACACAAGGCATCATGATCAACAGCACAAAAGAAGTTAACTAACTTCATAAAATGAGTGGTGGTGATTTCCTATACGATTAAATCATGGTTTGTAAATAAAACAACAACTCAGAGTACAAATAGTTATAAAATCTACCAAAATTACACTAAACAGAACATGAACAAAGTAATATACCCTACAAAAATCATATCAAGACATGTAACCATTTAATCACAATAAATCATTTATGCAGGCAACACCTAGTACAAGCTTGAATTATACAGATCAAAATAGATCAAAACAGAAGCTCAAAATTTAACAGGAGATCTACACAGGGATGATATATCTACTGTGAATTTTTCATGATTTTATCTACACCGAAATAATTCTGAGAAAATAAATAAAACAGACAACAGATTAGCAAGATTTATTTTTAGCCCCTGATCTAGCCATGAACTAAGGCTCAAACTTCCTGGACAAGCTAATATACTCCAGAAGAACACTCAGGAATATTTTCACGATTTATTAAGAACAAAAACTATTTACCATGATTAAAGTCTACTAAACAAAGATTAAATCAAATAAATAGCTACACAAGAGAACTGATCATGAAATTTTTATAGAAAAGCTAGTGTAACAAGAGTAAACTACCACAAAAATTTCATAGCTATACCAGCTTTCAAGCATCAGATAAGAAAAAGAGTAAATAACTAGTATTTATAAACCTAGTAACACAAATCAAAATCTACAGCAAAAACTTGCAACTAAAGCCTAACATATTCTGGTTCTACTACATAGAGCTCTTCAAGAGGATTCCAAAACATCAAGATTTTCCATTTTACGAATTTTCTACGAATTGATCTAGAATTTCAAAGATCACAGCAAACTATTACAAACAAGTCCTTAGAGCACTATTCCTCTGAGTCTAGAGCTTCGCAGACAGCCCCCTGGGCTTTTCCAAATTCTAACACCGACGTCCCTGGCCGGGTCAGAGAGGGGAGGCGGGGTTTGACCGGCCGTTTCCCGGCGAGGGGCTCACCGGTGGCGAGAGTGGAGGGGTGCGTGAGCCTCACGGGTTCAAGGCGCACCTCTGGGTGCTTGGAATCGAGGCTAGGGCGGTCGGAGGTGGGGTGTCGACGGCGAGCGGCGGCTTGCGGGCTCGGAGCACGGCGGCGGGATGGCTCCGGTGAGGTTTGGGCGAGGGGAAATGGCCTGGGAGCTGCGCTAGGACGAGGCGACGCTAAAAGTGGGGGCTGTAGGGGTGGAGCGGGCCTGCAGTGGCGGCTCCGCGGCGGGGTGGAGCTCGCCGGGGTTCAAGCGGGGCGGCGGTGGTGTTCTGCGGCATGGGAGCGAGGATAGAGCAAAGGGATGCACGAAATCGAGTCCTGGGATAGGTGTAGTGCTCGGGCGCTCGCTAGAAGAGGGCGGCGTGCTCTGAAGGGGGCGCTCCACGGCGGCGTCGCGGTGGCGGCCGTCGGGGCGGTTCTGGAAGCGGCGGGGCGCGTGGCTCGGCCGGGAGGCTCCAGCGCGAAGCAACAGGAGGGGGAGGAGGTCGTCCGCGACGCGTGGGCGCCAGCGCACGGCGGAGTAATGGCCGGGAAAGCCGGGAAGGCGTCGGCGGGCGGCGCTGTCGGTGGCCGGCGACGGAAAGCAGAGCAGGGAGGTGGGAGATGGTGATAAGGGCCATTTTGCAATTTCCAAAAGTTCCAGGGACCTCTCTGTAAACAAGCAATAACTTTTAAACTAAAGCTCAAATGGAAAAGTGCCCAACATGAAAGTTGTTCAATTTTTCAAGATCTACAACTTTGATGTTGTGCAAAAATTTATTTGACCAAAGATTCAAGAGCTAAAATTAAAAACATTGAAGGGATTTTGAATTATAGGAAATTTGTCTTTTTCAATGCAAAATCACTTCAAATGTAGACTTACAAGCAAAAATGACTACCATGCATTAAATGCACTGAAATTTTGCACAAACACCCTCCATAAAAGCTATAAACACAAATAACTATATAAAGGACCTTGCGTAAAATCATAATTACACATATAACCTTTCATAATTACAAAAAGATCCTTTTTAAGCATTTCAAGCACAAGATGCATATTAACAAACACAATTACTGTGCAGACACCTATTTAAATTACTGTGCAAACACCCGGGGTGTTACAGCCTTCCCCCCTAAAAGGAATCTCGTCCCGAGATTACAGGAAGAAAAGGATGCAAAGACTTGGTACCTGGATTGGTTCTAAGAAAGTCGGGAAAGTTTCTTTGGAGAAAATTTTCAGTTTCCCAAGTAGCTTCTTCTACAGTATGCTGATTCCACTGGATTTTGTACGTTTTAACTTTCTCCCTTCTAGTACTTCTTTCTTTTGTGTCAAGAATCTTGATTGGATACTCCGTATAAGATAGATCGGATTCAATCTCGATATCCTGTGGTTCAAGGATTTCAGTAGGTACCCTGGTGCACTTCCGAAGTTGTGAGACATGGAAGACATCATGAACGGCGGCCAACTGAGATGGAAGACGGAGTCGGTAGGCAACGGGTCCACAAGTTTCGATAATTTCAAATGGTCCGATGTATCGGGGTGCTAATTTCCCTTTTAAGCCAAAGCGTTGAACACCTTTAGTAGGAGATACTCGCAAATATACAAAGTCCCCTACCTCGAATTGCAAAGGATCTCTTCTTTTATCTGCATAACTTTTCTGTCTTGATTGGGCTGCTTTAAGATTAACCTGGATAACTCTGACTTGCTCCTCTGCCTCAGAGACTAAATCTGGCCCAAAAATTTTGCGTTCCCCAGCTTGTGACCAATTCAAAGGAGTTCGACACCTTCGACCGTATAATGCTTCAAATGGTGCCATTTGCAAGCTGGATTGATAACTGTTATTGTATGAAAACTCTGCCAGTGCTAAGCACTTAACCCAATTCTTGCCATATTGAATAACACATGCCCTCAACATGTCTTCAAGGATTTGATTGATTCGTTCAGTTTGCCCATCTGTTTGTGGATGATAAGCTAAACTACGAATCAGTTTTGTTCCAAGGGATTCTTGCATTTGCTCCCAGAAACGTGCAATAAACTGAGGCCCACGATCAGAAATAATCGTCTTTGGAATTCCATGTAAACGAACAATCTGATCGAGATAAATCTCTGCGTACCTCTTGGCAGAATAAGTGGTGTGTACAGGAATAAAATGAGCGGTCTTGGTGAGTCTATCAACGATTACCCAAACAGAATCATGCTTATGAGGAGTAGTGGGTAAACCAACGATAAAATCCATACTGATGTCCTCCCATTTCCAGGATGGAATAGATAAAGGTTGGAGAGTACTAGCTACTTTCAAGTGATTAGCTTTAACTCTTTGACAAATATCACATTCAGAAACGTATCTGGCGATTTCTCTTTTCATTCGAGTCCACCAGAAATTTTGTTTGAGATCATGGTACATCTTGGTACCACCGGGATGAATCGAAAACTTCGATAGATGTGCTTCATCAAGGATTTGCTTTCTAAGCTGAGGATCCTTAGGTACAACCAGTCGAGATTCAAACCATAGAACTCCTCTATGATCCACTCGGAAACATTTATACTTTGCTTCTCCCTGTGATAACTTTTCCTTGATGACCTTGATACCCTCATCATGTAATTGTCCCATGATGATGCTATCATGAAGTGTAGGCTCAATCGATATATGGTTCACACTTCCTTGAGGTACCATTTCCAGGTTCAACTTCATCATTTCCTGGCATAGAGTTTCATTGAATGGTTCTACAGATAGACAATGGCATTGTGACTTGCGGCTGAGTGCATCCGCAACCACATTAGCCTTTCCTGGATGATAGTGCACTTCTAGATCATAATCCTTTATCAACTCCAGCCAGCGTCTCTGTCTCATGTTGAGATCAGCTTGAGTGAAGATATATTTGAGGCTCTTATGGTCAGTGTAAACATTACAATGAGTTCCCATAAGATGATGTCTCCACATCTTAAGAGCGTGAATGACAGCTGCTAACTCTAGATCATGGGTTGGATAATTCTTCTCATGATCCCGGAGAGCTCTTGATGCATAAGAAATAACCCGGTTGTCCTGCATAAGCACACAACCAAGTCCCGTACCCGAAGCATCACAATAGACATCAAAAGGTTTGGTACTGTCCGGTGTAGACAATACTGGAGCGGTAGTTAATCTTGCTTTGAGAGTTTGGAAAGCTTCTTCACACTTATCATTCCAAACAAACTTCACTCCCTTCTTCAATAACTCCGTCATAGGCTTGGCTATTCTGGAGAAATCAGTAATGAACCGACGATAATATCCAGCTAAACCAAGAAAACTGCGAATTTGATGAACTGAATTAGGAGATTCCCAATCCATCACTTCTTGTACTTTAGTTGGATCAACAGATATACCATCACTGGAGATAGTGTGACCTAAGAATTTCACACGGTCCAACCAAAATTCACACTTGGAGAATTTGGCATAAAGATGATGATCTCGTAATCGTTGAAGAACGATACGCAAATGTTCAGCATGATCTTCTTCATTCTTGGAGTAGATCAAAATATCGTCAATGAAAACCACGACGAATTTATCCAGCTCCGGCATGAAGACTGAATTCATCAAGTACATAAAATATGCTGGGGCGTTGGTAAGACCAAAAGACATGACCAGATACTCATAGAGTCCATATCTGGTTGAGAAAGCAGTCTTTGGAATATCACAAGGCCTGATCTTTATTTGGTGGTAGCCAGAACGAAGATCGATTTTAGAGAAAACCTTGGCTCCAGCCAACTGATCAAACAGAATATCAATGCGGGGAAGAGGATACTTGTTTTTAATAGTGACCGCATTGAGTGGTCGATAATCAACACATAGCCTCAAGCTGTTGTCCTTCTTCTTCACAAACAAGGCTGGACATCCCCAGGGTGAAGAACTGGGACGTATAAAGCCCTTGTCAAGAAGGTCTTGGAGTTGGACTTTCAATTCTGCTAACTCATTTGGAGGCATTCGGTACGACCTCTTAGAAATAGGGGCGGTACCGGGTTGAAGTTCGATAACAAACTCGATGTCCCTATCAGGAGGCATTACAGGTAAATCCTCTGGAAATACATCCGCATACTCCCACACAATATGGATATCTTCAAGTTTAATTTCTTTTGCGGCATAAGCACAAGAGTTAATGCACTCTCGTTGTGGTAGATAGAGTATGGTGGCTCCTTAATGTGGTGAATCTATCTCAATAGCTCGGGAAGAGATATCTAACAGTACTTTATGTTTAGTCATCCAATCCATGCCCAGAATAACATCCATGCCTTCTAAATTCAACAAAATCAAATCTGTCTTTATCACTTTACTACCCAACTTAAGAGGTACATGTGTAGTGATTTGATTGGAAGCTATCTTCCCACCAGGAGTTGTTATCATAAAAGATCCCTTAGTATGACAAAAGTCCAATCCTACTCTTGCTCCAAATTTGGCACTTATAAAACTATGCGTTGCACCAGAATCAAATAATATAACTGCGGGTTTATTGTGGATAGAGAAAGTACCCGTCATAACTGGTGCTCCTGCTGGAAGGTCTGCAAGAGTAGTGAAATTAACTCGCCCTTGCCGGACTTGCACCATTTGCCTCTTGCCCTTGCCCTTGTTGTTGTTGTTGTTGTTGTTGTTGTTCTGATTAGAGTTTTGCCCTGGATTATTCCTTCTGGGTTGTGGACAATTCTTGGCAAAATGAGAAGCACTGCCGCAGTTGAAACATCGATTATTACTATTCCCACTATTGAACTGTGGGGCATTCGGCCTCGGGCTAAATTGCTGTTGTTGCTGCTGAGGCACTGGAGGTCTGAATCCTCCTTGTTGCTGAGGCGGCCTAAAGACAAACCTACCCACTGGGGCACTTCTTTGTGGAGGCCTAGGTGGAGTATTTTGCACCAGGCGAAACCTCGGTGACGGGGTACTCGAGGGTTCCGTTGGTGCCTTTCGCTTCTTCTCAGCACGATGTGCAGCAATACAGTCCTCTTGTGTAATGGCCAGGTTGACCAGCTCATTGTAGGTGTTGGGCTGAACAAGGTTCAGGCGTTCCTTGAGCTTGGTAGTGAGGCCACGACGGAAACGATCACGTTTCTTGGCATCCGTATCAGCATGATGGCCCGCATACTGGCACAGATGATTGAAGGTCTGTGCATATTGTAAAACAGTGCGGGTTCCCTGATCTAGAGCCAAGAATTCATTCAACTTTCTTTCAATTAGTCCATCCGGAATATGATGTGATCTGAAGGCTGTTCTGAATTCCTCCCAAGATATGATATGTTCAGCAGGCTGCATCGCACAATAATTATCCCACCATATACGTGCAGGACCACGCAGCTGTTGGGCGGCAAAGGGGGCCTTGTTTGCATCAACACACGGTACTGCTAACAAAGCAAACTTGGAATTGATTGTATGGAGCCAAGCATCGGCATCCAATGGGTCATCAGCTTTGCTGAACAGCGGAGGTTGGGTACCAAAGAATTCCTGGTAACCCGCTGGATGGGCCTCCCTTCCTCCATACTGTTGGCGGGGCTGATTTTGTTGCCCTTGGACTAGCTGGCGAAGCAACTCTGTTTGCATGGCCATCAACTCGGCCAGATTCGACGGGGGTGGCGGTGGTTGCTGAGATCCACTGCCAGTTTCACAACCGAAGCCATCAGGCGTTCTGCGTGTATGACCAACCATCTGTAATTATGGAAGACATCCATTAGATACATATTTCTCGCTTCCAAAATCAATGGTACGTGCAATGATCATACATTGGATAGAACAACATCAGCAAAAATGTATCTAGATGCGGTGTAGCACAATATGCACAATACATAACTGTGCAACCCACAAAACTCAGAACAGGCTAGCTGTTAGATAGCTTCATGCTCCATCGTATTGATACTCAATGGTAAGAGCAAAGGGTAAAGAAAATAATTTAGCAAATCACTCTTCATCGCTATGTGCTATGCTGCTAAACAACAAAGATCATAGAAGTGCTTGGTCTAAAATTTAGTCTCACAGATTCAATATGCTAAATTTGATAAGCACACAAGTCACAAAAATTTGCAACATCTTGTATTCATCAAACAGCGTGAACATGCACAAATGAAGAGATTTGGTAAGTAGGAAGATCCTGATTTCCAAACTGGTAGTCGCTACTTATATTACATTCAAAGCAGCATATTTCTTACAACCTAACATCACTCACCCTTACCACATATAATACAACAAGTGGTACTCCTCCCTAGGGTTATCTTACAACATCTCTTTCCTATGTACAAGCTACAACAAGATAAAACACGAACTTTCTAGGACTAGTCTAAGGCGCCTAGAAGTCGTCGAGGTTGCCCACAGAAGAGGCACTGCCGGAAGAAGAGTCATCCGGCTGAGGGTTAGGCTCAGCAAGTGCGTGCTCTGAATCTAAGTCAGATACTCCCTCAATCTCCTCTGGGTCCTCCTCTGCTGCTGCAGGCTCAGCTGGGGCATCTAGTTGCTCCTGGAGCATACCAACATGTGCTAAAGCATCAGCCCAATCTGCTTGAAGCTCATTCACCTGCCCCTGAAGAAAACCAATAACTATGTTGCGCTGCTCTATCTCAACACCATGCCCCATAGCCTGATGCTCAAACTGTGCAATGGCCAGATCCCTCCCAGCAACGGCATCCTGAAGTCCCTGAATCTGAGTATCCTTCAAACGAAGGCCTCGCTGAAAACTCTGGGCCAAGTCTATCACCTGGTCCATGTGTCGCTGCTGAAGTATCTGGTAGTGCGACTGAGCATTCATATATCTGACTACTGCCTCGATAGTCTCATCCGCTACATCTCCAATCAAGTGCCCAAAGTGTGTGACCCTGAACAGCCACTCTGCATTGCCAGCACTGACTGCTGGAAACAAACCAATAGGATATGCTGCTACCTCCTCGGGATGGTGCTCACAAAAAGTGGTGATAGCGTTGAGAGCTGCTTTCTCAAACGCATCCACAAGACGGTACCCAATCACCTTAATCTCAATCGGTGGCCACTCCAAGGTGGGGTGCTGAGGAATGGTCATTGTAACCCTATTCTTCTTAATTCCATCCTCAGAAAACTGGCGTCCCGTGTACTGGGGTGGATCTGGGTAGTGGAAGATACGAAGTGAATCCCAAAGAATCCTCGGAAAACCCTCCCAGTACAGACAATCGGTATGAGCATTTCCCTCCTCATCCCAAAAGACCTGGGAACAAGTCGCCATCTGAATCAAAAAGGATTCAAATGTGAGTAATGTGATTATCTCAAGACTTCTCAAATAAAGCTTTAAGAAGACTGCGGAAAAACAACTACGATTCTAAGTCAAAAGGTGATATGGTTCCAAACTCAAAGAATAATAAACCACAATCGGTACTGGTTCATCATTTGAGATTCTAAGAAATGAAAAGATCACTAAACAACAAGATGGGGCTTAGGAGGAAAGCATGACTCAAAACCATATTTTTCATCTAAGGAAACCTATGCATTTTACAAGTATGCTTCTAAAATCAGAGTTTCACTCACTCATGGTTTAAGCACACTAACACTTATCTTATAAGGATTCATACTAGAAATTCCTTAACAAGCTCATGTAGCAACTGCAAATATTATGAACCAATCAAACATCAACCAAATATGTATGCACGTCCTGACCGTCCTCACAAAATAAACAATTGCCAACTAAAGTTGGGCTTACGTGGTTAGCACGGTGGTATACATAAATACGGCTCTCCCTATATAGCTAGTCGATACATTCTAACCGTTCTTATCTTATCGAATCGCGGTTAGTGTTCCTGCAGAAGATTGACAGAACATATATATATCCAATGAACCTTTCATGCCAGCACTCATGAAAGCGTTCCCAAACATTACCGCTCACTATAGAAGCGGCAGCCATACAATTTCCGTCGTATGGCCAACGTTAACATACGCTACCCAGAAGCGTATTCACAAGTTCCTTTACTCCCAATATAGTCGACCGAGATCGATATATTGGCAGCAGCTCAAGTAGGCCACTGCTTGAGCGCAGCGTTCGGTTCGCATCGCCGACGGGAAGGTCAGACTCCCTTAGCTAACTGAGCACACTTTACTTCCAATATAGTCAACTAATAGTCGGTATATTGAAAGCACCTCAAGTAAGCCACTGCTTGAGGGCAGCGTTCGGCTCGCATCACCGACGGGAAGGTCAGACTCCCTCAGCTGACTGAGGATCCTTACCATCTTACCTCACGTAGGTGCGTCGTTACAAGAATTAAGAGTTGCTTGTGAGTATGGTTTGACAAGATGTAAAGTGCTGGAAGCCAGATAACATAAACCATACATAAATAACCACCTAGTAATTCCCATAAATTCCCTAGGACTTAACGTTCTAAGCACAACTCTTAACGAATCCAACGTAGTTTTCCGAAATTCTTTATGGTTCCAATTTTATATGGAAAATGGTTTTTAAGGTTCCAACACCTCTGATGTACGCTTGCAGCTCTGATACCAGTTGTGGCAGAACCGCCAAAATTATTCCGGCTCAAGTGCGCAGATCATCACCATAAAGGCAACGTTAGCTCAAACGCACTTCAAACGGAACAACTTTTGGTCTGTCGGGTAACGTCCCTATACAACCACCGATTCTTGGATCGAACAAGCATACCCCGCACGAAGGCGAGTTCAGAGATATTACAACCACAATTTTACAACACAGGCATAGTAATGATTACAAACCAGTTGAAAACATCATTATAAAGCCAACTTAAGTAAAACAGTTGTACAAGCCATAAGTATAAAGCTTCAGGGTTTAAACAGCGGAAGATAAAACACGACGTCTACAACACGTCGCAAAAAGGATACCAGGCTAGCCCAAGCATGGTATCACTCGTCATAATCATTGCCGGCCGAAGACGTATCCCACTCTACGGACCAGCCAGGAGGCAACGAGCAAGGATAGGTCAAGCTAGCGATCTGATCTTCAAAACTCATACCTGAAAAAGGGTTTCAACAGCAAGGCTGAGTATTCTAATACTCAGCAAGACTTAACCGCCAACGGGTATATGTAGCCCACCTTAGCTAGACTATGCAAGGCTTTATAAGGTTCGGGTTTTCCTTTGCTGAAAAGCAATAAAGAGTAGGTCCTTACGTTCAAGTTTTAGCTTTCAAGATTCTAGTAGATTAACCATCCTATATTAGCCTCTACTATCCAATCATGGTGGAACTTCTAAGCAAACATCAAAATTAATAAGAATATTGTTGCTCTTATTACTCTGTGTGGCAGATCAATCAAGCAGTCTCATTTCATCGTGAGAGGCGGACGATTCTGAATCGAAATTCAACCTTGCAAGGATAACCTAACACACACGTTTGGAACACCGTCGGGTCGTTTCCAAACAACAGTTTGCCTTTCTTTTCGGCTTGTGGATAGGAACACTCTCCCCGACTACAGGGCTCCAAGGTCCACTCGTGCCCGGTCCACCCTTGTCCCTAGAAGTCGTAGTGTTGCGCAACATAAAATAAAACCTATCTCTAAGAGAGAGTGTCAGGTATATCCACTCCCCGGTCCAATCGGTTACTAGGCTTACCGCGTACCATATTTACGGCATGTGGCTAGTACGTTCAAAAACTTAACCGGCACTACCACACACCGCGACCTTAGTAAGTTCATCAACACAGATGGGGTATCACATAAGGTCATGATATCGAACACAACCCCGTCCGTCGTCCTTATATTGATAACAGAAAGTAAACAATCAATTCCTATAAAGCTCGCGAGTGACAGGCAATCACTCGACTTTTACCGGTCCTATAAGCTTAGCAATTATTCGAACTCAAGTCTAGTGTTCAGTACATAGGTTCCTAGGATCATGCATCTAAGGTTTCAATTCAACTCCTATGAACTGTAAATGCACAAGTAAAATAATACAGTAAATGATATTAATTTGAAATATAGGTTATGTCCGGGGCTTGCCTTCTCGGTAGTTGCTAACTATTTCAGCCCTAGGCTCTTCCGAACTTTGGTCCGGGGCTTCAGTTAGTTCCGCAGTGTTTACTTGAGCTTCGAGATCACCTCCGTCAGATTCCGGGATCAGCTCGTACGTCCCGTCCGATAAGGCAGTCGTGTCTATATGCAATGCAAGAACAACATTATAAACAAACATGGGCAATCGTTTATAGAGTAGTTAAATAACAAATTTAACTACACAAGGCATCATGATCAACAGCACAAAAGAAGTTAACTAACTTCATAAAATGAGTGGTGGTGATTTCCTATACGATTAAATCATGGTTTGTAAATAAAACAACAACTCAGAGTACAAATAGTAATAAAATCTACCAAAATTACACTAAACAGAACATGAACAAAGTAATCTACCCTACAAAAATCATATCAAGACATGTAACCATTTAATCACAATAAATCATTTATGCAGGCAACACCTAGTACAAGCTTGAATTATACAGATCAAAATAGATCAAAAAAGAAGCTCAAAATTTAACAGGAGATCTACACAGGGATGATCTATCTACTGTGAATTTTTCATGATTTTATCTACACCGAAATAATTCTGAGAAAACAAATAAAACAGACAACAGATTAGCAAGATTTATTTTTAGCCCCTGATCTAGCCATGAACTAAGGCTCAAACATCCTGGACAAGCTAATATACTCCGGAAGAACACTCAGGGAATATTTTCACGATTTATTAAGAACAGAAACTATTTACCATGATTAAAGTCTACTAAACAAAGATTAAATCAAATAAATAGCTACACAAGAGAACTGATCATGAAATTTTTATAGAAAAGCTAGTGTAACAAGAGTAAACTACCACAAAAATTTCATAGCTATACCAGCTTTCAAGCATCAGATAAGAAAAAGAGTAAATAACTAGTATTTATAAACCTAGTAACACAAATCAAAATCTACAGCAAAAACTTGCAACTAAAGCCTAACATATTCTGGTTCTACTGCATAGAGCTCTTCAAGAGGATTCCAAAACATCAAGATTTTCCATTTTACGAATTTTCTACGAATTGATCTAGAATTTCAAATATCACAGCAAACTATTACAAACAAGTCCTTAGAGCACTATTCCTCTGAGTCTAGAGCTTCACAGACAGCCCCCTGGGCTTTTCCAAATTCTAACACCGACGTCCCTGGCCGGGTCAGAGAGGGGAGGCGGGGTTTGACCGGCCGTTTCCCGGCGAGGGGCTCACCGGCGGCGAGAGTGGAGGGGTGCGTGAGCCTCACGGGTTCAAGGCGCACCTCTGGGTGCTTGGAATCGAGGCTAGGGCGGTCGGAGGTGGGGTGTCGATGGCGAGCGGCGGCTTGCGGGCTCGGAGCACGGCGGCGGGATGGCTCCGGTGAGGTTTGGGCGAGGGGAAATGGCCTGGGAGCTGCGCTAGGACGAGGCGACGCTAAAAGTGGGGGCTGTAGGGGTGGAGCGGGCCTGCAGTGGGGGCTCCGCGGCGGGGTGGAGCTCGCCGGGGTTCAAGCGGGGCGGCGGTGGTGTTCTGCGGCGTGGGAGCGAGGATAGAGCAAAGGGATGCACGAAATCGAGTCCTGGGATAGGTGTAGTGCTCGGGCGCTCGCTAGAAGAGGGCGGCGTGCTCTGAAGGGGGCGCTCCACGGCGGCGTCGCGGTGGCGGCCGTCGGGGCGGTTCTGGAAGCGGCAGGGCGCGTGGCTCGGCCGGGAGGCTCCAGCGCGAAGCAACAGGAGGGGGAGGAGGTCGTCCGCGACGCGTGGGCGCCAGCGCACGGCGGAGTAATGGCCGGGAAAGCCGGGAAGGCGTCGGCGGGCGGCGCTGTCGGTGGCCGGCGACGGAAAGCAGAGCAGGGAGGTGGGAGATGGTGATAAGGGCCATTTTGCAATTTCCAAAAGTTCCAGGGACCTCTCTGTAAACAAGCAATAACTTTTAAACTAAAGCTCAAATGGAAAAGTGCCCAACATGAAAGTTGTTCAATTTTTCAAGATCTACAACTTTGATGTTGTGCAAAAATTTATTTGACCAAAGATTCAAGAGCTAAAATTAAAAACATTGAAGGGATTTTGAATTCTAGGAAATTTGTCTTTTTCAATGCAAAATCACTTCAAATGTAGACTTACAAGCAAAAATGACTACCATGCATTAAATGCACTGAAATTTTGCACAAACACCCTCCATAAAAGCTATAAACACAAATAACTATATAAAGGACCTTGCATAAAATCATAATTACACATATAACCTTT
Source organism: Panicum virgatum (assembly GCF_016808335.1). Classification (NCBI taxonomy): domain Eukaryota; kingdom Viridiplantae; phylum Streptophyta; class Magnoliopsida; order Poales; family Poaceae; genus Panicum; species Panicum virgatum. The sequence continues at coordinate 48,837,168 of NC_053145.1, forward strand.
CATAATTACAAAAAGATCCTTTTTAAGCATTTCAAGCACAAGATGCATATTAACAAACACAATTACTGTGCAGACACCTATTTAAATTACTGTGCAAACACCCGGGGTGTTACACTAGTGACCCTGAAGAATCTAATGAGACCTTTGACCGCGCGATTAGAGGATGGTTACTGTAGCATCACTATAACAAATCATCGATTAATTACCATCATTAGATTCGTCGCGAAAAGTTACACCCATCCCTAAATTTTTTTTTGTAAATAGACTTCATTTGATCTTTCATGCGGAGACTAGAAGAGGCGCGCTAGAATCTTAACGCGCCTAACCAAACAAGGCCTATACGTTGTGTTCGCTTGGCTTGTCAGCCAACCAACCAGCAGTACTGTTCTCTCATATTAAATCAGCACCAGCCATCAGCTACTAGCCAGTCAGCAGTACTGCTCTCTCATAACAAATCAACACCAGCTATCAGTCACAGCTAAACGAACACAGTGTATATGGTGAAAAATAGATCTAATCACTATTTTTACAAAATTTGTAGGTGCATGAGCACACCCTCTAATTTGCACATAGCTTGGCCTCTGGATCTCCTTGAGGCTGTTGGTTGTCATGCGTTGGCTCGAAACTCTCTCTTACCAATGTTGTAAATAAGTTTAGCGGTAGCTTTATCTAAAAGTCTAAAAGTGTAACATCCCAGTTTTCATCACAATTAAGGGGGAGTGTTGAAATATATAATGCAAACTTCTAGAAAGTTCTATAAAAATAAGAATAAATCATGGCATAATTTTGTTCACCATGACAAGGTTCTAGAATGTTCCACAAAAATCATAAGAAGACATGAAGCTTGGATATTTTCTTGTCATGGTAAAATTTAGAATTTTCTAGAAATAGATATTTGTAGGGAACTTAGATATTTGTAAGGAACTTCCTAGAGTGTGACATGTGTCACTCATTCAAGAGGGTTTGTGTGCCTATATAAGAAGGGTGCCACCCCTTGCCATGCCATATTACTCCACTCCATCCCACACACATCAAGGGCATGGCAGAAGTGACCATAGATAGAGTGTGCTAGGTGTGTGTTCCTTTGTTACTCCAATAAGGTAAGCGTCTTTATAACTGTTAGTCTCCCGGATAAGTTTAGTACTTAGTGTATAAGTTGTGATCCATCGAAGGTTGGCTCTGTCACCCAGGATCACAAGAGGGTCTGGGCTTCATCGAAGATTGGCTCTGCCACCCGGAAGCCAGCTTCATCTGTTGGTAGGCTCTGACTCCCGGAAACAAAAGGCGGCTCTGCCGTCAAAAAGGACCCGGTACACTAAGTAACTAGAAGCTGACCGACTCTGAAATGAGTTGGTATAGATCCTCAACTTAGTAGGGCCACCTCAATTTCCAACAATCACTAAAATAAAACTTATGTTGCAATTAAACTAGTAACATAAAATAATATTAACATCATATGAGGTATTACATAATTACTAGGCAAACTATTTTATACTCTTGCCTTGCGTTAGTACATTCGTTCCCTCCAGTAACCAGCAAACGCATGCTTGCACCTACGACAAAAATCATCTCATCTCCATAAAAGCCTCTCGAGTCACCGTACCATGTCATAATTCCCAGACAATCATGACAGCGCCTACCTCCTTTGCCATAACTTCATCATTCCCTGGAAGCCACAGAGTACCCACACCATTGACCTTTAAATGACCCGTCATGGCAGCACCCACCTCGCTATAAATCGGGGTCGCCACGCACAGTGCTGGTCGAGATTTTTTCCGCCAAACCGCCTCACCCGCTCGCTCTCGCTCGCGAACGCGCGACACGCCGGCCCCACGACGGGACCGCGCACTACCGCCGGCACCACGCCGTGCCGCCCACCCCCACGTCCCCACCTCGCCCACGCCGCTGCAGCGCCCTCGCCGGCTTTGCCGCCTCGACGCTCGCCCCTTCAGCGCTGCCACTGTTCGCGTTGACGATGAGCTGCCGCAGCCCACGCCGTCGCCCGTCCTTGCGCAACGCCGCTGCTGCTCTCCTCGCCTATAAAAAGAGCAAGGCCGTGACGAGCCCCGTCACCAACCCAAGCACACAGAGCCGCTTCACTCCACTAGCTGAACCACTCCTCCCGAGCCCAGCTCACTCACGAGACGAAGCTCCAACAGTTGGCCCTCTTCCTCGAGCTGTTCCGCGCCAAGGTGAGATGGCAGGCAGCTCCCCCGACCATTAACTCCACAACACTAATAAAAGCCCAAAACACCCACCAGGCCGTGAGCACTTAATCCAAATCATTCTACCAATCAATACTGTAAACTCAATATCTCCTTCATATCAACTCCTTTTCACATAAGTATTTTCCTTAACTCTCCTCAAATCATATACTATCTATTCCTCCTATTTTCATCTCCATTTGACCTTATTTTATTGCTTGCTTGTGTTTGTTTGCCGGTTGTGCCGTTTTCACCCGTAGATCACGGAGTGACCGAGGAGGAGCCTGCCAAGGAGCCAGAAGACCCGTACCACGAGCAGGAAGCCGCCGCCGCCGACGCGTACGCAAGCGAAGGCAAGTTTCATCGACCCCTACTTGCATCCATGTGAGGACATTTAGCTGTAGCCTGGGTCTAGGATCGATTACATATACCAGTACTTGAGTGATTGAGTCTGCTCATGCATGCATCTGAGTAGTCATGCATATCCAGAGCTGAGAATAGGATACGAAGGGATCTAGCTGAGACCAGGGCAGCTGGGTATGCTGGAGCCGGCGCTGCCATGGTGGTAGACTGGCAGGTGAGTGCTACCGTGGTGGTAGGCTCGAGTTGACATGTTGAGGGATGGTTGCTGCCCTGGTGAACCATAAGGACCGAGTTGTTTTGACATCTCATCTAGCTTACTTTAGTACGACCACAGGTTTCGGTATGAGCCGGACTTAGCCTAATCCCACTTGTTAGCCTGACGGTCGCAGGGATGGTTTACGGGTATAGACCATTGGGGTCAGGACCCGAGAGTTTGTGCGGCCGGGCTGGGGCGTGACCACGGCTAGGTGTCGGCTATGTCGGTTGTCCGTTCGGGCAGTCGAGCGTGTGGGTACAGTGTACGACCTCTGCAGAGTGTATAATCCATTCGAATGGTTCGTGCCCACGGTATGGGCAGGCTACGGTGTGGTCCTGACAACTAGTGAGCTACCTACTGTGGGTTGTGTCGGGAAGAGTTGCATTGCTAATGCATTGTGTTCAATGTGCGTCGTGCATGTCATTTCCCCTCCCGTAGGGCGAGGTGGAGCTTGTTGAGTACTTTTGTACTCACCCCTATTGATTTTTCTCCAGAGGATCCTGACTTTGTGCCAGAAGAATACGAGTAGATCGTGTCCGCACCCAAGCTGATCGAGTGGAGCCGTGATGGATGAAGAGCTAGTCCTGCATGTCGCTATGCTAGTTGTTATCATATGGTTGTTCTGTGTAGATTTGTGTTGTCACTTTACTCCTCGTGTACGTGTTAAATAAAGTTCTATTTGACTCTGGACTCCACTTGATGTAACATGTATTATGCCGGAGACCCTATTCGGTAATTAATACATGGTTTATCCTTGATCTTTGGGTCGAGGCGCTTCAAAAAATAGTGAAAGCAAAATTATTTAATAAAATTCTAAAATAATCAATAATTACATATAAAATTATTAGTATTATTGGTCTAACACCAAAAAGTCTTTTAACGGCACAACGATATGGTACCCATGCTACGTTATCTAGGATCCACACAACGTTTATTTAGTTTTATCGACTTCTTTGAGCGAATGACACATAAGATCTCTAAAAACTATTAGCAACTTGACATTTAGCGTTGCTAAATCTCACAAAATCTATTTTAGCGGATATTTAGCACTGCTAAATCTCGTAAAACTCCTCTAACGAACGTAGTGAATAAATGTTGCATAGCGTAGCAGTAGATCTCTAAAAAATTAATAGCAAACTATAGCGTGTTATTTCCAACATGGTCGTGTTTGGTTTGGGATGAAAAAAATTTGGTGAAATTTTTCGCTGCTTTGACCACTAATTAAAGGTATTAAATGAAGTCTAATTACAAAATCACCTCCGCAAATATGGTACTGTAGCAGTTACTATATCTAATAAAGTCTTTGACAGTACGATTAGAGGATAATTAGAGCATAGTTACTGTAGCATTATTGTATCTAATCATGGACTAATTAGTCTCATTAGATTCGGCTCGCAAATTTGCACCTATCTATGAAAAAATTTTACAAATAAACTTCGTTAATACACTATGCATACAAGATTCTTTCGAAAAAAATATCGCGAAAACTAACCAAACACATCCATTGATTCTAACACATAAGATTGTTTTCAACGCCCATTTCAATTAACAGACATACGGATCCCTTTTGTGCTATGCTAATCGCGCTGACGGTTCAGGAAGTAGGTATGGATAAAAAGAAAAGGTTAGCTCAGTCAGTTTCAAGGCTGGGAAAAAAAAAGATTGTCGATGGAAAGATCGGACAGATTGCAAAAGTTGGTTCTTGTGAAGTTTGCCTCCAACCCTACCAGATTAGCATTCATTGGGAGCACAATGATCTTTGTTTCACAATATTAAAATGCTTTAGGCCTTATTTAGATCACTTTGCATTTTGGTTTTTTGGATTTTTGAAAAAAAAATCTTCAACATTTGAAGTATTAAATGTAGACTAATCACAAAACTAATTATAGATTTCGTCTATAAACTACGAGAAGAATCTAATGAGACTAATTAATCCATCATTAGAGCATATTTATTGTAGCATTACTGTAGCAATTTTGTGTCTAATCATGTCCTAATTAGACTCATTAGATTCGTCTCGCGATTTACAGTCCATTTGTATAATGCAATTTATTTTTCGACTACATTTAGTACTCCATGCAAGCGATTTACAAAAAAATTTCATTTTGACTATGGATCTAAACAGGGCTTTAGTCACTACAACCACGATTTACAAAAATTTTGCATTTTGACTTTATGGATCTAAACAGGGCCTTAGTCACTACAACCAAACAGAAGGTGAGTTATAGCAAACCAAACAGGATAACCCTGCTTTTAAGAAAGCAAATGAAGTTTGATACAGACTCCAACGAACTGGGGACACCAGTTTTCTAAAGCAGACAGAAAGACAGTCATGTTTTCGCCACCGCTAACCAGACACCAACGCAGCTAACACCAGAAAACAGACCAATAGAAGCTAAAGAAAATCCTCCAGCGAAACAACCACCCGTCGCTGCACCATGAAATTTTCAGTCCACGCACGCGTCGTCTTTGTCATCAAGTCCAATCGCTCTTGATCACCAGCATTCAGTCGCTTTAGCCAACGCTGCAGATAAGAGAACAATTTGAAAAGCAGTTCAGTCGGATTCCCCATAAAATCCCCACAAATCATTCCTTTGTTACGAGTTGTCCAAAGCACCCAGAAAGACACCACAAAGAGAAAGAGAAAGAGTTCAGAATCTTCTGCATGGAAACAAAGAACACGTGCCACAAGATTCATATTGAATGCCTGTGTTGAACGGTGAAACCCGCCTGCTGTCAACGCGAGAGTACTTGCTGGTCGTCTCTTCTAATAAAGTGCATTATACTAATGAAGCAAAGATGATGGTTTTAGCACATGCAGAATTATCAGAACCTTCGTGTTTGATCAGAGGAGCATTCTGATTGTGTAGCTATTGAGAAATATAAGGGGACTACAGCTGCGTGCATTCAGGTGAAAACCAAATTTACTCCCTCCCTTTGATGTATTTCTCTTTTCCTTTAATTCTTCTTCTGCTCAACAGAATCATCAACATCTTGGTGGAAACCTTGTTTCTATTAAAGTTAGTCAAGTTTGACATAAGACAAACCTAATACGACATGTAAATAAAAACCTAATATGACATATAAATAAAAACAGAGGGAGTATGTCCTACTTTTGTTTGTATATAATTAACTATGTATGCCTATTTATCTATACAGCTCTGTGTACACCATATGCATATACCGTACGCTTCAAATTACTTCACTCAAACTCAATTTACTTAATCCAAATTTAAATATACTGCCAAAAGGAATCAAGCAAACAATTTATGTGTGCGGTGAATTCGTCGAAAAAGGCTGTACATGTTATAATATGAAACGAAGAGATTATTTGGGGTTTGGGAATGGAATGGCAATGCGACCTAAAATAAACTTCCAACATTTGTAGTTAACTTACAAAAGAGGCACGTACTGAACAGCAAGCAGAACTGCAGTGTTTTGTAGCTGTTATACTTTACAAGAACAAAGATTCCCAGCTAAAGATCCAGGCTCAGGTCCTTCAGGACATTAACAAAGTTTTCTAGTTGTTATACCTATTTTTATCTTCAACATTTTCTGGATACAAAATATTCATTCTCCAGTTAATTGCCAAAACTTGGGAGCACGTTATCCCAAAAAAATACTACCTTAGAAAATATAACAAGATGATTAACAGCTAGAGGACCATCTAAAAATGAGAACATATACCACTGACAATTTGCTTGCCAGACAGGCGACAGCATACAAGCTACATTGCAACATTGATGAGATAAACTGAGTGCCCCAAAATAAGTAGCTTACTTCTACATGAACAACTAGACAGCAAACTACTGCTAACGTATGCAAAAATAAGTACTATAAAAGAACCACGCATTGATAAGCATTATGACCTCAAGCTTACCACTTCAAACACATTTTTTTGCCGATGGTGATGAAAAGCGGAAGTATGGGCAAACATTATTGTAACACTTGTCCATGTCCATCATGCAGACCATCTCAAATTCAGCAGTCTTGACATTCAGCGAATAATATTCTACTACTTCAGGTTCCATGTAAAGATCCTGTGATGAAGAGTCTTCAACTTCCTCATCTTCTGGAATGCCTCGAAGGAAAATAAATCCCTCAGCTGCACCTAAAGTGAAGTACTCATTATAGTAGCTGGGCAATTGTATAATATTCTCCGACAGGCGTTCATTGGGAGATTCATGGTCACTTTGTTTCGCGATGCGAGAGAAGCGAAACTCTCCATTCCCCAAGTATTCACCAACAGTGAGCATCCCAGGGGTTCCTTCTCTATCAACTGCAATGCAAGCCCGAAAGCCGTCCTCCACACGATGAGCATAGTTGATAACAGATAACTCCATCTTGAGGGCATCAAGCACGAGAATTTTGTCCGGCGAAGGCACTGTCCAGTAGAAGCAGCCATCAACATAGTCAAAGCGCCCCAAGCCATAGAGGTTAGGAGGCTCTTCTGTGCCCAAAGAACTCCAGTTTGAAGATGTGGCGATTCCCCATTGCCTAGTCACAGAAGAGAAGACGAGCACGACCAGTTTGGTCTTGTACCGCGCGACGCATATCACCCTGAATGATTTATCGGCCTCATCCTCTTGGGAGGGAGCAAGGCAGATCCCAAAATCAAGAAGGCTCCCCTCATTGAGGGTTATGTCGTCAGGTATAGGTGGGAGCAGCACGTATCGCTTGAACAGGGGATCGCACACGGCGTAGTTCATGAAGCGAGGGCGGGGGAAGCCGCCGCCGTCGGGGTCATCGGGGAAGTACTTGGACTGGATGAGGACACGGCCGTCGCGGGCGTCCAGGGGGAACCAGCCCCAGGCTTCCTCCTCCGGCACACACGGCACGAAAAAGTACTCGAAATCGGCCTTGCGAGCGAGGGCGATGGCGCGCTTGGCGGATGGGTGGGGCCCCGTGGCGGGGTAGAAGCCGTCGTAGCAGGCCAACCCGAGGAAGGGAGGCGGACGCCCGGACCGGATCCTTTTTCGGGGTGGGAATGCGGGCGAGGATCCCACCGAGGAGGCCGTCGGTGAGGGCGGTCGGGATCCGCGCCGACGACTGGCGCTCGACGGTGCCGGCGCCGGCGAGGCCATGGCAGGCAAGCCGACTGCCGGAGCTCGGTGATGGGGCAGGACGAAAGGGGATCGATGGGTTTTTGGGCCTTTGGGGTTTGGAGCGGCGTGGTGTGGTGTGGAAGAGAAGGGGTTTTGGGCGGCGTGGTGTGGTGTGGAAGAGAAGGAACCGAGTGGTGTCGAAGGCAAGGAGCCGAGCCGTGGGCGGTGGGAATGGTAGGGTTTGAGTAACCGAGTCTTTTTACCTACTTCTTCCGTCCCGCAAAATTAAAATTTTAGACATATTGCTCATGCAAAGAAAGAATTTTATTATCCCTAATTACTTTTAACAACTATGATCGAAAACTGTATTGTTGATTTGATTTTCTGGATCAAAAACTACATTTAAAACTACACTCTTTGTGGGACAAAATTTAATGTTAAAACTATACTATTTGTATGACGGATGGAGTATGTGCTATTGTAAAAAAAATCTAAATTACGTACATATCATCTGAAAAGATGCAAATCTTTCCAGTACCATAATTGAAAACTCTAAAAAGGTTAATTCAACTCGAGGCCAACGGAATCACCCATAATTTGCATGCTAAGTAAGCATTCAGCTTGTGCTCAGGATTAGAAAAAGGGGTCATCTATACTTTCCATGCTTACAGCCAAGAAGTACATACGCAACAGAATTCATCAGGCTATTGAAAAGGTGCCCGGCGTCCAAGTTTGGCGCCATCGGCTACCTCCAGTCTAGTCAAACTGATTTCCGGTGTCTGATTTGTTATGAGAGAAAAGTACTGCTAGCTGACTGGTGGTTGGTGATTGATGCTGATTTGGTACGAAAGAAAAGCACTGCTGGCTGGTTGACTGACAAGCCAAGCGAACAGAGTGAGTGACTGACTGACACCTTATGAGCTCAGGAGATTCCCAAAGCAAGACTGATTGCCGTGTTTGTTTTTTAGACTATGCTTAGTTCTAAAAAATTTCCTACATTACACGTCACATCAAAATTTCGAACACATGTATGGAACATTAAATATAATTAAAAAACCTAATTACATGGTTTAATTGTTTCATACGAGATGAATCTTTTGAGCCTAATTAGTCCATGATTAGATATTAATTATCAAATAACAACGAAATGTGCTACAGTACCAAAATTTAATTTTTTCGCGAACTAAACACAGCCTTAAAGTTTCAATCATAAGTTTGGTCACATCGCATGTTTAAACATTAATTAGGAGCACTAATTGCTACAATAATTATCTGCTAATTATATATTAATTATACTTAATAAATTTATCTAGAGCCCTAATTATAACTTATGCAATTATTTTTATATTAAATTGACATCAAACATTCAAATTCACATCAGAGCATTCGATAGTCATAGCTATTTAAAAAACCAAACGATACCTAAAATAAAAGTTCCAGTCTAGTCGGCCCAAGCTCGTGCCGGCTCACCTGCAAGGTAGCGGACTGTGTTTTTTTCTTTTTTATATTTAAAAAAAATCAAAATTTCAAAAATATATGTCCATTTTGAAATATTTCAAAACTACCCCCGGTCACCCTATGGGGGGGAGACAGGCCCTATGTGTAATTTTTTTTCTTCAAATTTGCAACAAGGTTCCGAGCAAAAAAAAAATGCAAGGAGGCTTGTCGCCCCCCCCCCCCAACGGGCGACAGGGGCCTGTCGCCCACCAGAAGGGCGACTGCCTCCCACCCTAAAAGCGCTAAGCTCTGGGTCACGCATGCAGCTCAGGGGCCCGTCTAGAGGTTGGGTATTTGCCAGGTTTGAGTTTCAGGTTTGGGAAATTTTGCCCACCCTTAATTAGCTCTAGTCTGTTAGTGGCCTCTCGGTTGGCACGCGGAATGATCCATTGATGTTTTTTTCTTTAGATTATGATCCACTGATGCTAGCTAGAGCCAAGTCGGGTGTCTGCGCCGAACCCATCACCGCATGCTGCCAAGTTGGGAGGTTTACCTGCGCACACAGTGAGCTGGCGCCAGCCGCAGCAACGGCGGATCGGCGTGCAACGATAGGAGTTTAATGATACTTTAGTTTTTAGTTACGTAGTAGTAAATTAGTTTAGAAAATTAGTACTACGCATTTATTAATACAATTGCAGTACTATTAGAGACGTGTTTATAAATTAATTACGATTTAGAATAGAATTTCACATATACAGCATAGAATTTGAGTGTCATCACGTAGTTATGAATACTTATACGTTGTAGTTGAATTACATACTTAGTTTTTACGGATTATTGAATAAGGTAGTGAAGTAAAGAGTATAACTGGATAAGTATTCTGTGATGACTGGCAGAAGTACATGCAAGCAGCTCTAGAGCGTGGGTGGCCTCTGGCAGAAGTACTCATCAAGCACGCCCGATCCGCCGTTGTTGCGGCCGGCGCCAGCTCACTGTGTGCGCAGGTAAACCTCCCGACTTGGCAGCATGCGGTGATGGGTTCGGCGCAGACACCCGACTTGGCTCTAGCTAGCATCAGTGGATCATAATCTAAAGAAAAAAGCATCAATGGATCATTCCGCATGCCAACCGGGAGGCCACTAACAGACTAGAGCTAATTAAGGGTGGGCACAATTTCCCAAACCTAAAACTCAAACCTGGCAAATACCCAACCTCTAGACAGGCCACTGAGCTGCATGCGTGACCCAGAGCTTAGCGCTTTTAGGGTGGGAGGCAGTCGCCCCTCTGGTGGGCGACAAGGGGCCTGTCGCCCCTGGGGTGGGCGACAGGCCCTCTTGTATTTTTTTTTTGCCAGGAACCTCGTTGCAAATTTGAAGAAGAAAAAATTACACTTAGGGCCTGTCGCCCCCCCATAGGGCGACCGGGGGTAGTTTTGAAATATTTCAAAACAGACATATATTTTTGAAATTTTGATTTTTTTTAAATATTAAAAAGAAAAAAAAACCTAGCGGACCGTGCACGGTCCGACGATGGTTCGTGTTGCCCCCAAGCCAAGGGCCATGCCATGCTTGGGCCGTGCCCAAAATGGTCGGCCCATTTCACACACCCATTGACGCCTTTTGCGGCCACCGAGATCCGGGCCCAGCTACCAGCGGGCCGCGCTGCTGGTGGTACGTCAGCGGGCAGCCTGGAGGAGTGGGGAGGAAGCAGCAGGACAGGACAGGCACGGAGGCGTCGGTGGCGGTGTCGCCATCGTCCCGCACGCCAACCCGAGGACGGACGGAGTAGACGGACACGCCCGGCCGGCAGTCGAACGCGCCGCGTTGTCACCACGCACGCCCAGGTTTACAAATCCGACCGGTTCGGTCTTCGGTAGCGGTTTACAAGACCGATTTGATCGGAAATTGGTAGAAACCGATTGAATTCAAATTTAAATTCAAAATCGCATGTGCAACCGGTTCCGACCGGTATACCGACCGGGATGACCGGTTTACCGATCGGGATGACCGGTTTGGGAATTTTTTTTATTTTTTTAATTCAAATTTAAATTTTGAATTGAGGCCGGTAGACCGGTTTACCGGTCGGTATGACCGGTTTGGGAATTTTTATTTTTTTTAAATTCAAATTTAAATTTTGAATTGATACCGGCCCAAACTGTAACCGGGCCGGACCGATTTGACCGGTAAACCGGACCGGTTCCCACCGGTTCGGTTAACACTGCGCACGCCAGGACAAATCATAGTGGAGGCGCTCGAGCTGCCTCCGCTCCGCTCGCTCTCCAGTCTCCACCGCCCGCCAACCCCGAGATATACCTCCCTTCCTCCCGAAGCTTCGTCCCCCCGGAGACGGACGAGCGTTGCTGCCTCGGCGAGGGTGCCGGTGGTTGCCAGTGGCGGTGGGTGGTGGTGTTGGCGCTGGGATGCCCGCCGCGACGGCGACCGCTGCCGCCCGCCTCCGCCTGCCGCTGCTCGAAGCGGCCCGCCGCTCGCCCGACTCGGCCCGGCCTCGCCTCGATTGCCGCCGCCGCCGCTGACGGACGGACGGACGACCACCCCGCTCGGCGCCTGCCATGGATGCCCTGTCCCGCCCCGCCGTCGTCATCGACAACGGCACCGGGTACGTACGCTCCCCCTTCCCTCTCGCTAGATCTGCGCGGCGGCGGCGAGGCGCGCTGCTGATCTGAGCCTCTGACTCCCCGGGCTCCCGCGGCAGGTACACGAAGATGGGGTTCGCGGGGAACGTGGAGCCCTGCTTCATCACCCCCACCGCCGTCGCCGTCAACGACTCCTTAGCCGCCTCCGCGCAGCCGGCGCCCAGGGGCGCCCCCGCCAAGGGGAACTGGCTCGCGCAGCACAGCGCCGGGGTCATGGCCGACCTCGACTTCTACATCGGGGAGGAGGCGCTGGCGCGGTCCCGCGCCAGCAGCACCTACAGCCTCAGCTACCCCATCCGTAATGGCCAGGTGGGTGCTGCTGCGCCTCTGTACTGCTTTGTGCAATTCACGATTTCGTTGGATTGAGTTGGTGTGAAACGGACTCTGCAGGTGGAGAATTGGGATACTATGGAGAGGTTTTGGCAACAGTGCATCTTCAATTACCTGCGGTGCGACCCGGAGGACCATTACTTTCTTCTAACCGAGAGCCCTCTGACTGCTCCTGAGACCCGGGAGTACACAGGAGAGATCATGTTCGAGACGTTCAATGTGCCTGGCCTCTATATAGCAGTCCAACCGGTCCTGGCGCTCGCTGCCGGGTACACTACAACCAAGGTTAGTCATTGGAGCTTAGTCTGGGCACAGCACATGCATAACTTAGGCTAAAAATAGATTGCGATGAAGGTCAATTTTTAGTTCGACTGAAAATGGATGAGAATGCATTCATTATTCATTGCTGTTTTCCTTTCTTCACTGTTGAACGACCATCACATTCTTGATATTTATGAGGAAGTTCATGCTTTGTTTTCAGTGTGAAATGACAGGTGTTGTAGTTGATGTGGGTGATGGAGCTACCCACATTGTTCCTGTGGCTGATGGTTATGTCATTGGGAGCAGTATCAGATCTATTCCGCTTACAGGCAAGGATGTTACCCAGTTTGTCCACCAACTTATGAAGGTAGCTTCCTCTGCTTTCTTGTTGATCGTCACAAGCTGGTACTCAACTTTTCTAGAGCAACTATAGTATGTAAATTGAGCTTGATTTGGAGGATATGTGTCGATCACATTGGTCTGTTCCTCGTCTGACACACTAACATTTTGCGGATAGCTGCAACATGCAATGTAATTATACCTTCTTCTTCTTCTTATTTTCCTGTGATATTCCATAAATCTGTTAGGTTGTCTCAAACTTGTCCATGTTGTGTTTTTGTGAATACCTTGTGAGCCACCTAACTGTAGTTTTTGTAGCCCAGGCCTTTCTGAGTAGATGGGCACAAATGATGAATTCTAAACTTTTTTTATTGACATTTATCCTGCACGGTGAAATGACTTCAAATTTGATATATACACAAAGGATGCATAGAATCTTTTTCATAGATAACTTGATATCATCTTCTTGTAGAAAACGAACCCGAACAACTGTAACATATGTGCAGTCGCTGATCTTCCTATTCTTGCATCCAGGAAAGAGGTGAGAACATTCCGCCAGAGGAATCTTTTGATGTAGCGAGGAGGGTTAAAGAAATGTACTGCTATACTTCTTCAGACATTGTGAAGGTATATATTACATTAATTGCCTAGTTATGGAGCAAACACGTTTTGATTCTGGAGAAGATGGACGATGGTAGGTTCTCTTTTGCCTCTTCATGGTAGCACAGTTGGTTTTCAGTGCTAGTATAGCAACCGCCTAGCTGAACAGTTGCCATTTAGCACCTGTACTGACTTGAATCTGAATAAGTAAAGCCATTCTAAACTTTTTTTTTTTGTTGCTAAAAAGTGCATATGCATTTTTTTGTTTCATATTTTCTACTGGTCATTGTTTCCTTTAAAGATGATGTCTTGGTAGGGAAAATATTCATGATCTACCTCATTCTTGTTATTTCAGGAATTCAATAAGCATGACAGAGAGCCCTCGAAGTACATTAAACACTGGACTGGCATCAAACCAAAAACTGGTGCAAAATACACGTGCGACATTGGATATGAGCGATTCTTGGGGCCTGAGGTAGTTGATTTTAATAAATGAGTATACAATATGTAGAAAATTCTATGTTACTATGCCTGTTTCAGGCTTGTAAGAAAATTCTTTTTGTTGATCAAAGGTAGACCATGACACACACAACTACTCCCGCTTGTTAATTTAGTTTGCATTGTTTGTCTTGTACCTGAGTTAAGTTGGCTTCATAGGATAACTAGTTTGAGTTCAAGCTCTATGGTCTTGAATGTAACCGCAATGCAAACTTTTTTTGGGAGAACCCTGAAACATTGTATTATACATTTTGTTATCACTGCTCATTTTAATTCGATCTTCTCATAGTACTGCAAAATGTGTGCAGATATTCTTCAACCCAGAGATTTACAATAGTGACTTCACCACTCCTTTACAAGTTGTTATTGACAAGTGCATCCAATCAGCCCCAATCGACACAAGAAGAGCTCTGTATAAAGTATGTATGATCAGAGAGATGTTTTTTTCCTGTTTTTAGACATTACAGAAGTTTTGAATTTATTCCCACTGGTACAGAATATTGTCTTGTCTGGAGGATCGACTATGTTTAAGGATTTCCATCGGAGATTACAACGGGACCTAAAAAAGATAGTGGATGCACGGGTCCGTGCATCTAATACTCGGCTTATTAGTGGAGATCCTAAGGTACGGACTTCCTTATTTGCTCTTACTCACCTTCTGAATGGGAAAAAAAGGCACTGAACCAACCAAGAATGTTTTTGTTATGGCTTTTTATTTACACCTAAATTTAATTAATTTCCAGGCACAACCTATAGAAGTGAATGTGGTCAGTCATCCGATTCAGCGATATGCAGTATGGTTTGGCGGTTCTGTGCTTGCTTCCACAGCAGAGTTCTACGAGGTATTCTGCAGCTTTATCAATTCTTGTGAAAAGTGTGAAGTATTGTTGGCTTGTTGACCATGCTGTGATGCTCCTTTTCAGTATGTGAGTTACAACTAATTACGTCAAGTCTTCTCTGTAACCAGGCTTGCCACACAAAAGCAGAATACGAAGAGTACGGTGCGAGCATCTGCCGAACAAATCCTGTTTTCAAAGGGATGTATTGAATAGAACCCCGGTGCGTTAAACCGGAGAGCAAATCCTCAAACTGGACATCACAAAGTGTCTCCCCCATGCAATCAGTCATCGCCTGCACGTCTCCTGCAACAATGAGGAGACTGATGGTTGAGGCAGCCTGACGAGAGATCCAGTAGAAGGCTCGCCGCACGAGTTGTACAAACCAACCAAAGTGCTCATAGATAGACACATTGCATCTTATATATCTCTTCATTGCTCTGTTAGATGCCGGTAGCCTGCCTGGCAACGGCTTCCTCACCCGCATGGGTTGTGCCCAATCGGCCTGCTGTTGTACTATATAATCTTTGCTAACTTGCGGCGCGTTGTAATTTGTAGCGTCAAAATTGTTGTTTCAAGAGATGCGGCATTGCGCCTTGTAGATCTACTACATGTTGATTCATTTAACGATGTTCTTTCCTGGTGATCTGGTGTTGGGTTACTTCTTGGGCGTCAATCCTCCCTTATGTTAATGCCGCCACGCCTTGCCGCGGCAAACAGCACGGCAGTGCCGACTGCCGAGGCATCAACAAGCTAGGGTGGCAAACCGGGGGAGTCTATTCCCCGCATATGCGAGGGGAAGAAACGCATCGCAGAAGGCTTCTCCCGCCATCCGCCGCTGCCCCCGGCGCCTCCACCGCCGCCAACCCTAACCAAGCTCATCGCCACTGCGCCGCCGGCTTATTCTCGCCCCCGCCGCCGGCCGCCGCCCACCGGGAGTCCTACCCCGGCCGGCGGCGCTGGAGCGCCGCCTCACCCTCCGCCGGCCGAACCGTCGCCGCCGCCCATCCTCCGCCGCCTGGGGCCCCTCCTCTTCTATCGCCAGCAGCCATGGAGCTCCCCAAACCTAGGTAACCCGGAACCCTAAAGCTCCGCCGCCGCCCTCCACCACCCCGGCCGCCGCGCGAGGTCGCCGGCGGCCGCTCTCCCCACCTACCACCCCCTCCCCCTCCCCAACCTCCGGCCATTGCTTACCTCAACGGAGAAGATGAATAGGAGCCGCGGCGCCCTCTTCTGCGATGAGGTGACGGAAAATCGCATATGCGATAAATAGATTTTCCCGGCAAACCCGCGTCCTTGGGAATGGTAGGGAAGCCGCCAGCGCCAGCCTCCACGGGGCACGGTACTGACCAAGCTGTGCCGGGGCACAAATACTCTCTTCCGGCTTTCTGTTACTGGGTAGTGTTAGGATGGCCTCATTTTCCTGTTAGCCAATTTTGCAGCTCAGAGGCTGTAATCAGTAATCACCTCTTTCTTGACTAGGCCTGGCACTAATATATGATCGAACAGCACAGGACATGGACACTGATTTAGTGACACGGCCACGGAGTTGGGTGACAGCGCGATTGCAGATAAGGTAAACTTCAATCCAGCAGCAATAGCCAAAGGAGTTCAGATAAACCAAACAAAAGCCTCCCTAGTATTTACAACCTACCATGTCTAAGCTTACCACTGCTCTGAATGAGGAGCAACCAGAATGTGGCTGAAGCTGGAGTGGGCTCAGCTGAGGTTAATTGGAACATGCATCGGGACGCTCACTTTCTCCACGCCCTCAAGGAGCTTCACGCCGAGCTGGCCTCTGGCCCCTCCCCCAAACGCGCACAGCTCGCCGGACTCCATCACCGCAAATGTGTGCGGGTGCCCCATCTCCGAGTTCAGCCAGTAGGAGGCATTCGTCGGGCAGACCTGCGCGACCTTCTTGTTCAGCGCCTTGAGCGACTCAACGATGCTCGGGGTTGAGCAATCTGGAACCTCCTCCTCCGCCTCATCGTCATCCCCCTGAGAACAAACGGTAGGTATCTCAAAACACTGATGGACATGAAACATGACATCAGTGTGCATAATCAACATGAATCTACCGAAATCATGGTTTTTAGTATTAGTAGCCAGCCCATCTACTACTTGACATACAATTGCTATATATTTTCAAATATAAGCAAGAAAGAATGAACCCACCTGAAAAGCTAAATTCAAGGATTCGCCGGATCCACAGGAGTACACATCCCCGTTATCTGTGACGACAAAGGTCGTGTATTCACCAGTGGAGAGATGAACGGGCTTCACGTTGCGTAATCCTTCTACCACTGTGGGAACAGCCTTGTATTCCTCATCACCATGCCCCAAACAACCAGTGTGTCCCCAACCCCAGGTGCACACAAGTCCGTCAGCGCCAAGGGCAGCGGCATGCCAAGTGCCAGCTGATATTGAAACTGGCTTAAAGCTCAAGGACTGAAAGTGTTCGATCAACTTGGGCATGCCCTCATTATTTTTGCACCCATGCCCAAGCTTGCCCCCTAAACCACACCCTACAGAATACACAGACCTGCGTATATTCAGGACGCACTGTTAAAACCTTCCATACACTTGAAAACCTCCAAGCATGACAAGTTTCATTATCAACACACGTTAAGTTTTATGAAAACTACAGAACAAAAGCTCCAAATTCGAAAAAATACCTTCTTTTCACAAAGAAAAAAAAAGACTCAGTAGTCAGTAACATATACTGTCATTTTAGAAAAATGGACAGAGGAGGACCTTACATTCCATTTGGTTGGTATGCCAACATGAGGAGGTAGCAATTTCCTGCAGAGATATATGCAACAGGGACATCCTCAAGTTCAGAGAGAAGACGAGGCTCCACATCTGAAGGTTCCGAATTATGGCCAAGCCTCTCGCTTTTGCCCCATGAGAAAGTGTAAACTCGTCCCTCTCTAGATAGAACTGCAGAGAAGTAACCCCCTATAACAGCTTGAACTACAAACACATCCTTCAGTGACTCCACTATCTTAGGAGTTGTAATTGTTATCTGAGTAGTATGAGCAGGCTCAACTGTTTCAGCACCCCTGAAACTATCCTTGCCAAATGCATAGACCCTTCCTGTGTCACTCACAAGCATAGTCCGTCTTGATCCAACTGCAGCTTGTGTGATTCTGATTCCTTGTAGAGACCTAACATGGAGATGCCAGCTATGACACTGGTAAATACTAAAATAGTCCCATTTCAGAAAAAAAAAACGAAATATTACCTGATAAGACATGGCTTGAACCGGTCTTCTGAATCCCCGAGGCCAAGCTGACCGGAGCAGTTCGCCCCAAACGAATATACATCTCCACTTGTTGTTATAACTATACTATGGCCTGGCCCAGCAATGACCCGAGAGCAATTCTTCTCTCTAACCAAAATGTACCTAAGAACATGCTTCCAGGAGCCTCCACACTGTTGTTTCAGACGATCCTTTTCTTCTTGAGTCATCAGCTTAAACATGGTCTTTTTTTGGCACATATCAAATGCTGCTAGCTCTGGAAGCGACAATGCAAAGTTGGGTGCGAAATTTGCAGGTTTACTGAAAAATGTACATGTAGCCTGACACGATAGAGAGACTCAACTCATCAGTAGCAGCGTCTGTTTAAACAAAGCACTGAGTGTAGTAGTATGACTTGCCTCCAGAGCGGCGAGATCTTTTGGGTCCAGATCACAGGCCGAAAGCACATGGAGGACAATGGAGGGGCTCACAGCAAGGGGGAATTCACCCGGGGTTCCATCTCCATAGCAGTGGCGCTGAGAACGTTCCAGAACCATTGGCAAAGGAGATGAATGGGAGGTCGACTCATCAGCAATGCTATGGCATTGCATCACTGGTGAGGTCCCACTAGCAGCAGCGTCCATGGGGCACTGCATGATTCTTGCAGTGCTGTTGCAATGTAGTACAGATGAACGGGAGCAAAGAAGTCAGTCTGATTAGAAAAGGCAAATGTCAGTTAGCCAGTTGGACACTTGACATACAGATTAAGCAGCATATCAACTTCGCACTTAAGTGAAAGTGCAGCGATGATTAATGAAGAAGTTAAGACCAACTGGAAGGACAACAAATAATTCGATGACCACATTCACAGTTTCTGATTCTTCTAAGTTGTTTTCTGCAAAAGACAGGCTGAGGAGAGAATAAGAAGAAAATAAAAACAAATCTGTCGATCGAAAGCAGAATTGCATCACGAAATCAAGATGGACGCAGATCAGTCCCCAACGACAGGGATGTACACTGATCATCTCCAATTCAGCGCACGACTCGAGGGGTGAACCCCCAAAGTGAAACAAAGATGATCCGTGATCAAATCGCAACGCAGGCCAAAGTTCCACCCGCACCATCGACACCCAGATGGCCAGATCGCCAAAATCCCATCCTTTAAGGCACCAAACATGTTGATTCCCCTGTCCAGCACCCAAATCCCCAATCCCGCACACCGCCGTTGCCGTCGCCGCCGGAGAAGAACCAGCGGAACCAACAGATCCCCACAACCCATGAAAAGGAGAGTCCTTTCCCATCCGATCGACCCGGCGCGGCCAGAAACCGATCCGATTCCGTCAGATTCCCCCCAAAACTCGTTATCCCCCGCTGTATCCCCACAGAAAAATCCCCAGAAGACCAAATTGCGGGGAGAAAAATCAGGCGGTAGCATGGAGCATCGAAATCGAACGGAATCAAGCGAGAAAACAGTCCGGTCGCCGTACTCGGATTTATCCGATGGGTTGGTTCATCCGATCCTCGCAGGCCGGCCGCAGCGTGCGCAACCTCGGGGTCGGGGACCGGGTGAGGGGCGCGGAGCGGCGGCGAGGTGTCGGGCCTGGGAAGTTAGTTCAGAAAGGGAGAAGGGGAGGCGTCACTCCCGTATTTATAGATGCGCGGGTAAATGCCACGTCAGCGTCATCGGGCTCCACCACTCGGTCAGACGGTCACTGTTCGAGAGTCGCGGATGGATAAACAGCGGGCATCCCAACGACCAAGCCTGCGTCTTGACTCTTGAGGACGGAGGTTACCAAAAGCGACTCTGAGAGAAATCTTTTCAAATATTAAAATTAAAAAGTAAAATCTATCTTCGGTTATTAAATTTATTCGGATATGTCATTTCAGTTACTAAACTTGCAAATTAATTGTTTAGATCCTCAAACATGTTCCGCTATGTCGTCCTGATCTTTAAACTTAGAAATCATTCGTTTAGATCCTTAATTTGTTTCCTAAATTTGATTTTGAGTTTCATCAAGACGATCTAAAAATTCTATATTAAAAAATAATTCATAACCTTTTTTGAAAAAAAATATAAAAAAGTATCTCATAACTTTTTCAGATGAATTCGAATAAAAATAAATTTTATGTTAAAATTGTAGCCCTCGACAAGGTCTACAACTTTGTAGTTGAAAAGATTTTTATTTAAAAATTTTTAATGTCCCAAAATTTAATTTTAAGTTTTAAGTTTTAAAATCTATAGACTTACAACAATATTTTGGGATTCTAAACAGTTTTAATTCAGAAACTTTTCAACTACAAAGTTATAAATCAAGTCGAGAGCTACAAATTTGATATAAAGTTTGTCTTCATTCGAGTTTATATGAAAAGTTATTAATTATTTTTTATAAAGAGTTTTTAGATCGTATTGTTTTGACCTAGATAAGACTCAAAATCAAGTTTAGGAACCAGGATGATACAACCGAGCAAGTTTGAGGATCTAAATGGTTCATTTCTATGTTTAGGACCGAGATGACACAACCGAATAAGTTAGGACCGAGATAACCCAGATGAATAATTTTGATGATCTAAGCGGTCGATTTGCACGTTTAGGAACCGGAATGACATAACAATACAAGTTTAGAGATTGATGATGGACTTTACTCAAAACTAAAATACCAGCGATTAATGTATATTTATGTAAATTGTTGATTCTGGATTGTATATTTGTATCTAGTGATTACCGTATACCTTTAATATTAAAATAAAATCACCTTTTTACAGTCGGTCCCCTCTCGACTCTTGAGGTTTTCGCTCCCCTCTCGACTCTTGAGGTTTTTAAAGTTCGCAAGAGGATGTATGCATGGAGCTATTTGCAGAAAAACTTTTCCGGCGATAGAGTGTCAACACAACTTATCCAAGAGAGAAAGAGAGTAGAGGACACATCGCACAAGTCGCGCGGTTGGATCAAGCGATTAAAATCATCTCTGTTCATATATCACCGTGAATTTGCTCGAGGTGAAGTTGGATGTCATTTCGGTCTAGACGAGTCCCAGAGCCATGATTAGTGAAAAGCACTTTTGTTTTCAATGAAGGATAGTGGATGTCGATGCTACAGCACGTAAAAACGTCACACACTCATTTACTATTTTTTTTCAAAAAAGAAGCATCTCTTTGGACAACGAGGCACGAAACGAAATGAGCACAATAGTTTCGGGGGGGGGGGGGTGTGACGACGACACGGGGCTGGCCCCATGATCCCCAAATTTACATTATAAATTTAAATTTTGATTAAATTTTTATATAAATTTATATGGTTGGCCTTCTTAATAATGAAAAAATCAACTTCCTGGCTCCGCCCCTAATAGTTTTGACTCCATCCCATGCGCGTCGCTTTCGTCCAAGGAAAACGGAGAGTAGCAACTCGGCGATCCGTGGCTGCGGCGTCACCGTTTGAACTGGAATTCACCACCATCTTGGCCTCCGATTGGAAGCTTTAACAGCAGTGCTGCGTCGTGGGCTCTTCGCACTAAGCAAACTAGGAGTATTGAAACGTGTCACAAATCTGCCATGCGTGCATCGGGAGAAATACGTCTTCCCTAGTTCATTAGCATTTCTTCAATGTTGTGTTTTGGTCTGGACTTTTGCAGGCCCAGTCTAAAAGGTCCATGGGCCGTGGCAGGCCGCCCCGGCGGCATCGTAAAACATCTCGGCCTGCCCACGCGATTCGCCCAGCCCGCTGGGTTCAAAAATAATGCCGCCGCGCCCGCGCGCCACTCCGTGCGGCCCAGCGGCGAGCGGACGCTCGCCCACATGCAATGGCTCCGGGAAGGCGAGTCATTGCATCCCAACGACCAAGCCTGCTCCTCTCTCTCTCTCCCTCTCCTTTTTTTTTAAAAAAAAAAGAACCAAGCCTGCGTCTTGACTCTTAAAGATGGAGGTTACTAAAAGCGAGCCTCGAGTGAAAAATTTTCTAATACTAAAATAGCGATTGGGGTATATTTATGTAAATTGTCGAGTCTGAGTTTTATTTACTGACTACCGTACACCTTTAGTACTAAAATAAAATCACCTTTATAGCCGTTCCCCTCTCGGCTCTCGAGTCTCAAGGCTTTCAAAATTCTCAACGCGGATGGAGGCATGGAGTTTTTTTTGCAAAAACGTGTCCGACGATAAAGTGTCAACACAAGTACACAACTCATCCAATGAAGAAGAGAGCAGAGCGAACAAATCGCACGATCCAATCAAACAATAAAAAGCCCGTCTCTGATCGTGTTTTTTTAATAAAAAAATGAACACAGTGGATTTGCTCGAGTTGAAGTTAGCTATTATTCGCCATGAATATTGAAAAACACATTTTTTTTAAAAAAATGAAGGGTAGTGGATGTTGATGCTACAGCACGTATAAGCGTCATACTCTCATACTATTTTTCTTAAAAATGAATCTTTCTACCCCAAAGGATGATAGGAACGAAAAGAAGCGACATGGTGAAAAAAAATGAGGAAGGGCAATACAGTCAATCTACATGCTAAATATATGAAAAAGGAAAAAACAGAAAACTGAGGAAGTATACCAAATGTCAGTACTCAGTAGAATTAAGTTGCACATGTTTGGTGTCATATTTTTACGAAGTCAATGTTAGTAATGTCAAAACTGCAAATGACGATGTTTGGAATCCCAAATTCGCATTTTTCTCTTCCTTTTGACATCCAAATTAAAAGGCTATGCAACCTGTAGCACGTGTCACAATGTGTCATGCCTGGTCCATGGCTGAAGCCGCATTACATGGAGGAAGGAGGAGGGGGGGGGGGGGGGGGGGGGCTTAAGTCTTCATTAGCATTTCTTCAAATGTCCTTACAATTCGAACCGTTACTGTACTGTGAGGCCCTATGTAGCAGAGTGGGTGTTTGGCATGTATGCCAGCCGTGTAACATGCATAACCAGGCATGAACTCGATGGCCAGTATCAGAATTCAGAGGATGGAATCCCAGCACCATTCCTTGGGCAACAACTCGACGTTGGTGAAGACATGCTTGGATTTTTCGCTAGATGGAAAGGAGTTGTGGCCGCCCTTGCCCTCTCATCCAAGAAGCGGCTCCATCGTTGTTCAATCCTTTTAAAAGAAAGAAACATCCATGAAACTCAAGGCAATCACTAAAACAATGGTTTCAGAACAGAGAAAAGGCTACTAGAGTACCAACAGCCATCCGCACATGTGCAGAACGTTCTTGAAGATATAGTAAGCTTTTGAATAGGTAACCGACTGACTATGGCCAATATGGAGAAATGCGCATACCTGACCCACTTGCAGTTTGCGAAATCCCGGCGAATTTCACTCCGATGCTCATCTCCCCGAGGTCGCTGATGAAGGGATGATAATGTGGCCGAAGGCCTCCTGAGTCTTACCTTAATGTAATCTGTTGATCCATGCAATCTGATCCGTGGTAGCTTTCATTGTCAAAGTCAGTGAACTCAATGTCGTCAGAGACCTGACTCTTGTCAGAGAGTGAAGATCCGTCCACATGTCTCAGATGAGCATAGAGATCGTTCAGTGTGATGTCATCGCACCGCCTGGTGATTGACATGATGACGGTGCGGTCCTCCAAACCGAGGCGGTGCTTGAGGATGAGCCGGATGATTTCCTCATGACGAAGGGTATGCCCAAAGGCAGTTAAGGTGTCGGCGAGCTGCTTGACCGCACTGATATAGCTGATGAGGGATTGATCTCCCTTCTTCCGGATATTGGCTAATTCTCGTTCAAAGAAAGTTGTCGGCTGCTCAAAAATAATTCAATAGGATTCAATGATCTAATATACTTAGATACACTTCTCTTAATTAAAAAACCACTAAAAATCGTTAACAACAGATCAGCATGGGCAGTTGCCAGTGCCAGAGAGATTACTGCATGATGGAATCAGCACAAAAGGAGAATGGGTGTTCACACCGATTCCAGCCAAAAATTCCCTTTTTGTTTCTCACAATTGGAATCTAGTTTTATGTTGAGATTTTAAATGGATGTACACCATTCCCTCGCCTGGACCCTGGAGTGCATTTTTTATTTTTTTAGCCTCTAGATATGATCTATTAGCATTGCAAAAATTAGGTTCTTTTTCCAGCTGCAAGTAAAATATATATGCATAAGGATATGGTAAAAAACAAAATAGAAATTGCGCTTCTATCTGGAACCTCTAAAATAGTCCATACCCTAACAATGCAATCTAAATCTTCTAAATTACTTTTCATATCCGTATGCATAGAGCTTACTGGTATGCATTTTACACGGCGTACTTCACACATAATAAAATGGACATTGTTAGTAACATCATGCTTTTAATAAATGTATTAGGAGTTACAGTACTGCATGTGCTAGAAACTAGCGGGTAGGACTGCATGCACCCGCAGGCTATATGTTACAGTTCCTACCATTTTAAAGTTCATAATGGAGTGCAAAGTTATACTCCCTCATTTCCAGATGTTTCACTGTTGACGTTAAGACACAATGTTTGGCCATCTATCTCATTCAAAAAAAAAAATGTAAATATCATGTTGTTTTCTTGTTTTATCATTAAAGGTATTTTAAGCCCACTTATATTTTTACATATTTGCACTGAACTTTTTGAATATGAATGGTCAAAGTGTCAAACATTGTACAGTTGCTAGTACACAGCAAGAGGGCGTACCTACATGTGGGAAAACTGCTAAAATAATTACCTTGTTTTTGACGTTCTGAAAGGTCCATCTACCCTGCATCTTGCACCAGCTTTGTGATTCATCATTACGACTGATTTCCAAATTCTCCAATGCAGTAAGGTTCGGTGATGGGAAAACCGCGAGCCCCTGGTCACTAGAAATTGCAGAAAGAAATACTAACCAATCGCATAGTTGTTCTAGATTGTTATCGGAGTCTATCTTCAGTGACCGCAGTAATACCAAGAAAACCAAGCTGTCTGGCAGTTTTTCATTTTGATAGTTTGAAATTTCCAGTATCTCAAGAGCAGGGAGGTATTCGAACAGTGCCCATCTTTTGGGTTGAAGGTGGCAGTCTGCAACATGCAGTTTTGATAGCGTCAAAGAGAATGATGAGCCCGCAGCATATTTAGTTGCTATAATTTCATCGCTCGCCTGAATTCTCCACTCAATTGCTCTAGGAAGACATGGTTTCAACCTTAGTCTAGGGCAGCGACAAATTTCCAGCTTGTGAAGATTGGGGAACATGAACTCACCATTTGCTGAAACCTTGGTGACCCATTCCTCCAGAGTTTCAAGATCTATCAGTGTGAACTCTCTTAATTTCTGAAATGCTCCACTTCCCCCACAAAATTCAGTTCCCAATTTCCTGAAGATAGGCATTCTCTTTAGAGTCAATTGCTCTAGATTTTGTAATTGGCCAAATGGCGGTAAATGCTCACATCTCGGTAAATCTACCATCTCAATGCAAACAAGATGCAGTAGACATGATGCCATGTTCATAATCCATCCAGAAAAGGAAGTTCCCATGTAGCCTTGTACTTTTAAAATCTTTAGATTTCCAGGAGGCTTGAGTTCTCGGAGTAAGCCCTCATCCTCCACAACACGGCCAACTGTTGGTGTCCACGCCAATACCAGTTTGACAAGTACTGATTTGTCTGCCAAATTTACTGCAGCTGCTTCTTCGATACTAGTCACATTTTCAAGGCATTCGATTTCAAGCTCTCCAGGACGTACAGTTTGGAGGAGGGAAATATTGCTGGACACGCCTGAAGCTGTTCTTTCAACGATAAACTTGGGTAATGTTAGCATATCATTCTTAAACTGAGACTCCCTAACACGCTGTTGCAGCCAGGGTGAGCATCCTTGTATTAGCACAAACTTGAGGCTGGCCATCCCGCATAGTCTTTTTGGAAATCTCTCAATCCAGTCACATCTAGAGAGATCTAAAGTATGGAGATTTTTTAGATTGTTGACAGATTCAGGTATATGCATGAGACTCGGACAATGGGACAGGTTTAGGTACTGTAGCTTAGTAAGACAACAGACAGTCTCAATATCAACCTTTAGATTTAGTTTCAAGCAACCTGACAAGTTCAAATACTGAAGTCCACATAGCCTTCCAAAAGACTTGGGCAAAGAACTAAGATCATAACAATTTTTCAGATCCAAATATGATAAATTTACCAGCTCGCCAAATGATTCTGGCAATGAACAAAGGCCACTACAACCACAAAGATCTAGATGTAGCAAGCTTCTGAGTTTTCCCACTGACTTGGGCAAAGTATTGAGGAGAGAACAATTTGAGAGGTTTAGATGTGAGAGGTTCATCAAGTCACCTAATGATTCTGGCAATGAACAGAGGTTACAGCACCCAGATAAGTCTACATGTAGCAAGTTTCTGAGTTTTTCTACCGAGTCTGGCAGCGTTGAGATTTTGATAGAGCCACTCATATTCAAGTGGATTAGCTTCGGAAGGCTAGTGACATGCTCGGGAACCTTTTCATGTAGCATATCAGGAGCACTAAGGTACCTCAGCTGCTTCAATTTCCCAATAGATGCTGGTAAGTTTCCTTTGGGACACTTGCCTAAATCCAAGATACGCAACGATTTACTAAGCAAGGACAGTTGAATTTCAGGACATTCAGAAAAATGCAGAGCTCTTAATTTAGCAGGTTCATCATTGCAGACAGCCATTTGAGCCTCATGATTCAGTACCAATGCATATCGGTAGTTGTGATTGCTAGAATTGTATTCCTTTTCACCATCCACGAGAAGTAATTCATCACCGATAACAGATCTACCGAGATCATGCATCAAGTCGTGCATTCTAAGCAGCATAGAGTTCTTTGTGTCCTCCCTTGTACTCTGAAAAATGTGTAGGTTATATCAGTTTATAACAAAATGCTGCTCTATGTTTTAATTCATAGGGATAAGGAAACAAATGTCCACACATATGTAACGTACAAATGAAGTTTTTTTTTATGAAACAGTTGGGGCAAACCCCTTTTGTTACATTTGTGCAAGAAAGGTTTGGCGCTATTGCAACCCTTCCTCAGACCCCGCACAGTGCGGGAAGCCTACGACACTAGGTACGCTCTTTTAGGGACAAACTCCTATTTTTTATATATTAAAGGTAAAGAAAAAAGTGTGTGTGTGTGTGTGTGTGTGTGTGTGTGTGAGAGAGAGAGAGAGAGAGAGAGAGAGAGAGGGAGGGAGGGTGAGAGAGAGAAAGAGAGAGCCGTACAAGTAAGTCTAGCCATTGAACTATTGCTGAGAAGTACTTATCACTTACCAAGGAAGTTAGCCTTGAGTATTGGATAAACGACATTCCCAAAAGCTCATTTACATAGTTTTCTCCAACCTTCTCAAGTGTTATGTGCTTTTCTGGGCTGGGTGGGATGAACCCAAGAGATATCCATTGTTGAATTAGATTACCCCGGTTTATTTCAAAACCTTTAGGAAATACTGAGCAATAGGAAAAGCATAGCTTCAAGTAAGGAGACATCTGATAATAACTAAGCTTCAGCGACGGCAGCACATCATCTGTGGTAGAGGAACCACTCCAAATGTCACTATCCCTCACATTTTCCCACTCTTCAACAGATGTGTTGCGCAACATAAACCCAAGAGCTTGCGCTGCCATTGGCACTCCTTGACACTTGTTTGCAATATCCCTCCCAATGTTTTCCATTACATTCTTTTCATCTTCTCCTAACGTGCAACCAGATAGAAAAGAAATATTTTTGAACAATGCCCAGCACTGATCATCAGACAATGGCTCCAGCCTGTATGGTGTAACTGTACCTATCTTCCTTGCAACTTCTTCAGTTCGTGTTGTTACAATAATTCTAACCATGCTTTCCTTCTTAAAGTTGCTTAGCATTTGCAATAAATCAGTTAGCTGAGAACAGCTGTTCTCCCATAGGTCATCCAAAACAATCAGGCAGCTTCTACCGCACATTATCTCTTCAAGAGAATTACTTACAGACTGTAGGTCATGTAAACCCTCAACCTGTCCTTTGATTTGTGAAATAATACTTTTGCCGATCATTTTTAGATCAAAATGTGGAGACACATAAACCCATGCTCGCAAATCAAACTTTTGCATCTGGTCATCATTGAAAACCAATTTAGCTAGTGTGGTCTTACCAATGCCCCCAAACCCAAAAATGGGGATTACCAACGTTTTCTGTTCACGATTTGATGCTAGCAGTGTTACTATCTCCACTTTCTCTTTCTGCCTTCCGACGATAGTTGCTCTATTGATCTTTGATGTTGTTTCTCTCTTCTTGATCTCTTCATGGTCTGTTGAACATGTGTGTAGCATGAATCCGAACTGTGACCGCTGTGCTGCTATGTTTGTTAACTTTTCCCTCAAATTCTTCAGCTTTCTACCCATAGTAAACTTGGCAATAGCGCTAGAGATCATCCCCTGTTCAATACGAAATTGAAAATTGGTATTAGTTTCAAAAGGGAACAGAAACAAATTTCCTAAATAACTGACGCAATAGATTCTCAGCAGAAGAATATACAGCCAATATATTTAGACTAGCACGGTGCCCGTGCGTTGCACCGGTAGTATAAATTTTGGACCTACATGAGACCACCAACTTTATGTTTTATCACTCTGTGTACATGTCGTGTCATGACCGCACGAGGCATTGATTGTCCCAGTTCCAATTCTGTTTCCGACTGAATTGTCCGGGTTCCGATTAGGATTGCGTTTGACGGATGCTTAAAGTCCGATTTACATCCTTGAACTATCGCAAAATTCCGATTTTCAACCTTAAACTATAAAACCGGATAAAATAGACCATCCAACTATCGGAACCGGGCACATTTGGCCCTTTGGATGGTTTGAAGGTGGTTTTCCATTTTATGAAAATTTAAAATACTCAAATTTAAACTAAAAATTCATAACTAATTCATTTTAAATAAAAAATACGAAATGAGTATCAAAATTTTTCTAAAAATGTAACATATCTATTGCTATCTATTGGCACTGTACTTGTCATTTATTCGAATCCATTTTTTAATGTTCGAAGTATTTGGTTGCTTGTAGTTATGCCTATTATTTTTTAATAAATAAGATTCAAATAGAGAAATAATAGAAAGATTACATTTTAAAAAAAATGAAACTAGTTTCATATTTTCTGTTTTAAAATGAATTAGTTTTGATTTTATAGATCTCATTAGAATTTTTTAATTTTTTTAAATACAAAACCACCTTTGAAAGCACCTAAAGGGCTAAATTTGTCCGGTTTCGATAGTTGAATGACCTATCTTAATGGCCAAAATTAGACTTTTGCGATAGTTCAAGGGTGTAAATCTGATTTTTCCCTTTTAGAAATAGGAACAACGCGTCCTTCTCCTGCGGGGATCAAAATTTTGCTACCTTATAAACTGGTCTTAATTAGAAGAAAACATATGGTAGTTGTTCGGTATAACCATATGTTCATATACGCTATTACGAACAAGTCATCCCTTAGAGCACGAAGGAAGAAGATTTACGGATTTA
Organism: Panicum virgatum; assembly: GCF_016808335.1. Lineage (NCBI taxonomy): Eukaryota > Viridiplantae > Streptophyta > Magnoliopsida > Poales > Poaceae > Panicum > Panicum virgatum. The sequence goes on from NC_053145.1 coordinate 48,866,699, forward strand.
CCTGCGACAGTTTGACCTCAAAGTCGTCGAACATGTCAGAGATGTCGTAGGCGGCGTTCTTGAGCATCTTGAGCCAGAGGCTGACTGCTTCCTCCCTCGCGGACCGCCTCTCGGCATCCCTGAGCACTGCCTGCACCAGCTCCAGCGTGCTCTTGATGCTCTCCATGTCTTGCCTCAGATTCCATCGCGCCGTGACCTGCTCCCCGACGGCGGACCCCAGCTTGCGCAGCACCTCCTTGAGCACCGCGGACACAAGCGCCTCCCCGACTCCGGCCATGGACGCCGACGACTTCCGCAGCAGCAGGTCCACTGTCCACGGCTCCTCCTCTGGCTCTACCCCGGCCCCAACAAGTACAGGCCGCGGGGATAAAGACGAAGACCCAATGAGTCCACAGATCCCCCATTTCCCACCCACCGCGGAATGGGGGGGAGCTGCTGCTTCCTTGTTGTTTCGGTCTGGACTTTTTCAGGCCCAATCTAAGCCCTGCGTCGACTAATTGGGCCGACGCGCCGGTGGTCCATGAGCCGTGCACGGTGCCAACGGCAGCCCTGGCCGTATCGGAAAACGTCGGCCTGGCCACGCGGTACGCCCGGCCCGCGGGCAGCGTCGAGGATTCGCGTACTCGGCAGCGCCCTGCGGCTGCGGCACGGGCAGCGGGGCGCGCGACGGGCGCGGTGGTGGGCGGCGTTGGCCTGGCTGTCCGCGTGCCGCTGTGCTGGCGGGCGGCAGCCCGGTGTCCCATGGCATCGCGACAGACTACCCTCTGGCTCCTGTCCTGTCTGTCAAGCTGAGATTGGCCGGCCAACAACAATAAACAAACAGTGTCACGAAAGGATCGGATAAACCCCAAGCATTGAAGCAACAAGCAGCACATGGACGCTGATGAGCCATGTTCAGGCTAACCAAACCGCCACCAGCCAACGCCAACGGCCTGATCCGGTATCCACACAGATACGCGTCACCACCGCGCGATCCGAGCTCCTAACATGCGGGGCGAGGGCATCGATCCAGAGCCGCGATCCGCCGGATACCCTAAATTGTCGCAGCGCCGCTCGCCGGGGAGATCGCGACGCTAGCGACGACGCCATGTGCCGGAGGTCTCCGGTGTCACGAACGGGTTGGCCTCCGGCGCGCGCGAGAATAATGGCGGCGCCGACGCCAAGTGCTCGCCGCCGCGCGAGGCCGAGGCCGCCGCCGGGGACATGGCGCGACGCCCGCGGATGCAGGGAAAGTTCTCCGAATTTAATAATACTCCAAAAAAAACAATTGGGTACGCGCACGCGGGATCAGATTCTTTTTTGTGCTCCAGCCTCCAGGTCATGTGGTGGCGCCGACTTGATCCGCTATCATTGGCGTCGGCGTCAGGCCGGCCTTATCATCGTGTGAACGAGTCACTATAATGGGAGCGGTAATCTCACTACTCCAGTTTCTTTAATCACCTGCCGAGTAGAATAAACCATTGCAATACTGCTTGTGTCGTCCTGGCACTGGCTTAAGCTTTCAAGCGAGAAGTGGTCGGCGCAACGTGCATACAGAAATACAAGTGACGCGACTGGGAACAGCGAGGCAGCGGGAAAATGAGTGCGGATTAAGCCCCCACAGGCCACCCTAACGAACCCTCGCATACCTTCGGTCCTACTCAAAACATGCACACACTGTGCGCGTACAACTCTCACCATCATCGTCGTCGTCGTCATCTTTCCTTGCGTTCAAAACAAGGTCGGGCAGCAACCAATGGCAGGGCCCCGAACTACACCTAAAACAAACAATAAACAACCAATGCCGGCCAAATGCCAAAATTAGACTTAATTATTTATCGGGTTGGGTCGGATTTGGATCGGGTAAAAAAAGTCCAGTACTTTTTTCTTCGGCTCGTACCCGGCCCGATCCAATCATCGAGCTGAATTTTTTTTTCTCGAACCCGATCTGTCACATGGTCGGGTCGGGTCGGGTCAAACCCAATTTTGTGTATAAAATTCGGGTTGGGTCGGGTTTCGGGTCAAAAATTTGCCCCGAGCCCAGCTCGTTTTTTGTTGGGTAAAAATAGTTCAGTTCGAGTTTGGCTCACGTATTAATCAAGTCGGGTTGGGTCGGATTTATCGGGTCCGGTAGTCTATGATCAGGTATATGTCAAATCACCAATCAACCGTCTAATCGGGAGGCCGGCCGGGTGATCACTGATGGCCTCCCTAATAAGCTAACCGACCACCCCAATGATCATGTCCTCGGGCCCACCCCCAATCCTACCGTCATCACCATCGAAGGCTTATCATTTTTGGCGCCAACCCTCCCATGTGCGACCCAAATAAACCTCCACGCAATGCAACTTTCAAAACATTTCAAAGGTTGGCCGCTGCAGCAGTACTGTAATGGCAACATGCTTGTCCTTTTGTCTGCGTTTTTATTTTATTTTTTTAAAGATTTGGGTCCTACACTTTGGACTTTGCAGAGTTTGCATTGCTGCATTGGCATGCCTCGTCGATCGTCGGGCTCCTCGGATGTCCTGAACTTTAAACAGGCGCGGGCTTGTTTGGTTCCCGCCTGTGCAGAGCTGCCTGGCACAGGCAGCGTTCTCAGGCGCACGATTTCATCGGCCTGGGGCTGAGATCGCTGCCTGGCGCCGCAGCTGCCTGGCAGGGCTCGAACCAAACAGCCCCGCCAGCCAGCCAGCCTGCCCGCCAGCCCGCCCTCTGCAACGGCCTCTCCTAGTCCTATATATTCACACGCATACCCACACACAAGCCTTGGTACTAGAACACTGCAACTACTAGGCGGAGCTGCGAGCACGGCCATTGAAGCGAGAAACTTGCAGCTGCTCCCACTTGTGCAACCATGATCAAGCTGAGGTACTCCAAGAGGCTCTTCAAGAGGAGCCCCTCCTCGAAGCAGGCGGCCGCTTGCGGCGGCGGCGGCGGCAATGGCAGCGCGGCCGGCGCCGGCGGGGGTGCCGGGGAGATTGAGTGGGAGGTGAGGCCGGGCGGGATGCTGGTGCAGAAGAGGGATGGCAAGGGCGGCGAGGAGGTGATCGTGGTCAGGGTGTCCACCGGCTACTCCTGGCATGATGTGTCCATCGGAGCCACCTCCACTTTTGGTGAGTACGAGTTTCTCGAATCTGATGGTTCTTATCTCTGCTTTCTTGTCGATTTGAGTGGCTTCGATTTCTTTTGTGGTTGTTGATAGATTATTAGCAGTTTATGCTTGGAACCTGATTTGACATAGTTTTCGGTTCTTTTTGACAGAGTTTCCATCACTCTAGCTTCCCGCTGTTATATGTCTACTGCTTTTACTCACCAGTGTTTTCTCTAGTTTCCATCACATAGGTTTATTTAACTTTCCCTTTCCCCTAAATCCTACGACAAGGAAGAGAAGGAGAAGAAAACTTCAGTTCTCCCTTCACATTAGTGAATCCAGTTGTTTGGTAGGCGTTGGATGCAGTTAAGAACCCTTGACCTGTGTGAACTGTCCTGTATTTGACCTATGCAAAATTCGTCTATGGACAGCTCTGCTCCCAAATTTACTCCTCCGATGGCCATAAAAGTTCAGAACGAAACCAAAATAGTCTCGATTCCGAATTCATTTTATCTGCAAATTAGTCCAGATGTGAAATATCTATGCTTCTGAATCGTACTGCGATTTCCAATATTTTTGTACTAGTTGGCAGCTAGGAAGGTCTGTGAGCCGACATGTGCTGCATCTGCATCTTCAGAACTGTGCTATTTCTACTCCAGAAAGACCAGAAGTCTCACCGTATCTGTACGACTGTACAAGCAACGCTGACGCAAAGACACTTCAAAATCCTACACCCTAACATGGGCGTACACGCTCAGACATTACTTATTAATGGCTGCCACCGGCACTGCAAGCTCATGCTCATACAAGCAACTGCAGGCATCTACCATCATCGATTGCAAGCAACACGCCTGAGAATCAGTCAAAACTGCACACATGTTGGAAACTTGGAACCATCATCGATTTTCTTTTCCATCGTTTTCTGAATGATCTGTGCACTGAAAGTTGCAATCCCATTTTATAATATTCCTTGGTTGTACTCTACTCCAGTACTTAACAAACTTTCTTTCTGAAATTTCAGGGGAGCTGAAGCTAATGCTGTCCATGGTGACTGGTCTGGAGCCCAGGGAGCAGAGGCTGCTATTCAGGGGCAAGGAGAGGGAGGACTCAGACCACCTCCACATGGTCGGGGTGAGGGACAAGGACAAGGTGCTTCTTCTCGAGGACCCTGCCCTCAAGGACATGAAGCTCCGGGCCCTCGCAGCCCAAGTCGTGCAGAGCCCGTGCCAGCCTTTTATCCAAGTGTAGCCCGGTCCGGCCCGTCGTTGTTCTAACTATCACTACTACTTACTAAATCATGAACCGTACGATTTAGTCCAGCGTGAAGGTAATTTCAATTTCTGGAAGTTTTTTTTATATCCGGAATCCGAGGGATTTGTTCTCCAAACCCCTCTTAGTCCACTCTTAGTGCCGCTCCATGGAAGGGCTATGGATCCCTGAAAGTGAGAGTGAGAGCCTTTTAATCATGTAGTTAGTTGCAAGTGCCAGCCATGTTGGTTGTGAACTTGTGATGTGATGTTAAGCCTGGTGTTGGGTTTTTTTTATGGTCCCTACTACTTTGGTCATTTCTCATTCCGACAAATCCAGTATGGGTCATGGATAGGAATGAGAAAGATTGTATGTATCTTGTGTTCCTGTTCCCAATGAATGGATGAAACCAAGCGTGTGTCCCTTTTCCATGATGGAATTTCCTCCTTTTGTTGATCTTAGAGGGTGTAGTTGCGATGTCTGCATGGAGAGCGAATCATATTGATGCGTCAGATTCAAGAAAAGGAACCTAAGATGTGCACGATCTTGGCAATAAGAGCAGGTATAATGATCGGCGAAGAGCAGGCGATATCCGACGTGAAGCAGAGAGAAACGAGCAGAGAGAAACGAGCAGAGAGATAAAAGCGGGCATGTTGCGAAGCACCGACGGAACGCGGGCGCATGAGCCATTTTGGGGCCGCCAGCGTCAATCCTCTGCTCCCGTTGGCTACAGACCATGCTGAAGGCAGAACTGCATTAAATGGTGCTAGCGGTGGTGAATAAAATAAGAAAAACCTGGCTGGGCTGGAGCTCGCTCTCTCCGGCAAGCGGGCGAAACCAGTAGCTCTCTAAGGGTGGACAGTACAATGTGATCCATTCTCTCTTTTTTTTTCTTTGAAAGACGTGATCCATTCTTTTTGTGACTGTGCCATGGATGTGCTGTGGATGACATGGTGGTTGGCGCTTGAGATTTTCGTATCAAGCCCTTTTGGCCTGCAGTGGAGGTAAGCTGAGAGTACAGTTTGGTCGCTGATGTGTTCCCCATTTACAGACAGCGGCAACCTTCACCTGCATGCTTGTCATCATCAATGCAGATTGCAGAGTAGAAAGGGTGTTTGGCTTCAGAATGAAGGGATTAGTACTCCATGCATAACCATATCTGCGTCACAACTGAACAAAGGATCAAGAGATGAGCTGAATTCATGCTTGCACTTGCAAGTCCAGATGCCACAACGAAGTAACAGCGAGATGGTAGATGTGCTATTGAAACAGAAGGTTTCTGAAAAAAAGGGCAGTGACAAAGGCTTTGTTTAGTTCACTTTGCATTTTACATTTTCGGATTTTTTGAAAGGGAATCTTTCACATTTGAAGTATTAAATGTAGACTAATCACAAAACTAAATATATATCTCGTCTTTAAACTATGAGACGAATCTAATGAGCCTAATTAATCCATCATTAGAGTATATTTACTGTAGATTTACTGTAGTAATTTAGTGTCTAATTACGTCCTAATTAGGCTCATTAGATTCGTCTTGCGATTTACAGTCCATTTGTGTAATGCGATTTATTTTCGACTATATTTAATACACCATGCAGACGATTTAGAAAAATTTTGCGTTTTGGGATTTTGGATCTAAACAGGACCAAACTGATAAACAACATTGGTTCTATGCCTGAACTATGATCTAGACTCCAGAGTTAGGATGGAATGCATACAGTCAACAGTCCAGTAATCCTTTCGTCAGCTCGGTTAACTGTAGCAGCGCCAGTCTACTGTCTACATGTGACTGTGATGTCCACCATGTCCGCATGGAGAATGAATCATTGTGACGCTTCGGATTCAAGGAAAGCAACTTTATGATGGGAAATTTGAGTCCATTTTGCCCTTTTTGTCACTGCATGCACCTCTGATCTCATGTGCTAGGGTCGTTGGTGGTTGAGATTTCAGATCAGGAGCTGTGGACTGCAGCGAGCCAGAGAGTACAAATCGGTCGCCGGTTTGTTCCCCACTCGCAGACAGTGGCAACCTGCACCTGCTTGCTCGCACTCACCTCCTTTGGTGCTTGGATTGTCAGCATCAATGCAAAGCACAAAGGCTGTTTGGCTTCACAAGAAAGGAACTCGTACAAGGCCTGATGAAGATGGATGCTGTCACTTGTCAGCTTGCTGTTCAAATGTTCAATCCACAAGTAACCATACACGCATTTCACCCAAGATCAAGACATTGATGCTTGCAAATCCAAACGGTAAAAGAATGCTAGCAGAGCCAGCACTTTGGGCGACGAATAGCAGGGCCATGAGGAAGCAGACAGTTATCATATCTGTTCGCATCAGAGGACATTGTCTGACAACTGAAAGGAGGCGCTTTGCATTAGTCCTGAACCCATGATGAAGGTGTACTCCTAGACAGGAAACTCTGACATCCTTGTAGTGCTCACTGCTTTGTCAAGTTCGGTCTACCGTCTAGTCCCAACGCAGAAGTTGTTGTTGACCCAGCGAGAAGCCCATCATCATCGGCCACATGATCAGATTCAGACCAAGACCAGGGCCATGCTCCTGTTCTCCAGTCACTTGCAAGAGAGAGCGACGAACTGGTCTGTCTGTCAGGAGCCATGATCGATTGATCCCTCGGCAGTCGTGCACGACGCTGCCCTTTGCCCCTTTCTGACCTTTCGAGGAGGCTGCGCGTTCTTTTCCAGTTCTTTCTTGGGCCGGTGCCGTTCGTTACCCGTCGAGAGGATCAAGGCCTGATAACTTGCAAGGCCGTGCCTTGACTTCCTTTCGCGACTACCGCTGGAACGACGATCATGCGCATCGGCGTGGAGCACGCGTGAATGCGTGCGTGATCCGTGGTCTCCTCGTCGCCTCGTTGGCGTGAACCAGGGACGCGCGGCCGCACGCGGCGCGCCTCTCCGCCTGCGCGTATGGCCACGAACACGGAGGCGGGAGGTTGGCGTGCCCCGGCGGCAGCGAGCCGGCGAGGGGATGGGGACGGCATTTGGGCCTTGCCAACCTCATTTGGGCCTTGCTCTAAAAAAACCTCATTTGAGCCTTGAGCCAGACGCAGTCGTCTGTCTGCCCAACGTCTGTTGGGGTAAAAGCCCATTAATGTCTGTTGGGGAGAAAACCCATTAACAGCCCATCATCATGAATAATGTCCTTTACGACGATCGGTCGCGTTTTTTTATTTTTATATTTTTTATTTCTGTTTTTTACAAAAATATATTTTCGATTTGGAAATTTACAGAAATATACTCTGGCCGCCCCGCTGCCGGGCGGCCGGGACCTGGCCGCCCCGCTGCCGGGCGGCAGGGACTTGAACACACAAAAAAGAAGAAAAAAAATTACAGACAGGTCCTTGGGGCCGGTCGCCCGGCAGCAGGGCGGCCGGCCCCCCCGGCCGCCCGGCAGCTGGGCGGCCGGCTTTACCACCCCTATATAAGGGTTGGCTGGTCCCCCACCCCTCATTTGCATCACTACAATTCCAGAAACAAAGAAAAAAGAGAGAGGGAGGGAGAGAGACGAAGCCCTGCCAGATTTTCGAGCCGGCGACTGCAGGTAACCAAAATTCTTCTACGTTTTACAAATAGCATGATTGTGTGTCCAGATATGTCGAGTAATTATTTTTGTTGTAATTATTTTTGTTGAAACATTATATTAGCAATCAATTTAATATCATGATTCTGTGTCCAGATATGTCGAGCAAGCTTCGTTTTCAAGTTCATTATGGTGACGGATATATTTCTCATGATGCGTATGGAGTATATCTATCAGCTTTTGAACGAAAAGAGTGCGGAATAGATAAACCCTTAGAGAGGAGTTTTGGTTCCATACGCAAATGGTTTCACGAGATATTCAATGTGAATCCAAAGACTCATTTCCTAACCGTTCAGACTGACAAATTGGGGAACTGAAGGGGATTTCTGGGAGTTGATGCTTATAGCAAACACCGAAGAATGGCGGACTTACATGCAAGCAGCTCTTGACCGCGGGTGGCCTCTTGCAATGCTAATTTAAATTCACCAGAAGGCAGGCCATTTCGGTGAAGGATCAACAAGTACATCATCTCATATAAATCAAGCAGTGGAACAAGAAAATGAAGATCAGAACATGCATGTCACAGAACTTGAGCCACAAGGTATAGCTGATCAGGTAGGAGAAAAAAAAGATCAGAACGTACATGCCATTCAACCTGAGCCGCAAGGTTTAGCTGATGAGGGTGAGCGGATACCTAGAATTGTGGAAGCTATACAGAATGAAGACCAAGAGGCTCGAATGATGGAAGAATGTGGGGACTCATCAGACGATGAGGACTACCCGTTGCTAGGTGAATGGAGAGGCAAGGGTTTCGGAAATCCAGTGATACAGGATATTAGGAGTAATGAGTACGAATACAGAGAGAATGAGGTCGTGCAGGGGGCAAAGTATCCTAGCATTGAAGCTGTGAAAGATGCTGTAAAGCTTTGGGCTATATCGTTGAGGAAGGAATTCGGAGTTGTCAAGTCTAGCAGCAAAGAATATGAGGTGAAGTGTGTCAATGGCGATTGTACATGGCGAGTACAAGCCTACAAGGGCAAGTACAAGACACACTGGGAGTGTTCAATTGTTACACCACATACATGTAGATTAACTGCTGTTGCTCAAACTCACCGTAACATCACATCCACTTTTGTTGCAAAGAAGATGTATGGGGTGATTCTGGACAAAATTGATTATGAGCCAAAATTGATAATGAGGAACATCGACGACCGTTTTCAATACAAAATCAGCTATGCAAAGGCTTGGCGGGCAAAACAAAAGGTGTTTGAGATGAGATTTGTCACATATGAGGCATCATATGATAACTTGCCTCACATGCTGTCAGCAATTGTGCAGAGAAATCCTGGAAGCGCGGCTGATACCTACATTGTACCGAGTTTAGATGGGGGACATGGGTTTCTACTTCGTGCTTTCTTCTGCCTTGGTGCATGTGTGAGGGCATTCATGTATTGTCTTCCTGTTCTATGTATTGACGGCACATTCTTGACAGGAAGATATAAGGGGACAATACTGACAGCAATTGGAGTTGATTGCAACAAGCAGGTGGTTCCCATCGCCTTTGCTTTTGTTGAGAATGAGAACACAGAGAGCTGGTACTGGTTCCTTAAACGTGTGAAGATTCACGTTGTTGCTGGAAGGCCTGATCTTTGCCTCATCAGTGACAGACATGCTGGTCTTCTAGCAGCAATAAGACAACTACATGAAGAAAGTCGAGGACAGCCTCCTCTATGGCCAGATGTTGTGAGTAGGTGGTGCATAAGGCATATGGGTGCAAATTTTTTTTAGCGCTTCAAGAATAAGGAACTTATGAATTTGTTCAAGAGATTGTGCACTCAGAATCAGCAGCGAAAGTTTGATGCATTGTGGCAGGTACTAGATAACATGTGCGCCGAGCTGCTAAAGGAACAGACCTCAACCTCCAGCCGGAGACGTTCCGGCGGCGGACCTTTCACACAGTGGATTAAGGATGCACCTAAGGAGAAGTGGTCAATTCTATACGATACTGGTGGTCGTCGATATGGTATCGAGACAACCAACCACGCAGAGTGTTACAATATGGTAATGCGTCATGTTCGTGGATTTCCTCTTGTTGGCATAGTTGAATTCATCATATACGGATGCACAAGGTACTTCAGAGAGCGGTACCAGGCAGCTACTGTCTTACTTAATGATCCAGGTGTGACTTTTTATAATAGGGTCACTAACTACATGAAAGAAAAGATTGAAAAGGCTCAATATCACAGAGTGGTCTCTATAGGCACAAAGGATCAAAGGTTTGAGGTTTCATGCAAGGACAGGACAGGGCAGGGTGTCCGCAGACAAATGGTCGTTCAGGATTGCTTGATAACGCCAGAAGGCAAGGTTTTTTGCAGATGCAAGAAGCCACAGCTTCTTCACTTACCATGCTCCCATGTCATTGCGGCATGTTCAGAATCTGGGTTGGATCCTGGGGTTTTTGTTTCACAATATTACAGAAAAGAAACCGCTGTGCACACTTGGGGCCATGAGATATATGGCATAGGCAGTCTGGGATCATTCACTACACCAAATATCTCTTCAATGTACATTCCCAATCCAGATGCTAGGAGAGGGGTAGGTCGACGGCAGACACTTCGTATCCGTAACGGAATGGATGAGTCTTCTGAAGCAGGAAAGAAGAAAAAAAGATGCAACCTGTGTGGAGCAGATGGTCACACTTACAAGAAGTGCCCTAAAATGCAAGAAGATAATGCTGGTGCTGAAGTTGGACCTTCTGGAAATCCCACCGATGGATTGCCTCCGGAGTTTGGAGCCCGTCGCGTCTAGATTTCGTTATGTGTGCATATGTATTTGAACCAGATGTATGGCTATATATTCCGACCTGTATGTGATAATTACATTTCGTTATGTATGGATATATATTTGCACCAGATTGTAGCATGTAATATTACGAGATTGTGCATATGTGTTTCACACAGTGGATTGTTATGTGTTTTGTTTTATTTGAGTTGTTCTGTACTTTTCAACTCTCCTTGACGAATTATGAAAAGAAAAATCAAAGACTCCGCTTTTACAAGATGAGAAGTGTTCATGCATTTAATAGAGTTTCCACTGTACGCTCCCTGATTATATATATATGATGGTTGGAAGAACAATCCAATAACACAGAAGAGAGTGGTAACTCAAAATTCATATCTCAATGGAAAAATTGGAAATTGTCCTGAAAATAGAAGTGTAGTTACGAATCATAAATTTTCGGTTTGCAATACAGTTTTGTAAACAATACTACGATTACAAAGCAGAGGCCTAAGGCGTTCGTACTACTAGATACTTGAACAATGAAAACCATAGCATGTGCAACACGATAACCTCGTGTTGTGAGTAAACCTAACATGCCTTAGGAAATGTAAAATGCCGGGATTACATGGTGGTGCTTTACTGAGTGCACCGGGAATATTTTCCCTTCCTAATAGCTTCAGACCCTGCTTCCTTAGCACGGCGGGCCCTCTCTCGCTTCCTCTCCCTGTCAGCTTCACGTTCCTCTGTCTTCTGACGTTCCACTTCTGCAATCCTCTTCTGAATGTCTTCCTGGTTTTTCTTGCGCTTCTCCTCCATCTGTTCTTCATGCAGCATTCGTTGCCACCTTTGTGCAGCCCACCTTACTTGACACTCCACGTGGTCCTTATCCTGCTGAGATTGCTCGGTGTCTAACCACTGCACGAAATCACATAGAGGCGGTGGAGTCTTTCCCCAAATCATGTTAGAAGTCATTACTAGATCAGAAAGTGACAAACTCTGATAGTGTTTTGTAGTACCTTTGCTCGGTCCTTGCCGTAATGCTTGGGCGGGTCGTACTCGTAATTCTCGCACATGAAGAATCTATTGCCAAAGTCGTCCCCCAAAACCCTTGATTTCATTAGTTTGCACAAGGATCCGCAAAAACACATAGGCACCTGGACTCCTTGGGGGATTGTTTCCGTCAACTTATTCCATGGAATGTACGTGGATCCTTAGGATGCCATGGTGTTGAGCCCTGACAATCACAAGTGAGCAATCAGATTGCTAATATACTATATCAACGCTAATCAGTATCAGTAACTACACGTAAATGTACCACTAATCACTCCTAATAATAATTAAACTGATTGCTAAACTATTTTCTAACATTTTCTAAAATTTTCTAACATTTTCTATAATTTTCTACAATTTTCTAACATTTTCTATAATTTTCTACAATTTTCTAACATTTTCTAAAATTTTCTAATATTATTTTGCATTTTTTTTGATTTTCTAATACTCCTCTAACAATTTTCTAGTATTTTCTAATACTAAATCTAACACTAAATGTATTATATCAACGCTAATCACTACAAGTAATTGCACCTAAATATAACACTAATCACTCCTAACAATAATTGAACTGATTGCTAATCTACAATTTCAAAAAAAATAATTACAACATAATCTATTTATAAAATGTAGAAAATTTTAGTTACCTAAAGTCGCCGCCTTGAAAATCCGACAGGGCTTCGCCGCTTTGCCTCTCCCTCACCCCTCCTCTCCCTCCCTCTCTCTTCTTTTTTTCTGGATTTTTAATAAGCCAAATGGGGTTGACGGGGCAAACACCTTATATAGGGTGGCCGGGGGCCGGCCGCCTCGCTGCCGAGCGACCGGCCCCAAGGATCTGTCTGCAATTTTTTTTCTTCTTTTTTTTTACGTTCAAGTCCCTGCCGCCCGGCAGCCGGGCGGCCAGGTCCCGGCCGCCCGGCAGCGGGGCAGCCGGTGTATACTTCTGTAAATTTCCAAATCGAAAATATATTTTTTTGTAAAAAACAGAAATAAAAAATATAAAAATAAAAAAAGTGCACGATCGGTCGCGCTGGAGCGCTACGCGCGACCCTTCAGCCCAACAGGCCGTCGGTCTTTCCCTGCGTATCGAAGCTTTATGTGCACATGGCCCATGTGTCCCTCACGTACTCCCCCTCCCTCCCTATTCATACATGTTTTTGTTTGAATAATATTTGTTCATAAAAATACTTTATCTTCTCCATGTTATCTCTGTTTGGAGAACCGATTATACCATTGTGCTCTGTGCGACGAGACGAACAAAACTAGACCCCACTTGTATATGTTTTGACGATGTTTGTGAAATGGTAGTAACTTATGTGGCAATTTATTCTCTTTCTGTAGCAATTTATGTGTATTTCGGCTTATTGTAGTAACAACTTATGTGCATAACAACTTTTATTTTGTGTCAACTTATATGTATGAGTGTATGATAGATTTTGTGTGTAGTATTTATATCTTATATGTGCAGCAAATTATGTGTATAACAAATTTTGTTTTTAGCAACTTTTCTTTAAATGTGTGACAACTTTTATTTTTATGGCAATTTGTATATGAAATTATGTGTATGACAGCTTACTTCTTTTTTACTATATATGTACGACATCTTATATCTGTGACAACTCATGTATATGACAGATTCTATTTTTAGAACAACTTATGCATATAACAAGTTATGTTTTTTTGGCAATTTTGTTTTTACGACAACTTATAAATATTTTTTTTGGGAATTGTTACCTTATATGTGTAGTATCTTATATTTGTATATTATAGCAACTCCTTCAATGATATCAAACTCATATTTACATGTAAGTTGCTACTAGTGCCAAATATCTTCAAAATATATGCAAATGAGATCTAGTTTTGTTCGATTCATCACGTAGAACTCAACGGTGCAATCGGTATTCAAAACAAAGATCATATAAAAGAAATAAATATTTTTTTGTGAACAAGTTGAAAGTTAAAAAAACCTCACGAGGTAGAGGGGGTTGGGGCGTACAGACAGGAACATCAGACAGATAAGTGGAAGGCATGCTTTCGAAGGGGTGGCACAGTCTATCTCCGCGCGACCTGTCGCGCATTAAGTGTGTCCTTTTGGGGATGGTTTCCCAGTCGCGCGCTCTATCTTCTCGAACCAACTTGTGGGGGCGTTTGCGTGCCCAGCAAATTTGGAGCCTCTTTATTTTTGCAAGGCTGGCCTGGACCATTTGGCAGATGCGCAACAAAATGGCCATCCAGGAAATGATTTTCTAGCAACATACCCGATCTACTCTGGTATTTCATCCTTGCATAAATGGCGCATTCTACTGAAGAAGGGAAGAAGTGCCAGGCGAAGAAATGATTTTTTAGCCTTTGTTGAACTATTGTGCTGTTGTGCATGCTGTGCCTGCCTATGTGCAAACTGATATTCACCTATTTCAAATTAATTGCTTTCAATAAAAGCAGAGATAGTCTCCTTCCAAAAAAGAAATGGCGACATAACTTTGCCCCCAATTTGACATGTTGGTTGAGGCACCAATAGAATTATTAAAATGTACTAGAAATCATGAGGAGAACAAGCAGCCAATCTCAATCTGGACGGATTGCCTTAAAAAATGTTTACAATTCATGTGGAACACCCAAATACACAATGACGTACCTTGAAGTAATCCATAGGTTTTCAATTCAACCATCATAACACTAAAGTTTTTTTTTTAAAAAAGCGCTTGACACTAAAGTAAAACTCATATTCTGAAAAGGTACTACTCTTTCAAAGTACCGCTCATCGGCACTTCTGAGTTTTCTGACCCAGCTCAAATAAAATCCCAGTGCACTCAAATCCAGTTGAATCCTAGTTTGTTCAGCTGGAGTTCATACGAATTTACTTACATGTGAAACCTAATATTTTATTTGCAAATGGATATTTGAACCGATTCTGATCCTCCTACTGAAAAACGTGCTTGAGAAAAAAAAATTGAACCGAGGCCAGATCTAGAAATATTTTGAGTCCATTGCTACAGCCTACTATCCTTTTGTTTTTGAAAAAAGGTACGGAACACCAGTCATCTCCCTCGTCCCTCCCTCTGTCTCCTTCCCAGTGCCTGCCATGTGTTCGACCTTCGACGAGGCCAGAGAAGTGAAGAACTCATCTGGCCAACGGCGACCACTGGCTCCTTCCGTTCCTCCTCCTCTCCTGCCTGCTTGCCTGCCCCGCCTGCGGCAGCTGCGGAGCCCCCGGCTCTGCTCTTCTCCGCTCGCCAGCAACACCGACCTCCACTCCACCAGCAAAGCGAGCTCCTTTTCACTCCCCCAAATCTCTGAATAAAAAATCGCGCAAGCAACCTCGCTCCACCACCGGCCTCCCGCAAGTTCGTTCTCCGGAGTCAGGTCCCAAGCCCACGCAGCAATTGCCAGGGCGGTTGCCCAGTCAGGTCTGCGTTTTCTTGGTTACTTTTCTTGCATCCCTTTGTTTAGTTAACAGCCCATAACCACCGGCAATCTAATCTCCAGGCCCGGTTCTTGGCTGTTCTGGGTTCCTATTTGGTGCCAGTTTTAGTCTCCCTCTCTGGCTATGGGTTTGATGAGGAGCATTCACATAGTTCTCTTCCCGTTTTGCACAGTCCGGGGTGGACGGCTTTGAGTGGATTCGAAGGAAGAGACTGAGATTGTGAGGGTCTTCGACCAAGGTTTTCAATGGCGGCTGGGATTTGGATATCTGTTTGGAGCTTCTTCAAGTTCCTGCCTTTCTTCTTTGCCCTTCTCCTCCTGGGAATCATCAAAGGTGGACAGAACGCTTGCTCTTTTAGTGCATTCTCCCCTTTTTGTGTAATAGAAGCATGGTCTGGAATTGTTTTGGAGGATGGTTTCATATGGTTTTGTCCTTGTTTCACATATTCAATCAATCAGTTCATGCTCTGTGCTGCGTTAGCTAGTTTGCTGTGAATAATGGTGCTTGTACCGAAAATGCTGGATGCTTGCACTGTTGCTTGGTTGCTCCTTTAAACCATTGCTGTAGGGTTCAGTAATGATGAAATCAGGTGCCTTGGAGTATGGTTGCATAAGTGCTAATATCACGAATAAATTAGTTCTTTTACGAGTTGATGTACATTGTTTTTTTTTTTGCATTTACAGACTTTTTCATGCCATATCTTTTACTTATTAGTTGTACAGGACTGCTTCTTGTGTGGTGTAAACTGATTTCTGCAGTAGTTGCAACCATAATTTCTAGTCATGTAATGAAATGTGGGTACATGAGATTTTGGAAGTTATTGAGAAGATTAAATGTCTGCTAATACTAGAAATCCACTGTGTTCTGATGGTAAATATTAATACCTTGGCTACATTTGATGAATTGGTTTTTACTACCTGGTAATTTTGTTGATCTCTGTTCTTATTGTCTTTAGATTCATGCTAATCTTGCCAATCCAGGTGCTTTGTTTGGCCCATGGGCATGGCTCATCATGACAATTGGAATTTCTGCACTCATTCTGGGCTTGTGGCCTATGCATGTGATTTGGACATATTACTGCATCATCAGGTAGTGTTTGCAGTTTTGCATTCTTAAATGAGGAGTCATGCAATGTGGTGTATTTGGATATGCTGATCAGTGATTACCTTATTATGAAAGCAGGACCAAGATGGTTGGACCCATCATAAAGCTGCTGCTTCTTATTGCTGTAACTGTGATTTTGGTTCCATGGCCAATAATTGGCATCATGGGAAGCATCCTCGCTGGTTTGGCTTATGGCTTTCTGGCACCAGCAATGGCTACGTTTGATGCAGTTGGGGAAGGAAAAGAAAAGCTACTTCTTCACTGTTTTTTGGTACAACTTACCTGCATTGGTGTCACTTTGATATTGGCTTCATTCTTATTTTACTTGTTTAACATGGTTAGATAACTTGAAACGCAGGATGGAACATGGAGCACTATCACAGGAAGCTGTACAGTAGTCAGGGACGTGAAAGACATGTTGTTGCATTCATATTTTTCAATCATGGATGAAGTTCGTCTTCATGCACCTCCAGATGGCAAGCCATATGAAATAAGGTCTGCTTTCTGTTATTGTTCACCCTTTTCCATTCTAAAGCTACAGCAAAAAAATATACTAGAGCATACTATATTATATGTTCACTATGTAGATCTGCTCATTAGGAGTCTAACACAATTGGATTTTCTATTTTATGATTTTTCTGTGATTTACTATGATTTTTCAAAGCTGCTTTAGGGGATAATTTGATCGGTTTTGGAAAGTTCAGGGGGTGATATAGACCGTTTCATAGGTTGGGGGGTTATGTAGTCCACCCCCCATAGGTGAGGGTGTGATATAGACTTTTTCCATTCTTCCTGATAAGATCACAACTTCTCTGTGTTACACCCTAATTCTGAGTTGATGTAA
This sequence comes from Panicum virgatum, assembly GCF_016808335.1. NCBI lineage: Eukaryota > Viridiplantae > Streptophyta > Magnoliopsida > Poales > Poaceae > Panicum > Panicum virgatum. The sequence goes on from NC_053145.1 coordinate 48,883,759, forward strand.
CTGTCTAAAACATTTTATTTGTTTGTTATCTTGGTTAGCTTTTCTTAACCTAAAACAACTCAGGTTAACAATGAAATACACAATTATTTCATACTTGTGAACTCGTTTAGGAAAGAAATGATATGGGGGACTGCCCCGTGTAAAGTGAAGTTCATTATGCTTTAGATCCTGATATTATCACTAATATTTAAGCACCACCGTAGAAATTTTATTTTAGTTGATAATTCTGTATTAACAATGAAAATAATAACTTACATCCCCAGATTGCTTCACATTCCTGGTGCAATACTTGCTGCTGCTTGTGGACTTGTAGTGGATGCAATAATGTTCACATTAATTGCCTCGTTATGCTTTTCAAAGGATGGAAGCGGTTGATTGAAGATCTTGTCGGCAGAGAAGGACCTTTTCTTGAGACAGCTTGTGTGCCGTTCGCTGGTCTTGCAATTCTTCTCTGGCCATTTGCAGTTATAGGCGCTTTTCTAGCCTCCATTATCTGCAGTGCTCCTTTTGGCGCATATGCTGCTGTGGTGGTTTATCAGGTATCAACAATCTTTTTGGACTGGCAATGGAAATTTTCATTTCTAGCCTAAAGCTAGTATTATGATAAAAGGTTACCTGATTTAATAACCCCTTAGATGTGGAGGCATGAAGCTTACAGTGGCGATCTTGTTCCTGTGCCAGGAATCCTCGCTTTTCTTGGGACTGTCTTATGTAGTATCATCAATATCCATCTTTGATGAATATACAAATGATGTGCTTGACATGGCACCGGGATCTTGCTTTCCTAGGTATAACTGATGTATTCTTTATTGAAATGTTGTCCTTAAAATGTACATTTTGGGAATGCAAGTTATCAAAATTTCACTTTCCATGACTAGGTTTAAATATCGAAAAGATGAAGCTTCTTCACATGGTGGTTCACTCTCGAGGCCCACTTCATTCAAGGACAATCAAGATGTAAAGAAAGCGCCGCAGCGTGTTACATCATTTAAAAGTAGCTTTGATGAGCTCAATCCATTCAAGGTGATCTTTTTCTGGAAAACTGGCAAAAGAAATTTCACTGGTTCCCAGTAAATAATAATTCTCAATACTGACACTCCATTGACAATTTTGGGATTATAGTATGATATTTTATGATCTTATTTAAAATTTGTAAGCTTTCTATGATCCTTTGATATTTGAAAATTTGTTCAGCATAACTGATTTAAAAGTGTTGTTTAGTTGCTAGATCTCTTGTTCATAGAGTGTAAGCACCATGGCAAGGATCTGGTCGCTGAAGGAGTGATAACCCCAAAAGATATAGAGGGAACAAAGGCAGAGAAAGTCAGCACTGGGGTAGTTAATGTTGGTTTACCGGCATATGTTATTCTTAAGGCGCTCCTCCGATCTGCAAGAGCTAATTCTGATGGTTTGGTTCTGAGTAAGAGTGCCTTTCTTTATCACTAAAAGAGGTTTACAGTGACTTTTCTTGACCTTCAAGACTTTCATGTGTAATATGCAGGTGATGGCTCTGAGATAACATCTGACAATAGGCCTACAAGTAAACTTTTCGAGTGGTTTTTTGACCCTCTAATGGTCATCAAAGATCAAATCAAAGCTGAGAACTTCACAGAAGAAGAGGAAGCATACCTTGAGAAGCAAGTACTCTTGATCAGCGATCCAAAGCGAGTCAAGGAGAATCTCATTCGGCTGCCATCGTTAAGCGAGCAAAAACAAGCAGAAATAGAAGCATTTGCCCGAAGGTACTTCTGTTCATAATTTTCTTTTCAATTAATAAAGCCTGCGTAATTCCTTGTTGACTCTGTTGATCCTACTGCAAGATTGCAAGGAATCACAAAGTCAATATCAAGGTACCCTACATCCAAGCGGCGTTTCGATGTCCTTGTGAAGGCGCTCTCCGAGGAACTTGCTAGGACTATGGGTGGCAGTCAGTCTGTCAATGGGTCTCAAGTTCGGAAGGTGAGAAGCGGTATTGCCCGAATGCTTAGCCAGAGATCACTAGGGAAAACAACAGGCATCCGAGGCGATGATCATGAGGCCCAGCTGACAAGTGATGTTAACACTGAATGATGTTTTGGGGAAGAAAAGGATTTCAACTGAAACATTAGTGGGAAGAGAAGCTTTCTCCTATGCCCTTTCTGGGCTATTTTTTGCTAACTTTGTACAAAGAGCTGACGCTGCTGTATGAAGGGTTGACCTCGTTAATTCTCTTGGATTAGCTGTTTCGTCTGGACATGCAAATACAACGCAGTCATACCCTGTATTAGAAAGGAAAGACTCATTCTCACATCGTCATCTGGGTGGGGGTTGCTGCTGTATGTTGGGCGATTTGGAGATGTCGCAATGATATTATTTTTAACAAAATTAAAGTTAACTCTATTTTGCAGGTCATCTTCAGGGGAACATACTGGTTTCGTTTCTGGGCGCTGTTGCAGCACGAGGAGCACGCCAAAAACGCTTTCTCCGGCTTGAGCAGACTAATTGAGATAATTGCTCTTGATTTAGTTAAAGGAGGGTGGAAGCATGTCTTTCGCTTGCAGTAGTTCTGTGTCTTTCTAGAGACTGGTGTGCTCTTGTCTGTTTTTGCAAAGTTGTTTTTTTGGCTGTGTATGCCTCGTCATAGAGGCCGGATTGGTAATCCTTTTTCTACAAATCAGTAAGGCGTGCACGGTATTTGATTCTTGCTGAACTGGACGCCTGACGAGCAATTTTCCGTTCCTGTGACAAGGACACAAGGTGCTGTCTGTTGCATGTTTGACGTTCAGTGTGTTTGCCGTCTTCAGTTTACAAAAGAGCAGAAAAACCTTAGCAATCCTGAGGCCGTGGGCACGAGTGTAGGTGTCCACGTTCAGGCGCAAATGTTCTTTGCTTAGTTAAATGTGCAACATGACTGGCAATAGCAGTTCAGACGCAGCATTTGTAAAATCACCGAGCTCACCGTCCAGTGTAGTGCGGCGCAGGAGGCAAGCGCCAAGCCGCCAACCGATGCCCCTCCACTCCACCAACCGCGGCGCGTGATTCGGTGAGGAGATGGGAATTGGCATCGTCTGCTCGTGTCATCTGCTCCGCCCCACCCGCCGGGCGATGGACACCCCACCCATCCATCTGCGCACCAGGAAAGGATAGATAGGTAGAGAAGATCGATCGGCTCATCGGCAGATGCTGTCCTTGGTGCGGCGGCCGCTCTCCGCGGCCGTGCCCGCCGGCGACCTCCTCGGCATCCACCTCTTCCAGTGCCCCGTACGCCGTCGAGACCGCCCCTCCTTTTCCTTCCTCCCCACCCCCTCATCCCCGTTCCCGCCGCTCCATCTGGGGCGGCCGCCGCCGCCTCGGCTGACCGCGACCGAATTGAAACGGCCAGGACACCGTGGGCATCGTCGCCAAGCTGTCCGAGTGCATCGCCTCCCGCGGCGGCAACATCCACAGCGTCGACGTCTTCGTCCCCGACGACAAGCGCGTCTTCTACTCCCGCAGGTCCTTCACCCCTCCTCTCGGTCGGATTCCGCGGAACGTGCCAAAACGCCCTTCTTCAGTTGTCTAAACCGTGCGTAGCTTCTCCAGTGAATTCACGTACAACCCAAGGCTCTGGCCGCGTGACGAGCTGCGCAAGGATTTCCTCAACCTGTCACACTGCTTCAGTGCGGAGAGGTCGACCGTACGAGTGCCTGATCTTGACCCCAAATACAAGATCGCTGTCCTCGCTTCAAAGCAGGTCTTTTCAATTTCTCATCGTTGCCTTTTTTTTTTTTTTTGAGAAAGACACCTCAAAAGGTGTCTCATATCTGATTTATATCAAGCTATATATGCGTGTTGCCTCATGTTCTTTTGTTTTGATAGTATCTTATTTTCCCCTCTCCTTCTAGGACCATTGTTTGTTTGATTTATTGTATAGATGGCAAGAAGGCAGGCTTCCAGTTGACATTAATTGTGTCATAAGGTGAAGACAATATCAGGTCCCTATTTCCTCCTTATAATAAATAAGAAAAAAAGCGTCACTCAGTCACACATCCTTCTTTTTTTTCCTCTACAGCAACCATGATAGGCCAAAAGATAATCATGTGCGAAGATTTCTTGAGAGGCATGGAATTTCATATCACTACTTACCGACCACATCTGGGAACAAACGAGAGCAAGAGATTCTAGAATTGATCGAAGGCACAGATTTTGTTGTGCTGGCAAGATATATGCAGGTAAATTTATCGTTTTTCACTGTCTTATTTTTTCCCCCTTACCTCATCTTAAGAATGGCAAAAATATTGACCACGAATGAGTGTTAGCATGTCATAAAGCATACAAAGCTGAGACTGACACTTTTATATTCTCTACACTTCTGTCTTTATATTTTAAGGCGCAACATTATTGGTGTTAGGACCCCCAGTCTGTTTCATTTATGTCTATTACTCTCTGAACTGATGCAATCAGAACTCAGCTCTGCAATAGAGCTGATAATAAGCTATGCACATTTTAAGATATATCACTGTTCTTTTCATCTCTACGGACTGTATCATCCAGTCTCCACTAGGGGCACAGACATTGTAAGGTTAACATTTAATACAAACTTTTGTAACCTATATATCTGTGGCACATCATTTTTCCTTGCAGATACTGTCAGAAAGCTTTTTAAAATCATATGGTAAAGATATTATTAACATTCATCATGGTCTTCTTCCCTCATTTAAGGGAGGCCATCCTTCCAGACAGGTATCAAAGTTATCAGATTTTATTTGTGAAGCTAATATGAAATGCTAATAAGTATCACCTTTCAGGCCTTCAATGCTGGGGTAAAGTTGATCGGTGCAACTAGCCATTTTGTCACTACCGAACTTGATGCTGGGCCAATCATTGAGCAGATGGTATTCATACTTTTCACATAACGGCCCTGTTTACTTCCCACCCCGTAAACGCAAAAACGCAAAATTTTGCGAAAGAATCTTGCTAATTTGAAGTACTAAATGAAGTCTATTTACAAAACTTTTTGCATGGATGGGCTGTAAATCGCGAGACGAATCTAATTAGCCTACTTAATCCATGATTTGCAACAGTGATGCTACAGTACCATCCGCTAATTATTAATTAATCATGGATTAATTAGCATCATTAGATTCGTCTCGCGATTTACAACCCATCTGTGCAAAATTTTTTGTAAATAGACTTCATTTAGTACTTCAAATTGATAAGATTCTTTTGCAAAAAGAACTAAACACGGCCAACATTTGGCCTAAGTATTGAATTGATAGATCACATCATCAATTGAAATTGGTTGTCAATGTTAATACATAATTGTCTTTGGAAAACAGTTGGCTGTTCAAATTCCCTTTATTTTAGTGTAACTGTAACCACCTAAGGACAGTGTAACTGTAACCACCTAAGGACTTAATTAGCATTGGCCTTCATTGAACCCTGCTATCATGCCTGACCACTTTCACATCAGAATCGTGCACCATTTATGGTGTTTTGAAGATTCACACGTGTAAAAATATAGTAAAGAAATTTCTTTTTAATCTTGGCAATTTCTAGAGGGCAGTTGAAATTTAGTCTTTCTGTCTTTGTTTTTGCTGCTATACAGGTTGAGCGAGTTTCTCACAGAGACACGCTACGGAGTTTTGTAGTGAAGTCTGAGAACCTTGAGAAGCAGTGCCTAGCAGAGGCTATTAAGTCATACTGCGAGCTCCGTGTCTTACCATATGAACTGAATAAGACTGTTGTATTCTGAGCTATTTGTTCTTACAGAGTGGTGTGGTGTGTATTATTTTTTCACAAAACAAGCATTAAATGATTAATTTTCCTATATTTCCACAATCGCTCGCAAGCATTTTGTGATTATGCATGTCTTATTCTGGTTTGATATGATGATTGTACTTGAGCAGCAGCAAAGAATTATTCATTGGACACTTGTTTCTGGTAAGCATATACTATATAAAAGCGCGTGCGAAGAAAACAGCTTAAAGTTACTACATACACTCTCCTGCATTTGCTGGAAGGTACTTCCATTCATTGCTGCTTTTCAATTACTAAACAAAATGAGCCCTTCTGATAATTTTACTGCAAGGTTGCAAGGAATGAAGGAATCACGAAGTCGATATCAAGGTACCCTACAGCCGAATACCGTTTCGACACCCTCATGAAGGCACTCGAGGAGGATCTTGCCGAGGATGATGGTCTGATGGATATCAGTCAGTCTGCCGTACCTCCTGGTCCTGGATGATCTGTTTGTTTTGATGATCATGGGACCCAGTTGATAAAGTTATTGGAGCTAAGTTCTCCATAGCTATTTTTTCTGACCTAGTTTTGCTGATTTGAAGAAAGAGCCGACTCTGCTGTATGAAGAGTTAGCCTCAACCATTCTGGACGAGTTGTTTCGATGACTGTGTTAGAAAAGCAGAAATTCATTCTCAGTTTCTCCTCACTCGTGACTCGTACTACCAGTTAGATATGCTGTGGTTCATGCTCACTGGACTGCATGTCTGACGAGCATTCTTCAGTTCCTGTTACTTGGCTCTTCGGTGCGTTATATTTGCCTATCAAAAATGATCTGACAGAATAACGCATTGGCTATCTTGCCCCCTTTAGTTTCCACAAGGAAGATCCTTACCATCCACAGCAAATGAGAAGTTAAGGCTGAAAAATGTAGTTCAAAACAAACGGAGAAACGGGATTTGAATTCTCTTGAGATTGAGAAGCAACATCATGAAGTTCAGTTATATACAACCCCGTCTAGAGAAAAAAAAACACCAACTTTTTAAGTTAATTCATTCCATTCTTAACCGCATTAGTGTTACATTCTGAGATGAAGAAACACATGTTTTTGCTTCACAATTGGGTAAGGAACAACAATATTCTCGTTTTTAACAGATTCAGGAGGTAATTGTACTAAAAGTGACTACAGCGAAGCTAGAAGCACATGTCCAATAAAGATATTGAACAAACAATGTGAATCGCGACATGTGTCCAACTATTTGAAACATCACAGGGACTTCTTCTTGGCGTCTTTGGCTAGCCCCTTCTTGCGGATCTTGATGCACATGCCTAGGCGGAAGTTGTCGATGAGGGACTCAGGAAGAATGGAGATCAAGAACCACATGACAGAGTGTGGCCAGTACGGCGTGCACCTAGGCTCATAGCCAATGTGGCGAACAGCAGCACGAGCGTAAGTGTCCGCAGATGGAACCATGAAGGAGGATTTCCTGATAGATGCCATCTTTGTTGCCACATATAGAGGCACCTGAATAGATTGAAGAAGATGAGCTAAGAGCGCAAAAGTTCATATATAATACAAAATCACTAATGGAATATATGCAGCATTTGTAAATCAACGAATCCAAAATTGATCAACCAGTAAAGACCCAAAATAGGTACAATTTGATTCAATAGAGAAACAAAGTACATCTATTGCAAAGAGAGAATAATTGTTACCTGGCACTGCACATCAATACCCTTGCTCTTGTATTCAACATAAAGACATCTTGAGAATTGGTCGACATACCTGAAAATTAAAGATAAAATAACATTTAGCATGCATTTGCTAAGTTGAAGGGGTGTGCGTATCTGTCTATTATTTAATTTCCTAAAGAAGGTTATGGATTAGATTATGTTTGTATTTTTCCAGCTAAGTATCTATAGCAACAGAGAGAGGTAGACACAAAACAGATGCAAGAAAAGCACCAATTGCTTATTTGAAAGTACAGTATGTCACATAACTACACCTCAGTGTTTATGGGTTGCAAGCTGAGGGGACGCTCATCAAAAGTTTTCAGTTATCATGCATATAAAAGCAAGTAGCCCTAAGTTTGTTGCTTACAAATAACTCACTGCTTACTTAACTATCTTTTCATTCACTCTAAATAGAGTGACCAGCCGTCAGAACGTCAGATCTGAACAAACTGCAGATCTGAAGTAGTCTACCTGATGGTATTTCAGCGCCCAGCTAATTCAATACTCACACCAAAGGCGCTTCCTCAGATTACAGCCTTACTAGAATAGTTCCAGATCCTAACAAACACCTTAAAATGGCTAAGCAAGTACAGACAGGTAACAAAGGCGTGTTTCTTTGTTCTCAGTCAGTCAATATTACTTCCACTAACGCCATCTATCCTAAAATCGAGCCAATTCAAGCTATAATATGTACAACTGCGACAGTAATCAACAATGGAAATGAAGCAAAGCAGTAATCCGTGAGCAAGAACACGAGGAACTCACGCTTTGGTGGCGGCGTAGACGGAGTACATCGGATCAGAGGGTACGACGGAGGCTGAGCCGGAGCCGATGTTGACGATGGCGCCGCGCTTCCTCTCGACCATGCCGGGGAGCACGGCGTGGGTGACCCGCGTGACGCCCTCGACGTTGATACGGATGAGGCTGCGCATCAGCTCCTCGTCCACCTCGTGGAAGTAGCGCGCGTACGGGTAGGACAGCCCGGCGTTGTTGACGAGCACCCCCACGTCGAGGCCCCGGATGGCCTCCTTGAGCGCCTCGACGCCCGCGGCGAGCCCCACGGCGGCGAAGTCGAGCACGAAGGTGCGCACCTCGGGGACCTTGGGGTGCTTGGCCTTGATCTCGGCGGCCACGGCGGCCAGCTTCTCCGGGTTGCGGCCGACGAGGACGAGCCCGAGCCCGGCGGCGGCGAAGCGGAACGCGATGGCGCGGCCGATGCCGTCGGTGGCGCCGGTGACGACGGCCCAGGCGCCGTAGCGGCGGCGGAGGGGCTTGCCGGGGCGGAGGAACGCGGCGTAGACCCAGAGCGCGAGGCGGATGGCGGCGCGGACGGCCACGAGGAGGCCCACGGTGGCCAGCGCCAGCGCCCAGGCCGGCTGCGCGCGGAGGAACTCGACGTGGGCGCACGTGCCGGCCATGGCGTCGCCGGATTCGGGGAGCTTGGGGGACTAGGAGCAGCGAGCGACTCGATGCGATGCGGCGGTGCCCGTGGTGTGCCGCCGGGCCGGGGACTTATAGGGGGGGTGGGCTTTCTCCAGCGGTGGGTGGAACTGGTGTACCAAGACTAACCGAACACGAACTGAATATTGGTCGAATCCGAGTCGTGTCCGCGATCAGTTTTCTGATTATATGCGGCTTTGTTTTTTCTTTCCTCGTAGATCGATCAGTTTTGGCCGTAAGATTTTTTTTTGTTACTGAAAATTCCAGTGAGAAACGTTGATACCCGAGTAAAATCCACAAACACTTTATCATCTTTTAGCATTTCTTCCACCATCTTTTCTGAAAGACAAAAGTGTAGAAAAAATGGGTCATATATTTAGTTTTCAAAGTATCACTAATAATATTTCTTTTTTTGATGGGCTAATAATATTTCTCACTTGCAAAAAAGATTATTGGTACTGTACTTGGCAACTAGATATACAAGAGCCACCATTCGGCTACACTTCTTTGGAACTCATTTGCGTTGGTAGTTTTCTCTAACCACACCGGCTGATCGGCACCCGGCCACACCACCACCACAATCAATATGATGCTATTACTATGAACGATTATGTTTCTTCTCCTTAAACTTGAAGTAGTACCTGGTTGGTGGACATGAGAACACAACATATTTGGTTGGGCATCTTGCAGCCAATAATGTTTACGTGGTTCATCCAATGTTTAAAAAAAAATGTCATCACTGTTCTCGCTAAATATATCGAGTCTACTTAATGATTTTGCTCTTGGAAACTCAAATTAAATTCTGAATGAGCCAAACGGCAACTAACAGGCTGCTACGCCTTTGTCAGTTTGCGGCGACATTTTTTTCTCGATCGAAACGAAGCAGGGCCACTTGTGCAGTTCGCTGCTGTGTGTTGGTTAGATTTTGTGAATTCTTTCTTCTACTTTTACCACTAATTAGAAGTATTAAATAACGTCTAATTACAAAACCATTCGCAGAATCTCTGGGTAAATTCACGAGACGAATCTAATGCGGCTTTTGACCGCATGATTAGAGGATGATCACTGTAGCAAATCATGGATTAATTAGACTCATTAAATTCGTCGTGCCAAACTGCACTCAACTGGCAAAAGTTTTTACAAATAGACTATATTTAGTACTCCATGCATGCAAAATTTCCTTTTCGTGATTTTTTTTTGCCTTAACCAAACATGGCCTTTGACCACAGCCTTGGTTTCTCCTTGATTGTGGTGTCTTGTCATCATGCTTGGTCAGAGTAGGAAATCCGTTGAGGTTAGAAAACCGCAAGAACGCACCACGGCACCAGGTTGCCTCTCTTCTTGGAGAGGCTGCTGCCGCAGCCGCTTCGTGGAGCATTTTCGCATAACCAACCGGGCCATTGAATATGCTAGCGAAGTCTGTTCAAAGTGGAGCCGAAGGAGAGCACTCTTTATATGAAGCCGGATCCCAGATTCACGCGCACGGCAGGGGATTTCAAGCCAAGCCAAGTGCATCCACACTCTTTACCCATGTTACTTTCAGAGCCTATCCACGAAACCGGCCGTTCGCGTGTTTGGTACGGGCTCATCGGCCGGCAGCAGATCCGGCTCGGAGTCCACGGTGCGCCGGGAGCAGCGTCCTGCTCTGCTGGCCGCCGCTGCCGACTTGCTGCGGAGGCCGGCTTGACGGATGGTGGCGACGGGCAGGGGAGGTTGGCCCGCGTGGCCGCGTGGGCTTGCTGCTGCCGGTGTGGGAGCGCTGGGGTTTGATGAGCTGAAATTAAAGGCGGCGTTGGAGGCGGTGGTCGCGGGTGGCTCTGGCGGACACCCCAACGCAACGCATCTCCCTCTTTAATTTCCCCGGCACGGCACGGCCGGTGGCCGGACGGCGAGCAGAGCGGAGCCCGCCGGCGGGACACGGTGCAGTCGCACAAGGACCTGAGCAAGCCCGTTTCTGGTCTGGTCCGTTCGTGCGCGAAAAGGAAAGGGGCGCGCCACGCTGCCTGGTGCGGTGGTGCCGTGGGCCGTCGCCGTGCCGCGCGTCAGCATTCACTCGGCTACTAATCGGCTTCAATCCGGGGCAGGTGGTGGGTGGTGAGCTGGGATCCGTGCGGCCTGCGGCGGGCCAGGCCCCGGGGGACGTTGGGCGAGCGACGGCGCCGCGGCGGACGGAGACGCCGAGAGGGTGAGCACGAGGGAGCAAGGGCTACAGCGTGTCGCGGCTAATCTCGCCAGGGCTTTTTGGTCTCGCGATCCATGGCCACGTCGCCGTGACGTGACGGTCAGCGCCGCCGCTGCGCCCTGTGTATTTTAGGGTGTGTTTAGATGACTTTGCATTTTGCATTTTTATGTTTTTTTTAAAAAAAATTAATATTTAAAGTACTAAATGTAGATTAATCACAAAACTAATTACATATCTCGTTTGTAAACTACGAAACGAATCTAATGAGCCTAATTAATCCATCATTGGAACATGTTTACTATAGCATTGCTGTAGTTATGGCCGCTTGCTCTTCACTTTTTCAGTCACCTCCGGCCTGATTGGGCGATTCCGCGGGTTTTGTTTACAAGCCAGGTTCTTAAAAGGTGAACGGGAGGTGAAAAGGTAAAAGGAGGAAAGGTAAGTCCAACTTACAAGGTCTCCTTCAGACGCGAACGTGCTTGCTCTAAGCACAAGGACCGTAAAGTGCAAATAAACTCCATGCCATTGACGAATAAAGGCGAGAGCAACACTACCAGCACATTATATTGAAATCTCTACCCAGTTGCAGCTCAGGGCACGGTCCTATTATTACCAGGATCATGGACTAGTTCCAATGTCTGATACATGTAACCTTCAGCCTGACTTCTATGGAATATTTCTAGGATGCAGATCGTCAAAGGCGGTGGTACTATGTACATCCCAAACGGCAGATCCGCATGGTTCTCACATGACTTCCTGCAAAAGGGCAGATCCACACGGTTTTCACATAACCAATTGAATGATAGGTTTAAAGCTTAATCATGGCGAGCGATCCCACCTAGAAGAAGTGCACGGATAAGGTGGACTTCAGGATTTTGCAAAAGATGATAGATATACACAATGCACACATCGCAGTCACTGTCGTGTGATGAGAACGGAGTACACCGGCTCGTCATCATCTGGCTCCTTGATGAGGTCGCAGAGATCCCCTGACTGAAGGTTGTTTGCTGCGACAAAATGCCTCCACCCCGCGGTGAAGCCCACAAATACCGGGTTCTCGTGGTAAAGAACCGGCCATAATCTCTTCATGGGATCCTTCAGCAGTATAACGTTCCGGTCATGCCTTTTCTGTTTAATAGCATTGGGAAGCGACTTCGATAGCTCCTAGAATAGGATCAAAAGAACAAGAGCTAAATGGTATGTGACATTAATCATAAACTACTTTTTAGCAAGGAGACCAGAAATTTCACGTAAGTAAAAACTATGAACATGTGAACAAGGTCAAGAAAGGATCAAATCAAATTAATCTAATAGCCTCAACAAACTAGGATGCATTTGGCATCATAAATTCATAATAATATTTTAAAAAATAATATCCACTATTGTTACATATTGATACTTACCAAAACATAGTCTATTGGCAACATTAAAACTGAAGTTCAGTGCTATGTCAAGTCCACGCTAAATCTCAGCAGACGGACATGTTTTATACAATAACTTGATGAAGATTAAGGTAACTAGAAAGAACATTGTCATGGCTCTGGAAGGGGGCCACAGCCGGGTGGCGGAATGCACCCGCCTAACCTCAGAGGGTGGTTACCCAGGGAGATGCAAGCTATTCTTCATATCTACCCATGGAGCAAGAACACAAGAACACACCAGGATTTAGAGTGGTTCGGGCCGCCGAAGCGCAATACCCGTCCACTGAGTGTTGTATTGTTCTTGGGTTTAAGGATGTGTCTATCCTCTGCCCTCAAGTCTCTCCTTCGACCTCTCCCGTCTTCTAACGGGCGTCTCCCTTTTATAGAGCAAGGAGGACGCGTATACAGGCGTTGGACCCCGACAAGTGGGCCCTACCAGGATGTATACTATACTAAATAGACTCTAATGGTGTTACAGTGTTGGAGGACTTCTTGCCGGATACGCTTCTTCGTCCTGTAGACTTTCTGACCGAGGGGGTCTTGTCCCATCGGCGAGGCGCCCGTTGAGGCAGTGTAGGTTGCGGCGTAGACTGTGGGTCTACCGTGTAGGAGTAATGATACTCCGTCGCCGAGCTGTTGTGTCTGGCTGGCGTAGCAGACTGACGAGCACGGCGTGGGTGGCACCAGCGGCTGCACTGTGCGCCTTGGTAACGCGTGGTCAACAGTACAGCCTGGCAAAAGTCACCTCGGGCTCTATAGCAGAGCGCACCTTCGTCTACCACATTGAATGCGGTAGGTGGACGAGCCTTCCCGGGGAAGCGTCGCGGCCGCGCGCGCGCCGCCACCTGCGGACACGTGGCGGCTCCGGACCCCCCGGGTGGGGTGTCTGTTTTCTCCCCGCTGAGGGGTCCGGATAGTATGTGGGGGTCTGGGACTCCGTGAGGGGTCCGGGGCCCCCGGCCGTTTGGCCCTGAGCGCTTTCTTTTCCGGGACACGTGGCGACACCGGACCTGCCCCGAGCGGGAAGCGGGTTCGGTGCCGTTGGTCTGGTGAGATGGAGCCGGACCCCAGGGGTCCGGCTGCTCAGCTCCTTAGGGTGTAGTTACTGATAACTACACGAGTCTTGACATGGCAAGAGGGGTTACCCCAGTCCTAAGGTACCGACAAACATGAACTTCAGGCCTAAACACTACAAGTACGAATGAACGAAACACTAATACTATCAGGCAAGGGGCTATTTCTAAAGTTTAAACAGTACAATTGATGGTAGTAATATATTGCTGAACCAATCATCCATGGTTAGTAAAAATTCACAACACTGTCTGAATCACCTGCTGATACAATTTTATTTGCTTTACAACATTCTAGTCAGGATGATTGCAAACAGATTGTGTTTGTTGGACAATTTTTAACAACTATACTATTTATATCAAGCTAATATAGAAATCTACTTTATCTGTCAAAGTAAGTAGTCTAGATCTTTCCCTTTTTCTCTCAATCGATGGAAATACTTCTATGAATTTTCTTATATTGATTGATGCCGGAATTTATTTGTCCTCAAAGCAAAGTGGCACATTTAATCTCTTCAGTTGTTTATATAAATGTGTCATTCAACATCTGTGAGGCCCTACATATCTAGATGGACGGGTATGCTTAATGCTAGTTACCTGCTAAAACTGAAAAAAGAATCTGACATGCATCTAGAATAGTGGCATAAAGGATAAACCATCTTTGCCCGGGCATTCATAATTTTATATTTTTTCCTTTTGCAAGGAGGAAAAGATACATATAATAACATAATGTGTTAAAGAACAGTATTGAAAGAGGAAAGAGGACTATTTACGGAGCCTGCACAACTCACAAGCCATTTCCGAGTGGTATCAGGAACGCAAAGTTGCAAGTTGAACTTTAGTAGAGAATGATCATCCGACTCCATAATTTTGTCTTTCATAGGCAACAAAGACTCTGGGACCACACAATTAATAAACTTTCTATATTCCTGTTTGGAGAAACAATGTTCTGCATGGGTAAATCCAACAACCTAATTAGAGATGCATTATCCAACTGGAAAACCGTTCCTTTTAATTTTATATTCAAACAAAGTTAGATAAAATGAGCTCACCGGACACATGTGCAGCCACACGGTTGCCAGACATAGCTTTGTTGCTACTTTGGCTACAGACACTGCTCCCCACTGGCTCCACCTGATCCATTTTTGTTTCAAGTTGAACAATAGTTCCTACCAGATACAGATTCATTATATTCTATAAATAATAAATATCTTCACAATTAGGAGTTCCCAAAAAATTTTGGGTAAATTTTTTTGGGAACTTTTACAACACTAATTAGGAGTATTAAACATAAACTAATTAAAACTAACTACACGGATGGATGGGAAATCGCGAGATGAATCTATTACGCCTAATTAATCCGTCATTAGATGCCGTTACTGTAGCACGACATTGTCTAATCATTGCATAATTAGATTCATTAGATTCGTCTCGCGATTTTGCCTGGGGGTTATAGAATGAGTTTTGTCAGTTATCCACATTTAATACTCCTAAGTAGTGGTCAAACGTTGGAAGTTACTGTAGCGCGTGAAAGCCAAGTGATTTTTCAAAAGGAAATAGGTTGCAGTGGTACTAGAGAAGTTAAAGAGTAAATGCCACCTTTTTCATTGACATCATGATCAATCTGTGTCTTGCTACTTCCATTTTTGGATATTTCAACAGGAGTCGAGGCTTTCTCAATGGGCACTGTGAACATTGGTTCGACAAAGCTTCGAGTTACTTCTGGTCCAACAGGGTTTAGTCCTATTGCACTGTACTTGTCTGGAACTACAGCATTAACAGACAGAGGGATATTATTCCTTTGGGTATTTACAATGCTTCCCACAGGTTCCAGTTGTTCCCCTTGTGTTTCAATTTGAACAGCAGCTCCTATAAAATAGACATCGAATACATGATATAAAAATCACTTACTTCCACAATATACTCTTTTTTGAATGAAACAGTACAAAAACTTTTGACAACAGATACCGGCAGCAATCATAGAAAATTATGATTTGAAGCATACCTCCACATTTCTCATTGACACTATGGTCAATCTCTGTTTCACCAAGTCTGCATTTGGATACTCTGTCAGCACCTAAGGGTTCTTTGACAGTCATGGTGAATACTGGTGGATTATGTGTATGATTGCCCTCAGAACAAAAGTACTCATCCATAGTGTTTAGCCCAATTGAACCATAACCATCAACCAATTTACTGTCAGTTTCTTTTGTGTTTTCAAGTTCAATCAGTACAATGCCATCAAGAGCTGCTCGAATATTCAGACCCGCCCTCCACCACTTCTCCAAGCATCGAAAACCTCCAGGAGCTGCATATTTTCTGCAGGAGTTTTGGCTGATATTCATATTGTTATGTATCTGATGTTTCTCCACAGTTACTATAGAACCTAAAGGAGTGCAACTTATCCCTTGTTTCCTTATTAAATCTTCATCCAAATCATGCACTTGTAATTCATGCCCCACTCTACCATCATTTTCACGAATTAAGGGAGCTGCATCATTTACAATTTCAGAACTTGTTTTTCTTTCACTGCATGCTGCTGAAATATAATTGGTTCCACACTCTCCATCAGGCAAATTGCCAACGCCACTTTCAACTCTTTCAAGGTCTTTGTTGGTATTAATAGTCACATGATGTGTTGAATCTGCATCTGAAGTTGTGAGATTCATTACATCCTCATTATGTGCTGAAGCTCCTGATTCTGAAATCATAATTAATGTTTTTCTATGGCTGCGGATGCATGCATCATTTTCATTATTGTTATCTTGTGGCGCTGGTCCAGACCCAACCCCATGTCCTGCTCTTTTTGGGTCTTTTTTGAAACTCAACCTTTCATGAGAATTCAAACCAAAAACCCGCACTGAAAATGTATTCCTAGCAATGTAATCAAACAGCAGAAACTCCCCCCATTTAATCGAATGGTCTGAAACAAAAATATTCCATCCCTGATGAAAAGCGAGGGAATCATTCACCACAGATAGCCTGACCTTTGAACGTTTTTCCTCTGAATCTTCAAGGTAGACATGTTGATTAGTCAAATCTGCCAACTTGTGTGCAACAGCTGGTGGTATGAGCTGCAGAAACATACACAGGTTCGTGATGTTTAATATAGGCACCATGACATAACACACAAACAAACAAGAAAAAGATACTACTATTAACCCAAACGTCAAGAAGATAAGCTCTTGAGCAAAACAGAAAGAAACAGAAACTTACCAGAAATTCCTCGAACCTGTTGTATATGAACTTGAAGAATGCAAAGGGAGTGTACTTATTCTTTTCCTTGCCACCACCACATATCTTCTTTTCCTGCACCCTACCACTATGAATCTTATTATCACTCATCTTTCCTTTTTTGGGTAATGCGCGATCCCTCCTCCTTTTCTTATATTTAGAACCACTTGATGTATCGATCTTCTTCTCTTTGGATACAATAGATGGCACACTTCTATTTGTTTTTTCATGGCGCATCATCACCTCCGGGCTCTCACCGGGCCTCATTCTCTTCTTCTTAACAGCAGTTGTGAATGGTGCATTTTCTTCATCTTCATCGCTCTGCAGCTCCTGATTGTTGGTCTTCTTCAGCCTTTTTCCTTTCTTTTCGTTCCCAAAGAATGCAGTGGCCACCTCCCCGCTCTTTATGCTATTGTGGCGGCTCAGTATCTTCCTCTCCTTGCGGTCAGCAGCCCACGTCTTCTCTTTGTGCGTTTTGTTCATCTTTTCCTTATTATTCTCTTTCTCATATAACGTGGGGGACTCCTTCCTGTTCGCCAACTTATGGTCCCCATTATGCCTATTCTTTCCCTCCTCTTCAACATCAATTTGCATTTTCTTCTTGTTGGCATTGCAAGCAGGGGACACCTTCTTCATACTCTTCACCTTATTGTGACCATTCCGTATAATCCTCTCCTTCTCCTGGTCATCAGCCATCATGTTCTTGTTGCTGTTGGTTCTCCCTTCCTTTTGCTTCCCCGTCTCAAATAAGGCAGCTATGGATGTCTTCCTGTTCTTCACCTCACTGCCACCACCACTCATTTTCTTTCCCTCTTCTTTGTCATCACTCTGAATCTTGCTGTCGTGACTCCTCAGCCGCTTCCGGCATGTCGCATCAGGAGCAGCACCGCTCATCCTCTGAAACCCCAATCAGATTCCGTTCCCTCCCCTGGCCAATCAATGAAGCCACCAGAAATATGGGCCAATTTACAACAATGCCGGGCGCGAGGACGAGTTCCACGCGATGCTGGAGGAACCCCCGCGTGGTGAAGGCGGCGCCCCACGGCTGCGACCCGGGAAGCGCGACGGCGGGCAAGTCGATGAGGCGGCCGCCGTCGTTTGGGGCGCACGAGCCGGACCGGTGCGTGCTTCCGTCCGACGGCAGCGGAGGCGCTGCCGCTGGAGCGGGGGAGCGGGCTTCCCGAGGCTGGCCAGCGAGCGCGTGGGGGAGAGAGAACGGCGGGAGGGCGGAAAGGGCGAGGTGGTGCCGCTCGGCATAAATGCCGACCGCGGGGTTGGGAGCGAGAGACCGTTGATTATAAAAAGAAAGTTGGGAATTTTGGATCTGTATCTCTACCGTTAAAAAATCACAAAGTTAGATATACCATCGTTATCTCTAACATGTGGGTTCATATGAGTTAATGACACGTGGATCCGATGGTATATATCTAATTTTGAAAATTTTTAATAGTACAAATTAATTTTTTTAAAAAAATTTAGTTATTTTTAGCTTTCCTATCAATTTATAAAAGTTTTTAAAGATACTTATATAAGAGGAAAATATTGGAACAAGAGCAATAATCCTGTTTGGATAAGTATCCCAGGATTAATTTTTAGGCTATCTTTTAATCTATACCTCCACCAAAATAACCTTTAAAATATGTTTGGATCCCAGAGCTATTCAGCATTTGATGCACTTTCTCAATCATTGGAGCCCTATTATTATCTCTCTTGCTACAAAATCTAGGCTCTGTATGGAACATTAACTCATGACTAATTTTGAGTGATAAGATTTAGCTTTGAATTCGTAGGCTAAGGATTAGCCCAATGGTTGTTTGGATCTATGAGTTAATGCTCACCCTCTCTCTTCTATTCTCATGTCTAGGTGTGTACGCACACTTATTTTTTTTAGAGACCATGCAAAATTAGTCTCATTATCACCTCTTGGAGGGGGCTAAAGATTTTGGAATAGATATTCCACTTAAGCTCAGAATTATTCCATATGTTTGGATGCATGAGGGATAATTTAGAGCTAAAAGATTATCTCTTGCATCCAAACAGGTCTTATGCTTACTGCGATGGGACCTTTTGTGTGGCTATGTAGTAAAAAAAGAGGACGCATATGGAGACATTTTTACCCTACATTCGCACGATATAAGATAAAATTAATCTATTAACTATTGTTGGTGTAGAAAATAAATTAGGCAGGCTGGCCCCGTTTGGTTTATAGCGTGCTAGTGAATAGTGACATTTTGACCGTTAATTACGACGTCAAATAAAGCCGGTTTACAAAACCAACTTCAGAACCCCTGCGCTAGTGACCCTGAAGAATCTAATGAGGCCTTTGACCGCGCGATTAGAGGATGGTTACTGTAGCATTAATGTAGCAAATTATCAATTAATTATAGTCATTAGATTTGTCGTGAAAAATTACATCCATCTCTAAAAATTTTTTACAAATAGACTTCATTTAGCACACCATGCATGCGAGATTACCTTTGTAGCGCTAGATAGCGCTGGGACCAAACAAGGAGTTGGTTCGTGTGCAGCAGGCGCCCGATGGCATAACATGCGCATTATTCTTCAAGCATGTGCATATATTATTCAAACACAAAAATACAAGATATCCATACACGAAAAAAATTGTCTATACACATAAATTTGTCCATACATATGAGATGTCTCACAAACGCATACAAAAATTTTACACCCATAAAATAAAGCATGTGCCAACTCATCGTGCTATCTTCAACTAGAGGTTCATCTTCTAGCCATGCGGATTCAGAAGACGACAACATTGAATTATAATTTGCATTTGCATCACACATAGCAAATTCAGTATCAGCAGTTATGCTCTCTCTAATGAAATATGAAGAGCCATGCAAGCAACAATTATTCTAGTTTGCTTATATTATGGAAAACTATGCATATTCAATAACATCCTCCATTTCATCTTCAGAATTCCAAAAGAGACATCTATGACATTCCTAACTTGGGAATATGCATGATTAAAGGTTTCTTTCATACCTTGTGGCGGGGAGGGGGGGAGGCGTTTTGCCATCGCTCCACATGGTACCTGGTACATCTGTATGGTGAAAGATAGTCCGGGCGGTTTGGGTATCCCGCATCAACCACATAATACTTCCCTACATAGACAAGTACACAATGAGACATAGAAGTACAAGTGAAAATGATAGAAATATTTGTACGATAGTTGCAGTAGTTTACCTAGTGGTGTATGTGAAAATTTATGAACATGAGTGGTCATTGCATCTTTGAACACTCTCAAATCATGTACCCATCCAGACAACACAAAGTTAAATCTCATGTCGAAATCACAAATAGCAAGCACATTCTGTGAGGTTTCATTGTGCATGTTCAAGTATTGAATCGTCTTACTCTTTGGAACCACAACCTTTACATGTGTACCATGTATTGCTCCTATGCAGCCGTTGAAGTGTGGTCAAAAATCTAGATGTTCCAAGTTAGGATGCACCTCTGAAAATTCTAGATCCATTGGTTTATTATGTCAGCTACTAACCTAAGAATACAAGTCAAAACACTGTCAAATATCCGGGTTATTGTCTCCAAAGACCTAACAAAACAGTTATCTCAATCCTAAACATATTGTAGCAAGAGTTATCTCTGGATACACTACTACAAAAACTGATTAACAACGATCTTTTTTAAGAGCTCTGAGACGGGCACAAAAAATAACTACATCAGAGGCGGTCATTTCCTATTAACTGAGGCGGTTACAGAAACTGCCTCGCAAAATCGATTAACATAGGCGGTCACCTTAAACGTAACCGCCTCTATTAATGGGCTGATTTTCAAAGACGGACACATTATAGAAAACCGCTTCAGTTAATGGGCCGAGCCCAATACAGCCCATATACCCGAGCCAAACCCTAATTCCAATCTCTCTCTTCCTCAATCTATTTGTCTCCCCCTCCTCTCGGGCTCAGATGCGCCTCCTCCTTGTGTTCACCTCCCTCCCTCCTTCCCTCCCTCCCTCTCCCTCTCTATGGCCGGCGCACCTTCCTCCCTCCCTCTCCTCTCCATGGCCGGTGCACCTCCCTCTACGGCGCACCTCCATGGCCGGCGAAGGCAGCGCGCGGCGGCGGCGGTCAAGCTTGGGCGGGGAGGCCTCGCGCGGAGGGCGGCGGTGAAGGCAGCGCACGACGGCGGGACTATTTAGATCCGGCGGACCGCCGGTGGCGGCCACGCCTGGGAGGGTCGGTCTCGTGTGGCGGGTGGCGGCCAAGGCAGCGCGGCGTCAGCGGTGTGCGGCGAGCGGCGTCAGCGGTGGCCGGCGGCCGGTGGCTGGCTGTTGACGCTTACTAACGATCAATTTCAAGCGTCAATTTGATCAGAAAATCTTTAGAATTTAAATATTTCATATGCATTTTTACCGCAAATAAAGTAGAAATTCACTATGCCCCTAGAAATTATGTAAAAAATGGAAAAAAGACTAAGGTGGAGGTTATAAGGGCCTCATGATCCATGGAAAAAATTACCGACCAATCAGAGTACAATATTCAGGCTCACATGGATCAAAGGGCCCACATGCAGTGTCAAACTAACTTACCAGAACCTCGGGCACATGAAAAAGGGACAAGAGGACACGTGAGAAGCAATCAGAGAAGACTGGAGGTGGTTGGGCCTACCTGCCAGTCGGCCGACCACCATGGTCGGCCGAGTGGGCCCCATCTCCACCGACCTCCAGCCTTCAGCGGAAGCTTCATACTGCCTTCCTTAAGTCGATTTGAGGTTCCACGCATCAAGTAACCAGGTCGTGAGACCCCCTTGAGCTCTTCCTATAAATATGAGAGGCGGGTAAGAATGGGTAGAAGCACAAGAAGCACTCTTCTCACTTTCTCTCTTGAGTAGTTCTAAGGCTAGTGTAGCTTAGATGAAGTAGTTGTCGGATCACCGGACATTCTTCAGGGAATAGGTATGGGTTCGCTACTAGATCTCTTTTGTAATGTTCGGTCGTGTATACTTGACTTATCTTATAGATATTTATATTTGCATGATTTATGCCATGCGGTGTCAGACATAGATTTCATGTTTAGTTTATTTTATTACTATATGCTTTGCCTGGTTAGAAACTTAGTTCTAGTTAACTTTTACATGCTCCAATATTTATATGTTTGCTCTAGTATGATGTATGTCCATACGAAGGGTGGAAGCTCCGTGCGGGATACTAGAGTATCACTTACTAGTGTAGACATGGTGTCTGGGTTAGTTAAGTGTTGCTGGATGTCACCATTTTCCACGGTTCGTAGAGGTAGCATGCAGGTGGTGACAGTCCTATTTAGTGCCATCATAATCCTCCGCGTTCTGTTAGGGATGTAGGAGGGTATAGATGTCTGTGATGGCTTGACAGTCATATCTGTCAACCATTTGCCACAGTGCTCCCTTATATTAGAAATAACTAGATAGAGACTAATCACATTAAGTGTAAAGTATAAAGTGCTAGGAAATGGTATAGTTAACTAAAAGAATATTAGATAGATCTTGACTAACTAACTTCTGCCTATCTCCCTGCCTTCTTCTACCCTTTTGTTAGAAATAAGAGTTGCTTGTCTTCCACACTACCTCTATCCATATTTATCTTATCCGTGTTTATGTATTTAAATATTCCATTGAGATAAGTTCATATTGCCTATCTACACAACTTAGTCGCCGCCTTCCATGCGGAATTATAAATGACACCCCGGTATACTCAATGGGTAAATGCTGCACCGGTTATTTCGTCCGCTTGCGGAATGATTTATGGTTCATTAGTTTGGTTATCAATAATTGCTATATGAAATGTCGAGGCATTTGTTGGCGCCGATGCCGGGCATTTCTAAAGCCTTTACTGAAACCAGACTGAACTACCATGTTTCTGAAGTAGACGTTACGAAATACTAACACCGGCGCGGTGGTCGGATGGGCAGCGGGCTCCAGATGGGCTTGGCAGGCTCTAGATGGGTTTAGCGGGCTTGCCCTATTTTTTGTTTTTTTAATTCTATTAACTGAGGTGGTCAGAATAACCGACTCAGTTAATGCTTTATTTACACTAACGTTAGATCAGAGGAGGTTGGTGTTGACCGCCTCTATTAATAGTTTTTAACCGCCCTAGAAAAAATTTTGTGGTAGTGATAAAGTCCTCTGAACCCATTCCAAACCTGATTCTCTAGCCACCCTTCTAGGTAGTTTGACAAAGTAGTTATCGGAGTACATACCCAAGATATGGATCGTTTGCGCAACTAAATTATGGGCCATCTTCAAATTCTTGCGGCACATGGACATAATTTCATCCTCACTTGATGATGTTTCGTTATCCTGCTTCAACAAATGTAGCAAACTGTCAGAAGTTGTAACAGTGTGGAAATGACAATAAAATTATCAGCACACAAATAAATGATGATAGCTACCGCAAATGACAATAATATTCATCCCATAACATAGATAATAGGTTCAACACACCAGCACAAAGATAATAGGTTCAACACATCACAAAAATAATAGGTTCAACACATCACAAAGATAATAGGTTCAGCACACCACATAGATAATAGTAGCCAACTACACCAAATTTTGTTCCTTGCACCATTTCTTGAAGCAATTGAATCTAAGCTCAGGAATTGGTAGGCCATAAAAGAATTCCCTTTGGAAGGGATCCTGGAACATCTTGGCCATTGGAAACACAGCATCACTGGATTGCTCAATGCCACACTCAAAAGCCAGCTGCTGAGACCTCTTTGCTGAAACAACCTCCTTCTGACCAGCACATTTCTTCATTTCCATATTGTTCACTTGCACGGCCTCCTTGAAGTTAATGGATATGTCCTTGACATACCGAACCATTGGGCTTTTACTCTTCTTCACTGGACTGTCACAGGTGCCTGGTAAGACTGCTAAGAGACCTCTTGCTCTTTTGGCTACTTGTACTTCTAGGTGTTGGTACATTGTCCTCATTTGCTTCTTCCGCCCATGCATCTTCAGCACCTTACTGGTCCTCACCATAGTCATCCATAGGGATAAAGGCAGTGCTTCCATCCAAAGTATTATCATGAAATATTTCTTCAAGTTGCTACAAGTTTGCTAGAGGACCCCTCAGCACCCTCTTTTGGTATGGTTTGCCCAGCAGGAATCCACAACCACATAAGAAAATTTGAATCAAATAGGAATGAGAGCACTATAACATGAGAGAAATTTACCTCTAGGTGTGGCTTCCAATCCTCAGAATCAACATCAACGCTTCCATCTGGTTTTCTCCCTAGACGCGTGTTCTTTACAAGTAGCAGCAGAAGGTGTACATGCTTTAAGTATGGTAGGCATAATATCCATAGGCTATAGCTTGGTACCCTTCAACAGTCATTTGACCACCATTATAGTGTCTTGCTCTTGCTCTAAGCACAAGCCTAACAAATAACCATTATTCATATCAAACCAATTTGCTCGAGAGCCATTGCTCACCGAAGGGCCGTCGGAGCTGCCTAAGTCCTCCACCGCCTCGTCCCATGCCCCTTCTTCATAAGCGTCGATGTAGTCGCCGCCGGGTGCTTGCGGAGGGCCGGCACTCCTCGCTGCACACCCACCACGACCCCCACGGCGGCCCGGTGAGCCAGACGAAGAATTGTTGGGCCCACGGCCAGCGCCGCCCGCCCCCGACGATGACCCGCGAAGAGGATGTTGTCGTTGCCTCCACTGTAGGGAGGACACGGTGGCATGGCACTGCCGTGGACACCGCCGCCGCATGCCGACGACGAAGCGCCGAAGTTCAGCTACCGGCCCCGGAGCGCACCTCGAGCCGGCCAGCCCGCGCCTCGAGCGCGCTGCTGGTGGCGTCCACCGCGTCGATATGGTGAAAGCCGCGAGAGGCCGGCGTGGCGCAGCAGGAGCTCATCCATAGCCGGGGAGAGCTCGTAATGAACAAAACGGGGAGGAGCCATTCCGTTGAGGATAAGGCAGGGGCAATTTGGTCTTTTCATCTGGTTTGGAGATTGAAAAGAAAATATAAAAGAGAGAAATATGAGAAAAAAGATTAGAAACACCTAAATCGAAAGAATTCGCGGTCACGGTGTCAAATTCTGAAAGGCTTGCGAATTGGGTGTCAAATTCAGTTAGGCGCGCGAATTGAGTGTTAAATTCTAAAATTTCTCGTTTTATTACGCCACACTTTTCAAACAAAAACCCGACACTTATCAAGAACACTAAACCCTAACTCAGAGTCCAGTCCAGGGTAAAGATGAACAATACCTGTGCAGGTGATCAAGAAGGCATAGGAGATAGGACACGAAGAACAGTCCGCCCATAACAACCCGGTCGTCCGGGACGTGGCGAAACGGATATCACCAGCCGGCCGGATCGCCTAGTGCTGCGGGGGTGCGGCTGCGCCAGCGGAGGTGGACTCGAGAAGGCTGGGTTTTCCGTTCCGATTCCCGAGGAAGCAGAAGAGCCGGGTCGTTCCCTTTGACCGGGGTGCGGACCCGCTTGCCAGTGAGTGATGCTCGAGCCCTTGGGACGCGTGGGCGATGCGCGGAGCCACGGTGTTACTCTTGCAAGTGTGAGTGTGAGGTGAGACAGTGATGCTGGATCAGAGCTCTTGGTGGCGGGCTGGATCCGAATTGGTCTGCTCTTGTTTGGTTTGGATTGTATTCCAAAAAAAAGAAACGGTGGTAAAAAAGTAACAGTCACAAAAAAAAGTAACAGTCCGCGAAGGAACACATTAAGCTGGATCCGAATCAGGATTTACAAAACCACCCGGTCCGGTCAAACCGCCGCCCTCCGGTAACGGTTTACTATACCGATTTGACCGAAAACCGGTGAAAACCGGTTGAATTCAAATCCAAATTCAAAAGCACATGTGTAACCGGTTCCGACCGATTTACCGGTCCGGTCTGACCGGTTACCGGTGTTTTAACCAAAAAATCGGACGGTTTAAAAGTAATTTCCCGGTTTGACCGGTTTATCGGACGATTTGACCGGTTTACCGGTCGCCATACGTGGTGGGTCTTAATGGACCGGTCCATTTTTTTCTTTTTTTTTTGATTTAACTTCATATGCCCCCAAACTATACTAAATGGACGAATTTTCGAGAAAATTTGACACCATTAGATTCGTCGCACCTTGAAGTATTTTTAGGAATTTTTTGAGAATTTTTCATTTTTTTGAATTTGAATTTTGAATTTGGGCTGGTTTGGTACCGGCCCAAACCGAAACCGGGCCGGACCGGTTTGACCGGTAACAGGTCAAACCGGACCGGTTCCCGCCGGTTTGGTTAACCCTGATCCAAATTGGTCTGCTCTTGTTTGGTTTGGAATGTATTCCCCAAAAAACGGTGGTAAAAAAAAGTAACAGTCACAAAAAGAGTAACACTCCGCGAAGGAACACATCAAAAAATGCTAAATCATAAGTTGTGCCAGAAACAATCACCAGCCAAACGCGGATGCCAGACACAATAATTCTATTTGCTTGGCTGTGGCTGGTATTGATTTGTTATGAGAGAAAAATACTGCTGACTTGGCTAGTGGCTGGTGCTGATTTAGTGTGAGAGAAAAACACAGCTGGCTGATTGGTTGACAAAGCCAAGCGAATAGAGTGAATAAGAACAGATAAATCATTCTCCTGGAACATGCAAAATGAGTTTTACACTCTACACTAACCTCAATTAGCCCACTTTGATTCTTTTTCATCCAGAAAGATTATCTTTAGGTAACTTTACATTTCCATGCCCCATGTATGGTAGTAGTGTCTATAGTGCCTTTCTTTGAAGGCAACCACAATTGTATTCGTCTTAGTGTACAAAAATTGTCAGTGTGTTCATAATTTTGACTTGGTAAACATGGTATCCCAACATCGGATGTGGATGAGTCTTCACATCAAACGGCCAGCGTAGTATGCTCGAGGGTAACTTTGTTGCAGCTGGAGCCACTGCACAAAGAACTGATCAGCTATCCGTAGCTTGTACAGCAGTAAACCACTCAATGAAAGCTTCTTCACTCTTGCAATGCTTTCAATATAGAAAATGGAGGACCATCCCAAACCAAGCACCTGTAGAAAGACATATGGCATCCAGGTCTGGCATCAACTTGAGATTATGGATGAACAAATTAGCAATGGTCACTAGGTTGATGTCAGCCCAGGTCCTGTTCTATAATAACAAAGAGAAAGGCAGAGGTATTATACTGTATCAAGTAAGCGAGGATAGAAGCAAGGGTCTGAGGGCTTACCTTCAGAGCGAAAGCGCACACACAGAGTGGGAAGCATGTGCCTGGACCATTGCAGAATATCTACAGGAGTAACAGATTGTTAGTACCTTTGAGCTCATGCTGCACGATGGGCAATAACAAATTTAAACATGGTACACACCACTTGTGGTCTGATGCTTATTACTAGCCACATAGCATGCATTGTAGCTAGCAATGTTGTTGCGATGGAGGTAATGTAAGTTTGGCCTACTTCACGACTACGATATATCTGCATGAAGTGGGCATTCTTGATGGTCTTCTCTTCACTCTGAAAAAGGAATTAAACTACAATCATATTCCAGAATGTAATTAGGTAAGAAACTTCTACCATATCTAGTTCATCACAGAATGGTAATTGATCTCCACCTGAATCAGTGACTGCTCATAGACCTGAGCCTTTTGAAGACTCATATTGTCAGTAAGAGCAGCCACATAGTACCTTGGAGTGAACCTATCCTTCTGAAGTGCTGTTACAATATTCATCATTTCTGCGGTATGCCCTCCTAAGAACCAACTTCACAAATTAATAGATAATCCATCGTGCTGTGTTATTTTATGGCTTACTCGGAGTAGCTACCTAATGTTCTTCCAAGATCCTACAGTCTGGTAAAATGGAAACAATTTTAGTGACATGTTATTGTAGCATCCACAACGGAGCATATGCAATTATACACTGTGACGTGCTAGAAGAAAATGGGACAGAGTTTATAAAAGCAAAAGGGAGAAAAAGAGAAGATCAAATATGCATCTGGTTATTTTTAAGAGATATAAATGTGCCTTAAAATACCAAACCCGACAACATCCAGATATCTGGTTATTGTAAGGCAAATATACCACCCTCAGTCTTGGCAATAAGGGCATTAGTGTAAGAAAGCAATACTGTTTCCTTACAAATGTCATGGTGGTGTTATTACTGTTGTTGACTGAGATTTTGCCATAAAATCATGAACCTGACTGTCAATCGTGATTAAAGTCAGTGATGAAGCAATTCCCGAATGGTCTTGCAGCTACCTACAGTAATTCAGTATCACCATTTCGTGGAGCTCATGGTATGCGCTTTTGGTGCTGTTTGATACACCAGAACAACCATACTACGTGTTAACTGGCCATTGGCATCCGACAGGCAAGGCGTACTCACCAGATCCGAAGACGATGAGACACCGCAACCCGGCGGTGGGAGACTTGGACGACGGCTGGCCGCTGCGCCAAAGCACGTATGCGAAGCGGCCGGCGAGCAGCGAGAGGAGTACCGGAAGGACGCAGCACGCGGTCGCCAGGGCATCGAGCCCCATCTCCTCTGAACCGACAGAGAGGAGGGAGTCAGTAGGCATGTATAGTTGCAACTGGGCCCGATCCGACCCGAAATAGTTCGCGTTAGGGTTTGGGTGTTTGATTTGGCAAAGCAGAAGGGAAGGGAAGAGAGGTGGCCCTACCTGGTGGATACTCGTCGCCGGCGAAGGGCGGCGCCACTCGACCGGTCGTCGGCTCGTCGCCGGCGGAGGATGAACTCAACAAGCACAGGCAGAGCCACCCCGTACCGCCGTGCGGGCCGTTTTGAGTGGCAGCGTAAACGTAAAGCCTGTCTCGAGCTGAGCGCCTTTTTTTCGGCCCAGTTTAGAATGAGGGTTTGGGCTGGAGGTGGCGTGGCGGCATGGGGCTTGTAGTGTTGGGCTTTGCTAGGCTGAACTGGGCTTGCATGCCATTTTTCCCCATCCGTTTGATGATATTTTTTCTGATCTGAGCCTAACAAAAAAGATGTTCCTCCCCACGACGACGAGACGTCAGTGGTGACTTCAGAAATATTCAGATCTATCGGTACTTAGTCCTTCGAAAGAGTTCATAGGAGTAGAGTTTGCGTACATGTGTTTATAGGGTGTGAGTGTGCTTGCATATTATGGGTGTCTTCGTTGTACTGTGTGATTCTAAAAAAACAAAAAATAAAGGAAAAAATTCACAAACTAAACATGAAAGTGCTTAAGAGCAACTCCAGTGGAATGACTAAAACTCATTTTAGTCACTCACTTTTCAAGTTTAGTCACTCAAAATATAGTCTCTACTCCAGCAGCACCGATTAAATAGACTAAAAAATGGTGGGCTCTACTTTTGGTAGCCTAAGTAGAGAGTGACCAAATTGAAGGGGTGGGAGAGGAAATTTAGTCACCCCTCATTTTAATCACCCAAATAGAAAACCCTGCTGGAGATGGAATTTTGAGCAAAATGACTAAAATATGAGTTCAGTCACTCAAATAAAAGCTCTGCTGGAGTTGCTCTAAGTGCACCCATCTGCTGTCGCTCCTCCTGTGACCTCTTTCTCGTGTGTGAGTCCGAGTCGTGACTAGGGTTAAATTTACCGGCCGGAACCGGTCCAGAAATCGCGGTTACCGGTCAAACCGGTCCGGACCGGATCTGGTTCCGACCGGTTTCAAACCGGCCCAAATTCAAAATTCAAATTTGAATTTAAAAAAAATGAAAATTCTTAAAAAAATCCTAAAAATACTTCAAGTTGCGACGAATCTAATGGTGTCAAAATTTTTCAAATATTCGTTCATTTAGTATACTTTGCGAGCATTTAAAGTTAAACAAAAAAACGTGCATACAAAAGTATACAAATACAATGTAAAAATAGTAAAAAAAGAATTGGAGGGTTCATTTAAGCTAAAACATGTTATACAAACATTTATTTAGTATACTTTGCGCGCATTTGAATTTAAATCAAAAAAATTTGAATTTGGCCGGTTACCACTCAAACCGACCGGTTACCGGTCAAACTGGACCGGTAAACCGGTCAAACTGCCCGGCTAGCCGATAGAAACCGGTTGAACATGAGTTTTTGGTTTGGATTTTGAATTTGACCGGTTTTTTCTGTAACCGGTCAAACCGGTCCGGTTTAGAGGCACTAGTGCGCGCGGCGGTTTTGTCCACCGATCGGTAAAAAAACCCTGGTCGTGACTCGTGACTGCTCTCGTTCGGTGGTCGTGACTCGTGACTGCTCTCGTTCGGTGGTTGGGCTCCGCGCGCGACGCACCTCGAAGACGACACGACCCACGAGCCTCCCACTGAGAGGTGGGCCCATTTCCCTCTCAAATAAAGGTGGCACCGTGACCTCCCTCCCTGTCCCTGACCGCCGAGTGTCTCGCGGTCAACGAACAAAGACACAGCCACACAGGACACTGATGGACTTTGGACTGCGCAGTGGATCCCCCGCAGGGTCCACGTCCTCGAGCACTGGCAGGTGGGACCTCGGCCGCCGCACCGCTGGCAATAGCCAGTCAACCAGCACCAACATCGACAAATCACCACCGCCAGCTCACCCACTGCCAACCGGGCCCCACGTGTCCGCCCCGATCCTCTGCGGCAGCCGTGGCCTCTGCTGCAGCTCGGCTCCACGCACCCGGGGACTGGCCCACGCGCCATCGTCTCCACCGAACCAGACATTCCACCGGATACCCCCTGCACTTCCCCCGCGCCGCCGAACGCCGATGGCTTGATCGGATCCCCCCACCGGCCCAGATCTCTAGCGCCGCCGCCGCCATGGGCGACCACTCCGACTCCGACTCCTCCCCCAAGTCCTCCTCCTCCTCCTCGCCCTCCTCCCCCTCCGCCCGCCGCCGCTCCTCGCCGCAGCGCGGCCAGGCCCACTCCGACGAAAGCGGCAGCAGCGACGGCGTCCTCGTCGAGCTTCCCGCGCAGGTATGGCGCGAAGCCGACTCCGTTCCGATGCATGGGCCCGGGCTCGGGACCAACGGCTTCTTAGAGGAGCTCCTCTCGCTCTGCAGGAAGCGCGGAGCCCCGGGGCGGACCCGGACGGCGGCGTCCTCGTGAACATGCCGGCCGAAGACGCCACCAGCGGAGAGACCTTCGAGGACGCACCCGACGACCTCGCCGCCTCGGGCTCCCGCTCCGCGCGCGCGCTGGACGAATCCATGGCCGTCATCGACTTCCCTGAGGTGTCCAGCGCTGGCGCCGAGCTCCGCAAGTACCAGGTGCTGCTTCCTCTTGCCTCCGCAACGGATTGGATTGTCCTTGCGTGATTTAGCGCCGGGCAAGCTCTAGCATGTGATGTGACACACAATTGTTTTGGTTCAGGAAGAGAAGGAGGCGTTTGCCCGGGAGGCTGTGGCACTCCGGAGGATGCTACAGGAGATGGTTGGGCAGGAAGCTTCAGTTCCGTTGCATGGGGAGGACCCTGATGAGATGCCGTTACATTCGATGCTGGACGACTGCTCGAGGCTTGTCCTTGAACTTAATGCAGTGGCACGGGCCAGGGAGCAGGAGATTGAGAGCCTACATATGAGGGTTGCGGAGGCAGAGGTGTCAAGGGAGGTTGCTGATGTATACCTGGGTTCATGGAGGGAAGGGTCTGAGCAAGCTGTTGGGCGGATGCTTGCATCAATTGATGCTGTGGTTGGGCAAGATGATGCCAGCATTGAGGATGCTGACCAGGATGGGATTTCTATTCTAGAAAGGAAGACTTCGTCTCTAGTGGAGAAGTACAAGCAGATCTCAATGGGTATTGAACAGCTTGAGCAAGTTATAACAGAGGTGAAGCCTGGTTTTTTGGCCACAGGGCAAGGTGACCTAGCTACCATCTTAGGTATTGTTACAGAGGAATTGGTCAGTAGCAAGAGAAATGAGGTGGATTTCCTCCAGAAGCTGAACACTTTTGCTGAAGAGAAGAAGGCTCTTTCCGATGAACTTGAGGAAGTGAAAGCCGCTCGGGATGCAGCGAATGCTGAGGCAAGCAAAGCTAAGGCAGAGTTTGAGCAGATGGAGCATAAGTTATCAACAACCAAGGAGAAGCTCAGCATGGCTGTTACGAAGGGCAAGTCACTGGTGCAGCACCGTGATTCCTTGAAGCAGGCCTTGGCTGAAAAGACGGCTGAGCTTCAAAGTTGCATGACGGAGTTGCAAAAGAAGTCTGATGCCCTGCAAGCAGCTGAGGGCAGAGTTGAGGACCTAAGGGTTTCTCTAGATGAAAAGACAATTGAGCATGAGAATTGCTTGGATGAGCTTCGAGAAACATATAGTTCTTGGGAAGCTGCTAAGGCCAGCATCGAGCAACTAAATGAAGCAAACAGTGCCTTTACTTCTCTCCAGGCATCCCTTTCACTAAAAGATGGGGTTCTTCAACACATTGAAGAGATCATGTCGGAGGCAACATTTCCAGATGATCTGCTTTCCTTGGAGATGGCAGACAGGTTGGAATGGTTAATTGAGCAGAAGAAAATTGCAGATATGATTTTCTCAGAGCACCACAAAGTTAAAGTCGTCTTAAGCTCAGTTGACATTCCACATTCGGTCTTAACTGGTGAACTTGATTCTCAGATCAGTTGGCTTGTCAGCTCGCTGAACCAGGCCAGAGGTGATGTAGCCCGGTTACATAGTGAATCTGCTGATATGTTGGCTAGACTGGCTGCAAATGAATCAAAGCTGGTTTCGATGCATGAGGAAATTGACCGTTTGACAATTGTGCTACTGGAAGAGAAACAGGAAAAAGACATGCTTGTAAATGAACAATCAGAATTGATGTCCCTATATAATGATGCTATTGATAAATTGTCTGTTGCCTCATCACAGAATAAGGAGCTGATAAAGGCATTTGCAGAATTTTCTGATGTCACATTGGAAGGTAATGAACCTCTGGATACTGCCAAATTAGTACAGCAGAGCCTCAGCAACATCCAACAGAGAACGAAATCCTTTCCTATCGAGACTGACAGTTTTGAGAAGCTGCAAACATTTATATATACCCTAGATCAGGAATCATCACTATGTAAGATAATTCTTGAGGAAGACATGATTGATAGATCTGTGAGGACTGGTGAACTGCATAGAATGGCGGAAGAAATTCATGTTCTGAAAAATGAAAAGGACTCACTGCAGAAGGAGCTCGAACGGGTGGATGAGAGATCATCATTGCTTAGAGAGAAGTTATCAATGGCTGTAAAGAAGGGGAAGGGTCTGGTACATGAGCGTGAAGGACTCAAGCAAGTCCTCGATCAAAAGAGCTCTGAAATAGAGAATTTGAAACAAGTTCTGGAAGGGAAGAACTCTGAGATAGAGAAGCTTAAATATGCTCTAAATGAAAATAAATCTGAAACAGAGAATATGAAAGAAGTTTTGGACATAAAGAACTCTGAGATAGAGAAGCTAAAACATGCTTTTGATGAAAATAACTCCATAGCAGAAAACTTGAAGCAAGTTTTAGATGGCAAAAACTCTGAGATTGAAAGGCTTAAACATGCTCTGGATGAGAGTTGCATGGAAACAGAAAATCTAAACCAAGCTTTGATTGAGAAAACTTCCGAAGCAGATAAGATAAAACAAGAGTTGGGTGCAAAGAACATTGATATTGAGAATCTAAGACATGAGATAGAATCAAGAGAATTGTCCATGACAGACCTCAGAGAGCATATTGAGCATGTATCTTTGCAATCTGCACATTTTGAAAAGCTGCAATTAGATATTCTTACCCTTAATGATGAAAAGGGAAAACTAGAAAGCATGTTGGAAGAAGCCAGAGCTTCCTTGGGCACTCTGGCTGATTCAATATCAAGCCTTGCTCTTCCTGTTGACCAGCCCTTTGAGGAGCCTATGGAAAAAATTGGCCAGATTGCCCAATACATCCAGGAATCTCAAGTTGCTAAGAGTTCTTTGGATTATGAGCTACACAAAGCAAATGAGCAAATTACCTTACATGCTAGCAGGCTTTCTGACGCCCTTTCCACCATAAATGTGTTAGAAGATGAATTGAGAAAAGTAAATGATCATATTTCTTCCCTTTCTGAAGAAAAACGTCAAGTACATTTGCATACTGCTGCTGTAGAGGAGGAATTGGAGAAAACAAATGAGGAGCTGGCTATAAATGTTAGCAAACTTGAAGATGCCAATGCCACCATTAATTTACTGCAAGATGAACTATCACAGGCTGGATCAAATATTTCTATTCTTGATGCTGAAAAGAATGAAGCTGAAGTAAAACATGAAACAGAAATCAATGCTCTTAATGCTAAGCTAGCCAAATGTTTGGAGGAGTTGGATAGAACTCATGGAAACTTACAAAGTCATTCAACGGAACATCATGGTTACCTCGAGAAGCTTAGCATGCTTGTAATGGATGATAGTTGCTTATCTCTGATGGCTGAAGAATTTGGAAAGACAATTAGCAGCTTGAGAGAGATGGGCCTTATTGTTAAAAGTATGCATGAGCAGCTTTCTGCAAAGGGCTTTCAGAATGATGCAGTTGCTGAGGTAATTTTTCCCTTATGATTGTGCATTTTGTTTAGGCTTCTCTGTTCTGTCCAGTGAAATGAGATAATTTATTGGTGTATTGAACTTACTGGCTTTCTAGAGCTATCCAGAGTACTTCGAAGTTCCAGAAATGTTTCACTACCATTGGACCGAGTTGCATGCTTTGTTTAATCATCATAGTTGCTCATCTAGTCCTGTCAACTCTGTAGCATTGTCCATAGTGTGTGCTATTGCTCCACCAGGGTACAAGATAGGTGAATGAGTAATCTAATTAAGAACTGTCAACATGTTGTGTCTGATCTTGTTAGTAAGATAAGTAGATAACTAGTGGTAACAAATGGAATCCACTATTGACATAACCATCTAGTTTCATTTGATATATTATTTTGCCTGTATGTTATGCATGCAATTAAGAGTGGACCTTATACAATTGTACACTTCCTCCCTTCTAGTTTTTCTCTTTTCTTCCCCTTTGGTTTGCCAATTCAATGATTATCAGGATTACCCCCCTTTCATTCTATATATGATGCAGTCGCATTCGAGAAAAAAGATTGTGCTAACTTGACCTCTTCATGATCATAAATGGTACAGGAGTCAGAACAATTCTCAACACTTCTCTCTCTTCCAGACTACAATAGCTTTGTTACAGAAAGATTGGTCAACAGCGAAACTAGAAAAGGGAATATTGATGATACTTTGTCCTTCTCTACTATTTTTGAACAGTTGAACAGCCAAGCTGAATACTTTTCTAGTTTTTTGAAAGATTTGTCATCCTACATGAATGGCAATATTATGTTGGTGCTTCGTTCTCTGCAACTGGCGAGCAACAACTTTGCTCATATTCTAGAGGAGCATAGCACCTTAAAGATTGAATTGGGAAACAAGGATGCTCATAACAGAGCTCAAGAATCTGAAGTGCTTTCTCTACAAAAAGAGCTGAGAGCAATGTCATCAAAATGTATTTATTGCATCCAGAAGATTAAAATTGTTTTTGATGATGTGGTTGATCTAGGATATGCAATAGAATTGGCTACAGGCAGGTCAAGCACAAGATCTGAACTAGAAATAACTGTATCTGATCTGATGGATGAGGATGCTGATGATTATAATAAGGTGGCTGATGCTTTACTGTCAACGATTACAATACTGAAATCCAAATCTGAAGAATTATCTGCTATTAAGGGTTGTGTGATAACTGCGTTGGATGAGTTCAAAGTGAGGCTGAAACAAGCTGAATCAGCTACTGAAATTGCTGCACATGACCATCAGTTGTTATTAGAAAGGGCATGCATGCTGGAGAAAGAGCTTGAAACATTACAAGATGAATGCAACAGAATGGAACTAAAGATGCAGGAATACCAGGAAAGGGAGGGTACATTGAAGGCAAGGGAGTTAGAGTTGCTATCACTTGAGCATACTCAAATTACAACCGACAGAGGTAAAATTGTACTAAATTATAATAGAATATTCTTTTATTCTTTATGTTCTTTTGGTTCCAAACTTATATTTACTAGTTTCCATCTTGCTGAACTATTTTTCTTCAAAAATCCAGGAACCGACGATGCAATTTCAAAAGATCAAATGGAAGCCCTTGTTGAGAAGATAAATAAGTTAAACTTGCTGTCAGACGAGTCACATTTGCAGAGGGAAGAGGCAGCATTGCCTAGTCCAATTGACAAACTCTTTGCTGTCATTGATGAATTCAATGCACTTCAACGTGAGGTTGAGACCTTAAGATATGAAAATGAATATTTACAGTTAAATGTTGAATCATATACTCGTGAAATAGAACAGCTGAGGGAGGTCTGCAGAAATAGTGATCTAAATAATAGGGAGTTGGAGTCCAAAAGCAGTGAACTCCTTGAGGTAACCGTTAGTATGGACCGGATGATTCAGCGGTTAGGATATCTCGGAGGGAAAGATCTGGTAGAAGATAACAAACCTACTACCACACAAGCTCTCTTATCGAAGCTGGAAAAACTAATAATTGCTTCAAGTACTGAAGCTGGGAATACTAAATC
The DNA here is from genome assembly GCF_016808335.1 of Panicum virgatum. NCBI lineage: Eukaryota > Viridiplantae > Streptophyta > Magnoliopsida > Poales > Poaceae > Panicum > Panicum virgatum. The sequence goes on from NC_053145.1 coordinate 48,920,035, forward strand.
TATAATACAGGAGCTAGGAGCCAAGCTGCAGTCCAGGGAAAAGGCAGTTGATGAGTTGTCAACAAAAGTTAAGATGCTTGAGAACTTGTACCATGCACGACTCGCGCAACCAGATTCTAGTAAAGACAGATCATTTGAAGCATCTTCCTCAGCAATTGGTTCAGATGTGTCTGAGATTGAAGATGTGGTAAGCATTTGTTTCTGCTTCTGACTTTGTAGTTAGTTATCCTTCTATTTAATCTTCTAATAGGCATCCATAATGTTTAGAAGTAATATATTGTTCTTTTGTTGTGATTTCACTGCCCACAAGTATCATTAACCTTGCCTTTGTTGTTATGGTGTTCTGATGCTAGTATTCTGTCATCTTTTTGCACAGAACTATTCTTTGCATACTAGCACAAATCTGGGCAGATATATTTATGTCTGGTTATAATTTTGTCTTTTGAACTACTCTGCAGGGACCAGTGGGCAAGGCGTCAATTTCATCTGTCTCTACTGCTGCACATGCTAGAACTATGCGGAAGGGATCATCAGATCATCTTGTTCTTAATATTGGCTCAGATTCAGAACGACTAATTGCTGCACAGGATTCAGACGACAAAGGTATTGTAGCCTACTTTTGAGTTTTTTCCCCGCTACATTTTAATTGTAACTAATAGCACTGTTCTTGTCTTTGAAGGGCGTATAAAATCACTGCATACATCGGGCTTGATTCCAGCACAGGGAAAGCACATCGCTGATAGGGTTGATGCTATCTGGTAAGCTGATTGCACTATTACAAATAACGCTGCCCTTTTGTGTTGGAAACTTAAGAATGAGGTGGGCTATGCTCAGCATTCACTGGTACCCTTGAACTGTAGTGGTTCAGCAACTTGCACTGCTTAGCTCTCTCCATCTCAACTGATTTTGCAGAACATTGCACTTTTTTCCAAATGGAAAACAAGTGACCCATTTTTCCGATGATGAATTATTCTGTGAAATGCATGTACAACTTAAGCTTTAAAAAGGATTACCTGCACCCTAATAATTATAGCTGCTATACCCTCGGTATCCCTTAGAACCTTAGTATTTTTTTTGTTATACTAAGGAGAAGTTACCAAAGGACAGTCCTTAATACTGCCTTCTTTTCCAGTATTGAACTATTGATAGGAGAGCTTATCAAGCCCAAATCAGCAATTAGGTGCATACAGAACTTTTGGCCTTAACAAATACTGCCTTGTCTTTCCGACACTGATAAGAGGGCTTATCCAGTGCAGACCAGTAATTAGGCTATCTTGTTTCCTCACTTTGTGCGTTCTCCTAAAACAAATTTAATCCTGATCATGGAGTTTTAGAGGCAGACAAAATTCTTACACATTAACAAATACTTTTGGTTTATATTTAATACCAGGATCAAATCAGCTTGCATAATTACTCAGGCTATTAGTTTACTCTATATTTTTAAATTTATGACCGGGCTCAGTGGAAAGAAGAGTTAAATTCATAGAACATGAGAAGTCAAATTTATTTCTTGAAATGGATGATAAACCTTGTGTTGTATCCATTCTATTGATTAGTTGATGGTTGGCTACTATGAGAGTAATGCATCTTACTTCTGTTCGGAAGTGCACTTTGGTCTAATCAACTTGAGTCTTTCTGTAGGGTCTCGGGAAGCCAAATTTTGATGAACCGGCCACGAGCGAGGCTAGGGCTTATGGTGTACTCGCTCTTGTTGCACCTATGGTTGCTGGGCAGCATCTTGTGACACTACTACTCATCAATACCCAACCCACTTGATAGCACAACTGTAAAATAGTATTAGCAGTTTCTTCTTTCTTTCATACCATACATGGTAGGTGGTACAAAATCCATTCTTTTCATTTTCTCCCTCCTGCTCAGATTTGTGCTGGAGCAGTATATGTTGAATTTTCGCACAGGAAATGTAATGTGCAGAAAATAACATTTCCATTCTTTGAATCTTTGTTATACTGAACAAGTGGTAGCAGTAGATGTGGTCATGTGGCCTCGGTGCCCTGCTGATACCCATCATCGTAATTTCGTCGTTGGAAACGAAAGCATTTGCAGTCTTCGAGCATTGGTTCGTAAAATTGTTTTTGTAGCTGCATAAGGCATGAATTGTCATGGCATCAACACTGCTTTTCACAAAAGGTAATTGAAACCTGTAGGTGTTCCAACGAACTATAAAAAAAAATGGATATTAAATATATTTATCATAGAATTACACACTAGGCATCGAGGGCAAGCCGAAAATATGGAGCAGGAGTGTCCGGAGCGGGAGTTCTTGGAAGCGAGGAGCGGAGCGGAGCGAAGTCATTTTTGAGCGCCCAAGGACAACCCTGTCATCATTTTCCGGAAACAAACCCTCGCACAAAAACCCTGTAACCTCTCGAACCAGTTCCGCAGACTCTCGTCTGTTCGAACGGGCATGGCGAGCACGCGAGGCAGCTCCGCGCCCTCCCCGGCCGGCGGCGATGGAGAGACAAGCCTCGAAGCCCTGGCGCTAGCCAAGGTTGCGGAGGCAGCCGACGCAATCGCCGCCGCGGCGAGTGCCGGCGAGGTGGTCCGCGCGCTCCACGCCGTCGCTGCCCTCCTCTTCCCCGTCGACTCCGCCGCCGTCGCCGGTGAGGCCCCGAGCCCTAATCCACTGACCTATCCTCGAATCTCTCATTCGTACCACCTGTGGTCTCAACTCGTGTTGTTCGCCTGCGCTATCTTGCCTGCAGGTACCGTCGAGGAACCCTTCAGGACCCTGGTGAGTCTTATAGTTTGTTTTTGAAACGGAGTGAGTCTTAAAGTTTGAAGCTTTTATTTCATTCATTTGAGCGAAATTCTGAGATATTCACGATATTTTTCTGTATTGTGTGACAAATATGAAGTTTGATTGATGGAAGGGATCTGGGCTTCCAGGAAGTCTGTTTTGGCTTGCAGTTGCATGGGATAGCTTGCCAAAATCAAATCTGCAACTATTAGAATTATCACATAAGAACATTGGTTTTATAGTTAGATTAATAAAATGCAGTTGAGATAAGAGAAATGGTATTCTGGAAAGAAGTAGCTTAGCATTGAACTAGGTTAAATGTGCCACAAAATCTTTTTGGTTGATAAGCATTTGTATCCTTACTACATGAGTGATTCTGGAAGGGGTTATCGTACAAGATAAATTGGAGTTCAGAACCATGGTATAGCATGGAGGATTTATTGTGTTTATTTTTCTTTCAGATTATTGAAGCTCTAAACCTCAGCGATGATGAAAGGGAGTCTTGGAGGTGTGCCTTTTATCATGGTCCAGCGTTTCCTACTATGTCTAAAATATTGCTTGGCAGTAAGTGTACTCGTCAAACTTATCACTGTATGCTCTTACTAAGCATGCTGTCACTTTGTTACTCTTAAGCATTTTTGGCACTCTAATCCATTCCGCCACTTTGGTCTGTCAGATGTTGCTGTGAAGTGGTTACGGAAGGTTCATGCTTCTGCAAGAAATGAAATTTATGATTCATTTTTTGTCAAAGGACCTCCAACTGAAGTGATTCAAGCTCTTGTGCCAGCATTATCTGAAAAAGAAGATTCTAAGGAGGACCATCGGGCTTTTTGCTTGAACCTTGAAAGGTGGTATTCATAAATTGATCACTTGCAGCTTATCAGAGTTGCAATCTGTTCAACTCTGAGACATTACACTAAAACTCTTGTTTCACTGTTCATCTTTATGAACTTCACTAGCATGCCTTTGTAACATTTAGCCTTTGGGTGTTTATATATGCATTGTTGTTCATTCTAGTTATCGCAAAAGCAACTGGGGCACATTTTCATCTTATCTTTAACTAGTGATTATTGCTTCTTATCTTGTAACTTGGAAGCTTTAATTACATGTGAGATCTTTCTTTTGCTCTCACCTGATAACCAGGGGCGAAACCACATTAAAAATGACCCTGGTGCACACTATAATGTTTGAAGGAAAATTAGTACACTTTAGCTGGCAAAACTTGCTTGGGAAAAAAGGCTATGTTGTTGTTGTTGTTGTTGTAGCTGGCAAAAATTGGATCAGTTCCAAGTAAATTTTTGTTTTACTCTGGTGCACGTGCACCATGTTAAGTGAACATAGCTTTGCCCCTGCTGATAACGATATTTGAATTTAGGATTGTTACTTAAAGAGTTTTACCATTTCAGGCTACTGATTCTATGCTTGCTTGATAATAAGGGGGTTTCACAAATCCTTGCGGAGTTTACTTGTTGTAGTAAGCATGGTAATGATGTTCTCAAGCCAGATAAAACAATGCTCGTTTCAAGAGTTGCACAACTACTTGCATCTGTTCCAGATAAAGCAAGATTGGGAGCTTCAGGTGCACTTGCATCAACGTATCCTTTTCCACTATATGGAGTATCTTATACTTTACTAGATAGTTAACCTGATATTCTTCTTGCTAAATTTCTTCTTTGTGGTATGTTGTGCCCAGGTCAAAGACCATAGTTAAAGAATTGGGTTGATATTTCTTTTGCCATTTATTTCTGCAGTTTGTTGTCTCCACACTCAAATATTTATTTTCCTTCTCACTTGTTCTTGAAATTGTAAATCATTAACAAAAACCAAGTTCATTTTTCAAGAATGTTGTCAGCCAACTTCTTGCTGGAGCAGAAGCAGCAACTGTTCAATTGGCTGCTGACAAAGATGCTACTGAACTTTGTGCCTTGAGTTCTGTATTCCTCTTTGTGGGTGAAGTGCTATCTCGTGTTAGTCGTCGTGGGTCTACTGGTGAGGATTAATCCCTCAAAGCCCACTTTGATGTTTTGATTGTTCTGTGACTTAGAGCATGTTTGATTCTTTATCATGCAGCTTGTACACTTTAAGTTTTCTGCTATTTGTTTGCTACCACTGTCACGAGGCATCAGTCATTGTTGTATGTCTGATAATGTATTGTGGATTTCAGGCATTTTAGTTGCTGAATTGATTCCTAGGATCCGCAATCACCTACACAGATGTGTGCCATCAGATCATAAGGCCATAAGTCCTGAGATGATGCAGCATGTTTCCCAGTCTCAATTTTGGTTCAATGTGGTTGAAGCAATGAGAGATCAACATTCTATTGAAAGGTTAACAGAAGAATTGTTGCGTCAGCTTGCATCACAACATATAAGTGATGAAGAGGCTTATTGGATTCTGTGGACCCTCTTTAATCAGAGCTTCAAGCGTTTAACTGTTATGAGGTGAGATATGACCCGCCTGATTTTCTATGCAACACGGAAGTGCATCTTGTGGTAGCTTAGCAATTTTTTTTCCAGTTCCCTGCATATGTGGCATGTAGTATGCTATATTGATCTGTAAAGCGAAGGTTACTTCAAAAGTCTTCTTTGGACTTCAGCCAATAGTTAGTTCACAATATACAATTTGGCAACTAAGAGGGCAATCTGTTCTTTCTTTTTGTGGTCGTTGCTCTGCAAATTCTCACTGCAACTATTCATCTTTCCACTCACTGTGTATTATGAAACTTTGTGGACTTGCCCTCTGAGATGAAGTTTGTGATGAATATTGGGGGATTTCATTTTGAGTATCACATCATCATTTTTCAAATCAGTGTTTATGTATTTGGGTCTCTCATGTCAGTACCTATGTCACATAATTGCCTTTTCAATTTCTGGATTTCAATGTGAATTATTGTTCAGATCCATATTACTATGAAGGACTATGTTTCATGCATAACTTTCATTACATCCTACCTCTACATCACCATTCAATGTACAAATTCCATGCCTTAGGAAACTTTAGCATTTACTCAATTTGCATAGTATTTCTATGTTTTTTCCTTTTCCTTCATCATGTAATTTATCTCATATTACTTCAGGTCAATGTTTGTTGACAAATTTTTGCTCTGGAAAACATTTCCTTTGTGCTGCCTGAGGTGGATTCTTCACTATGCTGTCTTTGAATGCCCACCAAATTCAACAACAGAAACTCTGATGCAAAGGACACCCGACTTCTTTGGTACTTTGCAAAGTTTGGTTAGCATTTGGTCCAGAAAAGAGTTTGTTCAATCACATTCAGTGGAGCAACAAGCTTGTATCCTTTGAGCCTCTGAAAATTAAGTAGTTTCATTTTCTGAAGCAACTTATTATTTTGCATTGTTCTCCTTAAGAAATGCAGATATCACTGCCGCAATTGGGTTATGTTTGGAAAAGCTTACAAAAAAAGAATTAGAAACAACTAAAGATGTATTAAATTCCATTCTTCAAGGAGTAAGCTGTGAGTTCCCCCCTGTACATTACCTTAGTCCTTCAGCAGAATATGATGGGAATAACCATAATATTCCTTGCTGAATGTTATTTTGTTACTATAGGCAGGTTGGAGAGCCCAATTGAGTTAATACGGAAGATGGCTAGTGCAGTTGCATTAACATTTTCTAAAGTTGTTGATCCAAAAAATCCTCTGTACCTTGATGACAATTGTTGTGAAAATGTTGATTGGGAGTTTGGGGTTCTCTCTTCAAAGGAGATCAAAGCCCCGTTACATGCTGTAGATTCTGAAAATAAGCCAAAATCACGTGAGAACAAGAGAAATGCTGGTGAGAAAAAGGCAAAAGCAATCAAATCTGATGTTCCAGATGTCAGAGCAAAAATTGTAGAGATCAAATCAGTAGATTGTGATCAAATGTCTGATACTGTTATGAATGGGAAATTTGAGGAGGAAGAATGTGATGAGGACAGCATGAACATTGATGCATCTAGGGATTCATCCCTGGAGCCATATGATCTATCAGATGATGACACAGATTTGCAAAAGAAATTCAGCCACCTGAGTGATCTTGCAGCCGCACTAAGAAAACCTGATGATCCAGATGGTGTAAGTCCCCAATTAATATTATCAATTCTTTTGAAAGAAAATATTGCAAAATCCTGATCTTTCTTTATTTTCTGTGCCCAAGGTTGAAAATGCTCTTAGTTCTGCTGAAAAGCTTGTGAGAGCATCACCTGATGAACTACGCCACAACTCAGGTGATCTTGTTAGAGCGCTGGTGCATGTTCGCTGTTCTGATTTGGCAATGGAAGGAGAGGAAGATTCTGCTGAAGAAAAAAGAGAGAAGGCATTGATTGCCTTGCTGGTAACGTGCCCATTTGAATCACTAGATGTTCTGACAAAATTACTATATTCATCTAGTGTGGATATTAGTCAGCGCATTTTGATTATTGATGTTATGACTGAGGCAGCACAGGAGCTTGCAGAAACTAAAATTCTGAAGACAGAACAGCGGCGTGGTAGCTTGATTACTGACAACTCACCCTCTTGGCTGGTTCCAAGTAATAGGGGACCTTCTGGGGCAGGCCCTTGGAGAGAGGTCTCCGAACCAGGAACACTTTTAAGTTGGTCACATCGCTATGAAAGAGAAGTTCCATCTAGATCAGGTCAGGTTAAATCAGGGAAATCTCGTAAATGGGGTCTCGGAAAAGCGAAAGACTTGCAGCTTGAGTGGTCTAAAAATAGATTTCCTTTGTATGCCGCTGCTTTTATGCTCCCTGTGATGCAAGGATATGACAAAAGGTCACACGGTGTCGACTTGCTCAATCGGGACTTTGTTGTCCTCGGTAAATTGATATACATGCTTGGTGTCTGTATGAAGTGTGTGGCCATGCATCCAGAAGCATCAGCTCTTGCTCCTGCTCTTCTTGACATGATAAGATCAAGGTATTGACCAGAAGAAATATTTACATATTGAGGAACTTGTTTGCGTTTTTTTTTCTAATTTTGGTTTGAACTCTTTTTCTTCAGAGATGTTTCGCAACATGCTGAAGCATATGTCAGAAGGTCTGTGCTGTTTGCAGCCTCTTGCATATTGATATCTTTGCATCCATCATATGTGGCATCATCTCTCATTGAAGGCAACCAGGACATTTCTACTAGCTTAGAGTGGATACGCACATTCGCTCTTCAAGTTGCTGAAGCTGATCCTGATACAGAATGTACATCAGTAAGTACTGTGATCATTACTGGGTTAAGTTATATATCACCTATATCTGTATCTTATCTATACATTTTTTTTATGTGGCTCTGCTCCTTGGTATATATATCAATGGTGGGTTAATCCCCTTTTTATCCCTACAAAGCCCAAGAACATGATGCGTTGAATTCGAACACTATGGCCTTCCATTCTAGTCTGCAGAAAAGAATTTGTATACTTCGGTAACCTTGATAACCAATCATCCCAAAATAATACACATCGAGCAATCTGTATATAGAAACCAATTTACTAGTGATATAAGTTGGATATGCTACCATTAATGCTGTTGCTAATTGTGTTCTTTTCATGTTTGACTCTGTAGATGGCCATGACCTGCCTGCGGCTCCATTCTGAGATGGCTCTTCAGACATCGCGCACTCTGGAATCTGCAGATCATTCCAAGACCGGCAGAGGCCTACCTACTAAGCTTGATAGCATCATCATACCGTTTGGAAACGTGATGAAGTAGTGAGGGATGTATCCTGTTGTTGTACAGAAATTACATAGCAAATTCTGGCAATGGACAGGAACTTGTCATTTTTTTGTGGATCAAACTACGCAATGCTATTGCATTGTTGTTCTTGATCCAAAACAGTAAGCCAGTCACACATCTGTGTTGTGTGCCATATACTACATGCATACCCCAGGTAGGGCTGTTCAATACAAGCTCGCATTCCTACAATCCTCTACTCGTCCCTTTTATTGTAAATTGTTTCTTGTGCTTTCGTTATGCTTCCTGAGATGGGTGCTTTATGCATTTATAAGCTTGTGAGCCAACTAGAGTCGCGCAAATTTCTGGTTCTGATGTGAGCATACTTGTCAGTTGGAAGAGATGATAGCAAATCAGCTACACTTGTCAGTTGGAAGAGATAGCAAATCAGCTACGTCCTCAGGATCCTTTTGTAAGGCGTATTTTATTTTTTATTTTGACCGATATGTAAGATGTTGATGTACTAGATGCTGATGCATTTTAAATTTTAATACCGATTCAAGTTACACGGAAGCCAAAATATTTTGCATGAGGCTTGGTAATTAAAGTTCAGTTGCGTAGATCTAGCTATTGGCTCCATTGTTCTTGGAACTTGGTCAAGCACAAAGCTCACTGTATCCATGCATGCAAATTGATGACGTCTTCACAGCTAATTGATAAAATGATGCTGGGATTAATTGTTCTTGGTATACAAAATACAAACTCACAAAGTGTCCGGAGGGAGTAGCTTATAGGAGTAAAAATATATGGCCGATCCTCAAACTTTGTCAGTGTGTATCATTCCAGCCCCTAAACTTATAAAACTAGGAATCCGAATCCTTAAACTTGCCAGGATGTGTCATCTCGGTCCCTAAACTTAGAAAACCAGAAACCCGGGTCCATACAATGACTAAAAGTGGTTTCGAACCATATTTTTAGTTCAAAAAAAAATTCAACAAATAATAGATATAGCTTTTAAACCATAAAAATATCTCTAAGCCCCAAAAATTCTCCAAAAATTCCAAAAAAAATACTTGAGATACAACGGAGCCTAAATAAAAATAATTGAAGCTCATAAAAATATCGGGTGAAAATATATTCTCACACCCTTCTAGAGTCAAATCCAATTTTATAAGTTTATAGAAATATTTTCATGAGCTCTAATTAGTTTCAAAATATTTTCATGACAATTTAGAGGCTTGGAGATATATTTATAGTTTAAAACTATATCTATCATTTATTGGATTTGTTTTTGAACTCAAAACATGGTCTGAAACCACTTTTATTCATTGCATGGACCTGGATTCCCGATTTTCTAAATTTAGGGACCGGGATGACATACCTAATAAGTTTAAGGACCTAAATTTTTTTGTTTTATAAGTTGGGGGACCGGGCTAGCATACCTTGACAAGTTCGAGGACCGGACATGTATTTTACTCATAATATTTTGTCTAGGTGGGAGAGAGAAAGAGAGAAAAGAGAAGAGCTATCTTTTGATCAAGAGATAGTTTTATAGATATATTCCAAGACTATGTGAGGCCGATATATACTCCCTCCGTCCCAAAAAAAAATATTCAAATAGCATTGCATCACATCTGATGATCTGAATAATCCATGTCTGATTTGGCGGCTTTGATTTTTTTTCTTTCTTCAAAATCTTGAAAGTAGATTTTCCCTTCAAATCTTTTACTAGCTATTACCACTGACAAGGCATGCCTTAACTGAAATTTAACACGATGTTACTTTTGTAGTTTTGTTGCCTACATAGTGTAGATTTGTTCAGTTTCTACCAGGCCAATGCACGAGGCACAGAATTATCATTCCGATGACAGAATCACAGAAGAGAAGCACATCAATTGACCATATCGTTTCCAAGATGGCTTACGCAGTTACACTTGAAGTGGCACATCCTGCCGAAGCGGAGGGGAAGAAAGCGCCATGCCACCCGACCCTGAAGTTCCGTCGCCGGCGTCCCGGTGCCACCGTACGTCGCCGCGCTCTGCATCGCGTCGCCCCTCGTCACGGCGCCGGCACACCCGGCGACGACGGCCCACCTCACCGCACGTCCACACTCCCTCCTTCCAGGAGACCTGAGGACCTAACACCAGCAGGCAGCCACCGCCCATGTCCACCAGCGCGTCGAACGTGACCGCCGCCCCCCGCGGCCAACTTTTCCCTCCACCACGGCCCCGCGCCCGATGCCTATGCCGCCGAGTTCCCGCGTGGGACGCGCCACTCCGAGCACACGCACCGCCATGGCGGCCGACCACCGGCAGGCGTGCCTGGCCCTGGCGCACTGCGAAGCGGCACTGCGCGCGCTCAACGGGCAGGCAGAGGCAGCGGTGCTCTCTTGGTAGCGGTAGCGGCGGCGGCGGCGGCGGCGGCGAGTGCATCGACGGCGCTCTTAGCATCTGCTCCGGAGTATTTCCCTCTTCCTGGCCTCGCTTGCCGGTTCTCGCCTCGCCGGCGGGTGGACTCGCCGCCGCCTACAGTGGCCAGGGGTGGACGGTATTTCATTTACCGTCCACCCCCAGGGCAGCTCAGGACCGTCCAATCAGCATCCGACGGCCAGGATACATCCGATGCGGACTCCAGAGAAGCGGACAGAGCTCCCGCGCTCTCGGCTCTCGTCACGGCGTGATCCCGCGGCGCTGCTTCGCCGGCGTCCGGCGAGCTCCCGAGCCGGTATTGGTTTGATCCGGCCGGAAAATCGCGATTGCTTCCGGGAAAATCGGATGCGCTTCGTTCTTCTCTTACAGACCCTCCTGAACACATCTCAGCTCATTTCCGCTTTGCATCCATGGCTGCTAGGTTGGATACTGCCGCCGAGGCAGAAGGAGGAGGCCACCGGCGATGAGGTCAGCGGCAAGCGCGGAGACGAGGTGGCGCAGTACCCTTTCCCCACATCTATCACGCGTCGAACGAGGTGCACGCCCTACACACTCCCACCATGCTACTCTGCTGCTTGATTGTGGTCTTCTCCTCGCTGATATTGCAGTAGAGTAGGTAAAATCGAACACTAGATTCGAAGAGTAGCTGTGATAAGGGGAAATCCTTCTTTTGCTCCATCGATCTGGGATTATAGCAGCTAGGATGACTTCACAGATAGGAAAACTATGCATCCAAATGCTAGTGGACTTCTCCCTCCACCATGGCGCCGCGTCCGGCGTGGACGCAACCGCACCTCGCGAGCGGCGCCCTCATCGGAGCGCACAGACCATACGATGGAACGCTGGCGCACTGCCGAGCGGCGACGCGAGCGCGCACAACGGCGCAGACAGAGGCCGCGATGCTTTGTACTTGCCCCGCTCTCGGCTCGCCGGCGGGTGTTCTCGTCGCAGTCAACAGTGGCCAGGGGTGGACGGTATTTCATTTACCGTCCACCCTTAGGCAGCTGTGGACCGTCCAATTCGCAAACCGACGGCCAGGATGTACCTTATTCGGACTCCCACGAAGCCAACAGAGCGATATCGACAAATCCGGCCCATGGGCTATCGCCGCCGGATGCCTACGTTTCCATCCATAAGAAATCCCCAACTCCCCCTCAAAAAAAAAAAAGAAATCCCCAAGTCCAGCAGCCCGAACCAGCAATCCCCCAGACCCGAGCACCCCCGATTCGCCGTGCCACCGAAGCGAGAGCCGAACGGAAGCGAGACCCTCGGCGGCGAGCGAGCGAGATGGAGGGCGGCGCCGGCGAGGAGGGGAAGCAGGAGCGGCACCTGGTGCTGGCGCACAAGCTCTTCCTTCTCTCCCACCCCGCCGTCGACGACCTCTCCAAGGTCGCCCTCCGCGCCGAGGTCCTCGACGCCGTGAAATCCGACGGTACGGTGCCGCCCCGCCTTCTCCTCTCCCCGCTTCCTCCGAGGTGCGGCTCCCTGACGTGATTTGGCTTTCTGTGGAACCGACAGACATGGCGCCGCTGTTCGAGTCGCTGGTCGCCGCGGGCGTGCTGGAGCCGGACGCCGCGCTGCTGGCCGAGATGCGCGGGAGGATCGACGACGAGATCCGCAAGCTCGATGAGAAGTGAGTTGCTTCATCGTGGTCTTCTGCTTGGATGTGGCTCCTTTGTCGTTGCCATGTTGATGGTTCATCTAGTGCCGTGCATGTATGTGGATGATTTTGGGGGTGATGATAACTCAGGTTGTGCTGGGCTCTTTCGCTAATGAGACTAGCTTAGTTGGGATGCTAGAAGTAGGCGGTACAACTTGCCATTGCATTGCACTGGATAGGTGGCTTGTGATTGGGCCTTTTTTGGGGTGAGGTTAATATTGTGCCACTTCAATAGGTTGTTGCAAAAAATCTAGCAACTTTTGTAAAAGTTGTGCCTAGTTGTGTTCAACACTTATGTCCACACTATGATCTACTTGGTATCTATGAGATGGTTTGCATACCCCTGCATCTACTGTTATGCTCATTTATGGATTTACATGCTTTTGTTTTTTGTATTTCTGTTAAATGGTATAAGTGGGGTTGGTGAAGAGTAGTAAGGGATTCTAGAGACTACACCACAGTCTGCGCCATTGATGATGGTTTGCATACCCCTGCATCTGCTGTTATGCTCATTTATGGATTTACATGCTTTTGTTTTTTGTATTTCTGTTAAATGGTATAAGTGGGGTTGGTGAAGAGTAGTAAGGGATTCTAGAGACTACACCACAGTCTGCGCCATTGATGTTCCATCCAATTGATATAAAAAATAACCTTCTGCACCTTAAGTAACAGGAATTAAAACCAATCAAGTTGGAATTTATGCCAAGTAATCAGTATTAATGAGGTTAGGATGAGGATCTTATTGTGAAGAATAGCAAGTTATGATGACAAACTAAAGTAGAATTTTTAGCAGAACCCTGAAGAGTTTCTGGTGCAGATTTTTGTCTCTTTTCAGTGGTTACATATGATGATTCTGCATTGCTTTGACTTCCCATTCTATGTATATTACGATTTAAATTGCAAGCAAGTTTTCTTCCTCTGAAACCGAAGTCCTTGTAAATTGTCATGAAGAATTGCTGATGCTGAGGAGAATTTGGGTGAGAGTGAAGTACGTGAAGCCCATCTTGCCAAATCCTTGTACTTTATAAGGGTTGGTGAGAAGGTACAGATTTGTTTTCTTCAATATTATCTGTGGCCTTGTTCACAAAACCCCTAGTTATGGCTGACACGTCTTAAACCGTTACTGATTTATTTCAGGAAAAGGCCCTGGAACAACTTAAAGTTACTGAAGGAAAGACTGTAGCTGTTGGCCAAAAGATGGATCTTGTGTTTCACACTTTGCAGATTGGATTTTTCTACATGGATTTTGATCTCATCTCAAAATCCATTGATAAGGCAAAGAAGTAAGCTCTATCTTTGTTTGTAAGTTCCATTCTGTCATTTGGCTCACAGGGTAACCAGTCATGATATTTTACCGTGTATTTTTTTACTGATTGAAGCTTGTTTGAGGAAGGAGGTGACTGGGAGAGAAAGAACAGATTGAAAGTGTATGAAGGCTTGTACTGCATGGCAACCAGAAACTTCAAGAAAGCTGCCAGCTTATTTTTAGATTCCATTTCGACTTTCACAACTTATGAGTTATTCCCATATGATACATTCATCTTTTATACTGTCCTCACTAGTGTCATCACACTGGATCGTGTATCTCTGAAACAAAAGGTTTTCAACTCTATCTAGTCTGCCTTGTTTCCTTATCATCATATCATGATTTCCTCAATAACAAGAAATTTGACAGGTGGTAGATGCGCCAGAAATCCTGGCCGTGATCGGCAAAGTACCTCACCTCTCTGAGTTCCTCAATTCCCTATACAATTGCCAGTACAAGTCGTTTTTTGTTGCATTCTGTAAGTTCAGATATATAAATAGCTTGTCCAAGCTCTTATTTTAGGATTGTTGTGCACTGTATGTGTATCTGACAGTGCTATGGTCTTTGATTGTTTCCAGCTGGCTTGACAGAGCAGATCAAGTTAGACCGTTATCTTCAGCCTCATTTCCGCTACTACATGCGGGAAGTGCGTACTGTTGTCTACTCACAATTCTTGGAGTCGTACAAGAGTGTAACAATGGAAGCAATGGCTGCTGCTTTTGGTGTGACTGTTGATTTCATTGACCAGTAAGTGCTGTATCAGCTGCTGTGGTTCTATCTTTGTAATTCCTGCTAGCCTTAATTCTTTTTCTTGTTGCTGTTGTATTCATGAGGTCTTCCTTTGATCCTTTCACTTGTAGGGAACTGTCACGGTTCATTGCAGCTGGGAAGCTTCACTGCAAGATTGATAAGGTTGCTGGTGTTCTTGAGACGAACCGGCCAGATGAGAGGAACGCTTTCTACCAGGCGACCATCAAGCAAGGGGACTTCTTGCTGAACCGCATACAGAAGCTTTCACGAGTCATTGACCTGTAAGAGTTGCTGTTTCTGTTGGAGCTCCTTCAGTGCCCTGCCAATGTTTCCTGCACTGGAAGGGTGAGCTCAACTTATCCACCTCGACTTTCATAAGACATGAGCATTGCTCTTCTTGTGTGAGGAACAAATTGCTAAGAGAACTTGTGTGTTAATCGTGAATTCACTACATGTATCCCATGGCTTTATAGGAGGAAGGTGCAGCTCAATCCCATGGACGTTACTTTTGTGGTGAACCTTGGTTTTTCTTTTCACGTCTCATTATATATGTGGTTCTATGCATTACATTCTCCGTTAAGATACTGACTTGACATACTATGGACACTGGTCCCCTTTCAACCTATATAAAGTGCTTGATATGTAACACATAAAGAGAATTCAACTGCAACAAGATACAATTCATATCCGCACTGTACAACAACTCACTTTCAACTCCCAAGAAATTAAATCAATATACAGCTGCAAGACCTGCAACCTTCACCGAATTTTGTGAGATGTAGTGAGAAGTCATTACACTCGTTAGTCGCAAGGAGGTTACACATTGTCTCTTTGCAAAAATAAGATAAAATAAAATCTGGAGAAATTAAAGAGCAACTCCGGGACATAGATGGCAAAACTTCAGCCTGTGCTTCACTTGTCTGACGACCCCTGATGTGCTGAGTGACAATCATTTCTCCGTCTCTGCAAGATGTAAACGGGAAATCACGTGATTAGACTCGGTGTCTGATGGCTACAGAAAGGATGACGATGAGGTTTACACAAGTGATGCTGCATTGTTGAAGCAGTCTCAATGTACTTACTGAGTCTCTGCTTCGACTTCCGCTGCTTCTTTCGTCTCTTTGAGCGGAACTTCTCTTCTTTGCCTTCTGCTTCCTCTTCTTTGGTTTCAGCAGTTCCTGTGATCTGTGCAAAGGATTCTTTGGCTCCAGCGGTTACGTCTCCAAAGAAGTCCTTCACCTTGTCAACCACAGTTTTGAGCTCGTCTTTCTTTGGAAGCTGAGATCAGGAGTGTTATTATTCATGACTTGCCAGAATGCTCAGAACATGTTTACTGAAAATGTCATCATTTGCTATCAAAGATGCAATTTCCATACTGATTTGGATGCAACTTATGCTTAGGAGAACTTTCCCAAGACACTATATCTTGACTCTTGAGCTACTATCTAGTAGTATGCAGATAATAATTAAGTAATATTTCTCATAAATTAGCTCGGGATAAAGTAAGATCATAATTGAAACGTAACAACAGTGGGGGTCTGGTTCTGGGATTTTGATTGTGATAGAACTTGATAAAGTTCAGGAAACATACTTCGATCACATTACTTGTCGTAAGCGCAGACCTAATGTTTCCATTCTCCTGCTCATGCAAATGAGAAGTGAGCGTAACTGCTTATTGACAAATTCAAAACTTAACCAAACAACTCATGCTTCTGCAATTGAGGTTCGAGTAGAAAATTACCACAACTTTGTAGCCATATCGAAACTCGTTTTCGGTCTTCAGCACACGGTATTGCGCTTTTGCCGTGTCGATAATCTCATCCTCATCCTTTCAGACAAACAACAAGTTGCTAATTACTAGCACCATTAATAGATAGTTCGTGCGGTCGTGTGGATGCCTTGTACATGGTCTGTGCAAGTACGAAACTACTAGATGGTAGTTAAAGATTCAGCAACGAGTTGCTGATGGCGTTGATTACTTTGTAGATGACGGCAGCGAGGTTCCTGGCGAGCGTGTCTTTGTAGATGTACTTGCCGAGGAAGTTATCCTTGGCGGCGAGCATGATCTTCGCCGTCGTGCCGCCGGTGATGACGTTGAGCGGGTACCAGAAGTAGACCTGCAGCGGGAGGCACAGACCTCGGTCAAGCGCCATTGAATTCGCAGCAAGAAACCAAATGACTACTAGGAAGCAGAAACAAATTGAGGGATGGAGACAGCCACGGACATTGGCGGTGCGGATGAAGATGACGAAGCGCGGGTTGCCGTCGTCCTCGACCTTGGGAAGCTGCGGCGCGCGGCGCTGCTGCAGCATCTGCCGCTCCGACCAGCTCCTCCCCCGGGCCTCCACCACCAGCGCGCGCCTCGCCGGCTGCCTCCGCGGCGCCGCCCTGAGGACGAAGCACCGCCCGCCGACGTCGACGGACGACAGCTGCCAGATGCGCGCCGGCGCCTGCGCCGACGGCGGCCTCAGCGACACGCCGCCCACCACCTCCATGGATGATGCCTCGCTGCCTGGCGCTGCGCGTCCCTCGAAGGAGCAGGAGAGGATAAAGCAAGCGTATCTTCTTGTGGTCGGGAGCTGAGGACACTACTGATGTGTGGGGCCTTCGCACAGTTGTGGGCCCTAGTGTCAGTGAGAGTTATGTATGTTTCTGCGGCTCTCGAATCCTTTTCCGCCGGGAGGGTTTTGCTCAGCCTACGTGGATAGCTTCTGAGCAGCTGATGATCTGCCAGAATTTCTTGCTTCCAAGACCGGCTGTTACTTTTCTTTGTTTTTTTTTCTTTTTGCGTGGAAGTACTGCGTATCAGATACTGGAATTTTCGTAGCATAGACACAAGATTCCACTTGAATCTCACCATTTCGTCCTAGCATCTCTAATGCCAACAATCATCACAATATGAACATGCAGTTTGTGCATCTCGAGAACTTGATGTATGTCCTCATGTGATTTGTAGAGACTCTGCTCCAGTCACCAGAGGAGTTGAAGCTGTTGCAGTTCCTCGATTGTTATATTCACTAGTCAGGTGCTCGTGCGTCACAATCAAACTTGAAGCAGTTTCTACATCTTGAACTTGAAGCTCCTCGTCACAGTTCCAATCA
Source organism: Panicum virgatum (assembly GCF_016808335.1). NCBI lineage: Eukaryota > Viridiplantae > Streptophyta > Magnoliopsida > Poales > Poaceae > Panicum > Panicum virgatum. Next base: position 48,937,693 of record NC_053145.1, read on the forward strand.
AACTCGCCATTTTAGTTTGCTCTCCTCTAGCTTCAGCAGTGGCTCCAGCAGCTCTTTACGCCAGGGGCGGATGCACACCCCGGGCCACCCGGGCCATGGCCCGGGTTTCGGCCCAAATTTTTTTCATTTTGCAGTAGCTTCTACCTCTGGATTTGGATCAATTGTTGAAGAAGGACTTGGATCAATTGCTGAAGAAGAATAAATATATTACTTCGCGATGACGCTTTTTTATGTTATCTATCTTTCCGTTTATATTTTCATGTATCTTTTGAACTGTGAGTTTGTGAACGTCTATATTTAAAACTCGGCCCGGGGTTCGACTCAATTCTGGTTCCGCCACTGCTTTACGCTATCAGTGGTCATGGCCACACGGCAGCTTCTGTTTCCTCGTCGCGTGGCGTGGTTCTGGGCAGCTGATCTGCCTGGATTACCTCAGCTGTATACTCAGGGGTGGAGCTACGTTGGTTGTAGGGGTGCCCGGGCACCCACACCGAGATGAAACTCAATGGTAATCATTAAATTTTCACCATATATATATTAGAGAGCTAGCAGTAGAACCATAAACAGAGCACCCCCTCGATTCAGCTCTAGTTTCGCCCCTGTGTTGTATACTGGTTACGGACAAACAACTTGGCATGCTCCGTCACTCCTGAAGCACATTTGCTGTCAGGCGACATTTTTTTTTAAATACTACAAGGCGACAACTGATCTAAACTACACGGCACAACATAAATCGGTTCAGACATTTACTCTCAGGTGATACTCGATTCAGGTTACATGCTTGGCACAACAATACATACCACATCAGGATTCAGACATGTCAGTTACACATGCATAGCCGAGGAGCCATCACTGAATGGCTACAACTATCCTACTCCTGCTCCATCTGCAGCGCTCTGCTACGCGTCGGCCTTGAGGAAGAGCCCAAGCTGTCGCATGACGCCGGGACGACCGTACTCCGCGATGCAGAGATCCATCAGGTCCTGCGGGTTGATGCTCTCGTCGGGCAGCGCCGCCCTCTCCATCTCCAGCAGCTGCCGGCGGACCTTCGCCTTGGCGATCAGAGCGGCCGAGGGGAGCTTCTCTGGTTCCGTACGACGCCGCACCACCTCCGATGCCGGTTCCGGCGCTGGCTGCGCGGATGTTCCGTTCTCCTCGACGGGAAGGACCGCCTGTGGAACCGGGAGGCCGACAGTCTCGTTGGGATTACTCTCTGAGTCGCTGTCTGAATCTGAATCACTCGAAGATGAGCTTCCGGAGTCGCTGCTTGAGCTCGGGCTGTTGCCGGATCCGCAAACCTTCTCCAGGGAAACAATAGGGGAAGCTTTGAGGACCGCGACGGGGGAGACGCCGCCGCAGATGTCGATGAACTCGTTGTCGTCCTCCAGGGGATCCTTGATCTCACTGTTGCCGGTTTCGACCGCCTTCTCAAGGGAAAAGACAGGAGGGGCTATCGCGACGGGGGAGACGCCACCGCAGATGTCGATGAGCTCGTTGTCGTCGTCAGGGTCAGGGGTCTCGAGCTTAGCGACCTTGGCAATAGCATAAACCTTTGTCCGCTTCGCCGGCGGCATCTTGATGGATGCCTTCACCGGCGCTTCCGATCGTGGTTCGGCGGCCGCCATGGACCGGCCGTTCTTGCCGCTGGACAAGAGCTCCGCCTTCCTCAGGAGCACGTGGAGGGCGTCGATCTCCGCGGCCATCCTCTTCCGGAGGGTCCCCAGCGCAGGGTCGACGGACGTCTCGACGCCGTCGCGGGCCACTTTGGCGCGCTTCGGACTGGGCACCAAGAACTGCTCGTCGGCGCCGGCGCGGCGAGCCCGCGCCACCGCCCCACAGGTAGCAGTCTCGAGGGTCCGCGGCCGCTTCACGAACGGGCGGGCTTTGGGCGCGTCGCTGCCGCCGACGGGCGCGGCCCCCATCCCGACGTCGACGCTGTAGCGGACGAGCTTGGCGCACTTCGTGCTGGGAACGGAGAGCTTCCGGTCGGCGCCGGCGCGGCGGATCGACGCCGGCTCCCGCCGCGCCATCGCGCTGCGAGCCGCTGGTGGCGCCGCTTCTGCTCCCCGAGAAGGCTTCGAGAACGGGCGGGGGCCGGGAACGGGGGCGGCGCGACGAAGGGCTCCCATGGTTCGCCGCCGCGCGAGGAACGAGCAGAGAGTCTTGCTCTCGCCGGACGCCGGGAGAATGAAGAGGACCGAGTGGGAGGATGGATGTGGAATTGTAGATCGAGGAACGAGACGGGATCGGCATGGAGGCATGGAGTGGTTTTAATCGTCCCCGGGGGAGGGATTCGAGTCGGAGGCGGTCGCCGCCACGCGCTTCCGCCGGTCCGAGTCCGACTCCCGACAAGAACTCGAACACGAAGCAAGCCTCGCGCCTTGCCTCATTGCTTGTTTACCCAAGCACCACCAAAAGGCGGGAATATGTTTCCGTCTCCCCCGCCGGAAAACGGGAATCTGATGAGGCATGGTTGCATTGCTCAAACTGTGTGGTTGTGAACTTGTGATTGTGACATGGGACAAGCTTGCAGCAGCACTCGACCAAAATAGACAAGTTGGGACAGTACGGGCTGGCCGTTGCCGGCCTGGGCAGTTCGTGTCCCTGCAGTCTCAGCGTTTCCTTCGATCGAACAAGTAAACCAAGCAGCTGCTCCCCTGCAAACAGATGGTAAACACCAAGGGTGCGATTGGTAGGGTGGCTAAGAGGCTCGACAGGCTTATGTAATGCAAACCATAATTTGTTTGGTTCCCTGATCAGTGATCGAGTCCCTAAGCCTGCCTCCAACAATGCAAAAAGGTTCCTAACCTGGCTTTATAGAACTGAGATTCACGAGCGTTTCCAGCGAGCTAGGCTTGGACAAGCTCGTTGGCCCGCATCTGATGCATCTCCTCACCTTCGGCCATTTTCACCGTCCTCACCTATAAATCTGATTGTTTATCGGGTCGGGTCGGATAAAAAAAAATCCGACACTTTTTTCTTCAGTTGTATCCGGCCTGACCCGACCAGACAGGCTGGATTTTTTGGCCCAAGCCGACACATGATCAGGAGTTGGATCGAACCTATTTTTTGTGTATAAAATTTAGGTAGGGCCACATTTCTCGTTAAAAAGTTCGATCCTAGCCTATTTTTTCTCGAGTTCAAAATTTCAATCCATGTCCGACCCACACATTAATCCAGTTGGGTTGGGTTGGATTTTTTTTTCGAATGGTCAGGAAGCGCGTGATCACCTCCAGCCATTTTCACGTCACCGCAAATCCGTGAACGCCCCTCGACGTTGCTCTAGTTTGCCCGAAGCCACCGTATTTATCTCTTTGCATGGTCTATCCTCGACGAAGCCGGCGACCTTGCGATCCCAGCAGCACATACCATGAGATCCGAATTTTTTTTATTTTTATATTATTTTTTATTCGATTTATCAAAAATATATGTCTCTATTTTTTTTTGCAAAAATGTCACCCTGCCGCCGGTTCGTTTGGCGGTAAGGAGTTGCCGCCGGATGAATCGGCGGTAAGATCCGTGGCCCACGGCCCATGGAACTTACCGCCGTTTGATCCGGCGGTAGCTCCTTACCGCCAAACGAACCGGCGGTAAGTGCTACCGCCGGGCTACAGCGCGGCTATAGCCGGCTGTAGCTGCCCTGTAGACGGCCAGCGCCCTACCGCCGTTTGAAACGGTGGTAGGCATTCCCACAATTTTTTTAATTATTTTATATGCTCTCACTGCTGTAATTAATTGTATAATTATTTTAAAGACTGTAATTATTTTCTTTACGTTTAGAGATATTTCAGAAAATAATAGAGATAGCGGAGGTTAGGGAAATATTTTTTTAAAATTTTTACAAATTAGATTTAACTATAATCATGATATTCATGAGTTTCAATTACGATTTCGATGTCCTGTCACCTTGCATCAGATTCTTCTGCACCCCCACTATAATTAAAAATGTGGGAGTACCTACCGCCGTTTCAAACGGCAATAGACATGCGTGAACCATGCCTATAGACCAAATAGCTCCATCTATAAATAGAACATCGCCCCATCTCATATGAAGTCAGTAGCCATCTCATACGAAGTCTTTAGCCATCCCCGCACGACCACCATGTCTTTCTCTGGTTCTACCTACATTCCGTGGAACAAGATTAGAGAACCTGTGCCTCAAGGAGTGTAGGTTCCAATGTGCTTCTGCGGTTCGTTGTGCAAGCTGATGGAGTCTAAAGTTTTGGGCGATGACTTCGGCAGGAGGTTCTTCATGTGTGAGAACTACGAGTACGATCCGCCAAAACGCTACGGCAAGGACAAAGCGAAGGTATCACCTCGCACTATCTAGTTTGCGCCTTCGGAGTTAAGTATGTTAATTCTAACTCTGCTTGGAAATAGAGTCCACCACCTCTTTGTGATTTCATACAGTGGCTGGACACGGAGCAATCGACCGAAGCTAAGGAACACGTTGAGAGCGAAGCAAGGTGGGCTGCGGAAAGGTGGCAGCGAATGCTGGAAGAGGAAAAAATAGAGGAGAAGCGCAAGAAAGATAAAGAAGAGATCCAGAAGAGGTTCGCAGAAGTGGAACATCGGCAGGCGGAGGAGCGTGAAGCTGATAGGGAGAGGAAGCGAGAGAGGGCCCGCCGTGCGAAGGAGGCGGGACCCGAGGCTATTAGGAAGGGGAAGTATCCTCGGTGCACTCAGTAGATGAGTATCATGTAATGTTCGAATTTCATATTCCCTAAGTCACGTTAGGTCTAGACGGAACACGACGTTAGCGTATTCCATGTACATGCCAGTGCAATTGTTATTGTAATTTTAATGTCAAATTAATCTGCATTGTGTAATTTGTACCAGCTACAACTAGACCTCGTAAGACCAGAGCTGTAACAGTAGAGGACACCCAACAAAAATGGGCTCCTCTGCTGAGACCTTCGTCACGCCCGTGCAAAGACCCCTGTAACTCGCAGCCAAAACGGCAGAACCCCAGCTGAACTGTGGCATCTCGTGAAGTGGAGCATCAGCTATCGACCTCGCCAAAGGAATGAGTTGTTTGGGGCACGAGTCACCCTGCGAGCTGCAGAAAATGACCCAGCCGAACAGCCACAGTAAGTAAGCCTCGAAGTGCCTGGCAACCGTAAAGTCGTCTGTGTCTACCCTCATGTAGTCCGCCTTCAAAATGGTACGAGTCATCAATGCAAATACATATCAATATAAGTACGGAAAGAATCAACATTTATATACTCACACTGAACTGTAGGAGCCATCTCTTTGTCGGTCCGTGTGCGTGGTTCGCAGGCAAGGGCCGGTACGGCAACGCTAGCTCGTTGCGCTGAACCCCGGTGAAGAGAGCCAAAAGGTCGTCGCGCCACGAGAGTCCCACGTCCTCTGCACCCACAGCTCGTCCAGCACACGGCAAGCCTAGAATCATCGCCACGTCCTGAAGAGTAGGGGTCATCTCACCGACCGGGAGGTGAAACGTGTGCGTCTCCGGACGCCAACGGTCGAGAAGTGCCGCGAGGAGGGACATGTCGAACTGGAACTGTGGAGCCCTGTCCCTAGGTCGACGTGCGGGGTCGGCCATATCTCCCTCCACAAGTCGCGCAATCAAGAGAAGACCTGAAGCGCGTAACCTACATCGCGAAAATGAAAATCAAGTTAGAACAAACGGTTAAGGAAATAATTAAAATATGTGACAAATATAACTCGTACCTAGGAACCCAGCGACGGTGTATCGGCATCGTCGACATGGGCAGCGCGCGGGCGGCGGCGTGGGAGGAGCGGGTGGGCGGGTGGCGGCGCTGGGGGGAGCGGGCGCGCGGTTTTAATGGGCCGGACCTTACCGCCGGTTGAAACAGCAGTAGGTGCTTACCGCCGGATCATCCGGCGGGAGGTTCCACCTACCGCCGTTTCAACCGGCGGTAAGGTCCGACCCACCATGGCCCACGGCGGTACGATCCTACCGCCGGTTCATCCGGCGGTAACAACCTTCCGCCGGATGAACCGGCGGCTGGGTGGCATTTTTGAAAAAAAAAAATCACGACATATATTTTTGATAAATCGAAAAAAATAAAAAAATAAAAAAAACTCATGAGATCCTCAACCAAAACAGGCCAGCCAAAAGTAATCTTGGAGCCGTGACACAGGCCGGCCTGCTGGGCTGCCACGGCCCAGGAACCAACTGTAAGTGGACTGGGCCGTCGGCGGCCGGGCCGCTCATCACGACAGAGGACCACCAGCAGAGGCCAGAGGCGGGGCGGCCCGGTGCGCCACCATTCTGAAGAGGCAAAGCAAGCAGGGTATTTGCAGTAACGAGTAGTAATGCAATGATTTAACCCCTGCAGCTATTCGAGCCAAACCACCAAGCTAGGCGTCAACTCCTGCGAATCCCCATGTCGTGTCGATTCATTCATGCGGCGATCGGCTCATCGTCGACGACGGGGCCACCAACTCCAAACGCGTCCGAGGTGAGGATGAGATCGTTGAAAATCGAAAGGTCTCCGGCCAAGTAGTAGCAAGGAAGAAGAACATTTGAACGGGCCCCCGTCTGAACTCTGAACCGACCGGCCGGGCGATCTGATTGAACAGCCTAGTAGCTAGGCCCGATCTCCTCATGGGCCCTGGCTAGCCAAATCCTTGACGGAACAGGCCGCGTGTGTCTTCAGAGTCCATCTTGTTCTCACCTTTGATCGCCGGATCCGCTGCATATTCTCGTGTTTTTTTACGAGGTTGACACCAGGGTGGTCACTTCGAAGCCCAGTGCCTACTTAGTTTCCGTGCCGCTATGGAGTTCGGCGCCGATCAATCCTCCAGATCTCACCTTTAGGTGAGTGCATCTGTACGTGACGGAATTTGAGGCGTGGAGATGTGTAGCGTGTTTTGTTAGATGTATATGTATATTTTGTATTTCCTCATTGTATAAGGGGTTTTGTGCATATTTTCTAATGCCTGTACATGTATATATTCGGGTCTAGAGCCCTCATGAAGAATACAAGTGTTATTTATGACATGGTATACAGAGCCAAATTTTAGAGTTAGGGTTAAAGATCGTTTTCTCTCTCCTTGATCTTCCTCCGCACCTTGCACTTGCGTGCAATCATCACCTGCATCATTCTGCAGCTTCCCCATCGAATCCTCTACCCGCCCGTCCACCCATCGATCCACTTGACATCCTGCACCCCCGCCGTGCCGTGCTGCAGGATTCGCCTCATCGTCGGGACGCGCCGCCGTGGATTTACCTCGTCGTCGGGACACGCCGCCGGGAACCCGTGTGCCCGCCTGGACGCGCCGCCAGGGACGCACCGCGGGATCCTCTGCTGTCTGTCGCCACCGCCGGCCACCTGCCCCTGGACGCGCCCGCTTGTTGGGAACCGCCGCCCGTTGGGTGGGATCCATCCACCTGACGCGCGCTCGCGGGGACGGGACGAGCCGCCGCCGTTGGTTCCTTTGTTCTGCGCGCAGTTGGCTCCTCTGTTCTGCGCACCGTTCGTTCCTCTGTTCTGCGCTTGCTTTGTTTTGCTGCTCGATTGAGTTCAATCGAGCCTCACAGAGGTAAGCCTCCATTGTAAAAAATAGAGAGGACTACTGTTGTGATCTGGTGGCTGCTGTCGACTCGTTCTGTCGTTTTACTCTGCCCCGGGCTCGTCAGTAGGGTACTAAAAAAAATGCTGCTGCCGCCGCTTATTTTGCGCTCTCGCTGTCGACCGCCGCTTTTGATTTGCGCTCTTGCCGACGACCGTTGCTGTTTGGGATGACGTCTTCTACCGTTCTGTCATCTGGTGGTGTGCAGATTATGCGATGTCTGGTACTTTTCAATGGCACCAACTATCGCGACTGGGTTCCTCGTTTGCGCTGGCACATGCGTGGTCTTCGTCTTTGGGAATTTATTACTGGTGATATATCCTGCCCATCTCCTCCTGTTGTTCCTGTCAAGCCTACTATTCCTGATAAGGCTACTGATGATGTGAAGACAAAGATGCTTGATGATTATGATGCTAGTGTGGAGTCCTATACGTCTCAGTTTGCTGCATACAAGACATGGTTGGATGAGGATGCTCGTGCTGGTGCTGTTCTTGCTGCCAGTATGGAGGAGCAGATTTCTGCAGATATTGTTGGTTTTGAGCATGCACATCAGACGTGGGCTTTTCTTCATGAGCGTTATGAGCCTACTAGTCAGTCTACCTATATTGCTGCTCTACGTCAGGAGCAGCTCTTGCGCCAGGGTGATTCTACAGTTGATAATTTCTATGCTCAGATGTCTACAGTGTGGCGTCAGTTTGATTCTATTGGTCCTCCACTGTCACCCAGCACTTGTGACTCGTGTAAGGCTCAGAAGGTTGCTCTAGAGACTAGGCACACTTATGACTTTTTGAGTCGTCTTCGTGATGAGTTTGAGCAGCTTCGAGCTCAGTTGGTCTCTCGCGTGCCTTGTGTTTTTTTTATGGAGGCTCTTGCTGCTATTCGTAATGAGGAGCTTCATCTTCGTAGTGCTGGTCTATTGCAGTCTTCGTCTTCTTCAGTATTGGCTACTCAGTCTTCTTCGTCTACAGCTGTCGCCCCTCCACCTAAGGCGCCTCTTTCAGCAGCGTCTTCTTCTGAGGGAGGAGGGGGTGGTCGTCTTCACTGTGATTATTGTGGTAAGAAAACTCATGTGGAGGCATTTTTCTTCAAGAAGAAGAAAGATCAGTCTCGCCGAGGTGGTAGTGGTCGTGCTTCACAGGGTACAGGTAGTGCTGGTGGTTCTGATACTGGAGGCTCTCAGCGGAGTTCTGCTGGTTCTGAGACACAGGAGATGCTCATGTTGCTTCGTCGCCTCGCTGCCTCTACGCCTCCGGGAGCTGCTGGTTCTGTTACTCAGTCCTCTGCACCGTCAGATGCTGCTACTGCTTCTCAGTCTTCTTTAGGTACTTTTCCATTGATTTTAGATTCTGGTGCTTCTTTTCATATGACTTCTGATCACACCAGTCTTTCTCTCCATTAGTACACCATCTATTCCTATCACTGTTCACACTGCGGATGGCTCATCTCTCTCTGTTGCGGGGCAGGGAACTCTTTTGTCTCCCTCTTTTCATGTTTCTGATGTTTCTATGTTTCCAAACTAACCATGCAGCTTATCTCTGCTGGCCAGCTCACTGATCATGGTTGTCATGTGATCCTTGATTCTGACTCTTGTTGTATTCAAGACCGCACGGGTCTCCTGGTTGGTACTGGCCCTCGTCGGTGTGATTCTCAGCGTCTTTGGGAGCTTGACTGGCTTCGTCTTCCTTCCGCTGCCTCTGCCAGTCTTGTTGGGTCTGCTGCATCTACGTCATCCACATCATTTTTTGCTCAGTGACATCATCGCTTGGTGTAAGGATCACCGTGGTGTCCGACCCTAGAGGGGGAGGGGGTGAATAGGGTCGCTAATCGCTTTTTAACCTAGGGCTCAATCTAATTGCATAAGATAAACCTAACACGTCCTACACATGCTAGTTATGACTAAGGTTTATCTATGCTACCCTCTACTTACCCCAAAAGACTTGCAACCTATAGCCAATCCTAATCAAACTAACTAGAAAAGTAAAGGTAAGCAAGAAAGAGTAAATGCGGAAACGTAATGCGGTAAGTAAAGCGGTAAGGGAGAGGATATGCAAACTCCCGTGAAGACACCAAGACACATGATTTAACGTGGTTCGGTTAGGACACCAAAGTCTCTCCCTACGTCCACGGCCACTTGTCCAGCACGAACAAGTGTGATGCCGAGTCTCTTCGCTTGATCACCGTCTTGCCACGCCTCCAAGGCTCCCGACAAGCAAAGGCTAAGTGACGCCAAGTCACAAAGACGAGGTCACCGCCACCGTCTATCTCGAAGCGTCACCACGGCACCATCTTCACTATCTTAGAGCTTTAACACCAAGTAGGGGCCTCCTTCCCCGCACAAAGTGTCGTTGCCACTCCACACCAAGTCGGAGGGTCACACGACGAGTACACAAGGTGCTTGCCGCAGCAAGGCTTTCTCTCAAGCTAGTTCTCTCAAGAACTAAGCCTAAACAAGCACTAAGCACTCTCACAAGTGTGCTTAAGCCTATATGATGTACAATGAAGCTCTATGGTGGTTGGAGATGATCTTTAGCTCTTGTATACTTCCTTGAACTCCAGCACTCTCAAATGACCCGGCCTTGGGGGTATATATAGGCAGCCCAAACAAATATAGCCGTTGGAGAAAAACTGCCAGAAAAACACTTAACGCCGGTTAATCCGACGTACCTCCAAAGCCATCGTCGGTTTAACCGGTGATACTAAAACTGCCTGCCTCAAAAACTAGCCGTTACATGTACAGGCAATCAACCGATGCTACGTCGGTTTAACCGGTGAATGTAGTTGCCATTTGAACTCTAAAAACCAACTCTCTGGACAACTGCACCGACGTTCACGAAGACCCAATCGTCGGTTCATCCGGTGTATAGAATTTCCTCTGTCTTCATCTGTCAATGCACCGACGTATACAAATTTCCTAACGTCGGTTCAACCGGTGAAACCAAACTTCCAGACGTGCTCCAAGTCAATGCACCGACGAGTGTAAAATACCCAACGCCGGTTAATCCGGTGCCAAACCCTAGCTCGCAGGCCTTCTCTGTGATTGCACCGGTGAGTTCATTTTGCCCTACCGACGAGTGTAAAATACCCAACGCCGGTTAATCCGGTGCGGAACCCCCGTAGGGGCGGCCCTTCGGGCCTAGCTATGCCTATCTTCTCTTTGTCATCACTTGAACCTAAAAGCCTGAGAATGATCATCTTAACACTCACATTAGTCCAAGTGTTGTGTTGTCTATATCAATCACCAAAACATTATATTGAAATATGGCATGAGAGGCCATTTTCGCTACACTTGGGACATCTTTGTGGCTCGCGTCTGTCTACGCTCATTCGTCGTGGTCTTTTAGGGTCAGTCTCTGGTGATGTATCTCTAGAACAGTGTCAGGGTTGTCGTCTAGGAAAACAGCTCCAGCTTCCTTACTATTCTAGTGATTCGGTGTCGCAACATCCTTTCGATCTTGTTCATTCTGATGTATGGGTCCGGCTCCCTTCGTTTCGAAAGGAGGCCATAGATATTATATCATTTTTATAGATGATTTTTCTCGCCACACATGGGTTTACTTTATGAAAAATCGTAGTGAGGCTTTGTCTATCTATAAAAGTTTTGCAACCATGATCCATATTCAGTTTGATACTCTTATTAGGGTCTTTCGTGCTGATTCTGCTAGGGAGTATTTATCTGGAGCACTTCGTCAGTTCCTTTCTGAGCAAGGCACTCTTGTTCAATTCTCTTGTCCTGGTGCTCATGCTCAGAATGGTGTCGCTGAGCGTAAGCATCGTCATTTGCTTGAGACTGCTCGTGCTCTTATGATTGCTTCTTATATTCCACCTCATTTTTGGGCTGAAGCTATTTTCACTGCCACTTATCTGATTAATATTCAGCCCTCATCCTCTCTTCATGGTGGGATTCCGTATGAGCGTCTTTGTGGCAAGCTTCCTGACTATTCTTGTCTTCGTCTTTTTGGATGTGTGTGCTATGTGCTTCTTGCACCTTGTGAGCGCACTAAGCTGACCGCTCAATCTGTTGAGTGTGTTTTCTTGGGATATAGTGCTTAGCATAAGGGGTATCGTTGTTGGGATCCTGTTGGCTGTCGGATAAGGGTTTCACGGGATGTTACTTTTGATGAGTCTCGTCCTTTTTATCCTCGTCCTTCTCCTGATGCTTCTCCTGCATCTGTCATTGAGCCACTCTCTTTCCTATTGTTTCCTGATACTCCTATTGCCCCTCCACACCTAGTGCCTTCCTCTGAGGTTTCTGTTGAGTCTCCTGTAGTTCCTTCACATGTGGATCCTTCTTCTATGGCTCCTTCATCTGTGGTCCCTTCTTTTTCGGAGGATATTCCACCGGTTCCTGTGGGCACTGCTTATGATAGTAAACCGCCAGTCACACATGTTTACACACGTACTCGGCGGGTTGCGAAACCATCTTCTGATGTGCCATCTCCTTCTGATGAGCCATCTACCTCTGTTGCACCTTCTCCTCTTGATGATTCATCTTCTTCTGATGTATCATCTCTTCCTGATGAGACAGCTTCTGCTGTGGGTTCTACACGGTATGCTCTTCGTGATCGGCAGTCGATTCGGCCTCCAAATAGGCTTGGATTTGCTAGTACTGTTCTTTCTGAGCCTACTTCTTATCGTGATGCCATTCATCATCAGGAATGGCAGCATGCTACGGCAGAGGAGATTGCTGCTCTTGAGCGCACTGGCACATGGGATCTTGTTCCTATTCCCGCACATGTCCGTCCTATCACTTGTAAGTGGGTTTACAAGGTTAAGACCCGCTTTGATGGTTCTCTTGAGCGCTACAAAGCTCGTCTTGTAGCGCGTGGTTTTCAGCAAGAGCATGGTCGGGACTATGATGAAACTTTTGCACATGTGGCTCATATGACCACGGTTCGCACTCTCCTTGTTGTGGCTTCTGTTCGTGAGTGGTCTATATCTCAGCTTGATGCGAAGAATGCCTTCCTTAATGGTGAACTCTGTGAGGAAGTGTATATGCAGCCACCACCTGGGTATTCTGTTCCTAAGGGTATGGTCTGTTGTCTTCGCCGCTCGCTTTATGGCCTCAAGGAAGCTCCTCATGCTTGGTTCCAGCGTTTTGCCTCTGTGGTCACTGCTGCTGGCTTTTCTGCCAGTACTCATGATCCTGCGCTATTCGTTCACACTTCCTCTTGTGGTCGGACTCTTCTCCTTCTTTATGTTGATGATGTGATCACCACAGGAGATGATCCTCAGTTTATTGCCTTTGTGAAGGCACGTCTCAGTGAGCAGTTTCTTATGTCTGATCTAGGTCCTCTTTGTTAATTTTTTGGGATCGAGGTTTCTTCCACACCTCAGGGTTTTTATCTGTCTCAAGAAAAGTACATTCATGATCTTCTTGATCGTGCTTCTCTCACTGACCATCGTACTGTAGAGACTCCCATGGATCTTCATGTTCATCTTTGTGCCACTGATGGGGAGCTTCTTGCAGATCCCACTCGTTATCGTCATATTGTTGGGAGTCTTGTCTATCTTGGTGTTACTCGTCCTGATATCTCATATGCTGTACATATCCTGAGTCAGTTTGTGCCTGCTCCCACTCAGCTTCACTATAGTCATCTTCTTCGTGTTCTACGTTATCTTCGTGGGACCATATTTCGTCGCTTGTTTTTTCTGCGCTCCAGCTCTTTACAGCTTCATGTATATTTTGATGCTACTTGGGCTAGTGATTCCTTCTATCGTCGATCTCTTTCTACTTACTGTGTTTTTCTTGGTGGTTCTCTCATTGCTTGGAAGACTAAGAAGCAAGTAGCGGTTTCTCGTTCGAGTGCAGAGGTTGAGTTGCGAGCTATGGCTCTTGTGACAGCAGAGGTTACTTGGCTGCGGTGGTTGTTTGAGGATTTTGGTGTTTTTGTTTCTGGGCCGACTCCTCTTTTGTCTGACAGTACAGGTGCCATCAGCATTGCTCATGATCCGGTGAAGCATGAGCTTACGAAACACATTGGTGTTGATGCTTCTTATACACGAGCACAGGTACAAGATGAGGTTATTACTCTTCAGTATGTGCCTTCAGAGGTTCAGTTGGCAGATTTCTTTACGAAGGCACGGACCAGAGTTCAGCACAGGTTCTATCTCTCCAAACTCAGTGTCGTTGATCCACCTTAAGTTTGAGAAGGGGTGTTAGATGTATATGTATATCTTATATTTCTCCATTGTATAAGGGGTTTTGTGCATATTTTCTAATGCCTGTACATGTATATATTCGGGTCTAGAGCTCTCATGATGAATACAAATGCTATTCATAACATGTTTGGCCGTCTGGGGTTAGGTGTGGTGAGTACGTCTTGCTTCTGCTTCTTTTGGCTGCAGCAGGCAGCAGCATCAATAGTCATCTACTTGTAGGTATTAGGTAATGCTGGCTGCTGCTGCAGCAGCCGCAGCCAGCACTAGCGAAGATAGCATGGCAAAATGACCATAAAACAAACAGTACAACTTGATTAGCGTTTCACAATCTCGATAATTCTTCTGTACAAACTCATTTTCACCTGCCTGAACGCCTGAAACACAGCGCTTCTATCATTTCTGCTCTTCACCTGCTTGCTCTTCTCCGTGCGTATAGGTTGCTCGATGATGAGGCATAATTTAGGCCCTAAAATTTAGGGTGAATTTCAGCAGGCCCATGCAGAGCAGAATTCTTGTTAATCGTCGAACTCATGTCACTGCCTTGCCGAACAGGGAATGGTTTATTACAGGTTCTTCAGCCTCCAGTGATCAAACGTTACTTATCCCCAGTTCGGAGCAGACTTGAAATGGGCTCTCTCGCTACGGGTTCTTTTAGTTTGGTGAGGTCGATGGACTTCACTCTTTAGTATTCTGTCAGGTCTTAATACAAGGTCTTGCAATGTTAGATCCGTACACTTTCTACTAATAAAAAGGAAACCATGGGGTGAAGAGAAACTCTTCCGTTTAGGTGGACTGCTAAGCAAACATTAAGAAATTTAGCACTCCCGAGTCGCGACTAGTGCGTAGAAATACCGTTCCTAGTACACTCATGCACAAAACAAGCTCGACTGTATATTTTTTTCAAAATATAGTACAAACTCACATACACTCATGCACATTCGCTCTTATGAATGCACGAATGCACCCCTACATGTATGAGCATTTTCCAGAGATTGAGTCGATGGATTCTCGAAACCGACGAAATCACAACAGACGTATCGCTATCGATGCACATTGAATCCAATAGAATTATGTTATCATCATGTGCACCAGGGACAAAAAGCCTTTTATGGACGCTCATATTTGTTTTCTTTAAAAAAACGATAGTGCCATTCTTTGAATTTTCTATTTGTACGCATCAGTAAATCAGTATCACTAGAACAGTGCGCGGCGCTGCCGCGCAGAAATATGCCCGTGGTGAGGCTAGTGATAGTACATACATATTCAGGCTGTATTTAGTTCCCAATTTTGGAGTGCCAAAATATACTGTAGCACACTATAGCACTTTCGTTTGTATTTAATTATTATTCAATTATTGATTAATTAAGCTCAAAATGTTCGCCTCGCAAATTAGAACCAAACTATTCAATTAGTTTTTGATTTTATCTATATTTAGTACTTCATCACAATTTCGATGTAATGGAGAATCTTTTTTGAATTTTGGACTTTGGAGGCAACTAAACACAGCCTCATTAGACATAAGAACATAAAAATATACATATGTGTTTCACAGTTTTTATGGTCTACGAGAGAAGGTAGAAACATTTATTTACCTGCTCTACTGTAATTTTCCAGAGAACTCTTGACCTCTGTAACTTTCCAGAAAACTTTTGACCTCCATCTTGATATTTTAGGAACCGAAGAGTTGGATTGATTTTGCCTGCTGTCATATGCACCGATAGATTTTCATCCAATGGTTCACATTTGCAGGTTGATGTCATGATGACGTGGCCAAATGTACGCTCGCTCCCGCGACCAGGATTCAGTCATTAAAGATGCCCTTTTGCCACTTAAGCCCTTGCGATTTCTTCAATTCCGAAACATGTTCAGCAGGGCAACAATTCTTCAGGGTTGGTGGATCGTTAGCCGCCTAGCCGGTGGGCAGGTCAGGTCAACACGCCGGGACTTGGACGGAGGCCGCCGGGGTGGCCGGGGCCCGGGGCGAGACGGCGGAGTATAAAAGCGGCGGACAGAAAAGGGAAAGCCAGTGCGATCGATCCATCGTATATCCCCCCTCTCTCCACCTTCCATTGCGAAGTAAAATCTCACCAGTGGTTGTCTACTCTGCCCCGCGCCGCGCCGGTAGCCCGTAGCCAGAGCGGCCACTGGGATCCTTCTTGGTTGATCGCCTGAGGTTTCCTGAAGCGAGGTAAGCGCCGTCCATTCCGATTACGAAGGATCGCGTTCTTGCGGGTGGCTGGGACTGGGAGTCTCGTCGGTGCTAGTTCGTCATTCCTATGTGTTTTATGTTTCTGCGGATCTGTTCGCTTCAGAGTTACGCTTAATTTCTTCATAACTGGGAGTGCCTTTCCTGGAAATAACTGCCTGCGATAGAGATCGTTCAGATTGTCTTTGGGAATTGTTTCTTTGTTGGTTTTTTGTGATGCTCTGTTTCTAGGGAGTGGTTGGGGACGATTCTTTTTTTTTAATCAGCACTTTAATCTTGTAGTCTGCGAGATCTCGTCATCCTCTCACCTCTTTTTTTTTTCTAATGTAACTGGCTGCTGTACTAGTTTATTCTGCTCTGTAAAGGATCTTCTTATGAAAGATGTTGATTTGTTCACTTGTAGTTTTTTTTTGGAACATATTTGTTCACTTGTAGTGACTTAAGTTATCCCATACCCTGATCAGCAGAACATGCAATTATCGTAAGATTAAATATGGAGAACAACAAATCAGTTATTGTTTATGAAAACTAAATTGCACTTGTATAGTTGTGTGTTTTGACTCCTGAGAGGAACTTTAAAATGTAATGTCAGTTTGTTTGCTCACTGTTCAGAGGCTATTCCCTTGAGTTTTCTTAGCATAACAAACACTTTACAAGCAAGAGGTTTACTGCAAATTTAAAAAGTTTCATAAACATTTAATACACGAGTAGCACTTAGCATACTCAATGGCATATGGAGGATTTTATTTTTCTGAGAGAACAAAAAGCGGCAGTTCCTACTTCATATGATTCAAAGTCATCATTTTTCAGTTATGCATGTAGTTTTGTTTTTTTATCTTTCTTTTTATTTATAAAAGGTGAGCCTGATGTCAGATATTTACCATGCTCAACATAGTAATTTATAACATATGCATAGTTCAATGAATTGATTTTAGTTCCCCTGAATATGATGGAAGACAGTTCGACGGATTTCTTTTATAAAAGATGGTTTTCCTAACTAGATTATAAACTCGTAGCAGGATATTAGTATATAAATAGCCCATAATGTCTGGTACATTAGAGACAAACTTTTCTAGAATTCGAATTTTTTGCTTCAAAAATTGTATTTTCAGTATAACCTGTCTATCAATCATAAGCGCTCGATGCTCTTGCTCAGCAATGTTTTAGGATTTCCTTGACTTCATGGCCTAAACTGTACTATTATTTCCTGAACCATCTGTTCTGTTCTGTTCTTTGTAGCTAATCTTCTTGTTAAATTTTGTTTATTAAACTGCAGACCAGATTTGTTGGATATATTCTAAATTAGTTAACTGACCATTTTGTGAATTGTGTAATTAATTGCACCTTCTCAACCTTCCTAGGTTTTTATCTGAAGGAAGAAGGCAACAGTGCAGTTATCATGTCAGGAGGGTCGTCTGAATCTTCCCCATTATCTGGGCAAAATAGCTTTAGTTCTCTATCAAGTTTCAAGGACCTTGAACTATCTTCAGAGTCCGGTTGCTTGTCCATTGTTGTACTAGGTGCTTCTGGAGACCTTGCTAAGAAGAAAACTTTCCCGGCACTCTTTCACCTTTTTCAGCAGGTAATGTGAACACAGTAGCAGTTTTTTACATATTATAACTATAAATCCACAAGGAATTACAAACTTCTGATGCAAGAGTAGCGAGCAAGAGAAAAGTTTGATCCATCTGTTTCTGAAGTATATCATCAGTGCACAGTAGAACACCGTAGTATAATATATTTGCATTTCCTATATATAATATGTACATATAAATTTCTTAGTTTTGCACATGTACAAAGTTGTGAACCTTAGTCACTGCCTCGTCCATATCTTCAGGGATTTCTGCAAGCTGGAGAAGTCCATATATTTGGGTATGCAAGATCAAATCTTTCTGATGATGGATTAAGAGAACGCATCCGTGGGTAAGATCCATTTTACTTGAATTGATATAATTTCGTTACAGGATTACTATGTCTGTATGATGGGTGACTTCCTGTTTCCTCCATTTTTTAGCAAGATGGGAATATTCCATTATTCTTTCTTTTTCTGAATATATAAATGCATTATTGCTGCAGATACCTCAAAGGAGCTTCAGATGAACATCTTTCTCAATTTTTGCAGCTAGTAAGTTTCTAATATTGTGTATTACTCCTGAATCCTGAAATGTTCAACTTCTGTAATCATGTTGAAATTTTCTACAGATTAAATATGTTAGTGGTTCCTATGATAGTGGGGAAGGATTTGAGTTATTAAACAACACAATCTCTGAGTATGAAACATCAAAAAACAATGAATCGGGAAGCTATCGCAGACTATTTTATTTGGCATTGCCTCCATCAGTCTACCCATCAGTATGCAAAATGATAAGATCATATTGCATGAATCCATGTAAGTACTCTCAAAAAGTCTCTCTCCAACTGAACTTTCCTGGAATTAATGATGCTGAAGCTAAATAATTACATAGCAAGATGTAGAAACAATTATTTGACTTTGTTTGGAAATAAAGAACCAATAGTGGGTCTTTATATTTTATAAGTTTTTTCCCTTCTTGTTGGTGGCTCATTTTGTGTTCCATCTCTAGCCTATGCTTGGGACTAAAAGGATTTGTTGTTGCTGTTCGGAAACGAAGAACCAATATTCTTCTTTTCTTTATTGTCGACCTAGTTTACTGGAAGTTAGAACATCCAAAGTTCCATTCTGCCTGTCCATATCTTCAGGGATTTCTGCAAGCTGGAGAAGTCCATATATTTGGGTATGCAAGATCAATCTTTCTGATGATGGATTAAGAGAACGCATCGTGGGTAAGATCCATTTTACTTGAATTGATATAATTTCGTTACAGGATTACTATGTCTGTATGATGGGTGACTTCTGTTTCCTCCATTTTTTAGCAAGATGGGAATATTCCATTATTCTTTCTTTTTCTGAATATATAAATGCATAGTGCTGCAGATACCTCAAAGGAGCTTCAGATGAACATCTTTCTCAATTTTTGCAGCTAGTAAGTTTCTAATATGTGTATTACTCCTGAATCCTGAAATGTTCAACTTCTGTAATCATGTTGAAATTTTCTACAGATTAAATATGTTAGTGGTTCCTATGATAGTGGGGAAGGATTTGAGTTATTAAACAACACAATCTCTGAGTATGAAACATCAAAAAACAATGAATCGGGAAGCTATCGCAGACTATTTTATTGGCATGCCTCCATCAGTACCCATCAGTATGCAAAATGATAAGATCATATTGCATGAATCCATGTAAGTACTCTCAAAAAGTCTCTCTCCAACTGAACTTTCCTGGAATTAATGATGCTGAAGCTAAATAATTACATAGCAAGATGTAGAAACAATTATTTGACTTTGTTTGGAAATAAAGAACCAATAGTGGGTCTTTTATATTTTATAAGTTTTTTCCCTTCTTGTTGGTGGCTCATTTTGTGTTCCATCTCTAGCCTATGCTTGGGACTAAAAGGATTTGTTGTTGCTGTTCGGAACGAAGAACCAATATTCTTCTTTTTCTTTATTGTCGACCTAGTTTACTGGAAGTTAGAACATCCAAAGTTCCATTTTTTTTCAATGTAAAGCATTGTTAAAATTCTCAGAAGAATAATTTCGTTACCACTTTACACCCTTGTTTCTCTGCATTGCTGTTTCACAGAGGTTGATGCTGTTCACATCTTCATGTCGATCATTCCTTTGAAAGTCCAAGCACTTGCAGCTTGTAGTTTTTAGTTCTATCATACTATTTAGTTTCCTCCGTTCTTTTCTTGTGCAGTTGTGCTAGAAATTTGTGATATCAAAAATCAATTTATATTGTACTTTCAGCTTCACACACTGGTTGGACAAGGGTTATTGTTGAAAAGCCCTTTGGAAAGGATTTGGACTCTTCAGAGAAACTGAGTGCTGAACTTGGAAAGCTGTTTGAAGAAGACCAACTTTATAGAATTGACCACTATTTAGGAAAAGAGCTGGTCCAAAACTTGGTAAAATATGCAACTTATTGTGAACTCTCCATCTTCCTATATGCAACTGTTTCTCATATTACCCTATTTTTTCAGCTCGTGCTACGTTTTGCAAACCGCTTATTTTTGCCTCTCTGGAATCGTGATAATATTGCTAATGTACAGGTAAGGCTCTTTCTTGGTGGTTAGAGCACTTCTTTCTTTTTTAAAATCATAAGTTGAATTTTCTTAGTCGATCCCTCATCTTTTGTCAGTTTGCCTGAAAAAGTTGAATAAGGTTGAAAAAAATTTATGTCGGAAAGCTGGAAGGTTTTATGTGATTATTATGCCAGATCTATTTGCTTGCATGTAATAAATCAATTCTGCAGATCGTATTTAAAGAGGACTTTGGAACCGAGGGACGTGGAGGATATTTTGATCAATATGGGTACGTTGGAAGCAACTGCATTATTATATGATGGTTCTTTGAAGCATTTGTTGTAAGCAGTAGGCACATATGGCTGTAACTGAAACTCAAGTTATAAAACATCTGTTCTATACTTCTATCAATTGTAAATGGTGCACCTCTGGTCCTAATAGGTCCTTTGATCATGTGTCTTTATACTTTTGGAAAAAAAATCACTTGCTGCTGTTTTCCTTCTTGCAATCCGAGTATCTGACTAGCTTTTTGTTGATGCAGTATCATTCGTGATATCATTCAGAACCATTTGTTGCAGGTGAGGATATCCTTATGGACTTTTTCGCCTTTTGTTTAAATAATTTTGCAAACATTTATCGGCCATTTACTTTCTAATTTGAATCATAGCAGCAGTTTTTTACTGTAGGGACAGCCAATACTTAAGATGCATTCAGTAGTATGGTTAATACTTTATATCATCACCATTCTAATACTAAATCTTCTGAAGAGACACAGCAGATACCTGTCCTTAAAATTCCTCATAGATATAGCAATGTTATATTCTGGAATTGAGAGCTCTGGTATGACTGTTCCTCTAATTTGCAGGTCTTCTGTTTGGTGGCTATGGAAAAGCCAGTCTCTCTTAAACCCGAGCACATTAGAGATGAAAAAGTCAAGGTCCTACTTCTTGCATCCCTTTATTTTATCAACTGACAAGAAACAGCCTGTAAATACTTTCTTGATGTGATACGTGTTATGTATCATTTGTTGTTGCTTACAAGTTGCAAATACATTCGTTTTTGCCTTTTTACTCCACAATGCCAGGTTCTGCAATCAGTGGAGCCTATAAAGCATGAAGAGGTAGTGATTGGGCAGTATGATGGCTACAAGGATGACCCTACTGTGCCAGATGAGTCCAACACCCCTACTTATGCATCTGTTGTACTGAGGGTACACAATGAAAGATGGGAAGGTAAGTATTACATGATGAGTTATTCCAAAAAAAAAAACTCCCAATATCAAGAAGTTCTGCAGACTTCCTTAACTGGACCACATTGTTGAGATTTGGTAGTTCCCATTCTGTATACATATGCGGATGTGCCACTATGACATTGTAATAGTCATGCTTCTGAATGTTGGAATGTTTATTTTTGTACTGACATACAAATATTTATATCATACAGGAGTTCCATTCATTCTCAAGGCTGGTAAAGCACTAAATTCTAGGAAAGCAGAGATACGCGTGCAGTTCAAGGATGCTCCTGGTGATATTTTCAGATGTGCGTACTAAATTCTTCACAATTTTAAATGAATTGTTTTTTTTCTTGAATATGCAGGAGAGGTGCATTTAAAATGAACTGTTAAGTCTGTCCCGCCCCACCCTAAGAACTTGATCTATATTGTTATTACAAACTTGAGCGATTTTGTTGAAATGGTCAAATTTCCATTTAAATTGTCTGTTTGAACTGAATGCATCTAATGCTTTGTGCTCGTTTCTACCATGGTATAGGCAAGAAACAAGGAAGGAATGAGTTTGTTATACGCCTGCAGCCATCAGAAGCCATGTATATGAAGTTAACAGTATGTACATTTACTTTCGCAAAATCTAGCACTTAAGCTTTTCACTTTTGTCAAAGGAAAAAAATACAGCGAAATTATCTGTTGACATATATAAACTGCATGAACTTTTGTAGGTCAAGAACCCTGGACTGGAAATGGCAACTGAACAAAGTGAGCTGGACCTATCCTACGGGATGCGCTACCAAGATGTTAAAATCCCAGAAGCATATGAGCGTCTTATCTTGGACACGTATGCACCGCTCGATCCTAGTGCCAAATTTGTTTGCAACGCATTCAGTTACTTGCAAGTTTCAGCAGGGAAAAAAAGTTCCTTCCTCAGTCATGGTCTATTTACCAGTGCCAATGTATGTTTTGACAGGATAAGAGGAGATCAGCAGCACTTTGTTCGCCGAGATGAACTGAGGGTTTGTGATTTACCATACATGTGTACTTCCTTTGCAATGGGCTCCCTTTGTAAATAACTGTATCTGACAAGAGTGTTTGTTGCTCTCAGGCTGCATGGGAGATCTTCACTCCTTTGCTTCACGACATCGATGCCGGCAAGTTGAAGTCCGTTTCATACGAGCCAGGAACCCGAGGACCACAGGAGGCCGATGAGATGAGCAGGAGGATGGGGTATGTGCAGACCCATGGCTACATATGGGTACCGCCAACTCTCGCTAAGTTTTAGATTTTTTGTCAGTTGGCGTGTAATCACAGAATGACAGAAAAGGTCGCCTAATCTGATTGCACAAACAAGCACTTGGGAAGAAGAGCCCTTGTAATATGCGGGTCATGTAATAAGAGAGACTTCTGCTTGTTGAAAGTGTGTACCGTTTACGTTATGAAATAAAATTTTCATGCTCTGAATGCACTTGCTGTTTGTCAACTTTTTTTTCTTAATATATTGGTTAACTTCTTTTTTACTTGAGCAGCCACACGTAATTGTAGCTTTAACAGTTGGCAACCAAGCTTAAGACCAACTTTAGAGAAAGTTAAGACCAACAATTTTCAGCTGCTTGTCACTTGCTAGTTCGAGTTCACTGTCCAGTCATCAATATTAGAAGTACAGAACATGCTTAGTTCTGAGTTATTCTTGTTCAGTTTGTTAACTAACACCATCCATTTGCTCATTCGGTTAAGGTACACAGTACAAAGCATGTAAAGCAAGCATCATTCAGGCAGCCGCCCGAACCATACTTCACTCAGAATCTGCAGTAGTTTCATAGTTTGTTGCCCCCACTGATAATTCACAAACAAAAACTTACTGGATCCAATACCAGCACTAAAACAAATTCAGTGTGTTACACAGCAACATACATAGTAAGAACTTTGGCATTGTCACATGCGCCCGATCCACGGCGGGCCAACACTATTTTCTCACTCAGTCTTGATCAACTTCTTCACAATGCTCTGAAGAGCCGGAGCACTGGCGCTGCACTTCTGATCAGCGAAGCATGATCTCCCTTCCTCGGCCGCCTTGCACAGTTGAGGATCCATGGGCACCTTACCGAGGAAAGGGACCCCCATTTCAATGCACATCCTCTCTGCGCCGCCCTTACTGCTGTCAAACACATCGCTGCATGCCACAACCGATAGAAGCTCGGGCGCTTTCTCCCTGATACAGTTCAGCACCCACTCCGTAGCGTCTGTCTCGCCCGACTCACCTGACTTCATGAACCTGAGATCTGAAAGCGGCTGCCTCAGGCCACTCATGTTCTCCACAACACCCAACACCGGAACACCGACCTTCTTGCAGAAATTTATCTCCTTCCTCACATCAATTAGAGAGACCTGCTGCGGAGTCGTGACAATTATCGCACCATCAATTCCTGTGGCCTGGAGGTACTGCACAATCGAGATGTGTTCATCAGAGGTTCCTGGAGGTGCATCCACTACAAGATAGTCGATCTCCCCCCAGTCAACATCCTTTAAGAACTGCTTTATCAGTCCATTCTTGCGGGGACCCCTCCATATGACAGCATCATCTGGGTTAGGCAGCATGAAACCAATTGACATAACACCAAGGTTTGACTCGACATAGACCGGGGACCAGCCAAGGTTGCTTTGATGAATATCCTGACCCTCCAGCCCTAACATTTTTGGGATGCTAGGGCCACAGATATCTATGTCAAGAAGGCCAACCTGATGCTCCATTTCAGCTAGGGCAAATGAGAGCTGAGCTGAGAACGTGCTCTTTCCAACACCTCCCTTTCCAGACAGAACTAGTATCTTGTGCTTCACCATAGCCAGCCGCTCAACAATAGCAACCACATCTGGAAAATAAAATCAGCATAATTAGTTCTCTTAGCTTCGAAGAAATAGAAGTGGCAACTAAATAGCATTCCTGCACATATTAGTCACCAATGGTTGCGGTATGATCGCACTAAAGAATGTGCAGAAATCTAAACTCACTAGTAAAAGATTACCAACTACCAGTGTTGAGGAAATAACACAAATTTCAATAATTTAATCATGATGCTTTGCTCCATGAAATGTATACAAAATAAATTACATATCACATTGAAGGTCCACCTTAGTGTCATTCAGGTCAATTATCTGTTTACATCACCAACTAGAGTCACATTGTGGTCTTGATAGCATACCCTTCAAAAAATCACCAAGTGTGATACAGGGATAGAGGATGATCAAATGAGGTCTTCCCTCAGCAATCTGAAATTCTTCAGTCTTTCAGATTTACCACGAGCAGATGGACACTGTCCAAATCTTTCAAGAAGTGTCATAGGCAGTCGGAGGTCTTATGGGCCGGCTGGGCAGGCCCATTAGGGTTAGGTTTAGGGATCAGATTAGGTCTTACTTAGGGGTCAAGCGTCTCCCCAGTATAGATCCAATTCCAGTCTAATTAGCCGTCGCCGTCCGGCTATCTTCCCGGTGGATGTTTACCCCGTTATGAACAAGGTTCATAACAAGAAGCTACTCGATATTGAAAAAAGATGGAATTCACTGGAGCAACTTAAGTAAATACTTACTGACATTCAAGTAGCATGTATAAAATTGCAAATCTCAAATAGTTGGAATATGATCCAAATATGAAGCCCATGCACTCTTCTAATCTTTCTCTGTCTCAAAATTAACGATTCATCAAGTTTGAACCTTCAGCAGAAGCAGTGGTAGTGCATTTTTTTTCCATTATGATTAAAGGGATGTGGCACCAGGATATCAGGTATCCCCCTGGAGATCACTAAGCTCTTGCAGCTGTAGTTCAGTACTTATGCACTAAGACATCCAAAACGATTACTAAATAACAAGTGGCACGCACCTTAATCCATTCATTTGCCATTAACAATCTAGCAATTAAGAAATACCACCCTTAAATCTAGTAATCTTCAGGGGCCATTTGTACTGATAACAAAACATGCTAAATCTGCAGCTCACTACTGTGATAAAACCTAACTAAACTGCGCTTATTGTCAGGAAGCATAGACCAAACTAAATTATATGATAGATAACAGTAAGACAGCACCAGAGCAAGTCACAAAATTGAATGGGAATTCAATACAAGGACATGAAAGATGCGATTACCGGGATCAGGGCCCTTGGGGGCAGTGGCGCAAATCTGCTGGTTGGGGCATCCGGCGCAGGCATCCGCCTTCCCCGCATCCTCTGACTGCGTTCCAGGGCAATCTGCGCGACAGCAGACAAAGCAAATACTAGTAAAAAAACCTCGAACCAAGCTTGGATAGAGAAACCACGCGATCGGAGCTGGTGTGAGCGGCCCGAAATTCATTAGTATCAGCTAATCCTCTCCACCGTAGTACTATTCCCCCTTTCATCTGACACGAGACGATGCAGAGCCAGAAAAATCGACACCAAACCCATCGAACGGAGGGGAGAAGAAGGAGCGAAAATCGCGGTCAGTACAAGGAGAAAAGGAGAGATCTCTTACGCTCGTTGGCGTCGTCGGGGACGTCGCTTCTGCCGCCGCCGCCGCCGCCGCCGCCGTTCTCCATCTCTGTGTCTCCCTTCTCGAAGCTTTCCTCTGCCTCTGATGGGGTTTCAGGTTTGGGTCGTCTTGGTGCAGATGGGAAGGGGACGACGACGAGGAGTATACTTGACCGTTTGATGTTGATCGGACGGACGGGAGGCTTCTGGTGTGGTGAGGCGGTGCCCGCAGAGGGGGTGTTCGATTGCAAATTTGCATCTGGTTCCGTCGTTGCTTCCGTCATTCTCCTACCCTTATTTTCTCGAGTTGACCTTGAAAAAAGTTTTAAATATTTTTACAAAACAAATATGTCCAAAGGTATATCCATGGCAGAGGAACATGCTAAGGCATCGTTCGTTACATAGAATTTATTACGGACCCAAAATGATAGATATAACAAAAGACTCGTGATAATGATAGGTAGTAAAAGAGATCTGAATTTATTCTAAATCAAAAACTAATTATAACTAATTTGATCAAGTGTTCTGGATGCACTAAATTCTTGATTCTAAGATAAGTTTTCTTTCTCCATTTGATTTTGATCTTTTACGGGGGTATAAACGAAGCAGCTATGTGATTGGGAAGCAAAGCATCTCTTGATGCAAGGGTAAAGCGATGAACTCTTATGACCAAGGGTTAACGAAATGTTTATAACCGGTTCAGATTCAAAGCCGAGGTACTCTTTTCTAAGATGAAAACAATTATCTCTGTTCATGTGGTCATGTTTTTTATTTGATTAGGGCAATACAACAATTTTTTGCGGACAGCCATAAAGTTAGTTCACCTCGTGTTTGCTTGGGAAAATGAGAGACTCTTCGTTCCAAAATATAGCATATGTTGTGCTAAGTCAAACTTCTCTTAGACTTTGATCAAGTTTAGAGAACAGTACATCAACACCAACAACATCAATTTAGTTTTATCAAATCCATCATGATATTGTATTTATTTGGTATTGCGGATCTTTTTTATAAACTTGATTGATCGGTGTCTCTGTAAATGTACACCAGTGTTTAATCTTGCTTGACGTAGATATTCTTGGAACGTACCGCAATTAACTAAACAAGTGAATCTAACAGAAATTGTGAGATCATCTCCAAGAGATTTTCTAAAATCTACTCTCTAAATTATCATTTAGAGAGTTATTTGAGTGAAAATCGTTTTCCATATCTTTGTCTTTTCCAACAGCTCTTCTATATTTTATTTGTAGTCTAGAGAGCCGTACTTATTGTGACATCTCAGCCTTGTTAAGTGGGCCAGTGGCCAAATTGAATAGGGTTGGGCCGTGGGCACTGTAGCAGATTGGGGGGTTACTGTAGATGCGAGTATAGGGACGAATGTCGGGTACTGTAGCTCGGGTATTGTAGCACTCGGGTTACTGTAGCTTCGCGGTGTTCACCCGAGGCTTAGTCCCATATCGGTTACCAATACTGAGGCAGACCAGCTTAAATAGCTGAGCCTGGGAAGGCTATTAACTCCGGTTGTAATTTTTTGCGCGAAGCGAGGACGAAAGCTCAAGAGAGTTAATTAGCAAGTATGGTTCACTCAACATGCAGAATGGATCTTAGCCGTTATCCCGGGCCGGGACGTTATAGTGGTATCAGAGCCGACTCTCGCGGTTTCACGGGTGGGTGTGGGTCACGGGTCCAGCATGTACACGGGCGTGTGCGGGTCAGTACGCAGGCATCGGGGATGCGCCGTTAGCACTGGACGCACAGACGTGTACATGTATTGATTGGCACTAGGATATACAGTCGTGAGCCAAGAGCGGAGATACTGGTCCTTTGTCCCGTATGGGTAAGTTGGTTCGATGCCTCGACGAGGACGTCGAGTCTTAAGGGGGGTGTATGTGACATCCTAGCCTTGTTAAGTGGGCCAGTAGGCCAAATCGAATAGTGTTGGGCCGTGGTACTGTAGCAGGGGGTTACTGTAGCTGCGAGTGCAGGGACGCCGTCCTAATGTCGGGTGCTGTAGCTCGGGTATTGTAGCACGTCGGGCAACTGTAGCTGCGTGGGACACTGTTCATCCGAGGCTTAGTCCCATATCGGTTGCCGATACTGAGACAGACCAGCTTAAATAGCTGAGCCTGGGAAGGCTATTAACTCTGGTTGCAATCTTTTGCGTGAAGTGAGGACGAAGGTGCAAGAGAGTTAATTAGCAGGTGTGGTTCACTCAACATGTAGAGTGGATCTTAGCCGTTATCCCGGGCCGGGATGTTACACTTACTCTCCATCTATGGCTAACATGAAATCCGGAATAGAGGATATCTTCTGGTAGCCTCCGGTTTTGCGTGGATGTCTGCTATCTGCTCTCCTCTGCTCCAAAGGAAAGCCGCTATATCTGCAATACGACACAATTAAACTCTGCTGTGAATTAGCATTTTCATGTATTTTCAGTATCCAACGTAACGTCGTTGATGTGTTTAGGAAGAAACTACTAGAATGGCTCCCATGTGATCAATCTTAAGATTTAACATGTGTTTGGTTCGGAGATGGGTCGTCCATTCCTATTTTAAGGTTTGGTCCAACCTGATTTTTAATTTAGTTAGAGGGATGGGATAGAGCCAATTTAACACTGTCAGCTACCGTCATCCACGAACCCTACTTGTCCTTCTCTTTTATCTATTTTTTTTTCAGCATCCCTCGTCTTGTACGCCTCCGCTACTCGCCTACTCCGCCTGAGCTCCCCGGCCGCTCCTCACCCCGCCTGCCGAGGCTGGCTTCGAGCCGGAGCCACCCACTGGTGCTGCTCACGCCGCGCGCCCTCTCCCCTGCATGATCTACCGTCATCTGCCTGCGCCGCTCGCCCCTCCATCTCAAACCAAACACCTCAAAAAAGATTCGACCCAACTAACCTATTTCAACCCTTGAACCGAACACATGTTTAAAAAATATCACAAACTTTGAATTTTTTATTGGACATATATTGATGGAAGCCCGTATGTCAATTTCACATTTGCTGGGTCTAGCCCTACGTTAAAAATTTTAATGGTACAAGAGCATAGTCTAGAATATAAGGTAGGACATCCTTCGCCTATTAAAATTTAAAACACACAGCACAATAAGATGAATGAATAAAATTCATGCAATGCATAATCTATTAAAAGGGTCTGTTTGGCATGGTCTATTTGGTATGATTTATTTTGGCTTCAATTTCACCTGTTTCACGCAAATTGAGGTACTATAGCGTGAAGCCGTTTAATAAGTCCGTACTAAAATGAAGAAGTCAGGTAAAGCCGTTTTTTTTTTTGGCTTACTGGCTTTGACTTCACCGGTGAAGCCAGTTTAGATGAAGCCACGCCAAACGGCCCCTAATCGTTCTCCATCATCCTATTTAACTTTAAAAGTACCACTATTCACTCCATTTTTTAAAGGCATGAGGGGGGGGGGGGGGGGAGTGGCTTGCTGAGAGTGAGTGTCATGCGCTAAGTAGGAAGGCAAGTAATTTTCTCTTTAGTTTCTGCACCCAGATTAAATACGACACTTAAAAATGGACTTACAAAAATGAAGGGAGCACTCCCTCCATATAGGAAACAGAAGATGTTTAGGACAACGATACGGTCTTTAAAGTATAACTCTGACTGCTTATTTTTATAAAAATATTTATTGAAAAGTAATATATGTATATTTTATGAAAATGTTTTTTAAAACAAATATATTTATATGGCTTTCACTTTTTCAAACTCAATAACTTAAAAGTTATTGGGACAACCTTTCCAATAATCTAACTCTTAGGCCAGTATCAGTGGGGAGTATCATCACACAGTTATCAAGATTATGAATTTGTTAAATGTGCCGAAGGAGTGTCATGGTTATGATACTACTCTCTCATTCCATGAAACTCCTCCCTCCTCACAACTAACTTTGTCATGTCAACAAATTTGCTGATGTATCATGACATTTAATACTTATGGCACTTTCATTAAGATTGGCCTTAGAACATAATACGAATGACCCATACAACATCCTCATGTAACTTCAAGTACGTTTATAAGATATTATCTCTTGACCAAGAGATGACTCTTCCCTATCCTATTAGAATATAACAAAATATTGTACGAGCTTGTATACAAGCATTGGAGGTGGTGGATCCTGTTGTTGGTGATATGCCCAAGAGCCCATCATCATAATACGGTTTAAAGGCCCAAGTGGATATTGATCCAAGAGGGATTAGGGTTACTAATGGGCCTATGAGATAGAAGCCCATTAGTACGCCCTATATATATGAGGGAGGGGCTAGGGGGGCGATGACCTGAGCCGCGCCACCTCCCTAGCCGCCGCCCCTCCCTCTCTCTCGGCCGCCGCCCTTGCCGTGCGTGCGGTGCTAGCACACCGACGCCCGGCGTTTCATCCCCGTACATGTGGACTCCGTGGAGGCGCTGCTGCGACTGCTGCGCTGATCGGCTGCTGGGATCAAGTACGAGGAGCTCGGTTCGTGGGACATGATCGACTACTTCCTCTACATCGACGCGCGACTTCTTCCGCTGCGCTGCGCGTCTAGTGGTAACGATCTATGATCTTCTACTCGCAAGTATCTTGGGTTTATGCGGTAGTGATGCTAGCGTAGCCTACCCGTTTACCTTCAATGGTACCAGAGCCATCTTGCGTAGTTTTTGGTCTGGATCTTTTGCATATAGGTGATATGTTGTTGTAGTAGATTGGATCTATTACTTTTGCACGGTTTGATTAGATCAATTGGTCATAAGGGGTTAAAACTGGAGCGAGTTGATTGCGCGGCATATGACAAAAGATTAGTTTGTGTTCTTTCTCTGTTATGCATACGACATGTCCCTACCGGCTGGAATCACCATCGGGACTAACTGTGTGCATAGTCAGCAGATTGAACCAACAGATCAAGGTCATGTGTAGATGCAGTCTTCTCAAGTGCAAAGTTTGCACGGTCAAGGTGATTGACCTAGTGAAAATTGAGGCATTATGAATGGCTCGGATTTGAGGTGATGCGATCACTCTGATGAGATTTTCATAGGGACCGCCGTTGCTTTCTCGCTGTAGCGGCTTCTCAAGCGCTACTTTGGTAGAACACGTCGTACGCCTAACTTGTTTTTGCAGGGTGTGATGTGAATGGTATGGCCTCAATGTCATGTGATGATGTATGTGATGATTTGTGCGGCCTGCGTGTCGCAAGTTAACACAACCGGGTTGAGGTTGCACCATTATTGTATAACGACCTGCGTGTCGACTTGTGATGTTTGAATCCTCATGTAATTATTTCACTAGCTATTAGATGTAGTAGCTTAGTATCTTTTCATGGAGGTTTCAATCATGATGGCGATGGTGATCACCACAAGACAGGACGGATGGCAATGGAGGTCACCTTGATGCCATGGCGATGGAGCCCATTGT
This sequence comes from Panicum virgatum, assembly GCF_016808335.1. NCBI lineage: Eukaryota > Viridiplantae > Streptophyta > Magnoliopsida > Poales > Poaceae > Panicum > Panicum virgatum. The sequence goes on from NC_053145.1 coordinate 48,968,846, forward strand.
GATGCAAGAGGCCATACTATTCACAATATAATATGATTATATGCCTGTGATATTTATTTTCCTGTCATACTATTCTTTCATGCTTTTACATATGGTGGATGCTTTAATCATGATAGAATAGCTTCCCTCAGAAAAGTTTGAGTTTTTGATGCCTTTTACCAATAGCTGCACCTATAAATTTTGATCGTTGTGTGGTAGGTTTACCAAAGTAGAGTACCCTCAGCTATCACTTTTGTATAGGGTGGATGTCGGACATTCACAAGCATAGTATTGGTTTACTCAGCAAAGCTATCAAAACAGTTTTGAGCTTTAAGGCATAGGGTTGGGGCCGGGGCATTGGATGCCACCCAACAAACAAGAGTCGCATAGAGATGTGATTAGTAATTTGTTACTTACCTGTATCACTACTTTTCTAGCCGTGATGCTAAAGCTCACTAGAATTTTAGTGATTATGGATCTTGAACCACTATATGTCATTAGAGGGAAGATGACTTTGATATAGTAGGTTGTCTTTTGTTAAATCAGTTAATGAAAATCTTTACATAAACTTAGTGCTGAAATCTTGCTTTACTTTAATGTTGTAGATCATGTCTGCCAGTAACAATTCCGCTTTCAATTTGCGTTCTGTTCTTGAGAAAGAAAAGTTGAATGGAACAAACTTTATTGATTGGTACCGCAACCTGAGAATTGTTCTCAGGCAAGAGAAAAAGGAGTATGTTCTTGAGCAGCCATATCCTGATGATCTCCCTGACAATGCAACTGCTGCTGATCGCAGAGCTTATGAGAAGCACTGCAATGACTCACTTGATGTCAGCTGTCTGATGCTCGCCACCATGTCCCTTGATCTGCAGAAGCAGTATGAGCATGCGGATGCTCATACCATGATCGAGGGGCTGCGTGGGATGTTTCAGAACCAAGCCAGGACTGAGAGGTTCAATATCTCAAAATCCTTGTTTGCGTGCAAGCTGGCAGAAGGTAGCCCAGTCAGTTCTCATGTGATCAAAATGATTGGTTACATTGAGACTTTGGATAGACTTGGTTCTGAACTTCACCAAGACTTGGCTACTGATGTTATTCTCCAGTCGCTCCCGGCGAGCTATGAGCCTTTTATCATGAACTTTCAGATGAATGGCTTGGATAAAACATTGAGTGAGTTGCATGGGATGCTAAAAACAGCAGAGGAGAGCATTAAGAAGAATCCCAATCATGTGATGATGATTCAGAAGGGGAAAAAGAGGAAGCGTTGGACGCCTCCTAATCCCAAAGGTAAAGGCAAGGAAAAGATTTCCGGTGGTGAGTCCTCAGGCTCTAAGCTAAAGCCAGCACCTAAGGCCAAATCTGGCCCTACTTCTGAAGATGAATGCTTCCACTGTCATGAAAAGGGACATTGGTCTAGGAACTGCAAGAAGTACTTGGAAGAAAAGAAGAAGAAGAAGGGAAGTGAGACTTCCACTTCAGGTATAAATGTTATAGAAATAAATATTGCATTATCTTCTAGTGAATCATGGGTATTTTATACTGGATCGATGATTCACACTTGCAAATCGTTGCAGGGTCTAAGTGAGACTAGAAGATTTGCAAGAGGCGAGTTGGACGTTCGGGTCGGCAATGGCGCAAAGGTTGCGGTGTTGGCGGTCGGCACCTACCACTTGTCTCTACCCTCCGGATTAGTTTTGGAATTAAATAATTGTTATTGCATTCCTGCTTTGAGCAAGAACATTATTTCTTCTTCATGTTTGGAAGAAGTTGGTGATTTTAAGATTGTAATTGAGAACAAACGTTGTTCTATCTTTTGCAATGGTATTTTTTATGCTCATTGTCCATTGGTGAATGGATTATATGTTCTTGATCTTGAGGATAAATCTGTCTGTAACATTAATACTAAGAGGCTTAGACCAAATGATTTGAATCCCACTTTTATTTGGCATTGTCGCTTAGGTCATATAAATGAGAAGCGCATTGAACAACTCCATAAAGATGGATTGTTAAGCTCATTTGATTTTGAATCATTTGACACATGTGAGTCTTGTTTGCTTGGAAAGATGACCAAAGCGCCTTTCACTGGTCAGAGTGAGAGGGCGAGTGACTTGTTGGGACTTGTACATACCGATGTATGTGGACCAATGAGCTCAATAGCCAGAGGTGGTTTTCAGTACTTCATTACTTTCACTGATGACTTTAGTAGATATGGCTATATCTACTTAATGAGGCACAAGTCTGAATCGTTTGAAAAGTTCAAAGAATTTCAGAATGAAGTACAAAATCAATTAGGCAAGACAATTAAATTTCTGCGATCTGATCGTGGAGGAGAATATTTGAGCCTTGAATTTGGTGATCATTTGAAGCAATTTGGAATTATTCCGCAGCTAACTCCGCCCGGAACGCCTCAATGGAATGGGGTATCCGAACGGAGGAACCGAACCTTGTTGGACATGGTTAGGTCCATGATGAGCCAAGCTGATCTTCCATTGTCATTTTGGGGTTATGCTCTTGAAACTGCTGCGTTCACACTGAATAGGGTTCCAAGTAAGTCTGTTGAGAAGACACCATATGAGATATGGACTGGGAAGCGTCCCGGATTATCTTTTCTCAAAGTTTGGGGATGTGAGGCTTATGTCAAACGTTTGATGTCAGATAAGCTCACTCCAAAGTCAGACAAATGTTTCTTTGTGGGGTATCCTAGGGAAACCAAAGGATATTATTTTTACAATAAGGCGGAAGGCAAAGTGTTTGTCGCTCGCAATGGTGTTTTCTTAGAAAAGGAGTTTCTCTCAAAAGGATTTAGTGGGAGCAAGGTGCAACTTGAAGAAATTCAAGAAACACCCGAAACTGTTTCAGCACCCACTGAAGATCCACGGGATGTGCAAGATGTTGCACAACCCGTAGTTGAGGCACCAGCCCCACGAAGGTCTATAAGGGCACGTCGCGCTACTGACAAGCTCAACCTCCTTATTACGGAGGAGCGCCATGTATTATTGATGGAAAATGATGAGCCCTTGACCTACAAAGAAGCAATGCTGGGACCCGACTCCGACAAATGGCTTGAAGCCATGGAATCCGAGTTAAAATCCATGCATGATAATCAAGTTTGGAACTTGGTCGATCAGATTGACAGTGTAAGACCTGTCGACTGTAAGTGGATTTTTAAGAAAAAATTAGACATGGATGGAAATGTTCACATCTATAAGGCACGATTGGTGGCGAAAGGTTTCCGACAAATTCAAGGTGTTGACTATGAGGAAACCTTTTCGCCCGTCGCAATGCTAAAGTCTGTTCGGATTCTCCTAGCAATTGCCGCATATTATGACTATGAGATATGGCAAATGGATGTCAAAACCGCTTTTCTTAATGGACATCTAAGTGAGGATGTGTATATGACACAGCCTGAAGGTTTTGTCGATCCTAAAAATGCTGGGAAAATATGTAAGCTTCAGAGGTCCATCTATGGATTGAAGCAAGCATCTCGGAGTTGGAATATTCGTTTTGATGAAGTAGTCAAAGGGTTTGGCTTCATCAAGAATGAAGATGAGCCTTGTGTTTACAAAAAGGCTAGTGGGAGCGCACTTGTGTTTCTGGTCCTATATGTGGATGACATATTACTGATCGGAAATGATATTCCAATACTTGAAGCCGTTAAAACCTCATTGAAAAAGAGTTTTTCGATGAAGGATTTAGGAGAGGCGGCTTATATTCTGGGTATTAGGATCTATAGAGATAGATCAAAAAGGCTAATTGGATTGAGCCAAGACACGTACATTGACAAGATATTGAATCGGTTCAATATGCAAGATTCCAAGAAAGGTTTCTTGCCAATGTCACATGGCATTACTCTAAGCAAGAGTCAGTGTGCTACGACACCTGATGAGCAAAAGAGGATGAGTACGATTCCTTATGCTTCAGCCATAGGGTCGATCATGTATGCTATGCTTTGCACGCGCCCAGATGTTTCCTTTGCTCTAAGTGTTACGAGCAGGTATCAGTCAGATTTCGGTGAACCTCACTGGACAATTGTAAAGAGTATCCTTAAGTACTTGAGAAGAACTAAGGATATGTTCCTAATATTTGGAGGCGAAGATGAGCTCCTTGTAAAGGGTTACACCGATACTAGTTTTCAAACAGACAAAGATGACTCCAAATCGCAATCCGGTTTTGTTTTCTGCCTCAATGGTGGGGCAGTGAGCTGGAAGAGTTCCAAGCAAGATACGGTGGCTGATTCGACGACAGAGGCCGAGTATATTGCAGCTTCCGAAGCTGCAAAAGAAGCTGTTTGGATCAGAAAGTTTGTTTCTGACTTGGGTGTTGTTCCTAGTGCGTCCAGTCCAGTGGACCTCTATTGTGATAGTAGTGGTGCTGTTGCACTAGCAAAGGAGCCTAGAACAACTAAAAAGTCCAGACATATACTGTGAAAGTATCACCTCATCCGTAACTTTCTTGAGAGAGGTGATGTGAAGGTTTGCAAGGTGCACACGGATTCAAACGTTGCTGATCCGTTGACGAAGCCTCTCCCACAATCAAAGCATGAGGCGCACATGAGATCTATGGGTATTAGATACTTACATCAGTGATTCTAGTGTGCGTGGGGGATTTTGTGTCATGAGTATGTTTATGTAATGATAAATAATTGTTATTTGTTCCATGGATGATTATTTTACATTGATTATCAAGTATGTGACTTGTTCGTGAAACTCTTTGTTGAAAATGATATGATTCTAAATTATCCCTAGTTTATGTCGTTGTGTGGGACAACAACGACGTTGAGACTAGCATATGCATTAATTGATGATCATGTTTCACGGATCATGGATATGGAGATATCGGATTAATGATGTGGACACATGTTGGTGAACATGGTGTTGGATTGACCCACTCCAAGACAATGTTGGGATTGTTATTTTGGATGTGCCATCAGTTGTTCTTGAGTGTTATACCTACTGAATCCTTAGACCTGAGATCGCCATTGTTTCTCACTGTGTGTAGTGGTGCGTCTTGGGGCTGCTAAACGCTACTCTGTGACTGGGTAGTTACAAAAGCAGCTTACAGGTATGTCATGAAACATGGAATGGGATGTGAGCGGATCAAGATGGAATTTGCCCCTCCTAGATAACGGGAGAGATATCTCTGGGCCCCTCGAGATAGTTGGATTTGAAAGTGCATGGCCATGCCAAAGTGATTAAAGAGTTAATCATGATGACTAAAGGTTAGTTATGAATAGAATCCACTATTAGATCGAGAGAATGGTCGAGCTATCACAAAGGTGGCACGCATCTCGCTTTGAGCTTGACTGGTATCGTGTGGCAAAGGGATCGGTGTATGAGTATATCTATGGTTCGGCCGATATGATCTTTATGTGTATTTGTGAGTCACTATGCCCTGCTAGGTGCCGCTATTGACTTGTGATTCGGAAATGATTTCCGATCACGACCACCTACACATGAACCTAACGGGTCACACACTTAAGGGGTTTGGAATGTTGGAAAGCTTGCATGTATGATTGTCTCTAGTGCAAGTGGGAGATTGTTGGTGATATGCCCAAGAGCCCATCATCACAATACGGTTTAAAGGCCCAAGTGGATATTGATCCAAGAGGGATTAGGGTTACTAATGGGCCTATGAGATAGAAGCCCATTAGTACGCCCTATATATATGAGGGAGGGGCTAGGTGGGCGATGACCTGAGCCGCGCCACCTCCCTAGCCGCCGCCCCTCCCTCTCTCTCGGCCGCCGCCCTTGCCGTGCGTGCGGTGCTAGCACACCGACGCCCGGCGTTTCATCCCTGTACGTGTGGACTCCGTGGAGGCGCTGCTGCGACTGCTGCGCTGATCGGCTGCTGGGATCAAGTACGAGGAGCTCGGTTCGTGGGACATGATCGACTACTTCCTCTACATCGACGCGCGACTTCTTCCGCTGCGCTGCGCGTCTAGTGGTAACGATCTATGATCTTCTACTCGCAAGTATCTTGGGTTTATGCGGTAGTGATGCTAGCGTAGCCTACCTGTTTACCTACACCTGTAGAATTGTTTAATAAAAGTTATAGATGATCTGTTGGATAGCTAATCTATTATGCTCTTTATAATTGATGTGGACACCCATATAGAGAGCCAGCCAACTATCTATACCATTGCGGGTGCCCTTAATAATTTTTGAAAAGACAGCTTGGTAGTGTGTGCATCTCTGAATGTGCCTCCGAAGGTGCGGGTGTTCTGGTGGCGAGTGCTACACAATTTCCTGCCATCAAAAATGGAACTGAAGCGGAGGCATATAGCACCAGAGAGGCACTGTGAGATGTGTGGTAATCCGGAAGAGAACTTGATTTATGTGATCCTCCATTGCCCGGTTGCTAAGAGGTTTTGGGCAGAAGTTAAAAAATTCTCTGGGTTGTCTATTCCAAATCTTCATCCTAGTACTTGGGCATTGGATGTGCTTCAGGCAGAGGTATGCTCGCCAAGTGCAGCTGCTATGTTGGTGTGCGGTGCATGGACTTTGTGGACTGGTAGGAATGCAAGGCGCCATGGCCGGAAGGTGTGGGAGCCGGGTGCAACGGTACGTTACATCTCCTCTCTGCTGGAGGACCTGGCGTCGCTGAAAACACCGGTCGAGGAAAAAGGGGCAAGCTTCCCATCAGTTTGGAGATGCCCTGAAGAGGGATGGGTGAAAGTGAATACCGATCCAGCGTTCGATGCCGACTCTTGTACAGGCAGCGCTGGGGTGGTGATTCGTGACCACAAAGGATTGGTGATGGCAGCAGCGACCAGATGGTTTGACAAAGTACCGGACGCGCTCACGGCTGAAGCGATGGCAGCAAAAGAGGCGGTGGCGAAGCCAAGATTGATCCTGGTGCACTCTCCATTGTAAAGAAGGAAGTTGGTAGAATTTATATGGTAAAATTCAATTAACTACTAGAGAGAAGAAAATTTACCATGGTGCATGTGCATGTGCACCAGGGAAAGCCCATGTGGCTTCGCCCCTGAAAAGAGGGCCTTGAACTGGCTGTTGAGTGTGGTTTCGAAAAAACTATTCTGGAAGTAGACTGCAGCGCTTTGAAGACGGTGCTAGAGTCAGTTGATGGTGTACGTTCGCTGATTGGCGGGCTTTGTTTTGATATCACAGCGTTAGGCAGGTCTTTTGATGCTTTTAAAGTGTGTTGGGTGAGTAGAGATGCAAACTCAGTAGCTCATAGTTGTGCTAGTTTGGGGTCGGTGTCTGAGCAGGCCCAATTCTGGTTTGACTATATCCCAGAGTGGCTTTTGGGATTAGCAGCCGCTGATTGTAATCCTGTCTCAAATTAATGAAATTCTGTGATGCTAAAAAAAACTTATATTCCAAGCATTTAATTTTGTGTCTAGGACTGACGTGATTCGTTGCGCAGTGCGCCTCTTTGTATAGTATATCTGCTCTATCTGATCCCTTTGGCCTTTGCGTCGTCGCTTTCTCTCCTGATGATCCTGTCCAGCTGTCCCTTGTCGATCTTCTATTTTGTGTCTGATTATATGCATGGCGCGCGATTGTTACTGCTGATCAGGGAAAAAAAATCTCGGCGAAAAAACCCGAGAAAACTATCGGTTTGATAAAAATTTACGGTAATTTTGAATCAGTACCCACCCTTTTCTCCTAGCTCATATTCATATGTTTTCTCATTTCTATGCATTGCTATGTGCCTATGTCTTATTTTTCATATTAGTGTACCACTTGCTTGGCGATAGAGCTAATATATAGCTGGATCAACCAGTGCGAAACAAATCCGATCGACTTGGAGTGGAGTTCGATCTCTCTGGTCTCTGCTCCATGAGCTCCCGAGTGCGAGTTCTCAACGTCTGCCATGTCCTCCCAGCTGCCGGAGCAGATGACCGCCTTCTGAAGCTCTCCTTCATGGACTGCTTGTTCGTCGGGGTGGTCCCCATGCAGCGGCTCTTCTTCTACGAAGGCCCCGGCGTGCCGCCCTTCCCGTGCCTCGTCCAGTCCCTGCGGTCCTCCCTCGCCGCCGCGCTCGGCGACTTCCTCCCGCTCGCCGGTAAGCTCGACTACCGCCCGTCGGCAGCAGCAGGTGGCCTTGTCGTGGACTGCTCGCCGGCCGCCGTTTCCCCTGGAGTTCGGTTCGTGGAGGCCCAGTACGACGGCAGCATCGGCGACATGCGCCGCCTGGCCTGCGGCGAGGAGCACGACCCGGAGGCACTGGTGCGGCTCGGGCCCGAGCTGGAGATCGGCCGCCTGCCCGCCCCGGTGCTCGCCGTGCAGGTCACGCGGCCGGCCGCCGGCGACGGTGGCGTGGTGGTCGGGGTGTCCGTCCACCACGCCGTGGCCGACGGCCATTCGGTGTGGCAGTTCATGAGGGCATGGTCCGCCGTCTCGCGGTCGGCGTCGGCGTCCCAGGGCCTCGCGGCGCGGCCGACGTTCGACCGGGCGGCGATCCGGCACCCGGAAGCCGACGAGCTGGCGCGCAGGTTCTTGCGCACGATTGCGCCGGCGCTTCCTACGGTAATTACACTCTCGCTGACTATGATCATAATATCGATCGATTCGATTGCCCCCTGCGCATGATCAATACTAATCATCAATAAGAACATTGCCGGCCGTCCATGAACATATACTCAGGTCAGGTCGTCGCCGTGCCGCCCCACGCTGGAGCTGGAGCTGGACCGGCGGCGAAGGAGCTTTCTGATACGCGCCGATCAGATCCAGTCGGTGAAGGAGCGCATAATGGCACAGAGCGCGGCCATCGGCGAGCAGCTGGAAAAGCTTCCGAGCACCTACGTCGCGGTGTCGTCGTTGGTGTGGACGTCCATCGTGCGAGCCAAGGCCCTGGATCTGGACCACGGCGGCGGCGACGCCGCCTGCTACTTCCTGGTGCCGGTGGACTGCCGGCGCCGGCTGCTGCCGGACGCCGGCGAGGGCTACTTCGGGAACTGCCTCTCCCTGTCGTACGCCAAGGCCGCCGCGCGCGACCTAGCGGAACCCGACGCGGGGGTCGCGCACGCGGCCGCGGCCATCCGCGACGCTGCCCTGGAGGCGCTGGCGAACCCGCTGCGGCGTGCCGAGCGATGGGCCGAGGCCTACGCGGGGATGCCCCGCGAGAGGTTCACGCCGACGGGGTCGTCCAACCGGTTCGCGGCTTACGAGACGGACATGGGTTGGGGCGCCCCGAGCCTGGTTGAGCTCGTGTCGTCGCCCGGCAGGGACATGGTGCTGCTTCTGGGTTCGCCGGACGGCGGCGTGCAGGTGACCGTGGAACTCGACGGCGCGCACATGGACCTCTTTGCGGCGAATTTCCTGCAGGTCTAAAGGATTCAGACAGGAGTGTTGTTCTTTTTTTTTACGTTAAGGTATCATTCTTTTTATCCCTCTCTTGGTCCAATAATGTCGAACCCGGGCAGATGGTCCGAGTCGCAACTCAAACCCAATTGTACGTGCTAGTTCATGGCACGGATATTACTAGAACGACGAACAAATAAACCTTCTAGTTTTGACAAATTGTAGGCTGTCGGTATCCTGCAACTGGGGTACCCACTCCTACTGTGCCAAGACTCGCGTAGTTATCCGTAACTACGCCCTAAGGAGCTGAGTAGCCGGACCTCTGGGGTTCGACTCCATCTCACCAGACCAACGGTCCCGGACCCGCTTCCTGCTCGGGGACGGGTCCGGTGTCACCACGTGTCCTAGAGGTGGAAATGCTCAGTACCTGTGGCCGCGGACCCGGACCCCCGCAGGTGGGTCCAGGACCTCCACGTGCCATCCGGACTCCCGCAGATGGGTCCGGGACCTCCGCGTGCCTATCCGGAACCCCGTGAGCTCTCGGCTCAGCTAGCTGATCGGGAGGGGTCCGGAGCCGCCACGTGTCACGCAGACGCGGGCGCAAGCCTTCCGCTGGAAGCTCCCTCACCCACCCGCATTAAGTGCGAGTGGTTGAGGCAGGCTCTGCTGCCTCTGGGCACGGGGCAGCTTTTGTCAGTCCACACTGTAGATCGCCAGTTACCGAGGCGGCTCGTCAGTTACCAAGACAAGCATTAAAGACTCAGCGCCGTGCGCATGGGCAACGAGTCATGATGACCAGCTACTGACTGGAGCAACAGTGCACGCTGCTACAGTGGACTGAGTCAGTAGTTCGGCGCTTCATCATGACCTCGACGCGCGGCTGCAAAGGCTAGACTCTACTCTGACAGGACAGCTCAAGACCATCCCTGGTCAGAAGCTACGCACGGAAGCCGACGACAAGATCTCCGGATCTGAGGCATTGAAGGCCAAAGTGTAGTTTATAATACATCGCCGGGTCCACATGTCGGGGTCCCGCTCAGTGTACGTGCTCCCCTTGGACATATAAAAGGGAGCACGCCCGCTAGAACATGGGGGGGACTTCAAGCTCTCCACACACACACACCAGCCCTGGTGAGCTCGCTCGCTCTAGGGGAAAGGCAATACAACACACAGTGGACGTAGGGTATTACGCTCCGGCGGCCCGAACCACTCTAAATCTTGCTGTGTTCATCGTGTTCTTGAGTGAAATCTAACTGGGACTAGCTAACCCCCGAGTACACACCCTCTGGGCTAGGGCGGGTGCCTTCCGCCACCCGGCCGTGGTTGCAGCACCACGACATAGGCTTAGAGCACCTCCAGCAGAGCAGGAGACCTTAAATGAAGTCCCTAATTTTGTATTTAGAAGCTCACTTGCATTTTTTAAGGACTCAAATTTTACAACAACTCCAGCCGGCTGAACAAATCAGAACCCCCGTTCTCCTCCACCGTTCCTCCCGCTGGAGAACTGGGAATCAATGTTCAGTAAACTGAAAATGACCATGAACTGGAAATCAAAGGTTTCAAGAACACGAGCAGCCAGATCGCGGCGGCCTACACCTCGGACGGGCGGTACGCAGTGTTCGCGGGCAAGGACTCGCACGTGAACTTGTGGCGGACCACCCGCGTGGCAGCGGCCCCGGCCATCGGCATCGGCATGAAGCCCAAGACGTGGTGCACCATCCGCTCCAACGAGAACTTCTACTGCAAGGACGTGTCCGCCGCGGTGCCCTGGGCGCACGCGCCGTCACTGCCGGGCAGCCCGGCCGCCGGCAGCCCGCAGGGCATCGTCTGCAACGAGGAGTCCTGCAGCGTCGCCGCCAAGCCGGAGGGCGGCAACCCGGCCGAGCCCAACAAGCAGCAGCAGGGAGGTGCCCTGCTGGTGCGCCGCCACCCCTCTGCTGTGAGGAGGGAAAGGCCGTCAGTCATGGGCCGGCAACGCTGTTCCAGGAGGGCAAAAAGTTCGGCGGCGTACCTTGGCAGGGAGGGTGGCGACTGCTCAGGTTCCTCGCAAATCCGGGGTCAGGGACCACAGGCCGCGCGATTCCAGGCGCCGGCGTGTTTCCGGGCGGAGGAAGGAGGGGCGTAGGACCTTCAGCGGCGCAGGAGAGGTGCGGCGTCGATCCGATTTCGGCAGGGAGTTGGGATGCCGGAGCCCTAGGGCGGCGGCAGGTAGAGAGGCGGCGCCGAGGGGGGGAGGGGGGCGCGTCTGCCTCCGGCCGTCTCCGCCTCCGACTCTGGCCGCCTCCGACCGTCGCCTCCTCCGCCTCCACCTCCGGCCGTCGCCGCCTCCACCTCCGGCCGCCGCCGCCTCCGCCTCCACCTCCACCTCCGACCACCTCCAGCCGCCTCCGCCTCCGTCCGCTCCGCCTCGCTTCCGCCTGTAAGGAACATGGCCCCATTTAGACCATTGTTTGTGATTTTGGTGATTGAGTGACAACATAATCAATGGGACTAATGAGTTTGTGAGATCACACTTGTAGGAGTTTTTAGGTCCCATGGATATGAGTCAACATGTCTAATTCATCGTCAAGACGCAATGTCCAATCTATCGTCGAGACGCCAAGTCCAATCCACCATCAAGATGACAAGTCCAATCCGTCGTAGAGATATCAAAGCATAGTGGAAATCCAGAGAGCATTGGACGAGTTCGGCAGAAAACAGAGGCACCGGTTTAACCGATGCATGAGCATCGGTGCATCCGATGGTTGTCAGAAGATCCGACGCCCTGTCATCGGTACAAGTCTGAGCGCCTCTGGAGATCAAGGGAAGATCAACTGAAGAAAGAGTGTAGCACCGGTTGAACCGACGGTCCATTCAGAGGCATCGGGGCAATTGATGTACCATGTTCCAGAGACAATGTCAAGCGTGCAGCAGCCAAGCTTTCAGCACCGGATGAACCGATGGCCATCGGAGCAATGCGTTGGTGCAATGACGTCAGCAATGTGTAACGGCTATATGAAGATCAAATGTCACCGGAAGTTCCGACGCTATAGCATCGGTTCATCCGATGGTCCCTGAAGTTGTTACAACAGTGTCAGAGAAACCAACGGCTACTTCAGAGCGCAGAGTGACCGGAAGAACTGATGCTCTATGCACCGGAAGTTCCGATGACTACGCAGAAAACTGGCCAACGGCTAGTAACTGCTCTCTTGAGTTGGTGGCCTATATATACGCCTCACCCTGGCCACTTTGAGCTTGCTGGAGTCCCAAGACATCTCATACACACCAAAAAACACCTCTAAGCCATACAAGAGCTCATTGATCATATCCTTAGGTTTTATCACTAGCTTTGTAAAGTGTGAGTGCTAGATTAGCTCTTGAGTGAGTGAGCAAGCAAGGTTGAGATCCTTGTGGCTGGTTCTAGAGTGAACCACACTTGTATTATGGTGCGCCGGCCCCTTGGAGCAATTGGTGGCTCGCCGGCAAGTCAACGACCCTCCGGCTTGGTGTGGAGCGGCGTCGACGACATTGTGCGGGGGACAGAGACCCCTCCTTCGTGGGCAATCTCCCTTAGTGAAGATCGGGATCAAGGTGACCGTGATTGTGTTCACGGAAGAGACTTGATTGCCGGGAAGCGATACTCTTAGTGAGTGCTTCAACAACGTGGATGTAGGGGCGCCTTTGTGGCAAACCAAACCACGGGATAAATCCTCGTGTCGAGAGTTCGCTTCCTCTCATCCCTTCCTTTAAGCTTCTGCATTTCATATTGCAACTTGTGTGCCTTTACTTTCTTAGTGTAGTATCTTGCTAGGATTGGCTATAGGTTGCAAAACACTTTTGGGATGGGGGTTTCACACTAAGGTGAACCGTAGTTGCACATCTAGATAGTTTGTTTTAGTTTAAGTTTTGTGCAAACTAGTTGGAGCCATAGGTTAATGTTTTAATTGTGCCTAATTCACCCCTCCCCCTCTTAGGCTAAAGCACCCGATCACTTTCACCGCCTCCGGCTGCTGGATCTCGCCGGATCCCGCCGGCGTCGCCGCTTCTGCGACGCGCGCGATTATTATCGCACGCGCGATGAATAGACGTGCCCGGAGGGGGGCGGGGGGCAGGAGATGGCTCCTACTGTTGCTAGGGACTTTGGGTGCTAATTTGAGAGCCCATGTAAAATAGGAACTCATTTAGAAAGTCGGCTGTAGTTCATTTTCTCCCTAAACTCTTAAAATTTAGAGTAGGGACTTAAAATGAGAGCATGAGCTGGAATTGCTCTTATAAGCTCCGGAGGTAGTTGCCTCTGATATTTCGCTAAAATGGATGGACAAGCATAATAAACATTCTTATTCTCTTATTATGCATGTGTACTCATTTTTTTTATTTGTGACTTGTTGAGAGTTTGAAATTAGAAAAGAGGGGGGGGGGGGGGGCAAAGATGCTATTGGAGTCGACTAAAACAGGGCGCAGAATACATAGCTGCTCACTCTAATCATATAGTAATGCTACTAATAAACTCGGTCAAAGTCTATAAAATTCAACTTAATTTGCATGGTTCTTCCCAAAAGGAAAAAGTAGATGTCCTAGAATTGGATCGTGCAAAGTCCAAACAACCTGTTCATCATGGGAATTTCCTGCCGTAACAGTTGTTAGTAGAGTCACCGAGAAGGACTGTCATCATGTCTATAGATCGACCTATTTGCATTTCCTTTTCAGCATCGAGCTACAAAACAGTTGTTAGTAGTGGTCGTCAGTCTCATCGATCGGGTGTTCAAAATGGTTTTAGCCAACCCAACAATATATATGTTCACTAGTAGTGGGTTGTAAGCTTACTTACGGTCGACTTCGATACAAGAACCAAGAAATTTTATAAAAGAGATAAGGCCAGTCCCAGTGCAAGTTTCATAGAGTTTTCATGCACATTAAATAAGGTGCTACATAGGCAAAAAATGATGATATGACAAAAAAATTATAAAGAGACAAAAGAAATGGGTTTCATCTAGACGAAATTTGGGTTACACTATTTTCAAGACTATGAAACTTGATGAAACTAGCACTGGGGGCTAGAGAATTTCATCTCATCTGATTCAATGGCTCGCCTATGAAATCGTGAAATGAAGCTATATGCATTGGGAGGTCCCATTTCATCCATAGTTTCAAAATCCTTTTGATGATATACCACTCTTAATAATCGTGTATTGAAATTTTGCACCGGGATTAGCCTAAGTGGATCATATATTAATAATGAAAAACTAACTACTATACGAGTGGATTGAGAGGTAGGCTGTAAGAATCATTGCAGCCAGCAGCCGGCTGTATCATTAATCTCTTGCTCTAATAATAAAAGAGTAATTAATCCGATAGGAAATGGGCGGTCAAATTAGTTCGAAGTTCAAACACCCTACATATAGGTAGACGCTTATAATCTGAAATGTGCACATCATGGGGATTTGGTAGAGCCTGCAGCTTTGGCAACATCAGGCTATCCGCACTCGTGGTACTCCAAATCCACACTCTAAATAAAATATTTTATCATAGTCATCGAGATTCTCTACTCTATATTTAGTTTCTCCGCACCCATCCATTCTCTATATCTCCTCTCTATACCAACCATCGCAGGTGGGACCCACACCTCAGATTTTTTTTCCTTTTTTTCTCCCCCTCTCTCCCTTCTCCTCTTCCATGCCGCGCCTCCTCTCTCCCTCTCCCTCTCCCCTCGGCTCTCCCCGCCGGCGAGAGTCCATGGCGCCGCTCCTCCCTCGCAGGTGGAGGCACGGCGAGGTGCGGCCGCGGCCCCTGCTCGGCGGGCTGGACAGACGGACGCGGACCTCACCGGCGCGGGACCATGGAGAGCGCGGGGGTCCATGGCGGCGGCGGATCTGGCACTCGGCGGTGGAGCTGGCGCCCGGCGGCCCTCCAACATCGGCGAAGCGCGGTGGCTGGTGGCGGCGGCCCTCGATATGGGGCGGCGGCGGCCGGATCCGCCCCTCTGTCTCCCCAGCGGGAGGCGAGGTCGGCGGCCTCGACGGTCCCGGCGGGCGGCGAACTCCTCGCCGGCGGGCCGCGGTGGCGGAGTTCCGGCCGCCTCACTCCCTATCTCCCTCGCCTCGCCGCGGCCACCGCCGCCCTCTCCTTGCCTCCTCCGCCGGAGCGGCGGCTGCGCGCCTGGGGTGGCGCGCGCGAGGGAGCTGCGGTGGCCCTCGTCCTCCCCTCCGCCCCCCGTGGCGCCGAGCGGCATTCCGGCGTCGTGGCCGTCATGGCCCGGCTCGAGCTCGGCGGCGCGGCGGCCAAGCTCCGCAGCTGAGGCGGCGAGCTCCGTCCTCAGCCCAGGCCCCTCCTTCTCCCTCTCCCCCCTCTTCGCCGACGGTGGTTGCGATGGCGCGCGGGTCGCGGGCCCCGCGCCACGTCGATACTTGCAGTTCCTCCTCCAAGCTCGCTCGATTTGGCGCGTGGAACTCGATACTGAATGATACAGATCATTTCAGAGTTGACCGCTGCGGCGTTTTTTTCTCTATATAGACTCTGTATATGTAACATCCCTAAAATTCACTAATCAAATTCACTCGCTAAAAATCATTTTCAAAACCTATTGCAAAAATTTATCTTTTGAGCTCAAACTCCTTTGCCATCTAATTTTCACCATGCATCTAATCTACATCCAATTACCTTTCCTGTTGCACTTTCTAATCAAGCTAATCTCCTTTTCTTCTCCATAAGCCATTTGCTCTCTTCTCCCCCTCCACGTTTGTGTGCTTGCACATGCAAGCTGCACACGCACAGGCCATCCACAGCATGAACACAACAGCAGCACAGTCATAGCACGCGCACACGTGACGCAAGCCAAGCAAAAGCCGGGATTCGTTCGCTAGCTTCGCAGGCAATGCAGCACGCCGCACCGCGCCACCCGCGTAGTGCCAAGCCACTGCCGCCGAGCTGTCGTATCGTCCCATCACCACGCCGAGCTGCTCGCCGGGCCAAAGCCGTGCCGACCGCCGCCGTGCGCCACAGCGCCTCAGCCTCGCCTCCCACCCGCCGCACGCGCTCCACGCGCCCGAGATGCTCGCTGCGCCCCTGCTCGACCCGTCCCGTTGTCCCTGAGCCACCCCGCCGCTCGCGCCGCCGCTCCACGACACCGGGCGCCATTAATGGCCGCCGAGAAGCTCGCCGGCCGGCCATCAGTGCCCCCTCTCCACCGCCTTCCAGTGCCTATAAATAGGCCTCCACGAGCTCGCCTCGCCACCACCAAGCACGCCGAGCTGCGCAGCTCCACCGCTCGTCTTCCTCGCTACTCCAATTTCCCGCTTCTCTGTTCCCCCCCCCCCCCACAGCAAGCCCTTCGATCGATCTCCCCCACTAGTCCATCTCGGTGCAATTCCCTTCGAGGTGAGCATCTCCATAACCTCATCTACCTCACCCAACTCGTGCCGTTCCCTACCCATGCCTGAGCCGAGCTCCCCACGAGCTCCCATGGCCGTAGCCATGGCTGCTCGGGGCGGACCTCCTTCCACTCTGTCACTGTTATTGCCATAAATTAACAAGGGTTAATTTATGGGCCGAAAGCAAAATGGGCTTAAAGCAGAAGATTGAGGAAGACTTGTAAATCGGCTCCTGCGTGAGCATATGGGCCACATTGGCCGTGTATCCTTAGATTTAGTTCAAGATTAGAGATAGAGTCCAATCGGGACAACATTAGTTTAGATTGTTTCCCAAGTCTCCGGACTATAAATATGTATCCTTTGTTATTCGTAAGGAGAGCGTCATCACGACTCGCAAACAACTCTCGGCGCATCGCCACCCCAAATCCTAGGGTTTCAACCAAGTAAGTGTCATGCTGCCCTGATCGCTTCTTGCGATCAGGGCAGTATTGTTCTTACTCTTACCTTGGTATTACTCGTACTGAAGCGTTTTTGATGGCAAGTAGTACTAGTTATCATGATGTTCGTAGCATGGCTTTTAGTAGATCTTTTGTGCTTTGTTGCTTATCATCTGCGAATATCATGTTGTCTCTGTGCAGTCACGTTTCAATCTCTCGCTAGTTCTTATCGCATAGAACTAGTCGCACAGGGACAACACCTTGCTTCTTTCATGTTTAGTAGATCCGATCTGTTATGGTTTGCTCTTATCTTAAGAGTTGGCATAATATCTGCTGGGTTAGGCCTTGCAAACGGATTGGATGATCCGGTGGCGTAGTAGATGCTTTATCTTAGCCTTGATAGGGATTGTTCCGGGAATCGGCTCTTGCTAGTTCTTAGGCCTCTGTTTTAGGTTGTGGTTTAGTTGTCTGTTACGTTCGCTAGGCCTAGTCACGTGTAGGATGTTCCGATCTAGTAGTGAAGCTGTTACCATCGTGGATTAAGATTAATTAGACTTGATTGAAGCAGTTTTATAGTGATTTGCTCTATTTATCATATCCGGATACAATCAGATCCTGTCTGACACCGGGACTCGATCGGCTCTTCAAAGCCGATGCAAGAGTCGTCCCGGGGAGCCGACCACGGATCGGACTTACGTTTACACGTGTCTTTGTATGCAGGAAACTGTTCGGAGCACGTCTACACCCTCCTGATCGGGTATAGGTCAGGTGGCACGCTCGGCTTTCACACATTTCTCCGGGCGCGTGACGGAAATTGCGGGCCGTCGACGAGGGAGCAGTGCTTGCTAGCGCACCAGCAACCTCCCGGCTCTTCGTGTTGCCCGTCGTTGCTCGCCAGTGGGTTTCGGTCGACAACACATTCTGGCACGCCTGGTGGGACACTCGGCAACAACATCCACCGCAATGATGACCGGAGCTCAAGATCAAGAACCCGCTCCCATGCCCGTCACATATGATGAGCTCCCTCCTAAACACAAGAAGAAGTACGATGAGATCAAAGCTCTGCTGGAAGCCGATCTCATCGGCTCTTTTGAGAGGACTCGCAACCATGGCATCAAGTGGAAGGGGTTCTCACCAGAAGGCGCTCTGGACAATGTAGATCTGTCTGTACCATCTGAAGAATGCACCAGAGCCCTGCGTCAGGAGATGAACTGCATGGTGGCCCATGCGCTTCATCGGCACTCTCAGAGCTTGATGAACGAACTCGAGCGCATGGCGCATCGCGTCATCCAGGAGATAATCAAGAACCAGTACTCTCCATCCGGGCCAATCCTGGGGAGTCATACAGAGGAAGCTGCACTGCATTCTAGGCCGCAACTGCCATTCTCGTTTGCAGCTCCCAGACCACACAGCTCGCCGATCTACATCGTCCACAAGATCGGCGGTGATCCTGGAGAAGGCCAGTTCCTCACCGAGCCACCTAAGGAGATTCCGCAGGGCTACACGTGCGCCTACATCCCTGACAGCGTCAGTCCAGCACGCTCGGTGCAGATGGTGAACCCAGGAGCTCCTGGAGCAGACGCAGAAAAACAAGCGTGGCTGGCAAAGTACGCTACTGGGCCGAATGCTGAGCCATCGGCCCCAGGAGTTCTCAGTGTGGAGCAGGTCAGTGCAATACTCAGAGACCAGTTCGGCATCCTGCCCAAGAGGAAAGCGATCGGCTATTCCAAGCCGTATCCAAGTGATTATGACTTGATCCCACTGCCACCCAAGTATTGGCT
Source organism: Panicum virgatum (assembly GCF_016808335.1). Lineage (NCBI taxonomy): Eukaryota > Viridiplantae > Streptophyta > Magnoliopsida > Poales > Poaceae > Panicum > Panicum virgatum. The sequence goes on from NC_053145.1 coordinate 48,987,655, forward strand.
TCCTGAGTTCACCAAGTTCAACGGGTCAGAAGGAGCCAGCTCCATCGAACATGTGAGCCGATACTTAACGCAGCTTGGGATGATCTCAGTATCGGATCCATTGAGGGTCCGGTTCTTTGTCTAATCCCTGACAGGCCCAGCTTTTGGATGGTATGCATCACTGGCTCCGGATTCGATCCGGACTTGGAGGCAGCTTGAAGATCAATTCCATACCCAGTACCACTCGGAAGCTGCAGAAGCCGGAATTGCCGACCTCGCCCAAGTCAGGCAGAAGCGAGGAGAGACCGTGTCAGAGTACATACAGCGCTTCAAGGAGGTCAAGAACCGATGCTACTCGTCACGCATCACAGAGAAGGAGGCAGTCGATCTGGCTGTCTTGGGACTCGCTAAGCCGATCAAGGATGCGGCTTTCCAGTTGGAGTTCGCATCTTTGGCTCACCTGGTGCAGAAGCTTACAGCGTACGAGCATTACCATCCTGAGCTGTACCAGGACAAGTTCAAGCGCCATGTAAACATGGCACAAGCTGAGGAATCTGACGACTCTGGCGAAGAGCAAGAAGTAGCCGTGGCAGAGTGGACCCGGGGGGCAAATCCTGTCCCATGCAAGTGGATCAAGCAGCAGGGGCTTGTGAAGGGCTTCGACTTCGACGTAACCAAAACAGAGCAGATATTCGACCTGCTCCTCAAAGAAAAACAGCTGAAGCTCCCAGAGAACCACAAGCTACCGATGCCACAAGAGCTGCAGGGGAGGCTGTACTGCAAATGGCACCACTCGTTCACTCATGCCACGGGTGAATGCAAGGAGCTGCGTCGACAGATCCAATCGGCTATCGAACAAGGCCGATTGATCCTGGCTCAACACACCATGAAGGTTGACACGAAGCCCTTCCCACCGGTTAACGTTGTGGAGCTGTCAGACTTCGGATCCGAAGGCCAGGATCTAGCATTCCAGATCAACATGGTGGGACCTGTGCGCCGCCATAACAAGCAGAGGAGAGAGGCCGCTTCTGGCAAACGGCCGCAAGATGAACGTGAGTTGGAACAGCAGCATGTGACTGAAGAGCAAGTACGTCACATCCGCAATCAGCTTCCAGCTTCTAATCGGCTTCTGGAGAAATACCAGTACCAGTATCAGCTACGCCGCCGATACAAATCGGAGGAAGACGAGTACGAGCACCGCTCAGGAAGGACGCTGGGCAGGCGCCAGGCTACACGCGACCACTGGCATTGCCCGTTCTTCAGGTACTGTTGGAATTCCGGCATGAGCCGATTACCTACTATAGATGATTGCTTGGAGTGCAGGCCTCGAGGGCATCAACAAGACAAGACATCGGTGTTCCGGCGTTTGGGGCCCAGAACACGTCAGGACGACCATGTGGGGCGCCCATCCGGAGGTGATTCAGAGCTAGAGGAAGAAGACAGGTACAATCGCCCACGGTGGTGTCCTGACGGGCTCAATCGGTCGCAGAAGCGCAGAATACAGCGCTTGCGCAACCTCGAAGACGCAGAAGCAAAGTATCTTGACGTGCTGAGGAAAGCGCGTCCGGATCTCGCGGAGCAAGTTAGGCGACCGCAGAGGGAAGAGAGGCACCCCCCGAGGATGGAGTGGCGCCCCAAGCAGACAAAAGCTGATGAAAAGCCATCGGCTGATGTGAACATGGTGTTCGTGCTCCCGTTGGAGTTTCGAGCACCCCAACAGGAGGAATTGGCCGTCGCGCAGCTAGGATCTCGGCCCACGGCCAATCATTTTCGAGAAGCCCAAGGAGAAGAGCTACAAACACTTGAAGGGGTTATATCTCAAGGGCTTCATCAACGGCAAGCCTGTGAACAGGATGTTGGTCGACACTGGCGCTGCAGTCAACTTGATGTCGTACTCTGTGCTGCGCCGACTGGGTCGTTCTTCTGCTGATCTGATCAAGACCAACGTGATGCCCAATGACTTCAACGGACAACCATCAGAAGCAATGGGGGTTCTTAATGTGGAACTGATAGTGGGCCGCAAGACTGTACCGACATCGTTCTTCATCGTTAACAGCAAGGGTACATATACGGTGCTGCTTGGAAGGGACTGGATTCATGCCAACTGTTGTATCCCCTCCACAATGCATCAGTACCTCGTCCAATGGGACGGCGATGAAGTAGCAGTGGTCCCTGCAGACGATTCCAGCAAAGTCTCCGTCGCGGATATGCATGCTTGGGATGCAGAAGGACAAGAGCCGATCTCAGGGATCGCCCTTGAAGACTGTGATCGGATCGAGGCGACAAAAAACGGATTGAGGCTGGTCTTATCCACTGGCCTCACAGAGTAAATGCATCCTGGCATGCCACGGGATGTAATAGAAATAGAGAGGCCGATCCCGGCGATCGGCCCCAAAAAATAGGAAAATCCTGTTTGGGTTCGGAATTGTTACATCATGTACACACGATGGCCTGCTCTGGCAGTTGGCCACTCATCCACTATTTGATTTCGAATTATAATGGAAGTATAGAGGTGGCCAGCCCATGCGGTTGGCTAAATAATTTTTCTTGTCATCTCCCTGTGTTTGCCGCTGATCTTGCAGACAATGAAGACTCGCCTGCGTTCGCAGCTGGTTTCTCAGACGACGGCAAACTAGGATACGGGTTCACATCAGCTGACGATTTGGAAGAAGTTGACATCGGTTCTGGGGATAAGCCACGGCCGACATTTATCAGCAAAAAGTTGGATCCGGTTTTGCGTGAGGAGATGATTGCATTACTGAAAGAGTATCGAGACTGTTTTGCATGGGACTACACTGAAATGCCCGGTCTGGATAGAAGCATCGTCGAGCATCGGCTCCCGCTCAAGAAGGGGTTTCGGCCGTTTCAGCAACCAGCACGTCAGATGAAGGCCGAAGTCCTAGAAGAAGTTAAGAAAGAGATGGAGAAGATGCTGGATGCTGGGTTCATCAGGCCGTGCCGGTATGCAGAATGGATCTCCAGTGTGGTGCCGGTACAAAAGAAAGATGGCCGATGACGTGTCTGCGTCGATTTTAGAGATCTCAATAGAGCAACTCCGAAGGATGAATACCCAATGCCTGTTGCAGAGACGTTGATCAATGCCGCTGCTGGCCACAAAATGATGAGTTTTATGGATGGCAACGCCGGTTACAACCAGATCTTCATGGCCCCAGAGGACGTGAACAAGACTGCGTTCAGAGTACCAGGTGCAGTTGGCTTGTTTGAGTACTTGGTTATGACCTTCGGACTGAAAAATGCCGGTGCAACGTACCAACGTGCTATGAATTACATTTTTCATGATCTCATCGGCAAGCTGGTAGAGATTTATATTGATGACGTTGTGGTCAAGTCCAAGTCAACTGCGGAGCATTTAGAAGACCTGCGTCAAGTTATGGAGCGGACTCGAAGGTTCGGGCTCAAAATGAACCCAAAGAAGTGTGCCTTCGGTGTATCGGCCGGTCAATTTCTGGGATTCCTGGTGCATGAATGGAGAATCGAGATCGGCCTAAAGAGTCAAGAAGCTGTGAAGACGATGAAGCCACCTACTACGAAGAAAGAATTGCAGAAGCTCATCGGTAAAATCAACTTTGTCAGACGGTTTATCTCTAATCTGTCTGGGCGCATTGAGCCGTTCATGGGTCTAGTGAAGATCAAATCTGATGATGAGTTTCGCTGGGGGGCAGAACAACAGCAAGCTTTCGATGAAATCAAAGAATATTTGTCAAAGCCTCCAGTGTTGGTTCCTCCTCAGCATGATAGGCCGTTTTATGTGTACCTATCCGTGGGTGACACTTCTATTGCTTCAGTGTTGGTTCAGAAGCATGACGGCCAGGAGAGGGTGGTTTTCTACCTCAGTAGACGCATGTTAGACGCCGAGACCAGGTACCCTGAAATCGAGAAGCTTTGCCTTTGCTTATACTTTACATGTACAAAGCTTTGTCATATTTTGCTCTCGGCGGAAACAATTGTTATATGCGAATCAGATGTCATAAAGCACATGCTGTCGGCTCCTGTCCTGAAAGGCCGACTTGGAAAATGGATGTTTGCATTGTCAGAATTTGATATCCGATACCAGCCTACAAAAGCGGTCAAGGGACAAGCACTGGCGGATCTTGTTGCGGACAGGATCAGCACTGATATTGTTGCAGTATTTATTCGTGCTTGGGCTATGTTCTTTGATGGATCGGCTTGTGATGATGGGTGCGGTGTGGGAATTCTGTTGGTCTCGCCTCGTGGGGCGACATATTCTTTTTCCATCAAAATGACTGCCTCATGCACCAATAATTTGGTGGAATATGAAGCCGTTCGCAAAGGGATGGAACTACTCCTTGAAGCTGGAGCAGAGGCGGTGGAAATTTTTGGGGACTCAAAATTGGTGATTTCTCAGCTCACGGAGGAATATAGATGTGAGAGCGAGGCTCTTTTCTCAATATGGATGCAGTGCCGTGAGTTGATGTCACAATTTAGATACATCAATTTCCACTGGATACGTAGGACTCTGAACAATGAAGCCAATGATTTGGCACAGATGGCTTCCGGGTACAGGGAAGCAGCCGATGGAGTCGATGTGGAGGTTCAGTTTCTAGAACCCGGAGACTGGAGAGCCGATATCTTCAATTACCTGAAGGATTTGGCTCGGGGGCACCCAGAAGGATAAGACTCAAGGCCATGAAGTATCTTCTAATAGGGGACGATATGTTCTACAGGACCTTGGAAGGACTATTACTTAAATGCCTGGGACCTTCAAAGTCAAATCGGCTCTTACATGAGGTACATGAAGGAGCCTGCGGTACTCACCAATCGGCTCATAAGATGAAATGGCTGATTAGGCGATCGGGTTATTACTGGCCCACTATGCTTGAAGATTGTTTTAAATATTACAAGGGATGTCAAGCATGTCAGAGGTTTGGCAAAATTTAGATAGTGCCAGCATCAGTGATGAATCCTATCATCAAACCCTGGCCATTCAGAGGATGGGGCATGGACATGATTGGACAGATCAACCCGTCGTCTAGCAAGGGTCACCAATGGGTCTTAGCTGCCACAGATTATTTCACAAAGTGGGTAGAGGCAGTGCCCATGAGGTCAGTAGCATCGAGAGATGTGATCAGCTTTGTCAAAGAACACATCATTCATAGGTTTGGGATCCCTCAGACCATTACGACCGATGGAGGATCGGTCTTTATATCAGAGGAGTTCAGAAAGTTTGCCGATGACATGGGGATTAAGCTGATCAGATCATCTCCGTATTATGCCCAAGCTAATGGACAAGCTGAAGCATCCAACCAGAGCCTTATCAAGCTCACAAAGAGAAAGATTGATGAATATCCTAGGCGCTGGCATGAGGTGTTATCAGAAGCTTTGTGGGCATATCGTATTTCATGTCATGGGTCCACCAAGACGTCGCCGTACCATCTAGTCTACGGCCAGGATGCTGTGCTACCATGGGAAATCACGGCTGGATCAAGGCGTGTTGAGTTTCAGAATGATCTATCTGCTGAACAGTATGCAGCCTTGATGAACGATAATGTGGAGGACCTGATAGAGCTAAGGCTTTGGTCGCTGGAAAAAATCAAAGAGAACAAAGCTGAAGTTGCCCGTGCATACAACAAGAAGGTCAAGCCTAAGGATTTCCGAGTTGGAGATTTCGTTTGGGAGGCGGTATTGCCATTGGGAACTAAAGACAAAAAGTTTGGTAAATTGTCTCCAACTTGGCATGGGCCGTACAAGGTTGATCAGGTTTTGCCTGGGAACGCATACATGCTCGAGGAATTGGACGGTGTCAAGTTTCCTGTTGCTGTCAATGGTCAGCATCTCAAGAGGTATTTCCCGAGCATGTGGGAAGGCGAGTAATGAAAGCCGATGACGTCCATCTGGCTATATCACGACAGGCCAACACGTTGAGTTGGCCAGTAAAAAAAAAGAGTCATGAAAGGCCAACACGTTGAGTTGGCCAGTAAAAAAAAGATAAAAAAAGAAAAAGAAAAATCATGACAGGCCAACACTTTGAGTTGGCTAGTGAAAAATATGAAAAGCGAACAGCCGATGTGTGACCATCGACTTAAGATGTTTTAAAAGAACAGTTACAAGTCTCAAATTAACAGGCGGTACTAATTCTCTCTTGAGCCTATCTACTGGTTCAGAAATTCCACTATGGCATGGATGGCTTCAGTACGGACGGCGTCTGCTCGTGCTACAATCGCTTCGTCATCCTTGTCATCGCCTGTGACTATCTGCCGACTCAAGGTGCTGATGTCTGCAAACTCTGCTTGTATCTGCTTGGCTATTTCCTGGGTTTCTTGCTTGGAGTTTGCGATGGAGCTTTCTTCGGCCTGGATGAGTTCTTTGGTGGTGCGGACCTTTTCTTCGAGTTCCGCCAGTTCTTTCTTCAGGAGGTTGAGTCGGTTCACGTTGGCAGACACGTCAGCTTTGATATATAGAGTTGCCTTCTTCTGGTTGAGGGCCTTGCACTTTTGGGTAATGTCAGCTTTCAGATAAGTTTGAGAGTGACGTGCTTCCATCCTTTGTTGTGCTTTACTGACTTCTATCCAAAAGAATGGGAGGTTGCTGGCCGACCAGAGCTTGATTTGCAATGGCTCTGGAAGTTGGGATTTATTTGCTCGAAGATGTTCTTTATTTTGCTGGAATCGTCAACCAGAGCGGTGATTGGAGCGGATAGAAGATCCATAATGAGTTGAAGCTGATGTGTCAAGTTAGCCGATTGCTGCAGAGATAATGTTTCTGCTCCAGGGACAATCAAACCCATTGATACCGGGTCGAAGGAAAGCAAACCTGAAATGTCAAAGCTCTATGGACATCTTTGGAGTTAGAACAAGGTGCATTTATGAAGTTATCGGCTGGTTCAGAATTGGTTTTGTAATGTCACCTATTCTGGAGAAGAAGTGTTGGTCGGTTCAGGAGCAATCGTCCTATCAGAGTTGGTATTAGTGTCAAGAGCATCGACTGTATCAGCTTGTTCTTCGTTTATATCCATCAGTGCATCAGGAGTTGCAGCCGTCTCATGTTGATTCAGGCCTTCTGTATTGGAGGTTTCTTCAGCTGCATCCTGAAAATAGAATTACAGTCAACCAGAATATATATGTCTGAAATAAAGAAGAAGTTCTTGAATGATGAGTTACCTGGTTGGTGTTGGACTCTGATGGGCTCGGAGAAGTTGGTACTGGTTTCTTGATCACTCGCCTGGTGATCATCTTCCTTTTCTTGGTCAAGACTCGGGGGGCAACTACTGCAGAAGTTTGTCTTCGTTTGAAAGCCGACTGAAGTAAGTCTGGCTGGACAGTCATTATCACTTTCTTCATTGGTGGTGATCCTTTGCAGAAAAGTACATCAGGAGCAGTTGGAAAAAGGTGAAATGGTTCCCCAGTACTGGTCATGGGTTCTGGGCCATCTTGTTGCTGCTAACAGGATGAGCAGGATTAGCCAAGAGAAAAGGATAGAGGACTTAGGAAGAATAAAATGCACAAATTCAGTACCTCTTCCTCAAGGATTACATATTCAGGATCGATTTGCTGCAGTCGAGGACCTAGAGCTTTTCTGAAGACATGAGTTCTCCACATGTTCCACCAAGTATCAAAGCCGATTGATGAAGAGATAAAGAACAGATCGGCTGGTATTGGGATGTGGAGGTCATCAAACATGCTGTAGCATCTTGAACTGGTGAGACTATCGGGCAGATCGGCTCTGCTCTCCACCAAGTGGTGAATATGGAAGTGGGGAGGAACCTGTCCTAGACCAAGTTGCCGAGCTGCTACGACTGGCTGGTAAGATTCATAGCCTGGCTTGATAATTCTATTAGAGGTGCTGATGCCAACAGGAAGGAAGCTAGGTCGAATCATCAAAGAATACAGATGCCGAGTGCTGTCATCATCGGCAAAGTTATCTAATCTAAAGGCAGTTGGGTTTTCGAAGGATTCAGATTCAGTAAATGGGAAGTAGAGGGGATTATCTAGTCCTTTGTAGAAGACTCTGAACCAGTTTGCTGCATCTATTGAGTTCAGTTTACTGCCGGGGAGACTGAATAAAGCTTGGCCATAGCTTGTGCATCTAATTGGTTTGCCACTCTCATCAGGGAAAGAGTTCTTGGTCAGGCCTTGGAAGTTGGGAATATGATGCTGGAAGTACAGCTGTGCCCATAACTGAATGAACCACCAAGGGCCTCCAGTTCTCAGTTTCTTGTGGTTGAGCAGATTGGATGTCATTAAGTGGAGGTATCTATATGTTTCTCCAAGAAAAAGTTTGCCTAGGCCAGTGTGATTACCATGGGCCAGGTGATAGGCCAAGGGGAGATAGTTCTTAGTTGGAGCCAAAGAAGGGCCACAGAAGATGAAGTGCTCTAGCTAAAGATTTAAAAATGCTGTGTGTTCCTTCTCAGTCACTGGACCTTTTGTTTTCATGTGCTGACTCATGTAAGTACCCCAGTTTGTGCAGTTGACTTTGGAAGAAAGTTTAAAGGGGACTTCTGCCATTTTGTGAGCAGCAGGATTATGAGAGCTAATGTCTAGTCCGGTGATCATGACAACATCTAGCAGAGTAGGGGTCATGGGTCCGTGACCAAAAAGGAAACAATTCAGAGCATCAGACCAGAAATAGCCGATGGTTTTCAGAAGATTTTCGTCTTTGTTAAGGGGTGACAGTGATAGGCTAAGTGCATCGGCTATGCTCAAATCTTGCCACAAGGGCATGTGGGTTTTTGCTACTCTGTTATACCATGTTATCCAGCTTTCAGGTGGATTAGGCCAGGCTTTTAAGCAGTCGGCCCAGAGGTTCAAATCGATGTTTTGGCTCACAAAAGGAATCCTATTTGCTTCACAAGAGATCAAATCTGTGGGGGTTTCATGGGTTTGTGGGCCAAGATAGAAAGATTTTGGATTGGAGGGATGCGGCAGAAGGATGTCTGACACCTGAAGTTCAGAAGTTCAGAAATATGCGTTTGGTGTCATGTTTCAGAGTTTCAGTTTCAGAAGCTTAGTGAGCTGAAGAAAACTAAAAGATTAGGCCGAATATTACCTTCAGGCCATGGATTGCCGCATCGTTAGAGCTTGTTGTCTGAACTGTAGAATCCGCCATGGTCACAGATTTGTGGACTTAGGGTTTGGTTGTTGGAGATTCTGGTTCGAATTCCGGCTGCCTGGAGAGTTCTTGCTCGGATTTGTAGAGTTTGGTTTTCGAATTGCACTCGAATTTGAGGGTTCGTCGAGTTTGGTTCAGACTGGAAGTATTATTCTTGTGCGGGTTACTTCTAGTTTGAATTTCGTCGGCTCTTGGATATTTATGGAAGCCTGATGCGTTGCCATCGGCTTTTTGGGAAAGTAAATGAAGATACACAAGATTGACGGAACTCGATTTCATTAAAGGAAAGTTTATTACAGGGAAAGCCGATTTTACAAAGGAATCAATCCTTCGGCTTTGTGATTCTACCCTTATGGTATTACTACTGTTCGTAGGTACCTAGTACCTACGACGCTTGGGGCTTCGGGCTGGCACATCCCCGCTGCCGTTGTCGTCGCTGCCGTCGTCGTCGTCGTCGTCGCTGCTGAAGGCGCTGCTGCCGCCTTCAGACCCGGAGTCGCTCCAGCCGCCGTCGTCGCCGGCGCCGCTGACCTCCTCTTTGCTGTCCTCCTCGGAGGACCCGAGGAACTGGAAGGGCTTTCCGCCGATCGGCTCGTCGTCATCGGAGGGGGAGTCGATCTCCTCTTCCGAGGAAGAGTCGACTCCGTCCGATGAGGGGTTTTCTTCCTCGTCCTTCTCCGACTCTTCTGGGAACAGGAGTCGGAGGTCTTCTCCTTCGGTCATGGGTTCGTCCTCCTCGGAGGCGACCCCGAAGTCGAACTCCTCTGCGTCCCAATGCAGAGGAGCCAGCGCCTCGTAGGCCGCTGTTGGGTCCCACTCAGGGGTCGGCTCTCGGCTCTCTGGGATAGAGTCGATGGAGGAGGCCGAGAGGGAGGAAGAAGAAGAAGGGGAAGAGGAAGAAGAAGAAGAGTCTCCGAACGAGTTGGAGCCGGAGGAGGAAGAGATGGCCATGGCTGTTGGAGGATTGGGGTGGTTTCTGTGCTACTGGCTTTGGGAAGAAGATGGAGTTTTGCTGTGAAGAAGAGCCGATGCAGAGGGAGGTTAAATAGTAAGAAGATAGAAGATGGATCGGCAGTTTCACATTCTACGAGGAGCCAATTGCAGAGATGTTGCGTCTTCCTTGGTGGTTGCAGTATGATTAATGAGCATTAACGGGAAGATGAAGCGACGGATTGGTTTTGGAACTATCGTTGCCAAAACCAGGGGGGCATGTGTTATCGCCATAAATTAACAAGGGTTAATTTATTGGCCGAAAGCAAAATGGGCTTAAATCAGAAGATTGAGGAAGGCTTGTAAATCGGCTCCTGCGTGAGCATATGGGCCACATTGGTCGTGTATCCTTAGATTTAGTTCCAGATTAGAGATAGAGTCCAATCGGGACAAGATTAGTTTAGATTGTTTCCCAAGTCTCCGGACTATAAATATGTATCCTTTGTTATTCGTAAGGAGAGCGTCATCACGACTCCCAAACAACAACTCTCAGCGCATCGCCACCCCTAATCCTAGGGTTTCAACCAAGTAAGTGCCATGCTGCCCTGATCGCTTCTTGCGATCAGGGCAGTATTGTTCTTGCTTTTACCTTGGTATTAATCGTACTGAAGCGTTTTTGATGGCGAGTAGTACTAGTTATCATGATGTTCGTAGCATGACTTTTAGTAGATCTTTTGTGCTTTGTTGCTTATCATCTGCGAATATCATGTTGTCTCTGTGCAGTCACGTTTCAATCTCTCGCTAGTTCTTATCGCATAGAACTAGTCGCACAGGGACAACACCCTGCTTCTTTCATGTTTAGTAGATCCGATCTATTATGGTTTGCTCTTATCTTAAGAGTTGGCATAATATCTGCTAGGGTTAGGTCTTGCAAACGGATTGGATGATCCGGTGGCGTAGTAGATGCTTTATCTTAGCCTTGATAGGGATTGTTCCGGGAATCGGCTCTTGCTAGTTCTTAGGCCTCTGTTTTAGGTTGTGGTTTAGTTGTCTGTTACGTTCGCTAGGCCTAGTCACGTGTAGGATGTTCCGATCTAGTAGTGAAGCTGTTACCATCGTGGATTAAGATTAATTAGACTTGATTGAAGCAGTTTTATAGTGATTTGCTCTATTTATCATATCCGGATACAATCAGATCCCGTCTGACACCGGGACTCGATCGGCTCTTCAAAGCCGATGCAAGAGTCGTCCCGGGGAGCCGACCACGGCTCGGACTTACGTTTACACGTGTCTTTGTATGCAGGAAACTGTTCGGAGCACGTCTACACCCTCCTGATCGGGTATAGGTCAGGTGGCATGCCCGTCTTTCACACATTTCTCCGGGCGCGTGACGGAAATTGCGGGCCGTCGACGAGGGAGCAGTGCTTACCAGCGCACCAGCAACCTCCCGGCTCTTCGTGTTGCCCGTCGTTGCTCGCCAGTGGGTTTCGGTCGACAACAGTCACCCATGCCCGGAGTCACTGGAACGGAATCCCCTCGCTCTCCTCTCTCTCTCTCCCCATGCCCTCGGATCAGGAAACCAATGACTGCAGCTCGATTCCAGTGATCCTCCGGCGAGCAGCCACCGTGGCAGCCGCCACCGCTCGTGTTCGGCGTCTATCTCGTGCCCTCCCCCTCCATTCCCTGCGTGGGCCACAAAATAAACCGGAAGTCTGGAAACGGTAGCCCATGTGTTGGTCTGAGCAACCCAAAACAAAAACCAGCGGCCCAGCAAAGCACCACGACCAGCTCCCTCCATTTACATTAATTCATTTCCGGAATTAATTAAGTGCCCAATCTTATACCTATAATATCTCACCCATCCAAACTCCGATTCAAGTGATTCTTCTTTCAAAATTCCTATAAAATCATATACTATCCATTCATCCTATTTTCGTCTCTCCTTGAACCCTGGTTTAGCCCTTAAATACCTCTTTAACCTATCATTTCATGCGCCAAAAATCCTCCAATTACTCCAGAACTCGACCACGTCATTCCTAATATATTTTAAGCCGTGCCATTAGGAAATCTCCCGAAAATATTACTCCTATCTCCATAACCTAATTTCTTCTGATTCGAGCTCGATGATAAAATATTAATTTCTTTTTATTTATTGTGTGTTTGTTTGTGTGCGACCTAGACACCGGTGTGAACGAGGGAGAACCTGTCGAGGAGTTCGCCGAGCAGTACCGCAAGCTGGAGCCTGAAGAACCGTACCACGAGCAGGAGCTCCCGGAAGGCTTCGAAGACGGCAAGTTCAATCCCGCCCTTTGATGCATATTTTGTCCTAGTTTTTATAAACACAACATGTTGGCCTGTTTTATAAAATTGCATATGTTTTGCCTGCTGAAAACATGGTTGGATAGCCACCCCTTGATTTGTTATAACCATTCCTTGACCACCTAGACTAATGTCTGAATGTGATTTGTTTGGACGTTAATCGCTGCTAGAACGCTTAGGACCTTAAACACAATACAACTTGTTTTATAAAAGGAAAAATGTGTGAGTGTGTGGGAAGGGAAAATGTGGAATTTCGAAAGATGAGAATAGACGAGATGGATGACACTTCTATGTGAATTGCCGAATGGTGTACTCGTGCCTGTGTGGCTGAGCAAGGAATGGAGATATCCATCTTGTCACAACTAAGGACCGAGTTGGTGTGTCATCTCACCTAACTCCGCTATCGTGCAAACCACTTGACCGTTGTATGGGCAATGGCTTAGCATAAACCCCACTAGTTAGTCTGATAGCCATCAGGAGAGCTGAGAGCAACGGGTGACCAAGGAGAAGGGATAAGCTCTGTGTGACTTAGGCCCTGGTTAAACCTCGGAGATAGGTCGATGACCCCCTGGTGGATCCCGTGGTGGCTAGTTAGGTCTAGCTAAGGTGGGTAATGGCTTTGTTAGGATCTGCACCGACACTACGGTGATCGTGCTGTGGTACCCCGCTTGTGGGTAAAGTTGCACACCTCTGTAGAGTTCAAATCTATTCGAATAGCTGTGCCCACGGTACTGTGCGAGTTACGGTTTGATCACACAACTAGTGTTTCTTCTGGGAATGGATGGATTGGCGTGAGTTGTTTTGGAAAAGTGTCCGGCAGCTGTATCGTGTGCTACGGCGGATGAGTAGTCCGGTAGCAACTTAAAACTGGGATCCTGTGTGGATCAACCCTACGTGTTACTCAGTGCAAGATAATTGCTTTTGAAAACTCATTTCCTTCAAATAAACACCTGCATAAGAATTAGCTTTCCGCAAACTAAACCCTAGCCTTATCCTTGATTTACCATGTGCATTATATTCTGTTTATACCCCCTCCGTGGGTGTGGTTGGACTTGCTGAGTACGTTTGTAATCACCCAATTCTTAATTTTTACGGAGGAAGATCCAGACTTCGTTCCCGAAGACGTTGAGTAGAGGTTCCGTCCTGCACCCAACCTTGTCTGTGGATAGGGTCACCCACAGGAAGTTCCGTATGGCGCAAGACTCTAATGACCCCCTCTTCGTAGTTAATATCGTTGTGTGGGTGTTAATTGTTATCCTCGCGATAGTGGCGCTTCACTGTCCACTTCCGCGTAGAGTTGTATGGTGATGTACCATCTGATGTAATAAAAGTATTATCAGCCTCCTGAGACTGATATTGTATCACTTTTAAGTTTTCTCTTATGAGGGGACGCTTCAGTATCTGGTGTTGCAGATCTTACAGAGCCCGCTGCGGCCAGTCTCATAACGGCGAGGTCGGACGACGAGCGCGTGCGTGTAGCCGGCTACCAAACTCCAAACGGCAAGTTGGCGGAAGCTTTCCAACTTCCCGGAAGCTGCCCAGTGCAAGAAATCAACGTGCTCCTATAATCCCATCACAGTCGGTAAATAGAAAAACGTAGCATCAGCCTATCAGGACCCAGGGTAAATCATCCTGGAAACACCGGCCACGTCGGTGCTTGGGCCTTTATTTCACGCTCATGAAAGGGCCAAGTCACGTTCATCTACCCTGGTGCCAACTCAAATTCACCATGTATTTTTACAAAGTTTCATGTGTCCCTTAAGTGATGGTGCACCAGGGTCAATTTCCAGCTAGAAGCTTCGCGACCTGCGCACATGCACTGATCGCTACCCCGGCGGCACGACGAGCGGAGCAGCCTGCACCGGCGGCCCTTAGCTATATATAGTGTGGCGCGCGCTCCGCCGCTTCAGGTTCACTCCAACTTCCAATTCCAAGAAACCGAAACAAGAAGCCTAATAGTAATAGTAATAATATACCAACCGAAAACACCTGCATCCCGAGTTGGCGAGCAGCCGGCCGGAGAAGGCAGCTCACGCGTCGACCTTCCCTTCTCGATCGTCCTCGCCTCGCGAGCTAGTAGGTGCGAGATGGCGTCCAGGAGGGGTGGTGCAGGCGTCGAGGAGGGTGACCCTGCGCCGGAGCCGCAGCCACCCGCCGCCGCCGTCCGCCGCAGAGCCCCGCTGCACCCTCCTGCGTTCCAGCTGATGCTGCTCGCGGCGATCGTGATCATCGGCGCGGCCGCGGCGCCCCTGCCGCTGCCACGCCTCCTCGCGGCCTTCGTCGCCTGGCTCGTCGGCTACCTGTCTCTGTTCATCCCCCCGCTCTGAGTCTCTGACGCTGGCTGCAGCGCGATCTTGCTTTCGCGTGACGCACCATGGAGCGCAGCCACTGTGTTAGAGTTAATCTTATTGTTTATTTTTGTTGATCATGCGTCGAGTTCGTGTATAGTGTCTAGAGTCCAGTTGTGTAGGTGCTCATTGTATTGCATGGCTTAGTGGCCAAAAGGGGGCAGCCATGGTGTGAGTACAGGTAGCCTTTGCAGTTGCAGGTGTGTGCGCGGCCAGGGGCTTGGTCGGTCAAGGCTTGGCGCACGTTCAGGAGCAGGAAGAAGTCAGTTTGTTTGTTGTTAGACGTGTACGACTTGCTAGCATGTGTGCTGTTAGTGGTGCTCTACATACAAGAAGATGTGGCCCTGCATGTAGGATAGTACTTATTAGTGGTTAAGCCATGTGGTCTTTGGCCGGGTCGTGCGGCCAAAACATGGCTCAGGTTGTGTTTATTAAGCCATGTAATCAGGTGTGTTAGTGTGGTGTTGTGAAGAGAAACAAAGTGAAGTGCTGGTGCTAGTGTGCAGCACCGAATACCCTCACTGCGTGCTAGTGCTTGTCTCACAGTCTGTTCTTGCGCGTGTCCTTCCATCCACCAAGTGAAGCTAGCAAGGAGTACTTGCTTGCATTTTTTTCCTTTTTCTTTGAGGGCAGTGCTCACTGCGGGGAAACGGCTAATTTGCCTTGTGCCTAAACTTTTGCCATGTGCATTATATTGGGCACACAGCAAAGAAAAGCTTTGCCTTGTGCCTACTATAAACACGGCAAAGGCAACACTCACGGCAAACAATACTTTTACCGTGTGCTGGACAATATGACACACGGCAAAAAAAACACAAGCAGCAAAATAAGTTTTCTGCAGTGAGCTGGCTGAGGAGATACATGGTAAACAAAATACACAACGCCACTACTACAGAAATCTTTTCAGAGGCGGTTATTTTTTATTTTCAGAGGCGGGCAGAGCCAACCGGCTCTGAATAAACGTCACGGTTAATGATGCATTTTCAGAGGCGGTTTTTTGCCTACCTCTATTAATAGAGTAGAAAAAATAAAAAACCATTGGGCCCGCCGAACCCATCAGGCCTGCCGAGCCCATCGGGCACCGCCGCCGCGCACCATGGCTGCCGCCGTCACATCCGCGTCCCCTGCCCGCCGCTGCCGCCGCCGAGCGAGAGAGGGCCGCCGCGAAGGGAGAGAGAGGGGCGACAGCGGAGGGGAGAGAGAGGGAGAAGGGAGAGAGAGAGGCGCAAGAGGGAGGGAGGAGGGAGTGAGAGAGAAGCGCGCGAGAGAGAGTGTGGCCGGAAGAACTACGGGAGGGAGAGAGAGAGAGTTGAGGGAGAGGGGAGCAAAGATGCTCTCGGAGACGACTAAACAAGGCGCAGATTATGCTGCTCACTCTAATCATATAATGCTACTAATAAACTCGGTCAAAGTCTAGAAAATTCAACTTAGTTTGCATGGTTCTTCCCAAAAGAAAAAAAGTATCCTAGAATTGGATCATGCAGAGTTCAAACAACCTGCTCTTCATGGGAATTCTCAGCCGTAACAGTTAGTACAATCACCGAGAATCAGGCAAGGACTGTCATCATGTCTATTTGCATTTTCTTTTCAGCATATTGGTCGTCAGTATCATCGATCGCGTGTTCAAAATGGTTTTAGCCAACCCAACAATATATAAGTTCATGTTTGTTAGAGCATCTCCAACAGTTTATGTAAATCACCATGGATAGGTAAGAAAGGAAAAAAAGCGCTAAAACTCGTTTCCAACAGAGCATCTAAAATTGTTGACTCGCTTTCTTCTGCATCCCGGGAATCTGGTAGGCATCTTTGCCTTGCCCCGCCACTCGCCATCCTCCTCCCGCGTGGTCCCGCCCCCTCTTCCGTACCCTCTCCCGCGCCGCCCGTCTACCTGCAGGTGACTGCGCCGCCGCTGCCGCGCTCCCAGGCACGCTGACCGTCGCGCTCCACCTGCTTGTAGACCGCGCGCTCGGGCCGCTGCACTCCCCTGCTCGCGGGCTGCGAGCTCCACCGGCCGCCGCGCCTTCGAGCTTCGCTGGCCGCGAGCTCCGATCCGGTGGCAGCCGCTCCGATCCGGCTGCCGCCGCGCCTCCCTGCTCACCGGCAGCGAGCTCCGGCGGCCGCTGCGCCTCCCTGCTCCCCGGCCACGAGCTCCGCTGGCTGCATGCTCCGCCGGCCGCGCGCACCTCCCTGCTCCCGGTTCTGAGCTTCGCTGGTCGCTACGCCTCCCTGCTCGCCTGCCGCGAGCTTCGCCGGCCGCAAGCGCCTCCCTGCTCGCTGGCCGCGAGCTCCTTTGCTCGCCGGCGTACAGCTTGTGCGCGCTGGCCGTGAGCCGGAGTCCAAGGCCTCGGGCGCGCCATCCTTGAGCTCGCTGGAGCTCGGGCTCGCCGGCGTTGCACGCCGTGAATGGGAGGAGGGAGAGAGGATGAAAGGATAAGAGACGAGAGGATAGGATAGGAGAGAGGATGACGTGGAACTGATTTTGAATATAGCTATCGTATTTACCTAATCTCTTGAATCATATCATAGAATTAGATAGTTTTCTATTTTTACAAAGAGATATAATCTCTAAATTTAACTAATATAATACATAAACTCTTGAAGATGCTTTTAGTTCAAAATTTTGCTAATTCTTTTTCCGGAAAACTAGCAAAAATTTGAACTGCAAGCACAAACATACCGTTGAGCCCCGAGATGCAGGCGCACTAGCGAAACAGTACGTGCTTGCTCCATGTCATTGTGAGCCTGCGAGTCTCGGAGGCTGTGAGGATGTCCGCACCGACTGTGTCTCATCCCGTATCCAATCCTCCAGTAGCCTTTACAGTAAAAAAACGCTGCACCGGGGTTCTGTAAAACCTCCGCTATCTTTCCATAACCCTTCGGATCCGGCAAATCGAGCGGAGTAGCAGAGCTACGCTACCGCCGGCACCGGGCCCGCCTCACCACCTTCCGCGCGCGCTGCTCCGCCTCCGCCTCCCCGCTCCGTCGCACCCTTCTGTGCCCAGCAAGCCACAGCCGTTCCCGCCTGCGCTCGTGCCCGCCGCCGCTGCTGCCACGCGCCGTGGTCGGCCCTGCGCGCGGCCACCGCGGGCGGCCCTGCTCCCCACTGCCGCGGCCGGCCCTGCTCGCCCCCACCGCGGCCTGCCCTGCTCGCCACCGCTGCTGCTGCCACGCGCCGCAGCCTGCCCTGCCCGCCACGCTCGCCACGCCGCCGCAGCCGGCCATGCTCGCCGCCGCCACGGCTGGCCCTGCGCGCGCCGCCACAGCCTGCCCGCCACGCTCGCCACGCCGCCGCAGCCGGCCCTGCTCGCCACCAACGCGGCCGGCCCAGGGCGCGCTGCCGCAGCCTGCCCTGCCCACCCTGCTCGCCACAGCCACGGCCGGGCCTTCGCGTGTTGCTGCGTCCTGCCCGCCACGCTTGCCACGCTGTCGCGCCGCCGCAGCTGGCCCTGCCGCGGCCGGCCCTGCATGCGCCGCCGCAGCCGGCTCTGCCCGCGCCTGCTTCTTCTTCCTCTGGCCAAAACAGAGAAAACCGAGTAGAGTCCGCGCGCCGACCACATTCGCCGGGCACACAACATCTCCGGCCGATTCCTTTCGCTCACGGAACCCCAACCTCCCCCAGTACATCCACGACCAATCTATTATCACAGCCTAGCCTCCCCACGATGGTGGATTTTTACATATTTGCCACTCTTATGGTTGCCACACACCCAAAAACCACTCTTAAAATGCCTCTTACATATTTGCCATATGAGAGAAGTTTTAGTATTACATTTGCCATTTTCGCTGAGGTGGCATGCCACGCAAGCACGCCACGGCGGCTCCCAGTCAGCGAGACCACACGAAATGACCTTCCTACCCCTGCCTTGCTCCTCTCTCTTCCCCTCTGACAATTGGGTCCCACAGCTTCCTCCCACTGCCAGGTGGGCTCCATTTGTCACGTTCATCTTCCTCCTCCAGCACCTGAATGGGAACCGGGAGCACCTCCGCCTTCTTCCTTTGACGGGGACTTGTAGCAGGCCATGGCTCATACGGTGACTAGTAGCAGAAGCAAGGCTCATGGCTGTGTCCTCGGGCTGGGAAGCCTGGCCATTTCTACTTGGGGGCTGGGGCTCTCGTGTCAGGGTGGCAGAATTTCGCGTGGGGGCGGGGATCCACGGGGATCCGCCCCGTTAAAAACGGGGACGGGTGCAGATTTTGCCCCGCGGGGATAACGGGGCGGGGCCTCGAATCATAGCAGCTTGCCCGTCCCTGCGCCTGGCCTTGCCGGCTTTTCGCACCCTCGTCAGGCTCTCGCCGTCCCTCGTCGCACCTTGCGCTGACGGCCCGCTCGCATCCGTTCCGCCCACGTCCTCGCTGGCGTCCCCTCGCTGCTCCTCTCGCCGACGGCCTCCTGCCCTCCTCGCACACGCACTGCCTATGCGGCTGTGGTCTCACTGCTCCACGCCGGCTATCCCCTCTACTCCTCGCGCCACCAGTCTCGCTGCTCCTCACCGCCCGCACCCTCGCTGCTTCTCGCGCCGCCGGCTTCCTCGCGCGGTCGCGCCCTTGCTGCTCCTCGCCGGCTGGCCTCGAGACTTGACGCACCTACCCCCGCGGGCCCCGCTTGGGACCGGGGATCCGTCGGGGACGGGGACAGGGACGAATTTGTCCCCGTTAAGCACATCGGGGCCGGGGACGGGGAAGGGGATCGGGGCGGGGACGGGAGCTTTGTCCCCGTTCTGCCCCGCCCCGTTGCCCGGCGTGGGTTCTCTAACTTCCTGAAGCAAAGTCACATGTGACTTTCTCCTTCTCGGATACCACCCATTCTCCATCCAACGGCTTCTGCTAAATCCCTCAAGCTTTTCATGCACAACATCTAGCACAAATGATGATTTAACCCAATTAAGAGCCTAGCTTGGGAGGGGAACGTGCCCAACTCAGTAGAGGAGACAATAAACAGAAAGGGATGAGTTGAAAAACATTACACACTCTTTTAGTGCAGGATTAAACAACCATTTCACTTTAGTATTTGGAGCGTACAGTTTCATGCTCCAAAATAATAAAATAAATCTCTTCCTTAGATTTAGATCGTGCAAGAATTTTTTTTGTTACTATTTATAATTTCATGTTCTTGTTACTACATGTTCTATGGGAATAAGAAGAAATCACAACTCTTTTTTGTACACATAAAAAGGGTTGCAAAAGTCAATTTAATTTTTAATATCTTTCTTTTTTTCAAAATCCTATTTTTGCTCTTCCACCCATGTAATAAGGAGCAAATGAAAAAAGAGAGGTTATTTTTCCCTTGAATGATAAGCTTTGAAATAGGAATAATGGAATAACGATGAATTCGGCTGTTTATTTTTCTCCGAGCTGGATCTCTTCGGGACCCAGAACTGAAGCTGGACTGATTAGTTTTGTATTGAGTAAGCAAAAATCTGCGGCAGCCGTTGGATGGAGAATGGGTGGCATCCAAGAAGAGGAAAGACACCTGAGACTTCGCTTCAGGAAGTTAGAGAATCCACGCCGGCCGTTGCCACCCTGACTCTCGTGCAAGGTAACGCCACACCGTGGGGCCCGCGCCGGCCGGGCCGTGTCCCGACGAGCCACGACAACGGTCTAGCGCACACATCGACTGGAGTCCGACGAAGCAGCCGTAGTAGAGCATCCAGTGGACGGCAAAGGGGGCGTCCAGGCGGAGAAATTACCGGCAGAGCTCCCCCACATGGCGGCGAGGTCCACGTCGCCGGCGCCGAGCACGCGCCAGAGGGCCGAGTGGAGCGCGACAGCGTCCACCCCGAGCGCCCAGGGCCACGTGGAGCGCGGCGGCGTCCATCCCGGCCGCCGAGGACGCCGACGGCCATCGGCCCTCTGTCCCTTGCTTCAGGAGGTGCTAGAGGTGGGGGACCAGCGGCAAAGCCAGGACAAATGGCTGCCGGGGTCAGAACTCACAGTACTGAGTGCTAATTTATATGGTCTCATAACATAATACCATGCATAACATCAAAATAGTGCTAATTTATATGGTCTGATAACATAATACCATGGGTAACATCAAATTGATAATATAACAATGCATATTGTGACAGAATAAGGTTTCACAAGAGTGGTTACCTCTTACAGTTTTCCTCTACGATTACGATCCTCCATCTTATGAAAGAGAACTATCACATCTTTAATTGGAATTGTGTATAGAAATTCTGGTTCCACGAAGCATATGATACAATCATTCATAAATCCATCTCCAATACGATTTCTCAGTATTGTCTTCACAATTTTTATAGCTGAAAAGCACCTCTCCACCGATGCGGTGGCGATAGGAAGAACTAGTACTAGCTTGAGAAGCCGATAAACCAAAGGAAAAGCCAAATGTTTTTTTGTACCCACCATCAACCTAGCAAGCTCAGAAATATAATTCAAGTCGGCAAATCTTTCATTAGCTCGCACATTGTCAATGTAAAAATTAAGCTCTCGACCAAGATCCTTGAGTTGTGTTGAGTTGAAATCATCAGGATATGACTTAGCTAACTCCATCAGACTCTCAGATTTGAATGCCTCAAAAGAATTCTTGGGATTGAAAGCAACGATATGAGTAAGCAACTGAGAGTTTACCTCATTAAAACGATCACTAAACTATGTAAGCTGCAAGTCAATAATTGGGTTGAAGCAATCATATCTGTAAGCAACAATGACTAATTGTAGCTGATGAGCAAAGCAATGGATATAATATGCCGAGCTGTTCTCTCTCTCAATTAAAGCCCGTAGTCCATTGAATTCACCTCTCATGTTGCTTGCTCCATCATAACCTTGTCCTCTAATTTGCTTTATGCTCAAGCCATACTTAGCAAACAATTTATCAATGTTAGATTTCAGACCTGGGTTCAGATTGTATTGAATAGCTGAAGAAAAAACCTAAGAACTCAGAATTCAGACTTGATCGTTAATTGTAAATTGGGTATTTGAGGGGTACCTTGTCTAGATGAGATCAGAGCCGTCAGCCGGACAACTCGAGTCTTGAGATCAGAGCACGAGCGGCGGTCCGGCCGGCCGCCGGCGCTAGGGCCTAGGGGCGACGCCGCGCCGCAGGAGATTTGCGATGCGTCAGATACGAAGCTGAAAGGGTGTGCGCTTTCTCGGCTTCTCCAAATTTTTTTTGAGCGCGCTTCTCCAATTCACGTGCGTAGCCTTGATGGCTGTTGTTGGGCTGAGATGGACTCCGGACTACAGTCCAGACTGCTGTGGCTGATGGGCCAGTGGGGTCATAAAATTTTTCAGTGGGGTCATAGCCATGGGCGGAGCTACGTGGATGCCTGAGTATTCCTAGGAATACCCAACTTTTTCCCCAAACAATCATGTACATTTGAAGTATGTATATATGTATAACTTATATTAGGTTATATTCTCTGTTCTCTAGGTTAGAAATCAGCCAAATACGATCTTTAGAGGTCCCATCGCCCACAAATCCTCTCTCTATCCATGTATCAATTCAATCCATCTCACACACGTTCTTGTACAACCGCGTCCTGGTTCCCAAAAACCAAAACCCAGTTGCAAGGATGCAGATAGCTGCATGTAGTCGGTGCTTAGGGTGAAGGGGAGGGACCAGCCGCCGTAAGCTAGCAATGCATTAGGGTTAGGGAGCCTGAGGCAATGCTGCCAGGGACGGCGGTGTGGCTGCACCCACGGTAGAACAGGCCGAGGCTTCAAGCATCATGACGCCATCTGTTGATTACCCTGAGATAATATGGTTCAGTCTGTGGCAATCATTTATTGCAGCTTATCTGAACAAGCTATAGGTACCAAATTTTGATAGAAGAAGCTGCGTATTTTTAGCTAATTATGTGTAGTTTGAACATTTAAATGCTCCTTTACCCATCAGAGCAAACTTAAGAGCAGACTTATGATCAAATTTGGGACTGAACAATTACAATCTTTACAAATCAGCGCTAGACTTAACTAACTATAGGTTGTTCACCTAGTATATGAACTAGTTCATTGTTGAATATGAAGTAAGATCCAAAAAATGAGCTTGTATCTTTAATTGTCGATATTCTGAACTTGTATTTTTATTGGATTTTTTAGAAAGTGGGAATACCCAACTACAAAATTCTGGCTCCGCCACTGGTCATAGCCGGCCAAAACTTGATCGCTATAAAGATTTACGGAAAAATCGTCGGTGTCATCTGACCCCTACGGCTGAACGTGGCTTCGCCACAGTGGGGGACGAACGTGACGAATGGAGCCCACCTGACAGTGGGAGGAAGCTGCGGGATCCGACTGTCGAAGAGGGAGTGAGAGGAGCAAGGAAGGGGCAGGAACGTCATTTCGCGTGGTCTCGCTGACTGGGAGCCACCGTGGCGTGCCTGCGTGTCATGCCAGCTCAGCGAAAATAATGTAATAGTAAAACTTCTCTCATGTCGCAAATATATAAGAGGTATTTTAAGAGTTATTTTTGGGTGTGTGGCAATCGTAAGAGTGGCAAATATGTAAAAACTCCCGCGATAGGAATCACGAATCTTGCGGCCACCATTGCCACCGTCCGCCCGAGCTCCGCCTCCAGGTCGCCGGCTCACCTTTGCCTCCCTCCGCTCGATCTAGGCACAAAAACTGAAGCCCCATGGCTCATCGATGCTCATGCTCGCTTTACATCTGCGCGTTCGCCGGTGTACTTGCCGGAACGCCGCCATGCCGCCGCGAGAGCGCCGTGCGCCGCCCTGCGCAAGGCCGCCAGGTGTGCCGGCCTCCTCCGGGGCTGTTGCCGCGGGCCCGCCGCCAGCCGGCCGAGCGGTGGCGAGAATGGCAGCGGCGCCACGGCGGCGGCCCTGGCCATGGCGTGCGTGGCCTGGGAACAGGCAGCCCCCTCCTACTGCCCAGATGGGCCTGCTGGGTCAGGGAGGAAAAAAAGAAAAGAAAAAAGCGAGGAGAGAGGAGATGGTAGTTGGACATAGTAGAATAAAATAGGAACGTCACCAAAAACAATCTTCGTGAAAACTCGAGCAAATCACGGCAAAAAAATCGTCTAAATTCACCAAAAACACACACATGTAGATGATATGATGATACACGATCTTGTTAAATATGTTGTCCAAACTCGACTTCGTTTGTTGTTATTTTATATCTCACAAACGAAGTCGAAGTTGGACAAAATATTTTATAAGATTGTGTATCATCATATCATCTACATGTGTGATTTTTTAGTGAATTTAGACGACTGTTTTTGCCGTGGTTTGTACGGGTTTTCACGAAGTTGTGGTTTGCACAAGATATGTTTTTGAATAAAATATAGGGTAGTTGATATAGAGTATGGGATATAGAGTATGATAGATGTGGAAAAACTATATATAGAGTAGAGAATATCGATGACCAGAATAGAATATATTTTTAGAGAATAGATTTAGAGAAGCACGAGTGGAGATAGCCCGAGGATAGCCTTAGCATCGTAGGCATTGGCACGTCTGAGTGCCAGATTGAATCTGGAACATCACCGTATGTTGGCTCCGCGCCCCGGAGGCGCCGTCGGGGGTACTGGACCTGGAGACTCGTCGCTAGCCAGCTGCTGTCACCACAACCACCAATCAGATCGTGAGTTCGCCGCCTTCGCGATGCCGCCGGCCGCCGGCCGCCGCCGCGATGCGAGTGCTCCGCGCCCGGCGCCTCCGCGCACGGCACACGGCGCCCTACGCCCCCGACGATTTTCCCGCTGCTGGCCCCCGACGATTTTCCCGCTGCTGGCCCCCGACGGGCGACGAGGCGACAATTAATCTGCTGTTGCCCTAGTGCCCCCGACGGTTCAGTTCTTGAGTTCTGTCGGCCACTTGGGCTTGGGCAGCTGTACGTGTTTTTGTTTGTTGACCTCTTGGGCTTGAGTAGCTGTACCTATTACGGATACATATATACTTGGATTTGGGCCCCTTCTAGGTTGGGCCTTCAGCCGTCGCGCATGCTCGCCTACCCCTAGGGCCGGCGGCACTGCCGCACTGTGCTTGGCGTGGGTTGTGGGGTGTGTCCATCTGAGTCTGAGTGCCAGATTGAAAATTTCCAGATCTTTTAGGCCTGCAGCTCCTCCTCCGATTGACTTGACAGTAATTAATGTACAATTATGAATTAATTAGATTTAAAAGATTCGTCTCGTCCTAATTAGTTAAACTGTATAATTAATTTTTTCAACTATATTTAATATTTCATGCATGTGTCCGAAGATTCGATATGACGTGTACTGTAGAAAAAAGTTTGGGAACTAAACACCCCCTAATCTGCCTGCTTTGTTCCGTAGTTGCCCCTTCCAACCCTGTTCATCTGCGTGTCTGAGGCGGCCCGCGGCCGACATGGAGAGGTAGTCATTGGGAAGGGGTAATTGGAGATTAACTATGGACCCC
Organism: Panicum virgatum; assembly: GCF_016808335.1. NCBI lineage: Eukaryota > Viridiplantae > Streptophyta > Magnoliopsida > Poales > Poaceae > Panicum > Panicum virgatum. The sequence goes on from NC_053145.1 coordinate 49,012,676, forward strand.
CTCGGAATTGGCATCGATTTCTATCTGAACGTAATAGATAAAATCCTACGATTTGGGACTTGCTCCGTCTGAATCACTGAAAGTTAACGCTTCTCGCATATCCCATTCCAAAACCGTGGTCTTTTTTCAAGCAAAGTTGAGAACAGCTGGAGTAACTTTGGCAAGTTTTGCACCAAATAACTGGAATCAACTAGTTCATCTCCAACTTCTTTTCACAAACCGTATAGTTGCAGATCTGAATTCCTGAAAGGGAAGAATTTGTACATGCCAAGTGAGTCTTATTAGCGGCATAATCATTCCGTCAACATGCATCGAGAAGTAGTACTCTATATATTTGACACCTGATTAAGCAACAAGAGGCGCAAGCACACTGCACAGACATGTGATGTGCACATTTGTAAAGAAGAAAATGTTCATTGATCCCAAGTTCATAGACCGACACCAGCTTCTGTATGACGTTACGACGACTTCTTCAACACAGTCTATATATGTTGTGTTCGTCCTTTTATATAGAATTGCCAGGTTTCACTAGAAAAGGACAGACTACTCTGCTTTTTATAATGAAAAAGACATTGACGCTCCGTATAGCTTTTACGTTTTTTAAAAGGAAGATTTGTTTGTCGGATAACTGTTTTCTTTTCAAAGAACTAGAGGAACGAGGTGCGGTGCAGGACTGGGCGCCGGCGGGCGTGCGGCATCACCGCCGTGACAGGATCCACCGGAAGAGCCCGAGGCACCCGGCGAGCCAGAGCATGAGCGCCCTGAACTGGTCGCGCCTCGACGCGTCCCGTTCGCCGATGAGCGCCGTCGCGGCAAGAAACACGGCTAGGACTAGGAGCGCGGGCGAACGCATCGCCGCGCCGAGCTGGAAGTCCACCCGTACTAACACGACGCCGCCGCCAAGGCGGTCCTGCAGCTCCGGCGCGCGGGGGTAAGCACGGCGGCCGCCCGGCGGCCGCTGGTCGGCGACCCTGACGTGTTCCGCGCCCAGCAACTGCCGCTCGGGCAGGTCAGGCAAGCCGAGGCCCCCGACGCCGACGCCGCCGACCGGCCCCGGGGCACCGTCGGCACGATCGTGGCCGCCGTCGGTGCGGACCCGACGAGTTCTCGCGCGCGGGCGGAGACCCGCGCCGCCGGCCGGTCGAAGGAGGCCTTCTGGGAGGAGATCTGCGCCCAGTAGCTCCGTGGAGCTTGGCATACCGAAGTCAACGCCGCCCTGCTCATCGGGCTCGCCGCCGGTAGCGTCGAAGGTAGCAGCCGCCTCCGCCGCCGGATCTCCTTTGACGGCGTCTTCTCGTGCGTCGTCCATCGCGCGCTGGAGCAGTCAGCACGTACGTACCACTTGTCGAGACAAAACCGAGGCCGGTGGCCCCTCTCCCCCGCTGGAGAACGGCCGGCGGCGCCGGAGAACTCGCAGGCAGCAGCTGCTGATGGCAGCAGCTAATTCCTCCGAGTCCTTTTCGGAAGTGACTCTGAACTGTATTTATAGGAGCGGCGAAGAATGGGACGTCACATGGCAAGCAACACAGCCGCGCACGACACGGCGGGCGCAAGCGCAACCTGCTGGGACACGCACCAACTTCATTTTTCCTTTTTTTTTTCTGGGTGAGGGGAAAACGGAAGGATTGAAGGGTCTTCGGTTTCCTGGCAACTTCGTCCCCTACCGCTGAGCGACGGGTCGGAGCGCGCGGGGGCGGGGGTCTCGCTGAACGACGACGCATTGGCGAAGCTCGTGCGCAAGCGCAACCTGATCAAATCAGAGGCCAGATACGCCGCAGTACGCGGCCGCCCCGGCCGCACCGCGACGCGTCTTGTAATCTTGTTCGTTCCCCCGCGTAGCCGACGGACGCGGCTGTCACGCGGCAGCGTCCCTCCTCCTGGCCTTCTTAAGCCCAGGAAATTTCCGGTTTTGAGCTCGGCGCGCGTGACGGCGAGGTGCAACCGCGACACCGCGTGTCCGCGTGCAGGGCAGGCACGTCAAGAAGAATCGAACCCAGGCTAACCCGATGGCTCTCGGACGGGGAGCAGCTAGCGAGGCCCCAGACGGGACGGATTCAAACGGGGCAGGCCAAACCCGTCCGTCCCTATCTTGATCAAGCCGGATCACGCACTTCCAACGAATTGCGGAGAAGTCTTCTCAATTTATATATATAGATCGTGGTGAATGATACATACACTACGCTGGAGTAACGGGAATGATGTAAGTTCAACGACAGGAGTTCGTTGATGTCATGGCACTGAATCACAGGTCTGTTGGTCTGCATGATTTGCCCGTCGGGTCTAGTGGCAGTTTGATGCGTGCTTGTCAGAGTCACCCTGGTTTAGGTTGAAATGTGTTTTATGGATTGGGTTTTGATGTGGAGTATATATGGGTTGGTTAAAATGGGTTGTATTAGATAATGGGGTGGGGTGGAGCGGAGCGGGTTCTATATAAATGCAGGTTGGTATGTGTTAGGGTGAGTCGAAATAGATGTTTTGTACAAGACTATGACTATATGTAAATGTCGGTATTAAGATTCGGACTCTAAAATTAAAAACCCTACGTTCACCCTATAAATTTCATCGAAATTGATTGAAATTTGTTGGAGATGATCAATATGAATGGTAGCTACTCTATGTAAAGCAGTGTGACTAGAACTATATGTGGGCCCACATCAAGAGCCGTATCCTAGAAATAAAATCTCGCGTTCACACTATAAAATTTTATCAAAATCGATTGAAATTTATTGTAGATGACTTAGTATGACTTGCTACACTGTGCAAAGCAGTATGGCTAGAACTATACGTGGTCCCCACATCAAGAGTCAGATTCTAGAAAAAAAACCTCGTGTTCACACTATAAAATTTTATCGAAATTGATTGAAATTTATTGAAGATGACTCAGTATGACTAGTAACTACTCTAAGCAGTGTGGTTAGACCTACATGTGGATCCCACGTCGGAAGTCGGACCCTAAAATTAAAAGGTCACGTTCACACCTTAAAATTTTAGCGAACCTGAGTGAAATTTAATGATTGCCAGCTACTATGTTTAGACTTGTATGTCTGAATTTATATATCAACCCACTAAAGGAAGGATCGAAATACGCTCGGTCCACTCACGAAATCGTCCCCCGCTGAGACGTCCAGTATGCATTGCACCAACAAAAGTGTACCCAGAAACTACATTCTGTAAAAATCGATGGCTATAAATACTACTTACTCAGCGTCAAATTGATCCAACGACCAATGTTATATGGATCATCCTCTGGCTTCAACGTAACGCGCGGTTCCACTCCACCCCCCTCTCCCGCACACATCGGCCAGGGTTCAAACCCAGCATCTCCTCTCCCGCACTGATTTTTCACCAAATTTCGGGGGCTTCCTCCCGCGCGACGCCCGCGAACTGCAAAGCACCGGCCGTGACTCGCGGGCCGCTGTCTACCGCGCCTGCTGCGTCCTCAAGCTGCCGCCGGAATCCCAGACGCCGCCGCTTGGGCGCGGGTGAGGCGGCGGACGGAGGCGGCCTCCGCTTCGGCCGGCGGGAGGCCGCGGTCAACCCGGCCACCTCCGCTTCGGCCGCGGGGGACCTCAACCACGCTGGTTGCGCCCTCCGTCCTGACGCGCGCGCCTTCGGCCTCCTGGTCCGCCGCAGCCGCGTGGGGCGTGCGGCGTGCGGAGTGGCCACGCCGCCTTCAGGGGCGGGGGAAGGCTCTCGCCCGGCGTGCGGGCCGGACGGCCTGCGGTACGGCGTGCGCGTCCACAACGCCTTGCTGGAATTCGAGAGGCCCCCATCTCGAAGGCGGCGCCGGCGACCAGCAGCCAGGCTGAAGTCAGCCTCGAGGCGCTCCTCCTGTCCCCTTCCTCCACTCCCTTCTTCCCCCGCTTCCCCTGCCCGTCAGCGCCAACGTCGTCAAGGTCGCGCCCGCTGGTCACCGCATCCGTCAGCTTCCGGTGGTCAATCGCCAGATCGGCCGCCCCCTGTCCCGGATCCGTCATCTCTGAGCCCGGGGTGGCCTTCTCCCTGTTGTCGGCGCCGGCTCCTGGACTATGGCCGCAGATTCGTGCCGTGGTGAGGGCAGCCGGCCTGATCCGCTTGGGCTCCCATCGACGATGCTGCCCGCCGTGCCTCCTGGTGCTTGCGCTGTTGCCACTGATGATGGGTTTGCGGCCTCTCCGTTCTTTATGCTAGAAAGCCGTCAGGTTGCGTGCAGAGGCTGCCTTCATCAGGTAATACAGAAATTCCACCAATTGCTCGCTCTTTTTCTTTTCATATAATTACTATATTAGTTTCAGTTGTTTAACATATCCGGATTGCCATTTGATTCATGAATCCATGCTGCTATAAACCGTAGCATAATTGCTGCATTTGTAATGGTAATGCATCAGGTTTTAAGTTTCCCATTTATTGATGGAGCCTTGAAAAAACAACTTTGGAGGATGGTTACTTTGAACACAAGATGTGCTTAGTGAAATATTGTTCTGCTTAACTTCAGAAAACTTTACATGAGATCAATCTATAAATATTAAGTTTAATAGAGTTATAGCTACATTTTCTTTGAGTATTCGAATTAAAGTGAATGTTTCAGCTTGTTGCCATATCCCACCAGTAGAAAATAGGAGGGACTAAAAACATATGCTTCAATTATCAAGGTTAATTTCAAGGTTTGTTTGCTCATGAGATTGCTAGAGCATGGTATCATTTCAGTCCAGTTAATGCATTTTCATATTGCATTCTCTAATTAACTTCTTACCTTTTGGATTCTCTACAGGTCAGGATCAATTTGGAACTTACATGGGAGATGCTTAATATCACTCTATCTTTCTAAGGTATGGTTAGCCAGCTACTCAGCTACAAATACTATACCATTTTCAATGTGTTATTAGGAGTTTTAAGATATAGCTGTTGCAAATCTCATAAATCCGTGCCGTTTTGTGTTACAACTCACTGCAGCTAGAGTGCTAGAAGGGATCTGAGTTCTTGACTGGTCTGGAGATGAGAAGCTGCATCACCAGAACATCGTCAATCTCAAAAAGGGCGTCACCTTGCCAGGTTTGACAAATATAACGCGAATTAGATCATTTTCTGGCAAACTCCGTTTGTGCAGAGGATTAAGACTTGTGTTAATGGTTTCAGGGCCAGAGAAAGATGAGGAGAGGAAGCAAAGTATGATTCTGAACAAAAACACCATTGAAAGTTGGAACCATAGCCCCTTGATTGGATTTAGGGATCAAGGCCGACGTTGTGGTGGCTTGCAGTCGCAGACCACTTGTGTTGGTGTTTTTTTTCCTGGATTGGTTTGGTCATTCTCCCCAAGATTGCAGGTTCTGCTGCAATAAACAGTTTCAACGTTTAGGGCATTTCTAGCTGAACTGAAATGGTGATCTCGCAATTGCATTAGAATTAGGTTCTCCAGTTGATTCACGTATTCTTTCTTTTGAGATTGGCTTGATAAATGAAGCATGAATCTACTATTCTGTTTCTTGGTATAGGATCCATGACTTACATGTTGTGCACGTATTGAGATTATTTTCTTCATAGATATCAACCGTGGCATGCCATGACGTTAGTGTAACATTTTGGTTTATTTAAACTTGAATTCTATGCATGAATTTGTTCCTTCAAAATGCAGGACAAGCAGGCTATAAAACATACTTTGGAAGAAGAAGCTAGGAGGTGCCAGAGGCTGGTGCTATGGATTGATTTTGATAGAGAGGGTGAGAACATAGCATATGAAGTGATCGGAGTTTGTATAGGTTTGTGGACGTGTGTTAGTTAAGTATTAGGCTACCTTAACGATTTAAGTATTAGGCTAATTTTAACGAATTTGACTGAAGGTGATCCCTATCAGATTCTATTCTTCATAAACATGTGGGAATCAGACAAATCATATTAATTTATTTTCAAGTAATGATTCAAGTATTGATACAAAGATAAAACTGAACTTTGGCTTCAAAGCAAGTGCTGTACTGCATGGAGAACATACATACATGGAACCCTGAGTCGAGTTCAGTCTTAGAAGTATATAGAATCCATGTTTAATTCACTTCAGTTTATATGGAAGACTAGATATATATGACTGTATGTTCAAAACCACACGCAATATTCAGACTCAAATGCCAAAGTCATGCTAGAAAGCTTTTTAAATTTAGTTATCTTTTACATATGGGTGGCTCAAATTAGATTGTTGGGATGAATTAGTTTGTTTATGCTCAATTTGTTAGCGCATCAAGCATCTAAATTCTAAATTTTTTCCAGTGTCGTTTTGTATCTTGGCTCTACATTTGACAGTGACAAACAAACAATGTGCTTTGTTTTTTGGAGATACATGGTTTCAGCACTGCACATTTACTCATATTTCTGGAGCTTTAACCCCTCTCGCAGGTTACTGGATGAAGAGATAGAGCCAGGCCTTTGACATTCAAGATGGAATCAAGTGATGCATGGAGTTACTCGGGGGCAAATTCTGGTAATCCTCAATGCTTTCTTTATAATTTGGACTCAAGAACCAGCTCTGCGGCCAGATAATTGGATTTGATTGATGCAGTTAAGTCCTGGTAATGCATATACATTTTTGGTGTTCATGTCCAGAGAAGTAGTTTGTTTCAGAAACTGATTGAACGATGCTAGGTATTTGTTTGCCTTTTGCATTAATAAGCGTGTGACACTAGAAGTAGCATCTATGCACAAAATCTGTGTATCTGACCATCTGCTCCTCTTATGGTCATTTTGCAGATATTATTTGGAAGATAAGAACGGTGGTGGAATCTCTGCATTGATTTTGTATGGATTGCATTGATAAATCCATGCGGCTTGGGTATGTTCCTAGATATTATCTGTTAAGAAAGTACATTTATGTTGGTCAGCTCTCCATCCCAAGCAAAAACTTGCAAAGGTAAGTGTCCAATGTTGAAGTGCACATGTTACACACTTTTCCTTTCTGCCCTTATATGTATGTGTAATAGTCGAGATTACTCAATACTGCCCTTATATTCTTGACATTATTGACCCCTATCTATTATGATAATGTCATTCCCCTTACTCCTCTCGGCATTTTTTCTGTATCTTTTCACCTGATATCTGTATCTTTTCTGTCACATTTTTTCTGTCACCTGCAATACTTATCACCTGCTATCTGTATCTTTTCTATCACATTTTTTCTAAATCATTGAAATGTTAGTCCGTGTTTCATTTACCAGCAGATGATTTTGAGCCACACAAGATTTATCTCATCTCCTAAATTTGGGCTGAACATTGTAGATAGCAGGCCCAAGCTTGTTGCTGGTTCCCCAGAAGGATTTCCTGGTCATGTTGATGGGAAGGTTCGAGAGGCAAGGATGAACCATCCAAAGGGATTTACAGTGGATGACAGGGGTAACATCTATGTGGCTGATGCCATGAACATGGCCATTAGAAAGATCAGTGATACAGGTAAGCTAAAATGTCCTGTGGTAGTGTAGATCCATATGCTTTTGTCTGTTCCTTGTGCATCCTATGTTTGCCTTTTGGTTCTATAGCTGGTCTTGTCCAGCATGTATTCAGCAACTGGATCCAAAACTACATTCCGAAATATTAAACTGGTCTTGAGTAAATCAGCTTTGAGTCTCTGCAATGCATTGTGATGTCGGAATATTAAACTGAGTGCTAATTACTAAAAGTTTCATTTAGAACAGCCAACTTTGGGTTTCAAATGGCTTTGTCTGCAAATCAGTTCTTTAGCTGGCTTTGTTCTCTGTTCTCAACCTCCTGTTGTAATTTTGCAGACTTATCTGCATTTTTAGAGCTGGTTTCAGCGTCATTCAGTGCTTACCCTACAGGCAGCTCTAGAAGCATATCTGGTGACTCTGTTCAAGGAAACAAATCTGTGAGAGGGCTTAGGTTCTCTGCTGTCCTATCCTAGGATATTAAGGATCCAAACGATACTATGAAATTAAACTGTGTAAATGATGTACTCTCCTGGTTTGATGATGCTTGTAAAAACTCTAGTTATGAAATTGTTGTAACATCCCAGTTTTCATCACTATTGAGGGGGAGTGCTGAAATATACAATGCAAACTTCTTGAAGGTTCTATAAAAATAAGGATAAACCATGGCATAATTTTGTTCACCATGGCAAGGTTCTAAAATGCTCCACAAGAATCATAAGAAGACATGAAGCTTGGATATTTTCTTGTCATGGTAAAAAATTAGAATTTTCTAGAAATAGATATTTGTAGGGAACTTCCTAGAGTGTGACATGTGTCACTCATCCAAGAGGGTATGGGTGCCTATATAAGGAGGGTGCCACCCCTTGCCATGCCATACTACTCCACTCCATCCCACACACATCCAAGGGCATGGTAGAAGTGAGCATAGGTAGAGTGTGCTAGGTTAGCCACCACAAGGTGTGTTCCTTCGTAACTTTGTTGCTCCAATAAGGTAAGTGTCTTTATAAGTGTTAGTCTTCCGGTTAAGCTTAGTACTTAGTGTATAAGTTGTGATCCATCGAAGGTTGGCTCTGTCACCCGGGATCACAAAAGGGTCTGGGCTTCATCGAAGGTTGGCTCTGCCACCCGGAAGCCAGCTTTATCTGTTGGTAGGCTCTGCCTCCCGGAAGCAAAAGGCGGTTCTGCCGTCAAAAGGACCCGGTACACTAAGTAAATAGAAGCTGACCGACTTTAAAGTGAGTTGGTGTAGATCCTCAACTTAGTAGGGCCACCTCAATTTCCAACAATCACTAAAATAAAACTTATGTTGCAATTAAACTAGTAACGTAAAATAATACTAACGTTATATGAGGTATTAAGTAACTACTAGGCAAACTATTTTATACTCTTGCCTTGCGTTAGTACATTCGTTCCCTCCAGTAACCAGCAAACGCATACTTGCACCCGCGACAAATATCATCTCGTCTCTTTCCATAGAAGCCTCTTGAGTCACCATACCACGCCATAACTCACAGTCAACCGATGGCAGCACCTACTCGCTATTACTCACGCCTCGACGGCAACGTACCACGCCATAATTCCCAGACAATCATGGCAGCGCCTACCTCCCTCGCCATAACTTCGTCATTCCCTGGAAGCCACAGAGTACCCACACCATTAACCTTGAAATGACCCGTCATGGCAGCACTCGCTCCATTTCCTGGAAGCCGACGCCCCCCCTCTCTGCCGTCCTCACCCGCTCGCTCTCGCTCGCGCGACACGCCGGCCCCACAACGGGACCGCGCACTGCCGCCGGCACCACGCCGTGCCGCCCACCTCCGCGTCCCCACCTCGCCCACACCGCTACAGCATCCTCGCTGGCTTTGCCGCCTCGACACTCGCGCCTTCAGCGCTGCCGCTATTCGCATTGACAACGAGCTACCATAGCCCACGCCGTCGTCCGTCCCTGCGCGACGCCGCTGCTGCTCTCCTCACCTATAAAAGGAGCGAGGCCGTGACGAGCCCCGTCACCAGCCCAAGCACACCGAGCCGCTTCGCTCCGCTAGCTGAACCACTCCTCACGAGCCCAGCTCACTCACGAAACGAAGCTCCAACAGTTGACCCTCTTCCTCGAGCTGTTCCACGCCAAGGTGAGATGGCAGGCAGCTCCCCGACCATTAACTCCGCAATACTAATAAAGGCCCAAAGCACTCACCAGGCCGTGAGCACTTAATCCAAACCATTGTATTTTTGGAATTAAATACCAACCAATACTGTAAACTCAATATCTCTTTCCTTTCAACTCCTTTTTCACGTAACTTTTTTTTCCTAAACTCTCTTCAAATCACATACTATCTATTCCTCCTATTTTCATCTCTATTTAAGCTTATTGCTTGCTTGCGTTTGTTTGCCGGTTGTGCCATTTTCGCCCGTAGATCACGGAGTGACCGAGGAGGAGCCTGCCAAGGAGTATGAAGGCTAGTACTGCGAGCCGAAGCCAGAAGACCCATACCGTGAGCAGGAAGCCACCGCCGCCGACGCGTACGAAAGCGAAGGCAAGTTTCATCGACCCCTACGTGAGCGGTTGCATCCATGTGAGGACGTCTAGTTGTAGCCCTGGTTTAGGATCGATTACATATACCGGTACTTGAGTGATTGAGTGTGCTCATACATGCATATTAGTAGTTATGCATATCCAGAGTTGAGACTAGGATATGAAGGGATTTGCTTGAGGCTAGGGCAGCTGGGTATGCTGGAGCCGGCGCTACCATGGTGGTAGACCGGCAGGTGAGTGCTACCGTGGTGGTAGGCTCGAGTTGACATGTTGAGGGATGGTTGCTGCCCTGGTGAACCATAAGGACCGAGTTATTTTGACATCTCACCTAGCTTACTTTAGTACGACCACAGGTTCCGGTATGGGACGGACTTAGCCTAATCCCACTGGTTAGCTTGACGGTCGCAGGGATGGTTTACGGGTATAAACCATTGGGGTCAGGGCCTGAGGGTTTGTGCGGCCGGGCTGGGGCGTGACCACGGCTGGGTGTCGGTTGTCCGTTCCGGCAGTCGAGCGTGTGGGTACAGTGTACAACCTCTGCAGAGTGTATAATCCATTCGAATGGTCCGTGTCCACGGTATGGACAGGCTACGGTGTGGTCCTGACAACTAGTGAGCTACCTACTGTGGGTTGTGTCGGGAAGAGTTGCATACCATTAGTTGCTTTGCTATTAGATTGTGCTTAATGTGTATCATGCATGTCATTCCCCTCCCGTAGGGAGAGGTGGAGCTTGCTGAGTACTTTTGTACTCACCCTTGTTGATTTTCTCCAGAGGATCCTGACTTTGTGCCAGAAGACTACGAGTAGATCGTGTCCGCACCCAAGCTGATCAAGTGGAGCCGTGATGGATGAAGAGCTTGTCCTCCATGCCGTCATGCTAGTCGTTATCCTATGGTTGTTCTGTGTAGCTCTGTGTTGTCGCTTTATCCCTCATGTACATGTTGAATAAAGCTCTGTATGACTCTGGACTCCACTTGATGTAACATGTATTATGCCGAAGACTTTATTCGGTAATTAATACATGGTTTAGCCTTGATCTTTGGGTCAGGGCGCTTCAGGTGGTATCAGAGCCATGCTTGGCTGTAGGACACAAACCGGTAGTGAACGATGACCGTAGGAGCCCTAGGATGGTCAACCCTTGAAACCCTATTACTCCTTAAAACTTTATCCTTACTATGCTAACCCTACCTTTGTAAGTCAGATGGCGGATGACTGGACCACCACCTACTGCATCAATGAAGATGGATTCCCAGTGTGCTTTATGCTGCCACAGTGCGACTTGGTATTCCGGAACGACTGGAGTACGTGGGTCGCGAGTTCATAGAGCATGGCACCGAAAGCTGTGAGGTCACCATCCATATTGGCGCCAGTGATAAGTACTTGGAGATGCAACCCTGGAGCGTCACCGCCACTAGAGCCCGTATGCCTGACACCATTCAACTTGCAGCTTGCAAGGCGCTGCGGTACCTGTGCCAGATGTTTGAATGGCACTTGGGTTTCACTCCCATGAAGTACTTTCCACCGCTGGATCGTAGCCGTCCTGCTTGGGCGGCGAGGATCCGCAACCTGGAGAGCCATGCAGGGACAGAGAAGAACCCCACAGTTGTCGCTATGTCTGGCTATTTGTTTAGCCTCGACAATTTGTGCGACCAAATGTATCAGCGTGTGAGAGATTTAATCCAGCGTGCTGAGGGAGTGGAGTCCCGTTGGCATAGGGCTAAACTGGCCGTAGCCCAGGTAGAAGCCTGAGCAGCCGAAGCTGAAAGCTGCCTTGCCGTGGCCGAAGAGAACCTTAGGGAGCAGGTAGATCGCCACAGTCAGCTCCTTAGGGGTGTCTACCTAGTGGACCGTGCCAAGCACAAGGAACGCCATCCCAGGACTGCCTCGGAGCCGCCAATCCTAGAGGGAATCCCGCTGTGTTCCTCGTCCCTACCACGCAGGAGGATTTGTGAATCAGTGCCGCCCACGCCTCCTGCGTCTCCCCGAGATCTCGGAAACAGTGACCCCGAAGACCGTGTTGTAGGGTTCAGTAGTCGAGTCGTCCTGGTCGACCCTTAAAAGTCGAGCCGCGTTATTGTAATCCGTCGCGTCATGTATCCCTGCTTGTTTGAATGAATGCTTGTGTGGTGCTTGAATGATTCGTTTGTGTTGTGTGCTATTATATATATATATACAAATCTACCCCAGTAATAAATTAGGAGAGTCACCTAATCTTACCTCATCCCTCCTTGACCGCAGATGTCCCGTCGTTCGAGCCGAGTCCAGGGACTCCATGCTCAGGAAGACGGTGACGAGGTCAACCCGAGAAACCAGGCCCCTCTGAATGTAGCCCCAGAAGCACCAGAAAATGGACACCTACCGCCACCACCTCCCCGTGCCCCAGCACCCATTGATCTGGCAGCCTGTTGGCGCTCCTTAAGTATCCATTTTATCCCCTGTTTAACTTTGATAATGACATGAATTTAATATTAAAATCACCAACCATCCTAACCTCGGCCCAATTATTGGTCGTTTTCACGTTTGCATATATATTTTGGAGGTACTTCGTTTTTGCAGGTTTTTGACCAATTTTGGAGCATGAAATGGCGAGGCCCACGATCACGCGATGACACGAAGAAGACGAAGGCCAAAGCCCGAACAAAGGATCGAAGGCCATGATGATTAGAGGCCCGTTCATGCACATCCACCCTCCAATGAAGCCCAAAAGACAAAGCCCACAAGATAAGATCAAGATACTTCGGGGCTAAGCAAAGCAAAGAGATATTTAAGGAAGGATTTTCCATCCTATTCTTCTCATCGAAGAAATCTCAAAGATAACGACGTCTAAAGAGGTGCAATCGTGAAAGACATAAACTCTAGAAGATTCCAGGAGACTTGGGAAGAAAGATGAGCACGAGCCGGCGAAGGAAAGTGCCAGGCCAGCCGGCCTAGGCTCATTGGGCCGGCCGGCCTAGCCCTTTTTTAGGTCGGTTCGGCCTCTCCTTTGACTGAGGGTTCCCTGAGGCTATTTAAAGACCCCTCCCCAAGGTTCACGCAGAGATCAATTCGGGAGACGACGCCAAGGAGCAGAGAAGATAGAGGGACACCTCTCGGAGAGCCGAGGGTCGTGCTAGTTGTCTAGGGTTTTCCCTAGCCGACGTGGGAACCTTGCAAGGAAGACCACGTCGGAGTTCTGGAGCTAGGATCATCAAGATCAAGGTAGGGCCCCGGTTGTGATCTTGTGATGTACAATCATTCATGGTGAAGTTATTTGTGATTCCGAATGTTTAGCGACCATGTTCTCCTCTTTCGATTTCGTTCTTTTCTTTGGCTTCGCTTCGTCCTAGATCTATTATCAAGATAGATCGCTTAGCATGATCTTGTAGTCATGGTGGCTAGAGGTTCATGGCGGAACTACCAAAGGAGGTTCGACTTGCTTCAGGGTATCTTGTTGAAAGGGGTGGCATCATGACAGGCCGTTGCCACTTAGTAGGTGGGTTATCGAGGGATCGGATTGGAGATTTTGAGTTTAAAGATGCTTTTCATTGAGATTCATATCTATCTTACTTCACTTTATCGAGCTGGAACTATAACATATGCATGATCTAGGTGATCTAGATTGGTTATCTCTAACTTCCTCTTGCTACCTTCGGTGTTTGTCGTGTTTTTAGTAGATTAGATTCGTTTTCACCATCTCAATACAAAGGAATCTCTATGCTAGTAGATTGTTTCTTGTCTCTTTGGTTCCGTGGATTGATAAACCTTGGGGGAATACTCTGAGGGAAAAACTACATGAAACCGTGCGCTTGCGGTATATAAATCGGGGGCGCTAAGGAGCGTCAACATGCTTTTCTGGCGCCGTTGCCGGGGAACCATCGATTTAAGATCCAATCTTACTTGCATTCGTAAATATTTATTTTTCTTGATTTTTCTTTTTGACCTTTTTAGTTCTCTTATTTTCTGAGCTAACTAAAAAAACGGATCTATTCCACGAAAATCAATCTAATCTAGAGTTTTCTTTATTTTGCTTTATTTTTCTTTTATGTTTTAGATCTTTTATATTCATGTTTTAGATCTCGTATATATTTTTTCTTTTTCACTAACCCCTAACAGGAGATGGACGGGAGCCTCTCTAACAAACCCGAAAATTTTGAGGATGATCCAGAAAAAAATTACAGGCAAAGGAGACGAGAAACACGATCAAGGAAGCCGGAACTAGTAGATCCAGAAGTTGAAGCCGACAATTCATCATCTTCACCTCAAGCAACTCCACCAACAAGTCCAAAGGAGGCGCCACTTCACCAAGGGATGGCGCTACCGGAGCCGGAGCGTACGATCAGAGAGCTATGCACTTCGGACGTTCGGGACTTGCCGATCCAAAATCTTGACAACATCGGAGTTCCGTTCGAGATCAAGACTTCAATCATAAGGATGGTGCAAAGCTCGCCCTTCACTAGAAAAGAAGACGCTAATCTACATCTTCAAGCGTTCCTCCAACTATGCCGCACCTTCGACATGCAAGGGATGACTCAAGATCAAATAAGAGCGAGGCTCTTTCCGTTCTCTCTACTTGGGAGAGCGTTGCAATGGTTTCATTCTCTACCACCGCACACGGTGCAAAATTGGGAGTCCTTGATGAAAGAATTCATGACGGAGTTCTACTCGCTGGGCAAGACTCAGATTCTGCGCAACAAGATTGCAACATTCGCGCAAGCCCCGACGGAGACTATTACGGAAGCCTATGAGCGCTTCAATGACTACATCCGCGCCGTACCTCATCACAAGTTTTCAAGGGAGGATGTAGTCCAGAAGTTCTATCAAGGCCTCACTACTGCATCAAGGGGGGTCATTGACGCATCGGCCGAAGGTTCTATCATTGAGCTCACGCCTACTCAAGTTTTCAAGCTATTCAAGAAGGTGGCGGACAATGACGCATGGGCATCATCGGGACGCCTACAACCACTCCAAGCCGTGGGCGCCGCGAAGAGTGTATTACAAGTGGAACGCGAAGAAGTGCTAGAAGGGAAGATCGACTCACTCATGAGAAGGTTGGAGAAGATGGAAGTGAAAAAGAGAGAAGCCCAAGCTATTGACTTGAAGGCGGCCGAAGCAAGGTCTACATGTGAAGAATGTGGAGAGTACGGCCATGTGCAAAAGAATTGCCCGGAGGAAGCCAAGATGCTCGACTACATGAAGAAGGGAGAATGGATTCCGCCGACCAACTTCCGCTATGGGCAAGGTAGACCCCAATTTAATGCAAGTTCTTCCATTCAAAATTCGGTGCCTCTTCGTATACAATTGAAGGAGTTCATGGAGGAGCAAGGCAAGATCAACAAGGACACCGTCACCAAGTTCAAGGCTATGGACAAGATTTTGGAGAACATTGATGGCAAGGTGACGGAGGTCGGGAGTTCTAACCTTCAAGTACTCAACATGATGAAGATGCTAGAAACACAAGTAGCCCAGCTAGCCGGACGCCTATCTAGCAATGAAGGAAAATTGCCCAGACAACCTCAAAGTCCGGAGACGGCAAAGGCAATTCAAACTCGCTCGGGAAAGGAGACCGAAGAACCCGAACATGCGGCGGGAGCAAGGAAACCTAAGCCAAGAGTTGAAGTGGAGACCATCATCAAGGAGAAGGCACCTACTCCTATGCCAAAGATAGTCACCGAAGAGCCAGAGTTTGAGCTAGATGATATAGACACCAAGATTCTACCACCAAGGTCATGATACCGCAAAGGTAAACATGAAGATGAGCAGTTCAACAAATTTGTTGACATGGTACGCAGGTTGAGCATCAATATGCCGCTCTTGGACGCTCTACAAGTTCCGACGTATTCTCACTACTTCAAAGACATCATGGGAAACAAGCGCGAGATACCGCCAAGCACTGTCAAGCTAACCGAGGAATGTAGCGCGGCAATCGCTAATGAAGCTCCTGAAAAGAAGAGGGACCCTGGATGTCCTACCATCCCGTGTTCCATTGGATCTCTTATGTTCGAAAGAGCACTTTGTGATCTCGGTGCAAGTGTGAGCGTCATTCCAAAGAATGTGTTCGAGAAGCTACGCTTACCGGAGCCAGAGCCCACCGCCATGTGCCTAGAGTTAGCGGACAATTCCGTTCGCTATCCATTGGGAATCGCCGAAGACGTGCCCGTGAAGATTGGAGAACACTTAGTCCCTGTTGACTTTGTGATTCTCGATATGGGAGAAGGGAGCAAGGCGCCTCTCATACTTGGGAGGCCTTTCCTCAAGACCGCAAGGGCGAACATCGACGTTGGCAAGGGGGAGATAAAGTTCGACATCAATGGCACCACAAGCGAATTCAAGTTTCGTCCACGCCTCGAGGTATGCAACATGATCAATGTCAAATATGTTCCGCCTCACTGCTGTGTCACAAAAGAGAAGCCAAAGAAAGAAGAGGAGCCGAACAAGAAGGAAGCGAAGAAGGAGATAGAGGTCGTCGCGTCCATCGCGACAAAGAAGATCGTTGCACCCGTCAAGAAGAAAGCTAAAAGCCCGCCAAGGATTGTGCGGAAGTGGGTACCCAAGACTGCAGCGCCATCACTGAGCATTGGTCCGAAGTGAAGAAGAAGAAAGTCTAGCTATAGACTATAAACGAAGCGCTTTGCGGGAGACAACCCGTTCGTCGAGTCAAGAATAAAGCTGCTGGGAGTACAACCCGTTCGTCGAGTCAAGAATAAGCTGCCGGGAGTTCAACCCGCGAAAGGTTTAGGTAAGTGAGTAGAGAATTTTGCTACGCAAGGACATGATATACTTTTGAACAATTGGTCGTTCGGTCGAACAATTCGATTTGGATTTTATTCCCTCGGTCATTCCGATGTTATTTCTTATTTTAAACCAATGACATGAGCCATCCTATGATTTATTTGCCTCTTCTTGAGAAAGCCACATCCAAAATTCCATACCTATTTTTGGCGACCGTCCTGTCCATGACGGCCAGACCAAGTTGAGATAAAACACATGAGTAGAGCCGCGCTATGTTTATATTGCTTCAATTCTTGATGCGTAGGTTCCCACAAACATAGAGAGAATTTTCAGTTTCATTACCATAGGACTAGAATTTTCCTAACCTTAATTATTCTCTTTTTCAAAATTCTCTCTCTCATTTTGGCAAAAATTATAAGCTAAACCCAAGACCCACGGTTGAATTCGAGATTGTTCGCTATCAATTCATGAAAGTGAACGGTTCCGGTGCAACCAAAATTAATGTAGTCGAGAAATATTTTTCGACTTACAAATGTAAAGATGTTTCAATTCCCCTCTAATTATTCATTTAAACTCATTGCATGCTTTGAGTCAATTCTGAAATTTCGAAGTTAGAGGAGGATTAAACATCTAAGCATGATTTGGAAAGGGTTTATGTGCTTGATTAACACCCATTGATTAAAGTGAGTTCACGGGAAAGAGTTGTGCTCTCTACCTACCACCACATGCAAATAATTCAAAGGAGGGAGCAGCCATGCATGGGAAGGACATGTGATTTTCAGCAAAGATGGCATCATGTGATGCATGATGAAGCATGGTACAAGGTGAATGACACAAAGTGGAGAAATAATGTTGCAAGTGGACATCAAAGGCAAAGAAGGAGTGGTTCACGGGATTTGGACGGTGCAAAGCATACAAGATGTACTGGACAGAATCGAATAATTGCACCAGGAAGCCACCAGAGAAAAATGAAGTGAAGGAGGGCCAGAAATGCCCTAGGCCGGCCGGCCCCAAGGCCCTAGGCCGGCCGGCCTGGCCCCTATTTAAGCTCTCTAGTGCTCTCCTTTGGCAGGTATACTTCTCACTCATTTCCTTGCTTATGTTCTTCAAGTTCTTTGCCCAGAAACATCAGTTAGAGCCCTGAAAAATTCGTCCACCAAAATCTACTCCAAAAATCTCAGAAAATTCACCACAATTCCTAGTTTGTTCCACTCTTCGATATATTGTTCTCCCGCCGGCAAGAAACCCCCGGTGTGTTTGTTTTTGAGTGTGTGCAGCAAGGAGTCACCATGAGTGGCCTCATGAAGTTCATCGCCGGGAGGAGAAGGACGCGTTCATCAACATCCGAGGCATCGGCAAGTTCTTCGCGGAGGCACTCGGTCTCCGAGTCTCCGCGGAGCATGGAGGAAGACAACCCCACACCGAGGAGTGACATGTTGCTCCTTGGTGGGATGAGAGACCCGAGAAGCTCCTCCATGGGATTCACCGAAGGGATGCCACCTCCTCCATGGCGTTCGACAAGGTCATCCGCACCACCGCCATACAAACCCAAGAATTCAGAATATGTGTTTATTATCTTGTCGAATGAAGAAGAAGAAAGGCTCAAGTTCATGAAGGAAAGACTACAAGCAAATTATGATTTTGATGATGAAGCATTGGTGAAGCTGGGATTTCATCATGACATCTATGAGCTCTTGGAGAACATCGGTTGGAAGTTATTTTCCGACGGTGTCACGGTTGATATGCAAGAAGAAATGGCTCTTGAGATGTTCATGACATTAGAAAAATCAACGGAAGTGGTGGATGATGAAGAAGTTCCATGTCTGAAATTTAGGCTCAAGAATGAAGAGAAAGTAATCACCTATTGAGAAATAGGAAGCTTGCTCGGATTCAAAAATAATGCATATGAAATGGTGCAAGTTGAAGATGGAGAGCTTGATGAATTTTGGACAAAAATAGCAAAAGATGTCAACCGCCAAAGAAAGAATATAAGTAATGTTACCCTCCAAATATTCCACTCTTGGTTGAGCAAGAGAATTCTCAGGAGGATGAGAGAATCGAAGGTCACCGACCAAGAATTAAATTGGATGTATGATGCATTGGTGAAGAAGCAAGTAATTGATCCCACCAACATCATGGTTGAAAGGTGGCTTTGTGAACCATCATCCGGCACGGGAGAAGTTGGTTCGGGATGTTATCTCACAATGATAGCCCGAGCCATGAATCCGAGGTTACGAGTGATCCAAAAAATTTATGTCTCGGGAAGAGATATTGGGATTGATCATTTGAGGCAAGGCCATTATATCGGAGGGGATGAAAAGAAGGGATTTACTATTTCTGATATGGATATTTCCCTCCCCGATCAAAGGCTGAAATTATTTGCAAGAGGGAGGACTGATTGGCGAGTTGAAAATATTGGAAAAAAGGTGAAGAAATAAAAAAGAGGAAGGTTAATTGAAGGGACATCGGCATCGGCACAACAAGAAGACTTGGAAGTAAACCTTCCACCGCCAAGTTCCGCTTATTGGAGGAATGAATTTCAAGGTGCATCAAGTGGACAGGGATACCCGCAAGGATGGACGAGTCAATGGGAGGGAAGCCAAGAACAAGCATGGGGGCACGCTGTGGCGGCACCCCCACCATTTGGCAACTACGGCTACCCACCCTCGTCATATCAAGGAGAGATGCCCGACCCGTCATTTGGAGCACAATATTTTGATCTCCCTCAACCAGAACAAGGAATGAGAATTATGGGTGCTTATGCGAGAAGAAACATGGAAGATATAGATGCCATCTGGAGGCATACAACCCAACTAGAAGATGGAACTGCGGGAATCGCATATCAAATGGGACTTCTAGGCCTGGCGCCACCGGAACAATTTAATGGAGGAGCATTTCAGCAGTATTATGATCAAGGATACAACGCAAGAGCCAATCAAGGAGCAGTATTATGATCAAGGATACAACGCAAGAGCCAATCAAGGAGATTGATCGATGGCATGACCATGAATAAAATGCTTGCACGTGTGGTTTGGATTTTCTATTTCTTTCCATTTATTTTCAGCATGTGTGCGTAGCAATTTTCTGTTTTATTTATTTCAGCATGTGTGCAGTTTGTTTTCTTTTGCTTTCATCACCATGATAAATAAATGCATCACCTATGCTTTAATGTTATGGTTAGCGATGATGATAGAAAGTTTGTGCCATGTTAAAATATGACGATCATTGCCACTTTGTCTAATTTCTTGTGCTTGGTTTATGCATGATTAAACTAATGCTCTCTCTAACATGATCTGAAAATTAATTAAATGCCGGCTAATTCAATTGTGGAGGTTATGATAAATTAAGACCCATATCTTTTACTCTTGCTCTCTTACTTAAGCTTGTCAAGGAAAATTTAATTTGGATTTAATTTTGAGCTACCTTTGTCAATGATACCTTTTGCAATTGCTCTACCCTTCTACAAGCCTAAATGATATATCATAACAAACCATAGAGCAAGAATTATTTTCAGGTGAGTTAATTCAGGATTTATCTTCTTTGGTACGAGACTAAGAAGCTGACCATTCCGTATTTTTGCGTACCTCTCTTTTGCTAGCCATTCTATCCATGCATTGTGAGTTTCTATACCGGGAACATCGCAAACCTCGCTGGATATCCACCCCTAACCAAAAACATCTTTTTGTGAAACACCTCCTTGACCACAACCTATATATTGAGTATATATTTATTTAAACGGCAAAATAGTGGAATCAAGAGCAAAATTCAGCAAAACATAAGTTTGGGAAGCATCAAAGAGTTCGCAGAAGAAAAATCCGAAGAAGTGGAGGCCTACAGGCAGTAGGCCGGCCGGCTCAACACCCCTAGGCCGGCCGGCCTGCCCCTTTTCCTCCTCTGTTGGCTTCAATATTTCACGAGGAGATGCTCCCTTGAATTCCAAAGTTATGTCCAGAGAATTGATAGAAGTTTTGTGCACTCACTCCATCAAGTTATAATCACTTCATTGCTTGAGGACAAGCAAACGTTCAAGCATGGGGGGAGGTGGAGTAAGTGCATTGTGTTGCCAACGGTTCTGAGGAGCAAAAAGAAAAAAAAAAGAGGAAGAGAGAAAAGAAAAAAATGAAATGAATGATGATGAAAAGCTCCTCGGTCCCGTTTGCTTCATTAAACTCCAGGTACTTTGAAGATTATTATATACTCAATTATTCCAACCATGTGCAATCCGATAACAAGGACTTTAGTCGTGCCTTGGGATCAACCATTGCCATTTGCACATGTCCACCATCTAAAGTGTGTGTTCCATTCTCTCCCTCTCCACAAAGAAATTATTTTCCAATGGTCTTTTTGACGAGTCTCGGTAAATCCATAAGAAGTATTTCTTGTTTTGATAATATCTTGATTATAATATCTTTTGTTAGGACTAACCTTTCTAGAGCTCCAGATAAAGCCTCACACATACATATGAGAGAAAGAAAGGAGAGAGCTCTAGCAAGATTGAGAGAGAAGATGAGCTGAGAGTTTCCATGAGCAAATTGCAATGAGGTTTGAATTATTGATCTTGGTTTAGCATTACTTATGGAACTTACTTTCTTAATTCTGAGACTTGTTTAATTTTGAGAGCATGTGCTTAATAATTGTGGGGAAGCATTTAACTTGTATCTACCTTCCACATTGAAAAAGCTGGTTACAACTTGAACTATTAACTGCAAAATATTTTTTGGGAGCATTGTGTTTTCTCGTGTATGATCAAGTGCAGGGATTGGACACTGAAAAGCAGCGCTGATTTTTATCAAAGACTTACTCGAGGACGAGCAAGGTTTAAGCATGGGGGGAATGTTGGCGCTCCTTAAGTATCCATTTTATCCCCTGTTTAACTTTGATAATGGCATGAATTTAATATTAAAATCACTAACCATCCTAACATCAGCCCAATTATTGGTCGTTTTCACGTTTGCACATATATTTTGGAGGTACTTCGTTTTTGCAGGTTTTTGACCAATTTTGGAGCATGAAATGGCGAGGCCCACGATCACGCGATGACATGAAGAAGACGAAGGCCAAAGCCCGAACAAAGGATGGAAGGCCATGATGATTAGAGGCCCGTTCATGCACATCCACCCTCCAATGAAGCCCAAAATACAAAGCCCACAAGATAAGATCAAGATACTTCAGGGCTAAGCAAAGCAAAGAGATATTTAAGGAAGGATTTTCCATCCTATCCTTCTCATCGAAGAAATCTCGAAGATAACGACGTCTAAAGGGGTGCAATCGTGAAAGACATAAACTCTAGAAGATTCCAGGAGACTTGGGGAGAAAGATGAGCACGAGCCGGCGAAGGAAAGTGCCAGGCCGGCCGGCCCAGCCCTTTTTTAGGTCGGTTCGACCTCTCCTTTGACCGAGGGTTCCCTGAGGCTATTTAAAGACCCCTCCCCAAGGTTCACGCAGAGATCAATTCGGGAGACGACGCCAAGGAGCAGAGAAGATAGAGGGACACCTCTCGGAGAGCCGAGGGTCGTGCTAGTTGTCTAGGGTTTGCCCTAGCCGACGTGGGAACCTTGCAAGGAAGACCACGTCGGAGTTCTGGAGCTAGGATCATCAAGATCAAGGTAGGGCCCCGGTTGTGATCTTGTGATGTACAATCATTCATGGTGAAGTTATTTGTGATTCCGAATGTTTAGCGACCATGTTCTTCTCTTTCGATTTCGTTCTTTTCTTTGGGTTCGCTTCATCCTAGATCTATTATCGAGATAGATCGCTTAGCATGATCTTGTAGGTATGGTGGCTAGAGGTTCATGGCGGAACTACCAAAGGGGGTTCGACTTGCTTTAGGGTATCTTGTTGAAAGGGGTGGCGTCGTGACAGGCCGTTGCCACTTAGTAGTTGGGGTATCGAGGGATCGGATTGGAGATTTTGAGTTTAAAGATGCTTTTCATTGAGATTCACATCTATCTTACTTCACTTTATCTAGCTGGAACTACAACATATGCATGATCTAGGTGATCTAGATTGGTTATCTCTAACTTTCTCTTGCTACCTTCGGTGTTTGTCGTGTTTTTAGTAGATTAGATTCGTTTTCACCATCTCAATACAAAGGAATCTCTATGCTAGTAGATTGTTTCTTGTCTCTTTGGTTCCGTGGATTGATAAACCTTGGGGGAATACTCTAAGGGAAAAGTTACACGAAACCGTGCGCTTGCGGTATATAAATCGGGGGCGCTAAGGAGCGCCAACACAGCCATATTACAGCAGCAGAACGAACTCCTCCAAGTTCTTGTGACCACTCTCACAGCCCAAGCTCAAGGCAATCTTGGCAACAATAGACCTGCAATGCATCATAATGGCAATGGCAGTAGAATTGCAGATTTCAACCGCCTGCAGCCACCCAAGTTTGGAGGATCCGACAACCCAATTAAGGCAGATGATTGGTTGCGAGAGATTGAAATGAAGCTTGAAGTGGTCCATGCAGATGATAGAGACAAGGTTTTGCTCGCAGTACAGCAGTTAAGGGGACCAGCCCTTGCTTGGTGGCAGAGTTATAGGGAAATAAACAAAAATGCTAACGAGATGGTTTGGGCCGACTTTGTCAAGATCTTCAGAGAACATCACATTCCCAGCAGTGTTATACAGCTCAAGAGGGATGAGTTCAGAAAGCTTCGTCAAGGTGGTATGACTGTGACAGAGTATCTTCATAAGTTCACAGAGTTGTCTCGTTATGCACCAGAGGATATCAATGATGACGAGAAGAAGTCACCACCCACAGTGACTTTAAATCAGGACCTTGGTTGAAGTCACCACCCACAGTGACTTTAATGCTATGGTCAACAGGGCCATCACCACTGAGAGAAACAGGAAGGCAGAACTCAGTGAGCGCAAACGTCGGTTTGAAAGCAAGAAGCCCCAGCAGTTGGAGAAGTTCCAGAGGACCCAGTATCCGGCTCACTCAGGCCCAAGGAGCCAGGGTGCCTTTTCATTCAAAGCGCACCCTGGTTCTTTCTAGAAGCCAGCTCAGTCAGCTCCTGTTATGAAGACCCAGAGTACCTTCCGCACCCAACAGACTGGCGGAAGTCAAGTAACCAATGTGAAGACCTATTTCCACTGCCGTGAAGCCGGACACTACAAAGCCAACTGTCCATATCTCGGTCAGCCCGCTCCTTCTGTTTTCTCCAACTCTGTGCAAGGACCAAAAAAGCCGACTGGAGCCAACCGTACAGCACCTGCTAAGATCCAGCAACAGTCCTTCGGCAAGGCAAAGGTGAACCATGTGAATGCTGAAGAAGCAGAGGATGCACCAGGAGTGATTTTCGGTGAGTTTCTGCTCCAATCCGCTCTAGCCTCGGTGCTTTTTGATTCTGGAGCATCGCATTCCTTTATATCCTCCCACTTTGTGGAAAAGCATGATATACCTACTATAGCCCTTAAGAGGCCACTAATGACCCGTTCCCCTGGAGGTCATATACCCTACCACTTAGGCGTCTTAGATATCCCTATAAACCTAAGTGGGGTAGTATTCCTTGCCAACCTAGTAGTCCTTACTTCCAAAGGGATAGATGTCATACTCGGTATGGACTGGCTCACCAAGCACCGCGAAACATAGCCTGTGCTGAGAGAGCAGTGACAGTCACCAACCACCAAGGGATTACAATCACATGCCTAATCCAGCCTAACCTGTCAGACTACATGGTAAACCACATCCAAGCAGAATCCCCAGAAGATGTGCCAGTAGTTCGGGAGTTCGCAGATGTGTTTTCAGATGAATTACCCAGTATGCCTCCAGAAAGAGATGTAGAGTTCACTATTGACTTAGTCCCTGGAACCAAGCCTATAGCAAAGAATGCCTATCGGTTAGCAGCCCCAGAGCTTGCCGAGTTGAAGAAGCAGCTTGAAGAGCTTCAACAAAAGGGATTTATTAGACCTGCTGCTTCTCCGTGGGGAGCCCCAGTGCTCTTTGTGAAGAAGAAAGATGGAAGCATGAGACTTTGTGTGGACTACTATGACCTAAATGCAGTCACCATCAAGAACAAGTACCCTCTGCCTCAGATTGATGACCTGTTTGATCAGCTGAAGGGAGCTAAGTTCTTCTCCAAGATAGATCTGAGGTCAGGTTATCATCAGCTCAGAGTGCGACAAGAGGACATCTCTAAGATAGCCTTCAGGACCCGTTATGGCCAGTATGAGTTCACAATGATGCCTTTTGGTCTGACCAATGCCCCTGCCTTTTTCATGACCCTCATGAATAAGGTGTTTATAGAGGAGTTAGATCGGTTTGTCGTGGTATTCATAGATGACATACTGGTCTACTCTAAGAGTGCTGAGGAGCATGGACAACATCTCAGAATTGTGCTGGGAAAGCTCAGAAAACACCAGTTGTATGCCAAGTTTAGTATATGTGAATTCTGGTTGTAGAGAGTCAGTTTTCTGGGTCATGTCTTAACAGCTGAAGGTGTTGAAGTGGACCCAGAAAAGGTCAAGGCATTATCAGAATGGAAGCAACCAACCTCAGCCTCAGAAATCAGGAGTTTCTTGGGATTAGCCGGATATTACCGGAGATTCATCGAAGGTTTCTCTAAGATAGCCCGACCTATGACTGAGTTGCTCCGGAAGGACACGAAGTTTGTCTGGTCTGAAGCTTGCGAGAGAAGTTTTCAAGAGTTGAAGAGGCGACTAACTTCTGGCCTAGTGCTAGTCTTGCCAGATAATCAGAAGAGCTTTGTCGTTTATTGCGACACATCCCGACAAGGATTGGGTTGTGTGCTTATGCAAGAAGAAAGAGTTGTAGCTTATGCCTCAAGACAGTTGAGAACACATGAGCAGAACTACCCCACCCATGACTTGGAATTAGCCGCAGTGGTGCATTCCCTCAAGATTTGGAGACATTATCTGATCGGGAACAAGTGTGAAATCTACACGGATCACAAGAGCCTGAAGTACATTTTCACCCAGTCAGACCTCAACCTTAGACAGAGAAGATGGTTGGAGTTGATCAAAGACTATGATTTGGAAATTTATTACCACCCTGGAAAGGCTAATGTGGTGGCTGATGCGCTCAGTCGTAAAGCATATTGCCATCACTTAGTCACACAAGCCCCAGAGCTGAGTGAAGAAATGAGGAAGTTGAACCTAAGGGTTGTACGCCGCTCTTGCAACTATAACCTTAGTGTCCATCCCATCCTGGATGACCAGATAAAGGAAGCTCAGATGGAGGATAAAAGATTGGTATGGATTAAAGGTCGCAACAGTGAAGGCAAAGCCCCAGATTTCAGAGTAGATAAAGATGGAGTCTTGTGGTTCAAGAAGAGATTATGTGTGCCTAAGCAAGGTCATTTCCGCAGGACCATCTTGGATGAAGCCCATAACTCAGCTTATTCCATTCACCCCGGCACTACGAAAATGTACCTGGACCTTAATGAGAAATATTGGTGGAATGGTATGAAGGGGGATATCGTTCGATTCGTCGCTCATTGTGATGTGTGCAAAAGGGTTCAAGGCAGAGCATCAGAAGCCCAGTGGATTACTCCAGCCGTTGCCGATCCCAGTATGGAAGTGGGATGAAGTTAGTATGGATTTTATCACCGGTCTACCAAGAACCCAGAGCGGTCATGACTCAGTTTGGGTGATTGTTGACCGACTCACTAAAGTGGCACACTTCATCCCAGTGAATACCACTTATGGAGGTGATAAATTAGCCAAGTTATATATTGAGCGTATTGTGAAGTTGCATGGAGTACCTAAGAGGATTGTGTCAGATAGAGGCACCCAGTTCACTTCGAGATTCTGGAGCAGGGTACATGGAGCACTTGGTACAAAGTTGGACTTCAGTTCAGCCTATCATCCTCAGACTGATGGCCAGACCGAGAGAGTTAATCAGATCCTTGAAGACATGCTAAGAGCCTGTGTTCTTACTTATGGCAAAAATAGGGAAGACAGTTTGCCATATGCAGAGTTCTCTTACAACAACAGCTACCAGTCAAGCTTAAAGATGTCGCCGTTTGAAGCCCTCTACGGGAGGAAGTGTCGCACACCTCTCATGTGGACCGAAGTCGGTGACCGCATTATTGAGGGCCCAGATTTTATTAAAGAAGTAGAAGACAAGATAGCAGAAATCAGAGAGAATCTAAAGGCAGCTCAATCCCGCCAGAAAAGTTATGCCGATAAAAGAAGACATACTCTCAGCTTCGAAGTTGGAGACTATGTGTACCTTAAAGTTTCCCCAATTCGCGGCACACGCAGATTCCAGGTACGAGGAAAGTTGGCTCCTGTAACATCCCACTCATCACGATTAAGGGGGGAGTGTTGAAATTTATAATGCAAACTTCTATAAGGTTCTATAAAAATATGAATAAACCATGGCGTAATTTTGTTCACCATGACAAGGTTCTAGAATGTTCCACAAGAATCATAAGAAGACAAGAAGCTTGGATATTTTCTTGCCATGGTAAAATTTAGAATTTTCTAGAATTAGATATTTGTAGGGAACTTAGATATTTGTAGGGAGCTTCCTAGATTGTGACAAGTGTCACTCATCCAAGAGGGTATGGGTGCCTATATAAGGAGGGTGCCACCCCTTGCCATGCCATACAACTCCACTCCATCCCACACACATTCAAAGGCATGGTAGAAGTGAGCTTGGGTAGAGTGTGCTAGGTGTGTTCCTTTGTTGCTTTAATAAGGTAAGTGTCTTTATAAGTGTTAGTCTCCCGGTTAAGTTTAAGTACTTAGTGTATAAGTTGTGATCCATCGAAGGTTGGCTCTGCCACCCGGGATCACAAAAGGGTCTGGGCTTCATCGAAGGTTGGCTCTGCCACCCGGAAGCCAGCTTCATCTGTTGGTAGGCTCTGCCTCCCGGAAGCAAAAGGCGGCTCTGCCGTCAAAAGGACCCGGTACACTAAGTAACTAGAAGCTGACCGACTCTGAATTGAGTTGGTGTAGACCCTTAACTTAGTAGGGCCACCTCAAATTCCAGCAATCACTAAAATAAAACTTATGTTGCAATTAAACTAGTAACGTAAAATAATACTAATGTGAGGTGTTACATAACTACTAGGTAAACTATTTTATACTCTTGCCTTGCGTTAGTACATTCGTTCCCTCCAGTAACCAGCGTACGCATGCTTGCACCTACGACAAAAATCATCTCGTCTCTTTCCATAAAAGCCTCTCAAATCACCGTACCATGCCATAATTCCCAGACAATCATGACAGCGCCTACCTCCTTTGCCATAACTTCATCATTCCTTGGAAGCCACAGAGTACCCACACCATTGACCTTGAAAAGACCCGTCATGGCAGCACCCACCTCGCTAAAAATCGGGGTCGCCACGCACAGTGCCGGCCGAGATTTTTTCCGCCGAACCGCCTCACCCGTTCGTTCTCGCTCGCGCACGCGCGACACGCCGGCCCCACGACGGGACCGTGCGCTGCCGCCGGCATCATGCCGTGCCGCCCACTCCCGCGTCCCTACCTCGCCCACGCCGCTGCAGCGCCCTCGCCGGCTTTGCCGCCTCGGCGCTCGCGCCTTCAGCGCTGCCACTGTTCGCGTTGACGACGAGCTGCCGCAGCCCACGCCGTCGCCCGTCCTTGCGCGACGCCGCTGCTGCTCTCCTCGCCTATAAAAGGAGCAAGGCCGTGACGAGCCCCGTCACCAGCCCAAGCACACCGAGCCGCTTCGCTCCACCAGCTGAACCACTCCTTCCGAGCCCAGCTCACTCACGAGACGAGGCTCCAACAATTGATCCTCTTCCTCGAGCTGTTCCGCGCCAAGGTGAGATGGCAGGCAGCTCTCCCGACCATTAACTCCACAACAAAAGCCCAAAACACCCACCAGCCGTGAGCACCTAATCCAAATCATTCTACCAACCAAAAACTCAATATCTCCTTCATATCAACTCCTTTTCACGTAACTCTTTTTCCTCCTATTTTCATCTCCATTTGAGCTTATTGCTTGCTTGTGTTTGTTTGCCGGTTGTGCCATTTTCGCTCATAGATCACGGAGTGACTGAGGAGGAGCCCGCCAAGGAGCCAGAAGACCCGTACCACGAGCAGGAAGCCGCCGCCGACGACGCGTACGCAAGCGAAGGCAAGTTTCATCGATCCCTACGTGAGCGGTTGCATCCATGTGAGGACGTTTTGCTGTAGCCTGGGTCTAGGATCGATTACATATACTAGTACTTGAGTGATTGAGTGTGCTCATGCATGCATCTGAGTAGTCATGCATATCCAGAGCTGAGAATAGGATAAGAAGGGATCTGGCTGAGACCAGGGCAGCTGGGTATGCTGGAGCCGGCGCTACCGTGGTGGTAGACTGGCAGGTGAGTGCTACCGTGGTGGTAGGCTCGAGTTGACATGTTGAGGGATGGTTGTTGCCCTGGTGAACCATAAGGACCGAGTTGTTTTGACATCTCACCTAGCTTACTTTCAGTACGACCACATGAGTTTGTATGGGCAAACCTTAGCCTAATCCCACTGGCTAACCTGGTAGTCGTCCGAGGTGGATATGTTTTGGGGAGAGACCTGGAATGGTCCAGACCCGAGGGTTTGGGGGCGACTAGTCGGGGTTGAGCCACGGCTGGGTGTCGGCTATGACGGAGCCGTCTCTGGACGGTGAAGTGCGTGTGGGTAAAGCGTACAACCTCTGCAGAGTGTATAATCCATTCGAATGGTCCGTGTCCACGGTATGGACAGGCTACGGTGTGGTCCTGACAACTAGTGAGCTACCTATTGTGGGTTGTGTCGGGAAGAGTTGCATACCATTAATTGCATAGCTAATGCATGGTGCTCTATGTGTGTCTTGCATGTCTTTTCCCCTCCCGTAGGGTGAGGTGGAGCTTGCTGAGTACTTTTGTACTCACCCCTGTTGATTTTCCTCCAGAGGATCCAGACTTTGTGCCGGAAGACTACGAGTAGATCGTGTCCGCACCCAAGCTGATCGAGTGGAGCCGTGATGGATGAAGAGCTAGTCCTGCATGTCGCTATGCTCGTTGTTATCCTGTGGTTGTTCTGTGTAGCTTTGTGTTGTCACTTTACTCCTCATGTACGTGTTAAATAAAGCTCTGTATGACTCTGGACTCCACTTGATGTAACATGTATTATGCCGGAGACCTTATTCGGTACTTAATACATGGTTTAGCCTTGATCTTCGGGTCGGGGCGCTTCAGGTGGTATCAGAGCCATGCTTGGCTGTAGGACGCGAACCGGTAGTAAACGATGACTGTAGGAGCCCTAGGATGGTCAATCCTTGAAAATATATTACTCCTTAAACTTTATCCTTGTTATGCTAACCCTACCCTTGAAAATCAGATGGCGGATGACTGGACCACCACCTACTGCATCAACGAAGATGGATTCCCCAGGGTGCTTTATGCTGCCACGGTGCGACTTGGTATTCCGGAACGACCGGAGTACGTGGGTCGCGAGTTCGTGGAGCATGGCACCGAAAGTTGTGAGGTCACTATCCATATTGGTGCCAGTGATAAGTACTTGGAGATGCAACCCTGGAGCGTCACCGCCACTGGAGCCCGTATGCCTGACACCATTCAACTTGCAGCTCGCAAGGCGCTGCGGTACCTGTGCCAGATGTTTGAATGGCACTTGGGTTCCACTCCCATGAAGTACTTTCCACCGCTGGACCGTAGCCGTCCTGCTTGGGCGGCGAGGATCCGCAACCTGGAGAGCCCCGCAGGGACAGAGAAGAACCCCACAGTTGTCGCAATGTCTGGCTATTTGCTTAGCCTCGACGATTTGTGCGACCAACTGCATCAGCGTGTGAGAGATTTAATCCAGCGTGCTGAGGAAGCGGAGTCCCGTTGGCGTAAGGCTAAACTGGCCGTAGCCCAGGCAGAAGCCCGAGCAGCCGAAGTTGAAAGCCGCCTTGCCATGGCCGAAGAGAACCTTAGGGAGCAGGCAGATCGCCACAGTCAGCTCCTTAGGGGTGTCTACCTAGTGGACCGTGCCAAGCGCAAGGAACGCCATCCCAGGACTGCCGCGGAGCTGCCAATTCTAGAGGGAATTCCACTATGTTCCTCGTCCCAACCACGCAGGAGGATTTGTGAATCAGTGCCGCCCACGCCTCCCGCATCTCCCCGAGATCCCGGAAACAGTGACCCCGAAGACCGTGTTGTAGGGTTCAGTAGTCGAGTCGTCCCGGCCGACCCTTAAAAGTCGAGCCGCGTTATTGTAATCCGTCGTGTCATGTATCCCTGTTTGTTTGAATGAATGCTTGTGTGGTGCTTGAATGATTTGTTTGTGTGCATTGCGCGGTACAAAATATTTTATATACAAATCTACCCCAGTAATATACTAGGGGAGTCACCTAATCTTGCCCTTCTTGACCGTAGATGTCTCGTCGCTCGAGCCGAGTCCAGGGACTCCATGCTCAGGAAGACGGTGACGAGGTCAACCCGAGAAACCAAGCCCCTCTGAATGTAGCCCCAGAAGCACCAGAAAATGGACAACTACCGCCGCTACCTCCCCGTGCCCCAGCACCCATTGACTTGGCAGCCATACTGCAGCAGCAGAACCAACTCCTTCAAGTTCTTGTGACCACTCTCACAGCACAAGCTCAAGGCAATCCTGGCAACAATAGACCTGCAATGCATCATAATGGCAATGGCAGTAGAATTGCAGATTTCAACCGCCTGCAGCCACCTAAGTTTGGAGGCTCTGATAACCCTATTGAGGCAGATGATTGGCTGCGAGAAATTGAAATGAAGCTTGAAGTGGTCCATGCAGATGATAGAGACAAGGTTTTGCTCGCTGTACAGCAGTTAAAGGGACCAGCCCTTGCTTGGTGGCAGAGTTACCGGGAAATAAATGAAAATGCTAACGAGGTGGTATGGACTGACTTTGTCAAGATCTTCAGAGAACATCACATTCCCAGCAGTGTTATGAAACTCAAGAGGGATGAGTTCAGAAAGCTTCGTCAAGGTGGTATGACTGTGACAGAGTATCTTCATAAGTTCACAGAGTTGTCTCGTTATGCACCAGAGGATA
The DNA here is from genome assembly GCF_016808335.1 of Panicum virgatum. Taxonomy (NCBI): domain Eukaryota; kingdom Viridiplantae; phylum Streptophyta; class Magnoliopsida; order Poales; family Poaceae; genus Panicum; species Panicum virgatum. The sequence continues at coordinate 49,044,308 of NC_053145.1, forward strand.
TCAATGATGACGGGAAGAAGCAAGAAGCCTTTCTTGGTGGGCTTAACCCTGAAATCAGGACCTTGGTTGAAGTCACCACCCACAGTGACTTTAATGCTATGGTCAACAGGGCCATCACCATTGAGAGAAACAGAAAGGCAGAGCTCAGTGAGCGCAAACGTCGGTTTGAAAGTAAGAAGCCCCAGCAGTTGGAGAAGTTCCAAAGGACCCAGTATCCGGCTCACTCGGGCCCAAGGAGCCAGGGTGCCTTTTCATTCAAAGCGCAGCCCGGCTCTTTCCAGAAGCCCACTCAGTCAGCTCCTGTTATGAAGACCCAGAATACCCTCCGTAACCAACCGTCTGGTGGAAGTCAAGTGACCGATGCGAAGACCTGTTTCCACTGCCGCGAAGCCGGACACTACAAGGCCAACTGTCCGTATCTTAATCAGCCCGCCCCTTCTGTTTTCTCCAACTCTGTTCAAGGACCAAAGCAGCCGACTGGAGCCAACCGTGCAACACCAGCTAAGAGCCAGCAACAGTCCTTCGGCAAGGCAAAAGTGAATCATGTGAATGCTGAAGAAGCAGAGGATGCACCAGGAGTGATTCTCGGTGAGTTTCTGGTCCAATCAGCTCTAGCCTCAGTGCTTTTTGATTCTGGAGCATCGCATTCCTTTATATCCTCCCAATTTGTGGAAAAGCATGATATACCTACTATAGCCCTTAAGAGGCCACTAATAACCCGTTCCCCAGGAGGTCATATACCTTGCCACTTAGGTGTCTTAGATATCCCGATAAACCTAAGTGGGGTAGTATTCCTTGCCGACCTAGTAGTCCTTACTTCCAAAGGGATAGATGTCATACTCGGTATGGACTGGCTCACCAAGCACCGCGGAAACATAGCCTGTGCTGAGAGAGCAGTGACAGTCACCAACCGCCAAGGGTTAACAGTCACATGCCAAATCCAGCCTAGCCTGTTAGACTCCATGGTGAACCACATCCAAGCAGAATCCCCCGAAGATGTGCCAATAGTTCGGGAGTTCGCAGATGTGTTCCCAGATGAATTACCCGGTATGCCTCCAGAAAGAGATGTAGAGTTCACTATTGACTTAGTCCCTGGAACCAAGCCTATAGCAAAGAATGCCTATCGGTTAGCAGCCCCAGAGCTTGCCGAGTTGAAGAAGCAGCTTGAAGAGCTTCAACAAAAGGGATTCATTAGACCCGCTGCTTCTCCGTGGGGAGCCCCAGTGCTCTTTGTGAAGAAGAAAGATGGAAGCATGAGACTTTGTGTGGACTACCGTGATCTGAATGCAGTCACCATCAAGAACAAGTACCCTCTGCCTCGGATTGATGACCTGTTTGATCAGCTGAAGGGAGCTAAGTTCTTCTCCAAGATAGATCTAAGGTCAGGTTATCATCAGCTCAGAGTGCGACAGGAGGACATCTCCAAGACAGCCTTCAGGACCCGTTATGGCCAGTATGAGTTCACAGTGATGCCTTTTGGTCTGACTAATGCCCCTGCCTTTTTCATGACCCTCATGAATAAGGTGTTTATGGAAGAGTTAGATCGGTTTGTTGTGGTATTCATAGATGACATACTGGTCTACTCTAAGAGTGCTGAGGAGCATGGTCAACATCTCAGAGTTGTGCTGGGAAAGCTCAGAAAACACCAGTTGTACGCCAAGTTCAGCAAGTGTGAATTCTGGTTGCAGAGAGTCAGTTTTCTGGGTCATGTCTTAACAGCTGAAGGAGTTGAAGTGGACCCAGAAAAGGTTAAGGCAGTATCAGAATGGAAGCAACCAATCTCAGCCTCGGAGATCAGGAGTTTCTTGGGATTAGCCGGCTATTACCGGAGATTCATCGAAGGTTTCTCTAAGATAGCCCGGCCTATGACCGAGTTACTCCGGAAGGACACGAAGTTTGTCTGGTCTGAAGCTTGCGAGAGAAGTTTTCAAGAGTTGAAGAGGCGACTAACTTCTGCCCCAGTGCTAGTCTTGCCAGATAATCAGAAGAGCTTTGTCATTTATTGCGACGCATCCCGACAAGGATTGGGTTGTGTTCTTATGCAAGAGGGAAGAGTTGTATCTTATGCCTCAAGACAGTTGAGAGCACATGAGCAGAACTACCCCACCCATGACTTGGAGTTAGCTGCAGTGGTGCATGCCCTCAAGATTTGGAGACATTATTTGATTGGGAATAAGTGTGAAATCTACACGGATCACAAGAGCCTGAAGTACATTTTCACCCAGTCAGACCTTAACCTTAGACAGAGAAGATGGTTGGAGTTGATCAAAGACTATGATTTGGAAATTCATTACCACCCTGGAAAGGCTAATGTGGTGGCTGATGCGCTCAGTCGTAAAGCATATTGCCATCACTTAGTCACACAAGCCCCAGAGCTGAGTGATGAAATGAGGAAGTTGAACCTAAGGGTTGTACGCCGCTCTTGCAACTATAACTTTAGTGTCCATCCCGTTCTGGATGACCAGATAAAGGAGGCTCAGATGGAGGATAAAAGATTGGTATGGATTAAAGATCGCAACAGTGAAGGCAAAGCCCCAGATTTCAGAGTAGATAAAGATGGAGTTTTGTGGTTCAAGAAGAGATTATGTGTGCCTAAGCAAGGTCATTTCCGCAAGACCATCTTGGATGAAGCCCATAACTCAGCCTATTCCATTCACCCCGGCACTACAAAAATGTACCTGGACCTTAAGGAGAAGTATTGGTGGAATGGTATGAAGGGGGATATCGCTCGATTTGTCGCTCATTGTGATGTGTGCAATAGGGTTAAGGCAGAGCATCAGAAGCCCAGCGGATTACTCCAGCCGTTGCCGATCCCAGTATGGAAGTGGGATGAAGTTAGTATGGATTTTATCACCGGTCTACCAAGAACCCAGAGCGGTCATGACTCAGTTTGGGTGATTGTTGACCGACTCACTAAAGTGGCACACTTCATCCCAGTGCGTACCACTTATGGAGGTGATAGATTAGCCAAATTATATATTGAGCGTATTGTGAAGCTGCATGGAGTACCTAAGAGGATTGTGTCAGATAGAGGCACCCAGTTCACTTCGAGATTCTGGAGCAGGTTACATGAAGCACTTGGTACAAAGTTGGACTTCAGTTCAGCCTATCATCCTCAGACTGATGGCCAGACCGAAAGAGTTAATCAGATCCTTGAAGACATGCTAAGAGCCTGTGTTCTTACTTATGGCAAAAATTGGGAAGACAGTTTGCCATATGCAGAGTTCTCTTACAACAACAGCTACCAGTCAAGCTTAAAGATGTCGCCATTTGAAGCCCTCTACGGGAGGAAGTGTCGCACACCTCTCATGTGGACCGAAGTCGGTGACCGCATTATTGAGGGCCCAGATTTTATTAAAGAAGCAGAAGACAAGATAGCAGAAATCAGAGAGAATCTAAAGGCAGCACAATCTCGCCAGAAAAGTTATGCCGATAAAAGAAGACGTACTCTCAGCTTCGAAGTTGGAGACTATGTGTACCTTAAAGTTTCCCCAATTCGCGGCACACGCAGATTCCAGGTACGAGGAAAGTTGGCTCCACGTTACATTGGACCTTTCCCAATTATCAAGAAAGTGGGAGCGGTAGCCTATAAGCTACAGTTGCCAGCAGAGATGTCAGATGTACACGATGTATTCCATGTGTCCCAACTCAGAAAGTGCCTGCGAGTACCAGAAGAACAAGTGGCCCCAGAGACAATCGACCTGCAGGATGATCTCAGATATCAAGAGGTACCAGTAAAAATTCTGGACACTGTGACGCGAAGAACCCGCAACTCAGAAGTCAGGATTTGCCGAGTTCAGTGGAGCAGGCATTCGGAAGCAGAAGCAACTTGGGAGAGAGAAGATGCGCTCCGAGCCGAGTTTCCCAGTCTCTTTAGTGGTGAAGCTGAATCTCGGGGACGAGATTCAACCTAAGTGGGGTAGGTTTGTAACATCCCACTCATCACGATTAAGGGGGGAGTGTTGAAATTTATAATGCAAACTTCTATAAGGTTCTATAAAAATATGAATAAACCATGGCGTAATTTTGTTCACCATGACAAGGTTCTAGAATGTTCCACAAGAATCATAAGAAGACAAGAAGCTTGGATATTTTCTTGCCATGGTAAAATTTAGAATTTTCTAGAATTAGATATTTGTAGGGAACTTAGATATTTGTAGGGAGCTTCCTAGATTGTGACAAGTGTCACTCATCCAAGAGGGTATGGGTGCCTATATAAGGAGGGTGCCACCCCTTGCCATGCCATACAACTCCACTCCATCCCACACACATTCAAAGGCATGGTAGAAGTGAGCTTGGGTAGAGTGTGCTAGGTGTGTTCCTTTGTTGCTTTAATAAGGTAAGTGTCTTTATAAGTGTTAGTCTCCCGGTTAAGTTTAAGTACTTAGTGTATAAGTTGTGATCCATCGAAGGTTGGCTCTGCCACCCGGGATCACAAAAGGGTCTGGGCTTCATCGAAGGTTGGCTCTGCCACCCGGAAGCCAGCTTCATCTGTTGGTAGGCTCTGCCTCCCGGAAGCAAAAGGCGGCTCTGCCGTCAAAAGGACCCGGTACACTAAGTAACTAGAAGCTGACCGACTCTGAATTGAGTTGGTGTAGACCCTTAACTTAGTAGGGCCACCTCAAATTCCAGCAATCACTAAAATAAAACTTATGTTGCAATTAAACTAGTAACGTAAAATAATACTAATGTGAGGTGTTACATAACTACTAGGTAAACTATTTTATACTCTTGCCTTGCGTTAGTACATTCGTTCCCTCCAGTAACCAGCGTACGCATGCTTGCACCTACGACAAAAATCATCTCGTCTCTTTCCATAAAAGCCTCTCAAATCACCGTACCATGCCATAATTCCCAGACAATCATGACAGCGCCTACCTCCTTTGCCATAACTTCATCATTCCTTGGAAGCCACAGAGTACCCACACCATTGACCTTGAAAAGACCCGTCATGGCAGCACCCACCTCGCTAAAAATCGGGGTCGCCACGCACAGTGCCGGCCGAGATTTTTTCCGCCGAACCGCCTCACCCGTTCGTTCTCGCTCGCGCACGCGCGACACGCCGGCCCCACGACGGGACCGTGCGCTGCCGCCGGCATCATGCCGTGCCGCCCACTCCCGCGTCCCTACCTCGCCCACGCCGCTGCAGCGCCCTCGCCGGCTTTGCCGCCTCGGCGCTCGCGCCTTCAGCGCTGCCACTGTTCGCGTTGACGACGAGCTGCCGCAGCCCACGCCGTCGCCCGTCCTTGCGCGACGCCGCTGCTGCTCTCCTCGCCTATAAAAGGAGCAAGGCCGTGACGAGCCCCGTCACCAGCCCAAGCACACCGAGCCGCTTCGCTCCACCAGCTGAACCACTCCTTCCGAGCCCAGCTCACTCACGAGACGAGGCTCCAACAATTGATCCTCTTCCTCGAGCTGTTCCGCGCCAAGGTGAGATGGCAGGCAGCTCTCCCGACCATTAACTCCACAACAAAAGCCCAAAACACCCACCAGCCGTGAGCACCTAATCCAAATCATTCTACCAACCAAAAACTCAATATCTCCTTCATATCAACTCCTTTTCACGTAACTCTTTTTCCTCCTATTTTCATCTCCATTTGAGCTTATTGCTTGCTTGTGTTTGTTTGCCGGTTGTGCCATTTTCGCTCATAGATCACGGAGTGACTGAGGAGGAGCCCGCCAAGGAGCCAGAAGACCCGTACCACGAGCAGGAAGCCGCCGCCGACGACGCGTACGCAAGCGAAGGCAAGTTTCATCGATCCCTACGTGAGCGGTTGCATCCATGTGAGGACGTTTTGCTGTAGCCTGGGTCTAGGATCGATTACATATACTAGTACTTGAGTGATTGAGTGTGCTCATGCATGCATCTGAGTAGTCATGCATATCCAGAGCTGAGAATAGGATAAGAAGGGATCTGGCTGAGACCAGGGCAGCTGGGTATGCTGGAGCCGGCGCTACCGTGGTGGTAGACTGGCAGGTGAGTGCTACCGTGGTGGTAGGCTCGAGTTGACATGTTGAGGGATGGTTGTTGCCCTGGTGAACCATAAGGACCGAGTTGTTTTGACATCTCACCTAGCTTACTTTCAGTACGACCACATGAGTTTGTATGGGCAAACCTTAGCCTAATCCCACTGGCTAACCTGGTAGTCGTCCGAGGTGGATATGTTTTGGGGAGAGACCTGGAATGGTCCAGACCCGAGGGTTTGGGGGCGACTAGTCGGGGTTGAGCCACGGCTGGGTGTCGGCTATGACGGAGCCGTCTCTGGACGGTGAAGTGCGTGTGGGTAAAGCGTACAACCTCTGCAGAGTGTATAATCCATTCGAATGGTCCGTGTCCACGGTATGGACAGGCTACGGTGTGGTCCTGACAACTAGTGAGCTACCTATTGTGGGTTGTGTCGGGAAGAGTTGCATACCATTAATTGCATAGCTAATGCATGGTGCTCTATGTGTGTCTTGCATGTCTTTTCCCCTCCCGTAGGGTGAGGTGGAGCTTGCTGAGTACTTTTGTACTCACCCCTGTTGATTTTCCTCCAGAGGATCCAGACTTTGTGCCGGAAGACTACGAGTAGATCGTGTCCGCACCCAAGCTGATCGAGTGGAGCCGTGATGGATGAAGAGCTAGTCCTGCATGTCGCTATGCTCGTTGTTATCCTGTGGTTGTTCTGTGTAGCTTTGTGTTGTCACTTTACTCCTCATGTACGTGTTAAATAAAGCTCTGTATGACTCTGGACTCCACTTGATGTAACATGTATTATGCCGGAGACCTTATTCGGTACTTAATACATGGTTTAGCCTTGATCTTCGGGTCGGGGCGCTTCAGCTCCACGTTACATTGGACCTTTCCCAATTATCAAGAAAGTGGGAGCGGTAGCCTATAAGCTTCAGTTGCCAGCAGAGATATCAGATGTGCACGATGTATTCCATGTGTCCCAACTCAGAAAGTGTCTGCGAGTACCAGAAGAACAAGTGGCCCCAGAGACAATCGATCTGCAGGATGATCTTAGATATCAAGAGGTACCAGTAAAAATTCTGGACACTGTGATGTAAAAAACCCGCAACTCAGAAGTCAGGATTTGCCAAGTTCAGTGGAGCAGGCATTCGGAAGCAGAAGCAACTTGGGAGAGAGAAGACGCACTCCGAGCCGAGTTCCCCAGTCTCTTTAGTAGTGAAGCTGATTCTCGGGGACGAGATTCAACATAAGTGGGGTAGGTTTGTAACTTCCCAGTTTTCATCACTATTGAGGAGGAGTGTTGAAATATACAATGCAAACTTTTAGAAGGTTCTATAAAAATAATAATAAACCATGGCATAATTTTGTTCACCATGCAAGGTTCTATAATGCTCCACAAGAATCATAAGAAGACATGAAGCTTAGATATTTTCTTGTCATGGTAAAAATTTAGAATTTTCTAGAAATAGATATTTGTAGGGAACTTCCTAGAGTGTGACATGTGTCACTCATCCAAGAGGGTATGGGTGCCTATATAAGGAGGGTGCCACCCCTTGCCATGCCATACTACTCCACTCCATCCCACACACATCCAAGGGCATGGTAGAAGTGAGCATAGGTAGAGTGTGCTAGGTTAGCCACCACAAGGTGTGTTCCTTCGTAACTTTGTTGCTCCAATAAGGTAAGTGTCTTTATAAGTGTTAGTCTTCCGGTTAAGCTTAGTACTTAGTGTATAAGTTGTGATCCATCGAAGGTTGGCTCTGTCACCTGGGATCATAAAAGGGTCTGGGCTTCATCGAAGGTTGGCTCTACCACCCGGAAGCCAGCTTCATCTGTTGGTAGGCTCTGCCTCCCGGAAGCAAAAGGCGGCTCTGCCGTCAAAAGGACCCGGTACACTAAGTAACTAGAAGTTGACCGACTCTGAAGTGAGTTGGTGTAGATCCTCAACTTAGTAGGGCCACCTCAATTTCCAACAATCACTAAAATAAAATTTATGTTGCAATTAAACTAATAACGTAAAATAATACTAACGTTATATGAGGTATTACATAACTACTAGGCAAACTATTTTATACTCTTGCCTTGCGTTAGTACATTCGTTCCCTCCAGTAACCAGCAAACGCATACTTGCACCCGCGACAAATATCATCTCGTCTCTTTCCATAGAAGCCTCTTGAGTCACCATACCACGCCATAACTCACAGTCAACCGATGGCAGCACCTACTCGCTATTACTCACGCCTCGACGGCAATGTACCCAGTGTTTTTTTCCCGACCGGTTTCCGGTAACCGCCGGGCTCCGGTTCCGGTTTACCGGACCGGTTTGACCGGTTACCGGTAGAAACCGGTCAAATTCAAATTTGAATTCAAATGGCGCAGTTCAACCGGTTCGTACCAGTATACCGGCCGGTTTGACTGGTAACCGGTCAAATTCAATTTTTTTTCTTTTTTTGGTTTAAATTCAAATGCCCGCAAAGTATACTAAATAAATGTTTGTATAACATATTTTAGTCTAAATGAACCCTCCAACCCTCTTTTGTACTACTTTTACATTGTATTTGTATACTTTTGTATGCACGCTTTTTTTTGTTTAACTTCAAATCCAAGCAAACTATACTAAATGAACGAATTTTTGAGAAAATTTGACACCATTAGATTCGTCGCACCTTGAAGTATTTTTAGGATTTTTTGGGAATCTTTCATTTTTTTGAATTTAAATTTAAATTTTGAATTTGGGCCGGTTTGGTACCGGACCAAACCGAAACCAGACCGGACCGGTTTGAACGGTAACCGGTCAAACCGGACCGGTTCCCACCGGTTAGGTGAACCCTGAACGTACCACGCCATAATTCCCAGACAATCATGGCAGCGCCTACCTCCCTCGTCATAACTTCATCATTCCCACTGGTTAGCCTGATGGTCGCAGGGATGGTTTACGGGTATAGACCATTGGGGTCAGGGCCCGAGGGTTTGTGCGGCCGGGCTGGGCGTGACCACGGCTGGGTGTCGGTTGTCCGTTCGGGCAGTCGAGCGTGTGGGTACAGTGTACGACCTCTGCAGAGTGTATAATCCATTCGAATGGTCCGTGTCCACGGTATGGACAGGCTACGGTGTGGTCCTGACAACTAGTGAGCTACCTACTGTGGGTTGTGTCTGGAAGAGTTGCATACCATTAGTTGCTTTGCTATTAGATTGTGCTTAATGTGTATCATGCATGTCATTCCCCTCCCGTAGGGCGAGGTGGAGCTTGCTGAGTACTTTTGTACTCACTCTTATTGATTTTCTCCAGAGGATCCTGATTTTGTGCCAGAAGACTACGAGTAGATCGTGTCCGCACCGAAGCTGATCGAGTAGAGCCGTGATGGATGAAGAGCTAGTCCTCCATGCCGTCATGCTAGTCGTTATCCTATGGTTGTTCTGTGTAGCTCTGTGTTGTCGCTTTATCCCTCGTGTACATATTGAATAAAGCTCTGTATGACTCTGGACTCCACTTGATGTAACATGTATAATGCCGGAGACTTTATTCGGTAATTAATACATGGTTTAGCCTTGATCTTTGGGTCGGGGTGCTTCACTTGTGGTTGGTGATGATGGGAAATTTAGAACCCGTGCTTATTTTGTAAGTATGCAATTTGTCCGTGGCGTTAGCACGGGCAGCTTACTAGTGCCCCCATAACGGAAGCAATATATTAACGCCGTGTTTAGTTCCAAAAATCAAAATTCCAAAAAATTTTCCCGGCATCTGCATAGAGACTTAAGTCTAGACGAAATAAAAAACGCATTGCACAGTTTGCCTGTAAATCGTGAGACGAATCTAATGAAACTAATTAGGCCGTAATTAGATGCTAAATTGCTACAGTAATACTACAGCAAGCAATCTCTAATGACGGATTAATTAGTCTCATTAGATTCGTCTCGCGATTTACAGACAAGTTCTGTAATTTATTTTGTGATTAGTCTATGTTTAGTACTTCAAATATAGAAATATGTCTTTTCAAAAACTTTACGGAGCGCAACCAAACACGGCCTAAAACTAGTTGGAGAGAATTTGACCTAATAGTTTGAATCCAATTTGAAGATTTGGGTTGAAACTATTAGTTTGGTTTGCTTTTGGAGAAAAGACCAAGTAGTTTGGGTTGATTTAAGTGGAATAGCAAATGGATGGAGTTGGTTTGGTGTCTAAAGTGTACTAATAATAAAATAGTTTGATTTGATTTTGGTTTGGATTCCAAACTATTAGCAGGGCTATGTCAGAGTCAGACTCCTGTAACGTAACTATTTTGTTCGGTTAAGGTTGAGCCCTGGGGGCGTTGCTTACTCAAACGGATTTCCAACTTTCTACTGGAACATGATGATGAGGTGGCCTGTGTATCTCGTGGATATTGGGCCTATGTATATTCTGTATTTTGGCATGTGGCTTGTAATGTGTTTTAAAAGTACAATATCATTTTTTAAGGAAAACTACGGCAACATGAGGGTTGACTGAACTTTATTGCATTATATAGACAAAATTACGTAGAGCACTAGTATAGTTCTGTTTCAGTTTCAGGTGTCAACTCTCATATGCATAATGCATTAGCAGAATAATACAGGGAAAGTGCATGAGAGAGTTGACCTGACCAGCCCTCGAATTGCACCGCATTCTTTTTCCCTTTTCCAAGTCAGGTCAGCTTGCTAACTGCTACTCTATTCTCAGAAGCTAACTTGCAATCTCACTCGATTCTCAGAACATTCTTCTTTTTTTTTGAAGTTAACTTGCAATCTCCCTTCTCAGAATATTCTTGCGCTTTGACTTTTGGGGCAACATTTTTCATGACGCATGCAGAACGACAGAATACTTTCATGTCCGTTCATTATTGATTTCCACTCGGTTAATTAGCTAGCCCTTGAGGAACACACAACACATTGTTCTTGTTGGCCTTCTAGCTAGAACGTGGACGTGGCCCGGCCGGGACCAAGCTAGTTTGCAGTGAACTCAACTCATCCAGCCGCATAAACAACTGCTGCTTCCAAAGTCAAATACCCTAGGAGTAGAGAGTGCAACTGGCATCAACCACTTCAGGTGTAGCTAGGCCTCATTTTGGTTGGACCTAGCTGCACTGCAATCGAGCAGTTATCTAGCGGCATTATTCAGAATCGAACCAACGTGCTGTGCAAAGTCAACAATGCTACTTTTGTGCGAGTTCAAACCGCAAGCATCAAATATCACTAGAATCACGCGCGGCGTTGTTGCGCTAAATAGCCCTTCTGCAAGACCGCGAGATGTCCACAGTTGAGTATGAAGATTTGTATGAACCAGGTTGGAGAGCACTGATGAGATATATTGAAAATGTGTAAAAAAATTACCTTGCAAATCGATTCAAACTGATTTCTAGCTGCACTTTGAAGAGTTTGATATGTGGATATAGATTGAATGCAATGTTATTTTAAACGTTAAACGGTAAATAATTGCTCACCCTTTATTTAGTGTTTAGGTCTTTTAAACGGGTATCCGCCGCCGCCTGACTCACAAACTTTTCTTGTGTGAAAGGTTGAGACGCAACAAATTCCAACCGCGCCAATCTGCAGATCGCTCAAACGGTTGAGACCAGCTACGGCATCGGCAGTGCTTGGTACAAATGGTACTCCTATTTCACAGCGCCCTTCGCTATAATTCTATATATGCTACCATGTGCAGGCAGTGAGGCACGCGGCGTCGATTGAGGAATGTGCTCGCAGCTTTAGGCTGTACAGTATAGTTGCTATTTTTTTTTCTTCATATGACTAACGGGAATGTAAATTCAAAAAAAACTAACGGGAATGTTCAGTGATAAGAGTTGTCGTCATGGCACCGAGTCGTCGACATCTTTTGTTCGGTATGCGTCGGTCGCGTATTTGGAAGTTTCTTCTTCTTCCGTTTCACGCTAGCTCGTCAGGCAGAGATCTCTTCCTGGGTTGATGGGTTTCTTTCTCTATAAGGAACATGGCTCCATTTGTCGGGTACCACGATTAGGGACACCCTAATCGGGGCACTAAGATCACTCTAAAACGCAAACACATGATTAAGGTGATTGGGCCCACAAAGGCCCACGGCCTCCTTCCGATCTGAAAGAAAGGAAAGAACTCAAAGAAGCCCAGCATACGGCCCATTCGCGCCCTTCTCGGGCCCGCGGGATGATCTCCGCCTCGCTCGAGGGCAAATCATCTCCGCCTCGCTCGAGGGCAGCGAACCTACCCTCGAGCGGGCAAACCATCTCCGCCTCGCTCGAGGGCAGCGAACCTCCCTCAAGCAGGTAACTCACCTCCGCCTCGCTCGAGGCCACCCCTCGGCGTAAGGGACAAACGGCTCTGCCGCTCAACCGCCCGTCGTACGGAGGCATTGAATGCCAACCACTCCTCCACAGTGCACAGAACAGACGGCGTCAGGCCGCCATTCCCCACAATGGCTGTGACCGGAGTCCCATCCGCCAACTCCTGTCACTGCTCCGCCATCCCAGGCGCTGTGGCAGCACTGTGAGACCTGCGACGCGGGACGAGACGCGCTCGGCACTGTTCTCGTACTATTCTACTAACTCCGTCCGACCGGACTCCACCTCATCACACGTATTGCCCCGGACCACCCTCCTGCTTGGGGAGGGGTCCGGCGACGCCACGCAACCCTCGGGCCTCCTTAAGGGCGCGCACCAGCACTTTATCCAGGGGGGGTCCGGGACCGTCGCGTGCCCCGCCATCGCTGGAGCACACAGGACCCTGACCTGCAGGGCCCACGGAACGCCACGTCTGGAGGACTGAACATACATTCCACAGTGACAACCACACCGCCTGCTGGAGTTGGCAGGACGCCGGCGCGATCTCCGCAAGACCATGGACGACATCCAGGACGACCACCATGCCCGACGCCATGCCCCACAGTGTACTTTCTACAGTGTTTGACCACTGCACCCCCACGACTCGGGGAAAGACAACGACTTTTACGTCACCCTACTCATGTACACCGCCCCTCCTTGTGACTATAAAAGGAGGAGGCGGGCTTCCTTTAAAGGGGACGTTCTGGACATCAGCGACCCAGTCACCCACACTCACGATCATCGTCACCTCTCAGCACCACTGAGCACACACTGCAACCGATTCCTCCTCTAACAGAGACTTGGGAGCATCCCTCCTTCTCTCGCCTTGCTTGTACCCCCTACTACAAGCACTCCGGGTACAAGATAATACAGTGCCCTGGCACACCCCTTTGCTGGACGTACGGTCCCGCGGCCGGAACCAGGATAAAACCCGTGCGTTACTGTGTTGCCTCTTGCATCAACATCTGGGACGAGAAAACACACAACATTTACTAGTTGGGGTCCGGACCCCCCGGGTCAGGACGCCGACAGTTGGCGCACCAGGTAGGGGTCGCGCTGCGTGACATTTTCTCTCTTGTTCCCATTTGATCTCCAGGGATGGCGGGCAGATCCAACCCATACCCCATGGGCATTTCGGATCCGCTCCCAGCAGGATTCGTGATCTGGTTCGGGAGTCTCGAGTTTAGAGCAACCGGCAACGGCTACCTCATGCAGCTCCTCTCGCCTAGACGCAACCCCATCAATCCGACTTCACCAGCCCAGCACAACAGGTGCTCGGGCCAGTGTTCGCGACAAGCGCGCGCGGAGCGGCGCCGTGCGGCACGCCACAGCTCCCCCACGTGGGTTGAGGCTGGCATGTCGCAACTTAGCATCGCGGCCAACGGGGCCACCGCTTCGTCATCATGTGCCTTGGCGTCGTCTGCGCCGGCACCATCATCTACTGTAGCACCAGTACCTCCCAGGGGGGTTCGACCTCGCCTTCGCTCTTCCCCTTCGGGATGCACAACGCTGCCACCTACGACTCTTCGATCAGCACTAACTTCACCGAGTATGAGGATCTGCCGGGTCATCATCTTTTGTCGATCCACAACCTCATCGCATCGTCTCCCGACGAATCCTACCCCGAGACGGCGAGCTCAATCGCCGATGACGTCAATTTCTTCATGAACAACTTCACAGTCGAGGAGGCCGAGGACTACTCCGGGGTCCGTGACCCCGACGCATTCCGCTCGTTCCAGCTCGCGACGGCCTGTTGCCTCACCTGCTCTGAGGACTCCAGCAATGGGGATTATGATCCCGCCCGGGACTGTTTCATGGCCGACCTTGCGGACGAGAAAAATGACAACGCCCCGGGCCACGACGCGGACGACGAGGCGGACACACAGGCAAACCAACCAGTGGTGTTGCCTGCGGCCCCTTCTTCGTCAAGCTCATTGGCACGGCAAGCCCAGCTGGCACAGCTCAAAGAGCTTCAAGCTAAGCTCGACGAGCAACGCCGGTAGACACAGGAGCTGCGCATCGCACTCGAGCAGCAGCGTACCGCGCGTGGTGCACATGCCCAGGCGGCGGCGCGCGTTGCCCGGGATCGCATCCTGGCCGACGACAACGTCGACAAACCTCCGGAACTGAAGATGGCCGGCAAAAAACTCGTCGCTGCGGCCTACCTACTGCAAGCCATGCCCGAGCCATCAATGCCTTCGGGCCGCAACCTGCACCGCGAGGCACAGGCGCTCATCGAGCAAGCTGCCGTGCAGCAAGCCGAGAGCTCTGCGTCTCGCATGCGCTCGAAGGCCCCGGAGCAGCCCGGTGGGACTGTGCACCAGGACCACGAGGTTTCGGTGCACACTCCACCAGCAGCGAAGGGCAAGGCAGCCGTGGCGCCCGGTGCGAAGGCACCCTCGGTGCACGACCGCATCGGAAGGCCTCCCGCGAGGGAGCGGGTCCACGACACACGCGGGCATGCTGAAGACGGCGACGCACGCTACATCATCGGCGGCAGGAAGTACACCCCTCGGCGGGGTGGACGCTTCGACCCCGACCATGACAGGGGTGAGTCACTGGAGCCTCCGGGCACCCGGGTGTTCAGCCGGGAGATCCGAACTGCTTCTTTTCCCCCGCGCTTTCGACAACTCACAACCCTCGTCAAGTACTCGGGCGAGACCGATCCTGCAGCCTGGCTCAACGATTACCGCCTAGCGTGCCAGCTAGGCGGTGCGACGGAAGACGCGGTCATCATCCGCAACCTTCCTCTTCACCTCGCTGATGCCACACGAACGTGGCTCGAGCACTTGGCCGCGGACCAGATCCACAACTGGGCCAACTTAGTCAAGATCTTCGTGGGCAACTTCCAGGGCATATACATGCACCCTGGGAACTCCTGGGACCTCAAAGGGTGTCGTCAGAAGCCCAACGAGTCCCTGCGCGACTAGGTGCGGTGCTTCTTCAAGCAATGCACCGAGCTTCCCAGCGTCACCCACGACGAGGTCATCAACGCCTTCCTCGAAGGTACGATGTGCAGGAACCTGGTACACGAGCTTGTGAGAAGTCGACCCGCCAACACCAATGAGTTGTTCGATACTGCCACCAACTATGCCACCGGCGAGGAGGCTGTTGGTGCTATCTTCGATGACAAGCCGAGCAAGCGCAACGACGATGCACCCGCGGAGGGCAGCAACATCAAGCCCAACGCCCCCACCAAGAAACAGAAGCGGGGGAGGAAGGGTAAGAAGCCGGCCCTCGAAGCGCGCTCAGGTGCGGCGCCTCGCTAGGCGGGCCAAGTCCTTCGTTCTAATCGACAGCGAGCTGTACAAGCGCAGTCCCTCGGGAATCCTGCAGCGATGCATTCCCATCCCCGAGGGCAAGGAGCTGATCTGCGACATCCAGACTGGCGTCTGCGACCACCATGCCGCGCCACGTACCCTCGTGGGAAACGCGTTTCGGTAAGGTTTTTACTGGCCCCCCGCGGTCGCCGACGCACCTCCCCGCGCACGTTCTGTAAACCATCCCCATTACATGGCCTTTCGCTGTGTGGGGACTGGACCTCGTCGGTCCGCTGCAGAAGGCGCCCGGGGGCTTCACCCACTTGCTGGTGGCAGTCGACAAATTCTCCAAATGGATCGAGGCTCGACCCATTGGCAAGATCAAATCCGAGCAAGCGGTTCACCAACATCGTCTTCAGGTTCGGGGTCCCGAACTCAATCATCACTGACAACGGCACCCAGTTCACAGGCAAGAAGTTCTTGGCGTTCTGCGACAGTTTCCACATACGTGTAGACTGGTCGGCTGTGGCACACCCACAGACGAACGGGCAAGTGGAGCGTGCCAATGGCATGATTCTCCAAGGACTGAAGCCACGAATCTTCAACAAATTGAACAAATTTGGCCGGAGGTGGCTCACGGAGCTACCCTCGGTCATTTGGAGCCTGAGGATGACACCAAGCAGAGCCACGGGCTTTACCCCGTTCTTCCTCGTCTATGGCGCCGAGGCCATACTCCCCACGAACTTGGAGTACGGGTCGCCAAGGCTCAAGGCATACCAAGAGCAACAGAACCAGCAAGCCCGCGAGGACTCGCTGGATCAACTGGACGAGGCTCGAGACGTGGCGCTCCTACACTCTGCGTGTTACCAGCAGTCTCTACGAAGGTATTGGGCGCAGAGAGTCCGGCGCCGAGACCTCGACAAAGGGGACTTGGTGCTGAGGCTTCGACAGGACAACAGGGGCCGCCACAAGCTCTCACCACCATGGGAAGGACCGTACATAATCGCCGAGGTGCTCAAACCCGGCACATACAAGCTGGCGAACGAAAAAGGCGAAGTCCTCTCCAACGCTTGGAACATACAACAGCTACGTTGCTTCTATCCTTAGAATTTCGAGCTATTTGTACATCGTTTGTACTCGCATTTTCGATTTCCCAAAAATAATAAAGAAGTACGCTTTACTTGTTTATTTTTGGGAACCTTCCGGACCCCCGGGTCGGGACACCAACAGTTGGCGTGCCTCGAGGGCTCGGAAGCACACGGACACTGAGGTACGCTCGGCTTTACCCTCGGCAAAGCCAAGCCTCCCTCGGGGGCTACTACGGGGGAAACCCCCGAACGTCCCCAAAAATCGCCAATGTTTTTTCGAAATATTTCTGTCTTGTCCTTAAGCTTCTCGTATACTTGGAAAAAACGGATGCGAGGCATAAGCAACTACGGTACGGGGCTGGCCGAGTCGTGGGACCGCCTACGCCTCCGGGATACGGCACCCCCCTCACCACCCCACGCCTACGTTGTTTATGAACGCGAAATTCCTCGCCGAAGTTTATCTAAGTCGCATACGAGAACACGGAAATAAAGTAATGAAAACAAAGGCTCGAACGCACAAGGCCTCAATGGGCCACACAGTCGATTTAACGAAAATGAACTTCTTATATTCATAAGATATGATTACAAAGTGTGATTACGATAATCACTAATCTATTACATGGGCTTCGAGGCCCAGATTTCCTACAGGCTACCATCCCCCCCTTGCGGGTCTTCAGTGGCGTCGAATTCAGCAATGGGAGGGATGTCGGCTTCGAGCTTCTCGGCGAGGATTGTGGCAAACTCCTCCGCGGCTGCGTCGGCTTCGTCCATGATGGCCGACGCGGCGTCCGCATCAGCATCATCGGGAACGACGTACCCCGGCGACACCCTCTGGAGATTCATGAGGTAGTGTGTCGAGGCCACGGCGAGGGCACGCAGGAGACCGAGGCAGAAGGTGCTCTTGGCGTGTTCGGCAATCCGACCGCCTAGCGCGCGCAGGCGGCCGATCACCGAACTGACCGAGACGGCACCCTCTCCCTCGAGCCCTTGGCACACACTCACGGCGGTTTGCTCCAGCTCAGCAAATTCTGCCTGAGCCGCCGTGAGTGCAGTGTGAACTGCTTCCTTCGCCGCGGACTCGTCCGCCACCTTCTGCCTCAGCTCTAAGCAAATGAAATCAACGTAAGCTACGAAAAGAAACAAACCAACGAAAACTCGAAGGTACTTACCCGTGATACTCTTCTGCGCCTCTTCCCTCTGGACTCGGGCAGCCTCTTCGAGCGAGGACAAGGAGTCTTCTCCTTGAGGGTGGTCCCCACAATCTGGAGGGCCACCTCCTTCTCCTCGAGGGCCTCGCCCTTTTCCCGAAGGGTTCCGGTGAACGCGACATTGGCCACCTCCTTGTGGAGGAGCTCGGTCTCCTGTCGCTCGAGCGATGTCATGAGACGCCGTAGCTCGGCGCTCTGCGCCTCGGCTTCCCGAGCCTTCTCCTCGAGCGCTGTTCGGAGGCGTTGCAGCTCGGCAGCCTGCGCTTCGGCCTCCCGAGCCTTCTGCTCCGCTGCGGCCCTCTGGACATCCCGCTCACCGGTAACCCGCGCCAGATCCTCCTCTAGCGCCTGCTGACGCGATCCTAGATCCGTCATCTTAGTGTTAGCCTCGATGTTCTTGAGCACTAGCTTGGCGTTGTGTTGCCCGAGCTGGCTCATCTGGGAGTACATCCGGGTCATCTCGGCGCTCTTTTCGCGCGAGATTTCCCTCAGCCGCTGCAAGTGGAAGGGTGTGGGTAAAAGCATGTTAAAGCCGAAATCGAATCCGAGTAATTTTTAGGGGAAAGTATTTACCGGGCTGACTTGGTAATCCGTCCTCTGATGGAGCTGGAAGGCGCGGTCAAGGGCTTGTAGGATCTCGTGGCCGACGTCGAGCTGCGCGTTCCAGGCCTCCTCCTCCTCTTGCTCTTTGCGAAGAAACTCCGAGGGGAGCCCTGACGGGACGATTGCCCCGTGATGAGGCCCCTCGGACGTCCCCGCCTCGAGCACATCCACGTTGGCCGATGCGAACTCGGCGATGTGCGCGGCGGCGCTTGCCGCAGCAGCAGGGTCAATGTCCATCGAATCCCCGTATTCCTCGCTGCTGTTCGGCAGCTCCACCACCGCCACCATGCTCCCTTGCGCTGTTGGCACCGGCACCACCGCGACGATACCCTCATCCCGGGCCTTGGTGGGCTCCGAGACGGGGGTTTCTTCCACCCCCGGCACCCCTAGCACCGTCTCCTCCTCCGCGATGCTCTCGACCTCAGCCCTCGGGGGCTCGAGGATGAGGGTCTCCACCTCCACATGGTCGGCGGGGTGCTCCTGCGCACCCCCGCCACTTTCTCCTTCTGTAACCGGCCGGGCGGCGCTAGCCGTGTCGCCCTGACCGGCCTCAACTTCAATGACTGCCCGGGCGCCGCCGTCCGCACCGCCCCGGCCAGTCTCCTCGGCGTCGTCAGCCTGAGCGGCTGCTTCAGCACCGCTTCGGCTGACGTCGCCCTCCTCCTCCTGCGCTCGAGCTTGCTGGGCTGCCTGGGCCCCTCGAGCCATCGCTTCCCGCAGCTTCGCCGCCTCCGCCACAAGGTCCACGGCAGGCAGGGGCTGCAGCGCCGTGTGCGGCGTACTGCGTGCCCCGGTCTTAAGGGCCTTGGTTGGGGCGAGCTGAACCGCATCCTTGGCGACGGCCCCAGGGCTGGAAATCGAGGAACAAAGGTTGAGGACAACGGGATTGAGAAATCGACCAAACACACAATAGAGATGAAGTCTAAGACACATACCCGGATCGAGCACTCATGCTCCGCTTCCTAGTGGCGCTTCTTCGGGCCCGCGGCACCGCGCCGCCCCTCGAAGACTGCCCCGAGGGTGCCCCCTCGTGTCGGCCTGGTGCCTCGAGGCTGCCAGCACGAACGACTCCGCGCCCGCCTTAGACTCGTCGCCACAGATCAGCACCTGGGGCGCGGGCGTCACCTCACCCGCCGTCGGAGGGGACGACTCCCGCTCCGCCCCCTCCAGGGACGGATCCGCCGATGACTCCACCACGGCCCTTGTCTCTTCCGGCACCGTTGGCGCCCCCTCGTCGTCATCCCACCGATAGGTCGGCGGGGAACTCGCACCCGCCGCCGCCCCGTCGTCCCCCAGGAGGTGGCCCTCGGCATCCGAGGCGTCCTCCTCATCCTCGTCCGTGGACTCGGGCGTGGCAGGCCGCGGCTTCCCCTCCGAGCATGCGATCTTGCACGCCTTGTCGTGCTTCGCCTTCCTCTTTCTCTTCCTCTCGGCCTTCACCTCCGCTGCATCCTTCCGCCTCTTCAACTTCTCTGCGTGCAGGCGGTTGATTTGGCATTCTTCCGGGACTGGGGGCCTCGAGGAGTGGCACTTTAACCCCTGCAAAGTACAACCGAGACAGAGTCAGGGGCGAGGAAAGGGGCTGCACAAGACATAGCGAATTCGGAATCAAAACTCACCAGTGAAATGTACCCGCCTCGGGGCGCATCTTGATCCTCCAAAGATCCTCGGGGTCGTGGGGGAAATCCGCCACCGCGTACCTCGCCCTCCGGGCGGCGGTGGTGCAGGAAAGCAGCTCGAACGCCATCCTCGAGCCCTCAGCCTGGCTCCCGGAGGTGAGCTTGAATATCGGCAGGGCCCTCTCCATGAGAGGGATCACCCTCTGCCGATGAAAGTTTGCGATGACGGCCTCCGCCGTCAACCCCTTCTTCGCCAGATGCGCCAGCGCGTCGGTGAGGACTCCGAGCTTGGCTTGTTGCGCTGGGGGCGACAAACCCCAGTCCCACTACGGTGGTCGGTCCCGGAGCACCCTATTGGTGAATGCCGGGAGTGCGCCGCTATAGTTCCGAAGGTAGAACCACCCTCGACTCCATCCGGCATTGTTCGTCGTCATCTTGCTAGGGATGTAGAGGTTATTCCGGTATGGGCGCACGTGCAGCGTCAGGCCACAGGCACGCGCGAACTGCTTCGGTTGACCTCGCGCGTTCTCGACGAAGAGTTCGCCGTGGAACAGATGGATCCATAGATCCCAATGGGCTTCGATGCCGAGGTAACCCTCGCAGACGGCGACGAAGACCGCCGCCTGCGAGATGGAGTTGGGGCTGAAGTTATGCAGCTCCGCTCCGTAGTACTCGCATAGCGCCCGCATGAACCTGCAGACGGGGACGCCGAAGCCTCGCTCATGAAGACGCACGAAGCTCACAACGTAGCCCTGGGGAGGCTTCGGCTCGGTTTCCTCTGGTAGCGGGGAGATCCACGCCGGTGCCCCCGAATTGGTGTTCACCGGCAACAGCCGGTCGGCGACCAACTGCTCCAGAACCGCCACGGTGGCGGAGGACCTCCCCCACGGCAAGGGCTCCTGGACATCCGACATCTCTTTGATTCAAGGGGGGATGTGGGAATGAAGGCTCCGGGATGGCTAAGGTGCACTCTCACTCTCCTTCCTCTTCCTCCTTTCGCTCTTGGCTGTGCGCACAGGATGCAGGAGAGGCGGAGAAGGCGAAGCGAGACAAAGGCAAATGGCTAGGTGAGCCCAAACAACCCCTTTCTCTTCATTTTTATTCACCGCGACGGGTGGGTCTGTCACCACAGTCCGAATCTACCGCATTGAATGCTGTAGATTTCGCTATTGCTGACAGCTGGGCCCTATGCCCGCAGAGTCCCCCACGCGCGCACGCAGCAATAACTGCGACACGGTAACCGGCGGGCGCGGCGCGACTGTTGCACTATCCCATCCGTCAGCCGCCGCCCACGCCGCTTCGTCTGCCCGAGGCTGCCGCCTGAAAAGGCACGCCCGCACCGCACCACACGATTCCGGCCACGTCGCTCACAACCAGCGAAAGACCCGCGCGCTCGACTCACGACTCCACGCCATTCTCGAATCATGATGGAATATTCCTTTCAGGGTCTCGTTACCCTCGAAGGAATCGCATTCCGAGGCCTTACTGATCAGGGGTTCAAAGCTTGGCCCGTCAAGGGTTCGACAGGCGCCCCAGATCGCCAGAGTCAGGGACTGCATGGATGTGTCGTACAAGCTACCCTCGAATGCGGAGTTCGAGACATCCTGCACAGTGTTCAAGGCCAGTCGAGGGTGCATAGAAGGGGGATCCCATCGAGGGAGAGCATCGAGCCCTCGGACCCTATCGAACAGGTCTGAGCCCCGCCTAGCGAACCTTCACAAGCGCTTTATGAGACGTGTCCATGGACCACGAGCCGACCCTTATCGAACGGGGCACGGACGTCCACTTGAACTACCCGCTAATAGCTCACCGAAGCAGCCATAGCTTGCGGCCCGGGCATGGGTAGCATAGTGCGCTTCACCCCTCCTCCCTGCGGAAGGGCGACGAGGGTCGTAATCAAAGTCGAGGGTTCCCCTGAACGCCTTCACACGGGCCTGGGCTCGGGGGCTCCTCGCACACCACGGTTCCGACCGCACCCTCGAATAAGTCGACGACCGTCAATTGCGAAGCTCCACGTGTATAACCAAATTCCCCGCTATTAACGTGTGCTCTCCTGATGGTTAAGCTGAACGCCGGGTCATTGTACCGGCACGGAGAATGCCGAGGGTGGCTGAAAGAGTGCCGTTGCCGGCTGAAAAAGACGCTGGACGGCCACCCCGGTGAGCCAACCCAGTGGAGCAACGTTTATAGCCCTTGGACGAGCACAAACTCTCCTCCAAGGCCTCGGGGGCTACACCCGCGGGTGCGCTGACGCGCCCCCCGCGAAGGAGACTTCACACGTATTCGAGAATTGTAACCCTCTGTATATCCCTATGCCCTCGGTCAGCCTCCCTGTAAAGGAGAAAGGGACTTTATTGCTCAATGCAAATAAAGATTACAAAGGGTTACCGGCGCGAAGCCGTCGAAAGGTACAAACACATTGCCACCTGCGTGGCAATTTTCCTTGTCTTGGGGGGAGGCGAGCGACGAAGAAAAGCACCGAGCCCTTGGCTGACGCAATGGCCAGGCTGCTAGGGATGAGAGGAACAGCCCCCAGGCCGCACGGGTCCAGCGGGATGCTCTCTTCGCAAGCTTTCTTCCAGCATCTCCTCCACCGAAGACTATGCGGGGGGTCGAGCTGGCGGATAGCACCCTCCGAACTGTCTCCCCGAGAGCAACCTTGTTGCTGGGGGGGACGATGCTAAGAACAGCCGCCAAACCTGGCACTAACGCCATGGTCAGGCGCCTTCATTCCCCTTCAGGCTAGGGGACATTGCAGGAGTAGGACCTCACGGGCCCAATGCTCTTCTGCTGATCCCACTGAAACTGAGGGATGGTGCGCACGCCCTCTCCGGTCTTCCCCCGCCGCTCGCAAGCATTCTTCTAGCACCAAAAGCCTAAAAAATCCAGGCCACCCCATCTGGGGGCCGGTCACGAAAGGCAAAGGAAAACATTAGGACTTAGGCGATGCTGGGAGAAAGAGCAGGGAAGTTCGAGAGGAAAAGGGAACCCCACGACCCCTATTTATAGCTGTGTCGGGCACCAAGCTTCAAGACTGTCAAAGGACAAGGGCTTGGATCGCCCGTGACGGCGCGGCACTCCACGAGTAAAGGATGCCCTCGGCTACCGCGCCGAGATGCGACCAAACGAAATAAAGCGAAGCTGAGCCCCTGGACGCTAGGCGGCGTAGCATCGGCTCAGGCCGACTGCCCTCGAACGGCGCGCCGCAAGGCAACCAGGGAAAGCGGGGCCAAGGCCCGGAGGGCGAGACAGCGCGATGAAAGCGCCAGTTGCCAAGCAGCGGGCGCCATCGTCGCCCTGGCCCCCTCAGCGTGCGGACACGTCGTATCCCCGGAACAAACAAACAAAAGGGCGTGCGCCTCGAAGCTCTCCCCCCGCGGGCGCACTACCCCGACCGACGAGTTGTCACATCCGCCGGGCTGGCGCTCAGGCGCGCCTGGCGGGTGCACAACATTGACCGATCACGACAAGGGAGAAATTGCCGAATTACCCTTTGGCCGAATCCCTTGACTCGACCAAAGCCTCGGGGGCTACTGTCGGGTACCACGATTAGGGACACCCTAATCGGGGCACTAAGATCACTCTAAAATGCAAACACAAGATTAAGGCGATTGGGCCCACAAAGGCCCACGGCCTCCTTCCGATCTGAAAGAAAGGAAAGAACTCAAAGAAGCCCAGCATACGGCCCATTCGCCCCCTTTTTGGGCCCGCGGGACGATCTCCGCCTCGCTCGAGGGCCCCCGTCGAGACCCCTCGACTGTGCCCCGCATCTCCGCCTCGCTCGAGGGCAGCGAACCTACCCTCGAGCGGGCAAACCATCTCTGCCTCGCTCGAGGGCAGTGAACCTCCCTCAAGCAGGAAACTCACCTCCGCCTCGCTCGAGGCCACCCCTCGGCGTAAGGGACAAACGGCTCTGCCGCTCAACCGCCCGTCGTACGGAGGCATTGAATGCCAACCACTCCTCCACAGTGCACAGAATAGACGGCGTCAGGCCGCCATTCCCCACAATGGCTGTGACCGGAGTCCTATCCGCCAACTCTTGTCACTGCTCCGCCATCTCGGGCGCTGTGGCAGCACTGTGAGACCTGCGACGCGGGACGAGACGCGCTCGGCACTGTTCTTGTACTATTCTACTAACTCCGGCCGACCGAACTCCACCTCATCACACGTATGGCCCCGGACCACCCTCCTGCTTGGGAAGGGGTCCGGCGACGCCACGCAACCCTCGGGCCTCCTTAAGGGCGCGCACCAGCACTTTATCCAGGGGGGTCCGGGACCGTCGCGTGCCCCGCCATCACTGGAGCATGCAGGACCCTGACCTACAGGGCCCACGGAACGCCACGTCTGGAGGACTGAACATTCCACAGTGACGACCACACCGCCTGCTGGAGTTGGCAGGACGCCGGCGCGATCTCCGCAAGACCATGGACGACATCCAGGATGACCACCATGCCCGACGTCATTCCCCACAGTGTACTTTCTACAGTGTTCGACCACTGCAACCCCACGACTCGGGGAAAGACGACGACTTTTACGTCCCCTACTCATGTACACCGCCCCTCCTTGTGACTATAAAAGGAGGAGGCGGGCTTCCTTTAAAGGGGGACGTTCTGGACATCAGCGACCCAGTCACCCACACTCACGATCATCGTCACCTCTCAGCACCACTGAACACACACTGCAACCGATTCCTCCTCTAACAGAGACTTGGGAGTATCCCTCCTTCTCTCGCCTCGCTTGTACCCCCTACTACAAGCACTCCGGGTGCAAGATAATACAGTGCCCTCGCACACCCCTTTGCTGGACGTACGGCCCCGCGGCCGAAACCAGGATAAAACCCGTGCGTTACTGTGTTGCCTCTTGCATCAACATCTGGGACGAGAAAACACGCAGCATTTACTAGTTGGGATCCGGACCCCCCGGGTCAGGACGCCGACACCATTAGACCATTATTTTATGATTTTGGTGATTGAATAACAACACAATCAATGGGACCAATGAGTTTGTCAAGTGAACATTAATAGATCCCAGGGATGAAGTAAAAAGGCCAAGTAAAACAAAACACGAAAAAAGAACTCAAAGAAAGAATGAAATGGACGAGTTCTGCATTTTCAGTAGGCACCAGATGATCCGACGCCTTAGCACCAGAGTATCCGATTGGCAACGGATAAACCGACGCAGTAGCGTCGGTGCAATTTTTGGTGCACTGAGGAAAGGCCACGTTGCACCGGATGATCCGACTGTGTCAAAAAAAGGAGCGTCGGAGTAATCACCGGAGGAATGATAAGAGAGAATGTCAAGCGCGTTGAAGCGAAGCCTTCAGCACCGGATGATATGAAGGAGTACCGGAGCAACGCGTCGGAGTAATGACGTCAGCAGTCAGCTGAAGAATCCTTCAGCACCGGATGATCCGACGCGCACCGGATGAACCGACGCCTAGTCATCGGTTTATCTGGTGCCTCCTACGTCAGCTGTCAGAGACCCCAACGGCTACCTCGTGGTTCAGTCTGACCGGACGATCCGGTGCCACCCCGTCGGTCTATCCGTCGCCACGCAGAAAGTTGGGTAACGGCTCCCAACAGCTCTCTCCACTTGGTGACCTATATATATGCCATCCCCCGGCTATTTTGGAGCTGTTGGAGTTCAAGAACATCACACCCACACCCAAGAACATCTCCAAGCCATCCAAGAGCTTAGTGATCATATCTTTAATCCTTAGAACATATTTGAGAGTGTTAGTGCTAGATTAGCTCCTTAGTGAGTGAGAAAGCAAGGCTTTGTGCCTTTGTGCTGTGGTTCTTTAGTGAACCAAAAGAAGATTTCGGTGCGCCAGCCCCTTGGAGTATTGGTGGCTCGCCGGCACGTCATCGACCCTCCGACTTGGTGTGGAACGGCGACGACAACCTTGTACGGGGGACGTGGAGACCCCCATCCTTTGTGTAGCAGCTCCTTAGTGGAACCCGGGATCAAGGTGACCGTGGTTGAGTCTGCGAAAGAGACTTGATTTCCGAGAAGCGATACTCTTAGTGAGTGCTTCAATAACGTAGATGTAGGTGTGCCTTTCTGGCTAACCGAACCACGGGATAAACACCCGCGTCAAGAGTTTGCTTCCTCCTATCCCACTCTTTAACCTTCCGCATTTCATACTAGTAATTCTTGTTTGCCTTTACTTTTATAGAGTAGTTTCTTGATAGGAAAGGTTACATGTTACTAAACTCTTTTGGGATAGGAGTTTCACATTAGAACAACCTTAGTTGCACATATAGATAATATGTTTTAGTTTAAGTTTTATGCAAACTAGTTGGAGACATAGGTCTAGATTTTTAATTGCCTAATTCACCCCTCCCCTTTTAGGCTAAGAGCACGGTCAGATCACTTTCATTCTCTCTTTTTTTTTTAAGAAATGGGCTGATGGGTTTTCGCATATAAAGACAAAGCAGATTCCGAAGCTTTAGTGCAATCAGAAGTCAGAAGTAGCAACGGGCCGACGGCCAGTGCCACCTGCAGCGATTGATCGATTGGAAAGATACGGTGTAAATTGCAGCCATGGAAAATTGGAAGATGCGGTTGACTCGATCGGGAGGAGACGCTATTGGTGGGGACACCAATTCTTGCCTGGAATTGTCAATTGGCCTTGGCCTTATTTAGCCGTGGCCTTTATGGATTTGAAGCTTTTATTATTATTACCTGACGTGGATGCAAGAACTTGATGTGAATGGGTTTGCAAAATTGGAAGTGAATGGGGCATAAACGAGAGTTTATTTGATCCTCTGGGGTGATCCAAATTTGACATGTATTCCATTTGAACGGAAGAGCGTCCTATACAGTTCAGAACTCGTTCCCTCTTAATCCGTGGAAATCAAGCTCATAAATCATCTCGCATGTTCTATTCCAACGTTAAAATCTTCTAATGTCATAGGCAAGGTATTGGCTTGAAGCCTTAAACTGGGGTTGGAGCTTGCAAGTGGTAACTGGGCTTGAGACCAGCTAGGTAACATCAGTAAGCCTTTCAAAGCAGGTATAATTGAATGCGATAACTGGTGAGAGCCAAACTATATAAAATCGAGCCAAGTCGAAGCCAATCGGCCTCGGTTTGGCCATCTCAAAAAGAAATTCGAATTAAAATATCATACATACATACACACAGGCTATATCCATGTGAATGTCTCTAGGATACTTAGACTTCTAACCTTGATAATCCCTCAGTTTCAAATTGTAGGTCGTTTTAGCAAATATAAATATATAGATTTTATCATGTATCTAGACATAGTATTTATTCATATGTATAGTAAAAATTATGCATCTAGATTTTTCAACACGACCTATAATTTGGAACGGATGGAGTATTTGACAATGTTTGTCACCGGAAAAATTAATTACACACCCATAACATGGGATAGGACCCACATGTTGGAATGTAGCGATGCAACTTGTTTGACACGAGGCAGGTTTCCGATCCCGGATAATAAATTAACTTAATTGCCATGTACTTGTTTCGTCGTTGAATCGAATCTAGTTTCTGTTCGTATTTTTGGACCGGAGTCTAAAATTTGGTAGGAAATTAAATTCACCTGTAATTTTCAACATAATTTAAATTTGCACGTTTACCTATAGGTGCATGCACGCGCCACAGTGTACTTGCGGCTTTATTTATTTACTGGTATTTTTTTCTTTTTTGTTCCTACGGA
The DNA here is from genome assembly GCF_016808335.1 of Panicum virgatum. Classification (NCBI taxonomy): domain Eukaryota; kingdom Viridiplantae; phylum Streptophyta; class Magnoliopsida; order Poales; family Poaceae; genus Panicum; species Panicum virgatum. The sequence goes on from NC_053145.1 coordinate 49,072,053, forward strand.
CTGTCGCCATCGCTGTCGAACCGTTGACAGGTAGGAGGGCGAAGCGCGGCCGGCGGCGGCCGTCACTGCAGTGACAGGAAGAGCAGGATGCACCCGGCGAGCCAAGCCAGTAGGGCCCCGAGCTGGCTGAGCCACGGCGCGCCGGGCTCGCCGGCGAGCGTCGTCATGGCGCCCAGCAGCAGGAATAGGCGCGCGAGGTGACGCGTCATCCCACCGCGGTCGCCGCCGGCGGCGCGCCGGAAGTCCGCGGTCACCTGCACCTCTCGTTCGATGACGCCAAGTGCGGCCCGCTCCGGCCCGTGGGGATCACCACGGCGGCCGGCCGGCGCCTGGACGGCACCGCCGACGTGTTGGGCGCCCAGCAGTGGACGCGTGAGTCGGCCGTCAGGAGATCCGCGGCCGAGCCCTGGCCCTGGGGCGTCGAAGGCATTATCAAGGCCGCCGCCGGGCGGAGCCGGGGCGTCCAAGGCATGATCACGGCCCCCGCTGCCGTGTCCGGAGAGTCCCTGCGGCCGGAGTTCCCCACCGCCAAGCCCCACGGAACCTTGACCAATGAAGTCAACGCCGGCCTGTCCAACGGGCTGAGCTCCGGGGAGATCGCCGTCACCGGCCTCATCAAAGGCCGCCGCCGCCGCCGGGTCTTTCTTGACGCCGTCTTCGCGCGCGCCCATCGGATAGGGCGAAAGACGACCGCCGGCCGGCTGGAGAAGATGGGCTCTGCGGAATACGCGCGCAGCTGTTCTGGGTCCTCTCTGTCGCGACAGCTCCTACTCCCTCCTTCCCCGTTTATAAGGCATGGTGGAACATGACACGGTCTTCTAAACAACACTTTGACCATTTATTTATCATATATTATATCACTTTTGATTATAAACTTATAATCATTGTAAAATATATTTGATTATGAATCCAATCATATGAAATTTGCATTATAAAAATAAAAATTTAATAGTCAAATTATTGGTCAAAGATGACAAGGTTTGAATCTTGATATACGTGTATGCCTTATAAACAGGGAAGGAGGGAGTAGTATTTGTAGAGAAGACGAGGACTGATGATCTCATCGCTGCCAGTTTCATACTTCCATTTCAAACCCGGAAGGAAACTTCGCGGCAGCTTCCGTATCCCGCTCGCGCGGTGGCGCCCCTGCCGCCCGGGGGCTCAGTCGTGTGCTTCACCAGCTGGATTTGGTTTCATCAGGCAGCGGCAAGCGGTGGTGGCCACTGGCCGGTGAGTGGTGACTGGCCCGATGACGGGCGGGCCCGGGGGCTCTCGACGCAAAGCTTGCACGCGACGCAACTTTATCTCCCTTCGCCCTCCCCGCCCCATCCGGCCGTCCCCTTTGCGGGCGCTGCTATACTCGCCCACCACGAGTCCACGTCTCCACGATGATCTTCGCCGCGAGGCTGACGCGGATTAGTGCCCTCCTCTTTACCCGCGGTTGCGCCGTTGCGGAAGCTGCCGCGAAGGTTCCTTCCGGCAGGGACGCAAGGCGGCAAGGGTGGTGGTCTCGGGCGATCATGGTCTGAGCCGAAGAGCCTCGTCCAGACGTTGGGCTCGCTCGTTCACTGCTGAGCGCTGGCTGTTGGGGCCCGCATGTGACTTCTGAAATTAAAAGAAGCTCTTTAAAAAAAAACCCCAAAAGGACTCTGAAAAGAAAGCGGCAGATCGATCGGGGCCCGTTTAGTTCCCAAAATTTTTCCTACAGCATCCGTCACATCGAATCTTTCAACACATGTATGAAGCGTTAAATGTAGTTGAAAAAAATAACTAATTACACAGTCTAACTGATTAGCACAAGATGAATCTTTTAAACCTAATTAGTTCATAATTGGACATTATTTGTCAAATAACAACGAAACGTGCTACAGTGACTTTTCACTTAACTTTTCGCGAACTAAACGCGGCCCGGATGCCCAACTGTTTTGGTTGCTAGCTCCGGATGGCGGCAAACACAAGCAGAGATGCGGTTTCGAAGGTTCGGTCTTGAACTTGTAGCGGACACTTTCGATTATACTCTGTATTTTCCATGTGCAGAGAGTGATCTTGTACAAACTCACGTGATGGCAAAATTAGCATGCCATTCACTCATTTGGCTCCGCTCAAATTTGCATATGAATAGGCAATTAAAGACGTTGACCATTTTTCCATATTTTTATTTGGGGGGGGGGGGGGGTGAGGGGGGCTATGGAAACGAGGTGAGCCACTGGAGGTCATAGTAGCAAGATTGTGACACTCCTCGTCAGGACTACTCGAGTGCAATATCGACATTCAAATATGCAGCACGCAGCGTCTATTCAAGCCACGTCTCTCACAAATATTCATCGAATCATCCTATCCTGATATGAGCCTAGGTATATCTTATTAATTGCTAACTTGATTACCTCTTCGCAAAAGCAAACTTGATTTTTAGACCAGCGATGACCGGTATATCGTCTATTCATTACAGCAAATCTTCACCGATCAATTGCATGTTGTTTGGAGATGAAGTACGGTATAGTGACTTGTAGCTTGTTCCTTGGACGGTTCAACTAATTTACATGTGTAGTTTGGAGATACAGTAAAAGTTGATACAGTTTTCTTGTCTAGGAGTGTTGTATTGTAACTGCCACTGCATGTTTTTAGTTTTCAAAGTTTTTGTCATCTAAAGATGTACGTGTTAATCTGGCTTTGACATGAATAATTTGTTTCTAGTCCTTCTACAATAATTTTTAATAGTTATTGTGTTCATGGTCTGATCAGTTTTGTTTCTTGTAGGCCATTGTCGTGGTGTGCAAACCCACAGCCGGGTGGCGTAGTGCACCTGCCTAAACCCAGAGGGTGAGTACTCGGGGGTTAGCTAGGATTAGCCCAATCTCAGTGGAAGAACACGATGAACACATCAATTTAGAGTGGTTCGGGCCGCCGGAGCGTAATACCCTACGTCCACTGTGTGTTGTATTGCTTGTGCTCTCAAGAGGTTGAGAGCAGGGTTGTTCGGCGTGAAACCGAGCTTGTGTTGTGAGAGTCTTGGCGTGTCTGGCCTTCCCTTGGCCTTAGCTAAGTCTAGAATGTGCAGCGAGCGCCTCCCTTTTATATCTCAAGGGAGGTGCGTACATGGCCGTTGAGTCCCCGACAAGTGGGCCCAACGATGTAGTATAAAATAACATACTGTACAAACATCATGGCGTTGAAGGCGACGGAGATCTCATTCTTAGATTTCCTTGCTCTGTCCGTGGGAATCTCCTGTCCGGCATAGCCATGCCCTGTCTTGTCGAAACGGCGCCAGGGTGTAGCTTGCGGCGTTGCCTGCAGCGTAGCTGAACGGGCCGCGTAGCTTGCGGCGTAGGCGGTATGATGAAAAGGTGCCGTGGCGTCGTATCCATTTAATGCGGCAGCGGCGCATGCGGCTGCATTGTGTACCTCGGTAATATGCGGACTACAGTGAGGCCTAACAAAGGCTGCCCCGCGTGCCGCGGCGGCAGAGCACACCTCAACCACCAGCATTGAATGCGGTGGGTGGGCGAGTCTTCCAGCGGAAGACTCGCGTCCGCGCCTGCGCCTGCGGGACACGTGGCGCCCCCGGACCCCCCCCCCCCCCGGCGGTATGTTGGTTCTACGCACGTGGGAGGTCCGGACGGTCGCGGGGGGGTCTCGGACCCCTATGGGGGGTCCGAGCCTTCGGCTGTTGGCGCGGAGCTTCCCCTCCTCAGGGACACGTGGCGTCACCGGACCCGTCCCAGAGCGGGGAGCGGGTCCGGGACCGTTGGCCCGGTGAGGTAAGAGCCTGACCCGTGGGGTCCGGCTGCTCCGCCTCTTATGGCGTAGTTACGGATAACTACGCCATTCCTGCCTTGCTGCAGTAGGAGTGGGTATCCCTGCTACACGGTAACGACAGTGGCCCCCGGGCCCATCTCGGGAGAGGCGACGAACCCGCAGGTGGGGCCACTACTGTGATTTGGCTCTGCATAACTTGAAGCCTCTAGTGTTAGACTATGCACACTGCAGGAGTCTTGTCCGGCTTTAACCATCCATCGGGTTTTTCGCTGCCTCGTCACATCGCAACGGATTACTGACTCGTGGCACCCACATACAGTGGTACACCTAGTCACGCGAGCGACGCTCGGCATTGTTGCGGCCGGGGTAAATGGAATTTTTACCACCAGCGCAGTTCCCGAAAAGCCTGGTCATGCCAGCGCTTTGTGCGCGCACGTCAGCTCAGCTTCCGCCACGCTTCGCGCGCGGGCGACGGTTCAGATCCCGCCTTTTCACACCTTTGTTTGTTACCCGCCCTCCCTGACAGGCAGGCCTGGCCCCCCTTGTCATGGACTGGGCGGCTAACACCAGGCGTGAGTGTCGCTTGGCTTCCAGCGACGGTTCTGGGGCGCGCCGGATGGGTCAGGCTTCATAAAGGGCCGAACCGCATACTGCAGTTACTTTTCCGCATTCGCCTTCTTCTTTCCAAACCTTTGCGCCCCTTTGCCTTCGAGCCTCCTCGCCCCTTGCTCTTCTGCGCAGATTGTTCCTCGCCTCCATAGCAAGATGGCGTCCCTCGTTCGTCCCCGTCGTTTCCAAACCGAGAAGGAACTGAACACGGTGCGCCACCTGCTTAGGTGGAGTCCACAGGAGACTGCCTGGGGGATTCGAGCAGGCTCGGTTCCCCTCGGCAATCTGCGCGTTGGGGAATTTGTGCTGTTTATTTCGCACATTTCCACCGGCTTGGGGCTACCGATCTCTTCGTTCTTCCTGCTGCTGCTGGAGGATTTCGGTCTCCAGCTCCAGCATCTCACACCCCACTCCATCCTCATGACGTCAATCTTTGTCCACCTATGTGAGATGTTCGTGGGGGTGCGGACCTGCGTCATTCTCTTCCGCCACTTCTTCGTCCTGGTGAAGTCCGGGAAGGGCAAGGATGAAGTGGGGGCGTACTACTTCCAAACGAGGAGCGATTTGCGGACGCCCTACATTCCTGGGCTTACTGGCGGGAAGTGGGAGGTTTGGTGCAAGGAGTGGGTGATCGCCACCACCGAAGCCAACGAGCGCCTCGTCAAGCCGACCGGGGGACCCGCCTCCGACCGCCAGTCCTGGAGGGCCAAGCCGTCCCTGCCGTCGGAGTTTGACACCGTGCTGAGCAAGATCAGGGCGCTGGCGGAGAGCGGCCTCACCTCGCTGCACGTGCTCGGGGACTTCTTGAAGCGCCCGATCGCCCCTCTGAAGCAGCGGCCGCGTCCTGCCTGGAGCTTCACCGGACTCCAAGACTGCAGCAGGACCCACCGCGAGGAGGGCAGCGATCTGACCCAGGAAGGCCTGGTGGTCTTGGTGCGGGCGATGAAGGGGGAGATCTTCATCCCGGAGCACCTGATCCTCCCTCAGGGCATCGTTCCCCTCTGCGAGGACTCGAGCCTGAGGGCTGTGGTGCTGGCCACCCTGCCGACCCTCGACGACGGTGGGCTAGCAGCGCGCCAAACTGGGGGCGACCCGGACCGTGGCATCCGGATCCCTGGTGCGTCCGGGGAACAGGCCGTGCCGAGCGCCACGGGGTCTGGCCCTTCTGCCAAGGGCAAGCTGGCCGTGGCTGGTAGCTCCGCTGCGAGCGGTCCCAGCCAGGCCCGGAGCTGCTCCGGCGCATCGCCGGAGGAAGCGAGCCGGCGCAGGTTGCACAGTAGCGACGGGACCCCAGTTATAGAGCCCGCCGCAAAGCATCAGAGGACCGTTGAGGACGCGGGCCAGGGTAGCTCCCGGGCCCCCGGGTCTTGCGGGACCCCTGGAGTAGCCGCGCCGCCACCACCACCGCCGGGAGGTGCCTCCCCCCGGCAGCAGCAGCAGCAGTAGCAGCAGCCACGAGGTGCGCCTCCGCCGCCGCCACGGCAGCCTCCACCACCGCCGGGAGGAGCCTTTCCCCGGCAGCAGCAGCAGCAGACACGAGGTGCGCCTCAGCCGCCGCCTCTGCAGCAGCAGTAGCAGCAGCAGCCTCCACCACCACCGCCACCACCAGGGCGGCAGCAGCAGCCACGAGGTGCGCCTCCGCCGCCGCCTCGGCAGCAGCAGCAGCAGCCGCCTCCACCACCACCACCAGGGCAGCAGCAGCAGCAGAAGCAGTCGCCCAGCCTCCGTGGACGCTAGAGACCCGGCGCTTCGGGGTAAGTGTTTTTCCGTTCACTCCCCTTATTCCCGGTGCTTCGCTTTTTGCTGAAGGGTTTCTTCTTTTTGTTTGCCAGGGCCTCTCGCCCAGGCAGCTCTTCCACCGCCACTGGCTCATCAACGGGGGTCCAGGCGACCGGCGCCTCGGTGGCAACGGCGGAAGCGACGGCGGATGTGGGGAGCTCGGGTGAGGCGACCTCCGCTAACCCGGTGGCGCCCAACGCGGTGGCAGCGGATGCGCCAGTGCCAGGTGCAGCAACGCCCGACGCGGTGGCCCCCGAGGCCCCGGCTACGGCGGCAGTCGCGCCGACACCGGGCTTGGCGACGGTGAGCACAGCGGTAGCGGGCGCGGCAACGGGGAGCACCTCGGTACCTGAGGTCCCGACATCTGTGCCGGATATCCCCTCCCCCAACTCCTGACCTGCAGCAGAGGAAGAGCTGGAGGTGGTCTCTAGTAGGCGGCACTTTCTGGGTCCCCCAGAGGAGGATGCGGTTCACCTCCCCCGGGTGCTGGTCCGGGTCCGGCGGACGATAGAAGAGGCGACCTCTACTGCCGAGGCGGCATTCCGGCAGGAGTGGGCAGCTCTAGAGAGCGAGCGTCAGCGCCTCGGCGACTGGCATATCCGCTTGGAGGAGCGCACGAAGGCCGAAGCCTCCTATGCCGCCGTCGCCCGGTCCGAGCTTGAGGCCGACCTTGAGTCCTACAGGAAAGGGCTCCGGAAGGTGTTCGACCGGGAGCTCGCGGCGTCGGGACGGGAGAAAGCCCTGGCGCTGCGGGAGGAGGCTATTGCCAAGGAGGAGGCCAGCCTCGTGGCCGAGTTCGAGTCTCGCAGCCAGGGACTCGAGGTCCGCAAGCTGGAGCTTGACAAACTCTCCGAGTCCCTGCATCAATGGTGCCAGGAGCTGCAGGAGACTGCCAGCCAATAGGCTGTTGCCGAGATAAAGCTCGAGGGGGAGAGGAAGTCCCTTGCCCGGTGGGAATCCCTCACCACAAGCATGGAGTAGGCCCTTGCGCGCCAGCGCGAGTGTCTTAAGACCCTGAAGGAGTCAGCGGCGCGGAAAGAGGCTTCGCTCCAGGAGAAGGCCCGCCAGCTGGAGGTGGCTCAGGCAGCACTGGATGCCCAGGTGCAGGAGGCGGTCCAGGAGGCAGTCCGAAAGCTGCAGGAGGACCAGCGCATGGGGGCCCAGCGAATCATCGACTAGGCGAGCGAAGCAAGCTCAGCTCTGGTGCCACTTGGAATGAGTCCAATCCAAGTGGCGGAGCCGATAGCTTCAATTGCTGACGCCCTCCCAGTGCTGAACTCTGCTTCAGATAGACTCCGGCGCCTGGAGCCGATCCTTGCTGGCCACCTTGAAGCCGAGGGCCGCGAGCTGTGCCGGATGGTGGCGGAGTACATTTTGACCTGCCTCCGGATCCACGACCCTGCCATCTCGCTAGCCCCCGCCGTCGATGGTCCAGTGGCGGAGACGGAGGCCTCCGCTCGGGAAAGCGTGCGGGATGTCGTCGACTTCATAGCGGCTTATTTCAAGCGGGAGCCTGCAGATTCCTGAGCTGGACCATCACAGCAGGCGAACTTTTGTTTTTTGTGTTATGTAAAAACTTTGTACTTGTGGAAATTTTAATAGAAGAAAATTTCAACTTAGCTATTTGTCATTTGCTCTGGTTTGCGGTATGCAGTACCCCGGTGCCCTGGCCCCCTGGTAGATAGGTTCAGTTGTTAGAACCTATCTGCCATTCAAGCCGAGAAGACGCTCCAGACCCCCGTATGAGGTTGAGCAAGTGTCCTTGGGCATAGGTGTAGCATAGATTGCAAGTCAAACGAGCGACTTATTCCCTGTATAGCAGAAAAAACTGCAGAGAGGAAAATCAAAATCGCTGGGATGGTAGTAATGATACTGCAACTTAGCTGTTTGACGCATGCAGAATCGATCATTGGTGTCTGGCTCAAAGCAAACGCTCCGGGGGCCCTGGGAGACAGGCTTAGTTGTTTTGAGTCTGTCTACCACTGAGACTGGACCTCGATCTGCATGAAGCCTTAAAGCGGATGCCGGGACCCCCTGGTAGGTAGGCTCAATGGTTTGAGGCTAGCTACCACCAGTCAAGGCCTAACCTTCATACCACTCAAAGTCAAAGCTTAGTAGCAGGCCCGCGGGACTTATTCTGGACCGGCCCCCAAGCTAGTACGAGGTCTGGGGCTCCGGATACGCAGGTCCAGGTAGCTCAATGCTTGTTACCGAGTGGTGGAGTGTGTAGGCGTAGGGTACGGAACCAGGCTAAGGCGCTACACAGGGCTCCGGACCACTCCAGGAAACAAACACGACTTTACCGGACCTGGCTCCGACGTTCCGGACCCCTCCCTAGCAGTGGGTGAGGCCATTCTGTCGTAATCGATCCTTTGATATATGGAGCTGGACCTGTCGTGTAGGACTTAGGAAGCCATCCCTTGAGCTAGAACGAGGTCTGGGCCCCTAATTACCCAGCTCTAGGTACTAGAGCTCTCATTACAGGGTGGTGGAGTGTGTAGGCTTTGGGTACGGAACCGGCTAAACGGCTACACAGGACTCCGGACCACCCCAGGAAACAAGCACCCCTTCTCCAGAGCAGGCCCCTAGGGGTCCAGACCCCTCTTCCTGCAGCAAGGGGGTCCGGACCTGGACAGCAGTGCAGCAACTCAATACAGATCTTAGCTGTAGCGACAAGAGTGGAAGTCCACGCGGGGGTTAGAGAGGGAAAAGCTCGAGAATCGAAATGCGAAATAAAATTTTGACACAAAGACAGAACTGGGAGCAAATCTTTCCTTTGCAACTTGATATACATGGCTTGCGCGATGGATGCCAGAGGCCGGGTTTATGAGGGCGGACCTCTACCACTCTGGGCCGCGCGTTAATGATAGCCGATGGTGCGATGGATGCCAGAGACCGGGTTTATGAGGACGGACCCCCACCGCTCTGGACCGCACGCTAATTCTATCTTATTACAAAGGAAAAATTTATTTTTCTGCTCTGTCTAAGTGTAAAACTTACGCAGATGCTCTATGTTCCATGGGTTGGGTAGCAGCACCCCTTCTTATGTGGCAAGGCGAACGCATCCGGGCCGGCATACTTCTGTAACCTTGAAGGAACCCTCCCAGCTAGGGGAGAGTTTATGGAGCCCTGCTCGGTTCAGGATCCGCCTTAGGACGAGGTCCCCAGCCCGGAGCTCCCTACTGTGCACGAACCATTGATGATAGCGCCTGAGCGCCTAGTTGTAGCGTGCATTTCGGATTGCTGCTCGCCACCTTCGTTCATCAACGAAGTCCACATCGTCATGCCGTAGTTGTTCCTGCATGGATTCGTCAAAAGCCTGGACCCGTGGTGAGCCCAGGTGAATTTCCGGGGAAAGGCATACTTCAGCCCCGTAGACCAGAAAGAATGGGGTCTCCCCGGTGGCTCGGCTGGGTGTGGTCCAGTTGCCCCATAGTACGCACGGAAGCTCATCAACCCATTTTGCACCATGCTTCTTCAAGCAGTTATAGGTGCGGGTCTTGAGTCCCCTAAGGACCTCTGCATTCGCTCTCTCGACCTGTCCATTGATGCGGGGATGTGCCACGGACGCAAAGCATAGCTGGATGCCGATGTTCTTGCAGTACTCTTGGAAGAGTCTGCTTTTGAATTGGGTCCCGTTGTCCGCGATGATGCGGCTTGGGACGCCAAATCTGCACACAATGGACTTGAGAAATGCGACTGCTGATTTTTTGGTGATATTCACCACAGGGTTAACCTCCGGCCATTTTGTGAATTTGTCAATGGCGACGTAGAGGAACCGGTACCCGCCGACGGCCCGGGGGAACGGCCCCAGGATATCCACGCCCCATACGGCAAATGGCCATGAGGGCGGAATCATTTGCAGAGCTTGAGCCGGTGTGTGTATTTGCTTTGCATGGAACTGGCATGCTTTGCAGGACCTTACCAGCTCAGCCGCATCCTGGAGTATTGTCGGCCAGTAGAAGCCATGCCAAAAGGCCTTACCAACAAGCGTGCGAGATGAGGAATGACTTCCACACTCGCCTCCATGGATCTCCGCGAGCAACTCGCGGCCCTCTTCCTGGGAAATGCACCGCATGAGGATACCATTGGCGCCACAGTGGTAGAGATCCCCTTCTACCACCGCGTAGCGTTTAGCCAATCGTACTATGCGCTCAGCGGACACATCGTCATCAGGAAGGATATTGTCTTTCAGGTAGTCCCGGATCTCGGAGATCCATACATCGGGACATCCCTGAGTAGGTGGGAGTGGCGCTATGAGGTCTCCAGGGTCCTCAACAGCGCACACAACCCTGGGCGGCCACCACGGATGGAATGCCGCCAGGACTGTAACGTCCCACCTCCCCGAGGCCGGGCCCGCTTACATCTGGCTGCTTTCTAGGACATAGACTGTCTTCACAGGCCAACACCAGTCTTTTCTGCACACTTTGTCCTCACTCGTGCGCACCCGGGAAGAACTTCCTAGTCGGTCACCCATCCCCAAATTTCTCTGGGCCAACCACGCTTAATCTCGGAGTTCTTTGGAGACCGGCTTTCGGAAAAGAAGTTGCAACTTGTTGGTATGAGTATCCTATTAATCCTATTAACCCCTGGGCCGGGGTGTCACATGCTCACCCTCTTAAGAGACCGATGTCCTCGTCGGTCAATCCCAAGCCAGGAACGTCCTCTCTTGGCCACATCCCGTACGTCCAGTGCCAGCAGCCCATGTGCCACGTCCGTGCGTCCAGTGCCAACGGCACATCCCAGATGCCCGCGCACTGACCCGCCACGCGCCCGTGCACATGCCGGTGGCATCTGCGCCCCCACGCGCCCGTGCTCATGCCTCCGCACTTACGCCCATACGTGCCCATGAAACTACGAGAGTCGGCTCTGGTACCATTCTGTAACGTCCGGCCTCCCCGAGGCCGGGCCCGCTTACATCTGGCTTCTTTCTAGGACATAAACTGTCCTCACAGGCCAACACCAGTCTTTTCTGCACACTTTGTCCTCACTCGTGCGCACCCGGGAAGAACTTCCCGGTCGGTCACCCATCCCCAAATTTCTTCGAGCCAAGTACGCTTAACCTCGGAGTTATTTGGAGACTGGCTTCCGGAAAAGAAGTTGCAACTTGTTGGTATGAGTATCCTATTAATCCTATTAAGCCCTGGGCCGGGGTGTCACAGGGACCGCTAGCTTCGAGGTGCTAGCTTGATCCTCTTCACCCAGTTCGGCAGGCTGGGCGGTAGGTCTCAGCAGCCGTCTTTCGAAGACGCCCTCGGGCACGGATGCCCAGGTAGATGCTCTCGCGGAGATATCATCTGCTGCTGAGTTGAATTCACGGGGAACATGTTGCAGTTCCAAGGCATCGATGTCCTTCTCGAGCTTCCTCACGTGAATGAGGTATGCCGCGAGCTGGGGATTGTTGCAGCTACAATCCCCCCGGACCTGCTTAATGATTAGCTGAGAATCTCCCTTCACCAGGAGCTGTCGGACCCCTAGAGACAGGGCTTGTGTCAGGCCAAAGATCAAAGCTTCCTACTTTGCCATGTTGTTGGTGGCCTTGAACTCAAGGTGCACCATGTACTTCAGCTAATCTTCGTTTGGGTCAATGAGGACCACACCAGCTCCAGCCCACTGCTTGCGGACGGACCCGTCGAAGAAGAGTGTCCAGTGGGGCTCGGTGAAGACTGGTGTCCTAACTTCCGGCTCCGGGGGTCTGGCGTTGAGGTCCGGACCCCCTGAATTGATTGGGGAATGAGTCCATTCTGCTATGAAATCAGCCAGGATTTGGCTTTTGACTGCATGGCGGGGCAGGAAGTTCAGCTGAAACTCAGCCAACTCTGCTGCCCACTTGGCAATATTGCCCATGGCATTGGAGTTGTGTAGGATCGCTCTCAACGGATAAGCGGTCACTACGACAACTCTGTGTGCCTGAAAATAGTGGCGCAGTTTCCTGGACGTAATAAGTATGGCATAGATAAGCTTATGCGTCTCAAGATACCTGGCCTTTGTCTCGTGGAGGACTTCGCTGACGTAGTAGACTGGCTTCTAGATGGTCCGGAACCTGGCCACCGGGTCCGGCTCGCCCTTATCCACCACGTCGGGTCCTTGGGCCCCCAGCGGTTCTGGGTTCCCACTGGGTCGAGGCTCCTCCGGACCCCCTTGTTCAGGGTCTGGACCTTCAAACAGAGGAGTGGCTGCCGGACCACCATGTCCGTGGTCCGGCTCACCATCCTTGGCCGGGGAGACCCTGGTGTCCCCCTGGCGAGCTTGCTCCGTCCTCTCGGCGACCAGCACCATGCTGACCGCTTCTGCAGACACAACAAGATATAAAAACAACGTCTCACCTGGCTCTGGAGCCACCAATACTGGCAGTGAGGTGAGGTGCTGCTTCAGCTCCTGGAAGGCTTGTTCAGCTTCTTCAGTCCATGAGAATGGACCGGACTTCCTCAATAGCTTGAAGAAGGGGAGGGTCCTCTCAGCCAGCCTCGAAATGAAGCGGCTAAGAGCGGCCAGAGATCCAGTAAGCTTCTGGACGTCCTTGATGCGGCCAGGAGGCCTCATCGCCTCGATCGCCTTGATCTTGGCTGGGTTTGCCTCGATGCCTCGATGTGAGACCAGGAAACCCAGCAGCTTCCCTGTCGAGACGTCGAAAATGCACTTCTCGGGATTCAGCTTCGTGCGTGTGGCGCGCAGTCGGTCGAAGATGAGGGACAGGTCCTCAACTAGTGTTGACCCTACCTTAGTCTTGACTACAATATCATCGACATACACCTCAACTATATCTCTAATTAGATTACAAAAAGTTTTGTTCATAGCTCGCACAAACGTGGGTAAGGCATTCCGCAGACCATATGGCAAGACAATATAGCAATAAAGTCCAACCACTGTTACAAAAGCAGTATGTTTCCTATCCTCTCTAGACATCTGAATCTGGTGGAAACTAGAGTATGCATCTAGAAAAGACAAAAGGTCACACTCGGAGGTGGAGTCCACAATCTGATCGATATGTGGAAGATGATAGGGGTCTCTAGGACATGCCTTGTTGAGGCTGGTGTAGTCGATGCACATCCGAAGCATCATGTTGGCCTTTGGGACGACGACCGGGTTGGCCAACCACTCGGGGTGGTGGACCTCCTCAATGAAGCCAGCGTGTAGCAGCTTGCGGACTTCTTCACGGATGAAGGTCTGCCGCTCCACGGACTGCTTCCGAGGTTTCTGGCGTACCGGCGTGGCGTCAGGGTAGATCCTCAGATGGTGCTCGATCACTTCCCTGGGGATCCCGGGCATCTGTGACGGTTCCCAGGCGAACACGTCCACATTTGCCCAGAGGAAAGTGATGAGCGCATCTTCCTATTTCTCCTCCAGGTTTTCCGCGATGCGGGTGGTCCTGGAGGAGTCCGCTCCGATCTGCACGGTCTTCACGGGTACATTATCCGGATCAGACGGCTGAACCTTAGGTGCCTTTGCAGGCGTCTTGGCTCGCGAGGTGGATGGGTCCTCCTCAGAACGTGCAGCCTCTGCCGCCAGAGCATGCAGTTTCTCAACTGCAGCGATGGCAGCGGTGCGGTCACCCCGCACGGTGAGGACACCGGTAGGGGAAGGCGTCTTCAGGATCAAATACCCGTAATGGGCAATGGCCATGAAGCGGTAGAGAGCCGGCCTGCCAATGATGGCATTGAACGAGAGGTTCACCTCCGCAACATCGAACTGGACGCTCTCTGTGCGGAAGTTCTCCTCGGTCCCGAACGTAACCGGCAGAGTGATGCTCCCCAGAGGGAACACCGGATGTGGGCCCGCTCAGGAGAATGGGAGAGAGGGAGTCAGCTAGGACTCCGGGATCTGCAGCTGCTTGAACGCTGCATAGCTGGTGACGTTGAGGCCAGCCCCACCGTCAATCAGCACGTGATAGAGCCTGATGTTGGCTATAATAGGGGCGGTGACTAGAGGTAGTACACCAGCCCCGGCCATGTTCTCCGGGCAGTCAGATGGCCCGAAGGAGATGGTGGTGTTCCTCCACCTGTGGTGCGGCGCCGCTTCGGGACCCCCGGCTTCGCCGAAAGGACCTCTCGGTGAAGGGTCTTCACGTCCCACCGGGAGACAAGCTCCCAACTCCCGCCGTACATTACGTACAACTTCTTGCGGCGCTCCTCATTGTCAGAGTCGGAGTTGTCGTGGTTGTAAACACCCTTCAGCTCCCGAGCGGGGGATTGGTACCACAGCTCCTTCTCCCCGGCAGCGGTCTCACTATCGGAGGCTTTCTCCTTGCCAGACCGCTGGCGAGGAGGGGGTGAGCCATCCTTGGAGGCCTGTTCACGCCGCCCACTGACTCGCTTCGCGAGTTTCTGGATCTCGCGGCAGTCAACGGCACTGTGGCGAGCGGTGGGATGATCTGGGCATGAACCTCCGTTACCACCTTGCAGGCGCGGGCGTTTTCTATGCGCATTCTGGCCCCCAGCCGCTGCCGCAGCAGCTGGTGCCGTTGCTGTAGCGACTGGGCCGCCGAGATGTGGCTCCCCGCGACCCCGGTTCTTGTTCTTCTTTTTCTTGCCACCGCCCTGGACGGTAGCTCCGGAACCACCAGCCTTGGCATCTCCGTCTTGGATGGCTGAGTGCCATGCGTAGCCCTCAGCGGCCCTGGCACACTTGTCAGCCAGGGAGAAAAGTGTGGTAACGCTTTTCACCTCGTGCGTCGCCAGTTTCTCGAGCATCTTCTCATCACGTACCCCCTAATGGAAAGCAGTAATGATAGATGCGTCAGAGATACGAGGAATGGTACCCCGTACCTTGGTGAAGCGCGAGATGAATGTCTGGTGGTGTGCAAACGCATAGCCGGGTGGCGTAGTGCACCCGCATAAACTCAAAGAGTGAGTACTCGGGGGTTAGCTAGGATTAGTCCAATCTCGGTGGAAGAACGCGATGAACACAGCAGTTTAGAGTGATTCGGGCCGCCGGAGCATAATACCCTACATCCACTGTGTGTTGTCTTGCTTGTGCTCTCAAGAGGTTGAGAGCAGGGTTGTTCGGCGTGAAACCGAGCTTGTGTTGTGAGAGTCTTGACGTGTCTGGCCTTCCCTTGGCCTTAGCTAAGTCTAGAGTGTGCAGCGAGCGCCTCCCTTTTATATCTCAAGGGAGGTGCGTACATGGCCGTTGAGTCCCCGACAGGTGGGCCCAACGATGTAGTATAAAATAACATACTGTACAGACATCATGGTGTTGCAGGCGACGAAGATCTCATTCTTGGATTTCCTTGCTCTGTCTGTGGGAATCTCCCGTCCGGCATAGTCATGCCCTGTCTTGTCGAAACGGCGCCAGGGTGTAGCTTGCAGCGTTGCCTGCAGCGTAGCTGAACGGGCCGTGTAGCTTGCGGCGTAGGCGGTATGATGAAAAGGTGTTGTGCCGTTGTATCCATTTAATGCGGCAGACGGGCTCTGCGCGGCTGCGGCGCATGCGGCTGCACTGTGTACCTCGGTAATATGCAGACTACAGTGAGGCCTGACAAAGGCTGCCCCGCGTGCCGCGGCGGTAGAGCACGCCTCAACCACCAGCATTGAATGCGGTGGGTGGGCGAGTCTTCCAGTGGAAGACTCGTGCCCGTGCCTGCGCCTGCGCTTGAGGGACACGTGGCGCCCCCGGACCCCCTCCCCCCGGCGGTATGTTGGTTCTATGCACGTGGGAGGTCCGGACGGTCGCGGGGGGGGGTCTGGGGTCCGAGCTCTCGGCTGTTGGTGCGGAGCTTCCCTTCCTTAGGGACACGTGGCGTCACCGGACCCGTCCCAGAGCGGGGAGCGGGTCCGGGGCTGTTGGCCCGGTGAGGTAAGAGCCTGACCCGTGGGGCCCGGCTGCTCCGCCCCTTATGGCGTAATTACGGATGACTACGCGAGTCCTGCCTTGCTGCAGTAGGAGTGGGTATCCCTGCTACAGGGTATCGACAGTGGCCCCCGGGCCCATCTCGGGAGAGGCGACGAATCCGCAGGTGGGGCCACTACTGTGATTTGGCTCTGCATAACTTGAAGCCTCTAGTGTTAGACTATGCACACTACAGGAGTCTTGTCCGGCTTTGACCATCCATCGGGTTTTTCGCTGCCTCGTCACATCGCAGGGGAGGGAGGAGAGAGAGAGAGAGAGCCTGGTGGGGGAGATTAGAAAAGAGAGAAAAAAAGGAATGAAAAAGAAAATTGAGGAAAGAAAAAAAAGAAAATATATGTTGATGAAATGAGATGGTAGTTGGAGTTGGTTGAATAAAATATGTGGTAGTTGGTATAGAGGGAGATATAGAGTATGGATTGGTGCGGAAGAACTGGATATAGAGGAGAAAATCTTGATGATCAGGATATAATATTCCTTTTAGATGATGAATTTAGAGTATAATGAGTGCGGATAGCCTCACCGACCGGTCGCTCCCCACGACGCCTAGTCCCCTGAACCCTAAAACGCTGAACCATACACGCTTAGTTCCTGACCCCGCCCACAACTTGATTTTTCGGCCGGTTGCTCCCAGGCTCGACCAAGACTGCAGTTACACATCTATCTATCTATACTATAAGGATCCAAAATAATTGAATTTCACCTCCACTTCAAATATTCCCCATACCCCTCACAGCTAGGACGGCTTGTTAGGCTGGTGATTTCAAAAGTTTTGAGGCGTTGATGAAAACCACTATTTCTAAAATGGTTCTGCCTATCTATCTCTACTATAAGGATCTAAAATAATTGAATTTCACCTCCACTTAAATATTCCCCCATACCCCTCACAGCCAGGTCGGTTGTCAGGCCGGTGATTGCAAAAGTTTTGAAACGTTGATGAAAACCACCATTTCTAAAATGCTTCTGCCTATTTGGTGCTTCTTTTTTCACCAAGCTTTTTCTTACCCACCCACCTATACACAAAATTGTTTTCTTGTTTAGTTCCAAGCTCATCAGCAAGCGATGCTGATGCTGCTTTCCATATTTGCTTCTTTCCATCCAATCATCCTCATACAAGTTCGGGTGTGTAATTTCCTCTTGTATTTGGAGCTGCTTCAAAGAGGCGCTGGGGTGGGTTAGATTGCCTACTAGTCTGAATGATTTCTTCAGGGGTGGCTTCCCTTAGCCAGGATGTGCTGATTATGACCTGAGGGGTGTTTAGTTGGTGAAAAAGTTTGGATTTGGGTACTATATCACATTTCGTTGTTATTTAATAATTAATGTCCAATTATGAATTAATTAGGCTTAAAAGATTCATCTCGTTCTAATCAGTTAAACTGTGTAATTAGTTATTTTTTCAATTGCATTTAATATTTCATGTATGTGTTCGAAAATTCGATGTGATGGGTACTGCAGAAATTTTTTTGGGAACTAAACACCCCCTGAAGCTGTTTTTGTTTGCTACTGTTGCCTGGATGCTTTGGGTGTGCAGAAATAAAAACTCGGCCCGCGGGGGAATGACCGCCCCCGCGGTATTGTGTGATAGAGAAGACCGTCTCACACTGGCCAAGAAAATCCCCGAACCCCTGCTCCACCCTTACACAGCGGCACCGTAGCCCATGTGAGACAACCACGACCGGGGCCGGCCTTAGACCTGTGCTTTGTCACTAAGGGGCAGACGAGGGGTTTTTTTTTAAAATCAACTTGAAATTCGCTTCTACGGGAAGTCGAACCCAGGACCTAAGGAGTGCCGCTGGGTTCCTCTAACCAACTCAGCTAGAGGCCCTTTGGCGTGTGCAGAAATAAGATTGTGATAGAAAAAAAAAGTTTTCTTCCTATGCAATTGATATCATGTTCAAATCTGATTTTTTTTCGCGAACGTGCCCAAGAGGATAGAAGAAAGTTTTGTACATCAACCGATTACATAAAAGGGAAACGGCCTCCCCTAGTGTTGTAGTGGTCTATTACACTTGAACTATTTCGCGACCTACCGACCTCCCAAAAGCAGCAGCCACCGGAACCAAGTGATGATACCCTGCCTGGCTCCAACAAACAATCTCATCCGAAGTGAGTGCTACCATATCAGTAATAGTATGCACTCTCTGATCAAAAGTTCTTCGAGTACGTTCCTTCCACAAATGCCAACTTGTTAGGATGACCATGGAGTGAAAACATTTCCGTTGAGGCTTAGTCAACCTTTTATGTTCTGCAGACCACCAGTCTACAAAGGGGGTGTTTAGTTGGTGAAAAAGTTTAGGTTTGGCTACTGTAGCACATTTCGTTGTTATTTGACAATTAATGTCCAATCATGAATTAATTAGCATCATTAGATTCATCTCGTAGGAATCAGTTAGACTATATAATTAGTTATTTTTTCAACTGTATTTAATGTTTCATGCATGTGTCCGAAAATTCGATGTGACAGGTACTGTGCAAACTTTTTTCGGAACTAAACGCAGCCAAAAGAAAGCCAGTCGGCAGTAGGAGCCCGGTGCTGCCAACCGAGCTTGAGAAAGATCCTGTACAAAAGTTCCCTTGAAAAAAATGCAGCCGATCAATAGATGATCAATGTGGGGGGGGGGGGGGTCCTGCTGCACGCTGAAGACCATCGGAAACTGGGTGAAACAAGAAATTGCTTGGCGAATTGGACGAGGCGCGCGCCTCGCTCCCAAGATAGTAAGATACGACAGCAGGCCGTTGAAGCCTTTTTCTGAATTCTGTTTAGTCTTGGACTCGTAGCAGTTTCAGTTTTCTGTTGTTCTAGGTGACTCTTTGGTAAGCTGGTATCCCCAGCAAATCTTTGTGCCGAAAATGTTTTATTGGTTTCTATAAAAGCAGGATATGTTCTGGTTTAAAAAAATTCATCCTCATGCAAGCGACGTTTGTACCGAAAATGTTTTATTTGTTTCTATAAAAGCAGGATCTCTTCTGGTTTTTAAAAAAATCATCCTCATACAAGCGACGTTGATGCTACTTTCCATATTTGTTGCTTTCTATCCAATCATCCACGTATTTTTCTCCCGCACCATTGTCCACTGCTGCTGCTACTGATTCGCCGCCGAGTTCGAAAGCATGCTGCGCCCCGGCATCGTCGCTGTGCTCCACTCACGCTGCATCGCCGGCCTCCTTGCCAACGCCTCCCGCACTCCTTCGGCCTCTTGCACGCTAGCTCTGCATCGGCGTGCGCCTCGGCCAGGACCCAGGAGGTGGCCTCGCTGCCCTAGGCCAGGGTCGCCGACGCCATCAACATCGACCTCGCCGGCTCGCCCCCGCACATCCAACACGGCTGATACTGACCGGACCGCTTGCACGCGCTGCGCCCCGGCGGCATCGCCGTGCTCCACGTCGCGCTACACCGCCGCGGGGTTAGGTACTCCGTCATGGATCAATCTGCTCGACGTCCAGGGCCTTGTCAGCCTCTTCGGGGCTGCAATGTCGTCAGGGTCTCCAAGGTCGACGCCTTCGGCCGGCCTCCTTGCCAACGTCTCTCGCACGCTCTGCGCCGGCGCGTGCCTCAGCCAGGAGGTGGCCTCACTACGATCTGTCAGGGTCGCCGATGCCGTCGGCATCGACCTCACCCCGGCGCTAGCTGCCGCTCGTCGTCGGTCAGTATGTTCCTGTTCTTTTGCTTCGAAGTTGTCATTTATCGTTTTTGGTTTTTTTGTGTTGTTGTAGCCTCGTAGGTTCGCCAAGTAGTTCCAGCCTTGTGTTAAGGATATGGATCCGACGTTAATTACTAACCAGACGAAAACACGAAAATATAGCCGATCTAATACTGAACAAATTGGTAATATATGTATATGTGGCTATATGCATGTGATTGGTTTTACTTGTACTTATTTTACTTTCAACACAGGTGAAGAAAATATTGATCCTACTGAACAAGCCCATCAGAAGAGGCGTTAGAAATATGCAAGTTTACTTGAGGAGGAGAAGGAAAGGAGGCGTGCAATGGTGAGAGAGAAATTTAATCGTCGGAAAGGCAAAATACAAAATTTAGACTCTTGATGTTCAGAATTATAAAACGATAGAACTTCCCCAACACATTTACGACTCTAATGTTTTGACGTCGGGTCGAGGACGTGTCCCATGAAGACGACGGTAGCAGATACCTCCTCCACCACAAAGAACGCAAATGGATGGTCCGCGACAAAGTTCACAGGGGTAGTATAACTTAGCAACGTCACCACGCAGGCAGTGGAGGCCGCTGCTTCTGTCCCCTCCTCGTCCACCTCGATGACCGCCTTGTGGAACACATGCTCCAATACCAGAGGCCGGTCATCACCCTCGAGCATGTCTTTCAGGTCCGCCCTGCCTGGGTCAAAGGCAGCTTGCACCCCCATGGCCTCAAGAACGCCATTGATTCGGCTGGAGAAGGAGAGCTTGAACTTGGGCAGCCGCACCTCGCTGGTATCGCAGCGATCCTTCGGCAGGTGGTCCCAGAGGAAGTTGGGGCGGGAGGCAATCTTGTCCATGAGCCCAGGTAGGCCGTCACGGGCGTCGGGGAGGAAGACGCACATCGAAAACCGTGGCCCCTCCTTGCCTTGCTGCTTGCTTCCGCGCCCACCGAGATACCGCTCCTGCCCGTGGGGCAGCCGGTACGGCAGGTACGCTAGCTTGAGCACCTTGAAGCCTCGGTGAGTGGCGACCGCCTGATCCTTCTGGGCGCGCATGAACTGGGCTCGCACTGTGCCGCCGTCGAGGAGGTGGAACTGCCTGGTCTCCGTGCCCTCCCTGTCGAATGGCATGACCACATGCCCTTGAAGTAGATGGCGTTGGCCACCACGAGGCTGGACTCAGACGTCACGGAACCAGGAGGAAGAATCGATGTGATGAGATCCTTGGTGGCTTTAGACACCCACCTGTTGATTCTCTTTCTTGACTTCTCTGGCTGCAATGCAGGCATCGTTTACAGGGTTCAGAATTTCAGATCGATCGATCGATCGGTTAGCGCGGACGCACAGTCTAATTAATTCAGGATGCGTCTTACGATCTCACCTTTTTGAAGAAATCGGCAGAGCGCGTCTCGGCCTTGTAGGATTCCACGGCGGCTGCGAGGTAGCCCGGCTTCAGCGCCACCGTCTTCTCGCGCCAGAGCCCGCACGCGAAGGCGACAAGCGGGCCGCCGTCGCGGGACCCGGATTGTTCCGCGAGGGCGCGCTCCGGCACGTCGCGGGCGAACGCCGCGAGCTCGTCGCGCGACGCCGCGCCGAGCAGGGCGAGGAGCTCGTCCAGGGTGGTGCCGCGCGCCCCGGCCGCCACCAGGGACAGCGCGGTGTAGATGGACACCGGCGAGAAGACGAGGTTCTGGTTCTGGTTGCCACCGTCGTCGGCATCGCCCACGGCGAGGCGCTTCGCCAGGCGGAGCGCGAACGCCGTCAGGCCGGAGCCAGCACCCCTGCGTGCCTTCTTGCTAGGCCTCGCCTCCTCTTACATGGTGTCGTGCGTCCTAGGGTTCTCGGACTTGGATGGAAGCAAGCAAAGGCGGCGCACGGTTGATTTATATAAGTCATGGACTCATTCAATTGGAAATCTAACATAGAGCGTGTTTGGATCCAAGAGTTATAGCTATTTTTAGTTTAAAATAGTCTAAAATAGCTTAAAATCTCCAAACATGAGGGCTAATTCTTGGCTATTTGCAAATAATCTATCTCAAAAAACTATCCCACCTAAAAGGTGATTATTTTGGCTATTTCAGGTGGAGCCCACCATAAATAAGAGAGGTAATAGGGCTCCAATGATTGGGAAAATGTGTTTCAAAAACTAAATAGCTCTTGGATCCAAACATGTCAAAGGCTATTTTATTGGAGGGCTATTTGCTTGAGCTAATTAGCTCTAGCTCAAATAGCTCTAGCCCTTGGATCCAAACACGACCATAGTGACATATATATACTAGATATTCAAACGGAAATATTTTTACTATTGCGTGCAATGCACGGAAAAGATTGCAAAATGCAAAGAAAAGATCGCATACTATCTACACTATAAATCAAGGACACCACTAATTTACAGCCGACGTGCCGTGTGGCTAGCCCGTTGTGCATGCATGTGAGGATAGGGAGAGAGAGAAAAACGCATGCATGCACATAATTTTAAAATAAAAAATATCACAATTTTAAAATTGAGCATCAAAATCAAAATCCGATTACACACAGTTATGTAAGGTTCAAAACAAGATCTCACACCACTATATTTGATGACATAGTTTTTTGAGAGAAAATATGTTTTCATGTATTCTAATTTGCTTATGATGTTTGCAAAATTGCTTATGGGTTTATGGAATTTTGTTTCGTATGCCTGAGTTCAGTTAAGTGGATATTGGTGTTCATGTTGTGCTATTTGGTGTTATTAGTGGACACTGGTAAACAATTTTGTTAGATAGGTGAACGTTGATTGCGTGATCAATAATAGGCAACTTTACTGGATCGTTTAAGCATTTTAACTAATTTATTTTGATATTTTTCTATTGTACATAAAGCAATTTATGTGTTTTGAAAAATATTGTAGAAACGTATTCAACTAGGGTCTTGTTTTGAATGTTTCTTCGAAAGAGATATAATTGTGCAATCGAAATTTAAATTTGATGGATGGTTTAAGAACTACAACTTTTTTAAGTTTGGAATCGTTTCCAAGTGCCATAGGTGAGGAGGGTCAATATAGGCTGTTGTGCAATATCACAAACGTATGGCTGGCCGTATTAAATTCACTACATAAATCTATGCTAGAAAAATAAAAAATAACTCAAAAAAAATTTCTCACTAGAATTGGGTTCGTGTTACCCCTTACGCTGGATTCACCTATCAGAATCGAGGGAGGTTGATAGCGGTTGATCTACAAAAAAACAGATTTTTTTTTATTACTACGTGATCTTCTACGCGCCTGCTGGACCCGTCCGAAATATTGGATCGTGAGAAGCTAAGATCAGCCACCGATAAGACTGGGCAAATTATCCAAAACCCGAAGCCCAAACCCAAGAAACCCGAACCCAAAAAACCCGAACACTATTTCGGGTAGTAAGTCACGGTACCCGAAATCATTATAGATAATTCGGGTTTAGCATCCCAGTACCCGAAATACCCGAAATTACACGAGGCCTACATAATTCTCTAACTTCTTAACAGCCAAACCAGCGCACTACCAGTCTACCACCTTGTCCTCCGCGGCCCACGAAGCCAAGCATTTTGCCTACCGTCAGCCCGTCATCCATTCCCATTCCCTCCGTTCACCACCCATCGAAAGGCAAAAATATCTAGCGTGTGTACTTCTCTTCTCCCTCAATCCGTCTCTATTCTCTCGCCCTCTCGAACTCTCTGTCTCTCTCTCCGGCCTCCGAATCCTTCTCCGGCCCTGTGCTGCCCAACTGCCTCCACGCCGCCACCTCTGAGTGCCTGCTGCCTGCGCCCCCACATGTGCCCTGCCGCATCCTCACGGCCACTGGACCAGGCTGTTCCGCTGTTGTGACGCACGCCGTGCCCCCAAGCTGGAGATCCGGAGCTTGGCAACTCAATGCGGGGCCCAAGTTCGTTGCCTATCCAAGCCATCGCCTCGTCACACACTCGAGCTCACCGTTGTCCGTCAGCAGTAATCGCTCGATCTGAGTTTAGTTTATGCAGATCTGTGTGGTGTTTGTCAGGTATTTCGGGCATATCCGAACCCGAACCCAAAATATCGGGTACCCGAATCGTCGGGTATCATTTTCTTTCAACAAATTTCGGGTTTAAGTTTTGAAAACCCGAATTTTAGGAAACCCGAAAAACCCGCCCCGAAATTTTCGGGTTACTCGAATGCCCACCCATAGCCACCAATACCGGGTTCATAGTCTGCAGCAAATATTGATTGGTTGGCATGCTCCCCCGCTCTCTAGCACCGCACCGCAAGCGCGCTCGCGCCAACCAGGTTCGACGAGAAATCTATGTATATATTTGCTGAAAATTTTCACATGTTTTTCGAAGGTTAAGTTTTCCATTGGGATCCTTGCTTCTTTGAGGGGCTTGGATCATTTGGTACCTGATAATATTTACCACTTCATCTATGGGCTCTTTTGCTTTTCCTGCCCTTGTTTTCTTGATGATAATGAAAGATTTGCATCCGTCAGTTAACGTTCTATTACTTCAAAAAAAAACTTCAAAAACGTTCCATTGCTCGTCGGAACCCAATGCGCACGTGCAACTCAGCCAATGTGCACTGGGCCTGTGAGCAGGAGACCTCGCT
Organism: Panicum virgatum; assembly: GCF_016808335.1. Taxonomy (NCBI): domain Eukaryota; kingdom Viridiplantae; phylum Streptophyta; class Magnoliopsida; order Poales; family Poaceae; genus Panicum; species Panicum virgatum. The sequence continues at coordinate 49,096,293 of NC_053145.1, forward strand.
CTGTACATGGTCCGGTTTCAAACCGGGCAACCCGTGTAACCAGCCCATATTAAACCGCTCGTGGAGACCATGTACGGGTTGGTTTGAGTCCGGATTGAACCGCGGAACCCGTCCCTTGTCCACGACTTGCATTCGCCCCCATCCACGCATGACGCACCTGCTCAGTGAAGAGCAAGTGGGCGGTAGCGGCCGCGTGGATGTGCTTCTGCTCGGCACGGTTTAAACTGGTAACCGTCCAACCCATGGGTTCCTAAACCGTCAATTGGGCTCCCAAACAATTTGGGTTGGTTTATAACCAAAAACCGGGACCATGTACAGGGCGAGGAGACCATGTGGGCCGGCCTCCTCGATTGGCTTCTATTCTATCCGGCCGGCATCCTCTATGGGCCTTGAACGCGCATGGTCACTGACTTTCACCTCGCTCTTGCTCCCCCTCAGCCGCCGCCGCCGCCGCCGCCGTCACCACCGCCGCAGCCGCCCATCACTGTCGCGGTACCAGATCCTGATGACTCGCTAGAACCAGCCGCCGCCGCGGGCATCGTCGTCTCCCGATGGCTCTGCGCGGTCTCCGGCGCCTGCGCGGGTGGCGCGATGCCGGGAGGACCCTGCCACCGCTCCCCCTCCGCAGATGGTCGTCATCCACACGCCCGAACGAGGATTCCGGTGCCACCGCCCTCACGGCGGAGGAGGAGGCTGCGTTCGAGCGGATCACGAGGTCGCTCTTCAGTGCGCGCAAGGGGAGCGTCGAGGACCTCGTCCGGTTCCTCGGGGCGGAGTGCTCCGGGATCCGGCTCACGAGCGGCGTCGCGGACGGCCTGCTGCGCAGGTTCGGGGACGACTGGAAGTCCGCGCTGGGTTTCTTCCAGTGGGCGCAGTCTCGGGGCGACGGCTACGCGCACACGCCCTACGCCTGCAACCGGATGGTCGACCTGCTCGGGAAGATGAGACAGATCGACCGGATGTGGGATCTGCTGTCTGAATTGCACTGCAGGGGGCTGGTCACGGTGGACACTGTCGCCAAGAGCGTCAGGAGGCTTGCAGCTGCGAGGAGGTGGAAGGATGCCATTGTGCTGTTTGATCAGTTGGAGGACATGGGGCTGGAGAGGAACACGGAAACGATGAACGTCCTGCTTGATGCGCTCTGCAAGGAGAGGAAAGTCGAATTGGCGCGCGAGGTGTTTGTCGTGCTCAGCCCGCATATCGCACCAGATGCATACACTTTCAACATCTTTGTCCATGGGTGGTGCAGCGTGCGCAGGATCGATGAGGCTATGTGGACGATCGAGGAGATGAAAAATAAGGGGTTCCCACCTATGGTCATCACATACACTGCTGTTCTTGAGGCTTACTGTAAGCAGCGCAAGTTCAGAAGGGTCTATGAACTCCTTGATTCGATGGGTTCGGAGGGCTGCCGTCCCAATGTGATCACTTACACTATGATCATGACCTCATTGGCGAAATGTGAAAGGTTTGAAGAAGCTTTGAGTGTTTCCGATAGAATGAGATCATCTGGATGTGAGCCTGATACTCTGTTCTACAACTCCCTCATCAACCTTCTCGGTAAAGCGGGCCATTTGTTCGAAGCTACTCAAGTGTTTCGTGTGGAGATGCCGAGGAATGGTGTGCCACGTAACCTGGCCACATATAACATCATGGTATCAATTCTCTGCCAGTATGGGCGAGATGATGATGCTATTGATGTGTTGAAAGAAATGGAGGCACAATCTTGTAAGCCTGATCTTCAGACATACCAGCCGCTTCTTAGGCTATTTTTAAGTAGAAGAGGGCGAGGAGATGCTGTTGACCACCTGTTGAGTGAGCTTGTGAAAAAGAGTGGTCTAGGTTTAGATCTTGATACATACACCCTTCTGATCCATGGTCTTTGTAGGGTCGGTGAAACTGACTGGGCTTATCGACTGTATGATGAGATGGTAAGTAGTGAAATAGTACCTAGGCGTAAAACGTGTGAGTTACTTTTGAGTGAAACACACAGACAAAACATGGAGGCGTATGTGGAAAGAATCCGGAATGATATAATTTCCTTTGGCCTTTGTCCATAAATTTGATGGCGCTTCCATCTTTCATGTCATTGATTTGTTAATTGCTAACAACCAGTTGATACTATGGCACAATCTGTAACTTAGCATAGACTAGAAGTCAGCGAGCGTCTTCAGACAACATAACATTGGGCATCATCTACTGTTTTACTGCAAGAACAAGTGCAAAATTATCTTTCACTTTTATCATGGTTTAAATTTTATCAGCTGATCAGCATACTACAGTAAGATTGGAATCCTTATTTGGTTACAGATGATAATCCTTGTACATAAACATGCAGCACATGTTATGCAAACATTTGGTGTTGGCTATTTTATGGATAGTAGTGAGGTTGGGATTCTGTGGCACCTAGTTGTATTGTCATATTATGCACGAAATGTTGTACATGCCTGTATATTATCTCAAATTGTGCAGGAGCAAAAACATTTCCTGCATTGTACATGTTGATTCACTTCATGTTCTGTTGTGTTCGAGAATAAGCTCTGAGTCAAATAGAAGCTCACTGAACCCAGTAGTTTTTACAGTTAAAAACGTACTGGCGTACTGCAGTTTATTCATATACTGCTATGAAAATTATAAGTGACATCAATATCCATGTCTGCTGCATATACCATTCTTTCTGTGGAAAGTGTTAAGCGACATTTGAGTACAATTTATCTTTCATTTAATATTGTTTACCACATTTGTGCAGTATTTTTCACCTGTACTTCTCTCCTCAGGCCAATGAAGGCTCCATGGTATAAACTTTCGCCAGAGCACTTATGTTGTGTGTAAATTTGCATGTAGATAAACAATCATGTTACAGAGTTGGAGTAGGTCAGATGCCTGCTTTTGATTAACAATCAGTGTAGTGTGGGTAGACCTTCAGCATGCACCATGTAATTCTCTTGTGATCTACGAAGAGTGAGATTTCTCACTGTGTAAAAACTACTCTCTGTGATGGCAAACATGGCGATGTTGCACTCCTGTCACCTGCCAGATAGGTGATCTGTTTGTTTTCTGTTGCATTGTGTGTGTGCCGGTGGCAGTAACCATGTAATAGTGGAGTCTAGTATTCCAGGAGAAGCTCCTCCTCTTTGGTCCCTCACTGTCCTATGTTCTGTTTGGTAAACGGGGCTTCAAAGCTTGCAAAGCTTGCAATGCAATGGCCACTGCTTTTAATCAGAAGTGGAATGCCAGCGGACATGAGCTCGCAAAGCTGCCTGGACTCCACGGAAGGGCAGTTCAGGCAATCTGACGGCCATCTGCCGGCTTCTTTGCAACGGAAGCGGTGAATCTGACCGTATGAACTTGATCCCGGCGGCCAGTGATTCCTCTGCCGCGAACGAAATGGTGCGAGAGTTCCGGTCACAGGGCCTCTCGCCAGTCCCTAGCAGTGTCGAGGTTGCAGTTGCAGTTGCAGTCGACGCACACATTGGGAGGGGCTGTCGCTATCGCTAGCTGCTGCGATGAGGCTGTCTCCGTCCCGGGTTTATCCAATCCACGGTGCCCCTTCCCTCTCAATAACGCGACGTGGGGGCCGGCCTACGCCCACGGCGACGCCGACGCGATCCCAGCGGGGGCGGCGCGGGGGCCTGGCCCTCACGTGGTGGCGGGCTGGCGGAGACAGCGACCGCGGGGGCCCGGCCGGCCGGGCCGGACCGGTTGGTGAGAGCGAGCGATGGCGTGAGATCGTCGGGCACCTTTTGGAAAAGCAACGTGCCGAGGGGGGGGGGGAGCTGGGGGCACGAGGGCACCCGCCGCCGCCGAGCGCGCGAGACCTGCGCGCACGGAGACGGAGGCCGTCCGCGATCGGGAGCGAAGGGCACGCGCTGCCTGCCTGTCTGCCGCCCGTCGTCGTGGCCACCCGATCGATCCCGATCCGTATCGATCCGTCCATTAAGCGCGGGAGATCAACGGGGAGCGGGTGCCTTCCGGGCGGTTCGCGGCAGGAACACGTGGTCGTGGCCCGCGCCGATCGGCATCGGCCAGCCAGGGCCAGGAGAAAGCTGCTGAGAGCCCTGAGAGGGAGCCACACAGCTCTCTGACACCGTGATGCTTCTTGAGCTCCTCCGTGCAATTATCCAGACAGAGCAAAGGCGCCCCCTGTCCGCTTCGCAGCTTCTTCCCATGCTAATCCAAACAACCACCGGAATTCGCACCGCTTCAAATTACAAAGGCCACGTGAGAGTACTGGAGATCATTTGCAGATCGTACCTCCTCGCCGTGAAAACCATCCGTAGATGGCAGTATGATGTACGTACACCTTGTCTCGCTGGCCTAGCCTGTACGTACGTGCCAGGAGATCCAGTACGTCACCTTCGCATCAAATTCACCATTTTTTTCTTTTTTTAAAAAAAAAAGAGTTGCAGAATACTACATGGGCCAGATGAATGGACGGTGCGGAGGCCAATTGGGTAGCAGGCAGATGCGTGCGTGTGGAGACGGATCATGGATCCATGGATGGGGGAAGGAGAGCAAATAGAGAGTCTGGTTCGCGAGAGCACATGACACGCTTTTACTCGCTCTCGCTCGGACATCAACGTCGTAGCTCGCGCTGTTCACGAATGAATGGCCATGGACTCGATCAATCAATCACGAATCATCATTCATTCATCCAAGCAGCTTCAAGAGGGTTTGCTTCGGATTCAAGCGCTTGCGCCGACAAGATATTATAAATATATAAATACTTATAAGTTGGTTGTTATCCATTGTAAAAATATCTCTTATGTAAATAGATTCTATTACTGTGCATCGTCAGTGAATTCGCGTGTCCCGCACGGGGAGAAGATGAGGAAAATGAACCCCTAGATTCACATCCTAGAATCTTTCGGGAAAAAAGATTCGCATCCTAGATCCGTCACTGGTTGTATCGGTTGCAAAAACATGTTTTCGATTTCGATGGGCTAAATAGCCATCAAGTTTTCTGAAAGTTAATGGCCGTCAAGTGCAAAATGGCATTTGAGTGACGCCAACACCCCAGAATTCGGAGTTACAGACACACATTAGAATTCAGAGAACACCTTTCAGGGTTCAGACCATCTGCAGCCAGCCATCCATGGAAGCACAGCAAGAGGCATCCTCGTGCACGCGGGGACGAGCATGCCCACCCAGCACAGCAGCACAGGACATCATTGCCGACTCCAAAGTCCAAACCTTAGTATTAAATAAAGTTAGTTTGCAAAACTAACTCCACAACTCATGCGCTACTTTACGAGACGAATCTAATGAGATATTTGACCGCACGATTAGAGAATAGTTACTGTAGTACTACTGTATCTAATCATCAATTAATTACCGTTATTAGATTCGTCGCGAAAAGTTACACTCATTCCTAAAAAAATTTTGCAAATAAATTTTGTTTAGTACTTCGTGCATTAAAATTCTCTCGTTGCGCTACTTGTGCTACTTGCAACTAAACAGGGCCCTTCCTGTGCTTCTTCCTTTACCAGCCCTGCCCCTGCGCCCTTTCTCTCTCCTCTCCCTCGCTCCTATCCTACTGGGCCAGATGATTCTGTTGCAAAGGCTGCACTGCCTAACCGCCATCAATGGCCGTGTTTCTCACCTTTCCTTCCCCGTGCCGTGCCATCAGAAAAAGATTCCCCGGCGTCTCTCCTCTGATACAGAAACCTCCAGCTCAATTATTATCTGTCTCGCTTTCTTTTCCAAAGAGGACCCACTGGAGTCTGAAAGAGTCTGGCCGGCTGTATCACTGACTTTCACTGTACTGTGTATGGACCCTCCCTCAGTCCCTCAGCCTCCCTCTCTATCATCCATAACGACATGGCACCTTTGCACCACGCTGCCTACTAGTACCTCTTGATCCACTTTGGTGGTGGCCTAATCCAGTGGCCTGAGCTTCGCATTTGCAGTTGCAGGCACTGGTGCCCTGCGTCGTCTAGTTCTTGTTCCTCGGCAGTTGAGCTGCACACGCCAACTTCTTGTGCACAAGGATATGCCTTGTCTTCAGCTTTCTCTGAGTGCGCCTGTTTTCTAATCTTTTAATCTCCATTTGCCTGAGTTCAATCCTACTGCTTACAAATGCTTGCATCTCACTATTTTAATCCAGCAGAAGAGCAATAAACAAGTCAGTCTTTTTGTCGTTTGATTTAGTCTCCTCACATGGTTTTCCTTGCTGGTGCACACATTCTCTTCTCCTCCTCCGTCCACCTTACTGCAGTTCTTGGCATTGCATTGCAGCTCATGCCATGTGAGTAGCTGACCAGAGCTCACTCAGTCACTCGAAGCTGCACGCCGGCAGCGGCAAACCAACGCTAGATCTCTCGAGATTCGGCGATGGAGCAGTCCTCCTGCTACTTCCCTCTGCGGTGGGAGAGCACCGGCGACCAGTGGTGGTACGCGTCGCCGATCGACTGGGCGGCGGCCGACGGCCACTACGACATCGTGCGCCAGCTGCTGCACCTCGACCCCAACCTGCTCATCAAGCTCACCTCCCTCCGCCGGATCCGCCGCCTCGAGGCTCTGTGGGACGACGACGCCCGCTTCGCCGACGCGGCCAGGCACCGCGCGTCCATCGCGCGGAGCCTGCTGCTGGAGTGCGAGTGCAGGAACCACCGCCCCGCCGGCGGCGGCGAGAACACGCTGCTCCGGGCCGGGTACGGCGGGTGGGTATTGTACACGGCGGCGTCGGCCGGGGACGTGGCGTTCGTGCAGGAGCTGCTGAACAGGGACCCGCTGCTCGTCTTCGGCGAGGGCGAGTACGGCGTCACGGACATGTTCTACGCGGCGGCGAGGGGAGGGAGCGCCGACGTGTTCAGGCTGCTGCTCGACCACGCCATGTCGCCGAGGTGCTCGACGAATTGCCGGGACGGCGAAAGCAGCGCAGGGCGCGGCTCCGTGTTCCGGCTGGAGATGATGAGCCGGGCCGTCCATGCCGCGGCGAGAGGCGGGAGCGTGGAGATGCTGAGGGAGCTGCTCGAGGAGGGGCGCTCGGGCGTGACCGTGTACCTCGACGTCCGTGGATCCACCGTGCTGCATGCCGCTGCTGGGAGAGGTCAGCTGCAGGTGAGTCATCTGCTTCGTTGCCATTGCTTGCAGACATCTTCTCCAGATGCTTTAGTTCTTGCTTCGAACATGGAATCTTGTGTGGATCAGTTGTCAGTTTGTGCAATGCAATATTCCATGGAAGCAAGTTCTAGGGTGTTTTACATGCTTAGGATTTTGATACGCTTGTGGTTCTTCCTCTTGAATGCTCGGTTGAATGTGGATTTAGTGAAGATGAATTTCATTGAAAATATAGTTTGAGTTACTTCATAACGGACTTTGCTGCGCCTAATATGTTTCTAAGATAATCAAAAGGATACTTTTCACACGGGAACGCTGAGTCATCTAAGGTCAATGTGTTACTTCAGTAACCCTTCAACAAGCTTTGTAGTTTAATGTGACAGTGATATCACATCCAGATGGCAAATGTTCCTTGTGTGATTTTAGCCAGTGGTTAACTATTAAGCTAGGGAGTCGCTATATACTTGATGGCAAAGTACAAGTTTTCTCTTTCTGCACCTCATCTTGTAAACATACCTTATGCAGGTTGTCAAGTACCTTCTGGCCTCTTTCAACATAATCAATTCAACTGATAATCACGGGAACACAGCATTACATGTAGCAGCCTATCGAGGGCACCAACCTGTTGTTGAAGCATTGGTTGCTGCATCTCCATCAACCTTGTCAGCTGTCAACCATGCTGGTGATACGTTTCTCCATTCAGCAGTTGCGGGATTCAGGACCCCAGGATTCAGACGGCTTGACCACCAAATGGAGCTGATGAGATACCTCATAAGCGATAGAACCACAGATATCCAGAAGATCATCAACTTGAAAAACGACGCGGGCCTTACCGCCCTACACATGGCTGTGGTTGGCTGCGCACACCCAGACCTCGTCGAGCTCTTGATGACCGCCCCATCGATTGACCTCAACGCCGAAGATGCTAATGGCATGACTGCACTGGCACTGCTGAAGCAGCAGCTGCGTTCAGCGACATCCGACCGCCTCATCAAGCAGATAGTCTCTGCCGGAGGAGTCTTAAATTCCAGCATTCTGAGAACCCGGTCTGCCATTGCATCCCAGATTAAGATGCAAGGGGGGATTGCAAGCAGTCCCGGTACCACCTTCAAGGTATCAGATGTAGAGATCTTCTTGTTCTCGGGCATCGGGGCTGCAGAGTCTCAAAGGCCAAGCTCGTGCTCCAGCACCGGCAAGGATGACCCTGCGCACGCAGATGCAAATGGCGCCGAAAACCATGGATCTTCGGAGAAGAGGCTGAGCTCCGCGAGTCGTGCCAAGGACCGTCTCAAGATGATGCTGAGATGGCCTCGGCACAAGGAGAAGATGTCCAAGGCGCTTAAGAAATCAGAGGACAGCAGCCCGCTGGAGTCCATCAAGAAGCTGGGCGAGCACGGCGTCGAGACCCCCGCTCCCCTGAGGCAGAAGTTCACCAAGACAACGGCGCTCAACGGCAAGCGGACTCTGGCGGTGAAGAGCTCCACCCCAGGCTCTTCGGCCACCAAGAAGAAGCTCAACACGAAGCTGATCCACGGCATCATGGAGGCGATGCCGCAGCTAGCGCCGCCGCCCGCGCAGTCCCGGTCCCCGAGCGACACCCTCCCGAGGTCCTCCATGTCGTCCACCCCGATGCCGCTGGCAAAGCTGAAGGACATCTGCCTGGACGACGAGGAGATTGCCATGGTGACGCCGCCCATCGGCAGGCTGAGGGACATCGTCCTGGACAGCGACGACACTACGGATGACCCGTCGTGCTCCAACTCCTCCATGGACGACGGCTGTGGCGGCACTGCGGAAAGCACGGCCCGGAAGCACGGGTGCGGCAACGGGAGGCTGATCAACATCTGCTTCGGCGCGCAGGGCCTCACTGTGGAGGACACGGTGAGCGGGCAGCCCACGAGCAAGATGTTCAAGCAGCAATGCCTCAGGGTGTCATGAATGGTTGGTTCTTCCTTGAGCTCCATGGTTGACTGATGCGTGTACCATAGCGTGCGTGTGAATCGTGTAATCGGATTGACATCTCTACAGTGTAAGGCGTGTTTGATTCTGTTTGTGCTGCCTTACATTACTACTGGTGGTGTAAAGTTGTGACGAAGTAATGCATTCATAACTGGTTTCTAGTTCAGAGACGTCCTTGATCAAAATTTGTCTAGTTTTGCAAAGCTGTGAAGAACTCCAGGACGTAAAATATCAAACAGGGATGCGATTCCCACGACGAACAGATCTCACTGACCACGATGAATTGCGAAAAATGTAGTTATAGAATTATAGAAAATATAAAAAGAGCTGGACGTGCATCTGCAAAAACAACTTTTTCCTGTAAATGCTAAGCAAAGAGCAGTTCCTTTCGCCCATGCCCAAACAAACTAGGGCTTCCTTCACTACATCAAAATTCAGATTTACAGCAGGAAGCAACTACAAAATCTAAAACAAGAAAAATAAGGGGGGGAAACAGAAGATGAGAACTGCTATAAGCCGCAGAGTAAACCCGCTTGAAATAGAGGAGTTGCTTGAAATAGAGGAGTTGCGGCAAACAATGAGCCAGCTCGGCATCATTCATTCATTTGAGTATCATGTCGCCATCTTTCTTGGTGGCATAAAAAAAATACCAGTGTCTGCACATAAATATGTTCATTTGGAGCTGTCCGCAGTGATCTCAACCTCCAGTAAGCCTTCCTGAAGCACATGATCTCTCATTTTTACAATTGTTCAAGGTGATTTCTTCCAGGTCGGCATCAGCAGCAACAAAATTGATGGCTTTCCCTGCACCAGTTTGGAAGCAATTGAGCATCCACCACGTGCAGCTGTCCAGCCATCACCAGGCAAACATTGGCTGCGAGAGGCGATTGCTTTGTTGAATCAATAGGTTGGCACCAGCCTCTAGCCCATGTGACAGGGCATGGCAGCCAAGACAGAACCATCAATTGATCTCTCCTTCCTCTGCTTCTTTAACGCCGGGAACACTGCTCGGCTCTTCATCATCTTCCTCATCATCTACTTTCATGAAAAGTCCAAGTTGTTCTAACAACGGATTGACAGATCCTGGTTGATAACCCTGGGAGCGCTCTGGACTAGTCTCATCAACAGAGCTCACAATATGTTCTGCTGTGGATGCTCCGAGCATTTCCAAATCCTTGAGATGGAGGCTATCGTTGATCTCTACAGTTCTCTCCATCTGCATGTAGGATTTACTTACCAACAGAACAGAATGAGAAATCACTATTGCTTGGAGATGAGGTTTACACTTACCTCCTGTAGGGCCTGACGAGCCTTCTCCCTCTCAAAATCACGTTTACGCTTAGCTTCAGCTTCAGCTTCAGCTCTTTGAGCCTCCATAGCTGCATTGCCTTCAGCCAATAGCCGTGCTTTCTCTGCATCCACAAATAAAAAGAGGACATATTTTTTAGAGAACGAGAAACTAGATAGTGAGCAGCAGCAGCAGAAAGTCAGGTTGGTATGCTTTTTACCTTCCTTCTGGAGCTTTTCCAGTTCCTCCTGCTTATCTCCACCCTGAGCTCAACATATCAATACAGGTCAGGAATGAGTCATACTATGACATCATAGAATCAGTGAAGGAAGATGCTTAATGAGCACGGTCCTATACCTGGCTCAGAATGCCACGAGCTTTGACAATCACATCAGCGTAACGGCTCCTCAAAAGGGCAGCTCGCAAAAGCCTGTCCGGTGAGACTTGTGTATTGGGTTTTGAGTTTTCCCCTAAACGTTTCATTGGGAAAGGATCAGATGATCCGATCATCTTAGTGCACGGAGACAGCTGGTCTCATGTACCAGCCTACAATTCATGCTTACCCTCTGGTGCAGGCTTTGATTCACTATCATCTTCACGAAGTCCCACATTATCCGCAGGACCTGTGGTTTAAGGATGTCCAGTTAGCCCACAAATTGAAACAATTGTAACATACTCCCTCCATCCCAAATTATTAGTCGTTTTGGCTTTTCTAGATACATCAATTTTGCTATGCATCTAGACATGATATATATCTAGATGCATAGCAAAAACTATGCTTCTAGAAAAGCCGACTGATAATTTGGGATGGAGGAAGTAGTTTGCAACAGGCTCAGGGGAAGGAAGCCATACAGTTGGCATCAGCTGGACTAATAACATCACTCTTTTCTTGCTCCACCAGCTGGTCAGCTTTCTTAGTACCCTAAAATTAAGGGGGGTGGTAATTTTAGTACATATAAGTCAATTAAAATGGATGGAAATCCACATCTTGCACAAGAAAACCACATCATCAGAATATATCAAAGGTAACCAGAATGCCAAAGAACCCAAACATCAACAGATTGCCAATACAATTTTGCAGAATAGGCCATTATCTGGCAAGGTGTTAATGCATAAGTTCAGCTATACATCATAAGAACAAAGGTATTTGTTTGACACACAGATATTGCTGTCAGCAAATGGAGCAGCAAGAAACAGGAGACTGTCAATCAAAAGCGCTGGTGATCATGGAGGGACGGAGTCAACATCAGATAGGAAGCGCTGGTAATGAATGACATGCTTTTAGGATGGAAGCTATAGGATGGAAGACTTGTTTGCACACTAGTCGATACTCCCTTCAGTCACAAATAAGTGATGTCTTGGACATTGATATGATCTCCAAAACAAGGTCCTTTTAACACTTTGTTACAAACTACTTATAGACATTGCAAAAAATACACTTAAATGAAACCACATTTCCAGACGTTTGTTTTCTAATATAAATGTTTGGATAAGCTAGATTGTTAAAAAAATAATTAAATAGCTTCTCCAAACTCAACACATAACCATTTTCAAATATACAAACTCAACAAACAAAATGTAACCAAAATTTAAATTGTTTACTTAAGACAACCCCAAAACATCACTCATTTATGAATGCATGGAGTAATATTTTAGACTATACAAAGCACTCAATCAAGCCATTCACTAGTAAGATTTAAATGTCCAAATCTTTTGTCAAGCACCCAATAGTAAATCACCCAAGTACCTTCGCAATCTTTGCTGGGCTGCCCACTTTTTCTGATTCACTTTCAGAATCACTGCCTGAGTCTGAATCTGCATTACCAACACTATTGTAAATATCTCTACTTTTTGTTATATCAAAACAGGAAAATTTCAGACAGATTATATGTTGATGATTGTTCTGGATAATGCACAAACAATTAAGTTTGCAGGAGCTTACTACTCACTAAGAGTTTAGTCAGCTAAAAATTACTGGGATAAGGGAAATGCAGCATGGCATCATGCACCAATTCATTCAAATGAAAGCAGACAAATTCAAAATTCTTCAAATCCTGGTAAACAATTACCAAAAGGGCAATCATGATATCCACGACATTTATCAAGTGACATTTTCACCCTCTACTTTTAGTTACTTGCCAAATTTGCAACTTGCTGCCAAGAGTTTAACTAACATGGAAATATGATGTCGACACAATATTCATTTCGAAAACAGAAGTATGTGGAGAGATAATAACAATGTTTTCAAAGAATTTACAACATAGAGTTGGGAACAAAAGCAGCATTTTCTTTACACAGAAATGTCTATAATAATAAAAACAAATGCAAATAAACACCGTGAGACACAGACCGCTAGAAGATGATCCAGAGTCGCTGCTGGAACTACTTGGACTACCGCACTTGCTACTCCTGATTTGTGCATGTTTGTCTAACATGATAGGGGAGGCATTGCCACAAATATCCACATCCTCCTCGATAGGCTCACTACCTGCATGCGAACCAAAAAACAAAATTTGACTACAGCACAAAAGGCATATAATCTAAATCCACAGGGAAATTCAGGCTTGAAGGAAATAAACCTTTGCAAGGATTTGTAGATGAGTGGCTAAGGCCAGACACATTCACAGTTTCATTCTCGGAAGGCTCAGATTTCGCCACCTGCTGACTCTGCTCTCGCTCCTGCAAATACTTGTCAACTTGTTTCTTAAGCTTGAATAGCAGGTCATCACTGACTGCTTGAATATCAATCTCTATCTCTCCATCACCAGCCATATCGGCATTACTGTCTATGCACTGTTGCAGCAGTTCAAGGATGTGAGAAGGTAAGTCATCAGCTATAGAAGCCAAGCAGTTCCCAAAGGCTTCTTTCTCAGCAGCTGTCATCTTAGGTTTTACGGGCTCTGTTTGACGTACACCCTCCACTGACACATCACTGCGGTCCACAGGAGGGGTCTTCCTCCTCTTCGAGTCAGCCCTGTCAACCTCAACATGTTTCTCAGCGGACATAGAAGCCAACTTCTTCTCAATTGGCCTCCACCTATTCTCAAACATCTTGTTCAGCTGGATGGCCATGTCATGTACAGCATGGCCACGAGGATTGTAAGTCATCGCATTGTTAAAAGTCAGCCTAACATCAGCAGCAAAATCTGATGGACTTGTGTATGAGCCAGATTCAAGCTTCTTCTGGACAGTACCAAGATCCATTGGGGTCTTGATGATGTCAAAATAATCAGGAATTTGCAGCTTCACAACATCAACTGGAACATTGAATATATGACTATATTTCTGAGTCATGAGCTTCTTCAAAATAGCTTCACACTGCTTAAACACTGCAGCTTCAGATAACTCTGCAGAAGGTTCAGGCCGGGGTTTAGTAGGCAAGAACCGTCCCTTTGCGCCGCGGGCAACATTGCTCCCACGGTGCACCTTCTTGGTTCGAGGGGCTGCTGAGGATGACAACGCAGGTGCCCGACTCACAGGAACAGGGGCTGCAAACTCTGGCTTCTTGAGGAGATCTCGCACAGAATCAAGCTCCGCCCGGAATCTCTTCCGAAGATACCGCCGCTCAGATGATGACATCTTGGACGGCACAAAGATCTCCCGCTTCACGTCAAAGCCATCGCTGTTCAGGCTGATGCACTTGCGCTTCGGCGCTGAAGAGTCCTCGGAATCAACACGAACAGGGCTGCCAGCTACACATTCCGACTCCGCAACTGTCTCTGCATACCCCCGAGGCGCAGCTGGCGCCCCGCCCCGGAAGGTCATTTCCTCGTAGGCCCGTTTTATGGGCCTCTGCTGCCCAAACTCCATTAGGACCGTCGGTGTCATGTGCCCAGGCGCCAGCGGGACACAGATCTGTTCACCATTTACAACCATCTTCAGTGACACCAGACACCAAATTCAAATTCAAACTTCAAAAGCAACAATACAAAGCGTGCACAAACCAAAATTAACAATATCCTCTCCAAAACCCTAATCTCGTACCTAATCCCAGCCCGAACCCACCCACCGCACACGAATCCAACACCACAACCTTCAAATCCTCAAATTCGCGCCCGAATCAGACACCTCCCCGCACCAATCGAAGAGAACCCCAAAAAGAAATCCAAAGCTACCGCGAATTCGGAACGAGCAGGATGCAAGCCCTGACCTGGTAACGCTGGATCTGAAGAAGCAGGAACCCCGATGCCGGGATCCGGCGCGAGGGTACGACGTCCGCTCGAGGGCGCGCCGGCGAGCTGGATCTGCGCGGGAGAAGGACGGATCTGGGAGCGCGCGGTGGCCGCCCGGCCGCGCCTCGCCTTATCCTCTTTTTTATTTCCGCCTCCTCGCCGCTCGAGTCGAGTCGTCTCCGTGCTGCTTGCTTATCCTTTTTTTCTTTTTTTTTTCTTTTTCCTTTTCCTTCTCGAAGCGACCGGGCCGAGCGAGCGAACCCGAAGTGGAGAGACCCGCTACTATGCTCCGCGCACGCGAGGCGAAGAGACCCGAACTCGAAGCGAAGCGATGCGGTGCGAGCAATGCGACTGTGACGGGCGGGTGGCGAGCGCGCTCGGGGTGCGTATTTATAGGCCGGGGCGGGGCGCTGAGGCGGTGCGAGTCGGATCCGGGCCGTCGGCTCGCGGGGATCGGACGGACCAGGCGCCAGATCGGGGGGTGGGCCCGCGGGGAACGGGTGGGGCACGACGTGACGTGGAGGCCGGGGGCGCTTTGACTTTCTTCGAGATGGTTTCCCGGCGGACGCGGGGTTGTTGCCTGATAGTCCAATGACCGGTGGGGCTGGGAGGTCGTCGGGGGCCGCGTGACATTGAGGGTGGGTGTGAGGAGAGGAGTAGGCGTTGGGGATCGGCCGTCTTTTGTCGAGCACGCGGGATCTGGGTACGGTTTGGGCGCGGGGTGACTTGGTGGAGAAGGATACGTTACACGTGGAAGCAGCTGCGTGGCTGGGTCCTCTGATGAGGTGTCGGGTGAGAGAGAGCACGTAACGCCGTAACGGGTTGGGTTTCGGATCCGGGTAAGGTACAAATCTCATTTTTTGGAGGGAGGGCCGAGTACACATCTGGAAGCACATAGACGCACCGGTTGGGTGGGCTGGGCCTCACGGCTTTAGGTCCACATTTGTTATTAGGCTTTAGGTTCCGAATTGTGCTTTATTGGGCCGTATTTGTGCAGATGGGCTGCACGTCGCCTACTCAAACTTTCAAAGTTTGTGGGCTTAATCTGGTTGCTTCGAGGACTGTTTTTTTTTAATGGAAAGTGACTTCCAATTTCGATTCAACGCCTATTGGTCCAAGGCTTGGGCCTGACTTTTGTATGGTTACTTGACAACTGTCAACTGACATTAGATTTTTCTCTTAGATACTGCCCCTCCGTTCTAAATTGCAAATCATTCAACTTACTTTAAGAGTTAAAATATTTCAAGTTTGACCAAATTTATACATTAAATTTCTAATATTTATAATACTAAATAAGTATCATTAGATTTTTCATTAAATATACTTTCATAATTCTATTTGGTGCTATAAATATTTGTAATTTTTTATATAATTTTGGTTAAATATAAAAATAGTTTGACTCACCAAGAAAATTATTTTTGTAATACTCTCCAATAAAATTGGAATAACTTACAATTTGAAACGGTGAAAGTATAATGAAATCTTTCATATCCTCATGAACTGGAATTGATGGAACAAAAAATTTGGCACCATCTCAATTGTAAGGGCGTGTTTGGTTCTAAAACACAACCAGACACGCCATATGTGGCGGACCTTTTGGGCGCCGCAAGTCTGTGGCGAGATTCTTTCCTCTGCCACACTCATTTCATTGTAGCGCGCCAGAGCTTATTAATCAACCAAGCATGCCTCAGACCTCGGTGGCAGCCACAGTTGTGGCGTGGCGAGTGATGGCTTCGAACCAAACACGCCTTAAGTTTTTTCGGAACAACTCAGGTTTCCATCTGGCATTAACCGGATTGATCTACTCATTAACTCTTGCGCAACAGCGTAGGTATATGACATACCTTCAATTCCTTGCGCATCAACGGAACACTTCTGTTTAAGAAATATTTGACTATCACATTCGTGCACGTAGACAAGGGCGAAGCCAGCAACGCTTTAAAAACAGTAATGAACACAACTTTGTTTAGGTTCATCAAAATTTCATTGAGTCAATTGACCTTTATGGCAAGGCTCAGGGTGTGTTTAGTTGGGCTTCAGGGGCTGTGGATTCCAGCCACAGTCAAAACCAACCAAACAAGGTGTTGTAGCTCTAGTGCTTTCAAGAAAAGCGGCTTCCGCCCGGTTCATTTTTCACAGCAACCAAGAAGGTGCTTTCACTGGCTGTGAGATCGCCAACTTCATAAAATTTACCCTCCTGCCATCGATTATGGAGCTTACCGCTCCGTTCTTCCTTTCCCCCCTTCTCCATCGCGAGTCCCTCCTCTGTGTTCACCGTGAGGTCCTCCTCCGCCTGCACCGTAGAGCTTCTCCTCTGTCGTCAGCTTCTCGATCCGCCGCGACGAGATCCTCCACCTCGAGATTCGCCGCCACGGCCCCGCCGGCACGAGCTTGGATTAACACAAATGAATAGTCTTTGACAAGTCAGGCATGCGTAAGGACATGTGAAAACTCCCTTTTTCTGCTCTTCAAAGTTGTTTTTTTATCATGCGAGAAATTGACCTTGTATGGCCAATGGTCAGTGGATCAGCTCTAGCGAATTTCAGAAAGCACATCTGGTTCTCATTTGCACCCCCCACCACTGTCTAAGAATAGAATATCAAGAGTGAGTGTGAGAATTGCGACACATGCCGCAACACGGCAGCCCATCTTCTCTATCTACTAAAATGAAAAAGGCAAGCTGACGGACCGTCGAGCAAGTAAGCAACCGAACAAATCCAGCCGGCCGGCCGGGGCCCGGCGGATCCGCCGCGACCTACCACTCCCCGCGCACCCGGCACATGGACATCGCCTTGGATCCTAGCACGCCGGGGGGAACAAAACCACGTGCTCGCTCCATACGCGCACGCGGTGCCATCTCGAGAGCCACATTGAGCGATCGAGCGGCCGGGAGTCCATTCGGCTGCGAACAACAAAAACGCCGCCCCGGATCTCGAAGCGGCTCGTGCGCGCCACCGAGCGGCGCGCAGCGAAACAGGGGTCCCCGATCCGGCGGTGGCATGTTTTCCGAGACGCCAACTTTTTCCGTGCCCGCGTGGTAGCTGAGCCGATGGCGATGGCGACGGCGTGCGTGCGTGCGTGGTCGTCCGGGTTTGGGGGCGGGGCCGCTTTGACCCTCGAGGCGCCGCCATGTGCTGTGCTGGACTGCTGGGGTGGGGTGACGCCGTGACGGCCGTGCCGTGCCGGGGGCAGTCGGAGCACGCACGGTGTGCCGTTGCGCGCCGCGCGTTGCACTTGCACAGATCCACAGCACAGCGCCAGGCCAATCATGAGCCCGCCGAGCTCTGGTCCGGGCCTTTTCTGGTGGTGGTGGATCAGGATGGCTCCCCTTCGGCCCTTCCCGCCGCAGCTGCAGAGCAGACGCGCGGTCACTGCGCCCGTCGCCATCGCTCCATTCAGTGCCCTCTCGGGTCATCCAGCTATCCCGTGTCGTACGTGTTGGCGGCCTCTTCTTATGTCCCCGCCCGGTCACCGCGTCTCCGAGCGGATCTCAGCTTGCTGCCATCTCTTGCTGTCCCGTCCAGTTCAGGCTTCAGGCCGCTTCCTGCGTCTGTTCTCGGAGATGAGGAGATCGTCTCCGGGGATGATGAGCCTGAGCTACGACGCGGGCGGCGGGAGGGGGCTGCTGGCCTGCTACGTCAGGGCGAAGCCGAGGCCGTCCAAGTGGGACGACGCGCAGCGGTGGCTCTCCTCCTCCCGGGCGCCCGACGACGACCGGCGCCGGAGCTCCTGCGCGGACGACCGGCTGCTGCTGCCGTCGGCGTCGCAGAAGGGGAGACACTCGTGGAGCGCCGCGGACGCCGCCGTGCCCGCCGCGGCGGCGCCCGGCGGCGCGCGGGAAGACGGGGAAGCGGGTGCGGAGGCGGAGGCTGAGACGCAGACGAAGAGGGTGGACTCCGTGCTGGCGTACGGGCAGCAGCCGCCGAGGTGCCTCTCGCTGCGGGACATCGGCACGGAGATGACGCCGGCCGGGAGCAAGGAGCCGTCCAGGGCCAACACGCCCCGCGCCACCCTGGCGGCCGAGCCGGCGCCGACCTCCACGGCGGGGCGCGCGAGCGGAACCCACGCGTCGCGGCGCCGGCCGGCCGGCGGATCGCCACCGGGCCACGCCTGCAAGGGCGGCGCCGGCTCCGAGGGGCGCGGGGAAGCCGCGGCGGCGGCCGGCGCGTGGCCGGCGGCGGCGGTGTCGCCCGCCACGGCGTGGGACGCAGCCGAGCGCGCCAAGCACATGGCCAGGTGAGCGCCCATGTCACCTTGTCCTGTCCGCTACCACCAATGCGGTGCTCGGCTTTTTTCTCTTTCTCGTCCGCACGCTGCCGAGCCATGTGAAGCAGCAAACAAAGCGCCACTGCCACAGCAACAGTCGCTGAGCAGTGCCGTGCCGGTGCGTGCCCCGGCCGGGGCGGCGTCGCCCTGTGCCCCTGACACGCCAGCGAGTCACCACGCCGACACGCCAGGAAGACCTTTCCGCAGCTTGCCCTGCACTGCGCGTGCTGACGAGGCCGCTCTTTTTTTCCGCAGGTACCGGCGCGAGGAGATGAAGATACAGGCCTGGGAGAACCGGCGGAGGCAGAAGGCCGAGCTGGAGATGAAGATGACCGAGGTATGATCGTGTTCCAATCTCAAGATCCCTGGACGTTGTCATCTTCGGACCGGACAAGGAGAAATTGAGAAATGAGAATGGCTTGGTTTTGCTGGGCAGGCCAAGGCGGAGAGGATGAAGCTGCGGGCGCGGGAGAAGACGGCGACCAAGCTGGCCTCGGCGCAGGCGGCGGCGAGGGAGAAGCGCGCGGCGGCGGAGGCCAACCTGAGCCGCCGCGCGGCGCGGGTCGGGGACAAGGCCGACGTGCTGCGGCGGACCGGGCACCTGCCGTCCTCCTCCTCCGGGTTCTCGCTCAAGCTGCCGCTGATGTGCAGCTGAACGCCGCGAGCCCGTGCTCGTGCACGTGCCGAGCGCGCCGGGGGGGGGGGGGGGGGGGGGGGGGGCGGGCGGGAGTTGGGAGGTCTCGCTCGTGCGTGTTCCCGGGCGTTGCGGTGATACTTCATACGTGGGCGAGCGCTGGTGCGCGCACGTTTTTGGCCCTGTGTTCTTTTACATTTACATGTAAACGCAAAATTTTTTTGCGTGGGAATCTTGTCAATTTGAAGTACTAAATGAAGTTTATTTACAAAACTTTTTGCACAAATAGATTGTAAATCGCGAGACGAATCTAATGATGCTAATTAATCCATGATTAATCAATAATTAGCGGATGATTACTGTAACATCACTGTTGAAAATCATGGATTAAGTAGGCTCATTAGATTCGTCTCGCGATTTACAGCCCATTCATGTAAAAAGTTTTGTAAAGGGTAAAGTCCATTATTCAACCCTATATTTGTCATGGTTGTCTAATTCACAACCTAATACTACAATACCAGACAACCGACATCTCTCAACTGTGAAAACCGTCTAAAAAACAACCCCGCACCCACCTGACCCCGGTTTCTGACCACGTGGCGGCTGTTTTTCGACACGTCAGCGCTCCAGCGTGGCGCATCTTGCCTCGTCAGCAACCAGCCATTACGAATAGAGAGAGGTTGCCGGGCCCAAATATTCCCCTTTCTTTCCCCTAACCCTAACATTCAAATCGGCTCCATCGATGGCGGCTTCAAGCTCGTCGGCCTCCAGCAAATCAAGGGGCGGCTCGTGGTCTGGCATCGGAGGGGAGGACTTTTCTTCCCCAATCCGCTACCGCGAGCGCCCTCTTGACTACGAACCTCCGATGTGGTGCAAGTGCGGGAGGAAGGCGGCAAGATGGATTTCGTGGAGTGATGATAATCCAGGAAGAAGGTACTTCAAGTGCTTCTCTGCACGGGTGAGCTAACAGTTTCTATTTTGTGGATTTGGCTTCAATTGCTTCTTTAAATTGGATTTGGCTTGATGGTGCTTCTATCTTTTCTGTGTTCAGTTTGGCGGATGTGATTTCTATGCTTGGCATGACCAAGCCAGCTATGCGTCTGCATTTATCAAGCAATTGATTGTAGATTTGCGTGATGGAGTAAGGGATTTGAAGAAGGAGAATAGGGAGTTGACAGCAATGGTTGGGGATGGCGCCGCCCGACTGGATGAGCACAGAGCAGAGGCAATGCGGCTGAAGAACCTCCTTGCAGAGAAGGATGCAGCCAATGATGAAATGAAGACAAGGGTGACCGAATTAGTTCATGAGCGATTTGTTCTGCGCCTTGTAATCCTAGGATGTGTCATGGCTTTGCTTGTTCTTCTGTTTAGTAAGTGAATCCGTTATGTGTGTAATGGTTAGGCAATATGTAGTAGTTAGTTAAGTGATGCATGTTCAGCTGATGACATTGAGCTGTTGTTGTTGTTGATCTGACCTTGAAGTTGTGTCCGGTTTAAATATGGAGGGTACATCCTGATGTTCTGATTATGGCCAATCTAGACTGATCAATTTGAGCATGGCAGTGACTGAGAAAGATGAACACACAAACATAACTTACGGCCAACATAGGTTCAGAATACAGACATAACATTACAACCAGGAATTGTTCGACACACAACTAACCCGGCCAACTTAAGTTCATCATACAGACATACTATTACGGCCATGAATTGTTCGACACACAAACATAACTTACGACCAAACATAAGTTCCACAGACAGACTTAACTTAGCCCACCATAAGTTCAACACATGACAAACAATCCAGACATACATGCCATAGAGACTCAGTTCAACACATTTATTACTGCTTTTTTGATGTAGAAGCCCCTCCCGGAGGCAGCATCAAGTACTGCTGGAACCTTGCTGGTGTTGCTGTCTTCCTCTTTGGCGGTTCTTGGGCAGTTACCTTGGCAGATGCTGAACCTGAAGTGATATGGACAGTTACACTTGAGCTAGCCTGTGACATTGGCACCATTGCTTTCATGTCTATAGTAGCAGAACCTCCCCTTGAAGTTGACACTTTAGCCTTTGCAGATGACTTGATTAATTTTGCCTTCTTATTTGGGTGGCCTGCCAAATGAAATGTGAAATGTTTAGTGCTTGTTACAAATATATGTAAATATAAAATTGGGTAAAATGACACAGGATACAACCAATTACCTGGCTGCTCGATGTGCTAATACTCATATCTGAACTTCTCTTCCTACTGCTTGCCACCACATGTGCACTAGTTGAACTCTGTTGTGTACTAGATATGACAACCATGGCATTTGGAGGGGCTGCAGCTGTAGAACTAGATGGAGGCTCAGCAGATGCAGGAGGGGCACTGTTAGTGGAACCTTTCTTTTTTTTGCATGATGTCCTGTTATGGCCAATACCTTTACAAATCCTGCATCTGATAATGGTTCCTACTCTTGATAGCTTGGTATGTTTGGGTTTTTCAGTTGGTTCTCTTTTCCTTTCTTTTTTTGGTCTACCTGGCATCCTAACATACTCAGGTGCTAATGGTTTGGGTCTATCTGACACAGGCCAGTTATGCATGCCCTCAACTGGCTGAAGAAAGTTGCTATATGTTTTTTTCACTTCATCCACTGTGTAGCAATTTGCTATGTATTCATCAAGTGAGTTGGTCTTGAAGAAAATACAACTAATTGCATGAGGACATGGCAGACCTGATAGTTGCCAATATCTACACGAGCATGTCTTGTCCATTAGGTTGACAGTCCACCTGTGGTCAAAATGTGTAACCTCAAACTTGTCATCCCCATTTGCAATTGCATGGCAGAATCCAGATTGAGTTATGTAGGTGTTTAGCTTCTTCAAAATGTTAGGACATACTTTAGTGTTCCACCTGTCAACCTTGGAGCTCATCTCTTGGATTCTAACCATGACCTTTCTTCTGATCATCTCTAGCATGGTTATTATAGGGTAGAATCTTGCCTCAACTATCCATTTGTTAAATGACTCACATAGGTTATTGTCGACAGAGTCACAATCTGAACCAATTTTGAACCATGCCCTACTCCAATGCTCAGGATTGCTGTTAAGGACTGCTTGCGCACCCTCCCTAGTAAACTGGGCAAGTCTTGCCCTTGCCAAATTAAACAGCATGTTGCATGGTGCTTTAGCACACCTCCACCATCTCTTCTGCCACTCTTTCTTCTTGTACTTCTTTCTCCAATTGGCATAAACATGCCTAGCACAGTTTCTATGCTCAGCATCTGGAGCCCAGTTGTGGACAGCATTGAGTATCCCCTTTTGTTGATCAGATATGAAGACCCATCCTTCTCCACCATGAACATCAAGATCTCTAAATAAAACATCACAGAACCAATCCCATGAATCATTGTTCTCTTTCTCCACTACTGCCCATGCAATTGGGTACATCTGATTGTTCCCATCTCTCCCTACTGCACATAGCAGCTCACCATTTGTTGCACCTTTAAAGAAGCAACCATCAAGGCCTACAACCTTCCTACAGCCTGCTTTGAAACCTTTCTTGCATGCATCTAAGCATATGTACATTCTTTGGAAAATTGGCTTCTCTTCTTCTGTGTCAAGCTTCACAATGACAGTACTACCTGGGTTACTCCTCAACAGCTCAAGCTCATAATCAAATAACCTTTGATACTGACCCTTTGTGGCATCAAACATCTTCTGCATCACAATTGATTTTGCCCTCTTTAGCTTTGAAAGGCTCACATCAGCAAACATTTCCTCCTGAACAGTGTCCTTCATACTTTCAAGCTTCCAAGTAGGGTTTGCTCTAATCATCTTTTCATATTTCTCAGCAATTCTTCTTGATGTAACTAAAGAGTTGTCCCTTCTAGGTGGACAAGTGTGAGAATTATTTAGTGTTGTTATCTGCCAGCTTGAAGTATTGGATTTTCTTGAAAGCAGGCATACCCAACCACATGTTGGCCATTGGCATTTTGCCCTTACCCTGTCCCCCTCATCTTTGATAAACTTGATCACCTTCTTTTCAGCAAGGCCATACTTGATTATTGCCTTTTTAAATTGTGCTTTCCCTGTGAACTTCATTCCCAAACTGAACTTGGGTATTGCATCCTTCTTGTTAAATCTAGGAAACTTGTTCTCCCTCCTTTGCAGGTCATCTCCATTTTTTATGTCATCAAAAGAGTCAACTTCATCATCACTAGAATTGGAATATGGGGTCAAACTGCCTTCATCATATGTAACTTGCAGGTCACCGGTCTGTGTCTTATGCCCCTCTACAAATACATCATCCAACTGTGCAGATTGACCAGACTTCAACTTTTTCTTGAACTGCTTGAACCTCTTCAAAATCTCCTTGGCTTCATCATCATCTTCTGATGTGCTGCTGTCCCCAGGTACATACTCACTGTCAGAGGATGTATCTTCATCTTTCTTTTTTGTCCCTTCTTCCACAGCTGCTTTCCCCTTTCTAGGGCTATAAAACTCTTTAACCAACTGAATCTCTTTCAGTACTTTCTCCTTAGGTTGAATGATTCTGACCATTTTTGCTCCTGATCCAAGATCTAGGTCCTCTTCATCTAGTTCTTCATCATCCTCAGTCTCTGCTTCTAACCCATCAAATTCCATCTCATGTTCATAGTCACTTTCCTCACCAGTAGATATATCTTGTGTGCTTGGATGCTCTACATACACATCTGCTACACAACCATCATCTGTGGTATTGCTCATGTCCATGCAAGCCTTATCATCAACCAGTGCTCTAAGTCCATTATTAAGTTCCTTCCCTGGATAAAGCCAGTGCAGCAAGCTTCCAACTTCTACATCACTACAATGGTCCTTTAAGTGACCAACCACCTCTGGTAATGACACTTTGTCACGGTTAATGTGTGATATTGCCTCTCTTCCACCACAGAAATTAAGCCTCTTTCCATCGTGAACAAACTCGCCACCGAAATGAAACCTAACGACCAAATATCCCAACAAATCCATGTTCTGATCCCTAAACAAAAGAGAATTTGCTATAAACAATTAACTCACAGCAATCCATCCAACTAAAAAACTGAAAAATCGTACTTAGTGCACAATAAACAATGACTGTAGCCTTAGATTGAAGGGTTAAGCACAAAAGACCAGTGGATCTGACAAACCCTCTAAACTATTACATCACACATAAACAACTATTTCAAGCTCCAGAAACAATGAACTCACCTTTCCTCGGCACGGTCACAGATTGGTTCTTTCTTGCTTCGTAGAGGAAGCACTGCATCCACCCAGAGCGGATCAACGATAGAGGACTTTCACCCCTCCATACCCCTCTCCCCTGCACGAGCACCAATGGAGCCGCCGGATTTGTAGTCGCCGCCGCCGCCGCCTCGTTGGACCTATGGTTTCGCCGGCTACGATTCGTAATGGGGAAAGAAAGGGGAATATTCGGGCCTGGCGACCTCTCTGTATTTGTAATGGCTGGTTGCTGACGAGGCAAGATGTCCCACGCTGGAGCGCTGACGTGTCGAAAAACAGCCGCCACGTGGTCAGAAACCGGGGTCTGGTGGGTGCGGGGTTGTTTTTTAGACGGTTTTCACAGTTGAGAGACGTTGGTTGTCTGGTATTGTAGTATGAGGTTGTGAATTAGACAACCAAGACAAATATAGGGTTGAATAATGGACTTTACCCTTTTGTAAAAAGACTTCATTTAGTACTTCAAATTAGTAAGATTCCTTTACAAAATTTTGTGTTTACGATTTTTTTGTGTTTACGGGTGGGAACTAAAGATAGCCTTTGTCTTCTGTTCTGATGGAGACCGCACGTGCGGCGTGGCAGTCAAAGGGCGTGGTGTTCAGTTCCCAGAGTCTCGGTCCCTCGTCCTTGTCGAGTGGATTCTGTGGTGGCGACTTGCGACGTACTCGTGTCGTGTCGTGTTCTCGACCGTGCCGTTTTGTGAGGCAGCGCTCATGAGTCATGCACAGCACAGAAAGCTCTGGACGGCTTATTTTTGTATCTGCAAAGTCAATAAAGAAAAATACAGTTTCAATCTTCGACCGTGGGGTTTTGCTTGCCCCAAATTCACATGAGGAAAAATAGAAGATGATTCCATTCCGTACCTCCACCTTCGACCCCCTCCTTTCCTCCGCCTCCGTCGCCTCACCCCCACTCCCCACCGGTGCGCCGCCGCCGCCTACACGCTCTCTCCGACCTCCTACGCCTAAAATGGAGAGCTCCAAACAAATTCTAATGGAAATAAATCATAGTGTACTAGGAGCCACACAACACAATTGTTTTGCACCTCTACCTCTTTTTCAAAACCAAATAAACTGAATCAGCGAAACTATTTATTTTTTCATGAAGCCCCCCGACATCATCTACGATATGCAAGAATTAGCATTCGTATGTTTGTTCTGTAGACTTAAGTAAGCCACCCATTATGCTATGCCTTGCCATAGTTCCCATCCCAACGTTACATTCGTGTGACTCGTGAGACCATCTCATGCATTTGACGAGGAACATATGTACAGATTTCTCCAATAGGGATTTTTTTTTGACATGGTTCTCTGATAGGATTTTTTTGGACACTTGAGATAGGGGGGGGGGGGGGGGTTGGGAAGACTGAAACATGAAAACCGACATACACCCTGTTTGTTTGACTGCTCCGGCCGGACCAGCGCTACAGTACCGCCATTGCTACAGTACCGCCGCATATGGCCAGATTCTCAGTACTTGGGACTCTACAGTAACCTTTTGCTATAGTACTCCCTCACATAAATCAGCCCCAGCCAGCCGCTCCAGCCGAGCACAGCGCCGCCGAACAGGGTGATAGAGTACTTGTCAAAAACAGTAGCCACTGACACCGTGCCCCCACCCTCAAGTCGGTAACGAAGTTTCTGACCAAGTGCTTCCCCTCGACCTCGAGGCGTTCGACCTACCGTTCACTGCTCACTGCTCAAAGCCCACTGACACATTGGACCCATCAAGGTGCGTGAGAAAATGACCCCACACGCCAAGGTCCTCGCCGAGCCACGTCGCGCCCCTCCCGAGTATAGATGGCCATTCGGGCGGCCCGGCCCGGCCCTGGCCCGGGCCCGCCCTAGCCCGTTCTTTAACGGGCCGTGCCTAGCCCGGCCAAATTGCTCTGCGGGCCGTGCCGTGCCTGCCCACGGTCTCCCCTGGCGGCCCAGGCACGAGCCCACGGGCCACTTTCGTGCCAGGCCAGCCCGAAACAGCCCGGCCCAACAACACAGATCAGGCGGCCCGCGGCCCAACAACACAGATCGCGTCGACGACTCCGTGGCGGCCGGCGTCGCGGCCGCCGCGGAGATGAGGAGGCGGCAGACGGCAGGGGGTGACGAGGAGGTGGCGGCCGGCGCCTCGGAGCCGAGGATGCGGTGGTCGGCGAGGCGGAGATGAGGAGGCGCCGAGGTGCCGATCGGCGGGGCGGAGAACCGGAGACGAGGAGGCTGCGACCGGCGGGGCAGAGAGCCGGACGGAGACGAGGAGGCGGCGTCCGGCGGGGCGGAGGCGCGGAGCCGAGGAGGCCGCGGGCGGCGGGGCGGAGACGAGGAGCGGCGGGCCGGGGAGGCAGCAGCAGAGGATAAGGAGCAGCCGGCGGCGCCCGTCGCCGGATTTCCACCGCGAGCAGCGGGGGAGGGCGAGGAGGCCATGGCCCACAAGCGGCGGGGCGGAGCCGCGGCGACGAGGAGCGGGGGGCGCTGCGCTTGCGGGGGGAGGGGGGCGGGGCCACGGGGGAGCGCCACTCGGGGCGGCCGGGCGGGTCTGGTAGACTTAGGTCTAGGGTTTGGAGTGGGTGTGTGTGTGGGCTGGGCTGTGGCCTGTGAAAGTTAGCGGGCCGCCTACGGCCTGGCCTGCAACTTCCGTGCCGGGCCGTGCCGGCCCACGGGCGGGGGGTGAGGGCCGGGCTGGCCCGGGCACGATTTTGACCGGGCCGGGCCGTGCTTGGGCCGGGCCAAATTTGCCGTGCTCGGGCCGGGCCTTTGGGCCGCGGGCCGCATGGCCATCTATACTCCCGAGTCCAACGCGGTGCCGCCACGAGACCACGCACGAAGCCGCACGATAAGAACAAGTCGACAAGTCATGCTTGCCTTTCCCTAGTTCCTTCGTTTATTCGCTCCTTCGCGTGAGTGCGTCCCCCAAGCCCAACCAAAGATTACATTACCAGCGATACATCATTTATCAGTGAGCTGCGGTAACAATAATCGGTTGAAAATCGGTGAGAAATCGCCAAAAACGATCGGTAAGGGACCCAAATTCAAAAAAACGAAAATCGACAATTTATCGTCGATAATCGATGCAAACCGAACGATTTATCGCTTCGCCTACTGAAAATATGTTTTGGCAGTGGAAAAAAATATAAAGGTTTGATAGCATTTAAATTTTTAGGTTATGTATTGTATTATATTAGATAAATTACACATATATGCACAATTTTGCACTTGAAGCCGATGCCAATCTTCTCTCCATGTTCCCAAACTAAGTCCTGATTATCAGACATTCACATGCAAGAGGGAAATCGAACCATGTCTGTGTCAAAATTATGCTACGAATAAATGATACTCACTCTTAGTTTGTACCATTTAGGCATACAATATAAAGTAAAGGCATGCACCTTGTTTTCCTATTTAACATAGTATATTGTACAACAATAAACTTTTCTCCGGAACTAATATCTAAAACTGTAGCCTAGATTTTAGATCTGTGATACAACCAACCATCCAAGGAATATTATATACCAATGTAGTATATTTGGCCAAATCGGTGCGTAGAAATATAAAAGAAGCTGACTTGAACTGAAAATCATCCGATACAAATCGATAATCAACGATTTACCTCGATTATCGACGCCACGATCACAGCTCCCTCGCTTCCAGGTGCAGCATCATCGATAATCGCCGCATATATCGATTATCGACCTTAATCGCACGAAAAATATTTTTCCCTAAGCAAACAATTGTTGCTTTCAATATGTGACAATACTCTGGAATCAAGAGAAGGTCTAGTTTTTTTATAAAAATAAGTTCTCTACATTTTATGATTTTTTTTAAATTTTTGAATTTTTCATTGAAATCCACCAAAATTATAGTCGGTTTACGTTTTCAGCTAACAATAAATTTCACCGATATCGAGCGGTTTTGTATTCCATGAGCTCAACCCAGGCCTTCATTCCACCGCGGCACCGCCTCATCCCGATAAGCTTTCGCGCGGCGCGAACCAAATCGCTCAAATCAGAGTACCAGTTCTCCCAATTGTCGAATCCTAGCGTCCGTGAGGTTTGACTCTATCCCCAATTCGACCCTAGACCGCGCGATTTTGTTCTAGGTCTGGTGTCTTGGTCAGGGGATCTAGGGTTTAGCTGCGAATTTCGCCGTGAATTTTTGGGATCCGGTTGATTTGCCCGTTCCTGAGTGATCCCTGCTTGTTTCCCATGGCTGCGGCGCGGCACGCGAGCTACAGGAACCATGACGTGGCGAGGGGGCGGGAGCTCGACCTGGAGCGCTCCAGGCGGAGCAAGGAGTATCGCCATCGCCACCCGAGCCGCGACCGCGACTCGGGCCGCCTCCGCGACGGCGGCCACAGCGGGGGCCGCGACAGCGGGCACCGTCGCCACCGCTCGCCGTATCCGCCACCGAGAAGCCAGCCTTCAAGAAGGGGGAATGATCGGGAACCTGGCGAGGTCTCAAGCGGCAGCTGCTTAGAGGAGTCTGGTGGGCGCCCATTGAAGGCTGGGGTACCGATTGAGGATGTTTTTCTGGGAGTTTGCAAGGACGGTAGTGTGTTACCACCAAGTAAGAAGAGGAAGCACTCACCTGTATTCCTGGATACCCATGTCTCAAAGTTGCAGGCGATAGATGATGTGAGGAGCAGGGGAGTGGTAGACACCGCAGCAGCGGAGTTCCCTTTGCCTTCACCACCTCCTTTATCAGATGATAGTCCTATGGCCACGGTTGGTGGGTGCTCAAGCCCAACAAAGCATTTGGATATTTCGGTGGTTCTGCATGTGGCTGAATGTTGTCATGAACATGAGAATAATGGGGTTATGCTGGGGGAAGAGGAGTGCCCAACAACGAGAAACATCTTTACTTCAAGATGGGCAGAAGCTGATGATGAGGTAGAAGTGATTGTGCCCCAAAAGAAGAAAAGTGTCTCTCCTGCTAGCTTGTCTGAACAGGGATCTATAGAGGAAGTTACAATCCCAGAGCTTGGAGAAGTGCTGCGGGTTCAAACATCAAGAGGAAGCTCCTCAAGTTCGTCTAACTCCATGGGTAGTGAAAACTGGAATATCCAGGTAGACAGGGGTGACTGCATGGATGTTGAGAAGGTGGATGCCATTGATTCTTCTGTTGGTTATACTGATTTTGGGAGTGATGCACGCAGGTCTAGAACACCTGAGGCTGTACGTCCACCACGGAGGTGCTTTAACATGCTTCAGGACTGTAGGAGTATTGATGAGTTCGAGAGGCTCAACACAATCAATGAGGGTACGTATGGAGTTGTTTTTAGGGTGAGGGACAAGAAAACTGGTGAGATTGTTGCATTGAAGAAGGTCAAGATGGATAAGGAACGTGAAGGTTTTCCATTGACCTCTCTTAGGGAAATAAATATCCTCTTATCCTTTGACCACCCTTCAATTGTGGATGTCAAGGAAATAGTTGTTGGTGGACATGATGATGATATTTTCATGGTGATGAGTACATGGAGCATGACCTGAAGGGTGTCATGGAGACGATTAAGCAACCATATACCCAAAGTGAGGTCAAATGTTTGATGCTTCAGCTGCTAGAAGGCGTGAAGTATCTTCATGACAATTGGGTACTGCACAGGTAATGACAAACTACTGAATTTTTTTTCTTCCCAATCTTGTATAATTCTGAATGGTTCTTTGTGTTCTGTACGATATAATAATGTTGTGTTGCTTTGTAGGGATCTCAAGACATCAAATCTCCTCCTGAATAACCGTGGTGAGTTGAAAATATGTGATTTTGGACTCTCTCGTCAATATGGCAGCCCGCTAAAACCTTACACTCAACCAGTTGTGACTTTGTGGTATAGGTAAGTTATGGGCCAGCATAAGATTTTTTTTATATGTTGTTTTTATATCATGATTTCACTATGTTTCGATTGATGGCTCATTGTTTGCTCCTTGTGATTGCAGGGCTCTGGAACTACCTTTAGGAGCAAAGGAGTATTCTACTGCTATTGATATGTGGTCATTGGGTTGCATAATGGCAGAACTCTTATCAAAAGAGCCACTCTTCACTGGGAAAAATGAGATAGGTCAACTTGATAAGGTACATGGTGCGTGGTTTACTCTATTTTGTTTCCTATCACTACATCAGTCAGTGAAATCTAATAGCACAGTAACTTCTATTGCAGATATTTAGAATACTTGGCACACCCAATGAGGAACGGTGGCATGGTTATTCAAAATTGCCCGGTGCCAAATGCAAATTTATAAAGCAACGGTAAGTGGCTACCCTTTTCTACTGCTGCTGTTTGTGTTTTGAACTTGCAGGTTCACATTATGGAAGTCTTACCTTTGATTTCCCACCTCAGGTACAATAGGTTAAGGGATAAGTTTCCAGCTGTATCCTTCACGGGAGGGTTGACCTTGTCAGAAGCTGGATTTGACCTGCTAAATAGGCTGTTGACATATGACCCTGAGAAGGTAATATATGTTCTCTATTGCATTACCTGACATTTCTATAGTCATTATGCATGCCCCTTAATATACTTGTTTCTCATGCAGCGCATATCTGCGGATGATGTCTTGAATCATGAGTGGTTCCGCGAGGTTCCTCTGCCCAAAACAAAGGATTTCATGCCAACGTTTCCTGCTCTGAATGAACAAGACAGGTACTGGTCACTACTCACTAGCTCATTTGGTTTCAAATACTAACATGCATAGACTGAAATTTTGATTAATGTGGCTATATATTGCATTCTTGGCATGCAGGAGGATCAAGAAATACATGAAGAGCCCTGATCCACTGGTGGAGCAACAGATGAAAGAACAAGGGAGCTCAGGAGATCGTGGTCTTTTTGGCTGATCTGAAACCAGATCTGGGCTTGCTGCAGTAATCCAGTTTCCAGTGTGAATAATTGTGAGTACACGTGGTCCACGTGCCAAGGTGAGGTGTCCCGGCGGACATGAAAGTACCTGTCCACTTAGTGTGCGGTGACAGCTGATTCTGTTTTATAGCAGGCACGGGATCAAAAGGCGTACCCAGTGCCGTAGGCTTCCCGCACTGTGCGGGGTCTGGGGAAGGGTTGTTTTTAAGCCCCAAGCCTTACCCACACAAATGTGCAGAGGCTGGGGCTCGAAGGCACGGGATCAAAAGGGAATAAAAAATTTCATTATGGTTCATTCAGCTACTATTCAAATGTCAGGCTTAAGTCTATCAGAACTCAGGTCACATTCTAATCCACCATCATTATAAGGCGTAGATCCAGTTCACTTTCAATTTCATCTGAAGGTTGGGCTGATTGGGTACACAATTTCACCTCTGAAACTTCTCTGTGTAAAATATCATATATCGTTGCCTTGTAATCAGTAGTCAATGAGATATTATAGTGACATCCTATTTTATTTTACTCTGTTCAAGTAGTTCATCTTTCTTTTGGTCTTTCCATTTTGTTTGCAAGAGTTGTACAAAGCGAAGGGGAGGGTGTGTTTGCTTTTCGCAAGGAAATTGATGCCCACTTATCATAAATTGTAAGGTAAAATACTGAGGAGCCTATTCCCTCTGCTGATGTGCTATTGTAAAAAATGTGATTAATCTGTCCCTTTCATTTCTTATTTTAATTTTGTGAAAGACTGGGTTGTACTGAATAGAGTTATGATCTACTATGACACCCTCCGGTGGTGCTTTTAAATTGTTATCTTGATCCTTGGTGCACCTGGTCTAATAAATATATAGCTTCCTCATTTGCAAAGGTGCAAATGTTTATCTGACACGGGAATTTCCTATTTCCAAGAATTAATTACGGCATTAGACAGTTTTGGATCACTGCAATTTCTATGCATCTTACAAACTATTCAGTCTGGGTATGGCAGCTAAGAGATTTAGGTTTCCTTCAGCCTTTTGCAGTAGCCTAAATGGCTTCAGAATGTGGAAATAGAGATCTATATCTTTTGTTGGTTGCTTTCCTGAACACAGTGATATAACTATGATGGTTGGAGCTTGGCTACAGTTTACTGTCATCTTCCCAAAATGTTGACAGTTCTTTTGTTTGATCTTCTTGGGCGTTCTTTTAAACATGCCATAATTTTCTAATGTTCTGTTTCTAAAATGTACCTACACTGCTAAATTAAAAATTTGCAGATGGCTTAATAATCCTTGCACCTGTGCTGAGATCTTCATTTCTGCGAGCTTATCTGTTGCAACTTCATTGCTTCAGCTTAAGCCACTTCTTCTCAGACACTAAGCCATTTCTTGTGAGACACTACTGCATTTGTGGAATTGTGGTTAGCATCCTTGCTGGAACTTGTCAAACTAGATCTAACAGCTGTTGTTTGGGAATGGTATATATTTCGTTAGACCTGGTCCTGATGATTTTTGTTGCACAATTAATGTTCAAGCAATGATTAATTCTTGATGAACTTGTTAGAAAGTTTACTTAACTCACTGTGAACGTTATGCGACACGTCTGCAGCTTAAAGCTGTGGCTGTATCAAGACAAGAAGCTTTCTTGGATGTCAGATTATTATACTTGAACTGAATTTGTCGCTGGGAATTCAAAGGTCTCACCTATTACTCTGAATCCAAGGGGTCAGTCTACTATCTTATCTTCTGTTCATTACTGCTTTATGCTAAATTATTTGTTAATCTTCTGGTGTTTGTCTTCACTTGGCAGAGTTCAGTCAGCTCCTTTGACTATTTTGGTAACTCATGACCTCTTCCTCATTGCACTCCAGTTTTGTTTCATGTGCTCATCATCACCATCTTTTTATCATTCCTGCGTCCTGGATCCAATGGCAGTTCATGTGGAAAAAAGTATTTAAATAAAAATGCAGTATATTTAATTTTCCAAGGGTCCAATTCCCAAAATAAACCCCCCCCAAAAGCTAGCATACTTTGCTTTTGTCAAGGCTACATTAGCTCTCCTATCAGAATCGAGAAATCCTACATTCCCACAATGATTGCATCTAACTGTTCGAAATATTATAGTCCTTTTCACCACCTTGAAGTGACTAAACAGTGTACTTTATCAGAAAGAAACTCATGGTTCTGAAAATTTCCAATTCTTTCTCGCAAAGCTGTTACTTGAGCTTGATTCGAGTTAAGATTTCCGTCTTCTGGTCCGAGCATGCTGTATTAATTTTAAACCAAAAATACACAAAGTAGTTTTAAGGAAACCCTGAAAACTTACATGCTATTTGAAACCTGAAAGGTTAGGTATACTCCAAACAAGTCTGCAAACAGTATAGGTCAGTAACAGTGTAACAGAACCCTCAACCATATATTTTTTGAACTCTCAACTCTGGCCAGCGTGCTCTTCCATACCATCTTCAGCATAAATGAGTGGATAAGTAAATAGATAATACTAGGGCGATGAATGTCTATGGATCTTGGCATTTAGACCTTCTATAATTTCCATCATAGAAGTTTTTATCTGGAAACTGGACTATGGATGTACAAAAATAATTACCGGTAACAAACATAAGGAATAATATTAGGGAACATGATATTCAAATGATCTTATATGGACGCCACACTGGGCTCTTCACCATGATTGTAGTTGCTTGTCATCCCCAATGAGCATAACATGTTTTATCCCTCTAATTGCAAGAGGGATCATTGATTCACATTTTTGTAGGTTTGCCTCAGGTTACTAGCCTATCGTTTTAGCCTTTAGGGCTAGTGACTAAAAGTAAGGCCTGGCATGCTAAGGAAATTGATGTTCCAAGCATAAACTATCTAGGACCAAAAGGTTAGGATCAAAAGGTTCACTTCCCATTTGCATGGAGATGGTAACCTACTTTTAAGTAATTCTTCTGTTGTATGGACAAAAATTTAAAAACACAGCTTATTATTCTCAAGAAAGTTGGAGTAATCTAGATAAGATCCAACAGAAGCCACTAACAAAGAGGATACTTCTATATAATTGTGGTAATGAATATAGTTTAGTTATCAGTGTCTTTTATATTGGCTGAATTGTGATGTTTTGTGAGATCATGTTTGCCTGAAACCTAACTGCTTTCAGTTGCCTGAAAACTTAGGACTCTATAGTTGGTATTACTGTTCAGTGCATTGCAGGTAGTACTATTGTTCAGGGCATTGTAGTTGCTGGGAATTATGATGTAATGTAGCAAGATCTAATGTCTGAACCACAGGATGTCTATGAAGCTTGATTTGTGGCATCTCATTTTGTTCAGTGAGTTTGTTTTTTTTTTTAAAAATAATATACATCTCCAAATATCCACTGCGGCTAAATGCCATCTCCATTTCATGGCTACCTAGGGCATGACCGGTAGCAGGCATGGCAGCCTGTTAGGACACCCATGGAGATGGCACATTCAGGTCAGATCAACTTAAATTCCAGAATGGTGGAGGGCTATGGATAGGTTAACTACGTGATTACTAATCACTATTTCAAAATAGAATCTTATATTCACTTAATTGAAAAGATTCTTATCTGTACATTCAGTTAGATGCTATTCCTATATCATATTCATGGTGGCATATTGTCATCACGCATCCTCCAATATCCTTCTAACTGTACTCTGATTCATGCTGAGTTCTATAGAAGTTCATGGCTAAAAATGATTTCTAATTCATTAAATTCTCTAGGTGCACCTTTGGGAGCTATTATTTCTGTCTTCAACGAGTTATTCTAGTTTCATTATGACTTTATGGCTCGTTTAACTTGTTTTAACCTTTATTTTGCTCATTGTTTTGTGAGTGCAAACAATGCTGTAAGGCACGATTTTCAGGGTCCGGAGGTGCAAGGCTTATATTGAATCTGACGAGTCGAGCCTGGTTTTCAAGATGCTGCAGTTTGTTAGGCTCGTTTGAATTTATTTTAAGAAACAAACCATGACGGAAAGAGCTCTCTAGATTTCTGGTTGGGTTAATTTTTGGCTTGATGATTAATGGTGTGTACAGCCTTGAGATCCTGTTTCTCTTCTATGCAAGGTGACTTACAATTTTGCTTGAAGAACCTCCTGTACTTGACAACTTGGCACTAAATCGTCGAGTTCCAAAGTTTCAGTAAACAGTCTCAAAAGTTCTTTGAATATAGACGTGCTGTGCCATCACATCTACATGTACATGTATGCTCAGTACAAGTCCCCTTAGCTACGCAAGGGGTGCAGAGAAGACATGAAAGAAAGATAAGTCACACCTCTGCGACTGCGATGGAAACCAGACACCAAACGAGCAAACAGTGAGTGGAAACACGTTTATCGTGGGATGCTCTGACATATGAGTACAGTCGTACTGATGTTTCAACTATTGCCAATAGGGTATGAAATAGGGTGTTAATATTGCGGAGGGAATATTTCATTCTTGAACCAGATGTTAGAATTATTTGTATATATATTATTTTGATTTTGATGTTGCAAATGTTAATTTCTGATATCAACTATTTTTTATGAAATAGGAGGGGTAGCCCTCTACTGGTTATATATTAAAAAAAAAGAAAAAAAAGGTTCAGTACAAATAAATCAAGAGACAAAGAAGGAAACAAAGAAAAATAAAAAGATTACACAAGAGATTCTAGCCTTAAAGACATATGATCTTTATATCTAACTTTATATCAACTGTTATTTATCAATGTTGTGATGGACCATCCGATGAAAGAAATTTGATCGGATGTTCGGATGCCAGGATAGTTGAACTGTAATTTCAATTTATCTGCATCTGGTTGTATAATGTCGGTGTGTAGTCTTATTGTACTAGGTTCGTTTAGCATAGTTTTAGCTTCTTCTGAAACGGCTGGCGAAGAAGCTTCGCTAGTGAAGCAGAAGGAGTTTTGAAAAACATTTGATAAAACAGCTCATTCGTGTTATTTATGAGTGGATAGCAGAGGTGAAGCAAGTGAAGTTAGTATTTTTGGCTTCTTCTACATAGTGTGAGCCCTTTCCATATTGAAGAGGTGCTTCAAGCATGAAGCTGTTTGGCAAATACCTATTCAGTACAGTTTCATAAAGCTCTTCGTAAAGAAATTCAACATACTGTGCCAAAGGTGATTAAAAACGGATTCAGATTCAGTGACTTGCTGGAGACAAGTCACCAAGTATTGTAGCATGACTTGCCACCCTCAGAAGCCGTCCATCACAAGATCAACGGTTAGATCTAGATGAATAGTACATATGGTATAGTGTCAAACAGTAACCCATGCAACCAATATTTTTCTTACATTAGTATCGCTACAATATTTATTTGTATCTTATTTATTTTTATCTTTTAACACAAGTTACATTTCCAGCTCCACTAAAAACGCCCAGTTCATGACCTCCATCCGGGATTGAGATCCTCTGCAGTCGACTGCAGTGACCGACGCGTGGGCCTGACGAGCGGCTGGGCCCAAGTGCAGTGATGATGTCACTCTGCAGTCGACTGCAGAGGAGTTGATTCCTCCATCCGAGGCCTGCGACGAGCAGGCCGTTGTGCACCTTGCTACCCTGGTCCCAGCATCCGAGCATGGATTTATCGGGCCCACTATCCAGCGTAACATCAGTAGTATTTTCCAGAAACAACCGGGCGGCCACCATCGTCGACACCAGCATCTCCCCTGCGACTGCACCAGGCCAGGGTCGCGCGCTTCGGCTAGGTCCTCATCTCCTTCGCCCATTCCTCCTTCCCCGCCGAGGGCTACCCTTCCGCCTACTTCTGTCCAATAAGGGCTGGTCTGAGGGGCCGTTTAGTTCCCTGGGTGAAAATTTTTGGATGTCAAATCGATTGTTTGACTAGATGTCGGGAGAGTTTTTCGGACACTAATTAAAAAATTAATTTCAAAACTCACTTGGAAACCGCGAGACGAATCTTTTGAGGCCTTTGACCGCATCATTAGAACATGCGGGTTACTGTAGCATTTATGGCTAATAATGCAATAATTAGGCTTAAAAGATTCGTCTCGTCGTGTACATCCAAACTGTGTAATTAGTTTTGTTATTTAATTATATTTAGTGCTTCATACATGTGTTTAAATGGGAGGTGAAAATTTTTGGGAACTAAACGGCCCCTGATTGGGGTAGCCATTTCTGCAAAGAGGGCAGATGGGCCGCGATTATTGTCGGACGTTCTTTGTCTGTGGGGTATACTGAAAGATTTGAAAGATTATGGAAGATTATGAGACATTTTTTTATCATTTCTCTTGCGTTAGTTCGGCCATAAAATGTGCATAATTGACACTTAATTGTTAATTTCATGTTTGATTAATAGTATCACTATGGAAAATAGATGCGCACTAGACGATACTGTCTCATATGGTTTGGTTCCAATTTAATAGTTATATATAATGTTCTAGTCTATTTTTCTATTTTTATGATTATCTTTTAGTCTGACTTGATCCAGTGATGGACCTAGAATTTAAAAATTAGGTGTACAAAACCTATAATTTTTTTTACGCTTAACCATATTCATTATGAATAGTTTGATACATATACTATTTTCTAAGCTAAAAGTTATTACTTAAACCTACATTATATCTCTCTTTAGACAAAAGCTTTTTAAAATTAGATAATAAAGATTTCATATGTCTTGTGTATGGACATCTACTACTTTATTCATAGCTTATGTTAGTTGTTATATAACTAGCACATAAAATATCTATCAGTGTGATATTTTGCTCCACTATAAGATTTGAAGTGTTGCAAGATATGTTTTCTAACACTAAGGTAGAGTAAGATTTTTTTTTACTATAACAACTTGTTATGTTACTGGCAAATACACTTGTGTGTTGCTTCGGGTGATATCGTGAAGCATTTATTAACCTTATCGATTTTCATCATGATATAATTAAATTTCACATGACAATATCTCAATCAGTCCCCAACTCCAAGCCTGATTGCAACTTGCGATTTATGCAAAACTTAATATGCATTACGTATCTCCTGAATTCCTAGCTACACCATTACACAACTGTGTGCTACTCAGTGGCGGACCTAGAATTTAAAATTTGGGTGTACAAAACCTCTAATTTTTTTTGCATTTAACCATATTCTAAATAAAAGTTATTATGGCTAGTTTGATATATATACTATTTTCTAAGCTAAAAGTCATTACTTAAATATACATTATATCTCACTTTAGAAAAAAACTTTTCAAAATTAGATAATTAAGATTTCATATGTCTTATGTATGTATGTCTACTGCTTTATTTATAGCTTATGTTAGTTGTTATATAGCTAGCACATGAAATATTTATCAGTGTGATATTTTGCTCCACTATATGATTTTAATTGTTACAGGATATGTTTTCTAATACTAAGGTAAAGTAATAATACTCTCATGACAACATGGTTTGATGAGCGAGCCAACGCTTCTTTTGCTTGTCAAAATTGTTCGCTCGCCGATGTTATCACCGACTTTCTTGTGTGGTTACCTTGTGAAGGCCATCTTCGTGTTGGTGGCGCGCTCTACTTCATCCTTCTCATGTCATTTTCTTTCCTCTCTTACTAATCACCTGTATATAAAGAACATAAGGTGACATCGATTCCAAATAGGAGGAGACTACAATCTAGATGTTGACTACAAAATAATACTCTCTCTATTCTCTTTTCTATTTTGATAGTTCTATTTCACCTTAGTATAATGATAAAAAAGAAGAACTTTGCTTATTTCATTAATCATGATTCCTTATTTTTGATATTATCTTATACTTACACTAATATTTTTTTAAGAGAGTTACTCTACAAGAAAGTTGAATTACCATCCATACTATTTTCAAATTAGAATAGTTCAGTTTTGAAAATATGATTATCAAAATAAAATAGAGAAAATAAAGCTAAATATCCAGATTTATTTATTTATCAATTAAATCTATCTTTTAGACTAATCTTAGC
The DNA here is from genome assembly GCF_016808335.1 of Panicum virgatum. Taxonomy (NCBI): domain Eukaryota; kingdom Viridiplantae; phylum Streptophyta; class Magnoliopsida; order Poales; family Poaceae; genus Panicum; species Panicum virgatum. The sequence goes on from NC_053145.1 coordinate 49,135,691, forward strand.
ATATAATTTTATTGTACTATTTCTAATATGGCGCCGACTAGTGTCATTGCTCGGCTCGAGTTCGGCTCATTGACAATATATTCATGTCCTCCTCTCTGTTTCTCTTCTCAAACCTTTCCCTTCTCTCGAAGACAAACTTTCTCCTGATCTCCTCCCTTGCTTGAGATCTTCCTTCCCTGGCGGCGACGACTGGGCCAACGGCCGCCCAGCCCTTTGCCGGCGACGAGCGCATCCTCCAGGTATTCCGCGCCCGCCCCTTCTCTTTCCTTGTGCTGTGCGAGACGGAGCACCTCAAACCCTAACAAAACTATCTGTATTCGGATCTGAATCCAGTTACAATATATTGAGCTACCTACTAACTTGGATTTCGTTTGCAAGAACAAGAATTATCGGGTGTACATGGGTACACCCATGTCCTATGCTGGGTCCGCCCCTGACTTATCATCCCATTTCCTGAGATATTAATTTGATTTCTGTTTGTTCACGTTTAGGTGGTAACCTATTGCAGATTCTCAGTCTGTTTTCTTGAATCTGTCGTGCGGTTTGTTAGTACACAATGAAAGCTAAAGAACCCAAGAAGACAAGGTTAGTGCAGTCCCAATTTATGTTCAATGTAAGGCCGCGTTTAGATCGCGAAAATTTTTGGGTTACGACACTGTAGCATGTTTCGTTTTTATTTGGTAATTAATGTCCAATCATGGATTAATTAACGTCGTTAGATTCATCTCGTGGTAATCAGTCAGACTGTGTAGTTAGTTATTTTTTTTAACTACATTTAATACTTCATGCATGTGTTGAAAAATTCGATGTGACGGAAAAGTTTGGAACTTTTTGGGAACTAAACGCGGCCTAAATGTTTGGCAAGCAAGATGCTATAATTGACGTGTTTCAGGTGCTGTGTCAAATGGGATGAAGAGAACTTGAATGGCATTGAGTCAAACAAACCAGAAAGAGAGAAGATCAACGAGCCCAAGACGCCTTACCACCCAATGATCGATGAAGACGAAGGTATGTAATCTGGGTTTTGCACGCTGAATCCACATTCCTCCTTTTCTGTAAATAAAGCCGTTGGAAATTCTCAGATGGCATGAATCTGATTATTCACTCTGATGGGCAGGGCCTGTTTCACCATTACAACTAAGTGAAGAGTCCGTGGATAAATCTGCTCATGCTGATGCCATCAAGACTGCTTTAGCTGAAGCTGTTTCCAGTGGAAAGATTTTCGACAGAAATAGTTGGGAATCATGTGACAATGAAGAAGCCATAAAACAAGGCAAAGGTTGTTAATCTGACATCTTTCTTCAACAAGATTCTATTATCCATTCTAATGCTAAAGTTGGATAACTAATTTCTCTTCATACCATATTCCACTGCTTATGCTAGCTCCAAATGTTCCATTGCCATGTTACAATTTATCTTCTACACTCCTTTATATTGCCATAAATCAAACGAAAGTGACATATTAAAGGAGGTAACATAAGTTGTTAAATCTCGTGTGACGATTTATTACCTGTGAATCAATTTTACCTACCTGTAAGCTGTAGTAGACTTCTTCGACTTATTTACATTATTGGATTCAAAAGATACTAGTACATAGAGATGCTTCCTATCATGATTTGCTTGCTATGTATGGTATATCAAACTCTTTTCAGGCTGCTCAGTTGTCTCTTCACTTCAGTTATGACTACTTCTAAACCACTGATTTTCAGCTATTAACTGCATGGTGAAAAGATGAAGCCAACTTGGTTTAATATGATATTTAGCCCTTTTTATCGGTAATCAACAGTGGTTCAGCTAAGATTGATTATCGTAACTGGAGAAAATTTCTCCCATGTATTTTTTCCTATCGATTATTTTGTGTTTGGAGCAAGGAAGAACTAATCCATGTCCCTTTGTAGCTTTTGAGGAGCAGCGGAAGGTTCACTACGATGAATATCATAAGATGAAGGAGCTGCTTCAGAAGGGAACCATGACTGATGATGCAGATGAAGATGAGAGTGTACCAGACAACAGGAAGGAGTGATGGTTCTGTCACGGTCCGAACTTTGATCAGAAAATCTTCTGCATCTGACAGTTGGAATCTTGGGAAAGTTTCTGGTTAGGGGTACTTTAGGACTATTAAATGTATTAGCTATACATAACTGTTTCTGTATTTCCTGCACAGAACTTGGTTGTTCGCTTCCTTACACTAGTTTGGAACTGTATGCCATGATTCAAGCATCTTTGCAGCTGAGACTTGTTTCTGTAGTCAGTCTCGCCGACCGCAAGCTGGAACATGGTAATTTTCGTACGAATTAGTGATGAATGGTCTGCTAGATGACCCTTTTTTTTTAGCTTGCAAATTGTAAATTTGAGTTTTCAAAAAATATACATTGCAGCTTTCGTAATGTTAAATAGATTGTTGGACTGTAATCAGTGTTAATCTGAACGGATTAAATGGTCACCTACCGTTTAGCTATTTATTTGGGTTAAACGGTTATTTTAATGGACTAAACGGTGATTAAACAGACACGGTAAGCTACCGTGTAGTGTGTACACGGGCTAAACGGCTGTGTACATGGACAGTGACTATAACAAGCTTGTTACAATTTGATTACAATTCTAAACAAATTTGTTCTAGTTTGCACTGCAAGCTGCAATCCACGATTAGATGAGCATGAGGTCCTTTTGTTGACCTGTGGCTCGTCGTCTTTTGGCGTGTAAACTTGGGCAGGTTATGGTTGGATTGCTGTTGTTGGCAGTGAAATGGTTCGTTCATCCACTTACCAGATTCTAAGACACAGTTGGGACGCCATTTGTACCGAACTACCGATTCATGTGGAAATCCTTGTTCCTAATATTCTACTAGAATCCATCGTCGATGATACTACCGGGGGGTTATTTAAATTTTTATTATCTTTCCGAATGACACTCCTATTGCCATTCTTAAAAATGGCTTCTACATTTTTGCCATCGTGAAACTGAGAATTTAATAGATTTGTCAATTTCGCGATGTGGCGTTCCACATCCTCATGCCAGCGTGTACTAGGATTGGAAAATGACCCTTCTACCCTCACCTTATGGTAAACGGCCGCCGCACCCCTTTCCCAGTTCTCCCCTTTCTTCTTTGTGCGGGCAACATCCTCGCCGCCGGCGACACGCTCGATGGGCAGGATTTTTACATCTTTACCATTATAACGGATGACACTAGTCCGTTTAACACTTTTAAAATGACTTTAACACTTTTAAAATGACGCCTACATATTTAACACTCTTGTCTCGCGACTCTTATATTTTTACCACATTTGCCTACGTGGCAGGCCACGCGGCGTAACACATTGGCGCACAGTCAGCAAGAGCATGCGAAATGTCCTTCCTACCCCCTCTTGCTCCTCTCTTCTCCCTCTCCGACAGCTGGGTCCCGCAGCTCCTCTCGCTGCAAGGTGGGCCCCGCTTGTCAGATTCGTCTTCCACCTCCGCGCCACCCTCCTCTCCCGCTGCTCCATCTCGACGCCGCTGCCCGCTCGCCCGCACCTCCCGCTGCTCCACTGGACGCCGCTGCCCGCCGGCTCGACGCCTGCAATGCCATCACCGCGCGCCTTGAGCGCCGCCGCCGCCTCCTCGCCCGCTTCGCGCTCCACCTGCTCTCGTCGTTGCCGGCCGACGAGCGCGAGAGCGCGCACGGCACTCGCGGACCGTGACGACCGCAGCTTGTCGTCCTCTCCGCCGCTCCCTTCCTTCCAGTTCGACCAGCCACGCTGCTGCCTCTCTGCCGCCGCACGCGTCCTTGTCCCTCCCGTGTCTCTGACGGCCGAACGGGACCGATCGATTGGTCCACCAATCTCTGTTCACGTGGGGCCACCGGTGCCATGGGCGGGCACTGGATCCCTACCAGCCATGGGATTGACGGGACACGGGCGCATGGGCACTGGCCCGGGCGGCGGCATGCGTAGCAGCATGCAGCTCCGTCCATGAATGGCGACGGCCGTGGCCGCCTCCGCGGCGGGCGATGCTGCGGCAACCCTCGCTCGCGCGGCTAGCAAGGCGCCGGAGCGGGCGCACGGGCTGGGGCGGCGGCCGCATGGGGAGTCGGCATTGGAGTAGGCGCACGGGCGGGGGCGGCGGCCTCGCGGGTGGCCGTAGCGGAGCGTGCGCGGGGCGTTGGGGCGGCGGCCACGCGGGCGGCCGACGGCAGACCGGCGGCGGAGCGTGCTCGCGGGTTGGGGCGGCGGCTGCGCGGGTAGCCCGCGCACGGGCCCTCCCTGCTTCGGTGCGCGGAGGTGGAAGATGAATCTGACAAATGAGACAGCGAGAAGAGCTGTGGGACCAGCTGTCGGAGAGAGAAGAGAGGAGCAGGCGAGGGATGGGGTGGGGTAGGAAGGACATTTCGTATATTCTTACTGATCGTACGCCAGCGTGTTATGTAGATAAATATGGTAAAAATATAAAAACTGCGAGTGTTAAAAAAACGGACGAGTGCCCTCGCTTATAACGATAAAGATGTAACCCCCCCCCCCCCCCCCCCCCTCGATGCGCCTGCCGCCCTGCCGTTCTGCCCTCCTCGCGACGCCCTGGCGGTGCGCTGTGGCCGGGCCGGCCATCCTCGACCGCCGTCCTCAGCCGTCGCCGTGGCCGGTGCTCGAGGACACCACAATGCCGCCGTGCGGCCGCCGCCAAGGGCCGCATGAATGTCCGCGGCCTACGGCGACGAAGCTTGCAGTTGCCTGAGGTGCTCCCCTTCACGCCTCTTAGTCATCTTCCACACGCTCAGACCGACAACCAAGCTCAATTTGGGTAGAGCATCACCTGATTTGGACTTTGGAGCCACTTTTGATCGATTGAATAAGCAAGTTGTTGGATTAGAAGGTGAGTTCCTATTCCTAGTAGCATGGCGAGCTCGCGAACTCAGTGCTTCGGAGCTTGCTTAGGACGTCGTGACTTCAATTCCAGGTGCGGCAAGCTCCACTCATGCAGCGGCGGCGCACGGCGAGGGTCCCTGCAGCCTCAATCGCAGCAGCGGCGGTGAGAACGGCTTGCGGGCGAAGCAGGGGATGGGATCTGGTGGCTGCTGGATGTAGGAGATGATGGGTGGGTCCCACGACCAGAGAGATAGAGCAGGAGCTCGGCGTGGGCCCGTTTGGTGTTTTCTAGAATTCTAGAAAATTAACACTGATCTCTAGTTACGGTGTTAAATTAAATCAGTTTACAAAATCAACCCAAAACCTCTGTGCTAGGAACTCTGAAGAATCTAATGAGTTTTTTGACCGCGTAATTAGAGGATGGTTACTGTAGCATTACTGTAGCCAATCATAGATTAATTACCGTCATTAGATTCGTCGCGAAAAGTTACACCCATCTCTAAAAATATTTTGCAAATAAATTTCATTTATTACTCCATGCATGCGAGATTTCTTTCTCGGGGATCGTGTTCTAGAGTTTCTATGGCCCTATTTAGTTTCCAAAAAATTTGCGCAGTACCCGTCACATCGAATCTTCAGACCCGTGCATGTGGCATTAAATGCAACTAAAAAATAACTAATTACACAGTCTAACTGATTAGCATAAGCTGAATTTTTAAGTCTAATTAGTCTATAATTAGATATTGTTTGTCAAGTAACAACGAAATGTGCTATAGTACCAAACTCAAATTTTTTCACCAACTAGCGGAGATGCACGTGCCACATGCACGTGTTTAAAAATAATTATATTTAAAAATACTGCATATTTAAAAAATAATATGAGACTCAAAATTGATATAACAAAGCAATGTTGGATTATATCGAATGACTACTAAAACAACTAAATTATCATTTTAATTAAAAACTTAGCAATCCACTCCATTCTAAATCTAGTCTAATTAAGGTTCTCATGTGAAGTTTCTTCAATTTTGATTCCTTGAAGTCTTAACATCTTATATACCCATACACATATTTTAATGGGAACATATTTTGTGAAAACTAAATTTTTATGAAAACTCGTGCAAACCATGACAAAAAAGTTATCTAAATTTTCGAAAAAAAATTCACATATAGATGATATGATGATACATAACTTTGTAAAATATCTTGTCCAAACTCAATTTCGTTTGTGAGATATTAAAATAACAAATTTCTAACAAATCATCTGGACAACTTGTTGGCTTGAAATTTGTTGTTTTTATATCTCACAAACGAATTCGAGTTTGGACAGAATATTTTACAAGGTCGTGTATCATCATATCATCTACATGTTTGATTTTTTTTGTGAATTTAGATGACTTTTTGCTGTGGTTTGCACGAATTTTCACGAAGACTGTGGTTTCCACCAGATACGTTCCCTATTTTAATATGGATTTATGGCCTTTGGCACCTTAGCGTGGTACTTCATGGAACTTCTTTAGCTCTTCAGCTCGAGTGACAACCACACATTTGATGCCATCACACAAAATAGGATCTGTACGTATGCCAACGAAAAATAAAAAGGTTGATGGCATAGCATATCTAATGCATAAATATATATTCACGCAGAGAAAGAGAGAGTAAATAATATTAATATTAACAATCAATATATCAATATTAATATAATAATGATGAATAAATAAATTGATAACAAATACCATTAAATTTCCTTCTGGTGCTGATTCCCACAATTCCTCTTGTGCACCTTAAAGAGATTGAATTGTGCTGGGATGCAGCCAAACATCCTACTCTATATACGTTTGGTATGAAAAATTAAATACTACAAATTATTGTTCTACAAAATTGACATCTACGAATCATACTCACCCATATCAGCCTGGACGAAAAGTATGTAAATTGTGCTATAAACCCCTACATGGGGGGCAAACCCTTCCCATAAATCTCTCGGCCTTATTTTATGGTGAACTCGAAGAAGGGAAGTATGTAGATAGTGCTATAAGATAGTTATAAAACAAAATAAGAAACAGAAAAATGGAATAAGGAAAGTATGATTGTTTTATGCTTTCATACTTCTTTGTTTCCCTTTGCCGCTTAGCTTCCCTTTGATGAGTGGAATCATCTACAATTGTAAAGGAATCCTGAATAGATCATTTGTTTATTCATCACAAACGTGAAGCTGAAAGTTTATAATTACATTTATTAATAAAAAAAATAAGAAATCGAAAAAATACCATGGCCCAACATGTTTGTGATATCTCCAAATGGCCAACAGCCATCCATTTGCTATGAAAAATATTCAACTGATCAAAGCATACCGTTTGCGTTGAGCCATGATAACAAAATCTACATGGATCACGAATCTCTACTAACACAGGCCTCTAAAATACATGATTCTCTATAAGCAGCATACATGAGAATAAATTAAATCTTACCTCTAGCTTGCCAAAGAGCTCGATCTATCGTCAGGGGCAATGGTGGCGAGCAACAACCTTTAACAGCAGATCGACGAGCGCCAGTGGACGGGGGTGTGGGTGGCTAGAACTGCAACGAACGACGGTTGACAGGTTGATCTGGATGTCGGTGGCAGCGTAGACGTTCCTTCAAAACATACAGCATGTGAAGGTGCGACGGGGAATGCCGGCGGCGAAGACCATATAGAAGTTTACCTCTAGCAGCATCAAAACGATGCTGGACGAGGACGATGGTGGCCAGCTAATCGGCAGGTGCTGGTGGGAAGCACAACGATGGCGCCGGTGGTCAGGGAAACTCACGGCCAGCAGATCGACGGGTGCTGATGGGAAGCAGATCGACGGGCGCCGTAGACAGGTGTGCCGGAGGCTTGGGGCGTCGGTGGCCAGGGCCGCCGTTGCCAGAACATCGATGTGTGCCGATTGACCGACACGGACGCCGATGGTGGCAGGGAGACTTACATGTGCTGATTGACACCTTCCAAACAAAACACACATCCTGTGCGCCATGCATAAAGAAATAAATCATGCGTGTGCGTCTGCATAAGGGAAGAAAGCCAATCAGGCCCCGTCATTAGTGCCATGCGTGTCATGAGTGCCAAATCAGGTCCCGTCATTAGCGCCGTGCGTGTTCTGGGCCGGCGTGCATATATTTGGAAAGGAAAAGTCCTATTTTCAACCCTTAACTATCACGATCGTCCGATTTTCAACCCTTAACTCCAAAATCAGACATCTTGCACCCTCCAACTATCGAAACCGTGCAAAATACACCCCTAAACCAAATCCACCCCGGTTTTCAGCCACGTCACCCGTCCACGTGGCGCAATGGCCACGTCAGCTACCCTTTCCTCTCTCTTTCTCTCACAGACAGGTGGGCCACCACCTCTCCTCTCTCTTCTGTCTTTCTCCTCGCACCCCCTGCTCTCCCGGCGCACGCCCTCGCCGGCGCCGCTCCTCGCACCCCCTCTCGCCGGCGCCAGGCGCCGTCCTCACTCTCCTCTCCTCCCTGCGGGGCCATGGCGGGCCCTCACTCTCCTCTCCTCCCCGCGTAGGCGGCGGAGCTAGCTTGCGTGCCGGCCGCGGGCCGCGGCGGAGCTGGCTCGCCGGCCCGCGTGCCGGCGGCGGCCAGGCGCAGCGCCAGGCGTGGCGGAGCTGGCTCGCCGGTCCGCGCGCGGGAGACGACCGGGCGCGGCAGCCAGATCCGGCCCGCCGCCGCCGCCTCCTTGCCATGCGGAGGGGCGCGCAGAGCTCCGCCATGGCGAGGCGGAGACGCGCAGCGGCGGCCATGGCGGGGGCGGAGGCACGCAGCGGAGGACCATGGCGGGCCCGACGGCGGCAGTCCCATGGGGGCCTCGGCGGGCCGCAAGCTCGAGCTCAGCTCCGGTGCGGCGGCTCGCACCTCCATCCTCCCTCCCCTCTCGCGGCTCGCGCGCGCCGGGCGCGGCGGCGGGCTCGAGCTCGCGGAGGCCATGGCGCGCCCCCTCCTCTTCCCTCCTCCCTCCCTCTCCCTCTCCCCCCTCCTCGCGAACGGTGGTTGCGATGGCGGAGGAGGAAGACAGAGCAGGTGACGGCAGCGAGCAGTGAGACGAGAGGTGGTGGCCCACCTGTCTGTGAGAGAAAGAGAGAGGAGAGGGTAGCTGACGTGGCCATTGGCGCCACGTGGACGGGTGACGTGGCTGAAAACCGGGGTGGATTTGGTTTAGGGGTGTATTTTGCACGGTTTCGATAGTTGGAGGGTGCAAGATGTCTGGTTTTGGAGTTCAGGGTTGAAAATCGGACGATCGTGATAGTTAAGGGTTGAAAATAGGACTTTTCCCTATTTGGAAGGTACTTGTGGGTTACGGGGTGTGGGTATGTAAAATTTTTGGTGAAAAAAAAACAAGTTTTTTGGGTGGAAATATTTTCTATCTATCGAAAAATGGAACTCCACCTCTTTTCATCAAACATTTTGGCCTGACAAGTGGGACCTACTTGAGGGGTATGGTGAGTCTAATTTTGGTGAGAAAATTTTTTAATTGTTTCAACTTTTATAGTATAGACTAGATTTTCAATTGTTTCAACTTTTATAGTATAGACTAAACACACCCTAAGGAACCAAACAAGACCAAGACAGGACAGCATAGACATTTCATGCAGCCAATCCACGCTGGCATGGAGAGGTGGCTTGCCACGTAGACTAAATTGATAAATATGTAGACTCTAATTAAGAGAAGTGGCAAATATGTAGAAGTCATTTTTAGAATGACAATCGAAGAGTGTGTGATTCGGGAAGATCACAAAAATTTAAATAACCTTACTGGGGCGGAAAACAACATTATCCTCATCCAAACCTTCGCTTCTCTCCCGCGGCTGTGGTGTTTTATCGTCCCCCTGGCTCCATTCCGGGCGATGGCCTGCTTGGAAGCGCCCTCTCCCCTCGACCTCCGCACGGCCACGGGCCAACTCCGCGGCCGAAAGCTGCAGCCATGGCGGCTCAGCCTGCCGAGCTCCTCCTCGTGCAAGTAAGCTCCTCACATCGTTTTCAAGCTTGTTTTGCGCCAGCGTGCGAGGCGCGGCCGCGAGGGTGTGGGCGTGCGGCAGCTGCCTGGGGCTTGCCCCAGGATAGCACAGGTTCCCGGTGGCGGATGCCCCTGGCCGGCTGGCCGGCGTTCAGCAGTGAGCATCTCCTTTACCATGTGTGCTACTCTAAGTTTCAGTTTTGGAGACTGGATAGTTTGGAGCTGAATTTCCGCACCTTTTCCCACTCTTGAAACCAAACAGGCTTGGAGGTGTCAAATTTCTGGTTGTGATTCAAAAAGCACTCATCTTAGGATACAATGTGAATATTCAGTTTTCCACCGTATAAAAACTGTATTTGTATAGTTGTATTAGAATTTAGATGTGTATAAATTGTGTGTGCCTCCATGATTTCAGCCCTTGGTCGGATCCTAAATATAAACATCTCAATGATTTCGTAAACTTTATGTCATGCTCCACTGCGCGTTGGCTCCACTTTACTGATTTCTGCATTCTGTTCATTCAGGGCTTGTACTCTAGTGTCCCGACAGCTTCCAATTTGCAATGCGCAGTCATGTAAGATTGCCTGTTCACCCTTTAATGATTTTTCCTACATATAAGTATGTGGTTAACACAATTTAACCTTGTAGCATACACAATTACTCTGCGAATTGCGATGCAGATGCTGATGAACTATGGGTAGCTGCTCCTCAGAGCCGTGCATCGGTTCGGTCAAGGTTACTTGCTGCAGAAAGAGAGGAGGCAAAAGCGGTATTGTCATTATTCTTGAGACAGAAAGGTTTGAGAAGTACACTAGCTGCACGGATCGTCAACAAATCAGATGGTTTTATTGAGCACCTGGTGTCAAAGCTCCAGGTTGCTTACAGATCTCGATATGCTGAAGGTTGCGATTTTTTATTACGCTGTTCTGTATTCATGTGTCTTCTTACTGATACTGAACTTGACACCATATTTATTTTTCAGGAAGAGAGCTGAGCACACCTGAGATCAGAGATGCTCTCCTTCCATATCTTGAAGCTCTTTCCATAGAACATGGTGATAGATTGGTTGAGGTGGTGGAGAATTTCGCTGATCCTTTTTCTGTGGAAAGGGAAGCCTTGTCTTCTTCAATGGTACTTACACCCACGAGCTCAAATAAACAGAAGGCAGTTGCTCGAATAAGCACACCAACCTCAGGGGGAGCCCTCCCTGAGCTAGTGGTCTACCTACTAGACCTTGGTATGGATCATGAGGAGATCAAGAATATTGTGCGCAAGTTCCCAGCATTTGCATATTACAATGTGGATCGCAAGATAAAACCCCTTGTGGAGCTATTGCTTGACCTTGGTGTGCCGAGGTCCAGCATACCAGGAATCATAAGGAAGAGGCCTCAACTCTGTGGGATCAGCATGTCAGACAATCTTAAACCGATGATGGCTTATTTGGAAAACATCGGTGTCAACAGAGCTCAGTGGAGCAAGGTGCTTACCCGGTTCCCTGCATTTCTCACGTATAGCAGGAACAAGGTGGAGACAACTGTGAGCTTCCTTACTGAGCTAGGAGTTTCCAAGAAAAACATTGGCAAGATCCTGACACGATGCCCTCATATCATGAGCTACAGCGTGGACGACAATCTCAGGCCAACTGCTGAGTACTTCCGGTCTATTGGTGCAGATGCTGCATCTCTTATTCAGAAGAGTCCGCAGGCTTTTGGTCTGAATGTCGAGGCGAAGCTGAAGCCAATCACAGAATTCTTCCTGGCGAGGGAGTTTAGCATAGAGGAAATTGGCATTATGGTGAACAGATTTGGAATTATTCATACGTTAAGCTTAGAAGAAAACTTACTCCCGAAATATGAGTTCTTCCTGACGATGGAGTACCCGAGGAGTGAGCTCGTGAAATTTCCACAGTACTTTGGATACAGCTTGGAGCAACGGATAAAACCACGGTATGCTCAGATGACTGCTTCTGGGGTTAGGTTGATTTTGAACCAGATGCTGTCAGTTTCTGATGCCAGGTTTGAGGAAATTCTAGAAAAGAAGAGGACCAGAGTTTGAAAAGACGATGATAATTACAGATAGTTACAATTTTGCATTGCATTTGATAACAATCATCACCACAGCATATTTTATGGGATTGATGTGGCGTTAATTTTTCAGAGCAAGTACCTTTGTGTTGGGCTAGATGGGTACACAAAATTTGAAAGCAGACAATTTCAGGGGCGAAGCTAGAGTTGAATCGAGGGGGGTGCCCTGTCCATGGTTCTGCTGCTAGCTCTCTAATTTATAAGGTGAAAATTTGATGATTAACATTGAGTTTTTATTTCGGCGTGGGTGCCCAGGCACCCCCCGGAGACTACCTAGCTCCGCCCCTGGACAATTTGATGTATAACTTAGCCTGTAGGGTTTTTTTTTTGAGAAAGACACTAGAAAGGTGTCTCATATCTGATTCATATCAAGAAAAAACAATTGGTAGTATAAAAGAACAATTTAACACAAGACAATATAAAGAAAATAAAAAAATACATCGAAGAGTTCTCTAGTTATTTTCTTCATCCGATTGTTCGTCGTCCACCGAAACTTGAAAAATACACTGACATCATCGCCAAACAAGGCTTTGAAGACTGCAATTTTATGTGACTTTGAAGACTGCAAAAACCACTGGCTGTTTACAACGAGATCTAGCAACCGCTTCTTGTAGGGTCATTTAGGTATCTGGTTAACTTTTGTCATTTGGGTACCTGGTTAACTTTTGCAAAGGAGTCAACTTTGACAAATATCCCTCAGAAAATGCCATTTGTGGCTGTTATGATTCGAATCGATCAGAGATTCAGAGTATTTGATGCTCAGTTATGCAATTAGTAGCATCTGGGAATCCCCCTGTTCGCCGGTAAAAAGCCTGCTGATTCTACAAGTTTGTTCAGGAGTTTTTTTACTAATGGCCCGCTTGCTTCAACAGTAGCTCCCAAAATACAATTGCACGAGCACTCGAGCAGTACTGCCATACAATTGGGGCAATGGGCTATGTGCGCCGATAGACTGATATACGAGATGAGACCGAAATAATACTTAAACGTCTGTTTTTCTTGTTTCACGGAAATTTCCTACGATGTAGGTTCCAGAGAGTGCATCTGCATACGATGTAAACAGTGTGAAAACACCTGGCGAGCTAAATCAAAGATAGCTTCAGATCCTCTTGTATCACTGAAATTCTGAGGGTCTGTAGCCAATGGCTAAGTGCATGATAACAGTTACAGTGCATGTGCTAATATACACAGCGCATGCCGCTGGTTTAGCCTTCATGAACCTGCCACCAGGCACCAGTCATCAATCAGGATGATTAAACACACCGATGCAATTCAGGCAAACCCCTTTTCTTTAACATCAGACTTCTAGGTTTGCGTCGATGCCAGCCACTGAAAGATCATTCCTTTGTGGGCTTCAGCGCTCACTGCCCAGCTTGAAACCATGAAGAATCCACCACCAAGGCGGCAATTGGACAACCTGGTTAAATGGACCAGGTTTGAGACCGTGAGACAGTAACTCTTCATACTTGAATACACAAATGAAGGCGGTAAGATCAAGCAGTTTCACTGATGCATCATAAAGAAAGGAGCACAATAGGACATACAAGCAAGATGTCACTCAATACCACACACCATGGAAAAGTGTTTCAGTACAACATAGTAAAAACAAATCAGAACACAATATCACATACCACAAATGATACAATGGATCAGGACGGATACACACGTCGCAGGAAATTGTTCAAATTTCCTTGTAGAAAGTCTTACACTATTTCACAAATCTGATTTACTTGAGCAAACACAATCTATTTCACAAATCAGAGCACAAGGAAGATACATTGATTTTATTAAGAAAGAAGGATACTAAAAGAAAAGAAAAGAAAGAAGGATACTTGCACAAGAATCTGCTTGTAAGGCAGTTCACCCAAGCAGCTGTGTTTAATTTCTGCTTGAATGGTGATTTTCTATTTCAACAGTCAGCACAAAAAATATAGTTGAATTTCAACATGGACTTTTTACATGACAGGCAAATGCTTTCGCAATGCTTATGGAACTAATTGGAATAAAAAAGTTAAAAGAAGTAAATAACATGAAAAATTCCACTTCTTACTTGCTTATTTGGTTTAAGGTATATGTTTACTACAGCAAAAAAAAATTCAGCTCATGCATGACTTGTGCTAAAGCAAGAGCTTGTTGGAGCCCTGAAACCAAATTTAACCAGGTCTCAGAAAGTTAGCTGAACACAACTAATTAGTGCCAGCAAAGATTAAGCCACACAAACAGCAATGCCAGAACAATGTCAATTTTCTAGTTCTACACAAGCAGTAAAGGTTGAGAGCTTTAGAAATCTATAGTGCAATACCGAACACAGCTTTAAACATCCAAAAACACATTATGGCATCTATACTGCAATACAGAACACCTACATATTACCGGTATAGGATATGGGTTTGACAAAACATGATCGTGATGTATAGGAAGTAGTGGATTATCAAAGCATCGGGTATGGGTACAGCTGGGTTAGTGAATATTGGTGATACATAGGTGAACATGGCTTTTAACATTCAGAAACACAATATACTAGTACAATGCAAACAATGGATTAAAAATATAAAAAGAGGCACTCGTCATCAAATGAGTTCTTTGCAGCAAGACTACACCAACAGTAATGGCGCAAATAATTCAGACAGCAGCAAAAAAATAAGAACACTCATCTTAGCTCTAAAGCATATTGAACATACAGTACTTAAAGTCAAGATCACTAACATAAGTTAAAAGTTTTCATTGGAGGCATGTAAATCAAGAACAGGCCGTCTCTTCTATCGTCGCACATTGAGCATCTCCTTGGCCTCCTCCTGCTCAACGAGCAGGGTATCGCTTGCATACTTGCTAAGCAGCTCCTTCTTCTTCCTCTCTAAGACCATACGCTCAATCTCCTTCTCATCAGGTAGCGGCACATGTGCAACAAATTCCCTCCCAGCATCCTCCCTTTCCCACTTCTCTTCCTCACGCTTCCTCTCTTCATCGACCTCTTCCTCCACCCCCTCAAACAGCACCTCCCTAGCAGCATCCCCACTGCGCCCACCGGCAGCAGCCACCTCGCCGCTCACCACCCCCTTCATGGCCTCCCGCCGCACCCGCTCCACGCGGTGCCACTCTGTAACAACCTCCTCCCGCATGCGCTTCTCTGCAGGGGCCTCAAGGCGCTCCAGCACGCCGTCCTCGTCATCATAGTACCCGTAGTACCCGGCGTTGATGCGCTTGTGGATCTCGTAGCGGGTGCGCCGCTTCCGCGTCTCGGGCGGCTTGTCAAAGAGCTCCCGCACGCCGGGGAGCTTCCTGGCGGCGCCGAAGTAGCGGTACCCCGGCCCACGGCCGGAGGGGTTGGGGACGGCGACGATGTTGCCGTCGAGGTCGGTCATGAGCGGCGCGTTGGAGCTGCGGGAGTAGTCTCGGCCGCCGAGCTCGACGATGCGCCGCTCCCAGTGGCCGCGCTCGCGGAGGAGCTTGTTGATCTCGTCGTTGAGGTCGCGGAGGCGGTGCTCGCCGAGGCCCTCGTTCTGGATCTCGGCGACCTTGGCGCCGATCTCGCGGAGGATCTCGGAGCGCCAGCGCTCGGCGTCGGCGAGGTCGCGGCACTCGGAGGCGAGGTAGGGCCGGCGCTCGCGGGGCTTGCGCTTCTCCTCCTGCTTCATCGTGATGAAGCGGTTCAGCATCGACTGCGCCTTCTCCTCGTTGCGAGCCATGGCGGCCGGTGGGGCGGAGACGGCGGCCGGCGGCGGCGGAGAGGTTCTCGAGCAGGGCGAGGGTTTGGGGGGAGCGGCGGGCGGGTTCGATTGGGATTTGGGGGATTGGGCTCGACGGGGCAGAGATCCTGTTCTACGGAGCGGCCTGGGTGAAGCATCCAGCCTCCCTAGTCGGTTAGGCGGCGTCCGATGGGCATCCAACGGTCCAGGTCGATGGAGATACAAAGGACTGCAAAATACCAAGTTACCAACTTCTTCGTTCGAAGGCAACATTGCGCTGACAAACTTGAGCAATCATGAAGCAACATTGATCTAAGAAATTTGAACACTACTCACCTGAATCATATCAAGCTTTCTTAAAGGAATCCATACGGTATTTGATTGAGCCGATGTGGTGGCCAGACAAAGAGTTTGCGACAAAATTCCTCAAAAAAAATCACAAAAGTGCTTCTAAAATAATTTTGAAGTAATTTTCTAAAATGAAGTAAGATGCTCAAAAGTGAAAAATGCAGGTTCTTCATATTCACTTTCCGCTAAAGGATCATTTTCAAACACATATTTATTTATCTAAGAGAAATTACTTTTTATAGTGAATTATAAGTAGGAGGATCTTCACAAAATAGATCCTAAACCTTCTGCATAGAGGACTGCCTCTCATGGCATTCATTATCTTAGAAGCTGAACGAGAAGCATTATATGTCTTGTTGGTGTCGACCGTCGAGTACTCGAGTTTGTCTTGTTGGTGTCGAGTTTGCCAAGATTAAAGGGATAGGGATTAAATTGGTCATGAATCAGCTCGGTGAGCCCATGTGACGAAAAGGGGTATCCTACCATTACAAAATTTCTACACCTTCCGTCTATATTTTATAAAGATTTCAAGTTTTTTAGTCAATTTACATAGGGAGGGAAAAGGATGCCATACCTCTCAACTACAATTAGATCACAATGATTCAGTTTTCGTTTAAAAAACAATGATTCAATTAAATCTTGCCTATTTTTAGATAATGATGCCACATATGATAATTTAAATAATGTCTATTTTGGTGAACGAGAATGGTTCAATGTGCCAATGAAGGGCTTATAAAATGTATTTACATTTCGTAATCATGTGAATTTTCTCTGGATTAGAAATTGATGAATATCAGCAATAATTAGCAAACTCTGATTTTTTTGCTAAAACCATTTCATTGACTTACGAGTAAGCGTCATCCCAGTACCTCGACGTGACATTAGGTTAGTCTCACTAGGAGTTTTATAGGCATAGTTACCTGACAGAGAATTAGGTAATCGTGTCAGATGAGTTTTATGGTGATGAAATTCTTCTCACATCTGATAAAACATCATCCTTCTATCTCCTTATCATGTTAACAAAATTGATGATACTTAATATCATAAAACTCTACATAAAACTTCCATTGAGACTGACATTACAAACTGAATAATCATGAGATTTCAGGCACGCAAACATTACAAAAGGCGTGTTATGGCGCTGTACTGCAATCTAAAAAAAACATTTCCGGTTTGCCCGAACATTTCAGGGGCCAAACCAAAATCTTCTGCGCAATAGAAACGGAAGTGAGCTTCAAAAAGAAAAGAAAAGGGTAAATTGGCTGGAGGACACCATTCAAACGTGGTCTTTGCCGGTAGCCACTAAAAAAAGATCCCTTTGCCAGAAAACACTCTACAACCATGGTAATTTGCCACAGGACATTATAACTCATATAATATCATTTCTAGCCCAAAGAGGTCATAAACACAATTTCTGGACAGACTTACCCTTACCCCTTCAAACACACCATATTTCACCAAACAGGTCACTAAACTTACATGTTTTAGCCACATATGGCATATTTTAACAGCAGAATAGAACAGGTCACAAAATAACCTTCTCCAGCCACGCTTGACCATCAAGTACTCTACCATTACATAGTCATAACTGAATAGCACACTACAAAGATTAATTCATCTTAGACCTAACTACCTTCAACTTCTTTACCCTTCCCTTCGGCGTGCCAGCAACTGGAGAAAGAGCAAGACATGCAACAGGTTCTATATATCCTTCAAGTTCCAACACCCTCTTACGACTGTAAATAGTAATAAAAATATGTCAATTGCATATAGATAGCAAGTAAGGCATAAAAATTGGAGGAACTGTACCTTCTTGTCACAGGGCTAGGAGTTTGCACATAACTGATAGCTCTAGTTGGTGTAAATGGTTCTACTTCCAGCAATCTCCTTGTCATATCGCATGGAGGAGATATAAGGAATTGACATGACGTACAAACTGGAAGGAATAAATTGTTTCACCCCAAAATGTATCCATTATACTTGTACCTTCTTGTCATAGGGCTGGTTGTTTGCATAGAAGTGATTGGTCTAGGTGGTGTAGCACTGTAAGTTTTTTAGAGTGCAAGTCAGTGGTAAGATAGGAGCAAGTTATGAAATATTCAAAATCTGAGTTGAAAGCTTACAATTGGGGGTGCAAGTCAGTTGTAAGTGACTTTTTTCTTGACTCTCTTTCTCTTTGGCTTTGGAGGAGCAAGTGGTGGTGCGTCAGAATCATAAACATATTCATTGCAAGTTTTCTCCATATGTCCAAGCTGTTTGCACCTTTTACATCTCGTCGTTCTCTTTCCATTTCCACCTTCTGCAGCTGATTTGTACCTTCTCTCCCTTGGTCTACCCGCTGCTCTGAATGGGAGGCTCTAAATTTCAGTTGCATCAAGAAGTTTCTGGTCAGAAGTAATCTCTTCATAAACACGACTCATTTTGTTCCAAAAGGTGACACACAACTTGTGTTTATGGCCAAGTTTAATTTCAGCACCAATGTCAAGTAGCAAATCGTTCCAATTTGTGCTATCTCTGTCGAAATTTTTTGGAATGTTACATGCATTACAATACCCGCGACTCCCATCATCATTAAACTTCACATAAGCACCTACACGCATAGCAAGTCTGTAGGACGAATTGACATCCATCCTACAGAACAATGGCACAAATCGGAGCAGTTTATTTACCAAATTGAAACCCATAGTTAGCATTAACTCTAGGGGACAAATGACAGAGCACTTACCCATTAGGAATCCAAGAAAGATCGGCTTGATCCTGCGGGAAAATGTCACTGAGGAATCGAGGGGTCTCCATCTTCTATCAATTATGTCTGAAATCGCCGGATCACGCGTGCCGCGAGGGGCCTCCACGGGCCCAGGCTCGCCCGCCGCGAGGGGCCTCCAGCCCTCCACACGCCTCAGTCGCGCGCGCGCCGCGAGGGGCCTCCACGCGCCCAGTCGCGCGCGCAGCGAGGCCCCCCACGCCCACACGCAGGCCGCCCCGACGCCCCCGCGCAGTGCTGGCCGGCGGCGCTAGCAGACCCTGCAGGAGGCACTCGCAGGAGGCTCTGCAGCGGCGGGCAGCCAACAGGAGGGGCGGTCGCCGGAGCAAGCCGCTGGGAGGAGAGGAGCGGCCACTGGAGTGGAAGCGTGAGGCAGATGGATGGCGCTGGGATGGGGATCGGGATAGGTGTGCAGCAGCAGGGGTAATTTAGACATTTCGCGTTCATTCACAGTTAATCTGAATAAACAATGACCTTCAGTGTCTTGTGGCAAATAAATTGATTGAATGGTGTCTCCAAGCAAAGAGAAATTTTTTTAGTGGTTCAGAGCAAATGCCACATTTGAAGGATGTCCCCCGGCCAATTTTCCCAAAAGAAAAGAAACGGAAGTGAGCTTCAAAAAAAAAAAAAAAACCCCACCTCCCAAATTGAAATCCCTCATGGGTCGGAAGCGGAAGCGGAAGCGGCCCCGCGAGGTCGAGCCGGCGGCGGAGCGTGTCCATCGGGAGACCGCCGGCGGAGAAGTCGACTGCGAGGACTTCGTGGCAACGAACCCACCAATGGCGGAACCATCGGCGGCCGGCGAGCGAGAGGAGGCGTCGGAGGCGGCGGAGGAAGATATTGGTGAGCTACTGGAGCCGTTCACCAGGGACGAGCTCCTGGACCTCCTCACCGACGCCTGCCTCCGCGACCCCGCCCTGCTCTCCCGCCTCGCGGCCTCCGCCGCCTCCGACGCCGCGCACCGCCGCCTCTTCGCGCACGGCCTCGGCCCGGGCGCTACCTCCGCCGCGCTGGCCGCTGCGTTCGCCCCCTTCGGCGATGTCGACGAGTGCCACGCCGTCGCCGACCGCGCCACGGGCCGTTGCCGAGGCTACGGCCTCGTCACCTTCCGCCGCCGCTCCGCCGCGCGCCGCGCTCTCGCCGACTCTTCCAAGCGCGTGGACGGCCGGCCCGTCGCCTGCCAGCTCGCCGCCCTCGGCCCGGTTGCACAGTCCTCCTGCTCCGACCGCAAGCTCTTCGTCGACAACGTGCCCGAGCGCGCCGCGCACGACGACCTGAGGGGGTTCTTCTCCAAGTTCGGCGAGATCGAGGAGGGGCCCCTCGGCGCCGACCGGAATACCGGGCTGTTTCGAGGCTACGCCATCTTCTTCTACAAGACGCCCGAGGGGCTCAGGAAGGCCCTCGAGGAGCCCAACAAGGTGTTCGACGGGTGCGAGCTCCAGTGCCGGCGCGCATACAAGGTGACCAATAGGAAGCATGCTGCCGCCGCACCCGTGGACACAGGTGTCCAGAGCAATGGTGGCGCCGCTATTGCCGCGGTCTTGCCCTCTGTCCAGGCCAAGGACCTTGCATTGACATCCAAGCAGTCGGTGCTTTCATCGAATCAGCTGGTTGGTCTGACGGCCGAGGGAAGCAGTTCAGCCCCGGCCACCGTTCGTCAGAATGTGCCTGCAGGTGGCGCTGGTATCCTTGGTGCAGCTCCTGTGGCCCCTTCGCTGATTCATGGCACATCAAGCACACCACCAAGTCATTGTGGCGCTGCAACTGGGCATGTTGGGTTGGGTGACACTGCTAGAGCTGGTACTTCAACCATTGAGCCTATAATTGGGGCAAAAAATTCCTTGGGTGCTTCACATCCTGGCCGATTGTCGGCTAGGCCTGGCTTGATACAGCATTACCTGGGAAGATAGGTGAAAGTATCATGACATTTTGCTAGACAAGAACTCGAATAGAACCTAAGCAGGGACTTGATGCTACTTTCACACTGAAGCAAGGAACTGCAACCTTAGTTGCTTCAGTGCATCTCATTCCCATGGTTTCAGTCGCCCTGCTTAACGATTATAATATCTTACTACTAGGAAATGTGATTTTGTAGATAGTTTGTAGAACAGACTGATAATCTATAAGGCTGTCAGTGAATGCGTCATTCCTAGAAACAAGTGAGAGCATTATTGGACCTGTTTATCTATCTGAATCTTGCGGTTCAGAATTAGTTTGGTTCTTTTTACCTGAGAACTTATTCTAAATTGAGAAAAAGTGGTGATTTGCGGTGCTGTATGCTTTGAGAGCTAAATATTCTGCAACATGTAACTGGAGGCTTCCTGGATAGCAGCCTTGAGAAGATTCAAACAAGACTTCTTCTTGCTCCACAGAGCTATGAAGTTACAGACTTACAGGTACCTTTTGAACACCTGTTCTCCCATTTTCTGACAAGGATGAAGAAATCTGAAATAACAGGTGCCAAGATTCCAAGATGAAGATGCTGTCTGGCTAAATAATGGCTGGATTATGCGTCTCCTTGGTTTTTGTTTGAATGTTCTCCAAGCTGCAAGCTTTGAACCAGCTTCTGGATGGAAAATCAATGTACTGATTGCCTATCCTTTTGTATCTGGAGGATGGATTCTCTGAGCCTTCTTTTGCTCAAACGGATACTGGTAGACAGCTTGACACAGCAGTGTCCAAGCTTTAGTTTGGTTCAGACTTGAGAGCAACAGAGTTGGTGTCAGCCATAGGCGGCTATGGCAATTACAATCTGGAGTACAAATCAAATAAGAACTGGCATACAGTGCATACAGCTTTAGCAACAGATCCGATCTTTTTAAGCATTTACCTAGGAGGCTAGGAAATATTTAATTCAGGAAGAAACGAGAAAAAAATCCCAGTTTTAAACTGGGCCACGATCGTTTCCTGCGTTGACAGCCAACACAGCCGCAAGGAAGTGACTGTCAACGGTAGAAGAGGGGGGAGAGCAGCAAATCAGACGGCGAATGCCATTGCCACTGGTAGCCTCCTCTCCTCCTCGCCTGGGTCGCACAGCTCACTTGTCCTCCGCCGTTGCCGCTGGACGGAGCGTAGGACGTCCCCGCCAACGCCAAGACCGCGCTACCACGCAAGCCGCCGAGGCAAGCACACCGTGGACCCTGGCGCAACGAAGGTGTTCGATGAAATGCCGCTGCGGGGCAACCTACAAGGCCACGGCATCGTTTGGCTGGTTGAAAATTGCCGCGGGTCTGGCTGTTCTACCGTGACGGCCAAGAATGTGGGCGCAGCCGCGGGGGTCCGGCAGCCGGGGGGCCATGGATCGCCGGCAGGATTCCACATGAGCATGGTCCCGCGTGCCATAGCAAGGGCAGAGAAGCTGAATCAGCCAATCAGGCTTACTGATACGGATGGATATTGATGGAGGTTGGGAGTTGGAACCGATGGCTTGCTCTGTGCTGTGCTCATCACATCCTGTCAAAGGCAATGAACTTTTATACTTCAGGTGATCAGGTCTCTCTGGATGTTGAGGAATATGCTCTGCCGTTACACTCAGTCAAGCACCTGGGGCTCCTCTTCTCCTAGAGGCTGCCAACTGGAGGCACACGAAGAGGCGACACCAAGGTTTCTGTCATTCGGTTCGTGGAATCGGTTTTGTGGCATAATCTGACAAGGACTGCACTCGCATGTCGGGCCAGATAAGGATTTCATGATTTATGCCTTTGATAACGTGTTGCTTGTATACACAATTTATCAGGTAGCTTTGCTGCTATGGTGTTGGTGGAATACAGGAATGATTGAGCATGACTGGTGGATGGGGGAAGGCCCCTCTGGATTCTGATTCCATTCCTGTGAGGTCACTGGCATCAGTCCTGGCTGGTAATCATTTCATGTCAAGTTGTGAAAAGGCCTTGCAGGTCGTAACATTGCAAGTTTGCTACGCGCCAGCAAGCTTTTGGACCCGGCACAGGGACTCTCGCTAACTGGCTTTTTCTCAGGTTACCTGCAACTTGGAATTGTTCTGAGTTGGCATACAAACATGATGGATATTCTCTTGCATTTGGCTATCTTATATCCAATGTTGAGCACTCCAGAGATATAGCGGCATATATTAACCGCATCCACATTGTAAGTGAAATTCATTTCTAGGTAGTCGGAGATTGTACAGGTGCCAAATTAATCTAGTTAAGCTATACTACGGTCAAGCATTTACTACCCATTCGGTGCGCTTGGCCTCATGCAGAATTTCATCAGTCCTCCTGTAGAGGAGGTTATTCCAATATCATCTAATGTATCGTCTGCCACCGCACCCATTCTCCCTTTGGCAATTGAAGAACACTGAGGCCACCGGTGGTCCTAGATTATAAAGTGCTGAGAAGTCTCTTGTGTTGAAATTTTGTCTCCATCCTGGTGCATAAATAGTCTGCCGAATGGATTGGCGGAAGAGGATAAAGACAAAGCGATGTATTCCAGCAGTTGGCTTTGGACTTTCATAGCTTACTACCTCATTTCCTGAAATATATTTTGAATAGAACTTATTAGAGCAAGTTCATGCAGATATCATTCCCATGTTTAGAACTGTAGTTACTCAAGATTTTGTCTTTGGTCTTTCCAGGGTTTAAAGTTGACCATAAATTAGTCCATATCACAAGTAGACATTGCCAAATGCTAATAGACGGTCATGTTCCACAAGCCTAATCCAGTTATTCAAATATTGTCTGCAACAAAATTTGTAAATATGTAAATATACACTGCATATTGTCCTATTCTATTAACTAATATATATACCTTTGACAAGTTATAGCTTGCATTTCTTTAGGTGTAAAAAAGTACTGCATGGTCTATTCTGTTGATTTTCTTGGAAATAAACATTCAAATAGGGATATGAGATGTAAGATATGAGGGCAACTCACCAAAGCTTACATTTGTTGATTCTGGAATGTCTGTCACCAACCTGCATTCATGATTACCACCGTAAGTAATTCTTTTTCCTATTTGTTATGTTAGCAGAATATATAAGTAATAGTAAATTCCATTCATCACATATTTTTCAGGTCTTACCAATGAAGGTATTCTCTTTTGGTTGGATTGCTTGGACTCGGTGAGTCAGGATCCACCATCACCTAGTTATAAGTTGGTTATTTCCTTTAGAAACATAAACAATAATGCTCCAATGCATACAGTAAATCATGTTGATGCAAATACCTTTATTATAAAATGGCACAACATTTGCCTGTCGTCTGAGGCAAAATTACATTAGTCTTGACCTTGTACTAATCTTAAT
This sequence comes from Panicum virgatum, assembly GCF_016808335.1. Lineage (NCBI taxonomy): Eukaryota > Viridiplantae > Streptophyta > Magnoliopsida > Poales > Poaceae > Panicum > Panicum virgatum. The sequence goes on from NC_053145.1 coordinate 49,159,679, forward strand.
GTATGATAAGATTCTGAGCCATGTGAGCCATCGACTAGTTTGACAGTTTTTTCAAACAAATTGAAGTGCTCTGAACCTTATCTGCTCAAATGCTAGTGGGTTTTGTTATGGAAAGATTTTTACGTAATTCACATAATATTGATTCTCAATCAGTGCCTGCGTCCAAACATGCTGGTATATTTTCTGACACTAGCAAAAAAGTAAGGTGGGCATCTCTATAAGTTATAATTTGAACCAAATGTGGAAGTGTGAACTGTATTTTTTTTCAAACAACAGTAACAACTTTCAAATCTACAATGTCAACATTCATGGCTTTCGATAATCTATAGATACTGAAAGCAACTTTCAAGTGGATCTACTCTGAACTGATATTGCAGTTAAGAGATATACCATGTTTCTTTTGGACAAAAAAAACAACAGTGATCCAACTTGGCTTCTTAATTTAAAGAGTGACTTGCATCATGCACCAGGTAAAGAGTTCTTTGTTTCACTTTGCATCATGTTTGGCACACTCTTTTACTTTGCACCAATGTAAATCAAAATAAGTTTACTTTTTTAACGAATTATGCTGTGAACCCAGAGTGGAACCTTATGAAATATGAGTGAAATCGCATGAGAACTCGTGAATCTCAATTATGTTTTATAAGGTTTCATTAAGGTTTTATGAAAATTCTTGTGTTCTTTATAGGTTTTATGATATACTCTAGTGCAAAGTCATAACTCACCATGGTTTAAAAAAGAAAGTGCACACTAAACCAGGTGCAAACAAAATACGATTTATGTGGCACAAAGTGCAGTTTACTTTAATTTAAAATCCTAGCATGCTGCAAGTAGACATGTGGGAATGAACTCACCAAAGTGTAAAGGGTCCTCATGTCACGCCCAGCTATCTCAATCCTTGGTTCATTGGCTACTTGTGATGGCTTGAGCTCAGATCCATTAGTGAGTTCCCTATTTTGTATAGGACTCTGAGTGATGCTGATTTGATAAATGGGTCCAAGATATCTCCAACTACGTTGCCAACGACAAGTGGGTCCCTTGACATGGTTAGCTAAGATTGGCAATCTTGAAGACGAGCTAACTTGGCCTGAAGTATGAGCTTGGGTGAAGTGAAGGGTGCAGGCTGGTGCTCTATATATACTGCAGGTCCCCAATGAGCCACCATTCGTGATGACTGAAAATTAGCTCTGGACGCCATGGTATCTTGCTTTATACTGCAAAGAATGATATGGGTTGCCATCACTGAAAATATTTCGAGTTGTCCACCCTCTGCACCTACACCAATGGAAGGAGTGCTCACCTATGCAGCACGGATACGGATACGCATATCGGTATCGGAAGGATACGGATACGTGAATACGTCAAATTTCTGCAAAAGTTAAAGGCACAAAGGTGTATCGGAGTATCGGATACGGATACGCGGATACGTATCGGATACGTGATACGGGGTCGTGTTGAAGTATCGGGGTTATATAGGTGCTCACTGCAATTCCACGTAGGTGAATAAAATCTGATGTATCACATTCACTTATTCCCTATATCTAGGACCTATTAAATAGTTGTTCATGGCCAAAAAGTAGATTGCCTTTTGACTTGTCTGTAATCTCCTAGACTAACGCCTTATTTTCTTCATTTTCAGTTTTCAGTTTTTTCCCCAAATAGGTTGCACGAGCAACGTTTAGCCTTATTGGTTGTTATCTCTCTGTCTATCTGCTCTGTAGCATATTGAAAAATGATTGTGTTGATGGTCTTTTAACAAGGATGAACCCTCTAAGTAATATGAATAACAAAGAGGTTTTGTTGACCAGGGTAGAAGCTTTGGTGGGACGAGCATACTATACTGCAATGATAGAAGGTGGTGGGGGATTTTCTTCACAAATGCAATAATTGTTCAGTGTCTGCTCCTAAGATAATAATTTCAATATTAGATTCCCAAGATGCTAATTTGTGGTACAAGTGTATGGTCTATCTCACTGCATGCTGTCATCTAGAATTCAGAATCATGTTCTGTTCATCTGCAAACATCATAAGTAGGAACTTCTTCTTTTTGTTTAACGATTGTTATGTGGGGTTTCAGCACTCATTCTATCAATTCTGATGCAAATTTTCCACTGAGAAGTAGCTTCTTCTTTTCTATATCTGTAAAGAAGGGGGATTTGAGCTTTATTCTTTCTTTGCAGCATGATACTGTAAATATGATATGTTTGTAATGGATTACTTTAGGATCTATTCTGATCTGCCGACATGAGTAGTGGTCAAAGATAATCTTTATCTCTTTGTATTCTACAATTTTATTTCTCAGAACAAATGTGCCAGTGAATGTATAAAGCCATAAATCCATTTGATTTTTGCCTCTTACAATATTCTGAAGTTATATCTTTCAGAACAAATGTTGCCATATCATAATGTACTAATGTTATATCCTAGATCACTCTGTTTCTGAATACCTGCATGTACCTGTGTACCTTATAACATAGGTCTTCTGGGAGCCCCTCTATGCACTCGACGTTTAGGACCACGTACCCGAAGACATATTAGTACAGTTGACTATTCACAACTTCAAGTTTCCATATCATTCTGAAAAATTCACTTGAAAGCTACATATATATTCTGGTGTCTGATGTGCATGTTTTACAAATGCAGGTATAACTACATTATACCTGCATTCATCTCTTCTGACTTCTGTTCTAGTTAAATCATGGAATACGACCGTTGGAGGAGGAGCTTCAAGTGTAAGTTCATGTGGACTGATGCTGAAACTCATTTGCTTTTGACCCATGTGCCCTCTCAAATTTCTGCCGGAATAACAGAATGGAAAATTCTGCTCCCAGTTGCTGATCTTTTGTTTTGGTGGAAATGAACTGCCTACGGCAGCTGATATGGTCTTCAAAGAGAGGTGGCAGAGCTATGACAGGTAAGGTCTACAATGATCTCGGCTAGTAAGGGACCATAGAATCTCATATTGTCCTTGTACTTTACGCAAGATTTGTGTGAACTGTATTTGTCTAATGTTACATTCTCAGCTTGCTTGAACTGTGCAGGCTATCAGGTATTCATGTTTCAGTTCTGCGCCGAAACCCTGAAAGGTGACACTACTTGCATTGGAGGCAAGAAGCTCAAATTCGATTAGAGAATCTCTACTGTGCATTAAAACGGTGATGCTAACCCTAAACCCTAACCTCTGTATCTTCCTTTCTCACCCAGGCTGGGAGATTACAGCTGGTTAATTCGGTGCTTTCCTCCTTGCCAACCTATGCAATGTGTAGTTTGAAGATTCCCATTGCAGTTTTGGAATTTATAGATAGAGCCAGGAAACACTGCCTATGGAGGGGCTCTGAAATCAATGTAAAGAATAAATCTTTGGTGGCATGGCCCAAAACACTAAAGCCTAAGAACAAAGGAGGATTGGGAATTGTTGATCTCAGAACTCAAAATGATGCACTGCTCTTAAAACACCTTGATAAGTTTTACAATAAAAGAGACATTCCATGGGTTAATATGGTCTGGCAATCCTATTATTCAACAAGGACAAATCCCTCACGCTACTGCAGATAAGGGTTTCTTTTGGTGGAGGGATTTACTTCACCTGAGTGATAAGTTCAGAGGTGTGGCTAGTTGTGCTGTAGGGAATGGCACATCTGTGTTGTTTTGGTTAGATGTATGGAATGGACACTATCTCCAAGAAAAACTGCCAAGGCTATTCTCCTTTGCTAAGAATCAAAAAATTTCAGTGGCTGCCTTTCTATCAATCACTGACATGACCAGCCACTTTCACCTCCCTCTGTCTGAGCAAGCACATCAAGAATATATAGAATTACAAGGAATCATACAGGGCATCCAATTGAGAGAGGAGGACAAAGATAAGTGGAGCTACATTTGGGGTACAAAAAAATATACGTCAAAAAGTTTCTATAACCACATGTACAAATACCTTCAACCTCCAAGGCCCTTTCTCTGGATCTGGGAATCAAGGTGTTGCAACAAATTGAGAGTGTTTACATGGTTACTGCTAATGGATAGACTCAACACTAGAAATCTACTAAAAAGAAAAAATTTCAAAATTGAAGGGAACAATTATAATTGTGTCCTCTGTACCTCGCAAAGAGAAGAAACAGCTATGCATCTCTTCTTCACTTGCCCTTTTGCGATCAGATGTTGGCAAACGATAGGAATCCAATGGCAGTATGGAACCCCCTTCTTCCAGATGTTGGAGATTGCTAAGCACAATTTCAATGGCACCTTCTTCATGGAGATCTTCACTATTGCAGCATGGCAAATTTGGAAGCAAAGAAATGGTCTAAGTTTTGAAAATTGTTCAGTTAGCTTTGGCAGATGGAAAAGCAATTTTGTGGATGAATGCCGAAATCAAGCTCATAGGATGAAAGTCTCCCTTAAGAATCCTTTTTTAACCTGGCTCAACACTACTGTTTAGAATCCTTGTACATATGGCCTTTCTACTCCTTTTCTTTCTTTCTGTTTTACAGCCTAGCTCTCCTCTGTAAGTATCTTCTTGTAACTTGCTCTTTAACTTGTTTTTAATAAAAATCTTTACAGTGGGGGTCTCCCTCGTTGTGTTTCCGGTTCAAAAAAAAAAGTAGAAACTTGTCTCCCAATCCTTAATACCAGACCTTCAGCAACTTCAGCAAGTTCCGAACATGGAACTGAAAGAGTTTAGTTAACACGATGGTGCATTGACTACGAACGCCAAAGTTCGTGAAATGACTGGTTCATTGCACATTCTTGATCCTTGACCAACGAATAAAGCAGTTCTTCTCTTCACATGAGCATATCCCATTGGTCCCGCCACTCCAAGGGTGACTGCAAAAAAAAGTTGTACTTCACATGGGTTGCTAAAGCTCGGAAATGGACATTTGACAGAGAAACTTGGAGCGCCGGAATTTCATTGAATAGTACTGAGTACAGTGTACAGAACAATTTCAAGAAACAGAAAACCTTCACTTCCCTGTCAATGCTCGCTGATGGCAAAAAAACTGGATTGCCTGCTTCTTTCATGATTTCGCAAAGTTGGAAGGGTTCCTTACATCAAAAAAAAGGAAAGATTCCTGAAGAAATTTGACTCAAGTTGTCATCGCAAGTTGTTTGATCAACTGTTCCAATGCGAGCTCTGGTATGTGAAGAGTGTAGTAATGACAGCCTATGTATAGCAGTTTTCAGGTAGTGCTGGTATATACCATCTTCTCTACCTAACATCCTATACACTGCTGCCGTCTACCTACTGCCTGCTTGTTTTGTCACTGCCTGAAGAGCAACGATGGCTGCTGAACCGATCAAGATCGCGCTCTGGGAATCCGGCGGAGGACGAGAATCCTTCTGGAAACGGCCAGCATCGCGCGCTACTTGATCTACCGGCCGGTATTCCCGTCCCTTTGCTGAAAGCAACGGCTCCTCCTCCTCCTTAGCTAAGCTAAGCTAAGACGAGGGGCCCTGGATGGGGGGCGGCGTACGTGCGGCACTGCATTGGTTGCCGTGGTGTGTAAGCAAGTTGCAGGCCGGGTCGCCGCCTCAGCGCTGCCCATGAATGGAATGGAGTGGAATGGAATGGAGTGGCGCCGGTGTTTCGAGCCGAGTGCCAGGCGCCATGGATGGATATGAACATGATCGCTTGCTGCCGCTACGCCATTCCCCCGGTGCGTGCTGCTACCTTGGCGTGGCGTGCGTTGGCATCAGGCATCGCGATCTTATCACTTTCCTATAGGCCTGGAGCCTGGCAAGTCAGCGGTGGCACGCGGGCGCGCACATTTCGTACCCTTCCACCATTCCATTCATTCCACATGAAAAAATTAAAGCTAGCCGCAGCATCGCCGTCACCGAAACCGGTGGCGGAGGCAGGGTCGGAAGCTATATTCTGGCGGAGCTTTCTGGTGCAGCGGCGGCCAAAGCCAACTAGCCATGTCGGCAGTGGCTAGCGTACTACGTCTACGTGTACAACGAAAATGTAGCCAGCTGATCTAGACTCTAGAGTGTGTAAAGATGATGTAACGCAGAATAATCTAGACTGCTAGAGACCAAAGGCTTTGGTCATGCTTTTGAATTATTGAAAGCAAAGTGTAGCATATAGAGAATAATCAGGAAATATAATAATATTATCTACCCTTTTTTCTTCAGGCAAATCAGATACATATGCAACAGAACATGTTTCTGTTCGAGACTCCGACTTGTATATTGCTACAAGGCATCTGCATATACGCAGAACTGCTAGAGTTCTCATCATCTGTTGAGCTGCTATATAACTTGTACTTCTCTCTAGAAGATGAACAGAATAATTGTTATCCCAACGTTTCCTCTCAGATTTAACTAACAGTCGCCCTAACTTTCATCTAGATCGATCCATTTACAAGGATAGCAGGATGCCACTGTTGCCGCGGAACTAAGGTGAGCGCATCTCCAGGCCTCCAGGGGGCCAGCTTTGCTATTGCCATGGCCAAGCTCAAACGAAGAGCTAGCCGAGGTTGCGACGCAGAAGTAACCCCGGTCACTGCGATCTGTTGGCCGGGCGAACCTGCAAAGCATACATGTATGATACGCAGATGAGAAGCATGCGTACACACTCCCACTTGTTCACTCTAGATACGTGCCACCATTTCCCCAACCAAGCAGTGGTCAGAACAGACTTTAATTTCGTACATGATGCAAGGATTACATTCAGATACATCTGCATCATGGCCTAACGGTCTGAAACCACTCTCTCAGTCCAGGGGTTCAGCGTACACAGTTTGGTAACGGTCTTCGTCGTCCCAGGGTCTCGCACCAAGCAACTTGGACGACTGGCCAGAAAGAAAGAAAGAGCTAGCTCGCCCGCCCATGTGCGCGAGGTTTCGCATCGTCATTGGACACTGCAAAGCGGCCAGGCCATGGCATCGCATCGTCTCTTTGTGTTCCGGACAAGAACTCGTGTGAGCACCCAGCAGATCATCATGCGCGCATCCCTTGCTGACGGGACGACATGATCCAACCATCGCTGTCGCTGCAAGAGGCGAGGCGATCGATCGATACGGTGCTTATTTATCTGGGCAATATCTGGAAACCAATCTGCAGCCCAAAACGAGCACATTTTGGCCGCCAGAGGCCAGATTTCGCAAACGTCGTGGGCAGATCTGATTCCAGTCAAAAGGGAAGGTTGCGTGCCATTAGCTTAACTGAAGAGCCACATGACACGGGCATGCAGGTACTGTCCAATCATCGATCCATCTTCTGTGCAGTGTGTCCAAGTTGCAGCACAGAAAACTGAAAGCAGCAAAGTTACGAGATGAAACAGATCCCCTTTCGGCCCCCGCGTCGTCTCCCTGGGGGGTGACTCGGGCGGCGCCCCAGCCCCACCGCCGCCACCACCCTCTAGGCCTCCTCTCCACCTCGCCGCCGCCGGAGCAGGGCACCGGAGCGGTTGCGGCGGGGCTTCTCCCTTCTTCCGGGGTGCGCTCGCCCCCGGATTTCGGTGTGCCGGCGCCGGATTTGTTGGGCGGCGGCGGCGGCGACGACCCGGGGCGGCGGATCCGGCGCCCCAGGGCCGGATCTACACGGCAGCGCGGGTGCTGTGGTGCGCGCGGAGGTGCACGGCGAAGGCGGCCGCCTCATGCCGTTGGCGACGCGGTGGGCCTCGGCGCCGAGGAGGTGGCGTGGTGGCGGCGGCGTGGTGCTGTGTGCATCGTGGGCTCGACACGGACGCAGGTTGCTCCCGTGCGGCGGAGGAGGAGAAGGGGGGCTGCCCGGCGGGAAGAGACTCGGCGCCGGCCTCCGCCGGGGGTGCACGGCTCTCCTGGCCGTCCTTGGCGCGGTTGCGCGCGGGCGGCGTGTCGCCGCGGCTTGCGGATGCGCTTGGGGCTGCAGTAGGCGGACGCGCGCAGGAGGCGGCGTGGCCAGACGCCACGGCCAGCTTCGGTCTACGGCGGGCGTGGTGGGGGCTTGGGCTGCGGTCGCGGAGGCGGCAGGAGCGGTTGCGGCGCGGCGGCGGCTGCCTGTGGACTGCGGGAGCGGAGGCGTGCAGGCCTGCGAGGAGCAGTGGCGGCGCCATGTTCGGCGCTGCTGGTGGCGAGCAAGGCGGAGGTGGGGTTCCTGCGGCATGGTGCGTGGTGGTGCAGTGGCGGTGTCGTCCTGGAGGGGCTGTCACCGGCTTTGGTGCCGGTTTGCTATGCCGTGCGTGTGCAGCTTTGGTTTGGGATGCTCCGGGCGAAAGCCCTTGCCGGCGTTTGCTGGTGGGATGACGGCGGCGTCCTTGACGTCGTTCTCCCTGTTGGGGGCGTCATTTTGGAGCGACAACCCTGCTGCACGGGGTTCTCTGGGTGAAAACCTTGTCCTCTGGACGAGCGACGGTGGCGCTTTCAGCGTCGTGCCCTTTTTGGAGGCGTCGTCTCGTCTCTTGAGACCTAGCTCGGTTTGTGACTTTGCCGGTCCTTTGTCCATTGAGGGTTCAGTCGGAGTCGACATCTCCTCGCGAAGGTGATCACTGACTTGGTGGCGGCCAGGGGTTGTCGCCTGGTGGTCGGTTGGCTGCTTGCAACGGTCAGTGCGGCGTGGGACTGCGTTGGAGGACGGCGCTTGCGGCAACGGCATCGTGCGACAACTGGGCTTGCAGCGGACTATGGCGGGTTGCTCAGCTTGGTTGGGGCCACCTGGTGGGGTACAACGTCATAAGACGGCGCAAGCGACTTCCTTGTCTTGCTGCTTTGGCGGCGGTGGCTAAATGTGAGGGTGAAGCAAAGAGACGAAGTCGACCTACGGCGACGGCTTGGTGGTTTGCGGAGATCTGAGGGAGCGGGGCATCTTTGCTCACCAATCCGATGGTAACCTTTGAGACGGATCCGGGGCGGGGAGTACTGTGGCGGGCATGGCAAGGCCCCCGCGCGTGGTGTTCTCTTCGAGGTGACACGAGAGGTGGAGTCCAACGGCGGATGCGGCGAGGCCCCCGCGCGTTGTGGTGTCGCAGCGGCGACTGCGAGGCAGTCTGCAAGTGGCCCGGATCCGATGTTGTTCACTCCGTCGGGAGGTGTGTGTTGTTGCAGCGGCATCGCGGCGAAGGGTCCTGCATGGCGGTGGCTTTCTTGGTGTGGTGGTGTCCGCTTCCTTCGTTTTCTGTCAGCTTTGGGTCCTGCCTAAGGTTTCGACGACGACTACTATGTCGGGTTTTCGGTAAATGGAGGTGGGTCCCAGCCACCGCTCATCTTCAAGGAGATGGGACAGCTTATCTTCTGAGCGCGCGGCATCCACGTAAACATGATGTTCTCACGGGGAAGCCGCGCACCCCTTCGGGCTCCGCATGGAATCCAGCGGCGAGGCGCCGTAACTGCCTGGTAAAAGTCCTTTTTACCAGGCAGGTGTCTTCGAGGGGAAGGAACCGTCTCTCCGGGTTCCGCGTGCCGGGCCAGGCCCAGCCCGTTCTGGATGGGCGCCCACTCCCTAGGCGGGGACGTCGTGGTGGGCCCCAAGGCCGTGCTTGGTTGACGTCGCCGGCTGACGCGGCCGGCGGGCCCGTCCTTCTTAATTGCGGCTGAGTCCGGGGTTATGGGGACCCGTTCCCATTACGCTGACAATATCTATTGGCACTATACTTGTCATTTATTCGAATCCGTTTTTTATGTTCATAGTATTTGGTTGCTTGTAGTTATACCTATTATTTTTTAATAAGTAAGATTCAAATAGAGCAATAATAGATAGATTACATTATTATTTTTTAAAAACTAATTTCATATTTTTCTATTTTAAAATGAATTAGTTTTGATTTTATAGATTTTATTAGAATTTTTTTATTTTTCTTAAAAATACAAAACAACCTTTGAAACCATCTGAAGGATCAAATTTACCCAGTTTTGATAGTTGAATGGTCTATCTTATCCGGTTTTGTAGTTTAACGTTAAAAATCAGACTTTTGCGATAGTTCAAGAGTGTAAACCAAACTTTCCCCCTCTTTTTTGTGGAACAGGCAAAAGTTCAAGAGTGTAAACCAAACTTTTCCCTTTTTTTGATGGAGCAGGCAAATTTTGCCCTGCCCCATCTTCATTACCAAAACAAGCTAAGGCGCACCGAGCTAGCGAAAGTCTTCCATGATTAGGCGAGCATCACGCTTTCGAAATGCATCTCCCTAAAAGGCGAGGAATGTATGCAAACGCCGCCGCCGGGCGGACTAGTTTACTGCAACTGCGCATTCCCGGCCCTCCCTTTCGGCCATCGTCGTCTGCTGTCTGGCTTTGCATTGCAGAAAGAGAAATGTGCCTGCAAGGTGCAAAACCCTGGCCCAAATTTAGGTCTCGGTACAGAAAAGAGAACGCCGGCCATGGAATCAGGGGCGGATACAGGAGGGGGGCTAGGGGGCTGAAGCCCCCCTAAGCTCCTCTAATTACACGTAAAATACTGTAGTAAGATCTCTAAATCACTATTAAATCTTCACACAAATCAATATCTCTATTGTTTCAGCCCCCCTTGCCTCCAATCCTGCATCCGCCACTGCATGGAATCCGCTGCTCGCGTCCCGTTGTTAGCTATGGATCGTCCAGTGGGTTGCTAACAGCTGCCATGGAATATGCTGACGGAAGAGTCGTCGAAGAGTGATCAGAGATGCATCGTCGTCCATCCATGCGTGTTCGATCGATTGCTTTCGATCGCTCATCGTGGCGGCAGGCATGCATCGACCGAACCGGAGGCTGCTGGTTTTCTTGCAGCGGTTTCACGAGAGGCTCATCATCATGCATGAGTAGGGTTTACCTGTACCTGTACGTCGCTTCAAGGGTACCATGAGGCGAGCGATTTGGTCGTCTTAATTAGTGGTCAGAGAATATTGAGCACCTAAAGAACCTTGACGTCCCCTCCTATGCGACAAGACAAATGTTTACTGAACCTCTGAACAATGCTTTCTGAGGGCAAACAATGCAATCCCTGGGCAGTATAACCTACAATTTCTTTTTTTTCTCTAATAAGCAGGGGAGATGCGCATTATTGTATTAAGAGAAGAAAAAAATTTAGTACACAACGTGCCCGGGACGACCAGGAAAAATAAAAAAGGAACCTACGATCAAGAAAACTGACTACTCGCTTTTGAAACAAGCTAAGAGGAAGCAGGCACCATATCCTATGAAAACCAACCCTCTTATGCAAACTTTGTAAACTCCAATCCAAACCACAGGATCCTCATCCGAGGGCTATAGGTAGAGGTGGGTTATTTTAGCACTTAAACCCCCCACTCATCCCATCCTACACTACTAGAAAACACGCCAAAGGTCCACCCCAAAAGTACTGGTGTGAAGATAAACCGGTACCTATACTAAATGGAACCTATGGACGAGCCTTAGGTACCGGTTGAACCTAAGGCTCTCCATAGACACCGGGTGGTAATTTTTACATTAGTACCGGGTAGTACCACCAACCGGTGCCTATGGATGAGCCTTAGGTACCGGTTGGTGTTACCAACCGGTACCTTAGACTCATCCATGGATTACTTTAAAAGGAAAATATCTCTCTTCCCATCAGAAGTGATGTGTAGGTGAGATGGTAAGAAAAGTGCATGTGAAGTCAGAGATCCTGAGTTCGAATCCCGGCCACCCTTTTTGACAAAAATATTCCTTTTTGACAAAAATATTTTGGTAAGAGAGCCTTAGGCAACCTTTTTGACAAAAATATTTTGGTAAGAGAGCCTTAGGCACCGGTTCTTTTACCCGGTGCTGATGACCCTAGCCATTGGTACCACTTTTCGGGTACCGGTTGGAAAAACCGGTAGTCGCTTCGTAGTGCTTGACCGCCAAGGGTCGCCGGCATCGATTCCGCCGCCGCTTCCGTCGTTTCGTCCGCCGCCGCTTCCGTCGTTTCGTCAGGCGCCGCTCCCAGATTTCGTCCGCACGCCGCTTCTGTCCTTGCGTGAGGCCGGCAAGGTCCGCCCGAGCAGCCATGGAGTCTGGCCTTCATGCCCTCGTGTCCGAGCCTGCCCAGGAGGCCGCGCGCTGTTGGACTCTTGCGGCGTGTCCATCCTGTTGTGCGCGGCGCGCGACACCTGCGAGGGTCGGCTCGGTGGGTGGGCTAGGGCCGAATGGAGGGGGTGATTTGAAAAAAAATATGATTAGGATGGGATGAGTGGGAGGGTTTAAGTGCTAAAATAACCCACCTTTACTCATAGCCCTCAAATGAGGATTATGTGATCTGGATTGGAGTTTCCAAAGTTTACACAAGATGGTTGGTTTCCATAGGATACGGTGCCGAGCAGGTATTAGAGCAAGGTTAATAATTTAGCCAACTGTTGGCTGTCGGGTATCACAATTAGGGACATCCTAATTGGGGTACTAAGACCACTTTTAAAAACACAAACACCTATTAAGGCAACTAGGCCCACGGCCTCCTTCCAATCTGGAAGAAAGGAAAGGACTCAATGAAGCCCAGCACGCGGCCCATTCACATCCCCCTCGAACCCGCGGAACGATCTCCGCCTCGCTCGAGGGTCCCTCTCGGGCCCGCTGGACAATCTCCGCCTCGCTCGAGGGTAGCGGATCTACCCTCGAGCGGGTGACTCATTTTCTGCCTCGCTCGAGGGCTCCCTTCGGGACCCTCGATCACGCAACGCACCTCCGCCTCGCTCGAGGGTAGCGGATCTACCCTCGAGCGGTGACTCATCTCCGCCTCGCTCGAGGCCGTCTCTCAGCACAAGGGTCAAACGGCCCCGCCGCCCCAACCGACCGCCGTACGAAGGCATTAAAGGCCAGCCACTCCGCCACGGCTCAAAGGACGGGCGGCGTCAGGCCACCACTCCCACAGTGGATGTGACCGGGGTCCCATCCGCTGACTTCGATCACCGCTTCCGCTGCCCTAGTTGCTGTAGCGGCACTGTGGGACATGCAACGCGAGACAAGACGGGCCCGGCACGGCCCCCGTTCCTGTTCTGCCGACACCGACCATCCGGACTCACCTCCCACTGGGGAAGGGGTCCGGTAACGTCACGTGTCCTCCCAAACGGAGCGCTCAGCGTACACGGCCGGGGCCCCGGACCTCCCCTTTTTAGGAGCCCGGGACCTCCACGTGTCCCCCGGACCTTCTAGTGCACACGACCGCACTCCGACCAGGGGGTTCGGGGCTGTCCCGCGCCATTTCTACCGCCGGGACACTACTGGACGACCGGCGTCATCTTCGCTGTACCAAGGACGAAATCCGGGACGACAGCGACGCACGCCGCCTTCCCACAGTGTACTTCCTACAGTGTCCGACCACTGTACCCCACGATTCAGGGGAGGACGGCGACTTCCATGCCCCACTCATGTACGCCGCCCCTCCTTGTGACTATAAAAGGAGGGGGTGGGCTTCCTTTAGCCGGGGCTGCTGGACTCTAGTCTGCTTGGTCTCTCTGGCTTCTCTCTTCAAGAGGACGTTCAGGGACTACTGAGCACTCATCTCAACCGACTCCACTCCTAATTGAGACTTGGCAGCTTCTCTCCCTCTCTCGCCTTGCTTGTACCCCCTACTACAAGCACTCCGGGTGCAAGATAATACAGTGCCCTCGCACACCCCCTTTGCTGGACATACGGCCCCGCGGCCGGAACTAGGATAAACCGTGTGTTACTGTGTTGCCTCTTGCATCATCATCTGGGACGAGGAAACACGCAGTATTTACTAGTTGGGATCCGGGCCCCCGGGTCGGGACACCGACAGTTGGCGCGCCAGGTAGGGGCCGCTGCGTGACATTTTTCTCTCTTGTTCCCATTTGATCTCCAGGGATGGCGAGCAGATCCAACCCATACCCTATGGGTGTCTCGGATCCGCTTCCTGCTGCATTTGTGATCTGGTTCGGGAGTCTCGAGTTCAGAGCGACCGGCAACGGCTACCTCATGCGGCTCCTCTCGCCCAGACGCAACCCCATCACCCGACTTCACCGGCCTGGCATAACAGGCGCTCGGGTCAGCGCTCACGACAAGCACGCGCGGAGCGGCGTCGCGCGGCACGTCACAACCCCCCCACGTGGGTCGAGGCTGGCATGTCGCAACTCAGCATCGAGGCGAACGGGGCCACCGTTTCGTCATCACGTGCCTCGGTATCATCTGTGCCGGCACCATCACCTGCAGCCGCGCTAGTGCCTCCCAGGGGGGGCTCGACTTCGCCCTCACCCTTCCCCTTCGGGACGCGCAACACTGCCGCTCGCACCTACGCCTCTTCAATCAGCACTAACTTCACCGAATATGAGGATCTGCCGGGTCATCATCTTCTATCGATCCGCAACCTCATCGCGTCATCCCTCGACGAATCCTACCCCGAGACGGCGAGCTCGATCGCCGACGACGTCAACTTCTTCATGAACAACTTCAAGGTCGAGGAGGCCGAGGACTACATCGGGGTTCGCGACCCCGACGCTCTTCGCTCGTTCCAACTGGCGACGGCTTACTACCTCACCTGCTCCGAAGACTCCAGCGGGGGGGATTTCGATCCTTCCCGGGAATGCTTCATGGTGGACCTTGCGGATGAACAGAACGACCACGCCCCAAGCAACGACGGGGACACCGGGGCGGACGCGCGGGCAAAGCAACCGGTGGACCCGCCTGCGGCCCCCTCCTCGTCAAGCTCGGCGGCGCAACAGGCTCAGCTGGCGCAGCTCAAAGAGCTTCAAGCCAAGCTCAACGAGCAGCGTCAACGAACCCTGGAGCTGCGCATCGCACTCGAGCAGCAGCTCACCGCGCGTGGTACACATGCCCAGGCGGCGGGACGTGTTGCCCGGGAGCGCATCCTGGCCGACGACAATGTCGACAAATCTCCGGAACTGCAAACGGCCGGCGAAAAACTCGTCGCTGCGGCCTATCTACTTCAAGCCATGCCCGAGCCATCGACGCCTTCGGGCCGCAACCTGCGCCGCGAGGCACAGGAGCTCATCGAGCAGGCTGCCGTGCAGCAGGCCCAGAGTTCTGTGTCTCGTATGCGCTCGAAAGCCCCGGAGCAGCCTGATGGGACTGCGCACCAGGACCGCGAGGTTTCTGTGCACACACCCCCACCAGGGAAGCGTAAGGCAGCCGTAGTGCCCGGTGCGAAGGCACCTTCGGTGCATGAGCGCATCGGGAGAGTTCCCGTAAGGGAGCGAATCCGTGACACTCGCGGGCACGCTGGCGACGGCGACGCCCGCAACGTCATCAACGGCAGGAGGTACACCCCTCGACGGGGTGGACGCTTCGACCCTGAGTACGACAGGGGTGAGTCACCGGAGCCTCCGGGCACCCGGGTGTTCAGCCGGGAGATTCGAACTGCATCTTTTCCCCCGCACTTTCGACAACCCAACACCCTTGTCAAATACTCGGGGGAGACTGACCCAGCAGTCTGGCTCAACGACTACCGCCTAGCGTGCCAGCTAGGCGGTGCGATGGAGGACGCGGTCATCATCCGAAACCTTCCTCTTCATCTTGCTGACGCCACACAAACTTGGCTCGAGCACCTGCCTGCGGATCAGATCCACAACTGGGCCGACTTGGTCCATATCTTCGTGGGCAATTTCCAGGGCACGTACGTGCACCCTGGGAACTCCTGGGACCTCAAAGGGTGTCGCCAGAAGCCCTGCGAGTCCCTGCGTGACTACGTGCGACGCTTCTCCAAGCAGTGCACCGAGCTCCCCAGCGTCACCCATGTCGAGGTCATCAACGCTTTCCTCGAGGGTACGACGTGCAGGAACCTGGTGCACGAGCTTGCGAGAAGCCGACCCGTCAGCACCAATGAGTTGTTCGACGCTGCCACCAACTACGCCGCCGGCGAGGAGGCTGTTGGTGCCATCTTCGACGACAAATCTAGTAAGCGCAAGGACGATGCGCCCGCGGAGGGCAGCACCGTCAAGCCCAACGCCCCCGCCAAGAAACTGAAGCGGGGGAGGAAGGGAAAGAAACCGGTCCCACCGAACCAGCGTGAGTCGGGGCGGGCAGAGGACTCCGAGGAGGCCTTCGCTGCCGCCCCAGACCGCAAAGGGCCTCGAGGCCCCCCTCGAGGTGGTGGTGGCTAATTCGACGACATGCTCAAGAAGCCGTGCCCTTACCACAAGGGCTCGGTCAACCATACCCTCGAGCAGTGCGAAATGCTCAAGAAGTATTACAACCGCGTCGCACATCGCGACGAAGACAAGAAGAAGGACGCGGGCGACAAAGGTGGAGATGACGAGTTCCCCCCACTGGAGAACGCCTTCTTCATCTTTGGAGGAGCAACGACGAATATGACTTCTCGGCAGCGCAAGCGTGAGCGCCGCGAAGTCTTTTCCGTCACCAAAGCCACGCCATCCTACCTCGACTGGTCGAAGGATACCATCGCCTTTGGCCGCGAGGACCACCCCGACTACGTCCCGCATCCGGGACGATATCCGCTCGTTGTCAACCCCATCATCGGTAACACCCGCTTCTCCAAGGTGCTCATGGACGGAGGCAGCAGCCTCAACATCATGTACGCCCACACCTTGGAGCTCATGGGGATCGGACTGGACAAGCTTCGCCCCAGCAAGTCACCATTCCACGGTGTCGCGCCAGGGAAGCGAGTCCAACCCCTCGGCCAGATCGATCTGCCTGTGTGCTTCGGCACAGCAGCCAACTTCCGCAAGGAGGTACTCACTTTCGAGGTGGTGGGATTTCGAGGGTCCTATCATGCCATCCTTGGTCGTCCTTGCTACGCCAAATTTATGGCCGTCCCCAACTACACCTACCTCAAGCTCAAAATGCCGGGTCCGAAGGGCGTCATCACCATCGGCTCTTCGTTCGAGCACGCCTACGAGTGCGACGTCGAGTGCGTTGAGCGCACGGAAGCCCAAGCTGAGGACGAGGCCCTCGCAGCCACCCTTGACAAAATGGCGATCGAGGCCTTGGACTCCACGCACCGACACGCCGAGAGCTTCGAACCCGCCGAGGGTATCAAGAAGGTGCCCCTCGACCAGAGCCACTCCGACGACAAAGCGTTGCAGATCAGCGCCACCCTCAACGACAAATAGGAAGTGGTGCTTGTCGATTTCCTCCACGCCAACGCAGATATCTTTGCGTGGAGCCCCTCGGACATGCCTGGCATACCGAGGGAGATCGCCGAGCACTCTCTTGATGTCCGACCCAACTCCAAGCCGGTGAAGCAGCGCCTAAGACGCTTCGACGAGCTCAAGCGCCGGGCGATCGGCGAGGAGTTGCAGAAACTTCTGGCGGCCGGATTCATCAAAGAGGTATTCCATCCCGAGTGGCTAGCTAATCTAGTATTAGTGAAGAAAAAGAGTGGAAGCTAGGAGGATGTGTGTAGATTACACTAGTTTAAATAAGACATGTCCGAAGGTTCCCTTTCCTTTGCCACGAATCGATCAGATTGTAGACACTACCGCGGGATGCGAACTCTTATCCTTTCTTGATGCTTATTCCGGTTACCACCAAATCAAGATGAAAGAGTCCGACCAGCTCGCGACTTCTTTTATCACACCCTTCAGCATGTACTGCTACGTCACGATGCCCTTTGGCCTCAGAAACGCCGGAACCACATACCAGAGGTGTATGCTCCACGTTTTCGGAGACCATCTAGGGCGCAGCGTAGAGGCATACGTCGATGACATCGTTGTGAAATCCAGGAAGGCGGACGACCTGGTTGCTGATCTCAGGATCGCATTCGATTGCCTACGAGCCAAAGGGGTAAAACTTAACCCCGAGAAGTGCATGTTCGGGGTGCCTCGAGGCATGCTCTTGGGCTTCATTATCTCACAGCAGGGCATCGAACCCAACCCAGACAAAGTCTCGGCCATCACTCGGATGGGACCGATCCGAGACCTAAAGGGGGTACAGAGGGTCATGGGATGCCTAGCGTCCCTTAGCCGTTTTATCTCGCGTCTCGGCGAGAAAGGCTTACCCCTGTATCGACTCTTGAGGAAAACCGAGCACTTCACGTGGACCCCCGAAGCTCAAGAAGCCCTCGAAAGGCTGAAGGCATCGCTCACTCGTGCTCCCATTCTCACACCACCTACGGACGGCGAGCCCCTCTATCTATACGTAGCCGCGACTGACCCAAGTGGTCAGCGCGGTGATCGTGGTCGAAAGACAAGAGGAGGGCCATGCTCTGCCCGTCCAACGACCGGTGTACTACATCAGCGATGTGTTGTCAGAAACTAAGACACGCTATCCACAGATTCAAAAGCTGCTCTACGCAGTGGTTTTGGCTCGGCGCAAGCTGCGCCACTACTTCGAGGCTCATCCCGTCACCGTGGTCTCGTCTTTCCCCTTGGGAGAGATAGCCCGCAACCGGGAAGCTGAGGGTAGAATTGCCAAATGGTCTGTGGAACTGATGGGAGAAACACTCACCTACGCCCCTCGCAAGGCGATCAAGTCCCAAATCTTGGCTGACTTTGTGGCTGAGTGGACGGACACTCAGCTACCCCCATCACAAATCCAGGGCGAATGCTGGACTATGTACTTCGACGGGTCGGTGATGAAAACCGGCGCCGGTGCCGGCCTTCTCTTCATCTCACCCCTCGGAGAACATATGCGATACGTGATACGCCTACACTTCCCTGCGTCAAACAACTTGGCGGAGTATGAGGCCCTCCTCAGTGGCCTCCGTGTCGCCATCGAGCTCGGCGTCAAGCGTCTCGACATACGCGGTGATTCTCAACTCGTCGTCGATCAAGTAATGAAGGAATCTAGCTGTCACGACCCGAAGATGGAGGCGTACTGCAAGGCAGTGCGCCGCCTCGAAGACAAGTTCGACGGCCTAGAGCTTAATCATGTCCCGCGCAAGTACAACGAGGACGCCGATGAATTAGCCAAGATCGCGTCGGGGCGGACCACCGCCCCCCCGAATATCTTCGCTCAAGACATCATTAATCCCTCCGTCGAGTTCAGGAACCCGACGGAGTCAGGCCCCTCGTCCGCTGGGCCCTCCGGCAGGAACCCTCCGGCGGACGAGGTCGAGCCCATGGACATTGGTTTCGGCACCACCTCCGCCGACGAGGCCGAGGCAATGGAAGTTGACGAGGCCCCCACTTCGGGAGATTGGCGCGTCCAGTACCTCGACTGGATGATTCGAGGGGTCCTACCCTCGAATCGCGCTCAGGCGCGACGCCTCGCCAGGAGGTCCAAGTCCTTCATCCTAATCGACAATGAGCTACATCCCCGAGGCATGGAGCTGATCCGCGACATCCATGCTAGCATCTGCGGCCATCACGCCGCGCCACGTACCCTCGTGGGTAACGCGTTTCGGCAAGGCTTTTACTGGACCACCGCGGTCGCCGACGCCACCGACGTTGTGCGGACCTGTGAGGGTTGCCAGTTCTATGCTCGAAAAACACACCTGCCGGCCCATGCTCTGCAGACCATCCCCATCATGTGGCCGTTTGCCGTGTGGGGACTAGACCTCGTCGGTCCGCTGAAGAAGGCGCCCGGGGGCTTCACCCACTTGCTGGTGGCGGTCGACAAGTTTTCCAAATGGATAGAGGCTCGACCCATCGGCAAGATCAAATCCGAGCAAGCAGTTCTGTTCTTCACCGACATTGTCTTTAGGTTCGGAGTCCCGAACTCGATCATCACCGACAACGGCACCCAGTTCACAGGCAAGAAATTCTTGGCGTTCTGCGATAGCTTCCACATACGTGTGGACTGGTCGGCTGTGGCACACCCACAGACGAATGGGCAAGTGGAGCGTGCCAATGGCATGATCCTCCAAGGACTAAAGCCAAGGATCTTCAACAAGCTGAACAAGTTCGGCCGAAGGTGGCTCACTGAGCTACCCTCGGTCATTTGGAGCCTAAGGATGACCCCGAGCAGAGCCACGGGTTTTTCTCCGTTCTTCCTAGTCTACGGCGCCGAGGCTATACTCCCCACTGACTTGGAGTACGGATCGCCGAGGCTCAAGACATACCAAGAGCAACGAAACCAGCGAGCTCGCGAAGACTCGCTGGACCAAGTGGACGAGGCTCGAGACATGGCGCTCCTCCACTCTGCGCGCTACCAGTAGTCCTTGCGAAGGTACCAAGCGCAGAGGGTCCGGCGCCGAGACCTCAACGAAGGGGACTTGGTGCTGAGGCTTCGACAGGACAATAGGGGCCGCCACAAGCTATCACCTCCATGGGAAGGACCGTACATAATCGCCGAGGTGCTCAAACCCGGCACGTACAAGCTGGCGAACGAAAACGGCGAAGTCCTCACCAATGCTTGGAACATACAACAGCTACGTCGCTTCTATCCTTAGCATTTCAAGCTATTTGTATATTGTTCGTACTCGTATTTTCAATTTCCCGAAATAATAAGGAAGTACGCTTTACTTATTGCTTTTTGGGAACCTTCCGGACCCTCGAGGGCTCGGGTGCACACGAACATTGAGGCACGCTCGGCTTTACCCTCGGCAAAGCCGAGCCTCCCTCGGGGGCTACCACGGGGGGAACCCCCGTACGTCCCCAAAAAGTCGCCAATGTTTTTTGAAATATTTCCGTCTCGACCCTAAGTTTCTCGTATCCTTGGAAAAAACGGACGCGAGGCGTAAGCAACTACGGTACGGGGCCGGCCGAGTGGTGGGGCTGCCTACGCCTCCGGGATACGGCACCCCCCTCACCACCCTACGCCTACATTGCTTATGAACGCGAACCCCCTCGCAGACGTTCATCCAAGTCGCATACAAGAACACGGGAATAAAGTAAAGGAACACAGGCTCAAACACACAAGGCCTCGACGGGCCACACATTCAAATTACGAAACAAAATCTTTTATATTCATAGGATGCGATTACAAAGCGCGACTATGATATAAACACTAATCTATTTACAATGGGCTTCGAGGCCCAACTTTCCTACAGGCTACCATCCCCCCTTGCGGGTCTTCAGGGGCGTCGAATTCGGCGATGGGAGGGATGTCTGCCTCGAGCTTCTCGGTGAGAACGGTGGCGAACTCCTCCGCGGCTGTGTCGGCTTCATCCATGATGGCCGATGCGGCGTCCGCGTCAGCATCATCGGGAACAACGTACCCCGACGACACCCTCTGGAGATACATGAGGTAATGCGTCGAGGCCACGGTGAGAGCCCGCAGGACACCAAGGCGGAAGGTTCTCTTGGCATGTTCGGCAATCCGACCGCCTAGCGCGCGCAGGTGGCTGATCACCGAACTGCCCGAGACGGCACCCTCCCCCTCGAGCTCTTGACACATGCTCACGGCGGTCTGCTCCAGCTCGGCAAACTCCATCTGTGCCGCCGTGAGCGCGGTGTGGACCGCTTCCTTCGCCGCGGTCTCGTCCGCCACCTTTTGCCTCAGCTCTGAGCAAAGGAAATCGACATTAGCCACGAAAGAAAACAAATCGACGAAAAATCGAAGGTACTCACCTGTCATGTTCTTCTGCGCCTCCTCCCTCTGGGTACGGGCGGCCTATTCGAGCGAGGACAAGGAGGCTTCCTTCTCTCTAAGGGCGGCCCCCATCTTCTGGAGGGCCACCTCCTTCCCCTCGAGGGCCTCGCCCTTTTCCCGGAGGGTCCCGGTGAGCGCGACCACGACCACCTCTTTATGGAGGAGCTCGGCCTTCTGCTGCTCGAGCGTCGTGCTGAGGCGCTGCAGCTCAGCGCTCTGCACCTCCGCCTCGCGAGCTCTCTCCTCGAGTGCCGTCCGAAGGCGCTGCAGCTCGGCATTTTGCGCCTCGGCCTCCCGGGCCTTCTGCTCCGCTGCCGCCCTCTGGACGTCTCTCTCACCAGCAACCCGCGCCAGCTCCTCCTCCAGCGCCTGCTGACGCGCTCCCAGATCGGCCATTTTTGTGTTGGCGTCGATATTTTTGAGCACCAGCTCGGTGTTGTCTTGCCCGAGCTGGCTCATCTGGGAGTACAGCCGGTTCATCTCGGCGCTCTTTTCGCGCGAGATTTCCCTCAGCTGCTGCAAAGGGGGAGGGCGTGGGTGAAGACGCGTAAAAGCTAAAACCGAATCCGAGCAATTTCCGGGGGGAAAATATTTACCTGGCTGACCTGGTAATCCGCATTCTGGTGGAGCTGGAAGGCGCAGTCAAGGGCCTGCAAGATCTCGCGACCGACGCCCATCTGCTTGTTCCAGGCCTCCTCCTCCTCCTGCTCCTTGCGGAGGAACTCCGAGGGGACCCCGGACGGGACGATCGCCCCGAGGTGGCTCCCCTCGGACGCCCCCGCTTCGAGCACGCCCGCGTTGGCCGACGCGAACTCGACGATGTGTGCGGCAGCGCTCGCCGCAGCAGCGGGGTCGATGTCCATCGAATCCCCGTACTCCTCGCTGCTGTCTGGCAGCTCCACCACCGCTGTCACACCCCCCTTGCGCCGTTGGCTCAGGCACTACCGCAACGGTACCCTCGTCTAGGGCCTCCGCGGGCCCCGAAACAGGGGCTCCTTCCACCGCCGGTGCCTCTTGCGCTGTACCCTCCTCCGCGACGCCCCCGCCCTCGGCCCTCGAGGGCTCGAAGACGAGGGTCTCCTCCACACGGTCGGCAGGGTGCTCCTGCGCGCCCCCACCGGTCTCTCCTTTCGTATCCGGTCGGGCGGCGCTGGCCGCGTCGCCCTGACCGGCCTCAACTTCGATGGCCGCCTGGGCAGCGCCACCGACACTGCCCTGGCCGGCCTCTTCGCCGGCATCGGCCGCCTGAGCAGCCGCTTCGGCACCACGCTGGCCGGCGTCGCTCTGACCGGCGTCACCCTCCTCCTCCTGTGCCCGGGCTTGCTGCGCCGCATGGGCCCATCAAGCCATGGCCTCCCGTAGCCTAGCGGCCGCCGCCTCGAGATCCACGGCGGGCTGGGGCTGCGGTGCCGTGTGCGGAGTGCTGTGTGGCCCGGTCTTGAGAGCCTTGGCCGGGGCAAGCCGCACTGCATCCTTGGGAACGGATCCGGGGCTGGAAATCATGAGACGCGAGTTGAGCAGGATCGAGAAATCCACCAAATACGTAACAAAAACGAAATCCAAAATACTTACCCAGATCGAGCACTCATGCTCCGCTTCCTCGTGGCGCTCCTTTGAGCCCGGGGCATCGTGTTGTCCCTCGAAGACTGCCCCGAAGGCGCCCCCCTCGTGTCGGCCTGGTGGCTCGAGGCTGCCAGCACGGACGACTCCTCTCCCGCCGCAGCCTCGTCGCCACGGATCAGCACCTGGGGCGCGGGCGTCTCCTCGTCAGCCGCCGGCGGGGATGACTCCCACGCCGCACCCTCGAGGGAGGGATTCGCCGATGGCCCCGCTACGGCCCTCGGCTCCTCTGGCGCCACGGTCGCTCCCTCTTCTTCGTCCCACAGGTAGAACGGTGGGGGGCTCGCTCCCTCCCCGTCCCTCCTCAGAGCGTGGTCCTCGGCGTCCGAGGCCTCCTCCTCGTCCTCCTCCGAGGTCTCGGGTGTGGCGGGCTGCGGCTTCCCCTCCGCGCGAGCGAGCTTGCACGCCTTGTCGTGCCTCGCCTTCCTCTTCCTTTTCCTCTCGGTCTTCGTCTCCGCCGCGTCCTTCCGCCTCTTCATCTTCTCCGCGTGGAGGCGATTGATTAGGCGCTGTTCTAGGACCGGGGGCCTCGAGGTGCCGCACCTCAACCCCTGTAAAACATACCCAAGATGGGGTCAGGAAAGGGGAACTACACGACGCACGACGAGTTCGAAGCCAAAACTTACCAGAGAAATATACCCCGGCTCGGGGTGCATCTTGATCCTCCAAAGATCCGCGGGATTTTGGGGAAACTCCGCCACCGCGTACTTCGCCCTCCGGGCGGCGTTGGTGTGGGAGAGAAGCTTGCTCGACGTCCTCGAGCCTTCAACCTTGCTCCCGGGGGTGATGTGGCAGTACCACCCTAATTAATCCGGCTCAAGTGCGCTAACCATCATCTTAAAGACAATCCTGGCTAACACGCACTTCAAACGGAGTAATTCGGCAGTGCTGTCGGGTAAAGTCCCGAAGAATCCACCTAAGCGTCGATCGAACCCAAAGCTTACATGTAACCCACACGAAGGTGAGTCCAGAGAGTACAACATTTCACAAATATATTACATTACAGAGTCTTAACTTAATTATTACAAACCAAGTTCGAAATCTTTGAAAGGTACTTGACATTCGAAATGAAAGTAGTTCAGAGTTCACTGCAGCGGAAATAAAACGAGTTCTAAACGACGATACATGATGTCATGATGAAGCCCGTGCATGACATCACTCGGCATTGCCATCGTTGGCCGGAGTCGTATCCCACTCCACCGACCAACCAGGGGGTAAGGTACACGGCCAAGTCAAGCTAGCAATCATGTCCTCAAAAGTATTACCTGAAATAAAAATTTAGCCATAAGCAAGGCTGAGTATACTAATACTCCGCAAGGCTTACCCGACTAGGATATAACTAACCCTCTAACTAGACATGCAAGGCTTCTGGCTTGAGGGGTTTGTCTTTGCCGAAAAGCAGTAAGTCCTTATTTTCCGATTTTAGCTTTCAAGTTCTATTAGGCTTAACCATTCTACGTTCGCATCTATCCTAAAGCATACATGGTGGAAAGCAATTATTTTTCATCATTCAACCATATTTCTCATCATCATTGTTCCACTTCTTACTCTATGTGGCAAAAGGGTTAAGCAGTCTCAATATCCGTGAGAGACGGACGATTCGAATCGAATTTGTTAACCTGGCCAGGCAGACCTAAACACACGCATGGGGAATGCAATCACCCACGCGACTTTTCCCCTTTTTCCCCGGGCATGAAACAGGCCCACCGTCCTAGGGTGCCCTGCACCCGTGCGTGACCATAGACCAGACAGTGGGGAGTATGTTCCACGGCCGGTTCCATCAGGTACTTAAGCTTACCGATTACCATATTCTCGGCATGTGGTTAGTACGTTCAAACGCTTAACCACCACTACCACACACCGCGGCCTTAACCATTTTGACTAAACAGACGGGGTATCACAAGTACAACAACCCCGCCCGTAATCCTTATATTGCAGTGTGTAGTAAGCATTCAACTCCTATGAGCTCGCGAGTGACAGGCAATCACTCGACTTCTACCGAACCATTAGCATAGCCAACTAGCGACTTACACATACTAGTGTTCAAACATAGGTACCTAGGATCATGCAACTAAGGTTCCAAACAATTCCTGCAACTTAAATGCACAAATAAACAGGAATATGAATAGTTGCATAAATTTAGAATAGGTAGGACATGCTCCGGGGCTTGCCTTGCTAAGCAAAGTTAGCCTTGGGCTCTTCCGAACTTTGGTTCGGGTCTTCGGCGGCTTCAGTTAGATTAGCTTGGGCTTCACGCTGCTCACTCTCGGACTCGGACACCAGCTCGTACGCACCGTCGGCGAGAGTAGTCGAATCTACACGAGATGCATATGCATGAGTTTACGTGATGATCTCAATTCATAATTTGATTCACTAATAAAGTTGCAAACCAACACAACTCCAGTTAAGTTGGAGATTATGTTCTCTTTATTGGGCAATCATTTATAGAGTAGTAAACAACAATTATTAGACCATAGAGTCACTGTGGGGTTTCCATCATTTACCAACACATACCAAAAGTCATTTTCTTTAACAAACACTAGAGATACACGTGCTGTCCAAAACTATAGTTACACAGTGCTTATAGGGTTGAAATTTTTATGTATTGTACTTCAACAAGTGTAGGTCCTACTGTATAAATTTCAGAAAGTTTCACCCAGCAGAAAAATTATGAAAAACAAAATACACAGCCACAGCTAGGAACAAGATTAATTTGTATAGATCAAACCATGTAAGTACTAGTACTGAAAATCAAGCTCTAATAAAAACATGAGATTTTTCTAATAAAAGAAACTAGGGCTTTTGATTTACAAAGTTTATTCGTGAATAATTCAAAAGGACTAGTTATAACTTACTAACAATTACCAAACTTTTTCTATAGCATCTAAAAACAAAGATAAGACTGTTGTAAAAAATTCAGCTCAAGAAAACAAATAAAGAACCCTGTGGATTTAATTCTATTTAACACAGGCATAAACCAAGATTTAATGAAACCTAGAGCTAGAATTGTCAAAATGTTCTCAAATTTTTACAGTAAGCTATTCATCTAAGTTGTAGCACACTGTCCAAAAACTAGCCTTAGTTAATGGGTAGAACTTGAGATACATACAAATGTGGATTAAACTAATATTTAATCTAGATATAAACTATTGGTAAAATGCAAAAGTGGATGTAACAAAATTTGTAGGTCTTGTTGCAAGGATTCCAAAACATTTTGGTTTGCCTTTTTCTGATTTTTCTACAATTTTATACGGAATTTACAAGTTTGCTGTTTTTGAAAACAAAAGAAAAAGGAGAAGAACTCTTGCATTTAGGCCCCTGGAAGTTTGTTTCTTCTCACTAGAGGTCCCTGATGGACTTGCAGAACAGAGGAGGGTCGGACAGCGTCGTTTCCGGTGAGGTTCGGCTCCGGCGGCGAGGGGGAAGTTGGGGAAAAGGGAGAGGGGACTGAGCCGCACCTCTGGGTGTCCTCGGTTCGCGGGGAGGAGGCCCGAGGCGGCGGCTCCACAGAGCAGGGCGGCCGGCGGTGGTGGAGCTCCGCGGCGGTGGCGCTCCGGTGAAGGAGGGGCGGCAAGGACTGGTTGGAGAGTTTCGGGGTGAGGTGGGGGACCGATTCCGAGGGCTATCTCGGGCGGAGGAGGGTTGGGGAGTGGAGTTCCACTGGAGCAGACGGCCGGCGGCGGTCTGTACCGTGGCGGCAGCTCACCGGTGGCTTGGGGGCGGTGGTGAGCGGGCTTGGGAGGACCAGTGAGAGGCCACGAAGCTCGCTGGGGATACGGTTGGGGGCGAGGATGAGCGGAGGAGGGGCTCCGCGTGGCAGGGGTGGGGGCGGCGCTATGGCTGGCAGCGGCACTCTGTTCCCGGCGTGCGTTCGGGCTTTGTGTGCACGGGAAAGGGAGAGGAGAGTGAGGCGAGTGCGGGGCTGAGGTTTGGAGGCCGAGGGACACTGCAGGGTGGAGGCTGAGCGGAGGGGGCAGCTCGACGGCGAGGTCGAGCGGCGGCACGGCAATGGCGGGGTGGCTCTGGGCGCGCGCGTGCAGGGTCCGAGCTCGGCCTCAAATAGGCGCACGAGGGAGGGGAGGTGGTGCTGGGGAGGCCGGGCAGCTCGGGCAGGTGGGCAGCGGCCCGGGCTTGGCCGGAGGCAAGGGCGTGGCAGGCTCGGCGCCGTGGCTTGTCGTCGCGGCGGTGTCGCCGAGCGGGCGTCGGGACGCGACGTGCTCGACGACCAGCGGGCAGCGACGAAGCAGGCGGGGTGGCAGCAGCGACGCGGTGGCGTGGCCGGGCGGCGAGGCAGCAGCGGGGCAGCAGCAGGCGCAGCGAGCTCGGGCGGGGCAGCGCGACAGGCGGCAGCGCAGCTGCCCTGCTCTGCGTTCGAGTGCCGGGAGTGAAAGAAGAGAGAGAGAAAAGAGAGAGAAAAAGAGAGAAGTCAGAGAGTTGACCTGAAATTTTCTCAAAATTTACAATTGAAACTCGAAAAATTTTGAACACGAAAGTTGTTCAAAATTCGATTTCCTACAACTTTTGTTTCAGGCCAAAATTCGTTTGGAGCCTAGTTTGAGAATTAAATTTTAAATGTTCAATGAATATGAATTATTGCCCTATTAGAGTTCAAATTCAAAATTCTCTTCAATTTTTGTGTAGCAACTTGAAAAACTTTGAACATGAAAGTTGTTTATCATTTGAAACTATACAACTCTGGTTTTGGGCAAAAGTTTAGTTGAGCTATGGTTTGAAAATTGTTTTTAAAGCATGTTGATAAAGATTTGAATTATTTCATCATTTCATGTGACCACTTTAAAATTTGAATTTGATTATTCTTGCAAAAAAAAAATTTAAACATCACCTAGGGTGTATATCGTTACATTCTATTTGTCATTTGATGGTGAGGGTGAAAAAAATACATGAGCACTCTATTCTTCACATATCTTGCACACATACACCTAGATACACATACATACACATGCATTTGTAAACATACAAGAAATGCATTATTTAATTTAATCTTGATGATTACGCATGATGCAATGTTTAATATTTTATGTTTAGTGTTTTAAACACCCGGGGTGTTACAGCCTACCCCCCTTAAAAAGAATCTCGTCCCGAGATTCGGGTGAGTAAAATTAGAGGGGAACGTGTGTGTGCCTTGGAATGAGATTGGGGAAACACAAAAATTTTGGTTTAGGTAACCTCTAGTGTCACACGTGACTTCGTCTTCGGTATGGTGACTTCTGAGGATCTTATATGTACATAATTGAATAGTTGCACCGACACATGCGTAGCATGGAAAACAACAGGATCAAGTCTACTACTATTTGAGGCATTTTTTACCCGAGATCTTATTATGTGGCATAAGCAAGGTTTTCTCAAGACATTCTTGCTCAAAGTTGCTTCTATTTTAATGGAGTTGATATTTATTTTGAGAAAAATAATGTATGATGGAAATGCCAACATGCCAGGAGATCGATGATACAATGTATGGATGCGATGACCGATGCAATTATGAAATTATGCACATGGCATGTTGCATTGGTTATGATGTGCCGGTCATGATGCATGACTGATGTGCACCGTGTTGAAATGCACGTTAGCTACCGTGGGAGTCATGTTGGTACTCCTTGTTATTTTTATTTTGACCCGAATTAGCAC
Organism: Panicum virgatum; assembly: GCF_016808335.1. Lineage (NCBI taxonomy): Eukaryota > Viridiplantae > Streptophyta > Magnoliopsida > Poales > Poaceae > Panicum > Panicum virgatum. The sequence goes on from NC_053145.1 coordinate 49,188,229, forward strand.
CCAAGTCATCACATTATGCGGGTTGCGAAAAATAGTATGTCGCGGAGCTGCTATCGCGGACCATGATACCAGCGCGCACCTAGTGACACAAGCGTATGGCTGTAGCGCATACGAGGCCCTAGGTTCCGTCGCGGCACCATATGTCAGTGACAAACACCACGACAAGATGAAAATATAGCAACCCAAATAATGTGCATGGCTAGGAAGGAAGATAGAGCCAGGCGATAATCAGAAGTCCTGCCTAGATGCATATGATGTTAATGGAGATAGAGCCCCAAAAATGCAGGTGATTTGGCAATGGCAATGCCACAACCATGCATGTAATGATCCTACATGATATTCTCGTATTTGTATGCACTATTTTTAGTTTTCAAAAGAATTATATGTGCAAGAAGGGCAATTGAGATCTCCTCAAACTTGTCCAAGGGAGATACTATTACTCATCTTTGATGGGCTGACTAGGGAGCCAGGCTGGATCCTGGGATCCCCGCAATATCCTTCTCAAATTCTATCTCCACTTGTTGTCCAACAATTCTCTCAGATTCTACTTACCAGATTCCAACTCAAAGCTAGGCTAAAAGTGTGCGGGCTGCTAGGTGCTTGTTCTGAAAATTCAGAAAAGGAGTGGCACAAAGCTGATCATAACTCGAAGTGGGGAAAACGATAATTGCTCAATATCACACAGGAGGTAGGTGACACATTTTCCCCTAGACAGGGTTGGCCCTCTAAAGAAATGATTTGGTGTGTGATATGGGAAAAACTTGTGAATCAAGATGATAAAAACAGATTCTAGGTAGTGCACTAAAGTAGCCACAACTCAAGGAGTTGATGTCCAAAAATTCTCAAAATTCACCCGAACATGCCTAAGATAGTTGTGCACAACTTTGCTAGTCAACCCTTGGGCTATATCAGACTATAAGATGGTCATATCTTTGGGTTTTCCAGTGACTGTCCACCCAGAAATTCCAGCAAACAAAGAGCTAGTGAACTGAGTGTGGTAAGCCAAAAATTACCAAATTTTAACAGTAGCTAGATGAGTAAATTTGCTACAAGTTTGGTGTTGAACACTTCTGCAAAATACTTCTCTCGGAGGGCCTAAAAATTCGTGCAACCGAAGTGCTCAAAACTGATAGAAAACAGGGTGTCAAAGTTTCTAGTGTACCCCTCTGTATACTTAGTCGAAAAAAAAATTCTCAAATTTTAACAACAGTAGTAGAAAAATTTTGGAGTAAAATTTCTCCTTGTGCACTTCAACATATAAGGTCCTCGATATATCCAATAAGTCCCATCTCTCTAGATACGGCAGAAAAGACAGATTTCTAGATAGACCTTGATCGAGAGAAAACGAATCGTGCTCATGTGCAAACCTTAATATTCCCAACTAACCCACATCCATTTTCATTGGCTTTCAGTTTATGATCATGATGCATGCACATCCTATTCGTCCTCACAAGGAAAACAATTGCCAAATAGTTTTGGACTTACGGGGTTAGCACCGGTGGCATGGCACAACTTACGTCTCTCCCTATATATATCTAGCCGAGTTCTAACCGTTCTTAACTTACGTAATCGCGGTTAGTGTACCTGCAGAAAATTGACAAATATATATTCATTGAACCTTTCATGCCAGCACACATGAAAGCGTTCCCATACAGTACCGCTCACTATAGAAGCGGCATCCATGCGTCCAACACTGCATGGACAGTGCTCATACGCTACCGAGGCGACGTATTCACGGTTTCTTTTACTCCCAATATAATCGACTGAGGGTCGGTATATTGGCAGCAGCTCAAGTAGGCCACTGCTTGAGCGCAGCGTTCGGTTCGCATCACCGACGGGAAGGTCAGACTCCCTCAGCTGACTGAGTATACTTTACTCCCAATATAGCCAACTAACAGTTGGTATATTGACAACACCTCAAGTAAGCCACTGCTTGAGGGCAGCGTTCGGCTCGCATCACCGACGGGAAGGTCAAACTCTCTCAGTTGACTGAGGATCCTTACCGTCTTACCTTAGCGTAGGTGCGTCGTTACATAATGTAAATACTGAATTTAAAGTACAGAAAGAAACGTGCTGGAAGTCAGTTATAAATAAACCATAAGTTAGATAGCCACCTAGTAACTCCCATAATTTTCCCTAGGGCTTTACGTACTATACATGATCCTTAGCGAACCAACGTATTTTCCAAATGCGATTGTGTGGCTAAGTTTTAAGGAAAACTTTTGAAATCTTGTCGTACTCTCGGGTGTGCGCTTTATTCGGCTCTGATACCAGCTGTGGCAGTACCGCCCTAATTAATCCGGCTCAAGTGCGCTAACCATCATCTTAAAGACAATCCTGGCTAACACGCACTTCAAACGGAGTAATTCGGCAGTGCTGTCGGGTAAAGTCCCGAAGAATCCACCTAAGCGTCGATCGAACCCAAAGCTTACATGTAACCCACACGAAGGTGAGTCCAGAGAGTACAACATTTCACAAATATATTACATTACAGAGTCTTAACTTAATTATTACAAACCAAGTTCGAAATCTTTGAAAGGTACTTGACATTCGAAATGAAAGTAGTTAAGAGTTCACTGCAGCGGAAATAAAACGAGTTCTAAACGACGATACATGATGTCATGATGAAGCCCGTACATGACATCACTCGGCATTGCCATCGTTGGCCAGAGTCGTATCCCAATCCACCGACCAACCAGGGGGTAAGGTACACGGCCAAGTCAAGCTAGCAATCATGTCCTCAAAAGTATTACCTGAAATAAAAATTTAGCCACAAGCAAGGCTGAGTATACTAATACTCCGCAAGGCTTACCCGACTAGGATATAACTAACCCTCTAACTAGACATGCAAGGCTTTTGGCTTGAGGGGTTTGTCTTTGCCGAAAAGCAGTAAGTCCTTATTTTCCGATTTTAGCTTTCAAGTTCTATTAGGCTTAACCATTCTACGTTCGCATCTATCCTAAAGCATACATGGTGGAAAGCAATTATTTTTCATCATTCAACCATATTTCTCATCATCATTGTTCCACTTCTTACTCTATGTGGCAAAAGGGTTAAGCAGTCTCAATATCCGTGAGAGACGGACGATTCGAATCGAATTTGTTAACCTGGCCAGGCAGACCTAAACACACGCATGGGGAATGCAATCACCCACGCGACTTTTCCCCTTTTTCCCCGGGCATGAAACAGGCCCACCGTCCTAGGGTGCCCTGCACCCGTGCGTGACCATAGACCAGACAGTGGGGAGTATGTTCCACGGCCGGTTCCATCAGGTACTTAAGCTTACCGATTACCATATTCTCGGCATGTGGTTAGTACGTTCAAACGCTTAACCACCACTACCACACACCGCGGCCTTAACCATTTTGACTAAACAGACGGGGTATCACAAGTACAACAACCCCGCCCGTAATCCTTATATTGCAGTGTGTAGTAAGCATTCAACTCCTATGAGCTCGCGAGTGACAGGCAATCACTCGACTTCTACCGAACCATTAGCATAGCCAACTAGCGACTTACACATACTAGTGTTCAAACATAGGTACCTAGGATCATGCAACTAAGGTTCCAAACAATTCCTGCAACTTAAATGCACAAATAAACAGGAATATGAATAGTTGCATAAATTTAGAATAGGTAGGACATGCTCCGGGGCTTGCCTTGCTAAGCAAAGTTAGCCTTGGGCTCTTCCGAACTTTGGTTCGGGTCTTCGGCGGCTTCAGTTAGATTAGCTTGGGCTTCACGCTGCTCACTCTCGGACTCGGACACCAGCTCGTACGCACCGTCGGCGAGAGTAGTCGAATCTACACGAGATGCATATGCATGAGTTTACGTGATGATCTCAATTCATAATTTGATTCACTAATAAAGTTGCAAACCAACACAACTCCAGTTAAGTTGGAGATTATGTTCTCTTTATTGGGCAATCATTTATAGAGTAGTAAACAACAATTATTAGACCATAGAGTCACTGTGGGGTTTCCATCATTTACCAACACATACCAAAAGTCATTTTCTTTAACAAACACTAGAGATACACGTGCTGTCCAAAACTATAGTTACACAGTGCTTATAGGGTTGAAATTTTTATGTATTGTACTTCAACAAGTGTAGGTCCTACTGTATAAATTTCAGAAAGTTTCACCCAGCAGAAAAATTATGAAAAACAAAATACACAGCCACAGCTAGGAACAAGATTAATTTGTATAGATCAAACCATGTAAGTACTAGTACTGAAAATCAAGCTCTAATAAAAACATGAGATTTTTCTAATAAAAGAAACTAGGGCTTTTGATTTACAAAGTTTATTCGTGAATAATTCAAAAGGACTAGTTATAACTTACTAACAATTACCAAACTTTTTCTATAGCATCTAAAAACAAAGATAAGACTGTTGTAAAAAATTCAGCTCAAGAAAACAAATAAAGAACCCTGTGGATTTAATTCTATTTAACACAGGCATAAACCAAGATTTAATGAAACCTAGAGCTAGAATTGTCAAAATGTTCTCAAATTTTTACAGTAAGCTATTCATCTAAGTTGTAGCACACTGTCCAAAAACTAGCCTTAGTTAATGGGTAGAACTTGAGATACATACAAATGTGGATTAAACTAATATTTAATCTAGAGATAAAACTATTGGTCAAATGCAAAAGTGGATGTAACAAAATTTGTAGGTCTTGTTGCAAGGATTCCAAAACATTTTGGTTTGCCCGGGAAAGGGAGAGGAGAGTGAGGCGAGTGCGGGGCTGAGGTTTGGAGGCCGAGGGACACTGCAGGGTGGAGGCCGAGCGGAGGGGGCAGCTCGACGGCGATGTCGAGCGGCGGCACGGCAATGGCGGGGCGGCTCTGGGCGCGCGCGTGCAGGGTCCGAGCTCGGCCTCAAATAGGCGCACGAGGGAGGGGAGGTGGTGCTGGGGAGGCCGGGCAGCTCGGGCAGGTGGGCAGCGGCCCGGGCTTGGTCGGAGGCAAGGGCGTGGCAGGCTCGGCGCCGTGGCTTGTCGTCGCGGCGGTGTCGCCGAGCGGGCGTCGGGACGCGACGTGCTCGACGACCAGCGGGCAGCGACGAAGCAGGCGGGGTGGCAGCAGCAACGCGGTGGCGTGGCCGGGCGGCGAGGCAGCAGTGGGGCAGCAGCAGGCGCAGCGAGCTCGGGCGGGGCAGCGCGGCAGGCGGCAGCGCAGCTGCCCTGCTCTGCGTTCGAGTGCGGGGAGTGAAAGAAGAGAGAGAGAAAAGAGAGAGAAAAAGAGAGAAGTCAGAGAGTTGACCTGAAATTTTCTCAAAATTTACAATTGAAACTCAAAAAATTTTGAACACAAAAGTTGTTCAAAATTCGATTTCCTACAACTTTTGTTTCAGGCCAAAATTCGTTTGGAGCCTAGTTTGAGAATTAAATTTTAAATGTTCAATGAATATGAATTATTGCCCTATTAGAGTTCAAATTCAAAATTCTCTTCAATTTTTGTGTAGCAACTTGAAAAACTTTGAACATGAAAGTTGTTTATCATTTGAAACTATACAACTCTGGTTTTGGGCAAAAGTTTAGTTGAGCTATGATTTGAAAATTATTTTTAAAGCATGTTGATAAAGATTTGAATTATTTCATCATTTCATGTGACCACTTTAAAATTTGAATTTGATTATTCTTGCAAAAAAAAAATTTTAAACATCACCTAGGGTGTATATCGTTACATTCTATTTGTCATTTCATGGTGAGGGTGAAAAAAATACATGAGCACTCTATTCTTCACATATCTTGCACACATACACCTAGATACACATACATACACATGCATTTGTAAACATACAAGAAATGCATTATTTAATTTAATCATGATGATTACGCATGATGCAATGTTTAATATTTTATGTTTAGTGTTTTAAACACCCGGGGTGTTACAGGTGAGCTCGAAAATCGGCAGGGCCCTTTCCACGAGAGGGATAACCCTCTGCCGGTGGAAGTTCGCGATGACGGCCGCTGCCATCAGCCCCTTCTTCGCCAGACGCACCAGCGCGTCGGTGAGGCCCTCGAGCTTGGCCTGTTGCGCTGGGGGCAACACCTGAAAGCATCTAGGCCCCTAATTCGAGTTTTGGTAATTAATGACAACTGTTTGTGGATTAACGATTTTATTTGAGATGATGAGTATAGGTTGATCCACGGATGAAAGAGATTTGGTTGTGAACGTATGGAGTTTTGGAGATGATGAGCAAAGCTCGGGCTCAAGGCAAAGATATAAAATAGGGCTTTTGCATTTTACCGGTCACAAGGCGTTTAGTGGATGAAAAGTGACCGGATTTGTTGGATAGATAGCCGTACTATCAAGAGGGGTTGTGTACTCATGCTTGACGGGTCTTTAGTGCCATTTTGCTCAAAATGTCTAGTTGCATGCATGAGGGCTAACGGCGTTTTGAAAAGATTTGAAATAGACTAAGTTTGAGAGCTGACTGAGTAACGGCGGACAGTCCGCACCAGAGGGGCGGACAGTCCGCGCCCGTTCCAGAGAGCTTGCAGAGTCTCTGGTGGGCTCGCGGACGGTCCGCCACTGTTTTTCAAATGTGTACCAGAAAGGGTGTCTGTCTTGTGTGAGCTTCAAAGTTGAACTGCGGACAGTCCGCCCATGGGGCGCGGACGGTCCGCCGGCTAATCTCAGGTTTGTACCAGAGAGGATGTTTCTCTGGTTTGGGATCAAAAGTTAAACTGCGGACGGTCCGCTGCTGAGGCGCGGACGGTCCGCAGGCTAATCTCAAAGTTGTTCCAGAGACGATGTTAGTCTCTGGTGGTGTGGAACTCTTAACTGTGGACGGTCCGCCACTGGGGCGCGGACGGTCCGCCAGGGCTTAACGGCTAGTTCTGACATGCATTTATTGCACTCTAACTCACTGGTTTATAACGGCGGACAGTCCGGTTTTTGAAACGCGGACGGTCCGCGACTTCGCAGAAAAGAGTGTAACGGCTAGTTTTTTGAGGGGTGTCTATATATACCCAATGCCCGGCCATTGGGTGTCTCTCTTGGCCATTTTGGATAGCAATCTTGACACATTAGAGCTGAGGCATCCCTCTCTCACACACACTTGCTTAGAGATTACATTCTTGAGAGTGTGAGAGCTTCATAGTGCATTGCATCAATAGTTTGAGCTTTGTGGCATTAGGGAAACTTCAAGCAAGCGTCATCAACTTGTTACTCTTGGGAGTTGCCGCTCCCTAGACGGCTTAGAGAAGTGGATTTCGTGGAGCTCCTCCAAGGAGATTGTTGAGGAGCCCCGATTTCGGTTGTGAGAGGTTTTGTGCTCACCTCACCGGAGTGGTGAAGAGCAACTCTAGTGGAATCGAGGTGTGGAGCGGTTCCTTGATTCTAGCCGGCTCAAGATCAAGAGGTTCTTGATAGAGGAGCGGTTGATTCTTGGAATCCACCTCAACGTGGATTAGGGGTGACCGGCAAGTCATCGACACCACGGGATAATTTCTTGTGTCAAGCTTGGTTACTTCTCTTGCTCACTTTAATACTTGCTTTTACTTTGAGCAATTTACTTTACTAGAGCTTGACTTGTCTCTTGTCACCTTAGGTTGCAAACCCATCTAGAGATAGTAATAGCATGACATAGGGCTTTTCCTTTGTTTCTAATTAAATTTCTCTAGTGTTGTTGGCTTTAGATTTTAAACCGCCTATTCACCCCCCCTCTAGTCGGTGTTCTTGATCCTACACGTGGTATCAGAGCTAAGTACTCCATTAATTGCGGATTTAACCATCTTGGAGTAGAACAATGACTAGTGATCATGGGATTCATGTTGGGAAGCCACCGTTCTTTGATGGGAACAATTATGATTATTGGAAGACTAGGATGTCGGCTCATCTCAAAGCCATGAGTAGAAAGCTATGGAGAGTAGTAAGTGATGGATATGTCATTTTGGACCCAAAGAGTTTGACACCCCTAGATGAGGAAAATGAGACACTAAATGATCAAGGGGTTAATGTGCTCTTTAGTGCTCTTGATGTGAATGAATTTAATAGAGTCAAGAGCCTCACAAATGCAAATGACATATGGAAGAAGCTCATGGAAATTCATGAGGGCACATCAACTGTGAAGGAGGCCAAGTTATATTTGCTCAAAGGGAATTTTAGTGAATTCACCATGAAGAAGGATGAGAGTATAGCCGAGATGTTCAACCGGCTAAATGACATTGTGAATGACCTCAAGGGACTTGGATTTGAGGTACCGGATGGGGATTTCAATCACAAGTTTCTTAGATGTCTTCCGGAAAGATATGACACAATTGTGACCTTACTTGTAAGGTCAAATGTGAAGACCGCAACTCCCACACAAATATTGGGAGAAATTCTCACCCATGACATATTCAAGAAATCTCAAGATGAAGCTCATGGTGGAGAAATTGATGTGAAAAAGAAAAGTGTGGCATTCAAAGCTCAAGATAGCAAAAATGAAGAAGAAAGTGGGTGCCAAGAAGAAGAATCGGATGAGGAGATGGCTCTCTTTGTCAAGAGATTCAATAGAATGATGAGCAAGAAGAACTTTGGCAAGAGAGGTCAATCATCAAGAAAAAATCCTTTTGTGGACAAGACTTGCTTCAATTGTGGTGAAGTAGGTCATATCATTATAAATTGTCCAAACAAGAAAAAGGACAAGAAAAATGATGAAAAGAAGAAGAAGAAGTTCATCAAGAAGAAAAAGAATGGCCAAGCATATTTTGTTGAATGGGATTCCGATGCAAGCTCCGATGATGATGATGATGATAATGACAAGCCATCCAAGGGAGTTGCCGGGATCGCCATCAAGGAGGCTCCATCACTCTTCTCTACATCACATTGTCTTATGGCAAAGGGTGGTGCAAAGGTACAACAAGATGGTGAACTTGATGAACTTTCATATGATGATCTTGTTGAAATGCTTAATGATGCCGATGAATTCATGACAAAGGAAAAGGCTAAGTTGAGGGACTTGAAGTTGAAGTTTACTTCTCTTCAAGATTCCTATGAGGAGCTAAAGACTTCTCATGAGAATCTCAAAGAAACTCTTGAGAAGCTTGAGGAAGCTCACAATACCTTACTTAGTCATGAAAGAAAAGCAACATTGAGCATTGGTGTTAGTTGTGATTTAATTGATGATAAATCTTGTGGCTCTAGCTCTACTAGTTCTTTGTGCACCAAAATTGATAACTCATCATGCAATGAATCTCTCATTATGGAAAATGATTTGTTAAAGAAAGAGGTTACTTGCTTGACTAATGATTTGAGAAAATGCTATGATAGTAGAGCAAAGTTTAATCATTGTTGGGGTAGCCAAAAGTTCACCTTGAACAAGCAAGGGTTTGGATATATTCCTAAGAAAGGGAAGAAGGCTTTTGTGCAAACTAAAACTACCTTTGTGAAGAGTAGTGGCAAGCCATATTGTGAAAAATGCAAGAAGGTTGGCCATGTTGAGAAGAATTGCACTAACAAAAAAGTCATATCCTTTGATTCAAGTTACATGCTTATGAAAAATTCAAATGGCAATGTTAGTGCAAAATTTGTTGGGATACCTATAAATGGTGCTAAAAAGAATGCCATTTGGGTGCCAAAAGTCTTGGTCACTAATGTGGTCACTAACATTCAAGGACCCAAGAAAGTTTGGGTACCTAAAAGAGTTACTTCCTCTTTGTAGGTGAATTACAAGTCCGGAGGAAGACATTGGGTGCTTGATAGTGGATGCACTCAACACATGACCGGAGATCAAATGATGTTTTCCTCTCTAGATGAGAATGTGGGTGGCTATAGTGACATCATCTTTGGTGACAATAGCCGGGGCAAAGTCAAAGGAGTTGGTACAATTTCTATCTCAAGCAATCATTCTCTTTCAAATGTTTTGTTGGTTGATTCTCTCAAGTTTAATCTCTTAGCGGTCACTCAACTTTGTGATTTTGGATATAAGTGTAGTTTCACAAAAGATGATGTTGTGGTGACTAGCTTGGATGGAAAAGATCACATCTTTACGGGATTTAGACATGAGGATGTATATCTTGTGGATTTTGCTACTAAAGAGGCAAATTTGTCCACTTGCTTATTCACTCAATCATCTTTGGGTTGGTTATGGCATAGAAGGCTTGGTCATGTTGGCATGAAGCAACTCAACCGACTTTTGAAGCATGATTTAGTAGTTGGCTTGAAGAATGTGAAGTTTGATAAAGATAAGCTTTGTAGTGCATGTCAAGCCGGAAAGCAAGTTGCAAATACTCATCCCACTAAGAGTGTCATGTCAACCGAGAGACCATTGGAATTATTGCATATGGATTTATTTGGTCCTACAACATATAGAAGTATTGGTGAAAATTGCTATTGTCTTGTGGTAGTTGATGATTACTCAAGATATACATGTGTTTTCTTTCTTCATGACAAGGCCGATACATATGACACATTCAAGAAATTCTTTACAAGGGCCGAAAATGAATTTGAGCTCAAGGTGAAGAAAGTGAGGAGTGACAATGGAAGTGAGTTTAGAAACACAAGAGTTGAGGAATGGTGTGATGAGAAAGGAATCAAGCATGAATTCTCAACCAAGTACACTCCGGAACAAAATGGTCTTGTTGAGAGGAAAAATAGAACCTTGATTGATATGGCAAGATCAATGCTCTCCGAGTATAATGTTTCGGATAGTTTTTGGGCCGAAGCAATCAACACGGCTTGTCATGCCTCTAATAGATTGTATTGCCATAGATTTCATAACAAGACCCTATATGAGTTGCTCATTGGAAGGAAGCCAAATATATCATATTTTAGAGTGTTTGGTTGCAAATGCTATATTCTCAAGAAGGGAACTCGCTTATCAAAGTTTCAAAGCAAATGTGATGAGGGTTTTCTTCTTGGATATTCATCTAATAGCAAGGTTTATCGGGTCTACAACAAAACTCATGGCATTGTTGAAGAAGCATATGATGTTGAGTTTGATGAAACCAATGGTTCTCATAATGAACAAGAAAATCTTGATGATGTGAGAAGTGATGGGTTGAGAAATGCAATGAAAAATATGTCAATTGGTGATGTTAGACCAAGAGAAGAAGATGAAGATGGTCCTTCTATCTCTATTAGAGTTAATCATTCAACTTCTATCTCAAATGATCAAGCACAACAAATTGTACAAGATTCAAGTAATGATGATTCTCAAGTACAAGATCAAATTGGTTCATCTAGTGCACCTTCTTCATCAACTCAAGAACCCATTGTTCCTCAAAGAATTCATCATGTTCTTGCAAAGGATCATCCGGTGGATCAAATCATGGGTGATATTAGTAAGGGTGTCCAAACTCGATCTCGCATTGCTTCATTTTGTGAACATTATTCTTTTGTATCTTTTGTTGAACCTAACCGTGTAGATGAAGCATTGAGAGATCCGGATTGGGTGAATGCTATGCATGAAGAATTAAATAATTTCACCCGGAATCAAGTTTGGGATTTAGTTGAGAGGCCCAAGAATTATAATGTTATTGGCACTAAATGGGTTTTTAGAAACAAGCAAAATGAAGCTGGAATGGTTGTGAGAAACAAGGACAAGATTGGTAGCTCAAGGCTTCACTCAAGTCGAAGGTTTGGATTTCGGTGAAACATTTGCTCCCGTTGCTAGATTAGAAGCTATTAGAATTTTATTAGCTTATGCTTGCTCTCATAACATTAAACTTTTTCAAATGGATGTGAAAAGTGCTTTCTTGAATGGCAAGATTAGTGAACTTGTTTTTGTTGAGCAACCTCCCGGTTTTGAAGATCCCAAGAAGCCAAATCATGTATACAATCTCTCTAAAGCTCTTTATGGTCTTAAGCAAGCTCCACGAGCTTGGTATGAAAGATTGAGGGATTTTCTTATTTCTAAGGGCTTCAAAATTGGTAAGGTTGATACTACTTTGTTCACTAAAGATATTGGTAAAGATTTGTTTGTTTGTCAAATTTATGTTGATGATATTATCTTTGGTTCAACAATCCCAAGCTTTTGTGAGGAATTTGGTGAAATGATGTCTAGGGAATTTGAGATGTCCATGATTGGTGAATTGAGTTTCTTTCTTGGACTTCAAATCAAGCAACTCAAGGAAGGCACCTTTGTGTGTCAATCAAAATATGTGAAGGATATCTTGAAGAAATTTGGTATGGAAGATGCAAAACCAATCAAGACTCCTATGGCCACAAATGGGCATCTCGACCTAGATGAGGGAGGTAACCCGGTTGACCAAAAGCTTTACCATTCTATGATTGGTAGTTTGCTTTATTTGACCGCATCTAGGCCCGACATCATGTTTAGTGTTTGCATGTGTGCACGATTTCAAGCCGCACCTAGAGAATGTCATTTGACCGCCGTCAAAAGGATCTTGAGATACTTGAAATATTCTCCTAATATTGGTTTGTGGTATCCCAAGGGTGCTCATTTTGATTTGGTTGGATTCTCGGATTCGGATTATGCGGGGCGCAAGGTTGATAGGAAAAGCACCTCCGGTGGTTGTCAATTTCTTGGAAGATCTCTTGTATCATGGTCATCAAAGAAGCAAAATTCCGTGGCTCTTTCAACCGCCGAAGCGGAATATATCTCGGCCGGAAGTTGTTGTGCACAATTGTTATGGATGAAGCAAACTCTTCTAGATTATGGTGTGAAATTTGATGAAATTCTCTTGTTGTGTGATAATGAAAGTGCCGTGAAGATTGCCTCTAATCCGGTTCAACATTCAAGAGCCAAGCATATTGATATCCGCCATCATTTTCTTAGAGATCATGTGAACAAGGGTGATATCAAGATTGATAGTATTGGCACGGATGATCAATTAGCCGATATATTTACCAAGCCTTTGGATGAATCTCGGTTTTGCAAGTTGAGAAATGAGTTAAATATCATTGACTTCTCAAATGTGGCTTGAAAACTAGCACATGTGGTATATGGTTCTTTCATGCTCTCCTTGCTCATATGAGTCTTTTGAAGGTTTTCATGCAATATTTGAGATTTTTGGATTTTTATATGAGCAATGATCCCAAATCGGAGTTGGAATTGAGAAAATTGGCACAATTCTGGACAGTCTGAAATTTGGTACTGCTGACAGTCCGCGGGTATGGGGCGGACAGTCCGCCAAAGGACCACGGACGGTCCGCCTGTGCTGGGCAGTTTTTTATCAGAGGCAGTTTCAGTCGGTTGGCAGTGTAAAAAATTTTCAACGGCGGACGGTCCGCCAGGATATCGCGGACAGTCCGCGACTGGACAGAAAAGTGGGGTCGGCCAGACTTGACTTATATTGGATGTCCCTCTCACTCTCCCCCACCGAACCGCACATATCCTCCAAAAGGCTCTCTCTCTTTCTCTCTCAAGCACGTGGGGGAGACAACAAGGTCAAGCCTTTTTGGAGTGGTTCCCGGACGGTCCGAGAGCATCCCCGGACTCTTCTCAAGATTGTGCATCATGTCCTCTCGGTATTTCGATGAATCCCTAACTCTTGTTCTTGGATTTCTTTATTGGAATGAGTTAGGGTTAGATGCTCTGATCTATTTTTGGACCATGGTTTCTTGAAGATACTTTGGGGATCTTATTCTTAGTGATGAGGAGATGCAATAGCTAAAATTTGGTTGGTGGATTTGAATCGAAACTCAAAATATGGGCGAATCAAAGATGAGGGCAATTTTGTGTTCCTGCTTATAACAGATAGGTCGCGGACAGTCCGCCTGCTGGACGCGGACGGTCCGCCGTGGTAGTTCATGAACCGCGGACGGTCCGCGTTCAGAAGTGCGGACGGTCCGCTTGTCTCAGATTTTTCAGAAATGCTGAATTGACTTATATCATTATGGATTGATCCTATTACTTTAGCAATTGTTCTTATGGTTAAATCTTGAACTCAGGCCACCCCGGAAGATCATCAAGGCCACAGCTACTAAAATCAAGAAGGCAATGACTTCTAAAAGACAAAGAGACAGTGATGACTCGGATGATGTGGACTATGCTCCAAATGTCAGTGAGATGGCTGCTGCATCTTCAGTGGGAGATGTTGGTGATGAGTCTTCAGAGGAAGATACTGAGGGGGTTGACAATGATGTTACAGATTTGATGGGGCTAGATCTACCTAGCCGACAGTGGACTGCAGAGAGCTATGCAAATGCAAGAGCAGTGGATCAGTTTAGCTAGCCTCGTGACACCAACATTCTCTTCTTCAAAACCGAGGTACAAAAAGATGTTTACTTTGGTCATCTAATTAAGAAAAATGTATTCAAACATCAGACCATTGACCTAGGCTATATGAGACAACATCAAGTCATGTCTGATCTAGTGGATAGATTTCAGCAAATGGGGTTAGCTAATTTTCTGTAGCATAGGTGTGATTGGAATGAAACTGTGATACGCCAGTTCTATGCCACTCTAGAGATCAATATGGTTGAGGAAACATTTAGGTGGACAACTGGCAAAAGAACCTATGGTGCTACATTTGCACAGTTTGCTGAGGCAAATGAATTGGATTATAATTTCATCACTAGTGAGCAAAGTATGAATATTGTGTTAGAAAACCCTCTAGATGAGAATGACTATCCCATGTTCTATGAGCCTGCACATCTTGGAATTGCTAGAACTTTTGGGGGCACTCAGGGTCTGAGGCATCATCCTGCACTGATCAATAAGATTGCTAGAGTCACATTCATGCCTAAGAGTGGCAACAAGGACAAGATTAGAGGACACTATTGGAATGTGATATCTCATGTCATGAATGGAAATAGGATAAATGTCATTGCTCTCATCATGGATCAGCTTGCAGATCTGAGGCTTAACATGGAGATGAACTTGTATTTTGCTCCATACATTATGTCCATCATCAAGGTTAAGACTAGCTTTAGAGGGTTATGTGAAAGCAAGCACACTCCTTTCAGGCCATTTAAGAATGACAATGCTTTTCTTTTGAGGCCTCTGACTCCTTTCCCTGGAGATGATATGGATGCTGATGCACAGGGGAATGATGATGATAGTGATGATGATGCTCACATGGGAGCAGCTGCAGCTCAGCATGCCATGCCACCACCGCACCCTCCAGCACAGCAGCAGTGGGCTCCTCCATCTGGCTATTTTGACCCATACTTTGCATCCATGCAGGAGAGCATGTCCTCTCAGATTGCGGGGTTGGCTAATCAGATGCAGAATCAGATGAACCTCAACTTTCAGAACATGCAGCAGCAGATGCTTCAGCCCATGATGGCTCAGATGCAGGGGTTTCATGAGAGTTTACACTCAGATATAGCAGCACTTGACTCACGCTTTGAGGATTTGCCCTCTTCTGAGCAGTTTGAGCAGCTTGAGCAGAGGCAGGAGCAGCTAGAGCAGAGATTTGATTCTTTCAGCACAGCCTTCACAGGGGTCAGGAAAGGGGAACTACACGACGCACGACGAGTTCGAAGCCAAAACTTACCAGAGAAATATACCCCGGCTCGGGGCGCATCTTGATCCTCCAAAGATCCGCGGGATTTTGGGGAAACTCCGCCACCGCGTACTTCGCCCTCCGGGCGGCGTTGGTGTGGGAGAGAAGCTTGCTCGATGTCCTCGAGCCTTCAACCTTGCTCCCGGGGGTGAGCTCGAAAATCGGCAGGGCCCTTTCCACGAGAGGGATAACCCTCTGCCGGTGGAAGTTCGCGATGACGGCCGCTGCCATCAGCCCCTTCTTCGCCAGACGCACCAGCGCGTCGGTGAGGCCCTCGAGCTTGGCCTGTTGCGCTGGGGGCGACACCTGAAAGCATCTAGGCCCCTAATTCGAGTTTTGGTAATTAATGACAACTGTTTGTGGATTAACGATTTTATTTGAGATGATGAGTATAGGTTGATCCACGGATGAAAGAGATTTGGTTGTGAACGTATGGAGTTTTGGAGATGATGAGCAAAGCTCGGGCTCAAGGCAAAGGTATAAAATAGGGCTTTTGCATTTTACCGGTCACAAGGCGTTTAGTGGATGAAAAGTGACCGGATTTGTTGGATAGATAGCCGTACTATCAAGAGGGGTTGTGTACTCATGCTTGACGGGTCTTTAGTGCCATTTTGCTCAAAATGTCTAGTTGCATGCATGAGGGCTAACGGCGTTTTGAAAAGATTTGAAATAGACTAAGTTTGAGAGCTGACTGAGTAACGGCGGACAGTCCGCACCAGAGGGGCGGACAGTCCGCGCCCGTTCCAGAGAGCTTGCAGAGTCTCTGGTGGGCTCGCGGACGGTCCGGCCCAGGTGGGCGGACGGTCCGCCACTGTTTTTCAAATGTGTACCAGAAAGGGTGTCTGTCTTGTGTGAGCTTCAAAGTTGAACTGCGGACAGTCCGCCCATGGGGCGCGGACGGTCCGCCGGCTAATCTCAGGTTTGTACCAGAGAGGATGTTTCTCTGGTTTGGGATCAAAAGTTAAACTGCGGACGGTCCGCTGCTGAGGCGCGGACGGTCCGCAGGCTAATCTCAAAGTTGTTCCAGAGACGATGTTAGTCTCTGGTGGTGTGGAACTCTTAACTGCGGACGGTCCGCCACTGGGGCGCGGACGGTCCGCCAGGGCTTAACGGCTAGTTCTGACATGCATTTATTGCACTCTGACTCACTGGTTTATAACGGCGGACAGTCCGGTTTTTGAAACGCGGACGGTCCGCGACTTCGCAGAAAAGAGTGTAACGGCTAGTTTTTTGAGGGGTGTCTATATATACCCAATGCCCGGCCATTGGGTGTCTCTCTTGGCCATTTTGGATAGCAATCTTGACACATTAGAGCTGAGGCATCCCTCTCTCACACACACTTGCTTAGAGATTACATTCTTGAGAGTGTGAGAGCTTCCTAGTGTATTGCATCAAGAGTTTGAGCTTTGTGGCATTAGGAAAACTTCAAGCAAGCGTCATCAACTTGTTACTCTTGGGAGTTGCCGCTCCCTAGACGGCTTGGAGAAGTGGATTTCGTGGAGCTCCTCCAAGGAGATTGTTGAGGAGCCCCGATTTCGGTTGTGAGAGGTTTTGTGCTCACCTCACCGGAGTGGTGAAGAGCAACTCTAGTGGAATCGAGGTGTGGAGCGGTTCCTTGATTCTAGCCGGCTCAAGATCAAGAGGTTCTTGATAGAGGAGCGGTTGATTCTTGGAATCCACCTCAACGTGGATTAGGGGTGACCGGCAAGTCATCGACACCACGGGATAATTTCTTGTGTCAAGCTTGGTTACTTCTCTTGCTCACTTTAATACTTGCTTTTACTTTGAGCAATTTACTTTACTAGAGCTTGACTTGTCTCTTGTCACCTTAGGTTGCAAACCCATCTAGAGATAGTAATAGCATGACATAGGGCTTTTCCTTTGTTTCTAATTAAATTTCTCTAGTGTTGTTGGCTTTAGATTTTAAACCGCCTATTCACCCCCCCTCTAGTCGGTGTTCTTGATCCTACAACACCCCCCAGTCCCACTTCGGTGGTCGCTCCCGGAGAACTTTGTTAGTGAACGCCGGAAGCGCGCCCTTGTGGTTCCGAAGGTAGAACCACCCTCGGCTCCACCCGGCGTTGTTCGTCGTCATCTTGCTCGATATGTAAAAGTTCCTCCGGGTCAGGCGGGCGTGGAGCGTCAGGCCACCGGCGCACGCGTACCGCCTCGGCTGGTTCCGCGCGTTCTCGACGAAGAGTTCGCCGCGGAACAGATGGATCCAGAGGTCCCAGTGGGCTTCGATGCCGAGGTACCCCTCGCAGACGGCGGCGAAGACCGCCGCCTGCGAGATGGAGTTGGGGCTGAAATTGTGCAGCTCCACCCCGTAGTACTCGCATAAGGCCGGCATGAACCCGCTGATGGGAATGCCGAAGCCTCGCTCGTGGAGGCGCACGAAGCTCACAACATAGCCTTGCGGGGGCTTCGGCTCGGTCTCGTCCGGGTGCGGGGAAATCCACGCCGGCGCCCCCAAGTTGGGGTTCCGCGGCAGCAGCCGGTCGGCGACCAGCTGCTCCAGGACCGCCACGGTGGCGGAGGACTTCCCCCACGGCAAGGGCTCCTGGATGTCCGACATGTCTTCAATTCGAGGGGGAATGTGGGAGCGAAAGCTCTGGATGGCTAAGGTGTTTTTTCTCCCTTCTCTATCTCTCTCTCTTTCTCCTTTCTCTTCTTCCTTCCGCTCTTGGCTGCGGGCTCAGGATGCAGGGGAGGCGGAGAAGGCGAAGCAGCATGAAGGCAAATGGCCAGGTGAACCCAGAACCTCCCCTTTCCCTTCATATTTATTCACCTTGACGGGCGCATCCGAAGCCTGGCCCAAATCTACCGCATCGAATGCGGTAGATTTTGCTATCACCGACGGATGGGCCCCACGACCGCGGAGTCTCCCACGCGCGCACGCGGCAATAAATGCGGCACGGTAACCGGCGGGCGCGGCGCGACTATTGCGCTATCCCATCCGTCAGCCGCCGCCCACGCCGCTTCGTCTGCCCGAGGCGGACGCCTGAAAAGGCGCGCCCGCACCGTGCCGCACAAATCGGGCCACGTCGCCCGCTACCGGCGGAAGACTCGCGCGCGCGTGGCTCGCGGCTCTGCGATGTTTTCAGATCACGACGAAATATTCCTTCATAGGGTCTCTTTACCCTCGAAGGAATCGCATTTCGAGGCCTTACTGATCAGGGGGTCGAAGCCTGGCCCTTCAGGGGGTTTGACAGGCGCCCTAGATCACCAGAGTCAGGGACTGCAGGGATGTGCCGTACAAGCTACCCTCGAACGCGGAGTTCGAGACATCCTACGCAGTGTTCAAGGCCAGTCGAGGGTGCCTAGAAGGGGGATCCCATCGAGGGAGAGCATCGAGCCCTCGAACCCTACCGAATGGGTTCGAGCCCCACCTAGCAAACCCTCGCGAGCGCTTTATAGGACGTGTCTATGGACCACGAGCCAACCCCTATCGAACGGGGCACGGACGTCCGCTTGAACAACCCGCTAATAGCTCACTGAAGCAGCCATAGCTCGCGCCCCGGGCATGGGTAGCATGGTGCGCTTCACCCCTCCTCCCTGCAGAAAGGCGACGAGGGTCGTAATCAAAGTCGAGGGTTCCCCTGAACGCCTTCACACGGGCCTGGGCTCGGGGGGCTCCCCGCACACCACGGTTCAAACCACACCCTCGAATAAGTCGACGACCGTCCATTGTGAAGCTCCACGTGTCTAACCAAACCCTCCGCTGTTGACGTGCGCTCTCCTGAAGGTTAAGCTGAGCGCCGGGCCACTGTACCAGCACTAAGAGTGCCGAGGCCGGCTGAAAGAGTGCCGATGCCGGCTGAAAGAGTTGCTGGACGGCCGCCCCAGTAAAGCTACCCAGTGGGACAACGTTCATAAGCCCTTGGGCGAGCACAAACTCTCCCCCAAGGTCTCGGGGGCTACACCCGCGGGTGCGCTGACGCGCCCCCGCGAAGGTGACTTCACACATATTCGAGGGTCGTAATTCTATGTACACCCCTATACCCTCGGTAATCCTCCCCGCAGAGGAGAAAGGGAACTTTATTGCTCAAATGCGGATAAAGATTACAAACGGTTACCGGCGCAAAGCCATCGAAAGATACAAACATGTTGCCACCTACGTGGCAATTTTCCCTGTCTTGGGGAGGAGCGAGCGACGAAGAAAGGCACCGAGCCCCTAGCTGACGCAGCAGCGAGGCTGCTAGGGATGCGAGGAATAGCCCCCCAGACCACACGAGTCCAGCGGGACGCTTTCCTCGCAAGTCTTCTTCTAGCGTCTCCTCCACCGAAGACCATGCGGGGGGTCGAGCTGGCGGACAGTGCCCTCCGCACCGTCTCCCCGAGGGCAACCTCGTCGCTTGGGGGGACGATGCAAAGAACAGCCGCCCAACCTGGCACTAACGCCATGGTCAGGCGCCTCCATCCCCCTTCAGGCTAGGGGACATCGCAGAAGCATGACCCCACGGGCCCAATGCTCTTCTGCTGATCCCACTGAGCCTGGGGGATGGAGCGCACGCCCACTCCGGTCTTCCCCTACCGCTCGCAAGCATTCTTCTAGCGCCAAAAGCCTAAAAAAGCCAGGCCACCCCATCTGGGGGCCGGTCACAAAAAGGCAAAGGAAACATTACATGATTTAGGCAATGCTGGAAGAAAGAGTTGGGAGGTTGGAGAGGAAAGGGAACCCCATGACCCCTATTTATAGTTACGCCGGGCACAAAGCTTCAAGCTTGGCGAAGAGCGGAGGCTCGTGTCACTTGTGGCGACACGGCACTCCACGAGCAAAGAAGGTCCTCGGTCACCGCGCCGAGACACGACCGAACGAAATAAAGCAGAGCTGAGCCCCTGGACGCCAAGCGGTGCAGCATCGGCTCTGGCCGGCTGCCCTCAAACGGCGTGCCGCAAGGCGACCGGGAACGCCGGGGCCAAGGCCCTATGTGCGGGACAGCGCGACGAAAGCGCCAGCTGCCAAGCAGCGGGCGCCACCGTCGCCCTGGCCCCCCTCAGCACGCGGACACGTCTTGTCCTTTAAACAAACAAACAAAGAGGCGCGTGCCTCGAAGTACTCCCCCCACGGGCGTACTATCCCGACCGGCGTGTTGTCACATCCGCCGGGCTGGTGCTCAGGCGCGTCTGGCGGGTGCACGGCATTGACTGATCACGTCAAAAGGGAAATCCCCGAATTACCCTTTGGCCGAACCCACTGATTCAACCAAAGCCTCGGGGGCTACTGTCGGGTATCACAATTAGGGACGCCCTAATTGGGGTACTAAGACCGCTTTTAAAAACACAAACACCTGTTAAGGCAACTAGGCCCACGGCCTCCTTCCAATCTGGAAGAAAGGAAATGACTCAATGAAGCCCAGCACGCGGCCCATTCACATCCCCCTCGAACCCGCGGAACGATCTCCGCCTCGCTCGAGGGTCCCTCTCGGGCCCGCTGGACAATCTCCGCCTCGCTCGAGGGTAGTGGATCTACCCTCGAGCGGGTGACTCATTTTCCGCCTCGCTCGAGGGCTCCCTTCGGGACCCTCGATCACGCAATGCACCTCCGCCTCGCTCGAGGGTAGCGGATCTACCCTCGAGCGGTGACTCATCTCCGCCTCGCTCGAGGCCGTCTCTCAGCACAAGGGTCAAACGGCCCCGCCGCCCAACCGACCGCCGTACGAAGGCATTAAAGGCCAGCCACTCCGCCACGGCTCAAAGGACGGGCGGCGTCAGGCCACCACTCCCACAGTGGATGTGACCGGGGTCCCATCCGCTGACTTCGGTCACCGCTCCGCTGCCCTAGTTGCTGTAGCGGCACTGTGGGACATGCAACGCGAGACAAGACGGGCCTGGCACGGCCCCCGTTCCTGTTCTGCCGACACCGACCATCCGGACTCACCTCCCACTGGGGAAGGGGTCCGGTAACGTCACGTGTCCTCCCAAACGGAGCGCTCAGCGTACACGGACGGGCCTCGGACCTCCCCTTTTTAGGAGCCCGGGACCTCCACGTGTCCCCCGGACCTTCTAGTGCACACGACCGCACTCCGACCAGGGGGTCCGGGGCCGTCCCGCGCCATTTCTACCACCGGGACACTACTGGATGACCGGCGTCATCTTCGCTGTACCAAGGACGAAATTCGGGACGACAGCGACGCACGCCGCCTTCCCACAGTGTACTTCCTACAGTGTCCGACCACTGTACCCGACGATTCAGGGGAGGGCGGCGACTTCCATGCCCCACTCATGTACGCCGCCCCTCCTTGTGACTATAAAAGGAGGGGGCGGGCTTCCTTTAGCCGGGGCTGCTGGACTCTAGTCTGCTTGGTCTCTCTGGCTTCTCTCTTCAAGAGGACATTCAGGGACTACTGAGCACTCATCTCAACCGACTCCACTCCTAGCTGAGACTTAGGAGTTTCTCTCCCTCTCTCGCCTTGCTTGTACCCCCTACTACAAGCACTCCGGGTGCAAGATAATACAGTGCCCTCGCACACCCCCTTTGTTGGACGTACGGCCCCGCGGCCGGAACCAGGATAAACCGTGTGTTGTTGTGTTGCCTCTTACATCATCATCTGGGACGAGGAAACACGCAGTATTTACTAGTTGGGATCCGGGCCCTCGGGTCGGGACATCGACATTGGCTGTAAGGATTCTTGTAGCCTACCTCTCAGCCTACTCGTATAGTGGTTTAATTTTTCATCATTAATACATGGCCCACATGTCTCTCTCACAAGGTTTTTTGGTTCTTGTATCGAAGTCGGCTGTAAGCTTACAACCCACTTCTCCTCTCTCTCCTCTCCTCTCTCCTCCACCTCATCATTCAGCCTGCTTACAGTCTACTATAATACTGGCTCTTATGGATGGTTGAGAGAGTTAGCTGAATCTAACATAGAAGAGAGAGAAATAAGGAAATAGAAGCAAACTAGCGACTCACCCTACTCTAGCGAAAAACGGGCGCATAGTCATGGATTCCTATATTCCTATTGGTTCATACTGCATAGAGATCATTAAAGTAGCGGGACCCACCACCACCAGCTCACCTTGCTAGGCTGACATGTCCTTTGTTACCGCCAGCAGTAGGCTGAGAGCATAAGGGCGTGTTTGGTTTGCCGCCTACGGCGCCGCACCGCGCCACACCTTCCGCGCCGCAGGTGTGGCGGCCGAATCGGCCGCCGCGCCTTAGGCGCGGTGCGGCGCCGTAGGCGGCAAAGCAAACAGACCCTAAACCTTGCTCTAAACGAGCTGCTCCAGCTTGGACCCAGAATTGAATCTCGGCTTTGACCTTGTCGAGCAGCTCCCAAGGAAGAGCTGACTTGTGGTCAAACAAGCGGGCATTTCGCTCTTTCCATAAGCACCAAATAATCAGCATGAAGAGCGTGTCGAGGCAGCGTCTTCTTTCCTGTCCTGTAACGAAGATAGCTCCAGCAATATAGCCTACAATTTCTGAGGACAAACAAGATGATCTTTGATCACTTTAGATCGTTTCAGTTCAGATCCGGCCAATCTCACTTGTGAGAAACTCTGGATGGTCTGGTCAGTGAATAATCTCACTCCAGAAGCCCGAACTCTGAACAATCACCGTCCCGGATGGATCGATCAGAAGTTCAGAACTCGCGAGCGGCAGTGGAGAACAATGGGGGTAGGGGTTTTCACGATAGCGAGGCCGCCAGCCAAGCCAAAACTTCCGTCGGCCGACAGCTTCGTTGGATGCTGTTGCTGCATCACTCGTGCGGGTGCGCTCTTTTTCTCTTTTTTGTAGCACACAGAGAGGACTCGTGGGCTCGGCTTAAGCGCTAAGGAAAGGAAAGGCCCAGTTTTGATCCGGGCCCGCGAGGCTTCATCTTCCGCGGCCCCACCACCCATCCGCTCACGCCATGTCCCTCTGACCCCTGGGGCCAGGACCCACACGCCAGAAGCGCTGCGCTGCGCTGCCTGCCTTTCGCTTTTCCTTCCGCTGAGCGCTTCCCCTCCCCCTCCCCCTCCGATCTCTCCACCACCGCCACCACCCGAGCCGGCGACCCGGCGGCGGCCACCGCGCGCGGGTCCTCGTCGACGGCCGCTCGCAGGCGCGCGGCGCGGTATCGTCTCCCTCCCTCCAGCTTCTCCGTGCGGGGACTCGGGGTTTCGTCGGCAGGCAAGCCCTAACACCCCCGCCATCCCCATCCCCCAGTTCTCTGCGGCATGCGCAGCCCGATCCCGCGTTGTTTTTCTGTGCAAGTGCGTAGGTTGAACCCGCCGCTTGCTACCATCCGTGCCGTGTGCTGGTACCGTCGCCGCGGGCGGGCTCCTCTCCAATCCCAAGCAGCCGTGGTGTGCAGCGTGTAAGCGCGCGAATCCTCAGAGCATGGGAATCCGTGCTGCCATGCTGGGGTAGTGGGGTCGGTCGTATTAGCTGAATTTAGCTGAATGTCCACTGGCCTAGCGCTGGGGATGCGTAGAAATGCCCAAACGGGATTGGTTTTGGCATTGTATTGTATGCTTGTCAATTGGCCTATGCCTTGAACAACAGATGTTCCCTTGGAGGTCATTGCCGAGTTATATGTCTTCAGACAAAAATTTGGGCTGTGTCGAGCTATGATAGTTTTGTGGAAAGCTCACTGGTGTGTGATGACTGCATTTGGTTTGGACTTACCTAGGTCCAGATTAGTTTGCATTTTGTCCTCCTGAACACATAACACGACCTTAAAAATTCAAAACCTACCATGGATCTTACAGCACATTTCAGAAGAGGGAGGTGTCAATCAGACTGCCACTCTAATTGGAGTTTGTTGTTGCAAATTATCTGAATGTTATTCTTATTCCTATATTACAAAACAGCTGGTTGTTTGGTGTATCCTGTTTCTTTTACTCCAAAGCTTTTGGCATACTTGAAAATTTTACTCTGAAAGAGTCCGGAAAACGAGCAGTAACATGGCACATTTAGAAAGCACTCAGACTGGGTTGTCAATGATGGCCTAGGCCATGGCAGGAGCTCACTGTAAACTTTATGTAAGATATGGCAGTAACAAGTAAAAACAAGCCGAGAAGCATGAATATTAACATAGATATTATTTTTAAGGGAAAATTCGATTCATGCCACCACAACTCCGTGAAATTGGGTGTCATGTTGAAAATCATGCCACTCAATGGCGTGATTTTCAACATGAGATCCAATTTCAAGAAATTGGAGTGGCATGGATCCAACTGACCCTATTTTTAAAGCATACATATATTTGAATTATATTTAAGAATAATTAACAAATTCATTGTTTTGGTTTTAAACTTTTAATTGGAGAGCATCGGATCATGTGTAATTATTGTAGCAAAAATCATGCACTATAGTTCTGTATCCTCAAGCTATTGGCTTGTGATGGTTATTCTGTGGGAAGATATAAAGCTTACTTTTATTGCAGATATTTTTTCCTTTTGAAACATTTAAGAGTTAGTGCAGATGTTAGTTCTGGTATGCTAGCTATCCCAATTTTGAATTAACAAAAGCTACTACTTTATATATACAAATATGAAGATGAAAGGTGCAGCTAGCAGTGCATTTTGCATGGGTTGTTTCTTCTTTGTATAGCCCCACTTTCTTCAATGAACAATTGAACATCTTCTGTCATTTCTTTCCATCGTAACTTGTGGAATTCTAGGTTGTAACCTATAGTAAGTGTATGTGTAGATCAGTGTTTTTATAGGTGGTGGTCAGGCGATGGACCAGTGCCTGATCACCTAAT
Organism: Panicum virgatum; assembly: GCF_016808335.1. Taxonomy (NCBI): domain Eukaryota; kingdom Viridiplantae; phylum Streptophyta; class Magnoliopsida; order Poales; family Poaceae; genus Panicum; species Panicum virgatum. The sequence continues at coordinate 49,213,328 of NC_053145.1, forward strand.
TGCCCATGAGATTGGCCAAGGTCGAGCTAGGCGGGATGGTGTTTCCTAGCGCTCTATATGTCCAGCTTGCACAACCATGCTTCGTTAAACATGTCTTCTATCATTCTTTATGTAATTCTCAATAAGGATCTAGCGATTGGCGTGGTGGTAGAGTATTTCCACTTGTGCCCTAGAGGTCCTTGGTTCAAATCAGCCTCTTGGAAAATAAATTAAGGGTAAGGGTGCCTAGAAATTTCCTTCTCCAGACCACTCATTATGCATTTATGTGGGGGCTTTTAGCACTGGAAATGCCCATTTTGTAATTTGCACTGCTCATTAGGAGAAACATAGCATCATAGCATTGCAGAAGTGCCACTTTAGAAAATCACTCATAAATTTTCTTCGTTAGTAAAACACCAGAGCTAACTGTCATATTGCTCTTGCGCAGATTGTGCTCGTTTTCTTCCCAGTTAGATATCTCGTATGTAGTGCATTGTGATAATTCAGATGAGATGTGCTCTGAGCCAACTAAAGATGACCCGACTGTGGTCCTTGGTACGAGTACATTCATGGATGTGGATCAAGATTCAAGAGGGCCATGGACCAGCATGCCAAAGCCCCCCTTGACATACAGCAGGATACAGGATAGTTAGAGATATATGATTAGAGATGGGGGGAATGTTAGCTAGAAATGAGATAAGGTTGTTAGCATCAGGATTGGATTACCTTTGTTTGCTAGTGGTATCCGCACAGTCATCTCAGTTGATAGTTCTCATCTAGTTGTCCTTCTCATATAGATCAATTTATCTTTGTCCTGGTGGTGAGCATGACACCAAACAAGAACACAGCACAGCAGGGGGGGGGGGGGAGGGGGGGGGGGCATTTTCCTTCATCTTTGTTGTGTTACTTGCTAAGAGGGCACATTCATGTGACAATATTCAAGTGCTTTGTGCTGATTTCCATTTCTATATACTGTCTGGATTTGGTTTCTAAGAAATCAATGCTTGGTACCTTCTGCAGGTTCAGTTAGTGGTCCGTTGAAGTGAAGCTGTGTTGCTATCATCAACTGCCAAGCTACGGCAATGGCTTACGAGATTAGTGAGATCAAAAGTAATGTTCAATTCCTAATAAAGACTGTTACTTACTGCAAGCAAATCAAAGCACTTTCATTGGCCCTTCCTGTTTACATATTCAGAAGAAATAACCAGAACTCTAGTCTCATTCATTCTACTGGAAGCCATGAAAAAACTGAGTGCTATACTGCTACTTTTATAAGGCGTGTACACATTCCAACATTCGAACTTTTAATCTGTCATCAACTCATGTCTAGCAATATTTTGATACTAGGATAAAGAAACGGTGCTGTTTGGATTCCTGTATGAGAGTACTTTGAAATGATCATAATATTGTTGCAATAGATATTATACTTTAAGAGAAATCAGCACTCTTGGAGATTGTGGGATGATGTGCCTTATATTTTGAAATGATGGGAGTGCCTTACAATTCTTATTGCATACTGTCAAATTTGTCAGACCTTTTCCTTTACATATATTGTGTTTATATTGAATTTGTTGAAAATCACAAACCTGACTGGATATATTTGAAAGCAATATGATAGGATAGTTGGGTTTGCTGTGTTGAGATCTGAGCATGTATGCTCAGTAAAATAAAGAGAACCAGTATGTCATATGTGCAATAAGACTTGCGTTCAGTTTCAAAATCACAATTGGAGTTCCTAGTAGGGGCAACAATATCAATCTCCCTTACAAAAAAGTTTCACTTGTTCACATTCCCTGATTTCATGCGTTTGCTTGTTTCCATCTAAAGATGATACTAACAATTTTTATTTTATTCCCCATGTTTCAATATGAAGAGATTGGCATTGGTCTGGTGGGATTTAGCATCCTATTCTCGTTCCTTGGTGTTATCCTTTTCTTCGATCGGGGCTTGTTGGCTCTGGGTAATGTATGATACTATAATTCACAGTCCTTGTTGTAATATTATGTGTCTGATGAAGTTGCCATGACTCAGTCCTCACATTCTCCTACATTGTTTCTACTTTCTACTAGATTTTCTTTTTAACTGGAGTGGGCTTATTACTTGGCTGGCAATCTATGTGGCAACTTTTCACGAAGAAGGCAAACCTTAAGGTATTTCTGGGTTTGCATAGATACAGGACTTCTCTGCAGTGTGCTTTTCCATTACTGTTTTGTGCCGACTTCTCATTTTTGTTCTGAAACATATTTATTCTATACTATGGAACTGATAAAGTTCCAGGTTAGTTACGTTGACCTTGAGAAATTTGCTGTTGTAGTGTTAACATGTAGAAGAACTATAAAGATAGATAAGTTGCAAGGATATTGCTATGACTTGGGAAAGTTGTATTGTAATGGAATTTTTGTTATATGATAGTTATCTTTGTCTATCGCATCTTAAACAAATTAGTTAGTGTATTAATGCAACAACCTCTCTTGGCATTCTCTTAAGCAAACATGTAACATCATAGCTTCTCAGTGATGGAAATTGCCTAGATGTGGTTTCGTTCCCTCCATGGCAATCACTAGCCTTGTGGTTTTCAAAATTGCATCCGAACAAAAAAAATATGTGGCTAAAGTGAGTCCTGCACAAGTCCATGACATGCAGGGTATTACTACTGCAGAATGCATGGTCTGCGGCAATAATTTCCATCTAGCAAATCCAAGCGTCTTAGTATCATGATTTCCCTCTTGATTAGTCTTAGCTAATATACTATTGCTCTTCTGGCTGACCTCAGTGATTTGTACCATGACAATCGATTGAAGAGATAATGTTATTACTGTTCTGCAGGGATCGGTACCTTTCTTCATTGGTCTGTTTCTTCTGTTTGTCCGTTGGCCTGTTGCTGGTATAATCATGGAACTATATGGATCTTTTGTGCTCTTCAGGTCTTGTCTAACTATCCTCATGTTCAATTTGTTTCTTGGTTTTATTGTTACTGACCTTTGCGTCCAATTCCTTTACTTTTGCAGTGGTTATGGCCCCCCCCCATCCAAGCCTTCCTATATCAAATACCTATCATTGGTTGGATTCTGCAATACCCATTCCAGGTAAGTTATATTTGTCTGAGGACTTAAGTAATTTTTTACGGCATTTTTGTATTTATTTCAATGGTCTTTCTGATAAGGTTACTTGTATCCGCAGCATTAATGTTTTTATGAGCTTAAGTTCCGTCCGTAGCCATTCTAGATTATAACTGATGCATGAGGCTCAATCTGATCTCTGCAGTTGTTCGCTCAGTTGAGGCGTAAGCGGGCTTGAAACCTTCTGCAACTGCCAAGATACTCTTTGACTCATCATGGGGACAAGTAGTATGCTGTTGTGATGTTGATAAAAGAATCACCTGGACCCTTCACTATTGCATTGAAATGATCTTTCAAATCTTGTGTGCATATGCATACTTTGCGGATTCTAATATTCAGTCGTTCTGAGTAGTTTATTGTTCATATTTAGACAAAGTAGAACTTCAAAAGGTGCTGGATGGTGGATGCTCGGTTAGTTGAAACAGGAGGACCTCATTGCCTTCCATCATCCCAACAACAAACTGTGGGGTCAGAGTGATCACACCTGATTTATTTCTGATTCTGGATGCAACTTGCCACATTACTTGCCAGCTGCAAGAAACATGTGAAGAAACACTACAGTCAGAAGTCCTGCAAGGAGCTTGATAGCTCACCTGATGCCTAATATGTAGGATCTGTTTTCTTTTCGTCCAATGAATGGCCTTCGCTGGGTGAAATGCCCGTGGTATTTGAATTTAGTTGTGAGATGTCGGTTTCTATATTTGAAGTCTACATATGGTGACGTGTATGGTTCTTTCGGCTGAAGATACACCTTCCTTCTGTTTTATTATTGTGATGCTGTTGATGACTGGAATAGTGCCGGTCATGTGATTCGCAGGAACTTGTGTGCTAGTGTGCTACCTGCATGTCTCATTCAGATTAGGTTGCTGATTGATAAGCCGTTTGCTTTCGCAATCATTCCGGCCATTGTAGCTTATTTCTGGCGTAACATGGCGTCGCGTCCAGGGCCATCACCTGATGGGCCTTATCTTTAACCACAGTGATGCTGCGATGGAGGTTTGGAATGTACCCATCGCGTTCTGCTAATCTGACAGTGATTTGTTGCTGACTGACGAACAATGGCCGTGGAGAAATTTCAAATTTTAGTTCCTCATGATTTCTGTGTAGAACATCTGTGAAAGCGAATCTTCTGACTCTTCTTTTCGTTAGGGAGATATTTCAGGTGCCTTGCCATCATACTCATCAAAGTTGCAAAAGTGCAGCGTTTTCAACCCATTTAGCTACCAGCGTTGGCATATAGGTGTCCTCTCGTTGCTTCCAAACTCCATCGGTTCGCGAAGGCATGTACTCTTTCCGTTCCAAATTATAAGTCATTTTAAGAATTTTGGAGAGTCAAAGTTTTTTAAGTTTGATCGAATTTATATAACAAAATAATAATATTTATGATACCAATTAAGTACCATTAGATTCTTTATTATCTATATTTTCATAGCGTATCTAATTGATGTAAAAAAAATTTATGTTTCTCTCTATAATTTTGGTCAAATTTTGAGATGGTTTGATTCTCCAAAATTTTTGTAATGATTTATAATTTGAAACGGAGGGAGTAGCTTACAGCAAAATTTTACAAGAACCTGGATCATTTTTTTGTGGCAACCAAGCTTGGCAGTTTAAGGACACGTACGTACGTACAGTACATGATTTGGTGCTCAATCAATTTGCCTGGGACCAACAAGCCAAACAAGAGAGCCAGATGGCGAATGGGTGGCACCTGTCCTTATCCAGCTGAGCTCACTGGCCTTGCTCTGCAATTGCCTGCTTAAGGATGGAAACGTTCGGATTCGCATGGAGTCGGATTCGAATAGCATTTTTATTGTATTTTAAATCGAATACGAATACGAATTCGGATATTTTCGGATATGAATACAAAACGGATGCCTCAGATTCGGATTCGAATTCGGATGTTGACTTGATATATGAGCAAACGTTTAGTTAATTTCTTTATTAGTAGTTTTAGATTATAAAATTGTTATACATGTACAAACTAAAGTATAATAATATAATAAAGATATCTAGTTAAAAATAATCTATTTATCGTTAATAAATAAATACATAAAAATAAAATTAGAACTAAAAATATATTGCAATAAACATATAAATAATTTTATTATATATAAATAAAAAATATAGAAGTAATTTGAGATAAAATAAGAATATTTAAAAGTAAATTTAATCTTTTATATTATATCTTTATTATAAATTAATAATATGGGTGGTAAGAAATAAATATAATTACTTAAATAGTTTTTGAATGAAAACGAATACGGATAGTGTCAGATATTGTCGAATACGAATTTGGAATCGGATAGGAAAAATCAATGAAAATCGGATTCGGATGTATCCACTTTACTACCACGTTAAATTTAAATACGAATATAGATATTCATATTAATATTTAAATAGATATGGATATCAGATAATTTGAACATCTGCTGTCCGTTTCCATCCTTATCATTATGCCTGCTTGCCGCTGTTGCCCCCATGGCCACGACGCCTCCGCCTGCTTGCCGCAACGCGTCAAAACCAATAATCATAGCCAGTGCCGATTGCCAAAGCAAATGGAGGGACCCCTGCGTCCGATAACTCCGCTCGTCTGCTTCCCAAGATTTCTTTCTTTTCCTTTTCAACTTTCCTCAGCAAAGGCTGCAAAGCCTCCATTCCAACCAAGAGGTGCATAGGCACAGCACAGAAAGATTCCTAGTCCTCTTCCCCACTTCGGTGCCCCACGCCGACGCAGCCCGCCACCACTGTTGGGCTGCGCAGCGGCACCACCCCTTTCTCCTCCCCCTCTCTCCCCCGTCACATCCTCCTCCACCCATTGCGGCATATAAATCCCAGATCCAGATCTCCCCCACCCCCAGCTTCCCTCTTGCGTAGCCAGCCAGTCTGACCATGTGATCTCCCTCGCAGGTGTTTCTTGTGCTGCTCCGCGGCTGCCGTCCCTGCTTTCGGTTTCAGTTTCTTGCATTGGTGCAAGGTTTATTTTTGTCAGACTGTGTTCATCTACAGGTGGTGCCTGGGCGCAGTGGTTTATCGATCCCTTCCTTGCCTTGTACATGCTGATCCGGGAGCGGTGGTTCAAGTGTTTCTTGTTGCAGCAGCTTTGCAGACAACGCGGGAATCGGTCGATAAACCTCTGCATCCAGCTCTCACCTCGGTCCCTGCTCATGGGTTCATGTCTAAATCTAATGCCTTAACCTCAAAGCTATGCTTGGTATTACTGTGGTGATATATTTGACTACTTGTTGCATGGTCTGACTTGCAGATCGACCGTGATGCATGTTTTCTTCACAAAGCTTCAGTTGTCTACATGTATTGTGATGCTTGCATGACGCATATGTTTGATATAGTACCTAGTCGAGGCACACACAAATATAGCTTGTTTACCTTTCTTTTCTTTAGAAGAAAAGGGAAAAGCAAAAAAAAAGGAAATAAGTAGTAAAGCATGTTCTTTTATGCACCGGAGTCTAGCGGCACTTTACATTTCCTTAAGCTAATAACATCTTAATGACGTGTGGTTCTGATTACATGATACTTATATAGCATTTGGGTTACTCCACAATACCAAGGTAATGAAATGTTTGGTCGGTTAGAGTTAGCTAGTGGGGATAAGTTCCTTGCTCTATAAAGCTTAGTATTACTTGGAGCTAGGAACCATTTAGGGAAGGTGGATTGCTGGATGCCCAGGGGATCTTACTTGCTGCCGTCATGCCTGGAATATGTTCAAATTATTGGGGGCGGATCTCATTCAGGACACCTCAATAGTTCTATTCTTATTCAGAGGTAGCATATTGAATAGTTATATTCTTTTCTGTTGCAATGCTAAAATCAGATGAAAAGCTTATTGGAGGCACGGAATTTGTTTTAAGATAAATTCTTGGGATTATATGACAGGCTCTGAAGTATGATATATAACTGCCTTTTAATGCCAAAATTGGAAGTAATTGTTATTATTCTTACTTGGCCAGCTCTTGTTGTTTTTATGCACTGTAGACTGTAATACAAGAATTGTTCAGTGCCACAATCTTGTCTTTGCAATGCCCTGCTGTTGTATGATCAATGCTAATTGTCATAAGCCCATAACCAATACGGGGGTTAAGACACAAGCAGTTGCCAGAAAATTGAAGCCAAGATCTTTTGTTTTCTCTTAGATTCTTTTTTCTTTTAAACCTAGGTTACTTTCTGCAGACTGAAGTTGTGTCATGCATATTCTAACCAAAGAGATTTTGACGCGATCTAGACAGAAGAAGGGGAAAAAAGGTTCAGATGATCGGCACATGACTTTACATTGCAAACAGTCGTTTACCTCTTTCTTTTGTTGCAGATATTATCTATTTGATGCACATGCACACACACAACACACAACACCGATGTATTACAGATTGCAGCTAGAAATAAAGTGATTTCGACGGCGTGTTTTAGTAAGTTGAGTACAATTTTGTCTGAACGACCAGCCCACAATACGTTTCACGGCTTCCACACTGTGAAAAGCTTTGTGATCTGGCTACTACTGAGCGAAAGCTGGCAGTGGTAGCCCTTTGGGTCCTGCAATCTGAGTTTGGTCGTGCAGCTTACCCGTCAGTGTTCGTTCAAGCACGGAGCAGGAGCACCGATGGATGCTACGCGGCTGTACTGTACGCTGCTTTCATCCGTGCTGGCCAATGGGCCGTGGTGAGGAGGCCCGCCGATCAGCCGAAACCCGAAGCAGCTGCTGGGCTTGCCCCGTTTGGTTCCCGTTATAGGATTCTAGAATGTATTTTAGTGCATGTATGACGGGCTAAATAAAATCTATTTGTAAAATTTTTTAGTGATGAGTGTAACTTTTCGCGATGAATCTAATGATGGTAATTAATTAATAATTAGCTACAGTAATGCCACAGTAACTATCCTCCAATCGTGCCGGTCAAAAACCTCATTAGATTCTTCAGGGTTTTTAATACGGAGTTCTGAAGTTAGTTTTGTAAATTGGTTTTGTTTGATACTGTAATTAGCGGTCAAAGTGTTACTATTCCTAGAATTCTAGGCAAACAAGGCCAAGGGCTCGCCCGCGGTTCGTTTAGGTCTTGTTAGTTACATAGGATTTATTCCGATCACAACAAGACTCATGTCGATCAGATTTGTTCCGGGTTCAAAACTACTTGTATGAAAACATAATAAATACAACACGAGACCGGGTTAAAAACTATTTGTATGAAAATAAATTCATAATAAATACAACACAAGATCGGGATTGATCCCACCTCTCGACCCATGGATTGACTCTCATTCTTTTGTTGTACCTATCATGAGTCTATTTGTTGCAAATAGTTCCCGATCTGAAATAAATTCTAATATCTTATTGTACATATCATAAGTTTTTTTTGTTGTACCTCTTGTTCCCGGTCTGGATAAATACACGTATAACCGAACAAGGCCTTAGGAATTTCGAAGAGAAAAGAACGGCGTGATTCTATTCCAGCTTTTCAAAGGGATGCCCTGTAGTTTACCGCACCTTAGCAATATAATCCTACAGTCTCAATATTCTCCACCTTTTTTTTATGAGGAACTATCGATAAGTACGCAAGTTTGAGCATACAAGATCTCCAAAACGGAGATAGACCACTACGCTGACTTATTACTATGCAAATGAAGCTAGGATAAAAAAAAAGAAAAAGAAAAGGAAACTATATGCATACTCCTAGTTAAGTAAGCATTTTCGTTTTGGAAACGCGTGGCATGTACTCCTAGTTGAGTACTAGTGCAGGAATACGAACTACGAAGCAGTAGTCAATGACTCAGAAAAATATGGAGAAATCAAAATCTCTCCCACCGTCACTGCCAACATCCGTCGGCGGCGTCTCACCGTTGCCGCTCGCTGCGCCGAACACCTCATCGACGACCTTCTCCACGTCCAACGCCTCGGCATCGGCAAGGGCCTCCGCGCCAGCGTCGCCGTCGGGAGCTGGGATGAACGGCGGGCGCGCCACGTCGAGGACGTGGTCCCAGTCCACGCCGCGGAAGAAGGCGTGCCGCTTCACGCCGTGCGCGCCCAGCCGTTTCCGGGGGTCCTTCTCGAGCAGGCGCGCGATGAGGTCGCGCAGCGGCGTCGGCTCGCCGGGCAGCTCCGGCGGCGCGGTGAGGACGCGGCGGAACGTCTCACGCCGGCTCCGGCCCCGGAACGGCGTGCGCCCGTACAGCATCTCGTAGAGCACCACGCCGAGGCCCCACCAGTCCACCGCGTGGTCGTGCCCGCTGCCCACCACGATCTCCGGCGCCACGTAGTCCTCCGTGCCCACGAACGAGTTCGACTTGGCCGGCGTCCGCGCACCCGACGAGAAGCAGGACGACGAGGACGCGGACTGCGGGGACTGGGAAGACGACGTCTCCGGCGAGGCTGCGTGGCGGGAGGAGAAGCACGCAAACACCATCGCCGCCGCCTTCTTGTTCTTGCGCCTGCGGTGGCGTGAGGAAGGCCGCGATGGCGAGCTGACGCGTTGCGCCGTGGCGTCCGGCGGCGGCAGGGGCGCAGGAGGTGGAAGCGCGGTGGAGAGGTCGAAGTCGACGAGCATGATGTGGCCAGAGTCCTGGATGAGGACGTTCTCCGGCTTGAGGTCGCGGTACGCGACGCCGAGGCTGTGGAGGTGCTCCAGGACGAGCACCAGCTCCGCGGCGTAGAACCGGATGACGGACTCCGGGAACGTCGTCTCGGCGCGCCACCGGCGCCGGAGCGACTTGAGGTCGCCGCCGGGGCAGCGGTCGATGACGAAGCCGACGACGTTGTCGGTGACCACGACGCCGCGGAGGGAGGGAAGCAGCGGGTGCCGGAGCGCGAGCAGCACGTCGCGCTCGAACCAGATCCTCTGGTGCCCGTCACCGCCGCACGTGCCTCCTGGCCGCGCGGCAGCGCGGGACATGGCCTTGAGCGCCATGGCCATGGGGTCGGCGCCCGCACTAGCGGAGCTGTCCCCGGCTGCCGCCGCGGCGGCGACAGGCACGACGTGGAAGACCACGCCCCTGGCGCCCTGGCCGAGCACGGACAGCGCCCTGAGGTTCGCCAGGCTCAGCTGCGGCGGCTGCGAGGGCGCCATGCTCACCATAGGGTCGACGTGGCAAGAAAGCAGAGCTGACAACAAAGCTCCTTCTGGTGTTGTTGAGCTGAAGGGTTTGGCGGTTTTGAGGTTTAACAGGGTGATAACTCCTCTCGGTTTAGTCTGCTTATAGTTCGCGTGATATCTTCCGTTCCAAAATCTTCCGCAAAAAACTACCTTTTCTCCCGAAAATTCGTGAACTCAATCACGTGTTACGTGACATCGAAGCCACTGTCGTACGCGTATTCGCACCATCCAGCTGAGAACCACGGCAGGTCACAGGGCGGAAAATCTGGAGCACATCTGGAGAGAAATCACATGGAACCCGAGCTTGACGATGGAGATAGAGGCTCTGGAAGCAAATCCATGAGCAGATGACTAGATGAGCATGAGCGTGCATACCAACCGATAACCCGGCGGTGCCATCTGCAGCTGCCACCACACCCACCACACCAGGTGGTACGGGAATAAGCCTTAAGCCCCACGTCTCGTTCAAGAGTTAATACAGCCATGTCAGTAATGAGCTGACAGCTGAGCTCACGTCCTTCATGTGAATATGTGATGGTAGCTACTGGTGCCAACTCAGGAGTCAGCTTCAACCGCCACAAAGATCACCGCTGGCACTTTACACGGAGAGAACGGAAATTTTGATCTTCAGACATGGTGGTCCTGGTGAACTCAACCATCCTCCATCAACAAGTCGTTTTCAGCTGGATCACCTGATCGGTCAATCAGGGAGGCATATAGCTTCATGACCTGCTTGCAAGAATCAGATTGAAGCTAGTTTAGATTGATGTTGTACTCATAGCTGGTGCACAACATGGTAGCTGAATTCAGCTTGGACATGGTCCAATTGGACATGTATCCATTCAGATAGCTTTAATATGTTAAGAGACCCATGAACAAAATCAGTGAATACATAGACACTGTGCATGATAAATGGTGAAAAACTGAATAAGTTACAAATAAAAACACTAATTCGGCACAGCTTCACCCATTCATATAGCAGAGAAATGGTAGTTTTCGAGACATAACTAGCAAAATAATGACTCATAACAAGTAGGTTTCATGAGATTAACAAGGTTTCTCATGATGCATAATGCCGAGAATTTTTTTCCAGAAATCCAGTAAGAAAGCATCTTCAATTCAGTATCATATTGTTGTATTCTAAGTTATCCACTGAACAAAACAAAACTGAGGTCATAAACCATGATATTTGCTTTTGCAGTAGAACTATAAAAGTGTGGTGAGTGGTGACCATTCCAGGATTGATTAAAATTATAAAATTGTGCAGTTCTGCTTCAAAACTGGGGTGGCATTCCTGGTAAAAAGTATCTGCACTAGTGGTATTGTAGAAAGTTAAGGAAAAGAGCTTATGTGGATAAAAGAAGAACCTGGTTCCAGCACTGACTGATTGATTCTGTACAGTTGCCCAATCCTTTGATAAGCCACTGATGCTTATTCTCCACCTTTTCGAGTTGAAGAGTCCACCATCTGATGGGTATTATGATAATTCACTTTCAGTCTGAAAATACATGCTTGGGTTAGTTTGGAAATGCACTAACAGGTATAGGTTGCCTCATCTCTATTTATCAGAAGTGTGTATTATTACGATATGAGAAAAAGGTTGCCACCTTGCTCAATGCTATTGCAGTTGCGGATAGCGAACTCGCCATTTACCAGTAAAAGTAGTTAGGATGGCCACCAACAAATAATATCTAGCACAATCATGGATGCAGCGATGGGCATTATACTTAAATGAACAACGCGCTCCCAGTTTACCAGATGATAGACAGGACAGCACTACGCAGAAATCATAAGCCAACTCTACAAAATTACATTAGAAGTAGACAGAACTCACATATTCAACAAATGATCTGCAGTTCAATTGACAGGACATCAAACAGTAGCTCAAGAACACTACAAGCATGACCAGTTTTGAACTGGACCGGAACTGAAAATCCACAAAGCGTATTTACATCTGGGCTTGCTCACAGTACAACTCCTTCGATTGTGGCTAATGCAACACCTAGTTATGTGCATCCTCGCATCCTTGGTTCAAAGACTCAACGTCTGATTAAGCAGAAACTGGTGCTCAATCCTCTCAAACCTGGCAGGTATACCACCAGCACATGATCGCATTCTACAACTACAACAGATGCGAATAGATTGGAACCTGATCTACAAATCTCTCGAGCAACAATATTAGAAAGCAATCGGAGATCACCTCTTGGCCGAAGATATCTGTATCATCTTTCTTGGTGATCAAGTGCACACTACAGTCACTCGAACTTCACAGAGATCTTATTTACAGTACATCCTAATTTCGGAATTTTCCCTCTATTGTTAATACTCAACCCGCACAGGCCGAAACACAAAGTTCCTTGCCTTAGGGGAACATAGTAAGGTTGCCAGAGATACATAGAAACTAGTCATTGTGCTGATACAGAATGCACCAAGAGAAACCCATCCATTCTCTCCATGCCAGCCGCCAAGCCAACCACGATGATTGTTTCCTTCCATTTTCCCTTCTGGCATCCTTGCATCCGCAGGGCACCCTTCACCAGTGCATATTCCTGGGTTTCCAGCCAATGCTCCTGGAAACTTCAATGTTGGCAAAGGCCCAGACAGGCTATTGTAGGAGAGGTTAAGAACCTCAAGCTCCGCCATGGCTGCAATGCCAGGAGGCACCTCTCCTGACAACCCATTATGTGAAAAGTCAAGCATACGCAACCTCCCCATTCCCCCAAGCCCTGCAGGGATCTGCCCAGCCAAGTAGTTACAAGAGAGGTTCAAATACTCCAGTCCCTTCATGGCAACCAACCCTTCTGGTATCTCCCCACGGAGTTCATTCCTTGACAGATCTATCCCAGTAGTTGCCTGAAGATCATACCCCAGACCCAACTGCCACGACACCGTGTCCACGGATGCTGACACAAACAATTGAGGTGGAAGAACACCCTCTGATGGAATCCCCTGACCACCTCCACCGTTAAGCACAGCACTGACATTGAACCCACCATCTGGGATGAAACCCACAAACTTATTGCCAGACAGATCGAGCCACTGGAGCAGGGGAAACGAGAACATCCAATCAGGTAGCTGGCCAGAAAGCTGGTTACCAGCGAGCGACAAGAACCTCAAGCTCAACCATTTCTCCACAGCACTGCTGAGCTCCCCACTGATCTGATTTCCCGACAGGTCCACTACCTCCAGGGACCTGCACCCAGCCAGCGGCAGCGGAATCTCCCCAGATATCTTGTTGTTCGACAAATCTAGAACCTTGAGACTATCAAGTGCGTCGAGCTCCGGCCGCAGCGCTCCGGAGAGCCGGTTCCCCCCAAGCCGCAGGTACAGAAGCTGGAAGCAGCCTGCAAGCCCGGCAGGCACCGCACCGGACAACCGGTTATTCGACAAATCCAGCACCTGCAAGTAGGTCAGATTTCCGATTCCGGGAGGAATCTCCCCAGACAGCTGGTTGTCCGAGAGAAACAGCCCCTGCAGGCTCCGTATGGTAGTGATCCCAGCGGGAATCTCGCCGGAGAAGCGGTTGTGGGAGAGGTCGAGGAGGAGGAGGGTGGATGCGTCGGGGTCGGCGACGATCCGCGGCGGGACGGCGCCGGAGATGGCGTTGCGGGAGAGGTCGAGGGCGCCGAGGCGCGCGGGGAAGGAGAGCCGCGGGGAGAGCGGGAGGCGGAGCAAGTTGGCGGAGAGGTTGAGGGTGCGGAGCGCGGGGAGCGAGGACGGCAGGCAGGTCGGGACGGCCCCCGTGAGCGCGTTGCGGGAGAGGTCGAGCGAGACGAGCGAGCGCGGGAGGGAGCAGGGGAGCTCCCCCGAGAGCGCGTTGGCGGAGAGGTCGAGCGCGCGGAGGCGGCGGAGGAGCGCGAGCGGCGCCGCCGGGAGCGCGCCGGTGAGGTTGAGGCCCCGGAGCACGAGCTCGGCGACGGAGGGGGCGGCGGCGGGCGCGGCGTCCGGGTGGAGCGAGACGCCGCGCCAGGACGGCGAGAGCGGGCCGCGCCAGGAGGCGAGAGCGGCGCGGGACGGCGGCGCGAGGGCGGCGCGGAAGGCGAGGAGCGCCGCGCGGTCGGTGGAGGCGGGGGCCGCGTGGCGGGGCGCGGAGGCCAGGAGGAGGAGCAGGAGGAAGGTAGCGAGGCGGTGGTGTGGGACGGGGCGGTGGGAAGCGGTCGGCATGGCGGTGGCGGTGGCCGGCGTGGGGCTGCGCGGTTAGGGTTTTGAGGGGTTTGGGCGCGGCCGCGGCCACGGAGCGAGTGCGAGGTGGTCGGAACTCGGGGCGTGTGAGAGCTCAAGAGAGTTGAGGTAGAGTGTGCGGACGTGCGGGGGAAAAGGTGGCGACGGCGGGGCGGAGGAATCTGGGTCGGGCCGGCACGGACGAGTGGCGGCCGCGGCCCGCGGGCCGGCGAATGTCCGATCTCCGATGGTGAAGCTTCAGACTTCAGAGTTCAGAAATCTGAACATGCTTTGTTCTCGGGGACAAATCGCCCCCAAGTTTTACCCTCTCCAATGTAGTAGTACTGACAGCGTAGAGAAACAGAGCATAGGTGAAATAAAATTGTGCTAACCATACCAGTATATCACGTTCGATCCACAATAACAAAATATAAGAGTGTTGATAAGAGAATCAGCACATACACCCAACAGCACCAGCAGAGATACGATACAGCAAGTAAACAGATAGCATAATATTACTTATGGCTCAAAACAGTACATATATACCGATTATTAAGTTGCCCAAAGTAGCCTTTGATCCCCTAAGATTTCCAGCTTAGTTGAAGAGGTTAGTCGCTGTGGCCTCGGCCAGACGGTGACGATCAGTTGTCGTCGAAGACCTCGATCTCGCGCTCGACGTATCCCAGGGTAGCGACCTCCACGCGGACGTACTCCTGCTCCTGCTTGATCTGCTCCTGCGACTTGAAGCACAGATCCGCCACGGTGGCCATCACCTTCCTGTACCTCTCCCTCTCCACGGGGTTCCGGATCGCTTCCGTCACCAACGGGAAGGGCGGTGTGTCCTCAGGAACCGACAGCATGCGGTCGATCGGATCCGCTTTGAGTTCTTCTCGTATTCGACTCCGGCAAGGATGGGACCGATTTGCATTGGTTTCCTCCGCAGAGCTCCGTGGGGATCCGAAATCAAGTTCATCACATTAGACCCAACAGCAATAACGCAGCCCAATAGAGCCCACTGCCCCCTCATATGCATATATAAATTACATTAGAATATTTCATGGCCTAAACTCAACCTTCTCTTTTTTTTTTTTTGGAGTACCCGGCGAGTTGGCGACGCTACTTAGACAACTAACATTTTTGTTAAGTAACACGGGCCATATGTTGCTGCGAAAATGGGCCTGAGGTATGTACGGTCCAGCCCATCATGGAACACGTGGGTCAAAAAAGAGCCCGGAAGCCGAGGCGGTTTTTTCTTTTTTATATTTAAAAAAATAAATTTCAAAAATATATGTCTGTTTTGAAATATTTCAAAAATATACCCCGGTCACCCTCCCATAGGGCGACAGGCCCAAAGTGTAATTTTTTTTTCTTCAAATTTGCAACGAAGTCTCTGGAGAAAAAAAAAGCCCTGTCGCCCCCCCAACGGGCGACAGGGCTTTTTTTTCTCCAGGAACCTATTTTGAGCTATTCGAGCGTATATTCGTCATCATCGTCGGCAAGATCTCGGCCGCTAACTCCTACTGCACATAATTTGTCCTTCATTAAATCACGGGAAAAATCGCAAGAACTTCCCTTATTTCACGAGCATTATGGAACCCACAAACATAATAAGTTCACATCAATAATATCTATAGAAACATCGGATACAAATAAGCAGTCCACAGCTATCTCATTACAAATAAACATCAGATACATCTAACCACCCCTAGGGCGTCGGACCCTCTTAGCCCTCTGCTGGGCACGGACATGTCCCTCGGAGTAGGTGAGAACATCCGGAGACCTCACCTGTCGCTCAGGACGCGCAAGGGGCTGCGGTGTCTGCTGCTGAGAGATCCCAAGTGGTGCTCCTCCTAGCTGTGAATACCCCAAGACATCGGGGTCACCTTGCGCGGCAGGCTCTTCTGGACTCAAGCTGTCGAAGTCGTCTAAGGTGAAGGTCTCGTTATCTGGTCGAAAGGAGGAAGAAGAAGGTCCGGCGCCCGCATTGGGGTAGAATCCTACGCAAAAAATGTGGATGTTAGTGTCCGCTCGTATATTTTGTCATGCCATGTAGAAACCGAAATACGAAACATAAACTAACCTGTGTAGGCCGGTATCTGTGGCCTCGGTACCATCCCTGGATACGGTCCGCCAACTGGTGCTGTCCCTCTAAACATTCCAGTATGGCCGAACGCAGTAGCTGGATCGTATCCTGTATGTGATATTAGTAAATATGTAGGAACATTTGATGCAATTTTAAAGAGATATGTACGTTACCTGCACTTGGGAAGAACTGCGACGTCGGCCCGTGCATGGTCGACGGACACGGGAACGACGACGAGGCCTGAGACGACCCGTGGCTGTCTTCGTACTGCACACGGCTTCCGAAGTTGTGCACTACCTGACGCAACTGATCACGCTGCCTCGACCATGCCTCTGTCTGCTCAAACTGAGTCATTGGGGATCCGGCACGTACCCTCGTCAAGTAAGTTGAGCAGTCCGTCTCCATCATGTTGCAAAGGTGAAACTGCATCAATTAAGTAAAAGTACAGTTACAAACACATGAATTATCTTATGAATACGATATATATATATATATATATATATATATATATATATATATATATATATATATATATATATATATATATATATATGCAAATATGATCAAGAGACTCACCGCGCCAGCTAGTGCCTCCACATGGTGCCGGCCATAGCCATCTTGAGGCCTTGCCTGGTGTGGCTGCGGGTGAGTGTCAACAAAAACTAGACGAGCCCGAGTCCGGGGTAAGTACCAGGTGAGGTAACTCTAAATGAGCTGTCTGTGTGTGGTCCTGTTGGATGGATCAAGAGCTCGTCTGCCTGTTCCCATTGGTCCACCCACGGCTGGATCTTGGTGAGCCAATCATCAGAGCACGGCAAGCCACTCCTTGACAACCTACAAAGTGGACCACGAAGAATCGTTAGATTCGACACGAATGTATGAGCCAAGTTCATTTATAATTACCTGTGGTCCTGGCGACTGACACGCTCCAACGCGGTGGGCACCGGAAACTCCTGGCGCTGCCCAAACTGTCTCCTGACTCTCCAGGGGCAATATGCCTCAACCGCGATGTCATAAACCAGGACGGCGGAAGTAAGCCACAGGCTCGCATTCGCGGAGCAGTGCGAAGACAGGCCTGCTGGTGCACGGGTAGCCACAGCCTCTGGGCTGTAAGCCTCCCAGACAACGTCCTCGGGCATCAGCATGTCGAGCTCCGAAACAAACTCAGGATATGCGCGTCTAACCCGCTTATGTGCCAAGGACCTCTGCATTCCGAATAAGTAAAATTAAAAGTGCGCTAATACATCATGTAACAATGAGTGTTGTTGAACATGATGTAACCAAACAACCAAAGTAGGTACGCCTCCAGCGATCTGGTCACACTGTACTCGTCGGCATCCGCAGCCAACAGGGCAGGCTGCATAAACAATTAAGATTAATGGTTTCAACTATCAATGGAATATGTGAATTGTAACAATTAAATTTATATATGGAATGAATACGTACTGTAAACTGTAGGAACTAGGTCTTCGAAGGACCTGCTGCTCGCGGGTGCGGGTTGATCGGACCTGCTTCTTTCACGCGGTCAACCAGGGCAAAACGGGCCTCCAGCTCATCCTTCCATGAGGCCGCCACCACACGCGGACCTACAGCCTCCCCGACGATAGGGAGGCCGAGGAGGTAGGCCACGTCCTGCAGCGTAGGAGTCATCTCCCCACACTGGAGGTGGAACGTGTGTGTCTCCGGCCTCCATCTGTCAACGAGCGCCGTCAGGAGGGATTGGTCGAGCTGAATAGGCCGAACCTCGACAAGACGGCTCAGAGTCAGTAGGCCGGCCTCACATAACCTGCAAAAAAACAAAAAATGTCGAAACAAATGAATACCGGCGAATACATAAGTGATAAACAATAATATTTCATTACATACCGGTCACACCAATCGTGGTGTATAGAGATCGCCTCGCCGGGTGGACGAGGACGTAGCACCTCTAGGGCTCGGTGCTCAACAGCTGCAAAGTAAGACCTGTGGCTCGAGTCGATCACTGGGTCTAGCAAGGAGTCCATCTCCATACCTGCATTCAAAAATATTTGAGAACACATATGTAAATATATATTTCATACAAACTGGACACATAAATACAATAATACTTCATTACATACCTGCCATATTTCATTACTACATATTACAAATAATAAAATACAATTGTGGATCATGACACCAAATGCTTTACATGAGCAATTCTCGTCGATGCTCGTCTGAACGTAGGAGGTGCTCCATCTCTGGGATTTTCGGAAGGACCGACGTCAGCAGCATCGTGAAGTGCATTCTGAGGACACTTCTTGTAGTTGTGACTCAATGATCCACATTGGCTGCAACGCTTTTGTGCCTTGCTTGCTTCCGACTCGTCCATACCATTCCGAATACGACGTGTCTGACGGCGGCCTTTGCCTTTCTTAGTGGCTGGATCAGGAATAAACATCTTATTCTCATTATCCTGAGTGAAAGGCCCCATAATTCCAATCCCGTATACCTCATGTCCCCATGTGGATACAGCTGCTTCTTTGCTGAAGTACGGTGAAACAAATAGTCCTGGCTGTAACGCAGACTCTGCACATGCTGCAATGAGATGGGAGCATGGCATATGCAATAACTTAGGTTTCAGGCAGGAGCAGAATGCTTTGCCATCAACGGTAATCAAACTCTCCTATACCACTCTATCTCTACGGATACCACGACCACTTCTATCCTTGCATAGAACCTTAAATCTATGCTCCATTGTACCTGTGGATATGACGCGGTGCAGTTTGGCCTTTTCAATCTTCTCTTGCATATATTGTGTCACTCTTTTGCAAAACTGAATTTGGGGGTTGCTGATGTTTATGCTTGCAGCCGTGTAACGCTCTCTGAAATACTTCATGCACCCATACATGATGAACTCAACAATTCCCACAAGTGGAAAGGCACGACAAGAACGCATAACCATATTGAAACACTCTGCATGGTTCGTTGTCTAAATACCATACCGTACTCCGTTGGTATCATAAAGGAATGACCATTTCTCCTTAGGTGCACCTCGAATCCAGTGTGAAAATGGCTTCTCAATTGAATCCCTAGCCTCTGCAGCCTGACTCGTGCCTGCTCCTGATGCTCTTACCTTCACTAGCTCTGCAGTCAACTGATCAAGCATCTGCCATAACGCATTGAATTTTCTCTGTTGATTTTGGGTGCACAACCTCTTAAACAGGTTCTTAAGATTCTTGTTCTTGAAGTGTTCATAGAAATTTGCACCCATATGCCTAATGCACCACCTGTTTTGGACATCAGGCCATAATGGAGGCGTTGTCGCAGTTCCACGTTGCAATTTCAATATTGATTGCAGAATACCTGCATGCCTATCACTAATAAGGCACACATCTGGACGTGCAGCAACAACATGATTCTTCACTCATTCAAGGAACCAATACCAACTGTCTATGTTCTCATTTTCAACAAATGCAAATGCGAGCGGAACAATTTGGTGAGTATCTGACCTTTATACCTTCCAGTCAAAAATGTGCCATCAATGCAGATCACCGGGAGACAAAACTGAAATGCTCTAACAGAAGCACCTATGCAAAAGAAGGCTCGTTGCATAATTCTTTGTCCCCTAGTCACGGCTGGTACAAGGTATGTATCATAAAAGCTTCCAGGATTTCTAGCAGCAACCTGAGATAATATACGAGGTAGATTATCATATGATGCCTCATATGTGTCGAACCGCATCTCGAACACCCTTTGTTTAGCCCGCCATGCCTTTTAATAACTGATGGTGTACTGGTAAGTCTGCTAAATGTGTCGAACAATTATTTTTGGCTCATAATTTAGGTTGTTCATAATAAACCCATACATTTGCTTTGCAACAAAGTCGCATGATATATTGCGATGCGAGGGAAGAACTTGTGACAGCAAACAAGTGTGCTCTGTGACAATGGAACATTTCCAATTTGACTTCTATTTTCCCTTAAATGCATGTACTCGCCATGGACATCCAGCATTCACACACTTCACCTCATATTCTTTACTGCCAGACTTTACGACTCTGAATTCTCGTTTCAATGAGATTGGCCATAGTCTCACGGCATCTTTTACGGCTTCAATGTTTGGATATGTTGCACCTTGCACTACCTCATTCCCTCTGTACTCCCACTCCTGATTTCGTACATCTTATGCGACATGACTGCCAAAACCATGCTCTTTCCACTCTTTTGGCAATGAGTACTGCTCGTCATCAGATGAGTTCTCATATTCTTTCATCTCTATTGCGGTTTGGTCTTCTGTCTCCATCTCGTCCACAATGCTATGTATCCTCTCTCCCTCATCAGCTAGGCCCTGTGGTCCCATGTTTTGGTTCTCTGTCTCTTCTGACTCATCTTGCTCAACATAATTGGTCTCTCTTCGAATACTCGGAGTTCCTTGATCTGCACAATGTTGGATTTCATTTTGTGTCTTCTCCCGGATTTGAACAAGAATGGCCAGAGGCCACCCACGCTCTAGAGCTGCTTGCATGTACTTCTGCCAGTCATCAGTGCTGTGTATCATCATTAATTCCCATAATTCACTTTCTACCTCCCAATTAACAAGAGACTGCACAGTGATCACATGTGTCAACGGATCAACATGGAACCCACGCTGCAGCCACTTACATATGGAACCAAAACTCCTTTCCAGAGGTTTATCTATGCCGCTAGATGTGCGCTTAAAGGCAGAAAGATCTACTCCATTTGGCCCATACATAACATTGTATTCACCATAAAATACTTGAAACTGCATCTTGCTCGACATATCTGTATATCACATAATACTTATCGAGTTATACTCTTTACTTCACTACCTTATTCAATAATCCGTAGAAACTAAGTATGAAATTCGACTAAAACGTATAAGTATTCATAACAACGTGATGACACTCAAATTCTATACTGCATATGCCAAATTCTATTCTAAATCATAATTAATTTATAAACACGTCTCTAATATTACTGCAATTGTAATAATAAATGCGTAGTACTAATTTTCTAAACTAATTTACTACTACGTAACTACAAACTAAAGTATCATTGAACTTCTACTTAAATGGTTCTACTATAGCACTAATTAAATTAAATTACTCATATTAAAATACGTAGTACTTAAATATAATAATATTTAAATTAAATGTACTAACCTGCAGATCACAAGTGCTGAATCCGGCAGGGCTTCGCCGCTTTCCTTCTCCTCACTCCTCTCTTTTTTCTGAATTTTTGGTGGAATTTTCGGGCTCAAATGAGGAGGGAAGGGGAGGGTTGGACCTTTTATAGGGGGCACCCCCGGTCGCCCAGGGGGGGCAACAGGCCCCCTTTCGCGCCCATGGGCTGGGCCCAGAGGCGGTCGCCCGTGGGCTGGGCGACAGGCCCCTGTCGCCCCCCCAACGGGCGACTGGGTCTTTTTTTTTCTTCATCCAGGGACTTCGTTACAAATTTGAAGAAAAAAATTTACACTTTGGGCCTGTTGCCCTATGGGAGGGCGACCGGGGTATATTTTTGAAATATTTCAAAACGAACATATATTTTTGAAATTTAATTTTTTTTAAATATAAAAAAGAAAAAACGGCGAAGCCGAGCACGACTGCACGCTCATCATCAGCGATGACAAAACAAAAGCTCGTGCTCCTCATTTTTGTTACCGTCTTGTTTCCCGGAAGATGGAAAAAGAGCTAGTAGTACGATGTACTACTCCTTGTCTGAAGACAACTGAAAAAGTGTGTGTTTGGTTAGGTCTGAAAGAAATTTTTTTCCCTCTTTAACTACTAATTACTAATTAGAGGTATTAAATAAAATTTAATTACAAAATCATCTATACAACTACGGTACTGTAGCAGTTACTGTAGCTAATGCGGTTTTTGGCCGTACGGTTTGAAAATGATTAGACGTGGTTACTATAGCACCACTGTAGCCAAATATGATGGAACTTGGCTCATTAAATTTGTCTCGAAAAATTACAACCATCCGTGAAAAAGTTTCACAAATAAACTTCGTTTAGTACTCCATGTATTGGATTCGTCTTTTTGTGAAAAAATTTCACTCACTCATCCAAACACGGCCAAAATAAGCTCCTACTGTTAGCATATGTTAGCATAGTACGATGAGCCGGCGGCCGTCTACAATTGAAAATAATAAGTTGGGAGTACTGTGACGCTTGTGACTAACGCGTTGGCCCCTTGGATCATTCCGCGATTATTCTTTTTCTTCCTCCCTCGCGCACGCGGCGTTCGCTCGTCTTGGCCTTTCGATCCATCTAACCGACTCCAACAACACAACCGAAAATGAGAGAGGAATTGAATCGTTTGCATCACGCACAGTAGATGCATCACTAACGCAAAAATTTTTATCTCCAACAGCGGACGCAAAATCCAGCGGGGGAGAGGAGGGGCAAGCGGGCAGCGCCGCGCCCGCGTGGGGAAGGAGGGAGGCTGAGCGAGAGGCGGACCGCGTGCTGGCGGGGGCGGTTCCCGCGTCGAGCCCCATGGCCGGCGGCGACGGGCTGCGGCACCGGCAGACGCGGAGCCACGAGGCCACCGCGGCCGCGTTCCGGGGCCTAGAGCTGCTCCAGCTCCCCGACAGCGGCACCCACGCGCGGCTTGAGACCATCCTCTCGGGCAAGGACGGCCTCGCCGTGGCCGCGTCGCCGGAGAGGAGGAGGCGGCCCGCCGGGGGCGGGCGGCGGCGCGGGCGGAGCTTATTGGAGCTAGAGTTCGAGGAGGTTACGGGCCTGCGGGACCTCGGCTTCACCTTCTCCGACGCCGAGGTGAACACCGAGCTCGCGTCCATGTGTCGGGCCTGCGCCGGAGGCGGTCCGAGGAGGAGAACCGGGCGGCCGGGCCGCCGCGTCGGCTCCCGCAGCGCCGCGGGACGTGCCGTCCTCCTCCGTCCCGTCGAGGAAGCCGCCGCGGCAGCAACCGCGCAGGTGCCACCGAGAACGGCGAGGAAGAAGCGAAGGTCAGGAGGGCGTTGCTGAACTGGCGGATCCCGCCGGCCGGCGACGGCAACGACTTGAAGGAAGACGACGAGGCCCCGCCTCTCGGGATCCGCTGAATAGGAGGAAGCACGGCCTCCCCAGCTCCTCCGCGTCCCCTGCTCCTCCGTGTCGTCGTGCGGGCCAAGGGAGAGAAGGGGAAGGGGCTCCTGCTCGCCGTCGCTCGAGGGGCGGTCGTGGCAGCGCCGGCCGCTCCTTGCCGCGGGCTCGCCTGGCCCGATTCATATGCGTTCGAGAAGAGAGGGATTGCAATTGTGCATCACCTCTCTCCTCGAATGCAATTTGCCTTCCGGGTTTGCATTACCTATTGGAGTGAATACCTTCGTGAGCAGTAGAGATTGGAGAAGCAAAAATACGTTTGCATAGCTCTGTTGAAGTCAGTCTAATGTCCGGTGGTTCACTGGTCGTAATGTCGTATGGTGGTGGTGCGCAGGTCGCCGTCGACCTCTCTCTCTCCAACAGCAGCTAGCTGCGCTAGCTCCGACGTCCAGGCTGATCGACCCTGACCGCCCCCGCGCGCGCGCGTGCTTCGTTCGGCGGCATCGCCGGCCGGGTGTGGCGGCGGCGGCTCGGGCGAAGCGCGCGAAACCGTGCCGCCGCCTGCCTGGTTTTCCGGGACGGCGACGTCGCGCAGTGGGAGGGACGAGGGATAAAAGTATCGCGCAACTTGCGATAAACAACGGCAGCTTGCGCGCGGGCTTCGATCGGCGGCATCGCCGGCCGGGTGTGGCGGCGGCGGCTCGGGCGAAGCGCGCGAAACCGTGCCGCCGCCTGCCTGGTTTTCCCGGACGGCGACGTCGCGCAGTGGGAGGGACGAGGGATAAAAGTATCGCGCAACTTGCGATAAACAACGGCAGCTTGCAGGTGCCGCGCGGGCTCCGATCCCCGCCAGGTTCATGCACCCACCCGCCCGGGGCATCTTAGTTCTCTGGAGGCCGCCGCACCCGCGCGCGCGTATAGCTAGCTGCCTAGCTGCTGCTAGTACACGCGGATGGATGCCGCGGCGACGACGACCGGATCCCCCCGCGGGAAGAAAAAAAGACTCCGCCCACATGCTGCCCCATCCCTTTCGCGGGTGACGGGCTCGTGTGTATCCGGACTAGGATCACGCTAGAATTCTAATTTTTCGAAAAAAAGAATCTCACATATATAATGTACTAAATGAAGTCTATTTGTAAAATTTTTTAAGGGATGTGTATAACTTTTTGCAACAAATTCAATGACGGTAATTCATCGATTATTTGCTACAGTGACGCTACAGTAACCATCCTGTAATCGTGCGGTCAAAGATCTCGTTAGATTCTTCGGGATCACTAGCGCGGGAGTTCGGAAGTTGGTTTTATAAACTGGATTTGTTTGACACCATAATTAGCGGTCAAAATATCACTATTCCTAGCACGGGGAGAAACCAAATAAGGCCCTTTATAATTATTGGTCCTTTTGATTTTTCTACTCCCTGGCTTTGCATCTCTAGATATCTATCTACTCCCTGCCGTTTATAATTATTGGTCCTTTTGATTTTTCTGATGCCTAGCAATGCATTTAGATATAACATATATATCTAAATGCGTAATAAAATTTATACACCTCAAAAAATTAAAATGATCAATATTTTGAGATGAAGGGAGTATAATCTATCTATCGTTGAAGCCGATCGATTGATGGTACGTGACTAACTCTAAACTCGTCTTGTTAATTCGCACCTTTCGCAGAGAATGACTGAGTTCCTGATCGAGAGAAGAATCATTAGACTGTGGTACAAAAACTTTGCGAAAACATTCCCAATTTCCTTTTTTTTCTGGACCGGAGCATCAAAACAGGATTGGTGAGGGAATGCACCGGCCGACTGCAACAACCTTCTCTGGTGCAGCCTCAGGTGGTACTCCCTCCATCTAAAAAATTAAATTATTTTAGGATCCAAAATTTATTCTAAAAAATTATCTTACTCTATTTAAAATGTGCATGCGCATATGAAATAATCAGTTAGTATCAAATATGGGTAATAAATAGGGGCAAACAAGATCATTTTACTTTTTGTTATTTTATCTTAGAATTTCTAGAATGATTTGTTTTTTTAGGACAGAGCGAGTACTGGCTGGCGTGGCATAGCATATCCGTGAGGATCTTTCATGACCCAATTTTAACTTTATACACCCAAAAGCAAGCGCACCTCTCCAATTGGTTCAAGCTTCGTCACTTATCCGCGGTGTGGCAGATGAGAATGGATTGGTACGTGGAAGATCGCCCATCGTGCGGTTTGTCAATTATCGCCGCCGCTGACTTTTCTACCATTGTCAAAAGTCAAAACCCTCTCACCTTCGTCAAAGAAGACATGACCAAATGATGAGATTTATTACATCATGCATGCAGCATGCATGTGTGCCTCCGGTGGTTGCGGTTGCGGATGTAGGAGGGTAGGAGCGCAGAGTAGACGCCTTTTCTGCAGTTGAACCATGGAGGGGGTGTTTAGTTTGTGAAAAATTTGCAAAAAAGTTGATGTAGCATATTTTAGTTTTATTTGACAATTATTATCCAACCATGGAGTAATTAGTCTCAAAAGATTCGTCTCGTCATTTACAACCAAACTGCACAATTAGTTATATTTTTTAATTACATTTAATACTTCATATATGTATCGTAAAATTCGATATGATGTGCGTCAGTGAAAATTTTTAGAATTTTTCGCGGAACTTTCGAGTATCTACCCGGCGGGGGCCGGGCAGGCTAGGCAAAGGCTTCTTCGGGCAACCCAACGCGAGCTGACCAGGCCAGTAGATGAGACCCGAACGGATGCCCCTCCGGCCGGTGTTTCCACTTGCAGCACCTACCCTAGCCTAGGCAGCTAGCCACCCTCGGCCGGGGCGGGCCGGGCGGGCGGTCCCCGCGCGCTGCCCCCGCCGCACGCCCCGAGAACCAATCGCGGCCGACGCCCTGCCCGCTCTCTTCCCTTTTAAGCCCACCGCGCACTCCCTCCCTCCCACTTGCACGCCCACCGCACCCCACCCCACCCCCACCTCCAAGTTGCCGTAGTTTTACGCGTGAGCGCACGCGCGCCACCAGCCAAAACCCACGTCCCGCTCCCCGCCTCGCCGCTCGCTCTGCCGACCTCTCTCCCCCCTCCGCCCCTCCCCCTCCAGCCGATCCAAGTCGAAGCAGCTTTCGCTCGTGCGCGCGGCCGGGGCTAGCTCCGGGGAGAGGGGGTCGTCGTCGTCGTCTCGGCAGTCGGCACTACTAGCTCGGCGCGTCATGAGGCGCTTCCTGCCCGTCGGAGGAGGAGGAGGCGGGGAGCCGTCGTCCTCGTCGTCGTCGGGCGAGCGCGCGGGCGAGAGGGCCGCGGCGGCGGGGCTAAGGTACGGCGGAGGCGACATCTCGCGGGGGCACGGGCACGGGCACGGCGGCGGCGGCGGCGACGCGGCGGAGAGGCAGCAGGACGGGTCCATGGACATGCTGGCGCGCCACAGCAGCTCGCCGGCCGGCTTCTTCTCCAACCTCATGGTGGACAACGGTGAGCCAACAAGCCAACCCGCTGATTGCTAACGCATATCGCCTGCTTTCAATCAATCGACTAAATTTCCAAATGCCTCTCTCTCTCTCTCTCTCTCTCTCTCTCTCTCTCTCTCTCTCTCTCTCTCTCTCTCTCGCTCGCTCTAATTTCGCCATGTCAAATTCGGAGCACGATGTTTTAATTTCTGCCATGAATCCTGCTTGATTATTTCTGTCGCACTCATACGGTAATCAGAGAAACCAACAACATTGGCTAATGCCTGTAGCTAATTAGTGGCGGCATTCATCCATCCATCCATCGAAATCTCTTTCGAGAGCGATGGTTCTTGCTCATATGCTTCCCCTGCGGAAAATATGATGAACGAAGCAGCATCAGGCCGGCGCGATCTTGCTTGCTTTGATTCGATCGATAGGCGCCGCAAAGGAAATCCTCTAGTGCACCGGCCACTACTAGCTCATCAGCTGATGCAACTTGTTCCGTGTCGTGCACTGCCCAACTTTACCTGCCGGTTTTGGCCGATTAAAGTAGGACAGCAGGTACAGAATTTTTGCCAGATGAGGCCAAGCCGCGGTTTTTTTTGCTAGCCATGGCCCCATGGAGAGAGCACAGGCGGGCATCTTTTTACACTTTCAACTCTGGCACATATGATGGTTAATATGGTTACTTGGTGAGTTAACTACAGTTCAACATAAAATTACGGACCCTTGGCCACCGAAGAGTAGAACACATTTCGACCAAATCATCTCAAGCCGTAAATGTGCAAATAATTTTATGTTTTCCCCATTTTATGTCTACATATAGTTCCCTGTTTCGATGTACACCCCTTCTACAAATTTGCTAGGGGATGAAAAAACGGAATTAGCTTCTCTGCAGTCGAATGCAGAGTGACACCATCACTGCACGCGGGTCCGGACACCCATCGGACCCACACGTCAGTCACTGTGGTCGACTGTAGAGGATCTCGATCCTTAAAAAACAATAGACTGTATGTATCGGCTTTTTTTCCTACTAAGGTCTCCTCGATAGTGAAATGTGGGGCCCGAGTTTTCGAAAGCCCCATTTTTATTCTTTTTACATGTACTTTTGTATTCACATGTCTATGGTATGTCTCGTTCTATAATCATACTTGCTAATATTAGTTATTTTTTGTTAGCCACTTGCACATTGCGCTGATGTGTTTCGCATCGTTACCTCTCATTTACACATTCATTAATTTGGACCAGTTGCAAAGTCATTGTGCATATATTATGTATAGTCTATCCTTTAATTTGCTAGAGAATGCGTACATATATAATCTTGGATACATAGTAGTACCCAGTTGATAGGAGGATGAGGTGGTCGAGGTTAAGCCTTCTTTTGCTCATTGGCTTCTTTCTTCATTGCATTACAAGGAAATAGTCTATTTGTTGAATTTATCTAGAGTCAAACATAAAGTTGGTGGGTTCCTCCAACCTACCACCACTTTTCCCTATTTATTAATGCCTAGTTAGTATGCAGCATGATGCGGGAACTATTGGTACATCCTTAACTAGAGTACTATATTTGGAAACCATAAATTTGAATATATGCTAGTGGAAGAGCATGATGAGTTGGTTTTGGAAACCATAAATTTGAATATATGCTAGTGGAAGAGCATGATGAGTTGGTGTTGACGTGATGTCCTTTAATTAGTTTAGGCGGATAAGAAAACCATCCATTTTGCTGTAATTTCTTTCCTCAACATAATGCATGTACTTATCAGGTTTGGCTTAAATAATGGTCAAAGATCATTGTAATGATTCTTCAAAACAATCCTACTTTCAGTTTCAGACAAGGAGAGCATGTACTTACTTGAAGAAAACCTACGTATGCAAATCCTAAAAAAAGTTCGGTGCAAAATCTTAAGAACATATATATGTGCATATAGAATTTGTTCTCTAAAGTTGACAAAAGGAATTTAGTCTCTCTCTCTCTCTCTCTCTCTCTCTATATATATAGGAGTAGTACGATTTTGCTGGTGCTACTATACTATTGCTACCCATGAGACGGCCAAAATGGTATCGTTTGACATGCCCTGAAAAAGTTGTCTAAAAGAGAAGCAAACCGTATCCATGGCTAACGATACTTCATTCAACCCGGTCATTGCTAGCCAAGTGGGCCCCACGTGGCAGGTTGGCTACTGGTATTTCTCGAGGAGCGGATTGAACGGAGAGTCTAGATTCTGGTCTAGATTGGCCATTGTATTATGTTAGCTAATTAATGGATCTTAATTAGCGCCCCAACCCCTAACCAAGACGGCCACTTGCCTTAATCAAAGGCAGGACCACATGGCGCGTCCACTTGGCTGCGGTGGGCCCGGAGCTGTCTCCTGTCCAGGTTCAGCTGACGGCTCCACCGTGACGTCACGGCCGTTTTGCTGAAAATAGTAACCTACTTGATGCCACTTGCAAAGTGCCTTGGCGCTTTGTGCGCTCTCCAAACGTCGTCCACGCTGGACCCACGTGACCTTGCGAGCTTCTTATTGGCCGACTACTTCCATTTTTCTGATGATCTTCCCTGTCTAATTTGAAGAGAATTCGTGTCAAAAAAATATATATGTTTTGAAGAGAATAAGATTCTCCATCATCAGCAGAAAAATAATGAAGTTATATGGAGTAGTTTGCATTAGAGAGAATTCAATTCCTACTTGAAAAGGTACGGAATTGCAAAGTTCAGATCACTTTTCTTGACGAATGTAATATGGAGGTATACACAGAATGTATGTCAAACAAAAGAAGTTCTTGGCAAAGTACGGAAATATAAATTCAGATCACTTGTTGCAATACTATATTATCATCATCTAGTAAGATCCTTAACGGCATTTTATTAATTGGTTTGTTACTACTCGACCTTTGTGTCGGTTTTGTTAATCGCTGGCTCAGCTCACGCACTAACCATTTTGGCAATTCGACGAATTTTATACGGTGCCGGTTGGGATAAACTGCGCAGGGTATCCGAGCGGAGGCAGCAGCGGTGGTGGCGCCGAGGCACATCACCCGTCCACGGCCAGCGGCAGCGGCGGCGGCAGGAGGATGAAGCCGTCCCGGCTCAACTTCACCCGGCCGCCGCAGCAGGCGGGCGGCGCCGCCGGGGGGCACCTCTCGCAGATCTCCGAGGACGGCGCCTTCCCGGCCAGCCTAGTCGGCGGCGACCGCGCTGGCGAGAGCAGCGGCGGCGCGGCGCGCTCTTTCTCCGGCGGGTTCTCCATCGTCGGGCCGTGGGAGGAGTCCAGGGACATCATCGCCACGCTCAGCGCGTACGACTCCCAGGTACGGCGGCGTACACTCGGGCCGTGATTCTCATGCATCCTACATGTTCTTGTGAGCTTGATGGATCTGTGGTTGCTTGTCTTCGTGCAGTACAGCGGCGCCATGGCGGGCACGGCGCTGGAGATGGCGGCGGGCATGGACAGGTACATGCAGCTGCAGCAGGACCAGGTGCCGTTCAAGGTGCGCGCCAAGCGCGGGTGCGCCACGCACCCCAGGAGCATCGCCGAGCGGGTGCGTCGTCGTCCGTACATGCACGCAACACGAATCGAATCGAATCGAATCGATTAGCTAGCTAGATGGATTCGTTCGTTCCCAGATTATTCCTCCTGCTGCTGACATGTTTGCCTTGCCTACACGTGCGACGATCCACCGTGGGTTTTACGGTGCAGGAGCGGAGGACGAGGATCAGCGAGAAGCTGAGGAAGCTGCAGGAGCTCGTGCCCAACATGGACAAGGTAACTTCTTTCTTTTCTTTTTTGGTTGAAGCTTCGACTCCATGTACGACGTCACTACGGTCCTGTTTTCCAAAAAATTTCTTATATTACCCGTCACATCGAATCTTCAAACATATATGCATGAAGCATTAAATGCAGTTGAAAATTAACTAATTATACAGTTCAACGGTAAATGACGAGACGAATCTTTTAAGCCTAATTAATTTATGATTGAACATTATTTGCCAAATAACAACGAAAGTGCTACAGTACCCAAATTCAAAAAATTTCACGAACTAAACATGGCTGCTTATATCTAGCTACCACATCCTGCTGGTTAATGCATCCATGATCGTTGAACAAATAAAGTTGTCCCATAGGGAACATACAATTGGAGTAGAAAATATAACTGATGAGAAGCGACTGATGATCTTGTCCATGTGGTGCGACAGCAAACGAGCACTGCCGACATGCTGGACCTTGCAATTGAGCACATCAAGGGCCTGCAGAGCGAACTGCAGGTATGTGTGAGCATGTCCGACTTCCAGCTCATCGCGAGCGGCCATCTTCGAATAGTCACACAAAAAGGTAACTCATAATTTTGATCCGTGTAAGGCTTGCTGAATCTTGTTCCTGTCGTCTGCATGCAGGCTCTGAAGCACGAGCAGGAGAAGTGCACCTGCTGCAGGAAGCGCTGACGATGATCGATGCCATCTCTCTCTCTCTCTCTCTCTCTCTCTCTCTCTCTCTCTCTCTCTCTCTCTCTCTCTCTCTCTCTCCCGAATTGATAGATGTACATGCATGGATGAAGCGGTTAACATCTTCATTAATAGATTCTCTGCGGGGAGTGTCGATCGATGGCGCATGCATATGCTGTCAAATGGGTGCATGTGCAGTTGTGCGTGCAGGAATGGAGGCCCGCCGGCCGTTTCCAAGTGACGACCTGCATGCAGCAACAATCAGGCAATCAATAGTGGTCAACTAGGCAGTGCAGAAGTTCTGCTCTGATAATCCGATTGTTTTTTTTTGTGTGTGGTGTGTTTCTGATTGATCTTTAACTTGGGTTTTAGACCCTTTTCTAGTCTATCACAAAACAGTTTTGCTATTTATGAGCCGCCTGATTTTGTTCTCTCAAGGGCAAATTGCTTTTGCGCGTGGCCATTGATTTGTTGTTTGACTGAATGTTGTCCCATGGATCAAACGAAAATAACTCAGCTAAAGAGCAGACAGTTGCACCTAAAAAACGCTCGATTTTTTTTTTGTTTCGGCTAAAGAATGCCTACATTTTTTTAAAGAATACCTACATTATATTACGGGCCTGCTTGCGCTGTTTCAGAATTCAGAAACCGAGGAGCCTCTTAAAAACTAAACTATGTGACCTATGAACCAGGAGGTCTGTTTGTCTGAACCGGGGAGTTAGTAGTCGGTCGTCAGCATTGCTCTTGCGCTGCCATTTTTGCTTCTTGGCATGCAGCTATGCAAGCCGGCCTCAAGCACTCCAGCGGCGTAGTGTAGTGATCGCCTCCGACAGCGGTTGACGGACGTGCAGATGCACGCCCGAGCACCCGAATCCGTGCGCCTCCTTTGGAGGCTCCTTGGAGCTCTCTGCACTTCACCGATCCTTTCTGCGCTCCGCATCCAGCAGCAAGGTTGTGCCACTTGCGAATTGCGATCTCTCTCATGGCATGTTCTACAGATCGAAGCAGCCATCGAACATAGATATAGGAGTACATACACATTGTTGACGCAAAACTATGGCCAACACACGGAAGCACTCGAACATGCACCGAGCAAAGGCACGCGGTGCAGCGCCGCCGCACAGACCGGTCAGACCAGTCGCCGTCGGCAGGAACAGTGACGAAACCTTCGAACGCTAGCTCGGGAAGACCCGTCGGGGCAGACGCACGTATGGTTGTTCTAAGGTCGGCAGGCCACCTAGAACGTCCTCAATCGATGTAGAGACGAAGGAGGAACAGCAAATAGTAGATTAGAAAAGTTAGGTCTAGAGAAAATAAAAAGATAAAAGTTGTATTGATTGATCGATTGGATACCCTCAATCGGTCGTGACCCTTTATATTTATAGGGTGGGGTGGACTTATCCCGCAAGGAATCCTATTACAGATCTAAATCTACATAGAGTCCTAGTTGTACTCGGATTTCAGGTAGACCGGTCAGACCGCTTATGTGCACCGGTCATACCGGTCTGCTAATTTTGGTCGTCAACATATGCCCCATGTTTTTTGGTAATGCTTGCATGCAAAAAAAACAAGTCTCTGGACCAAAATTGTCTCAGGATGATGATAAACACACATCGGCCATTTTTTGTTCCAAGGACGATAAATTCTATCGACCGTATCTTGCTTCCTCTTCAAGCTGATGATGAAATAACTTGCTTAGGCCTCCATACCTGCTTCATGGTCACCGACCTTGCTGGTACAACCTCCGCTTGTTGTTCTATGGACTCTTTCTTGCGCATCCGTTGCAGCCTCCTCTTTTGGGTGTGAGATAAGTTTGAGGGACATCACCTTGACTGTAAATACTGGTTGTCTTGCTTCATGTCCTTCTCACCCTCCTTGCTGCAATCAGGTTTGTTTTTGACCAGATTATTGCTAGCAACAAACGGTCTTTGAGAGGCACCATAACTTGGATATGTAGAAGAATATTGAATAAAGTATGGATGCATATACATTCTACTATAATCCAAAGGTGTGTAATAGCAAGAATATGACCAGAACCATGGAGCAACCGGCCCACCAAATGAATATGGCGCAAAAGTACTATTACCTTGTTGCAAATAAGAAGCCGATTGCTCACGATGCTCCGATGATGGATTTGTATCTTTAGCTTGATCTGGTCGCTTCTCCTGTTTCTGAGTAGCTCTTTTCTCCTCATACTTGGCTAAGAGTTGTTTGAAACTCGGCCTTTTCTTCTTGGCATTTCTGGAATTTTTTCCAAAGCTCTCAGAATGACCGGTCAGACCGGTCTGTGCAGACCCGTCCTTTTTTCGCTGCTCGTGCCCCCCCGAGCATTGAACCTCCAGAGGGACCGGTCAGACCGGTCTGTGCAGACCCGGCACCCTTCTTCTGTTCTTACCCCCCGAGCGTTGAATTTTCTGACGAAGCTTCAGAGGACTTCTTTTCTGTGACTTTCTTGACCTGTTCAGATCTTGGTTCGCCAATAACTACATTCTTCCCCTTTGTTGATTTGGCTTGATTTGGCTGAATTAAAATCTTAGGATTATGAAATTCAACAGTATGCACAGGGAAAGAATTGTTATCAATTTGCATTTGTGGAACAATCAATCGTCCTTCATTAACGGCCGATTGAATTTGCCTTCTAAACACATTGCAATCATTGGTTGCATGAGAAAATAAATTGTGCCACTTGCAATAAACACGCCGCTTTAATTCCTCAAGCGGCGGAATAACATGAGACAATTTAATGTGTCCTAATTTATTTAACTCATTAAATATGCGATCACATTTGGATACATCAAAAGTAAACTTAATATTATCTTGCCGATTTTTCTGAATCGGCTTGAGAGAACCGCAAGTGCAAGATTTATTATTAGAATGTCAAGCAAATTCAGCAGCATAAACATTATTGTCTTCATCGTCCGAACAATTTGATTCACAACCAATAACATAAACAGGATGATTAGACTTTCCATTGGATTTTTGCAAAGCTTCTTTAGCTCGACTTTCATTGGCTAGAGCCTTTTGCAGAACTTAGACTAACATCTATAAATTCTTGTCCATCTAGTTTTTCTTTATGAAAATCAAGTAAACCAGTAAAAACTAGATCAACCATGTCTCTATCAAAAATTGTCAAACTATAGCATCGGTTTCTAATGTCTCTAAATCTTCTAATATATTCAGCAACACCTTCATGTATCTTTTGCTTAACCGATGTAAGATGTGACAATTTTAATTCAGATTCACCATTAAAGAAATAGTCATGGAATTTCTGCTCTAAATCAGCCCATGTGTGAACTGAATTGGGTGGCAATGAAATAAACTAAGTAAATGCAGCACCCGATAGACATAAATGAAATAACCTCAATTTATAAATATCACTAGTGCTAGCTTCACCACATTGTATAATAAATTGGCCGATATGCTCTAATGTAGTTCTACTATCATCACCAGTGAATTTAACAAATTCAGAAATTTTAAAACCATGTGGATATACAACATGCTCATATTCTTCAGGATATGGTCTTTTATAGGATCAGCATCTCCCTTTTGGATCTATACCAAAAGTTTGTTTAAAGATTTTAATTACTTCATCTTTAATGCTGCTAGATCCAAAATCATCGGCCATAGGCCGATTTGGTATACCATGATGTTGAGCAAAGTTCGGCGGTGTAGAATGCTGCAACGAACTTGCTGCCCCATGTGGTACATTTACATGAGGTGCTGAATTATAATTAATTCGGTTATGCTGGTTAGCCGAATTAATTACTAAAACATTAGTTGGAGTTTTGCAATTAGCCGAATCATTCATTGTCTTATTAGTATTAGATGTAGATGCATTATTATCACTACCGATAGGCTTCATACCAAGATGTGATTCTATCCGGCTAAATCGATCATCAAATATATTATGAATATTTTGACCAATAAATTCCAACTTATTATTAACATGAGAAGAAACAACATCATCTATAGCATTAGCTATTTCTGAAGTAAGAGCAGCCTGTTCGTTCTCATCGAATTGTGAAGCATCGAAGGCGGCATCTGGTGTGACCTTCCCTTGACGGTCGATGGAGAAGTGCGAGATGTACTGCTTCATGGCTTCTTCCTCCAGCTTCTAGATCTCCTTCTCCTTCTCTTCTCTGATCTTCTTTTGGATGTCATCAAAAGCCTTCTGATGTTCGGCCGAAAGTTGTTGAACAGTCGGCCTTTTGATGTTGGCGGCATCAACATCACTAGGTTTAGGAATTTTACCGGCCATGGCAGCCGATTGATTCTATCCCCAGCGGAGTCGCCAAAAAGTATGTTAACGCAAAACTAGAGCCAACACACAGAAGCACTCGAACGCAGCGAGCAGAGGCGCGCGGTGCAGTGTCGCCGCACAGACCGGTCAGACTGGTCTCAAGGAGCGGTCAGACCGGTCGCCGCCGGCAGGAACAGTGACGAAACCTTCGAACGCTAGCCCGGGAAGACCCGTCGGGGCAAACACACGTAGGGTTGTTCTAGAGTTGGCAGGCCACCTAGAACGCCCTCAATCGACGTAGAGACGAAGGAGGAACAACAAATAGTAGATTGGAAAAGCTAGGGCAAAAAAATAAAAAGATAAAAGTTGTATTGATTGATCGATTGGATACCCTCAATCAGCCGTGACCCTTTATATTTATAGTTTGGGGTGGACTTATCCCGCAAGGAATCCTATTACAGATCTAAATCTCCAAAGAGTCCTAGTTGTACTCGGATTCCAGGTAGACCGGTCAGACCCGCCGGCGTTTTGCCGGATCTGAAATATGTTCGATCGGTCAGACCGCTTATGTGCACTGGTCAGACCGGTCTACCAATTTTAGTCGTCAACACACATCCCATGACTTCACCGAAGTGTAACTAACTAGTACTTTTTTATAAGCAGAAAGACAGAGATATTAGCACAATCTTATTTCCACGTATACCGTGATGCTGCAAACCTGCGGTCACACCCCCTATT
Source organism: Panicum virgatum (assembly GCF_016808335.1). Classification (NCBI taxonomy): domain Eukaryota; kingdom Viridiplantae; phylum Streptophyta; class Magnoliopsida; order Poales; family Poaceae; genus Panicum; species Panicum virgatum. The sequence continues at coordinate 49,249,656 of NC_053145.1, forward strand.
TCTAATTTTTAATTATTTCTGAATAATATAATAGATGTACGCGCTACAAAATGTGTAGTGCAGGGACGATGTACTCAACGTGAATACGTACACAGTATCTGTATGCTCAGTTACCGCACGCATTGCGTGTTTCACTTTTTACAGAATATAAACTACTGAGGCTGGGCAGCTACAGCCCTTACTCCTCGGCGGGAGGGTCCACCCATCGGCCGTGGTCCTTGATCAGCTGGATCAGGGCGTCGGTGGCACCTTCCATGGCGATGCCGCGCTGCACAACGGTCTGCGGGGAGAAAGATGCACTGTGTCAGCGGGGAGGGAAAAAGCCAGCAGCTTCAAGACTCATGATTCATGAACGCAGGTGGGGAACGACATCTTTGGCGCTTATGGCAGGTTCAGAGCCGCATTTACTGGACGGCGTTTCTGAGACCCACCAACAACTACTGCTCGACAGCGTAGTAAAAATTTCCAGGAGCAGGAGTGGTTACCTTGCCAACGTAAAGATCGATCTTTCCAGGAGCGCCTCCAACGTATCCGAAATCGGCATCGGCCATCTCTCCTGGCCCGTTGACAATGCAACCCATGATCGCGATCTGCCAGGCAAATATGTATACCGTTGATCAGTATTTTTGATAGTAAAAAGGAACCACACGTACAGTTGATCAGGCACATAATTGTGTCAGGGAGCTTACCGAGACGCCTGGCAGATGAGAGGTCTTTTCCCTAATCTCAGCACTAATTTCCTGGAGATCGAAAAGTGTTCGCCCACATGAAGGACAAGACACGTATTCCTGCAACATTCATTAACAGTCAGAAACCACTTTGACAAAATCTACAAAACATCAAACCGTTGTTTTCTGTATGGCTGACTTTGAAGGATTTTTTTCTATGTTATAGGGAGAGTACTGTGGCTTTTTCACTACAATTCTCCGGAGGTAGCCATGTTAATGTTATTTAACAAAAAAGTACATCACAACGTACAGTTTTTGTGTTGCGCATTCTGCAACCCTGAAGCAAATTGAAAGATGTGTCCCTCAGAAACTCAAATTCCTGGTCAGCAGCTTCAAGAAGTACACCATCACCAAGACCATCGACTAGGAGAGCACCAACATTCGCCCCAGCACCAATGACAAGATCATCTCTGCAGTTGATTGGATCAGAATAAGCACAAGAAAACCAGGTCTCAACAATTCCGCAGGGAGAAAATAGGAATGACGACAATCACCTGCCAATGGTTTTAGGGAACTCTATGTGATGGATTACAGGAAAGTTCAAGCCATTGTTCTGTAAGTACTCGAATAACCTGCATGACATTAAAAGTTATAAGATATGGTAATCAGAACAAAGGAAAAAAAAACTTAGGAAACAGTGTGTTAAGCATGGATGCATGATAAATAAATAATCCCCAAATATCCAACTCACTGAATAGATTGCCACCATGTTTGCTTACCTCCTAGCAGCATGTACTCTGCCAGTCTTCTCCTCACCATATGGAACGCTATGTAGCAGCATTGTTATATCATCAACACCCTTAAGGATATCTAGCTGCTCGTCTGATTCATCTCCACGAAGGGTGACAGCAAGTCTAGTACCTATACACACACCAAAAAAGGACAAAGTCTGATGAAACTAGGAAAACAAGATACTAAATACTCTAAAGTCAAAAAAAGAATCACAGACCACGATATAGTAGAAAATCAAATCACTACCTTGTGGCAAAAGTTTGTGAGCCCCACTTGATAGTTCGTCAAGGTTGACAAGCGCAATTGCATGTGGGAGTGGTTTTGTCAACTGCTCTGATAAGGGGGTCAACACTCCCATGCTGATGTCAACTAATCTTTTGAGTGCAAGCCTCTGTATACATTGACAAAATTGTAGCGGGCAACTAAGAAATGGAACAGAACGTTATGCACTTGCAAGGGTGATAAATAAATGGTGTAACTCACAGCTTCAGCATCTTCTACAGGGGGGAGCTCCCTCAAAAGAATGGAATCTACAGTAGCAAGGTCCTGATGGTCATAGAAGAAACGAATCAGTTTAAACTCAAGTCCCATAGAACATAGTCGGTGCTAACACATAAAACCATAAATCAGACCTTGAAAGGCATGCCAACCACAAGCTTCGCTGCAAGGGATCTATAAAGGAGCTCAGGAGCCTGGCAAATATAAGGAACTTTCATCATTATAAAGCACATTTATCTATTGGACAGAAAATAAAGCTTCCAACAACCTATTTTCATAGCTGAATGCCAGGAAAAGAACAAATGCACTACTGCATAGTTACTTCAAACGGATTATAAATCAAATTTATGATTGCTAAAATTTCTTTTGGTGTAGCAATACATATTGCAGAAAATTCCAACAAGAAGAGTAGGACAGGTGCAGTTTACCTTCAACTGGTCCAGTGAAACTGACATCAGTACAGAGCCATCACGATGCAGTACATTTCTGTAGTCAACTTCCTCACCCTTTCATAAGAGCATATTGATGAGAAATCAAACAATATTAGATTTTATGATCAAACTATGGAATTATTGTTTTAACCAACCTCCTTCTGCAAAGGTAACTGACCACTCCTACGCTGGAAGTCAAAATAGTGCCTGTGCTTCTCTTCAAATGGTGCCTGAGAAAACAAGATAAAGAGCAAAAAAATTAAGGAATGTTTAAAGGAAAGCACAAGTATTAAGGACTGAAATTTACAGTATTGTGACAGAAAAAATGGAAAATACAAAAAGTGAAAGTGCATTACCACCCCGATTTGAAGATTTGCAGCATGTGTCCCAAGATTTGCCAATCTCCGGCAAGGATCGATCTCTTCTTCTGGTGGTTCCGTAAGGGAGACACGGATTGTGTCACCCAGGCCATCCTGTAACACAGCAAGCAGAAGATATAGTCCACTTCTTTTTTTGTAGAACTTGTTGGTTTCCACATAATTCAATCTTTTCATAGTTAGTCTTGTACATCTATTATGTGTCAGTGAATAGAGCAACACACCCTATACAACTTATACAATCATGGTACCATAATGTGAGCAAACAAATCAACAGAATCACATAGTCCAATCAGTTTCGTTCACATATCAAAGCTCAATAGCCTGAAACTCGTATTTTTCCAGTCAGCTATTTGATTTTAAGCTTTTGGATGATTCGGAATCATAACAATGGAGCTGAATGACAAAAATTATGTCGTCAAAATATTCATCCTCAGTTCCTCACAACTTCCAATTATTAGCTCCAAAAAAATGAAGATATTCTTCATCCTGAGAAGAGGCTACTATTTCCATGATGTCATTTCATTTTCATAATACTCGTAAGAAAGATATTTAAATTCATAACAGAATTAAGTAGTGAAGTAATTACCATTAGAAGTGTTCCAATGCCAATAGCAGACTTCATCCTTCCATCTTCACCCTCTCCGGCTTCTGTAACACCCAAGTGCAATGGATAATCCCATCCTAGGTTATACATTTCTGCAACAAGCAGGCGATATGCTTGGACCATGACAACAGGGTTACTAGCTTTCATTGAAAATACAAAGTTGTGGAAGTCCAACTTCCGACATATCCTAGCAAATTCCAAAGCAGACTCAACCTGCAATAGTATACAGAAAATGTCAAGCATCTACGTGCTGATGGTTAAATATATCCTAAAATGGGATAATCACCATTCCTCGTGGAGAATCACCATAGTAACTCATTATGCGGTCAGAGAGACTTCCATGATTTGTTCCTATGCGCATTGCTCTCCCATACTTCTTGCATTTCTCAACTAATGGAGAAAATACCTGAAATGATGTTAAAATGGCTCTGTAAGTAAGATAACCTTTCATATGATCATAATAATTAAAACAAGACTAAGGGAGTGAAAAATTTTCAACCTTCTCAATATGCTCGATCTCTTTTTGGTACTCGTCGTCTGTATATTCCAGCTGCTCAAATTGAGCACGGCGATCAGCTGCAAGTACAGTTCTCAGTGTTTCACAGTGAAATAAGATCATAAACATACTAAAATCAGTGATGTCAAGATTTCACTTACCAAAATTTCCAGGGTTCACACGAATTTTGTCAAAGCATTCTGCCACTCTTAAAGCTACTGCAGGAGCAAAATGAATATCGGCCACTAGTGGAATGTTGTAACTGCACAAACACAAAGAAAAATGTAAGGACCCATGCAAGTGAATACACTGAGTGTGAGGAAAATGACAGCTTACTTCTTCTGAACCAGGGTGTTCTTGATCTCAAAGCAGGCATCAGCTTCCTTCTTACCCTGGACGGTTATTCTAACAAGATCGGCTCCTTTATCTGCTATTCTCATCACCTGAAATGGCGCAGATTAAATCTTTTATTAGTCACCTATACACAAAGCAGAGATCCTCTGAAAAAGGGTGACTAATTCATTTCTAACATCCATGTTCTATAGAGAATAATAAGAAAAACCAACATGAATTTCAGATGTGACACACCTCTTCTACAGTTTTGGCAACATCCTTGGTATCTGAAGTCGCCATGGTCTGAATCCTTATGGGATGATCACTACCGAGTGGGACATTCCCCACCATTACAGTACGAGTTTTCCTTCTCCTTGTCTGATGTGTAGATTCACAGTACTTTTGCCTGGGGACTAAAGAGGTAAATAACAGAAGAAAAGGAGAGAATAGATTAAATCTGGGTCAAATTCTTTGTGACCTGAAAATAAACAAATACAGGCATGCAACGACACAGAACATGCAAATCATACCTAAAAGTGGGCTTCCTTCAGATGATGGCTCAAGCTCCATGGTATCTGAACCAGTACTCGAGCTCTTCACCACGAGCGCCCTGCCCCTCGAGTAGCCTGTCCTCATCGTGCCAACACCGGGAACAGATAAGACCTTAGCAAAGTCCACGCTCCTGGTGAACCCGATGCCGCCATCGCGCACCCGGACGTGTGGGAGAGGAGCTGGTGCCACGCCGGTGGCCATGGCTGTGTCCAAGCAGCAGGACCTCACCTAGGCAATTCTAAAAACACCTGCAGGACAAACCAACAAGTGGTGAGGGGAGCACTGGACGCCGATCCTGATGACCTTTGACTGGCACAAGTGGAATATACCCCTATCGCTGCGTGAGCAAGAACAGGACAAATATGGTGTGGGCTACTAAACCTGAGCATTTAACAATTCGTGCACTGAAATTGACAACAAGATTTGCATAACAGATCGCATAAAAAATTAGCAAACTCGAATCGGTCGCTTTTCCTGGTTAAGGTAACGAGAAAAACTATAACTCGAAGACGAAAATGGCGTAGATCCATATTGGCAAACGAAACGAACGGGAGAAATGCTCAGCTCAAAGCCTTCCTAACCCATTCCACTGATTCGATCGAGCTGCAGCCTGACAAGCCAACTGTGAGCGGGTACCTCGAATCCTCCAACCCACAGAATCCAAATTGCTCGAACCAAACCAAAGCAAACATCTAGAAGATCAGCTCCTGAAGCACCCAGCACTGATTCAACTACCCCAAGCCCCAAGCCCCAAGGCCCAAGCTGCAGAGCAGAATTCAGCTAAACCGAGCACGAATCCCGCCCCAGCCACGCAGCACAGCTAGCGCGATCGGACATCGGAGGCAGCGAGCTAGGAAATCTCACCAAACCTCGCCGCTTCGTGCCGCGACGAAGCCTTCCCCGCCTACCACCACGAACGCAGCGAAGCAGACAAGCGAGCGCGAGCTTCTTGCCCCTCTCCCCAAATTGATTTGGTAGCCGGGGCGGAGGGAGAGACAGAGATGGGCTTGTGGGAGTGGCACGCGGGCTCGTGGCGGCCTGGTGGTGGGTTTTATCTCCAAGCCGGAGGGGCCGCCAAGGCTGCGTCGTGCACCGGGTCTTGGTGCGCCGCTCGGGCCGTGTGCCCCTGTCCCTCCGGGCCCGGTGACGCGTGCTCCGGTCACCAGGCGCGCGGGTGGTCGTGGACCCGGTGCGGGGAGAGGCGCGGCCCGGCGAGGGGTCCTGCCCGCCGCGATTTTATCGTGTCCGTCGTTTTCCCATGCGACACGAGTCTCCAGTCTCGTTTAGTATATTTTTTCTCAAGGAATTTGTAGTTGTAGCAGGGATTGTTCACTCGCCGCGTGTACTGGCCATAAACTTTTGTGATCGCTGTTCCTCACTTACTGGTTACTGCTTGAAAAAAAACTACAGTGTTCAGTCTTTTTTACGCTCATGATTCGAGATTTTTTTTGGCTTTATTTCACCGTACATTTTACTTGATTTTCTGACGGTAATTCAATTTTTTTTTCCAGTTTTTGAGATCCATTCACGCTTCAACATCACATGCTCTGTTGCGTCACGGCGAGCAAGCAGTACTACTCGGCATGCTCTCTGACTTTTTACCCTGACGACGAGATGAAATGCTGTCGAGTTGAGCGTTGAGCCCATCCCCCAAATCGCTCGCTCTGTCAGTTGTCAAGCCCACATGTTGGACAGCAAGAAGAACGTGCGCCTCCGGTCGCGCATGGACTCGACGACTCGCCTGCTCGTGCTCTTTTTCCCTGGACGATTCAAGCCGCGCGAGAGGGAATTGGTTTGGAAGAAGGAACGGCCGCCAGTGCAGCCGCCGGACGGCGACCGGAAGCTGGCGAGTCCACACCACATGTGTTGACCTGGAACGAAGCGCAACGCACGCTCTGGTTCCTCGGTCAAGGGCCGAGCACACATGCGGGAGAAGTTCACAGCACATGTTTGGCGCCGGGGACTTTGCATTGAGGGCAACTGCCAACTGGGCAAGATGATTGACCAGATCCCAGCAACTCAACCTTGGCCCTGACGTATGGTGCCGGTAGAATAGAAGAGTGAAATTGTTTTTTTTTTTTGGTCGAGGCCTAGGTTATTCAGGATGTTCTTGCCTCAAAAGGAACAAAAAGAAAGGGAGTGAGCAATCAGCAGGACGAAGAGCTTTCATGATCGAAGAGAGTAATGCAGCTGCGAATAGTCTATTGGTTATAGAAGGCTCAGTAGTACTTTCGGTCCTGGATTCGACCCCTGTGGAAGTAAATATTTTAGAATTTAACGGTATTATGTATTTAGTGGTAGGTGATATTTCCGTCGACAGTAAGACGCTACTGGTGACTTTATTAATCTCAAGAATTTGTGAGTGTCTGAGTTGTAGTGGGTAATTAAAAAAAGAAAAAGAAGAGAGTAATGCAGCTGGTAGCACACGTAACGATCGAGCTGCATAACAATACGGAGATTATTTTATTTATTTATTGTTTTTGAGAGGAGGAGGTTTTTTTTTTGAGAAAGGGTTAGATTTTTATTTATACAGAACTCTTACAACCAAGCCCCCTGATCGGGTACCCCTGAAAGAAAAGGAAATTACACATAAGTTCAGTAAAGGAGCATCCGGTGCTCGTCGCCGTCGCCGACCATCGCTACCATCGCCTGATTCTCCTCCATCTCCGCAATGAAGAAGATCCAGAATGAAGCTTCCGGCCGATTCCCGAATCGACGAAGACTCTTCAAATTTTGAGCCCATCAGTAGCACATCGTGCTGCTGTTGAAACGATGAACGTCCCGGGCAAACCTCAACTTCATCGGGAACAACGCCAGTCGCATCACCATCGAGTTCTGGCCAACAAGCAACAATCCCACAAAGGGATACAAGAACACCGGCCCGCATACAGGAGCTGGTGGAGCTTTAACCTCCAAAGGAAAACTCCTTGGAGGGACACAAATCCGATGAACATTCCACCGGTAAAAGCATCGAGCCTTCTCCAGACAACAGCCAAGTTGAAGGGCACGGATTGAGCATCGCCATTGACACGAGGGCAACAGACGATCCAAGAAGGCACACAGAAGATTCTAGCATCGACGCAAGAGAAGCCAACGATAAAAAAATCGCCGAAGCCAAACCTCCTGCAGGAGATACTGTCGTTGTACACCACTCGCCAACAGAAGAGCACCGGAACCCGCCCCCCAACGACATAGCCGACGCCAGAAAAGCTCGGAAGAAGAACAAACCTCACTCTGTCGCCGGCACATGAGCTGAAGAAGGACGCGCCGTCACCATGGCCAAAGCCACTCACGGCCCAACCATCCAAACCTAGACCGGAGACGAAGCAGAGGAACAAAAGCTTCACCGCACCGTCGACGAAGCAGGCGCCGCCGCCGGGGAAGAAACTGGACTCTCCATGTGGGGAAACCGCCATAAGAGTGATTATTAGAGCCTAGAAAGCTAAACTACTTTAGGCCTACACTGTACAACATCATACCGGAGATCCGGCTTCCCCAACCCCTTCGGCGCCGACAGGGTAGCCAGGAGGGGAAGGGGAAGCGACGAGATCGGAGCAGGAGCCGGAGATCGCCTCGTTGCCGCCGTGATTTACTGTAGCAGGGGAAAGTAAACGGATAAGAACGCCCGCGCGGAAGGGGATAGATTGGATTTTTTTTTAATCTCCGAGGAGGAGGTTTTTGAATTGGGCTGGTATTCATGCGTGATGGGCCCATGTAGCTTGCAGCCCCAAACCGGCCGGCGGCCGCACGCCCAGGGCCAGAAACAGCACAACTTGCAGGGCCGGACGGGAATGCCCTCGCGGAGGGAGATCCGGGCAGTGAGCCGCGACATGGCCCGCGTACGCTGCCGCGCCGGAGGGTAAAGGCCGCGTCCGAAGGGTTTGCTGGTTCCCCCCCTCCCCCCTCTCTCTCTCTCTCTCTCTCTCTCTCTCTCCCCCTCCTCTCCCGCGGCGGCGCCTGCGAACCCGAACCCATCCGCCGCCACGCCATGGCCAAGTTCAACGTGGTGCAGAAGAACAAGCGCCAGTGGAAGCAGGACCGCAAGCGCGCCGCGCATGGGGAGCCCGGCACCGGCAAGCTCAAGCAGAGGACCGCGCCCGTCTCCATGTCCGGCAAGCGGAAGCGCAAGCTCGATCGCCGCCTCAACCGGGTAGGTCCGGCGGTTTTCTTCTCTGGGATGTTGTTTACTCGTGCGGAGGTTTGGCGTCTCTGATGTCTCTCTTGGTGGTTTCTGGGGTGCAGGAGCAGAAAGAGGCTGCGATGATTAAGGCGCTGGAGAACAACATGGGGGATGTCGACATGGTCTCTGCTGAAGGTGTGGTTCTTGGGCTGCTGGCTTGTTTTGATAGGGGTGACGAGAAATTGATCCTTTTGGGATTCAATTAGTTCGATTTCTTTTTAGATTTTTTTTTCATTTTAGAATTTCGTGTAGTAATATGTTGTGATTTGATAGGATTGGCCTAGATTAGTTGTTTGGAGGGTTAGGGGTAATTGCAAAAGTAATTGTTGCTAAAGTAGTGCTGTAGAGAATTGCAGAACTGTATTTCTACAGCCGTTTGTTTCAGCATTTAGTTGAGGGATAACACAATGTGGTATGGTGCATCCCGTGATGCTTGCTTCTCAGTTTGTAAAGATCACAGTAGATTTGATGGGCAAGTTGGATATTACTGTTTATTGCATCCTTGATCATGACAAAACTGATTGTGCTGTTTCCATCTTGCTCGACACTACGCTTGTTGGTGGTATTTCATCTAGTTGGTATTTGGAAAAAGATTTTCCGTCTAGCATGTTTTGTAGGGAAAGTTTATTTTGTTTGTGTTGGTAACTGTATTAACTTCACTTGAAAACAGAGAATATTTCTAAAACATACAAAGCAAAGTTATTTTGGTCATTGTGATGAAATACATTTCCGTCCAATAACTGACCTACCAAGGCAAAGGCATAGCCAGTTTCTGGACCATGGCTGACTCTAGATAGGCGAATCAAACAAAGAGACTCTGTTTGAGGATTCTTCTTAGAATAACAGTTTCCCAACAGTTATATATTCTAATTTGTTATGGACTGCTAAACTCTTATGAAAAATATGCCTATATACGGCAATCGGTATATTAGTATCAATTATAGTGAGGTCCATATAGATAGTGAAACTAATTTTACAATTTCAATGTGCAATAATTTTTTAAAATGTATTTTGGAAGAAAACATGCCTCTCCTTTTCTGACAGGGCCATTTGCTTGCTCATTTCCTGGTGCAGGATGTGACTGTGATACACTTTTTTCAAAAAGATGCAGCTAACTAGGCTTACTTTTCTCTCTCTCACAAATCTGCAGTTTTTCCAATCTAGGTCATGTGTGTCCTAGGCTCTTAACATGGGTAGAGATGATCTTAGATTAGCCTGCCTACCTAGGGAATTCCATTGCCTTCTGTTCTTTCTGTCATATTATCTCAGTGCGCTGTTTGATGTCATTTCCACATAATATTTGGTTTGGCACATCTTCTCTTGTTGACCTTTGACCTCTATAAATATTTATCACATATTACTACAACACAGTTTCTTACTTTTGTACTTTATGGACAGAGTCTTCAGAAGCTGCAAAGGGCAAGCCTCAAGTGAAGCTCACTGTGAAGAAAAACTCCAGGGTACAGATCAAAAGATTAAAAGGCAAAGGTCCTGTTCATCATCTTAGTACCATCAAACACCAATTCCTTCTTTGTATACAATCAAGCAGTTTGCTTACTTCGTGCCATCACGAGATACATCTAACCTTGTTGATTCACTACGCAGGTAGAAAGAAAGCCAAAAATGCAAAACCGCCCACAAAGGACAAAGTTGACTCCATGGTAGAGTGAAGGACAGGACCCAATCGCCAGTACTGTGAAACCTTTGTACGTTTGCTGAGAACCAGCAAGGACTGCGGAGACTGACCTTGGCCGAACACTGGGCTTGAATGTTCATTAGGGACTACTTAGATCTGGTGTTAATGTATCGAACTTCAAACATGAATCAAGTTTTGTAATAGTTGAGTATGCATGGTTTTTTCCCAGTTCCTGTTGGTTGTGGAGATGTCTTGTTCTGAATATGCGCACGTCAGTTTTTATGATCAACAGGTTTCGTGGTTGTGCATGTCTGGAGATGCGAGGCTCTGTCAGAGCTGCTGTGTATTTTTTGATCATACACAACCACGAAGTTTGGGTGCTCACCTACGCCCAAGTGCAAGCTGATCTACTCGGCGGAGTATCTGGCAGTAGTGTAAGTGCAACTTCAATCCAGACAATTACATAAGCTGCTGGCTCCACAAAAACAAAAAAGCATTACATAAGCTGCTGATTGGCTTCATTGCGAGGCCGTTTCAAAGACTCGATCAGCTGGCAAGATAGGCGTAAATTCCGTGTGTATTTGTTGACGTGTGTGCCTGGCCTGAAAAATTCTGTATGTTGTAATACTAGAAGTAAGTTCTAGCACCAATTTGTATATTGTACTAATACATTGCGATACCCTCTGACATCTTGCCCAGAACTAAAGGAAATAACACATGTTCAGCGCTGAAACAAAAAGACCTGCCATGCTCAGCACTGAAGAAATTTTGTTCACGTTACATTACACAGACAAATAGTATATCAGACATGCCCATTACACACAATACATAACTGAGCACACCATCAGTGCATGGCACCTTCTCTCTAACCTACAGCGCATCAGACAAATAACTACTGGCATGTTCAGAGATTTCAGACAGCTCAGTTCTACAGCTTATCTATCCTGCTCCTGCAGTCCTGCCTGCTTAGGCTGCAGGACTACGCGTCGGCCTTGAGGAAGAGCCCGAGCTGCCGCATGATGCCGGGACGGCCATACTCGGCGATGCACAGGCGCTGCAGGACCTCTGGGTGGATGCTCTCGTTTGGCTGCACCGCCCTCTCCATCTCCATCAGCTCCCGGCGGACCTTCGCCCTGTAGATCGCGCCGGCAAGGCAAACCGCCCTGGGCGCGGCGCGCTGGACGCCTCGGACCTTCGTTTGTTCGGCAATCCGCGCCACTTCCGACGCCGGATGCGACGGTGGTTGTGCGGGGCTGACGACCTCAGGAAGAAGAGCAGGTGGAGCTGTACTGCCAGCGCCGTCGTCGGGGACGCTCTCCGGATCGGTGCTCTGCGACGCCTCTGGTGCTGGGTCCGGCGGCGGCTGCGCGGAGGTCCCGTTCTCCTCGGGAAGAAGAACCGCCGGTGGGGCTCGGCCGCTCACGACCTCGTCGGAATCGCTGCCCGAGCTGCTCCCGTCGGAATCGCTGCTTGAGCTACTGCTGCTGTCGGAGTCTGAATCAGACGCGCCGCAGATGTCGACGTCCTCTTCGTCCTGCTCCGGGATGGCGTCGCTTCTGATCACCTCCATCGTCACGGAGCCGTGCTCTTCCTTGGGGAGGAAACCCGCATCCGCGATGAGGCTTTCCTCGGCGAACTTGTCCAGCCGCGTTTTCAACTCGAACAAGACAGAGTCTTCCACTTTGAGGACGTCGATCTCGATCTCACCTTCGGGATCAGCGCCGCCACCGAACTGCTGCTGCAGGAACTCCACGATGTGGCCTGGCACCGCCGCCAGCGAGGCCAGGCGACCGGCAAGCTGCTCCCTCTCATCGGGCGACATGCGTGGCACCTCTATATGCCTCTGCTTCTGATTCTGATGCAGTGGAGGTGACATCTTCCTCCTCTTCACAGATTGCATCTTGCCGCCAGCCTCCACCCGTGGTTACGGCCGTGGCTCGGCGGCCAGGATCCGCTTCCTCCTGCCGGCGGGTGCTGCGCCGCCCTTGCATGCCGGTCCGCGGGATATGAGCTCAGCCTTCTTCACGAGTTCGCGCAGGGCCTCGAGCTCCGAAGCCATCCGCTTGTGGAGGAGATCAAGCGCGGGGTCGACGGGCATCTCGCCGCCGACGGTTGAAGCCTCCGCCCCGTCCTCGACGTTGTTGCGGGCGCGCTTGGTGCGCTTCCCCCTGGGCACGGCGAACACCTCGATCTGCTTCTCGCTGACGTGGAACCCGCCGGTGCCGGCCCGGCAGGACGACGAATCCCGCGCCACCATCACGCCGCTGCGGTAAGCAGGCAAACTGGCGCTCGACGGTGGTGGGTGGTGGTGGAGCCGATCCGCCGGCGGCGGCGGCGGCGGCAGGGAGGGGCGAGAAAGTGGAGTACGTGGTGGGATGAATGGATCGAGACAGCGCGGAGACGTGGCCTCTATTTATTGAGGCGCCACGGCGAGTTGCCGAGTACGGTTCGAATCGGATGGAGTCGGTGTCGGATCCTGTCGCCGCCAGCGAGGTTTTCTTTTCTGTCTCCTCCCTGGTGTCGGAATCGGATACAGCAGAGGCGACTTTGATTTGCAGGGACGTGGCTTTCAGTAATTCAGTTGGATCTACTGTAAAATTTTTTTTCTTCACATATTTACTATGTAAGTACGTATTAAACTTCCATTTGCACTAAACTAACTAATTTCCTTAGGGCACCCGCAATGTAAGAAAAAGCGATTCATAGGCAATAAATGTCATACTATGGTCTGTACATAAACATTGCAGAAACCAGTCTATTCGAAAGGATCATAGCGCTATAGCCGGGTTGTAAGAAATTTAAAAAATATTTTTATTTCTCACTTCTATGTGTTGGTGGAAGATGTTGGAGAAGGTAGAACCAGTTGTTACTGTTTTAAGTGAGCACACATTGTGAAGTTTGTTACAATCTATGGACTACTTTGTCTCGGCCCACCATAAAGATCAGTTGCTCTATATACGATTTTGCTGCCCTATAAACCAACAGTTTACGAAGATAACTTGGTGAATTTAGTTTAGTATTTTGATAATTAATTTTTTTAGTAATAAGATTAGAGCCCAGCCCTTTAAAGCCCGGCCCTTGTATTATCTAGACTAAAAATTAAGACATTTTACCACCCTTAGACGTGCGCGGCGCCTTGATGATACTTAGCATGATAACGATCAAAGTACCCTGAAACATGGATGATTAGACTGCAAACATTATAGTGCTTGATGCGGCCAAGATTTCACGATGGTTCAAGACCGCAAGATCAATTTGCTATATGTTTGTTATTTGTTAATACTCGTCATGTAGCTCTTGGTTTTGTTCGGACATTTTTTTTTGTTACTACCGCAAGAGTAAAGCAAATCCACATTTTAGTTCTGAAACGAGTAACTTTTTTCTTTTGAAACGAATCCACATTTTAATTCTGAACTTTCCTCTTTGAGTCTAGCTAGCTAGCTAGCTAGTAGTATTCAACGATCAATAACGAACAATACTCCAACTAGCAAAAGCCATGTCGATTGACCCCTTTGATGATGCAATCCAGGGCTGTTACTCGGTCGAGGCCCGTGCAAGAACACGCCGCTGATCCAGCTAGTTTCCCTGACGCCTGGAGTTCGCTACTTGGAAGACATGGCGAGATGGAGGCTCGGTCCACGGCGTCAACCCCGCTTGTCAATCAATCAGTCTCCGACTCGGACGGCGATGATCGCTTTGGTTTCCTAGTCCGATCGGCTAGGCGAAGTGAGTCCCCGTCCCGCTCAATAAAAGGAACCTGCTGGGTCTCAATCCTCTCCACACCGAAGCGAGAGACGGCGGCCATACGCCATAGATGGCAACCATGGCTCGCATCCTGCTCGCCGCGTTCGTGGCTCTAATCCTCGTCGGCGTCGGCCCGTGCCACGCAAGGCCGGCGCCGCAGCATGCTGCCATGTCGGCAGCGAAAGGGAAGGCCGCGGCGGTGGACGGCATCACGGCCATCTACAACTTCGGCGACTCCCTGTCGGACACCGGCAACCTGCTACGCGAAGGCGCCGCCGGCATGCTGCAGTACACCACGGGCCCTCCCTACGGCTCCGCCATCGGCGGCGCCACCGGGCGATGCTCCGACGGGTACCTCATGATAGACTTCCTCGCCAAGGATCTCGGCTTGCCGCTGCTCAACCCGTACCTCGACAAGGGCGCCGACTTCGCCCACGGCGTCAACTTCGCCGTCGCCGGCGCCACGGCCCTCGACGCGGCGGCGCTCTCGAGGAGAGGGGTCTCCGTCCCCCACACGAACAGCTCGCTCGCCGTCCAGCTGCAGCAGTTCAAGGACTTCATGAGCGCCCACACCCGGTCCCCGCAGGAGATCCGCGAGAAGCTGGCCCGGTCGCTGGTCATGGTGGGCGAGATCGGCGGCAACGACTAAAACTACGCCTTCGCGGCGAACAGGCCGGCGGGCGACGGCGAGCGCAACCTCTACAACTTCGGGCGCATGGCGGCCGGCGTGGTCGAGGCGACGGCGCTCGTCCCCGACGTGGTGCGGTCCGTGACGAGCGCGGCCAGGGAGCTCCTCGACATGGGCGCGACGCGGCTGGTGATCCCCGGAAACTTCCCGCTGGGGTGCGTGCCGAGCTACATGGCCGCGGTGGACGACAAGGACCCGGCGGCGTACGACGCCACCGGCTGCCTCGCGGCGCTGAACCTGTTCGCCCAGATGCACAACGTGCTGCTGCAGCAGGGCATCCGGGAGCTGCGCCGGGCGTACCCGGGCGCCACCATCGCCTACGCCGACTACTTCTACGCGTACGTGCGGATGCTGCGGGACGCCGGCGAGGCGGGGTTCGACGCGGCGGCGCTGACCAGGGCGTGCTGCGGCGCCGGCGCCGGCGCGTACAACTTCGACATGGACCGGATGTGCGGCGCGCCGGGCGCGTCGGTGTGCGCGAGGCCCGAAGAGCGCGTCAGCTGGGACGGCGTGCACCTGACGCAGCGCGCGTACAGGGTCATGACCGACTTGCTCTACCACAAGGGGTTCGCGTCCCCGGCGCCGGTGGAGTTCCCGCGTGCGTGAAGATCGACGTGCATCCTTCGTTAGGCTGGCCAGTTGGTGTCGTGGATTGCATGTTCTACTTTTGTCAGTGTCTTTCACCTTTGTTTTTGTGCAACCTGTGTATAAAGGGTTTAAGGATTAGTTGGCAAATTAGTATTAGTTCCAAGTTTTAAGGATTCAGTCTGCAATTTGCTTTACTGTTCTTTTTTTGAAACATTTGCTTTACTGGTTATACAAGCGCATCTCGTTTCCGCCCAAATAGAAAATAAAGGGTGAATTCACTACAAATTACAATTACTCAGCTGCTCGACCAGAAGGTCCAGAAGTTGAGAGCCTCAGGATTCAGGAACCACCAAACCAGGACGCTGCCTTGCTCCACCAGCAGCTTGTACCCACAGGCCACCATGGTTTGCCCGAAGCCCGGAACAACCCTAACCGGGTAACTTTCACAAAATTGATTTTGTTGGTGTGCCCAGCGATGAAGGGAATGCTGATTTAGAACTTGCAGCTTCAAGCTGTGTAACTTAGCTGCACATCCATGAATTATCAAAAGAGACGCATCTTCCTCATGATTTCACAGAAATTAACATTTAACACAGCTGGAGAATTCGATAACGGATAATATTCATCAACATCCAACAAATTGGTACAAAAAGAATTATCGGATTGCCACTGTTCTGTATACAGCTCCAGGAAAAATTTTGGTTACAAGAATCGTATCTGAGAATCCCTATCCAATTATGTCTATCAAAATGTATGGTATGCTGGTGGTCTGCCACTCCCACAAACCCACTGATGGCCGGCCACCCGCCTCGTCCCAAAAAATGAAAGAAGAAATTGGGGAACACATTGGTGCTTCTTTCTTTTGCCTTTACAGTGTACAATAGTTTATTCAACTCACAATGCTACATAACAATTCTGCTGCTCACACGGCAAAAACGAGCATCTTCTATCCTACCTGCAGAACAGAAAAAAAGTGTCAAGGTGATTGAAAGTGATATATAAATATTTCAGTCAGCATGTTTACTTAGTATATTGCAGATAGAAATATGTAACACGTGTGGACTCGAAGTCAATTTGTAACTACTTAGGAAATGAAAATCCAATATTACAGCCCACACCTTCCAAAACATAACCTATAACTATAACTAACCAGATTATTCTGATCTTGAGGCTTATATTATATCCAAAACATTCTCAGCATGTATCAGCATTTGGTGACTACCATTAATTTATAGGAAAAAGTCCATTTTTTGCCATCCAACTCTTGCCTCGGTTTGATTTTGGCCATCGAACTCCAAAACCGGATATCTTTGACCATCCAACCCTTGAAACCGTTCATTTACGACCGTCGAGCGGTTTTGCTACCCGGTTTCGCTGACGTGGACGCCACGTTGCGGTGGGGTCCACTTGTCAGCCACATCTCTCCTCTCCTCTCCCCTTCCTCTCTCTTTCTTTCTTCTCCTCTCTCTCCACCGCCGGCCCCTGAGCCGCCGCTGCTGTGCTCCACACCCCCAGCCGCCCGCGCCTCCCCTGCCGCTCTCCACCCAATTGCGCCTCTCCCCGGGTCTGCACCTCCTCCGGCCTCCCCGACGCGGATCCGCTCGGATCGGGCGCGGACGCCAGCGGATCGGGCTCCCTCCCTCTCCGCCCTCCCTCCCTCCCTCCCACTCCGCCCTCCCTCCCTCCCTCGAGCTTCCCCCCTTCCAAGCTCCCGCAGCTGCTGCACCAGCCCGTCGATCTCCCGCCGCGCGCTGCCACCGTCTCCCACCACCCCCGCCACCCTCGCGGTGATCTCCGCGGCGCGCGCCCTCACGCCGGCGCCGGCCTCCCTGACGACCTCGGCCAGGGCGCGCGCGAGGTCGTCCGTGTTGGGGACCGCGCCTCCTCCACGGCGAGCCGCGCGTTGAAGAACTGGTCGGCGGCCATGGGCCACGCCAGCATGGGCACCCCGGCCGCGCAGGCCTCCAGCACCGAGTTCCACCCGCAGTCGGTCACGAAGCACCCCACCGCGCGGTGCCGCAGCGCCGCCACCTGCGGCTCCCACCCGCGAAGCACCAGCCCCGTCCCCGCCGCGCCCGCTCGGGCCTCGAGCGGCTACGCATCCAGGCCGTGGCAGGTGTTGCAGACGAACCCCACGCTGTCCAGGTTCCAGAGGAAGTTGTCCTTGATCGCCTCGGCGTGCTCGTCGCCGCCGCCCTCCGTGTAGCTCCGGTACATCCGCGAGAGCTGGCGCCACGGGAAGGCCGGCGCGCCGGGGAGGCCCGGGAGCGAGACGGCGTACCCGCGCCCCGCGTCCCCTTCGGGGGGCCTCGGCATGCGGCGGAACAGCGAGTGCGTGGCGGCGGTGGCGAGCACGCCGGACGGCACGAACACGAGCCGCGGCACGCCCGCATCCGCTGCAAGCGGCTGCGTCCACCCGCAGAAGAAGTCCGAGACCACCGCCACGACGGGGCCGGCGGCCTCCCCGTCGCCGGAGCGGCCGCGGGAAGACCGCAGGAGCCACTCGCCGAGCGGGGTGCGCAGCGCGGCGGCGTGCATGTGGAAGTCGGCGTGCGCGTGGAAGAGAGAGGAGAGGAGAGATGTGGCTGACAAGTGGACCCCACCACCACGTGGCGTCCACGTCAGCGAAACCGGGTAACAACCGCCCGATGGTCGAAAATGAACGGTTTCAAGAGTTGGATGGTCAAAGATACCCGATTTTGGAGTTCGATGGCCAAAATCGAACCGAGGCAAGAGTTGGATGGCCAAAAATGGACTTTTTCCTAATTTATACCTGTTTGTATACTTTCTCAAATTGATATAGCTAATGAACTATCCTATCACAGGTAAAATATCCACTAAAAAGATCAGTCAAACATCCTCTTTTCTGGTTTATACTGAAAGAATTGTAATCATCCGTCTTAATACATTGGCTAGCTACATGCATGACTATATATCATGTTATATTGTCAACAGAGCAACACCACAGAAATCTTTCTACAAGAATCTATGTATACCTCAAAAACAAGCTCATGTAGGCAATAGTGGTTGCCTCTCATCAGTGCCAATCCGATGGCTCGCCTGAAATGACAGTCAACTTAGATATAAGCCTTACAATACAAAATGAAACAACAAATCTATGTTTAAATCAACAACGAGCTACTTACATCATCAGCCGCACCAGCAGTCATATTTACAAAAGAAGATTCAGATGACCTGTGAAAGAACAAGCACCTTATGAGGACACACATTATACAATCCTTAAAAAACAGCTTGCTATTTCTACAACATTAACAGGCATCACAATGCACCTCCCCAAGTTAAAAGCATAGAAGAGAATCATGGATTCAGTGCAAAATAGCACTTCTTGAAAGAGTAGTATATGCCATTGATACAGTTGGAAGAAGGCAAACAGTAAACGCTAAGTGAAAAACTCACCGATGGTTTTGAGTATCTTCCAACTCTAATAAGTCAGCAGGTTTGTCATCTTTGACTTTAGCAAGTGGAGAGAAGAACTGAGGGCAAATGACAGTAAGATATGCGAAACAAAATGAAGGTTGCTTCAATGAAATTAACAAATAAAGGAAAAAGTATGTTCACCTGGTGCATTGAAATAAACACCACTGATATGCCCAGGAGAAAATTAATGGTCAAGGTATGCCCCAAAAATGCAGCAGAAGCTAGGCCAGTAAATATAGTGGCAACAGTTGATGAATACTTCTTCAAAATTGTGTCTGTAATATAATTTCAGTTACAAAGTTAGATATGAGAACTTAAAGAACAATGTAGAACAAATGTAACGCATCATTACCTGCATACTTGAAGAAGAATGAAGATAGAATGCCTTGTGCAGCATTGTTACATATGAGAAACATTGTGGCCCTTGAATGTCCTCGAAGGATATTAAAACTCTCTGGCCCTGCAAATGAACAAGAGAAGATTGTGTCATAAGCATAAGACAGGCCTAACATGCCCATCATGCTACCCCAGAGATTGACACTGGTCATCACTAAGAATGGGCAGTCACATTGGGCCTCCAAGGTTAATTAATAATTACTAGTAAATACTAAAATTCTATACAAAATCAGTCAGTTCATCAATACTTCACTTTATGAAGTAAGGAGTTTATTATGTCTCTCCTTTTGGTACTTCGAAAGCATGGGGTACTATCATACAATTTCTCATTATCACCTAGAATCTGGACCTAAAAATACAGCTAGTGGACAACATGCAGCATTTTGGCATTGACTCTCAATGTAAGACTGAACTTCAAATGAAGGTGCGAACCTTGGAACAAGGCAGTCCCAAGAATGCCAAGGAAGTTGAATATTGCTCCATATCCATA
Organism: Panicum virgatum; assembly: GCF_016808335.1. Taxonomy (NCBI): domain Eukaryota; kingdom Viridiplantae; phylum Streptophyta; class Magnoliopsida; order Poales; family Poaceae; genus Panicum; species Panicum virgatum. The sequence continues at coordinate 49,269,570 of NC_053145.1, forward strand.
CAAAAACAAGTTCTACAAAATCAATGGAAAGATCATTAAAGGAAACAATAGGCAAGATTATAAAGAAATAAAAAGACAAGCAATATGAAGTGAAAACGAAAACAAAAAACAAAACTACAAATAAAATAAGTCGCTGATAGAAGAATGGACAGTACAAGCTACTCTATAGTAACTCAGGGCTCGTTTGGTTCAAACCCTGGACCAGACAGTCTGGAACAGGCAGCATGTCCAGAGTCCAGACCCAGGCGTCTGAAATCTAACACCAGGAGTTGCTGCCTGGAGCAGGCAGGGTGGCCAGGGGCAGAACCAAACAGGCCCTCAAGGCTAAAGTAAACAAACTTATACTCAACTTACCTGGAGATAAATGCTAGTGTCATATTGGCTCTTCAAGGCATATTCATTGTAGACAGAAGCCAGTGAAGGAACAGTTACCTGCAATTCACAATTGTAAATAAATACAACTTATAATTCTACGTTTCTTGGTTGACGGAACTCATAAAAAGAAATGCACATACATGGAGAAAATAAAGGAGATGAGATGGTCGAGCAGCAACTTACAAAAACCAGTGTATATATGTACGCAATAGCAGTGACAGGAAGACCAAATGCGGTATTGCCCGCAGGTACAGTCCGAAGTTGATTGATGCTGATTCCAATAAGCAATAAAGCAAGAGCTTCCCACTGTCAGTATGAAAAAAAGTGGGAGAAAGGTCAACAATAATTGAAGTCAGAACTGTTGCACATGACAGAAGAATTTGCAAAAGGAACAACCTCATTTAATAATAATTCTTATGCTCATATATATGTGGAAAAGAGTAAAAGACCCTTCGTTTGCGTAATTTCTAATGAATTCGTGGGTTCACCTAAAACTATCAGTAAAGACCACCATGGCTAAGGGGGGGTGTTTGGATCCAAGTGCTAGTGCCTAAACAATGCTAAAGTTTAGCACTAGTTCATCCAAATAGGAGTGCTAATGGGGTGGGCTAACTTTAGACAAGACTCAAAAAACTTTAGCAAAGATATGAGTACTAATATGCGCTAAAGTTTAGCATCCAACTTTAGCCCATCCAAATAGGGCCTAAGGCAAGGTGTGATACAATCTTGCTTGCAACATGCCACAGCTTCCAAAATAAGCTTACACTATGCTCATAATCAGACAATCAAGTGCCACATGTTCCAACCATTAAGCAAGAATGCAAGATTCAAAATTAATCGGAAGCATTTATGTTGAAATGTATACTACCTATTCTAGCGCTTAAGCTTTATTTTAATAACGGGTAGTCCACTCATAAGAAGTTCAGAATCCAATTATCTATGCTGAATGATATCAGTGTAATTGGATAATACAACACAGAAGAAATCCAGTAATCCTTTATATTGCATAGCAGAAGAAAAATTTGTACTACAATATCCACATTTATAAGATAAAAATAAAGCAAGATAATGTAAATGTTACCCTTACCTGAATTACAGAGAATCTCCTCCTCATTATAAATTTCAGAAGAACAGCTATGACCAGCACCTAGAGAAGTTTAGATCAGAGGTACTTTGAGATGTGGTGTGTACACACAAACTATAAATAAAGCAGTACAACTGATAGTACAAGAAAAATGTACCTTTAGATTGCTTAGCATTTTCACAGTTGCAGGATTGAAGTACAACTGCACAATTGACTCAATATGTCAGATTGTTACAATATAACAAGGCAATATCAACATCTACCCGTAAAATAACAATACTCTGCAAGTAAACCCAACAAAAATTACCTGCATGATAAATTTTAGGTAATTGTTGATAGCATATAGGAGAGCAGGAACAGCTAGAAGTACATTATTACGAGCTGCCTACAAAAGCAAATAGTGAATGGTCAGATAATGTGACAAAAAAACAACAACACTATATATCAAAGTACAATGTCTCCTCAGTACAGGTAAATCAGAAACTAATCGATGAGATAGATCACCTGTATGAAGGTCGAACGTCCCAAAAGTGGCTTTTCTCCAACCTTTTGCTTTCTAGACTGTCACATTTCAACAAGACAACAATAAGGTAAACAAAATAGAAACTGTAAATACAAAACAAGCTGAAGAGAAAACACTACATAGTAACTGTACTTCAGTATAGCCATCAGGAGTCATGGAAATAAACTTTTGGGGAATACAAACAAAATTATAAGCTAATCTCGACAAATAGAAAATAAAACTTTGTTCAGATTTTGAGTACCAAAGCAAGATTGCCTCTCCGCATTTTAAAGGCATTGTCAGCTAAAAGATGACTTTGAGAGTCTCTTTTCCATTTCCTTTTATATGCAGGCGATTTGGGTCATAAGATCCTTGCGCTAGGACCCAAAAGTGCTTCCAGTGGGCTACTTATTAAGAGTTCTATAAGTTATGAACTCAACTAAGAAAGAGCCCATGCAGGACGGATTATCTTCATTATTGTGGTCGCTTCAAGTTGGAGTGCAAGTGCAGAGATGGAAAATATAAGCAAAAGGAACAAACCTGAATTATGAGCATCACGATAGCAAAGATAACTTTCATAACCTCTGTCAGAAAGTTAACACTGATGGGACTGAACTGAAACTTCCCATCAACCTTTGACATGAACACTAGGATGGGCTGCACAAACAAAGCCAAACATTAAAACAGCTCCTCAACACTGATCATTGCGACGTAACACTACAGCGAAGGGTCAAGTAAAGCATGGTTGCATAGCATCAGTATTAGTAATACCATTACTTCTGTACCAGATTCATGATGCTATGTGACCTAAACATTGATCGCAGAAACGTTTGCAGGTGAGGGATTGGGAATGAAGCATTTAGCCACAACGAACCTGGAGGCCGACAAGGATGCAGTCGCCGACAACTAGGAAGACGTTGAGCGCGCGGAACTTGGACGATATCTTGCTGCGGTGCTTGTCATAGGCCCTGGACACGCTCCGCGGGCTCGGCACCACCAGCCGGTTGCGGCAGACGCTGCATTCCACCACCCCATTCCGCTGCATCTCCGCTGGCCACCAGCTACGTGGCCCACGCCCGCCGAGATGCCGCTCAGTCCCCGCGGCCCCGGAGAGATCACGAGAGCATGCACCTGCAGCGACCACACCATTTTCAGCAAATCGACGGCAATATACCGGAGCAGACTGCATACTCGAGCAGATCCGAGGGGTCCCGCTCGGCCTCCGCACCTCGGGGAAGGCGTGCCGGTGTCGGTGCGGATCTCGCAGATCTGGCCCCGGCCTGGGAGCCGCGCGCGCGGCGGATCGGGCTTGGTCTGGCTGGGTTCCGGCCGGGGTTTCTGGCGATAGCACGGCGGTTCGGTGCGGCGAGGGGAGCGGAGGTGCCCGTGGGAGGCTCGCTCCGGGATCTCGAGCTCCGGCAGGAGTCGGGGGCGGAGGAGAAAGGTGTGAGGGGAGAAGAGGAGAGGAAGGTGGGGTTGGGGGGGGGGGGGGGGGGGGGACGCGACAGGAGGGCGGGGGTTCCGGTGTATTTATCACGGAATATTGAGTGGAGTAAGTGATTTATTTGTATTTATTTAAAGAAAGATTTGAGTCTTGATCGAGAGTTTATGGCGCTCTGATTTTTGGCGCGAGTGGCGGTGTGATTTGTGACAAATGATCGTCCCGGTCGTCTTGCTCAATCCGGACGGTTCTTTGCCCCCGAGAGCACCGAGCTGAGCATGAATTATAATAACTCAACATTCAGAGAAACACCAACCGAAACGTAGAGTTAAAAAATTACTCCAAAATATAGATGGTGGCAGATACAATCTACATACCAACAGTAAAAAGACTCAACTCACTTAACAGAACGAGAAACTTGGTACAAAGACAAATGAGTATCATGGTTTCCCATTAAAACTATAACAGTGATTGAAAAATAACAAGAGATCGACAATCAGGGTTCAAATCCTCAAGGTGGCGTTCTCACTAGAATTTCGAGTGCATTCATTAATCAGGCGTATCATAGAGAAAATTTGATCCCTAGCGTCCTCCTGACATATAGTCATAAAAGAGTACAGGTAGGGAGCGTAATGCAAGATGACGCCTCTAAGGAGGATATGACATTAAAAAAATATCATTGTCGGACACAGATGGAGTTTTCAACCATCAAAATTAAAGTGAGTACGGTGAGCTTTAACAATACCCCAACAAGGTGAGTTGTTGTTAGTGGATCCTAGCAGAAGGATGTTTGAGCTTTCGTTCGTGATATCTAAATCCAAATACCACATAATAACCTACAAGGTTTGCAGGGATCATAATGCAATACAGGGGACACCCTCAAGTCGCCCAAGCTAGGGGAGCGACGTGAGGAAGGAGGGAGGCTGGGAGGGTTCTACTCCCTCCGTTCCAAATTATAAGTCATTTCGAGAATTTTGGAGAGTCAAATTTTTTCAAATTTAATCAAATTTATACAATAAAATAATAATATTTACGATACCAATTAAGTATCGTTGGATTATTTGTTAGTTATATTTTCATAGTATACTTATTTGATGTCATAAATCTTTGTGTTTCTCTCTATTTTGGTCAAACATTGAGATGATTTGACTCTCCAAGATTCTTGGAATGACTAATAATTTGGAACGGAGGGAGTACAACCTATTTTGATTAATACAATTAGGATTAAAACTAGAGTTGTGAGTTTCGACTTTCAAGGTTGGATTCTCATGTAGGGTTTAAAGGGAAAGCCACGATGACAAGTTATAGTAGCAAAATAAGTAACGGATCTAAATTCTCCATTTGATTCCTAGGGATTAAAGTTTAGTCCCGTCACATCAAATGATAATTTTGCTATTTAAAAGTATTAAATTAAATCTATTTACAAATTTTTTGTACACTGGTGAGTGCTAATTCGCGAGACGAAATTAATGAGCCTAATTAATCTATGATTTGCTATAGTGATGCTACAATAACAATTTGCTAATCATGGATTAATTTATCTCACTAGATTCATCTCACAAATTAGCCCAATGATTCTGCAATTAGTTTTGTAATTATACTTTATTTAATACTTCTAAATAATAATTTTTTATGTAATAGAACTAAAGTTTAGCTATCGGGAACCAAACACTCGACAAGAAAAATAGATGAGGTAAGATATAACCACATAAACAAACCTGCTATGATATGAAACAACATAGAGAGAAAGCATTGGCGCGGACTGTGGAGTGGGTAATGTGCAAGAAGCATCGAGGGAAAGTACGTGAAAAAAGAGATTTTTAGGTATTGGATCCCATTTATTTCACACACCCGTTCATCCAAAATGTTAATTCGCAAGTAGCAACTCCCATCCACGAGAGAGAGAGAGAGAGAGAGAGTACCAACTCACATAATTCGAGAGTTGAGGGTGATAACAACTAAAGAGTTAGGAAAGAGAGTAACATTATCTCATGGATCATTTAAAGATGACTAAAGTCTCTTGAAGATCTTATGAGTAAGAATAGCTTTATGTTGATACATGTGAAGATGATTGTGAGGATTTAAGATAAGTATCGTGACGTAATGACTATAGTGGTCATGCTATGTTAAGTATATTTCGTCAAAATATGTATATTAATTGATAAAGTAGTTACTCCATCCGTTCTAAATTACATGTTATTTTAATTTTTCTAAAAACATAGTATAGCATAAGTGTATAACATAATATATGTACCTAGAAAAGTTAAAACAGACTATAATTTGAAGTAAATGGAGTACTTTGAGTATTTAGCTTGGTTGAATAACAAATATAAGTTGTACCTAACTTGTGTTTCTCTCCCATTGTAAAGCTTTTTTTAATTATAATTGATGTTACTTTGCATTGTAAAGGCTCTTTTATCAGGAATGTACATTACATGTATCTACATGGCCAAAGGAAGGGGTGCAAAGGTAGTTGACAGTCGCATGCATTGATACTTAGTTTTGGTTGATTTTTAGTTTTTAAATTGTTTCATGTTAACTCTATTATATGATGATTTGTTCATATAAAAGAAAATATTATGCACAATGCGTAATACGGGGAAGTGGTTTCATAACTTTGTGTACACCTTCGTCTCTCACTCCACGTCATCAAACTTAACCATGTACTTGAATTGTACGAGATAACCAATGATGTATTAGTATGCTGGTGTAGTTTTTTTTCTCGGAAAGTGAACCAATGTACTTGACTGCCCATACACTTACTCCCTCCGTCCCAAAATAATTGCAACTATAGAGTTCAAAATTTGTCCCATAAAAAATTGGTGACTTTGACCTGCCTACCACAAAAGACAAGACAATTTCTGGAACATTCTCACAAAAGACAATTAACACCTCATCCACTTATCACAAAAAACAAAGGGTATTTTTGTAATTTTGTACATGATGTTGGTTTGCATACTCGATCCTAAAATTGCATTTATTTTGGGACAGAGGGAGTACTACATGAATGTGTTAGCTGCTGACCCCAACTCAAACATTTATAGAGTACTTCCATCTAGTTCAACACATTGTTTTAGCCTCTTTGACAAACTTTTTTTTTAAAAAAAATACTGTTTCTACAACTTGTATTCCATAACTGCCTCATTGAATCGTAGGACTGGGGAGAGTTTTATACTTCATTAAATACCGTTATACAATCCCAGAACTGGACATTAGCAACCAATGAGAAAATATAGTGCAAGTTAAACTGACGCATATTTAGCAGGACAATTTGGGATACTACTAAGAGGATATGTACAAGTTAACCACAAGATGAACCCATCTTTACAGATTTGAAGGTGATTATCGCCAGCATCAGTGTATCAAATTGTTTCTCGACAAATTCATGCTAAGATGCATATCTGATTTTTCCATAGGAAGGATGAGAGGACAGATCAAACACTAGCAACATCAGTATGGCCATGTTTTTGATTCAAGGTTCGACAGCAACCCTGTCAACTACCTTTGCACCCCTTCCTTTGGCCATGTAGAGTCCGATATGATGCATAAGATCCTGCAAACATTGAACATTATGGTAAGTTCATTGTGAGGTTCTTCCTTCAGCATCCCTCGGAGAGCATTCTATGGAGTAGTGTATTATTTATATCCTTCCTTTGGATCAATCAAGATGATTATATAACAAAGAATGTTATTTGCATGTGATGATTATGAAAAAACTTTACAAATAATGTTTCTCTTTCTTTTTGTAGGTGGAGATTTTTCTTGCTATTGGCATGAAATAAATGGATTGCCCAGTTTCTTCTTGCAAATTTATAGGTTTAGTGTTCCCCAAGGATAATGTTTCATTCTTTCTTTTACATATAGACAAATGTGAGGAAATGCTAATGCGGTCATCTGAAGATTACAATAGCGTATCCGTCAATCATTTAGTGCAAGTCCATATTCGGATATTCCTGGCTAATTGGTGGTGACTTGAGGATTTTGAATGTATGAGCATCAGAGAGTCGATACCTGTGGATGGGCAAGAGCTCCTTTAACATTTGTCGCAACCTCAGCAGGAAGGTCGTATGTAGCACAACCCTCTGAATAAATCACAACATCTTGTAATGGAGGCACTCGGTCAATATTTCGAGCAGCCAGAGTTGAGCTTGCAAAATCCAAAACACAGATGTCTGTGCATATTCCGAGCACCAAGACCTGCATCGGGCCCATGCCCAAGTCATACATAGAAGGATACGATCTATTTCTAAAATCCTCATGTAGTGGGACAACTCACAGTTTTGATTTGGTATTTTCCAACCCAATCAGCAAAAACACTGGACCCATCCTTCTCTATACAGCTGATGTACCCATCGATACAACTTTTCCTCTTTATAGTCACATTCGGCTCCTTTTCCAACCACTCCAGATCTACACATTGCAAACTGAAATTTGTCAGACAGAAAATCGATCATATTTGATTGTCCTTCTCACATATTGTCAGTGTACATCATTAACAGAAGATCGTACTCTAATATGAAATAATAAGCACAAAAGTTGAGCGGACACTTCTGAAATGGTTTTAGTTTAGGACCTACCTGGAACAAAGTTCTCCTCCCCAGTACCAATGATACAGTGAGGGGGATATGGTGGTTCAGGCTTATCTGGATAGTGGGTATCAAGAAATGCAAAGATTGGCCAGTTTCTATCACAGAACAGCTTAGAGAGCCTAGCCGCCTCTCCCACCATCTTTTCGATCTGCTTGTTGGGTGCAACAGGAGCCTGCAGATGAAAAGCAAAAACTATTCAGTGAGTCTAATACAGTCTGTCTGAAATAGTAATCAAAACTACTAAGGCCTTGTTTAGATCCCAAAACGCAAAATGCAAAATTTTTGTAAATCGCTTGCATGGTGTACTAAATGTAGTCAAAAAATAAATCGCATTACACAAATGGACTGTAAATCGCGAGACGAATCTAATGAGCCTAATTATGACGTGACTAGACACTAAATTGCTACATTAATGCTACAGTAAACATGCTCTAATGATGGATTAATTAGGCTCATTAGATTCGTCTCGTAGTTTACAGACGAGATCTATAATTAGTTTTGTGATTAGTCTACATTTAATACTTCAAATATTGAAGATTCCCTTCTAAAAACGCAAAAATGCAAAATGCAAAGTGATCTAAACACACCCTAATGGCATGGTGCATGAACCCAAAAAGGAGGAAATCTGCACAGTTGTCTTACAGTCAGTCTAAAACAGTCAGCCTAAGTGTATGCTGGGCACTTTGACTCACTAGAAAAGACTTCGTATTTAGGAACATTTTAGTTTCTTCACCTTGTGTGATGATATATGGATTGTTATGTTTAATGCAGCATTTGAAGTCGTTAAATAGAGAGGAGACCCGACCAACAATCAACAAGATGGCTGAGGAAATCAAAGTTAAGTTAGGTTGCTGCATCAAGCTCAGGCAGTTTTTGCAATTTCTGGGATAGGCGGATAGGATGAACTGCTGTCTTCTACTTTTGTTATAAGCTGGTTTCCTGCTGTTGCTGCTTTCAGAATTCAGAGGGTGTTGAGAGTGGGTGAACTTCTAAATTCTTAGCTCTAGGACACCTGGAATATTCCCGTCTTTGATTGCAGACTTGTTTGTGTAGTTGTTGCTCTAAACCTTAAGCGGGAAACCCCAGCCTACTATCTATGCTTTCTATAAGAGCAAGGTAGAAGCCTTCTATCTAACGAAAAACCTGCACAAATTGCAACTATGAAGATTACAGGGTGTGTTGTCCACTTGTCCTGAATTAACAGAACGGTCTCATATGAAAGGTAGATTTTTTTTTGAAAAGTAAAGGTAGAAATTTCAGGTCTAGCTAAGCTGGCCGTCAGCTGTGCTCCCTGAATTGTACACATGCGAGTTCGGACAAACATTAGTAACTAACCAATGAGTTTTTTTTTGTTATATGTTGAGCAGGAACTGAAAAAATACAGTTAAAAAAGCGGATAGGGAGGAGGAACAGAACAAGAAAAATACAGCGATACAACCGAGGAGGAGGACAATCCAGTTAACGTTCACTTGTGTCCCTATCCGAGATTCCTAGAAAGGCTAGAAGGAGATCACCGCACAGCTCAGCGCTCGCACTCTGTTCTTATGAAACCTAAACGATTCTAGTGTTACGATCGAGGCAGGAACAGCGCAGAATTCACGAGAGCTTAACCGATAAACAAAGGAAGGGGTAAAAAAGGAAAGACAGAAAGAAAAGGGCGAGCGACGGCAGTGGGAAAGAGAAGAGTAGGCGGCTTACGAGGTTCCCGGCGCCGACGGTGCAGAAGCCGTTGCAGAGGTCGACGAGGACGAGCCCCACCCCGCGCGGCGGGAGGACGAGCTCCCCGTCGGTCTGGAACGGGATCTGCGACCGGAGCAGGTCCACGGCGGAGGCGGAGGCATCCGTCCCCATTCGCCGCCCCGCCCGGCGTTGCTCTTGCTCCTCCTCGAGTTGGGCCCGGTTCGCGCTCGGCGGGTCCTCAACCTCCGATTGACCTCTCAACGGCGAAAAGGTCCCGTGTGCGAGGAAGGGAGCAGCCGAGAGCTCTAAATATTTTGTCGCGGCCAAGCGTCCACACTGACCGAGACCGTGATGCCGGCGGGCGAATCACTCGCTCCGCCGCTCGATGCTCGTGCACGAGCTGCTAGTTTGCAGAACTTTCAACCAATCGACGAACCGGGCGTAGATGCAGGAATCAACTACTTGTCCCTTTTATCCCCCATTTTCTAATGGCTACTTGTCCCTATCAGATTTTAGTATCAGCGAGTTTCCAGGAACCAACCGGGCCCTGCTCCTCTTTTCTCTGTCATGTGCAGGTGCGGCCAATGGCAGGTGAGATTAGTGCCAAGAAATTTGATCCATCTAGGACCAAGTTACATGATGCAATGGTCATCAGAAACACCATCAAGTGATATCATGATAGTTACATGATACTATTTTTTTCCTGATGAAAACATCAGAATTTTACCATTCACACCGTCATGTAAATTGCAAGGAATGACTAGGAGGTTTGTTTCAGACTTTCAGCAAAAGCACAACAAACAGAAGCGCTGTCGCTTCCGCTGCAACAGGTACTACAGGACTACCGAACTGTGAATCCTACATCACTCATCCACCGGAACATAGCTGAGGAAGAACATCAGGCCTACAAGCATTCCAGACACTACACGGACTGCTCCAGAGCAAGCGGTGTCGCCAAAGAATCAGCAGAAGCAGAGCTTTCAGCCTAGGCCGGGAACTCTTCAGTACACTCCCAGCTGCGGGATAGCTGGCTCGTCTTTCAGCTCAAACATAACCGGATGGTTGTCCAGAGATGGGTACTGATCGAGCTCACCATCAGTAAAAGAATCTTCAGCCAACTTTGCTTTATCATCTGCAGAGGAACGTGCAAGTTACATGCAGGTAAACTGAAATATTTCAAATAGGAGATACAAAAGAAACAAAAAAAAAAGCCGCTGGGAGGATAGCAACCACAGCAGGTAAAACACTGCAGAAAAAACATGTCGGAGAGGGAGGGAGGGAGGAGAAACCAACCTGAGCGAGAGAGGCCCCAACTGATGCCTGGAAGAATCTCTGGTTCCAGCTCCAGCTCTTTATCTTCTTCAAAGAACTTGTCAACCTCCTGAATTGTAAATAGGCGCATGGAATTACATTTCTGATAGCACAGGGAAAAGATAGGCAAAGAGATACATGTTGCTTATTTGCCCTAATGTTTAGGCTGTGGATGAATTAGATAATAAGAGGCAATCAAAATTAGTAATGCGTAAAATCAGTGTTGGTGTCAATGAATGACCAAGAGCAGGACATAACATATATACAGATGAACACAGACAAACACAAGAAATAATATGAAATGACTGTAATTGAACTTCAAGAGATGCTACATTTCATCAAAAGCTACATGGAACACATGTCTTTTCCCCCCTTAGGCCTTGTTCGGTTAATCGGACTTGTAGGGGTTTGATCCCCCCTCCAATCCTGTTCAATCCCCTTCAAACCGAGCAAGCGCTTAGAGGGGAACACTTGGTGAAACAGGTCAGAGTTGATTTGCTTGCTAATACGCATGGCAGGGTCATATCTACCAAAGCTTAGGAGTTTTCTTCTGATGTCATGAGATATTATTAATTAAATGACCTAAAATAAATAAAAAGCAGTGGTGGCATTGCTTTACATTTCAGATTATAATTCTTAGTAAGTAAATGTTGGAAGTAAAGAGCCTGATTCAGAATTTGCCAGAATAACCATCTAACGAATATAGCTTGTCAAAATTATTACTATTTTACTACTGGAGCAACCCAACAATACCGAGCTTGTCCATCAATCTACATAATCTTCTGCGATAGAAGACATGAGTAGCTCCCATTTCAAGGCATCTGGATGGCTTACCAAGATTTCCTAATCGACTTACTAGGCAGCTTTACCTAGCAGAACAAGCAAACTTTACCAAGCAAGTTTCTATTCCTTGCTTACAGCTAATGAAATATAATAGGCAAAACTGTTAAATAAATGCACCAAGTTGACACTGGAAAGCTAGGTAATAAATAATTTTACTCATACCCCACAACCAGCAGTCCAATCAGCACTATATAGGAGAACTATGCAACCAAATGACAGGGGACATATATTTCTTTGATTTCATATTTAATAATAACATTTTGTTGGCTTGATTATGAGTTTGCATGACCATAGTCTTATAGAAATGGAGACATGATTATTTGAAAAGTGAATATCCATTTGTTGTACTTGCACAAGTTCCTGATAATATACTTCGACCTTAGTAACAACCTGCATGAATTGTGAAAATACGGCGCAATTGGACAACTTAACGTACCATAGCTGGAAACATCACACGATCAAATACCATATTTGGCCAGCCATCCAAGGCTGACATCACATTCGCCACTTTCTTCTTGACACCTATACAACATACACAATCAGCCATATATAGCTACAAGAAATACAATCCACGCATTGAAGAACCAAAAAGAGGAATCATAAGATCTATTCTTACGTTTGTCTTGCATATCCTTATCTGCCTTCTGATGATCATAGAAGTGAGCGCTCTCCACACCATCCTTTGCCCATTCATGGCATTTTTTCATCTCTTCATCAGTTAATATATTCATTGGGTTCTTAATCATGTCATGTTTGCCCAGAGTAGACCTTTCTTTCAAGGTAGACCTCTGTTCTTTCAAGGTGGGCCTGTCCTTGCTTTGAATTGTGTTGGTAACATTCTGAAGAGCCTTCCGCTGTTGGGACCTCTCTTTCATGGATCTGTCCTTCAGAGCAGTGCCGTTGGCAAAGTTGGAAACATCCTGAAGAGCCTTCCGCTCTTGAAGCCCAGGCTTCTTCTCTGATGGCTTCAGTGGTTTGGCCCTTGGTGCATCGGCCCTCTTGCCTGAACATGCAGATGAAACATGTTTCTTGTCTGTTTAGCGAGAATTCATTGACCCAAACTAGTATTGAGAAAAAGCAATCTCACCTCTATGTATATGCATGTTCTCATCAAGAAGAACTGCTGCTGGAGTTGGGAAAGCCATGACTGAAGAGAAATCTTCTTTTTCTACCTTGAAAGCCCTGAAGTTCAATTGTTGGACAAAGGGAAACTAATCAGAAATATTGAAACAATAAACACCAATTTCCTTATGCTATTGTGGTGCAGAAACAAAAAAAAAAATTTGTGAAATGAGCTCTGCAGGTGCTAATGTAAGATGGACTGGCGTAAGTACCACTAACTGCAAACGAATTAAATCAGAGAGAGGTACAAAATGAGGGGCAGAGTTGTATTTCACTTATATACGAAGATAGATTGTGAAATTTGACATAGTAAAAAGTCAATAGCCAGCAACAGAGTAGTTTCCAGAGAGGTAAGCCATGTAACGGTTCTGGTTTTATGACTAAACTATCTTTCTTTGAGCACCAATGTAGTACACTTCCCATGGAGATGACCTAGGACCTAGGGGTTAGCACCAAAGCCTGGACCAGCCACTAATTTAGTGCAAGCTGCAGCCCAAGAACATCAAAGCACACACATCGTGACACTGATACAGCGTCTATCAAGTCAACCAAGACCTGACTGAGATTACACAATCAGCCGAACGCTCACAAATTAACAACATTCCCACTTCGCTTTCCTGACTGACAGATTAAAACTCACACGCGGATGCACCTGGAGTCCTTTGGGGTCATCGGAAGACCCCGCTCCCGATGAGATCTCGGGCGGGCTCAAGAACCAAGCCATACGGTGGGCCAATCTAGGTACTAACAGCGAACAAATCCACAGACATGGCATTCCAAGAACGACCGGCGCGGAGTACAAAAGGAACAATAGGGTTTTGCCCCGGCTGTGTTCGCATCACAGCGATCGGGGGCACGCAGGAAAACTGGAACCGATGGACACACCCAAAACTCAGAGAGAGAACTAGGGTTTACCAGCACAGGAGGAATCAAACAGCGTGGTCGATCTCCGCCCCGGCGTCCAGCAGCACGGAGGAGGGCGACGGGGTCACGGGGGCGACGAGGGGAGAGGGGAGAAGATCTCGCGGCGGCGCGCTCCGGGGTGAGTCGTCGGTAGTTGCGCGGGAGGAGGAAGAAGATGCGTTGCTGGGAGAGGAATTTGGGGGAGGAAAGTTTTGTTGGGGGCGGCGCTGCGCGGAGGGGAAAAAGGGGGCGCCCCGCGCAACGGTCGGATTTTGGAGGATAAAGTCGATTTTTGGCCAATAACTTTTATCTCGGTTTGATTTTGGCGACTTTGGCCATTAAACTTCAAAACTGAATATCTTTGACCACTCAACTATAAAAACTATTTATTTTTGACCATCAGATTGCTTTGGTGGCTGGTTTCGCTGACTGGACGCCACGTGGCAGTGGGGCCCGCCGGGGCCCACCTGTCAGTGTTACCTCCTTCTCTCTCTTCTCTCTATCTCCCTCTTTCTCTCTCCTATTTCAATGGATCCCGGCGGCGGCGGCAACGCACCAGCCGAGCGGCACGAGCCCGAAGTCCGCGAAGTGAGGCTTGCCCTTGACCTCGACGACGCGTACGGATAGGAACCGGTCGACGGCATCCTGCGGGGATGCAGCGTAGCAGTTGGCGACAGCGAGGCGGCCAGTGCAAGCTTCGCCGCGGGCCAGTGCCGCCGGCTGGACGACCCAGAGCTCCGCCGCAGGCCAGCACCATAAGACCCCGGCCCCTCCATTCTCCCCACACGCCCCCTCCTTTCTTCTACCTCTCACCACGAGCACGAGCAAAACAGAGCAGAGCCGAGCCGCCACCGGACTTTGTCGCCACCCCAGGCCACCAAACTCAAATCCCCCTCTCCCAACCCTCCTCTACCCTCCTTGCTACCTCCACAACCTGCTCCTGACGAGCTTCGACCCAGTCCCGGTTGTGAATCGAAGTTCTCCGTCCGCCATTGGCGCCGACGGGACCGAGATCCACCCTTAGGCGAATTCCCACCTCTGGCTCCCATTTTTCCTTGTCCAACGGCTCAAATCGAATGTAAGCGAACTCCTAAAGCTCATGCCATCCACGTTCCACCATGTTCCATCGTTTTCCGCGCTCATCTATGGAGCTCGCCGCTGACCGGAACCCCTTCCTCGCCGCCGACCATGTTTGGCCGTTGCTTCTCATGCACATCACCCACCGTTGAACTCGCCTTGCTGCGTAGATGCTAAAGGTGCAACTCCCCGCCGCCGTACGGCTTTGCCACCGACAGTGAGCCGTGGCTCACGTGTCGCCCCTGCGTCAGTGCGTCCGAGCGCCTCTCGAGCCGCGGCGAGGCGGGCACGCCGCGGACGGTTCGCTCCCAATGGTCCGCATGTCAAGAAGTTCGGACGTCCGCGCCGACAACCCCTGCTGCTCCACCGCCGCAGGGCTCCCCTGCTCCTCGACCAGCTCGCCGAAGATCCGGCCCGCTCCTTTGCCGCCGGCCACGAGCTCGAATCAGCCGGCCTGTGCAGGAACATGGAGGGGAGTTGGCGACGCGGAGGAGGCCGAGGAGGGGGGGGTCGGCCATGGATGCGGCGGCTGCTCCGCCCCAACTCCGGGCCCCTGCTCGTCGGAGAGAGAGAGGAAGGAGAGAAGAAATACAGAGATGAGAGAGAAGAGAGGAAAATGAGCTTACATGTGGGTCCAACTGCCACATGTCATCCACGTCAGCGAAACCACCTTTCGAAACAGCCGAATGGTCAAATATGAACGGTTTTGATAGTTCGATGGTTAAGGATACTCAATTTTAAAGTTGTATGGTCAAAATCAAACTCGGACAATACTTAGATGGCCAAAAATAAGACTTTTTGCGATTTTGGACCGTGCCGGCGGCGTGGGTCGGTGGACGGTGCGTGCGGAAAAATTGGTGTATGATTTTTTATCCTCTCGAGGCTTGGGCCGTTTCTGGACCGTTCTACCCCCACGGTCCACGGAAGACCGTGTTCCGGGCCCGGTTATCTGGATGGGAAGCCGAACAGAACGGAAGCTAATAATGGGCCGGCCCATGAAGGTACAGAAACCCTAATCAGGAACCCGCGTGCCCTGGCGTATATATACTGACTTGAGACCGGCTTCCGAAGCCAGGGGTCGCCTCCGCCGCCTGCCTCTGACGTTAGCGACGCATCCATGTGGTTCTCCTCCGTTTCGATTTCTTGCGTCTCTGATCTGCTGCTGCCTTTGGTACATTCATTGTATCCGTGGTTTTTTAGGAGCTTAGCTGTCGCTTGGTTTTGGTTTGAAGTTTGCTTGTCTCTTGCTGTGGAATCCTGTTTGTTTGGACATCAAATTGGTGTATGATTCGCAAGATCGGCTTCTTGTTTGGACCCCGAAACAATCCGGTCCGGGCAATCGGCAACCATCCTGCCATCTTGCGCGATTGAACCCCAAGCCAGCTTAAACTCACCTGGATCTGACACCCTCGGTGATTTTCTGGGCCCTTTCAGTTGGCACATGCCTTATTTCCGGTGTTTATTGTTTTCTCAAAGTTTTCGTTGATGTTCTTGCCTTGAGCAAAGCAAACGCACTCTGTCCCAAAACCTCACCCTGTTTTGTGGCAATTTCTTCGTTTGCGATAGGGATGAATCCAAAATCTCGTCCGTGGGGGAGGCTTCCTGTGATCTCGCGGAGGAATTTTGGAAACATTCTGTGCGGAAAAAAAAACATATCTCGGTTATTCTGTGTCGAATCTGTTTTATGTAAAATTAATAAATTATCGGAGCGAACTGATTTAAATATCAAGTTGTGTAAACAAATCATGGATTTTTTAATAACTGTGTGTATGAATGTATAAATCATATATGAATCAATGATGAAACATTGCAAGATCAGCTTCTTGTGTGGACCGCAAAATGAATCCGGTTCAGTCAATCGGCAATAATCCTGCCATCTTGCAAGATTGAACACCCCAGCTTAAACTCACCCGGATCTGACAACCTCTGATTATCTGGGCCCTTTCGGTTGGCACATTGTTTCTCCAACTTTGTTATTTTATTGAGTTTGAGCTTTGCAGTTCTGTTAGTCCGTTTATCTGGTTGCGAAATTGAGCATTTTTTAGCTTAAGATAATTCGGAACCAATGGGTGATGGATGCAGTTAGAAGCAACTATATTTAAGTCTGCAACTAAGTGATTGTTTAACAAAATCATCATCTCAACACTTGGGACGAGATATTCACGAACTTTGGCGTCAGGCCGGTGCCTCCGCTCTGCCCCCTCCTGCCCACCACCGGACCTAGCCTCCTTCACCGTTTGGCCCCCTCCCTTCCCACCTCTGCCATCACATTGGAGGCTGGAGCCAGTGGGGATCTATCTCTTCTAATAATTTTTGAATTATCAAATTTTAAATTAAAGTTAGGGTTTCTCCATACCGCTATTCGTGATATAGGAGATTTGTTTCCTTCTTCTCCTCTCCGACAACGGTAAAAAGATAGAATAGCTTGGGTCTCTCTATGGTGGCTTTAATGAAAGAGGTGGCGGCATCTATAGTGTCGGCAACTTGCTTGGAATGATGACACGGAGAATTAGATTTCCGGATGGCGTCATCGAGGTGGGGATGGTGCCGTCATCGTGAAATAATTTTCTTCGGCCACTTCTCCATTTTGCCGTAGTTAGATCCAACCACGGTGAAGGGCTTGTGAGAATAAGTCTGTCCTCTAATCGGATAGATTGGGATCAGTCTCTCTTCTTCATCGGTGACAAAGAGGAAGAAGAAAGATGCAAGAAGGAAAAAGAAGATTGTGCTCGTTCCAACCTACAGGGATGTTGGTCGCCATTCTTTAGGCATTTGTTCTCAGCCTGCTTACTGAGCGTATGACTGTGTGACCTTCTATTTGATTTTTTACACAGGTTTGAGATTGAGATTTGGAGCTGCTTAGTGCGTGAGTATTTTGAGAGTGTTGCGTGTATTTTGATGATGTACTCAGTTTTGATATAATACAATTCTTCCTTCGATCTAAAAAAATAGGACGAGATGGAATCTTATTAAATGACAAGTGAATCATCGCTGCATTGCTTTGCTATGGTGATCGTGAACTGGAAACTTCTCCGGCTATCATGAGCTTACCGGCTGTTTGAAGTAACCGAAGCATCATGAGGTTCGGTTGAAATCATGCGGACGTTAAATGGATACTGGCTTTCGACATAAACGTTTGAAGAATCATCGAGCTTTTGTCAAAATCACCAAGATGTCAAAAGAATGCAAATTTGAAATTTCAGAAGTCTAGTTAAACATCCAAAAAACATCTCCAAAAGAACAAGAAAATCACAAACGGTGCAAAGATCAGAGACATTAATGGTGGATTGTCTGTTCCGGCAGCCTATCGACTATAAAACAGAATTGCACAACGTGGTCACGGACAGATTCACATTTGCTGTGTTTGTTTGGCTTGGGCTGATGGCTGGTGCTGATTTGTTATGAGAGAACATTACTGCTGACTGGCTGGTAGCTGGTGGCTGGTGCTAATTTAGTATGAGAGAATCGTACTGCTGGCTGTTTGGTTAACAAGCCAAGTGAACACAGCGATTGCCAAAACAACATGCTATATGGAAGGGAAAGAAGAGAATTATTTCCTTAACCTTCTACTTAGTTTCTTAATTTTTTCTCTCTTGAGTTTGGCTATTTAGCTCCAAAATGAGTTTTGTTTAGCCTTTTTAGCCTTTTTGTCACCTAAAGTTATGTCTACAGTCTAATTAATAGCACTATTAGCCTAAATGGTCATTTAGCCCGTTTACACATCGTTTAAACGCTACACAGTAGTACACCGTTTCCGTTTAGTCGGTTGTTTTGATCGTTTAAATGGTCGTTTTGCATGTTTGAACACCCGTTTTGCTTGAGTAATAGATTAAACGGCAGGTGACCGACTGTTTACCGTTTAGCGTTCAGGATAATATTGATTAGTAGATAATAAAAAGTAAATATTGTTATTAATAGATAACTGCATGTGACAGAAAGGCTTTATCTATTAATAATAATAAAAGCATCAACCATATTTCTCCCAAATTTCAGTCCAGTTGCATTCTCCTCCTTCAAAACGTAGCTTGAGAATTTGTAATATGAAGAAATTGGGGGCGTCTATTTCTCGCATTATGTGAGATTAGAGGAAGCCTTCTTCCACCTCCCATATTCCATCCCGGCCGTTGGCTCTCGCAGCCGCGCTGCACGCCCACAAACCCGTCGCTACCACCCTAACCTTTTCCTCACCCTTGCCGCCGGCAACCGCCGCCATTCCGACCTTCTCCTCACCCTCCGCCACCAGCCACCGCCCACTGGATGTCCAATCCTGCGCCGCCCTTACGCCCTCCGCCGGCCAACCTGCCGCCCCGACCCCCTCTAGATTCAGTGTCTATTGGAGCCCCGGAACCCTGAATCTTAAGGTCTGTCGCCGCCCTCTACCACCCCACCCGCCAACGATCTTGCTGGCAACTGCTCCTCCACCCCCCCGCCCTCCCACCCCCGGCAATCTTCCTCCCCTAACCCTGACGCCAACCACCATCGCGAGCTTGAGGTTGAAGGAGCAATAATAACCTTATGCAAAAATCACTTCAGAATATTTTTTGAAAAACTAGGAAGAAGAACATGTGGACGGACATTGGATAATCGATACACAGAATTTATCTGGGCGGGCCTGGCAAGGCCGCAAAGGAGCCCATGTCGGCCCATTAATCGCACTGACTCCCGCTCCGGCAACCACGTCGTCCACCACCACCAGTCCACCACGCTCGCCGCCTCCCGAGATCCCCGGCGGCCAAAACCCTAGAACTTCTGCAAGGACAGAGGGAGGGAGGGAGAGAGGGAGAACGAGAGGCAATGGAGAAGCTGGACGAGAGCAAGTTCGAGCAGCGGCTGGAGCTGTGGGCTCTACGCATCCCCCGCGAGCTCGCTTCCGCCGTCACCCGCCTCCTCCGCTCCGGGTAACCCTTCTCCCTTGGTCCAGGGTCCAATCCAATTAACCTTTGAACAGGAGACTCAAACAGATGTATTAGCTATAGTATCCGTTGCGTTTAACAACTAAGTTGGGGCTCATTGATTTTCTCTTCTCATCTGTGATTTTAGTTATCTACTGGACAAGCCACGGGTTAAGCCTGTAGTTGAGGACCCCGAGAGCGACAAGAACCGGCTCGTCGTGCTGTCAGAGAGGATTCAGAAGCCCGGTACGTTGGTTCTTGAGGTGGAGCCTGTCGATCGTGATTTTGGGAAATTAGGCTTGTGCTTGAATGTGGCTTAAATTTTACTTAAGAAGTAAGCAATTATTGTTATCACCAAGTTACTAATTATCTCGGAATAGCCTGACATAGTGACATGCCGCTACTTTCATTAAGGTTTTAAGGCTATTTGAAACTTGTCCAGTAACTCTGAAAATCTTAAGTAACATAATCTGCTGTACTGATTAATGTCTCCATGTCAAAGGATAATAACTTATCCATTTTAACGTTGGTACTTGCCCTTGCATCAATCAGTGGAATGCTTATGTTAACGTCCATTGTATTTGCCTTGTAGATTTGTCTGACATGCCACAGCAGATGCATGATTCATTGAAGCAACTATGCAATGTTGATGTTGTACCTTATACATTGACTCTTGGATATTCGTACTGGAGTGCAGGTCAGTTTGCCATCTTTTCTTTATGATCTGATTTCTGTTCTAATTTTGTATTCTACTGTTTTATGGTACCACATCACTTTCCATATTTTGGTCTTTTGTTAGATTTGCATAAAATTAAAAGTCTACTTCTTCTTGACTGAAACAGAACATCACATTTCTCTCATTACTGACTGCTCTTGACCACTGATGTAACCTTTCCCGTTATATTTGCAAACTTTTAAGTTGACAAGCCAATTTAACCTTTTTTTTTAGTTTCTTAATATCATGGGTTTGACCAATGCTTTCTATTTCCAACAGATCACATTCTGAAGCAAATCCTGCCTGCTGGAATGGAGGTACCCTCTTCGTTTGAGACAATTGTTAAGTATACTAAACTTTATGATGTGTTCTTCCACTTTTTGGTGTGATCTTGTTACTAAATTTTTTTGTATGATAAGTGCAGGTCATGTTGCTCATCTGAACATATCTGATGACTTGCTAGCATATAAAGAAGTCATAGCAAAGGTTATCTTTGATGTAAGCATGCCTTTCTCTTTCTGAGTAACTTGTTCTATTTGTACATTCTTTTGACTTTGTCTCTCAGCACGTGCATGCATAACCATGGCATGAAAATGGACCTTAGTAAGGTTCATGCTTAAATTTGCAAGCTCAGTAAATTGTCTCATACAGATTTGGAAACATAGTCAATTAATCTTTCTCCTTACTGTTGTTTGGCTGGGACCATGCAATTTACATGAAAGTAGGATTAAACGAAATGATACTGTGAGCAGTTAGCAGTGAAAACATTGGGCAATCTCATTAACATATATGAAATTGTTGCTGCACATCTTCACTGTTTTATTGGTTAAATGATCAGAATATGTGAAAACATCATAAAACAGTCCGTATACTAAACATTTACGATCATGTCTATATGCAGAAGAACTATCCAAGGATACAGACGGTGGTGAATAAAGTTGGGACAATTACAAATGAATTTCGAGTCCCAAAGTTTGAGATCTTAGCAGGGAAAAATGATATGGTTACTGAAGTTAAACAATATGGCGCAACATTCAGGCTTGATTATGGTTTGGTCTACTGGAATTCAAGACTTGAACATGAGCACATCAGATTGGTTTCCCTTTTCAAGAAAGGAGACGTTATATGTGACATGTTTGCTGGTATAGGTCCATTTTCAATCCCAGCTGCTCAGAAAGGATGTGTTGTGTACGCAAATGACTTGAATCCAGACAGCGTTCATTATCTAAGAACAAATGCAAAGATTAACAAGGTGGAGGACTATATATTCACCTATAATATGGATGCTAGAGTGTTCATGCAAAGTTTGATGAGTTTTCCTGGTTCAGAAACTAGATCAGACTCTCAAGTTGCTGATGATGAATCCTATCCCAAAGGAGGGATCCCTGCTAATGAATATTCATCTTCAAATGGAAATCATAATGGTACCTTTTTAAAAAAATTTGTATTCTCCTCTGTCTAGTGATTTCTTATGCTCATCCACAAGACCACAACACCAACTCTGCTGTTTCCTCTACTTTTTTCTAGATGTTCGAGAGGATGGTCAAAATAGTGCAAATGACTCCTCTGTGGCAAGCACTACTGCCAAAAAGCGACAACAAACTTCAAAAGAAGGTAACTATACTGTATATCTGTATGTATTCTGCAATGTCTCTAATAAGTTCAGTGTAAACTTGTAAAGAGGTCTATTATATGTTCATGTTCAATGTTTTTGCGTGTACCAGAAAGAGTTATTTTCAACTTTAATTCAACCACTTTCTACTTGATGTCTTTCTATAGGTGAACTTGATTGTCAAGATGGAGATGCTAGTCAAACAAAAAAAAGAAATAACAAGAGGGTAAGAGGATCAGGACCACCACCCACAAAGCCGTGGGAACACTTTGATCATGTACTAATGAATTTACCAGCTTCTGCTCTGCAGTTCCTCGGTAATGTTTTATCTTCATCATTAAGCTTTTCCATTGCAACCTCATTGAATTGAATTTCCTGCCTTCAAATGCCATTCCCTGCTTTTGAATCCAAAATTTAGAGTTGTGACATTGTAAATTTGCATTAAATGACTGGTCTACATTGAGTTATATCACTTGAGGCAAACTCTTCTTCGCAGAGAACTTCATGCTGTATTTCTGGCTTAAATCAATATACATCATGTATTTTGCCCATTGGCAACTAGAAGCTTGTTAGGTGCTGTGATGGCAGGATTTTAGTTTCTACATTAAATATCTTAGAATTCTTCCTACAGGTAGCAAATGTGTAATCACCGTTTGTATTTGAGCAAAAAAAATATTTAGTCACCATTTGGAAGAATATTCTGTGCATTTTGTCTTCATTATTAGCTAGCTTCAGTTGCTTTGAGTTTGGTTGTTCATTGTATATGGAACTTTCTGCAGATTGTTTTGATGGTCTTATCCAAAAGAAACACTGGACAGGATCACTACCTTGGATACATTGTTATTGTTTCATCCGATCAACTGAATCTGAGGAATCAATACTATCTGTAAGTTAGCCCCTATTTGATTATTTCTCAGATGTGATAAATTGTTTCTTGATTACTCTGCCATTTTGCACCACCTGTACTTACTGTCAGCTGTGTGGTTTTTGCACTTTTGTTTTAACATAAGCTCTTTTCCCTATTCAGGAAGCACAGAATAGATTGAATGCTAAGATAGCAGAACCGATATTCCATAGGGTTCGTGATGTTGCACCAAACAAGGTATATGTTGTGCCTATGCACTATTCTGGCTACTTGTATCCTAGACTAGATACACACTTTTCTGTATTGTTGAATTTAACATATGACCTTGACCCAAAATTTTAGACTTTGGCTAAATATAAGCCGCAAAATCAATACGCCCTTTGTTTTTAAATATATGACGTTTAGGACAAGTTAAATAATTAAAAAAAACTAATTAGCTTGTCCTAAACGTCATATTTGAAAAGGAGTGCTATAATTCCTCATAGTGAATGATTTTCACAAATACCGGCAGTTATTTTCCATGGCGAAGGTTATGAAATATTGATTTGAGAAAATAAGCCTTCTTTGGGATTGAAACTTGAATCATTACTGCGACACTTGTAATAGGTAACTTTGCATCAATGACTGATACAAAATAAACTATTTGCCTGAAAGTTAAGGCCAACTTTATAAAAGGCAAGTTGGCAAGCAGTGGGAATGCTTTATCTTTTTGTTGGGAGCCTAATGAAAATATGTTTTTTCTTCAGGAACAGTAAGAAAATCACTTAGATTTAGTTGTATTAGCCATGACCAACATTGAGCTATTGCAAGTTGAGATCATTTTTGTTTCAATCGGCTGGCCCAGTGACATGGCTTTGTTGTGACAATTAATTTAATATTTGACAATTGACACTTGTTGCAGGCTATGTTTTGTTTAAGCTTCAAGCTACCATGCAGTGTTTGAAGGAGGACAATAAAAATCACATTCAATCAGTTGTCTAGCAGACGCTGCCATACTGTCTGTGATGCCTAAGTTTTAACTGTTTCGCCTGCGTTTTTTGGAGCTTTACTAAAGAAACTGGAACTGTGCTGGTAATCATGGGGTTAGCTGTTGTAGATAGATCTAAATCGCCATTTAATGGTGAAGGCATTACCTGATTATTTCTGATGCTCTGATGATCAGCTTGGATATAGCCACGGAAGATGCTTTGGTGGCTGCAATCAAGACGTTAGTAGTAGCACCATCTAATTCTGAAGCATGGTACCATTGGTTTACAGGAAGTGCACGGTTATGATGTTTTTGCAAGGATTTGTATCTTCAGCTCATCTCGACTCCAAAGCTTTATCATTAATCAAGTTTTTTTTTTTGGGCCATGTAAAAGTCGTCGCAGAACATCCAAAGTGTATGCCTTTTCAATGTCACGTAGTTTTACAATGATGGATTTGAAGAGAATAGAATATGTTCAGAATTCACAGATGTTTATATTTCAAAGTACTTGTGGTCTCTTCTCCACTAGTGAAAGTGTTTCAACTAGGGGTGCAAATGGGTGACCCTTAGGTGCACCTCCAACCCTCTCTAGTTCAAAATTTTGTACTAGTTTTTCAAATTGAGATATAGTTTTGGAGAATTAGTACAAAATTTTGAACTAGAGAGAGTTGAAGGGGCACCTAATGGTTATAACTTGCACCCCTAGTTTTAACTGTTTTGAGACAACAAAAGCAATATTGAAATCATCAAAATATCACACAGGCTCTGTTGCTAGCATAGCAACAAAGTGGCCAGAATTATAATGTTCACAGTTGAGCCATACTACAGTCAAGATGCACAACACATGACATTAGCTTGTACACAGTAGAATTCTTCTGGTATACAACACCACAACAGGCGAAGAACCAAAACTCTCGCGCTCTTCTTTTCAGCCAAGGTCAGGGACGATGAGGTAGTCGTCCTCGTCGGTGACCTCGATCCGGGCCTTCTTGCTCTGGCGAAGGCCGGCGCCGGCTTTGCTCGGCCTGTAGTACGCCGCGTCGCTTGCCGCCTGGGATCCGAAAAGCTCCGGGACCTCCGCCAGCGCCCTGCCGGCCTTGGGCGGCGCCTGGTCGTGGAAGAGGTCGATGTCGGCGAACCACTCGAGCTCCTTGAACCCGAGCGGCGACTCCTTCTGCAGCTGCAAAATACACAAGACCATGAGATGGGAGGCCCGGAGGAGCGCGATGAGTTGTTGGACATGGACCGGATCGAGCTTGGTCTAGCGTCTTGCCTTGTCGCCGGACTCGTAGTCGGAGAACTGGAGGAGGTCGTCGACGGCCCAGCCCTGAGGCAGGAACGGCGGCGGCGAGGGCACCTGCTGCGCCGCGGCGGAGACGGCGGGCTCGACGGTGGCCTTGGGCGGGGCGTGGTGGTGGTCCGAGTCGTGGGCGTCGCTGGCGTCGCCGCACGCGGAGGCGGAGGCGAGGCCGACGCGGATGCCGGTGGCGAGGTAGCGCTGGTGGTTGCCGGAGAGCGTGCCGGGGACGTGGATGGGCTCGTCGCAGTCCCGGCAGAAGAGCGCCCGGTCCTCCACGCAGAAGATGAAGGCCGCCTTCTCCTGCGAGCAGCGCGTAGGCGTGGCGTGTCAGGCGGCGGGTGGACGCGCGCGCGCGCGCGCGTAGCCTAGCCTAACCTAGCTAGCACGGTCGAAGGATCGGCGACGAGCCGACGGCGTACCTGGCAGACGTCGCAGCGGGGGAGCCTGGCGGAGAGCGCCTCGAGCGGGAGGCGCTGGTGCTTGCTGGCGAGCTTGTTGGCGGCGTGGATCTCGACGTCGCAGCGCGCGCACAGCGCCGCCTCGTCGGCGCAGCACACCACCGTGGCCGCCGCGGCCTCGCACGCGCCGCACTGGATCTTCATGGCCGCCGCGCCGCCCTCCGTAAACCTCTGTCTCAGCTCGCTGCTACCCTCCCTGTCTCGCGACACCTACTAGCCAGTGCCAGGACGGTCTGGACGGACGAAGAAGAAGATAAGGCTCGCTTGCTGCAACCAGCCCGGGCGGTGGTGGTGGAGGAAGGAGGAGGAGGAGGAGGGGAGATCCAGCGGGCGGGCGGGCGAGTGGCGCATATAAGCCGGCCACGCGAGCACGCAACGCCCGAGCAATCAGTGAGCTGCCGAGCTTGTGGTGGAGGACTCGCCGGGGAGACTTGTGGCCACGGGCGCCCGGCCCGTCTCCCCCACCTCGAGCCGTGTAGCCATGCCGGGAGCTCGCATGGACGCGCTGATTTTGATTTGATTTGATCTGCTGACTCGGCGCCTCGCCGTTTTCCCGATTAAAAAAGAAAGATCCGGGGCCGAACTCAGGGTCGCAGGAGCTTCCGGGCATGTGCTACACGAAAATCTGGAATTTTTCGTTCCTTTTCTGGAAATGGAGAACGTAGATGCAGTGACAGTAGCTGGGTTTTGGTGTGGACGGAAATACCTCTGCCACAACAATTTCGTGAATGGATATGCTCCCATGTCCGCCGTCCATATAAATCTTACTAGATTGTTTGGAGTGTTTGGTCATGCTTTTTCTAGAAATAAAGTAACTCTGCCACAACATTTTGTTCCCATCAATCCGTCTGTCTGATCTAAATTTGCTGAATGGATGTGTGCCGGCGCTAGCATGCTCGTCCATGTATCTGGAATGTACTGGCTGATAAGTCTAATAACTTAGTATTCCCTCCCTTCCAAATTGTAGGTCGTTTTAACAAATCTAGATGTATAATTTTTGCTATGCATATAGACATAGTGTTTATCACTACCAGAAAAAGGCTCATTCGTCCCTGGCTATTTGTACCGGTCATACTTTGGGCCGGTACTAAACTTGCCCCGATGCCATTTTAATACCGGGTCCAAATTTGAAAGCCCTCAGAGCCAATTTAGTACCGGGCCAAGCCACCGTCCGGTACTAAATGTCGCATTTTAGTACCGATCGGTGTTACCGGCCGATACTAAAATGGCGCGTCCATTTAGTACCGGCCGGTACTAAAATGCGACATTTAGTACCGGCCGGTGGATTGGCCCGGTACTAAATGGTTCTCTAGGGGTTACTTCAAAAGGAATGCATCTCCCATCTAATCACAAGTGATGCATAGGTGGGATGGTAAGTAAGGCTCGCGCGAGGCTGGAGGTCGTGAGTTCGATTCCCACGGACTGCGCATATTACGCGTGAAATTCGCGGACCTCCTAGCTGCTCATCCCTTTTTTCCTTTAATTTTTGGGTGCAAAACCGTTTAGTACCGGTCAGTAACACGGACCGGTACTAAACGATCACTTTAGTACCGAGCGTTTTGACCGGTACTAAATGACGCGCCATTTAGTACCGACCAAGCGGTACCGGTCAGCCGCCCGGTACTAAACGGGGGTTACTGATCGGTACAAATGTTAGATTTTCTAGCCGTGTATCTAGATGCGTAGCAAAATTTATATATCTAGATTTGCTAAAACGACCTACAATTTGGAATGGAGGGAGTACTATTTATCAATGATCCATGCCTATTTCTCTTCTTCATGTATATATTTCGGATTGTTCATTCGTGTTTTCCCTATGTATCAAACGGTTGTGAACTTGCATTTGTTTGCTGAAAAAGCTAAGCGATCAGTTAGATAAATAAAGCGCCTTGTCAACGGGAAAATTAAAAAGGCCCCGTTTCTCTCGGAAAAGGTCACGAGCACACAACGGCGGAACCAGGGGGGGCTAGCAGGGGCCACGGCCCCCCCTAAGGCTGAAAAAAAAATTTGAACCTCCCTCTTTTTTGCAGTATATAATAAATAATTAGATAAGTGATTCTACAACAAATTTAATATCTAGTAGCTCACGTTGTATTTTCAATTAAAATCAAGTACATAGTCTAAGAGGCAATAACTACAAGCAAAAAGTAGTCTGTTTTGCATAGCTTCCTCACCGACTTTTGATGAAATCTCTATCAAAATATCATTTTCAAAATGATTTTATCATGGGAGCCGTGAATAAAGCCATAAAACGGCTTTGCCTGCGAGCAAAAAATTGTGGCTTCTCGCGGCTACCATGATCCTAGGCGACTGAAGCCGTTTTAGGAAACAATTTTTTAACACAACTTCAGTTTCTACTTCATCAAAAAACTGTACCAGAGCTATTTTAGGAGGAGCCGCAGCGGCGCAGCCAGGGTTAACGCTACGTACAGTTTGCCTGGTACCGATGCACCAGGGTAATGAAAAATTTAGCACTAGCTAGACTTGCATTTACCATGTATTGTTAATTTTTTTTATGGTCTTTAACGGTTGCACCATGATAATTTTAGAGGTAGCTTCGCCCCTAGCCGCAGACATGGCACATAGACTCTGAATCGTTTTTGCAATGGTATAACAAACTAACGGACGCCTCAGCCGAACTGAAGACGTACATACGTCGCAGTAACGCCACCGGCCGCCGCCATGGCCATATGTTGGCTTAGCCTCTTGGCCCCCCTTCAAAAATTTTCTGGTTCCGCCGCTGCACACACCACCATTCGGCAACGCCAAGTTGCTCTCAGCTTGTGGATGGGGTTTTTCTTATCTCACGAGGCCCCACCGGAGATGTTTAATTCGGTAATGTTAAAGGCCGCGACTGTGCCACACCATCACTGTTCTTATTCTATTGCGGCGCCGTGACTCGGTTTCGCGGAGTGGAGAGCTGCCCTCGGCAAGTTGGAGAAAGTACACAGAATGCGTCGTTGCAAACACCGTTATCAGTTTCTCACACATTTGGTACGGTGTTTCGTTTATTTTTATTTGTCTGGCAACAGAACTCGGCATCTAAAACAATCTTTGTGTTAATTTATATCTTATACCACCATCTTACATGCACACGCATAACTTTTTTTTGTTAATGCACGCAAGCACATCCATTTATACGAACGACACAACAATCTCATATAGTAGAAGCTATTTTTATTTTCCACTAATGTATTCACGCTTCACATAGATATAATAGTGGATTTTCTAAAAAAATAATAGTGGATTCACCTACAAAAGTACAGATATGATGACTATTAAAAGAAAACATTTCTCAAATGTAGCCCGATCATTGTTGGTCTTCTTTTCTTTAATAGCTAAAAGGATATCTTAATCGAACTAATACATTTCCCAAAATCCACAATTGACTACACATTCACCCCCCCATGGAAAAATTAGCGCTCAGCTATTTAAGAAAGCACATATGAAATGTTGAATTTCTATTGATGTTGCAGTGCCGTGGAATGAATTTTTTGTAACGTATTTGACACAATTTTTTAACGAAATTTGTCACGTAAAATTGGTAGTACTATTTAATGGCGAGAGAAAGAAACAATGGCATTTGATTTCGCAACAACTGATCTTCTAGAACAGTGAAAGAAAATCCATCCAAGCAGGTTAGGATCAGGGTTCACCAAACCGGTCAAACCAGTCCGGCCCGGTTCCGATTTGGGTCGGTACCAAACCGGCCCAAATTCAAAATTCAAATTTTAATTTAAAAAATGAAAAATTCCCAAAAAATCTTAAAAATATTTCAAGGTGCGACGAATCTAATGATGTCAAATTTTCTCAAAAATTCGTTCATTTAGTATAGTTTGCGGGGATTTGAAGTTAAACAAAAAAAACGTGCATATAAAAGTATACAAATACAATGTAAAAGTAGTACAAAAGAGGGTTGGATGGTTCATTTAGGCTAAAATATATTATACAAACATTTATTTAGTATACTTTGCGGGCATTAGAATTTAAACAAAAAAAAGAAAATTTTTTGAATTTGACAGGTTACCAGTCAAACCGATCGGTAAACCGGTGAAACCGGCTGCTAAACCGGTCAAACCGACCGGCCGGTCGGAACCAATTGAACATGTGATTTTGAATTTAATTTTGAATTTGACCGGTTTCCACCGGTTTCCGGTCAAACCGGTCCGGTAAACCGCTACTGGACCGCGTCGGTTTGACCGGACCGGTCGGTTTATTTAACCCTGGTTAGGATTAGGACTCCCTTACCAAACCAAGAAAACTCGATGGCTGCAAGACTGCAGCCACTGCATTCTACGCTGTGATCCACGAATTGAATACCAACACGGCAACACAGTACCATTGAAGCAACCTAATCATGAATCAATCATGACAACAAAAAGGAAAAAAAAGAAAAGAAAACTCCTCCAGAGCCATCGGCAGCCACAAACCGCCCGTCCCACCGGGAAATCTATTCATCGTATATGCGATTTTCCGACGACACATCGCAGAAGCACTGTACATTTTCTTCCTCGAGCCACGGCGGTCGGTGAGGGGTTACGAGCTAGGGGGGAGGGGGTGGCCGGGGTCCGGGGGTGGTATGTGGGGGAGCGTCCGCCGGCGAGGTCGCCGGCGGCCTTTAGGTTTCGGGTTGCCGGGGCGGCTCCATGGCCTCCGGCTATAGAAGAGGAGGGGGCCGGGGGCGGCGGCGGCCCGGCGGCGGAGGGCGAGGCGGCGCGGGAGCGCCGCCGGCCGGCCGGGGCCGGACAATCGGTGGGCGGTGGCCGGCGGCAGGGGCGAGGCGGTGGACGGGCGGCGCCGCGGCGTGCTCGGTAAGGGTTGGCGGCGGTGGAGGCGGCGCCGGAGCCAGGGGAGGCAGGGGATAACGGGAGAGAAGAGGACGGGGCGGAGGATGGCTTCTGCGACAGCTCCGCGCGAGCTCGCATGTGCGAGGAATAGACACCCCCGTCCCACGCGTGAGACCGACACCGACGCGGCAATGCCGGTACCCACACGCTGGTCGCAGGGCGATCCGCGCATTAAACCGCCGCAGGCATGGATCCCGTCAGGATCCGTCGCTCGCCACCGCCGCTGCGATCGTCCCGTCCGGCCGGTTGGCCCTCCCGTCTGAACTCTAAACCGGTGGCTCCGGCGCTCGTGGCCCAGGCCGCGCGGCAAGTCCGCCTCGCTGCGGTCTGCGTACAGCGCATTGATGAGCCGAGGTTGACGCGCGCGGCGATGGATGGGTGAAGGAGAGAGGCGGTGGATTGGGCATTTGGGGCTTGTTTAGATCACTTTGTATTTTGTATTTTTGAAAAAGAATTTTTAACATTTGAAATATTAAATGTAGATTAATCACAAAACTAATTCAAAATTAATTACAGATCTGATCTGTAAACTACGAGACGAACCTAATAAACCTAATTAATCCATCATCAGAGCATGTTTACTGTAGCATTATTGTAGCAATTTAGTGTCTAATCACTTCCTAATTAGGCTCATTAGATTCGTATCGCGATTTACAATCTATTTATGTAATGCGATTTATTTTTCGACTACACGCTCTTTTCGCCTAAACGGCCGTTTAGTCCGTTTAAACAGTGTTTAAACGATAAACAGAAGTCACCCGTGTTGTTTAGGCCCTAAACGGTGAATTAAACGGTTGAACCGTTTAAACCCGTTTAAACCGTTAAAATCCGTCTAAATCATCTAAACATAGTCGAGTTAATCATGATTAAATAAACTAGATGATCATTTAATTAATAATTTTGTCAATAGGAGAATTACAACTACCGCAATCAATATCGAACCAAGTAGCACCGTAAGTATATGAAATGTTGTGGGATGTAAATTTCTTCCAGAAAGATTATTTAGCAGAATAGTTACTTTTTACATGTGCAAATATGTAGACTTTCTAGCATATTTGACATTTACGTACATAAATATGCATATTTTAATGTTACTATGCCAAACCGTTTAGGCCGTTTAATTCCGTTTAAACACCGTTTAAACAGTCTAAACACTAAACAAAGGGTGACCGACTGTTTAGTTTAGGAAAACATTGACTACATATAGTACACCATGCAAGTAATTTATAAAAATTTTATATTTTGACTTTATGAATATAAACAGAGCCTTAGTTTTGCTGGTTTGATTTGCCGCGACCGCGCGCCTACGGCTGCTGCAACCTGCAAGTGGCGATGCTTATCTGGGCACTGCAATGCTGGATCGCTGTGCTGTACTGCTGTGACTTGGCGTCTTGGCTGGTTGGACGGGAGCCAAGAGAAAAGCGTACCGCCTTTTGCTGTCTTGGATGGATTTAGCAGCAGCTAAATCCATAATTATCGGTCTAAACTGACTCAAGAGTCCATATTAAAAATAATTAAAAATATCTAACTTTAGAATTAAAGAAATAATAAAAAAATAGAATGTAATTAAAGAGTCCGTACCTGCCCATCTAACCAAGACCACGCCGTAGAGCACAACTAATAGGGATCAAAACAGGTTAATCTGATAGGTGGAAGTAAAATGATGGCTCAAAGCAAGAAAATAGCATGAAGTTCTTTGACCTACCAACCAATTCATGATCGTGCCCCAACCAATTCAACTAGACCAACTCGCAAGTTAAAGCGATAAGTAATAATATCTAGAGTGTTACATTATATTCTGTACTCAATGATGATATAGTTTAATTTCTCATTGTATTTCTTATCGAACTATTTAGTTCATATTATTTCATATATCAATCACTATATAGAACTTAATTTGTACCCATGATAAACATGCGACGATTCGATAGATGTACAAGTGCTTAATAGGCTGTTAAAAGTTTAAATTAATTATTTAAGTATCTTAATGATTTTAAATGAAAAAACTCAAAACTACAAAGTTGTATATCTCATTGAGAGCTAAAATTTTTGTATAAAAATCATCTCCATCCGAGTTCGTATGAAAAAGATATGATTTTTCTAAGATCAGACCTTGTCGCGCCAGCGGGGGTGGCGTGACAAGTCTGTAGTGTCACGCCGGTGGGAGTGGCGTGATAAGTTTGACACATGAAATATGCGCTGACAGACCCCTTCCGAGCACTCCGAAGTGGAATATGCGTTGGCAGACCCCTTCCGAGCGCTCCGAAGTGTGCCGACGTGGCACACCTTGTCACGCTAATGCATGTGGCGCGACAGCGTGTTTTGTTCGCTCGGACTGGCGCAACCAAAAGAGTTAGATCTGTAAATATTTGTCCAGATAGATTATTTTTAAAATAAAATTAAAAAATAAGTTAAAAATAAAAAAAATATTCCTACCCGGCAAACGAACATGCAGGTGCACGCAGGCAGGCAGGCAGTGCGGCAGGAGAGACTGGAACGGAATGGCGTTGCAGCTTCTTCAGGTGACGCGCCTTTTTCCAGCAGTTCATCCTTGTGGCTTGTGCAAAATGGCTTCGTCAGTTCGAGCTTTCGGTGAAGTTGCCTAGTACTGTATTATATATATATGGGTGGTAAAGAGCTCAAGATTTTGAACTAGAAAATCTAAGAACCGGACCTTAAAAGAGCCGGACTTTAATTTTATACAATTTTGAACTAAACAATTTAAGGGTTTTGTTGGGCTGTGAAGAGGCTATTAGGACCCTGGCCCATTACCACCCCTAAGGCTATCCACAACGGCAAGAGCAAATTTGCTCCTCCTCCTCGTTTCACACGCCCCCTCACATATTTACTGTCTACATTGCATCTACAGTGCCAAACAGTACATTTGCTCCTTCATTTACTCTCTCCACTTCCACTGTGGACGGTGGAATTACATGTTATCGGGAGCATTTTGATTATGGAAACACAGCGATACAAAAACAAGCGTTCGAGCATTTGGAATCCCACGAAGAAGAATTACCGTTTGGATAAAACAAACCCAGAAAAAGCAAAATAATTAAGAAAAGAGATAGACGAAAGATTTTCCCCAAGTGGTAGGGCCCTCATCTCTTTAATACGATTCGCGCACCAAAAGGTGAGCGGCGAGCGTGGCCACGTCGTCCGTTTTTCCCGGCCGTCCGATCGGGCGCACAGACGGCCGAGATCGTGCAAATCCTAGGTTTTTTGCAAAAAAAACCATCTACTAATGGAAAATTAACCCGCAGTCCCTCTCCCTCCGCCCTCGCATCCTCCGCCTCGTCGCCCTGGTCTTGGGGTCTCGCCGCCGCGCCTGGAGGAGCTGCCGCCGCCGCTCCACCCCGCCGCTTGCCGGGCACCTGCTCCCCGCCATGGCCCCGTGCGGGAACCCGCCACGGCCGCCGGCCAGGAAGGAGGGGGGGAGGAGGGCGCGCCAAAAAAGGCCGCGACGGAGCTCGAGGAGGGCGCCGCCACCTCCCTAGCAGGACGTCGAGGCCGCCAGATCCGGCTGCCGCCGCCACGGGCCGAGCACGAGGCCGCCAGATCTGGCCAGTCCCGCCGTCTCCCCGCTGCGCGGGCGTCCGCCAGCGCAGCCGCCATGGAAGGAAACTGGAACAAGGAGCAGGAGAGGGCGGAGTCCCAGGCGTCGCAGCGCCGCCGCTCATCGCGTGCCCCGGCCGTCGAGATAGGAGAGGGAGGAATGGCCACCACGGCCGGCCGGGGCTGCCACGCCGTCGCGCAGCCCGCGAGCAGCCTCGGCCGCGCGCTCGCGTCCGCCGCCGCCGGCAGGGGCTGCCGCGGCCTTCGGCCGCGCGAGCCGCCGTCGCTGTGGAGGAGAACGGCCGTCGAGCGAGCCGCCACCGCCGCCGTACCGGCGTCCTGGGCCGAGCTCGACCGTCGAGCGTGCTGCCCCTGGCCACCACTGCCGCCGTCCACGCGCTTGCCGACCGTGCAGAGAGAAAGAGCGCTTGCTAGAGACGAAAGCATGTGCTGAGAGAGAGAGCGCTTGGCAGAGAGACGATAGGCACGAGACGTTGTGCTTCTTTTGTGTGGGAAAGAGAGTGGATCCCGTGACCATTTGTTTCAGCCAATAGCATGTTTTGGATGGACCGGCCGGATCCTTGACGTGGCAAGATCCCAAGACCTGTGCTTCTTCAGTGAGGACAGGAGATGCGTGGGGTCACACGTGCTGCGCGCGCTGGTTTCTCGATTCGCTGGTCCCTTCACGTGACTTCTCTCTCTCAAAAAAGTAGCGGCGGGTAATAAAATGCCCCGCTGCCGGGCGGTGGGTGGGGGCCGGGCGACTGGTCCTCCGAGGTCCAGTGTAAATTTTTTGTAAAATTTTTTTTAGATAAGATCTTGCTGCACGGCAGCGGAGTGGCTAGATGCCGGCCGTCCGGTTGGGTGGCCGGAGTACATTTCCATACATTTCGAAAACAAATATATATTTTTATAAAAAACAAAATTGAAAAATAAAAAAATAAAAAAAAACCCAAATCAAGTGGTGGAGGAGGCGACGACGCGATCACAGAAATTAATGGCAGCACGCAGGCTTTTGAGAGGTCCGAGGAGAGGCCGAGAAGAGGAGATGACCGGCTGTTGACCGACTGACACTGAGGCTGACAACACACAGTAAAAACCCTTAAACTTTAACGAAATCAACCTGACAAAACCCCTCGAACTTCAGAGAAATCAATACGCATTACGATCCTTCTCTCCGGCAATTTTTGGAAAGCCCCCTGACCTTTATCAAAAATAACCAGCGCTACATCCCTCTCTCACATGTACTTTTTCAAAACAAACCTCGTAATTTCCTAAAATATAACCCCAACATGTTATATCAATTTTTCTATATAAGACCCATTAAACATACGATAGAACACCGGACCGTCTTCAGATTTAATAAATATTACAAACTTAGGTGGCTCAACATTTATAAATATCAATTTTTTAATTGAGAAAACTTTCAAATTAAAGTACATTTAAAGTACATTTCGAAAAAAATTTCATATAAGATCCGTTAAACGTACGATACGAACACTAAACTGTCTTTAGATTTACAAAACATTACAAACTTAAGTTGCTCAACAATTCTAAATATGTAATTTTTTAATTGACAAAACTTCCAAATTAAAAATACTTTTGCAATACATTTTGAAATATATTTATATGATCCAATGCACATCCGCCGTAAGGTACAATAAAAGTATAGTCTACAAAATAGCTCCAAAGAAAAAGCAACGTTACTGCACCATATCAAATGGCTGCATCCCTCGCTGGTCTTCCTCTCATGTACGCCACACAAACACTTCTATTCTCAGCAGGAATCATAACAAGCACAACGAAATTATTTGAAGTGATGAAATAATGTGTATATGTTGCTAAACTAGAAGGACACGATACAAATATACTTCTTAGTGCAGCGCCGGTTAAACACTGGCTCACTCCAACGTTCACGCGGCAAGGCCGCGCTGTGGTTTCTAGTATTTAACTATTTTGGTTAAAATACTTCTTATTTTTATGATAACCCAGGTAATATAAATTTTATCCAAACTACATGAGATCACCAACTTTGTATTCATTCACTTTGCGTAGTGACTGTGCAGGGTATTGACTCTAGTTGATCTGTCCAGATTCCGCTAGAATTTCGATTGATGGATCAAAAAGTTATTATTTGCTTTAGAAATAGTAGAAATACTACCTCTTATATTATATATAAAATTAAATTTCTTCTTCATTTAAGATTTTTTCGCTTCCTAGGATTTTTAGGGGTATCGCTTCCTAGGTGTAAGAGCATCTCCAACATATTACTCATCCTTCTCTCTAATACTTAAGAAATTAATATTTTGGTGATGGAGGTGCTCCAGCAATTACCAATTCCTATTAAGTTTTTAGTAATCACCAAAACACACTTCCGTCCCTTTCCCCTAAATGTAGAGTTTTTTTTTGTTTTTTTAGAATTACACAGTACAACATAGACGCTCACAACACGCACGCACACTCACCCCCTATGAACACACGTACATAAATCCTACCTCTATGAGAGTCACCACTGGCGTCTCGTTGTCGAGAGAAATGTCGCTTAAATCTTAGGAAAATCCCAAAAAAAGGTGCGAGCACCAGGATTTGAACCCTGGTGGCTAGGGTCCCACTGGACTGTCCTACCATTGGACTACAAGCCAATCTTGCATTTTGTGTAGTCTACTGCTGAACTATTAACTAAAACACAAAAGTAGTAATTGGTAATAGAGAGAATATGTGTTGGATATGAGGTATGGGTAATTTGTTAACCTGGCTCTGTAGCACAAATTGATTGCAACTAGGCTTTATGGCTGGCCGGGCTTCCATAATGGGCCTGGGCCGTATGGAACCCCACACTGTTGAAATGTAGCCCAAAAACACCAGAACTTGTTCCCGGTACACTGACAATGACGGCCCCACAAAATCTTAGCCCCACCTGTCAGTTACAGCCGCAAAACCCTGCCATCGACATTCACTGTCTCAGTTATGCAATGTAGAATTTTGGTGTAATGTAGAATTTATGGATGTATCCTTACATTCACTGTGTTTTTATGCAATGTAGAATTTTGGTGTAATGTTTACCCTTTTCTGTTTAGTTTGTACTTTTTAAGTGCTCCTTAACTTTATCTCAGTTATGCCGGCCAAGGCAACAATATTCAACAAAAAGTGCAACCCTCTTCTTGAGTGTAACAGCCCTATGTTGATTAGCTAGTTAAACATGTCATCATGTGCATCATTAAGTATTAAGCATAATTTGCTCACACTTAAGGAGTGAATCAACACTTAGGATAATCCACTGACTATGGTAGTGGCGGACAGTCCGCCCCTATATGGCGGACGGTCCGCGACCTTGCCATGTGGCCGACCACGGTTCACCTTGGACTCATCGACTTCACTGCCACGTCACCCTACCCGCGGACAGTCCGCGACTCACTCGCGGACAGTCCGCTAGTGCATCTCTGCTGCGTGTCATGCGCGCAGAGTCTGGGCGCCACGTCCCACCCTCGGGCCCACTCGTCAGCCCGAGCTCTCCACCTCCCCAGCACCCCTCTGCTCTCTCTCTCTCTCCCTCCCACTCTCCCCAAACACCCTCTCTCTCTAGCAAAGCCATGGAGGAGCTCCCCTTCCTCCACTCTCACCATTGAAGCTCCACCTCGCCGGAGCACCACCGGAGGACGCCGGAGAACGACGCCGACGAGCTGCACCACCCCGATCTCCTCTTCTTCCTTGGGGAGGAGCTTTCCCCAACAAGTTCTTCCTCTACTCCATCTCCTCCTTCAAGCCCCAAGCAAGGAAGACGACCCCGAGCTACTCCATGCCCCCCCGACGACTTGAAGCCCTTGCCAGTATCCTACTCGACGCCGGTGAGTGTTTCCCCTCCCCGATCCATCCCCCATTGTCCTAGGATTGAAGCCAAGGACTCACCTAGAGCCCAATCACCATTATTGACCTAGAGCTTTGAGATCCTAATGCATGTGTGGTTTAGCTACCAAAGTAAACTCCCTAGGCTCCCAGAAACCTATAGGATCAAACCCCACCCCAAACCGTGGCCGGAATCGCCGGCGGCGAACTCGCCGGTGAGCCTCGGCCGTGTCGCGGACAGTCCGCCCGACATGGCCGGACGGTCCGCCCGACATGGCCGGACGGTCCGCCAGCTCCTGACCAAATCAACAGAGCCTCTGCACGATTCTTAGCCTTTCACAAATTGAGAGACGGACAGTCCGCTCATCCCACGCGGACGGTCCGCGAGTTAGTCAGAGAGCATGTTTTCACCCAACACGGTCCGCACCTGACCTGCGGACGGTCCGCCAAATGGTCCGCCGTTTAGAGCCGGACGGTCCACTGCTCCCAAGCCGGACGGTCCGCATTTAGTTGTTCTTTACCCTTACACTTAGCTATGATTAATCCACATATGTACTACATGTCTAGCCCCTTTTATCATAGTTTTGTAATGTTAAATCATACCTTCTCATACCATTTGCATACCATGTCAATCATTCATGGCATATTTATTTATCATGCATCATTGCACTCGTGTAGAGACCATGACGCCGGAGCAAGAGGAGCTTGAACCAGAGATCATTGGAGACTCTACCCCCATCGAGACTCAAGGCAGGCCCCTAAATATTTCTTACACCCTATTTTGGATTAATGATGTATATGTGTCTTGTTTGCACATGAGTTACTATATATATATATATATATATATATATATATCATTGATTGCGTAGAACCTATTTGATGCATTATCAACCTTGATTAGGATATCATCTTTAGATGAGTATGCTTGAATAGGTGTCACGAACTATATGCTTAGCCATGCTTAGCTACGGTATAAGACGAGAGGTGGCAAGGTCACCACCACTCGCGAGCTATAGGATGTTTGATTAATTTACATGATTAGTCAAGAATGGATAAGAGTTGAGCAAATATGAAAGATGATTCGGACTTGGGCAAGTATGATAGGGCCATGTTGGGATGGAGCTCACATGGTTAGTCTTGCTTGAGTTAATTAAGGACCGATGCGTAATCGCTTTGATACTTGAGCACCTTTCCGTACAAACCACATACTATATAATGGTACGGCAAGCCAACTAACATAAGTCACACCTTGCCTTGATCGGATTCGGTGCGAGTTGTGATGGAGTGTGATCGGCGTTTCCGGTGCACTTGTCCTTCTCGACCGTTCGCTCATAGTCGGTTGTGTTTGTGCGAAAGGTTGAGACATGAATCAACACTTATCCTTGGCCGTGGATATGGTCGTTGGTCTTGTTCTCGTGTGGGAAAAGTTGTACACCCCTGCAGGGTTTTCAATCTATTGCAATAGCCGCGCTCTCGGACATTGAGCACGCTCTTGTACTTTGACTTTAACGTAGAGTTACCGAGGAAGGTCATGGAAGATTGAGCTTATGATTTATGAACACTTTACTTATGCAATGGTTGATGCATGCTTTAGAGATCATAGATGCTCTGTCTTTTGCTTATTACAACTTGATCAAAGTTAGATGCTTTTATGCAAAAGTTAAATATCGTACCCTATCCTTACTACTAACCAAATGCATTCTCCTTGAGGTCGGGATATTATATACCCATATTGGGTAAGCCCTGCGAGTACCTTTTGTACTCACGGTGCTACCGTTAAGTTGATGCAGGTGAGGCGCAGCCGGAGGCCGTGTTCGGCTACTTCTACCCCGCGGACGGAGGTGCGGGTGAGGAGTAGATGGCCGGTGGCTTAAGAAGGACACTATCGGCATATAGTGTTTACCTTCTATTTTGCGTCATGTATGGAGTGCTTATGTCGTAGACTTTCCGCTGCAAACTCTGAAAAGACTTGGTGTATTGTATCTTGAACTTCTGTTGTAA
This sequence comes from Panicum virgatum, assembly GCF_016808335.1. Lineage (NCBI taxonomy): Eukaryota > Viridiplantae > Streptophyta > Magnoliopsida > Poales > Poaceae > Panicum > Panicum virgatum. The sequence continues at coordinate 49,309,552 of NC_053145.1, forward strand.
TATAACTTGTGCGTTGGACGTGCCTATGTGATGGTGTTACTGTTGTGCTAGTGGAGTGTGTTTAAATCCTGGGCGGTGCTCATGACACATTCCAAGGACTACCGGGTTGGTTCCCTCTAATCAAGTTGATCAATGGACGATGACTCGATTAGACGGGATCAACTTGGGCTGGTTCCTCACATTGAGCTTGGTGAAGGACCTTACAATACCATAAGATGGAACCCCAAAGGACGATGTATCCTAAGAATAATTTGACGAGTCAGTGTAGCTGTGTGTTCTAGTTTGATAATGGGCGTGGGTATATCTGGTCTTGTGTGAAAGTCGGGCTAAGCCATATAGATTTTACAAAACCTCATGCTTTAATGATATCCTTGACCTCATTGTCTCTACCAGTTATTGTATTAGCAGGATTTGGTAATTTGCCTGGTGATATGGTATATTTCTACACCAAACAGATATTTTTAGCATTACCCTTCACTTTGAAAATTTGAAATTTACTGAATTGAGGAAATAATAACAATACCCTTATCACCTTCTTAACATGTAATTTTGGTAGAGAAGAAAATGCAAGAGCAAAAACAAACATGCCTGTTTGTAAGCTATCTAGATACACTTCATTGGGTATTTGGTTATTTTGTGCACAGGCGTTCTGGGATTATTCAGAAAAGAATTTGGTGGCGAAAACAAAGGCAGAATGTTCTGTCACAAGTGAATGGTCCCCTGATGGTCGTCACTTTATGACTGCTACAACAGCTCCAAGGCTCCAAATAGACAATGGGTACATCCTTGCAGACTCCTGTTGCAGGATAAAAATATTTGACCACAATGGATCTTTGCAGTTTAAGAAGATGTTTGAAAAGCTGTATCAGGTATCTCAGCATAACCATGTTGTTGTGCTTGCTAGTTTCTACTATTTTAGCCTTACACTGTAGTAACAACATGTTGAACTGCAGCCACACATTCATGATTATTATTTTTGAATTAATCAGGCTGATTGGAAGCCCGAAGCACCTGAAAGATTTGGTGACATTACTGACCTGACAACTTCTTTGAGCAGCTTAAAGATTGAAGAAACAAAGAAACAAGGTTCTGGTGTTCTCTTAGATTGCATGCCAGTATGTTCTAACCAATTTGATATCTGAGCCTGACTACTACTTGAGTTTCAGCACAAGGGTCGAAATCAGCACAAAGCTCAAGCAAGGCTCCTCTGACTGCAAGTACAGCATCGAAACCTACAGCATACCGTCCACCTCAGGCAAAAGGTTTAGCAGAAGTTCAGCAGAAGGTATATCTATATATGTATCTGTGAGTGAATGTTATAATATTTTACACAACTTGCAGGACCATTTCTTATTTGCACCATTAAGTTGACAAGACCTTAGTTATATTGCTTATTTCATCTTCTTTAAACTGCTATCCAAGCACACTGCCATGCTTTCCCGTAACAGTTTGTTTCTGCCAGGCTTGGCAGGTTGCAAACATTTGGTCTATTGTCATATAATTCCTTGTTACCACAGTGCCGTCAGGAATAATTAAGGGATGGATCTCGTACCTTATAAATCTAGTTATGGGCATCCATGTAGAAACTTGTAACTGGTTGACACTGATAAGTTTCATTATTTATGTTCAGTTAATTATCTTTTTTTTTTCAATTTGCAATACTACCTGTCATAGTACACGCTTTGTAAAAAATATTTCATTGTTTGACGTGGCAAACTGACTTATTGTTTGTTGTTGGTGCATTGCAGCTTTTTGGTGGACTTGCTCCTACAGGGTCAGTTTCTTCAATTGGCATTTACTCTGTTCTTGTGTTGTAGTTTACCCCTAAAACTAACCAATTCGCCTTGACGGTGCAACAGGGGAGAGATGAGCAAGAATGCATTGAGAAACAAGAAGCGCAGAGAGAAACAGAAGGAGAAAAAAGCTGCTGAAGCGTCCGGCGCTCCTGCTGATGAAAGCTGATCCCCTGGTTCTATTCCATCAATGTGCGTCCACAGACTTATACAGCAACAAATAATTTCTTTCAATCCGATGAAATCAGCTGTTTGTCTCGTGTACGTATTGGCGTTTACAGTCTATGAAACTGATCATAGTTTGGCACAAACTGTGGCAAATTTTGATAGAATTGTATTGAGGATTTGTACTATATACAACCATATCGGACAGACAGACGTGAGCCTATCTCATTTTCCTTATTTTGTTTTAAAAGAGCATAATTTATGATTATCTCATTGGAAATGTCGATGCTGCTCTAAAACATGGCTTATATGCAATAACAGTTTTATAGGAATGCCCAATAATACTACGTGAACGTTTATATACATGTCATGGTCAATTTCAACGGCAAACGATATTAGAAAAAGATGGCATAAGGCCAACTTGCTAGCTTAATAAGCTTGTGAATATGGATGAAGAGGCACGCGTAAATATGGATAATCCATCAAATTTCCCATACGAAGGGCAAATACACACATTCCTTCATCAGTTTTGTGGTCCATGACATGCAAATAGTTACCACCAACTTTGATTGGCATATTATGGTCTCGAATAAGCGGTAACATCAACTACAAAATTTCCGAGAATCAACTCACTCCCATCATACTTTAACAAATCAGAGACAGCATCTACATCAAAGAACAAAAAAAATTCATTGCTCCAGGTAACAGGGACATCTAGCAACTCATTGAAACAGCCATGCAACTAAGTCTTTGCCCACCCCTATTCTGCATTCTGCAATGGGTCAAAAAATAAAAAAGGATGCTGGAACACCCGGTTTAAGACTCCTGAGCATGCGGACGCCAGTTTCCCCTGCAAAGCTCCTCCATAAGATGGACAAACTTTTGCGGCTGTTGCCACCACGTAGGTTTCGAAGCAGCTGGTCTCTCGTACTTGTCCTCTTCTGAGTCTTCCTTCTGCATGAAGCTCTCAGAGAAATTGCGCCATTTTTGCATCGCACGCTTCAGTCGAGCAGTCCTCTTACCGGTGACAAGATACCTGGTGTAGTCCCTAGCAAGACGGTAAAGCTCCTCCCCTCTGATTATATGGATGTACTGCACCATTAGAAAAATAAGTGATTTAGCAGGCATCCAGGATGGTTAACGTTTATGATCATGACAAGCAAAAAGGCTATATTGAAATTTGTAAGATTCTGATTATGCATTGAATTGTAAGGTAATTCATACTAGAAAAAGGGATATAACCATTGTGTACTCAACAGTCACATGCACAAGCAAGGACCGTAAGAGCATGAAGCCTATGGATCCCATTCATAAATTAGCAGCCCATGATGCTCAGTACTAACTTATAAAATGAGTCCTCCAGGAATGGAGCAAGGAAGAAGTAATTACCACAAGTATGAAAGCAACAGTGGCTAAGATAACTTGGACTATTTCATCCAATGTTTCCTTGAACGATTCATCTTCTGGGCCACCAGAACCACCACTGCCTCCACGTCGATTTCCATTCCCTCCACCTCCACCAGACGCTTGTTCTCTCAGCTTAGCCATCTGCTCTTTCAACAAGTCTTGTATGGGCCGGGGCTTTTTTGCATCAGCCATGGCTTTCTTCAAAGATTCCATTAAAGGCTGCAACAAAGCAACATGCATGTTCATCAACCTGTTCAGCAAAGTAAGTGCACACTGCTGACAGAAACCAAAAGTACATAAATGCATGTTTCTGGGGAAGAAACCTCCCTATATGTTTAGTTTCTTGACCAAGCCAGCTTTATCCTAATACCTATCCTATATTTGTGTTTGAATTCAATACCACTCCCTAACATAGGAAATTGAAGAGCCTAACTTCTGTGAGTGTTCTAGTGAAAAGCAGTTTCCAGATTAACCATAGACAAAGTTCCACTGAATATGATTTGCATCAAATGAACTTAAGTCTCTGGAGCGATCGAGAGCAGCAAAATCCAGTATCAGTATCAATACATAGCTGGACTACAACTTATAAAAGGCAGTGAAACTATTCTACCTAAAGGAGTATGAAAAACTCTGATGTGAGGCTAGAACAAGTTTGTTCCGGTCCACCAAATAAATCATACACTAGTTCAATTTAACAAATATCCAAGCATTCAGTATGGGCCTATGCCAAATGCTAATAAAATTATTACAGAGCAGTAATCCAACCAATCTTAGCAATGTTTTTCTTAAATCAACAATGCCTAAGCGAAATAATGGTGAACATAAATTATAACACCAACAAAACATTGTCCCTATTTAATTTAATAAACCTCCTGTTTTCTTTAATATATTATAACCAGTAGGGGGAACCTCCTCCTGTTTCATAAAAAAACACCAATTAACCTATCAAAAACTGGCCTTCGACGAAGGTTGCGTTGGGCATGAGTGCATGACGAAATTGTTGGTAATTGGCAATCAAAGCCACTATAAAACCACTATCATATGTGATATGTACAAAATAGCTTTGGAATCATGTCATAAAAGCAACGCAGCTACACAAATTTGCATGTCAGGAAATATCAAGCATAAAAGGAAAGCCGTAGAAGCTACTTACATCACCAACATTATCAGGGTTTCCCTTTCCGCTTAAGGCGCAAACGGAAGTAGGCCTTTTGTGGCTAGCAGCAATGAGCACTAGTCTTGGGTACACTTTCCGTTGCAGCTTGTGAAATCCGAGACTATGCGAACGTAAGGGATACTGACTGGTGCTCCCAAGACCTGCTATAGGTCTGTTCACAATGAGCCCACCGTGAGGCTTGCAAGTTGTAGCTTGGAAGTAGCTCATTCTTTCCTTCTTCTTGAATAGATAAATTAGCAAGAGCCAAACCTGCAGGTTCGCATTTAAGTGCAGGAACCTCTTAAATTAGGGACAAAGAATGCCAATGCCTTAAAGGCAGCAAATTACTAATTATCATTGAATAAGATAGCAACACGATCTAATGCATATTTTTATAATTCATTGGGGACCCAACCAGTTAGCGAAGATTAAGATTATTTTCCCAAAACAACAACAACAACATAGCCTTTTTTCCCAAGCAAGTTGGGGTAGGCTAGAGATGAAACCCGAAAGAAATAAGTTCAAGGTTCAGGCACATTGATAGCTAGTCTCCAAGCGCTCCTATCCAAAGCTATCTTTTTAGAGATATTCCAATCCTTAAGGTCTCTCTTAACCGACTCATCCCACGTCAGTTTAGGTCTACCTCTACCCCTCTTTACATTATCGACCCGCTCAAGAACCCCATTACGTACCGGCGCCTCAGGAGGCCTTCGTTGGACATGTCCAAACCATCTCAGCCGATGCTGGGTAAGTTTCTCCTCAATTGGTGCCACCCCGACCCTATCCCGAATAACTTCGTTCCGGACTCTATCCCTCCTTGTGTGCCCGCAAAACCACCGCAACATCCGCATCTCTGCTACACTCAATTGCTAGACATGTCGCCTTTTCAAAAATTTCAAGCAATGGTTCTCTTTCAGTTATATAAGTAACAAAGCGCATCACCCTATTTAGTTATCTATCTCCCTCAAGGCAGGAAAATTGTCATTCTTGCATCGCAAAATAAAACTTTCTGGGCATCTACCCGTGAGCCAACCAATGAAAAGATTAGATGCAATGTATCCAGCCTTGGAAGAAACAGTATGAACTTCCATCCTTGATATTCATGGCGACCAGTACCAGACATTGTATGAGGGAACCTGTTCTGTATGACAAACCAGGCTACAACACAACACAGTCCCTCAGACATTCTTGCCTGCCACTCAAACCAAAGCTGGAGCCGATGTACACAGCCCTTGACACGATGACACTACATTATACTACCAAGTTCCAAGGAAGTCCAGAAAACTAATCTAAATAAAATAATAAAATTCAGCAGAGGAAATGACATCATCACAAACAATTCAAGTTAGCTGTCAAGAACATTGTTACACTAGTACAGAAAACAAACACCACCCATCTTATGTTCCAAATAAGAATGACATTAGTAGAAAGTGGGCGTACGACAACCTGCAAAGCGGATAGTAATCTTAGCATGTGATATGTGGTTCAGTTGAACCACCAATATTCCTGAAACAATCTACACCTGCTTTGGTCCTATGATCTACAGATCAACTGAGATCAATCTTACCCAGCGTAGAACATGGGTGCACACATGTACACCCGATAATTCTTGCAAACGGAATCAAAGTTAGTAGGTAATATATTGTAACTGGATTCAGATCCGAATAAAAATAGTTTTGTTAGGGTTAGGGGTGCTCCGTCTCGCACAGCAGAAGGAAAGAGAAGGGGTGGGCATACCTGGAGGATGCGCTCATCGCCAGCAAAGGGACAAATGGCGCCGCCGCTCGCCCAGTCGTCGCCGCCGGGGAAGGAAGAGCAAGGGAGGATAGAGTCCGAGGGAAGGGAAAGCTTTAAGAACCAGAGGGAGGAGATAACCTGAGGCCCTGAGCGGGAGCCGGGAGGGCCGTCAAGGAGCCGAGTTCGAGCGAGCCTGCCACCTAAGCCGAGGTTGATCTAAGCCCCCCTTTTGCAGGGCCAGGAGCGGCTCCGAAACCGCCGCCTGCTGTAACTTTCTCAAACAGGATGTCTGCTTTCGGCTTGATGGAACCCAGAACTTGCGCTCTCTAGAGCGATTTGGTGAAGTAGTGAAAGCATCTAGATCTCTAATACAAATTTTGATAATTAATGATAATATTTGTGGAATAACAAATTTTTTTCTTATATTAATGTCATGAAGATGACTTGAAGATGATGTTCAAATGATAAGCTCAAGGCAAATGTATATGATAGGGTGGGGCTTTACCATTTTGCAGGTCATGAGGAGATTAGAGAATGAAAAATAACCGGATTAATAGGATAAATAGTCATACTATCAAAAGGGGTCTCTGTGCTTTTGCTTGACTACTATTTAGTGCTATTTTACTCAAACACTTGCATTGCATGCATGAGGGCTGGCTTTTAAATTTTCATTTGAAAAATGGCAAACTCGGTTTGAAAAAGTGTGCTGAGTGTCTAGTGCGGAGAGTCCGACCCTAGGGCGGACGGTCCGCCACCTTGTGAAAATCGTGGACAGAAAATTGGTGTTTTTGGCGTGAGCTAAAATGTAAACGGTGGACGGTTTAGCCCTACGAGGCGGACAGTCCGCTGGCTGACTGTCTGACTAACTTGAAGTTTTGGAGAAAAAACACTTTAGTTCTTGTTGCGCTGAAAGGTTGGGTCTGCCCCTGGGAGTGGATGGTAGCCCTGGGCACAATTTTCCGAACCCAAACCCCGAACCCGAAATACCCGAACTCGAAATATTCGATCCCTATTTCGGGTAAGACTTCTAAAAACCCGAATTTATTTCGGGTAATTCGGGTATACACCTGGTATTCGAATTACACGAAATACCCGAATTTCCCTAAAGCCCAATACTAGGCCCAAGGCCCACTCCAGTTCTTCCAACCCATGATAAGAAATCCTAGACCAGCTCCCTATCTATCGGGATCATCCTCCACAACCCAGCAGCCACACCCGCCCTCCACCACCCACCCGAGCCGAACCCGGCGGCCGGTGCCTTGCAGCCAGTGCTCCGTCGCTCACCTCCGGCCGCAGCCTCCCAGCCAGCACCCCGATGCTCGCCTCGGGCCGCCGTCTCCCGGCCAGCGTCCCCCGTAAGGATGGCAGCGGGGCGGGTTCGGGGCGGATATCCGCGGATTTCGGGTCCGCGGGTTTCGGGTTCGGTTTTTAATCTTCGCCCGCGAATTTGCGGGTTCGGATACCCGAAGTATTTCGGGAATGGGGCGGGTTCTAAAATTTACCCGCGGAGCTCCATCGGGCCTCCGAATTAGCCGGCCCAATAACAGCCTACCTAACAACCCTAACTATATAAACCTGGAAACCCTATCCTGACCCTCAGCCCCTCACCCGTCGCCCGCCTGCTGCCTCTGCGCCTCCGCATCTCGCATCCACGCGGCCCGCATCGCGCTCGGCGCTGGCGCACCGCCTGCCTGCCCTGCTCTGCAGCGCAGGCGCGCCGCCCGCCCGCGTCGCCCCGCATGCGCACCCACCCACCCACCTCGCACGGCACAGCACACGGCGGGGGGCTGAGGCCGCCCGTGCCCCGCACGGAGGGCGCGCCGCCGCGGACGCACGCAGCTGGTAGCCCCAGACGCACACGGGAGCGGTGCGTGGGGCTGGCCCCTGCCTCGTGGGTGCTCTACACCGTCAACAAGGAGGAGGACACCGTCAACAAGGAGGAGGACAGGGACAATGACAAGCCACAAGACGAGGAGCTTCTGATCTATGCAGGCAGCTTCTGATTCGTTTGCTGCACCTGCATGCCGTGCAGCTTCCGATCTATATGAGCTAGCTTGCTGCAGCTTGGTTTTCCCCATGCTATTGCTAATCCATAGGATGAATTCGGGTTTCGGATTATCCGTCGGGTTTCGGTTATCCGCGGGTTTCGGTTTTGGGGATGAATTTCGACCCGAATTGAAGTTCGGGGCGGATTCGGGTTTTAAGTTCGGGTTTCGGTTTTGGGTGCCCAGACACTGCACCCGAACCAAACCCGACCCGTTGCCATCCCTAGTCCCCCGCGCTCGCCCCTAGCCGCCACCCAGCCCCCTTGCTGGCTCACCGCTCGTCCTTGACCGCTCGCCGCTCGCCCCTTGCTGCCCTCGCCCAGCGCGGCTCGCCGGGGTACGCTCGCGTGTCGCGGGCCCGTGGCCTTGCCCAGTGAGGCAGCCGCCTACCGGCAGTGCCCCAAGCGCCCAACCAGCGCTGGCTCCGTGGCTAATATCGGGTAAACGGGATTACCCGATCCCGAACTTGAATTTTCAAGTACCCGAAATTTTGGGTATTCCTTTTTTCGTGTGAATTTCGAGTAGCATTTTCAATTACCCGAATTAGGGCGAATGATCACCAATGACTTCTGTGTACCACTAGTGCCACAAAGGCCTTCGGTGGCCTTCTTGGCGCATCATTTTCAATTATTTGAATTACCCGACCTGATTTTCCCGAATGCCCAGGCCTAGCGGACGGTCCGCAGGTCTTTTCCACTTTTAGTCAGAGAAATTTTTCTTCACCGGTGCTCAGGGTTTTGTACTGTGGACGGTCCACTCATGGGGCGCGGACAGTCCGGCAAGCTCTAATGATCAACTCTAGGTAGGGAGAATAGGAAATTCTCTCGTTCTTGGTAACGATTCAGGTTGAACAAAAAAAACAACCTAAACAATATGCAAAATTTGTTACTGTATATGTTGACAATCAAACAAATCTTTGCTCCAATTTGTCCATGACAAAATTTTGTGCGGGTTTGCGGGCAACCAAGAAGTGCAACCCAACTACCAAATCGAATAAAGAACTGACAGAAAGAATGGAAGATTTTGATTGGTCCCTCGCGTGGTTGAAACATATATCTCTGCACGAGAGTCGAACGAAACAAGGAGGTGAGTTAGGGTTCCATATCAACTAGAGGAATCAATCCCAAGCGCCGGTAAATCTCCACACCATGTCAATCCAATTCCGGAAGAGGGGGGGAGCATAGTGCGGAAGGCGGGCAGGATGAGACGAGGAATGGGGGTGGATGATTCCTTCCTCCTTCAAGGTGGCTCGATGCCTCCTCCTGCCTGTGGATGACTGTAGGGTTGAGATGGCGGACTAGAGGGGGGTGAATAGTCCTTTCTAAAACTAATTGCACCGGCTAACCGAAACTTATGCGGAATTGAAACTATTTGCTTAGCCAAGACTTCACCCCTCTAACTATGACTCTAAGACACTTCCAAAAAGATCCTACACAAAGCAAGTGGAGTGCCAAGCTAGCAAGAGCTCTCCTAACAATTCTAATGTCAAGCCACACAAGTCTAAGTACTAGTACTTCACAAACCGGGGGAGCTCCTACACAATTCTAATGAGCAAAAGCACAAAGCCAAGCCTAAGCTCACTAGATGCTCAAGGACAAGGATACACAATCCAAATCCAAGAGCTCAACTTGCTTAGCTATACAATCTAAGCAAGAGCAACTAATTAAGCTACACAAGCTAACTAGTTACACTAGAGAGCAACTACACAAGCACAAGATATAGATGAATGTAAATACAAGGCTTGTTATTTGGAGAATGCAAACCACCGAGAAGAGTAGACAAAATTGACATGGTGATTTTTATCCTGAGGTTCACTTGGTTGCCACCAAGCTAATCCCCGTTGAGACAAGCTCCAAGGTTGCCGCCGATCCTCTTGCTAGTGGTGACTCTCAAGTCACACTCTCCCACGTGGAGTGCTCACACCGAGCTCTAGCACATGATCCGGCCGAACCACCTGTTGCTCTTCACGTCTCGCTCAACTAGAGTTGCTCTTCGCGGCTCCCGCAGGGTGAGCACAATACCCCTCACAATCTCTTCTCCGGAGCACCGCACAATCTTCTTGCGGGCTTCAACGGAGCCTCTTGCCACCAAGCCGTTTAGGAGGTGGCAACCTCCAAGAGTAACAAGCACACCGGCTTGCAACACTACCACCTAGTACCACTCGATGCAATCTCTCAAAGCAATCGCACTATAATCGCTCTCTCACTCGATCGGATGATTACTATCAAGTTAGAGTGAGTAGAGGGCTCTCAAGCACTCTCACACATGGACACCAAGTTCCCAAGGTGCTCAGCGACCTCAAATGGCCGGCCACACCCTCTATTTATAGAGAGAGGCCCCAAGCTAGCCGTTACACTCAAATCCCGTGAAAACAGAGTTTTCACGGACTGTTCGCCTCACAGAGACCGGACCGTCCGCCATTCAAAACCAACGGCTAGAACTGCAATGATTATGTGTTAGAGTCGACCGTTAGAGCCCCGGGCGGACTGTCCGCACCCCTGGGGCGGACCATCCGCGGTTCAAAACTTCGAACCAACCGATTTGCAAACGTCTCTGACTAAATCTGGAAGTGACCGGTGGACTGTCCGCTCCCCACGGGCGGACCGTCCGCCGTTCAAAAAGTCAGCACACACAGAAACTGCAGTATTTGTCCCAGAATTTTCAATAGGAGGCGGACCATCCGTCCCCAAGGGCCGGACCATCCGCAGTACAATTTGGATACCCAAGACAGAACTACCAAGTTTCTACGCCCGTTTCAGCTTTTAAAGGAGGATCGTCCGCCCCCATGTACCGGACGGTCCGTAGTTCATTTTGGACCACCAACAGAGCCAAAAACGGTTCTGTTTGAGCTCATCCGAGATAACGGCGGACCGTCCGCCCCCAAGGAGCGGACCGTTCGCAGGTCTATTTCCAGCAGAAATGTATCTCGATAAAACGGCCATAACTCTTAGCTCCAATGTCCAAATTTGGTGATCTTGGACTCTATGGAAAGCTTATTCAGAGGGCTACACAACACAACTGAATATTTGATCCAAAACACAATGGATCAAAGCAGTATTTCACTCTAAGAGCCAACCTAATCTCCGAAGAACACCGAAAAGCCTTTCTTGCTTCCCCAAGTTGATAAACATCAACTCCAACTCTTTCTCCTTTGCAAATGTGCCAACACCACCACGTGAACAACACCATGTACATGTGTGTTAGCATTTCACAGTCATTTTCAAAGAACTTTCACTTGATCTCACCACGCCACTCGATCCTAGCAACATCGCAATGTTAGATCGTTCAAGTGGCACTAGATGACCGATATGCAAACAAGTTTGCCCCTCTTGATAGTACGGCCATCTATCCTAAATCCGGTCATGCACTTATCTACACAACCTTTGACCGGTGAAATGAAATGCCCTACAAGTCATACCTTTGCCTTACGCATTCCATTTCATTTCCCCAAATGTTGATGCCACACAAGCACCAAACTCCATCAAGCATTTTGATCATTATCATGAGTCAACACTTGGCTTGATCTTCCTTGAATGATATGATCCACTCCATATCATCACATGACCTCTTTGGTACATCGATCTTGACCTTGCTCGCTCTTCACCGTTGCCTCGGTCCATCGGCGCCAAATCTTGCCCAAGCTTCACCGCCTCGCGGTCCCTCGCTTCAAAGCCTTGACTTGTCCTTCTCCATTGCAACCGGCCCATCAAGCCAAGTCTTGTCTTGATCTTCTCCACTTTGGTCACATAACTCCATGTCATGTCTCATATGCAATGAGTTCCTCCATCACACTATATGAGCATAGCATCAACCCTTAGCCATTTCTCTTCCATGGCACATGTCGCTCATACTAGTGTCTTTGTGTGGACTAATCTCATGTGTATCTCGACATAAACACTTATTAGTCCACCTAAGTTGTCACTCAATTACCAAAACCAAACAAGGGCCTTTCAATGACGTAATCTGCAGACTGCCACCTCACTCTGGCTACAAATGGCCTGCTGTGGGAGCATGGCACAATGGCCTGGCCCGGATTTATTTTTGGGCTACCTCGAGTGATGGGCTTCATAGGTGGGCCCATTAAACAAAATACAACTAGTCGGTTTATGTAAAATTTTTCTAGAGCCTCAAAAAGAATGTGAACTTTTTGTGAGATAAATGGCAAACACGGAATCCGTCTTGATTCTGTATTCTGTTTCATTTTTTTGAATGGAGAGAGCTTATATTAAACTAACAAAGCATTTTTACAATCATGGTATAAAGTCTTTGACACGCAGGCCGGAACGCCTTCAGAAATAAAACTTGAAAAGAAGTCTCTCCTACTAATGTGCCCTAAGTTGTTAGCCACTCCATTTGCACTTCGGTTGCACTGAGAGACTTTGAAGCACTAAAAATTTTGTAGCATCTTTTTTGCTTCTTCTATGATGAAACAACTGGTGGATCGATTTGGAGTACTATCATTGAGAGCTTGTACCGTAGCCAGACAATCTGATTCCAGCCAAATAGAACCTTTGTAAATTGAGAGGGTTCTGCAGATGCCCACCAGGGCTGCTAGACAGTCTGCTTCTTCAGCTGAGTGGCAGAGTTGGTCACTGGACCAACCTGTAAAATTGACTTCACCCAAGTGATTTCTAGCAACAAAGCCAAGACCAGCATGTCATGTATTAGGATCAAAACCAACATTTACGTTGAGTTTTATCATTCCCAAAGGACGGGGTGTCTAAGAAGCCTTTTTCTTGGACATACTTTGTGCATCCGGCTGGAGTAAATCTGGCTCAGGGTTGAAAGGCCCTGGTTTGGATTTGGTAATTGAGTGACAATTTAGGTGGACTAATAAGTGTTCATGTTGAGTTACACAGGTGATTAGTCCACACAAAGACACTAGTATGAGCAACATGTGCCATGGAGGAAAAATGGCTAAGGATTGATGCTATGCTCATATAGTGTGATTAAGGAACTCATTGCATATGAGACATAACATGGAGTCATTTGGCTATATGGAGAAGATCAAGACAAGGCTTTGTGTCAATGAACCAGTTGTAAGTGTGAAGGGCAAGTTGGAGGCTTTGAAGCGACAAACCGCATGTGGCGGGGAAGCTTGAACAAAGACTTGGCGCCGATGGACCAAGTCAATGGTGAAGAGCAAGTTAAGTTGAGATCGATGAACCAATAAGGTCACATGATGATATGAAGTGTATCATATCATTCATGGAAGATCAAGCCAAGTGTTGACTCATGATGATGATCAAAAGGCTTGATGGAAGTTGGTGCTTGTGTGGCATCAACATTTTGAGAGGATGAAATGGAATGCGCAAGGCAAATGTATGACTTGTAGGGCATTTCGTTTCACCGGTCAAAAGTTGAGTAGAGAAGTGCATGACCAGATTTAGGATAGATTGTCGTACTATCAAGAGGGGCAAACTTGTTTGCATATCGGTCATCTAGTGCCACTTGAGCAAGCTAACTTTGCATATGTTGCTAGGATCGAGTGGCGTTCAAAGTTTTACAAAATGATTTGAAAATGCTAACTAAGGCTTAAAGGTGTTGATCATCCTGTGGGAGATCATTTGGAGTTGGCATGCTTTGGAAAAAAACGGTTTTTGTTGTGCTCCTAACTATGAGTTGGATCTTGAAATAGAATTCTGGTTTGATCCATTTTTTTTGGATCATTTATTCAATTGGGTTGTGTAGACTTTCCATAGAGTCTAAGATCATCTAATTTGGACATCGGAGCTAAAAGTTATGGTCGTTTTACCGAGATTCATTTTTGCTGGAAATGTACCTGCGGACGGTCCGCCGTTGTCTTGTTTGAGCTCGAACAGTACCATTCTTGGCTTTGGGTGGTGTTCCAAATTGTAATGCGGACAGTCCGGTCCTTGGGGACGGACGGTCCGCCTCCTGCTAAAAATTATGGGACAGAAACTCTGCGGTTTCTGTGTGTGCTCACAGGTGAATGGTGGACGGTCCGCCCTTGGGATGCGGACAGTCCACCACTCACTTCCGGATTTAGTCAGAGATGTTTGCAAATCGGTGTGTTCGGAGTTTTGAACCGCGGACGGTTCGTCCCTAGGGTGCGGACAGTCCGCCCGAGGCTCTAACGGTCAACTCTGACACGCAATCATTGCAGTTCTAGCCGTTGGTTTGAATGGCAGACGGTCCGGTTTTTATGAAGCGGACAGTCCGTGTAAGCTATGTTTTCACGTGATTTGAGTTTAACAGCTAGTTTGAGGCCTTCCACTATAAATAGAGGTGGTGGCCGGCCATTTGAGGAGTTGAGCACCTTGGGGACTTGGTGTCCTTGTGTGAGAGCACTTGAGAGCCCTCCAACTCACTTGTGTTTAGAGCAAATCATATCCGCTAACTGAGAGAGCAATTCTAGTGGGTTGCATTGAGAGTTTGTAAGAGATTAGCACTTTGTGATCGATTTGCAAGTCGGTGGTGCTTGTTACTCTTGGAGGTTGCCACCTCCTAGATGACTTGGTGGTGTGCCTCCGTCGTGAAGCCCGCAAGAAGATTGTGCGGTGCTCCGGAGAAGTGATTGTGAGGGGTATTGTGCTCACCCCGCGGGAGTCGCGAAGAGCAACTCTAGTTGAGCGAGACTTGAAAAGCAATAAGTGGTCCGGCCGAATCAAGTCTAGAGCTTGTGCGAGCACTCCACATGGGAGAGTGTGACTTGAGAGTCACCACTAGCAAGAGGATCGGCAGCAACTTTGGAGCTTGTCTCAACGGGGACTAGTTTGGTGGCAATCAACTGAATCTCGGGATAAAAATCACCGTGTCAACTTGTTCTTCCCATTGGTTTGCAATTCCCTTCACTAGCTTGTATTTACTTGCTCATATACTTGTGCTAGTTTGTTGTAGTTGCTCTTGTGTAACTAGTGTGCCTGTATAGTTAGCTAGTTTTTCTCTCTTGTGCTAGTTTGCTTGTGTAGCATAGAAGTAGATTCTTTGTGTGACTAATTGGCCTGATTAGCCTTGTTAGTCACTTTGCTTAGTTTGTGTAGCTAAGTGATTCAACCTCTCTAGTTTGGCTTGTGTAGCCTTGCTCTTGAGTACTACTAGTTGTGCTTAGGCTTTGTGCACTTTGCATACTAGTATGTGTAGGAGCTTTCCGGTTGTTTGTGTACTAGTTGTATAGGTTTGTGTGACTTTGCAAACTTGACTTTGCAAACTAGAATTGTGTAGGTGAGCTCTAACTAGCTCGGCACCTTAGTTGTTCATTAGGATCCTTTTATAAGATGCAAGTATTAGATAGAGGGGTGTAGTCTTGGCTAGGCTGATTAGTTTAATTTCGGATTTGTTTTGATTAGCCGACAACGTTCTAAGTTTTGCCTCTAGTGCGTCATCCCAACCCTAAAGGGGGATAAGGATTTTTACCATTTGATGAAGTCATTGGAGAAACCACACCTAAGTTCAAAGAAGCAAGGTAGTTTTCTAGAAAAATTAACGAAGCAGAGATGGGGAAATCACCTTTCCCAAACGTAACATCATTCCTATGGTGCTAAATTCTCCAGAAGAGAAGCATCAATTTTACTCTTATGTCTTTGTCAACTTTATTGAGTAGCACAATAACCCAATTAGGTCCAATGTGTAGTTGAAAGACGATTCATCAGGGAGTTTCTATGGTTGCCGAAAAGCACGTCTTAGAGCACTGGCATTTGTGCATCGGACCGTGCCACCATGGCATGATGACCATGTTCAGGTTCCATGCCACAAATCGAGCATGTTGCATCAGAGATTAAATGGTGGTGTAATCTGTTGGTTTAGATGCCCAGACCATTTTGGGACAGTTTCCAAATAAAAACTTTTATTTTTTGTGGCACTGGAGTTTCCAGACTGTTTCAAACGATTTTTTATCCACTGAGATGCTACTCCCACAAATTTCAGGAGAGATATTCTCCACTGCAAGTTTGTAGGCACTCTGAACAGAAAAGATGCCATTTTTCTCAAAGTGCCAAGAGAGAATATCAAGATCCTCTATCTCTGGGATTCTTATGCATAGAATTTCTTCAGCTTCATCGAAGAGGAATGTTTGCCTTACGAGGGGTTCATTATTCCAGCGTCTTGGATTATGAAGCATCAGATCAACCACTCTTTGTAATCTAGATGTCTTAGTGGGGCTTGAGATTTTAAGGGCGTCAGATCGAGGCATTTGTTCATTTGTTCAAATCGAAACATCACACTGTGCAGTACAATCCGTCACGACGCAGAACAGGTGAGGATGCTCACCAGGTCGACGCCGAGCTGCTGGCACCGTACAAAGGCAGGGAAGTCCGACGACGGTGGCTGCGGGTTGAGGAACAGTACGGCGAGGCAAATGGATACAAAGGGTGTGTTTAGGTGGTGAAAAAGTTTGGGTTTTGGTATCGTAGCACATTTTGTTGTTACTTGACAAATAATGTTCAATTATAAACTAATTAGGTTTAAAAGATTCAGCTCGTGCTAATCAGTTAAACTGTGTAATTAGTTACTTTTTCAATTGTATTTAATGCTCTATACATGTATCCGAAAATTCGATATGACGGATACTGTGCAAATTTTTTGGAATTAAACACGGCCTTAGGGAGCGTCAGGGCTCAGTCGGCCACTCTCACTACGTCGTGACGTCACCGGAGAAAAAAAAGAGAGCATACAATCCTGGAGAGTGCGTACGTCATGGTGCCATTGGTGCGCCTTGTCATACGGGAAACATAAACAAATACTCCACGCCGGCAGATACGTTCGAACTAGCTGAGGCTCCAAACATGGACGCCGTCTGATGGCGTTTACTGTTCTCGCACGGACGGTGGTACGTTGCTGTCCAAACTGCAAAGGCAGCAAACGATCCATCTTTACCGTTCCGTTCTTGAAAAACGAGACCCGATGCTGCTCTGACCGTCTCAATTCCACCGTGCCGTGCGCCGGAACGACAGCCTTGACATGCGGCACAAGCGGCGGTGGCCTGCCTGTCTACCGCAGACTCTGGATGATCGCCGACCAAAAAAAGTCGCAGCTCTGCCGGTGCCCGTCGAGTCAACTCAAACGGCCGGCATCAGCACCTCGGCAGGTCAGCCCCGTCCGGATAAAAATCGAACGGCTGGAGCTGGTTGCTGGCCTGGGCCTCCTTTTCATCAACCACGAGTCCACGACGGGGTTGGCCTTTGACTCGGTGATGAGCATGGCCGCACCCGCATGGACCCGTTCTTCTTCGCGCCACAGAAGCTGATGCCGATGCATGGAAACTTCTCTCCTCTCCTCCCCCAGCCTAGTTAAGGTCCTGTTTGTTTGAGCTTTCCGAAACATTTTGAACCATTAGCTTTCGGTATCTCCAAAAGTCTAATGCCCCTAGAAGCCGGAAGCTGAAAAGCTTATGGTGGGATTCTTTTAGCTTCTATTTTTTAAAGGTATTTGACTTTTATACATCCTGATATCTAATGGTCCAAAAGTATCCAGAAGCTGAAATAAACAGACAGTCGGTTTTCGTTGCATGAGCACCCCTCATCTTTCCCCAGAAGTGGCGGCTTGAACACAGAAAGGCACCGGCTGGACGGCTGGTCCTGTCCTACTAGCCTAAAATTTAGCCTAAATAATCTCAAAATTGGATCCTAAAAAACCTTTAATCTTATATAATTTTAAACTTAAAAATATATAAAGATCAAATTGGATTGTAAAAAGATAACTAGAACATGATCCGTCACACAGCTTCGTTGCTTCAACGACTGTGACGCCCCCTGCTCGACGGCAAAGTCGGCAGCCCAAACGCACCAAAGAAATGAGGCAACGGTGAAGTGCTTGAGCCGCCGCAGGTCGACGCGGTTCACACCAACGTGCGGATCGGATGGCCCCCGACGCCCCGTTTTCCCGTAACAAAATCTGAAGAGGATCGCTGGGTTGGTTTGACTCGGCCCTCCGTTTGGACACGATCGCGACGGGTCAGAGACGACGACCCCAATCCCCGTGATGCTTCCTGGTCCAACTCCAACCCACCTCTATAAACCCCGGCCCCATCCCACCGTCCAGCTCACCATCACGCACCAACCCAACCATCCGCTCGCTCCACGGCCATGGCACCACCAAAGCAACTCTCGTCACCGGCGACGGCATCCCTGGCCGCGCTCCTGGCCCTGGCCCTCCTCGCGGCCGCGGCGCCGGCGAGCGCGCAGAGCTGCGGGTGCGCGGCGGACCTGTGCTGCAGCCGGTTCGGGTTCTGCGGCACGGGCCGGGACTACTGCGGCGCCGGGTGCCAGTCGGGCCCCTGCACCGTGCCGGAGACCAACAACGTGTCCGTGGCCAGCGTCGTCACGCCGGCCTTCTTCGACGCGCTCCTCGCGCAGGCCGCCCCCGGCTGCGAGGCCGCGGGCTTCTACACCCGCGACGCCTTCCTCGCCGCCGCCGGCTACTACCCGGCCTTCGGCCGCACCGGCACCGTCGACGACTCCAAGCGCGAGATCGCCGCCTTCTTCGGCAACGCCAACCACGAGACCATAAGTAAGGCTGATGACTAAAGAGCCTTGCTGCTTCAGTTCAATTCGTGCTTGCTTCGTGCTGATCACTCGAGCTCTTCTTCGTTCTCAGGGTTCTGCTACATCAACGAGATCAACGGGCCGAGCAAGAACTACTGCGATCCGAGCAACACGCAGTGGCCGTGCCAGGCCGGGAAGGGCTACTACGGGCGCGGCCCGCTGCAGATCTCGTGGAACTACAACTACGGGCCGGCGGGGCAGAGCATCGGCTTCGACGGGCTGGGCGACCCCGACGCGGTGGCGCGCAGCGCCGTCGTCGCGTTCCGGGCGGCGCTCTGGTACTGGATGAACAGCGTGCACGAGCCCCTCGCCGCCGGCGGCGGGTTCGGCGCCACCATCCGGGCCATCAACGGCGCGCTCGAGTGCGACGGCAAGAACCCCAGCGCCGTCAGCAGCCGCGTCGGCTACTACAAGCAGTTCTGCCAGGACTTCGGCGTGGACCCGGGGAGCAACCTCACCTGCTGATTCCTCGGCTGACTAGTCGTGCGGTGTGCCGGTGTGGATGTTTCGATCTGGTGGTGTGAGACATGAACAAGCTAGGAATGTATAGCGTGTGCTGTTCTGATTCGTATTATTCGGAAAATAAAATTGATTTGCGTGAGCTTATATACATATTTATTTATTGTCGAGATAAGTCATCTGCGTGCACAGGAGTGGGATCTAGCATGAGGCGTCGGTCACCACCACACGACGGATTATACCAAATTGCAAGTGGGAAAAAAATATCGTGGTATACTCTCTCTCAAATCCTAGGTTCGCCACTGATGAGGCAGGAGGCTGGAGCCCCCTACCCCATGCAGCTCATGGAGCCCTCCAAAGTTCTCCCCATATTTTTCAACCACGACTAAAGAAGAAAAGAAGGTAGAAGAAGAAAGAAGGAAGAAGAGGAGCAAAATGAACCCTCTAAATTCTCATTATAGATCCAATGCGTTGTGTGCCTAATTGTGGATTCAATACTCAATATAATGTACTTGCACTTCTAGATGATCCTTCTGCTGCTCCCTAAGCTAAGGTCTATCCAGCTAACGGATATGCAAGCACACTCCGATCCTTCGTCTCTAGCTACCTAATTATATTATCCTATAGAGCGATTTTTGGGGGATGTAGATGGGTGTGAATTTTTTTTTTTTTGAGGAGAGATGGATGTGAAATAAACGAGAAGTGGACTTTTTTCCTCCCATCTTAATGTAAATGGCAGATTAATTCTTGTTAGCTCCCCATCAGAATCTAATTATGTTTCAAATGTTTGATAGGATTCCACGAAATCCTTTTCGAAGAAACGGGAGTGGAACAGGGTCTCTGGCCATGGCGCCGTGCTCTGTTGTATCAGGAAGAACTCCCTATCTGCTGCACAATTGCAAATTATCCTCTGCAGACAGTCAGACCGAGAAGACTATCGCCCGTGCTGCAAATTCGGAATCCATCGCCTGAAGGGAATTGTGTAGGGTGGCTTGACTCTAATTAGACCCGAATAGTCTGATCCGGCCTAAAACATTTCATTTCCCCCACATGCACAGAATAGCTCACTTATGCTTTATTGCATGCATGCATGCAGCTCACCTTGGAACTTAATGGTCCTTCTTTCTTCTCCTTTTTTCTTTATTCATTTTTATTCTCTTCCTTTGTTTTTTTTCTTTTCCTATTTTTTTATTTTTGTAAGCCTGCATATACCAAAACCTTTTTCCTTATCCTTTTACTTATTTTTCCTTTCCTATTATTATCTCCATTTTCTTTTTCCCTTTTAACTAGTTTCACTTCTTTTTCATAGTTTCTATCATTTGTATTTGTTTTTATGTGAACTATTTATTCATAATGAAGATGACTAGTACTTAGTGCATATTAATTCTTTTGCCATCATAGGTTCATGGTAATTAGTTTTTAACATTGTAGACTCATAATTCAAACTATTTTTTGCATTGTAGACTAATTATTCAAACTTATCTTCTTTTTATTTTACTGTATATTAATTTCCTCCCTATGTTTTTCTTCCTATTGTATATTATTTTTTCTTTTAAATGTAGTAATAATTGATATTTTCCAATATGATTTCTCATTAGTCTTTATCTAATATTTTCTTTTATTCTTTAATTTTTTTATTCCTCTCTTTTTACTTATTCTTTATGTAACTATCCTCTTTTTTATCTCTGTTACTACTTGTTGTTCAATCTATCCATTATTTTTTAATAGATAGTAATATTTTATTTTGTGATTGTAATGATTGTTCTAGATGTAAAATTTATTTGTTCGCTTTAAATTGTTTCACCATGTCGACTTAATGGTTCACGATATTTTTTCTATTATTAGTCCATACAATTAAATGTTCATGATATTTAATATTTTATTATTGTAAATTATTATTTATTCATTATATCTAAAATTTTATTTACAAAAATAATTATTTATTCATGGTGTTAAATTATTTGTTCCCAGTTGCTTGAACTAATTATTTAATATTTAAAAATTATATTTATAGAAAATATCATGCAAACATAGGCAAGTTGGTCTTGTTTTGAAGATATTGTCATAAAAAAGATAATGATGCAATTC
Organism: Panicum virgatum; assembly: GCF_016808335.1. Taxonomy (NCBI): domain Eukaryota; kingdom Viridiplantae; phylum Streptophyta; class Magnoliopsida; order Poales; family Poaceae; genus Panicum; species Panicum virgatum. The sequence continues at coordinate 49,330,904 of NC_053145.1, forward strand.
AAATTTTATTTGGATGCTCAATTTAATAGTTATAGCTTTTTTAGTTTCAGATTTGCATGCATATGTGTGACGTCATCAATTTTTGTCTACTTCTGCATGCATGCATAAATTCTCTCCAATTTAGCTGGCAAGATGTGTGCTAATGGGCCTAATTTACAGCCTAAAACTACATCTACTTCGGTAGGAAAATTAAGGCAAAAGTCTATTTTACCTCCTCCAACTATCACCAAAGTTTGGTTTTCCTCCTACAACTATAAAACCGGGTATTTCACCTCCCTCAACTTTTCAAACCGTCCATTTTACCTCCCTCGAGCGGTTTTGAAGACTGTTTGCTACAGTAACCGTAGTTTTGTCTTTTTCTTTTTTAAAAAAATTTCAGTTGAATCTTTGAAAAATCATAGTAAATCACAAAAAAATCATAAAATAGAAAATTCAATTTTGTTGGACTCCACATGAGTAGATATACGCAGTGAATATATTATATAGTATACTTTAGTACAATTTTTTTACTGTAACTTTAGATATATATTTTTCTGTAATTAATTTATAGCTACAGTTTTCGTCGTCCCACTATGGTGAAATTTTTATGGTGAGCTAATCATTATATGATTGAGCTGTAGTAAAAATTTTATGATTATTAGATCATGTTTGACTGATCTATAGATTTATCTATATAAACTAGATAAATCTATAGAAAAATCTAGACGAATCTATAGATAAATCTATAACTCAGTCATACATGATCTAATAATCATAAAATTTTTACTATAGCTCAATCATATAATGATTATCCCACCATAAAAATTTCACCATAATGGGACGACGAAAACTGTAGCTATAAATTAATTACAGAAAAATATATATCTAAAGTTACAGTAAAAAAATTGTACTAAAGTATACCATATAATATATTCACTGCGTATATTTACTCATGTGGAGTCCAACAAAATTAGATTTTCTATTTTATGATTTTTTTGTGATTTACTATGATTTTTCAAAGATTCAACTGAAATTTTTTTAAAAAAAGAAAAAGACAAAACCACGGTTACTGTAGCAAACAGTCTTCAAAACCGCTCGAGGGAGGTAAAATGGACGGTTTGAAAAGTTGAGGGAGGTGAAATACCCGGTTTTATAGTTGTAGGAGGAAAACCAAATTTTAGTGATAGTTGGAGGAGGTAAAATAGACTTTTGCCGAAAATTAAACAACCCTTCAGGTGATGGCCGATGGAACCATCATCAACCGAAGTGATGGGTAATCGCTCCCCAGGCAGACAAACCAAAAAAAAAGAGGGGAATTGCATTGTGTGATTGGTGAAAATTCTTTTTTTTCTAAAAAAAGTTTAAAAAAACACAAGGAGTTGGATGTAAAATGACGTTATGTGGTGAAACCTCGTGTAAACAGAGAACTTGCTCGCCAGAAGAAAAAAAACCTGGCCCAATTAATGTAAGAGCGACCTCGGGCCTCCTCGTCTCGGAAAAGGCCGGATGGCGACGCGCACGCGCGAGCGAGAGAGCGGAAAAGGGGTCGCGCAGCCCAACGGGCCTTTCACCACAAGGTCTGGTTGGAGGGGGAGCTCGCTCGGCCGCGAACACGCGTGCGCCGGCGCCGCCCGCGGCAGGCAAACCTGGCCGTGACGGCGGCCGCTCGGCTCGGGTGATTCCGCCACCACCAGGGTGCCGGGTCCAGCTCCTTCGACCCGCCACGGCCGCCTCCCGCGCGGCCGCGCTCCTCCGGAGTCCCGGCCTGACGCCGGCCGCCTAGCTCCGCGACCTCCCGCCCGCGTCAGTGAGCGCCCATTAACAGCGGCAGCTAATCCGTCCCTCCGCCCGCTATCTCGAGCGGCGGTGAGCAATGGACTTCACTTTCGAGGATGCAGAGGCACTGTCCTCGCTCGTTTCGAGTCAGGAAGCCCGCGTCGACGAGAAGCGGAGGTCGGTGCGGTCTCTCCTTCCGGATGACAGTGCCTCTCGTTTCTTCAATTGTTGCCGTGGAATGCAATTTTCTTTTCCACCCTTCATGAAATTTTCGGGGGCTCTTAATTTGCAGGTGGCTGGAGTCGATGATCCTCAAGCCGGATGGCTGCAGCAGTCGTGTGAAGCGACCGAAATTTTTGAACGAGGCGTAAGTGTGCGCCGACTTCCCATCCAAAAAAAAAAACATGGTCCCTTGAGTGTACTCCCTCCGTCCCAAAATAAATATAATTCTAGGACCAACCACACAAACCAATGCTAGATGTAAAATTACCAAAATACCCTTTATCTTTTGTGGTGAGTGAATAAGGTGTTAGTTGTCTTTTGTGAGAATCTTCTGAAAACTAGCTTGTCTTTTGTGGTAGGTAGGTCAAAGTTAACATTCTTTATGGGACAAATTTTGAACTCTAGAATTGCATTTATTTTGGGACGGAGGGAGTAGTGTGTTATTGCTCCAGTCGAACTGAAGTTGTTCATGCTATAGTGAATTTTTATTTAGCAGATTCAGGGCTAAACGCCTAAACCCCATCTTGAGTTGTAAGCTAGCTCAGGCATGTTGTTGTGTCTGATGAATCATTGTGTTTCTTAAGCACTCCTTGCATTGTAGATGCCCTAGAGATGCTTTGATACATTCTGAAAAGGTGAAAATGATTTTGCTAAATGCTATCAGTTGGGATGATGGCATCTATCTTGCTCTGAAATGTTTCCACACAAACTCTGTTTCCCTCATTTCCGTTCTCCAAAAATATTAAATTGATTAGTGTGTATGCAGTGACTGTAAAAAGTCTGATTGTTAGCCTTTTCTGCTTATGCAGGTACTTGCCTGAGTCATATATCAGGAGCGAAGAAGTAAGTGCTTGGTACTTTAGCAAGAACTATATATATACCTTGAAGTTTTGTTAGCTGGACACCCGCTGGACACCCACTTATTGAAATCCTTTCACTCTATGTTTAGGTCTTTAAGTTGTTACTGTAATATGTGAAGTAATCAATATTCCATCTATTCGTGTGTAACTGTTACTAACAACAAGTCAGGTGTGTACTCAATGGAGTTCATTTTGATAAATGTATAATGCTTAATACTTACGGAAGACCATGGTCTAGTGTCCAGTTAGGGGCTTATGTACATAATGCTCTCATAGTGTACTCATGATCTATATGGTGTTTTGCCATGTTCTGATCACAGTTCCATTTAATTGTGTCACTCCAGGATGTTTTTTAGAGTTTTAATTGTTATATAAATTTTCTTTACTTTGCAATGAACATACAATCATTTTGAGAAACCATTTATCACTTTCCTGATTTTTCCAGTTAACGTAACGGCGATTTCTGTTGCTTTATTTCAGTTCATATCATAAATGTGAACTTAGTTGGAACTACTTTTCTTTTCAGATATCTTGCAAGAAAGTGAGAGATAGCATAAAAAAAAGTTTGAGTTCGGAGTGCAATGGCTATAACCATCATGTAGTTCAGGACGGTCTCCAGCTTTTTCACTTCCAGAAAAAGGAAAATGAACCACTTGGTCCAGAATATCTGGGTATCATGCAGTGCACAATCAGCAAACTAACCTATGAAACACTTCAAACAGTGGCTTCTATTGTCAGCCATAACGAGGTTAGTTTTGATAAGTCTAGGCTGGCAATGGAAAAGATTGTAAAAGTTCACCTTACAAGTTACTTGGCAAACTTGGATCAAAACGATATCACATGCCAGTTGTTCAATATTTTTAGAAATCCATGCAGCTATCGATCTGGTTCTGTGAAGCTTGTCACACCTGTTTCACCACAACTTTTGTCAGCTATCCATCATGCTTTGGTTGGACTTGATGAGATGCCCATGCAACCTCTTGTTGCAATGAATATGAAGATTAGAGAAAAATCATGTACGCCAAAATTCGGGTTAGTTGCTCGCCCTTCCAGAAGAGGGCGTATTATCGGAGCGGTGAGGAAAAGATGCAACAAAATTCTAGCAGAGCTTGAAGAAGGTAATTACCTACCAAAGAATTTAGCAAAGGCCTTGTCAGTGGTGAACCTATATCAGAAGCAAAAGTTGAGAAGTGTGGATATTTCACAATCAGAGTTCTTCCCCTTTACAAAAGAAACTATATCTTTGCAGAACGATATCTTAAATGCTCTTTGGTCACTTCCACAGCTCAAGCACGACAAGCTGAAATTGTTGCACCCCATGCTGGATCAAGATTCTAAAGTTGAAAGCAAACATTTAAAAACAGCTTTGAGGAACTACTTGACAGAATGTTTGTTTGAATGTGATGAAGGTAGTTTACCAGATGAGGCCCTCCGAGCCATAGCCTTTATTAATCGGATTTCTGGATGTCAGCATTTTGTGTCAACTGAAGAGAAGGAGGAGGTTGAGGTAGATGCTGTCTTGAACTTAAGCAGTCATCTCCAAGCTTTGGCACATTGTTGTGTAGAAGAATGTTCATGTGGTGAAGATTTGATTAACTTAGGGAATGATAATTGCAATGAGGATAATGATTTCATACTTTCTGGGACCAGCTACTTCAATTTAAGCTCTGCGAAGCAGCAGATGCAAGAACCTTGCTGTTCCAGTAATATAGACACTGATGTTATGAGAGAGTTTTGTTGGAGCGTAACTGTTGGAGATACACATAATGTCTCTGGAGCTGAGTATTCTGGTTCCAAATCAGAAGAGATACCTAGGAAATCATGTCTAAGGACCGAAGATTCTGGATGCATTGGGCATTATAGCGGCAATGAAGCTGTTGGCAGTTTGATGGAGCCCTATGCAGACTTATCTGTCGATGTTAACCCCTTGAAAAAATCAAGATGTTCAGAGATTATTGGGATCTGTGATGAAACATCAATAGTGGCCCATAACCTTATCGGACAGATTATAGATAAATGGCTGCTCGTGGAGAACAATGAAGTGGATGAACCCACTAGACTCCATCTTGGAGGTGGATCTCAAAACCCCCAAGGTACACTGTGAACCATTATCGAACCTTTCTCTTTGTATCGTGTATACGGGTTTATACTTTGTAAGTTGTAGTCCCTCTGTGAGCTGATGGTTTTCTTCTTGCCTTTGCTAGATGATGACAATGGACCTGCGAATTCAGCAGAGAACCTAGAAGGTGACATTTTTATTCATGCTGTGGAACGTCTCTTGCCGAACTTGCCGAAAAGGTTTTGCCCTTCCCTTTCCATTATTCTTCTTCTGCGCAGTCACGTTCTATGATTTTAATACCTTGCATTTGTGCAGTTGCATAGACGAAGTCAAGAGGCTAATGAGCTGAGCTAGCAAGCACCGTGAGAACGACTTGCAGTGGCACCTAGGGACCCCATGGTTTTTCATTTTCTTTATTCCCATTATCCCATACAGAAGTGATCAGACCTATGAGTTATGTGGCTCAGGCACTTTATCTAATGTGTCGAGCACTTCCATAGTTCCATTTGTGGCATATTAACCCGTTCGGCTACCTATGCTACGTACACGTTACATATGGACATGTTAAGGCCTCGTTTTGGATCCAAACATAAGGATCGAAAGGTGGACTAAAAATTGACCACATCCCAAAGTGAAGCCTGTTACTTCTACAAACCCACGTAATTCATGCTAAAAGGAGGTCACGTATGAGAAAAGACTGAAATGCCCCCACCTCGAAACTCTCTATTAGAAAGTAAAATGACCAACTTTTACACGAATTTTCAAGTGGATGAGATCGGTCGAGTGGTCTCAGTTGGAGATGGGATTGCACGTGTTTACGGATTGAACGAGATTCAAGCAGGAGAAATGGTGGAATTTGCCAGCGGTGTGAAAAGAATAGCCTTGAATCTTGACAATGAGAATGTATGTATTGTTGTCTTTGGTAGTGATACCGCTATTAAAGGAGATCTTGTCAAGCGCACTGGATCTATTGTGGATGTTCCTGCAGGAAAGGCCATGTTAGGCCGTGTGGTCGATGCCTTGGGAGTACCTATTGATGGAAAAGGGGCTCTATCCCAACAGGTAAAAAGGGGCAGAATAGAGATCTTTTCTCTATATCCTAGCCTGCTTTTAGTCTACACGGATCTAAACAAAGGTATGACTAAATTTAGTCGGCTAACTTTTAATCAACTAAACTTTAATCATAGATAACCCAAACAGGATTAAAAAAATATGAACGTGACGCTTATTACTTCAGACGATTTACATGCAATTGTTACATGGGTCGTATGCAAAATGGCTGTACATGAACCTTGTCCATATTCATGTCCAGTGCAACTGGGTACTTCAGTCTAATAATCACCAAAAACTGTTGCATCCACTGATTAGTAATCTAACATGTTCAATACTGGGATTTTGATGCTCCCCTTTAGAACGCATCGACCAGAATACACCACAGCCCACAGGCACCGTGATAGTTCGTTGAGTAGAAACTAGTTTCTTGCCAGAAATCACCAATGCTGAATATCTGATAGATTTGGCAAAGCCAGCTTAACATAATTTAAGTGCGCACTAAAACATGACAACGCTACCACATTCTGTTTACACGACAATAGCATTCAGCTAACATTACCAATGATAACACATTGATTATGTCAGATCCTATCCCTTGGTCATTGCGCAATGCATATATTCCAGAAAGTGTTTGATGCCTTCCAGTCACAAGGTAGTCAACTATGCCACCTCTTAGAATTCCCCACAAGGAACAAATGCACGGTAAACCGTAAGCCTCAAAGTTTTGTTGCTTCTAGTACTGATCTCGACGTTCATGATGCCTGCAGTGAGATGCAAAAACAAAGTCAGGTGCACTTACCAAAAACAGTCATATAAATTTCTTTTCCCACATGAAATTGCAGTGCATAACCTTGCAATCAATATATTTATCTAGTTATCTTTCATAAAATATTGGTAAGTAAACCACTAAGTTGTAATATTCATTTTGAAAATCTAGTATTGTTTAAACACAAGCAATGTGTGAGTTATCCCATTAGCAAGTAGGAATGGCCACTTGAAAAAAAGCAGCTGTGGAGTTCCATTTTTATATGCTACCTAGAGCAGACTAGAAGCAAACATACCCATATCGATCATAATCCCTAGATCTTCCCCTTGGTGAACGTGAACGTGACCTGCGGTGGCTCCTCGAATCATAACTACGAGATCGCGATTCTCTATCTCTTCCCCTGTCATGGTAGCGATCATGGCTTCTTCTGCGGTCATAATCCCTGTCACGGCTGCTGCTGCGGTCTACTCTGTGGCGATCCCTGCTTGAAGCCCGCTCATGTGCCCCACTCCTTTCCCTGAACCTGATTAGCAATATCATAAATAGACATACTAACGACTAGCGAGGCTTTAAAAGGAGAGGAAAGATTATCACCTTCTGTCGTACTCTGCTCGGTCTACCTTCCGCTTTTTGTTCTTTTCTTCCTGTGCATATAAAAGGAAAAGAAACAAGATCATGTCACGCACATAAAAACAGCCAAGTACTAATAGAACTGATCAAATTCAGTGAAGTTAATGGTATCCAACTAAACCACTCCGAAGATCACATGATCTACAAAAACTAACCTGCAGTTCAGACAATCTCTCACGTATAAGCATATAACCCATATGAAGTTTCCCTCCAAAATGATCTGCCAGACGACGGTCACTGTTTGGCAGGAGGGAAGTTAGCTATGCTGGTAGCTGTAAACAATATGTTATCATGTAACGGAGTTTCTGATAATTTACTAAAGCCTTACAAACTAGGCTGCATGATAAGAATACGTATATAATAAAAAAACGCACATTCTTTAGCTGCAAAAGTAATCCTCGTAAAAGTGGGCCCAAAAGCCTGCTGGTGAAAAAGGAGGTACACGTGTCCGTCAAAAGCTGAAGAACTGGAAACCCCAAACTATTCATGGTCCTAGTAGAACAATCGGTGGAAAGGCTAAAGAAGAGTTTACCTGTCATATACGCTCAAGAATGCTCCACATATGTCACATAGGCGCAACTTTTGATCAGTCTAAACAAAAATAAAATATGGAAATCAATAACACCAAACCAAAAGAACAGAAGAGCAGTTCTATAACTCTAGGTTTTTGATAAGATTCCCAACAAAATATGCAAGGAGAAATTTACACGTAGAGATCTTAATCAAGTAAACCGTAAACAATACTAAACTACAAATAAAAACTCCCACCATATACATGAAATGGGAGGATATAAGAATTTTCAAAAAAAACTACAATTGAAATTACTTTCATTTCAGATGGAAAGGAGCACAGAAAATTCATCGAACTTACAATCTGGACATGAGCTGTCATTTTTGAAGAGTCTGGAATAGCCTGTGGCCGGGAGCTCAGCTGGTTAGAAATGACATTAAAACTTTCAGTCAGCTGATAGAAGCCCAACATAAGTTAAATATTAAAATAAAACACCAACCTTCTTCAGAGCTTCTGCCTCATCCAACAATTTTTGAGCTTCATCAATCATCCCATTCTCACCTGTTTAACATAAAATTGAGATATCACTATGTACCTCATCATATACACAAGGAGACGAGGGGAGGATAGCCAAATGTCAATGATCCGAGATTTGAGTTTAGAAGCTAAGGGCAGAGAACTATTGGAAATTAAAGAACAACATGTAAATACCTAGTTCTTCTGCCCTTTTCAATTTCTCATTTATCATTTCTTGTGTCCGTGCATCTGGAGCAGCAGGGGGAACAGGTGCAGTTGTTTGAGTGGCATTTTGAAGTGAATTTATTAAAGAAGCACGATCTTTGTTGAAAGCCTCAAGTAACATCTTTGCCTGAAATAATATAGCCAGCAACAAATAGCAGACAAAATTGTAACCTTGAAATGAATTAGTACAAAAACAAGAATCTGGTAAGAAATTCAGCTATCTGAAAATACCTGTTCTTCAGCCCTCTGTTCTTTTAGCTTGTCAAGTTCTTCAGTGGCCCGAATTTTTCCCTCGGTGTTACCCTCAAGATCTGGAGTACACAGATTATGTAGTGAATATTAACAAATTATGTATAGACGTACAGGTACATCATACACCAAGGTAATGAAATTAACACGACATAATTTGCTTCAACAGAAAAGGAACACTAACAACAACAACAACAACAACAACATAATTTGCTTCACTTAGTGAAAAGGAACACTAAGTGTAATCTAAATAATAATTGCAGACCTAGAAAAATATTCCTAAGCACAGGCACGTTCATTCAATTGAACAGAACCTCTATAGGCACAATCACAAGAAAATTACTAGATGAGTTAATAGAGAAGGTCATAGCATTTAAGGAAGCCTGATAGCTCAGATCAAATTTCCATACCTCCACTCCACAGTTGAGAAGACCGTTCATGTGCTAAGGGTCCTTTTTAATACATTTTATGTTATTTTGTATAACTTCACGGTCAAATGAGGTTAAGAAAAAAAGGGTAAAAAAAACAACCATGCAGGAAAGTGTTATAGCTAGGGATTATTAGGTTACTTACATAGTTTATGGCCAAATATGAAAAACACTAAAAGAAACAAACCATAGATGCCAAGAACACAGCAAAATTTCCTGTTACTGAACAATTGTCATGTGAAAAACATAAAACCAGACAAGCTAACTCAAGGAAAAATTAGAAGGGGAAAAAATGCTTTTATCAACCCGTCACCATAAACATGCAACCTCTAACAACAAGAAGCATATAGCAGAGCCAATGAAATCATATGCATCGATACTCATTTCTTCACTCTTGATTATGGTTGTTGCCATCAGAAAGTTATAAGAAAGCACAAGTGTATTTGACCAAACTTACCAAAAGCATCGATATCCTTCATCTTCTGCCTAATTTGTTTGGATAACTCCATTACTTCTTTAGTCTGCATTTGCAAGCACACATATATTTCAACTGAACAATAAAATTTGTAGAAGGGAAGAAAGGTGAAATAGAATGTACCTGTGTAACCTCAGTGACAGAAATAGCAATGGCTGCTTTTGCATCTTCCTCCTCCAAACGCTTAAGGGCTCTCTGAATCTTCCTTTCACACTCAACAATTAGCCTTTCAATTGTTTCTTCCAATTCACGGTCATAGTTGTCAGTACCTTTTGCTTTGGCTTCCTCATATCTAGCACCAAACTCAGGAAGACAGAGCAGAGTAATAGCACCCAATTGCGATAATAAAACTAACAAACAGATGGCAATAGGGGAACATGTAGTTCAGAATGATGATAATAACTAAGAGAAGACTTGGGAATTCCTTAGGAGAAATAGAAATTTTAGAGCTGGGCCTGGCCTCAAGGAGTGCATCAAAATAACCCTGAGAAGCCAAATCACCAATATTTGCTCACATTGTTGAGCAACAGGACCCTTGATCCCGAATCATCCATGAAGCAATATGTATGTTCAAATCATCACAAGCAGTATGAAGCTACAACACAATGTTCATGGTAAAGTATAATATATACCAAAATATTTTATTCTTTATCTCAATCATCATGAAAGTCACAAGATCCTAATAATCTTGCAGCAGCATCACATACAGCCACACGGGCCACAATTTGCAAGCTTACATCGAACCTATTAGTCATTAGACATGTCCAATTCATTTCACCATCACCTCAGACAACACAATGCAATTAGGCAGACAAAAAAAAAAGTTATGGGCCAACATGTAATGTTCTGAATCGATGAGTATGTTCACACTTCAAAAAAGTAGACCTCACTCGAAAACTAACCTCCACAAACTACAAACAAATAAAATAGAGCAACTCTGGACTTGGAAGGATACTCTTTACGCAGCTGCAGCGAGTGCAACTTCGGGCACGACCCCATGTCCATCTTCTGCAAAAAAAAAAGGATTAAAATCATCACAAAAACCCCGGGAACCGCGCGATAACCCCGATCAAGTCGAGCGTTCTAGATCAGCGCGGGAATGGAACCGAGCCGGGAGCGGGGAGTGAGGGGAACCGGGGCACTCACGGTGAGCTGGAAGAGGTCGTGGGGGCAGAGGCCCGCAAGGTAGAGGCGGCAGACGTCGCGGTCGTAGTACTTGCGGCTGACCTCCCGCACGTCGCCGTTGCGGTTGGCGCCCATGAGCTGGTCGAGCTGCTTCCGGATGGCGTCCATGGCGCCGCGCGCGGTGCGGGGCTCCCGTCCCCCAGCCTAGGGCTTCCACCTGCGAAGGGGGCGGCACGAGACGAGACGGCGGCAGCGGCGAGGGATGGGATCGTTCGGGGGATTCGGAATTGCAAGAGGAGGCAGACGAAGATGGATTGGGTTGGAATAGAACGTACTGGATGCCGCTAGACGGGTAGAGAGTGAGGCGGGCGGTTCGACACGAACACTTTACACGTCATAACTTTTGATGACTGCTTAAATGGATACTAATTATTTTAGCTTCAAGGGAATCTATAACTCTTGTATAAATCATCTCCACTAAACTGCATTAATTACTATCTCTTTCAAATCTGGTGTAGCCACATCAACTTGATAATTTTTAACCACTCGATCTACGATCCAACGACACCAAAACATTTCAGATCGTGCCTCTTGCCCCTATCACTCCCACGCGGGCCCGCCACGCCTGCCCGGTCTGCGCGCACCATCGCACAACAACGCCTTGTTCACTCGAACAAGACGGATGTGAATCATTTTCCTGCTCGGCCTCCGCACAACAGCGCTGCCCACTCGGCTCCCTCCCTTCAGCTTCCTCCCGAGCACCACCAGCAGCCTCGACCCACCTCCACCCCGCAGTGTAGCCCGCTATTAATGATGCGATGAAGCACACACCGCCCCACACCACCTCCGTCCAGCAGCTCTCACCCCACCTCTGCACAACAGCAGCCTCGACCCTTTGCATTTCCCTATTCATCTCAGCGCCGCCTGCTATCAATGGTCATCCACCACCTCCACACCACCTCCGTCCAGCAGCCCTGACCCTATGCCTTTCTCTATTCAGCTTCCTGCATCTCCCTGTCTTTTGCGTTCTCTGTTTAATTATCCCATTCAGTTATGCGTTTCATTTGGTGCTTAATTCCCCTGTTTATATTTGTGTTCGCAGTCATTTGTGGCCACGATAATGTCGTGCTCCGTCTTCATCCCATTGCTTGCTCTCCTTTTGCTCAAAGCTATTGGCCCCCAAGTCTCCCATTGCTCCTTCTGATGTAGACCTGCGCTGAACCAATCTGCACATTGGGCAAGGTAAAGTTACGTTAGCCCTTCTACTTTGATAAGCTCTTTCCATCCCCTATGAACTGATAAATGACTTCTTTTAATTTTCAGACCCCTCTCTGTTCGTCGATAGCATTCCTTTCAATTTTTGTTCCAGCTAAGGTTTAATTTCCAAAGTGTCTCTGAATTTAAAGTTCATATTTCTTAAATTTCTATGTACACTTCATATCTCCATAACAGGAAAAGCCAACCAAAACAATGTCTCCTTCCCTGAAGCGGAGCCAGAAGTGCGTCTCCGCAATGAGGCTGCTAGGTCAGCGTCACCGCCATGCCGGTGGTGTTAATCATCAAGCCCGTCATAACTCATGACCCTGGCGGTGCAGGACAACTAGCGCTGTGTGGTCACACACAAAAGACAGACTGCAAGCAGGCCTTGTGGACTATTATGACAATGTGATCTCACGGCGGACGGCGGTGCTACACGCAAGCAGCTCCGGTTCATGTTCGATGGCACGCGAGTGAAGGGTGGAGCACATGCATGGGGGTTCTCAACATGGTAAGCAGTGACAAGCTAAGGTGGATACTTAATTATATCCATATTCTTTTAGTGATGACAAATTATATTTGCATGAATATATGGTGCCTCCTCATTCTAATTACCAGTAATTGGTCTACATCACCTCATGCATAAATAAGAAATTCTCTTTATTGTACCCACATATATCTTAACTAAATATAATAACAAAAAATTACTAAAGATCTCACAGCAACGCGCGGGGAATCACCTAGTATAATTTGATTCTTGGGAATATAATTCTGATAATACATCCATCCTAAATTACTGGTCCGTTGGCTTTTCTAAATAAATTATCTGTTTGGGTTGTTATGCACTGTCCACCTTCTAAGCTCGCTTTCCTCTTCAGCGATACTTAATTTCTCTTACTAATTGATGATCCCGTCCCTCCTCTCAAACATCTCAAGCAGTTTTTTTACCTCAGATATCTCTCACCATCAGATAGGGTCGTTCTTACCATCGCATCTATCACTCGACATCCACCATCACCATCATGTTGGTCATCCTTTTTCTAACCCTGATCGTCTTCTCCCCCCCAACTCAAATCTCAAAAATACCATCACCGCCATCTCCAATCATGGGATAGAGATGAAAGGGAAATCTGGGAGCTGTACGTGATTTCAGATTATATGCTGTCTGTTCCTCACTTCCACGTCGACAACATTGGCATGGATCGTTCGATGTAGTTTACCTTTTCTTTTTTTTCCAAAACCGAGCCCGAGCTCTGATTTCATTACCTCGGCTCGCAGCAACGAAATTACAAGAAGTTTTGGTTTTCACTACCTCGCAGCAACATTGGCATAGCGCTCGATGTAGTTTACTATCTTGTTACGGCAGTTCTTTAATTTGGACTTGTGATTTGGGAATGCAAAGTTCCCGTAGATCGAAAGAGATGAACTAATTTTACTGCCTACTGCATTGGGGTACGCGAGCGTTGTGAATCTTGATGCCGCGTTGGATTGTTACCAGCAAAGACGTCGTCCGTACTCGTCAGATACTGCTATACGAGCCTACGGCTACGAGTAGCACCAAGAAGTGATTGGAGAAATATTCTGGAATCCTGAAGAAGAATTATGCAAATACAACGCACAGTCGTACGAAGGCAGCGGGCCCGAAACAAACAATCCATGCACAATCCACACACTTACACAACATATTTTCAGAGGTGGATGCAGTACTTATTCCTAGTTTTCGCAGTTAAAGAGACAGGACGTCTGCTCCTAAAAATGATTTTTAGAGACAGATCATTGTGTGACCCACCTACAAATTCATGTGCAGAAAATAAAAAAGTCAACAAAAAATTAAAACAACAAAACAAAAAGGGAAAATATTCATACTTTGAAATTCAAAAAATTATTATAAATTCTCTAATAGTAATAACTATATAGTATCTCATATAACTCAAGTCGAGGTTTCCACAATCTTAATCTCAGGCATATTTTTCTTACTCTATAGTTCACAATAATTACAGTGTAGAAATTTTATTTTTTTTTATTTTTCAAGACATCAATCTTTGGATAAAATAGACAAATATTCTAGGGTAGGTCATATCATCATCCATCCCTAAAAATAGTGAAGCCATCACTCGCCTCTAAAACTATCACACTCGTCCTAGAAATGCCACCATTTTTAGAGGTGGTGATAACGTCACCCGCCTCTAGAAATGCTTTTCTTAGTGGCGGGTGACGCTATCAGCCGCCCCTGAATGATCTAGGGGCGAGTTGACAGCTACACTGATCGCACCATTTATTTTTTTGACCTACATTTTAAAAAAAATAGAATATTGCTATAAATTGTTTTTATAGCAGTGACAGTATATATTTTTTGGTTTAAGAAATCGAAATTTCAACTCGTCCCTCGAGCAATTGAGGGCTTGGAGGAGGACGATGTCGCGAGGAGCCTGCTTGGAGTGGCTGTCACGCCGCCGCCGCGGCGAGCCGGCGACGAGGACTGGAGGAGGAAGGTGGTGTGTAAAGACAAAATGTTAAAATTTATCGGGGACTATGATTAGGGGCACCCTAATCGGGGTACTAAAATCACCCTAAAAACACAAACACATATTAGGCAACTGAGCCCACAAAGGCCTACGGCCTCCTTCCAATCTGGAAGAAAGGAAATGAATCAAAGAAGCCCAGCACGCGGCCCATCCGCAACCCCCTCGGACCCGCGGGGTGATCTCCGTCTCGCTCGAGGGCTCCCATCGAGACCCTCGACCGCGTCCCGCGTCTCCGCCTCGCTCGAGGGTAGCGAACCTACCCTCGAGCAGAGCGAATCGTCTCCGTCTCGCTCGAGGCCACCCCTCGACGAAAAGGACAAACGGCCCTTCCGCTCACCCGCCCGTCATACGGAGGCATTAAATGCCAACCACTCCTCCACAGCGCCCAGGTCAGACGGCGTCAGGCCGCCATTCCCCACAGTGGTTGTGACCGGAGTCCCGTCCGCCAACTCCGGTCACTGCTCTGCCATCCCGGACGCTGTGGCAACACTGTGGGAACCTACGACGCGGTACGAGACATGCTCGGCACAGCTCCCGTTACTATTCTCCCAACTCCTGCTGTCCGGACTCCACCTCACCACACCAACGGCCCCGGACCCGTCCCCTGCTCGGGAAGGGATCTGGCGTCGCCACATGTCCCCCAAGGAGGGATGCTCAGCACTAGCAGCCGGAGGCCCGGACCTCCCCCCTCGAGGGGTCCGGGACCTCCACGTGACTCCCGGACCCCCTTAGCGCACGCGCTAGCACTCCACCCAGGGGGGCCCGGGACCGCCACGTGCCCCTACTACCGCTGGCGCACATATATATGCAAGACCCTGGCCTGCAGGGCCCACGGAATGCCGCCACGCCACACCTGGAAGACGGTACACCCTACAGCGACGACCACGCCGCCTGCTGGGGCTGTCAGGATGCCGGCGTGATCTCCGCAAGGTCGAGGACGATGCCCAGGACGACTGCCACGTCCGACGCCATGCCCCACAGTGTACTTCCCACAGTGCTCGACCACTGCACCCCCACGATTCGGGGAAAAGACGACGACTTCCACGATCCCCTGCGCATATACACCGTCCCTCCTTGTGTCTATAAAAGGAGGAGGCGGGCTTCCTTTAAGGGGGTCGCGGTCGGCCCATTCAGTAGAACACAACATTTCGTACTACTAGCAGAGCACACACGCTCCTCTGAAACCCGATTTTGGCACTCGGCTCAATCAACTCCTTCTCTAGTAGAGACTTGGGAGCTTCTCTCCCTCTCTCGCCTCGCCTGTACCCCTTACTACAGGCACCTCCGGTGCAAGATAGTACAGTGCTCTCGCACACCCCTTTGCTGGACGTACGGCCCCACGGCCGGAACCAGGATAAACCCGTGTGTTACTGTATTGCATCTTGCATCAACATCTGGGACGAGGAACACACAGCATCATCACTGGTTGGGTCCGGACCGCCGGGTTGGGGCACCGACAAAGTTGGAAAGACAAAATGTTGAAATTGGAAACATAAAATGTTGACAATACTAAAATAAAAATGTTGAACAGATTTCTTCTCCGGCGAGCTTGCCATTTTTTCTCCGGCGGCAGCGACGCGCAACGGCAGGAGCAGCAGCCGCAGCACACGCGCAGCAGGCGGGGCGGCCCGCGCAGCGAGCGGATCGGGGGGCGGCGGCGGCGGTGTAGGGTGAGGAAGAAGGAGGAAGAAGATTAGGGTTGAGGAGATCCAATGAATGAGATGGTTTGCACGAATCTCAAATAGTAGAAGGTAGATAAGAAAAAATCTTCCGAAAGATATATAGGATTTCCGGTTTTTTTAACCGGAGGGCCTTCCTTCCTCCTCCCCAAGGCCCAATCCCCCAACCCACCGATGCAAAGATCGGCGTCTTTTTTATTTTTGCATTTTTCAAAAAAAAAATTACAGAAATATATTTTTGGTTTTAGGTTTTACAGTTCTGTACCCCTACCGCCCGGCAGGTGGGCGGTAGGGACCTATATGTAAATAAAAAAATTTTTGCGCAGAGGCCCTTGGAGGGAGCCTGCCGCCCCCCTGCCGGGCGGCAGGCCCCCTACCGCCCTACCAGTTGGCGGCAGGGGGCCTGCCGCTCGGCAGGGGGGCGGTAGGCTCCCTCCTCAAATATAAAACTCCGCCCCTTCCCTCTGCGCCCTCATTTTCTGCAGAGGAATTTGTTCAAGCGATTGTGCACTCAGAATCAGCAGAGAAAGTTTGATGCCTTGTGGGGTATAATTAATGACATGAGTGCTGAATTGCTTAAGAGCCAGGCCTCATCATCCAGTAGGAGACGTTCTACATATTCATTAGTTGGACATGCTAAGCCATTTTCACAGTGGATTGATGGTGCGCCTAAAGAGAAGTGGTCACTTCTGTATGACACAGATGGGAGACGTTATGGGATCGAGACGACCAACCATGCTGAATGTTACAATATGGTAATGCGTCGTGTTCGTGGATTTCCTCTTGTTGGCATTGTTGAGTTCATCATGTATGGATGCATAAGGTATTCGCCGCATCTAGTTGTGCATTTATTTGTGTGTACGAAATTAAGTATATTGTGTATGTACTATGCCTAAATGTCTAGTTTAACTAGTTCGAAGTGCGTATTTCTATAGAATTTGGTTGTAATGAATGTAACCTTTAATGTAATATCTTATGTGGTATCTTGTTTAACGTTATATTTATATTTCGTTCATTGTATCAAATTGGTTAGCCCCAAATGCTTGGACACATGGTTTGTCGCCACCACATAATGTGACACATAGAAGAAAGCTAAATGAGTACACACCCATGATACTGAAGAATCTAAATTATTTCAGTACAATTTGCTTCACAATCTAGACCGATGAACAATATATGTTACACATTATTTCATGAAATCATCTAGGTAGTCACGCACAGGGGGAGGAACATCATCTCTTGGAGGCCATGGTTTGGGGAGCATGAAGTCATCTAAGTCGTCATCCCAGTTAACAGAACTTGGTGCTGGAGGTGGTGCAGTTTGACTTGACGAACCTCTTGACTTTCCATTTCTCTCTTTTATGGTTCTACTTTCATGTACAGGGGGAGGAACATCAGGTGTTCGAGGCCATGGTTTGGGGGGCATGAAGTCATCCATATCGTCATCCCAGTTAACACAACTAGGTGCTCGAGGTGGTGCAGCACGACTTGACGAACCTCCGGTCACGTGTTCTTGCGGAGGCCGAGAACTATGACCCGAAGATCTTTTCCACCTCCTTCGTCTAGTTTGCGGCATAACTCCACCGAAGATAAATACCAATTTTTTGAAATTTGGTATCGATTTGTTAATCAACTCCGTGTCCTCGGGGCAATCCTAGCATATAATTTAAACCTGGGCATTCTCCGGGCCGGGTCGGGTTCGGGTCGGGCCAAAAAAAGCCCGGTGTTTTTTATAGCGGCCCATGCCCGACCCGACCCGGTGGTCGGGCCGTAAAATTGAGCTCGCACCCGACCCGACAGCCAGTCGGGTCGGGTCGGGTTCGGGTCGGGTCGGGCCGGGCCTATGTAAAATGTCGGGTTCCTTCGGGTTTTTCGGGTTTCGGGTCAAAATTTTTAGCCCGTGCCCGGCCCGTCAGTCATACCGGGTCAAAAATTTTGACCCGAGCCCGCCCATCAAACTCTTCGGGTCGGGTCGGGTCGGGCTATTTTCGGGCGGGTTGGGTCGGGTCCGTCGGGTCGGGCAGCCCATGCCCAGGTCTAATATAATTACACAATAATTTTACTATTTCGTAAATATGGATTACAAATAACGGACGTGATTAGAACTGAATAAGAGTTACCTTAATCTGCATCTCATACAGCTCTGGCCGCATCCATATCTTGCAAGTAGTTTGTAAGAATCCAATAACATGTTGATGATTCGCTAGTTCACATACCCTCATGTATATCTTCCTACGTTCTAGCAGGTATTCCTTTAAATCTTGCATTGTAATACCTCGAAACAATGTCAAATATTTAAACTCAACTAATTTGGACAACACCATCTCTATCGTACCATCCGCTAATGGATCCAACTTCTTACTGATTACAAGACGTGTCATGATCTCAAGAAATATACTGGATTTTTCTTCGGTCCATGAAAATCCAACAGAATTGGAGGCAGCCATTGCCTTATGCTGCAATAACAGTAAGGTACTGTCATTCTAAGTTTACTATTCTATATTTCACTATCCAAAAACTAAATCTATTCTAATTCATGATTATTTTAGAAACAAGTCTATAATAGTTGAGAAATATTGGTTACCTGCGGTTCGGATCCAAAATCCTGCAGGGCTTCGCCGGTTTTTTTACCTCCCTGACCCCTCCTCTCTCCCTCTCCCCTCTCTGGATCTCGTGGGCAGAAAATGAGGGCGCAGAGGGAAGGGCGGAGTTTTATATTTGAGGAGGGAGCCTGCCGCCCCCCTGCCGGGCGGCAGGGGCCTGCCGCCGACTGGTAGGGCGGTAGGGGGCGGCAGGCTCCCTCCAAGGGCCTCTGCGCAAATTTTTTTTATTTACATATAGGTCCCTACCGCCCACCTACCGGACGGTAGGCCCCCTGCCGGGCGGTAGGGGTACAGACTGTAAAACCTACAACTAAAAATATATTTCTGTAATTTTTTTTTAAATACAAAAATAAAAAAGACACCAAAGATCGCCCCATACGGGCTACACACTGCCGGGCCCGCAGTAGCGTCCCCCGACAAAGCCAGCCCAAATCTAACTGCTTATTAGGCCGCTCCGCTGACGGGCTCGCGGCCTCGCCGGACTCTTCTTCTCCTTTGCTTCCGGCGGATCGCGTCGTGTCGCCTGGCCGCAACCAAAGCTCCCCACGACGACCTACCGTTCTCCTCTCCGGTGGTAAGCGCCGCACCCAACCTCACCCCCACCCCCTGCCTCTGAATCCACCCGGGTGCTACGGTCCTCGAACCGGCGCCGGGGCGTCGCAGCTCTCTTCCTCCCGTTTCCCGTGCCGCGCCGCTGCGTTCAGTTTAGGAGAAGCGTAGCGCTGGCGTTGGTTGCTCATCAGCTCGGGGCATGGAGATCGTTCTGGCCATCGATTCCCTGTTCCTGCTTCCGACTGGATGGCGCCGAACTATCCGAAGATTTCACTCTGGGCCTCCCGCCTATCTGGGGATTGTTTCAATCGTCTTCGTTAGTGGATTGCTCATTGCCCATAGTTTCTTCAGGGTACAAGGATAGATATACTTGTTTCTGATCTGCGTTATTTTCCTTTCCCAGGACACCTTTTTTGTACCAAATTGAAGCATACTGCCCGGAATTTCATTGGGCAAACTCATGAGCACGGCGGAGGAAGACGGCTATAGTTCACGGTGCGACCTGTGCGATACAGAGGTCATACACAGCATGACAGAACTCCTGCTTCGTGGATTGGCCACAGCTTCGGTGGACAGCACCACCGGCGATATATTCAAGAGCGCATCTTCTGTAGCTGGCGCTGTGAAGACCGAGCTAGAAAATTACCTGCTTGTGAGAGCTGAAGCACTTATTCGTGAATCTGTGGATGGAGGAGAAGATCATTCGGATAAATTAATGAAGGCCTCCACCAGGCCGACTGAGTTCCTGTCAGACTTGATCGATGACTTTGTTGCCTCCAAAAGGAACCTGCTGAGCCACGTGTCTGGATTTTTGTCCAGTGAAAGCCGATTGAACAAAATTAACGATTTTATGCAAAAGATGGAGATGGAGAATGTGTGGGCACTGGACGTAAGGAAGGCTACTGCAGAGACTATTCTTGAAAGCATAGACATGAAATGCATTTTCCATTGCCTTGAGAGATTTGTTGAGCAAGATAAGTTAGCTGGCCACAGAAGTCAGTGCAAATTTAGGGTAGTGAACTGCAAAAACGATGGGTGTTCAGCTTCATTTTCTGTTATTCATATTGAGGAGCATGACTCCATATGTCCGTTTAAGCCTCTGCCATGTGATCAGCTGTGCGACCAACATGTTATGCGTTGTGAGATGAACAAACATTGTGCAACAGTTTGCCCTATGAAGCTTATTAATTGCCCTTTTTACCAAGTTGGATGTGAAACAGCCTTTCCACAGGGTAATCTTGATAATCATTGTTCGAAGTTGCTTCAAACCCATATGTTGTATGTTCTCCAAGCAACTACAAGACAGAATGCTACTGTTGATGATATGAATCAACGGTTACAACTCCTTGAGAAGGTTAGTATGATCTTTATTTGACCCTCTGTGTCTAGATTTTTTTTAGGGAAACTGTATCTAGATTTAGACCATGCCGTCCTATAGAAGTTTCAATGAGCGATGATTGTTTAACTCAACGACTGGAAGGAGTAACTAACTGAGGAACCGGTAAAAGAGTAAACATGGTTTATTAGAAGGAAATTGTGTGCATATGCTCTAGTAGTGTGTGCTAGAGTAGCTTAGTCAAGTTATCAATGGTCTGGAGTAAGGGATATCTTCTACACCAAGTTGTAATTGTTGAATCCTACTGGCGCTTGCAGACGGTAGTATCATTAAATGATTTCAGAAGAAATGATGGTAATTATTTGTAAGGGAAATGTGTGACTCCTGTTTTACAGTTTTCAAAACAAAAATATGGCTTAATTCTTCTTGAATATTATTGCAGGCTCAGTCACTTAACGAAATGTCTGGGGCTTTAGATGCCAGGTCCCTCACTCTGATAATAAAGGAGCAAGAAGCAAAGATCAAAAAACTCGAGCGTGATATCAAAACACAAGAGGCAAAGATGAAGAGGCTTGAGAATGAGTTTAGGTCAAGGAATGCATGATAGTTGCCATAATTCCATATGCATTAGACAAACCAGGTTGGCATACTTTAGGACCTGTGAATAATCACTAGCATTACTACCATACAGTTTACCATCATGTTTTCTTTTTTTC
This sequence comes from Panicum virgatum, assembly GCF_016808335.1. Taxonomy (NCBI): domain Eukaryota; kingdom Viridiplantae; phylum Streptophyta; class Magnoliopsida; order Poales; family Poaceae; genus Panicum; species Panicum virgatum. The sequence continues at coordinate 49,352,446 of NC_053145.1, forward strand.
ATGTACAAACCACATAGAACTGTAGGGTTTAGAAGTATCAGCCTCTCTTGGCTTATCTTTTTAATTCGATGTAATTGACATGATCTTTTCTGTCTTACATAGTCAATACTTGGATTATTGGAGGATTAGTTTGTATTAGAATCATCTGCCTCCTTGTTGGTTTTGTCCCAAGTTGGGGTATATGGTATGATATTCATGTGCTTTATCCTAATTTAAAAGAACAGAACAACAGGATGGTCATTCATGATGAACTTCTAGTTTAAGCAAAGCAACACATAGTTCTTGTTGCGTGTAATAAGTGAGAGGTTCAGAACTTGTCAGTTGTGACATATATAATCATTGCCTTTCTGTGAAAATATTTATGTGATTCTAATACAAACTAATCCTCCAATAATCCAAGTATTGACTATGTGTAGTATACTCTGCAAAATACAAAAATGTGAATCACTGGAGAGTGGAGAGAGATCTGTTAAACATGTAGGATTATGCCTAGGTGGGCCCTACTTGTCAGGCCGGCCGCACCAGGTCATGTCTTGCACCTGCCATGCGCCTGTAGGTTGATTGGCGGCAGGGAATCCTACGACGGTACTGTTCCATAAACCAACCTAGGGTTCCCAGCCTATATGTGCCTTTCTACTAATCAATCTATTATCGATGGCCTACTTTCAAGATCTTTTGCCTAGGGCACAACCACGCAAGTATATCATGTATCAGTTATATGTCAATGCAGGGTAGATCTTGTGAAGATGCTAGGATGGTATTGGTCTAAAAAATGGTCATTTAGCTGCCTTGGTTGCATTCTGTGCTGGTATGTGTGATTCCTCACTCACTACATCTTTCTGGAACTATTGTTGTGCACTTGTGCTTCTAGCATCCTAAGCTGCTCCTTATAACAGAAGTTCTTTGACTTGTCTTGCCAATCCCTTGGGTTAACTAAGATTTTTAGTTGAGAATTTTACATTGCATGATGCAGCTCCCAGTTGATTTAGGCACTGAAGGAAGTTGTGATTAAAAATTGCACTTGCATTACATTTCAACGAAGTAACAAAAACAATTGTTGTCCTGTTCCTATCTGATTTGATAAGCATCCACCTTGTCACAGTTATAATATTATCCTTGACAAATGAAAATTTGTCACGAATAATTAGTATAACATTTCTAGCCACAAACATTTAATTGCAGAATATAGCTCACACATTTTCTTCAGGTTATTTTGTACACAGGAATTTTCCAATTTTAGTATAGTTTGTGTTAAAAAAACTGATTGACCCATTTAAAAAAAGGGGGAACTGACTGACAAATTGCCAGCAACTGATTGATATCAATGAATGAGAGATTTCTGATCTCTGTATTCTTTTCTGAGAACCTTACTTTATATGAACTGGTTAAAGATCTATTAACTTGCACTAAGTACTGCTGTAAGTGAATTTGCACCAGTCCTTCCAGAAGTTTGGACTTCCATTTCTCTTTTGAAGCTTGTACCTGTAAAATGTAATACATACAAATATACCTATTTTGTTCGAAATGAAACAATAAACTAGGTCACTACTATGATTAATTTGTTAATGTACTGAATCGTGCATCATACTGATTTGCTACTTTGCAGGAATATTCCCTGATCTGAAGCCTCTTGTTTGTGTGGATGCGATTCCATGGGTGGCCTTCCACCACAGCTTTTCTTGGATGTCTCCGCAACGTCATTGTTGGCTTGGCTGTTTTCCAGCTTTGGCATATGATCACAAGCACCCTGTAAAATCTTGCAAACTTGTTTGCACTGCACTTGTAAATGCGCATGGCACTCTCTATGTGATTTTCATATGCATGTTTTCACGGTGAAGATGCCATCACAATCTCATCACTGTCATGGATATTTGATTCAGATTTGAGGAAATAATCACAAGCAGCCTCCAAAATCTTGCAAACTTCTCTCCTGTACTGCACCGGCATACCAGATCATGTCAAGAACAAACTATCAAATGGTGTTTTTTTTAAAAAAGATCAGTACTGGTTTCTTTATTTAATCTTACATGATTTTAACAATCATCATAGCTAGATGGTTGTGTGGTGTGGAGAAATTTTGAGTCATATCATATTCATGTCAGATTCCTAATTTGACAGTAGTAAAGAATGAAAACCAAATTGGTCCAAGAAATTAGAATTCTAAAATCTAAATTGTTGTCCTTCCATTTTCTTGTTTTACGGAGCTGTGAAATATCAGTGAACCCTCATGTTGACAGTAGATGTTCTTTAGCTAGGAGACATATCAAGGGTGGTGTTGCGTACCTCATCAGTTGCTCCAGATTTTATTCTGGATTGTAATATGCACCATTTCTTCATGTTTACCCCTATTATGTGCACAAAAATAGTGCATATTATCGGAAATATGTTCTGCTGAATAGATTTTATGGAAGTACAGTTCAACTTACCGATCTTTATATTTATTTGACATGTTGAACTGGAGGTTGTTAATGACCACCTGCAGTGGATCTGTAAGAAAGGTATCAGCCAAAATCCCCCCCACTGAAGTTATTTACATTACACTAGCAAGACCAAATAACCTGCAGCTTTGTATGTAAACGAAGTGGTTAAACTTGTTCTGTTAACTAGCATTACCACCTACTGTGATAAATATGAGCATGTTACTATATTAATTCAATAAGAGTATTAGATTTTACTTATAAATGTGAAACATTAACTGAAGAAAGACATAGAATGTAGAGCAGTGCTATTAAATATTAAATTATTTCCAGAACACAAGTTGCTGAATCTCACAGAACTAGTGCTCTGCAGATGAATATCCTTCAAATGGTTTAGATATTCAGTTTCAACTATTATTTTTTTTAAGAATGTACTATATCAGAATTACATGACAAATACCTCAAAGTAAGAACCAAAAGGAACATCATGTGCCTGGTGCTTCGTCTCATATATCTGAAATCAGATAAATGCACATTATTTTACTGATGGAAGAACTCAGAAAAATTGCAATGATATATGTGTTCTAAGTTATTGTTACCAAGTTTCTCTTATCCTTTGAGAAAGAAGCATGCTGCCATTCTGTCACCGCGGTGTCTGGAGGACACAAAGGACTGTGGCATTGTGACCTGAACGTTACTTCACGAACCCTGCCACCGTACTCTTCTGAGGCACACCACTTGCTCAGCTGAAGTAAAATCCAAATATTTATCTATTAAATTACCTTGGTCATTGCTGTCCGCAGTCAAATGAGTAGCAGGTTGAAGAAATTAACATTAACAAATGCTAGAACATGTAAATAGTGCAACTGACAAATAGGCACCTTCAAGTCTGTATCTTTTCTTGCATCTCGGTATTGCTGGAAAAACATTGAATTGTCACCCAATATTGTACTGAAAAACTTCTCCGTTGTACCAGGGAAGAACTTCTGCTAGATACGTCATATGAGAATTATGAAATGGATTATACATCAGAGGAATTGGCCAAACAAAGTGGGATTCTCACACTGGTTACATCTGCAAGAACATGTTCGTTGATGAAAGGCTGCAATGTTGACTTCTCAATGTTTTTTTCTGGTGTCTTTATGCTGTCTGTCTTGCTACCGAGTACGCTGTTACTTTCGTTTTGAAGAAGTACATGTGCTCTCACCTGCTTGTGAGATAACAAGCATAACATCAGGTTATTTCCACAAGACGAAATGGAAAGATACTGGATAAAGCTGCAACACTTTCTAAATACCTGTTTTTCAGCTTCCAAGGTTGCTTCATAACTTTGTAATGCGGTCTCTAGAGCTCTAAATGTACGGTTTCTACTCCAGAATGATGCGAAGGTATACCTAATCCTTCCTGAAAATTTAGGCACATGCTCAACCGAAAGATACTCTTGATAGTTTTCCAGCATGGAAGCTGAAAAAACATGACACATATGTTATATCTAGGAGGTATTGAGATGTTGCTGTGTCTGCTACTGGTTTATTTGTACAGGACTACAGGAGTACTTCATCTTGAAAATGGTACAACCAAGATCTCTGGTTGAATTTTTCAGAAATCTGACCGAATCCATAAGGCCTACCTTTCCAATTGGGTGTGTGTTTGTATAACTTATTAAGATTGTGCCATGAAAGATGATTTACCATTTTGACTGCATGAACGAGGTGTTCCATGTCCACCTGCACCAGCATTAAGAAAAATAGTAATGGCTGGGTTGATAAGAGAATGCTGGCTTCTTTTTATCTGCAGGATAAATTTGTTTGTATGTCAGATCTTTCAACCAAAAGAAAGCAGAGAATAAAGCCAGAAAAGGGCTACATGGGTTGCCTACCTCGTCTATGTCCTGTAATGGAATAATCACCTGAAAAATGCAAATATTGGAGAATGAACTCATGAAAAACCACTCTAAAATTTCTTGTCACCAATTTCATACTGTTATCTATTGGTTTTGGTACCTTATTTGTGCCATAACAACTAAACTTTTACATATTTTCTGAGCCAGATGAGATGAAACTATGATTTGCCTTGCTCATCATTTACAGCTCTTAATCTGAAAAATCATTTACAACTGTCCAAGGACCATTTTTGGATTGAAGAAATCTCAAAAGAGCCTAATGCATATTTCATCTTCAATCAGTTTATGACTAAGTATCGAGTATCTACTAAGAACTTGGCAGGAACAATTTCAGAAGATTCGCTTACATTCAATTGTTTGGAGAATACGTTAGAGCGGAAGCACAGATGCCATTGAGAGATGTACATACGGCCATGGTACAAGAGACACCTCTCCAGAGCACAGGAGTAACTTTGGTGAACAATCTACAAGCATAAGGATAAATCGGGTGTGTCAAAATTATTGCATGTTTGCATACGACATTATAATTGTCAAGAATAAGTACTTCATCATGAGGAAGTTTATATATGGTTTGCAGAGGACCAATGCCTTCAATCATCTCTCGGTGTTGCTTCTTCAGTATCATCTTTCTTGGGGACTCAGCTCCAGTAAATTCTTCAAAGGAGCTGGAAAATACAATTAAATGGGGATGATGTTTACATTCAGAAACACTGCTCCAGTCATTCCAAAACAAACAAGGTTACCTATCAGAATCTGGGAATGCTTTAGTTGAACGAAGACGCAAGCAGATCTGCAACCAGATGTTTTTGGCATTGTAAATACATGCTGAAATTCAATTGAATTATTAAGATGGTGGCAAATGTAACAAAGCACTCAACCGCAAAGCTTTCATAGAGTCATGTCTTACCTGACCAAATTTGCTGTCCAGTTCATACCAACTAGCCCCAGTTTCGTCTTCACTGAGAACAGCTATAGTTACAGATCCAATAACTTTGCATTTGCATGCAGTATCCCAATCATATATAGTTATGGTTACCTATGCAGAAAGTAACAAGACGTCCCATTTAATTAGTCTTTACGATTCTGGCATCAAATATTTAGAAAAAAAGGACATTCGTTTTCGATGTTCTCAACTTTGTTTTTTTTTTATGAAAGCCAGATGCTCCCAATTTTCCATTCAGTATTTTGGGCCTAGCTGTGGGGTGGGGATAGGAAACATTCTGAACCACATGAAGTAAATTGTAGTTTACCCTTGTAATTTCGTTAAATTCATACAATTTATTCCATGTTAATCTTACTTGAATATTAATCATTGGCAGGTCACGTCGATATTATCCTGATGAGACAAGAAACGTGCCTTCAGAGAAGCGCTATGATGCTGCATCTGCGCAGCAATGCACGCCCTGTACTCCCAAGCTCATTATGCTGCTCGCTGATGCTACTTTATATAACTTTCTGCTGGGTGTTGGTCACTACTTAAATCGTGATTTGGAGCTTAGTTTACTCAGTGCCCATAAGGACCACTACTTGTAGTGGGGTTGGGGTGGTATGAGCTGGGGAGGAAAAAAATTCTGCAACATGATCATGACGCAGCAAAGCGCCGCCTTTTGAATTTTTTCATGTACTTGGAATCTAAATTCTCAAAGTTCAGCAGCAAAAGGAAGCGATTTTCTCTGTTCTTGGAAGGTTCTAAGCAAGTCTGCAGGGACTAAGAGGGCTGACAATATAGTAGACTACTACAGTGGCAAAGCAATAGTTTTGTATCCGAACAAGGCTGGCGTACACCCTGGTCCATCTCTAACGGAGTTGCTGTTCTCTCACGCTTTTGGGGCAGACGGGCAGTGTGGATGAATGGCTTGGTTAACTCGTGTTGAGGCATCCATCATTTTGTTGGGAACCTGACATGTTCATGTTCATGATTGAACTGAGAGTCTCGGTGGCTGCAGACTCGAACGACGACTGCTTGTGTTGGGAGTACTGCAGGGTTGGCCGGTGAATGGAAATGGAAGTGAAGTGATCGATGGGTACAGTGGCTGTCACGTGGCCAGCAGTCACAGCACTTCGAAATTTCAAATGCAGCAGTGAGGAAGCTGGTGTTTGCTGTTACCTCTACAGGGAGTTGATCGACCAGGAAGTTGAACTCCTCTCCCCACAGAGGGTTTCTCGGGCTGGGCACCATGGAACTGCAGGATGCAGGAAGCCACCCTCACTCTTCGTTCAGAATCATTCAACGAGCTCAGCAACGATGATGCAAAAGATGGAGGGAGCGCCACGCACCTGAAGCGCTTCTGCTCGCCGCAGGAGATGACGGCGAAGGGATCGGAGCTGCCGTCCAAGTTGGCGCCGATCAGGTACTTGGCAGAGAGCAGCTCCAGCTGACAGCCCACAGACGAACACGTCAAGAACAACAGGTGCGTTGCAAATGCAATCGGCACATCGATCAGAGTTGCCAATGGGGTCGATCGAGATGGGTGTCTCTGCAATGCTGTGGATAAACTCGGAGCGGCAGTTACCTTGATGACGTAGCCGCCGGCGCCCGGGGCGCAAGAGATTTCGGAGAGCGGCGCTTTGCCCCTGGCGCCGCTCCGGCCGCGCCGCCCGGCATCACGGTGGCAGGCTGCGGCCGCAGAGGGATGCGATGAGGAGGAGCCTGGCGAGTTGCTTCTGCCGCCGTCGCCGCCGGCCGTGGCCTTGGTGGCGTGCTGTTCCGACGTCAGGAGGAAGAGGACGAGCGCGGCGATCAGCAGCGCCGTGGCGGAGATGGCGACCTCGGCCTCCCACAGCGACGGCAGGAGGAGGCCCAGCGCCCACGACAGGCACTGCCCCATCGCCACCACCCGGACCGGGCGCGAGAGCTCCGCCGATCCCTCGCGCGCGCGGCCGGGACGAGCCGAGGCTGCTGGTCGACGTCGATCGCTGGCACACGAAGCGCGCGCGACGGTGAGTTCTGGGAAACGGAGAGCGCAGGGAAGCCTGCCACGGCCGGTGCGCCGGGGCATTTAAAACGAGCCGGGCGCGGGCTCGTCGGTGGGAGAGCGAGCGCACGCAAGGCCGGCTGGCGCCGGCGGGGAGCCGAAAGCCAAAATGATTAGCAGGTAGGTGTGGTTTGGCTGGGAAACGGCGCGCTCCATGGCGTGCACTCCCTAGGCCAATTTTCAACTGGACGCGGGTTGTGCTGTGCACGTCGAGAATGTATATGATGCAAACCGCAAACTTCGTGAAAACCCGTGCAAACCAGAGTAAAAAAGTCGTCTAAATTTACCAAAACAATCACACATGTAGATGATATGATGATACACAACCTTGTAAAATATCTTGTCCAAACTCAACTTCATCTGTGAGATATAAAAATAACAAATTTCTAACAAATCATCTGGACAGCTTTCTGGCTTGAAATTTGTTATTTTTATATCTCACAAAGGAAGTCGAGTTTGGACAAGATATTTTACAATATTGTGTATCATCATATCATCTACATGTGTGATTTTTTGGTGAATTTAGACGACTTTTTTTGCCGTGGTTTGCACGGATTTTCACGAAGTTGTGGTTTGCACTAGATATGTTCCCGTGCACGTCAGGTTCTCGCCTACGAGAAGTAGAAGAGGGGGAGCTGGTTGAACACGTGTCAGTCATGTTTATTCAGTTTCTATCTCCTAAAAAAATGTATTCGAGTGTCCGTTAGAGGTATGAATGTATGATGAAGACCTTCTTTTTTTAAGCACGGTACACGCAGACACTCATATTTCAAAGATATAAAAAGTGATTTATGTACTCATATTTCAGAGAAATAAAGATGACGATTCATGTGACGAGATATTGGACAGCGACTAACTCTATTGTTGCATACACAGCCATACGCCCTACGGTGGAATTTGGTCGATGCTAGTGGGCGTGTGAGTCAATTCGGAGCAACAAATAAAGCAAGTCTCAAAGCAACTAAAGCTCTCGCGGCAAACTGCTAGTGCTAGCTGCCGTGACACTAAACTAGGCGCTTCGCATCAGCTCGCCTGCTTAACATATTGGCCGGTAAAGGAGAGAACGTACTCCCACTACTCAATGAGACCCCAAATCCAATGATTAGCCAGGCTTACGATGGTGACTAGGCATCAAAGCTTACCACTTTCGAATTGATAGTCTGATGCACCAGTGCTGACTAGAGTGAAGTTGGATGATGGAGAAGATGATACCGTCTTGCTCTCGGACGTGGCTTGCGAGTTGTAAAGGATGGTGGCGGCGGGTGAAGGGAGGAGGACGAGAAAGAAAATTGAAGCGCCGTACGCTTTCGTAGAATCCAGTCGTTTCCCCCGGCTCCGGCCCGGCAATCATGAGATTCAGCACCGCACCAACTCCTCCCCCCCCCCCTTGATTGCCCGGGGTTTGCCCGTGTAACTCCCTCCGATCGTCTGCTCAAAAAAAAAAACTCCCTCCGATCGTCAGCATCCGTCACCACCGGCAGACGCTCGCGACCGGTCCGAACCAAAGAAAAAAAACATCCCGGCTCGACCGGCCCGCTCGGGCCCATGCGTTCTTGCTACTCCGGCAGCGCCCCGCCCATATGCGGCCCGCGTTCCCCTGCAGACTTGAGCTGCAGCCTGCAGGCATGGCTGCATCTCAGAGCAGCAGCCGGCGCTGACGAAGTTTTGAAGGATTAGACCAAATCTGCCGGACTAGTCTGAGTGCGCTCGCGTCGAGGGGCGGCGGGGCGGGTCGAGAGGTGGCCGCGCACACGACCGTCCGCTTCGCGGCGGCTGGTGTTTCCTGCTTGGCGATTGCGGGACGAGGCCGCCGCACCGGTAACGTACCTCGTACAGCCCCGCGCCCACACCGCACACGAGGTAGACGCTGCGCCGTCGCCGCGCTGACCGCCCACTCCAGCTGCGTGCTTGTCATTTTGTTACCTAGTTCAGATGCCACGTACACTATTTCCGGTCGCGTTTGCCGTGGAGGATGTCGAAAGATGTTACTCAGCACTAACAAAGGTAAAAGGTCATGAGAAGCAAGTGACATCAAGGTGGTCGTGCGGAGTGGTTATCGGGCATGACTAGAAATCATGTGGGCTCTGCCCGCGCGCAGGTTCGAATCCTGCCGACCTCGTTTTTCTTTGTTTGCATAATCTTCATGAAAACCTCTTGCAGTCAACCAGATTTTTTGGGTTTATAAACAAACTTCACGAAGAAAGAACCGCTTCCATCCAACAGTCCACCCTCGCCGTCCTCGTCCTCTTCTCCATCAACTTTCAGTTTCAACATCTCCAGCATTCAATCGCCCCAACTTTAGCAAGCACCAGTAACGGACCAATTCACTTCAAATTTCCCCCGAACCGTGTACACAAAAATACTCTACCCGCCAGGCACCAAAACCTCCAAAATAATTGACTTCCAGGAATAAATGCACTCCCCGTCATCCCGCTCTGCTTGCTTGTTGACAGGATTCCACCGAGCTCTCCCGCAACAAAACAGACAGGCTACCCGAACGGGATCAACGCTTGAGCACTCCATTACCTGGTGCGATCAGGGACGTCACTCCTGCTTTATTACCTAAAAAAAACGGACGTCACTCCAGCAAGACACACACGGTTGGTTCTCGACGTCGCCAGAGACAAGAAACTGGCTCGTCATCGTCCTGCCTCGGAACGCGAGACGGGCAGGAGGAGGTCGGCTCATCGGGTAGGTTTCGGTTCCCGTGCAGTGCCATGGAGGCTCCTCTCTCGGCGCAGCGGCGGGAGGGCTCGTGGATCCAGCCGTCAAGGTGGTGCTCGTTCATCTTCATCGCGGGTGCAGCACGCGCAGCGAGCGAGTGATCCGTCACGGTTCTTAGTTTTGTATGTGAGGATCAGAGCTGCGAGGTCGCGGCTCTAGTTCTTCTAAGCGATTGCCGTGGCAAGAGTTGGTTCGTGAAATTCGTGAGCTGATTTGGTGCAGGGATGGTGGCAGGGCGCGACCAGGAGTGCGGTGGCGGCGCGCGCGGGGCGGCCTCCTCCTGTGCAGGCAGCCCGCCGCCGCGGAAGCGCCGGCGCCGGTGGTGCTGGTGCGGGAGCGCGCGCCGCGGGGGCGGAGGACGCCGCTCTGGCGCTCGACCCTCAAAGCAGTCGGTGTGCAAGCCGGTGTGCTCTGGCGTCCGCGCCGACGCCCTGCCGCCGGCGAGGAAGAACATCAGGTCCGGTGTCTGTTCCCCGCCGGTGGCTGCGCCCGCGGTGAGCATGCCGGCGGGGGAGTGGGAGAACTGGAGGTGCATTTTCGTGGGGATGCCGCTGAGCGACGACGTGCTGATGCGGCGGTTCGTGCTCGAGGAGTACGCCGAGCACCGGCGCATGCAGATGCAGGAGGCGGCCAAGAGGTCCGGCCGGTGTTGGTTTCCGCCGGGGCCCAGCCGGCTCTGCGAGATGTCCCTGGCAGCGTAATGGAGAGAACAGCTCGACGTCGCCCCAGTGCAGTGAAGCTCAGTCTCTCTGATGTGGTTATGCATGCTTGTTTGATCTTGCCGCGCTGTTTATTGGTTCGATGCCAATTGTTAGGCAGCTTGCAACGACAAAGATTTTAAAGTCAGCTATAGCTGCTAGGAAGAACAGCCGCTATTGCATTTAGCCCTCTAAATGCCGACTCTAGCTTGCTAAAAGCTACAACGGCAATCCTACTGCTAAACACCTTAGCCGTTGTTTTAAAACCTTGGCAATGACTATCTATTACTAATATGACGTCGTTTGAGTTGATACCAAATATTGCTAAAGAATATTTGAGTAGCGGAGCTATTCGTCATCAATCTAGGATCGAGCTATTGGAAGTTATCCGTTTCGAGCAAAGCTACTTGCCTCATCTGATTACTTTGAAGGGCATTATGAGCTATCGGTTACTAATATGATGTTGATTGGTTAGATACCAGTTCTTGCTAAAGAACATTTAATTTGAGCGGCAGAGCTATTCATCATCGGATCTAGGACCAAGCTGTTGGATCTAATTATTACGCATCGTGTAACAAACTATCCGTTAGTCGTTATTCTTGCATAGTTAATTGGTTTACCTAATTATTGCGGAGTTCTTCATGTACTATCTGTTACTAGTGTGACGTAGTTTGGTTTGATGCCAATTATTGTCAAGAAACTTTGAGTACATTCGTCGCTGATATCTGGTGTTGCATTTTTTTTTGGCATGGTTCAACTATGGTGAAAGACGATTACCTATGGGAGTAACTATCAAAAATGGCAGTAGAGTTTTATCCAGTTGTCAAATTTTAAAAGTGCCACTAGAGTAGGAATTTGCCATTTTTGAGATAGCCAATGGCATTTTACAAATGCTTTGACTAAGCGATGTTAGCCATTAAACATAAAAACAAATGAATGCGAAAATAGTGTGTATCTGTTGAAGCACAATTTCGCTTGACAACATCCTTTTCATGGAACAAACAAAGGTCACCATTGCGCACTTTGAGTCAGCGTTTCTCTTTCACCTTCCGTAATATGTTTGCAAATTGCTATATACGAAGTGTTGTTGCTCTTACACTTTTTACACGTGATGTCTATCATAGAAAGCAAATCCAAGGCAACATGATCAGCAAAGCCATCTTCTCAGCGTAACATATAGGCGGTAAATTTCAGTCACAAAATATTTATATTCCACTCCTGAATCCTGATCGAAGCATTGGGGCTTAACATCCTCACATTTTTCAAATTGCAAGTAATATAATACTAAAGCATAACAAAATAATTGAGCTTCAATTCCCACGACCATACAAAAAAACTTGTGCTCGATTTTTCCATGAGCCAATCTGGTGTGTCCCTCCGAGCAAACACACCAATCTGCTGTTCGTCCTAGTCAGGATCGGCACAGAGCATCGGAAAGATGTCCATGTCGAAGCCATTGCCACCATCCTCAGGGATCAGAGAGCGTATCGCGTCGACGCCGCGCTCCAGATCCTTGGGCTTGTACCCCGTCAGCTCCTCGAGCTCCCTGTCCAACGTCACCATCTGCCGGTACGACGGCTTCAGCGTCCGCATCGCCAGGAGCATCGCCGCCGCCGCCACGGCCGACGGCTTGAGCTCCAGGCAGCCGTAGTGGAACAGCGACACGTTGGCGAAGTCGTGCGCTCTGGATCGGAGCTCCGGCCCCAGGTCGTCGTCCCCCTCCTCCTGGCTGCAGTCGCGGGTGAAGTGCTCCACGAACGTGTACGCCGTGGGCCCGCTGAGGCGGTAGTCGAGCGCCGCGAGCAGCGCGCGCTCCATGTCGATCACCTCCTGGCGCTTGGCGAAGCCGGCGCGCCGGGCGATCTTCCTGGCGCTGAGCTTGTACACGGCGGCCTGGTCCTCGTACTTGGCCGCGGCGTAGACGGCGGCGCCCCCCAGGAGGTTGAGCCGGTGCGCGCTGGTGTCGCTGAGGGGCCGCGCCGAGAGGAACCGGTCGGTGTAGGAGACGGCGCGGTGGAGCGTGACGGGGGCGAGGTCGTAGCGCCGGGTGAGCCCGGCCATCCAGCGGACGAGGGTGGTGCGCATCTCCGGGCTCATCCGGCCCCCCTGCGTCGTCGCCAGGTAGTCCGGCGATGGCCGCGCCTTGACGTCCTCCTCCTGGGCCCGGAGGATGGCCTCAATGTCGTCGTCGTCGTCGCAGGACGCGTAGACGTGCGCGCGTGTCGACGTGGAGTTCTTGCAGGTGCCGTCGTCGCAGATCGGAGAGGCGGGCGCTGGGATCAGCAAAGGTGACGACACGGGCTCGTCGACGGCAGGCTGGGCGAAGGGATTGCTGTGCTCATCCTCATCTGCGTGTAGGGTGGCGCCGCCGGAGAAAGGATCGTTGCCGGTGAGCGGGGGATGGGCAAGGTCGAACCCGAAGCTGAAGGGATTGGTGTGCAGCGCCAGCGCGTGGCCGGCGGCGGCGCCAGATATGGGATTGGCTTGCAGCGTGTGCACGGCGCCGCCGCCGGAGAACTGATCGAAGAAGCTGAAGGGATTGCTGCCGCGCGTTGCGTGCGCGCGGCCACCGTCGGAGAAAGGCCGGAAGCTGGCAGGCGAAGGAAGCGCAATGTCAAGGCCGAAGCTGAAGGGGTTTTTGTGCATCATGGCGCCGCCACCGCGGGGGGAGAAGGGCACCAAGCCCGGCGGCGGAGCAAGACAAGAAGGAAGACGCGAGGTGGTGGCGTCCATTGTGCCTCGGCGCACAAGAAGAGAACCAGACGGCAGTGGCGGCGGCGGGTGGAAAGAGCGCGGGCGGCCAATGCTCCATTACGCTGCCGGCGCCCAACTATTTATGCAAGCACCGAGTTGAACGAGACCGACTCGGTCTCAGGTCCGACTTGGAGTCTGCAACCCACGTCGGATTCGAACTGGCGCAATACTAGCCAACCTTTTACCCGCTGTCCGATCCTTACCCCGTTTCCGTTGCCGCACGGTCAACGCGCCGGGCGCCGCTGCTAGCAAGTTGTCGGATTCCCCTTTGGAGCCAAATCAAATGCATCATATAGGGTGTGTTTGGATCCAAGGGCTAGAGCTATTTTTAGCCTCAAATAGCTCAAAATAGCCTAAAATCCCCAAACATAAAGGCCAGTCTTGGCTATTTGCAAATAGCACACCTCAAAAAACTATCCCACCCAAAGAGTGATTATTTGGGCTATTTCAAGTGGAGCCCACCATAGCAAGAGAGGTAATAGAGCTCCAATAATTGAGAAAAGGTGCTTTAAAGACTAAATAACTCTTGGATCCAAACATGTCAAAGGCTATTTTACTGGAGGGCTATTTGTTTGAGATAATTAGCTCTAGTCCAAACAAATCTAGCCCTTGGATCCAAACATGACCATAGATTAAGGGAATGACAGACCTTGAACACACTTTCAAGAGAATGTCTATAGCCAAAGGAGGGATAGGCCCACGTGTTACAAGAGTTCTACTCTAAACCTCAAATCAAATGCATTGACATGACAACTTCACATTGACCATGAAAATTACCTGTAACTCAGCTCAAAGATAACGGAACATATTACGAAACTGTATATCAACTCGTTTAAGAACTTTCAAGATCCGATATCAGAATTCATCTTAGCAAGCAAAGTCTGCTCTGGAACGTACCCAACTGAGCAGAGTAAGAGCGAAAGAGCACTAAAACGTTATCATCCTACTACGCAGTAGCATAACACCAACGGATGCAACAATCTCTGTCTTTGATCCGGGGCAAAAAAGAAACCAGCATAGCAAAACCTGCAAAGTCTCTGGAGAGCTTTCTTCTTCTCAGGACACTGAAAGAACCCTGTGCAGTAGTGCGGCTAAGATTCTTTCCCCTCGTGCTCTCTGCTTGCTTCTCCACGAACTCGAGCTCTCTTGATATTGTCTAGCCGTTCGGAGCGAAGGGCTGCTCCTCCTCGCTGGCTGCAGGCTTGATCTCGTTGTCATCACTGGTATCAGACTTGCTGTCCTCCTCGGCCTCCTCGATCTCCCCGGCATCGGCGGGGGCGCCATGATTGAGCTGGATAAGTATGACAGTCGTGTCGTTAATTGTCGGCCGGGCGCGCTGCATGAGCCTCTCGCAGATGACGTGCAGGTCAGTCTCCCCCTGCATTACTCAGACAAACAACGTGCACGTTCAGGGCAACAATTTTTTTCCATCAAGGTATAAACTTTTTGTAAAAAAAAAGAAGCGAGACTCTCAAGTGCAGGCTTCACATGTTAATCTGTCAGGTACATGGCATACGTTCAGTGGTAAAATGTTACTTGTGCCCAGTGAAAATTGCATCACTCATATCGCTATATCATAACAGGCAGAAAAGATGGGAGGAAAACTCACAGATTCTAACATCGCGTGTACATAATCAACCGCTTCCTGATATGTCATAGATAACCTGCCCCAAAAGAAAACACGAGGAACAGACCATTAGCATAGGATTAAACAAAATCATATCAGATATGCAATGGATATTATATATACTGGCTAGGTTTTCTTAGGGAAAAATGGCAGGTGCTCTACCTTCTCATTCTATAATGGAAAGAAAGTTAATTGCATGTTCCAAGCTCTGAAGCTCAGATAAAGGCCAAAGAAAAGAAAATTGAGAAGATCATTACAAACACTCTAAGCTTTAATCCTTTTTATCCTTTTTTGTGTTGTTCTTCACCGTGAGCTCCAACTGTCTAGGTTTTTCATGAGCCATATAGCAGATTGTCGTAAAGTTGAGTTCAATGTTGTACTATTATCATTCTCCCATTTGAGCATATTATGGAAAAAGAATATCTTACTGCATAACTTATACTGCTTAAGAGTATCTTACTGCATAACTTATACTGCCTACATTAGAATTCAGGCAAAAAAATCTAGAGGTTTCCTAAAGCGAGCTCTTGCACAACAAATCAAATATGTTTGACCCGTCATCTTCAGCTAGCTAAGCCAAGCAAATAGCAAGTCATGATGTTCAATGATATCAGGATGCACTAGCTAACATAAGGATGGAAAATATTCTTTCTAGTGGTAACTTCGACCTCTCCACGGTCATTAACTCATTACATGTAACCAACTTAAAATATACATACACCAGAATCATGCAAAAGTGTAACGGCGTTAAGTAGATTGGCTAAAGATAAACCTGTTTAAGCTGCATGCAATTAATTGAAAGAAAATGTACAGATGGCCCTGGATAAAACACTACTGTCCGAGACCCAATTAAAACTGCTGTATTAGAAGGAACAAGAATGCAAGCTGATAGACGACATGTGGACTTGATATATTCTGCATTCATTTTTGTAATTATGGGAAAAATAAACACACAATCTGACTTCTGTTATCTACTCCCTTCGTTCTTGAATATATGTCACTTCGGACAACCAAATTAGTAAAAAAATGAACTAAGTAGCTTGTCCTAAACGTTATATATTTAATAATAGAGACGATACTTATCTTTGGCTAAGGACTTACCATAGACCACGACTTCCCATGACAAGAAACTCGATATCATTGGTTATCTCCATCTAACAATGAAATATGTCATTTCCCATCAGAACGCACCAATGGAACAAATTTGTAATCTGCTAAAACTGAGTTTCTTTGAACTTACATCGTGAATATCTGGATTGCATATCACCATTTGTTCTTCAGGAGGCAAATGTTTGTTCTTCTTGAATACAAAATCACCTGCATAGTAAGTATAGAGATCAATTCCAGTGCAAGATATTACATACAAATGACAAAAGGAAATCAGGTAAGACTATACCAATCGCTCTGGAGGTGCTTAACTTTCCTTCTATAAAACTGAAGCCGCCCACTTGTCCTCCTTCTATCACAACATTATTATCAATGTCTAACATTCCTCCTGCTCTTTCAATTCTCTGTCTTTCATTCTGATGGTATGGTTTGTGACCAGTGGATAATAGAATTGCCTTTTGATACAACAGAAACAAGCAAAATTTAGTCATCTCTTGATGCATTTGTTATGAAAATGAAGCAGTAGGTATAGTCAGACATTTCACAGGAAAGAAATCATTCACCTGGCCATTCCTTGAGGCTACACAATGAGAATCTCCAACATTTCCAACAATGACCTGGTTGCCTCTAGTGACAGCTACACATACTGTGCTTCCTGTACTTTGAGGTGGTCTATAAGGAGTTTCCTGAGAATAAAAAACACAAAGTGATGTATAAAACATACAATTATACAATAGTATAAAATAAACATATAGCAAGGAATAGGCTTGGAAAAACTGTGAGGGAGCGGGTTGTTTTATATTTTCTATGTTCCTATGATATATTAAGAAGGGTAAAGTCCGTTTTTCAACCCTTAACTATCACGATAGTCCGATTTTAGCCCTTGAACTACGAAACCGGACATCCTACACCTCCAACTAACGAAACCGTTTGAAAAACAACCCTGGCTCAGCCAAAGGCGGTTTTGCTACAGTAAAATTTCCGAATTTCACACATCTCTCAATTAAATAATAAAGAAAGCATAGTTAATATTGTCTAAAAATCATGATATTTTTTTGGGAGGTAGATAAAAAGACAAGGAATTTATATTGGCTAGATGTGATACATTAAACATAATGGAATTTGAATTATAAAATTTTAAAAATAGGTAGAATTCAAAAATCCTTGAATTTTGGGGTCAGCTAAACCTATGATAAAAATGCAATAAAAATATTATAATTCATAATTTTTTATTTAGTTTAGTTAGGTACTTTTTATTAGCCCAAGTTCTATAGAAAATTCATAAATTAAAATTTGAGGAATCAAATTTGAATCAAATTTGAGCGTTGTGAAGGAATTCAAAAACTTTCATAAAAACTTGGGCCAACAAAAAATACCTTATTAAACTAAATAAAAAATTATGAATTATGATATTTTTAGTTCATTTTTATCAAAGGTTTAGCTGACCCAAAAATTGAAGAAATTTTGAATTCTACCCATTTTTAAAATTTTATAATTCAAATTTCATTATGTTTAATGTATCACATCTAGCCAAAATAAATTCCTTCTCTTTTTATCTACCTCCCAAAAAAATATCATGTTTTTTAGACAATAATAACTATGCTTTCTTTATTATTTAATTGAGAGAGGTGTGAAGTTCTAGAAATTCGGAAATTTTACTGTAGCAAAACCGCCTTTGGCTGAGGTAGGGTTGTTTTTCAAACGGTTTCGTTAGTTGGAGGTGTTGGATGTCCGGTTTCGTAGTTCAAGGGCCAAATTTGGACTATCGTGATAGTTCAGGATTGAAAAACGGACTTTACCCTATTAAGAAATAGTGAGCTTAAAAAATGGTGATATCTTAGCTCTTCAGCGGTGATACCTTAAACTGTGTAGTAGGATAACAACCAAGCTACAATGCAAGCCTAAAAAACTTTTGGCCTCCAACTCAGTATACCAGGCGCTAGATGTAACATCTAATCGAAGGTAGCTCCTTAAATATACTGTTTCCAACTCCAAGGCACATCATGAGAAAGAACAATTCCTCATATCATACTCATCCTTTCAGTTCTTTTTACAGATAATATTATGAATAATATTCAGTAGACAAAGTTTTGACTAACTTCTACAACAGATGTATGCTTAAATAATATTCAGGAGTTGACATATTACCTCTATGCAGTACCAAGGGTTAGCAATAGGACATAGGACACGCTCTATCCAATTTCTACTACCTGTTGGATTAAGTAATTGTCTCCATTCATTTGATTGACGCAACACCTGATCCATTCTGCAACAAGTAAGCAAATAACATTACATATTCCATATTTGCAGTTTTGCATATAAAAACTGCAAGAGCAATAATATGGACACAATGTTGGTCCTTTCAACTCCTGCGGGGAAAAAAGAACATAACTAATGGACCAAAGATTTGGTTTACAGGATTGATCATCTAAGGAATAACCTGGAAAACACACTCCTGATTGCATTATTTAGATTACGCTGATAGTCTGGATGGACCCGAAGCTCAATATGAAACAGCCACGCACAAAGCAAAGCTACTTCAGCTCCTGAAAGAGAACACAAACAGTTCAGTTTGACCATGTTATCTAACTGATGTAGTAAATGCTACCTATTGAACACGTATATGCGAATGATACTGTATTCAAAAGCTTAATTATTAACTCACAGCACAGCCAATAAAAGAACGAACTTCATAAGAGATAAAGCATATTTGAACCAGTCAAACATATTGCTAGTACAAGAATTTGTCAATGAAACGATAATGTGATTGTCATAATTATTCTCAAGACTCATTATTGTATAATTATTCTCAAGACTTTTTCTTTCCAATCCCTTTCATGAATTTTGTACCTTATAATTTTCAAATTTTATCGAAAATTACCTCAAATGCCCTTGCAATTGGTGCAGCTAATCTGGAATTCAATTTTATTTGATATACAGCTCTGCATGGTTGAAAATATGACTGCATCTAGTGAACAAATTTAACGATTCATTTTTTAGGAAAAAAATGTAACAACTCTATTCAAGACTCCTTTTTCAGATATAGGTGCTAAGTCTCTTGATCGTAGAAGCCTAAATAAAAAAAAATCAAGCAACATACCAATCTAAGGATTCATATTTGAGTTTCACCGGCATGTCAAATTATAATGTCGTTAAAGAACTATATGTATTACGAGCAAGGAAGCTGATGATGAAACCTACAGCTTAAATAACTAAATGTCCAAAGTGAGAATGCAGATAATGTAACAAACGCATGCATACCACCAATGCTTTCTGCAGAATATGAATTAATTCTATAAGATTAGCCTGTTAGGAAGAAAAATTCATGAGGATTTAGCTAATGCTTGACATGATAAGTTATGGTAATAGAAGACATGCTTGCAAACTTGTTACAAGAAGATATCAATCAAGATCAAACCTCTATGGCCATCATAAACACCAAAGAAAGATGTGGTATGATCTAGATCTGGGGCAACTGTGTACTGTAGAATAAGAAGGGTAAAAATTAGGATTAGTATTTCAACCCATGTTACTCGAAAATTAATCAGATATTGTAGAAGTATTCTCCCAATGATCTTAAAGGACCAGTAGATTACTCACGGCATCTTCCATTTTTGGACCGAAACCCTGCATAGATGCTGCTGCATACTTGATTCTGATATTTTCTCCTCCTTCAGTTCTAATATCCCGGCTGTTAGAAGCACCCATAGCCGGGTTTGCTTTCCTGAAACTTTCTAGGGGGAATATAAACATATAGAAATACTCCACAAACAAAATCAGACAA
Organism: Panicum virgatum; assembly: GCF_016808335.1. Classification (NCBI taxonomy): domain Eukaryota; kingdom Viridiplantae; phylum Streptophyta; class Magnoliopsida; order Poales; family Poaceae; genus Panicum; species Panicum virgatum. The sequence continues at coordinate 49,372,435 of NC_053145.1, forward strand.
GAAATAGGTGTGTTGAAACTGCATTGCAGATAGTATAAATGCTCAGCAAGCTTGATAAAACATGACTGAAAATACAATTAGAACAAGTACGTTACTGCATGTGGAATTGTAGAGCTAGGATTAGATTGCAAAGAAAATATATAGATATGCCACTGCTGCAAGTTGAATGCTTAAGTTGTCGTATCGTTGGTCCAATTGTACTGCAAATTTCACGAATTAATGAGGAGGCGCCAAGAATATTTTTGATATGATTCTGCAAAAGTGCTTCAAATGCATTTTTGGATGCTTCCCGGTGCGCTAATTTAATTTCTTCTGCTTGTACGATTTTATTCAATAATTATGCAAAAATGAACTAAGATTTTACTGTCAACTAAAAACATAAAAGCTTCATAGCCTCTATTCCGAACACCAAATTCTAAACCAAGAAACGATAGTAAAAACTACAGACTATATGTAAAGGTGATACTAGACAAGAAGGAACTAGTTGTCGGTCAGTCCTAAACAAGAACCATGAATAAGATATGGACACCCTATTCAACAAATAAAATTCACAAAATGATCTAAAAAAAGAAAGGCAAAACAGACTGTTTAAATTTCTAGTGCAGATTATAATCAACCAAGAGGAATGAAACAGGGGAAAAACCTGGCTCTAGAATATGGCAACACACAATGTCCTGCGCTAGTATAACAAAGAAAATGAAATGATGACGGACAAGAATACACCGTTCAAATCTTGTAATGACACTCGATCTAGACGAAATAATCCGCCTCAAGGAACAGAAACCTCTGATTCGAGAAAAATCAAACAACAGCTCACGAACAGCCAACAGGGAGCATGGCATGTCGACTTGTCGAGGTCACTGTTCTGTCGCCCCACATCAAGATTGACAAACAGCACATCACCAAGCACGTAAAGACACATTGCACATACTTCTAATCGGCACATCAGCCTAGGAACTAAAGCAAAAAACAAGAGATCGAGACAGTTAGTGATAAAGAGCATGGAGCCGTCGAGGTCCCACTAGCACCAAGGAAGCAGCAAAGAGCAAGAGGAATCTAGGAACGGCGGTACAAACCCTCCTATCGTCGAACAAAAAGGCACCAAACATGCAGAAATTTCTACTTCTGAAACACGCCGAAACGGGGGGGGGGGGGGGAGGGGGGGGGGGTGCAAAACAGAGTAGCGGAGCAAGTAAAATTACAGCAGACGAGCAGATGTCTCCGGGGATGCAAATTGCGACGGACACGCAGTCACTCCGGAGAATCAGGAAGAACAACACGAGGCAATGCAAAGGAATGCGATTAACATTACGAACATCGTGTCAGATAAGACTAAGGGAGACGATGCAGGGGTCGATCATCCCGGAAGTAGTACTACCACCTCTCCTCCAAGGAAAAAATTAAAAAACCACCACCAACTTCGAAAGCAACGGCAGCAGCAACGGTGAAATGCTGATCCCATCGAAACAAAAACAGCAGCGGCGAACGAATCGCTCCGCTCATACGCCAGCGCAGGCGAAACCAAGGAGGACAGGCGAACAGAGGTCACCATGGCTTATCGGCGCTCGTCGGCCTCCTCCTCCAACAGAAAAAAATACCACCAGACCATAACCAAACAGCAGCAGGCAAAGCACGGATTCGACCGCCCCGAACACGCGGCGCGGTCGAAGAGCCGCGAAACCCCCGCAAAACGCATCCAGATTGAGAGAGAGAGCAGAAAGCACGGAGACAAAAACGCAGCGCGTCGAGAGCAACGAGAAGAAGAGCACGCGTAGCACACCAGCAACACAGTACGCAACGGGATGCTCAGGACGCGGTCGACGACGAACCTTACGGGCCGGCTCCGCGGCGGAACGGGGGTTTTGGGGGGAGAGAGAGATGGATGCGGAGGAACCCGAGGAAGCGAGAGAGAGACGAGGGGAGGGGAGAAGTGGGAGGCCGATCTCACCTTCACGGCTTCACTTTTTCGCTCTGCTGCGAGCCTGCTCCTGCCTGACAAGCAGAGGCGGTTGCGCTGCTTAGGGCAGGTACAGCAATCGGCGAATCGCCGAACACGTCAGCTGCCTGACTGAGCCTGACTGAGCTGGAGGAGAGTCTGCGCCGAGCTTGTTGCCGCTTCCGTCGCCGAGCGCGTCCACTGTTCATATACTGTTTATCTATTGTTCATCGTACTGTTCCACTGTTCATTCACTGCGCGGCCGTGATCGGACGCTTGTGGAAGGCCCGACGTGGGACCCGCGCCTCGCCCTGGCCAGACTGGCCGCTTGCACAGCTGCGAGGCTGCCATGGGCTTGGCGTGGGCCCTTCGTGACGTAAGCCGAGGAGGGGCTCCGTTTCCTTGCATTTTTTGGCGGTAGGCAGCCGTCGCATTTCTCGATCGGCGGCGCGCGGCGCCGTCGCACGCACTAGGGTTCCGCGGCCTTCTTCGCTGCCCTTCCTCCGTCATGGCCGGAGATAGCGCCCCTCGAAAGAGGTGGCTGGATTCGAGGCCGGCGGCGGCGTGGTCGGTTGGAACCGGGAGGGGATCTCTTCTCGGCTAGAGCCACACGGTGGAACAGAGGAAATGGAGCGGGCCGCCTCGCAATATCCGTGCCGCGTCTCAGACTGTTTTTTGGGGGCCGAATTAGCCCAGAACTTTCATCGATGGACCGACCAGTTGTCGTCCGGCCCAATAATGATTTTGCCAACACATGCCCCCTGTTGGCCCGGTGTGACTTCGATATACCCTTCCCACTGTCTGGCAGTTCTAATCCAACAGATCAACATGTTGCAAGAAAACTCGGAAATATTCGGAGTACTAAAGCCTTAAAGCCTTATTTAGTTGTAAAATTCAAAATTTCAAAACTATCACATCGAAAAAAAATCTTACATGCATGAAGTCTTAAATCTAGACGAAATAAAAAACGAATTGCATAGTTTGTTTGTAAATTACGAGACGAATCTAATGAGCCTAACTAGGCTATGATTAGATACTAAATTACTACAGTACACATGTGCTAATGACAAATTAATTAGCATTGATAAATTCGTCTTGTAGTTTACAGACGAGTTTTGTAATTAGTTTTGTAATTAGTCTATGTTTAATACTTAAAATGTGCAAATATTTTATTTCAAAAATTTTACGAACGCAACTAAACGAGATCTAATCTTGAATAAAATAGTGGCGATTTGAGAGACATTCAAGAAGCCCCGGGACTGGGGAGTGGGGACCGAACTCCTTTCCTTTTTCGGTGTACTTATGTGGCATTTTTGTGACAAATTAAGGCATTGCCTTTGCATAACGAGTGTACATAACTACTATATGTAGTTTTATTTCATATTCATATACCGCATGCCCGCATCTCAAACTAAATGCATATGTAGATTTTTTTTTTGTTTGGGAAATCGGGAGAAGTGTTACGCATCAGCTATTCCTCTAAACGAATACATTTTGGCTGATCAGACGGCAGAGCAATCCCAACTCGCAAGTGAAAAACGAGTACAGAAAATTTACTGAAGGACAGCAATAAACTGCAGCGAAAGACTCGCATTTCAAAATCAGAAGTACGCAGTCACCAACACGATGCATGCGGCAACGCACCCAAACCAACTCCCTAAACCAAGCATCCACCACCACCTGCACGCCGCGCGCGCGCGGGCATGCCGGTGCGGTGCCACCAGCGGCCAGCCAACTAGCCAAGCCAACGCGAGACGCAGCAGCAGCGGCCCGGCCCCGTGAGACGCATGCGCGGCCGGCACGCGCGCCGCCGACGCGTCGCGTCACAGCTTGGAGTAGAGCTGCGGCGTGCGCCACTTGAAGAACTTGCCCGTGGGCAGGTCGCGGGGCGGCAGCAGGGCGAGCCCCGCGGCGACGCGGCCGGCCTCCTCGGCGGTGCGCTTGCCGATGCCCCGGGTCATGTTCGTGCGCGTGAACCCGGGGCAGAAGCAGTTGACGCTCACCCGCTCCCCGGCCAGGCGCGCCGCCAGCAGGCGCGAGTAGGCGTTGAGCGCGAGCTTGGACACCGCGTAGTCCGTCCACACCTCGGGCCACCCGCGCCCGCGCCAGGTGCCGTCCCCGATCTCCGCCAGGAACCGCGACACCATGCCCTCGATGTCGCGCTCCGTCAGCGCCGCCTCGTCCAGGAGCATCCGCCGCAGCGCTGGGTCCTTGAGCTTCTGCAGAAACCAAGAGATTAAAAGGATGCAAAATGAAATGGCATTTCTGAATGCTTCAGCTCATAGCATTATTTCTAGGAGTTCGTCTGAAACAGGCATCTGAATGTCGTAATGCCATTAGCACAGTAGCACCCTAGTCTGCCTCCGTTACAGTTCACATGTCTTGGGAGTTTGGACAGTTCAGACGTGTGGTGTATGTGGACACCGGCCCATGAAGTGCTGACAGGGACTGCGAAGTAGCACTGTCCCCGTGATAGGGGGCGTTCAAACTTCAGAGTCCAAAGATGAGCTCACAATCAGTCTACTTGTACTCGCGCCCTAACCAACAAGCTAGTACTTTAGTCAAATAATCTCGATGGATGAAAGGATTTGTTGGATGGCCCGAAATAAACTAAGAGGTCAAGTCAGCAGCATCGACATGTGCCATCATTGATCTCTGCAGCTGCATGGTTTCAAGTTCAACTGGCCTGACATGCAACTGCCAGGCGCCAGCCGTCAGGCAAGGTAGGTAAAAGATTTTATTCCAACATCGTTGCAGCCTATCCTGAGTCTTTATGTGCTCCCATATACAATTAGGAAAAAAGAGGAAAATTACAGGGATTGGTACTGGGAGCCATCAGCCATGTGGTGTGGTGACTTACGTTGAGAAGGCCGAGCTGGGAGCTGATGTTGAGGATGCGGCTGGTGGTGGGCGCCCGGCGGAACAGCGGCAGGAGCGCCTCGGTGAGCATCCTGGCCCCGTAGAAGTTGGTCCGGAGCACTGTCTCCGCGTGCTCCACCGAGTTGGTGTCGATCTCGTTGAACGACACCGCCGCGTTGTTCACCTGCGTGGATCGGAGGCGCAGCAGCAGCAAACGGCTGATCAGGTTCAGAATCACACGGGACTGTCAGGATTCAGAATTTCAGATGCAGGTCGTGCATGGCCTCACTGGATGGCGTATTTGGGTAGGATTACGTAGAAAAAAAAGGCGACCTTCCTCTATATTCTCTGACATGAACGGAGGTGCGTGATTAAGATATATGATAGAAACCTGCACCATCTGCACTTCACTAATGATGTGGATTATTATTGTGGGTCGTGATGACATCATGATAGCGTGGTAACTGCCGCCACTTGCAATACTATACTAGAGCTTAATCTGAACACACAGCTCTTTGTCCTGCACTGTTCCATCGTCATGGACTCGTAGTGGGAGCAGTTGGATCGGGAGCCTCGCCTAAAACAAAATCCTGCGCTTGCTTGCTCAGAGGCCGTAGCACAGCTGCTGCTGCTGCTGCTGCTGCTACTGCGATTAAACTATATACGCGTTCTAGTTTTATTTGAACTGAGTTTTACCCGGAAATGCAGCAGAATACCTGATTTCTGCAATGATCCAGAAAGACCCATAGCTACTTAGCTAGTTTATTTCAGAGGTTCAGTTTACGTTCAGACTTTTGAGGACGAAGACAGCTGCTGATGTATAATAGGATGCCAAAGTCTTAATCTGTGCCGTGTTCCGTCATCTGTGGACCTCCAACAGGTGCCTCAGTGCATCCGTCGACTTTGTCAGTTGCAACTGTCTCCTGATGACACGAATGAGCATACAAATTCAGTCTAACCGCGAACTACACGGCGTGTATACGACGAATGGTAAGGTCGAGACCTTTGTACGTATACTCCATCAGTTGGACTGCTGACTCTGGGACCTGTGTGAGACTTCTTCAGTCATGTTGACCGTAAAAGTGGCGAGCGGTGACAAACTGACGGTAGTTGGACAAATGGACAGTACGTTTGTCAAGCTTTTCCACATGTAAAATACTATAAATAAATTAATAAATTGGTGTTCTTGACCCTATTTCGCAGTGCAGTTGTGAATATACATGCCTTTTTTTTAACTTAGTGATTTTGCCAATGTACAAAATAGCGGGCTATGCAACTTAGCGGAGACCCTTCAAAAACGCTATGGCTGCTATAGCGGCCGCTATAGCGGCGCTATCCCATTTAGTGGATTCCAAAAAAAAAGCAGAAATAGCCCATATTATGTATATTTGGACCACTTTCACAGCGACACTTGTTCAGCACGCGTTGGTGCTACTATGCAGTAGTGCTGCCGTCGGCCGAAGTGTGCTCGCGCAGGCCTAGGGAACTCGTCGCTGTCTGCTTCTCAGAGGGGGAGAGTCCTCCCGCTGGTCGAACTCTCCCGCCGGTCGCCGGCTCAAGCAACGGCGAAGCCCCCCTCCAAAGTTTGTTCTCTCCTAGGGGAAGTGGTCGTTGCCAGTGAGTTTTTCATTGGGGACGAGGGCAATGTTGTGGGTTAGGGTTGCAGGGGACAACAGGCACTTGTATTAGCTGGTTTGGGCCGATATTGGTCTGAAGATGGGCTGGAAAATGACTCGGCTTCGTATTTTGGTCAGCAGCAGCCCATCCGGCCATAGCGGCGCTAAACGCTACAGACTGATATGCCATTTAGCGGCGCTAAATCCCACTATATCGGTCTTAGCTGCAATATCGGTGTCATGTGCTGTATCGTAGCGTTACCTCCTCCAAAACGCTATAGCGCCGCTAAACCGCCGCTATAGCCCGCTATTTTAATCAGTGGATTTTGCCCTTATTCACAAGTCAACGTGATTTTGTCCCTATTTTAGCTGTTTACTAACATCTCGTTGAATAGGGAAAATTTTCATTAACTTGTGAATACTAAGGGTAAAATCATAAAATTAAGAAAAATAAGAGTAAAATTACAGTTACGCTGTAAAGCAGGGGCAGGAACACAAATGCCACAAATAAATTTTGATTTTAGATCCGAGTAGTGTCCCATAGAAAAAGTTGCATATCTTGATTTACCTTGGTTACTTTAAATGTGTGTCCCCAATTCATGCGAGATCGAGTCAAGTGTTTTGCTCCCGTTCATGTGTTGAAAATGGAACCAAAAATCTAGGGACTTCAATCGTGACGGGGACATAGTGTGGCACGCCACGTTGGCGCTCCACTACTAGTTGAAACTCTATGTGTCAGTTGGAATAATCTACACATCTTTCTTGGAATAATCTACACATCTTTCTTTACTGAAAGCGCGTCGCGCTCCAGGCCAGAGAGAGGGGCCACGTCGGCTCCGAAAATATTGGCCGTCGGATCGCGATCCGACGGTCAGGAATAGATAGAGACGTAAATTTTGCAAAAAAAATCCTGAGCTTTGTTAAAATAAATACGGAGTCCATCAATTTAATGGAAAACCCCTCGGACTTTGTGGAGCTTTACTTTAAAAAAAATCCTGAACTTTTAGTAATCGTGCCGTACTCCGTGAATTTTGTAAAAAAACCCTGGACTTTGTTAAAATAATTCTGAAGTCCATCAATTTTATGAAAAAACCCTTTAACTTTTCAGTAATTGACCGGTACTCCGTCGACGCCAAATTTACCAAATAACCCCCGCGGTCTACCAATTTTACGAAAATCTCCCCGGATTTTTTGCAGTTCAATTTCTTAAAATAAATCTAAACTGGAGGGCATATTTCTACGCGGTGCCCTGGACTTTGTTAAAATAATTATGAAGTCCATCAATTTTATGAAAACCCCCCCTTTAACTTTTCAGTAATTGACCGGTACTCTGTCAACGCCAAATTTACCAAATAACCCCCGCAGTCTACCAATTTTACGAAAATCCCCCCGGATTTTTTGCAGTTCAATATCTTAAAATAAACCTGAACTGGAGAGCAAATTTCTGCGCGGGGCAATATTCTAGTCTTCGAATCGAAAGTCAGACCCTTCTACTTCTGGGAACGAAAATGGCCGAAAAAAAGCGAGTCATCGTCCTCGGAAGGCGAAACGGAACTGACAGAGGCGCCCGAAACCCGAGGAAACCGTCGGCGAAACGTCACGCGGCTGGTGCGGGCGGGGATCGGGACTCACCAGGATGTCGAGGCCGCCGAGCGCGTCGCGCACCCACGACGCGAACGCCGCGACGGAGGCCGGGTCGGCGACGTCGAGCCTGCGGAACCGCACGGCGGCGCCGAGCCCCGGCGGGCCGGCGGCCCGGCGGATCGCCGCGGCGGCGGCCTCCCCGCGCGCCTCGTCCCGCGCCGTGAGCACCACGGACAGGCCCTGCTCCGCCAGGCGCGCCGCGAGCGCGAGCCCGATGCCCCGGTTCGCGCCCGTCACCACGGCAACCGTCTCCCCCGTCCACCACGGCGCCCTGCGACCACCACACACGGCCAGGTAACGGTCTCACCAGATCAGCGCATGCGAGATCGAATGAGCTAGGTAGAGCCTAGAACTAGGCCGAGCGGCGAGCCATTCATTTACTTGGGTGGATCCGCCGCCGCCTCCTTGTCCTTGGAGCTCACGCAGTCCATGGACGACGACGACGACATCGAGCCGGCTGGTCGCCGTCGACTAGCTCTAAGCAAGGTTCTTGGAGTGTGGAAGGTGAAGTGAGAGGGGAGGGACAGGGCGGCGAGGAGAGGGAGCGCGTATATATAGGGACGGCTTGGGAGTGGCGAGGCTTGCCGCTTGCCAGCTTCGGCCTTCGACAGTTGGGCGGCAGGCGGGCCTGCTCGCGCGTGAGCTGGCTGTGGCTTCTGGAACCGAACGGGAGCAAGTGGGTCGGAGCCGGAAGTGGGAGCAAGTGCGCGCGATTAGTTGCGGTCAACGTAACCCAGCGGACTGGTCGAGCTGGAGGGCGACCACCGTTTCTTCTAACCGGTGCCATAGGATACGGTTCGGCCGCGTCTGGAACTGAAAGCGATCGGGAGTTGTAGCACGCTAGTCGCTAGTGGGCATGCGGCTCGATGCATGTACAGGTTCTGACGACGATTCAAATAGATAGATGTATTCAAATAGATATAAGATGTATTGAGTTGTATTCAAAGTCATCAAAGAACTTTCCGGTTATATTGAGTTTTTACTTATAAAATGTATTTGATCTTTGAGGCTGTTTTCTTTGTACAATTGTACTCGTATGACCTGATCTTGGCTGACCTACATGCTTGAATGCCACAACCACGCCGGCGGGGTCAGGCCCAGGGGAAAAAAAACTGAAGGAGCACTTAATTCAACAAAGTTGTAGCCTACTACTACTGGTCACAAATAGTGACACTTTTTTTTATTGAACAACTTTTTTTTTGCGAGGAAATTTTATGAACAACTCAGCCATTCTAAGTTTTAGTTACAAATCAATTTATGTGGCTTGGATTTGGTTATTTGGAAATGATACAAACAGACATGCATCTAAAGTAAGTTTTACAAAATAATATGCTTTGTACTATGTGTTACAAATATATAACAAAATTTATATGTCATAGTTATGCTTTGGAGGTCCGCTGGTGTCTAATTAAAATCTCACTTATTTGCGTCGGAAGAGAGTGGTTGTCCATTTGGTATTGCAACATCTAGATCTGATTTTGGAGGAAGCCCGGAGAAGTTTTCATTTTTTTTTTCACTCAAATACTTAGCTCAGCTACTTGACCTTCTTGAGTAAAACCGGTTATTAATTTGCTACGCGGCACGTAACAGGGGCTCTGCTAGCTAGTACCATACACATCTTTTACTACTACACAATGGTATTGTACTATTGTCAACTTAATGAACGTGGTCGGGATCTTAGACTCTTAGGGAACGAATAATACCGCTTGCCCTATGATCGAGTCAGAGCTCTGAACGAACACTCCATCTTCAACCTCTGAAGAACTTCCACTGAAGCATGACACCCACGTTTTTCATGTTGATACTCATCATCAGCTCCTTGTCGTATATAACAGTAACACACACATATATATTAAAAAAATATAAGCATCGCTCGAATAGTTTATGACAGAAGTCGATCGATTCTGGTGGAATTTTAGTTTCTTCTGAAGAGAATAACAACGCACCGTCTAGCCCGCATGCATTTCGTTTACATGCGTGCGCGGCACATGGACATCTACTTTTCAAGACTTTCTTCCTTCAAAAAAAAAATTTCAAGACTTTCTTTCCATGGTAAAAAAGGATGCATTTCTCTTGAAATCAACAAAGTGAAAAAGTACATGAAAACCATGAAAAGAAAATACTTGTAGGAATAAATAACAAAAGCATGATCCATACAATATATCTAACAAAAAAAAGACCGGTTAGATAGATGATAGATCTGCTCACCTTTCCCACATTAGCTAGCTAAAATGCAAGTAAAGCTGAGGCCAGCTAGCTGCAGAGGTTGTACATACACGGGTGGTCAATGGTTACTGCTAACCCCAAAAGGCTACCAAGTGAATTATACTGATCCATCCATTCGCCGCGATCACACAAGCGAGCTGCTTACACACAAAACCCCAAGGCATCAGGGGAGATACTACGCGTCAGACGAAAGATTAGTAAATCAACAAGGCACAAGGGTGCCGTGGTTCAGAGGGTGACGCAGTGAATGCACGCCACTACTTGTGAGTTGTTTAGGGGCGACAGGGATGGCACCGACCACGTGAATCGTGACCGCTGATTGATTGATTCGCTCGCCTTGATTATTTTAGCAGATAGCACTGAACAGTGCAGCGGAATGCATGAGCGCAGCCAAAAGAAATGCCAGCCGCTAGACCACGGTCTTTCTCTCGACTCTTCTCTCCCTGCTACAGCTACAGTCCCGGCGGAGGCGAAAAGAGAGCAGCGTTGTCGGGCGTCGATCTGGCCGGCCCAAATCCCCTGACGTCCTCGCCGGCGTTGGAGGAGGCGGGCGGGCTGGCCTCCAGCGGCCTGTTCCTGTATAGGGGTAGCTTGGTTTCTAGTTTCGCCTAGGTTTAGCTCATCGTCGACTATGGCGGCGGTGCTTAGTTTGCCAGTGGTGGTTCAGCTGCTGCACCGGCCAATAATCATCCTCCAGTGCGTCTGTGTCCTTGCCGGCGGCTTCATCCTCCAGTGCGTCTGTGTCCTTGCCGGCGGCGTCGGCGCCCTTGGCGGCCGCTTCAGCGTCACCAGCGGTGGCGGATCTTGGAGGTTAGCTGCTTTTGTCCCTCTGTGCGACGGGGGGAGTAGATCTGGCCTCCCTGGTGGGGGGTTTCTTGGATGCGGTGTTGGCGGTGCTAGCTCCGGCGTTCCTCTTTTCCGGTCATCGGTTCTTTGGCAGGTGGCGGCGGATTGGTCTGAGCTGCTCCTATGTTGGAGGCAACGGCCAGTGACTTGTTCTGGTAGGGAGGTAAGTTCGCTGGCATTTTGGTTTGAAGATGCAGCGGCGGCTGTGGGTCTGTTGGCTAGTAGGAGAGTGGATCGAGCTCGAGTTTCCCCCGATGATGGTCGACGGCGAGCTTTAGTCCAAGGTCGTCAGAGCTTGGGGCGCGGCCCCAGTCGATGGGCTATCAGCGATGCCTTTATCTCATCCATTCGGGTGAGTGCCTACTTCGACTCTTCTCAAAGCCTCGTGGCGATGGAGCTCCGGCGGTCCTGGGGAAGACGGCGAGCTGCCGATGGAGTCCGGCGGGTGGCCGGTGATATCGGGCTCAGGAGGATTCGAGATGCAGAGGTTCCTAGGGGCTTGTTAGTAATTATTTTGTTTTCATGGGACCTGTCTGCAAAACAGCTCTCCTCTGTATCCTTCCTGAATGTATCTGTATTTGTACGGGTCCATGTACTGTATCCTTATCTTTAATATATGTATGTTCTGATAAAAAAAATGCCAGCCGCTAGATTGCAAGGGTGTTTAGTTAGTTAAGCTCGATTAGGCCGGAGATGGTATTATTTTTTTTCTCTCGTCTCATATAGGAGGTTTAGGGTACTGGCAGTGCCTTTGTTGGGTATTGGGTTGCCACTTTGGTGCCGGCGCGTGCTCCTTTTCCACCGTCCACACCGTAGTGACATCACGCCCGGCCTGCAACCTCGGGTCAGTTATGGTCAAGGGCTTTCTATGCCATGAGAAAAACATGAGGTAAAATTGGAAGAGAAAGAAAGATGAAAGAAAGGGTAAGAGAGAAAAACCGGAAATGTGATGTAGTGTCATGTCAGTTTCTGCCTTTCTGGAGCAAACAAGGGGGAAAAGAACGGGAAATCGTCCAAAGACTTCAACATTAATACTGGTTAGTGGCGGGCGGGGGGGGGGGGGGGGGGTGCTGGGGGGCTACCCCATGCAGCCTATGAAGTTCCTCGAAAGTCCACTGTACAATTTTCAACTATGAATCAAGAGGAGAAAGAGAAAATAAGAAAAAGAAGAAAAAGAGAGGAGGAAGAAAGAAGAGAGGAAAATAAACCCCCCTGAACCTAGATCCGCTACTGATACTAGTACTAGTTGCCGGGTAACCGTCATTTGCCATGGAGATGGAAACTAGGGAAAAAAGAAACTAACAAATCGACACATAGATGAAGCACGTTGTACAACAAAACCGGTCGCTTAGCGCTTGCATTTACTGGTAGTCACTTGCTATCAGCCTGTAGTCTAGAGCTGATCGAGCTCTTGCAATTCTGGCAAGTGGTAACTGTGCGTGCACCGTGCAGGGTCTGTGCTATGTCGGTCACTCGGTCTGTGTCAATTTTGTTTCCCTTTCCGAGAAGAGGTTACCGTTTGGACGGCCGGGCCAATCCTTCGACTAGGCCGAGCCCATTTGGAAAAATAAAATTCTAACCGAGACCATTAGGCCCAATTGGTGACAAGTGGGCTCTGTTTCCAGATTGATGCGGCCTGCTGTCTGCCTCCATCCCATGATGTTGAACTTCGAAGGAGTCCCTCAGCTAGGTCATCTCATCCGAGCGCTTGCTCGGTCGGTCCTTCAACTGGATCGAGCCAACTGGGTCATTCTGTTCAGGCCCAATTGGCACCGAATGGGCTCTGGTTCCAGATTCATGCAGCCTGCCGCCTGCCTCCATGTTTGAACGAGTCATCGGCGGTGAGCACGCGCGGCATCGCCTTGGATCGGGACCCATCCCTGGTGTTCTCTACCTCTCTGGCCTGGCCAGCACCGGGAGCGCACCTCAGTCGGTCGACCGACCCACCGATCGATTGAGCTCATGATTATCGCATGTCTATGGCCAAGAAAATATATTAACAATAATGAAACAAAGAAGTAGCTAACTTATGGCAGGCCGTAATTTAGTCCACCTATACGGCCTACCCTCTATAGAGAGAACCAGTTTTACGGGGCTATTTTACCTTTCTTGGCAAAGAAATTAGTTTTTGCTCGGATTCCGATGCACTTGCATACATGTGACACCGAATAGAAATAAACAAAGCACGCATGTGAGAGGGAGAAACAAATTTTGGATGACTTCAGCACACATAAGTGATTTTAAAATTTTAAAAAGCCATAGCCTCACAATCGAGCGTCTAAATCAAAATCTGATTGCACCATAGCGTTCGTGTCAAACATGAGCTTCAAAACTAGACCCCACATCAATATGTTTTAGTGATATTTTTCTTGCTAAGAAAATGGTTTTTATTAGGAAAAAGTCCAATTTTCACCCTCGAACTATCGCAAAATTTTGATTTTTAACCTTCAACTACGAAACCGGACAACATAGGCCATCCAATTGTCAAAACCGGATAAATTTGGCCCTTGAGGTGGTTTTGTATTTTCTAAAAAAATTAAATAAATCTAATTAGATTTAGAAAATCAAAACTAATTCACTTTAAATCAGAAAAATATGAAACTAGTACCAAAATTTTTCTAAAAATATAACCTATCTATTATTGCTCCATTTGAATTTTAGTTATTAAAAATAATAGGCATAATTGCAAATATTATGAACATAAAAAAATTAGATCTAAATAGCTCACAAGTCATGTGACAATAGATATGTTACATTTTTAGAAAACTTTTGATACCCATTTCATAATTTTTTGACTTAAAATGAATTACTTATAAATTTTTTAGTGTAAAATTGAATATTTTTAATTCTCACAAAATGAAAAACCACCTTCAAAACCACACCAGGGGCCAAATTTGCCCGGTTTTGACAGTTAGATGGCATATGTTGTCCGGTTTTGTAGTTGAAGGTTGAAAATCGGACTTTTGCGATAGTTGGAGGGCGTAAACCAGACTTTTCCCTTATTATATTCTAATCTGCTCATGACTTTTAAAACAGTTGCTCATGATGTTTTAAAAAAATTGGTTCACTCATCTTATTCCAATTAAGTGGATATTGATGTTTATATCATGAAGATAGATTGTTTGGTGTTATTAGTACACGTGGGTAAACAACTTTGTTGGGTAGTAGGTGAAGGTATATAACATGATTAATAATAAGCAACTTTAGTAAATTAATTGAGCATTTTAACTAATTTATTATGATATTTTTCCATTATACATAAAGCAATTTAGGTGTCTTTGAAAAGTATTATCGAAACATATATAAGTGGGGTCTTGTTTTGAAGGTCTCTTCGAAAGAGATATAACTGTGCAATCGGAATTTGAATCTGATTGATGGTTTAAGAATTATAATTTTTTTAAATTTTGAAAATGGTTAAATGTGCTACTGCGCGTAGGGGTGGATAGTAGTTTTAGCCTGCCGTGAATAGCGTAAAAGTACGGCTGGCCATAATTAAGTCATTACCAACAAAGAAAGACGCCAATTAAGCATATCATTCACAGAGTTGGGCAATAATTAGCATACAGACAATGATTTCATGATCTTTGATCCCAAAACAGAAATGATCTCCTCGTCACTTTAATCTTCTCTGTAACATGCTTAAGCTAGCTTGCATAGTATCAAGTATCAACGGAAAGCACAGCTATGATCTTTGCTCCTAAAACAGAAATGATCTCCTCATCACTTTAATCTTCTCCGTATCATGCTTAAGCTAGCTTGCATAGTATCAAGTATCAACGACATGCACAGCTGCTTGCAGCTACATACATCCGCCACATTTGTAGCCAAAAAAGGATGTGTTTCGCAGAAGAAGAAGAAGAAGAAAAGGATAGGACGGCCGGACCCCGATGATGACCATCCCCCTCAACGCATTGCCAGAAACAGAAGACCTTGTTGGAACCGAGGATCGACGAACGATCAGGAACACGAGACATGGCGACAAACGCCCTGGCCGCCGAATGGCCTGTATGTTGGCTTCTCTTATTCCACTTGGCTCACCACAGCACACAAGGATTACATGACCATTTATAGGCCTTGGCAACACAGCACCCACGCCACCACACTCCAGTGAACTCGGCGCCCACGCACGCACATTGCGACCCTACTTGTTCTCGTTCGTGAGCACCGAACTCACTGCAAGAACCGGTCTTCAACCTCATCCACGAGCCAGGTGGTGCCCCCTCCGCTGCATCCGCAGGCCTCCAGACGTGGTCTTCCTTGCCTCCAACGAACGAGCAAGCATGCGCCGCACGTCACGCTCGCCACACCCTGGAACCCGGCCGTGCCGCCATCCACTCCCAGCTCGACCGAGTGTGACATCCCAGAGTTTTAAAATACTAAGTAAGAAATATTAAATATGATATCATGCATAATCAACCAAGAAAATGGAATCGAATACATTTATGTGTGCATGCATGTGTATGTGTATAGATGCATAGGTCAGAAACCGTAAATAATTTTTAAACTAATGTAAGTATACATATGAAAACGAATAGGCGTCTCTCTGAAATCATGTTAATTCAAAGTTTTGTTGAAGTCAAAGAGAGAAAATAAAAGTTTGAACATAAAATGACAGGTCCTTTGAACCGTAGTGTTCAAAGATTTAAATTATCTGTCAAATTTCAAACTAATCTGCTTTGAAAATAATTTCTAAAATATAGCTCAAATGAATTTTTGTCCAAAACCAAAGTGGTAGGTTTTCAAATTACGAACAACTTTCGTGTTCAAAGTTTTTCGAGTTGATACACAAAAATGGGAGAAAAATTTGAGTTTCGAAGTGTAGAGGACATTTTCAAATGCATTCAACTTTCAATTTTTATCTTTCAAACCAGTGTTTAAATGAAAAAGTGCCTAAAACAAAAGTTGTAGATCTCGAAATGTTGAACAACTTTGGTATTCAAGAGTTTTTCATTTGAGGCCAGGAAGAAGGAGAAAAACGGAATTTACAAACTGCATTTTGAAAATTCGAGTTAATTACGAGACTGCCATCACCCTCATCACGCTCGTGCTGCCGCACTGCCATCACCCTCATCACGCTCGTGCTGCCGCAGCTTCTCGACGTCCGTGTCCACGCGTCGCTCGTCGAGCCACCTCGCCGCCGCTTAAGCTGTCCTCATCGGTTCACGACGCCAAACCCGAGTTCGCCTCTTCCTCGCGTTGCACTAGAGCCAGAGCTCGGGCTTCCCCGTGCCCGCGAGCGCAGCCGTCACCATGGCCGCCGCCGAGGCTCGGCCTCGCCATGGAGGTCCCCTCTCCGGCCACCCTTCGCCCGGTCCGAGCCCGCAGATAGCTTCCCCGAGCCTCTGTGCTGCTCGACGACCATCTCCCCACCGCCCAAGGGCATCGGAGCGCCGCCGCCGCGGTCTAGCGCCGCCACCGGCCGTCTGCTCCCGCGGACCTCCACCCTCCGGCTTTCCCCGAGCCAATCCAACGGGCCTACGAGCTTCTCCGCCCTCGACTTGAGCTCACCGACCCCTATTCCCACCGCCACAGCCGCCGGAGCGCCACCGCAGTGACACAACATCGCCGCCGGTCGCCGGCGTTCGTGGTCCCGTCTCCTCCGGCCATCCCGACCCCAACCGCGACCACCGGGAGGTAGCTCACGAACCCCTCTCCCTTTTCCCCAACTTTCCCCTCACCTCCAGGGCCGGACCTCGCCGGAAAACGGCCGCCCGACCCTCCCCTGTTCTATCCAGTTCCGCCAAGGACCTCCCGTGAGAAGAAACAGAAATCCAGGGGCCTAGATGCAAAAGTTCGTTTCCTTTTTCTTTTGTTTTCAAAAACAGCAAACTTGTAAATTCCATATAAAATCGTAGAAAAATCAGAAAAATACAAATCCAAATGTTTTGGAATCCTTAGATCAAAACCTACAACTTTTGTTATAGTCACATGTTCATATTATCCTTCTATTTTAATCTAGGATAAAGATTAGATTAAATAGCATACAAATGTATCTCCTGTTGTAGTCATGAACTAAGGCTAGTTTTATGACAGTGTGCTACACCATAGATGAATAGATTACTGTAAAAATTTTAGTACATTTTGACAAATCTAGCTATAGGTTTCATTAGATTTTGGTTTATGCCTATGTTAAATAGATTTAAATCCACACAATTCTATACTAGCTTTCTTGAGCTGAAATTTTTATGAAAGTCTTACCTTTGTTTCTAAATGCTATAGAAAATTTTTGGGAACTTTTAATAATGTATAACTAGTCCTTTTGATTTATTCATGAATAAACTTTGTAAATAAAAAACCCTAGTTTCCTTCATTAGAAAAATCTCATATTTTTAATAGAGATTGGTTTTCAGTACATGAACATTTATGTAAAATTTTAGCCACTGAAACTAAGTAGTTTACTCTGTAGATTTTTAGTTAGATAAATGCCTAGGAAAGGAATCTAAATTCTTGTGCTTGCTGTATAGCTCAATAAATTATGAAAACTTTACCACGAGCTCATCTTAAGGAATCTAACCTACTAGTAAAATTTCATTACCAGAAATTGCATTTTTTTACTCTAGAATTTTGTTTTTGTACACTAGTAGTAATAGATTCATGAGTTTTTATAATTTATTTGTTACATCAAATGAACTGAAAATTTTACTGCACACTAGTGACTCAGTAAAGCATCTCTCATAAAAATATCAGCACCATTCTATGCTTTTAGCTTTAGTTATAGTTTCCCCTTGTTTTCCATGTGTTAATATGATGAAAAACAATTTTTCTGCATTTCCTGTTCTAATATAAAAGAAAAGCAACACACCCAGCTCTTTTATGAGTTAGTATAGATACAATTGCTACTCTATAAATGATTGCCCAGTCATGTCTTTCCTTTAATTGCATTGCATTTGCATCGTTGCATATCATCTAGGTACGCTAAATGTGCGACACGTGGAACCAGAGGGCAATGTTGAAGCCGAGCTAGAAGATGGTGCACGGGTGGACAAATCCAGAAGATGGAAGGACTGACTGGAGTGCCTGCTTGGATTGGGATGATGTCAAGCCGGTGCAATACTACAAGCTAACTAACTGACTTTGTGTCAAACCCAGGCAAGCCCCGGAGCATGTCCTATCTATTTTAAATTTATGCAACTTATTATTGTTTCTATCTACTTGCGCATTTAAGTTTATAGGAATTGCTTGGAACCTTAGCTGCATAATCCTAGGTACCTATGTTTGAACACTAGTATGTATAGGTCGTTAGTGGCTAGGCTAATGGTTCGGTAGAAGTCGAGTGATTTCCTGTCACTCGCGAGAATTATAGGAATTGAATGTTTACTACATGCTGCAACTATAAGGCTCACGGGCGGGGCTGTGGTACTTGTGATGCCCCGTCTGTTTAGTGAAAATTGGATAAGGCCGCAGTGTGTGGTAGTGGTGGTTAAGCGTTTGAACGTACTAATCACATGCCGAGAATATGGTAATCGGTAAGCTTAAGTACTGGATTGAACCGCAGCCGGAACATACTCCCCACCGTCTTGAACTCGTTCACATCTAGCTAATGGCGAGTACAGAGTCGTCGTACTGCTGTATTGAAGGGAACTGTTGCGTGGGTGACTCTGTTCCCATGCATGTGTTTAGATCTGCCTGGCCAGGTTAACAAATTCGATTCGAATCGTCCGTTTCTCACCGGTTATTGAGACTGCTTAACCCTTCTGTCACATAGAGTAAGAAGTGAAAGATGAAGATGAGAAATATGATTGGTTGGATGATGAAAGATAATTGTTTCCACCATGTATGCTACTGGATAGATGCTAACCTAGAATGGTTAATTGAACTAGAACCTGAAAGCTAAAATATGGAATTAAGGATCTACTTTT
Organism: Panicum virgatum; assembly: GCF_016808335.1. Lineage (NCBI taxonomy): Eukaryota > Viridiplantae > Streptophyta > Magnoliopsida > Poales > Poaceae > Panicum > Panicum virgatum. Next base: position 49,391,421 of record NC_053145.1, read on the forward strand.
TACTGCTTTTCAGCAAACAAACCACTCAAGCCAAAAGCCTTGCATGTCTAGATAAAAGGGCTAAGTATACCCTTAATCGGGTAAGCCTTACTGAGTATTAGTATACTCAGCCTTGCTTGTGGCTTTGTTTTTCAGGTGGTACATCTGAGGATGTGGCTGACGTCATGTACGGGCTTCATCATGACGTCTTGCTTCGTCGCTAGACTATCGTTCGTTTTCCGTCACTCTTGAACTCTGTTGTCTTTTTATAAATTCAAACTTGGTTTGTAATAATAATTCAATTTCATATTCTGTGCTGTAAAATTTGTGGAATGTTGCACGCTCTGAACTGTTTTGTCGATCCTGTTTTAAGTGGTTTAATCGGGATTTTACCCGATAGCACTGCCGGTTTACTCCGTTTTAAGTGCGTGTTAACCCTAGTTACCGTTTCGGTGATGGTTAGCGCACTTAAGCCGGATTAATTTAGGCGGGGCTGCCACAACGAGACCATGCCCGCCTGGACTAGAAGAGGCCGACAAACCCTAGAAGGGTACAGAACCGCCCCAGTCGGGTGCCGTGAGGGGCGGCACGTGCTCATCAACACTAGGTGGCGACGTAGTAGCCGACACGGGAGGCAATATGATGCCGGTGGCCAGTGATGGAGTTGCAGGGTTAGTAGGATATTAGCAAAAATCCAAATCATCATCTAAGATGAAATCGTGAAGGAGGTGACTCGCGAGCGAAAGGGAAGGTGAACTCATAAAAAACGACATGGCGTGACATGATGATGCGGCGAGTAGTGACATCAAGACAGTGATAGCCTATATGAGAGGATGGATATCACAAAAAACACAAGACGTGGGCCGAGGTGCCAACTTATGAGAGGTGGCCTGGGATTTGGGTAGCAAAGGCACCCAAAAACTCGAATGTGTTCGTAGGAAGGCAGAGTGCGGTGCAAGCGTGTGTGAGGAATGTTATGGCTAGTGGAGGATGAAGGCCGTCGGTTGATCATGTGGCTTCGGAAAGGGCTTCAGCTCAATGGAAGCATGTGGAAGCATGAAAATGAGCAACGTGCGCACAGAGTTATTAATGATGCGAAGCGTACGCTCAGACTTGCCATTTTGGGGAATGTGTAATGGTAAGAAAGACAAAAAAACAATGCCACTAGATGCCAAAAGAGTGGCTGTTGCATTATTAATGAATTCTTTACCATTATCAGCTTGGAAACATTTAATGGGAAGGCCAAACTAAGTACGAGTGTACGCAACAAAATTAACCATGTGCTCATGAACATCAGACTTGCGCTTAAGGGGAAAAGTCCAGCAAAAATGCGAGTAATCATCAATCATGACCAAATAATAACCATAGCCCGAAATACTAGTGACAGGCAATGTAAGAAATAGTGGGCTAAGATATTTAGTGGAAGCCCTTCCAAAAGCTAAAAGAGTTATAGCGAAAGCTATAGCGGAAGCAAAATCATTTAGCAAAATAATAAAATATTTAATAATTATATACAAATTTAGAAGAATCATTGGTCTAACACTCTAAAAATGAACTTAACACATCTCTTACTATCAAACTGTGTCTCTGCTGCTTTGTCTATGATCCACCCTAATTATATCGATTCTTTATTTCTTTTGAATAAATTTTTAGTGGAAATAGCGGACATTTATCACCGCTAAATCTTGTAAAACCCCTTTTAGCGGACATAGCGGATAAATATTGTATAACGTAGCGGTAGATCTCCTAAAAAACTAATAGCGGGCAATATCGGGTTATTAGCGGGCTATTTTGTACATTGGTGACAGGTGATGTCCAAACATCACAATGAACAATTTCAAAGGGAGAAACTGTTTTGGTGGAGGAAGGACAAAATGGTAATCACGCGTGTTTGCCTAGCTGGCAAGAATGACAAAGCGAGGGAGCTACTTTGTTACAAGAAATAGGCTGATTATTCTTGAGACGAGCTAATGCATCAGGACTAGTATGTCCATGACGCTGGTGCCATAGGGAGGATGTAGCAGCGACGAGGACGTGCAGTTGTGGGGGTGATGGGAGATATGGTGCAAAGATCGCCATCACTATTGCAACGTAGAATCTCGTGTCCCGTCCTGATGTCCTTCATAGAAAAACCAAAGGCGTCAAACTCAATGGAACACTTATTGTCTCGAGTGAATTGACAAACAGAAAGCAAGTTTCAAATCAGTGAGGGGACAACAAGGATGTTGTTGAGCAGGAATGTGGGGGTGACGGTATGCAAGGCGGAATTTCCTCGAGATGTGACCGGAATATGCGTACTGTTACCTACTGTAATGGAAGAATGGGAGGTAGGGGAGAGAAAGAGGAGTATACCATCCGAGGTGTGCATGTGGGTTGAAGCGCCAGTGTCAACCCAGGGGTTGGAGCCCTAGATCAACATCTGGTTGGAACCAAGGAGGCTCGGGCCACCACGCCAACCCGGGCTGCCCGAGCACCCAGCCCAGGAAGGGTCGCTGCCCGAGCCACTGGCCTAGCCACCCTTGAGCAGGCCATGGATTAAAACAGATCCACGGGCCAATGGGAGAGTGCGCACACTGCTGCTACTGGCCTCTCCCTCCGCCGCCGCTGTTCCGCTTGCTGAAGCCCTTCTTGCGCCGTGCTGGGAACCTAATGGCGCAGATGAAGGGAGTGGCAATTGGAGCCGCATCCAGTAGAAGAGGTGGAGGCGAGACCATATCAATGAATGTCGCAGCTTTGTCCTTGTTTACCAAACACAGCTCCTTCAGGGCTAGCTGATCATGTGTCGTGGCTGCCAGATGGTGCGAAGGGCATTGGCAGCTTTCTTCATCTTTTCCATAGTCATCAACAAACATCACCTTGAGTTATGGAGTGGAACTTGTGACACAGGAAGATGGAGCGGGGAGCTTGGTTCGCCTAGAAGTGATTTTCGATGCGACCTAGAGCCCGCACGCCGTTTAATCATCTTCCATGGTGAAGTCAAGGGCGAAGTCGGAGACGGAGCCATACAGCCAGCTGTGGACACACCAGGCTGCTTAGGTCCAAGCAGCATTGATGGGAGTGGGTGGTGTCTCGTCGATGTGCCTCATGAGGCCAAACTTGCTGAACATGGCCTTGAAGAAGGAGCTCCACTTGCCGTAGTTGGAGGAACGTGTTAGGTCTTTTGGATCAACTAGCAGTAGATCGAGTGGGAGTACTCACTGGTTCTTGAAGAAGAAACCGTCCATGGTCGGTGACGAGCATGAAGACGGAGTCTAGAGTGCCGCCGGCGTAGTCATGGGCGTGCCGCCGGAGTGGTTCAAGGTGGAGGACGACGTGCAGTGCCGGTGCTGTAGTCGACGGAGAGCCAGTGGCGGCGACGGCGCAGCACGGTGGAGCTTCCCGTCGCTGACAGCCCCCCCTCTAGATCGGGTTAGGGTTTAGGATGGTAGGAACTGTAGCGGCGGCGAACCTCGTGACATGAGCCTCTAATCCCCACCTCCACTTTATAGGGCTGCATGACGGGGGCCCACCAGCCTCATCTTGGGCTGGGCGTCCCCGATCAGGACGCGAGTCAAGGTTGGACCAATCGTTGGACTGGCCCGGTGGAGATCAATACTAACATTCTCCCCCTTGATCTCACCTTTGTACTTTAAAATTTTTCTCAATTTGAATTAACTCTTTACTTTCTCTTTAGTTGCTTTGCTATTGGCCTCATCTCATTGCAGATCAGTACGTAGAGCGTGCCTCATCATGACGGTTATTAGTTACCATCAGACTTAACAGCCACAATGTACCTTTCTGTATTGAAACAAGACCTTAACCTTTCTTTGGGCCCTTTAATAATCCAGAAATCGTAGGCCTCCCGTAAAACCCATGTCGACTTGGGCGGTAGACCTTTGGTAAGCGGATCCACAAGCACTTGCTTGATACTTTGGTGCTCCATGATTTCATATGATTCTGGATTTTCTCCTTTGCAACATATAACCCATTGACAATGTATTTGGCAGCACACTTGACATGTTGCAATAGGAGTGAAAACATTCGAATGGTATATTGCTGTTGTCAACCATTATCAATTCCGGGTAATGATTTCCTTAACCATTTTGCCTGTCCTGTAGCCTCATATAATGCTAAACTTTGGGTACACGACCCACAATATCACAACTATTTTGCTTTGGAGCTTTTCCACAATAAAACTCCAAACTCGAGTGTTAGCTACTACTGTGGGCTTCACTAAACTCGCCAAAACTTGATTCTTTTTACTCACAACCTTTTGAGAGTAAATGTTTCTTTCTTACTTAGCATGAGGCTGACAATATTTTGCAAAATTGCAATACATTCTATAACTCCATTCCAGTGATCTATTGCTGGACTGGACTTCTGCCAAAATGTCCCGGATACTTGCACTATGTCAGGGTAAATTCTTTTCAGCACTAATTTTGCTTCCAACAGCTAAAGCACATGGAACCTTTTCCTTTTTGATCGATCATATAACGGTTCCTGGAATCCTGAAAATTCCAAACCTATTACCCTTGACAATAGGACAGGCGTAGGCTTACTCGCATGCATACTATATATCATTTAGAACTCTTTTCTAAGTATGCTCTCTGCAATAGTCCTGATACCCTCTTTTTCTTTTATTCCGGTGAATTTCCTTTCCTAGAGCGAATGACTCTTCACCGAGATTATTCTTATCAAAACTAGAGGTCAAAATAACCTTCTTTGAACCTTTTCAGGAAAAGGATTTTCCATCTTTTGAACTTTGAATATTTGCAAATTGTCATTTTGCATTTACCTTTACTTAAAACCCAACTTTTCTTTGTTCTCATAAAACTTTAGATACTACTATTCTATGATCTGATTTCAGCAAGTGGTATCACAATATTCTTTTCTTTTCACAACAAAACCATTTTGGTTATGTCATGTATATACTTTCTTGTGCAAATCTCCGTCGGGAGATATTGCTCCAACGTCCATCTGATGCAATTCTAAAAGTAGTATGCCATCAATTGCATTATAATTCTAAAAGAATCCTTTCATGAGACTGAATAAAATGTCTCATTATAACTTATTCTTTTCTTTGCACAAAACTTTTTGTCATAAGTCGTGCTTAGCAACTTTTCATATTCCCTCCAGAGTCACGTTTCAATCTTGTAGACCCATTATAGCCTACTGTCTTGGCTCCATTAGGAACTTATTCTATGTTCCAAAATAAATTTGGAACTTTTAGGTCTCATTATATCTTCCATGGCTTCTCGCCACGTCGATGAATGAGACAACTCAATTTATGACATTCATACAACGTCAAAACATATGTTGAGACAATTTCAGTGCTTGAATCATAGGAGTGAACATACAGTCCCACTTCTTTTCAACCCTTAGTTCTCGGCATACTTTACTCCCCAGATTATCCCATCTATTGCAAAGATGGAATATCTTCAAACTTTTATTTGGGTTTGTTCTTTACAAGCCTCAAAGGGTGCTTTAAGCACCACCTTTTCTTTCGGGTGTTTTGTCTATTTTCATGGTTGGGGTATCAACATTATGACCGTTGTACTCCTTTTTTCGGTCATATTCACTTTAATAGATCATCCTTACTTTTAAAATGCATCGCATTTAACTTTGCGGGGAAAATTCTCTCTAAATTTTAATCTTTCTTGTCTTTCTAATCTTCCCCCCCTCGAAATATGGCACAATCTTTGCTGCCATAATTTCGAAACTGTTTTTAACACTTGTGAACGAGGAACCTTTCATTATTAGAACTTTATTCATATGCCCAAGTCATACAAAATAATGGGAGTACCATCTCCTCGTTTTTTTTCAAGAAGTCCTCAGAGTTCTTGATTTGTTGCACTTTCAAGAACTCATCAAGTCCTTCATTATGCTATACTTTTGCAAGTCATGCTTGCAATCTTGGTTCGCATACAACTTTCTTTTTATCCTTCGATTCTTTTCAAGTCACTATAGTAGTGCATGAGAATTACTGGGATAACTTTAAAAGCTTCCCCAGACTTCTTTACTTTTATGTGATATTCAAGTAGCACATGATCCATCACAACTTTTCCTGTCATGTAGGATATAAGTGACAAAAACTTTTCCGACATGCGGTATAAAACTTCAAAGGCATTTGCAACGCATGTTTAATTCAACGTTGGTCAAATTGAACGTGCGTCAAACTCATTTCAACCATTATCTTTACTGTTGAAGGACAAGATAACACTTTATAGAGATAAAATTTTGGTCACAATGATTAAAACATGCACGTATACTTTCTTTTCTGATTAAATCTTCTCGTTGGTTCCAATTTAATCAGAAAATTTAACGAATTACAATATTCGCAAAACTTTAGTGAGAGAAACCAAAACCTTTTCGAAAACAGTTGCATCTCTTTTCCATATCAACTAAAAGTCATAATGGAACAAGCACTTTTCTTTCTTAACCTCAAGCTGAGTAACCTCAAAGCTTTATCTGTAGCGTTGATCGGAATCAACTTTTGTCTGTTAATTTCTCTCTACTTGGGAAGAATTGTATGTCTCAATTTAACGTTGGTCAAAATTAAAACATACAACTTTCCTTTACTTTCAATTCTATATCACCATTGGGCAGAAATAGAACACATGACTAGAATAAAAATTATAATATTGTCATCATCAACTTTGGTCAGAAAATGACAACATTATAATAAATTTTAAATTTCTTTTCTTTTAAGAGCAAAGTAATGCTCAACTTGACACTTATAATGGCAAAATGGTGCCAAAACATCCTTTCTTTGACACACAACAGCGGAAGCTTTTCTTAAGCTTAAACTTAAAGGCTCCTTTTTCCCGTGGGGAAAAACTTATCTGAGTCTATCTTTCTTTATTGCAGCGGAAAACTTTTCTTTCTTTCGTAAGCTTTTCTTTGTCTTTCTTTCTTCTCTGAAAAATTGATCACTTTGATACAAAGAATGTCAAAAATTTTACCTTAAACTTAAACTCACAATAAAATTATAATATTTCTATCATCAACGCTTGGTCAGAAAACAACAATACCATAATTTAACTTTAAAACAATATCTTTCTACTCCTCTATTTAAATTTTCCCGTTGGTTCCAATTTAAATAGAGGATGAAACTTTTACTTTATAGCGGAAACATGAGCATATTACCTTATTTCTTTTCAGAAGCATTCCTTTTACTCAACTATTTTTCTAAGAAATTTATACCGTTGGTTCAAAATTTCATAGAGATAAAAGCGTCATACTCGTCTGTTCTCTAAAAACAATTCTCCCGTTGGTTCGAATTGAATAGAGATAAACAAACTATCAATGCATTCTTCTGAAAATAAAACTTGAACTTTGTCACTGTGCATAGTCGAACTTTGGCCCAGCAATGGAAAAACGACCTGCAGCCTGTTTTACTGTGCAAAATGCCCAAACTTGCATTAGCTCGGCTCGGCCCAGTAGCGCCCCTCCGCGAGCGGCCCGTTTTTCGGCCCAGCTTGGCCCGCACGCTTGGCTCAGCAGCCAGCTACTCGGCCCGATTGTACCTGCTCAGTTCGGCCTGCTCACGTGCTGCCGATCCGGTCCAGTAGCGAATGCGGCTCCGCTCGCCCGCCTGGGCCCGACCCAGAAGCTGACGGACGGCCCAGCAATTCGGCCCATCCTGCCGCACGTCTCCCCCCGGCATGATCCCATCCATCCATCCATCTGTATCGGACGGTGGAGCGCATCGATCGGGAGGGATTTGAGCCGGCCAAGCTCCTAACCCTAGCTGCTCTTCTATTCTATTGGCTCGGTGCCCGACCGCCGGCGGCGACACTTCGCCGCACCGCCGCTGCACGCCCCCTCGCCAACCCCTTATTTTCTCCCCCGGCGAGGCTCGGCTCTTGGAGCGGCGGCCGCCTGCGGCGCCCGGAGGAGGTGGCGCCGCCGCCGCCTGTCCCCCCTCTTCGTCGGCCCACACGGCCTTCAATCTCTCTCCCTGAGCACACCGAGCGGTGGCCGGAGGAGATGGCGCCGCCGCCGTCCCCCTCGCCGGCGAGCGCGCCGCCGTCGAGCGGCTCCGGGACGGCACACTGGGCCTCCAGTGCATGCATCGAGAGGGTGCTTCCTCTAGCGCAGCGGCTCGGGTCTTCCCTCCCCCCCCCCGCGCGGTGGCGGCCGTGCACCGGCGCGCGGCGCTGGAGCACTGGTGAGCCGGCGGCTCGCGTAGGTCTCGATCCCCTAAGGTTAGGGTCTTTGCTCTTTCGATTCGATTCGTAATCGATATTTCTTTCTTTCCTTTCTGTAATTATTTCGATCTGAGTTCGGATCCATTCCCAAATCGATCTACTTCGCTAGATCGGCTAACTGATACCAATGTTAGGTCTTTTGGATCAACTAGCAGTAGATCGAGTGGGAGTACTCACTGGTTCTTGAAGAAGAAACCATCCATGGTCGGTGACGAGCATGATGACGGAGTCCAGAGTGCCGCCGGCGTAGTCATGGACGCGCCGCTGGAGTGGCTCAAGGTGGAGGACGACGTGCAGTGCCGGTGCTGTAGTCGACGGAGAGCCAGTGGCGGCAACGGCGCAGCACGGTGGAGCTTCCCGTCGCTGACAGCCCCCCTCTCTAGACCGGGTTAGGGTTTAGGATGGTAGGAACTGTAGCGGCGGCGAACCTCGTGACATGAGCCTCTAATCCCCACCTCCACTTTATAGGGCTGCACGACGGGGGCCCACCAGCCTCATCATGGGCTAGACGTCCCCGATCAGGACGCGAGTCAAGGTTGGACCAGTCGTTGGACTGGCCCGGTGGAGATCAATACTAACAGAACGGAGTTCCAAAGTCATGGGGACCTGAGACTTGACGCAATGGTGGCATAAGGGCTCGCAGTGTCTGCCATGACATCAATAGTTGCTGGAGAGGAGGCGCTGGTAATGGTGGACAAGAACAGATAGAATCCGCTGGGGGACGAAGGGATAGCACTGGTGTGGGGGGTGGGGGGGGGGGAGAAGAAAGGGTAGCGCTGGTGGTGGGTGTAAATGGGAGGCGCTTGGTGGAGAAGAGGAGAAGAGAAGGCGCCTGGGGAAGCGGAGGAGGGGGGCACACAGCCGGCCTAGAGGAGGATCCAGACTCGTGATTGAAAGTTGAATTAGATGGGAATAATAGATTGATTGCATTGCCGGTAGGATTACAACATATATAGGCCGAGGGGGCCTATCCTACACGTACACGACTTCAACCAACAGTGATACCATGTAGATAGTTGAGCAAACACCACACACCTAAGGAGGAGGTGACCTTTCACATATATAGGCCGTATAGGCTAGGAGTACAACTAAGCATATCTAATAATAATGAAATATTCTGGAGAAAAAAGGCAATCTGATTTATTCGAAACTTCTTCCAAAAACATAAATCGCAGGTCATCTATCAGATAGTTGATACTAGCTAGCTAGGGTCTAATAAGAGAACGGATTTCATGAAGTTCAGAGTAGAAGAGATCAGCTATATGTATGAAACTTGCATGATGAAGAGTACAGTAAATTTTGATAATCAAGCCTAAGTGTGAAATTGAAGTGTTGGCTTACCGAACTGTTCATAGCATATTAATAGACCTAAAAGCAAATCTCACCTCAGACCCATCTTTTTGACTGCCTATAACGCCATGCCCTTTTATAGTATCAATCCAGCTTCTAGTCGAACCTTGCCTCTTTTGCTACTCTCCTCAAATGCCAATTCTTTGCTAACAATCTGCTCATATTTACACTTCAGGTTATCTAAACACAAGTGCCATGTGAAGTCTTTTGGAGGGTCCAAGCATGAACACTTAAATTTGTTCAATGATTCGACTGTCCCTAAGATGGCATGGAACATACAAGTGTCTACATGTATAAAATATTAAACTTAGATGAAGTTATTCAAATGAGAGGTACAAAATCAGGAAGAGTAACTTAAAAGGATTGACATCTTTATAAAAATAGGGTCCGTCTATATCATGCTTGGGTGATTTGAAGGCTTCGTTCACTCGAGTGGTTAGAAGGAACAAATCACACGAAACATAAACAACCATAGAAACTGAGTGAAACAGAAGCAATATTCACTCAAGTGACAGTAGGCAGGAAAATCACACAAATTACATATTGAAACACAAGTTGAGTGATTCATAATACTAAAGTCACACAAATCAGAGAAACAAGACAAACCTAATAACCTTATATCAAATATTTCAAATAACCAAAATAAAAATCAAAATTTAACAGAAATTTCTATGGAATTCAAACACAAAAATTTTGAGGGTGTTGTAAACCCAACAAATGCCAGATCCATATGGCAGAAACAAAAATCAAAATTGAACAGAAATTTCTATGGAATTCAAAAACAGAAATTTTGAGGGTGTTGTAAACCCAACAAATGCCAAATGCATATGACAGAAACAAATATGAAAATTATAAAAATTACACCAAGACATAGAACATATGACAGTTAAAGGTACACTGTCACTATAGCATAGTTGAACTGTAAGTTGAAAATTATAAAAACAAATAGGAAAATTCGAAGAAAAAAATCACACCAAGATATAGAATATATGACAGTTATAGGTACACTGTCACTATAGCATAGTTGAACTGTAAGTTGAATGTAGCCTAAAATTTATTTGAACCAGAATCCACATTTTAATTTATAGGATCCGAACAAATGAAAGGCTTGAATGAGAAATATTCAAAAGATGAAATATAAAAAATTGACTTCGAAGGAAAGACAAACAGTAACATACTAGTGGAGCAAAACTGACTGAACTATTATATTTCAGCAGGGATTTTATGCAGACATACTGATGTAGCAGATACAAAATTCTCAAGAACAAGTAGAAATTACAACATTATCAATGGTATATGTTATATTACAAAGGATATGAAATGACAGTGGCCATTCAGTAAACTGACAGTACAATTTCATATGTAACATTAGTTAATACTGACTGTACTAACCAATTTAACTAAAATAGATGGAAACTGAATAAAATCTTTGCTATGCAGCTTCTGGAGTCAGCAGAAGTAAATGAGGAACATGAATTAAACTCAGCTGATGGAATATGCAGGAATCTATTCAGATTACTGTAACATATATATGTAAAACACAACATTATAACTGTATCATTTACTTTCAGGTTCAGACAACAGAAAGCAATAATGCAAAACAGACTGGTGCATCAAGAAATGTAAGCAAATATGAAAATTACAATGAAGAAGAGAGAAATGGGAGTCAAGTGCTAACAGGAAATGTACTGAATGGCAAATGTCAAAACCCAAGTAAGCAGTAGACGATTGGTTTTATTCATGATGAAACTACAATATTAACGGATTAACCAAACTGAAAAAACTACTAAATGTTCTAATCATAATCTGGGAACTTAAAACAGATCACTGAAAAACATCATAAGATGCAAAACTTACATGGCTTAACAGTAACATGAACATGACTTTAGGTTATAAAAAACAGAAATTAATGTATAACACTTTACAAAAATATTGTACCAATCCAGAAAACCACAGCCACTACATGAGTAACTGACAGCACTAAAACCACAGTCATTTATTAAGAAAATCACTGTCAGTATAATTTAAACTAACTGTAACTCCCAAAGAAACTGGCTAGGTGTACAAAATGATGCAACAAGTAAATTTATGAACCAGAAATATCTCAAACCGTTGAAATACCAATTTAAAGTGGATGTCAACTATAATAATAAAATGGAGAAAAAGGATGAATATAGCCTTGATTATATTTGAACCAGTATCCATAATAACAGTTAGTGGACCTGGTCAAATTAAAGGCTGCGGAAACAAATGACCAAATAAAGTTCAATACAAAAATTATTGTTGACAGGAGTAGCAAATAAATAGATATGCATAAAACACAGTGTTACATAGGACAAATAAAAGATAAGATCTAAGGTAATAAAATATGATAAACAAACAACTAATAGCTTAAGCGATAGAGATCATTCATATTACAAAATGGCATCAGAGTTTTAACTAATAATTTAAAAAGTGCAATAGTAGATCATTCATATTACAAAAGACCATAGTTTGAACAACTAAATATAAAACTACTAGATAAGGCATCAAAGTTTGCAGGGCTGTAGTGCCAGCAATTCATAGCTTCATCTCAAATCATCTTGGACACTCTTGGATGCTGGTTGACATCATCAAGATAAGGCATGTACCCCACACTAGAGACAATATCAAAAAAGATCTTCTCATCGCCAACTCTGACATAGTGCCCACGAAGTTTTTCAGCCTTGTCCTCGTCAGGGCACAAAATAAAACCAAAGTTACGGGAAGGATCGGGAGCAATGCGATAGTTAGGAACTTGCTTTGATCCAACAAGGCGCTGCAAAGCACGAACAGTCAGCATATGCCGATCAGTTTGATTGGTTTCCTTTGACCATGCCAAAACTAGACATGTCTGAGAGCCTTCTTCAATTCCAAGATAAGTGAAATTTTCACGCCGCATGAGAACAAGATCCCTCCTAAAACCATCTGGCTTAAGCTCAGATAACTGAAAATACAGAGAACATTGTATTAATTGACTGTGAGATGTTAAATATTCCAAATTACACACAATCAAAAGCATCTAAATCATTTAACTGAAAATAACAGAGCATAATTAAAAACAAATTCTGAACTTAAGATTAGAAGTAAAGCAAAAAATGAACACAGCGGCTAAATCTACCAACATGCTTTCGATATTCAAAGTAAAACGCTATGAAACATTAAACACCTGATCAGATTACAAATTGTTCCAGAAGTTCCAGAAGGAACTAAAGTCGCAAGAAAAAATAGCACATAGAATATCAAAATGATTGTAATTTATTGATTAATTACACCGAAAACCCAAAATGAACATAAATGACAGTGTTGCGAACACTATAATTTGCAATAAGGTAAACTGTCACTACAATGTGTATGTAAGAAAGAAATAGACTACACTATAAACTACACTGTAAAATGAATATAAATAGACTAGAAATACAAAAATGAACTCAACATCTATACTCAGATATAAGCATACAATAAGTAGAAAAAAGAATAAATTAGTTGAAATGTTATAAAAACAATACCTTGTTGAGGCCTTCCATGATCAAAAAAGTAGAAGTTTCTTGACACCGTACTCCTTGTAGTCAAATTATCTGAGCAAAGAAATACAAAAAGATTCAAATAAGATGAATGTAACTAGTGAGCAAAATAATTATATGATTCAGATAAACTATACAGGGAACAACTGTTTAACATTGCTTATCTTCTGAATTTTACAATTACAAAGACAGTTACCAAAACTATGAATTACAACAAAACATAGTTAAAGTGACAGCTACTGAGAAGGTGTAAATAAAAGCTTCAATATTTGTCACTACATAAAAGGAGAGAGATGATCCTATAAACAGGATTGACAGGAAAAATAAAAAGAGTAGGAAAAAAATAGGAAATCAAACAAGAGAGAAGAAAGAAACAAATCTGACGAATCAAAGATGATAAGCTGGGGGAGGAATAGATACAGAAAACAAAAAGGGGAGGGAAGCGCTGGTTTCACAATAAGAAGGGGGGATACAGAGATAGCAATAAACCAACGTGCCTTCAGAAGAAACTAACCTGGCGAGACATCAGATGAGAAACAGGTGAGGAGAAAGAAACACAGAGGGGGTGGGGAGAAGAAGAAACAAACCTGAACAGAGAGGGGGTGGGGAGAAGAAGAAACAAAACGAAGATGCCGAGAAGAAGATGAGAAGCCAGGAGCGATGAACAGACAGAAAAATGCAATTTATAGAAGGAAACGTGAAGAGATGGAGAAGAGGAGGCGCGGGAACCGAAGAGCCTACGCCCACTAACACAATTAAAAACTTGGAGAAAATCTGGGCCGAGGAAAAAGCCCAACAAATAGGTTCAGCCAAAAAATAAAGCACAAATAAGATGGGCCATAAGAAAACAAAAAAACACAGGAATAAGATGGGCCATAAGAATAAGATGGGCCATAAGAAAACAAAAAAACGCAGGAATAAGATGGGCCATAAGAATAAGATGGGCCATAAGAATAAGATGGGCCATAAGAAAACAAAAAAACGCAGGAATAAGATGGGCCATAAGAATAACAGGCCTAATGCAAAAAGCTGAACGATAACCATGGAAAAACAAAAATTTGGACCAGAAGAGATGAAGAAAATAAGAAGGCCCAAAAAACAAAATGCTGCGTGACTTGAACAACAAGAAGATCTCCAAAAAAAACATACCTTTTCCACGTACACAAAGGAGGAGCACATCTCGTGCTCTGCTATCCAGGCGTCAAAAAACTGGATCTGCTGTCCAGATGAAAGAGAAAGATGGGGATGAAGCAGATCGATCTGGAGAGGGGCCAAATCAACAAAACCAGTTGATGCAATTCCCTGCAGAATTGAGGATTTCATCAAGCCAAAGCAACTACCAGTATGAAGTAAGTAGACTATCTGTTGAATCTTGAAAAATATGGAAAAGAAACAAGTAGATCTAGTGTGGTTATGAAAAAGAGAATATAGGATCTGAACATAACAGATTAGAAACATGTCTAATTTTATCATGTTTGATTACAGGAAATTGGAACGGGAACAGGAACATGGACCAAAGACAGTGGAAATCAAGTTCAGCATACAGATAGATTTCCAATGTTCAATTATGAATTAAGTTCAACAGGGCTTTTGAATCAAACATGGACAGATGAACTAGACAGCATCATCAGTGCAAACAGTTTGCAATTAACAAACACAAACCAACAGCTTGGGCAGGTAAGAAAGAACTTATCTTTTCATTCATGCATGTATATCCTGCTTGATTGATCCAAAACAGATAGAAACAACAAATCTGAAAATTTTTTTTAACAAAATCTATAAATTAACATATATATGATTTCAGGGATTCTACACAGGACTGTTGATGGATCAGATCAAACTATCACAAGAAGATGGAAGCTCTCTAACCAATAGCCAGGTACAAAACAAATGAAAAAGATGTTTGCGAATGAAATGACTGTAGATTTATTAAAATTCTTGCAAATGTAGACTGTAAGTTTAACTTAAGTTTACTGTATGTATCTGATCAGGATGAGTATCAACAATATTTGGAGATGCTGAAAGGCAAACATGTATCACAGGTAAGAAACAAAGGAAATAAATATATCACATATTCTATTAATACTATATATTGTTAATGTGCACAAAAATATGTGACATGCAGAATTTGCAGATACAGAGTAGCACAAATGGATCATATAACAATGACATGAATGAGACACAGGATGAAGAGTCAATGAGGATAACCACAATGCAGAGTCAAGGAGAAGATAAAGAGATGGCCCCAAACATAGATGGCATGGCAAGTTTTCAGGTTAAAATTAGATAAATAATGTCTATGTTTTATAAAAATTAATTACTGCCACAATGGAAATAAGTTAATGAACCTGACTATTTCAGAGAGATCAGACGGGGAGACATGAGGAAGAGGAAAATGACATAACAATGGATGATGGAGTATGTCAACATGAAATTTTCAGCACAATCAGTTTACAAGAGGTAATGCAACTTATAATCATATAATATAATATAGGGTACAAATAATGAGTTTGTTAAGATAAGATATAAGACAAAAAACTAGAACTGAAAAAAATTCATATCAGCTGCATGCAGGTGGAAATGCCCAGGATGAAACATCAACTACATCAATGCAGATAAATGAAGAACAGCATGATGAAAATGATACAAATGGCAGCCAACCACTGACAGAGGAGGAAATAGAAGAATTTCTAAAGAGTGAGCAGCAAGCTGCAGCAGAAGGGAACAATGCGGACATAGACAGCAAATACACACCTCAGATTGGACAAGAATTTAAAAGCAGAGATGATGCCAATCATTTCTTCTCATTTTATGGGTTTCTAGCTGGATTTCAAGTAGTTGTTTCACATGTAGCTAGAACATCAGCAAAGAACAGGAACAAGGAGATATACAAGCAAGAAATGAAATGTCATCGCTATGGGAAGCAAGAAAAGAAATCTGAAGAAGAAAACACAGAAGAAACTATGATGGAGGATGGCAATAGGAAGGACAAGACCAAAAGAAAAACAAATGTACAGGTCAAGACAGACTGCAAGTGTGTGATGGTGGTTAAGGAAGCATTGGGGGTCTGGAAAATTATTAGACTTGATTTAGACCACAACCATGAGCTCAGCCCACAGAGGAGAAATCAGTTGTTCAGTGGGAAAAAATACATGACAGATATGGAGAAAGGGATAATAAGGACACTCAATGACAACAATATACCTACAAGAAAAATGATAGCTATCCTGTCTTACCTGAGAGGAGGATTGACAGCACTGCCATACAAGACAAAAGATGTGCAAAATCTGAGAACAAAAATTAACAGAGAGGTTACAGGTAATGACATGACACAAGCAATGGACTACTTCAGAAAAAGAAAAGCAGAAGATCCAACATTCTACTACAGGTTCCAAGTGGACAATGACATGAAGGTCAAAAATCTTTTCTGGAGGGAAGGAATATCACTAAAGTGGTATGCAGAATATGGTGAATGTGTGAGCTTTGACACTACGTACATGACAAACAGATATAACCTACCATTTGCACCATTTGTTGGGATTACAGGGCATGCACACACATGCTTGTTTGCATGTGCATTCCTGTCAGATGAAACAACGGAAACATTCAAATGGGTGTTTGAAACATTCCTAGATTCAATGGGAGGAAAGCATCCAAAGTCTATTATAACAGATCAAGACAAAGCAATGAAGTCAGCTATAGAAAAGGTGTTCCCAGAAAGCAAGCACAGAAACTGCTTCTTCCATATAAAATCAAAATGTTACAACAAGAATTTAAGATGCTTTGCAGCAAATAAGGGCTTACCAGAAATATTTGAAGACACAGTAAACTTCTCAGTGACAGAAGAGGAATTTGAGATGCTGTGGCAGAAAATGATACTTGATTATAAGCTTGAGAAGAACAAGTATTTCACCAAAATGTGGGAGACAAGAAAAAGGTTCATACCTGTGTACTTCAAAAATGACTTCTTCCCATTCATACAGAGCACTGGAAGGAGTGAAGGAACGAATGCAAGATTCAAAGACAATGTTGGACCTACATATAGCATTGTCAGTTTCTTGCGTGAGTATCAAAGAATAGTGGACAGTATAAGAAACAAAGAAGAAATAGAAGACAACTTCAGCAAAGAGAAGACAGCAAAGGAATTGCACTATGGGTACACAATTGAGCAGCAAGCAATGGATCTATATAACAGAAACATATATTTGAAGTTTATGAATCAATTGAGGCTGACAGAAAGATACAAATATAAGGAAACTGAACAAGGAAAATGTTTTGAAGTGTGGTACAAGTCTAATCAAATAAAGAAACATCAGAGAATTCGGAAATACATAGTGGCAACAGACTTAACTGAAGGAAAGGAGGAGTTCAGCTGCATATGTGGAAAATTCAACAAAGATGGCATCCTTTGTGCACATATCCTGAAAGTTATAGTTGAAGAAGAAATTAATAAAATACCAGAAAAGTATTTCATTGATCGTTGGAGGAAAAAAAATACTAAGTTTCACATTACTCATAGTGCAGGCTCAAATACAACTCATGAGCTACTCAAAAAAAATATCAAGAGGTTGTTCAGGGACTGCTGGATAAATGGTATCAAAATCTTGGAATCCCATTTCAACTTGCACATATTTTTCCCAATGATGCTCAAAAGAAGATATCTAGATAAGGAAAAAAATAATGAGAGTTGACAGCCAGTTAAACCAAAGTACAACAAAGATGTAAAAAAGCTAACCATGCGTTCACGAACAATTTCTTGAAATTCATCATTCTCCTTGTAGTAAGAATCAAGAATCACAAATTTCCTGTCTTTAATATCAACAACAAAGACAAACCAGTGATCCTCAAAGCAGGTTGGGAAAAAGAGCTACAAAAAATTTCAAGAAAAAATTACAGTAAGAGTATGAAAAGAAAATAAATATGAGCAGAAGAAATAATGAAACATTATATACCGCATTAGAATGGTTTAGAGGTCTAGCTTTTGATGATCTTTTGAAAGCACGAGCCAAAACATCCTGATCAGCATCATCAAAATCTTTCAAAAGATTCTCCTAAATGAATTAGAAGCATGAATTTAAAGAAAAGATCAATGTGAAGTATAAGAAACAGAAAACAAGATAATTAAAAATAATAATAATTTTGAGCCACTTACACCAATGTTAGCAAAGAAGTAATGCCTCTTCGAAACATCTGGATGACCATTGGGTTTCTGAAACAAACTGTAGCAAAAGGCAGATACAACAAAGGTCTTGACTAAGCCATCAGGCTTAAGGGATTCACCAAGAGACCAGAAAGTACAACGAACACCAGAAAGATTAACAGCATCCTCGCTGAGTAAATTAAAAATAATATGAACATATAAGTTACCTGAAAAGGTACAACAAACAAAAACAAAATGAACTGATAATAACAAGATAAAATGTATATGGGAAACCCACCTCTGGAACTATGAAGAAGCCAGCTTGCAAAGAATTTTATAGTTGAGAACCTCAGACTTGGAAACAGAGAATTTGTTGGTAGCTGTAACATAATCACGACAATAAACTCTAGAAGCGACTGCAAAACGTCTTGGCCCATGAAGTGGCAATTTACCTCCAGTTGAGGAATCAGAAGGTTTGAATCGAGAGCTTGGTTGAGAACCAGAAACACCAACTCTCTGAACAGATCCAGGTGTTTTAGTACTAGATCGTAGGTTTGAATTATACACCTCTTCAGACACTTTAGACATAGCTTGAACATTGGCAGCTAAAGAAGATTGGCCAACAATTTCAACATCTGGACATTCCTAAAAAAAATATAATGAACAAAATCTATGAATTACATCGAGACAAAGTTAAATTTACAGTATATTAGGAGGTGTAAATGAAAGGAAGGAATGCTGTCACTTTAGGGAGGGGGATTGGAAAATTAAGAAGTGTATAATACAATATTAAACATGTACAGTCAATCTCAAGTAAAAACAATATAAGTAATTACCACCACACAGAATAATACAATATTAAACACGCTTTGCTGAACAATAAAATATATAAAAAAGGAAATAAATAATAGAAAACATAAAAGGAAAAAACCTTTTTCTTTGAAGAAGAAGGAACAACTTCAGTGGTAGACTTAGAATTGGATAAATGAGAAAATAGAGCTTTCAAATTATTAGAACGAATTCTTGGGGTAGTATGAGCGGTGAATTCCAAAGTCTGCATGACAATAGGAAACTACAAAAAATAGATCTAGAGAAATATAACAAAAATATTGGAGAAAGAAGATATACAGGTAGGAAAATATAATAAATACAAACAGAAAAGAGGAGTTACCTTTTGAGATGATCGTGGCGAAACATTTTCTTGACCACAGTTACTCTGAAAAATAAAGTTTCAGACAGATGCATAAAAAAAGTAAAATACATAAACAATGAAATAAACAAATTTAACATACCTTTAGGGAAGAAAGCCTTGATAGTTTAGGTCTAGGGGAAGGAGAAACAGAATCAGGAACATAGTTGTGGTCAGGATCGAGCATGATGACATCACTTGGGCCAACATCTTGTGCAGCAAACGAAACAGACTTATTTACTCGATTATCTAGAGGGGAATTAGTACAATCAGATAAAGGAGACTTCTGAGACGATTGATGATTTCCATGAACTTTAGAAACAGAGTCATCAAATTTCTTGTACAAACAACGATACAAAGGATCTGACAAAGAAGAATAGACTCAGGATATTACAAAACTAAAATGAAAAAAATATTTATAATAAAATAAGGATAATAAACATTTATAAAAAGAATAAAAGAATTACAAACTTACGGTCAGCAGGGTAACCAGAAGGAGAAGGTACAAAACGAGAAGAAGATTTCACAATTTTAGCTGGGGTTGAATCATCTAAAAAAATTAACAAAGAATGAAAAGATTAAAACATTGAAAATTTAGGGTTCAGAATAAATATAGGTTTGAATAATACTAACTTGGCTTAATCAACTTCTTCATTACTCTATCAACAGAGGACGGACCCGGCTGATATAATTGAAGAAAATGATAAAACAATGAATAGAATATTAGAAAATATGAAACAATTACAGAATTATTAATACATATAGAAACTAAACAAAAGGAAGGTGTACATACAGTTGAATTCAATGGTTTCAATGATGAACGAGGCAAATTAGGAACCGGCAAAGACACTGATCTATTCGAATCATCGTCAACATAATTAGAGAGGACAGATTTCAAAGAAGGGACCTAAAGGAATTATTAGAAAGGAAACAATTAGAACAAAAATATAAATAAAATCAATATAAAACGGGCAGGAAAAAATATGGAGTTAAAACCTTTTGAGAATGACACTTGACATTAGGAGTTGAATATAGTCTTGATCTTTGCAGCTCATATTGAGAAGAGTATCCAAGATTATCACCATCTAACAAAAGAAAAAAAGTTATAGATCATAACATTAAAATTAAACAATGAAAAAATGAGTAAAGAAAACACACCTATGGCACCATCAGTGCTAACATTTAATTCTGCAGAATTATCCTTAGTATCTTCAGGATGCAAATTGGGTGTATTATCAGCAGAGGTGGTTTCAGCAGGAGGAGTACCAGAACCTTCTTCATCAAAGCAATGAACAACAAGCTTGATAAGATCAAGAATTAATTTTTGAGCGCGAGTATCAATGGAATAAGCATGCGTCAGAAGTTTGCAAAATGTTGACTTCAAATCTTCAGGTAAAGAATTGACGGCATGAACATCCATATTAATAGAAACACCACAATTGAAGCAGTAATTCTGAATAAGCTTGCAAATATTGGTCTTTAAAGAATCAGGAAGCTTGCACCCGGCATGTGAATCAAGCTTGTCAACAAATGAATCATCCAAAAACTTTGACAAAGGATTGAACAGAAACCTCAAGTCCTAGACACATAAAACAAACAAATCTGAGAAATAATCTAAAAAATAATACAAGAAACAAACTGGATGATTAGAAACAAACTAAATACCTTAAAATAGCAAGTACGAGAAACATCAAGTAATGGATGATATCCATAAGAACCATTAGATTTTAAATCATACTGAGAATACTCCTTAATCATGCCGCCTTTCCAAACAGATATACGAGGCACAGAATCAGAAACTTGACGAGCACCAAAATCAACAAAATCTAAGTACAACACCTGTGTACAACAGAAAAATAAATGAACCAAAAAAATAAGAGGAATGCATATAAAAAATAAACATTAGTACACAAAGAAAGCTTACAGCAAGATAATAGATGCAACCACCAAGAGTACCGCCATCAGAGTCCAAGGAACTTTTACCACGGTTAAAACTCTTCACACTATCCAATAACCACTGTAATATATATCCAGCAAAATCATACTGCTTGACATTTTGAAGATCTTCAAAAATACCAAAGTATTTGTAACTTGGAGCTTGAGAGGAATTAGGGCACAAGAAACTAGCCATAGCAACCAGAATAAAGCAGATGAAAAGATCTTCATCAGACATAGGATCATGATTCAGAAGCTTATTTGCAAAGAAACTAACAGATGGTATAGATCGCTTTCCAAACTTTGATAGAACAATAGCTTTTCCAGTGGAAGGATCAGTAGGAAACGACAAGTCAGTTATGGGAACACCAAGAACTAAGTGGACTGATTCCCTGGTAAGAGAGATAACTTTGCCATCAATTACTATGTCACCAGACCTATAGTTCACAAGTCTAGCAACCCACTTAGCAAACTTGTTAGGCACAAAGCATTTGTCAAACTGAAGAAGGCACCCAAATCCAAAATCATCAATGACATTCTTATGTTCTGGAGACAATGACTCAATAACAGATGAGAAATTTGAAACTGAGAATCTGGTAAAAGCATCTTTAGACTTTTTAACAGTGTGAGCCTTTTTCTCCTACAGAAAAATTTAGATTGAACAAAAACATGTAAATAAAACTGAAAAATACGAATGAAACATACAAAATACAAACTACAAAATAAAACAGATAAAGTGTAACCTCACGACTCAGAGCCAAAGCCAACTTCTCCTTCAAAATTTTGATTTCAGTATACTACAAATTATAGATACAACAAAGTAAACATATCAATAAAGATAGACAAAGAGAGAATATCAGCAAATCATATAAAGGGAACACAATTAGCATTAAAAGTACCACAAACCTCCTTAAGAACTTGTTTATAAGCAGCACGCTGGATAGACTGATTATCTTCAGAATATGAGCGCTGCAGCAAAAGAGATAATAAAAATGACAGACAAATGAAATAAACGAAACCATCAAATTAAACAAGTGATGAAATATAAAATAATAAACTTACATCACTCTCATTGTGACCATCATCTAAATCTTCAGATTCTGAATCAGATAAAGCTTCAAAATCCTTGTCAGAATCATCAGAACTACCTACATCTATAACCGCTTTACGCTTCTTCCTTGCCATCTTAACTAAAAAAGAACAAATAATACTGAACTTAAGGCAGCAAATCAATTAAATTGGACGAAAAAAAAGCTACTACTAAACATAACTGAAAGTGACACAAAACAAAGCTACTATTAAACGAAACTGAAACTGACTAGAAACCATAATAATTATCACAAAGCAGTATAAATAATAACTAGTCAACTAGCCTAATACAATGTTACAAACGAACCATAAGTTGAGTGCTACTAGCAAAATAAAATGAGTAAAATATAGAAGCATAATGCCAGGGGACTAAACAAGGAACTTAACGAATTAGGGGAAATCAAAACTGACGAGAGGCTAATATCACGATCACAACGCCAGGGGGCAAACAGGAAAACAAAAATGCAAACACACATATGAAAATAATTCTATAGTGTAGAAAATAACAGAATTTTGGAAGAGTAGGGTGAACCCCTCAAATGTCGAATGCCAAATGCAAAATGACACCTTGGTTATATAAGAATTACAATAAGATGGTTACCGTAACTAGAACAACTATGAACTGTAACTGGACAATTGTAAGGCTAGAAGTATACTAAGATTTAAACCAAAAACATTAGAAATTGAGAAAGGACAACAGACTAGAATTTGAATAAGATGAAGGAAAGCAAAAGAAAAAAAGGATCATGCCTTAGAGCAGGAGCAAGAAACAGATGATGGACAAAAATGAAAGGGGAGAGACGACAACTGAAGAAGAAAGAATGGCAACAGATGAAATCTAGGATTTATTGGGCCACTGAAATAAATAGAAGCCCAGCCCAGATCAGATAAATGGGAGTAAAATAGCCGATGCAAATAAAAAGAAATAAATAAAAATAGAACACCAGCCCAAATAAATGAATGGGCCTTGAGTTTATTGGGCCATGAAAATCTAGGATTGCCAAATTAACAGGATAAAAGGAAACAGACATGTACTAAGATCAGTATACTGAGCACTGTATATTAAAAATTAGAGTAATAACTAACAAGAACAGGAATAACCAACTATATAGATATGTACTAAGATGAAATCAAGGGAATCAGATCAAATTCACTGACTAAACATTGTAATGATAGTGTAATGATCACTGTAGATATAGTCTACGAACACTATCAACATCATGACACTGTATATTTAAATGACTTGATAACAGGAAAATGTGAGTGACAGAAACAAACATAGCACACAGAAAATGAAATTTAGAGAAAAACTTAAATATTTAATATGCAGAGAAAAACATGCAAATACTAGCTACTAATTATTCAGTACCTAGATAACAAAGCAGCTACACTAAATTATTCTCTCGTTGGAAGGGTTAGGTACATTAGGATATGTTCTTCCCACTTATATGAGATATGAATGAAAAGCTACCCAAACCACCAAATAACCTGGGTAAGAACATAGAGTTCCAATGAGAGAAATCTCATATACAGAAAAGGCACGATTAAGTGGGAAGAATACAGCAACTACAAATAAAATCATCAAACAGGAATGCACCAACCCGGAATCGACATGAGCAGCTGTTGAAAATGACTGGAAAAGGAACGAAATCGAACAACGAATATCCATTACCAACGATGCAAATCGACTGGAAAAGACCCTAAATAGATCTGCGAATCTCCATGAGCAGTGCTGGAAATAAATCGACAAGCAAAAAAAAATCATCAAGGACCCGATGTTACTTTAGTCAAGAGGGGGAAGTGAACTAACGCAGACGAAGAGGGGGAGGGTTGCAGGGGTCAATGGGGGCAACTGGCGGCGAGCAAAAGCACGAACAGAATCAAACGCGATCTGAAGAAGACAAGCAGACTGAAGAAGAAAGAATAGAAAGGGTCAAAATCGAACAACAAATCGACAGAGCCTCGCCTCCATGGTTGGCACCTGCAACGACCTGGTCTGCCTGCAAGACGCCGGCCACGGTAGCCGCTCTGCCCTCAGGCTCACTACTGCCAACCCGGGCACCGGCGAGGAGCTGGCGCTGCCGCTGCTCCCCTCGGCATGGGGGCTCCTGGGGTTGTAGAGCTCGAAAATAGATCAGAAAAACAGCCAAAATCAACAAGGACAACAAGAGATCCAACACCAGTAGAGCAAACACATGGAGATTAGAGACCGAAAACAACTAAATCGACGGAACAAATGGAAAAGAAAGCAGAGATCGGGAGGGACCCTAGAAGGAATCGCCTCAACTGGACGAGAGGAAAAGGAGAATGCGAAATGCCATGAGAGGGGAATCAGGCACCGAGAATAACGGAATAAAAGAAGCAGCGCGCGGACCAAAATACGAACAGTAGAGAGACCCCACATGTCAGAGAAATAAAACTAAAACTGAGTGCAGGAGGGAAATAAGAGATCAGGATGATTCAAGAAAAATATAGGACGGCCTCAAAATCGTGTGAGGAAGAGCCATGAATCAATCGAGTGACAAATCAGAAAATAGCAGTAATCAACTAATAGATCGCCATGATAAAGTAGGTTAAATTTGTGAAAATAACAACTAAAATATACACGAAGCTCAATAACATGATGAACAGAGAATGACCAAATCGAGCGCATATCCACACATGATTAAACTTCAACAAACCCTAAATCAGAAAGGGATCCGACAAAATAATGAGAAAAAAGCCTAATCAACACACAAAATAGCCTAGCAATCCCTACTAGAAGAGTGGGAGTTAGTGCTAAATAACTAACAAAATAACCAGACAAGTATGTTGCAATCGCGAAACTAAAATCACAAAATAAACGGATCTACACAAAAGGGATAAAACCAGAGATTACGATGGGGAGGAAGAAAATGAACAGTAAACAAGGGGAAACTAGGCGCGGGCGCCGACGCGAGCAGCATCACCACCACCACGCCCCCCGGCACCGCTCCATCACAAGCGCCACCTCGTCCTCGGCCTCGGTGGCTGGACGCGCGGCCTCCGACGTGGGCCGCCATGCGCGCTCCAGCGGAGAGAGAGAGAGAGAGCAGAGAACACATAACACACGCATGCAGCTTAGACGCCAATGAAATCGATTGAGAGAGGGCGAGATGCAGACTAGCTATTCAGAGGACAACAGCTAGAGCTGGCCGTGGCCGAACACAATGGAATCCCAATCCCCAAACGCAGCAACAGTTGGGGAGGAACCCACGCCCACGCCATGCCTGCAGAGAGAGAGAGAGAGAGAGAGAAGGGTCCAATCCAAGGGGAGGGGCCGGATCAGATGCATACGCCGGCCGCCTGCTGGGAACTCTCCTATCCCGCGCAACGCCTCAGCAGATCAAATCAACAACAAAAACCACAAACAAGGGAGCAAATCGAAAAGAAGTCAGGGAGGAGACGACAACAACCTGAAAATCGCCTCACCTTGCCGAGCTAGGAAGGGAGCGGAGCTCACAAGGGAGAAGAAAACGAAATGGAACTGAAAAGAAGAATGGGGATAGAGCAGCTAGAAATATCAAGCGGCAGACGAAAGAGAGGAGAGAGAGAGCAACGGGAAGATAAAAATAGAGAGCGGGAGAAAAGAAACAAAAGAGCGCGGAACCAAAAAATATGGAGCCCACATGTCAGACAAAGAAAACAGAAGAAGGAAGCGGGCGGCACAGATGAATGGCAACCAGGATCGGAGGGCCAGAAAATCGAGTGAGAGAGAGGCTCAAATCACTTGAGTGATATATAGCTTTCCCTTAAAAATAACATAAGACAATATTTTTATGAAATATTACATACCAGCCTTTTGGTCTCGAAGAGGAGCCAAGATGTTTTTTGTATTGTTGGGTCTTCCTTCCCAAGTAAACTCGTGCCCAATCTGCGAAAGTTTAACATTCCTTATTTGTTTTTTAAAATCTAAAAAAATAAGAACTAGAACTATCAAAGCTATATTTCTAAATTTTCCAAATGGAACCAAATTCCAGTGGCCAATTTACTTCCTCATATTAAGAAACTTGGTATTTTAGACTTGTTTATGATCAGCCAATACTGTTATAGGGCTTAGCTCAGCTTGTAGCAGTCAGAGCAGCAGAACACAAAAGACAAGATAAGCCCAAACAATGAAGGATTAATCAAGAGATATTTTCCAAATACACAAACTTGGTAATTGCTAAATATGTACATAGGTATGGTTCTATCTAATTCCAGGAGATATTTTCCTTGATGTACACGGTCAAACATAGTTATCAATGATCTATTTTCTTAAAAACCAATAACTAGCTTCAGACCATACTTGAAATCATAAAGCAAAACGGTTTCCATTCTGACTATAATTAGAAACCCATGCATTTGTCAACAAGTTAGGATCACTACACATATTTTTTCTTGATGAAATTTGGACTATACTTTTGAGCTCGTTTTCCCTTATTAATTGTTATCCCTGAAATTTAGCAAAATTGTTATTTTATTTCCCCTTGTGAGAGATCATGGGGAAGCACTAAATAGAAAAACGACTTACAGTTAACCGTATGTTTGTATTTGGATTTACCTTTTGCATAACATTTTCCTGAAATCCACAGTTAGCAACAGTGGGCCTATCATTGTCATTTGCTTCTATTTTTTATGACCTTAGAGAGTTTATCACTGTCCAATTTTGCGACATAATGACGCTCCGTTACATCGTCAAGTAACTCTTTCCATGTGTCTCCACAAACAAGCAGTTGAGTAGTTTCACCAACAATCCATAAACAATACCTAGAAAAAGAGAAAAATTGTCAACACATATATTTTAATAGTAGTAACAGAAAAATACAAAGCAATATGAGCGATGAACATATTTCTAGAACATGCCTTGATCTTGTAAGGCTCGTGTAAATCCTGTTGCCCTTGGTAAGCTCTGATATATTGTCAACAACTGTTGACAATATTACCACATCATACCACTTTTCATATAAGTTATCTAGAGAATTAATTTCTAGATTGAATTTTAATTTTCATGTCTTCTATATTCATCACTCATGATATTTTTTATTGCATCAACCCGATTGTTGCATAAACAAACTACACAGACTCTGAGCTTTCTATCAATATTTCTTAGACCTGAAACAAAACAAAGCAGTTGAATAAAATCATGCATTTTTACATATATTGAAATAAATTGAAACAATGGACAAAATAATGTTTTGCATTAGTTCAAGCCAAACACTAATTTTCAATCACAAAGAAGACATATTTTCTACCATTTTATTTCATCTTTGAAAATTGTTAGAATAGCAATAACTATAGAATGAAAAGGAAGGGAAACATGGGAGGTTGAGGAAGCTAACAGTTGTGTTTTTCTGAGACACAAGCTTGCTTCTTTAGATTGCATAGGTGGCGTGTAGCTCCAAGAACATAGCTAGCCTAGAAAGATTGAAGTGAGAGATTTGCCTAGAAAAGACTGGTTGCAAACTGACCTACACTGCTGCTGCCTAGCAACTTGCAGAATTCAAGTTGACTACTACTACTTATTGTCACAGGCATCTGCTAGACATACTGACGCAGGGAAAAAGGAAATGAAAAAGTCTACTTTTCCTCCCTCAGCTATCCGCAAAAGTTTTATTTTCATCCCTCTACTATAAAACCGAATATCTAGCCTCCCCCCAACTATCAAAACCTTTAGTTATACCTCACTCGGCGGTTTTTACAAGCGGTATTAATGATGTGGTCTGGTCGAACCGAAGCGCAGACTCGCTCCATCCGCCTTCTAGGTTGACGATGAAACGCAGGTCACCGAAGCGCACGAGCACGCCCGGGACCCAGCCTCCAGCGTCGATGGCTATCCGCCACTAGGTGAAGAAACGGTCAAAACACGAAAAGACCACTACTTGGCGCGCCAACTGCCGGTGTTTTTTACCACCGGCTAGTGATTCTCATGGTTTGCGTGTTTAGGGCAGATGGTATGCACAAAGACACAAGAATTATACTGGTTCGGGCCGCCAAGAGGCGTAATACCCTACGTCCAATTCGTCGCAGCTCGTGTATCATGCATTAGTTTCCAGTAGGGATTACATACGGGCGAGATAGGGATCTGTGTCCCAAGTCTCTGGTGTGAGCGTGGATGTGCTATTCTAACGTCTGGTCGGGACGGCTAGGGAGCTCTGGTCGGGCAGAGGCCCGCGGCATCCCGGCCAGAAGATAGTATTCTCAGGCGCTCGCGCGTGTGTGGAAAAAGATCTCTTAAGGGCTCTCCCCCGTGGGGGTCCGTCTCCTCCCTTTTATACCTCAAGGGAGGGCACGACGTATGAGAGAGAGAGAGAGAGAGTCAACTATCCGTGGAGTCATTGCCGTCGTCCTCTTCCCCCATTGGCGGACACGTCTTGCCGCGCTGTTCGCGAGGTGGAGGACGTGAAACTATCCTCGCCGTATAGCGCACGCCCCTATCCTACTCCTGGCCCGCTGTAGGACACGATGGGGGTGTGCGCCACTGTTCGCTGCATCAGGGCACGTCTTGTCGCCTGCCATCCCACGCCGCTTGTCAATCCGCGCGACGCGGATCGTGGTGGTCCCATCTTTCGGTCGGGCGCACTCCCTTTGGCGGGACGCCGATTGGGCGAGGCAGAGCCCCAGCCTTAGGTCGAGCGAGGCAGACTCCTCTCGGTGGCGCCAAGCTGCTTGGTCATGGCTAAAGCACCTTTGTTAGACAGGCTGCTTATCTGCTAATCCCCGTTCCTTGGGTATCCCTACTAATATTGATACCCGACAATATGCAAATTCTTGAGTATATTTAAATTATGTGAAAATAAATAAAAAGTATAAAATTGGCTCAAATTTGACCCTTCGTAATAAACTTCAAATTTTGCTATAGATCCTATACTCAAAAAATTTACCTAGTGATATACCTCTAATATGTGTCAAGTAATTCAAATTTGGTCAAAGATGGAGCTCATCTTGACGCCTTAAAAATTCAATGAATTTTTAATTCTTTCTTTCGTTAAATTTAAAGTTTCAAATTTCTTTTGATTTAAACTTACAAAATTGGGTTCTTTGTACTATCCTCTACCACTATGCCAATTTTCATGATTTTGATCCACGTTTGCTGCCTCAACTGAGTGAAAAAAAAAGATAAGGGCAAAAAATCTATGAAAAATATGTAAAACCGCTAAGGGAGGTAAAACAAACGGTTTTGATAGTTGGGGGAGGCTGGATACCCGGATTCACAGTTGAGGGTGCAAAATCAGACTTTTGCGATAGTTGAGGAAGGAAAAATAGATTTTTTTCCAAAAGGAAACCGACATATATTAATCAGAATAGACTAATACTAGTTAAATAAGCTAAGGACACATGAAATTAAGATCAATAAAAAAGACTCTGCATTTATATTTTCCTAAAGGAATGCTTTGTTTGGAGAAAACAAGAAAAATAAAAGATCAAATACCTTTGCAGAGGAAATGAAGTAAGAAGATGATGGCGTCATTTTCAACAAAAACATTTCCTTTGCTTCTCACTTCTTCCACAGCCATGATGTCACAGAAACCATAAGCAGGTACCTCCTTATTATAGTCAGACTCGGAAGTCCAAGCATCCTCAACCGTACCATTGTAGAAATGGTCACAAACGAACTTGCTTATTTCAGGGTTCATCAGGTACTGCTTGGTTAGCATCTTATTTTCAGAAGACATAAGTAGCAAACGTTCAAAAAGACTGCATACATAACCAGCTTCTCTGCAAACCTAGTAATTATCAAGTGGCATGTCATTCAGCTGTGAAATCATGGTACCTACTCAAACTAGCATAGATGCTTAGAGTAAATACGTAAGATCAAAGCGCCACTGCCATCAAACGTAGGAACTAAAATTTATCATGACTAATTTAGAGTTCTTTTCTGTAGCTAACATGATTCACAATCACACATGACCAAGAAAATATAACATATGCTACTATGCAGAAGAGCATGCATACCTCACTTTTCACTGTCGGCTGCAACTGAAAATGGTCCCCCAATAGTACAACATGTCTGGGTGTAAGTGAGAGTGGTATTAGGTCACTTTCCCTTATTTGTGCAGCATCATCAACCACTAATATGTCAACCGAATATGATTTCAGACCCAACAGTCGTGAGGAACTGGAAGGTGTAGAAATGATAATACGTGAGTGTGCAATACAAAACTCCTCCAAACCATCTCTATCCTCCGGCTGTGGTAATACAATAGAGTTAATAAGGATATCAATCAACTGAAGACATTTCACTCTACTTGCAATTAATGACTCTGTATTGCTACTCTCTGAGACTTCTGAAACTAGATTGCCAACCGAAACAAACCCAAATGCTGTATGAACTCTGGAGCTGGTCATGCTAGCCTTTAGAAGAAGTTTCTCAAAACATGACAATTCCTTATTCAGCCTGTTTACGTTCTCGATATCATTGTCAGATAATTGTGTTCCGAATAGACTGCTGAGCAAAGCATCTGAACATTTTCTTAAATCTGAGGCAAGTGCACAAACCTTCTCTCCAAAAGCCACAGCGGAGAATACTGCTAGATTTCTTATGGTACAGATTCTTCCCTTATGATCACAGTTATCCTTGCAATACGGCTTCAACTCTAATACGAAAGCTGTCTCCTTCAAAAAATTTCCCCACGTATACATGCAGCAAAAGAGCTCCTGAGCTCTACTTTCCAAACTTGTTTCACCAAATATGCTGCAGTTCTCCATGGCATTTAGGTCATTGAGCACAAGGACCACATTCAGGTTGACTGAAGGATATAGCTCATTGAAACTCTGAAGAAATCCAGGAATAACTTTCTCACTTGGTAAACAAACGAGCATTCTGGACCTCAGATTTTAACATATGATGAATTATACCAACTGCTATCCGAGTCTTGCCACTTCCAGGAGGGACCCAAAGAAGTTCGGGTGCATTGATGTGAGGACAAAGAAGCTTTGAAGTAATGCATATTGCAGCCTTTAGCTGTTCATCATTGAATTTGTTTGCATTAACAAATTCACCTTGTGCAAGTTCACCACTGTCGGTGTTTAACGCCAAGCCTGCTTAGAAATACCCTTAGCAGTAAGGTTTGTAGGTAGGGATCGACTACTCTGGAACTCGGTGGTGCAAGGAACACAAAGATTTAGACAGGTTCGGGCCGCGAGTTGCATAATACCATACGTCCTATGTGGTTGTTTGTATTGCCTTAGGTGTTGATGTTGTTTTGAGGGGGGTCCCTTCCCGCCCTTATATATCCGGGGGGGGGGACATGGTTACATGGAAAGTCCTAGCCGAGTACAGTTGGAGTCCTACTACAACACAATCGGGTAGTTTCTTTTGTACTGCAACTAGTTCTACGCCTATTCGGGTAGTTACAAGAGAGATAAGATACATTCATGATCTATCCCTTACTTTAGAACATTCTATGCCTATAAGCAGTCCCGTTGTCCCGGGTCTGACAAGCCCCCGAGCTCTTCGTAGCCGAGTCGTGCAGGCGTCGAGTACTTGGCCGGGCGTCTTCGAGTACTTCAAGTAATTAGAACGTCCTTCTGGTTGCTTCTGGTCCTTCCTTCAGATTCGTCGAGTAGTCCTCCAAGTCCTTATGCTTGCTTCGAGGCTGTGAGGTGCTCAAGCCCCGAAATCTTGATCATATATGGTGCGCGAAGTACTCGCGCTTCATATGGAGTAGCCCCCGAGCCTTAGGTTGAATCGCAGAATCAGGCTGAGGGTCACTTTAGTCTTTTTCTATCTTTATTTTCCAAAAATTTTGAAAAATAAATCTCTGATGCACATATCCCGCAGCCCCCGAGCCTTAAATCAAAATCCCTTATTCTGCGGATAGCCCCCGAGCAAAGATTTGGAATTAAGGATCTAAGACGTGGCATTAGATTTTATTCGTCAGAATATCTGTAGGTTTAATCAGATCCGGTATCCGAAAAGACCCCTTTTTGGGGTAAAAGATCCCAGAAAAAGGATTCGATTGGATACGCCACACTGATTGCACCCGAAATATCCTCAGAAATAAAACCCGGGATGTATATCTTTTTACTATATGCTCACATGGGATTGTACTGTATGGAGAATCTGCATTATTACATCCGTGAGTGCAGCCACTATAGCATCACGGGTTGTCCTCCAATAAGGTCCCTTGTGGCTATAAAAGGTGGGTGAGAGGCCCTTGCTAGAAGCACCAGCATTCTGAAGCTATGGCTTGCAATTGGTGTTCTTGCTCTCGCCCTCCTGGAATTTGTGTAGTCCTATCCAACAAAAGATGCTAGAAGAGAACTTGCGAGTGATAAGAAAAGTCCCTGCTACCTCATCCTGCAACCCCAATGCTCTCATCGGATCCATGCTAGACATCATATCCTTGCATATTCCAATGAGGCAGGTTCTCTGTGGTCTGGTTGCAGCTAATTATGTCGTACTCTTGGGGTTCCCAGGTTGTGGGTGCCCAAGAACTGACATCTCTGGTGAGGAGACTTAATCTTGTCACAACGTATTTAGGGAGAAGGAGAAATTTCTCCGCAAGATGCTACAACAGATCTTGCGAGGTGATTACTGTAATCTGTCTCCAAACTCTTGAAACTTTTCTCCCAGAATACGAGTATCATTATTCCCTTGATGGGAATAACAAGTTTGTACTTTGTCATGACCTCGGGCCGATCTAGCTGCAGCAGGCCTCGACTAGAAGCTCCAGGAGATCCAAAGGGTGTGCATGCAGGTCCAAGTCATTGTAAAGCTAGTCAAGAAGAAGAACTCGAGTTGTAATATTGAGTAGTTGTACTGTGTCGAGTACTTTTCCTTTATTCTGGAATGTAATCCCAGTTGAGTGGAGATGAGTCGAGTACTTGTCCAGGGATTTGAGTGTTTTCTTTTCCAGAATGTAATCTAAGAAAAAAATGTCTCAGAAAATCCCTTTTTTCTATAATTGAAAACTGACTGTTGGCCTTTTGAGTGTTTTACCATATTGCCACCGCCATTATAAAATAAAACGGTAATTAGGTTTTTACCCCCATCGGCCGCCATTCTCTTTTACTGTTTAGATCTGTTCTTGCCCTCAAGCTCCCAGATCTAAAATTCCTTGCTTTTTCTTGCTTCCAAATCCATTTAGGGCGTAGCCAGTGTATGCGCGTGAAGCGCTCTGTTGATTTCCGGATGGCTCCGAAGAAGTCGAGCAAGGGCAAGGGTGTAGCTGCAGAGCCAGCTCGCGAGGAAGGATGGGTCGCAAGTAAGTGCTCTGAATCTGACCTAGAAACCCTAGTTTCTACTGGTCTTTTGCCAGATAAATCTGTCATCCAATGGCGTCCTGCCTTGGGTGAGGATCGTCTGTATGAAAATACGAGTGAAATCATAGCATTTGCTTCTCATTTGGAACGGGGATGAGGGATTCCTTGTTCATTTTTCTTTTCTGGGCTCCTGCGCTATTACAGGATCCAGCTTCATCACTTGACCCCTAATTCCTTTATTCATATTTCAATCTTCGTGCATTTGTGCGAAGCTTTTCTGGGCATCGAGCCCCATTTTGAACTCTTCCGATTCCTTTCCCCCCTTAAGCCACAGCCGGATTCCTACGTTTTAGATGTAGTAGGAGGTGCGGGTCTTCAGCTTAGACAGGGGAAGGATAAAGTTTATATCCCCTATAAGCTTAGTAGCAAGGTAATCGACTGGAAACCCAAATGGTTCTATGTAGAGAACCAATGGGAGAGCGTCCCAGCGATTACTCCAGGCCCTCCGATTCAATGGCCTGAGTGGAATAAGAAACCAGTCTACAGTAGTCAAATCCCTGAGCTTCTTTCAAGAATTGCCGATCTTAGACGAAAGGGTTTGACTGGAGAGGCTATTATATTTGACTGGATAAAAAGGAGAATCCAGCCGCTACAAGCTCGGGAGACATTTGGTTTCCAGTATCAGGAAACAACTGATTCATCAAGATTTTTGGAGGAAGAGATCTTAGATGAAGAAGTATTTAGTCGAATTCATCGACTACTTAAAGACGTCAAAGATGTATCTGTTGTTCCTGATACTTTTTCTGCTGCAAATCCTCCGAAACAGGTACTTGATAAGAGTAGTCGATTTGTAGTAATCGAGTACCTTACCTTAGTGTAATTCTGATAGAATTTTACTTTTTTGTAGGAGGACGTGGAGTGTTTTAAGAGTAGTCCTCCACTGCCAGGCACTTAATCATCCTTTTTCTTTCTCCAAGCGCTCTTATATTGTCAACCAAGTCCTAGAATGTTCATATGAAATTTTATATAAACTATACTAACGTCTGACCTTGGTTGTGCAGATAAAGAGGCGGCTGGAGAGAAGAGTGACGGGGAGCACAGCCTCGCTCCAAGTGTAGATATCCTGGTCAGGCATCTAAAGGGTGAGCGGTCAGTGGTGAGGAAGCGTTGCAGCTCCTCTCAAGCCACCAGCAACCGATAAGTATCTGATCGAATGCAATCGAGTACTTCCGTTGTCGAGTTGCTTTTTGCTTAGATGAGTTTTTGCTTTTTCGAGTCCGGCAGCCAAAGTGCCACGAACTTCAGCATCTAGGGATGATGCTGTGGTGGGACGAATCGTCCCTTCCACCACAGTGGACCCATCAAAGAGGACTGGGACTACTCGACCGGTGAGTAGTTCCAGTGTGGATAATGCCAGAGATACGGGTAACCAGGCCGTCATCGTGAGGCCTACCCAAAAATATAGTATGAGGAAACTTGCCCTGACAAGGGCTTCTACATAAGTTTCATGAAACTTATAATTGTAGGGTTTGTCTTTGTATCGAGTACCTAATTTGGCTTTTCAGTAACGCACTCCTGGAGGTTAGAGGGGAAACTGAAGATGACTCAGCCCCCAAGTCGGCAGTGGAGAGGCCTCCGAGCACTCCGGAGATGAGTGTTCATGAGGCAGAGGAGATGGCAGATGCCATGCTTCGGAATTCTCCACTCCCGGATGCTGGGAGGAGCGATGAACGGCTCCCGTCGGGTGATGGAAGCGACAAGCTTTCAGAGGAGGGAGGCGGCGAAAAGCTTCCTGAGGAGGAAGACGGCGAGAAGCTGCCTGAGGAAACCCCTACAGGTAAACTTATAATGCCTTGTACTGAAAAAGTACTTTTCTTTGCTCTTAGTTTGGTTAAGTAACAATTTTGTCCTCTAGATTCCCAAAATCCAGGGAATACTGCAAAGAAAGTCGAAGATGCGCCACAGAAGGCAGTAATTGTGGTGCAGGCGATTACTTCCCAGGTCACATCGGGAAGTGTTGTGCTGCAGGAGAAGGTGAAGCTTGCTTACAAGCTGTTGGAGGTAAGTAGCCTAATATGTCGAGTACTTATATATAGATCGAATAGTATATACTGATCATTTTGTTTTTATTTCTTGGCAAGAGGTATTGGAGGAGGGAAGTGGCCAGCCCCCGGACAATGCGGAGCTAGATGTTCTGAGAGAGCGGGTAAAAATGCTCTCGTCCGAGAAGGCTGCGCTTCAGGAGAAAATCAAGAAACACTCCAAGGCCAAGAAGGGTTAGTGTCTAGCATATATTATGCAATCGACTAGATTGTTCTGTCTGGTGTTTATAAGCTTTTCTTCTAATCGAGTACACAGCTTGCACAAAATCTTTCAAGATTGAGGAAAGCTTGGTACTGGATCTAAAGATTCTTATGTATCGAAATACAGATGAAATCGAGAAGCTCAAGAAGATCAAGACGGATTCTGACCAAGAGGTGGCAACTTGTCTTCAGCAGCTTAAAACTTTGTCAGAATTACTGGACTTGATGCAGCAAGAGCTTGAAGAACTCAGAGATGCTGCTCAATATGTGGCAGGACTTGTGGAGATCCCGGAGGAGAATGAAGACGAACCGCTTACGCTGGCGGGGAGGCTTCGGAAAGTACCCGAGAGTTTCGTAAGGTACGTCCCCACAACCACCCGACAGTACGTGGGACATGTACTCGGGTTGGTCAGGTCCTACTGGCCATGTACTCCCCTTGATCCACTTGGGAAGGGTGCAAAGGCTGACTGTACTGATGAGCAATTCAATCAATATCTGCAAGAGACCTCTGCCGTAGTGGATCAGATAGTGGAGACTTTGAACAAGTCTGGGTCTCCCAGAACTACTTGTGAAAGTTGTTTGGCGTGTGGGTCACAAGTACTTTGAACA
The DNA here is from genome assembly GCF_016808335.1 of Panicum virgatum. Taxonomy (NCBI): domain Eukaryota; kingdom Viridiplantae; phylum Streptophyta; class Magnoliopsida; order Poales; family Poaceae; genus Panicum; species Panicum virgatum. Next base: position 49,427,951 of record NC_053145.1, read on the forward strand.
AATGTCTAATATTTGTGTAATGTCAAGTACTTGTTTTATTGTAGGATTTTACAATCCTTTTTGTCGAGTGATTGATACTCGAAAGGAATGAGTTCTGGCAGCATCGCGCCTGCTCAATCGTGATATTGGATACGAAGGGTTGTACCCATAGGTGCCTTAAGAGGCAGGTATTAGGGTCGAGTTGTATGGTTCTTAATCAGAACTCTAGTGCTGACCGGTTAGGATTGAATCCCGCATGATTAACTAAGTGGGAAAAGCACTAAAAGGGATGGTTTAAGCCGTCGCTTAATTTGAAACTCTTATGGATTTGATTGTCCACTTAGAGGAGAACTCTTATCGAGTACTTGGAGAATTAGGAGCCTTGGATTGCATAGGTGAACAGGAGACTCTCGACAATTACTCAGAGTAACAAGGGAAAACAGAACACTTTTGGTATCTCGAGCAAGCGAGTAAAACCCGTCAAGTACTCGAGGCAAAAAGTTCCTTAGTTAAAAACTCCCTTAGTGGTCCAAGCAAGCAGGAGACTCGTGTCAACCTAATTAGGGTACCAAGAACTTGTTTTATGCTCCTTGGAATAACTTTCAAAGTTGTCCGGTTAGGATAGACCTTATCTGGTCACCCAAATGGGAAAATCTTTTTGTGAAAATATCCCCAAACTACTCGATCCAGCGAGTGGTATGTCCTGCACAAGGACTGGATTGCCTTCTAAAATAGGTCTGTTAGGATGAACTCCGTCGAGTTTACCCAAGACGAAAATATTTTAGAAGTATCCCAAACTTACTTCGAGCAAGGCGAGTAAGGTGTCCTCCCCAAGGACTGGAGTAATTCTTAAGATAGATCTGTTAGGATAAACCCCGTCGAGTTACCCAAGATGAAATCATCTTAAAAAATATCCAAAAACCTACTCGAGCCAGCGAGTAGGGTGTCCTAACCAAGGACTGGAGTAACTCTTAGGACAGGTCTGTTAGGATGAGCCCCATCGGATTACCTAAGATGAAAATGTCGTCAAAGTATCCAAAACCTACTCGAGCCAGCGAGTAGGGTGTCCTAACCAAGGACTGGAGTGATCCTTAAGACAGGTCTGTTAGGATGAACCCCGTCGGGTTACCCAAGATGAAAATGTCAGAGGAATATCCAAAAACTACTCGAGCCAGCGAGTAGGGTGTCCTAACCAAGGACTGGTGTAACTCTTAGGACATGTCTGTTAGGATGAACCCCGTCGGGTTACCCAAGACGAAAATGTTGTAAAAGTACTCAAGGTAAATCATAAAAAACTACTCGATTGCTGCTCTAGTGCTGAGCATAGCTTTCAGAGTGGTATTTAGAGGTGGGGTATGGGTCGGATGAGCGAGAGCAGAGTAGTCGATTAATGAGGGAATCAAAATTTATTGAAGATTTGTCGAGATTACAGTGATTGTAAAATGACAGACTCTGACTCTTAAGACCTACCCCTTGCTCGTAGACGTGAGCAATGGTTTACACAACTGAATGAGATTATTCGCAGGCAGACTAATCGATATTGCAATCGACTAGATTTTGGGTAAAGTCTCCTTTACCAATGGTGCCCCAAGGGCTTTGCAGAGTGAGTTGCACTCGAAGATCGTGTGAGAGCTCTTTGGGTGCATGAAGCACTTGCGTAGGAGCGTTTTGTTGATCTTGTCTCCGCCAAGAGATGTTTCTCCATGGTGTTGGGTGCGAGGCTTACCCTGAGGAAGGGTACTTGCCGGCTTGCGCTTCTTGAAGGATGCGGAAGCATGTGCCAGGATGTGGTAGTTGGAAGAAGGGTTGTATGCCTCTATTTTCTCACGCTCCTTTCTCCTTGAGATGATGACGTTGCGTGCGTCGCGGCCAATGTTGATCACATTGCGTAGGTCGCTGTTGGAGTAGTCGTAGTTGTCGCCTTGCTGTTCCTGCTGGCAGTTGACAAGGCGCTGGCGTCTAAATGCCCTTTTTTGGTTAAGCAGGCGACGACACTCGTAGAGATATTCTGTTGCATGCTGCTCTTCCAGTTGGACAGTTACGGTTACTGCTGGAGGAGGTGCAGGCGGATCTTGCTTGGTAGCAGCTTGGGATTCTGTGACCGTGGGGGAAGTAGTTTCCATGTTGTCGGAAAGGTACTCGTCGAAGTCATCATAATTGTAGTCATCGAGATTGAGACGCTCCATGGAGTCATCCTCTGGTTCATAGACTTCAGAGATGCGAACCATGAGGATTTCATGGAAAAGATCTTGAATTTCTTGTTCTTGTTTGCTTGAAGACGGGTCTAACGGAGTGCTCTGCTGGAAGGGAAGATCTGTTGGATGAGAGCTGAAGGCATTAGGATCTTGTGTCTCCTTCCAGCGCACTGTCCGTCCTTGCGGTGTTGAATATATGACCAAATTTGGGGGGGGGAGTCCTGATCGCACTTGGAATTCTTAGTCGAGTTGGATTCGACTTCCTTGCTGTACTGGATTAGGTCGTCCAGTTCTTTTTCCGAGTCGGAAGAGTACTCGGAGTCGAAATCGGTTAAGCCATCGATTTTTGAATATGTATGCTTTGGGTGAGCGAGAAGTGGAATTCCCATCTCTACACGGAGGGCATTCTAGTTCATCCAATGAAGCCATGACTCTGTGGGAGTTAATCACTCAGGCTCCTTAATCCAGGCTTTGTCGAAAATCGACTTGCCGGATTGTTCTGGAGCTTTGGATTTTCCCTTTTTGAGCTTGGCCAGTTCCCAGAGGGCGTCAGCATTCTGTGGTGGATGAGCCATGGCGTCCATGAACAAGTCGACGTTGTCAGACCAATCTTCGAGATCGTCGAATGGTTCAAAATTGTCGAGGTTGTTCATGAATTGGTCGAAATCCTGATTGAATAAGGAATCAGCTAGTTCAGGAATCTGACTGTGAGCAGGTTTCGGTGAAGGATTATGAGGTTTCCTGGAGAAAGACAGTCCCATCCGAACAAGCCCGGGGGTTTGTCCTTCCAGATCTCCCGCAGATTCCTCCTCCCGATTTCTGCTGCTTGTTTTGCAAAGTGACTTCAGCCATCTTAATGCAATCGACGAGCGTAGAATCTACTCGATCAACCCCTGAGAGTATATCACCCGACCGTTCCTGTGGTGGGTTCAATGCCTCTGGGTTCTGCTGTGTTTTTGATGAGCCAAGAGCAGATTTTGCAAGTTTAATGCATCCCTCTATTGATCGTGAAACTCGATCTACTCCATCGAGTAGTTCTGAGTTGTCGATCTTGGGGCGTTTGATTGACTTGAGATAAGTTAGGTATTTTTTGAGGGTTTCAGAAAATTGGAGATTTTCGGGGTCAGAGTTTGTATTAGACTCGGCTAACTTGAGAATTCAAGTTGGAGTTGACACGTTTTCTGGAATATTCGAACTAAGCTCGGGTGGAGCTTGCTTTTCGTCGAGTTCTGCAAACTCGCAGACGTCGGCGGATTGGAAAGTGGTTTTCGGTTTAGGCGAGTTGGGTGTGACAAGGTGGCTGGAGAAGCCGCCCGATTCGTCAGCCGTGCAAGCCCAGGAACCAAAAACAAGGGTTGTGCCCTCAGGCACGTTGTTGGCGTCGCTTGATCCGGCCATCGAATTCGCCAATGAACTCGTCGAATCCCCTACCTGGCGTGCCAGCTGTCGGTGTTTACCGCCAAGCCTGCTCAGGGATACCCTTAGCAGTAAGGTTTGTAGGTAGGGATTGACTGCTCTGGAACTCGATGGTGCAAGGAACACAAAGATTTAGACAGGTTCGGGCCGCGAGTTGCGTAATACCCTACGTCCTGTGTGGTTGTTTGTATTGCCTTAGGTGTTGATGTTGTTTTGATGGGGTCCATTCCCGCCCTTATATATCCGGGGGGGACAGGGTTACATGGAAAGTCATAGCCGAGTACAGTTGGAGTCCTACTACAACACAATCGGGTAGTTTTCTTTGTACTGCAACTAGTTCTACGCCTATTCGGGTAGTTACAAGAGAGATAAGGTACATCCATGAGCTATCCCTTACTCTAGAACATTCTATGCCAATAAGCAGTCCCGCTGCCCCGGGTCTGACAACCACAGCGGATGCATTTCTTTTCAACCTGCAAACAAAAGACCCAGCAAAAAGGTTAGAATACATGTGCTTTGATACTCCACCAAATGATTGTTTCATCATTTTTACCTTCTCAGTGTATAGGACTGACTCAACTGCTGCAGAGCGACAACACTCAATATATCTCATTGCTTTTGAAAGAATTATGCCCTCCATAATGTTGGTTAATAAAGGACCTTCTTTTATTGATTCAAACTTTATCTTGTTGTGATACTCGAAGATTAGGAGACGGAAACTTCTGTGCAAGCCAATGTTGAGACCAACTCCAACCACAACAGCAAAACAACCAATCATATGATTCAATTTCCCAAGAAAGAAAATATCACCATCTTCAGCTTTGTGAGAGCAGCTACCTAACTTGTGCACATCAATATCTATGTAGTATATATCCGGTGTATCAGTATTTGTTGGGAATCGAGGTGGCCCTAATACCCACTATGCAGAGAATCTACACCTAAGACACACCAACTCACTCTAGAGTCGGTTAGCCTTTTCAATTTCTAGGTACTTAGTGTATAAGGTACGTTCGACGGCAGAGCCGCCTTCTCGCTTCTAGGTGGCAGAGCCTACCAACAGATGAAGCTGGCTTCCAGAAGACAGAGCCTTCCTACGATGAAGTCCAGACCCTTTGTGATCCCGGGTGGAAGAGCCAACCTATGATAGATCACAACTTATACACTAAGTGCTTAGAAACTGGAAGACTAACACTTACAAGGGAACTCAAACCTTTATTCATAACTCAACATGATACAACACAAGATAACACTTACACTCTTTATGTGGCTATCCTATGACTCACCATGACACACCTACACACTCGCACCAATGCAACCTTGGCATGCTACCTTGGATTCAAATGGCACTCCAAGTCATAGCACATAGGGGAGGGGTGTCGCCCCTATTTATACTAGTACACGACCTCTAGGATGTTGCCATGTGGCATCATTCCACACTATTCTAACCAAAATATCCAACTCTAGAACATTCTCATACTTATCCTAATATCTAGATATTTTTTACCATACATAAATATCTAGGTTTTAGACTCTTCTTTTCTTTGCCATGAAGAAACAATTCCAGATTCTTCCGTGGCAAATATCTTCTCTTTTATGCTTTCCAAAATATTATAGAATTTTCCACAAGTATGCATTGTCATAATTCAACACTCCCCCTCAATGCATATTTGTCTCCTTGCATCTTTTGTGCTCTGCCATTCCGAACCTTCTTCTCCTCTTGTCTTGGTGACATGATTCGATCTTCCTTCGACTCGTACTTCTCAACCTTAAGTTGGAGCTTCCCTATGGACTTCGTGCAAATATGCATCTCCTTTTTCTTCTTTACTCTTCTACTAGTTGTTTGCCCTCTGAATGTTCCCTTGTATGAAGACAAAATAACCTGAGTTCGTGACATATTGGCATAGCTGAGATCTTTGCAACTATATCCTTCCTGAAGCTTCTTCATCTCATCTCGTGTTTTCAAATCATCATGAATCACCAATGCTCCCTCTGCCTGCAAACTCTTGTGGCTCATCTTCATGAAGACTAGGCTCTATCTTTATATCTCTAGTATTTTCCTCCTTGTCGCTTAGAGTCTCCCGATCTTCATCATCATCATATTGAAATCATATAACTCCAGTAGAAGTATCTTCTTCTTCTTGCTTGATAGAGCTTCACTTTCTATGGCAGGCGTTTTTCATTTTCCGAGGCAGGCAATCCAAACGTCTCCGTGGGTCACAGTTAATCAGTGAATAACGGAGGTGGTTGTCTTTGCCCGTCTCGGTTAATCGATCAACCGAGGCAGTTATATAACAACGCCCGCCTCAATTAATTAATTGATAAAAAACAAAAAAATCGTGAGCCTGTTTCGGGCGAGCCCATGATGCGCCCACTAGCCAGATCCAGCGATGCAGGATGCCATCGCCTCCACGCTGGCCTCCTCCTTGCCTCCATGCTAGATCTGCGAAAGGATAGGTAAGAGTGAGGAGATGAAGAGAGGAAGATGGGGGAGAGCTGACCTACACCGTGAAGTTCCCGAGCCTACCGGCGAGCCAACCAGGACACCGCCATCGCCAGCCTCGGCCTCCTCGCCAGATCCACCGCCACTGGCGGCCTTGGCCGCGCCCGCCACCTCGACCGTGCCCACCCCCTCGCCCGCGTCCGTGCTGCCTTGGTCGTGCCCGTCTGCTACCTCGCCCGCCCCCGCCCTATTCGCCGTCGCGCCCGTGAGAGAGAGTGGAAGGAGGGAGAGAGTGAAGGGAGGAAGGTGGTTGCGCGACAGGGAGAGGCAGAGATGAGTGGATGAGGATGAGAACCCTTAACCTGTTGTTCTATATCACTCTAACTATCGGATTTTCACTCTAACTATCGGATTTTATATCACTTTAACAAATAACCGCCTCGGTTTATATCATAGACAATCCTCAGAGTACCCGGGCCAAAGTTCGAACGTCCAAACCGGCATCCGGAGTATCCGAGCGAATTCTCGGAGTATGCGGGCCAAAGTTCGGACGTCTGAATCCGCGTCCAGAGTATCCGGGCATTAACCCGGAGTTTTCCGATTTCCTGCCAATTTTGGTTGTCAATAGAAACTTAACCCATGCGTTTGCTTTAGAACAAACGCCTCGGTTAATCAATATTAACCGAGATGGTCATTTTAATGGTGACCGCATGGGTTAACGCCGGGCATTAAACGAGGCGATTAAAAATTGTGCCCACCTCCGAGGTCGCGGTTAATATATTTTTGTAGTACTGTAAGTCAGACTTTGCAAACTTTGACCAAATTTATAGAAAGAAATAATAACATTTACAAAATCAAATTTGTTTCATTAAATCCACCATGAAGTGTGTGTGTGTAGTGCATATGTTGGATATTATAGTTGTTGCTATATTTTTCTATACATGTATAGTATACACTTGGTCAAAGTTAGACAAATTTGATTTAAAAGAATCTAATATAATATATAAATAGAAACGGAGGGAGTATTGAAGTAGAAAACAGTGGATGTCTAAACTGTCCCGTGGTCATATTTGGCAAGGAAGCAAATACACAATTCACTCTGTTCGGCTGGTTGTGGCTGATGGCTGGTGCTAATTTGATGTGAGAGAAGTATACTAACTGGCTGGTGCTGATTTGGTGCGAGAAAAACGCACTGTTGCTGGTTGCCAGCAAAACTGGGTGAATATTTTTATGATCAAACGTTAACTAATGGAAAAGCTAAAACACTCTCAATTGAAGCTTCCTTTGCACGTGATTTTACTAGCCACAAGTTGCATATACATTGGCACGGGATGCTTCATTATTCGCTTAGGGTTTTAGGGTGGCTCATGTATGGGGGTTTCACAGGAAGATGGGCTCCGATGGAAAGCTATCGGCATCAAATTAGCCGGGCGGTAATGGTGGGCACAAAGCTAGGCACCTAATTTTTTTTATGTCCACAAATTTTACAATAGTGATTGTGGGTTGATACAATGACGCAACGAATGTACAAGCAATTCATTAGTACTTTCCCTTAAGAATGAAACCTTAAGAATGAAAGATTTCTCACCAAAATGGTGCAGGTGGATTGAAAGTTTTGTTTCCGGAGGTAGTGTTGGGATCAAAGTTAATGACAACATTGGTCACTACTTCCAAACCAAAAAGGGTTTACGACAAGGTGACTCAATGTCACCAATCTTATTCAACATCATCGCGGATATGCTTGCCATTCTAATTAAAAGGGCAAAGGATGATGGTCAGATAAGAGGGGTCATCCCACATCTGGTAGAGGATGGATTGTCCATATTGCAATATGCAGATGACACTATCCTCTTCATGGATCATGACTTGGACCAAGCCAAAAACATGAAATTATTATTGACTGTTTTTGAGCAATTATCTGGTCTGAAAATAAACTTTCATAAAAGTGAAATCTTTTGCTATGGTAAAGCGAAAGAATTCGAGGACGAATATATCGAGCTCTTTGGGTGCAACATAGGGGAATACCCTTTCAGATATTTAGGGATCCCAATGCATCATAGAAAACTCCAAAATATTGATTGGAAGAGGATCGAAGAGCTTTTCAAGAAAAAGCTCTCATGTTGGATGGCTAAGCACTTGTCGTATGGAGGTAGATTAATCCTTATAAACTCGGTGCTTAGCAGTTTACCCATGTTCATGATGTCCTTTTTTGAGATACCAAAGGAGGTACTGAAGAAACTTAATCAATATCGATCAAGATTCTTTTGGAAAGGTTACAAAGATAAAAAGAAATACCGCCTAGCAAAATGGGACATCATTTGTCGTCCTAAGGATCAAGGAGGTCTTGGCATTATAGACATTGATCTTCAGAACAAAGCCTTATTAAGCAAATGGATAATAAATTTGCTTAATGGTGAAGGGATGTGGCAAACATTTGTTAGGAATAAATACCTAAGCTCCAAATCTCTATCACAGGTTGAGATCAAATAGGGCGACTCTCATTTCTGGAGAGGGCTCATGAAAATAAAAAATGAGGTCCTAGCTAATGGTTCTTTTCAAATAAAGGATGGAACACAAACACGGTTTTGGGAGGATACATGGGCATCAAACCAGCCATTCAAAGATATCTACCCCACTATATACAACATCGCTCACCATCTGCATGATACGGTGGCAAAAGTCATGAATTCAACATCGTTGAATATCTCTTTTAGAAGAGCGTTGGTAGATGAAAAATTGGATGAATGGCTAAGACTAGTAGCACAAGTCTCCAACTTTAATTTGACTCAAGGAAGGGATACTTTTAGCTGGCACTTAACCAAGAGCGGACAATTTACAGTTCGCTCGATGTACCTTCATCTAGCTAACCATAACTTCCCTTTCCAATATAAATTTATTTAGAAACTTAAAGTTCCACTAAAAATTAAGATCTTCCTTTGGTATCTGCAAAAGGGGTTCTTTTAACCAAGGATAATCTTCGAAGGAAAAACTAGAAGGGTAGTAAAAAATGTAGCTATTGCAATTGTAACGAAACAATCAAACACCTCTTTTTCAATTGCCAACATGTAAAGGTAATCTGGAGGACTGTCCAAGTTGCTACTAGTTTAACCCCACCTAGATCGGTAACCCACAAGCTTGGGAATTGGCTTCAAAATTTTAATGCACAAGAGGCCTTTTTTATTCTAACAGGGACAGCGGCTCTGTGTTGGGCAATATGGCGTTATCGAAATGATATTATCTTTGATAACGTTAAACATTCATCATTTGTACAGGTTATTTTCAGGAGGACCTACTCGCTGCGATTTTGGTCAATATTGCAGCATAAGGAGATGACAAAGGATCTGTTCATGAAGATCAGCACTTCTTTGGAGATAATAGCCTTAGAAATGTTTGCGAGTCATGGATGGAAGTATAATAATAGACTTTGTCAGACTTAATTTTGTTTTTTTGGCTCTCCTACTATTACAGCTATTGAAGCAGGAAAATTATAATATTTGAAGGTTGTGTATGCTAAATTGTAGATGCCGGAAAATTCCATTATCTAAAAAAGTACTTTCCGTGCAGTGAACATAATTTAATGGATTGTAACGGATTTAAAATAGCAGAAATCCATTTCGTTTCAACGAAAAAAAATAGCAACCAAGGTAAGTTAAAACATTTAATGGCACTCATGCACGGGGGGGGGAGTGGGGAGCGCTATGTCATTTCAGTAGCCATGCAGCTAGCTGCCACACTATGCGTGCCGCGCCTGCGCACCAACTGTACGGCTAGGGGTGTGTTTAGTTGATGAAATAATTTGGATTTAGACACTGTAGCACGTTTTGTTGTTACTTAATAATTAATGTCTAATCATGAATTAATTAATGTCATTAGATTCATCTCGTAAGAATAAGTCAGACAGTATAATTACTTATTTTTTTTAACTACATTTAATACTTCATGCATGTATCTAAAAATTCGATGTGATGAATACTGTAGAAAAAAATTTGAAAACTAAACGGGGCCTAGCTAGGCAGCCTAGGCTCCAGCTGGTCAACACCTGTCCTGTTTTGGTTGTGCTATGCTTCAGACTGGTTGTGGTTGGTGCTGATTTATTTGAGACTAAACACACCCCTGGGACTGGTTGTGGCTGGTTGTGGCTGGTGCTGATTTATTTGAGAAAAATATTATTGGCTGACTGGTGGCTAATGACTGGTGCTGATTTGGTGTAATAGAAAAGCACTACTGTTGGCTGACAGCAGAACAGAGCGGTTATGTGCTGCCGACCTGGCGTTGTCCTTTTGCAGAAAAAAAAATAGATGGCTCCCGCATGCGTTTCCTCATTGGATAGGAATTTGGATATGGTTTCGGATCAGACACGGACTTGTTTCTTCCATACTGTACGACGGCCGGAGTACAATATGGTCCTGCTCGAGAACGATGACTCGGATTCGTATCGCGGCCTTCGCTTCATATATATATATATCATCCAGGTTGTTGAATATTATTTAGCACGCACGACGGAGTTCCACCAGCACTCCGGCGTGGGGAAAATTACGCCTCCATAGTGAGAGGTAGTAAATTCCTTGGTTTCTGTCTTTTTAATGCATAATTTGCCATGAAGACTTTGGTTTGTCGTGGTTATTGACTGTATTAATGCAGTTTGGCTTTCTTGCACATCAATAAAGCATTGAATGACCAGTAAAGAGGGCACCATGCGGGGCGTTCAACTACGGTCAAAATCAGCAATTTCAGAGATGCACGGAAATGGGTGGTGTGGAGTATAAAGTGACATGTGTGAAAGTAAAAATTAATGGTTCGTTGGTTTTAATAATGGCATGCACGGAAATGCTCCGATGACATCTTGTGACCGTAATTCATCAACAAATCCATCCCAAAACTGTAAAAATGAGTTTCAGTGAGTAATATTGAGCATGTGCTTTCTTATTTTGGTCGGAGCTCTGATAACCCCGCTAGGAAACATTTTACTCCACTTTCCTCTCGTGTAGTAAAAATTGTGCATCCTAGATATGATTTTGGTGTAATACTCATTTTAATGTCAGGTTGTTATTACCATCAATTACGCTAGGACCTCACCATTGATTGTGTTTGTCCGAAGATTGACTATCAATTAAATCGTACATGCATGAACCATTTTTTTTCATGCGGTGTGTGCAGCTTCCATGGAGGTTCATTGCCGTTCATTAACGTTTTGAGCACGAGAGGGATTTAAGGAGCCTTGTATGGTAATTAGTCATGGCAATGAGTAAATCTGTAAAAGTTAGTACTTTTCTATTGCTTGAGAAGTATTTTCCTCAACTTTGGGAAGTACACAGTGAATTTTGTTCTTTTTATGATTTAGAGTAGTATTTTTTGGTATTTAGAAACGTGCATATATTTTGTACTTTTTTTGTGGGAGATAAAAAACGGTGTGTCAGGTATAAAAAAGAAATGTTTTCATTAAAAGTCAAATAGCACTCCCCTGTCCATCTTGGAAGTATCTGACGCTGCGGCGACAGTAATAATGGTTTCTGCCGCATAACTTAAGCACGTCTGAGTAAATGTACACAAGTTCTGGGAAGGTCATCTTTTCAAAAGATTGCAAAAGATGTTGTAGATTGCAAAAGATGTATGGAGTAATTATTCATACAAAACTAGTTAGACATGGAGTAATTAATCTGACTTAATTTTATTATGTTAAGTGAATGGACTATATAGTCAAAAGAGAGGAGTAATTACTCTTCGGAATAAAAAATAGTTTGTAAGCAAAGGAGTAATTTTCTATGTGAAACAAAAAGTAATTTCAAATGTACTGACAAGTAATATTTATACAATCAACAAATAATTACTCCTAGATATCTCCACATACATATATGAATAAAATTTAACTGCACTCATTCCAGGAACAAAATAAAGCAAATAAATATTCATGCATGCATCTATCCCTGCATCTTTCTAGCTTGAAGCTTCTGGAACAGAAGGTATGCAAGCTTATTTGCATCCTTCTAGCTTGAAGCTTCTTGAATAGAAGGCATGCAAGGTTATCTGCACCATATTAGAAACACAAGGTTAGGCTGCTATATAAATACTTTGACCAACAAAAAATATTAGCAATGAACACACTAATGAAGTTGTAAATTACTCCTACGCAAATTGAAAATTACTTGTCTTGCGATTTCCAAATTAGTGTCAATTGACTCCCATAAGCAATTGGAGATTAGTGCACCATCATCGCCTGCTTGCATCATTGACGGCCTCTAAGAGAAGCAGCAAACACATATAATGAGGTTGGAATCCTGCATATCTAAATATTATAATAGAGTACCAAATCAGAAGAATAGAACAAATCCTGCACAGAGAGTACTACGTGCATATAGATGCAGGAAACAATTCCTTTCTTAATTCGACTGATGATGTCTATTATGGCCACTCAAATAGTAAAATTCCCATGACTATCATACCTTATGTACCCTGAAATACACGTCAGATGTCGATCTTTTAGTAGTCTGGATCTGCAAAAGAAACAAATTTGGTGTGGTCTTAGAGAGAGGAGGCGGGGTATCCTTGAGGGTCAATTGTTGTGGTAGCTGGTGGCTGTGGCGTAAGGTTTGTGGGCTGTGCTTGACTGCTTGTTCTCCAGGTTCAGTGGTGCTCATCTTGCATGCCCAATCCCCATCCTGGTTCTCCTCGTGAACTGTAAAATTGACTGCCCATGTATATTAGGAGTCATGCAATCGAAACATTCAGAACATATAATGGGTTGTAATAAGTAAATAGGTGTTTCAGGACCGTAAGAAATGATGAATGCTCAAGCACGACAGTAAATGGATGTAGTGGTTGTGGTAATTTTTAACTGTTGCATGAGTAAATTAAATCTTCATAGCTGGTGTTACCTAGAAAAAGCTAGCAATTCCTTCACGGGAAGCATTGCCTAAAAATATCGATGAACAACATGGATGCCTAGACTAGTCAATTCTAGTGCGTCTGAGAGATTCACGTGTGTGGGGGGCGATTGTTGGCAGGCATTTGCCTGGTGAATTAGGAACCGTGGTCTGTGTGTCCATTGAATGTTGCTTTGGGTTGAACACGGCAGGGGTTGAGGAAGAGAGAGGTGGTGCATGAACTCACTTAGGTTACTGCGTTTGAACCGCCGTCGCCGATTGGATCCCCTTCCCGCTGCTCAAAGCCACAGCAACCAGATGCACGAGCGCCACGGGAGCCGCGACAGTGGGGTAGAGGTCGGGCGCCGTGACAGGGTGGACGGTGCCACAGGAACCGCGACGGGGGAGTACAGGGAACCACGACAGGAGCCGTGATGGGGGAGGAGGTGGATGGCTGCCGCCGGTAGATGTAATCCTCCTAATCTGCTGCTTGAATTGTCCTCCAGATGTCGGCGGCGCTAATGGAACCGAATGGAGGCAACCCAATGTCGACGGCGCCGCTTGGTGCCAGGGGGCCCGCCATCCAAATGCCAAATCACCATGGGGCGTAGGGATGGGGACAACAGGAGGAAGGGGATTGGTTTTGGGGAGTAATTTCAGCCAAGCGATGTCAATGGCTTGATACCCGCTGGTTTGAATAGTTTCCGTGTTACCGCTGAATGAAACGTGGACTTTAAATGGGGTCTACTTTTTACTCTTTTGGTTTGCATGCTGGCGTTGATTAATGCGGTGCTGTGTAGTAATTAGGGGTGTAGTCGATTATAAATTCGGCTCGCCGGAGCTAAGGCAGCACTGCCGGTGCCTTGAATATTATTTAGCTCACTGGGTCCCAAATAGACAATATATATATATATATATATATATATATATATATATATATATATATATATATATATATATATATATATATATATATATATATATATATCCGATATACAAGAATATTGAGAGGATCTAAAGATGTCTAGAGGGGGTGAATAGGCTAAATCTGAAATTAAAACACTTAAAAGTCTGATTAGTAACAGATGACCCGGACTATCCGGGTTTGGGTCCGGATACTCCGGACTATCCGGATGAAAACCCGGACTCCCCGGGTCAAGTGCAACGTTCACAAAAACTTGATAAATGTGAATGAAAAACAGATCGAGTAATTTTGGAGTTAACAGGAAGTGCTTCTAAAACTATTCAACCAGATAAGCGTGACAGAAACCTTGTATTCAAGTAGATCGACCTCAAACCCTAACAAAATTGACTTGCAAGCAAATATCAAGTAAAACAAGTAAAGCAATAACAAGTGACACAGAATTTGTTTCCCAAAGTTCACACCCGAAGGTGCTACATCTCTATTGAGAATGAGTTCAAGAGACGGTGCTCAAGAACCCCTATACTCCTCACCCAAGAGCAAGACCAACGCTAAAACCCGAGGTCACTTACTATGGCTTCTTCGGAGAGGAAAGAAGCTTACAAACTTCCCGTGGAGCTCACAATGCAGCTTGAGCACGCCTAACCATCTAGGAGCTCAAAGCTCTAAGAGTAAAAGACTTGAATCCACGGGCTTGACGAAGAACTAGTGCTCAAGGGTTGGAATGGATGCTCATGAGCTCAAATCTCTTCTCTTGCAAGTCTCTCACCTGAATCCCTAAGGAAATCACTCAAGAATCAAAGAGGAGGGAGTGAGAGTGCTTGTTCTAGGGTTTGGACCTAGTCAGGTTCGAAACGAGCAAGCGAGAGAATGTGTGAAGGGGTAAGAGGGGTATATATACTCATACTGAAAAGTAGCTGTTGGGCAATCATTACCCGGAGACTCCAGGTAATAACCCGGATACTCCGGGTGTCCAGACTCTCCGAGCTGAAACCTGGACAATCCGGGTTCAGCGGGACATCTCAATCAAGATCGTTTCTTTGTAGAATTTGAGTGGCAAAGATCTCTCGTTGGTTTTGTTTATTTTCCTTGAGCACTAGAACCCTGTCACAACCTTTAGATCGAAGTCCCCCTTCATAGTATGGTGTTCCTAAACTCAATTAAAAATAAAAAATCTAACTCTTGAATTTATATCCAACACCGCTTTTTCATTTCCTTTCTGAGGGGCGTATTTCATCATTCTTGTTTGCTTATCCATTCTTTGCTCCTGCACACATGCTTTACATAACACATTAAACGTACACGATTTTGTCGTCGAACACCAAAACCCACTTAGGGCCTAGATACCTTTCAATCTCCTCTTTTTGGTGACCGATGACAACACCATGTACTGCATTTGATACTCAAAACAAATGTAATTCACTAGTATATAAAGAGCCCCCCTTAATGTGTGCCATGAATTTTGAATTTCAAATTTGACTTCTCAAATGTCAAATAATGGCAAAACAATATAAATCAAAGTCGTTTTTTATATAATTTACAGTAGGGTGAGTGTGTGTGCACCAAAATACAATTCTGAATACATATGACGGGTTATTCACATCAAGAAAGTGTATTTGCTGCCAAAACCCGGAGACTCTGGGTGAGAGCCCGGAAACTCCGAACATGAGTCCCGGAGTATCCAGACCTGGCAGAGCAAAACACAGGAAAACAATCACCACTTCAATTTCTGAGAAACAATGTAACATAAATTTGCCTTAAAACATAACAAATAGTTGATCTAATCACAGAGGAGCACACAATACATAAGATTTCTCAAGCCACACAAGGTCCTTACACGAATCGATAGAAAAGTGCTCAAAGTTCTCAAGGTTCAACCACACTAGAGTGCCAAACGATAGAGGTAAAGTGCCGATACAAGCGTGAAGCGCTAAAGGAGTACATGTGATCTTTTCACTCCCCCTTTGTCAACAAGCGCCAAAAAGGGAATGAAAAACAAGTGAAGTGTCACTCATCGACGTCGGGAACGTCATCGGAGGTGTACTCATCCTCATCGGAGTCGTGGTGCTCTTTGTAGCCTTGGGGCTTTTCTTCTTCGGACTCCTCGTCCTCATCAAATATCTCTTGACCGACAGGAGGACGACGGGGAGCATGAGCGGTGCGGCTGGTCTGGCGGCGACGCTGGCGAGGTAGAGGAACAAAAGCAGGCTCGGGAGCGGCATCAGCAACGTCGCACTCGGCGAAAGGATTACTTAGTATTCTACCCCTTTGTATACAGTAATTTTCATTGTGAAGTATCAGGCCTCTGTTAATTAGTATTAACTCAGCAAAGTTACCCCCTTCCTTGTCAAACTGATAGAAACTGGGAAAATTCAAAGAAATTTCATGCATTTGACGAACAGCGGCCCGTATCTCATACCGAGTCAACTTAGCTGGAGAGATGGGCCCGTATCAGGCCAATTTTAATGGAAGTGTTATAGGAGTATCATGAATATTTAATTTGCTAATATGTACCAATAGTATGAGGAGAGAGGAGAGAGGAGAGAGGAGAGAGAAGTGTCATAAAATATGAGAAGAGTGTTATCACCATGACACTCTATTGACACAGTTCTCAAAATTCTAGTCTTGGTAACTGTGTCGATGACACTCCCACTGGGACCAGACACAATCACATTGTTCGGCTGGTGCTCGGCCGGCTGCTCTTGGCTGGTTCTGCACTCACGTAGCAGCAGCCGAGCAGTAGGTTCCCTGTTGAATTCTATTGCCTCTCACGCGTGGAGCCACAAAGAGATTGCGATGCGCCCATCGCCTACGAAGTCTTGGATGGACCCGGTGATGTCACGAAGGATGCGATTTGGTCTAAGTGTAGTTGTAGGTTTATTTGTGTACGCGTGGTGTGAGTGTGGTGTTCGTGTGTAGGGTTAGTGTGAGTTGTTCATGAATCATGCTACATCTGTACGCCAGATGAGAGGTTTTAAAAAAAAAACAGCAGCCGAGCAGAGTGAATAAATTATCGTCCGGGCACGCGTATTCTTCCGATGATGACGTGCCACCGCGTAGTAATCTCGTTATTAAATTATTGCACCCTCCATTTGACTTTCCGGGTACAAGTTGATTCCCTGCAGGCCTGCAGATATTTCCGGCCTCCTCCCCCCTCCTTGTCTTCCCATCAGTTCTTGGATAGGCACAACGGGCTCGAGTGACATCGCAGCATGGAGAAGCGCGTGGTGTTGGTAAGCGCGGCGGTGGCCGTGCTCGGCGCCGCCGCCGCCGTCCTGGGGTTCGTCGCGGAGGGCACCAAGTCCAAGGCAAGCGAAGCTTCACGCTCCAATCCCGTCTCACCATCTCTGCTCTGCTTCGAGCTCACCATCTCTGCTTTGTGATCGATCGACCGGATGCGCAGGCGTTCGTGGGCTTCGACAGGCAGCGCTGCGTGTACCGGCGCACGCCGGCGCTCGTCTTCGGCGTCATGGCGGCGCTGCTCGCGCTGGCGGCGCTGGCCCTCGCCACCGCGGCCAGCGGCTGCTTCGGCCGCGGCGCCCCCGCCTCCGGCCGCCGGCGCGCTACCGCCTTCAAGCTGTCGACCGTCGCCTGGTACGTGCACATAGCTAGTCGCAGACCGGCGGCGCGCCCCCCGCCGTTCCGCGCGAGGCGCCGCTCAGTTCGATTACATACCGCTAGATAGACCATCCTGATTGGCCGAGATGCCTGCTCTGCTCGGCAGGGGGCTAGTGGTGGTGGCGGTGGTGATGTTCCTCTACGGCGCGGCGATGAACCGGGGCGGGACGCGGGGCCTCTCCACGAGCAGGCGGGGCCGGTTCTCCCGCCGCGCCTACTACTACGGCTGCGCCGTGCTCAGGAACGGCATCTTCTCCACGGCGTCCATCCTGTCCGCCGCGGCCGCCGCGTGCGCGGCCGCCGCCTACGTCTACCTCCATCAGATGGACGGGCCGGCCCCGCCGGGCCCGTTCGCCGCGCCGGGGGTCGCGATGGGGCAGCCGCAGTGGGCGCAGCCGTACCCACCGCCGCCGTACCCGCCGCCCATGGGTTACCCTGCTCCTCCCCCGTACGGCGGGTACGGCGCCAAGCAACCTGCGGGGACAGCTTGAGCTTGACGTCAGATAAGAGTGATTATGTTCCTGCCCACCGTGTACGCTCACGGAATGTATGATCATGTGTTGGAATCTACAATCCCTTCGTTTCGAAATGAAAGAGTGAGATATATATTTTGTTTATCAATACAAGGCTTAATTACATTGCAATGCTGTTTAATGGCGTTTCATGTCATCTTCAGATAACACGTTAGACAACCTCTCCTAGTTTAGTAACATTGAGTCCACGTCTATCAGAGGTACTGAATAATTGATGCACCTTGGATTATGTTGTAGGCTCACTCTTACTCTCTACACTCATGATTAAGGATATTTTGGACATTATAAACATACACTTTTGAGTGGTACTTTTTGTTACAAAATAATTATACAATATAGAAAAAGTATATTTCAATGAAAGTACATATTCCGAGACGAATCTACTTGTACCATTTTTTAAATACCCAAACTTGACACGTAAAGAAAATGTACAACCAAGGTTTAGAATAGTTGACTTAGGACAACTTCTAAATTAAACTTCGCTTACTTGTTTTTTTTTTTGAGAAGGATCATGGCTTGTGATTCCAAACTTCTCTGCTTTCTTAACTCTCTTCCATGTATGACAAATAATAGCGCGTACGACTTAGTATTACTTTGTTGGAAATATCCTAATAACTAGTTTGTTTTAAATTGCACTGTATATCCTTCTTTGCATGCATGCTAGCATGTGTAGTTCCATAGAGATCTCTAGGTACTTGTAGCCAAAAATTTCCCCGTAGCTGTGCGCTGAACACTGTAACATTCCGTTACCGATCATGTGTACCAGTCTTATCAGATGCACCCCTAGTCCTCTGGTCTCGATGAGATTCTTGCACGGATTCTTTTTTTTTTCAGGTGCTGAATGTGTTGATTATATGCTATTGCCTGACTCTGCATCCGTGCTCAGTGATGGGATCCGCATCACGAGGGGCCGTTTAGTTCCAAAACAAAAATTTTATTGGATGTCACGTCAATAGTTTGACCAGATGTCGGGAGGACTTTTCGGACACTAATTAAAAAACTATTTTCAGAACTCACTTGGAAACCACGAGACGAATCTTTTGAGGCCTTTGACCGCATCATTAACACATGTGAGTTACTGTAGCACTTATGGCTAATCATACAATAATTAAGCTTAAAAGATTCGTCTCGTCGTGTACATCCAAACTGTGTAATTAGTTTTGTTATTTAATTACATTTAGTGCTTCATATATGTATTTAAAGGGGAGTTGAAAATTTTTGGGTGAAAATTTTTGGTAAATAAACGGCCCCAAAACAAAATGCCGCCTCCACCTGGTTGCTTGGAAAACAGGCAAGGCGCGCCCCTCCGCTTCCTGTTCCTGTTCGCATCCTTGTCGGAAGTCGGAATCGACTGTCGGATCATCGGAAGCGCGTGATGGCGACCGTCTCCGATTCGAATCCCTCCCCCGGGGACGATTAAAACCACTCCATGGCTCCATGCCGATCCCATCTCGTTCCTCGATCCATCCAGAATTCCAGATCCATCCTCCCTCCCACCCACCGGTCCTCCTCTCCCTCCCGGCGTCCGGCGAGACCAGAGAGAGTCTGCTCGCTCGTTCGCTGCGCGGCGGCGAAACCATGGGAACCCTTCGTCGCGCCGCTCCCGTTCCCAGCGCCCGGCCACCCTGCAAGCGTCCGCGGGCCGCCGCGCCCGCGGGTTGCGGCGCGGTGGCGCGGGAATCGTCGGCCCGCCGTGCCGTCGCCGGTCAGAAGCTCTCCGCGCCCGGCGCGAAGCACACCAAGGTCGTCCGCCACAGCGTCGTCGCCGAGATGGAGGTCACAGCTGTTGGCGGCGGCGTGGTTCCACCCAACGGCCGCCCGTTCGTGAAGCGGCCGCAGGTCGTCGAACCTGCTGCTACTAACTGCTGCACAATGGCGCGGGAGAAGAAGTCGGCTCGCCGCGCCGGCGCTGGCGAGGAGTTCTCGGCACCAAGTCCGAAGCGTGCCAAGGTGACCCGCAACGCCGTCAAGACGTCCGTCGATCCTGCGCTGGTGACCCTCCGGAAGAGGATGGCCGCGGAGCTCGACGCCCTCCACGCGCTCGTGAGGAAGGCGGAGCTCTTGTCCAGCGGCAATGGCGGCCGGCCCATGGCCGCCGCCGAACCACGATCGGAAGCGCCGCCGGAGGAGGCTTCCATCAAGACGCCGCCAGCGAAGCGGGCAAAGGTGCATGCTATCGCCAAGGTCGCTAAGCTCGAGACCACCGAGGACGACAACGAGGTCATCGACATCTGCGGCGGCGTCTCCCCCGTCGCGATCCTAAAAGCCTCCCCGGTCGTTTCCCTCGAGAAGGAGGTCGCTGGCAGCAGTGAGATCATGGATCCCCCGGAGGACTACGACGAGTTCATCGATATCTGCGGCGGCGTCTCCCCCATTGCGATCCTGAAAGCCTCCCCTGTTGTTTCCGTTGAGAAGGCCGGCGAAACCGGAAGCTCATCTTCGAGTGATTCAGATTCAGATAGCGACTCTGAGAGCGATCGCGACGAGACTGTCGACCACCCGGTTCCACAGGCTGTCCTTCCCGTTGAGGAGAACGTAAAGGCCGTGCTGCCAGTGCCGGAACCGGCAACGGAGGTGGTGCAGAGTACGGAACCAGAGAAGCTCCCCACGGCCGCTCTGATCGCAAAGGCGAAGGTCCGCCAGAAGTTGCTGGAGATGGAGAGGGCGGCGCTGCCCGACGAGATCATCCACCCCGGGGACCTGCAGGATCTCTGCATCGCGGAGTACGGGCGTCCCAGCATCATGCGACAGCTCGGCCTCTTCCTCAAGGCCGACGCGTAGTAGAGCGCTGCAGATGGAGCAGGAGTAGGATAGCTGTAGTTGTAGCCATGCAGTGATGGGTCCTCTCGGCTATGCATCTGTAACTGACATGTCTGAATTCTGATGTGGTATGTGGTGTTCTGTCAAGCATGTAGCTGAGAGCAAGCGTCTGAATCTTGATGTAGTAATGTAGTATGTGTTGTTGTGTCAAGCATGTAGCCTGAATCAAATATCAGCTGAGACCCGAGAGCAAGTGTTTGATCTGATTTATGTTGTGCCATGTAGCTTAGATCAGGTGTCACCTAACAGCAAATGTGCTTCAGGACTGATGAGCATGCCAAGTTATTTATTTCAGCGCTGAACATGTCAGGTTCAGTTGTCTCTGGACAAGTTTTCATGCTCTGTATCATCAAGTCATAGGTGGCATTAACTGATGCGTTTATCTTTCGTTATGTATCATCAGTTCATCACAGCGTCTCCGAATGTGTAATGGCATGTCTGATGTCACCAGACAGCAAATGTGTTTTTGGTGTTCGCTTATGGTTATAGGCCCGTGAACTTTACTAGTTTGTTTTTCTTTCAGTCCAAGATTTTTGGGCAAGATTCTCACTGTCTAAACTTTTAGCTACTTGTTCTTTTTCTTCATCCACATTCACACACGGTAGTTCTGTTTCGGTTGAGGGAACAATGATTCAACCCTACAGATATGCTACCGTCACTTAACACGCCGTATATTTTCGCAGCAATTTTCTACGTCCAGCCTCTAATCATGCCATTGCATTGCTGCATTCAGGTTTCAAATCTAAACTTCTGCTACAAGAACAAACAGTCGCTAACTCTCCACGACTTCTCCCTGACGGCTCTACTTCATTGCAAAAATGCTGATGAGCATGGTTGTTCACTTGTGTATACGGTCCCCAAGGGGACGCTGAGAAAACACAATTCTTGGACCACCTCCGGCACATCAGGAGGGGATGTGCTGGCCCCTGGCTCTTGTGTGGGGATTTCAATCTCATCTACAAGGCGGAAGATAAAAACAATATGATTTTGAATCGTCGCTTGATGGGTCGCTTCCGCAGATTCCTTGATGACGTTGAAGTACACGAGTCGCATCTTTATGGTCGCCGCTTCACGTGGAGCAATGGGAGAGACAACCCAACCCTTGAGCGACTTGATCGGGTTTTCGCCTCTGACGAATGGCTGCTCTCTCTCCCAAACCATACTCTCACCGCTTTGGCTTCTGAATGTTCCGATCATGCACCACTACGCCTATCCACGGTCGCTGTGACACACACTTTCAAGCGCTTTCATTTTGAAAGCATCTGGCCCAAATTTGACGGATTTCTGCAGACAATCAGCGAGGCTTGGGTCTGTCCTTGGACGAATGCTGATATTTTCAGGGTGCTTGATTTCAAGCTCCGCAACACTGCAAAAGCCCTGCAACGTTGGAGTGCGAAGCAGGTCGGCTGCGTGCGGCTTCAGCTCGCCATTGCCAAAGAGTTAGTCCTCCGGTTTGATGTTGCTCAAGAATCCAGAAGCCTTGCTGTACATGAGCTGCAGCTTAGAAGAAAGGCAAAGGCAAGCTGCCTAGGTTTGGCATCTTTAATGCGCACCATCTTCCGCCAACGTTCCCGAATCACTAATATCGTTGAGGGTGATGCCAACACCAAATACTTTCACCTACAAGCTTGCCATAGAAAGCGTAAAAGTCACATCGACAAAATATTTGCTGGGGACAGCATACTGATTCAGGAAGCTGAAAAGGCCAACGCCTTCCATGCTCACTTTGATGATCTGCTGGGCACTTCCTCTGCACGGGGACTACATCTGGATTTAGAAGAGCTGGGGTTGCCAAAGATTGACTTACAAGGAATTGACTTCTGTTTCAGTGAAGAGGAGATCTGGTCGGCCATTCAAGAAATCCATCCGGAGAAAGCCCCTGGCCCCGACGGCTTCACAGGTGCTTTTTTTCGCGCTGCCTGGCCAATCAATCATGGATGATATCTTCAGAGCTTTTCAGGCTTTATGGTCGTTAGATGGACGTAGCTTATACTTGGTTAACCAGGCCTATATAATTCTGCTCCGGAAAAAGGATGATGCAGCTCGGTTGGGGGATTTCAGACCCATTTTGATCCATAGCTTTGCTAAGCTGTTCACTAAAGTCCTGGCCAGACGACTTGCACCCCACATGAATACTTGGGTATTCCTTTATCGGTCAGGAAATTAAGGAAATCTGAATTGCAGCCCTTCGTAGACAAGATCGTGACAGGACTCCCTCCTTGGAAAGCAAACTTGCTAACAAGAGCAGGAAGGACAGTGTTAGTCAAAGCTAAGCTGTCTGCCATCCCAGTTCATACTGCTTTGGCGATCTCCCTTTCTCCATGGGTCATTCAATGCATTGACAAAGGCAGACGGGCATTCTTATGGAAAGGTGCAGATTCGGTGTCTGGAGGACACTGCCTCCTGCATGGCCGAAAGTTTGTAGGCTGGCAGCGAGACTGGTTATAGGCATAGAATGTTCTAGAGTAAGGGATAATTCATAGATGTACCTTACCTCTTTTGTAACTACCTGAATAGTCGTAGAACTAGCTGCAGTACAAAGGAAACTACCCGATTGTGTTGTAGTAGGACTCCAACTGTACTCAGTTAGAACTTTCCCTGTAACTCTGTCCCCCCGGATATATAAGGGCGGGCAGGGAACCCCTCCAAACGATGATCAACACCTAAGGCAATACAAACAACCACACAGGACGTAGGGTATTACGCAACTCACGACCCGAACCTGTCTAAATCTTTGTGTTCCTTGCACTATCGAGTTCCAGATCAGTCGATCCCTACCTACAAACCTTACTGCTAAGGGTATCCCTGAGCAGATTTGGCGGTAAACACCGACAGCTAGCGCGACAGGTAGGGGATTCGGCGAGTTCACCAACGAATTTGATGGCCGGATCAAGCGACGCCAACAACGTGCCAGAGGGCACAACCCTCATTTTCGGTTTCTGAGCATGCACGGCTGATGGATCGGGTGGCTTTTCCAGCCACCTTCTCACGCCTAACTCGCCTAAACCGAAAACCATCTCCCAACTCGCCGACATCCGCGAGTCTGCGGAATTCGACAAACAAAGAGTTCTACCTGAACTCGACTCGGACAACCCAGAAAACGTGTCAACTCCAACTCGAACTCTTGGTTCAGTAGAGTTCGACACAAACTCTGACTCTGAAAAACCTCACTTTTCCGAAACTCTCGAAAAATACTTGACTTGTCTCAAGACGCTCAAACGTCCAAAGATCAACAACTCAGAACTACTCGACGGAGTGGATAGAGTTTCACGATCGATAAAAGGATGTATTAAACTTGCAGAAACTGCTCTCAGCTCATCTACATCACAACAAAACCCTGAAGCATTGAACCCGCCACGGAAAAGGTCGGGCGATATACTCTCAGGGATCGATCGAGTGGATTCTAAGCTCGCCGACTGCATAAAAATGGCTGAAAGCACTCTGCAAAATACTAAGCAGAAATCGGGAGGAGGAATCTGCAGGGGATCTGGTGAGACAAACCCCCGGCTTGTTCGGTTGGGACCGTCTATCTCCAGGATACCTCAGAATCCTTCACTGAAACCTGCCCACATTTGGATTTCTGAACAAGCCGAGTCCCAGTTCGATCAGGATTTCGATCAATTCATGAACAGCCTCGATAACTTCGAACCATTCGATGATCTCGAACACTGGTCAGATAACGTCGACTTATTCATGGAGGCCATGGCCAACCCACCACAACACGCTGATGCCCTCTGGGAACTGGCCAAACATAAAAAGGGAAAAGCCAAAGCTCCAGAACAATCCAGCGAGTCTATTTTCGACAAACCATGGATCAAGGAGCCTGAAGGGCTGACTCCCACTCAATCGTGGCTACACTGGATGAACGAGAACGTCCTCCATGTAGAGATGGGCATCCCGCTTCTTGCTCACCATAAGCACACATACTCTAAAATCGGTGGACTAACCGATTCAGAATCCGAGTACTCTTCCAACTCGGAGGGCGAGCTAGATGACCTAATCCAGTACAGCAAGCAAGTTGAGACCAACTCGACCAAAAACTCCAAGTCCGATCAGGACTCCCTCCTTAACTTGGTCATATATGAAACACCGCAAGGACAGACAGTGCACCTAAGGAAGACACAAGATCCCAATACTTCTGGCTCACAGCCAACGGATCTGCCCTTCCAGCAGAGCACCCCTCTAGACCCGTCCTCAAGCAAACAAGACCAAAAGATTCAAGATCTTTGCCGTGAAATCCTCATGGTTCGCATCTCCGAAGTTCAGGAACCTGAGAACGATTCCGCGGAGCGTCTTAACCTCGACGACTACAACTCTGATGATTTCGATGAGTACCTTTTCGACAACATGGAAACTACTCCTCCCACAATCACAGAAGCCCAAGCTACTGCCAAGCAAGATCCGCCTGCGCCTCCTCCAGCAGTGACAGTCACTGTGCAATTGGAAGAGCAACATCCAGAAGAAGACCTCTACGAGCGTCGCCGCCTGCTTAACCAGAAAAGGGCATTTTGGCACCAGCGCCTCGCTAACAGCCAGCAGGAACAGCAGGGCGACAACTACGACTACACCAACTGCGACCTCCGCAACGTGATCAACGTTGATCGCGACGCTCGCAACGTCATCATCTCAAGAAAAAAGGAACGTGAGGAGATAGAGGTGTGGCAGAACCACCTGAATTATCTCGGCTCAAGTGCGCTGGCCATCACCATAAAGGCAACACCGACTCAAACGCACTTCAAACGGAACAATTCTTGGTATGTCGGGTAACATCCCGATACAACCACCGGATCTCGGATCGAACAAGCATACCCCGCACGAAGGCGAGTCCACAGATATTACAACCATATATTTTACAACACAGGCATAGCAGTTATTACAACAAGTTCAAAATATTATTACAGGTCCAAACTCAGTAAAAAGTTATACAAGATATAAGTTTAAAGTTCCGGGTTTAAGCAGCGGAAAATAAATACGACGGCTACAACACATCGCAAAAGGATACCAAGCTAGCCCAAGAAAGGTATCACTCGTCGGGGTCATTGCCGGCCGGAGACGGATCCCACTCTACGGACCAGCCATAGGGCAAAGAGCAGGGCCAAGTCAGACTAGCGGTCTGGTCCTCAAAACTCATACTTGAAACAAGATTCAACAGCAAGGCTGAGTATACTAATACTTAGCAAGACTTAACCGTCAACGGATATACTTAATCCACTTGGCTAGACTATGCAGGGTTCTGTAAGGCTCTAGTTTTCCTTTTTGCTGAAAATCAATAAAAAGTAGGTCCTTAATTTCACATTTTTAGCTTTCAATATTCTAGTTGATTAACTATTCTATGTAAGCAACTAATTCTAATTAACCATGGTAGAACTTTAGTCAAACATCAAGATTGATCATAATAATATTACTCTTATTACTCTGTGTGGCAAAGGGATCAAGTAGTCTCAATATTCGCGAGAGATGGACGATTCGAATCGGATTTTTCAACCTTGCAAGGTAAACCTAACACACACGTTTGGAACACCGTCGGGTCATTCCCAAACAATTGTTGACCTTTCATTCCGGCTTGTGGATAGGGTCACTCTCCCCGACTACAGGGCACCAACTTCCTCCCTGCACCCGTGGTGTTGCGCAACATAAATAAAAACCTATCTCTAAGAGAGAGTGAAAGGTATACCCACTCATCGGTCCGATCAGCTACTAGGCTTACCGCGTACCATATTTACGGCATGTGGCTAGTACGTTCAAACACTTAACCACCGCTTCCACACACCGCGACCTTAGCAGAATTCATCAACACAGACGGGGTCTCACCCAAGGTCATGATATCGAACATGACCCCGTCCGACGTCCTTATAGTGAATGCAGATAAAAGAAAACAAGGAACTCCTATTAAGCTCGCGAGTGACAGGCAATCACTCGACTTTTACCGATCCTATAAGCATAGCAATTACTCGAACTCAAGTCTAGTGTTCAGTACATAGGTTCCAAGGATCATGCATCTAGGCTTTCAATTCAAATCCTAAGAACTGTAAATGCACAAGTAAGTAGTATATAAAGTGCATAATTTGAAATATTGGGTTTATGTCCTGGGCTTGCCTTCGCGGTAGTCACTAGCTAGATCAGCCTTGGGCACTTCCGGATTTTGGTCCGGGTCTTCAGTCAGTGTAGCGGCGTTCACCTGAGCTTCTTGATCACCTCCTTCGGACTCCGGGATCAGCTCGTACGTCCCGTCCGCTAGAACAGTCGTATCTATATGTGATGCAAGAAACGATATTACAACATACACACTTCGCGATAAAGTGGCAGTCTAACAATTAGCAAACATAACTTAGCATATGGGAAATCATTTATAGAGTAGTTATTTAACATGTCTTACTACACAAAACAACATGATTAACCTCACAAGACAACTTGATTATCTTCACAAAGTAAGTTTTAGTTAGTTCACATAGCATGTAAATCATGGTTTGCTAAGAATTAAGTAACTCAGTACACAACTAGCATTTAAATTCAGAAAAATTACTTCAAACAGGAAGTACAGAGAGCAATCTATCCTGTAAATTTCATACAATTTCTTGCAACCAATTATTCAGAATAAAACATTTACCCAAACAGCTCCTAGAACAAGATTAAATTCTACAGACTAAACTAGAGCAAATCAGAGGCTATAAATTTAACAGGATATCGATACAGAGCTAACACAGCTATTGCAAATTTTTCAGAATTTATCTAGGTACAAAACAAAAGTAATAATTTTGACAAAATTAAACCACATATGGTAAAACTAATTAGCACAGAAAGTTCTATAACGTTTCTGGATCCCAAATTTTTCAGACATGAACATATGATCAAAATAGAGTTCCACAAATATTCTCAGATTTGTCTAAGGAAGAAAACTATTTATTATAATTAAAGCATACTTAACAAGCATTAAATCAAATATATAGCTAAACAGATCTAAAATTTCTCAAACTTGCGCAACAGTAAGCTTTTAGTGACATGCATGAACAGAAAAAGTTTCACATTCAGAACTTTAATATTTATACCAGCATAAATACATTAGCAAAACTAGTAGATCTAGGAATCTAGAAACTTTGACCTAGTTAATGATGTCAAAAAAGGTTCAAATTTTTAGCAGGTACTAGTAACACTGCAAGACACATTCTTGCCAAAAACCATATTAAGTTATTTAGTACAACTCCTAGACAATTAAAGCCTATTTATTGTTTTCTTTTTCTTGGATTAACATGCAGACCAAAACTGAAGATGTGTATGTAACAAAACTTGTAGGCCTTATAACAAGGATTCCAAAACATTTTGACTTGTATTTTTTGGATTTTTCTACGAATTTCTAGGCATTTTTAAAGTTCACTGATTTGAATTCTAGAGTTCATGTACATTTCTCAATTTAACCCCTATAAGTTTTTGAATTCTAGCAGAAAGGCCCTTGGCCGGAGTCAGAGCAGAGGGAGGGGTTTTGATCGCCGATTCCGGTGATACGGGTCGCCGGCGGCGAGGGCTAGGGTGGGGAAAGCAGGAGGGGGCTGAGCCGCACCTGTAGGTGTGCTTGGCTCGACGGGAGATGGCCGGAGGAGTCGGGTCCGCGGAGGAGGATGGCTGGCGGCGGCTCTGCGCCGCAACGGCGGCTTTCCGACGGTGAAGGGGTTGGATGGCCTAGTCTGGGAGCTGCGTGAGAGTGAGGTGGAGCTAGGTGTGGGGTCTGCGCGGGCAGAGCGGCCGTGGAGGAGCGGGGTGACGGTGAGCTCGAGCTCGCCGGCGTTCGGGCGGGCGGTGGCGGCGTTCTGGAGATTTGGAGCGGAGAAGTGGCGAGAGAGGGAGGGGATTGGAACGCGGGGGTTCCCCTGGTGCTGAAGCGCACAAGATAAGGGAAGCCGGGGCTCTTCCCTGAGTTTGCCACGGTGGCGGCGAGGTGGCGGCCGCGGAGCACGACCGGGGTAGCGTGGCAGGAGCGGGGGAGGTCTAGCGCGAGGGGAAAAGGCGGCGAGGAGCCCGGGCACGACGCGTGGAAGGCCACGGCGAGCAGGAGGTGGCCTGCGGCCCTCCTGAGCGGCGGCGGCGCCGCTCTGCGCCGGAGGCAGAGGAAAGCAGAGAGAGAGGAGGAAGATGACAGCTGGACCTGTTTGCAAATTCAGAAAAGTTTAGGGGTCCTACTGTAAAATAATAATAAATCCTAAACTACGGCTCAAATGAATAAGTGCCCAACATGAAAGTTGTTCAACTTTTCAAAATCTACAACTTTTATATTGTGCAAAATTTGATTTGACCAAAGGTTGAAAGGTTATTTTGAAAACATAGAAAGGATTTTGAATTTAATGGACTTTCATCTTTTCCAAAGCAAATTCATCTTAATTTCAGACTGAAAAGTAAAATTTCCTGCCATGTAATGATTACACTGAATTTTACAAAGAAACCCTCCACAAAATCAATATTCACCCATCTTATTCAAATTAAATTATAGGAAGGACCTTGCATCAAATCATATTTACACAATTAACCTTATATTTTTAAAATAAGACCCTTGCTCAAGCAAATTAAGCACATGATGCATAAAATAAATGCAGTTCTACTATGCAGACACCTAAGGTGTCACAAGAGGCTTACAGCCCTTCTTCCAACTACCGCATCCCACCAAAGACTTCCGCATCCTTCAAGAAGCCCAAGCCGACAACCAACAATACCCGTTCTCAGGGTAAACCACGCACCCCGCACCAAGGAGAACCGTCTCAGGGCGGAAACAGGATCAATAAAGCACTGATACGCAAGTGCTTCATCCACCCAAAGAGCTCTCACACGATCTTCCAATGCGACTCACTCCGCAAGGCCCTTGGGGCACCACTCCTGAAGGAGACCCTACCAAAAATCTAGTCGACCCCTGTATCGACTAGTTCTACCGTCGAATAGTTTTATTCAGTCATGTAAACCATTGCTCACGTCTAACGGGCAAGGGGTAGGTCTTAAGAGTCAGAGTCTGTCATTTTACAAATATTGTAATTACGACAAATCCAAATAAAAGTTGATTTCTTCCATAAATCGACTACTTGGCTTTCAATCATATGACCAATACTCCACCTCGAAAGTCATGCTCAGCATCAGAGCAGCTATCGAGTAGTTCTTATGGTTTACCCTTGAGTGCTCTTCCGACATTTGCATCTTGGGCAACCCGACGGGGTTCATACGCAATAGTTCTGTCTTAAGGGTTACTCCAGTCCGTGTTTAGGACACCCTACTCGCTAGCTCGAGTAGGTTTTGGATATCTTTTTGACATTTACGTCTTGGGCAACCCGACGGGATTCGTACCTAACAGTTCTGTCTTAAAGGTTACTCCAGTCCGTGTTTAGGACACCCTACTCGCTAGCTTGAGTAGGTTTTGGATATCTTTTCGACATTTACGTCTTGGGCAACCCAACGGGGTTCGTACCTAATAGTTCTGTCTTAAGGGTTACTCCAGTCCGTGTTTAGGACAGCCTACTCGCTAGTTCGAGTAGGTTTTGGATATCTTTTCTACATTTACGTCTTGGGCAACCTGACGGGGTTCGTACCTAACAGTTCTATCTCAAGGATTACTCCAGTCCTTGGTTAAAGGACACCCTACTCGCTGGCTCGAGTAGGTTTTGGATACTCTTTCGGCATTTTCGTCTTGGGCAACTCGATGGGGTTCGTACCTAATAGATTTGCCCTAAGAGTTACTCCAGTCCTTGGGTAGGACACCTTACTCGCCTCGCTCGAATAAGTTTGGAATATTTCTAAAATATTTATGCCTTGGTTAACTCGACGAAGTTCAATCCTAACAGTCCCATTTTAGAAATTAATCCAGTCCATGTATAGGACATACTACTCGATAAGATCGAATAGTCCGGGATATTTTCACAATAGTTGTATACTATCTGGGTGACCAAGTAAGGTCCATCCTAACTGGTCAACTACGAAAATCCCTCAAGCAGTACGAATAAATTCTTGATACTCTAAAATAGGTTGACAAGAGCCTCCTGCTCACCTATCTATCAAGGAACATCTTAAGCTCCTAATTCTCTGAATACTCTATAAGAGCTTTCCCCCTAATTGGACAACAAAGTCCATATGAGCTTTGCTCTAACAAAGCATTTCCTTTAAAAAGAAAATTTGCTTTAATCTACGGCTTTTTTGACACTCTTTCAAGTGCTTTTCCCGCTTGGTTAATCCTGTGGGATTCAATCCTAACCGGTCAGCACTAGAATTCTGATTCAGAATCACACAAACTCGACCCCAATCGAAAATACCTTGCCTCCTAAGGCACCTATGGATACAATTCCTCGTATCTACTATTATAACTGAGTAGGCGCGATGCGGCCAGCACTCAGGTCCTTCGAGTACAACTACTCGACACACCAAAGGATTCCACAATCCTACCACATAACAAGTACTTAAACATTACACAAATATTCAATATTTGTCCAAAAGTACTTCTGGCCCACATGCCAAATACATTTAAAGCTCAAGGAGAATCAGGCTTACTCAGGAATTCCACTATCTGGTTGGCCACCACGGAAGTTTCTTCCAAATACTGATTGAATTGTTCTTCCGTACAATCAGCTTTGGCTCCCTTCCCAAGTGCGTCCAACCGAGTAGTCGGCCAGTAAGATTTTACCAACCCGAGTACATGACCCACATACTGACGGGTGGTTGCGGAGACATACCTTTCAAAGGCCTCGGGTACTTTACGAAGTCTCCCCACCAGCGAGAGCGGTTTGTCTTCGTCCCCTTCAGGGATATCCATGACCTCGGCTACTTCTTGGGCAGCATCCCTCACTTGCCGCAGCTCCACGAGCTCTTGCTGCATCGAGTCTCGGGACTCTGACAAGGTCTTGTGCTGTTGAAGAACTGTCGCTGCCTCCCGGTCAGAGTCCTCCTTGATCTTCTTAAGCATTTCAATTTCATCTGCGTTTCGGTACATAAGTATCTTTAGATCCAGTACCAAGCTTTCCTGAATCTTTAAAGATTTTGCACAAGCTGTGTACTCGATTAAAAGAAGATCTTATAAACACTAAGCAGATCAACTAGTCGAACGCATAGTATATGCTAAAGACTAACCTTTCTTGCTTTGGGATAGCTTCTTAAGCTTCCCCTGGAGAGCAGTCTTCTCGGATGAGAGCGTTTTCACCCTCTCTCTCAGAGCATTCAGCTCTGTATCATCCTGGGCTTGGACACCCTCCGCCCCAGTGCTTCCTGCAACAATAAAATGATCAGTATACTACTCGATCTGCACTGAAGTATTAGAAGCATTCGACTACTCACCTCCAGTAGCTTGAAAGCAAGCTCCACCTTCTCTCGCGGCAAGACACTTCCCGATGAGACCTGGGAAGTACTCGCCCGCACTTCAGACACAGCCCTCTTGGGCACGTCTTCAATCTTCCTTACAGTATTCCCTGTATTTGGAGAATCTAGAGGAACAATATGCTACTTAATCAAATTATGAGCAAAGAAAAGATACTTTTTTAATATAGGGTGGCACAAATTTACCTGTAGGGGTCTCCTCAGGTAGCTTATCGTTGCCTCCCTCAGGAAGCTTCTCGCCATCCTCCTCCTCTGGAAGCTTGTCGCTTCCACCAACCTCTGGGAGTTTTTCATCGCTCCTCTCAGTGTCAGGCAACGGATAATCCCGAAGCATGGAATTCACCATGTCTTCAGTCTCACGAGCACTCATATCAGGAGTACTCGGAGGCTTCTCCATCGCCGATTTGGGGGCTGAATCGTTCTTAGCATCTTTCCCCAAGACCGTGTCGCTGAAAAAGCAAAGTAGTTATAAACTACTTGATATAAAGGTAAATCCTACAACTACAAGTTTCGAGGAACTTACGTAGGAGATCTTTTCAGAGCAAGCCCCATGATGCCAAATTTGCAGGCAGGCTTCACAATTAGGGACTGTTTACCCGCGTCAATGGCTTTATCTACATTGGAACTACTCACCGGAAGAGTAGTCCCAGTCCCTTTTGATGAGTCCACTGTGGTGGAAGGGACGGTTTGTCCCACCACAGCATCATCCCCAGATGCTGAAGTCCGTGGCACTTTAGTCGACAAACTTAAAAAGAAAAACTCATCAAAATCATCAGATCAAATACAAGAAATACTCGATTGCAAAACAATCTAACTACTTACCTGTCGCTAGCAGTTTGGGAGGAGCTGCGACGCTTCCTTGCGACCGACCGAGTACCCCTGGGATGCCCAGTTTGGGTATCAGTACTCGGAGTAGGACTGAGCTCCCTGTCACTCCTCTCCCTAGCCGCTGCCTCATCTGAACAACCAAGGCTAGACATCAGTACTGCTTATATGAAATCTCATATGAGCATACTAAAACTTGGTTAATAGATCGAAAAGTATGGAAGAATAAAAGGGCGAATAAATGCCTGGCGAAGGAGGACTACTTTTAAAGCGCTCCACGTCCTCCTACAGAAAGCAAATCCTATCAGATTCACACTAAGGTAAAGTACTCGATCATTACGTATCGACTACTCTTATCAAGTACCTGCTTCGGAGGATTCGCAGCAGAAAATGTATCAGGAACAACTGTGATTTTCTTTACATCCCTTAGTAGTCGTTGTACTCGACTGAAAGCTTCTTCATCCGAGATCTCTTCCTCCGAGTACCTTGATAAGTCAGCTGTTCCTTGATACTGGAAACCAAGTGTTTCCTGAGCCTGTAACGGCGGGATTCTTCTCTTCATCCAGACGAATACGACTGCCTCTCCAGTCAAATTATTTTGCCTTAGAATGGCAATTCGCTCGAGCAGCTCAGGAATCTGACTCTCGTCGATTGGTTTCTTATTCCACTCAGGCCATTGGATAGGAGGGCCTGAAGTAATCGTTGGGAAGCTGTCCCACTGGTTTTGGACATAGAACCACTTGGGGTTCCATTCGATTACTTTACGGCTAAGACTATACAGAATATACATTCTATCCTTCCTCTGCTTAAGTTGGAGACCCGCACCTCCTACTACATCTAAAACGAAGGAGTCTGGCTGCGATTTCAAGTGGAAAAGGAATCGGAAGAGTTCAAAATAGGGCTCGATGCCCAGAAAAGCTTCGCACAAATGCACGAAGATGGAAATCTGAACAAAGGAATTTGGGGTCAGATGATGAACCTGGATCCTGTAGTATCGCAGGAGCCCAGAGAAGAAAGACGAACAAGAAAACCCCAATCCCCACTCCACATAAGATGTGAAAGCAATAATTTCCCTCTTATTTTCATACGGATGATCCTTACCCAAGGTAGGACGCCATTGGATAACGGATCTGGGAACCAAAAGACCAGCCGAAACTAATATTTCTAGGTCAGATTCGGAGCACTTACTCGTGTTCCAGCCTTCTTCCTGGGTTGGTTCTGCGGATGCACCCTTCCCCCTTGCTTGATTTCATGGGAGCCATCCGGAAATATATAGAGCGCTTCACACGCATACACTGGCTAAACCCTAAAGGAGTGGATTGGGAGCAAGAGGTGTAGATCTGGGGGCTGGAAGGCAAGAACAGATCTAAAGGCAGCGAAAGTGAATAGCGGCAGGTGGGGTAAAACCTAGTTACCGTTTCATTTTATAATAGCGGTGCCAGCACAGTAAAAACACCCAACAAGCCAACAGTTCGTTGCAAATCGCAGAAAAAGCAGGATTTTCTGAGACATTCTTTTTTCTAAGATTACATTCTGGAAAAAGAAAACACTCACATCTCTAGTCAACTACTCGTCTCTTCTTTCCTTGATTGAGATTACATTCCAGAACAAGGAAAATTACTCGACATAGTACAACTACTCGATATTACAACTCGAGTACTTTTTTTCTAACTAACTTTACAACGACTCGAGTCTTCAGGCACACTTCTTGGCTTCCTGAGAAGCCTGCTGCAGCTAGATCGGCCCAAGGCCATGACAAAGTAAAAATTTGTTATTCCCATTAAGGGAATAATGATACTCGTATTCTGGGAGAAAAGTTTCAAGAGTATGGAGACATATTACAGTAATTGCCTCGCAAGTCCTCTTGTAGCATCTTGAGGAGAAAGTTCTCCTTCTCCCTGAATACGTTGTGACAAGATTAAGTCTCCTTACCAGAGATGTCAGTTCTTGGGCACCCAGAAAAAAGCAACCCCAAGGATGTGACACAACAAGACTCAGCCAGTCCACAGAGAACCTGCCTCATTGGAAGATGCAAGGACATGATGTCCAGAATGGATCCAATGAGAGCATGGGAATGGCAGGATGAGGTAGCAGGGACTTTTCTTGTCACTCGCAAGTTCTCTTCTAGCATCTTTTGCTGGAAAGGACTACACAAACTTCAGGAGGGCGAGAGCAAGAACACCAAGGATAAGCCATGGCTGCTATACGTTGGTGCTTCTGGCAAGGGCCTCTCTCCCGCCTTTTATAGCCACAAGGGATACTACTGGAGAACAACCCGTGACGCTACAGTTGCAGCATTCACGGACGCATTCAAGGATGCAATAATGCAGATTCTCCATACAGTAACGTCCCATGTGAGCACACAGTAAAGAGCCGTACATCTCGGGTTTTATTTCTGAAGTTATTTCGGGTGCAATCAGTGTGGCATATCCATTAGCATCATTTTTCTGGGATTTTTTACCCGAAAAAGAGGTTTTTTCGGATACCGGATCTGATAAATCCTGCAAATATTCTGAAGAATAAAATTTGACGCCACGTCTTAGATCCTTAATTCCAAATTATTACTCGGGGGCTACCCGCAGTATAAGAGATTTTGATTTAAGTCTCGGCGGGCTGCGAGATATGTGCATCAGAGATTTATTTTTTAAATTTTTTGGAAAATAATGAAGGAAAAATACTGAAGTGACCCTCAGCCTAATTCTGCAATTCAACGTAAGGCTCGGGGGCTACTCCATATGGAGCGCGAGTACTTTGCGCATCATATATGATCAAGATTTCGGGGTTTGAGCACCTCACAGCCTCGAAGCAATCGGAGGTACTTGAAGGACTACTCGACGGAAGGCCCAGAAGTAACTAGAAGGACGTACTGACTACTTGAAGTACTCGAAGACGCCCACCAAGTACTAGATGCCTGCAGGACTCAGCTACGAAGAACTCGGAGGCTTGTCAGACCCGGGGCAGCGGGACTGCTTATAGGCATAGAATGTTCTAGAGTAATGGATAGCTCATAGATGTACCTTACCTCTTTTGTAACTACCCGAATAGGCGTAGAACTGGCTGCAGTACAAAGAAAATTACCCGATTGTGTTGTAGTAGGATTCCAACTGTACTCGGCTAGGACTTTCGCTGTAACTCTGTCCCCCCCTCGAATATATAAGGGCGGGCAGGGACCCTCTCCAAACGATGATCAACACCTAAGGCAATAGAAACAACCACACAGGACGTAGGGTTTTACGCAACTCGCGGGCCGAACCTGTCTAAATCTTTGTGTTCCTTGCACCATCGAGTTCTAGAGTAATCGATCTCTACCTACAAACTTTACTGCTAAGGGTATCCCTGAGCAGGCTTGGCGGTAAACACCGACACCGGCTGATTTAGGTGGCCTTGGTCTGCCTGATCTAACTATCCAGGGTTGCGCACTTCGGATGAGATGGCTTTGGCTAAAGCGTACTGACCCAAACCGGCCTTGGTCCCGTTTGCCGGAGAACTCAAACTGTTGTGGATGCAAGGTTCAATGCTTCCTTATCAGTCGTTGTGGGTGATGGCCTCAATTCTTTCTTCTGGACTGATAAGTGGATTCAGGGGCGTTCGGTCAGTGACTTAGCTCCTGCCTTACTGAACGCCGTTCGCCCTCGCACGCGTAAGATGAGAAAAGTTGTGGATGGTCTCCACAACAACTCCTGGGCTAAAGACATCAAGGGTGACTAACAGTTCAGGTGATCCTTGATTATCTACTACTTTGGGACACCATCCGGCTCTGGCAGCAGCAACGCACCTCAAATACACCTGACACTTTCAGTTGGAAATGGACCGCCGATGGTCAGTTCACTACTGCTTCGGCATACAGAGCATTCTTTATTGGCCACTATGCAATCCCAGGAGCCAGGCAACTAACGAAATCTCGGGCTCCAGGTCGCTGCAAATTCTTTCTGTGGCTTGCAATTCACAATCGTTGCTGGACCAATGAAAGGAGGAAGAGGCATAACTTGCAGGATGGTGACAGTTGCACATTCTGCGACCAGTAATCCGAGTCAATTAACCACCTGCTGGTTGGATGCGTCTTCGCAAGGGAAGTTTGGTACATGGTGCTTAGGAAAGGAAACCTGCAAAGGCTCACGCCATCTCCGTCTGCTTCAGATTTCGTTCATTGGTGGCTACAATCGCGCAAGCAACTACGAAAACAGATGAGGAAGCCTTTCGACTCTCTGGTTATTCTGGTGACTTGGATACTCTGGAAGGAGCGCAATCAACGTATCTTCCAAAAGGTCGCACTCCCGATAACTGACCTGATCAACTTGATTAGCGACGAGATGAGCGTTTGGGGGCATGCTGGGATAGCGGACTTTCTCATCCTCTACCCCAATTCAAGTCAGGAGAACATTTCAACTAGAGGTTTAAACGACACGGGGCGCGCATTGAATCCTATGTAATCTTTCTTAGATTATTTCTGCCCGTGGCCTTTACAAGGTCACTTCTTGTAACAAACTCCTTCTTCTCCTTTTAATGAAAAACGTGCTCAGGCACGGTCGCTAAAACAGTCGCTAGCAGTCTGTAGCGTGAGGCCTTGGACCTGATCGAGCTCTTGGAAGTTGCAATCCTGGCTGACCACGCCGACTACGTGCAGAGTGCAGCAAGGTGGGCAGGCCAGGCCATTGGTCCCGTTTGGTTTGCAGTGTGCTAATGAATAATGATAGTTTGACCGCTAATTACGGTGTCAAACAAAACTAGTTTATAAAACCAACTTCAGAACCTCCGCGCTAGTGACCCTGAAGAATCTAATGAGGCCTTTGACCACGCGATTAGAGAATGGTTACTGTAGCATCACTGTAGTAAATCATCGATTAATTACCGTCGTTAGATTCGTCACGAAAAATTACACTCATCCCTGAAAAGGTTTTGCAAATAGACTTCATTTGATCTTTCATGCAGAGACTAGAATAGGCGCGCTAGAATCCTAGCGCGCCTAACCATTGTCTGCGATCTCTCTCAGGTTCATAATCCTCTTTCTTTCCCTTTCTTTTTTGATCAAAGTTCAAACCATACCTGTATTGATGTTAAGGATACCTGTATTGAGACCATGCGAACGGCCAACCACAGAGGCGTCTCCAGTGGCGCCAGCGAGCCCCACGCTAGCTCCTCGCCACGAACGTCGCGGCGCCGTCGAGGCATCGAAGGAAGCCAGGTGGGCAGACCGCGAGGTGCAAAGGCACACACCACTTGCACAAGCAGGCTTATCCTCCTCCGGTGGCGGCTCCACGGATTGAAGGTAGACGTAGACAACGCTGGAGTTATCTGCCCCCAAGGCCCAAGCCAGCTGCTCGTCCTCTGCCGCAGCTAGATATTTCTCTTCCGTGCATCCCTCACCGAGCGCTGAGAGCACCCGAGCTCCAGACTCGGACAGAGCGCGCGACCGGAGGTAGGGGAGCAGCCAGTCGACACGCGATGCAGAAGCGCGCGGTGGCAGTGAGCGCGGCGGCCGTCGTGCTCGGCCTCGCCGCCGGCGTCCTGGGGCTCGCCGCGGAGTATGTCAACCAAAAGGCAAGCTAGCTAGCTAGCGGCGTGTACCGATTGCTCCTACTCAAAGTTCGCACGTTCCTACTCCTCCTCACCTGATCCGACGGTCATGGTTGTCGCCCGGCCGCGCCGTGCAGGCTTTCGTGAGGTCCGACGCGTTCCGCTGCGAGTACCGGCGCACGCCGGCGCTGGCCTGGGGCATCCTCGCCGCGCTGCTCTCGCTGGCCGCGGTGGCGCTCGTCACCGCGGCCAGCGGCTGCTTCGGCCGCTTCGGCACCGCCGCCGCGCCCGCGGCCGGGAGACGGCGCGGCGGCTGCGCCAGGACGGCGTGCGCGGCAGTCGCGTGGTACGTTCTCCTCATCCTGCACGGGATGCCGGCTACGGCCTGCTATACCGCTTTGCTCCTCCGATGACATGCCGCGCCGCGGGTTATCGGTTTTTGATTCTTGCTTGCTGCCGAGCGCACGCAGGCTGGCGGCGGCGGCGGCGGTGGCGATGTTCCTGTACGGCGCGTCACGGAACGCGGGAGGGACGGGGGGCTTCACCGCGATCAGGCGGCGGCCCGGGCGCAACAGCGACGGCGACGGCGACCGCCCTTTCGACTTCGTCTGCGACGAGCTCAGGGGAGACTTCGTGTTGGCGTCCATCGCGGCCGTCGTCGCCGTCGCCTGCGCGGTCACGGCCTACGTTGACACCCTCCAGAAGAGGAACGACCAGACGGTCACGCTGGGTGGCGTCGCGATGGGGCAACCAAGCCCGCCGGCTCCCGTGGCTTACCCGGCTCAACCGCCGCCGTACGGTGTCTACGGCGCCAAGCAACCTGCAGGGACATCTTCTTGAGCTTTAATCGATGACGTCGGCTCCAACGTGTGTTTGTTTTTCTGCGTCGCAGTGCCACCACTACTTCACGGTTGTGTATTGTTGTGGTATTTGCCAATTTGTAAGTGGGATTCACACTGTGTTTTCAAGTTGTTATAAGAAAAAAAGCAAAATAACTTTTTTGTTGCCTGAACTTTATTATAAGAGTCAAATTCCTCTCTCAATCTGTCCTTATACTGATATTATACTTCATAATAACATAAACTAGATGCAAAAAGTCCTTTTCACCCATACTTTCTACATCCCCTCCTTAATTTCCACTCACCCGCAATACAATGTGATACATGGATAAATAAAACTCTATGTTCCAAATTTAACACTTGTGATGTTAGCTCCTAAACACAGTGATGCTCATGCCACTAGACTGATTTGCTTGCATTTGCCAAATGTTTTTTTAGTAATTTTTTTCTAGAATACGCGCGCAACGTATCATTGTATTAAGACGAAGAAGAAATTGGTACAGTGTTCGGTTACAACCCAAATGGAACAGACTCTAGATGGACACAAGCCGGTGAGCCAGCTGAATACAACCTGAAAAATAAACTCCAACATGAACTACTCACATCCGCACAACCTATACGACTGGTTCTAAACGTAGCCCTCAGTCAACGCTCCATCCCACGGCGGAAGAGATCTTGCTCTTGTTCTTCAGCATCGGAAGTAAGTCCTGCAATGCGTCCATGTTTTTCAGTAATAATAAACTGTTGAGAAATTTAGAAGGGGAAGGATACAAGGGTAAAGAGGACTTTTTGCATAAATGTCATGTTATTATGCAGTATATATAGCACAAGGATAAATTTGACCTAAAAATAAAAGTTGAGGAACTATATTGGTCTTTTTGAAAGTTGAGTGATAGAACTTGACCCTTAGATCAAAGTTGAGGGACCAAAATGACTATTTTGCCAAAAAAAACGTAAGTTTGATCCAGCAAAATGTATACAAGAAATTTATATAGTAACATAAACTCTACAACAAATCAGTCTTTGAAAATGTAAATTTTCAAGGAATCTAATAATCTTGATTCTTCTACAAATGCATTATCAATAAAAGTGTAGCATCCATTGATACCAACAACAAGCCGTCAGACACATACTCATATGTATAAGCACAACAAGCCGTCAATTACAGTAGCGGATAAAGCTTATAGAGTACACTAGCTTTGGTGGGACGAGCGAGAGGATATGACAGGTGTGCGCAGGGACAGATAAAGCCAGGTCGGCAGACTACTGCAAGGTGTAATCCCAGTTGCAGAGAAACGCACAAACCACTTCCACGAGCAGCTGATCCTCCTCCGGTCGCAGCTGCACATTTTTCTTTTTAGGCCCCGTTCACTTCTTAGAAAATTTGCTGCAGTAATCATTACATCGAATTTTCGGACACATGCATGCAAGGGCGAAGCTACATGGAGCTTCCCTAGTGCACGTGCACTATGGTAAAAAATATTTTTCCTAGTAGTTAACTTTATTTTACCATATAAATTATACTAGCTTTCTTGATTGCAATGGAGAGTGCACCAGGATCAAATTTATCTTGGCTTCGCCACTGCATGCATGGAGCAAATTACACAGTCTAACTGATTAATACAAGATAAATTTTTTAAACCTAATTAGTTCATGATTGGATATTATTTATTAAATAACAATGAATTGTGGTACAGTAAATTTTCATCTCAAAATCGCGAAACCGAACGCGGCCTTATCTTGTCGATGAAATCATCCGTTTGACCGTTCGTGCTCACGTGATGGTTACGATGTGAATGTTTCGTTGCAGGAGATCAGGTCGTACTGCGAAGTCGCATGCCGGTCGACCAAATCCGGGAAACGCGTGGATCGGAGCACGTCCTCTGCTGCAGCCTGCAGCTAGATATTTCCTCTTTCGTGCATCTCTCAGTGAGCCTCCCGAGCTTCAGACTCAGACAGAGCGACCGGAGGAAAGCCAGTCGATACGCGATGCAGAAACGCGCGGTGGTGGTGAGCGCGGCGGCCGCCGTGCTCGGCCTCGCCGCGGCCGTCCTGGGGTTCGCCGCGGAGTATTTCAAGCACAAGGCAAGGCAATCTAGACGCCCGCGCGTGCCTACCATCCCTGCCGCTAGCTCTCTCCTCCTCATCAGGTTCACTGTTGCCTGTGTCCTCCGTACCCTTATCGGATCGTGACCTTGCAGGCTTTCGTGGGCTCCGACGCGTTCCGCTGCGAGTACCGGCGCACGCCGGCGTTCGGCTGCGGCATCGCCGCCGCGCTGCTTTCGCTGGCCGGGGTGGCGCTCGTCACCGCGGCCAGCGGCTGCTTCGGCCGCTTCGGAGCCGCCGTCGCGCCCGCGCCCGCTCGTGGCACCGTCAGGAAGGTGTGCGCGGCGCTCGCGTGGTATGTTCTCCTCCTTACATACGCCCACGCACGCCGCGCGCGCTGCTGATTTAGTTTTGATTCGCGCTAACCGCTGCGGCCGAGCCGCAGGTTGCTGGCGGCGGCGGCGGCGGCGATGTTCACGTACGGCGCATCGCGAAACGCGGGAGGGACGGGAGGCTTCACCGCGGTCCGGCGGCGGCCCGGGCGCAGCAGCGACGGCCGCGACTTCGACTTCGTCTGCACCGAGCTCAGGGACGGAGTCTTCGTATCGGCGTCGCTCGCGGCCGCCGCCGGCATCGCCTGCGCGATCGCGGCCTACGTCGACGCCCTCCGGCAGAGGGACCAGATGGCCACGCTGGGCGTCGCGCTGGGGCAGCCGCAGTGGTCCTCGCAGCCACCACACCCGGCTCCCGTGGCTTACCCTCCGTACGGTGGCTACGGCGGCAAGCAACCTGCAGGGGCAGCGTGAGCTTGATCGATGACGTCGGCTCCAGCGTGTGCTTGCTTTCTGCGGCGATGTGCGCCACTAGGGAGTAAAACGATTGTGCATGGCCGTGTTTGGTTTTCTACAAAAGAATCTAGAACGCGTCTTCTACACTTTGCATGAAGGTCTAAATGAAGTATATTTGCAAAACCTTTTCAGGAATGGATTTAATTTTTCGCGACGAATCTAATGATGGTAATTAATCGATAATTGGCTACAGTGATACTACAGTAACCACACTGCCAAAAAACACAACCACTACTACCGACTGCCAGGCGCGGTTAGTACCGGCTGCCGCAGCCGGTACCGGCTAGCCAGTACTAAGTGGTCCACCATTTAGTACCGGCCGTAGTGACCGGTACTAAATACACCTAACCACACTGCCAGAAAAAACAGCCACTAGTACCACTGCCAGACGCGGTTAGTACCGGGTGCCGCAGCCGGTACTAAGTGGTCCACCATTTAGTACCGGCCGTAGTGACCGGTACTAAATACACCATCCAGAAAAATGAAACCCCTGATAAATACGTGCTCACAAGGATTCAAACCACAACCTCCAGTCTTGCACCTAGTTTCTCTACCATCCCAACTAGGCTTCACATGTGGGTGTGTGAGGGATGCTTTCCTTTTGAATAACCCGTAAAGTACCATTTAGTACCGAACCAAGACACCGACTGGTACTAAATGTCACCTTTTAGTACCGGTTGGTGTTTTGGTCCGGTACTAAAATGGCATGGCCATTTAGTATCGGCCAATGACACCGACTGGTACTAAAAGGTGACATTTAGTACCGGACGGAGGTATGACCCGGTACTAAATGATTTCAAAAAGTGTTAAAATTTAGAACCGGTATTAAATGGCCCCGGTCCTAAATATGACCGGTACAAAGGCTGAGGGATGAATGACTATTTTTTTTGTAGTGCCATCCTTTAATCACGCGGTCAGATGTCTCATTAGATTCGTCTCATGCTACAGTAACCTAGTTCTGGAGTTGGTTTTGTAAACTGACTTTGATTGACACCGTAATTAGCGGTCAAAGTGTTACTATTCCTGAAATTCCAGAAAACCAAACAAGGCCATTGCTTTGTAGTAACAGAGTAAATGTAGTGCG
Organism: Panicum virgatum; assembly: GCF_016808335.1. Classification (NCBI taxonomy): domain Eukaryota; kingdom Viridiplantae; phylum Streptophyta; class Magnoliopsida; order Poales; family Poaceae; genus Panicum; species Panicum virgatum. The sequence continues at coordinate 49,471,221 of NC_053145.1, forward strand.
TGTACAGTTATACGTGGGTGCAACAGTGCGCTTTGTGTTTTGAGAGAGGTCATATCTCTACTCTACATTTATTTTGAAGCTGAAATCAAATAAATAAATATGTATCTATAATATTGGCGACAGTTCACCAAACGTATCCCGTGTCCCACCAGCTCGTGATGATAGTGATTTGATATGCTCAAGTCAATCTAACCAAAACAACTACTTTTTAAACGAAGCTACTACAGCCATGGATAATGTAGCTATATGATTACACGAACGTAAGGCTCACCCGCTGCTACGGCACACACCAACAATTGCAATAGATGGAGACTCAAATTTTTTAGAAGTTTAGTGAAGCAAAGTTTTGGTCATCACAGATCGATCAGGAGTTTCATTTCTGTCGGCCTTACAGTGAAAGAAAACAGAAAGACGAAATTAAAGGATATCACACCAAATGACAACACGACCGTGGCCCTGTTTGGATACCAGGGTTAGAGTTAGATTTGACCTTTTAGGACTCATCTAACCCTAAAGTATTCAAACATGAGGGTTAGATTAGGTGCATCTAAACCACCAAAAAATTATCTCCTCCAAGGGGTGCTTATTCGGGTTAGATTGGGATGTGCCCACCTTCCCTCCCTCTATCTCTCCCCTTCCAAATGATTGGAAAAGTGTTTTTATTGTCCATCTAATCCTTCCATCTAAACATCTCTTTGGTTAGAGTTAGCTTATGCTAACTCTGACTTCTAACTTGGTTAGAGTATCAAACAGAGCCTGTGATTAGAAATGTAATATCGTTTCTTTTATACCCCACCCACAAATATAGTGACCGACAAGCAGGCATTCAGGGAGAGAGAGAGAGAGTGGTCGACCTCTAATCACATTTGATAATTGGGAAGTAGTCCAGTTGATCGCACCTGGCAGAGTGCAGAGGTGGACCGACCAGGGTTCAAATCCTGGTCCTCTCTCCATGTTCCTCGGGGTGGTAGAAGGCTGATCTACCCTCTAGCTTTCATAACCTCTAATCACATTTCTTAGTAACCTAGAACTAGCTCCATAGTAACTAGTAATTCAGCTTACCTGCTAAAAAAATTGGGCCCCTAAAACTTAACGTCCTGCGCAATCACCCCTCAGCTATAAAAAGCTCGTGGCGCCGTTTGTTTTAGCTTCTGGATGATTTTGAAGATTTTAATTCTAGGGGTCCTCTGACTTTAGGAAATTATTGAAATCGAATCTTCAAAATCGGCTATAAGTTGAAACAAATAGAATCCATGCGACATCAACGAATGCGTGCTGGTCCCGGACTCCAGGTACGGTGTCGGCGAACAAAGACATGCGGGGCTTGGCGCGGTGCAGCGGAACGAGTCGTCGCCGGCTCGCCGTACGTCGTAGTCGCTAATTCTTGTCTTTACAAAATCGTGTAGAAGCGCAGCTAGCGTTTCTCTATTTCCAGGGCACGCAAGCCAAAAGCTTGCCGTGGGGAAAGGGCAACCCGGTGGCTTGTAACACGCTTTTCCTCTAAACCCAAAATTACTGCACATGCTACAAGCCCATTCCTTAGTGCACGTGCACTGATCATGCACCATTGGTTTGCTAATTTTTTTGGAAACTGAGGCCTGCAAAATAATTCCTTTTGGAAATGGTGCCTGTAATTTTTTTTTTGAAGCTGAGGCCAGCAGAATCCTGGGCAAGAGGAAACAAAAACCTCACCTCACACTCAAAAAAAAAAAGAGCTCGGGGGAAGCTCGGGCAGCTAAGCCCATTCAGTTTTTTTTTTTAAAAAAATAAAAGACAGGAGCACTGCCACATCATATAATAAGAAGCATTCGTATATAACGCGCCGAAGCGAACACCACCACAACACACGCAAACAACGTACACAACCAAACACTACACCGCCACAACTTGGGAGAGGAGCCAAAAGAAACCACCCGCGAACTACGCCGTCGTCGCCAACGCTGTGCCATGCCAACTGCCGCGGCCCGCTGCAGGCCTGAGCGGCAACTCGAACTCCTCCACCATGGGACTATTGCCCCCAAGCCGCGCACACACGACCGTCGACCCCCCTGCTCCAGTGATGCTTCAGCAGAACACTCCCGTCGCAGCGCCGATGGAAAACACTGATCCTGGCCACTCTGCGTGGGGGCCTCGCCTCACCCACCGCCTCACACTCCTCTGCCAAGGACTCAGATATCTGAAACCGCTCTGAAAGCAACAACCTCTGCCCAACCGTCACCGGAATCACTACTGCATCATGTGCGTCAGCTCAAGACCTCCAGCACCCATGGGTCATCTGCACCTCCCTAGCAGCACGGACCATGCACACCTCTTCTGCAGCTTCGCGCGGGCAACACCACCAACCAATCACCACCACAGTCTAGCCAAGACGGGACTCCAGATGCGACGCCTCCAACGAGGACACGATGCCAATGGCACCACCGTCGCACGTCCATATATGGACAGAGTTTTCACCCTAAAGAGCAACGTACAGTAGGAACACAGTGCCTCCCAATGGTGCCCCCAGCAGGGAGAACGGCGCCACAAGGGTGCCGCCTCCATCGCCACCGACAAAAATGTCAATGAAGGCTTTCGCCCGACTCAGCACTCTGCCTGCCACACGATCTTGGCCAAGCCCGTAGCCCGCTCCAACTCGCCTCCGCAACGCCTCCACTGGAAGAAGCCCGGCACAGCCCGCAGCACCACCACGGCGCCACCAGCAAGCACCAACCAACCCCCAGCCACACCACCAAAGTGGCGCCGGACCAGCATCGCCGTCATGGAGAAGGAGAGCACCAGCCACCACCCTACAACCTCCATCACCTGAGCGCAGATACACCCCGGCCCCACCCTCTCCAGGCCATATGGCCCAGAGCAAGCGGAGCAGGCAGCACCCAGCCGCAGCCGCCGCCACCGCGACGGCCACAACCACCCCATGCGCCAACACCGGCCGCCACCGAGCCGCCGGAGCCGTCCGAGCCCGCCGCCGCCGCCGCCAAATCTCAGCGCCGCCCGCCACCCCCCCCCACACGCCCGCGCGCCCCAGTCGTGCCACCAACGGATCCGGCCGGGGCGACGCCGGATCCGGTGGCCCCAGCCCCCGCCGCCACGAGAAGGTGGCCGACGACGAGGGAGCTCTGGCGGGGCAGAACGGCCGCGCCCGCCCCGAACCGCCGAAGGAGAAGGGGAAGAGCCCCGCTGCCACCTTCACCGCGAGCCACGCGAGCCACCGGCGGCCCGCTAGAGCGGCAGCGAGGCAGGAGGAGACGTCAACGGGGGCGGCGGCGGCTAGGGTTTGGGGCCGCTCGGTCGCCCGCGCGGGGGGCGACGCGAGCGGAGCGGTCGTGCGTGTGGATAAATATTTATGTTGTGTTTAGATGGGGGAAAAGGTGGGAGAAAAAATCACATCGGTCACTGTAGCACACTGTAGCACTTTTCGTTTGTTTGTGGTAAATATTGTCCTACCATGACCTAACTAGGCTCAAAAGATTCGTCTCGCAACGTACATCAAAACTATGCAATTAGTTTTTTATTTAAATACATTTAGTACTCCATACATGAGTCATTTGCTATATTTAATGTTTCCATGTGATAGATGATGTGATGAAAAGTTTGAAAAGTTTGGAAATTTTGTGGGATCTAAACACACCCTTTCAGTTCTACCGCTCACGTCCAGACACCTGCGACAGGCCGACAGCACACAGGCCCACCGATTCCGGAGCCCGGAAAAAAAAAACAGCGACTTTTCCACGGCTCTTTCTCTCCGTCCCTCTCCCCGGTCCTACTGCCGCCGCAATTTGTTGCGGCTCATCGTCGGCGACCTCACCACGCCGGCCGGGGGAGGCCTCCTACAGGGAAGCTGTCTCTCGTCGAGAAGACTCCTCAGTCTCCTCCTCTTCCCATCCTTCTACCACCACTGGACTAGACTGGCGTGGGGTGGAGGACCATCCGGATCCGGACCTGCATCGATTTCCGCTTCCGTTGGTGAGCAAACCCTAGCTTGGTTCGAGGGGTTTCTCTAGGAGCTGGTTTTTTTCTTGGGTACCTTTTGATTGCGAATTTGATTGCTGCGTGGTTTTCCTGCTTATAGAATCCAATTTAGTTCCTAGTCTGTTGCTCTTCTCCTCCAGCGCGAGAGGCCAGTCCATCCAGCCAGGGTGCGGGTGCGGTTGCCAGTGGCGGATCCAGTGGCCCAAAATACATCTGCTCCCCTTGACCTGACCAAGAGGCGCATCGCGATAGGATTACACTGTTGGAGCTCGCGACCTGCCCACCGCGCCGCCTCTTCCCAGGAGCTGAGGCGCCGCCGCCCCGCGCCCGCCCTCCGGCCTCCGCACCTCCGCGGCCCCTTCCTGCTATCCTGCTGCACCTCCTCCGCCCGCGCCGGTCGCTGCTGCCCTGCTCCCTGCTCTCCCTCGCAGCCTGGCCTCGGAGTGCCAGACAGCCGCCGGACGGCCGGAGCTAGGGTTTCGGCCGAAAATCGCTGCGGCCAGGGCGCCGGTCGGTTCGCCGTCTTCGTCTCTCTCATCTCATTCAGTGGTGAGCTCTAATTTCACCTCTCTTTTCAATTTTTGCATTGTTGCCTGATATGTAAATTGGATGTTATCTGCTACTGCTGGTGTTGGGACTTGAGAGAGCATGAAGAACGGTAAGACCTTATCTTAGAACTATTTATTGTAATGTATGCAAGTTTCTAAAATTATTTGTGCTATGTGTACTTTGGTTTTAGTTAATTTATGTTTGTATGCATATTTTGTACTTGCATAGCGTATAATGTATTGGATTATACTGAATTGCATGTTGAAAAATTTGGTCAGGACTACCCCAGATTTGAATGCTGGTTCTGCCACTGGCGGCGGTTGCAGCTTAGTTTCCAAATTTGTTGGGGGTTCAGTCCAACTGAACCCCCATGTCCCACGTTGAGTCCACGTCCATGTTAGAGGAGTTGGCGAGGGAGGCGACAATTGATGATGTGGCGGTTCTCGTGGATGGGAATGACACAGAGCTACATGGCAATGGCGAAGTGCTGAAAAGTGTTGATGTTCCCCAGGTTGGAAATGTCGAGCTTATTTTCAATGTTTAATTTGGCGCTGACTGCTATGGAAACTTGTAATGTGTCGTTTTGTTTGCTAGGATTTGGGGGGGATTTCGGCCAAGGAGGTGCCGCTGCACGAGGGCAAGGAGGTGATACTTGTGGATGATAATGATAGTGGGCAGGAAGATGGTGGGAAGGCTAAGGTGGATGAGAACACGCCACATTTCGGGCTGAGATTCAAAACTTATGATGATGCGCTCAAGTACTATAAACAATATGCTGAGGATTCTGGGTTTGCGGCGATCATTCTGAAGTCATCCTATCTAAAGTCTGGGGTGTGCCGGAGGTTGGTGCTTGGATGTAGTCGAGCTGGGAGAGGGAGAGCAAATGCGTGCTATCTGTCTAGAGAGTCAACCAAGATCAATTGCCCAGCAAGGATCTCGTTAAAGTTAAGGCAAGATAGGTGGCTTCATATTGATGATGCTAGGCTAGAGCACAATCATCCACTTAACCAGTCCTCCGCGTCACTCACTAATTGTTACAGAAAGCTAACAGATGCCAAGAATGGGGAACCTGCTTCACGGTTGAAGAGTCGCAGGAATGTTCCATCTGAAAAAGAGCAAGGGAACTTTACTGAGATAGGAAGACTTAAATTCGGGGAAGGAGATGATGAGTATATCCAGAAGTTTTTTGGGAACATGCAGAACAAGAATCCTTACTTCTTCTACTTAGTAGATTTGGATAATCTAGGGCGTTTGAGGAACTTGTTCTGGAGTGATGCTAGGTCAAGGGCAGCAAATGATTACTTTGGTCATGATGTTGTTTACTTTGACACCTCATACTTAACAGAAAAATATGATTTGCCACTTGTTTTCTTCACTGGGATGAATAATCATGGGCAGCCTGTTCTGTTTGGTACTGGTTTACTTTCAGATCTAAGTGCTGACAGCTATGCTTGGTTATTTAGGGCATTTTTAGCATGCATGAAGGGTCGCTGCCCGAAGGCAATCATCACTGAGCATTACAATGCTATTCTAGATGCTGTTCGAGAAGTTCTCCCTGAAGTTAGACATCGCCTTTGCCTGTATCGTATTATGAAAGATGTATCAGACAATTTGAAAGAACATGCAGAGTTTAAAACAATCAAGAATGCTCTGAAGAAAGTAACATATGGATCTTTGAAGATCCCAGAGTTTGAAGCGGACTGGAAGAAGATTATCGAGGAGCATGGACTTGGAGAAAATGAGTGCCTTAGTTCCTTGTATGAGCACCGCCAACTCTGGGCACCTGCATATCTCAGAGACAAATTCTGGGCAGGGATGTCTATTTCACAGTGTGGGGAGTCTATTTCCTCGTACTATGATGGTTTTGTGTACCCAAAAACTTCTTTGAAGCAATTTTTCAGTAAATATGAGATGATATTAGAGAACAAATACAAGAAGGAGTGGCAAGCAGATGAAGAATCCTCCCATAGGACTCCATTAACAGTAACAAAGTTCTACATGGAAGAGCAGCTGGCCAAAGCCTACACAATAAACATGTTCAGAAAATTTCAGGATGAGTTGAAAGCAACAATGTATTGCGATGGTATGCCAATTAAAGTTGATGGTCGACTTGTCACTTTCGAAGTAAAAGAATGCTCGTACATGGAAGATGGAAAGGACACAGAGAGCAGGACCTATGAAGTGTACTTTTGTAAAGAAGAGAAGGTTGAAATTGAGTGTGAATGTGGTTTTGTTCAGTTCACCGGCATCCTATGTAGGCATGCATTATCTGTGTTGAAGTTGCAGGAGATATTTGAAATCCCATCAGATTATGTTGTGGATCGCTGGAGAAGGGACTATAAGAAATTGTATTCTAAAGCAAACAAACCCAATGAAATGCCCCTAAGTGGCAATGTTGAGCGCTCTGATTATTTGTTCAGTCAATGCAGTCAGTTGCTCAATCTAGGGTTTGTATCTGAGAGTAGATACCTTGTTACTCTGAAGTTACTGAGAGAAGCGGAAAGATCTCTCCTGGATGATGGACTAGCTGCCAGAGACAGGCAGTCAACATTTCTTTCATTTGAGGCTGATGCACCAGAAAATGGTCAAGGCCTTTTCAATCCCCAGTTTTCAGAGAGCGTAAAGCATTCTCAATCAGCTCATGCAAAACGTCGTGGTCGGCCCCCGAAGAAAGTGACAGAATCTAATGCTGAAACTGTAACACAACCAAATAAAGAACAGGTTAGTCTTAGTTACCTTTTTTTTACTTAAGGCATGATTCATGAGTCCCAGATGGCCAGACCTCACACCAGTTTTAACAATATCTTTTTGTGGTTATTCTTGTTAAGCAGGATTTTCTGCGGTCGTCATTTGTCACAGATGATACGAATATGATCCAAGGTCCCTCAGCCTCGCATCTTGAAGGTCCTCACATGGCAACGCAAGGAGGAATTGATTTAATGGTACACATTATTTTTTATCTGCCTCTGCTATTAATACTTACATATATGTGAAAGTCCGGATAACCCCCTAAACTATTGTTTGGTTCATTTTACCATCCAAACTATGCTCTTTGGTTCAAATTACCCCCTAATACTATTTGTCCTTTTCATTTCTTCATGCATAGGTGGATTTTTAAGTTGAAATTTTACAAGATGATAGCACACATCATAACACATGTTAGAAAAAAATATCATGTTTTTTATCATTATTTTGATAGGTTAGGATATTTAATAATACATTAATTATTGGAGTTCAAAATTTTATGAAAAATAAAAAATTATAAATTCTTTTTAAATATGCATTGTGATGTCAACTACTACCCTGCAAAATTTGAATTAAAGTTTAAATTGTGTATGGAGAAACAAAAAAGACAAATTGTATTATGGGGTAAAATGAACTAAATGGCATAGTTTAGGGGATAAATTGAACCCAAGTTATAGTTTAGGGGGTTATTCAGACTTTGGCTATACTTGAAGGGAGTAAATTGAACTTTTTCCTATGTGAAAACTCTTGCTGCAAACTTGCACAGGAAGGAATACCAAATCTCTCATTTAGTAATCATTTTGGAATGGATATCAATCACCAACATCAAGTACCCAGCCACCAAAGGATGCAGCAGAGCAATTTCATGCAGGTTTATGTCATTCAATTGGTCACATGTTTATAACGTCATATAATGTTCTTTGTTCGCAACTATTTAGTTCCTATGTTTTCTCTCAATAATGGGCTCCCTGTGCATCTTTGCCATGTAAAATTGTTGACACCTTATTTTAAACATTTCAGGTGCAGGCAGAACCCCATGAGTTCGCTAATCAGTGGGTTTACCACCCAATGATGCAGGTATTTCGAGTCAATATTGGATTCTTGACTTTGAATTTTATTGAAAATGACTCATATGACCATGTTGCAGGACAATCCAGTGCTAAGAACTCCTACGAGAAGAACAGGGTAGTGCGTGTTGTTTGCTTTAATATTTCAGTAGAATTTTAGGTAAGGGCCCAGATTTTTTTTTTCTTTTTTGTGTGTAGATATTTGACCTCATCATTTTTCCTTCATCTGCCAACATCCAAGAGTTTTAATTTTTCTATTTCAGTATTCTTTCTATTTTTAAATCGTGCCACCCATGCATATATTCTGTGTTACATGCTATTGCTTATTTACTTAGATATACATACCTGTTATTGTATGCTTGTGCAAGTGTGTCAAACTGTCGATATGGTCCAAAGTTTGCTTACTTAGTATTGACATAACATCATTGGTTCAATCTATGTTGTTTTCTGATCAATGGTCATCATGTGAATAAATAATAAAAATCACATCTTTTGGCAAGATTCTATAGCATTTGTCCAATACTATTGAGTCTAAGTATATCTACTCTTTATCTTATATACCTTATCACTATTATGTTTACCCTTTCTAGGGCATGAACTTTGTCTTCTTCTTTTTGGGAAAAAAAGTCAATTCATGTTTATTTTGCATTGTTGTGTTCAAAGTACTCATGTGTAAGGAGGGTGAATGATTGTGATGTCGAGTTCGCTGTTCATGGCTCATGTGACGAGAAGAACAGATCCTTGTAGATTCTGCTTTTTTTTTCAGGCATAAAGCTTGTGTTGAAACTGATTGCTATGGCTTCTCACATTACTACTTTAATGTTTTGCATTACTATACGCTGTTTACTGCTGTCAATTGTCATACTACATTTTGCTGGTCATGCATGTTCAGATGTAAGTTCTCACCATGATAATTTCTGTAGAACTGAGATGAGCAGCAATTTTTCAGCGTCACATGTAGTTATGACTGTCCAGATTCAGTCACCCACAGCATGTATTTGAGCCTGATTGCTGTTAGTACCATGTTGTACCTTTTTTGTTTTACATTTATGCACCTAGCGATCTGCATGGGATACCTTATTTCGAATAATATAGCTTGTGCTGATGGCTGATTTGGCTTAGTAAGATTGCCTGTATTCCCAAATATGTATCAGATTTTTCCATAGCCAATTCCTACTTTAAACTGATTCCAAGTGGAAACATAATTGTCTACTTTGTTAGTCATTTACAATTTACAATTATGGAAAGCGTATCATGTCAATATGTCACAAAGGAGGATTCTTGTCATTGTGGCTATGCGTTAGCATCAAGGTTCTACATAGCTATAGTTGCCCTATACCTATAGCTAATTTCTGAACTTGCCAGGAAGTCAGAAACAGATTGCTTTTATGGCCACGAGTGTGACTTTTATAACCTCGGTTAGCATCACTACCAATATCCTGGGCTCAGCAATCCATTTGTCATAATAGGATTCTCTGTAAATTTCAGGTACAATGACTTTTCTGGCTCCTGTAGCGACTGCCTGAAGTCCTGAACTAACCTGAGGATACGGAGGCTGTGGCACTCTTGACGGCGAGAACTTGGCATAGGGTCCAATGGATACTAACATTTTTGTTCTCTGGCACTGTTAGCTGATGTGGTCAGGTTGGAATTTTCAAGCTGTACATAACTATTAGCCCCATGTGTAAATCATCCAGCGCCATAGAGTAGGTTATTAGAGGATTTTACGTGCCCTGCAAAGTTTAGTGGTCAGAATGTTTCTGGATACGTCACTGCAACATGCAATTAGGGAAACTAGGATTTTGCATTGCTCTCTGGCAGGCTAGCAGCTTCCTGTCGCAAAATTGTCAGTTTTTGAAGCTTGTCAGCTTGTCACGGCACAGGGTGTGTCTGGACAGATATGCTACGGACTCTCTTTTATGATTGCCTAATGCGCGCCAGTTTTGATAATGTGGCAGTGGACATATTGTTAGTTGGGTATTTATTGGTTTGTTTCAGGCTTGACATATATACGCTATAATTAGCTAAATATATAGCTGCGTCCGTTTAGCTTTGATATTACATGTTTGTGTGATAGTGTAGGCAATTTTTTCGTTTAGCATATAGGATACAGTTTCGTAATTCATCGAAGTATCTCACGAGCATACTTACTCCTGGGAATGGATCATCATCCAAAATCCAACTAATGATATCCAATTAACATCCAATTGAAATCACGTTAACATCCAATCCAATCCTAATAGATAGTCCTCACCATCCAATCCAACCACACATACATAATTATCCATCCATTCCATCCAATTCATGCATGAGGAGGAGGAGAAGGCCTCGACCAGCCGGCACACTTGATGATACCGTCCCAGAAAATATTACCCAGGTGATTAGTCATCACAACACCATCCTTGCTGGTCAGATACTTGGACCTGGCGATGGACGCTGTACATGTAAGCTCCTCCACAAGCGTCTGCAGACCCGGCGTGCCTCCGGTCCAATCCAGATACGTGCGTCGTCATCGATGGAGCCCGCGTGAAGCAGCTGATCAGTCGGAGCTAATGATGAAGGTCTCCTTGCGCTCGTGGAACTCGCCGGTGCAGGTGTTGATGTCCTCCTTGACCTTGGTCTCGCGTCGCCCTGCTAATGGGCCAGGATCCAACCTAAACCCCCACCAATCACTTCCACAATACAAATCAAATCCACCCAATCCTATCCAACCCTCCATGTTGAAAATCCAAACTACACCAAACCATTGTATAATTTCAAGCCAAACCAAATCACAATCCATGGATTCAGCCCATTAAACCATCCTAGTGAGCAAGTGAGCGATTCCACGAGGCCCCGCCAGGCCGCCACCAACCACTCAACGATCAAGCCATCAAAATTTACAAATGAGCAGGGAGAGTAGCTAGTGACAGCACCATCAGTGCAGGCACCGCGGAGAGAGAGAGAGAGACAGTTTTGATGGCGTTCAAGAAGCCAGCCATCGTCCGTCACCCTCTCTTCCCTCCTTGTACTCTCCTCATCGCGTCCGGCGCCGTCGCGGTGAGGCCGACCGCCGACGCGCGCGCAGCGTTTAATTAAATAATGGCAAATCGGGACAAGCTAGCTGACCTCCGATGACAACGACGACGACATTGGTGCTGCTGCCGGTGCCGCCGCCGCTGGCGCTCCAGCTGCCGCACTGGCCGTGGCGCCCGTGGCTGCTGATGCACCGATTGATGCCAGTGCTATCCCGGCTGGGACGGTGGGAGCGGCCGGCACGGTGGGGTCAGGTGGCGCTGCGTGGCTGCGATCGAAGGACTCGTAGGCGACGCGGCGGGCGGCCCTGTGGTGGAAGAGGCTGGTGGATGGCCCTGTGCAGCGGCGTCGGACAGGGAGAGTGCGTAGACGAGTGTGGCGGAGGCGACGGTGGCTTGGTGGCCTGGCGGGCACCGGCGTAGGCGACAGGGTCGGCGAGCGCGGCGGCGGCGACGGTCAGCGGGGTCGGCGGCGGCGACGGCCGACGGGGTCGGCGGCGGCGGCGACCGACGGGTCGGCGAGCGCGGCGGAGGCGACGGCCGACGGGGTCGGCAGCGGCGGCGACCAGAACGGAGGCGAGGAGCTGCAGTCTGCAGAGGGACTAAGGCGAAGCTTGGACCTCTCGGGTGAGTCCATGGTTTCGGCCAATGGATTGGAACCAAAAAATGGTAACGGACTCCCATCCAAACCGTTCCATTTTAACCAACAACCCAATCCAAACCAATCTATCAAGTAGTTCAGCCCATCACTAACCAAACCAATGCAGCTCATTTCGAAAACCAATCCAATAAACCCATATTAGCCCAAACTGTTAGCAGGGTGAGTCTCGCGCACCACGAAGTGGCCGAAGCCGCAGTGGCCGTGGTGGTGGTGGTGGCGGCCGTGGCTGCCGGTGCGTGACACCCTATCGACCTCCTCGAACTTCTCCTTGACGACGTGCTGCTGGATGCCGCCGTGGCGGCCGAAGCCGGCCGGGCTGGCCACCGACCTCACCTCCTCCGAGCTGTAGTCCACCTCCTGGTAGTGAGGCGCCAGCAATACGCATGTGGAGTTGGGGACGACGGGCGGTCAGGCGCCAGCAATACACATGTGGAGGAGGTTGCCGATGCCTGATGAGCAGCTCGGGGCTCGGCGGCCGACGGCCAGCGGCCCGAGTGAAGCTTCCACAGCCTAGCGTTTCATGGTCTGCAGTCCAATAAGATTTGGATTATCCTTTATTTTTTATCCAACAAAATCCAATCCTATTAGATCTAAACCAACTGGATGTCCATATCCAACTAGATCCAAGTCCAATAGAATCCAAGTGCCAAAATCCAATTGAATTTGGATTTAGTCCAATCCATTCCCAGGAGTAAGCATACTTCGGATTTTGACAACAAGTTCGTGGACCGTTAGGCCAGGCTTTTCCATTTTAGATAGGCTTTTTTGCCCGATTTGGATGCCATGCCTTCTCTATTCCCTCTGTTCCAATTTATAAATCGTTTTAGCAAATTTGGATGTATACCCCGGTCGTCATCGTCTGACCGGCTCCGGTGGTGGAGCCGCCACTTCCAACCCCAACCACTAGCTCGTGCTGCCCCCAAGGTCTCTTCCACTGCAACCCTTGCCCCCACCGCCCACCTTGCCGCGCGTCGCCTCGAACACCACGCCAATGAGGACCACCCTTTCCACCCCTCCCCCTTTCCCTTTGTCTCCCTTTCCCTACCCCGTCCTCCATATATGCCCTCACCGCCGGTACCACCCAACCAGCCTCCTCCACTACCCGCTCAGCGTTGCCATTGCCGCCAGCCTCGCCACCCACAACCCACCAACACCGCCGAGCTACGCAGCATCTCCGGCCATCCCTTTATACCCGTCAGCCATGGAACCCCCACCTGGAACCCATAAACCCAATATCCCTAACCCCGCCGGCCTCGACCACTGCATGTAGTCGGCGGCAACCCGCCGCCATCCGTTCTGCTCACCTCACCTACCGCTCGCATCAAACCTCAAAATTCAGTCACTGAAGTTGTTGATTTTATTTCATTACTTTCTTCTCTTTCTTGTCATTTTCTTCTATTTATAAAAACGACCTACAATACAGAACGGAGGAAGTACTTTTTAACTGCTCAATCCTTGGTTTCAATGCTAAAAAAATTCCTTGGTTTCGCTTCGCTGGAAAATCACCACCTCGAGCGCGCGCGAAGGCACCCGCGCTGCCGCTGAATCGCGGACGGCTGGATCGCATCGGCGTGCAGATCGGACGGTCCAGAAAAGCTCAGCGGCCCCGCCGGCCCGACCCCGAGGCGGCGAGGCCTCCGAATGGCTTACCTACGGGCCCCACCTCTCTCGGGCCCCCGTGCAGCCTCCCCCTAATTCATTTGTCACCAAACTTTGCACCCGCCTCCCTCCGTACCCGTCCGAAACCCTAGCCCACCTCGCCGGCGGCGGGCCCTCCGGCGATGGAGGTGGAGGAGCCGTTCCCGCAGACTAAGAATCCCCGCCGGGCCCGGCGCCGGGACCTCAACGCGCTGGTCCGGCTCGCTCCGTCCCCTCTTTCCTTCTGTTGGTTCCCAATCCCTTTTGGCGGCCTTGTGATCCTGAGCGCTCGATGGGTGCGCAGTGTGTGTGTGTTGGGGGGGGGGGGTGTATTTTACATGGATTTCCTTGAATTCGAGGTGCGGGTACTGCGGAGGGAAGCTTCAGTTTTCATTTTGAACATGAGGGCGGGTGGGCGGTGGTTTAAACAGAAGCTGGTTGTCATTTAGGATTAGGATTTGAATAGTTCAATTGGTGGTTGTTTAGTCTTTAAACACTTTTTGTTGAACTGGATTAGCATTTGGTTTCGTGGGAAGCTGTCAAATGTCTAGTGATTCTGTATTTCTGTTCATCCCTGTGAGCTTGTTAGGTTCTAATTTGTGAACCATTTCTGTCCACATTAAGTTGCACCCTTTGCTTCAGATGCACTGATATTTGGCACACCTTAGTTGGATAGTTATTGGAGAATTTGCCAGTAGTTCAAGGCAAAAAGTTAGTGTTATGCCGTCCTGAAATACCTATATTCAGGATGTGTATATGCTCAAAGTCTCTTATACCATTTCTATGATTTCGAAAAGTTGCTCTCAAGTTGACTTCGATTTTTATCAGCTGGAAGAAACCATCAAGTTCCAGTAGGTTGCAATATGAGTGGTGTCATGATGAAGGTTTTGTTTCAGGATCCCAGCATGGAGGAGTCTGATGGGGAGGATATTGGTGTTCCAGAAGTTGGTATGGTGTTCAATAATCACACAGAAGTCAACCGATTCTACCGCAAGTATGCCCGTCGTGTTGGCTTTGGTGTCTCAGTAAGGAGGTCCTCGTTTTCACAAGAAGGAACCTGCTTATATCTTGAGCTTATGTGCTGCAAAGGAGGGCGGCCACGTTATGAGCCGAAGTTCCGGAAACGGGCCTCATCGACCACTAACTGCCCAGCCAAGATCCGAGTGAAGTTGTGGGGAGACAAATTGTTGCATGTAGAGTTGGCAATCCTTGATCACAATCATCCAGTGAGCCCAGCAATGGCAAGATTCTTGAACTCTTATAAGCAGCTCTCTGGCCCTGCAAAGAGGCGGTTGCGTATGGGTGGCCCTGGGGCTATGCCTGTTGAAGAGCCAAGTAAGATGCCCATGGATAAGTTGGGGGAACTTGAGGAGCTTTTGTTTGGTGAGAGCAAGCACCACAGTTTTGTAGAGAGGGGCCGTTTGAAGCTCCAACCTGGAGATTCGGAGGCCCTTCGACTTTTCTTCACCCGGATGCAGGCCAAAAATGCTAATTTTTTCAATGTCACTGACTTGGATGATGAAGGCTGTATCAGGAATGTTTTCTGGGCAGATGCACGGTCAAGATCCATGTATGAGTACTATAGTGATGTTATCACACTTGATACTTCCTATGTGGTTAGTAAACATGATATGCCTCTTGCAACATTCATCGGGGTGAATCATCATGGCCAATCTGTCTTGATTGGGTGTGCCCTGCTTTCTGATGAAACAGCAGAAACCTATTCATGGCTACTTAAGGCTTGGATAGCCTGCATGTCTGGCAATCTTCCGAAGGCCATTGTCACTGACTATTGTAGGGGCATCCAAAGTGCTGTAGCTGAGGTTATTCCTGGAGTCCGTCATCGAATGTGCTTGTTTCAGATAATGAGGAAGGCTGCAGAGCGGTTTAGTGGGCTGTCAGAGTACAGAGCTATTAACAAGGCAATGCATAAGGCTGTCTATGATTCTTTAACCATAGATGAGTTTGAAGGAGAATGGAATACTTTAATTTCATTTAATGGAATTCAGGGCAATGACTGGTTAAGATCACTTTATGAATGTCGAGCTTCTTGGGTTCCTGTCTTCATTAAAGATACATTCTGGGCAGGAATGTCTGTCACACAAAGAAATGAAACTATCACTCCTTTTTTTGATGGATATGTGGATTTAAAAACCACCTTGAAGCAATTTCTTGGCAAGTATGAGATGGCTTTGCAGAGTAAATATGAGAAGGAGGCCCAAGCAGATTTTGAGACATTTCATAAGCAACGTCCACCAGTATCAAAATTCTATATGGAAGAGCAGCTCTCAAAGGTATACACCCATAATATGTTCAAGAAGTTCCAGGATGAGGTTGAAGCCATAATGTACTGCCATGTATCTTTAATTGCTGTTGATGGTCCTGTCTCCACATTCAATGTCAAGGAGTGTATTTTCCTTGAAGATGGTAGAAGGACTATGAGTAAAATTTTTGCAGTGACATACAATGCGGACGAAAAGGATATAACATGTATCTGTGGAGGTTTCCAATTCAGTGGGATCCTGTGCCGGCATAGTCTCTCAATGCTCAAGTTTCAACTGGTTCGTGAAATTCCACCACAGTATATTCTTGATAGGTGGAAAAAGGATTTTAGGCAGTTGCACGTGATGGGACGCCCTCCAAGTGACCTTGTCCCCAGCAACCGTGTGGATCGATATGACTATTTGTCAATGAGATGCCTGCAACTTGTTGACTCTGCAGTCCTATCAGATAAATATTGCCTTGCTTTGAGGTTGGTAAGGGAGATGGAGAAATTTCTGCTAAATAGCAATACACATGATGATACGCAACCAAGGATCAAGTCTCGTGTTCCTAAAGTAAATAAGCCAAATACAGCGACTGGTCAAAATGTGGTGGATGCAGCTACTGACAATGGACATGTTGGCTCCAAAGCTCCAAAGGTAATACACATGTTTGTTTGTAAGCTTTATTGAAATTAGTATCAACAGTGGATATGATTTGCTTAAATGGGTACTATGTAATGAATCTTTTTTGCAACATGCAGGCTCCTGCAGTCATGCAAGCATCACAAATCCAAAAGGTAGATTGCACTAAGCATTAATTAATATTGTATCCTTAGTTGACACATATAGCACATATTGATTGATTGCTATTTTCACCCCAGGGAGGAGCGGAAAGAGGAATACTTCCTGCTGGCTACATTGGAGTGCCGGCTAATGTCCAGCAATTTGTAGCCAATCAAGCAGCAATTCGGCCAAGCATTGTGTATATGGTACCGGTATGTCAAAGAATTGATGGCTATATCTTCTGACTCGTATCTTTGATGAAATCCTAGAGGCACTAGAAACCATATTTCTAGTATATTTGGAGACTTCTCTTGCATAAGCATCTGTGGCTTCATATTTTTAAATCTGCTCTCATCAGTATCAGGAATAATTTGCAACAAGCAGTGGTTGTTTGTTTTTATTTAGGAAAAAGTTCAATTTACTCCCTTCAAATGTAGCCAAACTGCCAAAGTTTGAATAACCCTCTAAACTATAACTTAGTTCAATTTACCCCCTAAACTATACCACTTAGTTCATTTTACCACATAATACAATTTGTCTTTTTTGTTCTCCATACACAAGTAGAATTTTAATTTTAAACTGTGCAGGTAGTAGTAGACATCACAATGCATATTGAAAAAAATTATAATTTTTTCATCGTTATTTTTCATATAAATTTGAACTCCAATGATTAATTTCTTATTAAATATCCTAACCTATCAAAATAATGATAAAAAATTATTATGCATTTTTTCTAACATGTGTTATGATGTGTACTACCATCTTGTAAAATTTCAACTTAAAACTCCACCTATGCATGGAGAAATGAAAAACACAAATTGTATTAGGGGGCAATTTGAACGAAAGCCCATAGTTTGGGGGGTAAAATGAACCAAACGATAGTTTAGGGGGTTATCCGAACTTTGGCTATAGTTGAGGGGAGTAATTTATACTTTTTTCTTTTATTTATAGTTAGTAAAAAAATATTTGATTTTTCTAACAAAAATAAATCATACTACTTATTAGTCAGTAGGAGTTCTTGAATTTGAATTTTTTTTCCTTCCTCAGTTTACTTTGAGGCAAATTCCATTTAATAACTGCTGACTGTTACTGATTGAAAATTTCAGAGTGGTGTTGACCCGCATGCTTTTGGAAATGGTGTGTTGATGCCAGTGATGTACCAGCAGATGTTCCAGGTTTGAGTTTATGTTTGTTTGTGAGTTCTTGCTTGCATCTTGCAAGGACAGTTTTCACATGAATTGATGGCATGCAATTGCACGGTGGTATGTCTAGGTACCACAGAAACTGAATGGAACTGTGCAAGATACATCAGCAAATGGAAAAAAGAAGCGGCCTCGTGGCCAGAAGCT
Organism: Panicum virgatum; assembly: GCF_016808335.1. NCBI lineage: Eukaryota > Viridiplantae > Streptophyta > Magnoliopsida > Poales > Poaceae > Panicum > Panicum virgatum. The sequence goes on from NC_053145.1 coordinate 49,489,260, forward strand.
GACAGAAACATCTCAACAGTCAAATGGTACCCCAGGTCCTTCATCTGGCTAGGGGTGACTTCTGATACTTAAGGCAGGTTCTCCTGATTTACTCCTCATACTTGGGTGTGCTTTTGCTAAACTATATTTGCCCCGTGTAACAACAGCCATATCATTGCTCCCAGGTTTTCTGTACATACAAGGACTTGCTGCAGTGACAAATTTTACATAGGGATGCCGGCACTAACAATTACTTCTTTGTGTGACCTGAGTATCTGCACCAGCAATGAAAATGAAGCTGGGGGAAAAGCACTGGTCTTCATTTTGATCTTCCTGGAGTTCTGAGTGTAGAACTTGGTTTAACTGTTCTTTTTTCATTCTTTCTTTTTGCTGATTCCAGCGAAAATTGGCCGCATCTAATTTCCTCAGCCACGGCACCAGTGTAATGTACGAGTCCCTGTGTCTTTTCCCGTACGTAAATTATTTTTTGTTAGTCAGCCAGACTAGCCACCAATCAAACTCTGAGCAACCTTGGAGGCCTTTGGTGGTTCATACAGCTGTGGTTGAATGTCTATCCGCAAAGCCATCGGCAAAAGCATCACTGACTGCGACTTTTTCCAGCCCATTACTCAGAAGAATCGGCCGCCATCCGTCGGAGGTGTACCAACTTTGGTGAGGCAGCATCATCAATGCCCATCGAAAGATTAGCAGCAAGCAAAGTAGCCGATTTCTTCAGACCCTTCTACAACGGCTTTATAGATAATGCCACAATCTGGTTTGCTTACGCTGGGAAGAGGCAGAACAATTTAAGAGGCCATATTTTTTCAAATTTGACAAAGTATGCGACCCAAAGGACCCCAGCAAGAAGACCTTTCAAGCAGTCTTCACTCCATGCCTCCTACCAACCAACTTCTCATCAGGTCGTCTGTACTCCTACGAGTTCTACCATACCCGACGGTAGCCCGTCAATTTGGCCTGGGTAAACTCCCAATCCACCTCTTCTTCGCAGACAAGATCCGAGCTAGAGACATTCGCTGTGTTCGCTTGGTTTCTCAGCCAACAGTACTATTCTCTCATACTAAATCAGCACCAGCCACCAGCCAGTTAGCAGTACTGTTCTCTCATAACAAATCAGCACCAGCCATCAGCTACAGCCAAGCGAACAGAGCAATTGTGGAGGTGCCCCTTGAATACAGACGCCTGAAGGCATTGACTGATACCCTTACCGACTTTGATCTGATCAATTGGGCACCTGCTACAATCCCTTTCTCCTCACCCGAATACAACTCCGGTTTTGGCGTGAAGCTGAAAAAGAAGTTGTATTGATGTGTTAGGGCCTGTTTAGTTCATGAAATTTTTTGGAATTGGCTATTGTAGCACTTTCTTTGTTATGTGATAATTAATATCCAATCATGAATTAATTGGGCTTAAAAGATTCGTCTCGTCATTTACAATTGAAATGTATAATTAGTTATTTTTTTCAACTGCATTTAATGCTCCATGCATATGTTCGAAGATTTAATGTGATTGGTACTGTAGAAAATTTTTTGGGAACTAAACAGAGCATGTTCTTTACAAACTCTAAGATCCGCTATTTATAACCTGAACTAAAACTCCAAACTTAACATGACTTAGCAGATTTGACCGAAAAGAAATAAAAAAACTACCATATTTACAAAGATCTTCCAAGATCATCGGACTCCTAGATTCTTTGATGACATCATCCTCTTATCGTCCGAATCATAGTCCAAAAATTCCAATCGGGTCAATCTTCTTGTCAAAGGGCGTGTTTGGATCCAAGGGTTAGAGCTATTTTTAGCCTAAAATAGCCCAAAATCCCCAAATATGAGAGCTAGTTCTTGGCTATTTGCAAATAGCCTACCTCAAAAAACTATCTCACCCAAAGAATGATTATTTGAGCTATTTCAAGTGGAGCCCACCATAGCAAGAGATGTAATAAGTCTTCAATGATTGGGAAAAGGTGCTTTAAAGACTAAATAGCTCTTGAATACAAACATGTCAAGAGCTATTTTATTGGAGGGCTATTTGCTTGAGCTAATTAGCTCTAGCCCAAATAGTTCTAGCCCTTGGATCCAAACACGGCCAGAGTCATACTCGCAAAACTTTAGCATCAACAAACTCCTAAAAGTATACTTATTTTGAGACAAATGAAAGTAGCCAAAATAAACTTATTATGAGAGATGTATGTGCTAGTAACATATATTTAAATTTTAACCCAGAAATCCAAAACCCGTTTGTGAAATTACTAAGGGGGTGTTTAGTTACCAAAATTTTATGAATTTTTTTTGCACCCTATTCAACACTAATTACGAGTATTAAATATAGACTAATTATAAAACTAATTATGAAAAATTGCGAGGCAAACCTATTGAGTCTAATTAATTCGTCATTAGAAGTTGTTTACTATATCACAATATTATCTAATGATTGCATAATTAGATTTGTTATATTCGTCTCATGATTTTACCTGAAGATATGGAATGAGATATATCAATTATCTATATTTAATCTATACTATAAAGTTGAAACAATTGAAACTCTTTCTCACCAAGATTATGCCCACTGTACCCCTCACAAAGGTCCCACTTGTCAGGCCAAAAAGTTTGACGAAAGAGAGGGGGATGTTGGTGTATGACACTCTTCGGGGCGAACACAACAGCTCGGGTAACGGAAGGTGAAGTCCTCAAAGAAATAGCAAAGGTCGTAATAGGAGCACGAAAATCAAAGCGGCAGCATTTGCTCTCTGTTTCATAATCCATTCTATAGTTACAGGGGGTATTTATAGCCCTGAAACTCAACTACTCCCAGGACAAAATTCCGTTTCTGCCCCCAATCGCCAGCATCTCGGAATATTCCCTAGGCATAAATGTAATAATACAATACTCGACACAACTTAGTGGAATTACAGCTGTATACTCCGTACAGAGTTCTGACAGTGGGGCCGCCTTGCTTCGTGCCTCTTCGCAACCGAGGGTCTTCGTTGCTCCGGCGAAGGAGCCGTCGGAATCGCCTCGCCGTTTGTCTCTTCGGCCCGTGCGCCGTCCCTTCGCCTCGCTTCCTGCCTCTTCGCTTCTCTTCGGGCGGCTTCGAGCAACTCCGGCCTTCGCTCGGCTTACTTCGCAATTTGTCCCCCTCGCTCGCCGCCGAACGCCTTCGCCGATGGCCTTCGCTGTGCTGCGAAGGTGGCGTCCCCAACAGTAGCCCCTCGAGGCTTCGGTCGCCCCTTGGGGCTATCAAAGGCACGATCATCCGTCGCTTGGAACGTGGCCTCAAGTGCCACCCTTCGGGCGTGCAAGCGTGCGAGGACGTCCTGTATCTGCGGAGTCAAAAGGGAGGACAAAAAGAAAACTTGTCGTCGAAGTTAGGTGTCGGTTATGTATTTTTTTAGTTTTTTATCAGATTATTTTCGTTGGACAAAAGGTATGGATAAGTTTTCGTGGAAAAGACGCTGTTGTCCCGCGGCTCTTCGGATTCTGCCTGTTTTGCGCGTGGGCAATTTTGACATTTCCTGCTCGCGGCGCGCTCTCCCATGCACCACAACCGGGGGCCTGACACTATATAAGCCGACCCCTAGGGGGGCGAGAGCTCACCTCCCCCGCTCCCCCGCCAGTCAGCCCCCCAACCCATTGTCATTTCTCTGCTCTTGCTCTACTGGGCCTTCGCAAGGCTCAGGCTGGCTGTTTTTCTTCGTTCACATTCCTCGAGCACGTCGGATTCTTCCGATGAAATGGCGTCCCGCGACAGAACTCGTTTTCCTCCGACGAAGGTTATTGGCAAGAGCTACATGACCCGGGGCATGATCGAAGACCTGGAGAGGCGAGGTGTTCTTGGAGTTGGAATGGCGCGGCCTCCTCCAGAAGGTGATATTGAAGCGAAGCCTAACCATGACGAGGTCGTTGTCTTTCGCGACTTCTTCATTGCTGGTCTTCGTTTCCCGCTGGACCCGGTGGTGGTGGAGATATTCAAGCTCTTCGACGTGTACACCCACCAGATGATGCCGACAAGCTTCGTTCGGCTGAACCTGTACATGTGGCTATCGAAGACCTACAAACAGAAGCCTTCCGCCACAGGCTTCGCCCGCCTCTTCAGGTGCCACTATCAGCCGAAGACAGTGTTCGTGAAGCCCAACGAGGATGCTAAAGCTACGGAGGCGGATCCTCAATTTGGCGTTTACACATTCGCTTTCCACACCCAACTGCCAAGCCCGGTCATCGCTTACCGCAACAGGTGGGGCGCGTGGCAGACGATGTGGTTCTACCACAAGGTTCCCCTCGAAGGACCGTCCGGGACTCATCCTTTGGTGGTGAAGGAGATTGGTTTTCTTCCGGAGCAGCCTCCGTCCGTGGAGGTTGACGAAGGGACGGAGGAGGCGAAGGCTCACATCGCGATGCTACGTGAGGTGTCAAAGTTGTTTTTGACACGAGATATTGTTGAGGAATATGTCGCTTGCAAATGTTTTCCCGTTCGCGAAGGTTGGTCTATAACCTCGTGGGCGGGAAGGGAGAAGCATTTGGGTGGCCTTCCGATGCCCAACTTCTCTACGTCTTTCGGGATCACGAAGGAAGGTTAGCCCCTGGCCATCTCTCTTTTTTTTAACGTACTTCGCATTTTGTGCGCAGGTGTTGATCCCGTGGCCATAGAGATGCTTGCTGACGAAGCCATTGGGGCGGAGGCCGCGAAGGAGCGGACTCTTCTTCAGTCTCGGTTGGGAGGCACCCGAAACAACCGGGTTTTTGCTTTCTTTGAGACCGAGGCCCCCCGGCGCGCGGCCGACGCTTGGCTCGCTGAAGCTGAGGAGAAGAAAAAGGCGAAGGTGGAGCCTTCGGGTGCTGCCGGAGGCAAGCGCAAGACGACGTCCAAGGGCATCGGCAGCACCGGTGCCCTGGAGAGGAAAAAAACACAAGACTGGAGGTGCGGGGGTGCTTGCTAAGAAACGTTCCCGTCTTATTGATGTTGTTCTTGCGCCTGCGCCGTCACCTCTTCAGAGTAAGGGGGACTCCGAGGACAAGGTGGAGTCGAGTGGTGACAGCGCTGCGGCGGCGCGAAGCCCCGCTGCCCCGGCCAAAGCTGTTTTGGAGCGTGTGATGCCCGCCTTTTCAGTGCAATTCAGCGAACCGGAAATAGAAAGCGATGATGAAACCATCCCGAAGACCCATGCTGCCGCTGGTTCGGCCACGGAGACTGAGAAACATGCCAAGAAGACGGCTTCGTCTTCTTCGGGCGGAGAGGAGGAGGATGACGTTAATGTCAATGTTGTGGATTCTGATGTGCCTGCGAAAGGGAAGCAAGTTGCGGCCGAGGGTAACACGGATGACTCGGACTCTTTGGACAGTAGTGCGGACTTGATCAGCCAGTCTGTGCCTTCTGAGATTGCGGAGGCCTTGGGATGAGTCATGCGAAGCTGATTGGTGGCCAAGTGGTCGGGAAAATCCGCTTCGAGAGTGGCCGACACGAGCGGGATTATCTTGCCGAAGCTGGTGGCTCATTTTGCTTCCCTCTCATGGAGCGAAGGCTTATGCTTACCGGTGCAAGGAATGCTCTGCAGTGTGCCGAGGACCTGGCTCTAAAGTCATTTGTTGCGGCAAGGTGCGCTAGCCGTGTGCTGGATGCGGAGCGTGATCAGCCCCTCCGCATCGCCAGTCTGGAGCAAAAAGCTCGCGGCCTAGAAGAGGAGAAGGCTTCGCTGGAAGCTGAGCTAACTGCTGCTCGCGCCAGTGCTGAAACGGAGCTGCAGGCCGCTCGCCTTGAAGCGGAAAAGGCCAAAGCTGAGGCGGCTGAGCTTCGGCGGTCGCTGGAAACGAAAATGAAGGAGCTGAAGGATGCGGAGTGTAGTGAGCTAGCTACGAAGCAGGCGGTTAGTGCATACCGCAAAGCTGTTTGTGCTGGTGCCGAGCCCCTGCAGTGCGATATTGCCGCCTACCTTGAGACGTTGAGCCTTTCACCTCCCGATCTTTCTCCGACGGCCAATTCTATCTCAATTTCTGAGCTGTTCCGGTGGCTTCGCGCCTGTGTGTCCATGGCTACCTGCGGCAATCGTGCGATGGGTGACTTGAGCACCACAGTGGCTGTGCGGTCCCTCAGCGCTGCCGTCTGCAAAATGCTCCCTGAAGGTGGTGGCGCCAAGTCTTCTCTGACGAAGGCCCAACTGCGTGCGATGCGCAATCCAACCTTTGTGTGGCCTTCGCCAGACGAGGTTCGACCCGAAGCTCTGCACACCCGTCCCAAAAATATTGCAAAGAACTTTACTTTGAGCTTTTTCAAGACGCATGGGAGGGATCTTGTCCGGGGCGAAGCAGAACGACTTCGGCAGCAAGTTTGTTTGCAGCCTTTTCGTGAAGTGTCGTGTTATTTTGGTTTGTTTCTGAGTTTGTATTCTCCCTCAGCTTCAAGACAACGCAGAAGCCTCCACACGTACCTTCCTTGGACCTGCCGACGCCGGGAACCTTCGCGGTGCTACGGCAAGCGGTGCTGCAGCGGCTGCCGGGGGCGAAGGTGGACATGGCGCTCACCCTACCAACAAAGTAAATGATGCGGACAAATGATTTGTGGATGTAACTATTTTGGAGTTTTTGTAAGAAACTAATGCCTTCGGTGATTGCGCAGGACCCTGCGTTGGAACCTGCGTGGGTCACCGAAGGTACTTTGCCTTTGTGGATGCGTTTTGGTTCTTTTCATGTTGCTGGTCAGGCCTGGGCTAAATATCATTTTGAACATTCGTGGGGTTCATTTGCGGAGTGGTTGGAGCGCTTGGAGCAAAAATATGATAGGGATAATGCGAAGGCCAAACTATTTTGGGCTGAGTTTTCGCGTGATCCGGAGACACAAGCGAAGATTCTTGCTGATAGGTCGCTTCATCGCGAGACGAGGCGTATTTTAGACACGGAACGTCCTTATATGCCCGCGAGGGGCCTGCTTGAGCCTAAACCCGAACCCGTCGACGAAGCCTCTGATGTTGGATGCTTCACATATCGTCTGCAAGGGGACATTATGTCCGAATGAGACTCATGGCGGGCTTCGCTCATTTTCAGGCTTGGACTTCGAAGCATACTTGCGAAAGACTGCCGAAGAAATAATTGATCGTGCGGTCCACATTGTCATCGAAGATGTGGACCGTGCTGTTTTCGAAGAGGAAACATCGAGTGTCACAATGTAATTGAATTTATGGGCTTAGGCCTTTTTGTAAATATACTCGTTGTTTGATTGAAAGGTGGATCCCTTCAAGGACAATTTTTACTTTGTAAGCGAAGCGCCACCCTCCTTTGTTGTTCTTGGAGGGTGACACATTTCGATTTGTGTAAAAGTCTTCGTATATGCGAAGACCTAATTGTTTGTTTCGTAATGTGAAAACTATCATGGCTGTTGTCCCTTCGAGGACGTATTTTATTTTTGAAGCGCCACCCCGATCTTTTTGTTTCTTGGGGTGACACACGACTACAAGATCGCAACATGTTTTCTTGCGAAGCGCCACCCCCATTTTTGCGTTCTTGGGGGAGTGGGGCACGTTATACTTGTGGGTGCCTTTTGAACTATGTTCCGAAGGGCTTTCTTAGTGGAACCTTCAGCACTTTTGCTCGATTAGGTGGCCCTAGCCTTTGGCTTCTGCGCGATAGGACTTTCCATGCCCTCGGCTCTTCGGCGCGGAGGGACTTTCCGATGCCTTCGGCGCTTCTGCGCGGAAGGTCTTTTCCATGCCCTCGGCTCTTCGGCGCGGAGGGACTTTCCGATGCCTTTGGCGCTTCTGCGCGGAAGGTCTTTTTCAATTGAGAAAAAATAAGAACTGAGGCTCAAGGGTGCTGCGGGCCGCTCAGCTCCGCGAGCCCTGGGCTCATTTCTAGAAGTGTTAACCACGCACACCGCACCGATGACTCACCCCTTCGTTGCGACGGAGGGGGAAAGATGCTTCAGTGCCTTTTCATAGGCTAGATTTTTATGGGAAACTTGTTTATATTTCGCAAGGGGTTACATTGGGTTGCCACCTCATTAAAAACAACACACCTTCGGCAACCAAAGCGATTGCGCGAAGGCTTCCCCTGTGAGGAAAAGAGTACGGGCCCTTGAATACATTGTTCAAATAAACTGAAATAGTATTACAAATTATTATAAAAAAGAAGACATCGTGGAACTAGACAAAGTAGCGCTGGAGCATATCCTTGTTTCAGGAGTATGGCTCTTCGACTCCTTCGAGTGTGCGAAGCCTGCTGGCTTCTGGTCTCGCTATCGAAGCGACCAAGAATGGTCCTTCCCATTTGCTATGCATTTTCCCTTGTTGCTTGCTCTTCGGGATGCGTCGAAGGACGAGATCGCCCTCCTTGATTTCTCGAGGTCTCACTTTTTTGTTGCGCCACCTTCGGGTTTCCTCCTGGTATTTGCCGAGGTTAATTGCCGCTTGGGTTTTGATAGCTTCGATTGTGTCAATTGTTGGCTTGATGTCTTCGTCAGGTGCTTCTGTCCTATAAGACCCGTGGCGAAGTTCTTCTGGAGTCATGGCCTCTTCGCCATAGAGGAGCTTGAAGGGTGTGAACTTTGTGGCCCTTGACTCCGTTGTGTTGTGAGACCAGATTACTTTCGGCGGCTCATCTACCCACTTGCCCTTCGGCTGCTCTGTGATGTTATTTTTTATCCCTGTGAAGATGATCCCGTTCGCTCTTTCGATTGCCCCGTTCGACTGCGGGTGGTATACTGAGGCGAAGCACAGCTTGGTGCCCAAATGCTGACAGAACTCTCTAAATGTTGTGTAGTCAAATTGTTTGCCATTGTCTACAGTGACTTCTTTGGGTACGCCGAAATGGCATACAATGTTCTGCCAGAAGAATTTTTGCAAAGTGGTGGCCGTGATGTCGCGAAGAGCTTTGGCTTCGATCCACTTCGAAAAGTACTCCACGGCGACTGCTGCATACTTGAAGTTGCCTGGAGCTGTTGGCAAGGGTCCTACAATGTCGATGCCCCATCGCCCGAGGGGCCAGACTGGGGGTATGAGGTGGACTTCTTCGGGTGGAAATTTGCTGTAGTGTGCGTGCTTCTGGCTGTTTGGGCAGGTGCGCACGATTTCATGGGCGTCAGCCACGGCCGAAGGCCAATAAAAACTTTCGCGGAAAGCTTTTCCCACCAGGGCTCTTGTTCCGATGTGCGAAGAGCACATTCCAGTGTGTATTTCTTGCAATAGTTGTCTGCCTTCGGGTTGTGAGATGCATTTCAACAACGGAGCACAAACACCCCCACGATACAATGCGTCATTGATTATTGAGTAGCTTCGCGCCCGAAGGGCAAGTTGTTTCTCCTCTTTTTCATCTTCTGGAACAAAATGGCCCCGAAGGTAAGCCATAATCTTAGTTCTCCAGTCTTCGCTTGATATAGCATTGACAAATTTTGCTGGCTCTTCAGCACAATTTACCGAACCGCTTTTGATTGTTTCGAAGAATACATCCGTAGGCAACGGGTCATTCTCTGTTGTTGCCTTCGCCAGGATGTCTGCCTGCTTGTTCTGTGTTCTGGGGAAGCTTCGCACGCTAAAACCCAACAAATATTTTTCCATGCTGCGGACAGCTGCCAGGTACTTCACTAATTATGATTTGAGTGCTCTGTATGTTTTGCCGATGTGGTTTGTGATTAGTTCGGAGTCAGACTTGATCGACAGTCTCCTCGCACCAAGTGCCCTTGCCTTGCGAAGGCCTAGGAGCAAACCTTCATATTCTGCGACATTATTTGTACATCCTGGGAAATCCAACCTAGCTGCGTACTTGAGTTGAATTCCCAAAAGCGCTGTGAGGATTGCCGAAGCGCCTGAGCCATTTTTGCAATAGGCTCCATCACATTCCAACTGCCAAATGGCTTCGATGATCGGAGGGTTTTGCGAAGGTGTTGATGGTGTCCAATCGGCAACAAAATCTGCCAAGACTTGAGACTTGATTGCGCTTCGCGGGATAAAATCAATGGTGTGCGAAGCCAACAATGTTGCCCATTTTCCAATTTTGTCCAAGGCCTCTCTATTTTCAGACATGTCGCAAAGAGGAAAAGATGTTGGGACTTTGATCTTGAAACTCTGAAAATAATGGCGAAGCTTCCTAGCTGCCATTACCACTGCATAGGCCATCTTCTCCATTTCAGAGTAAAGGAGCTTCGATCCGTTTAGAGCTTCGGATATGAAGTATATTGGTAACTGCTTCAGGGTGCCTTCGATTGTTCTCTCTTCGACTAATGTCGCGCTCACCGCGAAGCTTGAAGTTGCGATGTATAACAAGAGCTCTGCTCCGAGCGTTGGGCTTGTCATTACCGCCAAGTTTTCTAGGTACTTTTTCAAATCTTCGAAGGCTTTGTCCTGCTCAGGACCCCAGTGAAAAATTTTCGTGCCCTTCAACACCTTGAAGAAAGGAAGAGATTTCTCCGCAGACCGCGAAATGAATCTGTTGAGCGAAGCTAGGCGGCCTGTCAACTTCTGCACGTCCTTCTTGGTCGAAGGTGGTCGCATTCTTCTTATGGCTTCGATCTTTACCGTATTTGCCTCTATGCCCCTCTCGGTGATCATGCATCCCAGAAGCTTTCCCCTTCTGGCCCCGAAGACACACTTTTCTGGATTCAGCTTGAGCCCATGCTTGCGAAGGTTGGCGAAAGTTTCTCGAAGGTCCGCGATATGTTCCTCGTGTTTTTTGCTTCGCACGACGATGGTCGACGTGCGCGGAGATATTCCTATCCAGCTGTGTATCAAGTACAGCTGCGACAGTTCTGTTGAACGTGCACCCTATGTTGCGAAGCCCCTCAGGCATTCTTACATAGCAGTATGTGCCGAAGGGAGTGGTGAAACTGGTCTTCTCCTCGTCTAACTTCTTCATGAAAATTTGGTGATAACCGGAGAAACAATCTAACATGCTTAGCATCTCCGATCCTGCCGCCGCATCTACCAATGTATCGATGCGAGGCAACGGAAACTCATCCTTTGGGCAAAACTTGTTGAGAGTAGTGAAATCAATGCACATTCTCCAATTTCCATTCTTTTTGGGTACCATGACTACGTTTGTCAGCCACTCTGGGTACTGCACTTCGCGGATTACTCCTGCATCAAGTAATTTTTGAACCCCGCTTTGTGCAGCTTTCTTTCGGTCTTCGGACATTGTGCGAAGACGCTGTTTGCGCGGCTTGACCTTCGGATCGACTCTCAGCTCGTGTTCCATGACTTCCCGACTGACACCACGTAGGTCCGAAGATGACCATGCGAAGACATCTTGGTTGTTTCTCAAGAACTGTATCAATCTGGACTCTTCGGCTTCCTCTAGGCCTCTGCCTACTGTTACTGTTCGATCTGGGACATCTTCGCTGAGCAGAACTTTTTTGGTGTGCTCCGCCGGCATGACTCCGTCTTTGTTGTGTTGCCCGGGACTGAGTGGCTTCGCTTCCTCATCTTCGCCGTCATTGTTGTCGGCTTCGATTGCGTGCACATTTTTCTTTGCACACGGTGCATTGTCCTCACACTTCCTTGCTTCTTCTTGGTTGCCGAGGATCGTGATGACTCCTCCGGTTGTTGGGATTTTCATGCACAGGAAGGCTTGATTGATAACTGCCGCAAACTTGATGATGCTGTTGCAGCCGAAGATGGCATTGTATGGGTAGACGATATCTACCACATCGAAGGTTATTATTTCTGTTCTCTGTGTGTTGCCTTCACCGAAGGTCACATTCAACTCTATTTTGCCGAGGGCTTCGATTTTTTTTGCCTCCGAAGCCGATAAGTGGGTACTGAGATTTGTAGAAGTTTTTTTTTCTGTGAAGCCCATCTTCACGAAGCATTGCCAGGTCAAGACATCCGCGGAGCTGCCATTGTCGACGAGGATCCAACCAACATCATTTCCCGCGAAGTGTACAAAATTTTTCCCAATGTTTGCTCGAATGATGAGGGGATCATTGTGTGGGTAATGCTGGAGCCTGAGGTCGGCTTCGGAGAAGGTAACTGGGATGTGGGACCAGGGGGTGCGGAAGTGTTTGCCTTCGCAGACGTGCGAGACGGTGCGGAGGTATTCTTTCCTCTGATGCTTCGTCTCATGCACTGGCTCGTTTGATCCGCCAGAGATGGCGTTGATGACATTCACCGTGCCTCCGACAGGATTGTTGGCTCTCTCTGGGATTGTGCCGGGTTCTAGCTTCGGCGGTGGAATGAGGTAACTGGAAGTTTGTGGCTGGTGTTGTGGGCGCCACCCTTGATGTGGAGCCGAAGGGTTTTGGATTTGCGGGAATTGGAGGGCCGAAGGCGCTGGTAGAGCCGAAGGCGCTGGTAGGGCTGGAGGGGTGTATGTGGGGTTGTAGTGGAAGGTTGGAAAGGATGACGAAAGGGTGGGATATGCCGAAGTCCAATGTGGTTGATGCGAAGGTTGCCACTGAATTTGCGATGGCGGGCCTTGTGACTGGTTTGTGTGGGTGCAGTTGACGGGCTTCGGCGGCTGCTCGGTGTTTGTGGCTCGCTCCAACTCTTCTTTTTTGTCCTTGATGAGGGGGCATTCATTGGTTCAATGACCTTTGTCTATGCCATGAATGCAGCAGTAGGGTACTTTTTGTTTTCGGTCAGAGTTTTCCCTCCAACCCCTATTGGAGTTGCTTCGGTCGCTCCTCCCTCCTCTGTTGTTCTGAGGCCGGGAGTCGCGGGCTTCGTCACCGGAGACCGTGTTCACGGCCTTCGGTGTTTTCGCTTGCTCGGTCTGATGTTGGTTCGGACGGTCGCGATTACGTCCCCTGTTCGCATTCATTTCTTCGATTCTTCGACGCTTTCCTTTGTCAGATACACAGTACTCTTGCATAATCTCAAAGAGCTTGTTCAAGGTCTTCGGCCTACGGCGTTCGAGGTACTCTCCGCATGGGCCGAGACTCAAGCCGGCGATTGCGGCATCGATGATGGTCTTCTCGTCTACATTTGGAGCTCTTGCGCGAAGCATGACGAGATTGTGTAGATATTCTTGTAGCGAAGAGCCTCCTTGCTTTAGGTTGTGGAAGGCACAGGAATTGACTTCTTCAGGCTTCGGCGCTCTGAAGGCAGCGGTGAGCTCTCTTCGGATTCTCTTCATGCCGAGGTCATGGAGGTCGACCTCAAGGCCTCCGTCAGCGAGGACTTCAACATCGAGGTCGATTCTCTTCATGGCTTGGATGTCTTCGACGGAGATGCCGAGGTCATGGAGGTCGACCTCAAGGCCTCCGTCAACGAGGACTTCGACCTCGAGGTCTTCGCTGTGGTCGCGGTTGTTGTCGGCGTTGATTGGGACGATGATGTTGTTCGAAGGCTGGGCTTCGGTCGAAGCGTTGGCCTCCGAAGCGCTGGGGTTTGGTTTCTTCTTTGCTGTCATGTGGTCGTGTCGAGGACGAACCGCGGGTGGGCGCCAAAACTGTTAGTGTATGACACTCTTCGGGGCGAAGAGGTCACAACAGCTCGGGTGACGGAAGGTGAAGTCCTCAAAGAAATAGCAAAGGTCGTAATAGGAGCACGAAAATCAAAGCGACAGCATTTGCTCTCTGTTTCATAATCCATTCTACAGTTACAGGGGGTAATTATAGCCTAGAAACTCAACTACTCCCTGGACAAAATTATGTTTCTGCCTCCCAACCGCCAGCATCTCGGAATATTCCCTGAGCATAAACGTAATAATACAATACTCGACACAACTTAGTGGAATTACAGCTGTATACTCCGTACAGAGTTCCGACAGTGGGGCCGCCTTGCTTCGTGCCTCTTCGCAACCGAGGGTCTTCGTTGCTCCGGCGAAGGAGCCGTCGGAATCGCCTCGCCGTTTGTCTCTTCGGCCCGTGCGCCGTCCCTTCGCCTCGCTTGCTGCCTCTTCGCTTCTCTTCGGGCGGCTTCGAGCAACTCCGGCCTTCGCTTGGCTTACTTCGCAATTTGTCCCCCTCGCTCGCCGCCGAACGCCTTCGCCGATGGCCTTCGCTGTGCAGCGAAGGTGGCGTCCCCAACAGGGGAGATTGGTTTCGTCTATGTTTTCCACCAAAATCCTATTACTTTTTACACCATCAATTTCCTATACCCACCTCTTGTATCCACATATTACTTTCCTTTAGCATACAAATACTTTTCTTTGCACATACATTGACCCATAATTCACATCATTTTTTCTTTTATAAGGATAATAATTGAAATCATTGTTTATACTTTCCTTTGCAGATATATTTACCCATAATTCGCGTCATTTTTTCTTTTGAAAGGATAATAATTGACACATTGTTTATGGAAGGAAAAAAAACGTGTATTAACATATTACTTTTTTTAGTATATACATACTTTTCTTTGCATATACGTCAATCCATAAGTCACATCATTTTTTCTTTTGGAAGGATAATAATTGACTCATTATTTATGGAAGAAAAAAATATGTGTATTATTTTTAGAAGAAAAATAAATGATATCATTGCTTGATGGTTTGGAAGGATATTAATTGACATCATTATTTTATAAAAAGAAAAAAAGATGTGTATTATTTTTTGAAAAAAATAAATAATATTATTGTTTAATTAATACGTGCCTGTGTGGCACGTACTTTTTTTCTAGTACTCTTAATTAGTGATCAAATGTTTGAAGTTAGTGCAGCAAAAAATTTTGGAAACGGGCCTAAACCCTACCATTCCCGCCGCCCACCGGCTCGGTTCCTTCTCTTCCACACCACACCACACCGCCCAAAACCCAAAAGCCCCAAAACCCATCGATCCCCTTTCGTCCTGCCCCATCACCGAGCTCCGGCGGTCGGCTTGCCTGCCATGGCCTCGCCGGCGCCGGCGCCAGCGCCGTCGAGCGCCAGCCGTCGGCGCGGATCCCGACCGCCCTCACCGACGGCCTCCTCGGTGGGATCCTCGCCTGCATTCCCACCTCGAAAAAGGCGCCGGTCCTTGCGTCCGCCTCCCTTCCTCGGGTTGGCCTGCTACGACGGCTTCTACCCCGCCACGGAGCCCCACCCATCCGCCAAGCGCGCCCTCGCCCTCGCTCGCAAGGCCGATTTCGAGTACTTTTTCGTGCCGTGTGTGCCGGAGGAGGAAGCCTGGGGCTGGTTCCCCCTGGACGCCCGCGACGGCCGTGTCCTCATCCAATCCAAGTACTTCCCCGATGACCTCGACGGCGGCGACTCCCCCCGCCCTCGCTTCATGAACTACGCCGTGTGCGATCCCCTGTTCAAGCGATACGTGCTGCTCCCACCAATACCTGACGACCTAACCGTCAATGAGGGGAGCCTTCTTGATTTTGGGCTCTGCCTTGCTCCCTCCCAAGAGGATGAGGCGGATACATCATTCAGGGTGATATGCGTGGTGCGGTACAAAACTAAGCTGGTCATGTTCGTCTTCTCTTCTGTGACTAGGCAATGGGGAATCGCTACATCTTCAGACTGGAGTTCTTTGGGCACAGAAGAGCCTCCTAACTGCTATGGCCTGGATTGCTTCGACTATGTTGATGGCTGCTTCTACTGGACAGTGCCTTCGCCGGACAAAATTCTCGTGCTTCATGCCCTCAATATGGAGTTATCTGTTATCAACTATGCTCATCGTGTGGAGGACAGCTTTCGGGCTTGCATTGCAGTTGATAGAGAAGGAACCCCTGGGATGCTCACTGTTGGTGAATACTTGGGGAATCGGCAGTTTCGCTTCTCTCGCATCGCGAAACAAAGTGGCCATGAACATGAATCTCCCAATGAACGCCTGTCGGAGAGTATTATACGTTTGCCCAGCTACCATAATGAGTACTTCACTTTAGGTGCAGCTGAGGGATTTATTTTCCTTCGAGGCATTCCAGAAGATGTGGAATTTGAAGACTCTTTATCACAGGATCTTTACATGGAATTTGAAGAAGTAGATTATTATTCGCTGAATGTCAAGACTGCTGAATTTGAGATGGTCTGCGCGATGGACATGGACAAGTGTTACTATAGTGTTTGCCCATACTTCCGCTTTTCACCACCATCGGCAAAAAAATGTGTTTGAAGTGGTAAGTTTGAGTTCATAATGCTTATCAATGCGTGGTTCTTTTATAGTATTTATTTTTGCATACGTTAGCAGTACTTTGTTGTCTAGTTGTTCATGTAGAAGTAAGCTACTTATTTTGGGGCACTCAGTTTATCTCATCAATGTTGCAATGTACTAGGTTGTATGCTGAATTTCACTTGCAGTTTACTCTTCTAGGATCTTGCAACATGTGTTCCTAGGTTTAGGAGTTCTGAAGTTGAAAAGAAACAATCAGCAGTGGCATGCAGTTTTTTGAAGTAAAAGGTGCATAATGAAGGTTCAACGTGTTGCTTGATAGTAGAATAATTTTGATGGGCGGTTCCTAGAAAAACACCAGTCATTTGAACATTCAGACTCCTAAGTTTTTGGTCTGGTTTCATATGTCTTCTCAAGACAGATCTGGTTCAACATTTTACAGAAGGTTGGCCTGCAGATTCTAACTCCACAAATGGAGGATCTGTCCTTTGATGAATGGTGGGCTAAAGCAAGTGGGAGAGTGGATGGACAGATCCGAAAGGGGTTAAATTCCATCATCATTCTAGGAACCTGGTCCATTTGGAAACATCGCAACCATTGTGTTTCTGATGGTATCCTTCCTAATCTGCCTAGTGCTATCGCTGCCATTAAAAAGGACTTGCAGCAATGGTCTTTTGCTGGGGCTCTAGGATTTTCCACTCCCACTTCCTCACTCTAGTGCCACTAGTTGCTTAGTTTTTTTGGTCTAGTTGCTCTGGTCTTTTTTCCTTTTAGGAAAATAGCTGGCCCTTTGTACAGAAGGGTTACAGAAGAAAATGTAATTTCTCAACACAGTTTGAAGATTTAAAATTAACAATACTACATAATGTTTCAGTTATGCAGAATCCTAGAACTACATCAGGTTTTGTTGCTTTTTGGTCTTGTGGATCTGAATTTCCTTAGTAATCATTTTAGCACATGTGATTTCTTCACAACACCTGTTCAGATTTTCTCATAGACAGGCAAATGTATACTGCAATTCTTTTAACCATTCACTCTTTTGAGTTCTATCTCCTTGTAGGTTACCGAGTCATCCCATGCTGAAAATGTGGCTTCGGGCAACAGCAGTGATGACCACCTTTTGTAAAGGATCTTCTTTTGTGAAGTTGGATTCTGTGTTGAGTATGCAAGGACAGGAACTTGCTGTGAAGGCTCTTTGGTTGTGCTCCAACTTTTGTGAAGGCTTTCCTTTTGTCAAGTTGGACTTCCTACTGGTGGTGGTGGTACTGTTAACCACTTAACCCCTACTGTTAGTAATTTAGCATGATGTTGAGAGTGAACAAGCCTCTCCTTTGGTGAAGTTAGACTTGCTGCTGGTGGTACATTTGACACCTAGTGTTAGTAATTTAGCATGATGTATGTTGAGAGTGAACAGGCCTCTCCTTTTGTAAAGTGCACATGCATATGCACCTCTGAACAATTATAGTAGGAGCTGATATTGGACTGCATGCCTTGCATATGTTCCTCCGAACAATATATATGTACTGGTAGGCTGCAATCAGCTGCGCGTTAATGCTGAATTACTGAAATATCTGTGCTTGATGAATTATTTGTGATGGCTCCATGCTGTCTAAAATATTTTGTGGTTAAATTTGCTGGCAACAAATGTATGGGTCGTATCAAATGTAATTCTGGAATGTATATGGTGAGCTCCTGTAATGTGAAATCATTCCCTGTCGGTGTCAACGGTGTGTCTGCATAGGGAAAATGGAGCCATTCTTGTCGGGTTCGAATCCTGACGGGAAAGGGGTCATCGACTGGCCAACCTTGAACTTTCAGGAACAGCCGACAGGGTTTGTGCCGACAGGGAAGATGATCCTTTCGTGACCACCGTCTGTAAATTCTTGTCGGCAAGCCGACGGGAGTGTCATCTGATGGTTTTCGGGTGAATCCTAACGGTTAGCCGTTAGGAAAAGCCCAGCCTGGTAGTGAGCGCTCTCCCCTTTTTGCAAGTGCATTCGCATGCAGACTTCCAAAACAGCTCCTGATCCCATCGCCAGATAAAACCTGAAGGTCTTGTTCGGTTCAGAGAGGATTGGAGTGGATCGAGAGGGATTAAATTTCCAACAAGTTTAAATCCTTTTTAATCCCGTCCAGTCCTCTATAAGAGCGGATTAACCAAACAAGCCCGAACTAGGAACATTTAGGTGTAGATTTGCAGTTTTACATTTAAACGTGTGCAAAATTATTTGAAGTAGAACAACGCAGGCCACGTCCACCTGTAGGCGAGTCAGAATCGGCCACAATAAAGCAGCTAAAACCATAGTCCATAAACGGATCATGCATTACCCGTACATCCACAAACTGTTACTTAAGAATTTAAAGTAGATCCAATATGTCGATACTGAATCATACCATAAGCGGATCTGTATTTCCACTTCCATAGCAACCAGTTGAGATTTTGCTTGTGATTTACCTGCCGAACCACAGCACTGCAACCATACATACGCATGTCAACATCTTTACAGCAAGTCTATCTTACTAATTGAAGTTACTCTAAGTCAGCACAGACGTGCAAAAAATGGATGTAATGCTTTTCAATTCGCACATGGCACACTGCAATTAGAAGCTGAGATCTCTTGAACAGTGGCGGAGGCTGGAATCACCGGCAGGGGGGCTGCTTCCTCCTCTTCTCCCCCCCCCCCCCCCCCTTTCTTCTTCTTCTCTCCCTTCTTTCCTCTTCTTCTCCCTCCTCTCCTCTAATTTCCATGGAGTTCATGGGGGTAGGGGGGGCTTGAGCCCCCCTTGCCCCCACGCTGGATCCGCCCCTGCTCTTGAACTTTCTGCCTGATGAGATAGTATATATGCGCCACCTATCTAAATAAGATTGATGTTTCCAAATGCTCGATGCCTCTACCAGCTACTGCCGTGCTTCCTCTTCCTCTTCATTGTTCTCTGTTTGCGATGCTAGCTTCACAATGTCTTCGACAAGGATCTTTCCTTCTGTAGGTGTACACGAAGAAAATTGTCAGAAAGATAAGAAAATTGACCAGATGCTGCAAGTTGTCATGGGGGAACGAACCTTTGTCTTTAGAAAGGTTTCTGATGAGCTCTTGGACTCCTTCCTTTCCTATTGTGTCCTTGAGATAAGCTGCCGCTGCTGCTACCTCTTCAGGGGTCACCTTGCCATCATGGTCCCTGCAAATCGTAGTGAAACATATCTGATAACGCAGTTTACTTGATAAAGTAATCTATCCCAGATGGCCACATATATTTGCTACTGGGATCAGAAATACCATGTTTTTACAGTTACTTCGGCAAGGAAGCTATGAGTTACCACAGGAGTGTATTTCATGAAACAAACAATCTTCGGAATCATTGTCAGGTAAATCACAGAAAAGATGGTATAGAACTGTGCAGTGCAAGGCAATCGAGTTACCACTGACCGTAACTTAAAACAAAATAAGTTTCCTTGTGAGTACAAATTTACCAACAGAAAAATGCACTGCTGACAAGCATACAACATAAAACAACTCTATACATAGAAGTGAATTTACCTATCAAGAAGTTGCCAACGGTTTCCTATTTGTGCGTCCACATCATCGATCTCCTTTTCTAATTCTTGAAGCATGGCATCAACCTGAATGCAGCAAAGGCCAAAGCTATATGTGATTCATGTGAATAAGGAACCCCTCAAATCATAAATATATAATATATATTAATAAAGAGAATATAAAAGCATGCAGATGCCAACAAATACTGAAGGTACAAATGCAAGCAGATGTTTGTTTTTTTCGCAGCCTTTTTAAAATTTCAAAAAAAAATGTTTAATTCAGGTAGACTTAGAATTCAGAGGTCATTTAGTTGACAAGTCTGCAAAGAACAGTTTGCACTCTTTATCAACTTTTCAGATATTTGTTATTGTTTTCACTGTCAATATTCAAGGATATTTAGGCAGCAGAGTTCCAAGAGTAGTAGCATAAAGATATGGGAAATATAAACATATTTTAGCAAGAGAGCGCTCAACCAATGGCTATAGAATGCACGGAAGGATTTCTTACCTTCTCAATCAGTGCTGATGAGACTTTTTCTTCAGCAGCCTCCTCAGCCTGGTGGTCTGACTCCTCTCTGGCAGCTATGTATGCTCTCTTAACTTCTTCTTCACCCTCTGTGCCCTCCTTTTCGAGCATGGAGTTATATAGTTCTATCTGCAATAGCACAAAAGTCCTACTAAAGCTCAAGGGTACATCTTATACATGCAGTACAATGGAAGATGGCTGCATAAGTATTTGTTAGTCAGATCCGCTTCACATTATACCTCCTTGTTGACAAGGCCCAGGAACTCTTGGCGCTCCTTACTTACAGACTGAAATAGAAGTTAGAAAAAGGTCAGATAGAGAGGAAGGGAGAGATAGTAGTATTACAGAATTACATTGCTATTACTGTCAGCGTGTATAGTTACTAAAAGAAAAAATTAAAGGTCGACTAGGAGCATACAGATGCAGATGCGAGCACCGCCAATGCTCGGCTAATATTACAGAGTTTTTCCTTGTCATGCTGTTTTGCCTTTTGCAGTTCTTCTTCTTCCCTAGCAGTAGCTTCAGTCATTTCCTCCAAGGCTAAATCTTCAGAGGCACCATCTGGTTCTTTGAGCTTTGCCTTCTCTTCTTTCTCTTGTTTTGCTTTTTCTTCTTTCTCCTTCTTTTTCTCTTCCTCCTGAACATGTTTGGGATTCAAAAGCATCAATAAAAGAGTTTAAAAAATAAAATAATACTGCGAAGATTGGATAATTATCAAGTAAACTGCGTTATCAGATTTGTGAAAGAGAAAATAATCGATAATAATTACAGTATGAATCTTGAAGTAAGTTAGACAAGATAACATCATTTGGATTAGAGACTACACAAATTGGGAGCATGCCTCAGATAGAAATACAGATAGGGGGGGTGGAGGGTTGGCCTAAATGTGATTTAGGCGTTTATTTTGGCTGAACGGCCATTTAAACAGGCTAAACAGTCATTAAAAGGGATAAACAGATGATTAAATGGACACGGCAAGCCACTGTGTAGCGTTTACACAACGTGCAAACGAGCTAAGTTTCATTTAAAATAACATTTCCATTAAGGTTCTCTCAATTGAATATCTTCTGGCTTATCATGGAATTGCATATTCCCTTTAAATAGTAAGGGGTTCTGGTTCGATTTCCCTACTGTTCTCAATCCCTATCATCCAAACAAAGGCTAAGAAATCCAAACAAAGGCTAAGAAATTGTGTTCATCTGAACATCTATCGCATGGAAAGATATGAACTCCTAACTCCTATGAGGTTTAAGCATAAATCTGACTAGGGGTTCAAGCAAGAGAAATAGCTAGGGTGCAGCAGGGTATGCAATATTGGTGCACAAAAGTAGTCATTTCAAAATCTGAGACAGTGCATTGGGCAGTCAGATAAAACTAAAATGTGTGGCTTCAGTCTTTAAGAAAATGTGTTTTGGACCAATAATAAAACATAAGTTATAAAACTATGAGACAACACAAGCCCAGTCCCACCAATTCAGTGGAGGGAGGCTCTCTATCAACTTATTAATGCGGTGGTTTTATATTCCCAAGTATTATATCTTTTATTGTTAAAATTAGTCCTCTATCTTCAAAAAGACATTGCTTCGTGGTAGTAGCTATAGATTATTCTACTAAATGGACCGAAGCAATTCTTTTGAAGAACATGATTCACAGCTGAGATAATTTATACTCAGGCTTATTCTACTTGCACCAGATGACATGGCCATATACACTATCGTTCTCCTCCTCTCTGAAACAGAATCTTCAAATGGCAGTACTGTCCCAACTGTATCCACAACTTCATCTGGTAGTGAAGATAGCGTTGCTACAACAGCCTCCTCAGGTTTCACTTTACCAGCTACAGTAAAAGCTCTGACAGCATTTTCAAACATAAGAATGCAAGCACAAACAGAAATAGCATGAGAACTGGGAAAATGCCTACTAAACTTACCTTGAAAGTATGAGAAGTGAAGATGGCACAGAATGATTTAGTGAGAGATCCAACCAGTCTCGGAGCTGGGCAAAACAAAGATGCAACAAATGTTACTAGCATAGTTTTATATGCATTTACATGGTCCCTCCCTCCCTAAATAGCTGTCTTGAACTTGTGGATAAACCCAGAAGGTCCTGTAACCCAACTTCAGCTGTGTTTAATTCAAAGTGCAAGCTAAGTGCTGTAGTAACATTCCTTTGACAGTACACAGACTTGAACAGGCATGCAATAAGGCCATAAAAAATGTGAACTAACAAAGACTAAAGAAAAATATAATAGCTACTAGGACAAGTAAACATGGCATCACATTATTCGGAAGAACAGAAATCAGGACCTACATGGAAATGGATGGAGTATGGCCCAAGTCTATTATTGGAATCCAGGATGACTACATTTCATAGTAGTTCCAATTATAGGCACAAGTGTTATGTCTGTCTCAAAATGAGCAATGTTAGCTTTGCTTAAGGTGTCTTGGCACTTGGCAGATTTGGAATCGTTAACTAACATTCAATAAAAAGTTCTGCAAATCTGTCTCCGAAAGACAGGAGTTGTGGAGTTAAACAAGAATGGACAGCATAATAAATAGCAAAAAACAAGAAAATAATTGAATTACTTGAGGCCATGCAGTACAAAATTAAGGGCATATCATCAGCATCAGTGAGATAACCTGTTGTCGCATCTCTTCGGTTGACAGCAAACCTAGGAGACCACGTTCCCGGCAGGCTTGACGAAGTTCCTCTTCAGAAAGAGACTCAACACCCTCAGCTTGAATCATCTTATCGTCATTCTTAATGCTGCAATCGTGAGTAACATTACCAAAAGAAAGCATTTTAAGAAGACAGTTGGAACGGCAGTGTATTATAACAGAAACTGGACAAAGGGATAAAGAACTAGCAAATTGTGTAAACAAGAAAAAGGAATGATGACACTGTCTCATATATATTGCACACAAATCTAGTGCTGAACCTAGACTATTATTCGACCCAAACACAATTTTAATCCACCAGAAAGCAAAGAGTCAACATGATTTAGAAAGCCTGCTAAGGTTGCACGTCTATTAAAAGTACTGCACATTCTCTTGGTGAACGAAATAAGATTTCAACTTGATAATTGACAAATAAGCTTTCTGAACAGACCATAGACACTATTTGATCTCCAAAATTGATCATATCTGTTATATTGCCATTAGGTAGACAAGACCATAAGAATATATAGATGCTCCAGATGTAAACTAAATCAGCATTAAGTTACATTTTCAATTTAAATACTTACTCTTGCAGTTTTTTGCGAAGCATGAACCTCAAGTAGTTGTCTGTACCAAAAGGTCGGATACCCATATATTTGCACATATTTACCAGGCGTGGTCTGCAGAATAAACATGAGTCAACTGTTTATTCCTAACGTATTTTTGATGATCAATTTACACAGATATAAAGAATGTCTAACCTGCTCATATTATCCAAAGTAAGTTCATCATTGAAAAGCTTCGCGAAGCTCAAGATTTCATCATTCGAGACACGTTCACCTCTCCTAACTTAATTCAATTTAACTATATTATCCAATCGAAAATAGCAGAGGCAGTTTACAATGCATAACGAGTAATGATTGGATCACAGAAAGAATCCATACCTTGTCCAAAAACTCATCTAGATCTTCAGCTGTCTGTTTTATGTCTCCACTACGTGATGTTTGAACTTCCTTTGCCATTTCTTTTGCTGTATCTTGCAAAAAAATTGCATATTCCATTCTTGCTTTTAGTTTCCTTTTCAATGCTTCCTGCACAGGAAAATGAACCATGGTTTGATGTAATCAGTTCACACTAGGTACTGTCTATAATTACGATACAAATGGCAGAGGAGTGATTCGAACATGAGATGCAAAAAAAATGATTAATCTACAAAAACGAGAGCAACAGTAGGGTATGCTGCTCCATGGAACTAATGTACTGATACCACATGTGTGACAGTGAGTTTCATTCATTGTTGGTAGCATTCACATAACACCGAACCAATATAATCTCAGGTTGTTAAAACCAGTCAAAAACATACCTCTTCTTTCATTTTGTCCTGGAAAGTTGATGGCAGCATGTTTGGAAATAACTTGAGGAACACTGGCAGTAATAATTCCATGAAAGGAACAATTATGAACACACCAAACGGTACCAGCCTGAAGATATCAGCTGTTGTGCGTGTCAGCTGCCGCCTCTCTCTTCTAGAAAGGCTTTTTCCACCAGCAAGTTTCACCAGCAATCTTGACGAGATCCTAACATCTGCCCAGAGTAGTTTTGTCCCTAACCAATAATGCTGCAGTGTAGAAACAAATTCATCCTTCCAATGCTTAAGCTTTGCAGCCCAATCAGCAATTGACAAACAAATAAGTAAAGTTTCATAAGTTAAGAAAGAAAAATACCAATCATTCTTCTTATATCTATGCATTTAGGTACTAATGAAAATAACTGAGACCTGCTCATGGAAGCAATAGCTCGCAGAGCAGGGCCAATACCCAGAAGCCTTGCCCAGAATTTCTGTACGACTGATTGGCTAGCCTTCAGAGATTCTGGTGCCTGCTTAGCTTTGGCTTTAGCTTTTGCAGTGCTAAGACCTTCCACAGCTTGATCACATTCTTCTGGGGATGCCTCTTTTTTCTTTGTATTTTGCTTTTGATCCCCACTATGTTCATCATCAATATCCAACTTAGGTTGCCCTGCAGTTGCCGTTGATGATGAGTGGAATGACTGCAGCATAGATCTAGCTCCCAACGGCAACCCGAAGTCATTCTTTCCAATTCCACAATAAGAAAGATATATCCCATGAGCTGGGCGCCGCAGAAACCCATTAGCAACACCTGCCAAGTTCCTCTTAGTCAAATTCACACTATATTGCCCCTTCTCAGATTTTGAGTCCCCAGAGCTTTGCTCCAGAAATCGCTGTGCTGTTCTTGGCTCAGCCTCCAAACCAATTCTTCCATGTTGGAAGGTAGAGGAAGATGAGAGGATAGGTGTGTTAACATGTTCCAAAAGATATTTCCTTCTCCTAGCTATTGCTCGTGAAGCCATCTTCTCACTTTCCAGGTGGGAAGGCCAGGCTCATGCCTTAGGGTATAATCCTGAAGTAATCCCATTGTTGAAACAGAAGTAAGCTTTGACTATTGACAAAAAGGAAGAAGATAGTGGCAAAGAACAAAGATGCACAGTGAAAATAAGACTTAACAACCATAAAAACAATTTGATAGTTCCAAAACAGGCGAAAGTCAATTATTTTCAAGGAATCTTAGGATTGTTGTGCCAATAGAACTCTCCTAAATTTTCTGAAAACATAATCATTAAAAGAAATTCAAAACAATACTGCACAGATTTCCACCTATAAAGCAACTAGCAACTAATTTTTATACACAAGGTCAACTGTTCAAGCCGTAAGAACCACGAGTCCCGGAGTCTTAGTTCTGATATATTGTCATTAGACCAAGCTTGCATATTCTGTCCAATCGAATAGGCATTACAACAAGCAACTTTACAATGTTGTTTTCTTTTGGGGGGCATGTGACCTCAGCATTTAGTGCGTGACCTCTGCTGGACAAATATCTAGAGTCTTCTGGCAGATGCTCGTAAGAAGTTAAATAAGAATCATACTTATTCCATGTCTTAATTGTTCAGTTTTATCACTACTAACTACCCCCTGTGTTTCAAATTGTAGGTCATTTTTCCTATGTATCTAGATATTACGTATATCTAGATGCATAACAAATGTTATGTATCTAGAAAAGCCAAAATGATCAACAATTTGGAACGGAGGGAGTATCATAGACGGTGATGAAACTTTGATAGAGGTTTCTGAATGAATCATCACAAGTCAATAGTAGACCAATTTTGACACCAAGCACCTCCTCCAACAGTTTGGAATATCAGTAACAGATGGACTACAATCAGTACACAATCATTCCAAGCAATTCCTACTACCCTTTTACAAATTCCTTATATTTTTACCAAAGTTTGATGTGTGTTTATGATTTCAAGTTTTCAACCAGGGATCTGAAGATTATCCACATATCAACAGAAAAACTACACATATCTGTTAGGATGTAATCAATCTATAATTCTATACCCACATTTCTACAATCAGGAACAGTTCAATTCAGATCTTTCAGTTTAGAGTTTACTAAGCTCCATGCTACAATCGCAATCCACATCAATGCACCCATCCTAAGCGACTCAACAGCATATGAACAGATGGGTGGGCCTTCTTAACAGAATTTGTTTGTGGAATCCATTCATCCTAATTGAAGTGCATGGTCAAGTAGAATGTCAATACCCCCTCTTTACCATCATCTATGTTGCCCGGATACGCGGATACGGATACCGGTACGCGATACGGGGATACTCCGATACGCCATTTTTCCAAAAATAAGGATACAGGGATACGCCAATATATATATAAAAAATAAAAATAAATAAAAGTTTCAGGAACTAGAATGTGAGAAAATAGAAGTTTCAGGGACTATAATGCGTCATAAACTCATATATTCATATGTTCTATAATTATTAGAAAAGGGAAGGGGCAAAGGAAAAAAGAACCAACCTTATTTTACCTGTTCGTCTGTTCCACGAATGGGGTCATCTTCTTCCCCAACCTCCGGCACTCTCTCTCTCTCTTTCTCTGTGTAGCGGCCAACTCCGGCGGCCGCGGCTCCTCCTCTCCCTCTTCGGAGGCCGCGACTCATCATCTCCCTCTCTAGCGGCCGCGCGGGCCGTCCAGAGGCGCGCTCCGGCGGCCGTGGCGGCCCGCCAGCGGCGAGCTCCAGCAGCGCAGCACCACTCTAAATAGTGCTTTAACAGATGTGCGGGCCTCTGTCTGGACAGGCCGCGTAGCCGCTGGAGCAGTAGGAGGCACGGACGGGTGGGCGGGCGGAGGTGACGGCAAGGGAGCAACGAGCGATGGGGAAGGAGCAGGAGGAGGCACGGGCGGGTGGCCGGGCGGCGGTGACGGCAAGGGAGCGATGAGCAGCGGGGAAGGAGCAGGAGGAGGCGTGGGCGGGTGGCCGAGCGGCGGTGACAGCAAGGGAGCCGTGCGAGGCTGCTGCGGGCCTGCGGCTGCGCGAGTGGGGATGAGAGGGTGGCACAGCGGAACGGAGGACCTTTATACGAAGCGATTGAGTGGTGTTGTTAGGGTTTGAAGGTATCGGATTTATTTTTATTATTTGAAAATACCTAAATAGTCCGATACTTACGGGATACGTATCCGGGAGTATCCGTGGAGTACGGGTATCCGATACGGTATCCGATACCGGTACGTGAGTTTTGCGAAGTATCCGCGTATCATAGACCATCATCCATCATAATTGAAGTTCATGTGGATGAAAGGATGGATGGATGGAGGCACAAAACAACAATAATTACGACAACAGATGGGCAACAAGGAGCCAAACGACGCGTATCACTAGTACGTCACTGCAACATTTTATATTTTTATATTTTTGTAAAAAAAAGGGTAAATAATCGACTCATTGGGCTCAATAACGAGTTAAGCGCAGTTGAAATTCGGTCCCTTTCGCTGACCCCGAAATGCCCAAAACTCACCGATCGCCAGCACTGAAAAAAAGCCCCCCTAAAAATCGCAAAATTTAAAATATATATATAATGAGCCGCGCGCGGAGCCACTAGTTGGCGATCGCGCTGATCAAATCATCCCAGGGTCATCACCAAACACCGAAGGAATCGGAGAGCAAATCCACTCCGCTACTCGCACCAAACAGAACCATAATGCCGACCAAAAAGTAATCAGGGAGGGAAAGGATCGCCTCGAGCGAGACGACGGGGCGCTCACCGGGCGCGAGGGACGCGGCGCCGAGCGGAGGCGGGTGGATGGGCTGGGCCGGGCAGCGGCGCGGGGTAGAGTTTAGGGCTTTGGATGAGTGGGGAAGAGAGAGGGGAAGGAGGGGAAGGGAAGAGGCGGAGGGAGGGGAAGGACAGTTTTTTTTTTTTTTGAAACGTAGGGGAAAGACAGTTGGAGCCTTGGAGGGAGAGTCAGATGAAGCAGCCGAGCGGAGGAAGAAAGAAAAGCAAGGACTCGAAACTGTGGGCGTGTTTACATGAAAGGCAAAAAAAAATTCGATGGAATCTTACTAATTTAAAGTATTAAATAAAGTCTATTTAAAACTTTTTGCACAAATAAGTTGTAAATCGCGAGACGAATCTAATAATATTAATTAATTTATAATTAATTCATAATTAGCGGATGGTTACTGCAGCATTACTGTTACAAATTATGGATTAAGTAGGTTCATTAGATTCGTCTCGCGATTTATAGCACATCCATGCAAAAAGTTATGTAAATAAACTTTATTTAGTATTCCATATATATGTTCAAATATTCAATGTGATGTTTTTTTTTGTATTTACGAGGTTTATAGGTTGTGATCTAAACAGGGCCACTGGAGTCCTCTGCTGCTGCTGCTCCTGCTGCTGCTGCTGGTGGCCGGGCGATCGAACTGACCGTGGCTGCGTTTTGCCGTTTTCAACCCGGAAGTTATCAACCAGTACCACCAGCTGCTAAACAACCTCAACTAGCCTGTTGTTTCCTGATTCCCACTGGACGTCTCTTATTTGTCGAGTAAGCAGTCCTAATCTTCTTGGCAGCCCGTTTAAAAAAAGCACGCGAACTGACTTTGAAAAATCCCCAGGAATTGTTATCAGTCGTGATTCGTGGCGGCGCATACCGACTTCCCATTGGGTGCCCTGCCCAGATGGCACTGTCAGCTGCGAACGTGTCTCTTCGCTTCACTTGCTCCCCCGCTCGCTCGATGAATGTGCAGCATATTTCTCAGGCATATGCTTCGTCTCCTCTTTCAGCGCACACACAGTCCAAGCATCTTCCACCCCACCCGGACACCCGGTGGCGGATGCAGGATGAGAGAAAGGGGCTGAAACAATAGATATGTTGATTTGTGTGAAGATTTAATGGTAATTTGAAACTTTTGCTATAGTGATTTACATGTAATTAGAGGCTCTTAGGGGGGCTGGAGCCCCCCAGCCCCCCCTTTGGATCCGCCGATGCGGCCACCCGTGCCTTGCCTTTCCGTATCAAGCTATCAACTCATCAAGTGGTATTGGCATTGTTTTGGTTCGCGCTACAATATTGTAGCGCGCTAGGAATAGTAACAACTTTGACCACTAATTACGGTGTTAAACAAAATCAATTTATAAAACCAACTTCAGAACCCCCGTGCTAGTGACCCTGAAGAATCTAATGAGACCTTTGACCGCGCGATTAGAGGATGATTACTGTAGCATCACTGTAGCTAATTATCAATTAATTACCATCATTAGATTCGTCGCGAAAAGTTACACCCATCCCTAAAAAGATTTTGCAAATAAACTTCATTTAGTAATTCATGCATGCGAGATTTTCTTCTAGGGAAACTTGGACGTTAGTTTTGTTGCAAAACCAAATAAGACCATTAAACAATAAGTTATCAGCTCATCCTCCAGCGGTCCAGCCCCTTATTTAAGAAAGAAAATTACCAGCTGGTCTGCTCGCATCTGTGTGCTTTTTTCCTTATCAAGACGCGAATTCGGACATGCCAACCGTCCTCCAAATAAAGGGGAGGAACCCGTATAGAATTTTCGACGGTCACATGTCGTATAGGAGTTCATAAAAGAAAGTGGTATACGTATTGAACGTTCAGAAAAATAATACACTTTTCGGGGTGTTCCAGTTTGGATGAAGACAGCTCAAGAGAAATTGGGCCGGAGGCATAAGCCTAGACAGTCATACAGGCTACACAAACTGTATTCTCCTTTTGGGAGCGTAAAGAACCTGAGAAGGAGCTACTTCTACTTCGTAACTCGGTGCGATTTCTCACTCGAGTTTACTCACATTTGCTTTTGCTAAACGGGAGGGAGGAAATCTTTGACGACGGCGGACGGCCTCGCAGAACTTTATGTCTTTACAGCTATCTATCTCCAGCATGTTTCCTGTGTCAGGTAAAACGTGAGAGTATAAGACCCACGGCAAGACAGATTCTGATGCCATATCAATTAGCCATCAGAATGGACAGTCATAAGTTAACAACTATCAATCTTGCAGCTTGCAGGAAATGGCTAACATTACTTCAGACGGGAATTGAGTTTGGGGTTGATAGATGAATTGGTATCAGCCAGAGACGTACCATGGAAGTTTGAAGGTGTCTCTCCAACGAGCCTGCTTAGCGCAGCTCGCGTGTATCTTATTCAGCCGCACAATTATCTCCGCGAAGGTTGGCCTCACGGAAGGCACCGGATCCCAGCATTCTTGAATCAGCCTGCAGAGTGCCAAGGAAACATCATGAGCAGCCAAATGGCACGCCTCTAGACAAAGCCTTTCACCTATGCAAATATCCTCTGAGTGACCCTGAGCCTAGTGGTTTCATTCTGCTAGTGTGGCCGAGATTGAGTTGGCGACAGGAAAACTTGTTTGATCAAAGTGAAAGCAAAGCTAGAGCCTGTGATCGACTTACTCTTTCACATCACTGGGATAGTTTTTGGGTTTATTCTTGAATGGTGGTCTCAGTCCCTCCAAACAAATCATCTTAGCTGCTTCCTCTTGTGACTTCGGGTGGAAAGCATGATTTCCTTCGATCATCTGAACAACCGATAAAACGAGCAAGCAATGTAAACGTGGATATTGCCAAGCCAACGGAGAATATCATTTCAGCTGAATGACGTATTGCCCTAGATGCAACAAATGATTAACCTGGATTCCTTGCATGTAGATTGGATAGATTTGTGTACCTCATAAAGAATGAGACCGAATGCAAATACATCTACACTTCTGTCAAATGGTTCGTGCCTGTAGATCTCTGGAGCAGTGTAGATATCTACGCACATTGAGAAAAAAGTTCCAAGAGTTTGATCAGACATTCAGACCTTGCCCGAAACACCTTTTTTTTAGACAAGGGGAAACCAGCCTCAGCTACCACAAGATGGTAGATCACAGCCAATTGTCCAAAACACCTATCAAGTATCTCTAATCATAAGCATAAAAGAAATTTGGCATGAGATTGATTATAGGAACAAACTAATACTGCATCCAAAAAGAAGGCACTAATGAAAACGAAACTCATGGACTTCCATTTCAACAACAAAGGCATAGTAAATAAAGAGGACTGATTAAGGACTAACATTAGTAGCATATCATATTGATTGGACTAATTTTTCCGAGATGGTGACAGCTAGATCCATAAAAAAAATGCAAAAGCAAGTATCATTGTGAATGAGTGCAACGTACTGTCTAATTGTGTCACTGGCTGAGCCATTTGTAGTTTATCTTCGGAGACTTTAATCAAATTCAGTGATCCATAACCGGCCACCTTAAGTTGTCCTTCATCGTCCCGCACAATGTTTCTGCAACCTTACCAAAGTATCATAGCGTACAGTGTACATGTAGCCACTTATATATTTAAAGTCTTGAACAAATTCAATGATGAAATAATGCTTAATCAGCTTACTTTGGTGACAAATTTCCATGAATGATTGGCTCAGGTTTGCACTCGTGGAGATAATTCAGTCCCCTGAACAAGAAGAAAGAAATCTTGAAGATTTTTTTTTCTAGTGCTATTTTAACTGTATTCAACTGAAACAACACGAAATTAAAATCTGAGAACATCCATCTATGCTGCCACAACAAAAAATACTAACTATCCTGCCATTCTGATCAATAAGCTGGAAATGGGTATCTTATTAGGTGAATGATGAGTATCTGCTACGCTTCAATCAACAGTTTGCATGGTAAATAGAACTTCAATATAAGGACAAATATATACAGAAAAAGATAGATGTCATGAATACTCACATACCTCGCAATGTCAAGAGCAAATCTTATAGCTTTGTGAGACTTCAGGCGACCTTTGATCTCAAGATAACTTGCTAAATCACCCTAATCATTAATCAGGAAAAATAGATATAGTCATCAATGACAAAAGAGTCATATGCTTTATGTGGGAAAGAGTGCTACTTGAAAGAGAATGGCTTTACAAATAATCAAACTGAATGCATGCATTTGTCTTGTTAAATCAGTCATAGTTACTTACCTTTTGATGATACTCGGAAACAATCATCATTGGTACATTTTGTGTGACAGCTCCCACAAATTGGACCAAATTTGGGTGTCGTGCTTTTTCAAGTAAGGTAAGCTCGTGTTTGAATGCATTTCTGAATTGATATAATGACAGAACTTAGAAATATTGCATGGAAAAAGAAACAGGAAGCTCAAAAGTTAATTAATAGGTTAATCACTGTGGAAAAGAATAAAAATACCAACACTTCAGATTTATTTTAGATTAGTTACAGTTTAATTATATGGTAAACTCCCTTGTAGTATCATTTATTAAACACAATGGATAAAAAGCCTGAATACACATTATGCTCTCTACATGACCATGACAGCCTATAATCTCAAATTTGGAGATGCCTCCATAATAAAAACTTAAATCTGCTGAAATTGTGGTGCACATGAAAGACAGATTCAGAGTGAACGAGAAAGAATAAAGGATGGTAGTGATTATTCAGCGCCATTTGACACAAAACAATGTAAGAAAGAATGAACACTGTAATTAATATTGAAGGTTACTAAAGAGTTCGTGGAGGCATCTATTACATGCTATCTGCATCCGAGAAGCTGTCTTTGTCAAGTATCTTAACAAACACTTTTGAGCCATACCATTTCGCCAGATAGGTACCCTGTAAAAATAGTATGGCAAGTAGCACTATCAACATTCTCTCCAAAGATTAATTCAAAGCATTTTGCATTTGCATGAATGTATAGAGAAGGCATAAACCATAATTTATAATTTAATAAATGTAACAC
The DNA here is from genome assembly GCF_016808335.1 of Panicum virgatum. Lineage (NCBI taxonomy): Eukaryota > Viridiplantae > Streptophyta > Magnoliopsida > Poales > Poaceae > Panicum > Panicum virgatum. Next base: position 49,522,073 of record NC_053145.1, read on the forward strand.
ATATATTGAGAATGAATATATGTGAAATTATGGAATTATCCCTTGAGTAGCTATGTGGAAGTAAAACCTATCAGAATTCAATGAATGATCAAAACCCAAAGTTCGTGAGAACATGAAGAATAGAGCAAAATGAAGACTAAATGGAGAAAGTTAATAAAAACACATGCCTTTGTGACCTCCTCCCCTCTTCGGAACTCAAGTTCAAGTGGGTTCAGTTCATACTCTGGAACCTCTTTAGGATTTGACACGGCCATTGGAGTCTTTTTGGTTTTCTAGTAGGGAGTAAAAAACAAGCACATGTTAAATTTACACGTATATGTGAAATCAAACCTCCATTTGCGCAATTGAAATATAGTACCGGAACTTTTGCTCCTCTTGCTCTCAGAAGGTTATATACTTCAAAGTGGCCATAATGTTTCGCATCTGCTGCTGGCTGAAAAACGTGCATAAAAATGCAGTCAGGTTTAATCAAGTTCAGTTAGAGAAGTACTTCCTCTTATCATGCAGGTCCAATCAAACTCGTTGACTATTCTCTGCCAATACCCGTCTCCACAGGTTAAACCATAAAGTTCGTTCAGTTCGCGTTGCATTGATCTAGCATTGCTCTGTAGCCGTACTTCCAGTATGAACTGAAGTAGTGCAGCGAAAGGTCTATGTATGCATAGGCTCCGGTTCAGAGAAGTGAACAATACACCACAACTAGAACGATCGCGTTCGCGTAAGAGGAGCAGAGAGAGCTAGCAGTTCATTAATGAAGTGCCGCCGTGCCGGTACAGTTGACGCACCGTGCTTCCCCATCGGTCGCGGGCGTTGATGTTGGCCTTCCAGTCGAGCAACAGCCGCACGACCTCCCCCTGGCCCTCGCAGGCGGCGATGTGCAGCGCCGTGCGGCCGTCGAGGTCGATGCTGTCGACGTCCACCCCGCCCCTGAGCAGCTCCTCCACCCCGGCGGCGTCCCCCTGGCACGCCGCGAAGAGCAGGCGCATCGTGGCGTCCAGGTTCTCCGGCACCGCGAGCTGCTGGTGCGCCGACGACCGGTCCGGCCCGCCCCGCGGCGTCGGGTCGAGCGACGACTGCCTCGCGATCGCGAACCGCGTCGGCCCGGCCCCCGCGCCCGGCCCGCCGCGCCGCGGGGTGTGCTGGTCCAGCGACAGCTGGCGCCATAGCCGCGCCGCCCCCGACGAGAGCTGCCGCGAGATGCCCCGCGTCATCTTCTTCGCCGCCGCGTCCATCGCTCGCTCGCTCGCCCGCGCCAGCCTCCACCGGAGGCCACCACCACCGCGGAAGGAGGGAATCCGCCGGGGGATGGTGGTGCGCGTGGGATCTCGCGCGTCCGCGAGAGGGGTGGGTGCTTTTGGGGATTGGGGGCGGATGATTGGGCGTGGGCGATGCTCTGCCCCCACCAATAACCAATTGGCCGACGACTCGATCGAGGGCAGCAATACAAATTTATTTGTGGATCGCTGGGTTCTGGTCGTATACTTCTATTTCTACTGGTAGTAGCAGTTGAGCTCAAGCACAAGGAGCAACAGGATGGGATGGAGATTTGGAATTGTTTCGAGCAGCGCGGCGCGGCGTGGGGAATAAAGACGAGGGGCGAGTGGCGAGTAACCGCTCGCGTGCCGGAGCAAAAGCGCGGTGAGGTGAGGTGAGGTGAGGTGGGAAGGAATTTTAAAACGCGGCCTCGTGTAACCTGCTGGGAGGCTGCGACACCCGCTGTCACTGAAAAGTGGGACCGGAGTGGGCACGTTGTCAGTGAGGGTGAGTGAGGAGGGTGGGGTTGGGCGGTGTTCGTGTTGTCGCTTCGTGAGGACGCTTGCCGACGACTTCTTTTCTCTTCTCTTTTGTTTGCTTCGCGGTTAGCACTGTAGTTTTTGTTTGTTTATTATTTATTTATATTTATTTATATACCTGCCAACCTGGAACGCTGGCTGGATGGGCTATCAGATCGGCAGTCTACGACTTGTCTACGTTGAATTTTCTTTGGCGTGGTATATACTACCAGGAGTAGTTTTCTCCTGCAATCCAATCCACGATACATTTTTCAAAATGGCAATGACTTGATGTAGCCTTTGAAATACTACTAGTATTACGCGAGCAGTTGATGAAGTAATTAAAATGGTAAGGTTCTACTAGATTTTATCCTGGTGAAAACGTTGATCCGTCGGAGAAAAAGAAGCACCGGTGAAAACGAAGCCTTGTCGTGAGTGCCATCACTTCACTGTTGGTATTGTGATTTGGTGGCTTCGCCGTAGCGGCGCCATGCTTTTCGGTGGCGTTCTTACGGCTTTTGTCCCATCATCACAAACGAGATGCGGACAGCAGCTATTGGAGTATCGGTCCTTTTTCATGGAACGATCATCAGAAAAAGGAAGGGATGGTGTGCAGCACGGATGAGTCTCCTCTGCAGTACTGCAGAGGGACTCACCCCCTGACATGTGGGCTCGAGTGATGTGGGGCCCACACATCAGTGAGGGTGAGTCCCTCTGCAGTACTGCAGAGGATTTGCTTCCGTGCAGCACGTAGCGCTTCATCGAAGAATCTTTTTGTTTCGGCGTCGAATAAAAAGTGGCTGCCGACCTGCCGTGTCTGGGATCGGGGGACCTCTGTGAGTGTGCGTAATAGATCTGGTTAGCTGACGAGGCATTTTCTCGTGGATATCTGATTATCCGACAGGAGAACTGGGGGAAAAGAGATGTTACAGCACGGACGCCTGACGGGGTTTTGTCAAGTGAAAAATTCTGGTCATTGAATCAAAACTGCACGGCTCATGCACATGTCCCGTCGGATCACTGGAGATTGTTCATTTTCTTTGTCTTCTCCCATCTCTTCTTCGTATGGTAGAACGTGCCCTTGGACCTGCTGGTCACACGCGGACTGAGACCGAGTCCACCAGTGGTAGAAGGTCACCAGTACTCTCTACTACAGTACACCGATCGACTACTACGAGCGCCTCCGGAGACCGGAGGGAGTGTTTGCTTGCGAGTTTTGCGACCTGGCGGGGTGGGGTCCGGACGTCCGGTGGTGGGTACGGTCTACGGTGGCAGCTCCCTCGCCGTCGACGCTAGCAGCGCACCCGATCGTTCGTCGGTGTCCTCTGGGCTTTGGCTGATGAGGATGGTTAGGCCAGATACGTACGTCGCATGTGGTTTGGACTTCCTCGTCATCATCATAAGGGAACGCGACCCGATCGACCCACCCCCGGGCCCCGGCGGCCATGTCGGCCGTCGCGCGTGACCGAGCCAGCGCCGGGGCGGGGCGGGCTCGGCGAAAGCGCCAGTGGAGAGTCACAACTGCCAACCGAGCTTGGTGTGTACAACCAACTACCAACCAGCCTCGTGGAGTCGTGTTCCCTCCCCTCGCTCTCGCAGGAATCCCGGCAAGCGCGAAGCCCATGCCCATATTGGAGCGTGCGGGGACGCGGTGTGGCTAGGGGCTCGGCTGCCGGCGTCCACCGTCCGCCGCCGTCGGCACAGTTTGATCGGGGCGGGCCGTCCGTCCGTCCTTCCTCCTCTATAAAGCAGGGAGTCTCAATATGGATAGATAGATAGATATTTTTTTTTCGAACAACTTCTGGGGGGATCCCCACCTACTTTCATTGATCGGAACACACAGCGTAGTGTACATGGTCAGTCTCGGCATACCGAGGGGAGATTACATGGGTCACTCCAGGAGGAGTGAGAGGGAAAAACTAACGTGAGATGGAACAATTAGTTGGTAACGGACGCTAACCAGGAGCGCCAGGACTGAAGATCCTGGTGAAGACGCCGAAACCTGCAGCTCCACAAGTCCATATCTTTCAGCACGCGACGGATGATGTCAAGAGGAGAAGAGTTCACATGATCGAAGATTTTTGCGTTGCGCGCTTCCCACATATGCCAGAGAAGTAGCGGGACAACATCAATGCAAACCGTGTCTGGCAGCATGGAGTTCAAAGGAAATTGCCAGGGGCGCCGTAGGTCAAGGGTGTCCGCGTCGAGGCCCAGGCGACGCCAAACTTGTCGAGCTACAGGGCAAGAAATGAAGATATGCTCGTCTGTTTCCATGACAGTGGGGCAACATTCGCAGTACGCTTCTTCCAATTTCCAAATTGACCTGCGGTACAAGTATTCCCTGGTGTTCAACCTTCCGTGAGACCGTGACTGAGGAGCCAAGCAAAGAATTTGACTTTAGTTGGCAGACGAGTGGACCAGAGGAGCATAATGTCAGTTTGCTGCTCGGTGTCCTGCTGGACAGGCCGGTAAGCTCCACTTGTGGTCGTGTTTGGTTAAATTCCATGAAATTACTGTAGCACCTTAGACCACTAATTTAGAGTATCAAATGAAATCTAATTACAAAACCACCTCCACAACCCTTCGTGTAAATCGCGAGACGAATCTAATGAGGTCTTTGACCGCGTGATTAGAGGGTGGTTACTGTAGCATCACTGTAGCAAATCATCAATTAATTACCGTCATTAGATTCATCTCAAAAAATTACATCCGTCCCTGAAAAAGTTTTGCAAATAAACTTCATTTAGTACTCCATGCGGACGTTCGACTTTTTGTGTAAATTTGATGGGACAGTTTACCAAACGCGGCCTGTGCTGAAAGGTTCAGCCTTCATGCTGGCAAGCACACGAGTGTCTGGGTCATTTGAGAGCTGAATGTTGAAGATGCAGTCGCTGACCATCCGTCGTTCAGAGGAGGCTCCCTGACTGAGTCTCCAGATCCTCGGTGCGTCTTGGTCTTCCACGGTAATTTCTGAATCGACCGGTTTTCTCGTGTCTCAACAAGCACACACTATCTCCATCAACCTACATCCCTCTCGGCCTCGCCATCGGGGTCTCGCAGTCGCAGAGAGCGATGCTAGACATCACCTTTTTTTCGCCGACGTGATTTCATTAAAAGTAAAACAATATAACTAGTACAAATTTTAATAGACAGAGGCTATTAAAGCGAAAACAAATACAGCAAGAAAAAACAGAGAAGACATAGTCAATCCCGCAAACCTAGACACAACTGCAATTGGAACCTGCAACATGATATTACAACACCAAGGGTGCAAGGATCAGCAACACGACAAAGGGCGGCAAAGCATCCACCGACCCACCAAAGAGGCAAAGCATCTGGCAGAAACGATCACCAAGACGACGGTAGTGGCCAAGCATCCACCAGAACAAGGCGGCAAAGCATCCGCCAGATAATGACCAATGCAACCTAGACAATGTTGACGATGCAAGCAAAGATTGGCGCACATGCAGAGACTCTCTAGAGAGAGCCAGCGACCACCACCAGCAGACGACCACAGCAAGCCGAGTTTCCAAAACGACGCCTCCAGGGAGGGAGTGACGCCAAAGACGTTGTCGTCATCCGACCAAAAAGGTCAAGACTTTCGCCCGAAAAGCTCAACGGAGGAGAGGGAAGAGGTGGAAAGGATGACGCCTTCAAGAAGCTGAACGGCGCCCGCAGGCGTCGTCGTCACTGGTCCGCGAGGAGACCTAAGGCTTTCGCCTCCACCTCAATTCCTCTCCAAAGCCGAGGGCTGAACAATGCCACCGCAACACAGGAGAGCCCACTCGTGGCCACCAGGAGCAGCAGACAGGAAGGCCCAAGCGATACGGCTGCCTGTCCTGGGGCGGGCCAATGCGCCAGCGCCGCTAGGGGTGGGGGGCGGAGACCCGTGCCGCCGCCGCCGCCACAGTGGCAGCAGCCATCGTGCGGCGCTAGCGCAGGTCCAGCAGGAGTCGCGATGAGTCGAGCCGCCACCACCACCGTCGGCGCGCGCACCATCGCCGCGCACGCCCCACCAGGGGGGCAGGCCTCGGCAAGAGAGCGCCGGCCGATGAGGAGCCCCAGCGAGAGAAGGGCCGGCCCTGGCCAAAACCACCGAGGGAGGCCAGATCCGGCCAAGGGAAGCCCCGACCGGCAAGGGAGGAGCCGGATCCGGACCTGCGCGGCAGGCAGCCGGCGACCAGCGATGGTGCTGAGGGTCAAGATTCGCGAGTTTGGGGGAAAAGGAAGGGAGGAGGGAAACTAAGTCGACTTCGGCTTAGCTGCTGCCTGCCACTTCCGCCCGGCCGGTCGCCACCGCGGCGGCCAACGAGAGGGGGGTGGGTGGGGCCGCGCCGTCGCCCCCCTCCCCCCCGAGTCGCCTGGGAGGACGACGCGAGGGCGGGGGGGGGGGGGGACATGCTAGACATCACCTAAGGTGATGGAAATAATTTCCATCGTCTCCATAAACCCCAACTTTATCCCGCTCGCCTCGCACTGCCTACCATCCTCGTCTTCGGTGGCTCTCGTCATCGGATCCGTGTCGGCCTCTACCCCTCCACCCCACGCTGCCGCCCTCCTTGCCTTCGCAACTCCTGCCATCTTAGCCGCTACCTAATCTGTTGCCACCTCAGCTCCACCACCGGTGAACCTTGCCACACTCCTCCGCCACCTACCTTACCTAGCGGATGTCCTCCGCTACCTGCCGCTCCGCTCACAACTCGTCGCCACCGTCGATCAGCCACAACCCAAGGACCCTCATCTACAGCAGGGGAGCAGGGGAACATGCCAAGTTGCCAACCCTAACCCCAAACACCCAAACCCGAAGAGCCGAACCACACTCGTGAGCGCGAGGAAGAAGGGGCTGTTGGGCCGAATCGAGGTACCATTTCTCTTTGGACGGTGAATGTGGAATTTATAGCACAAGCAATGCATAATCGCAGCGTCTCGGGGAACCAAGATTTTCCTTACAATAGAGTCAGCTTTTTTGTGAAGACTTCCCTTGGACTAATGGGCGTCTAGTTTTTATTGGGGGGTCCTCTAAAAAAAATAATGGGCGTCTAGCTAGTCGGCTTTGGGCGTAAACATGGCTGACTAAGCTGACCCAACAAGAGGATATCGGGCTTATATTTTCTTTTGGGCTGGGCTTCCTCTCGATGCTTTTTCCTTTTTCTTCTTGGACTGGACCAAACTTTGTATTTGCGTGGAGGCCGATGGCATGCATTTTATTTGGAGGAATAAAACATGGAGTAGGAAGATGGTGACAACGTGGAATTCTGACAACGTGCTGACAAAAGGCTAAAATGTTCGCTCGTCCCGACCTCCACGAGTAAGATAAGTATGACAAAAAGAATTTTACAAACCTCAAAAGACGGATAAAAAGAATCACGGTGCGCGTAACAAAAAGGCAATCCACGTAGCGCGTGACTTGCATATACAAAGAGTATTATACACTAACAAACCGCCGATCATGTGACAACCTTTTTCTCGAGTCAGGCTGAGATACCTAACACGAGTGCACGACAAAAAAAAAGTCCAGACAAGATACGATATGATACGGTGGTGAAGAGCCAGCGCAGTGCCGTGCGCGCGGCCGGAGAATGACGGATCAGGCACCGCGGCGCACCTATCCGCCACCGGCGACCGGGCTAGAACCCCGGGCCGCACGGGGGCAGCGCTCTCGGGTTGGCGACGAGCGTGCGGGCGTGCCGCGCCCGCGACCACGCGGCCGCGTCACTCACGCTCAACGTCAACGAGATACCGGATGGGAATCCGCGCGCACGCACCCTGCCCGACGCGACTGCAGATCACACCACCCGTGACGTGACCCCATCGGCCATCGCGATTCGCTCGCCGCTCGCGGATCACACGCGCAGCGACAGCCTCCTCCACCTGGGCGGCGCCGGCGCCGCTGCGGGGGCAGGCTCGTAATTCCGCCCGACGCCGCTTCATAAACCCTACGGCTAAACCAGCCCACCAACCACTAGTCCACTGCTCCATCCGGCCACCACCGAGCTCCGAGCAAAGTCCCTGCCAAGTGCCACTGCGCGCCCGAGGGCATGTCCGTCGCCTCATCACACCACCTGCGCCCGGCGCCGGCCGGCGCGGCGCGGCGCCCTGGCTGCGCGGCTGCCGTGGCGCTCCGGCCCGGCGGTGCCTGGACCCCGGCACGCGGCCGCTGCGCCGTCGCGGCGGCGGCGGGCGCTGGGGGCGAGGCGGCTTCAGCCCACGCCGCCGTCGCGGCGTCGGCAGTCTCCCCCGCGGCGGCCGCCGCCAGGGATAGGTAAGGCCCACTCCCCCCGCCCGAAATGTGGCTTCCTTGTTTATAATTTCCTTGTTCTAATTGGGCTGGTCGGGTTTCTGGCGGCAAATGCAGGGTGCGGCGCCACACGATTTCGGTGTTCGTCGGGGACGAGAGCGGCATGATCAACCGGATCGCCGGGGTGTTCGCCAGGAGAGGGTACAACATCGAGTCGCTCGCCGTGGGGCTCAACAAGGACAAGGCGCTCTTCACCATCGTCGTCTCCGGGACTGACAGGGTGCTCAACCAAGTCATCGAGCAGCTCAATAAGCTTGTCAACGTCCTCAGTGTGAGTTCGCCACCCTGAAATTTCAGCAGCGCCATGTGAATTCACACTCGATTATTTGAAATTCCCTTTTATTTTGGTGGTCTCGGTTCGAGCACCTGGTGACATTTTGCTAATACGCTCAAATTCTGGTTCTCTATGTTTATCTCGCTGAATGTCCTTCCCCTTTGGTCTGTTAAGATAGTTTCCACTTTCATGGAGTATCTTCTGTATATAGTATAATAGACAAAACCTTTTGCTTTCCTGATTTAGACACAATCCTTTTTTGATATTCTGTTATTTTTCCCCATAGAATCACTGCTTGACAGTCATGTCAACATCAGGGACATACTTCTTTCTAGGTGATACCTCAAATGTGCATTGATATTATACGCACTGTCATGCACTTTCTTTGCGTGCACATGCTCCTTTCTAGGTGATGCCTCCAATGCCCATGTTATTATTCTGGTTGTATAATGCCTCAACAGTGACATTGTCACATCACGTTTGCTTTGGTTAATCTAGCCAAAAAAAATGTGACTCCATTATTTTGATCATGTGGTATTTAATTAGTTCAAATTTAATGCTATACTGTTGACAAGCCTATATTCTATAATATAAAGCAGCTTTACAGTTAGAAATGGGATGTTTCTGAATTTTCTTGGTTCGTGGCAATGTTGATTTCTTAGGTAAAAATCTCTGAATAATACTATACAGATATTACTTAGATTAGTTAAATGTGCTTCATGGATCATCGTTCCTGCACTGCTTAATTGCTTATCTCAATTACCATTCAGATGGGTTTTAATTCTGTGATATTTTCTTTTAGAAAACATTTACTACTATTGTTATGTTGCAATAAGAGTAATACCACAAAATATTTATGTACTTTTTGTTTGGATCCAATTAATTACAGGTCGAAGATCTATCTAAAGAACCTCAGGTTGAAAGAGAACTGATGCTTATAAAACTAAATGTTAAACCTGATCAGCGCCCAGAGGTATGGTATGGTTTTGACAAGTCTTTGTACTCCATAGTTTGTAATCCAAAAGTTGAATAGCAATATAGCATCCTGTATTTATGATACTCAATTGCATGGTGAGTCTTACTTCAGTGCTTCTTGTGATGACTAACAGGTCATGGTTTTAGTTGATATTTTCAGAGCAAAAGTTGTTGATATATCTGATAGCACACTTACCATGGAGGTAAAAAAACTCAATCTCTTACCAGTGTTCACATCTTGATCCGTATCCCTTTTCCTGCGCTGAACTATATGTTTGATGGTTATTTAACAAATGTTAGGTAGCTGGAGATCCTGGAAAAATTGCTGCAGTGGAGAGGAACCTTAGGAAATTTGGAATCAAAGAAATTTGCCGAACGGGAAAAGTAATTTCTGAATGTTCTTTCCTACATCGTTGCGAATATTGTTTTCATAGTACTAATTCTTCATGCTCTACCTTCTTAGATTGCTTTGAGACGTGAGAAGATTGGTGCGACTGCCCGTTTCTGGCGATTTTCTGCTGCTTCATACCCAGACCTTATAGAGGCATTGCCAAAAAATCCAATTACATCTGTAAATAAGACAGTTAATGGCAGTTTTGTTCAACCATCCAGTGCTGGTGTATGTTCCCTTTACCTTTCCCTTTTATTATGTCCTGCTCTGTTTGTAATTTATAATACTTAGTTATGTTGAGAAGATGCACTTTTTTCCCTTGAACAATGAATATAAGCAATTTGAAGTGGACGATTTAAATAAAAAACCTGTGATATTAGGAATACCTTTTCACTTAACCAAATGTAGTTGAACTTCTGTGTAAATGGGTAACAGGGCTGATAATCACCTGTGTTTAAGCATTTACCTGCAGTGATGCAGGGATATTAGTTTACTGAACCTAATGTACTTGAATAATTACCTTGAGTCTTGTGTGGGCGTTAGGGTTAGTTCACCAAAGATAATACATTTTTTCCGTGCATGATACTATTTTCAGAAGTCACAAAATGCCCTATAAAAATGCTCTTTTGAGTTATCAAGCAGTAACTGAAGGTACATATTTCATATTTGCGTGCATAAACAGCTCTCCTAATGGGCAAGTTGTTGCAGTAACATGACAATTGGTACATTAAACTTGTGTGGTGTGGACTGCACATCAACAACAACAACAACATAGCCTTTTTTCCCAAGCAATGGTGTGGACTGCACATATTTTCTATTATGTTAATGCTGGAACGTAGTGTTGGGTGTTGCCCACCATAGTGCACAAACATACATAAACATAATTCCTAATGGGCTAGCCATTGCAGTCCAAGTCGCAGTTCACATCTTCACTACATGTGAAACTCTGACTGATACTAAATCATTAATGAAATTGTTTAGCCATTGAATTTATGTGATGCAAATAGGACAATCTATGTATTTCTATAACATGTGTTGTTTTTGACCTTTGAACTGTTCAGGGTGATGTTTATCCTGTGGAACCTTATGAGAGCTCATCGATGAACCAAGTACTTGATGCCCATTGGGGTGTTCTTGATGATGATGATGATGATGTAAGTTTGGAGATTTCCATTATTTGATTAGTGTTTAGTGATATGGATTGTATTGCTGTATTCATAATTGCATCCTCAATCTAACTGGAGTGAGTTCCCATTTACCACTTTTATGATGTTTGCAAGAAGTCAATCATAGGCAAATCCCATATAGATTTAAGTAATAATGCTAAAACAGCCTAATCTCCATGTTTATGTATACTGTAGTTATGGTGCAGCCGCTAAACTAGTGCTAATTTTGTTTGGTGCAGTCAACTGGACTTCGCTCACATACGCTCTCCATCCTTGTGAATGATTGTCCTGGTGTCCTCAACATAGTAACAGGGGTATTTGCTCGCAGGGGCTACAATATACAGGTTTTCCTTATTGAAAAAGTTATCTTTCTTGTTATATATAATGCCAGGCTAGTTATTAATGAGAGCATACTTCTCGTCAGAGCCTTGCTGTCGGCCCAGCTGAGAAGGCAGGCATTTCACGTATTACAACAGTTGTCCCTGGTACTGATGAATCCATTGAGAAGTTAGTTCAGCAGCTTTACAAGCTTATTGATGTGCATGAGGTAAGCTGCATGTAACTTTTGCTGAAATCATCTGCGATTGCAATTTTATTATGTTAACATAAACACAACACTTGCAGGTTCATGACATTACTCACTCACCTTTTGCCGAAAGGGAGCTGATGCTTATTAAGGTTTCTGTAAACACTGCTGCTCGGAGGGAGATCCTAGATATTGCTGAAATCTTCCGCGCAAAACCTGTCGATATTTCTGACCACACAGTTACACTGCAGGTTAGCTTCCTGACAATTTTTGTATTTCTCCCAGATTTACTTCAGTGGCTTTACCAACATGATCATAGTAGAGTCAGTGTTAGAACAAACTTTGCACACAATCAACAAATTAATCATGATGTGTTATTACTATTTTCTTTGGCATGTCACTCTTGTAGTAGCAGTAACATTACCATATAGGAACGGTGAGTTTGTGATGCCACTACTATTCTTCACTGTGCTTTATCTCACTGCTTCCAATTTATTTACGTATGGCAAAACTCTAATATAAAGGAGTTCTTATTGATAATTCGCAGCTCACTGGGGATCTTGACAAGATGGTTGCATTGCAAAGGTTATTGGAGCCTTATGGCATCTGTGAGGTATGTGTGCTTTTTATTTGGCCACGCTTGTTACTTTATTGTGTAGTTATGAACAGACATTCCTTTCAAAGATTAGTTCTGAAACAGATTCCAACTACTCTAATAATGTCAATCAAAGCATTGTGCACAACATTACACGTGTTTAATAACACTGTTCCAAATACTCAGAGACGTTTTTTAGCAGCCAATTGATTCATCTGCCTCCAAACGGGGTCATTTCTAGGTTTTCTTAGGACTACTTATATAATTTGATTTATTCATCTGCAGTTAGAGAAAAGGGAAAATCTCGTAGCAGCTACTAAAGCATTCCCAATCAGTTGCACACCTTGTTTATCATGTTAGATTGATACTTTAGCTTTCCTTTTCTCTGCGAAGCAATTGCTCTACGCTCTCTTAATGTATGGTTTCTCCTCGCCCCCTCGGTCCTCACCTTTGTGTTGCACACATGGCAGGTCGCCAGAACAGGCCGTGTGGCGCTGGTCCGTGAATCCAGAGTGGACTCCAAGTACCTCCGCGGCTACTCTCTTCCGTTGTAGCCTCTGGCGTTTGTGATGATGGCCCAGGAAAGCGCATGCCTGGTTGCTAGAGCAGAATGTGTAGGACTCATTTGTTAGGTTGTGTGTATCTGCAAGAGTTGTTTCCTCCATCTCGTCAACTCCTTGATTTCCTTGCTTAATAATATGCTCCTTGGTGGATGTAAGCTGAAGTAGCATATGTATCCCGTTGACAGTCATAATAAGATACATGTGCATCCTCTTATTTCAGTGATTCAGTGAATCAGTGGGGACTTGGGGAGATGTAGCCAGCATCCAAAATTAACTGGCAGCATTTTTCCTATTATTCCTTCTGTCCGCGGTGATTTGGCCAGGAGAAATTGTACATATGAAGGAGAAAATGAGGATGTCTGACAGACCATTGCTGGCTTGAAGCCCTGGAGCTGACAGACCTCCTGGCAAATGGAGGCGGCTCCGTCAGCTCAGCTGCGGCCTAGCACCGAAACGAAAGAGCGCGGGCCAAGGAATTGCACGCCATCTTGGGCCGATGGGCCCGGATGCGTGGCTTGAAAAGACGCCTTTTTTATTTTTGCATTTTTCAAAAAAAAAATTTACAGAAATATATTTTTGGATTTAGGTTTTACAGATCTATACCCCTACCGCCCGGCAGGGGGGCGGCAGGGGGCCTACCGCCCGGCAGGTGGGCGGTATGGACTTATATGTAAATAAAAATAAAAATTTTTTGCGCAGAGGTCCTTGGAGGGAGCCTGCCGCCCCCCTGCCGGGCGGCAGGCCCCCTGCCGCCAACTGGTGGGGCGGCAGGGGGCCTGCCGCCCGGCAGGGGGCGGCAGGCTCCCTCCTCAAATATAAAACTCCAACCCTTCCCTCTGCGCCCTCATTTTCTGCCCACGAGATCCAGAGAGGGGAGAGGGAGAGAGGAGGGGTGAGGGAGGTAAAAAACCGGCGAAGCCCTGCAGGATTTTTGATCCAAACCGCAAGTAACCAATATTTCTCAACTTTGTCATTCCAGATTTTTTTATATTTAATTTTATGATTAGTATTTTTTATTGTTGTAAGCACTTAGGGTTCGGATTAGTGGTTATAATTGAAGGCATAGTATATTTGTAGATATTAGATTAATTAAAATGAAGTCTTTGCATGGCCAGATATGTCGAGCAAAGTGGCATTTCAAGTTCATTACGGTGACTTCTATAGAATTACTCATGATTCCTATGGAGTAAATCTATCAGCATTGGAAAGAAGACAGTGCAGTCTAGACAAACCCCTAGAGAGGAGTTTTGAGTCCATACGGAAATGTCTTCACAAGATGTTCAATGTGAATTCAAAGACCCATTTGCTTACGGTTCATACCTTGACTTCCTGGGAAGCTAATGGGGATTTCTAGGAGTTGACGCATATAAATAGTACGGAAGAATGACAACATTATATGCACGCAGCTCTTGAAAGTGGGTGGCCTCTCGCAATTGTAATTCAGAATCACCAGAAGACCGGTGATTTAGGTGAAGGGTCAACACACACAACATCTGACTGCAATGAAGAGATGGAAGAGGATAAAGAAGAAGAGAACGTGCAAGCTCCAGAACCAGAACCAGAACCACAAGGTTTAGCAGATGAAGGCGAGCGGATACCTGGAATTGTGGAGGATATGGAGAAAGAAGACCAGGATGCACAAATAATAGAGCAATGTGGGGACTCATCGGACGATGAGGACGATGAGCGCTTCCCAGTGCTAGGTGAATGGCGTAAAGAGGGTTTTGGTAATCCAGTGGTACAAGATATTAGATGTCCGGAGTTTGAATACAGAGTGAATGAGGTCATACAAGGGGCAAAATATCGTACCATTGAGGATGTGAAGGATGCTGTGAAGCTCTGGGCTGTATCTCTGAGGAAGGAATTCAGAGTACTGAAGTCTAGCAGCAAAGAATACGAGGTGAGGTGTGCAGATAGAGACTGTACATGGCGAGTGCATGCATACAAGGGAAAGTTCAAGACACACTGGGAATGTTCAATTGTTACACCACATACTTGTAGAATGACAGGTGTAGTGGGACATCATCGTAATATCACATCAACTTTCGTGGCTAAGAAGATGTATGGGGTGATTCTTGACAAAATAGATTATGAGTCTGCATTGATAATTAGGGACATTGAACAGAATTTCCAGTATGTGATCAGCTATGCAAAGGCTTGGCGGGCTAAACAAAAAGTATTTGAGATGAGGTTTGGCACTTATGAAGCATCATATGACAACCTACCTCGTATGCTTGAAGCAATTGTGCAAAGAAATCCTGGAAGTGCTTTTGATACATACAGTGTACCGTGCTTGTCAGGGGGGCCAAGCATTCTGCTGCGAGCTTTCTTCTGCATTGGAGCATGTGTGAGGGCATTCATTTACTGCCTTCCTGTTCTGTGTATTGACGGCACTTTCCTGACAGGGAAATATAAGGGAACAATATTGACGGCAATCGGAATTGATTGCAACAAGCAGATTAGTTCACATCGCCTTTGCCTTTGTTGAGAATGAGAACACAGAAAGCTGGTACTGGTTTCTTGAACGTCTGAAGATTCACGTTGTTGCTGGAAGGCCTAATGTTTGCCTTATCAGTGATAGGCATGCAGGTCTACTTGCAGCTATAAGGCAGCTCCAAGAAGGTAGTCAATTTTCACCTCCTATATGGCCAGATGTTGTCAATAGGTGGTGTGTGAGGCATATGGCTGCTAACTTTTATGAGCGGTTCAAGAATAAGGATCTGATGAATTTGTTCAAGCGATTGTGCACTCAGAATCAGCAGAGGAAGTTTGATGCTTTGTGGGTTATAATTGATGACATGAGTGCTGAATTGCTTAAGAGCCAGGCCTCATCATCCAGCAGGAGACGTTCTACAGATTCATTAGTTGGACATGCTAAGCCATTTTCACAGTGGATTGATGGTGCACCTAAAGAGAAGTGGTCACTTCTGTATGACACAGATGGGAGACGTTATGGGATCGAGACGACCGACCATGCTGAATGTTACAATATGGTAATACGTCGTGTTCGTGGATTTCCTCTTGTTGGCATTGTTGAGTTCATCATGTATGGATGCATAAGGTATTTTTGGGAGCGATACACATCAGCCGCTCCCTTACTTAATGATCCAGGAGTGCATTTTTGCAGAAGGGTTGTAAGCATCTAGGCCCTCAAGGTATGTTTCGGTGATTAATGACAACCATTATTGTGACTAATGAGTTTGTGCAGCTTAATAGATCATTATCGCTCATTTGGTCATATGTCAAAAGAGGCCCCTCAATTTCGGTTATTCAAAAAGGCGATCTCGGTATTCAACTTATATATGGCAAGGCTAAGGATCTTTCTAGTCCTAAGTATCACAAGGTTGAGAAGGACACTTAGGTTAGTATAGGTTTTATAATTTTGTAGTGATCGCACTATTAAGAGGGGTTAAGGCTAAGTAACTTGAGCATGGACATGGTCATTTGAAAATGGATGCACACTATGGTCATTCAGGTTTCTAGAAGTTCAAATAAGTGGTTCTCAAACTATATCTCAAGAATATTTGGATTTCATTCAAGACTCAAATCAGAAAAGACAAAATCAGAAAAAGTCTATACACTGGTTTAACCGACGCTCTCAATTTTCTATACGTCGGTTAAACGAAGTCAGCAGAGTCTGGACAATTCAATACACCGGTTAAACCGACGTGTTTGAATTTAACGTCGGTGCATTAGTCCAGAGTTGGTTTTTCCAGGGTATTTCAAGTTCTATACACCGGTTAAACCGACGATGTTTGAATCAAGACGTCGGTGCAATTTACCAGTGAGATGGTTTTTCAAAGGAATTCAGAAGTTGTACTCACCGGTTAAACCGACGATAGGTTTGAGTTAACGTCGGTGCAGTTGTCCAGAGAGACCACATACTTGTTCATTCAATCAATCAAGAAGCAAGATTAAGGACTTGAGTAGAGAGAAGCTTGTGTGCATCCGTTCTTGGTGATCGATTCTTGCTCAAGTGAAGGCCTTAGCTTGTTACTCTTGGTGATTGGCATCACCTAGGCGATCTTGGTGATCGAGGTGTTTCTCGCGGAGCTTGCCAAGGATTGTGGGAGCCCGGAGAAGAAGATTGTACGTGGCTTGATCTCCACCACGCCGGGATGGTGAACGGAGACTCTTAGTGAGCGCCCTCGTCTCGGTGACTTGGGAGGTGACAAGACTCTTTGTGAGTGTCACAACGTGGATTAGGGGTGTGTGCCAACACATCGATACCACGAGAAAAAAATCCGGTCGTCTCTTGTCCACTCTCTTTATTCAAGCATTTTCTTTCATGCAATTTATTCATGTGCTTGACTTAGAGATCATAACTTAGCTCTACCTTGCTAGACTTTACTTTGTTTTATCTCTCTTAGCTTGTGTAGGTAGCTTAGTTATCCGGTTGGTGAATTGGTGCCCTATTAGCATTGCATAGGTTAAGGTTGCTTTAATTTGTTTTAGAAATTGAAAAAGGCCCAATTCACCCCCCCTCTTGGTCCATCGATCCTTACAATTGGTATCAGAGCCTCGTTGCTCATTTGGATCATTAGGCTTCACCGCTTAGAGCTATGGCCAAGATGGGTGGTTCGCCTCCTCACTTCGAGGGCAAGAACTTTGCCTATTGGAAAGTTCGCATGGCCGCATATCTTGATGCGATTGCCCCCGAGGTGTGGTTGGCCACAAAAACCGGGTTCACCGGAACTCCCTCCACGGAACAATTAAAATGGAATGCCAAGACTAGAAATGCAATTTTCGAAGCCATTAGTGAGGAAGTATTTGCTAGAGTTAATGGCATGGACTTAGCAAGTGATATTTGGAAGGAGCTCATTGAAATTCATGAAGGCTCCACTAAAGTTCGTGAGCAAAAATATCACTTGTTTAGAGCTAAGTATGATTCCTTTAAAATGCTAGCTCATAAAAATTGCAATGATATGTATTCTCGCTTGAATGTCATTGTCAAGGACATTAATGCACTTGAAATATCCAAAATTGACAGTGCCTCCATCAATCGCAAGATTCTCATGCTCCTCCCGAAGCCCAAGTATAACATCATTAATGCTATGCTTCAAAAGGAGAATCTTGACACAATGGAAGTGGGAGAACTTGTGGGCGAAATTCGCGCTCATGAAATGAGTATCCTTGGTATGTCCGAAGAGCCAACTTCAAGCAAATCAATTGCTCTAAAGACCAAGGCAAACAAATCCCGCAAGCTCAAGATGATCAAGCAAGAATCAAGCTCAAGCGATGAAGAAGATGATCATCATGAAAGCTCATCCGATGTTGAAGAAGATGGAGAACTTGCTCTCATGATGAGAAAGTTCACTCGCTTGAATGACAAGATCAATAAGAAGGGCTTCAACTTTGACTCTAAAAGAAAAATGTTCCGGCCATTGGATGTCAAGAACAAAATTTACTACAATTGTGGAGAAAAAGGTCACATCCATCCAAATTGCCCCAAGACGGACAAAAGAGATAAGGACAACAAGAGCAAGCATCACCATGATTCAAGTGATGATGATGAAGAAGAAAGGAAGAACAAAAACAAGAAGCTTGGGAAGAAGAAGAGCCATGACAAAAAGACCAAGCTTTTCCCAAAGAAAAAAGGGCACACCAAGAGAAGCTTCTTGGTGGAAAAACAAGAATGGGTGATCGATGTCTCATCAAGCGAAGATTCAAGTGATGAAGAAGACATAGTCACCATCGCCCTCACAAATGAAGAACCATCACTACCTCCACCTCCAATGTGCCTCATGGCCAAAGGTAACTCTAAGGTATGTGAGAGTGAAGATGATAGTGATGATGAGCTTGACCCTAATGAGTTTGCTAACCTCATTAATGAGTATACATCCGTTATCAAGAGGGAAAATGGCAAAGTCAAGGTTCTTGAGAGCACTCGTGCTAAGTTAGAGCTTGCCCACTCCGATTTGCTTGGCAAGTACCATGACTTGCTCAAAAAGCACAATGAGTCACTTGTACTTGCTAAGCAAGTTGAAGAGAGCCACAAAAAGCTTAAACAAGAGCATAGGGAGTTGGCTCACAAGTACCAAGAACTTGAATTTGCCTATGAAGCAATTGACCCAAGTCTTGAGAACTTTGCTCATGAAACTATTGAGAAGGTCAATGCTTCTACTTCATGTGATGACCTACTCATAAATGCAAATGCCACTAATGTTTTGTCCGAGTTTGCACCTTCTAGGGAAAAAGAATTGATGGATCAAGTGGCAAGCCTCAAGAGTAGTGTGGAGAAGCTCTCAAGAGGAGAATACATCCACAAGGAGATTCTCTTCAACAATGCCCGTGACTATGGCAAGAGAGGTTTTGGTTCATTTCCGGAACCAAACATAGCTACTACTCCTTCTCCGGAGATCAAGTAAGTTGGTTCATATTGCCAACATTGCCAAGTCACCGGGCACCACACTAGGGAGTGCACTTTACCATCACGTCCTCTTCCTAATTTACCTAAGAATTACTCATCAATGTTTCAAAATAACCATTTTCTCTTGAGTAAAGTGAAGGGCAAGGTGAAGGCCAAATTCATTGGCAAACTCACTAAGGAGTCAAAGAAGAAGCTCCCCAAGCAACTTTGGGTCCCAAAAGCTCTTGTCACACATGTGCAAGGCCCAAAGCTTGTTTGGGTTCCTAAAACTCAAAAGTGAATTCTCATGTGTGTAGGTGAACTATAAAGCCGGTGGAAAACATTGGGTACTTGATAGCGGTTGCTCTCAACACATGACCGGTAATGATAGCATGTTCACCTCTCTTGAAGACCCCGGCGATCATGAACATGTCACCTATGGTGTCTCAAGGGGAAAAGTTTTAGGTTTGGGTAGAATAGCAATCTCTAAAGATTTATCTATTTCTAATGTTTTGTTTGTAGAAGCACTTAGTTTTAATCTCATTTCTATTGCTCAATTGTGTGATCTTGGACTAAAGTGTACCTTTGACAAGAATGGTGTTGTAGTAACTCTTGAAGAAGACAAGTCAATGGTATTCACGGGGTTTAGGCATGGCAACATCTATTTAGTGGACTTCTCTTCAAAGCAAACAAGTACCATGACATGCCTCTTCACCAATTTTTCTCTTGGGTGGCTTTGGCATAGAAGAATTGCTCATATCGGCATGAGCAATCTCAAGAAAGCCCACAAGAGAGGGATGATCACCGGCTTGAAGGACGTCACCTTTGACAAGAACAAGTTATGTAAAGCATGTCAAGCCGGGAAGCAAGTTGCAACACATCATCCCATCAAGATGATGTTGTCTACCTCCAAGCCGCTCGAGCTACTACACATGGATCTTTTTGGTCCAACTACATACAAGAGCATTGGTGGTAACCTCTATTGCCTAGTTATCGTTGATGATTTTTCACGTT
Organism: Panicum virgatum; assembly: GCF_016808335.1. NCBI lineage: Eukaryota > Viridiplantae > Streptophyta > Magnoliopsida > Poales > Poaceae > Panicum > Panicum virgatum. The sequence continues at coordinate 49,541,996 of NC_053145.1, forward strand.
ACACTTGGGTCATGTTTCTAGGCGATAAGGGTGAAACTCCGGAAATCTTCAAGACTTTTGCAAGAAGAGCTCAAAGGGAGTACAACTCCCCAATTGTAAAGATCCGGAGTGACAACGGCACCGAGTTCAAAAATATGAAGATTGAAGAATGGTGCGATGAAGAGGGGATCAAGCATGAGTTTTCCGCCACCTACACGCCTCAACAAAATGGAGTGGTGGAAAGAAAGAACAAGACACTCATCACCCTAGCAAGAGCAATGTTGGATGATTATGGCACGTCCGAGAAGTTTTGGGCGGAAGCAATCAACACGGCGTGTCATGCATCCAACCGAGTGTATCCTCACCGACTCCTCAAGAAAACTCCATATGAGCTCATCACCGGGAAGAAACCAAATATATCATACTTTCGAGTCTTTGGTTGCAAATGCTTCATCTATAAGAAGAAAAGGCTCGGTAAGTTTGAAAGTAGATGTGATGGAGGTTTCTTTCTTGGTTATGCATCAAACTCCAAAGCATATAGAGTATTCAATCAAACCTCCGGGTTAGTTGAAGAAACATGTGATGTGGAGTTTGATGAATCTAATGGCTCCCAAGAGGAGGTTGTTGGCTATGAAAATGTAGGTGATGAGGAGATTGATGAAGCCTTGAAGAATATGTCCATTGGGGATATCAAGCCGGAAGAGGTGCATGAAGGCAATGATCAAGGGGGAGGACCTTCCTCATCTACACCAAGCACCTCCAAGGCACCCCAAGTGGATAAAGATCAAGACAAAGATGATACACAACCTCAAAAAGATGTGCCAACGCCAACGCCCCAAGTCCAAGAACAAGAAGAGCAAAATGTTCCACCACAAGCACAAGTCACCCATGATCCACCCCAACAAGCATCCATGCAAGTACCGCTAGTGAAGCATGGTCACATCTCCAAGGATCATCCAATTGGTCAAATCATTGGTAGTCCATCAAAGGGAGTAAGAACTCGTTCTAAACATGCTTCATTTTGCGAACATCACTCGTTTGTTTCTTGTATTGAACCCATTAGCATAGAGGAAGCACTTGAGGACTCGGATTGGGTGATGGCCATGCAAGAAGAGTTGAACAACTTCACCCGCAATGAAGTTTGGGTCCTCGAAGCTCCTCCGAAAGACAAGAATATCATTGGCACTAAGTGGGTCTTCCGGATCAAGCAAGATGAACATGGGGTGGTGATACGCAACAAAGCAAGACTTGTGGCAAATGGGTTTTCTCAAGTCGAAGGTTTGGATTTTGGTGAAACTTTTGCTCCGGTCGCAAGACTTGAAGCTATCCGTATCCTTCTTTCTTACTCTTCACATCATAACATTAAGTTGTATCAAATGGATGTGAAAAGTGCATTCTTAAATGGCGTTATTAACGAACTTGTTTATGTTGAGCAACCTCCCGGGTTTGAAGATCCGAGGAATCCTAACCATGTTTATAGGTTGCACGAGGCACTCTATGGGCTAAAACAAGCTCCAAGGGCTTGGTATGAGAGGCTTCGTGACTTCCTAATCATGCAAGGCTTCAAGATCGGGAGGGTGGACACCACGTTGTTCACAAAAGACGTCAACGAGGATCTTTTCATTTGTCAAATTTATGTTGATGATATTATCTTTGGCTCAACTAATGATTTACTAAGTCATGAGTTTGCTATCATGATGTCTAGGGAATTCGAGATGTCCATGATTGGCGAATTGACCTTCTTCCTTGGTTTTCAAGTCAAACAAATGAAGGAAGGGACATTCATCCATCAAGAAAAGTATACTAAAGATATCTTGAAGAAGTTCAAGATAGATGAGTGCAAGCCAATCAAGACACCCATGGCAACCAATGGGCATCTCGACTTGGATGTGGACGGTAAACCGATTGATCAATCCCTCTATCGTTCAATGATAGGGTCTTTGCTTTACCTTACCGCATCTAGGCCCGATATAATGTTTAGTGTGTGCTTGTGTGCCCGCTTTCAAGCTAACCCAAAGGAATCACACCTTTCGGCTGTGAATAGGATCCTTCGGTATCTCAAGCACACTCCTAGCATAGGCTTGTGGTACCCCAAAGGCGCTAGCTTAGATCTCTTGGGATACTCGGATTCGGATTTCGCCAGAAGCCGTGTGGATCGCAAGAGTACCTCCGGGGGTTGCCACTTGCTTGGGCGTTCTCTAGTTTCTTGGTCAAGTAAGAAGCAAAATTCCGTGGCTTTGTCCACCGCGGAAGCGGAATATATAGCGGCCGGTGCATGTTGTGCCCAAATCCTATATATGAAGCAAACCCTTTTGGACTTTGGTGTGAAACTAGATAGGATCCCACTCCTTTGTGACAATGAAAGTGCCGTAAAAATTGCCAAAAATCCGGTTCAACACTCTCGCACAAAGCACATTGATATTCGCCATCACTTCTTACGTGATCACGAAGCCAAAGGAGACATATCTCTTCAAGGTGTGAGATCCGAGGAGCAATTGGCAGATATTTTCACAAAACCTTTAGACGAGAGTACCTTTGTTAGGCTAAGGAATGAGCTTAATGTGTTAGATGCGGCAAACGTCATGTAAGTTGCCATGTCATATAGAAAAATGCATACATATAGGACACTTGTCTAACCATGGTAAGATAGTGATGAGCAAGGGTTTAGCTAGAGGTGGTGGTCCACTTGTTTTCCTCTAGGCTTGTAGAAAGGCTCATCATGAAGAAGCTTCCCTTGGGTTCAAACTTGACAAGTAGATCTTAATTTCTTGTTATGCATTTCTTGTCATATAGATGTGCACTTCATGTTTACTTTACTTTCGCATGTGGTTGTAGTTTGCATTTTCATTGCATGCGTAAGGGTCACAAAGAGATCACTTGATGAAAATGAGACTTGTTTCATATACAAGATCTTAATTCATGAAAAGTGAAAAGAGCAAAGTGTTAGGTGCGTTATTGCCTAGTGAGCAATGTCATGATGAGTTTGAAGCTTTCTATCTTCAATATTTCTATGACATGGCTCATACATTTTATTTGGCGCTTTGTCTCTCTTGCGGCTTTTCTTTGTGTTTGAAAAGAAAATTATTTAAGCTAGTGTGCTATCCTATTTATTTTGAGGGGTAAAGTCGCCTATGCAAGTCCATTAACTTGAGTTTATTTGAATCTTATAAGTTTATTGGACTAAGCATAGAAGAGTGAGCTGAGTGAGGGGTTTTCGGCTTCACCGGTTAAACCGACGCTCAATGGATTTATACCCATCGGTTTAACCGGCGTTACTAAAGTTGGGTCTCAGCTCAGGCAGTTTCAGGCGTTTAACCGACATATACAAAAGTCAGAGCATCGGATCAACCGGTGATCATAAACACATATCAGACCAAGCAATCAACCGGTGTTAGCAGCGTTCAACCGATGAGTACAAAATACAAATCATCGGTTCAACCGGCGTTCAGTTTCAGATCTGCAGGAGTCTCGGGTGAACTGCACCGACGCAATCAACCGGCGCTCAAACCCTAGGCGTCGGATCGACCGGCGTTAAGGAAAATCGCGGGCCCACCTGTCATATATGTCTCTTGCCCGCGCTGCCGGCCTCTGTTTCCTTTCTCCCTTCACGCCGCCGCCGCCCGACTCGATCCTTACAACACCGCCGCCTTCCCTTCGCGCCGCCGCCGTTCCTCCACACCGCCGCCGTGCGCCCGCGCTGCCACCACCGTGCGCCGTTCTCGCACGCTCGCCGCGCCGCCCGCGCAACCGCTCTGCACCGCCTGCACGCGTAGCCGCCGCCGCCACTTGCACTTCACCCCTGTGCCGCCCGCACGTGCCTCCATCGCCAAGTGCCGCCGTGCTCCACGCCTCCACGCCATCCACGCCGCAGCCGCAGCCTCCACGCCTCCAAGCATCCACGCCGTTCACGCCGCAGCCGCAGCCGATCAGTGCTCGCCAAGTGCTCGATAGATTGTCTGAACAAGATGGGCCGCGAGAAGAGGAAGGGAAAGGAAGTTGTGGTCGAGAAGCCCGCTCGCAAGCGGACTCGTGCAGAGAAGGAGGCCGAGAGGGCCGAGATGGTGGCCAAGGCCGCCGAGGAGCAGGCATCAGGCCGTGCTCGTCCGTTCCAGATAAGGGAGGACCCCAGAGGCAGAGGCAGAGGCAGAGGCAGGGGCATGGGCAGAGTCAGAGGTGCCAGGGCCACCAGAGCCGCGACAGCAGCAGCAGCAGCGACAGATTCAGATGGTTCTGACTCAGAGGCAGCACAGTCAGAGGGGCAGAGGTCTCCACAGCAGTTGTCTGAGGGAGGTTCCCCGCCAGTGACAGAGCGTCGCACTGGACCGAGGACTCGGGGAGGACACCAGCCACAGGAGCCCCGCAGGTCCGCAGCAGCAGCAGCTCGCAGAGCCGAGGCCCTAGAGGCCGAGCGCGCAGTGTTCCGTATGGACACTGTTGTGCGTCTGGAGCTAGGTGTGATGCTCCAAAACTTGACCCGAGCCAATGCGGCCAAGGTCAAGAGGCTCAGGTGGAGTGTTGAGGAGGAGGTCTGGTTCCCAGTGACCCGAGACAGCAGAGTCGACAGGAGGTTCTGGACTCTGCTACAGGCCAGTTTCTACGAGACTTACTAGCGGAGGGGCCACCGGATCTTCCCGCACAGGGTTCTTGACTGGGTCTCACTGAGGACAGCCGCAGGGGGAGCAGACGTGAGAGCACACTTCGCTCACTTTAGAGGACTGCCCAGGCTGCTAGAGATGGAGCAGAACCGTTATATCGAGGACTGGGTCAGAGTGTTCTACGCCACAGCTTGGATAGCACCCGAGCGCAGAGCCGTGCACTTCATGTTTGGAGGGCAGGACTTTGGATTGTCGAGGGCGACCATTGCTGGTATACTTGGAGTTGACCTGGTCGACGTCTCGCTGCACGAGAGGGTTTACGGGGACTCAGATCCACCCCGCAGGGCGATGGTTGGCGGGATTGCTCCTTCTCACGAGGCGATCTCTCAGTGCTTCCGCCAGCCGTTCCCAGCCTCTTACGCCAGAGTGCCGAGCTTGCTGACTCCAGAGGCGTACGCTGTTCACATGGCACTCCGGAGGACTCTGTTACCGAGGAGTGGCTACCCAGAGGGGTTCATAGGTTTGCAGCAGCTCTTGCTCCTACACATCCTCACTCACGAGCCATTTGATATAGTTGACTTTATTCTGGCTGAGATCGAGGATGTGATCACTGATGGGATGGGTGTGGTGCGACAGTTTCCTTATGCGCACTGGATCAGTTACATATGCTCTATGATAGTGCCAGCAGAGTCACCCATCAGCGCCCCTTACCGTCACGACGAGGCTCCCAGGTTCCCTGTCTAGCGACCCACAGCTCCACAGGACAGGAGGAGGGGCAAACACGCAGATAGAGCTGCGATGGCACGACTGTCACCGAAGGTTCAGGCACGAGTGGCAGAGGAGGATGAGGCACTCCTGGCAGCCGAGGCACAGCTTCCCGGGGGAGATGATGAGATTCACTGGTCTGAGCTTGAGTCAGACTCCTCCGAGGACGTAGAGTACTTTCCTCCAACTGCCCCAGCCAGTCACGACCACGAGGCAGGAGGGTCCGGAGAGCCAGCTCCTCCGACTTCAGCAGCTGCTACAGTCTCTGAGTCCCAGGTGACTCAGCCGTCCGAGCTCACTGCACTACTACAGCAGCTCGTGACTCAGCAGAGAGAGGACCGACTTGCTCAGGAGGAGGCCAGGAGAGCCCATGAGGCTCAGATTGCAGCTATTCAGAGAGAGGCAGCCCGAGAGCGTGCAGCGACAGAGGAGCATTTTGTCGGCCTCATTGACAGAGTTTCACAGAGGACAGACGCTCAGTTCCAGCAGATGCAGCAGGGCATGATGGCGATGTTCAGGATGATCTCCCAGCTTTACTCTCACACCGGACTCGCCCCACAGCAGCAGCAGCCCGGACTTCAGGGTGTTGGAGCACCTCAGCTTGCAGTCACACCAGCTCCTCCTCCAGCTACTACTGCAGCGCCTGCCTTCTCAACGACACCGGAGACCTCGTTCTCGATGTCCGCACTCTTTGGGGACTCACCACTGCCAGCGACCACACTCTTTCAGGACTCACCGTCAGCGGTTCAGTCGGTCGCCCTCCCTACCACACTTCAGGCAGCACCTTCAGGGGGAGCAGCAGTAGAGGAGTCCCTGCTTCCACAGTCGACGCAGCCGGCAGCCTCAGCGGTCACTTCTTCAGATGTTGATACTTCTTCTGCTGACCCGGTTACGACTTCTACGGATCATCTACCAGGCAGTGCCAGCACGAGAGCCTCCACGACAGTCACTCCCCCAGTGAGCTCAGACCCAGACCAGCAGCTTCCGTCTGTCACCGAGGGTGAGAGTTCTCCGTCCGACGACGACGACGACCCGGACCGCTTCCTCGCCGTACCACGACAGCACGACTCGTAGCTCGCCTTTTGGTGCTTTGATGCCAAAGGGGGAGAGGTGTTAGGGGGAGCCACAGAGTTAGGGGGAGGGTAGAGCTAGAGAGAGCTCTGTAGTTTCAGGACCTTGCTTATCTCCTTTGTATCACATTTGGTGTTAATTCATGGATATGTACATTTGTCGCTTGAGTATGCCGTTCTTTGAGACATATCTATGGATTTCGTTTGAGCCGTTGAGCTCTTTGGTCCTTTTTCGAGTTTGCTTGTGTTTATCCTTTTTTATCTTTCTCGCTCTCTCGTTTATTTATGTTTGTGTTGTCATCAATCACCAAAAAGGGGGAGATTGTAAGCATCTAGGCCCTCAAGGTAAGTTTCGGTGATTAATGACAACCATTATTGTGACTAATGAGTTTGTGCAGCTTAATAGATCATTATCGCTCATTTGGTCATATGTCAAAAGAGGCCCCTCAATTTCGGTTATTCAAAAAGGCGATCTCGGTATTCAACTTATATATGTCAAGGCTAAGGATCTTTCTAGTCCTAAGTATCACAAGGTTGAGAAGGACACTTAGGTTAGTATAGGTTTTATAGTTTTGTAGTGATCGCACTATTAAGAGGGGTTAAGGCTAAGTAACTTGAGCATGGACATGGTCATTTGAAAATGGATGCACACTATGGTCACTCAGGTTTCTAGAAGTTCAAATAAGTGGTTCTCAAACTATATCTCAAGAATATTTGGATTTCATTCAAGACTCAAATCAGAAAAGACAAAATCAGAAAAAGTCTATACACCGGTTTAACCGACGCTCTCAATTTTCTATACGTCGGTTAAACGAAGTCAGCAGAGTCTGGACAATTCAATACACCGGTTAAACCGACGTGTTTGAATTTAACGTCGGTGCATTAGTCCAGAGTTGGTTTTTCCAGGGTATTTCAAGTTCTATACACCGGTTAAACCGACGATGTTTGAATCAAGACGTCGGTGCAATTGACCAGTGAGATGGTTTTTCAAAGGAATTCAGAAGTTGTACTCACCGGTTAAACCGACGATAGGTTTGAGTTAACGTCGGTGCAGTTGTCCAGAGACTTGGTTTTCAGTTGATCAGTGGACAACTACACTCACCGGTTAAACCGATGATACGTCGGTTAATCTGCCCAAGTCATAACGGCTAGTTTTCAGAAGGGGCAGTTTAATTCATCGGTTAAACCGACGATGACTATTGGAGGTACGTCGTATTAACCGGCGCTACGCAGTTTTCTGGCAGCTTTTTCTCCAACGGCTCTATCCGTGTGAGCTGCCTATATATACCCCTCCAATGGGTCATTTTGCTACTCTTGACACCAGGCAACATCCATACACTCATAATATAGTCAAGAGCCACCTTGAGCTTCATCATTCACATACTTGTTCATTCAATCAATCAAGAAGCAAGATTAAGGACTTGAGTAGAGAGAAGCTTGTGTGCATCCGTTCTTGGTGATCGATTCTTGCTCAAGTGAAGGCCTTAGCTTGTTACTCTTGGTGATTGGCATCACCTAGGCGATCTTGGTGATCGAGGTGTTTCTCGCGGAGCTTGCCAAGGATTGTGGGAGCCCGGAGAAGAAGATTGTACGTGGCTTGATCTCCACCACGCCGGGATGGTGAACGGAGACTCTTAGTGAGCGCCCTCGTCTCGGTGACTTGGGAGGTGACAAGACTCTTTGTGAGTGTCACAACGTGGATTAGGGGTGTGTGCCAACACATCGATACCACAGGAAAAAAATCCGGTCGTCTCTTGTCCACTCTCTTTATTCAAGCATTTTCTTTCATGCAATTTATTCATGTGCTTGACTTAGAGATCATAACTTAGCTCTACCTTGCTAGGCTTTACTTTGTTTTATCTCTCTTAGCTTGTGTAGGTAGCTTAGTTATCCGGTTGGTGAATTGGTGCCCTACTAGCATTGCATAGGTTAAGGTTGCTTTAATTTGTTTTAGAAATTGAAAAAGGCCCAATTCACCCCCCCTCTTGGTCCATCGATCCTTACAAGGGTCAATGAGTACATGGAGAAAAAAGTTGAAAAGGCTCGATTTCACTCAGTCATATCGATGGGCACAAAGGAGCAAAGATTTGAGGTATCATGCAGGGACAGGACCGGACAAGGTGTCCGCAGACAAAGGGTAATTCAAGAAGTTTTGATAACCATTGACGGGAAGGTGTTCTGCCGATGTCAGAAGCCAAAGGTGCATCACTTACCATGCTCCCATGTCATCGTGGCTTGTTCTGTATCTGGGTTTGATGCCGCATCATATGTTTCTCAATATTTCACAAAAGAAGCCGCAGCACAGACTTGGTGTCATGAGATATACGGCATTGGTAGTCTTGGCCCATTCACTCAAAAAAAAATCTCCATCCAATTCTCATCCCTGATGCAGCTAAGAAGCGGGGCATAGGCCGAAGGCAGACACGTCGTATCCGGAACGGAATGGACGAGGCCGAGGCTGGAAAGAAGAAAAAACATTGCAACTTGTGTGGAGCGGACGGTCACACTTACAAGAAGTGCCCACAGCTATCAGTACCCAATGCTGCTGCCGAGGCTGGACCTTCCGGGAATCCGACGGATGGATCGGCTCCACCTACAAGAATTCGCCGCATCTAGTTGTGCATTTATTTGTGTGTACGAAATTAAGTATATTGTGTATGTACTATGTCTAAATGTCTTGTTTAACTAGTTGGCAGTGCGTATTTCTATAGAATTTGGTTGTAATGAACGTAATCTTTAATGTAATATCTTATGTGGTATCTTGTTTAACGTTATATTTATATATCGTTCATTGTATCAAATTGGCTAGCCCCAAATGCTTGGACACATAATGTGACACATAGAAGATAGCTAAATGAGTACACATCCATGATACTGAAGAATCCAAATTATTTCAGTACAATTTGCTTCACAATCTAGACCGATGAACAATATATGTTACACATTATTTCATGAAATCATCTAGGTAGTCACGCACAGGGGGAGGAACATCATCTCTTGGAGGCCATGGTTTGGGGGGCATGAAATCATCTAAGTCGTGATCCCAGTTAACAGAACTTGGTGCTGGAGGTGGTGCAGTTTGACTTGACGAACCTCTTCACGTTCCCTTTCTTTCTTTTATGGTTCTACTTTCATGTACAGGGGGAGGAACATCAGGTGTTCGAGGCCACGATTTGGGGGGCATGAAGTCATCCATATCGTCATCCCAGTTAACACAACTAGGTGCTCGAGGTGGTGCAGCACGACTTGACGAACCTCCGGTCACGTGTTCTTGCGGAGGCCGAGAACTATGACCCGAAGATCTTTTCCACCTCCTTAGTCTAGTTTGCGGCATAACTCCACCGAAGATACATACCAATTTTTTGAAATTTGGTATCGATTTGTTAATCAACTCCGTGTCCTCGGGGTAATCCTAGCATATAATTACACAATAATTTTACTATTTCGTAAAGATGGATTACAAATAACGGACGTGATTAGAACTGAATAAGAGTTACCTTAATGTGCATCTCATACACATCTGGCCGCATCCATATCTTACAAGTAGTTTGTAAGAATCCAATAACATATTGATGATTCGCTAGTTCACATATCCTCATGTATATCTTCCTACGTTCTAGCAGGTATTCCTTTAAATCTTGCATTGTAATACCTCGAAACAATGTCAAATATTTAAACTCAACTAATTTGGACAACACCATCTCTATCGTACCATCCGCTAATGGATCCAACTTATTACTGATTACAAGACGTGTCATGATCTCAAGAAATATACTGGATTTTTCTTCGGTCCATGAAAATCCAACAGAATTGGAGGCAGACATTGTCTTATGCTGCAATAACAGTAAGGTACTGTCATACTAAGTTTACTATTATATATTTCACTATCTAAAATCTAAATCTATTCTAATTCATGATTATTTTAGAAACAAGTCTATAATAGTTGAGAAATATTGGTTACCTGCGATTCGGATCAAAAATCCTGCAGGGCTTCGCCGGTTTTTTTACCTCCCTGATCCCTCCTCTCTCCCTCTCCCCTCTCTGGATCTCGTGGGCAGAAAATGAGGGCGCAGAGGGAAGGGTTGGAGTTTTATATTTGAGGAGGGAGCCTGCCGCCCCCCTGCCACCCCACCAGTTGGCGGCAGGGGGCCTGCCGCCCGGCAGGGGGCCTGCCGCCCGGCAGGGGGGCGGCAGGCTCCCTCCAAGGACCTCTGCGAAAAAAAAATTTATTTTTATTTACATATAGGTCCCTACCGCCTCCCTGCCGGGCGGTAGGGGTATAGATCTGTAAAACCTAAATTCAAAAATATATTTCTGTAAATTTTTTTTTGAAAAATGCAAAAATAAAAAAGGCGCCTTGAAAAGGGAAATGAGCCCAGTAGCCCACTACAGCGCGGAGGATGACGGCGTGGCATCCGCTGTCCGGACACCGGGTATTCCAGGCGAAGGTTCGGGGAGGTAAAGCAAAGGAAGAATCCAGACTCTCCCTCGACGGGCCAGGGCGGGCGCCGATCCGAATCCGATCGCCGGTGAGAGAGGAGGAGACCACCGGCGACTGAGAGGGTAGCGGCGGCGGAGGGATGACCCGCGGGAAGCAGAAGATCGACGCGCAGCGGCGTAACGCGGAGCGGAACCAGAAGGCCAAGGGGTCCCAGCTCGAGGCCCGCGCCGTCGGCCTCAAGGTCGTCTGCCCCATCTGCAAGGTAGAGCCCCTCCCCGATCGATAGCCTTCGTCGCGCTTCGCCGCCTGGTCGCCTGATCCAGTCCATCCGCCGATTTCTCCGTGTCTGTGTTTTTACCCAATTCAGGAGATAGAACAGTATCCACCGCACTGCCACGAAGACCAAAACAGCCGGCCTGTATCAGTAAAATCAGTACTAGGAAGTTGAAATGTTACCTGCTGATTACTATCATTATCAATCCAGTTCGTACGTAGGCCAATCGTCGACATATGTTCTTCTGATACTAAGACACGGTAACTAGGATGATGCGTACTCAGAAGTGTCTGACTCTTGCTACAGCAGTTGCTAGCTGCTAGTTAGGTGCTACATGAGCTTCTGCAGCACGCCATGAACTGACCCCATGACTAAGAGACTTTTTCACCTCTTTTCCAAACAGTAGAGCTGAAATACGTCCTGTTGCTGAACGTTTTGTGGGTTTGTCTATACTTGTTTCAGCTGTACACTTTCATCATTGAGTAATTTCTTCACGGGTTATTATTGCACATTGGCTCCCATCTTCCATATTTTCTGAATTCCATTGAAGTCATAAGTAATAATGTTGGTTCATTATGCGGCTGGCTGGTTGTTATGCTTGTTTACACGAGTAGTTCTTGCACTTGAGGATTGTACCCACTTATGCAGTATTTCTATTTGTGTAGGTACAATTGGCAAATGAAAAACAGCTGACTGATCACTATGGATCGAAACATCCCAAGGAGAAACCTCCAAGCACATCAAACACATAATAACCATTGCTGGCTGTGATGCAGAAGCATAGATTCTGCTTTGGCTTATTTGAGGATCTTCAGTCCGCTCCATGCTTGTACCACAACGTCAATTCTACTCGATAATGTGTGCATTTCCTCCTGTTTCAGACAAGAGCCTTGATAAGCATGTGTGTTCCTACAAGTACATTGTGTTGTCATACAGTCAGTGTAACTTCGAACTGTTGGTACCATAGATAAGGGAATGGTACTATGTCATAGTCACTGCTGTTACCCTGGAAGCTTGATGTTCCTCCTGTTGCTTGGTTCCATGTTATAGGCGCCGAAACATTCATATAATTTTCTAAAGATTTAGATTTAGCACACACTAATTGTGGAATGTTGCACCAATGAGATGGTTTTCTGTTGGAAATGTTTTCTTCTCATGCTAACTTACCATATTCATAAAAGGTGCTGGTACCTTTGGTGCAGATCGATGTTTGTTCTGAGTCTGTTGGTGTGTTTCTCATTACGAGCTGGTTAATCTTCACCATGTTTTGATTTGTGTTCAAGGGCATGTTTTGATGAGCCGATATTTGAGCCTGCTAGGCAAGAAAAACATGTGTACAGTAGAACTAATTTCTCAAGTAGCAGGTACGAACCCGCAAACTCATTGATCGCGACGCAAGCGGCCCAGCTGCAATTTATTTGCGGCCCAGCTGCTGTCCGCGTCACCAAGCCCGTTGGGCAAAGCCGCCCTAATAAAGCAAAACCCGCAAGAACCTGTGAAGTCTCGCGAACCCTATCGCCAGTTCCGCCGCCGTCGAATTCCTCCGCCCGCCGCCACCCGCAGACCGCAGTCGTCTGCTTCCGCTGCTGCTGTCCCCGTGTTCCCGTCCCCGAGGCTGTTCATGGCGGTGGCGCTGCCTCAGGCAGGGTTCCTGGATATGGCTCCTCCGAGGGCCCCTCGTCGGCCATGAGCCCCACCTCCATTCTCGAGACTAAGCAGTTTTGCTGCGCCGCGCTGCCCCCGTTCCTGTCGGAGCGGAGCCTCAGGCGCGCACCACGTGGACACGGCCGTCGCGCCAGAGCCGGCTAGCTTTGGCCTCGCCGATGTGCTCCGGGACCACGGGGACGCCAAGCTCGGCGGCAAGGTGGTGCTCGATCGGGTCCCAGCTTCGGATCCAGGGCCCCCCCCCCCCCCCGGCAAGGTCGTCGAGCTGGCGTCCTCCCCGATTGAGTTCAGCTTCAAGAACCGGGACGTGATGCTGGTAGTGCTGTCGCTCACCAGGAGGTTCCTGACGAAGGTGGTCAGCTCGCCGTCTTCTCCCCCAAAGGTGCGTGCTGTATCTTCTCGTACAGATCCCCGCAAATGTGATTGGTCCATGGTTAAACACCTTAGGAATTATTTTTCATTGCCTGCATATATCGTGCTTCCCCTTGAGTTGCAGTGGTCTGAATCTCATGGTCACTGCTCTGAAACCTGAGTTATCAACTCTGCAAGAGTATCCAATACACTCTTATTGCTAGTTCAGCTAAGATTTCATATAATAGTCCGACTGCTCTGATCAAGATTTTTTTTTTCTTTTGATTTCAATGTACTCCCAGGTTGTGGTTGAAGGAAGAATAGGATCTGCAGCTACTCCTTTTTTTTAGGGAAATTTGTCTGTGGCACATCCCCAAATCTTGAATTTGTGCACAGCACACTCCACTCTTTGAAATTGTGCACAGCACACTCCATTCTTTGATTTTTGTCTCCAACACACCGCGGCACATAAAAAGACTTCTTTGCCCTTTCAAAAACCGGGCCCACCCGTCAGCTCTCCCTCTCCTCCTTCCTCCTCCGCCTCATGGCGCCCGCCCGGACCGCCTCCACCTGCAGCGCCTCCGACCCGCCCACCACGGCCACCAGCGCGCCCGCCGCGTGCTCCGCCGCGCACCCGGACATGGCGCGCACTAGCGCCGCCACCGCCAGCCCGCCCCCGGCCCCGGCGACCACGGCGTCGCGGCCGCCCTCGGCGAGGCACAACCGCTCCACGGCCGCCAGCGTGCGCTCGGGCTCCCCGGCGGCGCCGCCCTCCGCCACGCGCCGGGCGAGCGCGGACGCGGGGCCGGTTCTCCTTGGCCAGCAGAGCGCGAAGAGGCCCCGGATCCGGACGCGGACGGCGCGCGCGTGGGCCTTCTCCTCGGCGGCCTCGACGACGGCGCCCGCATTGACCCTGGCCTCGAGCGGGCCGGCGGCGGCGAGGAGCTTGCCGAGCCTAGCGACCCGATCCTCCCGTCCCGGGCCACGACCTCGACGGCCTCGGCCTCCCCGAGGCCGACGAGCGCGAGCACGGCCATGGCCTCGGCCTGGAGCTCGTCGGCGGCCCCGGAGGCGAAGGCGGCGTCGAGGGAGCGCCCTGGCGAGCGCCCGGAGCCTGCGGAGCGCGGGGAGGCCCGGGCCCTGGGCGACGAGGGAGCGGACGAGGTCCGGGTCGGCGGGCTACTTGGGCGTGGGGATGCGCTCGACGCCCATGGAGCGGTGCGCGACGCACCACTCCTGGATGAGGTGGAGGAGGAAGGAGGAGGAGAGGGAGAGAGCTGACGGGTGGGCCTGGTTTTTGCAAGGGCAAAGAAGTCTTTTTATGTGCTGCGGTGTGTTGGAGACAAAAATCAAAGATTGGAGTGTGTTGTGCACAATTTCAAAGAGTGGAGTGTGCTGTGCACAAATTCACCATTTGGAGATGTGCCACAGACAAATTTTCCTTTTTTTTTAACTTGAAATATTGTGAGATACTGAGTTCTATCGCTGAACATGTTCATCTCAGATGTTGTTAGTTCAATTCATTCGAATAGAACGGAGGATCCTAAATGTTAATGCCTTTCTAAATCAGTTGTTTTTTTCCAGGTTTTTATTTACATTCTTTAGCATTAATACTTTTTGGCTCGGAAGCAAATAAATAAGTAGCGGAATGCCAGCCCACCATGATGTACGAGCAGATGATGCGGGTTTGTGTGGGTTCGTGGGTTGTGCCACTATGCCCACGGAATACATATCAGCGGCGTGGCTAAGTTGGTGGACGGCCGCAAACCCGCAAAACTAATTGGTGGCAAACTGTGGGTTTGCGGTCAGTTGCAACCCGCCCCGCCTGCAACCTGATTACAAACTACACATTTCTTAGGGTAAATTTGCTAGGGGACATCATTCAAACTTGGCTTTTGCTGGTAGCCACTAAAAAAACATCCCTTTGCTAGAAAACACTCTTCAATCAATGTAATTTGCCAATAACACATATAATAGTATTTTCTATCTGAAGAGTTCATAAAACACAAATTTTGGACAGATTTACCCTTGCCCTACACGCGTCCGCAAAAGCATCTCGTGCGGTGGCTCGTCGCTGCCGGCGACCGATGAGTTCCGAGACCGGCAATATTGGCATGGCTAGGTGCCTCCGCGCCTCTGACTCGAGGACATCTCTGTGCCTAGTGATCCAGCGGATGTCCCAGCTCAACTCCCTCCCGGCTCTAAGCACGAGCGCGGTGACCGCCGTCGCGTGCGCCGCCAGCGTGGTCCGCATCGCCTGCTGGAGATCCGGCCACGCGTCCAGCTCGGCCAGGACGGCCCCGACGCCGTGCAGCGAGGCCGTCCACTTGGGCAGCGCGCTCGACGGTGAGGCGTGCTTGCCCCGTGGCGGCAAGCTCATCTCGAACCTGGCCATGCAATCGTTGCCACCCCACCCGTCGGGGCAGCTGCTCGGCCACCCGCTGTCGCAGCACATCACGCCAGCGCTCCGGCGTGGGGTCGGAGAGCACCGTCGCAAGCATGCTCCGCGAGGCAGTGTAGAGCGGGTCGCTCAGGTGCGCACTGGCGGCGAAGGACCAGCAGAACGCTGGTGTGGGGGCAGAAGCGGCTATGACGTGCCCAGCTCGCGCGCCACGAGGGGCATCCACGCGCCCAGGCGCGCACGCCTCAAAGGGGCCCCCGTGCGCCGCGAAGCCCCCCGGTCGCCGCCGGCGACACGCCCGCGCTGGTCGCCTGCGACGCCCCCGTGCTGGCCGGCGGTGCGAGCAGGCCCTGCGCGCCGGACCAGCGGGCGGATGGCCGGCCGGCAAGAGGGAGCGGCCTGCGCGCCAGCAGGACCACCGCCGCCGGTAGTCGCGAGCATGAGCGTGGAGACTGGAGGGGGTGATGCGGATGAATTAGATGGGGATGAGTGTGTGGTCAGAGGGGGTAATTTGGTCATTTCGCGTTCGTTTACAATTAATTTGAATAAACAATAGGCTTTAGTGTCTTCTGGCAAATTACTTTGATTGAAGAGTGTCTCTCGGCAAAGCGATAATTTTTTAGTGGCTACCAGCAAAAGACACATTTGAAGGATGTCTCCCAGCCAATTTTCCCCATTTCTTACTCCCTTTCCACCTCCTGCGCTTCAAGGCCATTCCTGTCTGTAACCACCCTTGACAAGCTAACAAGGAAGATCTTGATCTAAAGGCATTGGACGCAATAATTACAGCTGGAGTGGTGCCCAGACGGTAAGTCTGGAGAAGACGGCCAAGGTTATAGCCAAATGGCCCTGAGTTCTGAAACAATATATACTTGCCACCAAGGCTTACTTGCCATCTGAGTGATTTAGTGCAAAGAAAGCAGAAAAGCACCATTGAAACTGAGGTTTTCAATAAGCGTTGCCTTCTACGAATTCTAGAGAATGGCAAAAACTCAGATGTCGAGAAAATGGATTACAACCACCGATTCTTTAACTAGCATACAACAACCAAGCTGTTTCGATGGTGCTAGTACCTGGTGTGTCATTTACCTGATGCTACAAGCTGATTTCCATCCATAAGGCCAGGATATAGTGGTACAACCTTACAAATGCTGATTCCAGAAGCCCAAGCAGCTACAGCCTACAGCATGCGTGGATGAGATACAAGTACATTGAACTGGCGAGTAGACTGCCTTAAACTAGTCATCACCCGTAATGATGTAGATGTTGATTTCCATTAGTTCCAGGAGTCGACAGGTGATGCAATTTCCGTATGAGAGTCAACTGCACGACACAACTCTTCAAGGAAGTTCATCTATAATCCCAATAATCCGCAGCAAGCAATTAGGGGATATTGCAAAACGAAATGTAGGAGGAAAGCATGGCAAGGATTTTACTCCAATTCATACCTGATGAGGAAGCTTCAGGTGACCCCATGATGAAACAGTAGATCCAGAATACATTACTGGTTTCTCTGGACAAACATCAAGATAGCAAAGTTAACAGCATTAACAGGTGCACTTTTTGTTTTAAATTGTTTCATATGGGCACCACTGGACGTAGGTATCTAACTGAGGTGTCAAGTATATACCATGAGTTCATCATAATATAGTATTTATCTAACTGAGGTGTCAAGTACGTACCCTGAGTTCATCAGAATATAGTATTTATAATAGGCATAAAATGCTATTAAAATCCCCAGTTCACCAAGAGACACCTTTCCAGGTAGCAAGTAGCATGCCCTAAAAGAACTGTATTCCCAACTTTGCTTGACTACTGTTGTTTAATGTTGCAGAGCATGGTATAACACCATAGCATCTCTATTCTCTAGTTATCTACCCAATATGAGCATCTAAATTCTAAGAGTTGCCACAAAATATATGCGCATCCACTTACAACACAATATGAATTTCTTAATTCTTAAGGGTTGGTACAATAGGTTGAGACAAGATACAAGAACATAAATATTATTGATGCATGGAACTATGATACCGATATATCATAACATAAAAATAATGTCTACTTTCAAGTTGTTATGCATCACTTGTAAGGTCCTAGTTTTCTCACTGCCACAGTGGTTCTTCAACACTAAAGACTCAAGTATTTGCATTATCAGCTACCATCAAGAAATGTAATGTTCATAGCAACATGAGGACTCACCAGAGGAGTCAATTGTTTGATCATTGTACAAGTTCATTGCAGCAGTCCAACCTACAGAATCAGAATGAAGGTTTAGGCACTCTCCTAGGTTGAACACAAGCAAAGGGAAACACTATACCACTCAAACTTTCTTAGTATCCACCCCTAAATACATGTATTACACAGTAGCATGCGGCAACTAGAGCAGCCAAAAGGTAAGAACTTGTACCACAGAAGTTTTCTAGTAAGAATGTGCAGTTTTGCAGAGAAACATACGGTCATTCAGAAGCTGTGATGCCTCACTGGCTGAACATCCCTCCAAAGGCACTAATCTTGTTTGATTGTAGTCATTCTGAACATTGCCGAAGAATGTTTCGTGAGGAACAATTGGAGGTAGGTTCTTTAATGAAGGAACATGGCTCTTCTCTCCATCATTGTTGTAGGAGTAATTAGCCTTATCGGCCCTATCTGTTTGGTGGGATAACAATTAGTCTCATAATAAGTAACCTGAACAGAACTGCCTAACAACTTAACATTGAGCAGTAGCATATTAAGAGACATGATAGCTAATACTAAAATTATAGGAAACACAAAAGTCTAAAATGCAAACTTAACGTCTCTGAAAAGTTACCAGTGATGATCATTCAGTACAACAGAAGTAACAACTTTTACTCTTTAAATGTTAACCATAGATACTACTGTTGCAGGTGACTTTTCAGTTTACATTTTTTTTCTGTTGTAAAGTAATGTATTGGCTAATTTGTTGGTGTGTGTGGGTTCACACAAGACAAAAATAACAACTTCATTCTTGAAATGGTAATTATAGACACTATTGTTGCAGGTGACTTCAATTTACTTTTTTACTGTTGACTGTTGCAAAGAATAGTCAACAGTGGTAGAGCCTATAATTACCATATATTCTTTGCAACAGTCAACAGTGGGCGGGCCTGGTGCAGCGGTAGAGCCTACCGTCTGTAACCGGAAGGTCCCGGGTTCGAGCCCCAGCCTCTGCACATTTGTGTGGGTAAGGCTTGGGGCTTAAAAACAACCCTTCTCCAGACCCCGCACAGTGCGGGAAGCCTACGGCACTGGGTACGCCCTTTACTGTTGACTGTTGCAAAGAAATGCATCGGCTAATTTATTGGTGTGTAAGGTTCACATAAGAATGTTAGTTTGTTAAAGGATCCTTATGTTATTATGAATTATGAAGCTGAAACTATGGTAAGGGGCTGTCTATTTGCAGCAGAGCGAACACAGATGTTGGACTATGTGGAGATTTATAAACATATTCCTGGACTAACTTAGAAGTACAGTAATTGT
Organism: Panicum virgatum; assembly: GCF_016808335.1. Classification (NCBI taxonomy): domain Eukaryota; kingdom Viridiplantae; phylum Streptophyta; class Magnoliopsida; order Poales; family Poaceae; genus Panicum; species Panicum virgatum. Next base: position 49,561,035 of record NC_053145.1, read on the forward strand.
ATCACCCAGCTATTGGATCAGATCATATTGACTAAATTAGTCAACAGTGGGACCTTATGCATCAAACCAACAGACCACAAAGCAAAATTGCATGTGCCTAAAATCATCTGCAAATCCAACTGGTTGCATCTAAAGAAATGCACCATAAAACCCAGTCAATGAATCAGATAATATCAACTAAATTAGTCGAAAAATATTCAGAACAAGTGCCTGAAAAGCATAAAGAAACTGAACTAACTGCGTTCGAAGGAATGTACCTCCAGACTTCCGCCGATTGTTGGCACGATTCCTGAACAATAATGAGAATAAAGACAGCCATAAGGTTTGATCCTAAGCAGAGACATCTACCAAGATATAAAGCTAACGAAAATGTTGATTTATACAACAAAATAGGGATCCAAGTATTGATTTGATGGCTTACATTCAAAAAGCATACAGATAATGAGAAGCAATGCAGACATCGCATTATTAGATCAGAAATCATAACTCCTACGGAAAGAACTAAGAGGTTATATCAACTGACAACTGAATGATCAGCGAATGCACAAAATTTTTACAAAAAATCGACTTGCTCTTCCCACTTAACTCCACCTCTGGCTATGCAAGATCACTAATGCATTGACGATGACAACATGTAGCCGTTTCCGTTGCCAAGAAAATATAAGATGGTGCCTTTGAAGCCAGAAATCGGATCTAGTAATAGATGCATGAACTGCAAACTGAACGGATTGAGCAAAGCTGAAAAAAGTTGCCTATGGGGATGAAAGTCACCCAAGCTTGCTCCTTTATTCAATAGCTAGGCTAGATCAGCATGCCAAAGGATAACCAGAAAACTGAAAACGGTAGTTTGCTAGTGACAAAGATTGCACGTTTGCAAAAGCCCCTTTCGTGCTACATCCTGCCCGAGCTAACAGAAAGACGGGCGGTAGGTACTAGCAATAAAAAGGCAAAAAGAAAAGAAAAAAAAGAGAGGATTTTGATCTATGAAGTCTATGTGACAGCAATTATTCACAACGCACACTTTCTAAGGTGCTATCTCAGATCAAGGCCATCAAAGCTGCTAAAGATTAGAAGCCAGAAGACCACTGACCGCTCAAATCTATGCATAACGGCCCGAGAAATGCCAAGAACTGGTCGAATCCAACGGAAGCCTACCCTCTCCGCGGCCAAGCCAAGGTACCAAGAAATGCCCCCACAAATCAGCTCAGCTTGCATCCTGCGGAAAACCCAGCCAGCCCATGGTGACGCGACGCGAGCTCACCTGTGCACGGGCGGGGTGTATCTCTTGATGGCGTCCGGGTTGGTGTCCGCCATCCCAGCGAGGGCACCGAGGTAGCAGGGGGCGGGCGAAGGGGGAGAGAGGAAGGAGCCGTCGGTGGTGGGTGCGGCGCCTTCCTCCTTGCCCTGCCGCCTCTCCTGCTGCCCCCGATGAGAGTCGCAAGAGGGAGGAAAGTGGAGGCCAGGCCCAGGCGGATGACCAAGGGCTGAGATGGGGCGCTGACGTGTGGGCCCGGAGTGTTGGGTGTGGAAACGGGAAATGCTCTGCTCACCGATGTCACTGTCGAGGGAACTGCAATGACCGAGGAATGGATCCAAAGGGCTGCATCGCCAATGGAGTCTACCGGTTTATAACGGTGGTCTGGAAAAAAATCGTCAAATGTAATACATCACGCTGCAAAATAAAAAAAATCCCAAATACTCAAGTTGTGTATCTTTGTATTCTATATCTATACTTATATATCTATACCTATTTCTAAATCGATTAAGATTTCAACCTAAATTTTTGGTTTGGTCTGTCTCGTATTATTGACATATGGGACTTAACCCATCTCGTATTATTGACATATGAGACTTAACCCATCTCGTAATCGAGTCGGACTAACTCTCTTTTCATCCACGACTCGATCACGTAGGTCCCTACAAATTAACGTATGGGCACCAAATATATCCGATCCTTATACTGTATTTGTCCGTACCAACGCACATGCACAATTGCTTATATATATTACTAAAAATAAGTAAGATTTCCACCTAAATTTTTTGTTTAGTCCGTCTTGTGTCATTAACATGTGGGTCTTAGTCAAATCCCATATGCAAGTCGAATAAACCATCTGTCCACGACCACGACTCGATCACGTAGATTCATGTAGGTTAATGTATATGTATCTGATAATTATATCAATTTTGCCGTGGCACACCCAGACATATTTGTCCATATGATCATGGAGGTACTAGACGCCACTATGGTGGCGCATGGCACGTTGGCTGGCACAGGCAACTGCGAACCCTATGCCGGGCATCCCCAGCGATGTGAAGCTATGTCAGCCTGGCGATCAAAGACGAAGTGTCACATTGGTCCCTGGCTTGCTTACTGCTGCCGTAGGTCACGCACTCAACCTCCTGGAGTTTGGGCATGTATAATGTTTCTGTTTTATAGTCTGTTTTGCTTCTGTTTTCCTCAAAATCTATAACATAGATCGGTAGCAAGGTTTCTTTAGCCCAAAAAGAAAATTGAAGACCGCCCAAATTAAGGAGAAGACCGACTCGTTCTTATTTCCAAAAACCATCATATTAGAATAATATATTAATTGCAATTACTATTTAAATACTCTTATAAGATTCCTCGCAAAAAAACTCTCATAAGGTATTTATCTTTATCTTTATCTCTATCTCTACTTTATTTCATAAAAGCAAGCAATGAATCCATGGTTCGTCAATCGGAATTTTAATCGTAATCCGAACAAATCAATCCGAATCTCAATATGAACCCAGACAACTAATACCTCGCGTGGTCATAGTACAGCTTGTACACGGAGTGAAAAAGTATAAAATTGGTGGTTTCATGTAGGTCAGGGTAAAATTTATGAAAAAGTAGAAATGCACTGATATTATGGTAATAAGAAAAAAATATTAAGTTCGTTGGTAACCAACTCAACAATAACTGAGTGGTATCTAACACGTTTATGAAAGTAGTCATTCAGCTTAAGAAATGGTAACCAACTAAACAATAATAAAAGGTAACCCAGTTGACTTCCACCAACAGATCTAGAAATTCGATGGAACTGGAACGGTCCTATTGCGTGCAAAGTATTTCAGATTCGAGCCACTTCCGTTTTCCGATGTTTGGATCTCTTGTTCTCAGATAGCGCTAATTAACAAAACCAAGTTGAGGCTTTGCATAGACTTCGTGAGCGACTAAAACACTGAGGTGGTATTTAAAAAAAATTTGAGCTTAGCATTCTGTCATGTTTGTAGCCGAAGAACAATGCAGAGTACACAGATGGTTCTCAGAATAGAATGCAAGATTCAGTGACGCGTGTCTGGTGCTTCGACAAGTCCTTACTGAAACATAAAAGCTACAGCATGTCAACAGTACACGGCGTCGTCATGACACAGAAAGAGATCGATGCACGTTTGCTTGTCGATTTGGTTGGAATCTGAAAACGAGACGCAGATCGGTGTAGCAGGCAGCGCTGTCATCATCGATCTTCGTTGTAACTGTAACGCCTTCTCATCAGGGCTTGGACGACTTGACGACGAAGTTCTGGCGGCTGATGGGGTTCATGGCGACCGGCGGGCCGGCGGTGCGCGGCCACGCCTGGAACTTCCTGTCCGTCTCCTGCCACCACTCGGTCGTCGCCTCGGTCCGAGGGGTCGTGCCTGCAGGTAATTCGCCACGATGAAGGCCACGCAGCAGTGACGTCAGCTTATACCGTGCCCTGTTCTGCTTCCACTGGCGAAGAAGAGCAGCACGAGATTACTGGTGCATGGGGGTGCTGGCAGGGTGGGTGTGGCATGGCATGGCATCTGATCTCACCTCCGAGGACCTTCCTGTCGGCGACGTAGACGCCGCAGGCGTAGGCGAAGGCGAAGGAGGCCGCCACCGATCCGACGATGTACTTGGTGGCCATGTACACGAGCCTCTTGCCTCTTGGGGTAGGGTAAGCAATAGCAGAGCGTTGCCGGCGCAGCCATGCTTCTGCGTTAAGACTTTGTGAGACGCGCGCTGGTAACAATAAGCCCACGGGTAGGCATCTTTATACTAGTAACAGAGCTAGCAGGACAAGCTGCCGTTATCAGATTTGGTTTTGGAAGCGACCTACTGGATCGTCATTAGTCTACTGGAACAGTACCGTACCTGATGATGGTATGGATACACTTGACAACACCCTGTTGGTATTTATGATGTCGCGTTTGAACCGTCTCACTGTCTCAGGAACGAAACCAGGGGGCCGTTATCAGATTTGGTTTTGGAAGCGACCTACTGGATCGTCATTAGTCTACTGGAACAGTACCGTACCTGATGATGGTATGGATACACTTGACAACACCCTGTTGGTATTTATGATGTCGCGTTTGAACCGTCTCACTGTCTCAGGAACGAAACCAGGGGGCGCCCGCTGTATCGTGGATAAACAAAGTGTTTACTCGGCGTCGATCGATCGCTAACAGTGGTTGCCGATTGCCATCGTCCTCCTCGACCACTCCGGTCGTTGCTCGTAGGTTATAATACATGTCAAAGCAGTATCCTCACCGTTCGTTCCTGCTCGGCTACGATCCACCCTGCTTTGACTCTGTCCGCCATGGGACACGAGTGCCTCGATGGAATGCCACCCTGACGGCGTGGCAGTGGCAATGCGAACGCTGGCTTCTGTCCGGCATGCCCCCACAAATATGGCTAGACCCCTCGGCTAGGAGCCAGCTCGCCTCGACTCGTCAACAAAATGCTCGGAGCAAGATTAATAATTTAGTCTGTTGCTGGCTGCAAAAATCTTTGCAGCTCATCTCTCAGCCCATTTATATAATGATTTAGTTTTTCACCATAAATACATGGCTCACTTATCTATCTCACAAAATTTCTTGGTTCTTGTGTCGAAACTGACTATAAGCTAACAACTCACTTCTTCTCTCTCCTCCACCTCAGCATTCAACCTGCTTTTAACCCACCATAATACATGCTCTCAACTCAGCTAATTAATAGCTCGAGACACCTTGTTATGCTCGGAAGCCAAATATAAATTTAAGCCCTGCTTAGTTTTCAAAAATTTTCTTACAGTACTCATCGCATCGAATTTTTGGACACATGTATGGAGCATTAAATACAGTTGAAAGAAATAATTAATTATACAATTTAATTGTAAATAACGAAACGAATCTTTTAAGCCTAATTAGCCCATGATTGAACATTAATCGCCAAATACCAATAAAAATGGTACGGTACGAAAACCCAAATACCAATGAATTGCCATCTCGACATAGGTGGAATACAAAAGGTGTAGCAATTATAAAGTTCCAAACTTCCAAAATTCACTATGCATCGAGCACAATCAAATAACAGTTTTCTAATTATATTTTGTTTTAGTTATCAGACTTTAATGTCACAATCATAAAAATTCCAGAACAGGAGCCAACAATAAATACATGAATCTGTTTAAAACTTTAGATGAACAACACTTTGGAGATCAAGCGAGAATTGGGCCGTTTCAGCTCGGAACCATCGAGCCGAGTCAAGCCGAGCAACAACCGAGTCGAGCTAGCTTGTGGCAGCGGCGTTCCGGCGACCACACTGGCGGCCTCACGCGCTAGTAGCCACAGCGACAGCGACGACCTTGCACGCTGCCCGCCTGCACAGCTCCATCGGTAGGCTGCTATCTTTTTTTTTTTTGACAGTTTGTACAATGAGCTATGCATGGTGATTAATTAATTCTTTGATACATAAGTTCATAGTGATTTAGTACATAATTAATTTGTGTAACCATTTTATTATATACATGAGAGAATGCACAATACATTTAAATAATTTGTATGACTCTTAAAGTAAGCATGTATAATATATCAATTTGGTTCACACAGCATTAAAATAGATCATTCAGTTCACACAACGTGAAAATATATCATATCAGATGGCACATCAATAGCCATTGGTTCAAAATGCATCGCATGGAATTGGAGGGAGAGAGGGGCAGGTCTGCAGGCCGCAAGCGAGCATCCATGCCAAGCCATCTCACCCTCAGCAGGAAGGACCGGAGCAGCAGTCACACGACGAGCGCAGCAGCGACGACAAAGAAAACTCGGCGTCGGGTAACTTGCACAACGAGTGAGGAGGGAAGATGAAGGCCAAAACAGGGCGAGGGGTAGGAGGGGCGCACCAGGTCCCGCCGCTGGCGCTGAGCGGAAGCGGGATCGTACAACAGCGCGGCGGAGGCGTCGATTCGCCTAGGAGAACGGGCAAATGCAGTAGACGACCGATGCGACGGCTCTTCTCTCTTTGTGTTCAGTGCCCTCCGCCAAGACGTATTTTGCAGCGATCGATGCAAATCGACGGCATCGTCTGGGCGTTGTACGTGCCCTTAGTGGTGAACGTTTGTCCCTCTTTCATTTGGCCTGGTGTCTTTAGAGCTTTGTTGTAAGAGTAAGCGTAATGATTCAGCCGGTCGGCGGGCCAAATGACCTCCAGCATAGGGACCACAACAACATCGATACCTGTGCAGCAGCACATGCAGCCAAAGGGAGGGACCACAGCAGGGCATGCAGCGAATCGGAGCCCATTTCGCCCGCTGGAAGCTGCTGTTTCGCGAGACGCTATAGATGTCCAGACCGCCCGGCCCGGCCCGGCCCGAGGGTGGGCCCGCCCTAGCCCGGCCTTTACCGTGCCGTGCCTGACCCAGCCCAATGTCTCAGGCCAGGCCAGCCCACGGGCCCATTTTCGTGCCAGGCCGGCCGGGCTGGCACGGCCAGCCTGCACTGCCTCGGGCCCCGTTCGCCCGCTCCCTATGCGTCGAGGTGCCGCCGCAGCCAGCTCCCCGCACTGCGGCCGCGTCGCTGTGGCGGCGAGGGGTGGAGCTGGGTGCGACACGGTGGTCCCCTGAGGAGGAGGTGGCGGCGAGACTGCGACGGTGGTAGGGCGGAGCAGAAAGGCGGCGGCGAGGCCGAAGCAGGACGGCGAGGGGGCGGCGCGGAGAAGGAAAGTGGCCTCCCCTAGCAGATCCGCGCCACCGGTCGCCGTAGGGCGCCGCCGCCGGCCGCTGGGAGGTGCGCGCCGTCATCTCCCAGTCAGATGGAGGAGGAGCGCACGCCCGCTGCTGGGCCCGGAGCGGGAGGGCGCGGCGCTGCGGCTTCGTGGTGTGGCTGCACGGCCTGGGCGATTGCGGCCGCTCAAACGAGTTCAATGAGGATGGCGAGGGGGCGGCACGGAGAAGGAAGGTGGCGGCGAGGGCCAAGGGCGGAGCAGGTCGGCGAGGGGGCGAAGCACGCAAGGCGGCGGCGCGGCATTGGGAGAGCCGGAGAGCCAGCGCCAGGAGATCGGGAGAGAGGATGTGAGGTGGCTAGGGTTGGGAGAGGCCGAGAGGGGCCCGAGCTGGCTGTATTTTTTACGTGGGCTTGTTTCTGTTTAGGTGGGCTGGTGGGATTCAACGAGCTGGTGTCTGGCCGGCCTCTATTAACGGGTTGGGTCGTGCCACCCGCCGTGCCGAGGTGGAGGCCCAAGCACGGCAAGTGCTATCGGGCCAGGCTGGCCCGGGCACGCCAGCCACCGGGCCAGGCCGGGGCGTGCCGTGCCGTGCTGTATTTGGACCGGGCAAAAAAAAAACGTGGCTTGTGTTAGGTTATCCGGCCTCGTGCTTTCTGGACATATATGAGACGTCGCTCCACACACTCTCTCCTTTTCTCTCTCCGCCAGCAGTGATTCAACCGGCTTGCAGCTAACCATAATACTTGCTCTAAGCTGGTATCCCAGCCGTTTATTTGCTTTCTATAAAAGCAAGGTAAAGCTTTTATCGAAAAAAAAGATAACAGAGAGTTGGACAAGGCCAGAACTCGAGAGACGTCGCAGCCGCGTGATGAAGGCTGAGCACGCCCAACCTCTCGTCTTCTTCTTTGGTTAACACGCGTCCGTGCGAAACCGCACTTGGCCATCCCATTTGTATCTGTGCCGGCCTTGAAGTGGCGCTTTACTTCTAGAAGTCACAGGATACGAGGAGTTTCTCATTAAGCAAGCCGGGCCGGGACTGCGATCGCTCGTCTTTATAAACTACGGCGCCACCAGGAACAGCCTTCCATTGTCACAGCCAGGCTCCCCATCTCCTACTTCCTTGGCAGCAGGCACGGTGGTGGTGGTGGAAGATGGCCACGACGGTTCACCACCCAAGGTACGGTGATCGGCCGCCATCGCGAAATGAATTACTGCGGGCTGATGGTGAATTACTAGCAATTGTCTATTGTTTCATCAGATGCGTTGAGGGAATCGTTGCGCCGCCAATCGGAACAGGCGGCGACTCGCCGGTGCCGGCCAGGGACTGGTCGGAGCTGCCGCTGGACGCCCTCGCGTCGATCTTCGTCAAGCTCGGCGCCATCGAGATCCTGATGGGCACGGGCCTCGTGTGCCGCTCCTGGCTCCAGGCCGCGGAGCTGCCCGAGCTGTGGCGGTTCGTGGACATGGCGCGCCACAAGGTGGTGGACGACATCTCCGACAACATGGAAGCATTTCGCGTCTCTCCTGTGGAACCAAAGATCAACTGTGACGTCCTGTGCGCCATGGCAAGAGTCGCCGTATACCGCTCCCGTGGGAAGCTGGATGTGTTCGTGGCCAAGTGGTTCGTCACCGATCAACTCTTGGAGTACATCAGCAACAGGTACCAATTATCGCCTCTTCCTCCGATCCGATCCTGCAAAAAGTTCATCAGCATCGTAGATGAATCCCAATTATATTCCAACATGCCCAGCATGAACGAATTTGACAATGTCATGCAGGTCGCCGGCTCTGAAGGCCCTCGGCCTCGTCTCGTGCGGTGGTGTCTCTAACGAAGGGTTCACGCAGCTGATCAATAAGTGCCCACTGCTAGAGGACCTCCTGCTTGTGTTCTGCCACAACGTCGGTGGCCGTGACGTCTACGAGGCTACCGGCCGGGCATGCCCGCAGCTCAGGCGCTTCAGGCTACGCAAGAGGGCGTTCTGCTTCCACGGTAGCGGGGAAGCGCTCGGGGTCGCGGCCATGCACGGGCTGCGGACCCTTGCCCTCCTCGGGAGCGACGTCACCAACGACGAGCTCGCCTCCGTCCTCGACGGCTGCCCTCACCTGGAGCTTCTCCACCTGAGTGATGACTGCTTCAACATCGGCGCCGACGACGCGCTGCGGGCGAGGTGCGCCAGAATCAAGTCGCTGGTGCTTCCTCCCCTCCATCGCGAGATTGATGATGGGGACTACTACGAGATTGATGTTGTCGGCTCCGACTCCGATTGAGACATGTGATCCTTAGCCTTACTACTGCTGCTGGCCTGCTGCTGCTGTGGTATAGCGTCCGTGTGGTCTCAAAATGGTTACCAAGTTTGAAAACATGACAAGAATGGCACCTCGCGGGACTTTGTCATCAGTTTATCTTTTTCTTGCTCTTCGTGAAGTCCGTGCAAGATCCTGGTATATATATACCAATGCCTCGAACTATAAAAAATTCCAAATTAAGTTTCGATGTTCAGCATGTGTGCGTGGCAGAGCGTCGTCGTCGACGAGCCTGCGCCGTTTCTATCTCCGGGCCGGCGAGCGCCGCGCATGCGCCCCTATGGTGCATGCCGCAGTGGACCGTGATGTGTGTCAATGCGTCGTCACCTTCTCGGGACAGCTCGATGATGAGGCCACAACCAAAGCTAGTATCGTACACCAGCAGCATCCGCACCCAACTACTCCATCCTATTTTCTCCATCCCAAAAGAATGACGGGCAAACTAGTTCAAGTTTAACCGAATCTATAGTAAATAGTATTAATGCTTATATCTTTAAATAAATTTATTATAAAAATATATTCTATAACTAGTTGACTTATCGAAAGCGAGAATGCATTTCGAGATGGAATATAGCTAAGCTTAGTTTTTCTAAAGTCAATTTTCTTTAACTTTAACCAATAACATCTCAAAACCAAATTATTTTAAATAAAAAATATTACATATTATAATAGCTGGTTCATGATAAATCTACTGGCATAATTATTATATTACATGTTTCTATGATTATTTTACTATTTGTAGTTAACATTGAAAATATTTAGCTTTAAAAAGTCTTAACGTAGTTATATTATGGTACGGAGAGAGTAGTAACTAATATAAATCTCCGACAGGGTCAACAGTTAAGAGACAGGGCATCTGCATCTCCAACGACCTAGTAGTACTGATAGTACTCGCTTCAAATTTACCTTTCTTTTCTTATTTAATTTAATTTTTTGGATAACTACAAGTCCACAAGTGATGTTGCTTGCTGGCCCATCTAATCTGCAGGAGCAGAATTGAACAAGGAACAAGGAAGCTGTTGCCCGTCAGGCGTCAGCTCGCTCGGCGACCCCCCTATCATTGTTGGGGGTTTATTCCCCGCCTCCCCGGGAATATGCCCTCAGCCCCTCACCCCCGCTGGCACCATCCGCGGCATATATCCCCGCGGTCTCGCTCGTCTTCGTCTTCCACCTCGGTTCGGATAGGCGCCGAGACCGCGACGCTTTCTTTCTCCATCCCCTCCAACTCCAAGCAGCAGATAGCCTTCCGTAGCTACTCCTCATTCCTGCTTTCTCGTTCCTTGGCGAGACTGGCTTGCGAGTAATGCAGCTCCGAACTTGTTTTGTTGGTGGTCATCTAACCATGCTCCGATCCGGTGCATGGATCATGGATTGCGGTCATGACCCATGACCGTCATGGACTGATCATGGTCTTGCGTGCGCGGTTAGATGACCATCAGCAAACAAGTTCATGAGGCATGCAGAAGCAAACTGCTCCCTACCGATCAGAGATTACCACCGCACCGCCGGCCACGACGACCTCGCCGAATGTAGAAGCTTCACGAGGAGGCATGGCGTGCTTCGAAAGTTCTTCCAAGAAGTTGAAGGTAGCTGCACTGCTTCTCTTTGCGTGCTTCTGCCATCGGTTAAAATTTTGCTACTGAGTTTCGTGTGTTGTGTGCAGAAGTGAGAGTGCGTGTTTCGTGGAGATCCGAGTGCGATTGTTCTGTCGCTTGGACGCCCTTCACTCCGTGGAAAAAATGTTCATGCTTGCTCAGTTGCTAAAAAAAAAAAATTGTTCATCGCTTCATCGTCGTCGTCTCTATTCGTCATCATCATTTGAGATATAGCTTCTGAATCCCCCAGTTACTCTCAGAGCTATTTGATTCTCCTACATGATTTGGTGACGAGCTGATCATGAGCATATGCCTCATGCCTATGTCAGAGGTTCCGCGTTCTGTGTTGTAACAAGATCTGGTCAAGTACAGATGCAGCGTGTGTTGCTGCGCCTTTAGGCCTTGTTTATTTCTTTTTTTTTGTTGGCCAATTTTTTTTAATCGGAATCTTACTATTTCGGAGTACTAAATAAAATCTATATTTCGGAGTACTAAATAAAATTTATTTATAAAATTTTTTACAAGGATGGATTGTAAATCACGAGACGAATCTAATGAGCTTAATTAATCTATGATTAATTCATAATTAGCGGATGGTTACTGTAGCATTACTGTTGCAAATTATGAATTAAATAGGCTCATTAGATTCGTCTCGCGATTTACAGTCCATCCATACAAAAAATTTTGTAAATAGATTTTATTTAATACTCCATGCATGTATCCAAACATTCGATGTGGTGTTTTTGGGTGTAAAAACTTGGATCTAAACAGGGCCAGTCAGCTTGCAGAGTACTAGTACAGAAGAATTAATTTATAAGAGTTTGAATATGAATGCAATTTTTCCGTACAATAATATGTCTGTTATTTTTTGGCGAAATAGCCAAATTCATCCCTGAACTATCGTGTTGGTCCGGTTTCGTCCCTGTGTCGAGCTGGCGTTGACACCATCTACTACCTCCTTAACTTTCCGTCCCATTAGGTTTACAGCAAACACTAAAATGTCCATTTTACCCCTGTTATTTTTCGGCGCCTTATTTTTCTCAGTACATCGGCCCTCCCTCTCCCAGGCATTCCAGCGAGCGCGGCGCCTCACCTCGCCACCCCCTTCTAGCCTGCTCGCTGCCCGCCCCCCTCCTAGCCTGCTCGCCGTCCCCGGCAAGCCTGGTCGCCGGCCCCTCCGCAGCAAGCCTGCTCGCTGCCCCCCTCCTAGCCTGCTCGCCGTCCCCGGCAAGCCTGGTCGCCGGCCCCTCCGCAGCAAGCCTGCTCGCCGGCCCCTCCCCAGCCGCTTGCTTTGCAGGGCGCCGCGCAGGTCAGTGCTCGTCAAATGCCGCGAGGATCTGGTCAAGGCCGAGGCGGAGGCTCAACCCGAGGAAGGAGAAGAGTAGCACACGCATTCAATGACGTGCAGACACAGTGGGGCGCTCATCTGGAATCCCGTCGGCAATGATTCGGAGGTAAGTATTTGTGATTCTTGGTTGGGGCTTGTGATTTGACTGAAATTGAGGGTACAATGGTTCAATTTGTGATGAGAATGTCCCATTTTGCCTATTGATTTTGCAACTTGAACATCTACTTGATGAGCATAGGGAGGGGATGGTGGTCAGGACTGGGCTGAGATGCCACCATGATCTGTACCTGGTCGGGTTCAGATGCAGGAAGAAGGTACTTGGCATGCCCACAAGTGTTGCAGCCATGTTCATTCAAATATTGGATTGACCAGGAGTTTAGTGGTAGAGCAAGAAGGGTGATTGAAGACCTCGTGTCTATGAAACAGAGCATGACAGAGTTGTATGTGCATTCCTCTGACCAATGGGATTCCATGTATGCTGATATACAGAGAGCACGAAAGGAAATTTCTGAATTGAAATCAACAAATAGTGAACAATGTAGTTGCATTTGGTTGTTGTTGTGTTTCTGTATTGTAATCGCCGGAGGCCTATGGCTCATTTTGTAATGTAAAATGCAAGTATGAAATGATGTTGCAACAATTGGTTCTTTGGCTCTGAAGGATCTTTTCTTCTATTTTTCTTTGGCCGGCCTGGCATCTTTTTGACTCTAGGAGGCAATGGTTTAGGATTTGGGGACACAGGCCATGCCGACTCATGCTCTACAGGTTGCAGGACATGCTGATATGTCCTCTTGTATGCCTCAAGAGAAAAACAGTTGTGCACATATTTATTAGGTTCTTCAGACATCTTGAACAGGGCAGCACAAGCATGTGCACATGGAATCCCAGAAACTTGCCAATATCTGCATGAGCATGTTTTGTTGTTGAGATCAACTGTGAACCTCCATTTTTTATCTCTCACTTCAAAACCAGCTTCACCGTTCCACAAGACATGACAGTACTGGGTCCTATGTCTGATCTTACAGACCTTCCTGATAATGTTGGGGCATATTTCCATTAACCACCTCAATCGACAGCCAACGTCCACGATTGGAGCGGCGTCCTATGCGGCGCCGTGCAAGGTCCAGAGAGCGGCCACTGTGGGGGGAATCGCCCTGCCTTGGAGGGGGCGGCGAGCCGGCTTGGACGGAGGCGGCGAGCAGCCTTGGAGGGCTCGCAACCTGCCTTGGAGGAGGCGGCGAGCAAGCTTGGAGGTGCCGGCCAGCAGGCTTGCCAGGGACGGCGAGCAGGCTAGGAGGGGGGCAGCGAGCAGGCTCGGAGGGGGTGGCGAGGTGAGGCGCCGCGCTCGCTGGAAACAGCGGCGGCCAGACTGCGACGGAGCGAGAGGGCTGCCTGGGAGAGGGAGGGTCGATGTACTGAGAAAAATAACAAGGGTAAAATGTTCATTTCAGCGTTTGCTGTAAACCTAATGGGACGGAAAGTTAAGGAGGCAGTAGACGGTGTCAACGCCAGCTCAGCACAGGGATGAAACCGGACCAATGGAGATAGTTCAGGGACTAAATTGGACCTTTTGAAAGTTCAAGGACGAAATTGAGCCGGACGCGATAGTTCAAGGATGAATTTGGCTATTTCGCCTTATTTTTTAGTGTAAGCCAACTTTTGATGTGTGTTGATCATGCCAATCCAGTTGAGATAAATGTAACTCAAAGAGCAGTAAGTCATCCTAAAAATAAAAAGCCACCACAATACAACAAAAAGCCGGTCGGGGGGTTCCAACCCCCCGCCGGCTGCCTCCCACCTCGGCTAGCTTGCCACTGGGCCATTGGCCCGTCCGCATTACCGTTCAACCTTTTGTGCTCGTGCAAATCTGTGGTTACCAAACTACCAATTCACGTTTTAAATCGTGTTTGAAAAAGGTCATGTACTTTGCGTCTTTTTTAAAAAAGGTCATCTCTAAAGAACGAAACTTGGACGGAATTCTCCCTCCTCATTACTCCACGTCATAATAACATCATCACTGTCCAACTTGAAGCTCTTGTCCAACTCCAGCCGTCCGATCTCGTATGGACAGCAGCACTTCTTCTAGATTAATCCTAACGTCACTGATTGAGTCCAGAACACTCCAGCGACAGTCTCCTCTCAATTGCAGTCGGAGCAACCGCTGCCTCTCTGCCGCGGCAGCAAAGGCTAGCGGAGGCAGCACACGTAGATGACGAGCATGGTGATAAGCTCCGTGTCTCATAAACAACCCTCCACCACGGCCCACGGCCAGCGGCCGAGGGCAGCGGGTGAACGGCAGGCGCGGCAAGAGGATGCGCAGCAGGCTCAGCCCCGATGGCGTCCACAGCATGGGCAAGGCCATCGTGGACGATCGGCCACACCGCTTAAGCTTGCCATCATCTGCTGGAGCTTGTTCTCGCATCTGCACCGTGCTCTTGTCATCAGCGCTGCACCAGACTGCTTCACCCTCGCCCCTGCTCATCTCCTCACCCTCACCGGCTCGCCCGCACGATGCTTCTAGGCGGAGCCGCCGGCCGTCCGGTTTCAAGCGCAACTGCAGCCGGCGGCGCATCTATCTCCACCGAGCTGCCATGCGATGTGCTACCCTTGCTCCCTCCGGAACCTCCATGACCCCCCATCATCCTCTTCTTGCGCCATGCGGGAGAGAAGAAAGAACGGGAAAGAAAATAGAAATTGGAACCAGTCCAGTCCAAGAGGCGATGAGCACGAGAACATGGTGTTCTCCGGTGAGCATTGATTGAGCCAGCAGGAGCATTCTAGCGTGCTTGCGAAGCTTACTAGAAGTTGCCTGGCTGCCCTGCCCTGCTTGCCCGGCCCATTATGTATGATTTATATACAGTCCAAATAAACTTCATAAGCTCATTTCAAATGAATCCATAAGTACTGATGGAGAAGCATTGAGAGTAAACAACTGATCCTAGCCTAGACACAGATAGTTAATTTAGTTTCACTTACTTTTTCGGACTCATTTCAACTCCCTAACTTTTATATTTACAATTGTATGGACAGAAATAGGATATAGACTAAATGCAACGAAAATGCACATGCCACAATGTTTGAGTACATGATTACATTGATCATAAAATATTAAGAAAACCTATTTCTCGATTGCAACATTTTTATCTGTTCCATGCATATATGCCACCAATGTGACCAAAATGAAAAAAAAAATCCACACGCTGGCTCGCTCTACTAATATACTACTCCCTCCTTCCCAGTTTATAAGGCATACACGTATATCAAGATTCAAACCTTCTCATCTTTGACCAATAATTTGACTATTAAATTTTTGTTTTTATAATGCAAATTTCATATGATTGGATTCATAATCAAATATAGTTTACAATGATTATAAGCTTATAATCAAAAGTGATATAATATATGATAAATAAATGGTCAAAGTGTTGTTTAGAAGACCGTGTCATGTTCCACCGTGCCTTATAAACGGGGAAGGAGGGAGTAATACGACCATACTTGCAAATTAAAGGCCCAAAACAACCATTGTACACTGGCCATCTCGATTAGGCGCGGCAACAGCCGCGCTGCACTTTCTAGTGTACGACGAGTCACCACGCAAGCGCGGTGAGCAAATGCGCCGAAGGCTGTCAGCAAGCAGTGCCTTACTCCAGAATAACTCAATAGTCCAGGGTCCTAAATCGAAAACCTCTGACCCAGGATTCCTAGGCCTCCCGAGTCCCACCCTCGAAATTTTTCCACCTCCCTCGTCCTCCATTCGATTCTTCCGACTCCGCCGCTTCTCCTCGCTTGCTCCGCCGCCTTCCATGGCGACCGCCGCCGCCACCACCACTTCCTCATCCGCCTCCACCACCTCCCAGAACCCCAACCCCTTCAACCTCAACATCAACTTGCCCCCATGGCTGCGCGGGCTGCGCTGCCCCTTCACCTTCCTCTGCCCGCCCCCGCCTCCGCCTCCTCCGCCCCCACCGCCTCCTCCGCCGCCGCCGGAGCCTGCGGATGCGCGGTCCCGGAGGCTGCCGAGCCTGCGGGTGACCACGGAGTACGACAGCGAGGAGGGCGTGTTCGCGAACAAGGTCTCGTGCAAGCTCGCGGGGGGCCTCGCCAAGCTGCGGCTCTCCTTCCAGAGCGACCCGCAGGGGCAGTGGCAGGGGGGCTTGGAGGAAGAGGACCCGCTGCAGCAGCTCTTCGCCAGGCCGCTGCTGGCGTTCATCACCAAGCACTTCTCCGTGCTCTACGACGTCGAGGAACGCAACGCGCTGCTCAGCGGCGACGCCTCGCTCCCCGGCGGCGCAGTCCGGCTCCGTGCCTCGCACGATGTCAAGGTATTGCGCCCCTATTTTGAATTAGAACGCCTTTTTGAAAGTGGTCGGGTATGCATTTGTTTCGTGTAGTGATATATGCATTTTTATTTGGCGTATTACGTGCATATAAAAATTCTTATTTTGCTTAATATCTTTCATGCTGTAGGTCATGCTTACAGTCTGTTGAATTGAGTTGCCCATATCTCCCTTTCATCTGTTCTAATCTTCCTTTCCTTGATTTCTCAGCTGCAACAAGGGGAAATTTCGGTTATCACTAGGTTGGGTGACCCATTGTATAAACTCGAGCTATCATCTTTGGTGCCTTATAGTGGTCTGGTGAGTATCTACGTTCCTGCACAGGTGACACCTTTTCATTTTCATTTATCAAATAGACTAAGGCCCTATTTGTTTTAGCTTATGACCGATTTTTTGGTTCGATTTTGAGAAATCCAAAAATCAGATGACTCCCAAAATCCAGAATCTAGAATCCATAATCAACTGAATTCTCGATTCTTGATTCTGGGAGTCCTGGGAGTCATCTGACTTTTGGATTTCCCAAAATCGAGCCTTCAAAATCCGCCAGAAGCTGAAACAAACGGGGCCTGAGAAATTCCAACGAGATTCAGATATATCCTATTTGTTTGCTGCCATTGTTATACGTTGATACCAATGTCTTTGATCTTTTGTAGTTATGGAATAAAATTGGAAGTTCATATTTGATCCGGTGCCACTTCTATCCTTGGGAACTACTATAAATGCTACTAATAAGAATTGCAATTAGGAGATATTTATGCTTTAGGAGTAAGGATTCATCCGTTTCTCTTATGGCTAATATATTCCTACTAGATATAAAAGATTTATCCTTTTTGTATGGCAGCCGAGGGCAACATTCCATTTTCCTATTGGTCAAGTTTCAGTGGAAGAGACTATGAATGAAGAGGAGGAGAAACTGTTGTCTGTAGATGGGATTGCGAAATCTGATTTCTTGGACGGTGTTCTTACTGCCCACTACGATAAAAATAATCTTAATCTAAGATACTGTTATAAGGTGATCTATCTTATCCTTTCCTTTGTTCTATTTTTCAACCTTTCTGCTTATTTTGATTTTCTTCATACCTTTTATTTGTTAGGACAATGAATTGACTTTGGTTCCAAGTGTCTCGTTGCCTTCCCATGCAGTATCCATAGACTTCAAAAGGCGTTTTGGTCCTTATGATAAGTTGAGGTGAGGCTACAATCATTTTTCTCGCTGCCTTCCCATTAATAAATGCGTCAGCTAAACATTCTGCACTGTTAATGCTCTAGGTCTTTAATTTCTCTAGTTACTTCCAGTACAATTATGTAAATTGTGTTTGTGTTCTTTCGGTTTCACCACAAATTTAACAAAGCTTTCTTGATGATATGTTCACTAATGAAATCACCATGAAGATTTCAGCAAAGGAAGGAAAACTGAATTGCTTTATCTCCACAGAAAGATTGCCTCACTAAACCTGAAGGATCTGAACAATTGACAAAAGGCACGCTTGCATTTTGCAACATCTGCATAAGCATCATTTTATGAGTAGGTTTATTTTATTGAGGATTATATTTGCATGTGTTCAACACGTTTTAAGCTTCTATTCAAATTCTTGGATGTCTGTCAGCAACATCGTCTGCTTACGTGTTAGTGGTGTTCATGGATCATAAGTCTTTAGTGTTCTGTTTGCTAACTATCTTGTTATGAACTTGCAAACCATAATTAAGCAAGTACAAATGTAACTGGCTTCTTGAGCGTTATTTTCCCCTTTTGTAGATCATTTGCTTACTATTTTTTGAGTTAACATTACAACGTAAACATTTGCTAGCACTTAATGGCATCTGTATTGGCAATGCCAAATTTGAAAATATTGCTAGGGTTTGATGGATTATTGCATAGTGCTAGCATTATCATATGATTATTTCAACAGTTGGCTTGTTTTCCACTGGATCTTTAAAAGTTGATTCCTCCTCTTTTCAGCTATCGTTACAACTTTGCCACTGATGACTGGAATGCTGTCTATAAGTATACAATGGGTAAAAATTTCAAAATGAAAGCTGGTTATGATTCTGAGGTGCGAGTTGGATGGGCTTCCCTTTGGGTACGTTCATTACAGTTACTGTGTTTTTATGCTTCAACAGCATATCTTGCTTTTGTTATAAGTTTTGGAGTAACCGAGCAGATGAATTTGGATATATCTCTACTGGAGCAGAGAATTTGGAAATTAGAAGCATTTCACCCTTTATTGCTTATTAGTGGTTGCGCCCTTTGTTACAACGTATTCAAGGTGATAATAAATCAAACGTGGCATCCTTATGGAAATCTGCTAAATTTGTCAGCTATGCTTGTCCTGGGCTGTATACTTGCTAAGGTGGTAGATTTCCATCAGTAGTCCGAAGCCCAATGATATTGCTGTTTCTCAATTTTGTCTGGTGACCACCTGTACTTTTATCACTTAAAGCCAGCTTTTGCACTTTGCAATATATGTTTTTTTTTTTGGTAATATGCAAATATAGTATACAGGTACAGAAAATATCAGTTTGTTTTGCACATATTTAAAGCTTTGAAAATATGATTGATCTCCTCTCGTTGAGGCCTTTTGTGAAATGGCTATTTTAGAATACTGTCAATCGTTTCGAACTTTTATAGCTGATGCTTGCAAACCCAGACTTCACATCTATGAGTATGATATCTACACTGAAGTTATCATTGCCTTCCGACAGCTTGAATTGCATATGGCCTGCTTGAGCAATACATGAATTTTTTTTTGGCATGCCTTTGATGTTAGGTTGGAGAAGAAGAGGGCAAAGCGAAGACTGCACCAATGAAAACAAAACTTCAGCTTATGCTTCAAGTGCCTCAGGATAATTTCCGAAATCCTGCTTTCCTCTTTAATGTGAAGAAACGATGGGATCTGTAACCTGGTTAAGCTACCAATTTATATGGGGATTCAAAAGGCTTCGGCCAACCTTTTGTTGTAGTAGGTCAACAATGGCACAATGTCAAACATTCAAGAGCTCTTTCCATTTACAGCTTTCAACTATTGTACATAGTATTCAGTGCCAGAAGCAATCCAAATTTTGCAAGTGTACTGAAAATCTTGGTTAACCAATGTTTGTGGTGAGCATTACCTCTTCATTTAATGGGATCACAGTCTTGACCACAGGGAGATTGTACTTAATTCTTTGATGGCTTAATTGGTAGAGCTCAGAAGCTGCAGAAGTGGGGCTCCGTTCAGATTGGAATTTGGGAATTTATGTAAGAGTTGTGCGGGACGATTGTTTCATACACAAACAAATGTCACATGGTTCTTACATTACCCGTAATCCTATGTTAAATTGTCAAGGGCCTGTTCCAATGCAGGAATTTCAAGTGAAGTTAATTCCTGAAGAAATTTGGGGAGAATGTGGAACATGTTCTCTTGTCCGTTGTTGGTCTACTTTCACATCGCCCAGAAATCAGCGATGCCCATACAAAAAATTATACAACATTTTCCATCACTCATAAAAGAATTATCTAATATCCAAGTTACTTGAAGGATTAACGAACTGTTGCTCTATGTTCATGCTTAGAAATTACTTTGTAACGTGCCAGAGACGGTAGATGACATTTTCTTTGCCTGCCCTCTTGCAAAGTTTGCTTGGACCTGTATAAGAGAAGCCTTGGGTTGGGATAGGGCTCCATCTTTCCTTACAAAACTTCTTAGAACGGTGGATTCCTTCAGGCTGCAAACAAGGCTGGCCACGGTTATGTGGGCTTTGTGGAATACAAGAAATAAGATGGCGATTGAGGGGGTGTTTATCAAGTCGCCGCCGGTTATAATCTTCAAAATCAATTTTTGCAGATGGAAGGTATTGCTTTGGGATAATGATCGTGCTGAACTGGAGACTTGGGAATTAGGAGTACAAGTCAAGACATAGGTGGAGAACTTTCTGGAGAAAGTTAGGGCGTGATTGGATGCCTGGCTTAGGGTCTAGCCAGGCTTGCGCAATGCAGCCCAGTGTTGTTTGGATGGTTGCATAGGCCTGTTAGCCAGGCTTGGGCTGTGCAAAAGTGGTCCGCCAGGGTGCATTGCTGGAAACGGTGGAATCGGCCGTAGCCAGGCAATGCAGGCTGCATTGCATTTGGGCTGGCGCTGAGTGGCTCCCGGCAGCGCGTTGTTGGCCGCTGGAGTGCAGGGAACAAAACCCTCGAGGACCCGTTAGGGTTACCGCACGACCATCCGTCCTCCTCCACTCGCTCCCTCCCTCGCGCCGCCAGACAGCTCCTCAGCTCTCCTCTCTCTCGCGCCGCTTGCCGCTACTCCCCGGCTTGGTCGGTCCGCTGTGTCCGGGCGCTCCACCTCCCGGTGAAGAAGGTTCCCGGTCCTCCTCCTTCCTTTCCTCTGTGGCTTTTATCATGTCCGGTTCATCCCTGATTCAATTTGTTCGGTCCTTCGATTCCTCTGATTCCTTCTCCTCTTGGTCATCGTCGTCCTCTCCGGCGTCGGATTCCTCTGAGGACTCCGAAAAGCCGCCTCCGCTGCGGGTCTTCTTCGTGGGTGCCGCAACCTGAGCAGCCTCCTCCGCCTTGCGCTAGCGCTCGTGGTACTCGACGCACCCGGCGCACGGCTTCCCGGACCAGCAGATGAAGGGGGAGAAGTCGATGACAATGGGCGCCGGGGAAGAGATCTCCATCGACTTCGCGCGAGTGGACGCCGGAGCCGCATCGCGCGAGGGACCACCCCTGCCGGATCCCGACCCCGCTCTACTCATGGCGCACCGGCGGCCTTCACGACGGCGACCGGAGGAGAAGTCGAGGAGACGGGAGAGGAGGAGACGGGAGCGGAAGTCGAAGAGATTGGTGAGCGGGTTTCGGCGACCGGGCGGAGGCCTTTAATATGGGCCACAACGGTATTATCACTCGGTGATCACATCCGGCCCAACACAGCCAACCAAACAAACCACTCTTGCGTAACACAATGCAGCCCAGGTCCGAGTGCACCCATCCAAACACAAACTAACATGGGCCAAATCTTCCTATGCACCTAACCAAACAACCCTACAAAGGCACCCATAAGCCTGGCTGGGCCTAGCCATGCATAAATCTTGGCCTGGTTGGGACTAGCCCAACAAACCAATCACACCCTTAGAGACCGTCCGCCGGATGAAGACCTTTTTAGCTTATGTCGTGTTCCTTTTCCTTTCTCTGTCTTGGGTCCGTCTGTAAGCCCGGCGTTGCAAAGCCAGGGTGGTTTGGCTTGCCTTTATCTCTTTTAGCTGTACTCTTTTGTAAACTCTATTCGCTTTCTTTAAAAGTAGGGTGAATTCTTTCTCGCAAAAAATTATTGCGCCCAAGAACAATATTGCGCATTTAGGATAACGACGCATGAGGAGCAGAGAATTTTGTAAGGGCACCCGCAACAGTAAACGCGAGTTTCTCTCTATAATGCGTGCCACCTCAGCCTGTAGAGAGTACAAACGACGATGCCTCGCCAACGGCTCATCTTTAGCACAGGACAATTGTGAGCCCCCGTGTTAAATTATTTTACTCGTCATCTTCTCCGATCATCAAGAAGAACATAGCGGCGAGCAGTCGAAGAGTCTCTTCTAATCCCGGAGCTTCTCCTCCCTGCACAGCACCAACGCTTGTTGGCGTCGGCGACCGAGCTCCGTGTTGTGGCCGCACCGACGACCTCGCCCGTCCCCCACACAGGCCTCGCGCTCCGGCAGCCCCGCGCACCGCCCGCCCGGTGGCCTCGCGCGCTCGCAACCGGCGATCAGCACCCGCGCGTGGCTACCGGTGCGAGCGGCGGGGGAGGGCGCGCTCGGCCCCTCGCCTTGCCTTGAATGCATCACGTGAAGCCTGCACAGCATTGGACGCGTGCTAGCCGCTAGCGGCTGTTGCCAGCTCTCTCGTTCTCTCTTTCCTACGTGGAAGCTTTGTAGAGAGCTTGTCGAATCGTTGCGGCTATATAGCGGGGGAACCTTTTCTCTAAAAAAAAAAATCGTTGCGGCTGCTCTAATGCATACCTGTTCGGACGATTCTCAGAAAAAAAAAGTTACTAGCACGACAACAACGGTCAACTGGACAGGATCAGCAAACAACAACTTGCTTCAGTTTGACGGAGGATACGAAATGACACTAGTACCTGGTGGAATGTACATGGGATAACCCATCAGACATCAGCAAATGTGTTTCCCAGTTGGACTCTTTCCATCTGGAGTTGTGTTGGATGGAATCGCCAGGAAAGAGGCAGCGGCTTGTGCGGACTTACGATTCTGCTGGTCTGGCTGTTTCATCATCCTACTTTCTGGAGAACAAAGCATGAATCACATCTTCCACACCAAAAACAAGTAGCAACGGTTTTGTTAGTTCCCTAGCAGCCTCATTGATCAGTTTTGCGCTGTATGTTGCTCGGTACATGATAATTGAGTATATATTGTCCACTTGTCAGACATCATTGTCTACGCAGAACACAGAATCAAACGAGGGCTTCATTCTTCTTTTTGCTCACATTCTACCAGTGTTTCATGCATCCTCCTTTTACTTCATTTTGTGTGGGCATAGATATTAAGGTTCAAATTTGGAGTTTGCCTCTACCCTTTCAAGTGCCCATGTGGTCTAAACTGAATATAACGCATCCTTCAATATAGGTGAGCTCTCGGTTTTTGCCTACCGCACCTATCGGAGCCACTCTACCACATTTGCCAGGTAGTGTATTGCAGGTTGCAGTAACTGGATGATCAGGCGCTCTGCTGCTGAGATGGTTTAAGAGCGAACGGGACCTTGACTCATGGGTTGGTGTTCGGTCATATTGGTTCGGTGCTTAAATCTATTATCTTATTATTTGGCCAACAAACAGAGCCTCCACGTTCGCTTTTAAGATCTAGAAATTCTCACCTTAATCGGAGAAAATAAGAAAAATTTAAATTACCCACCACTGTCATTATAATAAAATTAGTCAAAAATACACCTTAACTTATTAGCATACCACTGCTATTATAATAAAATTAGTCAAAAATACCCCTTAACTTATTAGCCAGGTAACTACCCACCACTGACATTATAATAAAATTAATCAAGACCAACAAACGGAGCATTCATGTTCGCTCTCAAGGTCTACAAATTCTCAGGTTAATCGGAGAAAATAAGAGAAATTTAATTACCCACCACTGGCATTATAATAAAATTAGTCAAAAATACCCCTTAACTTATTAGTCAGGTAAATTACCATCCACTGACATTATAATAAAATTAGTCAAAAATATCCCTTAACTTATTAGCCAGGTAAATTACCCACCACTGCCATTATAATAACTTATTAGTCAGATAAATTATCCACCACTGCTATTATTATAAAATTAGTCAAAAATATCCCTTAACTTATTAGCCAGGTAAATTACCCACCACTATCATTATAATAAAATTAATCAAGACCAACAAACGGAGCCTCCACGTTCGCTCTCAAGGTCTAGAAATTCTCACGTTAATCGGAGAAAATAAGAGAAATTTAAATTACCCACCACTGCCATTATAATAAAATTAGTCAAAAATACCCCTTAACTTATTAGCCAGGTAAATTACCCACCATTGCCATTATAATAAAATTAATAAAAAATACTCCTTAACTTATTATCCAGGCTCTCCGCAACAACACGATGCCGCCGCGAGCTGGTGTGGTCTCGACGGCCCAGCCGCGGCCTCCGCATTATATTCTGGATATATATATATCCTGTATGCAAACAGACTCAAACTGTTTCCGTGGACCACGTACGAACCGTTCCTCATCTGGCTGGGTGCCAACAGCTGTATCACCCCTGGTGTTAATCTTTTGCATTAGATGCTAATTATGTGCTTAGACATGGTCACTAGTGTTAATCAATCTGGCTTTATTTAATTCAATCTTAGCCGAGCTTTAAGTGCGTTTCTTTTCTCCCTAATCCAAGACCCAAAACAACTTTTGTCCAACATCAAAGTTGTAGATCTTTTCTCCTTCTACAACTTTAGTTCCACTGCAAAATTTTGAGTTTACCCCAGTTGAACTTAGATTCAGATAGCCATGACCCCACATGTCATTCACTCTCCCTCCCTCCTCCGCCATGCCTTCTCCTGCTCGCACAGAGCACGGTATGGCTCCCGGCCATCGGACATTTGCTTGATCACCACACCGTTACCGTCAGGTCGTGCCCGTGCCCTCACCCTCGGCCTTATCCCCTCAGGCGGCCCCGTTCCCCATTCCCCTCCTTCGTTCCAGCTCATGCTCGAACGGAGCCGAGCGAGCTCCGGCGCCGCCCCGGCCATCCCCACCACTCCCGCCCTAAATCCACGCGCCCAGGGCCTCCTCGGCTCCTCCTCAACCTCCGCCTGCCGTCCCTGAACCCCGCTGCCCTCTTTCCAGTGGGAATCGGTCGAATCCCGGCCGATCGGAGCTGCTGCTCCGCCCAAAGCTCCGCCTCAACGTCGAGCCCTCCCTCCGGCCCTCCTCCCGAATCGAGGTCGTGGTGAGCTCCCCCACATCCCCTTGACCTTCACTAACCACCCTCCTCGCTGGAGACCGCCCTGCAGCACCAGCTCCCCCACTGCTCCGCCGCCGGCGCCCTCCCGACCATCCCCGGCCCCAACTCCCACATCAAACCGGCCCTAAGTGAGCCCCTTGTGCTTCCCCACCACTCCACTGCAGCCGGCATGGCTTTCCCTTGCAAAAAACTCGAGCTCCAGAGCGCCTCTGCTCCAAATCACGTGAGGGACCACATGCAACAATTCAAGCAAGTGCAGGGGTTTTCTGCAATGTCATAGACTCATAGGAATAGTGTTTTAGGGACCAAATCGCTTGAAACTTTGAAAATCCATAGAAAATAGTAAAAAATACTAAAAATACAAAATCAGTTTTGTTAGCTGCATTTTTTATCCTCTATATGGTAGAGCCATAAAATGTGGTGTTTGATAACTTTTTCTGTGCAGTTTTAATTATGCAAGTTGAATACTTTTGTAGCTTGTTAATTGCATAAATGGAGTTAGGAGCATGCTAAAAATATAAAACCAGTTAGGTTAGCTTTGTTTTGTTATGCAGTACTTAAGAGAAATATTAAACCTGTTGTATAGTTAGTGTTTCTGTGGTGTATTGATTTAATCATGATTAATACTTGTTTAAGCTTGTTTATTTAATATCTGCAGTTCAAGAAATCCAAAAAATTATGAAATTTGTGTAGTAGCCCCATATTTGCATCTGTACTTCACTGTAAAATTCCCAGGCCCATAAGTTGTATGCGTGTTGTAGATCTTTAATTGTTCAACTTGTTTTGTTAGAGCTAAAATAAATACTTAATGTTATCAATAAATATTGGTAAATTGTTTTTGCACTCCTTATCAGTATCTTATCATACGAGTTAATTTGTGCTATCAGATCCTTGCTGCATGCTAAGTTGTTGCATTTGTTTGGTTCCTAGATATATTTTTCCTTTTGTGTGTTGCTAAGAGGTGCTTTCCTATATGTTAATTTCAGTAGCTAATTCTTGTTCCTATGTAAATCATGTTAACCCTTTTTGGACCAGAATAGGGTTTGTGTTTATTCACCTTGCTTATATTTGCTTGCTAGTCAAATAAAGTTCTAGTCTAACCCTTCCTGCTTTACAATGTGGCTTAGCTTTTCTAAAACAAGTTTAGTTTTTGAAGGAAACACTTCAGGCTAAAATAAATTGAATGAACTCTCATATTACATCACCAAACCGTTGCCTTGAACTTGTTTGTATGTTTGGTAAAGCTAGCTCATAACCTTCATTCATATGGATGCCCATTCGTGACCTTGTGCCTGTCTTGCTTGCCCTCTTTGGTGCATTATTGTACTTCCATGCATTCATACATTTGCATTGATGCATCTCATTTTGATATGCTAGATGGACAACGCGTGGACGTACAGCACGTGATGGCGGGATCGAACCCCAAGATGGTGAATGGTGGATGCAAGATGATGTCAAGCCGGTGCAAGACTGCAAGCTAACTAACTCACTTGTGTCAAACCCGGGCAAGCCCTGGAGTATAACCTTTAATTTCAGTATTCAATGTTTATTTAATAATTTATGCATTTACGTTTCTAGGAGTTGTTTGGAACTTTAGATGCATAATCCCTAGGTTACCTCAGGTCTATACTAGTATGTGTAAGTTGTTAGTACTGCCATGCTTAATTAGGATTCGGTAGAAGTCGAGTGATTTCCTGTCACTCGCGAGGTATAGGTCCTTGTTACTTATGGAAAGATGCTTGAGAATGAATCTGAGGAAAGAAACATGGAGACCGGGCGGAGATAAGTTGGGTTAAGGTATGAAATGGATGGAAAGTTAGCCTCCGCCTGTGTCGATTGAGGACAGTATCGTTGTTGGCATTATTGTCGAGGATTGAACAGTACTAACCAAATACCGGAAGTAGGAGGTAGTCGAAACCGGTAAGCTGTAGACCTGATTTACAATGATATTTTGAATTGCGACTGCTACTTTGGGCGTGGTATGATGGTGGGTGTTGGATTGTATGTCGCCTTCTGGTTCTCTGGGAGTTCGCCGTGAGGGGCCCTTCACCCGGGTTTTGGCAGGCGTGGTTCAGATGTCGTGGTAATGATGGAAACAATTGACATGTGTGGTCCAGTGTGGCTTGCATGTGTCGTGTGAGTTAGGTCCATCTTGCAAGGTTAAATCGGATCAATTCGCCGTGACTCGCGGATATGAGAGCCTTGGTCGCTGTGTCACATCGTAGTAAAGAAGTGGAATGAGAATGGAAATGTGACGATCTCAGATATGATTATGTATTCTTGGAAGTTAATATGATATACCATGCTTGCTCTTGATGATTATGCAAATCTAGTTGGTATTGGTACAACAAACTTGAGCTAAAATATTGAAAGCAAGGATCCACTATTATCAGCTTTTTAGCAAAATAACCCCAGAGCCAAACAGCCTTGCATGTCTAGGAGTTGGCTAAGTATATACCACTAGTCGGGTAAGTCTTGTTGAGTATTATTATACTTAGGGTTTGTTGTTACCCTGTTTTCAGGTGTAGCTGCTGCTGGTTGGAGCTAACTAGGATTCACATCGGTGGACTCGATGTGACGCCCTCACGTATTCGTAGATACCGTTATTTTTAAACTGAGTTTTTATTTAAATTCCGCTGCATGTTTAACTCTGATAATTATTTTAAACCTTTTTTGCAAAGTTCTTCTTGATATTTTAAATTTGAAAACCTCTGTCTGCTTGTAATCATCTGTGCTCGTCTTCGTGCGAGACTTCCAGTGTTTTCGATCCTTAACCCAACAAGCTGCCAGATTACACCGTTTTAAGTGCGTGGTAACTTGATTAACCATTAAGATGATAGTTAGCGCACTTAAGCCGATTTAATTTGGACGGTTCTGTTACAACTGCCAAGCACAGCTGCAGTATGTAGTGGTGTCGCCACGGCCGAATGCAGCTAAAGACGGACCCATCAGTGCAAAAAGTAATAAACTCAACGTGTCTCGCCGCAACACATTTCAGTATGTTTACATAAATGAGATAGGACGTTTCAATACGTTTACACAAACAAAATACATACGTACGAGGAGAACCGGTTGACTTCCACATGAGTTCCACAAATGAGATAGGTTTACTTTTTTGGAAAAAACTAAACAGAATACTTTCGAACGAGGAGACAGGTTGAGTTCATAAAAGCAATCTGTAGGACTCACCGCCGGAGTTCCACAACGTGGCTCACCTCTGCGATCTTTACGACTCGCCACCGGAGTTGTAGAACTTGCCTCTGCGATCTCTACACCTCGCCGAAGATCTTCAAAGCATTGAACATCAGATTGCTCGAAGCTCCCGGCCTCTCCATGCGCTGCGGCATCACCATAACAACCCTCCTACAAAGGTACTCTTTTGCTCGCATATTCGTCCATAGGTCATCATGAATATACGGGGATGAGTTAAGTAATAAAATTTACTAAAGCAAAGCATCTTTGTCGAAGAAACTTTCATATTCAATGGTCAATCTGTGCAAGGTGGCATCAACCAGAATAGCTACAATTAATTAAAGCATACAACAACAGAGGTAACGCTAGCTACAATTAATTATAACAGGCAGCAACAAAGGTAACGCTACATATTTTGTTTGTTTTAACTTTATAGTAGGCATATTGATTAATGCTACATGATTGTTCTTTAGTTGTTAGATCACTCAGTAAGTTATTATCACACTTTCATGCAAATTTCTTTCATGAATAATATTTGCATAAATATTATTAAAATATCATGTCCTTTCATCTAATATGAATTTGCAGCTAATATATGTGGTTTCTTTTCAAGTAAGGTATTGACGATATGACATACAAAAAATTGAGTGATCTTACAACTAAAGGACAAACGTGGAGCATTAAAGTGAAAGTTACCAGAGTTTGGGATTCAATCAACAATGCAGCTGATGAACTTATAAGCATGGATATGATTTTAATGGATGAACATGTAATTTTTTTTATCAATTTCTTTTCTTTTGTATATATTATCCTGATTTTGCTTAATTATTGTATCTTTGAACAAAATGATACAATCCATGCTACTATATGGAAGAGTCTATTAAATACTTATAGGCCACAAATAAATGAGGGTTCTATATATGTTTTTAGTAACTTCAAATTAGAAGGATTCATTAGGTACCGTCCATTGAGCAATGAGAAAAAATATTTTTTACATGTAATACAACGGTGAAGGAAGTGAATGAGCCATCAGATAAGTTCAAGTAGCATTATTTTGAGTTTGTTACAAAAGATACACCGCTAAAATGAGAAAATAAAGATCATCAATGCTCAGGTAAAGATTTAGTTGTACTTTATCTATTTTATAATCATGTATACCGTTTATTAACTTATTCTCAAATTTTAAGATGTTATTAGACTACTCACCAATATATGGCCAGTGCAACAAAGATAATAAAGAAGAACACCCCCAGTGAGCGAATGAAAGATATTCGTGTCGTCGAACTTCTCTTATTGGAGTAAGAGAATCCTATTCACTAAATTTATGATCAGCTAAAATAATTTCTTGTATAAAGATTTAATATTAAAATATTGTACATCAAATTTCAGTGGTGAAAAGTTAGAGTAAAATTATGGGGAGAGCTAGCACATTATATAAGTGAAGATTTAACTGAAAATCAGACAGTTATTATTGTTACATCGACAATGGTTGAAAGTTTTAAGATCCAAGGTAATTCAAAGGTTTATAAATTTAATTGTGTGATTATTGTTCTCTCTATCAATCAAAGGTAACATATGTGTGTGTATGAATATATATTAATGGTATAGGTGTAACTCTCTCAAAACAACTAGCGCTACAAGATTGTATAAAGATTTGGACATATTATATACCTGGGAACTTATTCAGAGGTAAGCAATATATTATATTTCAAACAAAATAATAAATTACTAATGAGTTGTTTTCTTAATGTATATAATTATTAGTACACAATTAATTTCCTTTTTTATAGGTTCTCACACGAAGAAAATTTTCCCAAAATGATGGAGGTAAATAAAAGCATACAAGGGACATAAGAGGAGCAAATGTCTTATAATAGAAAGACATTACATGAAATTACTGAAATGAGACATGAGAACCCATTAGACAATGAGGTATGGCATTTATATAATTTTGGATTATTATATTAATTTTTTATACAACAAACTGTTGCAATTTTTTATTCCTAATCACATGGTTTTGATCTGTACTAGGAATTTATTTTTATATTAAGAGTTAATATAGATTAGCTAAAAAATACTATGTGGCGCCTTCCCCAGCCGCTTTCCGCCCTGCCCTTATCTATTGCTGCTGCCGGGGGAGGGGGGGGGGGGGGGTAGGATTTGAGCAGGTGTCCCTGCTGGTGACGGGAGAGGACAAGTGGGAGCGGGCTAGGGGGGGGGGTTTGAGGAATAGGCCCATTAGTGGGCTGATTTTGGGCTATCCGGTTTGTTCTTTGAGTTGAGTGTTATTTTATTTTGAATACCTATACATGTATATTACTACATATACTTGACTTTTTTTTACAAATAATGGGTATTCAATGAATACACTTGAATATCAGGTGAGCCCGCCCCTGAACATGAATGAGATTGTTGGTATTAAATAAAATCAATAATCTTGAAATGTTACAGGAAAGAATGCTCACTGGACCAAACAAATGCCATTCCTCAAACCTATTTCATGCATCCAGATTCTCTGCCCCCTGCTTAACGCACAAACCTCCTCGCCCGCAAACCAGCCTGCCATTTGCGCTGCCGGATTAAGGTCATTTCTCTCTGTCATATAAACTGTCCACGCTTTATTAACATTTGAGAGTTTACACGTACCCTCAATAAACAACTTTGTATACTACTTTTATCTACAAAATTACAAAACAAATTAGAATTTAAAAATTACATATAAAAATATAGTTTGTACTCAAAGCTTAAAAAGCACAAATTTACAATAGAAAATAAAGGATGTAACCTTATAACATATCTAGCCGTGCAAATGCGCGGGTGGCCCACCTAGTCATTATAATTTGAAGAGTTCGGTTAGCGGGAAATGAAATTGTCTGGACTGGACAATTTAGTTTCCATCAGTTCGTGCATAGGCCGAACCGATCATAAAATTATAAAAAAAATAAAATCAAGCACCACCAATCTCGATCGTCAAAATGTACTAGAAATAGCTTTAAAAATTACCAGAAATATAGCAGGGTAATTAGAATAGCCAAGCTTTTTTTTATCTTTCATTTATTGTTTCTTTCCTCCTAAAGTTGAATGGCTTATATTTATTTGACATCTTATATCTCTTATAAGGTAATCGGAGTAAATAAACAGGTCCACATAATTAAAATACAACCCGGTTTCTCAAAAGCAAAAGGCAAAAGCTTACCAAGTCAACGAGTCAAGGAGTCTTTCGAAAAAAAAGTC
This sequence comes from Panicum virgatum, assembly GCF_016808335.1. Classification (NCBI taxonomy): domain Eukaryota; kingdom Viridiplantae; phylum Streptophyta; class Magnoliopsida; order Poales; family Poaceae; genus Panicum; species Panicum virgatum. Next base: position 49,592,493 of record NC_053145.1, read on the forward strand.
TACGAGTCAAGGTCACCGCTGCATGCAACAGCGGTGTGATTGAGCGTTTGGAAAGTGCGTGGACGCAACGAGCACGAAGAAACAGCTTTAGACCACGTACAGTGCGCCAGCTTTTATAAGGTGGCCATTTAAGCCTTCTGGCGAGCAAGCAAGCATCCCATTTGCAGCGCGCACGACGCGTACTTCGAGTGTTGCCGGAGATCAAATAAACCAAAGCAGGTGCGGATCTCTTGGGCCAGGAATTGTTGTTCTTTTCGTTGAATTTACCCGGGTACATCTCTTCCATTTTTTTTAGAAGAATTTATTCTTCCATTTGGTTTCTTGATATATTGGTATTGACGCATTTGTGCTCGCCGTAGTTTGGTTTCACAGGTTTTAGAGACCTTATTACAAGGCTCTGCTCGGCGTGGCAACTGGGAGATGCTCGTGTTGCTTGCGCTGCTGCTTCTTTGCCGTGGAATCGCAACACCCATGGCTCTCCGGACCACGCCAGCAAAGGCGACATGCTCTCGCTGCTGGATTTCAAGAGGGCCATCACCAGCGACCCAAATGGAGCCCTGGCCTCGTGGAACACAAGCAACCCCTTGTGCAGGTGGGCGGGGATCACATGCGACCGGGCACACCGGGGGCGTGCGATCACATCGCTGGAACTCCCAGGCCATCGCCTGGAAGGTGAAATCACCTCCTCTCTTGGAAATCTCACGTCTCTGAGGACGCTGAACCTATCCACAAACAGCTTCTCCGGCCGCTTGCCTCCTCTGGGCCGTCTCGGCAAATTGGAGGTCCTTGATCTGAGCGGGAACTCATTGCGCGATGCTATAACAGATGGATTTGCCAATTGCTCCAGCCTTCGTACACTGGACCTCTCTAGGAACTATCTAGTCGGTGAGCTCCATCCTAAAGTTGGCTTACTTTCTGGTCTCTCAGTTTTAAATCTAGAAGGAAATAAACTCATAGGAATCATCCCACCGTCACTCAGCAATATGACTCAACTAGAAGAACTCGATCTAGCAAATAATAGTATGTCAGGAAGTATCCCCGCCGAGCTTGGGAAATTATCAAATTTGTCGATCTTGTATCTATGGAAAAATAGTTTATCTGGCGGCATACCGGAGTCCTTGCTGAATCTGTCCTCTCTGCAGGATCTAGAGTTGGATCAGAACATGCTAGGAGGAGTGTTGCTGCGGCCAAACATTGGTGATGCGCTCCCTAATCTCCGATTGCTTACTTTAGAAGACAACAAGTTTGATGGTCACATCCCAGCTTCCATAGGCATTTCCTCAAAGATAGAGTACATAGATTTAGCACTTAACAATATCTCTGGTCCAATTCCTCGTTCTTTCGGCAAGCTTTCGAAATTGTCTTATCTTTTCCTTGAGGGAAACATGATTGAAGCTAGCAACGATGAAAGTTGGGAATTCTTACATGCAATGGGAAACTGTACTCTTCTGCGATTGATGTCACTATGGGATAATCAGCTACCGAGTTCAATTGGCAATATGTCTGTTAATCTTCGATTTCTTGCATTGGCACAAAACCACCTCTCAGGAACAATTCCCACAAGCATAGGAAACCTTCATGGCCTGACATATATGTGGCTAGCTTTTAACAATCTTACCGGTACAGTTGAAGGCAGGTTTGAAAAGATGGCGCATTTACAATATTTGGGTATCGAGGCTGTAAGAGTATAGGGAATGATGCTCAAGTTGTATTGAACCTGAATGTCTCATACATATACAAGCCACCGGCCACAGAGATGCAACTACCGATCCTAGAAGCAAGGGAACGTGGCCGTTGTGGAAGATTTTACAGGAGGAGTTGCGCAAGACTCGGGCTAAAGCTAACAGAATGCTACACAAGACCGTTGGAGACTCCAGGTCTTCTACACCCCCCCTCAGTTGAAGCATCGTGCTCACTGATGCACAAACTGGACTTGAACTCCTAGAACAGCGGCGTCGGTAACCCCTTGGTCAGTATGTCGGCGAACTGACTTCGTGATGGAACCTGAAGAACACGAATGTGATCGAGCTGCACTTTCTCGCACACAAAATGGATATCAAGTTCGACATGCTTGGTTCGCCGGTGATGAACTGGGTTCTCAGAGAGGTAGACCGCAGAGATGTTGTCGCAGTAGATGACTGTGGCCTTGTCGACATGCACGAACAGCTCGCGAAGCAGATTGCGCAGCCAGCAGCATTCAGCCGCGGCATTGGCTACGGCCCTGTACTCCGCTTCGCCACTTGACCTTGACACTGTCGGCTGCCTCTTGGATGACCAAGAAACCAGTGAATCTCCCAAGAACACGCAATAGCCTGAGGTAGAACGTCGAGTGTCGGGGCAGCCGGCCCAGTCGGCGTCGAAGTAGATGGTGATGTCGAACGAAGAGGACGCCGAGATGTGAATGCCGTCATTGATAGTGCCGCACAGGTAACACAGTATGCGTTTGACAAGGTTCCAATGGGCATCGGTTGGGGCATGCATGTACAGACATGCTTGATTCACTGCATAAGCAATGTCTGGGCAAGTGGGTGTCAAGTACTGCAGTGCGCCGGCGATGCTCCGATAGAACATTGCATCAGTTGCCGGTTGACCATCCTTGGCTGAGACTTTCGGCTTGGTGTCGACTGGAGTTGACGCTAGCTTGCAATTGGCCATGCCGGCACGCTCAAGAATGTCCTCGGCATACTGCGATTGAGTCAAGAAGAAGCCGGTGTCAGCACGTCGCACTTGCACACCGAGGAAGAACCGTAGCGGCCCGAGGTCCTTGAGTGCAAAAGTAGACTTCAGCTGGTGGATGATCCGATGTAGCAGGCCATCCGACGACGCGGTGAGGATGATGTCGTCCACATACACAAGGAGGTATGCGACGTCACCGCCACGCTTGAGAACGAATAGGGAGGTGTCCGAGCCAGTCGCCGTGAAGCCAATCTCGCGGAGGCGCGCGCCGAGGCGGTGGAACCAGGCACAGGGTGCTTGCTTGAGCCCATACAAGGACTTGACAAGCTGGCACACGTAGTCGGGGTGGTCCGCATCCACAAATCCAGCAGGCTGGTGGCAGTAGACTCGCTCGACCAGCTCGCCGTGCAAGAACGCGTTCTTCACGTCGAGCTGGTGCACCGGCTAGCGGCGAGAAGCAGCAAGGTGAAGGACCGTCCGAATGGACGCCGGCTTCACCACTGGGGAGAACGTTTGATGAAAATCCACCCCAGCTCGCTGATTGAATCCGCGGATGACCCACCGAGCTTTTCGACGTTCTAGAGAACCATCAGGATGCAGCTTGTTTTTGAAGAGCCACTTGCCCGTGATGACATTGGCGCCTGGAGGTCGAGGAATGAGGGTCCAGGTGCCGTTGGAGATCAGGGCATCGTGCTCGTCCCGCATGGCAGCAAGTCAGTCGTGGTCTCGTAAGGCAGCATGAACTGATGTCGGTGGTGCGGACGGTGTTGCGGCGACGGCGTGAGCGTACTTTGGGTTGGGGATGCGGATGCCGTCGCGTGCCCGTGTGACCATCGGATGATGCGGCGGATCCGTGGGCGATGCAGTGCAGACGGGTGGTGGCGAGGAAGTCAGCGCAGAGGTGTCGGGCTCAGGCGGCGGCGTGGCATCATAGCGTGGCGAGGCCGGGGGCTGATCCACGGCCGGCGCGGGCGCAGAGGACTCGGGCGCCGTTTGAGGAACGAGAGTACTCTATCCTGCCTGTGATGGGTGAATTGTCAACCGTGCGGTGTGATCGTGCGCTTGGTCTTTGGATTGCAGGTACACGGGCGTCGAGTGTCGATGGGGAGCTGCCGTGGAGGTGCTGTGGACGATTGACCGTGCGGTGGACTGCGGGGAAGGGCAGCCGGGACCAGAGCTCGGACCGGGCGGCAGCTGTGGCATCCACTCCTGGATCGAGGGCGCAAGCGGCGACGGAAGGCGGGTTTCTTGGTTTGCGCCACAAAACCAAGGAGGCGGATGGCGGTTGAAGACGCCAAGTCGTGGAGGCACGGGCGTCGGTCTCGGGACTGACGGAGGCGACGGGCGTCAACGGCGTCTAGGGCCTCACTGCGGGCGAGGAGGTGACGGGCGTCGGGCGGCGTCCAGGGCCGTTAGAAGGCCGAGGCGGGAACGACGTCTAGGGCCACGGAGTGGAGGCGGGAATCTTCCCGCGCGTGAGGTTTTGGCGGTTTTCTCAAAACAGGCCACCTATCCGGTTTTCGCGGACCCTCCAAAACCGCAGACTTGATCTTTATCAAGATGGAGGGATCGTGGAGAAGACTTCGTTTCGAAGAAAGAACCTCGGCCGTCGGATGAGATCGTGTACAGGGGGTGCTGTAGGCCAACCGGTCTGACCGGTCCCTGGCACCGGTCTGACCGGTCTAATCAACCGGTCTGACCGGTCCAGCATACCGGTCTGACCGGTCCAGCATACCGGTCTGACCGGTCCAGCGGGTATAAATACCCCTTCACTTGTGTTAGGTTAATTGTGGATTTTGTATTTCGTCCGTGAATTGTTCTATCTCCCAGGCCGCCGCCCCTGTGTTCCTCTCCCTCTGTTATTCTCTTTAGAGTAGATTTAGTTGATGGATTTGTGAGACCTTGTGTGGATTTGATTGGGAAAGGAGGCCCTAACCTCCTCGTGCCCTCTGGGCTTTTTGAATCAATTCCATCTCCTCGTTTTGTGCCTTGTGCGATGGATTTTCGACTTCGTTTTTGGCGCACTTGATTGAGAGGAAGCTACGAGTTCTTTGCTGTGATTCCCGTGCTTCTAGCCCCGTTCTAAACCCTCTGGAATCACTAGCTTTTTCGAATTGGATTTATTGAGCTTTTGAGAAAACCCCAATCCTTCTTGATCTCCCCTCGAATTCTCAAGATTCTTTGATCTTTAGGATGAGATCTCTTGGGGATATGTTCACGGGGTAGGGGCGAAGCAATCCCCCAAGTTTCATCGATTTTCGTGGTCGTTTGGTCGAGATTTACCGTTTGAATCAAAGCTTTTCGGGGTTTTCTGGGTGCCACCGGTCAGACCGGTAGGCAAGACCAGTCATACCGGTCTAGCCGTGTTCAGGCCCCCGACCGGTCAGACCGGTCCAGTGCACCGGTCAGACCGGTCCTGGCAGATCAGTTCTGCGGTTTCTCTCGATTCGCTTCTGAATTGCTTCGTGGTTTTACTCGCTCGTTCGAGGCCTTTTGTGTTGGTTTAGCTTTTGCATACCTACTCCAAACTTTAGCCAGAACGCTTGAGGGCTTGGGTGATTTTTCGGGATATAGGCCGACGGTTTGAATTTCGGAAGAAATTTTGATCGGCTCCCATTCACCCCCCCTCTGGTCGCCGGCTTCGGTCCCACAATTGGTATCAGAGCTCGGTTGAGGTTTTCAGTACCTTAACCGGTTCGAAAACCACTCAGCGACCATGGCGAGTCTTGGTAAGATCCCGGTGTTTTCCGGCGAGGACTATGCCTACTGGAAGGTTCGCATGAGAGCCTTCCTGTAGAGCATGGGAGCCAATGTCTGGGAAATTACCACGAACCAGCTTTACGAGGTGCTTGCTGTTCGGACCACACCTCTCCAGCTGACCCAGCACGAGGCTAATGCCAAGGCTGTCATTGCCTTGTTCACTGGCGTTTCTCGTGCGGAGTTCTCACGCGTCCAGGGTTTTCAGGAAGCCCACAAGATTTGGATGTGCCTTGAGAACTATCATGAGGGTACACCTCAGGTGAAGGCCAGACTGTTCGAGACTCACCGGCGTGAATACGAGAACTTCACACAGGAGCCGGGTGAGAGCATTGACTTGATGTTCAGTTGTTTTCAGTCGATTGTAAACAAAGTCAATGCGAACAGATCTACTGGTGCCTTTGAGTACACAGAGCACGAGAAGGCTCCCAAGTTGCTCTACGCACTTGACCGCTCTGTGTGGGATCTCAAGGTGAACACGATCATTGAGTCTGCAGGCTATGAGACTCTGACTGTGAACGAGCTTTTCAGCAAGCTCAAGGCCATGGAGGTGGATAACCAGACACGAGCCAAGCTCAATGGTGCCCCTTCTTCCAAGAGCATCGCTCTTATGACTGGCCCAGGTGGTGGATCGAGCACTAACGCTAACTCTGCTCTTGGCTTTTCTCTTGCCTCTTTGCCTTCTGTTTTAGATGAGCAGCTGGAGACGCTGGGCGACGACGACTTGTGCCTCCTCATCAGCAAGTTCCAGCGCGTTTACCACAACAGGCAGAGGAAGAAGAACCTTGGGTGCTACAACTGCGGCGATCTGAACCACTTCATCGCCGATTGCCCCAAGAAGTCCGGCGGTGGCCAGAACAACTCCTTCGACTACTACCGCCACCGCGACCGCGACGAGGGAGGCTCCAACAAGGAGCGTCGGTGCCACAAGCACCGCAGTCGTGACCGGGGAGGACGCTTCGACAAGGAGTCGCTCAAGAAGCGCTTCCAGTACAAGGCCAAGAAGCGGGAGAAGGCCTTCCTGGCGCAGCTCAGCGACCTCGACAAGAGCTCCGACACCGACCGTTCTTCTTCACCGACCTCCGACGACGACGACAAGAAGAAGAAGAAGCGGGACAAGGAAGCCACTGGCTTAATCGGCCTTTGTTGGCGGCCGGTCGGCGCAAGAGCTTCTGCACCATGGCGGGCGAAGCCGATGGTGCTCGTGCGTCTTCGGGTGGACATGCTACACCGACGCACTCCGGCTCTTCTCCTGGATCCGAGAGCGATTCAGAGGTAAACTCCACAATCGACCTACTTGATACAGAGGTTAGGGAGTTGTACGCCACTCTCGACAACCTGAAGAGGCTGCTTAAGGAAGCAGCTAGAGAGCGTAGAAAGCTTAGGGCTGAGCTGGCTTGTGCTAGGGAGAAATCTAGTGAGGATGAGTGCGCTGGCTGCATATCTCACATGAATGATCTTGTTGCTCTCCGTGCCAAACATGATGAGAATGTCGCAAACTTAGATGTTGCTAAGACTTCGCTTTCTGACGTGTCTCACGAGCTAGCCAAGGCCAAGCATGAGCTTGAACTTGTCAAGGACGCTCCCATTGTTAGTGATGTGCTTGAATGCGATGAGTGTCCTATCTTCAAGTCTGATCTAGCTGCTTTGCAGTCCAAGTTTGCTACTGTTGTTTGTGAACTAGAGGAGCTTAGATCTAGGCCTGCTTTGCTTGGTGCTTATAAGCTTTGTCCCACGCTTAGGTCGGAGCTAGAGGAGAAGAACACTTTGATCAAGTCTTTTGGAAAGACTAAGGTCGTAGAGTCTAGCCCACCTATTGACTGCTCTGTTTGCCCTGGTTTGATCTCTGATTTGGATAATCTTGCGGTAGAGAAAGCCAACTTGGAGAATGAGAACACATATCTTAGGGCTGAGTTGGGTTTCTAGCAGTGAGCCGCAGTTGGGCATGATGATTAAGCAGTTCAAGCGTGGTGATGGGTTTGGGGTCGGTTACACATACACGAAGTCAGACTTCGACAGGTTGTATGGTAAGATTGGCAAGGCTGCTGGAAACACTGCTAGCACGAGCACACAGCCTTCGCTTGTTGACCTCGCGGATGGTGTGCTTAAAGAACCACCGAAAGCACCTCCGCAGAAGCAGGTTTGGGTTACAAAGCCCAATGAGCTGAGGAATCCCCTCGATGCACTCCCTGTTGCCGCAGCCCAGGTTGCCCAGAAGAAGAGGGCTGCTCCTCCCCGTCCGCAGGCTAGGCCTCCACCTCCCAAGCGTGAGGTGAGGTACCACTGCGAGTTCTGTGACAGGGAAGGTCACCTGGAAGAGTTTTGCTTCAGGAGGAAGCGGGCTGTGAGGCGAGAGCAGGAGAGACGGAATGCGGACATGTACTCTGCTCGGGTGCATGGTCCTTCTCGGCATGGTGGTAGGCAAGATGCTAGGGCGCGCCGTGTAGGTGGAGGTCCGGGAGACGGTGGTGGTTACCGTGCTCCAGCGGGTGGTCGCTTTGCCGGCCGTTCTCCTGGTCGTTTTCAGTACGGCTATGGACCACGGGATCGAGGCTTTGGAGGAGGTTTTGAGGCTCCACGCTTTCCTCGCGGTGGTGTTCGTCAGTCACGCGGTAGACGGGACGGGGGATACGCTTTGCCTGATTTTGCTAACCCTTTTGTAGAGCAAATGGCTCGACACTGGTTTGCTTCTCACTTTGCTAACCCCAGTGTTGAGACATTTGCTCACCCTCTGTCTCACTACTGATGTACAGGTCGGAGGCTTGGAGAACAGGTGGATCATGGACTCCGGTTGTTCGCGCCACATGACCGGAAATGACAAATGGTTCTCCAGCCTCACCCCGATGCGCTCAAAGGAGTATATTGTGTTCGTGGATAATGAAAGAGGAAAGGTACGTGGACTTGGCGCTGTTTGAGTTTCTGATCGGTTTACCCTGAGAGAAGTTGCTTTAGTTTCGAATCTTGGCTTTAATTTGCTCTCTGTTTCGCAACTTCTTGATGAGGGGTTTGATGTTCGCTTCAAGGAGGGCTGTTCGCGTGTTCTTGATTCCAGAGGAGATTTGGTTTGTCGGATTACACCTCGCGATCGGGTTTTCTTGGTTGACTTCTCTGGAACTCCTCTTGGCCCTTCTCGTTGCTTGTTGGCTGGTCCTTCTTCTGATTTGTGGAAGTGGCATAGGAGACTTGGACATTTGAGCTTCGATTTATTGTCGAGACTAAGCTCACTTGGTCTGATCCGAGGATTGCCCAAATTGAAGTTTGAAAAGGACCTTGTTTGCCATCCGTGTCGCCACGGGAAGATGATTGCTACTTCACATCCACCTGTTAATCAGGTGATGACCGCTCACCCTGGAGAGTTGCTACACATGGACACAGTTGGTCCTTCTAAGGTGATGTCTGTTGGTGGGAAGTGGTACGTGCTTATGATCGTGGACGACTTTTCTCGCTATTCTTGGGTCTTTTTCATGAGAACCAAGGATGAGGCTTTCGAGTTTGTTCGAGACTTGATCTTGAGGTTGAAAAATGAGCTACCCCAGGCCATGCGAGCGATTCGCAGTGATAATGGCACAGAATTCAAAAACGCTCGTTTTGACGTTTTTTTGCAGTGATCAAGGGCTTGAACACCAGTATTCTTCTCCCTACACTCCATAGCAGAATGGAGTTGTAGAGCGGAAGAATCGGACACTGGTTGAGATGGCGAGGACGATGCTCGATGAGCATAGGACTCCTCGCAAATACTGGGTTGAGGCGGTAAACACCGCTTGTTACGTGTCCAACCGCATCTTCTTGCGTGCTTTTTTGCACAGGACTTCTTATGAGTTGCGGTTTGGACGCCAGCCCCGTGTTGACCATCTCAGAGTTTTCGGTTGCCGGTGCTTTGTGCTGAAAGATGGAAATCTTGATAAGTTTGAGTCTCGCTCGTCTGACGGCATTCTTCTCGGTTATGCTAATCACTCTAGAGCGTACCGTGTGCTGATTATTGATACTAACATCTTAAGAGAGACTTGTGAAGTCACTTTCGACGAGACTGCACCGTGCAATTCTTTTGTCTTTGAAGTTGCAGGAGATGATGAGCTCGGCACCTCCATCTTTGAAGATGAGGAAGAAGCTGTGGAGGGCGAGGCTGAGGCTACCACACATGCTGTGGACCCAGTTGCCTCCGCCACGAGCTCGGACAATGATGACGGCCCCGATCCGACTACGTCTACTTCACGGGGGCCTATCGAGGAGGTGACTCAGGCTTCACCAGCTGCACCTGAGGAGACACCTGCTTTGGTTGAGGAGGAGGCGACTTCGACACGGGAAGCACCTCGACACATTCAGCGTCGTCATCCACCTGAACAGATGCTAGGTGATCTCAACGAGCAAGTCACCAGGTCCAAGGTAACAAGTATCGCTGGCTTTGCTCATTCAGCGTTTATTGCCTCTTTTGAGCCCAAAGATATTGGACACGCTCTTTCTGATTCTAATTGGGTCAATGCCATGCATGAGGAACTTGAAAATTTTGAAAGAAACCAAGTTTGGGTTTTAGTCGAGCCTCCACCTGCTTGTAATCCCATCGGAACGAAGTGGGTTTTTAAAAACAAGCAGGGTGAGGATGGGTTGGTTGTTCAAAACAAGGCTCGTCTTGTTGCCCAGGGGTTTTGCCAAAAAGAGGGTATTGATTTTGAGGAGACTTTTGCCCCTGTTGCTCGTTTGGAAGCTATTTGAATCTTTCTTGCATTTGCTGCTTCCAAGAGTTTTAAAGTTTTCCAAATGGATGTTAAATCTGCCCTCTTGAATGGTTTTATCGAAGAAGAGGTTTATGTGAAGCAACCCCCTGGTTTCGAAAATCCCAAGTTTCCAAACCGTGTTTATAAACTTCAAAAAGCTCTTTACGGTTTGAAACAGGCACCTAGAGCTTGGTATGATAGATTGAAAACCTTTTTGCTGGCTCAGAGCTTTAAAATGGGATGTGTGGATAAAACGTTGTTCCTCATGCGGTCTGGCAATGACTTTCTATTAGTTCAGATATACATGGATGATATTATCTTTGGTGGCTCTTCTCACGCTCTTGTCTCCAAGTTTTCTGAGCAGATGTCCAGGGAGTTCGAGATGAGCATGATGGGTGAGTTGCAGTTCTTCCTCGGGCTGCAGATCAAGCAAACTCCTCAGGGCACTTTTGTCCATCAAGCCAAGTACACTAGAGACTTGCTGCGGAGGTTCGACATGAGTGACTTGTCTCCTCAGCCGACTCCGATCAGCACATCTACGACGCTTGATGAGGACTTGGACGGCGAGGCGGTGGACCAGAAGGAGTACAGGAGCATGATCGGCTCTCTCCTGTACCTGACGGCGACGCGACCGGACATCCAGTTCGGCGTCTGCCTCTGCGTGCGGTACCAGGCTTCTCCGCGCACCTCCCACAGGCAGGTGGAGAAATGCATCTTCAGGTATCTGAAATTCACCCCTGAATTTGGTCTTTGGTATTCTGCGGATTCTTCTCTGGTTTTGGTGGGCTTTTCTGATGCCGATTTCGGTGGGTGTCGGTTGGATCGCAAGTCGACTTCCGGCACTTGTCAATTTCTCGGTACATCTTTGGTGCCTTGGTCCTCTCGCAAGCAGGCTAGCGTAGCGCTTTCTTCCACAGAAGCTGAGTATGTTGCCGCTGCTAGCTGTTGCTCCCAGATCCTTTGGATGAAGCAAACCTTGCAGGATTATGGCTTGAGTTTCGGTAGGGTTCCCATCTTTGTAGACAACATGTCAGCCATTAGCATTGCAAAGAACCCTGTCCTACACTCCAGAACCAAGCACATCGACATCCGATTCCATTTCCTGCGAGACAATCATGAGAGAGGACACATATACCTGATCCATGTCCCTTCAGAGAGGCAAACCGCTGATATCCTAACCAAACCGCTTGAGCAGGACACTTTTACTCGCTTGCGAGGGGAGCTCGGGGTCTATTACCCCTTTTGATTGCTGACTTTTCTTTGGTTAGCTTTGTAGGTTTTACTTGTCCTTCTCTTTGTTTTCTAGGTTTGGTAGTTGTATTGTGCATATGCATTGTACATATTTGCATTTTGCATTGCCTCACTTGCACTAGCATTCTTGTATACATTGCTATGATCTTCTAGTGCCTGCTAGTGTGAGTTGATAAACTTGATCATGTATAGCTTGCTCCACTGTGTATATGACATCATCTGAGTTAAGCTATTTTGTTTTGAAAATCTGAAAACATGATCACCCTGTCTTGGCTACTAGCATGTTAGGGCGTGTTGATATGCTTTGCTATCTTATTCATGCTAGTGTACCTTTTCGTTCAGCAATTCATATTTGAAATGATCTAAATCTGATAAAATTGCTTGAACTGTTCTTGAAATGGATTGAAAAGATTCAGGTGGGATTGCTTGTCGCACTGATCGAGCTTTCGGGACGGCTCACTTTGCACTTGTGAGAACCCGGGCAAGGCTGTGCATGACTGAAATGAGTGCTTTAAGCTTCTGATTGTCTTTGACATAGGCTTGGCCTCGTTGCTAAGTAAAGCATGACAAGCTTTCAACCCCTGGCATTAAGAATTGATTGCTATAAATTTAATTGAAAAATGGATGTTGGCAACTTGTTTTGGCTGCTTTGGATCACCTTGTATGAGTATGATTAGAATTGCTTTCTATTCCCTACTTGTTGGTGCTAGATCATGGGTGATGCTTTTATTTCTCCTAAAACTGAACTTGCCTAGCTCTAGACTGATTTGATATATCCTGTTGAGCTAGATGCAGGTCCTGTTTATGGATGCACACGTGCTTGTGACTAGATGTTGCTCATATCCTTGTATCCTTGAATGCTTTCACTTACACCTCCTGCATTGCATTCATTGCATAGCATCTGTTCAGGGGGAGTCTCAGCTTCAGGGGGGAGCTTTAGGTCTTTTTAGACTTGATGTGTGCATGTGCCAACAAGAGGGAGAATTTGGGAGAAGTGATCGAACAAGGGTGAGACTTGTTTGATTTTTGAAAAACTTGTTGTGCATAGGGCTCTGAGAGTGCATCATTTTGGGAGAGTTGCACTTGTGAGAGGGAAAAACTTTGGTTTGGGAGTGTCTGCTTTGTTTCTGGCTCCTGGTTTCCTCGTTTTCCCTTTGCTTTCTTGCATGACTGCGTCGAGCGTTACCTCTGTCTTTGAGGAGTCATGTTTTGGCTTTTGATCGATTGCGTCGAGCCGTTTCCCTTGTCTTAGGGGATCGATCTCTGCTTGAGTAAGTGACTGTTTCTGCTTTTCTGAGTTTTTTGTCACTTGCTTGAGTTCTTCACCTTCTTGCTTCTCTCTTTATCACTTCTTTGTTTTCAGGTGGTGTGTTGGCAATGCACTCATCAAGGGGGAGATTGAGGAACGAGAGTACTCTATCCTGCCTGTGATGAGTGAATTGTCAACCGTGCGGTGTGATCGTGCGCTTGGTCTTTGGATTGCAGATACACAGGTGTCGAGTGTCGACGGGGAGCTGCCGTGGAGGTGCTGTGGCCGATGGACCGTGCGGTGGACGGCGGTGAAGGGCAGCCGGGACCGGAGCTCAGACCGGGCGGCAGCTGTGGCGTCCACTCCTGGATCGAGGGCGCAAGCGGCGACGGAAGGCGGATTTCTTGGTTTGCGCCACAAAACCAAGTAGGCAGACGGCGGTTGAAGACGCCAAGTCGTGGAGGCATGGGCGTCGGTCTCGGGACTGACGGAGGCGACGGACGTCGACGGCGTCTAGGGCCTCGCTGCGGGCGAGGAGGTGACGGGCGTCGGGCGGCGTCTAGGGCCGTCAGAAGGCCGAGGCGGGAACGGCGTCTAGGGCCACGACGTGGAGGCGGGAATCTTCCCGTGCGTGAGGTTTTCGCGGACCCTCCAAAACCGGCCACCTACCCGGGTTTCGCGGACCCTCCAAAACCGCGGACCTGATCTTCATCAAGATGGCGGCATCGCGGAGAAGACTTCGTTTAGAAGAAAGAACATCGGCCGTCGGATAAGATCGTGTACAGGGGGTGCTGTAGGCCAATCGGTCTGACCGGTCCCTGGCACCGGTCTGACCAGTCTAATCAACCTGTCTGACCGGTCCAGCGTACCGGTCTGACTGGTCCCGCGGGTATAAATACCCCTTCACTTGTGTTAGGTTAATTGCGGCTTTTGTATTTCGTCCGTGAATTGTTCTATCTCCCAGGCCGCCGCCCCTGTGTTCCTCTCCCTCTATTCTTCTCTTTAGAGTAGATTTAGTTGATGGATTTGTGAGACCTTGTGTGGATTTGATTGGGAAAGGAGGCCCTAACCTCCTCGTGCCCTCTGGGCTTTTTGAATCAATTCCATCTCCTCGTTTTGTGCCTTGTGCGATGGATTTTCGACTTCGTTTTTGGCGCACTTGATTGCGAGGAAGCTACCAGTTCTTTGCTGTGATTCCCGTGCTTCTAGCCCCGTTCTAAACCCTCTGGAATCACTAGCTTTTTCGAATTGGATTTATTGAGCTTTTGAGAAAACCCCAATCCTTCTTGATCTCCCCTCGAATTCTCAAGATTCTTTGATCTTTAGGACGAGATCTCTTGGGGATATGTTCACGGGGTAGGGGCGAAGCAATCCCCCAAGTTTCATCGATTTTCGTGGTCGTTTGGTCGAGATTCACCGTTTGAATCAAAGCTTTTCGGGGTTTTCTGGGTGCCACCGGTCAGACCAATAGGCAAGACCGGTCAGACTGGTCTAGCCGTGTTCAGGCCCCCGACCGGTCAGACCGGCCCAATGCACCGGTTAGACCGGTCCTGGCAGATCAGTTCTGCGGTTTCTCTCGATTCGCTTCCGAATTGCTTCGTGGTTTCGCTCGCTCGTTCGAGGCCTTTTGTGTTGGTTTAGCTTTTGCATAGCTACTCCAAACTTTGGCCAGAACGCTTGAGGGCTTGGGTGATTTTCGGAATATAGGCCGACGGTTTGAATTTCGGAAGAAATTTTGATTGGCTCCCATTCACCCCCTCTGGTCGCCGGCTTCGGTTCCACACCGTTGTAGCCGCACGTGGCGAGGTGGTGCGGGAACCATCCAATCCGCGCGATCTAGGTGCCGAGGATGCCGGGATCTAATCCGCAGGCAACACGTGCGCGGAGGACGTGGGCACCGCTGGAGCCACACGGGGTGACGACGAGGCCGCACGTGGCGCAGCATGGCGAGGTGCGCGCACCGCAGGTTGACCACGACGCAGGGGCGCGGTCACCACGATCGGCTGGAGAGTCGTTGCCGCTGGAGGCGTGGACGATGAACACCGAGATGCAGACACCTGAAAAGGAAATACCATCTCGTCGAAATAGACATGACGGGAGATCAGTACGCGACGAGACACCGGGTCGTAGCACTTATACCCCTTCTTATCGACTGGATAGTCTAGGAAGACGCAAGCGACCGATCGAGGTGCTAGCTTGTGTGGAGCAGTTGCGGCTATGCTGGGGTAGCAATAGCCCTGCTAGTGGGGCGGGGTCAGATGGGGATCTTGGGCGGGTTTTCGAATGGGGATATGTTTGTGTGGGTAGTAACGGGTTTAGAGGCCAACGGGTTGGGGCGGGGTGGGCTGCATCCGCGGGTTGGGGCGGGGTGGGCTGCATCCGCGGGTTGGGGCGTAGAAACGGATCGGATCGCCTGCTCCCGCAAGAAGCCAAGAAGGCAATACCGCCGCCATCGCCGTCGCCGCTGCCGGCCACCGTCGCCGTTGCACCTCCCCTCCTCCGACGTCCACAGATCGAGGTACTCCTCTTCCACCTTGCATCTCCATCTCCTGCGCATCACCCCTTCCTCTTCCTCGACGGCTCATTGGCTCCCTTCCTCTTCTTGCAAGATGCCAAGATCTGTGGGGGAGGTGATGTAGGCACGGCGGGATCGCCGGATCTATGGCCGCTGGCTTCGCCTTCTTCCAGGCTGCCAACGCGGCGGTTCGTGCCTCGGGTGGTGGCTCCGGCAGGCGGCGGCGGCGGGGAACGGGTGGTGGCTCCTCTCCTCTCCTCTGCTCACTGCTCTGTGGTTCTGAACAGCCTGCTCCTCCCTGACTCCCCCATCTTCCTTCGCGCGAGGCCTGGTCGATCGAGGCTAGCTGGTTCCCGATCCGGCGGGGCTTGGTGCTCCAGGCGATCGTATCGTCATCCGCCGCTCGCGACGTTCGATTGGTACGCGTCGAGATGCCTTTCCCTCTGCTTCTGCGTTCGCGCAACGCGTTGATCCGTCCTAGAAAGATTCGCTGTCTTGACTGGAGACAGTTCCTTGGGAATTCCCCTGTTCTTTCTCCATTGCTGTTGTTTTGCCCAGAAAAGGCGGAAATTACGGCAAATTTAGTCCAGGCCTGAACCTTTGAGTTTTTTGTTTCCCAACTTTTGTTGAATCTTTGGGTTCTGGTAAAATTTAGGAGGATCGATTGCGTTCCAGTCATCCAGATTTCTGCGTTGCAAATATCTTCAGTGAAGTATCATTCAGAATCAGGTCTCATTTTGACCGCTCGTAGTGTTAGATCCTTGCTGTTTAACTTCGATTTTCCAATAATAGTAGCTGGAAAAGGCATGATCTAATAAGGTGCTGGTGTGCAGCTTTATCCCTTGCTATCGATGGGTCTTGCAATGGTGGAATCTCAGGAGGCGCTGATGATAAAGTAGTCATTTTCACGCTGGATTATCCAAAGGTTTGCCCTTGAATATTCCCTTTCCTTGCTACTTGTAAATCTTTATCCTTGTCATGGAAATCACATGCTGTGGCCTGTGGGTAATGATCTTCGCTTCGTACTTATTTACTACAAGTCTGATTGTACCTTATATCATGGCACAGGATAAACATGTTTTGGGGGTAGCTAAATTCCACTAATTAAAATTTGTATCTAATGAACATGCAACATTATGTATTATTTCCCTCCTTTTTAATACGAATGTAATAACATCAATTTTGTGTCACATAAATTATGTATTAATAGAGTAATTGTTGCTGAAACCCTTTTCCTAATGAAATGAAATAAGCCTTGTAATTTCTAACGGGAGTATTTGTTAGTCTCCGTACAGAGCTGCAGTTTTGCTATTCTGGTGATAATAATCAAAATATTCTGCATGTTTGGTCGGATTCGTGTTTCTGGTGAGATCGGATCTGCAAAATGAGCTGCACTAGTCGATCCAGATCTTTATTTGGCCTACAAAAGCAACATCATTTAAACTAGCATGTAATTGAAAATACAGAACAAACAAGTATGCATAGGGTAGACCACACACCTCATATTATCTAAAAATAAATACAAGCCAATGCTTTTAGCAGTAGGTTCTGATGATGCCTCCCAGCACTTTGGCCAGGCTTTCAACTTTGAATGCTTTGTTACTTTCATTATAGGTGGTAATGACCTTGATAATTCCTGCACTTTGTAATTCTGATCTTTGTTACTTTCATTAGCTTCTATTCTTGACTGGTGTGTGGTAAAATGTGCAGGACTCTCGTGGCAATGGGCTGGAAAGTACAGTGATCCTAGCAGGCTGTGCCGATGCTGTTTGTTGCTGGGGACTCGTTGCAGCCAGCATCATGTGGATGGATTCCAGTATTTATTAATAGATTAGTTGCTTCAGATCTAATGTGGAAAAAGCCGGAGTGGCATGTTGCCTTTGGTTTTGTTTCAAAAAGAATGATGCCTTTGGTTTCTAAATCAGAAGTGGTTGTCCATACAGCCTACCTGAACTCAGAAGCCTGTGATCTTCACTGCTTCAGCTCTCACAAGTTAGAATTCAGAAGTGGTTGTTTGAGCAGGAGCTAAATCAACAGCAGGAGCTGAAGCGATGGAGCTGATGACTATTATGTAAAATTTATGCTTCTATTCTTGACTGGTGTATGATATATGCGTCTTTATTTTATCTTCCAAGGAAACAGACCTGGAAAGGACCATGCATGGTTGAGAGATCGTGCCTTTCTATCGTGCGCATGTAAATTTTTTTCTTCTTTCTATAACACTACTGCAATCAACTCTTTGGCTTCCTATCGTGTGCAGCAACCCATGCATAACCCACCATTGGTGGGGCGGGTTGGGGTGGGTTGATTAATTAAATATTTGGGTGGGGGCGGGTTGACAAAAAATGAATAAACTGCTGCAGGTAGGGGCGGGGAAGGGGCGGGTAGATCCCCATTAGCAGGCCTAGCTTCGAGCTCACCTGCGACAACACCACCCAGCCTCCGAGGCTCTTCTGGGCCAACATCACCACCCAGATGGTCGTCACGGACCGAACAGACCACTACTTCGCCTACGCCTCCATCGGCTTCAGCATCACCATGACGCCAGGTACGAGAACCTACACCAGGTCCTGGGAGTCGCCAGCCAGGGGATTCATCATCGACTCCGACACCCACTTGTATGTTGTTGGCTGCGACGTCGAGGTCCTCCTGTTCGACACCGGGACGAACCTAACCATCGGTTCTTGCACGAGCTCGTGCCCTGGCGATAAGGCGACCATGGGCAACGAGTCGGTTGTTGTGGCTGGAAATTGCAATGGATTGGGCTGTTGCAGCATTGCCTTACCTGATTACCTCCGAGGCTTCCGATTCACGCTGTCCCGGAGGGATGGAGACGAAGCACGATCAGATGCAGAGCCCTCTGCTACTGTCAAGGTCTTCCTAACAGAAGATTATGAATTCAACACGAGCGACCTTTTCTCGAGCTGGACAAACAAAAGTGTTCTTACAAGCCTAGAAATTTTCGCCACGGACCAGCCAAAGCTGTGAAGTTGCATCTGCAAATGAGGAAACCTATGCATGTAGCTCCGGTAGCTTATGTCAAACTGGAAAATGGGGAGGTTATTTCTGTTACTGCTGCTAGAGAGAGATACGAAGGTAGGAGAAATATCTGGATTGGTACTATTGCTCAGTGTTCTGATATACATATAGATGAATACAATAGGCACTTGGGCCATGGGCCATATGGGCCATTATGGACTAAATATATGAAACTATATATATACAAGTATTGCTACACATGACCCCCCCTCAAACTCAAGGTGGATCTTGATTAAGAACGAGACACATTGAGTTTGAGAAGATAGAACTGATGTTGTTCCTTTGTTTGAGGCTTGGTGAAGAAATCAGCCACTTGAAGTTCAGATGAAATATACTTCAGATCTATCGTGGATTGCTGACAATGAGATCTGATGAAAAATGCATCAACACCAATATGCTTAGTCAGCTCATGCTTGATTGGATTATTCGCTATCTAAATAGCACTAGTATTATCACATAGCAAAGGTGTAGAAGTGTCACATGAAACACCAAGATCTGCCAATAGCCATCTGAGCCAAATTATCTCAGCAGTTGTAGTGGCAAGTGCTCTGAGCTCTGCTTCAGCACTAGAGCATGATACTTCTTGGTTCATCGAACCAAAGCTCTTCTTGGTACTGGCTGTCGCCATAAGACTTCATCTGGACTCCACATTCTTGATCATCTGCATTTGCCTTTGTCCTCATCAACAACTTCACCACTGCTATCATCATCCTTTGCTTCTACTACCGTTACATTCCCTCAGTGGTACCACCGTTTAGGTCATTTATGTGGCTCCCGTCTATCCACCATAGTTAAACAGGGTGTTCTTGGACAGGTCTCTATAGACCCATCTTTTGAATGTACTGGTTGTAAGCTGGGCAAGCAAATACAACTGCCATACCCCACTAGTGTCTCTAGAACAAAAAGTCCTTTTGATCTTGTTCATTCTGATGTATGGGGTCCTGCACCTTTTACTTCAAAAGGTGGTCACAAGTACTATGTTATCTTTATTGATGATTATTCTCGTTATACTTGGATATATTTTATGAAGCATCGCTCTCAGTTATTATCTATATACCAGTCTTTTGTTCGTATGATTCATACTCAATTCTTGTCTACTATTCGGATTTTTCATTCTGATTCAGGGGGGAATATTTATCTAATGCTTTTCGTCAAGTTCTGTCATCTGAAGGCACTCTTGCCCAACTATCATGTCCTGGTGCTCATGCACAAAATGGTGTTGCTGAGCGCAAACATCGTCATATTATTGAAACAGCTCGTACTCTTTTAATTGCATCCTTTGTGCCTCCTCACTTTTGGGCGGAGGCTGTTTCTAGTGCTGTTTACTTAATAAATCTCCAACCTTCCTCTCGTCTTCAAGGCAAGTGTCCTGGAGAAGTTCTACATGGATCCCCTCCTGCTTATGATCATCTTCGTGTTTTTGGATGCAAATGTTATGTTCTTCCTCCTACTCACGAACGCACCAAACTAACTGCACAATCAGTTGAGTGTGTTTTTCTGGGCTATAGTCTTGAACATAAGGGGTATCGTTGTTATGATCCTTCTGCACGTCGTATTCGTATTTCCCGGGATGTCACCTTTGTTGAATCTTGTCCTTATTTTCACTCCCAGACCTCTAAATCTTCTACAAATGAGTCAATTTCTTTCCTTTCATTACCTCCTATCTATTTATCTTCACCATCTACTCCATCTATGGATCCTATCACACCTTCACCTAATTCTCAGAATTCTTCTGAACTTCCTATTTCTTCACATCCTCCTATTCGAATACATTATAGCCGTCGTCCTCGTGTCTCCTCCAACTCCGAGCCATCTCCTGCTCTTTCTAACGCTCCAACTAGTACAATAGATGCTCTTTCGCATGACTCCCTGTCTAGTTCAGTGCCTCACTATAATCTTAGAAATCGAGCCACCATTCATGCACTTGACAGGCTTGGTTATTTTGCTGCTGGTGCTGCTATTGAACCATCATCATATCAGGAGGCTGTTGGTGTTCCAGTTTGGGAGCAGGCTATGTCTGATGAGCTTGCAGCTTTGTAGCATACTGGTACTTGGGAGGTGGTTCCATTACCTGCACATGCAGTTCCTATCACATGCAAATGGGTGTACAAAATCAAGACCAAAGCTGATGGTTCAATTGAAAGATACAAAGCTCGTTTAGTTGCTCGAAGTTTTCAGCAGTCTTATGGCCGTGACTATGAGGAGACTTTTGACCCAGTTGCTCATATGACTACAGTTCGAACTCTCATTGCTGTGGCTTCCATTCGCTCATGGACTATTTCTCAACTAGGTGTCAAGAATGCCTTTCTTCATGGTGATTTACATGAAGAAGTTTATATGCAGCCACCCCCAGGTGTCCAGGTACCTAATGGTTATGTTTGCCGTCTTCGTCGTGCTCTTTATGGCCTAAAACAAGCACCTCGAGCATGGTTTGAATGTTTTACTTCAGTCGTTAAAGCTGCTGGTTTTGCTCCTAGTGATCCTGATCCTGCTCTTTTTGTCCATATCTCTGAGCGTGGACGGACATTACTTTTGCTTTACGTAGATGATATGCTGATCACTGGAGATGATAATGAATATATTACTTTTGTCAAAGCCCGCTTCAGTGAGTAGTTCATGATGTCAGATTTGGGACCTCTAAGCTATTTTATTGGCATAGAAGTTACATCTACTTCTGAAGGCTATTATTTATCACAACAAAAATATCTTAATGACTTGATAGTTCGTTCTGGTCTCACTGATAATCGAACTGCAGCAACTCCCATGGAGCTCAATCTTCAGCTACGATCGGATGATGGTACACCTCTTGCTGATCCTTCTAGATACCGTCATATTATTGGTAGTCTTGTTTATCTTACTTTCACAAGACCAGATATTGCTCATGCTGTACATATTCTCAGCCAGTTTGTTAGTGCTCTGACCTCAGTTCATTATGCACATTTGCTTCGTGTTTTGCGGTACTTACGAGGGACAGTATCACAATGCTTATTCTATGCGAAATTGAGTTCCCTGTAACTACATGCTTACTCTGATTCTAGCATGGTAACAGAGCCAGTGATGGCGTCGCCGCCGCCACCGTTGCAAGTGTACTAGCCTGCATCACCGGTGAGGTTCCTGTTGTTTTTTAGCTGCACGGGCCACCTCGGCAGCTTCTCCTCTGCTTGGTTGCCCCTGCGGCTCCGTCGTCGTCGCGGCTTCCCAGCCCCCGCTGGGTCTGGCCGCCATTGCGGCCCCTCTTCCTCTGCCAGCCGTCGCTGCCCTCTCTCTCGTGGCTGCTATTGCGGCCCCTTCTTTTCCAAGCTGCTGCTGGCCCTTTGTTGATTACGGCCAGGAGGTCGTCCTCTCTACTTCCGTGCAGTTGTCTAGATAAGTGCAGTTGTAAATATCTATGCAGATAAGTGAGTCGTACTCCTTGCTCCTGCTGCCTGATTGCTTTTGAATATCAGTACTACTACTGCATTTGATTCCACAATGGCTCCTATTACATTTGCTGCACCCGTGATGGATATCAAATTGTCTGGTCAGAACTATCGTGAATGGGCTTATTCTTTTAAAATGCTTCTTCGTGGGCTACCTACTACTGCTGATTTATATTCACATCTTACTGACCCTCCACCAAATGCTACTGCTCAAGAAGCAAAAGATTGGAGGATTGCTGATGATTGTGTAATGGCTATCATGGCTATGAGTGTTGATCCCACCATCAGGTTCTGTCTTGAAGATTTCAAAATAGTCAAAGAAATGTGGGATTTTCTCAAAGAGAGATATTAGCAAAAAGCAGCTCTGATACCATGCTAGAGAGATACGAATGTAGGAGAAATATCTAGATTGGTACTATTGCTCAGTGTTCTGATATACATATAGATGAATACAATAGGCACTTGGGCCATGGGCCATATGGGCCATTATGGACTATATATATATATATATATATATATCACAAAGTTTTCGGTAATGAAATTGCCTTGTATATACACACACACACACACACACACACACACACACACACACACACACACACACACACACACACACACACACACACACACACACACACACACACACACACACACACACACACACACACACACACACACACACACACACACACACACACACACACAAGTATTGCTACACATGACAACTGCAACCCCGGTGTAAATGGAAATAATCCATACATTTTGGATGGCTGCATCGAAGGTTCGTTCTTATTAATTGTCAGTGACACAACTAAGGTTTTGCAAAATTGCAGTTGCAAGTAAGGAATTGATAATGCTGCAATAACTTAATCCTTTAATTCATAAAACACTGCATCTGTATTATGTTTCGCAAAAAAATAAAATAGAACGTTGTTTTCCCTCTTTATTTCACTAAGTATGAACATACCTTAATTATCAGTGACACCATCTAATTGTTGTAATTCTTTTCTGGAGCAGGTTACAACCCCCATCCTAAAGGAAATTGTAAGAGGTCATGTGGAAACATGTCCATCCCTTTCCCTTTTGGATTAGAAGAAGGTTGCTTTGCACACCAGAAATTTCAACTTAGTTGCATGTCGGATAAGTTCCTTGTTCTTGACCGAGGAGATGGCACAAAGTATCAGGTGGCCACATTGTCAGTAGATGTTGGATACCTGGGTGTAACCAGCATGCTGAATGATTCAAGCAGCAATGATGACGAGGTGGTAGTAGTTCATACCACCAATGGTGACTTTGATTACAGGATACCAAGAGAAGCCATGAGAAATCTTATCGAGTTCTCCCAAGAATTCGACATCAGGATGAGGTGGGCTGTTGCCAACTTAACATGCAGAACAGCCTCGCATAGGACCACAACTTATGCATGTATCAGCGCCCACAGCCAATGTGTTAATGTCACCCATGGTACACTATATCTAGGGTACCGTTGCAAGTGCTTGAGCGGCTTTGCTGGGAATCCATACGTCCAAGATGGTTGTACAGGTCTCTCTCTGCCATTAGCTGCAGTCTTTTTTTGCTATTGTTTTTTTATAAAAAAATCAGAAACCTTCAGTCTTTCACCATGAGTGCCTGCCTTTTCTATCTTTCTCGTACCGATATATGTCGTCCTTATCCAATGTCTACCTCCTTACCAAATGCTTGAGAAACCAGAAAATTCTAGATAAAAAGTATACGTTGAGCAATTAACATATGCATGTATCTCCAACTAACTAGTACTATTTGCAGAGCCCCATTGCCGTGATTTCAATAACTGACAATGACTCTTTTCATTCATGTTTTTTTAATTTGCAGACATTGATGAGTGCTTAGAGCCAAATGATTGCAAAGGGGTATGTCATAATACCCCAGGAGGATACAGTTGCACGAGTTGTCCCTATGGTGAAGTGTTTGAGCCAACAAATATGAGGAAATGTGTCAGACCAACTAAGAGGCACAATCTTGTTTTAGGTGACTTTATACCCTACATATCTACGTTTCAGATATCCAAATGCGAAATGATCTAGGTGTAGAAAATTAATGGCCTTGTATACATGATGCAATTGTGTGTGTGTGTAGGTATTGGAATTGGAATTGGTATTGGCTTTGGCACCATAATTTTTGCACTATGTGCTAGTGCAACTATACTCGCTCGCAAGTGGAAGCAATGCAAACAGAAGAGAATTCGAAGAGCATACTTCAGGAAAAATCAAGGCCTCTTGTTGGAGCAATTAATCTCAGATGAAAGCGCCGCAAACAAAACAAAGATATTCTCCTTAGAGGAACTAGAGAAAGCGACCAACAACTTTGATGCCACCCGTGTGGTTGGCCGTGGAGGACATGGCACAGTTTATAAAGGAATTTTATCTGATCAAAATGTGGTAGCAATTAAAAGATCCAAACTTGTGGAGCAGAGTGAGATAGACCAATTTATCAATGAGGTTGCTATTTTGTCTCAGATAATCCACCGCAATGTGGTGAAACTTTTTGGTTGCTGCTTGGAAACTGAGGTGCCCTTGCTCATATATGAGTTCATATCCAATGGCACACTATATGACCTCCTTCATAACAATATCAATACTAAATGCTTATTGTCATGGCATGATTGCCTAAGGGTAGCTGTAGAGGCATCAGGGGCACTTGCTTATTTGCATTCAGCCGCTACAATACCAATTTATCATAGAGATGTGAAATCTTCCAACATACTCTTAGATGCCACCTTCACCACAAAGGTTTCCGACTTTGGTGCTTCAAGATCTGTTTCACTTGATGAGACTCATGTGGTGACCATTGTCCAAGGAACATTTGGTTACTTAGATCCAGAATATTACTACACTAGTCAACTAACTAAGAAGAGTGATGTGTACAGTTTTGGAGTGATACTTGTGGAGCTTCTGACAAGAGAGAAGCCAATTTTCATCAATGATTCTGGTATGAAACAAAGCTTGTCCCATTACTTCGTTGAAGGACTTCAAGAAGGCGCTCTTATGGAAATAATAGATCCACAGGTTGTGGAAGAAGCAGAGAAAGGAGAAATTGATGATATTGCTTCACTTGCACAAGCATGTCTGAAGACCAAAGGAGCAGAGAGACCAACTATGAAAGAAGTTGAGATGAGATTGCAGTTCCTAAGAACTGAAAGGCTGAGGAAAATACACCATTTACCAGGAAATAATGGTGAGATTGAGCATTTGTTGCGCCCACAAGATAGAAACTCTGACGCACAGCTTCATTTTGTAAATGCTACTACCTGTTTGCCTTGTGAAGAGACCTCTCGAGGCTACAGCCTAGAGAAAGAATTTGCATCCTCAATAAGTTTGCCACGCTAGCATACGCATGGTCAATAACAGAGGCAATTGCTGTCTTTGAAACACCTGAGTTGCTGTATATATTTTCCACAAAGAAATATGTAATATTGTTCCCTTTAGACCGGTGAAACAGACTGGGTTCCCGAAAGGCGAACCCGACTCTCTGTATCATCGTGATAGTCCCTGGATCAGTAGCTATCACATACAGAACTCATTTCAATCGAATATCACAGACATAACTCAAGTTTACAACATCACATGGGTTTATTTATTACATAATCCAAAGGATTGTAATACGAATCTCAGAGTACAAGCTCCTTGGGCTAAAAGAAAACAAACAGAAAGCGGACACGATATCTAATCTTCTGGGCAACTTCATCTTCACGAATCCTCTCCACAGGCAGCTCGGAGTGTAGCTCGGGCCATCCTTCACATCGTCTTCCTTTGTCGTCCTGTCGACTCCTTTACTCGGATCCTGCATCTATCAGGCTATCCCCAAGGACGGGATAGGTTCACGTCACCATCCGTATGCAAGCTTTATGGTGGATGCAAACGGTGTAAAGATAATGCCAAGGATAGGCTATGTTTTCCTATGCAAGCAATATATGTATAAGTCATCCAAAACACCTTTCAACACGGGCAGCTCCGGCAACCCGGACTCCCGGTCTCCTATCTTCCACTACAACTATCTCAACCCTGTTTCGGTGCGACAACTCCCTCTCCCCGCACCTCAGCTGCTATCCAAGCAGGAAAAGTAGACTAGAGGGAGGTAGAAAAGTATATGTGGATCTAACTACAGTGTGGTGCCAGATCCAGAGTTGTACATGACCGAGTACGCGGCTATATGTATAGTTTTTACCCTATAGGGGTTGTACACTTGTACCCACTCGCCCCGAATCCAGCCGGGGATCAGCCGACTTTCTCCGAGGCACCAGTCAACGAAACTAACGGCTACGGCATCATCCTACTCCCGGTCTGGGTTGCATCCTCCCGCAGAAGGTCGCCCGGGGTTGTGAAGCTATCTAGAATGGAATCTCCATGGATCCCGCGATCGGGGGCGATAGGGTCCTGCCCTCTCCCCCTGACACTGAAACACTATCCTCCTACAGTAATGGTGCCGCGCATAGCTAGCTCGGGTTGGGTCCCCCCTCATAAAGGATAAGTGGTGTGCACGTTTGACATAGTTCCGTCACTAGGGCCACAAAGTCAAGTCCTTCGTCCAGCCGAGGCGAGCGTCTTCGTCCAAGTTTAGCATTCCGTCAACACGGTCTGCAATCGATACCCATTACAAGTATCTCCTCCATAACTACACCTCTACTATGTTCCCATGGAAACGGTCTAGCACCCGCCACAGGTGCCCGTCACCCATTACAGGTGCACACAGGGTCGTGCCCAACACATAATCCCCCGGCTCCCGATCCGAAAATTAGGGAAAAGGGTCTGCTCGCCCCCGCTGTAACCTAATCACCAACTCCCATATAAGTGGAGGCAACTTCCAGCAAACAAGGACTATCACATCATATACTCCCATACCCAAAATCTCACTCATATTAGCAATAGCATATAACAATGCATGTCTAAGTAGGGGAAACAAGGAATACGGTAAATAAATGGCCATGCAAGCTCATCTCATCACACTCAATTTGGGAGCGTAGCGTATCTAGCAAGCAATGCCTAATAGGTATTCAATCGCGAACGTGCGTGAACCTGATAGGTCTTCGTAGTCTTCCTCGGTCTCTGACGTCTTCTGGTCGTCTGGTACGTCCTTCTGGGTCCTCCGGGTGTCGGGGTAGTCCTTCTGGATCTTGTGGTCGTCCGGGACGTCGGTCAACTCCTCCACGTCAGGACCTAATCGTAAATACATATAAATACAGGGGCCAAGGTGCAAGAATGCATAAAATAGGCTCAAAAGAGATCCAACTCACAACAAATCCTATTCTAACGTATAGATCATGATTTTAGAAGAATTATGAAACTGGTTTCATATTTTTCGGAGCTCCGGTTGAATTACTGTGAATTTTCTAAGATTAAAGCATTTTCTGGAATTAATAAATGATTATCGAAAAAGGAAAAGCACAGAGGTGACATGTGGCAGCACCAGAGCGTGCCATGTGGCATGATGACGTCACCCGGTGGGTCAGCTTTGCTGACGTCAGCAGTGGGCCCTGTTGACGTCAGCGTTAACCAAGTCAACATTGACCGTTGACTGGTCAGCCGGGTCAGTGGGGTCCACAAGTCAGTGGGCCCTAGTAGTCAGCCTCTCAACAGATGCTTACAGGTGGGACCCGTGTGTCAGGGTTTAAACTAGAAAAAGAAAAGATAAAAGGTAGGGCGGCTGGTTTACTAGGCTCAAAGGTAAGTTGGGCCGGCTCATGGCCCACTTGGTTCGGCTCACGTTGTTGGGTCGGCTTGAACGACGGCTCACAGGCCGGCTCGGGCAGCGGCTCCAGATCAAAGGCCGGCTCGGACTGGCTTGGTCTCTTGGCTCGGTGGGCCGTCTCAAGCTTGGCTTCAGGAAACAAGGCCGGCTCGGGTCTGGGCGAGTTGGGTCCGGCTCAGCTGGTTCTGGGCCAGGGTTCTCCGGCGGGCGTGGCTTCCGTGCTCCCCTTCCTCTCCTGCTTCGGCGTCGATGGCGATGGCGGCGGCGGCTTCACGGCAAAGCTTCTGCGGCGAGGCACGGCTTCCTGGTGGCGCGCCTTCTCTTCGCGTCCCTCTCCTTCTTTCCTCCTCCCCGGCTCCTTCTCTCCCTTGGTTCTTGCGGCGGGGCGGCGTCGTCAGGCCCCCGGCGACGATGTAGGGGCTTGGCAAAGTTCTCCGGCAGGGCTCCAGCGGCAGCAAGGTAGCGGCGGAGCGGGGATGAAACAGATCGAGACGGGTCGGGGCTCGGGCTCGGCTCGATTCGTGCTCGCGTGCGGGGGTTCGGGTAGCCCAATCCGCGGCGGCGCGGAGCAGGGCTGGCGGCAGTGAGGTAGGGGCACGCGGCCGGGTTGCCCTCGCATTCCGTGGCGAGGACAAAAGCGCCGGGCTCGCGTGTGTGCAGGGCGAGCAGGTCAGGCAAGGCGAGGTCGAGACGATGCGCGACCGACGTGACGCCGTGCCGACGGCGGCGCGTGGCGCGGCGTGTTCGCTGGGGCTTCCAGCGCGGGGTGGTGCTCGGCGCGGCGAGGACGGGGCTGGGTCGTGTCAGGCACGCGTTGCGCGTGGTGCGGGATCCGGCATGAAGGCGGGGTCGTGCAAGGCGTGGGTGCGCGCAAGGCGCGACACGACGCGGCCACGGCGAGACGTGGCGCGTGGCCTGGGCCGGCAGATTAGAGGTCGGGGCCAAAGGCTTCAATGGCGGCGAAACGGAGCATGGCAGGCCGAGGCGGGTCGCGGCGAGGGATCGGTCAACACCAAAGCAAGGCAAAGGCTTGTGCTTGGGTACCAGGGCACGCGCGCACGCGTGCGACTCACGCATGGCGTGGCCGCGGCGTGGCCAGGCAACGGTGGTTGTGCTTCGCGCGTGTGGGTGCATCCAGGGCGCCATGAGGGCCAACGGCCGTGCTTGTGCAAGGTGTGGCGTGTGCGTGCTCAGGGCGTGGCGTGGCCGCGACGTCGTGGGCGCGGTGCGGCGTGGACGTGGCCGCGGCGTGACGGTGGCGGCAACAGGCACGAGCGAAGGCTCGGGCGGTGAGGTCTCGTGGCGTAGAGGCTGCAGTGGTGCGCGTGGGTGGCGCGTGTGCGTGCGCACACGGACCCCGGGTTGAGGCCCGCGGGACGACAGCGCAACGGATAGGCACGCCGGCGGCCAAGGCTCGGCGGCGGCGAAGAGCGCCGGGTGTTCTTGGTTCATGGGCAAAACAGAGCAGAGCAGGCACAAGAGGGTGAGGCGCATCGGCAACGGCGGCGGCCTACCGGTGGGCTCGAGGGCAATGGGTGGCGACGCAGTGGCGAGTCGGAGCAGCGAGGAAGCGAGGCCGTGCAGGGAGAACCGCCACGGCGATGTGGTCGAACAGGCACAGGCTTGGCAAAGGTCCTCTGCGGCGGCGCGTCCTCCTCCTCCTTGGCGACGTCGGCTTCGGACGCAGCGGCGGGTGCTCGGCACGCTCCTTCTCCTCCTCTTCCTGGCGCTCGGCTCTTTCTTCTTCTCCTCTCCCTCTCCTCTGTTTCCTCGAGAACGCTGTGGCGGCTCTGGATTGGGGAAAAGCACTGGGGGTCTAGGATTTGCGGCGGCCGGTGGGGGTTTTATAGGCGGCCAGCTAGGGTTTGGGCTCGGCGCGGGGCGCTCCAAGGCACGGACACCGAGGATTGCCGGCGGCCGATTTGGGGACGCGCGCAGGGGCATGTGGCGCCCATCGCGTGGCTGCAGCTAGAGTTTTTGGGCGCGGCGCGCGCAATGGTGGTCAAAGCGGAGGGCACGGGGGTGCGCCATGATGTCGGTGAGGCGCGGGCGCGGCGGTTTCACCAAGTTGTCGCGACGCAGAGGCGGACGGCAAAAAGCAGAGCAGCGGGCAGTCTCCGTGGGGGAGAAAGGGGAATAGTTTCCCCTCCCCGACAGGTGGGCCAAGCGGCAGGGAAACAGGGGGGCATCGCGTGCGGTGCGTCCGCGCGGGCAGGCCGGTGCGGGCTGGCGAGCTAGGACGCACGCACGTTAGCGGGCCGGGGTGTGCGGGTGAAGCAGGCCAGGCCGAGCGCGGGAGCAGGCCGTGAAAAAGAGAAAGGACCAGGTGGGCTGGACTGCTAACTGGGTTTAGGTGCTGATTGGTTTAGGGTGTTTTGGGTTTAACCGGGCTAAACTGGGTTAGGGCCGGTTTGGGTTTGGATTAGAGATGGTTAGACTGGGCTGCTGCTGGGTTTAACCGGGCTGGTTTGGGTTGGACCAGGTTAGGGTCGGATAGGGTAGGCCTCGGGCCAGCGGGTTAGGGTTAGAGGGTTGTTGGGGTTTGGATTTAATTTGAATGGCACAATTCAAATTAAACCCCACACAAGGGTTAGCATTTGAAATTAAATTGAGGGGCACTCCTCAATTTAAATTCCACACAATTTTCACGCAAGGAAAACAAACCCAAATCGAATTCGAGTAAACAAGGTAGATGCAAATAAATCCGAGTAACTCCAAACATTGTCACACTAGCAAAATATTATCCTTAATTCTCATCAAAATTTTAATTACTTGGAATTTAGAGAGATAGAATTCTTACTTATATGAGTAAAACTACAGCACTAACACAAAAAATTTTGAAACTCGCATTTTTCGACTATTTAACATTCCGGAAAAATCCGGGATGTTACAACCGGAGTATGCTAATTGGTTGCAATAATATACATTTGGAAGACTGCACTCTGCTGGGCTCTTCTTTGTCCGGGCCATGGTTTCTCTAGCTCACAACTATGCGACCTGTGGGAACACCATTTCTTTCCAGGAGAGGAGAACAAGATCAAAACCACGGTCATCACCTGTGTCCTCTGGAACCTTTAGAAAAGCAGGAACGCCTGCACCTTTGAATGCCAAGATCTACCACCTGCTGTTACATTGCGGCGAGTTGTAACTGATCTGCATTTGTGGTCTCACAGGGCCATAAAAGTCTGATCATCGTGCCTTGCTGAGAGTCTGGAGCGAGAAAGTACGATCTGTACTAGGCTAGACATGGGGCTTCTCTTTATTTCACCCTCCGTCACAAATAATATAGCCTATTAATATACATTTGGTCTACTTTTGTTCTAGTTTTAAATTTGTGATGAATATGTTTGCTAGGTGTACGTGATAGGTGATACCTCGTTGTGTTTGGGCTTGGGTTTGGGTTTGGGAGGCAGACCATCTCACTTCTGCTATGCAAGGGGTAAAAGTAACCGGTACCCCAAAACCAACGATTAAATGATAAAAGCCCAATAAGGTTAAGACAAGCGCGGCTCGAGGCGAACACAGCCGGCCCACTAGAGGCCGACCCCGCCTTGCCCGGCCGCCGAGGGGGCCGCCACCCTCAGACTGACCCTCGCAAGGAGGTCTCCGCCTCGCCCGACCCCCGCGGGAGACTCCCGCCTCGCCAGACCCTCGCGGGAAAATATCGCTCCGACCCCTGCGGAGGGGTAGGAGTGGGCCCACATGATAGTTTGACCATGCCGCAAACCCGAAGACCATGATTAGTCAGGGGAAGGCCCGCGCGGGCTGACATGACCATTTGCCCCTGCCATAGCATGAGCCTGGGCAGTCGCGACAGTAGTCCGATGCGACAACGCCTTACCGACGGGACGGACCACACCCTCCCTCATCCCGAAGTCAGCTCTAAGGACGGGAAGACCGTCCTCAGGGGCAGGGGAGAGGACGCCCATCCTTGCTAACGCCAGCACCGCCGGCGAAGCGATCGCCAACGCGTGTCCCTGCGATGGGACAACAGCTGCAGCGCGCCATGACTTTCTCCCACCCGTCATGATCGTCAGGAGCGGAAGTCAGGCGAAGAAGATTGCCGCCGAAGGAATAGGCAACTAGGGGCCGTACCGAGGCCGTCCGGCCGGAGGAGAGAAGGGCCAGAATGCATCCGACCCCCCCCCCCCCACTTTTCCTTTCTTACTTTTCCATCCTTTTTGTATCCGCCCCCCGTTCCTCCTTGGACTATAAAGGGACGGGGCACCCCATGCACAGGGACCGACAGATAGAGCAACCACTCTCTCTCTCTCTCTCTCTCTCTCTCTCTCTCGTTTCACTAGAGACCAGGGAAGCCCGTTCCCTCTCTCGCCTGTTTGTAACCCCTACTGCAAACTTTGAGCACAAGAGCACGAGAGCTCAAACTGGACGTAGGGACATTCTGTCCGAACCAGTATAAATCCTCGTGTTAGATCCTTACATTACCATCCAAAGTAGTGACGCACTTACAAATTTACTAGCCAGTGATACGGAACACCAACACTTGTGTTATCTGCGATGGATATGCCTGCGAGGTGTTCAGAATTTCAGAACACATATTCAGCTACCAGCTGGTTGCGCGACCATTCCATTCCAGACCCAGAAACTATATGCGGGCCGTCAGAACACTGATCAGATTAAGGCCCAGGATCATATGCCTTTCCGTTAGCAGTTTATGCCATGCTAGGCCGACAGCGCAGAGCCCACCCTACGCGGGGCGTCTATTCCCCGCATATGCGAGACGGCATCGATGCATTACACACGCACCCGTCCCCATCTCCCCTGGCTCCGACGGCCTCTACCACCTCCGCCGCCACCCTCCACCGCCGACGCCGCTAACCACTCCCGCCGCTGCACCGCTCGTCTACCGCTAGTGCCACCGCTTTCTCCTCGCCTCCGCCGCCGACCACTGCTCACCGGAGATCCTACCCTGCCTGGCCGTCGGCGCTCCCGCATCGCCTCGACCTTCGCTAGCCCAGCCGCCGCCACCGCCGCCCCGGCCTCCTCTTCTATAGCCAAAGGCCATGGATTTGCCCCACCCCCGGCAACCCGAACCCTAAATGTTCGCCGCCTCCCTCCACCACCTCGGCCGCCGGCGGCCCCACCAACCACCCCCAAACCCCGGCGCCACCACCATCGCGAGGTCTAGAGGAAGAAGCACAGTGCGGTACGAGCCCACATACAGCGACCACGGCCTCCTCTTCTGTGATACGTCGGCACTGCCTCGCATGTGCGATGAATAGAATTCCTCACCCCACACACCTGTACGCTCCGACCTGGCCCGGGCGATGTTTTCGCACACCTGGCCTTGCCGTGGCTAGTTGCCTGCGCACCGTCGCTCAACAGCTAAATGAGCTCTTGCTCGCGCAAAGCGATGGCTGCCATCTCTCGCGACCTCCAGGTACCATCATCTCATCCCCTGACCGACCACCCGTAGCCGTGCCTCCTTGATCGGCAGAGCAAGAGGCCTTTCCCGCCTCTCATCATGGTGCTGTTTAGTTTAACGACGAATTGGACAATGGAAAGGTGACAGAAAATGGGTTTGATGAA
Source organism: Panicum virgatum (assembly GCF_016808335.1). Lineage (NCBI taxonomy): Eukaryota > Viridiplantae > Streptophyta > Magnoliopsida > Poales > Poaceae > Panicum > Panicum virgatum. Next base: position 49,625,385 of record NC_053145.1, read on the forward strand.
TTGGGCAAGGTCTAGTGGAGAGATTAACATGAGATTTTGTAAGTACGGTGCTGAGCCAATACCTACATTTGACTTCACACTCAAGCTTGGTTGGGGTAGCTATGATGGCTGGTAGTAAGGTTTTAAATCGCCGAATAAGTGGTTTAGCGACAGTGCTACCATTACAGTATTTAGCGGGTTATAACCAATTTTAACGAGCTAAATGCCATACACTACCGGAAACCGGTAATTCGCCGTGTGCCTAATAGTTCGCCGTGCACAAACCATCGGGCACACGCGCGAAGAGAGCCTTTGTCGTGGGCCAAATACAGAACACACGGCCAAATTAAAGCCCACGGCGGAAGGAGGCTTCGCCATGTGCCCTAACCTCGGCACACGGCAAATGAATCTTTGCCGTGTGCCTCAGGTCCGCACATGGCAAAGATAGGTCCACGTGGCCAGAGCATCACGGTCGGGCAACACCGTCAAATTTTGTCGTGTGCCTCCGTTAGGCACACGGCGAATTTACATCTATACCGTGTGCCACATGGAGGCACACGGCAAAAATAGCGCCACGTGGCCCATCGATCACGGCCGGTCGATGTCGTCATGTTTTGCCGTGTGGCCAGGTTTGGGCACACGGTGAAATTTATATGTTTGCCGTGTGCCAAGATCTATGGCACACGGCAAAGAATCTTTGCCGTGTGTCCTAGATCGGACACACGGTGAACTCCCGCGCACTTATTAACTCTCTGCCTCACTGTCTCGCTCACTCGCTCACCCTCCAATCGATCTCCCCCCTTCGTGAGTGCCGCTCGCCCGCCGCTCCCATCCCAACCATAGCTAGTGGCGGCAGGCCGTTGAGCGGCTGAGTGGCGGCGGTGGCGGCCAGGACTGGCGGCGGCGCAGCACACCGCACACCTGCACACACTGGCAGAGGCAAGGGCAGGGGTGCAGGGCACGCAAGGAGTGAGAGCGACCGCCTGCTCCCTGCCTCCCTTCTGCCCTGCTCGGCGAGCGGCGCCCGGCTAGGCACAGCGCAGCTCCGTAGCAGCGCAGGCAGGCGGGCGGCCAGCGGGGCAGTAGGTGTCCAGGTCCGGCGACCAGGGAGCGGCGCTGCGTGTCGATTGCAGAATTGCTAGGTATGTAGGTGATGGTTCTACTCGTAGAAAAGGTTGTTGCAATGCTGCGTATCAATTTATGAAATTTGATTGCTTGTATTGTAATAATCTTATAATTTGTAAGCATCCTTATCAATGCTATTAGTTGTTTTACAATTTTATCCTCTATTTATTTCATGCATTCCTACTTTGATATACTGATCATTTAGTACACTATTATATATATATATATATGTCAAACCATTTCAGATTATGAACAATTTGTGTTATCGGTACTCGATTATGTGCTACTAGTTTGCGATTTGAGGTGTCAAAAATATTCAGTACTGCCGCCGCCCCTGTGCATCGGCCCCGCCCCGCCCCGTTGCTGCTGCGTGGCGCGCAGCGCCGTCGACCTGCAGGAGCCGCCCCTGCTGGAGGTCCCGCGCCTCCCGCCGTCGCTGCTGGAGCCCGCGCGAGGAGGTCCTGCGTCGCCCATCTTGGCCTGCTGGAGAGCCGCCCGCCGCCGTCTCCTACGCCTGACCTCCGGCGCCATCCGCAGCCCCTCCTGCCATGCCATCCCGTGAGGAGGTCCAGTGCCGCCAGGCCCAGGCTCTCGTACTGCCGCGCCACCGTCCACGGCACACATAAATCTCTCTCCCCATTGTTTTCTGAACTAAATTTGTTTTATGATTTCAATTACTGAATAATTGCATAACAAGGACAAAGGCAAAGTGCCACAAAGACACATTCAAGCACCGTAGGAAGCCCATGACACAATATAGCTATAAAGTCATATATTTAAGCATTCCTATGCCATCCAGCACAGCTAGGCAAACAAAAGTCCAGATCCAAGATGGAAGATTTAGAGGGTAAATTCAAAACAAATAAAATGACTAATCTCTGAATCGAGATATATTAGAAATTGTCCTTACAGATACGAGGAGGATAAAATACGGCAACAAATTAAGAAGATAGAAATGACTATATAGTCCCACAAGCAGTAAGCAAGGTGATACTGAATCACTGAACTTGCTTCCACAAACAAAACCACATATTTATACTTCATAGCACACTGATTCAGAAGAAAGGGGGTGAAACAAACTAGTGGAATACAACAGCAGGCTTCAGTATTTAATTTCATATTTTTCAAGTGTACATGTGCTTTACCTAATAGGATTGCTTAGAAATTCGTCTTCGCTATGCAGTTCCATTTTTTTGAAAACTGTCATGCAGTTCCATTTATTTTAAAACTGTCATGCAGTTCGATTATACACAACTCCAATAATTAATTTGTGCTAGTTATTCTCCCAACTCAATTATTTTGTTCTTGGGACTCAGTTATCCTTGTCTGACCACTCAGTTATTCTGGTATGCGGCCTCAGTTATCCCCCCTCCCAAGCGCCTCCAAATCCAAGACCGCGGGGAGGCCACCTCCACCACCTCCTCCACATCGGGCGAATTCGGTACCCCAGATCTGTACATGCATTTCTAATCATCGCATTCTACCTACAACAACATCAGCAAACCCAGATCCACAGGTGAAATTTGTCTGTGTTTGCTTTGGTGGAGCCATTCAAATATCAAAGTTCTCACCAAATCCTATGACATTACGGAAGAAGTTCTCCAAGATGATTAGCTGGTTAGGTGGGTGTCTGCCCTGTAGCAACTGTGCGACCCATGTCAGCTGCTTCTCCAACACCAACCACGACAACCCCGTCGTCACCATCAACTACTATGGCAATACTCCAAGGGAAGGAGGAAGTAGTGGTCACGGTAGCCAGCTGGAAGGAGAAAGCCAAGGTCGTGGTAGCCAGCAAGATGCTTTGCCGGATCTTATATCGATGTAATTGTTGGAAAGGTCTTGTGAGATGGATTTGTGTTGCCTGATCTGTATGCATGTACATCTAGAGTATCGGTTTGCATACTACAGAGTATGTGATTTGTTATGGACTTGTTTGGTGATACTTGTGAGCTTGGTGGTTGACTTGGTTTGATTTATGGACTTGTGATGATATCTGTGTACTATATGTGTGATATGTGGACTTGTTTGGTGATATATGTGATATTTGAAACATTTGTGTGATATATGTGATATTTGAGCGATATGTGTGATATGTGAGGTGTTTGATTTGTAGGAGCTGAAACTAAAAACAAAAATTAAATTAAATTTTAGACAGCTTTGCCGAGTGTTTTGGCTAAAACACTCGGCAAACAGGCCCTTTTGCCGAGTGCCATCACTTTGAATTTTTTTTTATTTTAATCCTTTTTAATCTAATATTTTATAAATAACTCGTACCGATCTAAATTTGCGAAAACTAGCCCTTTTGGTCGATGGGTGTGTGCGGCGCGACTCTTTGCTGAGTCCCGCCAAGCCTCGTGGCGCGACCATTCAGCTGGTCCCGCCAAGTTTCTTGGCCCGTAGAATTTGGCGTGACTAGTTGGTGCCATTTTGGCCCACAGCAAAACTGGTCGATGGCTGTGTGCTGGGACTCTTTAACGTGTCACGCCACACCACGTGGCGCGACTCTTAACTCAGTCACGCTGTAGAATTTGGCGTGACTAGTTGGTGCCATTTTGGCCCACAGCAAAACTGGTCGATGTCTGTGCGTGGCGCGACTCTTTAACGAGTCACGCCACACCACGTGGCGCGACTCTTAACGCAGTCACGCCTTCAACGAGTCATGCCACACCACGTGGCGCGACTCTTATCGCAGTCACGCAGTGTAATTTGGCGTGACTAGTTGGTGTCATTTTGGCCCACTGCAAAACTGGCCGATGGGTGTGTGTGGCGCGACTCTTTACTGAGTCACGCCACCCAACGTGGCGCGACTCTTGACTCAGTCACGCCGTGGTACTTGGCGTGACTAGTTGGTGCCATTTTGGCCTAAGGCAAAACTGGTCGATGGCTGTGCATGGCGCGACTCTTTACTGAGTCCCGCCACGCTACTCGGCGCGACTCAGTGAAGAGTCACGCCACACGCAACCACTGACCAGATCTGCCGTGGGCATATTTTGTGCCAACTTGTCACGCCGAGTAAAATGGCGCAACTCCTCGATGAACAAACATTTAATGAAATATTTCACATTCATTAACACAAAAATAACATAAACACATACTCCAATTCATTGTCACTTTTTTTCAAAATAAACCACCAAAGTGACTATCCAGAATAAACAGCCACGCTACCAAATGGCTGAACATGTCTAGAATAAAATCTGCTGATAATCTTACAACATTCCATAATAGAAGTTGCAACTAAAATGGCGCGACTCCTCGATGACCCAAAAGCATCCAGCCGCAATAGCAAAATAGAAGCATCCTCACCAAAGTTGTTCATATCGGAGGTCACAAGCAAAAGATATCAACCACACTAATACAAGAGGTCCAGTGACAAACTAAATTTAGGCAACATTTGATTCATCAGTACATCGATGTTAGCCAACATGTTTCCATCTAAGTTACATAGTTCCATCTACATCTACTCATACTTCACTCGTACCCAACATGGTTGTGGAGGCTACCAAGCCTTGTTCAAACATACCTAGTACCATGCTAGTCATGGGACACATGTGGGGTGAAAGGTTTCTTGGGACGACGAGGGCGGCCCGGCTTAGTTGCTAGGACGTTAGCGCTCCTGACATCAGTGTGATCCCGTGCCCGTGCCCTTATCTGCCTCTTTGGTCGTGGAGTATCTTGCGTGGGCTCTGGAGCGTCCGGAATCTGTGAGAAGCCAATCTCATCGTGGCCGTAGTCAGGATCTTCACCATCTGAGCTTGATGTCTCCTCAGACTCCTCACTGACGATGTCTTGAGGGGGTCTCTCCTTGCCCCTCCTACGAGGGGTTCCAATACTGAGAGCACCGGATCGGCTGCAACATCCTCCTATTAGAGAGAATTGTTTAACATATATGTAAGTAAAAACAAGCATAAAGTAGTAGAAATGGAAATAACATTGCTAATGTCCCACCTATAGATGAGGTGCCCAATGAAGTACTCGTGCTTCTTGTACTGCGATGGTGTGACCCGGAAGGTTCACCATCATCGGCCGCTGGTTGTCCTTGTCCCGCTATGCAGTTCAGTTTGAATGCCATTTTTCGGCAACCCCGTCTAAACCTCTACATTGCATTTCAGCACAGAATTCGAAAGACACTAATCATTGAGAACTGAAAACTAAATTCATTAGACATATTAGAGGGAATTGTACATATTCTACCTGTAAGAATCCCCTCAGCACGGTGGCCTCATCCGGAGATCCTATTGGCACCCTCAACGCTTGTCCCGCCTCGTTATCAAAACGACTAAGTTGCTGCCCCTGCAAATGCATAGGTCGCACAAGTTATTATGCCATAAAAATTCTACAAACTACTTAACAAGTTAGGTCATAAAGATGTAGGACATTGCAATATTTTCAGGTGTTGTGCACTACAACTTACAATGTAGTCTTCAAAGGGTCCTCGCTCGGGCTGCGTACCCATTCTCGAGTGAGCATCATATTCGGCAAAGACATCTTCGGGGTCCGAAGGTAGATCCTCGATGTGGGTATCGTCCAATGCAGCCTTGAGCTTTAGCCGTGTGTTTTGCTTCAACCAGTCCAAATATATATTGAACTGGGCCTCACGGTGAACAGGGCCACCATAAACTATGTTGTTGCCTCGACCATTCCAAGCATTCACATATGCAAGGTGCTTCTCCTCCCAGTTTTTGGCACCCCGCTGCTTCCGTCGATCAGTTCTACATATAATGTATGCAAGAATTAATGTAATTGCAAAAGATGCAAATATTTTCCATAGAATGAGATTGCAGAAAATAAATAACCATACCCGTGCAACTCATGGCTTGTATTAATATACTCAGGCGGACAAGACTGAAGTATTCCAAATTGGCGCATCACCCGATTTGGAAGGTGGTACTCAACAATGTAATAGCAAATAAGAGGGCAAATTGAGCGCCAGTATTCATTATCCCTCATGCATTGCAGACTAAGATTCATGTTTTGCACCTCCATGCGATTGTATGGTTGCCATTCAACCTAATACGACATGTTCAATATGATTACAACAAATTGAGGACGATATATTACACGAATTGCGGTAGACGAGGTGGTTATAGACTTATGTGTGCAGCATTTAGGCAATCAAGGGCATTGCTGTAGTCTATGTACCGCCTTCCTGGATTACCCTGCACGGTACCAATATTGTTCCATAACCAACCCACTTTAGCCACAGCCTCTCCCTCGTATAATGGCGTAACCTTAGATATAGCAATAAATAATGACATTAGCAAATTTTGAAGATTACCCAAACCTAACAACAACAATGCAAAAGTAATGAACAAATAAAATACTTACTCCATGAGCATAACGCTCCGGCCGGCCAACAGGAAGGCGCTCCCACATCCACAGTTGCAATAGGTAAGCACAACCACCAAGATTTGCACTATCTTTGCTCCGCCTACAAGCATCACACAGCTGACGGTACAACCACCCAAGTGTTGCGTTCCCCCAGCTGAAAGTGGCAATATTGTCCCAGTCTTGACCAATTAGTTCTAGCCACATCCATGAGATTGTGTTCCCGCTCGAATCAGGAAATAGAAACCCGGCGATCAAATGCCATAGCCATGACCGAGCGAACCTAGCAACAGTCCCGCCATTAGCATCCGCTCCAGGTGGTGTATCAAAATGTTGCGTCAACCAAGCTGAGGTCACTCCCGTAGGCCTCTTATCCTTCGTGTCTTCCGGTGGTTCGGGTGGGTGCACTCCAAACAACAGCTCCACTCTTTCTCTCCATCCATTTGGACAGATGCTACCAGTTACGGCTCTACCATCTATACGAAGCCCAAATAGCATTGCCACATCTTGGAGTGTAATTGACATCTCACCGCTGGGAAGGTGGAATGTGTGTGTCTCAGGCCTCCACCGGTCCACCAGAGCTGTTAAAGCTGCATTGTCCATACCGGGGAGGCCCTCCTTGACTAGCCACGCAAACGGGAGGAATCCAGCCCGTTTTAGGTACGGTGCGTACCTATCATCCCACCGCAGAGGCTTGTGAAGGCGGGGGCGTAGAGGCTTCAAAACCTACAAAAATATCAATGAACTTTATAATAAACTAAAATCAAATTAATGACTTCACAAAAATAAAAACGAACACAAATTCACCTGCGTACGCTCTTCTTGTATCTTGCCACGGTGTCGCTCATCGTAATGCATCTCCAGGAGAGGGTAGCGCGGGTGGTGTGCCATCTACATACAAAAAGTAATATATAATAAGCAATCCCTTTGTTTCGTCAGACTTGTACTATGAACATTGGTTCATGAATGTAGCTGCATATTGGTAAAAATAACGGAGCTACCGTAAAAATTAACAGGCTACCGCTAGAACAAACTACGGGAACGCGATTAGGAGCAAGATTAAAGCTAAGAACAATTATAGTAAAAGTAACGGAAAAAGAAAAATTTAATGAAACAATTCATCGAACATCTTACAGGCGGAGGGTGATTGTTGAGGAATAAACTCGATTCATGCCAGAATTTTTCTCGTACTCACTCGATCCGTTTCCTTGCACAAGAACAAGGAATCAAGAAGTTCAATTGCTCACCTTGCGCCGCCCTCACCTAAACTTCACACGCGCGGTGGCCGTCGCACTGCACCGCTCAGCCGCTGTGCAGCTGCTGGGCAAACCGCATCCTGCAGGTGCCTGCGGCGGCGGCCGGCGGGGGCAGCGCGCGCCGCGCGGGAAATGCCGGCGGCCGGGGGCGAGGGCCGAGGCGGACACGCGGTGGAGGCCGGAGGCTGGCGGCCGCCCTGCTGCCCTGCAGGCAGATCCCCGCGGCGGCGGGTGACCTGAGCTGAGCGCGCGGGATCCGCCGGCGGCCGGCGCGGCCGACTGCCGTGGGCGCGAGCGGTGGATGGGGGCGGGGGGTGGGGGGGCAGGGCTCAGGCGCTGAGCGAACGCGGCGGCTCGATGCTGGGTCGATGCGTTGCCTACGCTGCTTGGAAGAGGAAGATCCGCATGGCGCTGGGCCGCATGCTGCAGCCCACAAGATAGAAGATAGGGAGCTGAGGAATTGGACTAGGGTTTGTCGGTGGGCCGAGTCAAAATCGGCTGAGTCGCGCCACGGAGCATGGCGCGACTCATCTGGGTGGAGTCTTTGCCGTGTGCCAAGAACTGTGGCACACGGCAAATATGAATGTGAAAACAAAAAAAAGGAAAAAATATCTGCCGTGTGACCTAGATCGGACACACGGCAAACTCCCGCCCACTTAACAACTCTCTGGCTCACACGCTCTCTCTCTGGTCTCTCTCACTCTCTAGCTCGCTCCCCGCCACGACGGACGCCCCGCCTAACTCCTCCCCCACTCCGACTCCCACCTCCCCTCAGCCCAGGCGTCCAGCCCGGCAGCCCGACACCCCATTCCCTGCTATAGCACCAGGCCACCAGCTCCCGTCCCCCAGTCCTGCAGCGGCGGCGCGGCACTCCGGCCGGCAGGGGCAGTGGCGGCGGGCGGCGGCTTAGCACGCGCTGCAGCCCGGCATAGCTGCCTGGTAGGGGGCCAGGGCAGGGGCAAGCGGGGGACCCCCGCGGCCGGGCAGGCCGGCAGGCAGGGGCCAGCGCGGCATCGGCGGCGGCCTGGCTGCGCGGCCCTTTTCTCCTCACCATCCCCTTGCTATGTGAAATAGGAGCTAGCCTTTGTTGCACAGGAACATGTGAGAGTGCTATCCTCCCGGCGGCTTTGTTTGTTTTGTTTGTTCTTGAGTTGCCTGATCCGATCTTTCGAAAGCTAATGATTTTGTCATCGGGGATGATTGGATCCAGAGGCAGAGACAAGGCAGAGGCGCAGAGCACTGGAGTTGGAGTAGGACACCTTCATCAACAAGAAGCTAAGAAGCATCCAGGGGTAGAAATTTTTGAATAGTTGCTTGGTCACATTCATTGAAAGGGAATTCTTCTTGCAAGCTAAGGATTAGGAGATCATCTCTTATTTTCAAACCATTAAGAATCGAAAAGTTAAACTGTAGGCTGAAATTTGTAAGCTTTCTTATCATTTTGTTATTTTATCCTCTATATATTTGACAAGTTGCAATTTGGATATGTTGATCATTTAGTATATCTATTATCTTCATATCGAAAAATTTCAAGTTATGCCATGATAAATGTTATGATTTTGATGCTTAATTTCAGAGCATAGCATGCGCATTAGAACAAAGTAATAAAAAACTTGAAAATATTAATTTACCTTGAGATCCAACTGTTTGTGAATCCAGTAGGGGGCAGGCATGCAAACACAATAAGCAGATTTTTTTTGAGTCATGACATTGAAAATTTGACATATACTTATGTTGTAATTGATGGAATTAGATTGGAACTAGGAGGAGAGAGGAGGACAAGAAAAAGGAGGCCACGCCGCGCACGTCGTCAAGCCCATAGGTGAGCGGCATAAGCAACCTCTCTTTCCGTGTTATGCATAAGCCCATATATAGGTGAGCGGCATAAGCCCATAGATCACGTAACTTAGTCGTCTCCCGTTCGAAAGAGATACGATTCGAAATATGCAGCGCTTTGCATATATGGAACCGTATGTGTTTCGAATTGTTCACGTCATTTGGACAGCCCAAGGGTGCGTAGATATGGTTAGTTTTCATGGTCAACTCCGATCCGTGCCAGAGTTTCGGCATCACCTCCGTGTTGTTCTCCGGATACACAATCTCCTTGACAGGACGTGTATTTGGAGAGCAGTGGGGAGGTGCTGCCGAAATTTTGTCTCGGCTAGGAATGGATCATGGAAACCAACCATATCTATGCATCCTTGGGTGGGATTAGGACCTATCTTCACCTATTAGAGTTTGTTAGATATCGTGTATATGAAATCGATTTTTAAATTTCTCGCTCGTATGTTAAAGGATGGATGGCCGTGAGTGGATGTACAAGGGCTGGCAAAGCGAACAAGAGTATATTGAGTTTGCTCTAAAGGTCAATGACTTTTTGGAAAAGGCATTTGATAGAGGACAGAGTAGAATGCCGTGTCCATGCACCAAGTGTCAAAATAGGATACATCAATCACAACTCACTATGGGTAAACATATTATCACAAATGGGTTTGTGGAAAACTATACCCGGTGGATCTGCCATGGTGAAGCCCATCGTGCGAGAGAAGAGGTAGTCAGACAACGCATCGATGATTATGATGCTGATGCCGGTTGCGCAGACATGTTAGCTGACTTTCATGAAGCACACTTCGAAGAAGGACCTAGAGAGGAACTGCCAGAGCCTACGGCAAAGCAGTATTACGACATGTTGTCTGCGGCACAGAAACCACTTCACCAGCATACCAATGTTTCTCAGTTCGATGCTATTGCACGCGTACTGGCCCTAAAGTCTGAGTGTGGCATTAGTCGAGATGGCTTCGACAAAATGTTGACGGTTTTTGGTAGTCTACTTCCGGAAGGACACATTCTTCCAAAGAGCATGTACGAGGCACAAAAACTTCTTCGTAGTCTTAAGATGCCATATGAGAAGATACATGCTTGTTCGAAGGGATGCATGTTGTTTAGGAAAGAACATGCAGACGCAAATTACTGTACAAAATGTAAATCATCTCGGTGGCTGGAGGTAGATTCTGGTGATGGTCAAAAGAAACAGCTCAAAATCCCAGTGAAAATCGTACGGTACTTTCCATTCATACCGAGAATCCAACGTGTGTTCATGACCGAGGATTCAGCAAAACAGATGAGATGGCACAAAAACGGCAAACGCTACCGACCTGAGAAGATGATACATCCATCCGATGGTGAAGCATGGAAACATTTTGACAGGCGTCACATAATGAAAGCTCTGGAGGCTCGAAATGTACGTGTTGCATTGGCAACAGATGGATTCAATCCTTATGGAATGATGGCTGCCCCGTACAGTTGTTGGCCCGTGTTTGTTATCCCTCTCAACCTCCCCCCTGGAGTTATCTTTCAACGGCAGAACATATTCTTGTCGTTGATAATTCTTGGATATCCGGGGGATAATGTGAGTGTGTATATGGAGCCTCTTATTGATGATTTGCTCCATGCTTGGGAGGAAGGTGTATGGACATATGACCGTGCTACAAAGACAAACTTCAAAATGCGAGTGTGGTACATGTACTCCCTGCATGACTTGCCAGCGTATGCGATATTCTGCGGATGGTGTGTGCACGGGAAGTTCCCTTGCCCAGTATGCAAGGCAGCTATGAGGTTCATCTGGTTGGCGAAGGGTGGCAAGTATTCTTCGTTCGACAAGCACCGACAATTCCTCCCTATTGACCATCCATTCCGACGTGACATCAAGAACTTTACGAAAGGTGTCGTGGTTGATGAACCTCCACCGCAGATGATGTCAGGTGTCGCGGTCCGTGAGTGGTTACAGTCGCTGATGGTTAAAGAATGTGGTGGTTTTGTGGGTTATGGCGAAGAACATGCCTGGACTCAGAAGTCGGGCCTGTGGAGGCTTCCCTACATGGATGATCTTCTTCTTCCTCATAGCATTGATATGATGCACTCGGAAAAAAATATTGCTGAGGCACTCTGGGGTACAATCATGGACATTCTTGATAAAACAAAGGACAATGTTAAGGCCCGAGTGGATCAAGCTACTTTATGCGATAGACCAAAATTGAATATTCTGCCACCCAAAGATGGTAAGAAATGGAAAAAGCCTGCAGCTGAATTCGTCCTGAAGAAGCACCAAAGAAAAGAAGTACTAGAATGGTTCCAGACTTTAATGTTCCCCGATGGGTATGCAGCGAATCTAAGGTAGGGGTCAACTTATCTACTATGCGAATCAATGGGCTGAAGAGTCATGACTACCACATATGGATTGAGCGGCTCCTTCTGGTGATGGTTCGAGGCTATCTCGCTGACCATGTCTGGCAAGTGCTGGCGGAGTTAAGCAATTTCTTCCGCTAGCTATGTGCTAAGGAGTTGTCTCGGGCTGTGGTTGAACAAATGGAAAAATTGGCCCCTGTGTTGCTTTGTAAGTTGGAGAAAATCTTTCCACCCGGCTTCTTCAATCCGATGCAGCATATGATTTTGCACCTCCCGTATGAGGCACGGATGGGGGGGCCTGTTCAGGGACGTTGGTGCTACTCGATTGAGAGACAACAAAAGATCCTTCGAACCAAATGCAAAAATAAATGCAAAATAGAAGCTTCCATTGCAGAAGCATACATTCTGGATGAAGTCTCCAACTACACAACAAAATACTATGGTGAAACCCTTCCAAGCGTGCACAATCCACCCACTCGTTACAATGAAGCTGAAAATGAAACGAACCTCAGCCTATTCAAAGGGCAACTTGGAAGTGCAAGTGGTGCGACTCCTAAGACCTTACTCAATGAAGAGTTGCGCACTATCATGATGTATGTGTTGACCAACCTAGTGGAAGTCGAGCCGTACATACAGTAAGTTCTCAACAAACTATTTGCTCGAGTATTAACTATTCTGCATCCAACCCCCTTTACCTCGTTTATATAGGGAATTTACTCAACAATTCTGGCGTCGCCGAAGAGTTCCAACCCCGCACGAAGTTGACACCCTTTTTAAGTCCAGTGCGGGACAAAGAGCCCCCGATTTCATTTCTTGGTTCAAGCACAAGATATAACAAATCCTCATACTTGTTAGACATTTGAAGTTTCTTGTCCGTGCGAATAGTATAACAAACCATCATACTTCTACCTGCAGGCCCAAAATGATGCGTCTATGTGTCCCGAGTTGAGACAAGTTGCCAATGGTTGTGCCTATAGGGTCTTGTCATACTCCGGTTATGATGTCAATGGATATCGCTTTCACACAAAAAGTCACGAGCAGAGTAGGCCCAATCGAAGAACCACAAATTCCGGCGTTTGTACGACATCCCTTGATGGGGTCGAGTATTATGGCATAATTGAGGAAATCTATGCACTCACATTTCATGGTTGCAAACCTCTTAAGCCTATCATATTCAAATGCCATTGGTTTGATCCTAACGAAGTGTGACGGACTCCTCATCTCAGCCTAGTCGAAATTCGCCAGTCATTAGTGTATCCAGGAGACGATGTCTATATTGTGGCTCAACAAACCACGCTGGTTTATTATCTTTCATATCCGTGCAAAACCGACGATCGCCTTACGGGTTGGGACGTGGTGTACAAGGTATCACCACACGGTAAAGTAACTATTCCAAATAATGAGGATTACAACATAGACCCAAACACATATGACGGGGAGTTCTTTCAAGAAGATGGGCTTGAAGGGCATTTTGAGATAGACTTAACCGGAGTGATCGAAATGGAAGTACACGATGATGAAATGGTTGATGACGAGGACGGCGTTGATGAGGAGGTTCGTAATGCGAAGGACCTAGAATTACTTGAGCGATTACAATTAGGCGATGACAATGAGGATGAAATTCCACCTTTAGAGCACAGGCTTGAACTTCTCGACTTGCATGATAGTGATGATGAGACATATGATCCAGCTAATCCCGATGAAGATGATTATTTCTAATACATGTATGATTGATCCATACTATTTGATTTATTAATATTACTTTTTAATTATGTCGTATTTTTTTCTTTCTCTTTATAAGATCATTTTGTATATATATATGTGCTGATTGGTTTACTATTTTTAATTGCAGGTGATTGAAGAAATATGCCGGGCGGCAGACTTCAACGATCGGCCGCCTCACTGTACAGAAGAATGATGCCACACTCGGATGCTGGTAAGGGCTCCGATAGGAGTTCCGGGTTGGGGCGAGGCAAGGGTCGAGGGAAGGGTGGACCCAAGAGGGGTCGAGGGAAGGGTGGAGGCAGGAGGCGTCGGAAGCCTTTGCCTGTACCGCCGTTTGAGGAGGAGGAGGAGGAGGAGGTGGAGGTGGAGCCTGCCCAGGACCAGGAGCAGGAGCGGGAGGAGGAGTGGCAGGCAGACGCGCAGGAGGAGGGGGGAGTCGTCTAGTGCTGAGGAGGACACGGCCGAGGATACCTCTACGCCGGCTGTCTGGTTGCGAGGTCCCTCGCGACTCCCAGATAGGCCGATACCTGTTGCCTTGCGCCCGCTGATTCGACCGTCCGGGGATATGTAAGTAATTTGACATTTTATTACTACCTTTTTCATTTCCTAACTCGAAAATTACATTACAAACTAATATTTTCTCTTAATCAATGGTTGCAGGAGTTGGACTGTCCTCAGTGGCGGTGCTCACAAACGCAAGGTCAATGGCATCCTGGGTCTTTTGTGCAGGGAGCACTTCCCAGGCCTGGTCCACTATCAAGGACGATGCGAGCCGGCCTGGACATGGGACCACTACATCGCCGCCAACAACGATCAGTTGGATCGGAGCGGCAGAGCCTTTGAGAACAAGGCGGAGCGGGTAAAGGGCGAGCTCTGGGTAAGTTTTTTCCGTCAAAAAATGGTGAATACATCACATTCATTCAATATTTTTTCAATGATGACATGATCCATTGTCTTTATATGCAGGATTTTTACAGGTGTGATGAGGGATACGAGGAGCGGGCGGCGATTGTGGCTGACAATCGATGCGTTAAACTCGTCAAGGACATGCATTATGAGGCACAAGTCCAGTGCGTCATCAACTTTTGTGCACTTTTCCTAAAGCAGAAGATCGGGAAGCCTGAGGCGAGAGAGTTGAAGCTGACCCGAGAGCAATATTTACAGGTAAGTTTAAGTTTATTTTGAGATTAAAAACATCATTAAATGTTTATCCTCTTACTTGTCATGCATTTGATCAAGTGTAGGTTCCTGCGTGGTGGTGTCGTAATGATACCGTGTGCTGGGAGCGCATTGTGGACAAGTGGTTCGACCCGGAGTGGCAGGAGAAGCACGATGCTGGCCGTCAGCGGCGATTGTTGATGCCATGTCCAGCGCACCATCAAGGCAGCCTCAACAACGACGAGTACAGGGCTAGATGGGTACACACTACACATACTGATTTCTCTAATCTAATGTTCAATTCAGCATAATTGGTAATCAACTTTTTTCCTTTTTCGCAGTCGTCCTCACATGAAGGCCAGGAGTGCCCCCCATTCATGGGATGGGCTCTGGCCCGCAAGGGCAAGGCGACATCCAACATCACCTACAACCCTGACGACCCGCCCTCGGCGTACAGCAACTCGTCCGTCCACAGTCGTATCCAGGCGTACACAGAGATGGGAAGACAGGTCCATGGGCCAGACTGGGATCCGAGGACCCAGCCCCTTGATGGAGAAGTCATTATGAGGGCGGGAGGAGGCAAGAAACATGGGCGCTACTATGTTGGCGACGGCCTTGTAGACACGGCCAGCACTCCCACCCTCTCCCAGATTCGAGCGAGGAGCACGGTCAATAGCCCGGCCATACGCCCACGACTGTCCGCGTCGCAGCTCCAAGTGCAGGAAATTCAGGTTTTTTCTTATTTATTCATAGTTCGTTCATTTTGTACATATATTTGATTTGCATTATAACATTGTCATGAAATATTGTAGAACCAAATGCTAGCGCAAAAGGCGGCATACGAGGCGGCGTTGGCCGAAGAGAGGAGATTACGACAAGAGAACGACCAGAAGCAGGCGGCCGAGATGGCCCAGATGTACAACTACATTCGAAGTCTTTCTGTCCAAATGGGTAATCCCATCCCAGCCATGCAATTCCCTGTGGCTCCTGCTTCTACTACTCCTCCGGTGAGTATCTTGATTTTCATTTGCGGTAATTTGGTTGATCTAGTTTTGCAAATCAAATTCGAAACTGAAGTTTCGAATTACAAGATGCATTATCATAGGAATTCGAAATCAAGTATTTCAATGAAAGTTTGAACTTCTGTTGAGCATTAGACTAAAAGCGGTCTGCACAGATTTGCTAGTGGGTCATATGAGGGTAGAGGGCAGCCCTACGGTATATATAGGAATGTTCTAAAGCAAATTGTATTTTCAACAGAGGGAGTATTGTTTATTTGGAGCACCCAATATAGGAGCTACAAAATCCACAGCTGAAAGTGTCCTCGGATTAAAATGGTTTATGCTATATGAAATCCAAATTCAATGTTAATAATATATTGTAGTACAAATTTCAACATTTTTGACATTTGTAGATGAAAATGTTTATATTGGTAAGTTAAAGTCCGGAGATATGGTTTCATGCATTATCTTGACACCAAGCTAAAAGAAGCTAGGCTAAAGTTATATTCTTGGATAAAGTTTTTCCTTGCAAGATTAAGTTGCTCTTTTTACATCTGATCCTTTACCTGCTTCGACCTCTCTACAGCGGTTGGATCTTTAAGCTCCTTTCATGAATTATAACTTAAGAACTTGGTTTTTGTCTCACCTGTAATTTATTGTCTTACATTTTTTGCAGAATCTATTGGCGGCATCGAATACGCCAGAATTGTCGCCGGGCGTACAAAACATGTTGCCACCTCAGCTCAACGCCCCACCGCCGTTCGACGACCCACCTCAGCCATGAACTTGTTAATTTGTGCCTCTATGGATGTAAACTTGATGATGCTAGGAGGATTTTCAATAAGGATTTGTGGATTTGTAAACTTGTGAACTTAATTTATGCATTGACTTGTGAATTTGTGGTTTGTCATGAATCATGATATATATATATATATATTGCATGTGCTTGTTATGATATATGATCTATGATATATGGTTTGAGTGGGTACTTTAAATGCGAAAAAAAACAGATTGTTTCAGGTTACTTTGCCGTGTGCCATGGGCTTGGCACACGGTAAAGTGTGCACAATTCGCCGTGTGCCAGGAGGCGGCACACGGCGAACTGACCATCATTTGCCGTGTGCTGCGGGCCTTGGCACACGGCGAACTAATTATCTTCGCCGTGTGCCTGAAATTGTGGCGCACGGCGAATTCATCCCGACGCCGTCAGGTTCCGGTCCCGCCGTCTTTTTGCTTTTTTGCGCCGTGTACCTCGACAAACACATGGCAAAGTTGTTTGCCGTGTGCCCGAAATTTGGCACACGGCAAACTCGGCCTTTGCCGTGCCTGTAGTTGCCGTCGGCGCTTCGCCGTGCGCGACCCTCGGCGAAATCTTCACCGTGTGTTCGGGGGCCGCGAAGTATCGAAATCCGGTAGGGATAGCAGCTATTCTTCCTAACAGCTTTAGCGGGCATTTGATAATACCTTGTCTGGTAAAGGAACCAGCCGTGTCAAATTCGGTGCTGATTAGGGTGACCCACGTGGAATATCCACTCTACTTCCGTGTTTACAGTTTTTCTCAACAAAATGCAAAATTTAAATTAATTTGGGATAACAGTTCAATTCCCCCTTGATTTGAATCAGAGGTCCGATTCAATTCGCCCTCCCAATCCGAGATCCAAACGCAGCCTGCTCATCTTTTTTTTTTCTGATCAGCCTACTCATCTTGGCCGAGTAACATGGGAGCAACGGAATCACCGATCTGATTCTGATCAGGGCCACATGCTGTCCCCATCACAGCCCCAAAATTCACGTGCCTTCTGGAGGATAAATAAAAAATCGCTAGATCACATCGGGCCTTTGCCTGGGTCGCTTACCGGTGGGCCCTACCCCACCAATTATCACAAAGCCACGGGAAAATACCAAGCCCACCCGCAATAACCAAGAAGGCAAGAACCCCGTCACGCCGCAACGCCCGCCCTCCCCCCCCCCCCCCCCCCCCCCCCCCCCCTCTCTCTTCCTTCTCGGCTCGTCGTTCTCGCTCCGGAAGCTGCCTCGGCGCGTCGCGGAGAGGGAGAGCACAGCGCGTTTCGTCCATTCCCGGATCGGAACTCCATGTAAGTGTTGCCGTGAATCTTGCGGAGTCCGGTTCCGTCGCCGTGATCTTTTGCCGTTTCTGATTTTCTTGCTGATTGATTGCCTGAATCTTGGCGATACCTGAAATTTGAGAGTAGGAAGCTTAGAGCACGAGTTGAGTATCGAGTGTTTCGCAAGATCCCCACCGGTTCCTGGCTAGATTTATTCTTACCTGCTAGTAATCTTGTATAATGTCGTTTCGTAGTTTTTCTCCGTTGCTGAATCATTTCCATTCATTGGTATGCAGAAATATCAGACTTCTGCATCTGATTGGGCGCTGTATCTGCGCGAGAAAGGTAGTTTGGTTGTACAGACAAAAAGAGGAGTATTTTTCAGAGTTTAAAATAGGGGAATATCTGTTTTGAGAACTGAAGTGGGGGAAAAGGCAAGAAGCTTTAGCAGCGGCCATGTTTTGGTCAATGGACCCGCAGGTGACCATCCATGGCGACTGGGTGTCGGCCGTGGCGCCGCTGATGAAGCTGCTGTGCCTGACGGTCATAGGCCTGCTCCTCGCCAACCCGCGGGTCCAGGTCGTGCCCAGGGCCACCTTCAAGCTCCTGAGCAAGCTCGTCTTCGCGCTCTTACTCCCCTGCCTGATCTTTGTCCACCTCGGCAAGTCGGTCACCATTGACAACGTCCTGCACTGGTGGTTCATCCCGGTCAACGTGCTCATCAGCACTGCGATCGGGTGCATTCTTGGGTACATAGTGGCCCTGATCTGCCGCCCGCCTCCACACTTGTTCCGGTTCACGGTGATCATGACTGGGTTTGGTAACTCAGGGAATCTCCCAATTGCGATCATTGGATCCGTCTGCCATACCAGTGATCACCCGTTTGGTCCCGCATGTGACACCAAGGGCATCGCTTATGTCTCATTTGCACAGTGGGTTGCAGTTATTCTTGTCTACACTTTGGTCTACCACATGATGGAGCCACCTATGCAGTTCTATGAGATTGTTGGTGAGGGTAATGAGATACAGGAAGAACCTGAGCAGATTAGCAACTACAGCAGGTCTCTGCTTCATGAGGCAGAATGGCCAGGGATGGTTGATAAAGTAACAGAGCACTCAAAGACACCGTTCATCGCCAGAGTTTTCATGAGCATTTCAGGCTCCTCACAGAACACGTTTCCTGATATTGATTTTACTGAAGAGGGAACTTCTGGTGCTGGACCGAGCAGTCCTAAGTCACTCAGATGTTTGGCAGAGCCAAGAGTGGTCAGAAGGATCAGGGTTGTAGCTGAAAAGACTCCAATTCAGCACGTCCTTCAGCCACCAACAATTGCCTCTTTGCTTGCCATTATCATCGGCATGGTTCCTGTCTTGAAAAATTTTGTGTTTGGGGCTGATGCACCACTCTCGTTCTTCACTGATAGTTTGGATATCCTAGCTGCTGCAGTGGTTCCCTCGGTGATGTTAATTCTAGGAGGCATGCTTGCGGAAGGCCCAAAGGATAATGCCTTGGGCATCAGGACTATCGTTGGTATAATTGTGGCAAGGCTTTTGGTGCTCCCATGCATTGGCATTGGTGTTGTGACGCTAGCAGACAGATTGAATCTACTTGTTGAGCAAGACCATATGTACCGCTTTGTTCTTTCGCTTCAGTACTCCATGCCAAGCGCTATCCTGCTTGGAGCAATTGCCAGCCTGAGAGGATATGGTGTTAAGGAAGCATCTGCTCTTCTATTCTGGCAGCATATTTGTGCAGTGTTCTCTCTTTCTCTCTACCTGATCGTATACTTCAAGTTGATGTCTTTCATTTGAAGACAATGGCCATCCATCGTAATCTGGCATATATGTAGCAACCATCTTGGGACAATGATGGCTTGGAAAAGGAGTACTAGAAGAATTTTTTTTCAGCCTTGTCTCATATCAGTGAAAAGTGTTTATAGTTTGGTAGTTATCTATATTTCAGTTACATGTATGTATTGTTTGAGAACAGGAGATACATTTATTGTCTGTTCATTTTGGTCAATATATTGCTGTGAGTTTCATGATACTATTGCAGCATACAAATTATTGCCTGGATAATATTTAATAGAACTATATAGTAGTAAATTACATTTTTGCCTGATGCTTAATAAACTAAGATGATTGGTGTTCATTTTTCTTGTGAAAGACTGAAAACCATCAGAAGATCTTGCTATCTGACAACAATGGTGTGATTTATCTATTGTTCTGGGGAGCCATCCTCCCAACCTGTAGATAGATTACCCTTTTTACCCCAGAGGAGCAAAGTTCCTGTCCGTTGTAGCATGGGAGATTTCTCTATTTTTCTTTTGATTAAAGTTGTGAAGATACATGCGCTAGTTGCAATTGTTTGTGCAGCATCATGATTATCAGAAGCATGCTATTCTTCATCTTATTTTCTTTGAAAAAATGGATTGGAACTCGAAAATTATATATGTGCATACAGTTTCGACCTTCAAAGGCTCCAACATTATTTCTTTGCAGTGCTGCAGGTGTTCTGATTTGTATAATACTGTATCATATAACACATGAGTGTCTCTGGGAGAACAGGTTTATGCAAATAACAAAAAGAAGAGAATTTTTTCGTCAGTTGTTTTAACATGTCACTGGAAAGTGTACCAGGGATTCTGAAAAATTTACATTAGACAACTCCGCTGACAAGTAAATATTGTACTTTCTTTTGGAAGGTTTGCTTCAAGTTCACTAAGCATGGTCCAATCTCTAGAAGAAACTTGTCATTCTTGTGCGTTGGGCCTTAAAATTCACACAAGGATGACACAGATCAACAATCAGGACATGCTGCAATGGCTTCTTAAGGTATGAAACCTCGGAGATTGTTGCAGCTAAGATCCAAGTGATTGAGTTGACCAAGGTTTCCCAAGTTGGATGGTATACCACCCCTCAGGATTGTTGTGGCTGAGGTTCAGCATCTGGATCTGTTGAAGGCCATGGAGCCTGACAGGCCATGGCCCCCGAGCTGCAGCGCCATGACACGCCCCGGGTGCTCCTGTGGACACTGTCCCACTGACAGAACGGGGTGGTGGCGTTCCACGAGCCTAGGGCTCCGTGCCGGTCGCCGGTGATGGGCTGATGGCCCTCTTGAAATCGAGCAGCAGGAGCATGTCACCGTTGCTGCCGTGGGCTGCCGAGGCGGAGCCGTGGATGCGATCGATTCCCACGAAGAACAGCGGCGGCGGCAGTGTTGCATCCACTTTACCTGTGACACTTTAAGTAGCCGTGTTTCTCTGCACTCCTACTATGAAAATTGACGTGCGAAGGTTGAAAAGAAAGAGGTCTTATTTGTGGGATGACTAGATGCTAATGCAGGGCTGCTGGTTTGGCCTGTCAAATAACTTGGGCGGGTTATCTCCCAACAAGAGTTTCAAGGTTTATGCAAATATAGCAAACAAGAAACACTTTTCTTGTCATTAACATATACCAGGAAGGTGTACCACAAAAATGAGATTATGGGATCTTTACATCAGAGCAATCAGCTCACGGTGAATTACATGTATTTCTCATGTGAGGTTCGCTTCTAGTCCACCGTAGCGGAGTGAGATTGCTGGAGCAAACTTGTGATCTAAACGTACTGAACCTTGAAACGACTATTACAGGATGGTGGAGCTCAATATTGTGCACATACAGAATGATTTCCTAAGGTAGTATACCTTTAAGTTTGTTGTCGCTAAGATCCAGGTGCTGGAGTAGACCAAGGTCTCCCAAATTGGATGGTATATCTTTTTTTTGAAATAAAGGCAGAACCACTGCCACATCATATAAGAAGAAGAAGCATTCGTACATAACGCGCAGAAGCGTACACCACAACTACACTAACAACGCACGCAAACAAACACATCCAACAAAAACACTACACCACCACAAACGGGGAGAGGAAGCGAAAGAAGCCGCCGCGAACTGCGCCGTCGTCGCCAACGCTGTGCCACGACAAAAGCCGCGGCCCGCTGAGAGCGGCAACTCGAACTCCTCCACCAAGGGACTATCACCCTCAAGCTGCACACACACGACCGTCGATCCCCCTGCTCCAGTGGTGCTTCAGCAGGACACTCCCGTCGTAGCGCCGATGAAAAACACTGATCCTGACCACTCTGCGTGGGGGCCTCGCCTCTCCCACCGCCTTACACTCCTCTGCCAAAGACTCAGATAACTGAGACCGCTATGAAAGCACCAACATCCGCCCAGCCGTCACCGGGATCACCACTGCACCATGTGCGCCAGCTCAAGACCTCCAGCATCCATGGGTCCTCTGCACCTCCCTGCCAACACGGACCAAGCGCACCTCCTCTGCCGCTGCGCGCGGGCGACACCACCAGCCAACCACCACCACTGCCTAGCCAAGGCGAGTCTCCAAATGCGGCGCCTCCAACGAGGGCACGACGCTAAAGACGCCGCCATCGCACGTCCAAAGATGGACTGGGTTTTCACCTTAAAGAGTCTCGTGCAGTAGGAACATGATGCCTAACAATGATGCCCCCAACAGGGAGAACGGCACCACAAGGGCGCCACCACCATTGCCACCGACAAAAGTGTCAGTGAAGGCTTTCGCCCGACTCAGCACCATGCCTGCCGCAAGTTCTTGGCCAAGCTCGTAGCCCACTCCTTCCCGCCTCCGCAATGCCTCCACCGGAAGAAGCCCGCAAAGCCCGAAGCACCACCTCGGCGCCACCAGCATGCACCAGCAACCCCCCAGCCCCACCATAAAGGCGGCGCCGGACCAGCAACGCCGTCGAGGAGGAGAAGGAGAGCGTCAGCCACCACACCACGTCGCCCGTGCGCAGCATGCCCCCGCCACACCATCTCTAGGCCGCAAGACCTAGATTTGGTCAAGGCAGAGGCACCCGATCGCAGCCATCGCCAGCCACCGTCACCGCCAGCCACGGCCAACAGCGGCCAGCCAGGGCCCTCGCCTGGCCAGCACGGCCATCGGCCGACCGCGGCCACAGCCCGCGCCAGCCAGCCACAGCCCGGCCACGGCCGGCACCGCCGCGCCAACCACGGCCGGCACAGGCCCGTGCCAGCCACGGCCGCCCGTGATGGCCACAGCCGGCGCCCCTATCCGCGCAAGCCACCGCCGCCGCTACTCGGCATCGGATGCCCCCCCCCCACACACACACCTTCACGCGCCCCCGTCGCGCCGCCACCAGAAGCAGCCAGGGCGACGCCGGATTTGGTGCCCCCCCCCCGCTGCCGTCGACGACGAAGAAGCTCCGGGGGAGCCGAAGCCGCCAGAGAGAGGGGGAAGACCCCGCCACCGCCCTCACCGCGGGCCGACGAGCTTTCGGCGGCCCGCTCCGGCGGCAGCGCGGCGGGAGGGAGGGGTAGCGGGAGGAGCGGCGGCTAGGGTTCGAGGGAGCCGCCCCATCGCCCGAGCGGGGACGACGCGAGCGGGTTTTGATTTTGGATGGTATATCACCTTCGAGGTTATTGTGACTAAGATCCATCAATGTGAGCTATTGGAGATTCCCCAAGGTACGTGGTATTTTACCGCTGAGACTGTTGTGACTAAGATCCATCGCTGTGAGCTGTTGGAGATTCCCCAAGGTACGTGGTATTTTACCGCTGAGACTGTTGTTACCAATATTGAGCAGTGACAAGTTAGTAAGATTCCCAATAGATGTTGGAATTGTCCCAGTGAAATTGTTTGCCTCTGTAGAAGACCTGGAGTCTCCAACGGTCTTGTGTAGCATTCTGTTAGCTTTAGAGCAACTCCAAAAGAACATGTATCCCACCCCTAATACTTTTTTTAGGGAGAAAAAGAAAAAAACATAAGTCCAACAGGTCCCTCAAAACTTCCCCAATCTTTCCGTGTTGCGAATCCCGTCAGCCTCGCTGCACATATTTTCGCGTCTCCGCTGCGCCCCCAATCGGCCCGCGACCCTCCTTTCCCGTGCGTGAGTGATCCGTTCCCGCGATTTTTTTTTGCCGCGCGCAAGTTCGTGCCTACTAATTGTGGGGAGCGGAAGCTTGCTTCTTGGATTGTTTTCGCAAGAAGGAATATATAAGAGAGACGATTCGATCTAGAGGAGGCAGGGCATGGCCATGCGGTGGGGAAGAACGGACTGCACGGGGCTGACGGATTGGAGATCGCTAGGACTGTTTTTCTTAGACAGGGAGGCGGCAAAATCCTCTGTGCGCAGAAGTTCTTGGCGACGGCTCTGGAGACCGCGAGGGGAGGGGCGGTGCTGCGTGAGGGGGCGCTGGGTAGTAGCCCAACTAATGGGCCCAATTATGATGACATGTCATGTTTTGAAATATTGTGTGATAGTTATTAGCATTCTGCTGTGGGTTAATATATTTTTGGGGAAAGAAACTTTTACAATAGACCCCAATACATCGTTTTAGGGAAAATCTTTTTAGCGAACTCTTGGAGTTGCTCTTAGCCCGAGTCTTGCGCGACTCCTGTAAAATCTTCCACAACGGCCACGTTCCCTTGCTTCTAGGATCGGTAGTTGCATCTCTGTGGCCGGTGGCTTGTATATGTATGAGACGTTCAGGTTCAATACAACTTGAGCATCATTCCCTATACTCTTACATGGTATCTGCTTTCTTCGATTCTTCTTCTCTTCCGCTGCTCTGATCGCCTGTTCGCCATGGCGAGCTCCCACTCTTCCACAGGCTCCACTGCCACCCACAGCGGCAACCCTTTCGCGCCCCTCTCCCCTGGTGCTCCACCGCCGGCCGCGACCATTGCCCTCCTCAACATCCACGGTCATGTTCCTGTCACCCTCGACATGAACGCGGCCAACTTCCGGCAGTGGCGCACGTTCTTTGACCTCACCTTCAAGAAGTTCGCCCTGATGAGCCACATCGACGGCACCCTCGACGCGATCCTCGTGCGCCATGATCCACAGTGGCTCCAGATCGACGCCTGCATCGTGTCATGGCTGTACTCCACGGTGGCCAAGTCCATTATGGACCACGTCTACAAGCCTCAGACCACCACCTACGACGTCTGGAGCTCCATCAACAACCTCTTCCTCGACAACAGTCTCCACCGTGCCGTGCTCGCTCAACAGGAATTTCACAACTTGTACCAGGGCGACATGAGCATTGCGGAGTACTGCAGCCAAGTGAAGCAGCTCGCCGACACCCTCTACGACGTCGGCGCGGCGGTCACCGACCCGGCTCTGGTGGTCAACACGCTGCACGGGCTCAACCCCAAGTTCGGCCAGGCCATCGCCGTGCTGGGCGCTCAGAAGCCGCCTCCAACATTCATCGAGACCTGCTCCTACCTCCGGAAGGAGGAGACGCACATCGCCCACTCGCTGAAGATGGAGGCGCAAACTGCGCTCATGGCTGCCGGCTCCAACTCCTCCGTCCCCAAGCCACCCTCCCCCACGCCGTCCTCCCCACCATCCAATGGCGGGGGTGCTCGCCGCAAGAAGCGCAAGGCCGGCGACAAGAACCGCGCCTCCGGCTCGACCTCGACGCCCACGTCGCGTTCCCCGGCACCAGGCACACCTTTTGCGCCGCAGTGGGCTTCTGCGTACAACCCGTGGACCGGTGTTGTTCAAGCTTGGCCGATCAACTCTTGGCGTCCCGGCGTCCTCGGCGTCTGTCCCGGCGCCGCTCCGCCTCAGGCACTGACAGCGTTCGCTGCGCCGCCGTCCCTCCCCGATGCCACCTCGCCATCGGTTCCCCCGGTCTTGTTCTCTGCACTCCACGGCATGCCAACGAACCAACCTCACGGTGGGGAATGGTTCTTGGACACTGGGGCCACGTCTCACATGGCTTCTTCCTCCGGTATCCTCTCTTCCACTGCTCCCCTTACTGCTCCCCGTCATATTATTGTTGGCAATGGCCAGTCCTTCCCAGCTGCTTGCTCTGGTCGGGCCGACGTTCCTACTGCTGCTTCCCCTCTTCGTCTCAACAATGTTCTTATTGCTCCCCATTTAATCAAGAACTTGATTTCCGTTCGTGCTTTAACTCGAGATAATCTAGTGTCTGTTGAATTTGACCCGTGGGGTTTTTCCATCAAGGATCTGCACACCAGGATGGCTTTGCTCCGATGTGATTCCACCGGTGACCTGTATCCGCTGCACACCAAGACGTCTCCTTCCAGCACTGGCGCCCATCAGGCTCTTCTCACGGCTACTGACACCGAGCTCTGGCACTCTCAGCTTGGTCATTTAGGCCGTGATTCTTTGCATCCCATTTTACATTCGTTTGGCTACTCGTGCTCCAAGTCTGACAACCACACATGCCATGCCTGTCGTCTGGGCAAGCATGTCCGGCTGCTATTCTCAGAGTCCAATAATGTTGCTAGCTTCCCATTTCAACTTCTCCACTGTGATGTTTGGACCAGTCCGATTTTGAGCAATTCAGGTTATAAATTTTATCTTGTGATCCTGGATGACTACTCTCACTTTGCTTGGACTTTTCCTTTGCGTCATAAGTCAGATGTTCTCCCCACTCTCATTTCGTTTCATGCATTTGTGCGCACCCAGTTCAACCTCCCCATCATGTCCTTGCAGACCGACAATGGCAAGGAATTTGATAGCTCGGCGTCCCGTGCGTTCTTTGCCACTCATGGCATTGTTCTGCGCCTAACATGCCCGTATACGTCTCAACAAAATGGGCGTGCCGAGCGTGTGCTCCGCACCATCAACGACAGCGTCCGAGCCTCCTGTTCCATGCCTCGGTTCCTGCCTCCTTTTGGCCTGATGCCTTAGTGGCTGCAACCTACCTGCTTAATCGGCGTCCGTGTCGCCCTCGTAAACACTTTACTCCCTTCGAACTTTTTTTTTTTGACAGTCAACGGGGGGGAGAGGATCCCCACCTGAATTTCATTGATAATCGCATGACAAGGTCACGCATCAACGGCCTCGTTTTTAGGGAGAAACGAGGCAAAACCCTACATAACATTGTGGCGGACCACGAATTACAGAAAAGACTGCTAACACGGCGCAGCAAGTACTTCAGCAACACCGGGGAAAACGAAGGAGAAGAAACACAACACGACGCAGGTTGAGGCGACCGAACCGACGACTGCCGAGCGACGATAGCACCACCACCAAGAACAACATACTCGTCGGCACACCAGAGCCATCGCCGACTCAAGCATACCAAAAACGACGATCTCCCTTCGAGCTAACAGGAGCACCCGACGGCGCATCCGGGCTCCACCAACCCGGCATATGATTTACGCGCCCCTGTCAACAAGGAGAGCACCGACGGAGCAAAGGTGCCAAGGGGAGGCACACATCGCATCACGACAGAGGCCGAAACGCCAGTGCCAGGCACGACGGCACAAGAGACCTGCAGGAGTTCTTCAAGCAGAAAACACCTCCAAGCGTAGATAGAAGAGGGGCATCGGGTTACCCATGCGAAGGTGAAAAACACCCCCCACGCGCCGGGCGTGGAGTTTTCGCTGCATGGTGGGTGTGAGCACGGTGCAGAGGGGACGCCTCCAGGGAGGGGTGCGACGTCCGCAAACGCCACCGTCCAGGCTTTCGCCTTGCCCTCCAGCACCGCGACCGGTTGCAGCACCACCACCCGTGAGCCGCCGCGGAGCGTGCCCGGCAGCGCTCCCACTAACAGTGGCGGCACATCACCGCACACCCGTGAGCCGCTGCAAGGCCCACCCAGCAACGCTCCCGCTAACAGTGGAAGCACTGCCACCCGAGAGCTACTGAGTTTAGCTTGTCAAGGAGAAGTTCGGCCACCTGGGAGCTTGGGGCTGCCTGATAACTCGGCGGTGCCGCCCCAATCACCGGCATGTGCTCCCCGCAGCTTGACCCGGCCAGCAGGACGCGAGCGGTGCCGCCCCAATCACCGGCATGTGCTCCCCACAGCTTGACCCGGCCAGCAGGACGCGAGAGCGGGCCTCCGCCTGACGGTGAAGCTGCGGAGAGAGGCACCCGAAGTAGCCCCCCGATGCGGTGCGGACCCGGCCAGCAGGACACGCGAAGCGTGTCGCGTGATCCTCCGCCTGATGGTACAGCAGCAGCGGGGGAGGCCTTCGACGGCGCCCCAAACCAGTGTTGAGCTCAGAAGAACGGGGTGCCAGACCCGACGAAGTCCGGCATGCCACCACCAGGAACATGGGGAGCGAGGAGCGGCGACAGAGGAGGGGGCAGGCACCCACGGCGGCGGCGCCCCCCACGGCGCGCAGCATGGCGCCCCCGCGGCCCACCACCACCGCCGGTGGCAGCCCAGGCCAGGCGGCGTCAGACGGCCCCCCGCCCGGGGGACGATCAGATCCATGGCCAAGGACCACGGATCCAGAGGTGAGGGCCTCGGATCTGGCCGGAGACACGCCGGAGCCCCACCGGACGCCGGCGAATGGGAGGGAGGGGAGGAACGGGAGGGAAGCGGACGGAGAGAGGAGGAGGCGCGGGAGGGGTTCACGGGGAGCCGGCTTGGGCC
Organism: Panicum virgatum; assembly: GCF_016808335.1. Classification (NCBI taxonomy): domain Eukaryota; kingdom Viridiplantae; phylum Streptophyta; class Magnoliopsida; order Poales; family Poaceae; genus Panicum; species Panicum virgatum. The sequence goes on from NC_053145.1 coordinate 49,653,609, forward strand.
GACCTCCGCCGCTGGCCGCCGCCGCCGGCGGCGGCGGCGGCGACGGCCGTCGAGGGCGCTGCGGGAGGGGCTGGCGGCGGCGCGGTTTTGTCGCCCCCGAGTCGCCCCGGACGGGATGACGCGAGGGCTCTCAACTCTAAAAAAAGGTTTCTTTCCTTCCTCCCTTCGAACTTCTATTCGGTACACCGCCTGATTATGACCCCTTGCGTGTGTTCGGCTGCCTTTGCTACCTAGGCCTGCTAATGGGGCCAAACCCGCCCCTAACTCACCCCAACCCGCAGCTAGCTTGTTAATTAAACTAATCCAACCCGATCCAAGAATATATATTTAATACCCACCCCGCCCCGCCCCAAAACTGCGGGTCATGCATGGGTCTCACAAGACAGAGACAAAGAGCACACAACAACGTATATACCAACCCAACTCTATGGCATTCAAGAAATGTCTTTCCACAACAACGTGAGAAAGCCTTTCTGCTATTAAGAATCATAACATTTCATACTCGCCAGTGGAAATATTAAATCTAAAGATCATGACAGCTCAAGCCTCAATGCAAAGACCAAAAAGCACAGGCTTCAACACAAACGTAAGAAACAATGACACCACTACTTCGAACAGCTAGTAAGATACTCCTATAATACGATACTAGTTTCTGACGAGACCAAAAAGAAGTCCCAAGTTTTCGCGACCGTAGAACACGCCCAAGATCATTTATTACATTTGTTTCCCCAAAGACGACCGGCCCCTTGAGCGAGACTCAACTGCTGCCGGCTTCGCCACCTCCGGAGTCTCGTCCTTGACCACGGGCTCGACCTTCTGCTTGCCGAACACCTGCCACAGGAGCAGCAAGAGATTAGCCCCGAACCACATCATAACCAGGAACAAGCACAGATGCAATAGATATTATAATTTAGAAACGCATCATAAACATAACAAATTAGGTGTTTAAATCCAAGCCAAATGTCTGAAAGGCCTCAAAAGCACATCATATTCAGGAATCAGCACAAATGCAATCGATATCAGTTGGAAATGCATCATAAACTGGACAAATTAGCAACTGAAATCCAAGCCACAATTCTGAAAGACCTTAAATGCACATAATCAGGAATCAGTTTAAGGCCAATTCCATCTGATTCACGTCGAATTAAATTAAAATTATATATGAAGAAACATAAATAATGGAGGATCTGCAGGTTTCAGAGGCAGGAACTAACTGTGCAGGATGGATGTATCCAGAGTCCTTCGCACTGATGGGGCAAGTGTGTGATATATACTGATACTAAGAACCAGCAGCAGCTGGCAGCTAATAAGATTTAAACATGATGCATGAGATGTGTGCACCATCAGTTTATTATTAAGCTAGGTGGCAAACGTTAGCTGCTATATAATTAAAGTGACAACAAAGTATACATATATATTGCTCTTGCTTCACCTGAAAGTGCAGGGAAGAAACCTTAGCTTGAAGTGATAATATAGGTTGTTGACTTGTGTCAACCATATATGTTTAATGTGCCCTGCTGGACGTACAGGACCATATAAACAAAACTTGGGGATGCTAATAAACTTTTGTCAGCGATGCAAAATTGTCCGTTAGCAGTTTAGCATAACAGCAAGTTAACCTGGCTAAAATAAATCAACTTTTCTCATCGATCGCAAGATTATATATATAACTAAGCTAAGTGCAAATACTAGTGTCCCACTCCAGGACTATACTAGGATTACCAAATTTTGGTTGTCAGTTACGTGATTCACCAGGCCCCCTTTTGGAATCGGATTGGATCAATCTTGGTGCAGACGTGCAGTACTAGTGTTCATCGGAAGAGGCGCACCTTTCTACAGATGAACCAACGGCAGCGGAGGTCGTAGGTGAGGGTGGCCGGCGGGGACGGCTGACGAGAATTGAGGCCGGCGGGAAGGAGCGGCCGCCGCCGCTGCTCTTGTAGCCTGTTCGATCCCCCGTAGATCTAGCAAGAAGATGAATAGGTTGAGTTGATGAGGAAAAGGACTGGGGAGGGGGCGATGCGGAGCATGGAGGAGTGTACCTAGATCTGAAGCTGTTGTGGAGGAGGGCGGGACAGGCCGGCGGGGTGGCAACGACCGGTGGCGGCGGCGGCAGTCTCCCGAGACCAGAGCCGTGTGGGAGCTCGCGACTCGCGAGTCCCGTGCGGCTGTTTCGTAAGCGGAGGACGGGAGGGGTCAAACCAACCCGCCCCAACCCGCGGTTCCAGTGTATCCAACCCGCTCCGACCCGCAAATCGCAACAACTCATTCCCACCCACTCAAACAAGCACCATCCAAATACCCGACCCGAAAGGCCCATTTCGACCCGCCCCATTAGCAGGGCTACACGGAGCGACCACACAACACAGACGTATACGACTTGTCCTTGTTTAGTTTCTGAAATTTTTTAGATTATAGTACTATAGCATTTTCGTTGTTAGTTGATAATTAATATTTAATTATAGACTAATTAAATTTAAAAGATTCGTCTCATCATGAAGGACCGAACAGGTGACCAGAGGAGGGTGAATGAGTGCCAATAAAAATTCTCCGAGAGAACAAGGCCTATGTCCCGAATTTAATCTGACGCACCTTTTTTCTAACCGCCGAGGCGATACAAGTGACGAGTTCACCCTAAGAATAATTAGAAATACTTGATTCAAAGCAGAAGCCGAAGAAAAACCACTAAAAAGACTCTCCAAACAAAACAGAACGAACACAAACTAAACTCTCTTTTTCTTTTTCTTTTAATTAAGCATGCAAGAGTTAGCTAAGAAACTAAGAATAAAATTAAAATCTAATTAAAACTAGCTAATTAAACATGCAAAGATAACCTAAAGCAAGAACTAGGCTAAGCATGTATATTAACAAGAACAGAGACTAATTAGCAAGCTTAAACAAAAAGAAAATAGAAAACTCACCTTGGGCCACCTGCCTTGCGTAGCCCACTGGAGCAAGGGGCGCTGCCCACGTCCGTCCGGCCAGCAGCTGGCTTGGGCTGTGCGCCCTACCTCTGATTGGCCTGCCGCACGGCCCGCTGGGCTGCTCCCTCTCGTGGGCCGCCTGCTGCGCGTGCTGGCCCGCCTGGCCGGTGGCCGCCGCTGCCGCGTGACCGCTGCAAGCCCCGCAGCGAGCGCCGCTGCCGCCCCACGTTGCGCCGGCCGCCGCCGCGCTGAGCTCGTGCTCGAGCACCGTGGATGGCCTGCTCGCCTGCCGCCGCCAGCAGCGCTGCCTGCTGCTGACCGCCTCCCCGCCGACCGAGCCTGCTCCTCTGCGCCAGGAACAAGAACATAAAGGGGAATACAAGAACGCCCCGAAATTTCAAATCCAAATTTCTCCCTCAATTCACCACGAATCGGGGTGAAGCTCGAGCCATAGGGCGTGTTTGTTTCAGCTTCCGCGGTGCGTTTGAGAAAAAAAGCAAAATACACCCGCCAAACGCCCCGCGTTGGCCGCGCGTTGCACAACCACGAATTGCAGAAAAAGCTGCGGTTTCAACGTGCGGCCGGCAAAAAGCGAGAAGCGGGGTTGGAGCTGCGTTTCGCTTATACGCGTCGCGCTTACCTAGGCCACGGTCCTAAACAGGGCTATAGAATCACGACGACAAGCACTAACAGATCCATGAAGAAAATCGTGAAACGGTGAAGTAAATCTCGCGAATTAAAAATCACATGAAAATATCCCCGAAAATCACAGAAAAAGAAAAACGCGAACAACAAAAATAACTCAAATCTTGACGCCCGGAGGACGAAAAGAGGCAAGGGCCTCCATTCCCATTAAAATCTTCACAAACCCTAAAACGAAAATCACAAGAAAAAAAGAAAAAATCCGGTTTACACCCTCCAACTATCACAGAAGTCCAATTTTCAACCTTCAACAACGAAATCGGACAGCATAGGCCATCCAACTATCAAAACCGGACAAATTTGGCCCCTGGGGTGATTTTGAAGGTAGTTTTCCATTTTGTGAGAATTAAAAATATTCAATTTTACACTAAAAAATTTATGAGTAATTTATTTTAAGTCAAAAAATTCTGAAATGAGTATCAAAATTTTTCTAAAAATGTAAACTATCTATTGTCACATGACTTGTGAGTTATTCAGATCTAATTTTTTTATGTTCATAATATTTGGCTACTTGCAGTTATGCCTATTATTTTTAATAACCAAAATTCAAATGGAGCAATAATAGATAGGTTACATTTTTTTTAAAAAAATTGGTACTAGTTTCATATTTTTTCTGATTTAAAGTGAATTAGTTTTGATTTTTTAAATCTAATTAGATTTATTTAATTTTTTTAGAAAATGTAAAACCACCTTCAAAACCACCTAAGGGCCAAATTTGTCCGGTTTTGACAATTGGATGGCCTATATTGTCTGGTTTCGTAGTTGAAGATTGGAAATCAAACTTTTACGATAATTCGACGGTGAAAATTGGACTTTTCCCCAAGAAAAATAGAGAGAAAAATAAAAATGGGAGTGGCAAGAGCAACCCTCCAACTAGCCATGCCTATTTATATAAGGTCTCCGGCGAATGATTAAAATGTCCCTAAGCTATTAACTACGATACACGCCCACGCAGGGGCAAAATAGTCCATCTTTTTCTGTAAGCATTGGACGGACATGCCGCCTTCAAAACTTCGCTTCGTCTCGATGCAAGCTTCGCGATGGCGCCACGTGCCCTCCGCCGGACCTTGAACGCGAAGTCCGCCCCCCGGTTTTGAGGCCCAAACCGGTCAAATCTGTCTCCCCCGGTTTTGAGGCCAAACCGGTCAAACCGCCGATGTCGACGTATGTCCGACCTCCCGCCGAACCTTGACGCCTTTGAATCGTTCCCACGCGCCCGCCGCACGGGCCGCCTACTTGACTCGCCATCGTCCTCGCCGACTTGGCCGACGCCGTCTTCATCACCATGTACCCTTGCTCTTCTGTGCACCATGTGGACCACCCATGACTTCGTCCGGCCTCCTCGGATCCCTCGGCCTAGGCCTACTCGCATTCATCCTTCACAGTCTTGGTCACTCGGCATGAACCTTTCGCTCCACCGAGTCTACTCGCGTCCATCCTTCACCGCGGTCCTTTAGCATGAATCTTTTGCCTGACCTTCACCCCACGCCGTCGACCGCAATGCCGCATCCTACATCTGCACATCACGAGCCAAGAGACACATCAAATCCAAACGATGATGTGAATCACTCGTCATCCAAGAGTGACCACCATTGGTCCTCACATCATTTACAGTTAAACTGTGTCATTAGTTATTCATCCCTAGGTCGGGTGTGCGAAATCATCGCTCGGGCCGGGCGGAGCGTACAAGTGCGTGGGGTGAGGAATTCTATTCATCGCACATACGAGGCGGCGCCAACGCATCGCAGAAGAGGAAGCCGCGGTCGCTGTAGGTGGCTCGCACCTCACTGTGCTTCTTCCTCCTCTAGATCTCATGATGGTGGTGGTGCCGGGGTTAGGGAGGGGGTTGCCGGGGTTCGGGGGTGGTTGGTGGGTGGAGCAGCCGCTGGCGGCTGAGATTGTGGAGGGAGGCGGTGGACCTTTAGGGTTTGGGTTGCTGGGGGTGAGACGAATCCATGCCGTTCGGCTACAGAAGAGCAGGCTGTGGGAGAGGGGGGTGGCGATTGGGCCAGCGGAGGGCGAGGCGGCGCGGGAGCACCGCCGGTCAGGCAGGGTAGGATCTCAGTTGGGTGGTAGCCATGGTGGAGGCAAGGAGAAGGCGGCAGCACCGGCTGTGGACAGGCGGCGGGAGTAGTTAGTGGCATCGATGGTGGAGGGCGGCGGGAGCGGAGTCGGGGAAGGCGGGGGCTGGCGCGTGTATGATTCGTCGATGTTGTCTCGTATATGCGGGGAATAGACGCATCCGCATGGGGTGGGCTCTACTTTGTCGGCCTCGCATGGAAAAACCTGCTAACAAAAAGGCCCGTGATCCTGTGCCTTAATCTGATCAGTATTCTGACGGCCCGCGTATAGTTTCTGCGTCTGGAACGGAATGGTCACGCAACCAGGCTGGTGGCTGAATATGTGTTCTGAAATTCTGAACACCTCGCAGGCATATCCATCACAGATAACACAAGCATAGCAGAAGTGAGATGGTCTGCCTCCCAAACCCAAACCCAAGCCTAAAGATAACGGTGTATGACCTATGACGTACGTACACCTAGCAAACATATTCATCAGAAATTTAAACTTGAACAAAAGTAGACCAAATGTATATTAATAGGCTATATTATTTGTGAAGGAGGGTACGGCGAAAAAAAAAGAGAAGCCCCATGTCTAGCCTAGTACAGATCGTACTTTCTCGCTCCAGACTCTCAGCATGGCACGATGATCAGACTTTTGTGGCCCTGTGAGACCACAAATGCAGATCAGTTACAACTCGCCGCAAGGTAACAGCAGGTGTGATATATCTGTTGACGCAGAATTGGCCAACACACAAGCGCTAGAACGCACAGGATCGCAACGATCGCAATCGGACGAAGTGCCCGGCGACCGATCAGACCGGTCGCGCCAACCGGTCAGATCGGTTGGGCGTAGAGAGCTTCGCGAAAATCTAGAACCTCAAGCTCGAGAGAGATCCTATCGGAGCTCGAAGATCTAGGATTGTCTTGAGGTCGGCAGGCCACTCAAGACGCCCTTGAATACCGTAGAGACGAGCAAAGAACAACACGAGGTTGGAAAAACTAGGGTTTGGAGAAAAATAGGAAAAGTGTAAATTGATTGATTCGATTAGGTAGTAGAACCTCAATCGGCCATGGTCTTATAGGAATATGGGGTAGCAAAAACAAAATTTTCTAAGGCATAAACCAGGATTACTGCAGTTATAGATCACGGGATTACCACTAGATACGCGGTTGCGGAACTTCTGTAGCGCGTCGGTGTAGTGCAGATGGAAGCCGGCAGTGCAGTTGCGAGAACCTCCTCTTGTGCGGTTCGTCCTTGTGCAGCAGATGCGGCACCTCCAAGGTATCCACACGTACGGGAAGAAGCGTCGCGATCCGGACTGTTAGATCCGCGAAGGCGACCTAGGGCATGGGCGCGAAGGAGGGGGAGGTACTGTAGCGCGACGCGGATACTTTTCCCGGCGATGTACTGTTCATGTGAACAATAACTGTGAATAGTAAAAAGGCCTAGGGTTTAGGCGCCCCCCTCTCCTCTGTTTATATAGCCCCTTAGGTGGGCTGCCTTGGGCCCCACCTTGGGCGCCCCCTTTTGGGCCGAAAAGGCCCATTAGTGCACCTAAGCCCAGTCTAATTCGGATCTCATCCTTATCAGGCTTCTTTCCCTTAAGTGTGTGACCCTATGGCCTCATATGCGAATAGACATGGCCCGAGTACTCTTACTCGGTCCAATAGTAGACAGTGGCCTCTAGCAAGACATGTCAACTCCTATACGCACACAAAGATCATATCAGACAAGCCGCCACAATATCATATACATGTTGTTTCTTTTGCCTCACGATATTTGGTCTAGCTCCAAGCCAATCGGTCTTTCTCGATCCTGTGATTCGGAATCCTTGGTTAACTCTTAACCCCATGTAAGGATCGATGGACCAAGAGGGGGGGGTGAATTGGGCCTTTTTCAAAATTCTAAAGCAATAAAACAACCTTAACCTATGCAAGTCTAGTAAGGCTCAATTCACCAACCGGCTAAACAAAGCAAACTACACAAGCTAACAAAGATATGAAACTAAGCAAGGTAGAGCTAAGCTATGATCTCTAGGGTCAAGCACATGAAAGAAAGCATGAAAGTAAGTGCTTGAAATGAAAGAGAGTGCAAGAGACAACCGGATTTTTCCCGTGGTGTCGATGTGTTGGCACACACCCCTAATCCACGTTGTGACACTCACTAAGAGTCTTGTCACCTCCCATGTCACCGAGACTTGGGCGCTCACTAAGAGTCTCCGTTCACCATCCCGGCGTGGTGGAGCTCAAACCACGTACAATCTTCTTCTCCGGGCTCCCACAATCCTTGGCAAGCTCCGCGAGAAACACTTCGATCACCAAGATCGTCTAGGTGCTGCCAAACACCAAGAGTAACAAGTTCCTAAGCCTTCACTTGACCTACACTCAGTTGGCCCTAGCTCAAGCACACTTGCTACACTTGCAATGGATGAGTTCTTCAAGGTTGAAGCACAAACTAAGCACTAGATCTTCTCTCTTTTGCTCAAAGCTCTTTCTCTTCTTCTCAAGGGTGGCCTCAGGTTTTCAAGGTGTCAAAGGCAACTGAAATGAACCAGGGGGTACCCTTATATAGAGTGGAGGAGGTCACATAGCCGTTGGAGGTTTTCTGCAGAAAAACCGTGACCACCGGAAGAACCGACGGTATAGAAAATATGGGCATCGGTTCAACCGGTCTCTCTGTGTCAAAGAAGTAGCCGTTGGAGTTCTGACAAAGTATCCACGCTTGCGTCATTGCACCGGTGCATGCTCCGTAGTGGCATCGGTTCAACCGGTGCTGAAGAGGTTCGCTAATCAACTCAAACAAGCGTTCTGGAACAAAGTACATCCAATGCACCGGTGCTTTGTTTCTGAACCATCGGTTCAACCGGTGCTGAAGAGAAGTTGGAGTCCATCAAACATGCTCTCTGGAACAAAGGACTTTCATTGCACCGGTGCTTTGATTTCGGAGCGTCGGTTCAACCGGTGCTGAAGAGAGGTTGGAATCCATCAAAACATGCTCTCTGGAACAAAGGACTTTCATTGCACCGGTGCTTATCTTCTTGACCATCGGTTCAACCGGTGCTTTACTTGATATCTGCCTTCATCCAGAGAAGATGGACCGACAGGGCATCGGTCCTTCCGCCATGCATCGGATGCTCCGATGCTTGTTCACCGGTTCAACCGGTGCTACTGATTTTCTTTGTTTTCAGCTGTTTTGACTTGGATTCGAATGTGACTTTGATTGTTTCTTCTTCCAAGAGTTGCGTTGACTTCTATTGACCATCTTTTGCTGTTTTTGAGAGAGTGTGTAATATGTCTAGGGCCAACTCAAGTTTGATCAAGCTACTAACTCATGAACCCCTCTTAATAGTGCGATCACTACAAAACTATAAAATCTATACTAACCTAAGTGTCCTTCTCAACCTTGTGACACTTAGGACTAGAAAGATCCTTAGCCTTGACAAATATAAGTTAAAAACCGAGATCGCCTTTTTGAATGACCGAAATTGAGGGGCCTCTTTTGACATATGACCAAATGAGCGATAATGATTTATTAAGCTGCACAAACTCATTAGTCACAATAATGGTTGTCATTAATCACCGAAACATACCTTGAGGGCCTAGATGCTTACACCCCAGCATGGCCATGCATTTCCTGATCCGAATCACTCGAGGGGCCCAGAGATATCTCTCTCTCTTGTAGAGAGGGGCAAATCCCATCTTGACCGACTATGTCTCACAGCATGCTTCTTGACAGACTCGAAAGCCACCTTTATGACTACCCTATTACGGTGCAGCGTTTGATGGCTCCTAAGTAAATCGGTTCACATCTTGAGTACATACAATGATCTTTGGTCTTAGGACACAGCGTACATATTGTGTAATGAGAAGTCATCATCTCGTGTTGGGTCAGTTCAGACTCATGTCCCACATGAGCCCACATTATTAGTTTGATATCTACGTGTCCATGACTTGTGAAACATAGTCATCAACTAATACATGTGCTAGTCTAATATCCATGTGTGTCCTCACATGAACTCCGACTAGGAACAACTTTAGAATAACCATACAAGTAAAGAGTCTCACAGACAATTCACATAATTGTCAATTAATACAAGTTGCCTTTGATGGATATTCAAGGAACACTTCATTAATCATGAATACAAGAAAATATGATCATCTCTATGATTGCCTCTAGGGCATATTTCCAACAGTCTCCCACTTGCACTAGAGTCAATCTAGAATGTATCTTATACCCATTGCTCTTGTGTGCTGCGCCTCATGCTTGGACTGCGGGAGTGGCTTTGTCAACAGATCTGAGACATTCAAATCTGTATATATTTTGCATATCTTAATTTCACCACATTCGATGAACTCTCGAATGAGATGAAATCGCCACATAACGTGTTTGCTCTTCTGGTGATTCCGAGGCTCCTTTGCTTGCACAATAGCCCCACTGTTGTCACAGTAAAGGTCCAGCGAACTGGACGCATTTGGAAACACACCAAGCTCAATAAGGAACTTCCTTATCCAAACACCTTCCTTTGCAGCTTCCGAAGCTGCGATGTACTTGGCTTCCGTTGTAGAATCGGCCACGGTCTCCTGCTTGGAACTCTTCCAGCTTACTGCACCACCATTCATTGTGAACACATAACCTGATTGGGACTTTGAATCGTCTTTGTCGGTTTGGAAACTAGCATCGGTGTAACCCGTTATAACGAGCTCCTCCTCACCTCCATAGACAAGAAACACATCCTTAGTTCTCCTCAAGTACTTAAGAATGTTTTTCACAGCTGTCCAGTGACCTTCACCTGGATCAGACTGGTATCTGCTCGTAACAATTAGAGCATAAGAAACATCTGGGCGTGTACTTATCATTGCATACATAATAGATCCAATTGCTGAGGCATATGGAACTTTGCTCATGCGCTCTCACTCATCAGTCGTCGTAGGACACTGAGTCTTGCTAAGATGTATGCCATGTAATATAGGCAAGAACCCTTTCTTTGCCTCTTTCATGTTGAACCGCTTCAACACTTTGTCAATGTAAGTATCTTGGCTTAATCCTATAAGCCTCTTTGATCTATCTCTATAGATCTTGATGCCCAGTATGTATGCTGCTTCTCCTAAATCCTTCATCAAAAAACTATTTTTCTGTGAAGTCTTTACGGACTCAAGCATAGGAATATTATTTCCAATCAGCAGTATGTCATCTACATACAAAATTAGAAATGTAACAGAGCTCCCACTTTCCTTCTTGTAAACACAAGCTTTTTCTTCGTTTTTAATGAAGCCAAACCCTTGGACTACTTCATCAAAACGAATATTCCAACTCCGAGATGCTTGCTTTAATCCATAAATGGATTTTTTAAGCTTGCATATCTTTCCAGCATTGGTCGGATCGACAAAACCATCGGGCTGCATCATATACATGTCCTCGGTCATATTTCCATTGAGGAAAGCTGTTTTGACATCCATCTGCCATATTTCATAATCGAAATATGCAGCAATAGCTAGAATAATCCGAACAGATTTAAGCATCGCTACGGGAGAAAAAGTCTCGTCGTAGTCAACTCCTTGAACTTGTCGAAAACCTTTTGCGACAAGTCGAGCTTTATAGATGTGAATATTTCCATCCATATCTTTCTTCTTCTTATAGATCCATTTACACTCTATGGTTCTCACACCATCAGGCGGGTCTATCAGGTTCCAAACTTGATTTTCCTTCATGGATTCTATTTCGGATTTCATGGCATCTTGCCATCTCTCGGAGTCAGGGTCTGCCATCGCCTCTGCATATGTCGCAGGCTCATCATTGTCTAACAATAATAATTCCCGTGCTGCGCGGAGCCTTGCTGACCTTCGTGGTTGCGGAGGTGCTTCTGTTTCCATAGGTATCTCAACTTGTTCAGCTACATTAGCGTCACTTGTAGAGTCTTGTCCTATTGGCTCATCTCGAACTTCTTCAAGTTGCACCGTTCTTCCACTTTTCTCTCCTTTGAGAAACTCTTTCTCTAGGAAAACTCCGTTCCGAGCGACAAACACTTTGCCCTCAGATCGATTGTAGAAGTAATACTCTAAGGTCTCCTTTGGGTATCCCACGAATATACACTTATCCGATTTCGGTTCAAGCTTGTCAGACTGGAGTCGTTTGACAAATGCTTCACAACCCCAAATTTTTAGAAAAGACAAACTAGGAGACTTGCCGGTCCATATTTCATATGGTGTCTTGTCTACGGATTTTGACGGCACCCTGTTCAGTGTGAAAGCTGTTGTTTTTAGAGCGTAACCCCAAAACGATAATGGTAGATCCGACTGGCTCATCATTGATCGAACCATGTCCAGAAGAGTTCGATTACGTCGCTCAGACACACCGTTTCTCTGAGGTGTTCCAGGCGGCGTAAGTTGTGGAACAATTCCGCAACTCTTTAGATGATTGCTAAACTCGTGGCTCAGATACTCGCCTCCACGATCAGATCGTAAAACTTTAATTTTCTTGCCACACTGATTTTCAACTTCACTCTGAAATTCTTTGAACTTTTCAAAAGTTTCAGACTTATGCTTCATCAAGTAGACATAGCCATATCTACTCAAATCATCAGTGAAAGTTATGAAGTATTGGAATCCACCTCTAGCAATCGAGCTCATTGGTCCACATACATCAGTATGTATGAGTTCCAGCAAGTCCGATGCTTTCTCTGAAAACCTATGAATGGCGTCTTGGTCATCTTGCCCAGCAAACAAGCTTCGCATGTCTCGTATGATTCAAAATCAAACGAAGTTAGAAGTCCATCCGCATGGAGCTTCTTCATGCGTTTCTCGCTTATATGACTGAGACGACAATGCCACATGTAGGTAGGATTCAAATCAGTAAGCCGAGGCCTTTTAGCAATTATATTACAGACAGGTGAATCATCAAGATTTAGAATAAATAGCCCATTCTTAATGGACGCCAGAGCCACAAACATGTTATTCTTAGAGATCACACAACCATTGTTTTCACTCGCAAAAGAATAACCATCCTTCATCAGACATGAAGGAGACACAATGTTTCGACTTAAACTAGGAACAAAATAACAATTACTAAGCTCCAAGACAAATCCTGATGGTAGGTGAAGTTGCATCGCCTCGACGGCCAGAGCAGCAACTCTTGCATTATTGCCGACGCGGAAGTCAACTTCTCCTCTTTCAACGCTTCTACTCTTTGTCATTCCCTGCATCGAATTGCATATATGAGCAACCTATCCGGTATCAAATACCTAGGAATTAACATAAGAGCCAACAAGAAATATTTCTGTAATATGAACAACAAGTGTACCCGAGGTGGAAGAACGGTTTTTCAACGAGGTGAGGTACAGCTTGCAATTCCTCTTCCAGTGTCCCTTCTCGTGACAATGAAGTCACTCATTATCTGCAGCTGGTCTAGGTTTAGCCTTGAGTGCGGGGTTTGGCTTAGGGTTCGCAACCTTAACCTTGCCCTTCTTCTTCCAAGAAGAACCTTTCTTCTTGAAGGTAGGCTTATTCTAGACATGGGGTATCTAGAACATCTTCCTTTTTCTCTACCCTGAGAACAATTCTCAGGTTGCGGATCCAATCCGCATAGTTAGTCCCATTCAGTTTGTCCTTCTCAAGGACCGAACGCAATGAAAAGGATTGTGTGTTATTGCGGACCATGATCTACAACAAAATAATAATGCAAAATACTAAAACGTATTCATGATGGAGTAAATCATATTAAACAATTTAACAGAATCTACTCCCACCAAAATCAATATCCCTCCATTGATTCTTAGTGATTCAAGACCCACAACTATCAAGTCGACTAGTGACCTTTAGCATCACCGCTAGAGGACAAGGTAGATCGGTAAGCAACTCTTTGCTAATCATGTCTCATATGACTCTTGTTGTTGGGTGACATCTCATGTCTCGGCGCCCAACCTTTATGCCCCAAGGTCCTTAACCGTTAAGCTAACCTTGTCAAGCTAACCAACCCTTATGCGTGTAAGTATCCGATACAAACCTGTCTAGCCAAGGAAAACTGGTGGCACCCTAATTTCATAGACCCACCACCAATCGTACAAGGCATGTGACAGTGCAAGGTTTAGTTGGTAGAGCATGATAGCTCAAAGTTTGTGAGGGATCATTCTACTTCTACTATGACGCACGTAGTAGTAAAACGTCAAGAACGGCAAGCACATAATTGTGAATCCGTATGGCCCTTGTTCTTCTGGTGATCTCCATCTCCATAGAACTTGTTCGCCATGTAGATCTCCATCTTCATGGAACTTGTTCACCATGTTGATCTCCATCTCCATGTACATGTGTACCATCCTTCATGTGATGAAACCTCCAAGAACTAGAACTTGCTATTACACATAATAGCTAGTAAATAAAATTACATTCACGACTTGGATCATCACAGGTTGGCACACATGCCATTACATCAAATGCAACAATTCATATGGCTCCGGCCGAATTGTCATAATCACGACATGCAGGTCATGAAACAATTACACACATGCATCACATACACATAGAGGCCATACCGATCACAAAACCTGCAAAACAGAGTTATGCGATTCCGACGTCCGAACTTAAAATGCCGAAAACTCTATCTTCTGGGCCGAATTTCGCAAATCTAAATTTTGCGAAAATAGATGATCTATTCCAAACCAAGTCTAACTTTTTCTGTAGATACAAATCGATATAAAATTCGTCTAAATCCGAGTTCGTACGTAAAAGTTATGACTGTTTTACTGTAAAACACGATTTTGCAACAAAACAGAATTCGCAGTAGATCCAATCTACTGCCCTATGCATCTCATGCATCTGGCTTATGCCCTAAGTTTCGATTCGACCAATCACATTGATCTCCAACCGCAGCGACCGGGTTTATGTGCATCACTTAACTCCGATGGTAGAAAACCGACCGGTATGAGTATGTCGTTGCACAACCTTCGCAGCTAGTTTACGAAACTAGGTCATAGATCGATCTGAAACTACACATATCTCCATATACACATATCTGAATCTATAACAAGACAACACTGGCTCTTGATACCACTGTAGGAATATGGGGTAGCAAAAACAAAATTTTCTAAGGCATAAACCAGGATTACTGCAGTTAATCTATAACAAGACAACACTGGCTCTTGATACCACTAAATGCGCGGTTGCGGAACTTCTGTTGCGCGTCGGTGTAGTGCAGATGGAAGCCGGCAGTGCAGTTGCGAGAACCTCCTCTTGTGCGGCTCGTCCTTGTGCAGCAGATGCGGCACCTCCAAGGTATCCACACGTACGGGAAGAAGCATCGCGATCCGGACTGCTAGATCCGCGAAGGCGACCTAGGGCTTGGGCGCGAAGGAGGGGAGGTACTGTAGCGCGGCGCGGCTACTTTTCACGGTGACGTTACTGTTCATGTGAACAATAACTGTGAATAGTAAAAAGGCCTAGGGTTTAGGCGCCCCCTCTCCTCTGTTTATATAGCCCCTTAGGTGGGCTGCCTTGGGCCCACCTTGGGCGCCCCCTTTTGGGCCGAAAGGGCCCATTAGTGCACATAAGCCCAGTCTAATTCGGATCTCATCCTTATTATGCTTCTTTCCCTTAAGTGTGTGACCCTATGGGCTCACATGTGAATAGACATGGCCCGAGTACTCTTACTCGGCCCAATAGTAGACAGTGGCCTCTAGCAAGACATGCCAACTCCTATACGCACACAAAGATCATATCAGACGAGCCGCCACAATATCATATACATATTGTTCCTTTTGCCTCACGATATTTGGTCTAGCTCCAAGCCAACCGGTCTTTCTCGATCCTGTGATTCGGAATCCTTGGTTAACTCTTAACCCCAGCATGGCCATGCATTTCCTGATCCGAATCACTCGAGGGGCCCAAAGATATCTCTCTCTTGTAGAGAGGGGCAAATCTCATCTTGACCGACTATGTCTCACAGCATGCTTCTTGACAGACCCGAAAGCCACCTTTATGACTACCCTGTTACGGTGCAGCGTTTGATGGCTCCTAAGTAAGTCGGTTCACATCTTGAGTACATACGACGATCTCAGGTCTTAGAACACAGCGTACATATTGTGTAATGAGAAGTCATCATCTCGTGTTGGGTCAGTTCAGACTCATGTCCCACATGAGCCCACATTATTAGTTTGACATCTATATGTCCATGACTTGTGAAACATAGTCATCAGCTAATACATGTGCTAGTCTAATATCCATGTGTGTCCTCACATGAACTCCGACTAGGAACAACTTTAGAATAACCATACAAATAAAGAGTTTCACAGACAATTCACATAATTGTCAATCAATACAAGTTGCCTTTGATGGATATTCAAGGAACAATTCATTAATCATGAATACAAAGAAATATGATCATCTCTATGATTGCCTCTAGGGCATATTTCCAACAGGTCTTTATATTTATAGGCCGGGGAGGACGTACCCCTTTCAAATCGGGTTACAAACGGACTCTACAACTCAGATCTAACCTGATTCGGATTACACAGGACCAAACCGGTCAGACCGGTCGGCCCGATCGGTCAGACCGGTCGGCCTCTGGCAATGCCAATTTTGACTGCCAATAATATCTTGGCATTCAAAGGTGCAGGCGTTCCTGCTTTTCTAAAGGTTCCAGAGGACACAGGTGATGACCGTGGTTTTGATCTTGTCCTCTCCGTGAAAGAAATGATGTTCCCACAGGTCGCATAGTTGTGAGCTGGAGAAGTCCTGGACCGGACAAAGAAGAGCCCATCAGAATGCAGTCTTCCAAATGTATTTTATTGCAACCAATTAGCATACTCCGGTCTAAAGGGAACACTATTACATATTTCTTTGTGGAAAATATATACAGCAACTCAGGTGTTTCCAAGACAGCAATTGCCTCTGTTATTGACCATGCGTATGCTAGCATGGCAAACTGATTGAGGATGCAAATTCTTTCTCTAGGCTGTAGCCTCGAGAGGTCTCTTCAGAAGGCAAACAGGTAGTAGCATTTACAAAATGAAGCTGTGTGTCAGAGTTTCTATCTCGTGGGCACAACAAATGCTCAATCTCACCATTATTTCCTGGTAAATGGTGTATTTTCCTCAGCCTTTTAGTTCTTAGGAACTGCAATCTCATCTCAACTTCTTTCATAGTTGGTCTCTCTGCTCCTTTGGTCTTCAGACATGCTTGTGCAAGTGAAGCAATATCATCAATTTCTCCTTTCTCTGCTTCTTCCACAACCTGTGGATCTATTATTTCCATAAGAGCGCCTTCTTGAAGTCCTTCAACGAAGTAATGGGACAAGCTTTGTTTCATTCCAGAAACATTGATAAAAATTGGTTTCTTTCTTGTTAAAAGTTCCACAATTATCACTCCAAAACTATAGACATCACTCTTCTCAGTTAGTTGTCACCACATGAGTCTCATCAAGAGAAATGGATCTTGAAGCCCCAAAATAGGAAACCTTTGTAGTGAAGGTGGCATCTAAGAGTATGTTAGAAAATTTCACGTTTCTATGGTATATTGGTATTGCAGCAGCCGAGTGAAGATAAGCCAATGCCCCTGCTGCTTCTACCGCTATTCTTATGCGATCATCCCATGACAGTAAGCATTTAGCATTAACATTGGCATGAAGAAGATCATATAGTGTACCATTGGATATGAACTCGTATATGAGTAAGGGCACTTCAGTTTCCAAACAGCAGCCGAAAATTTTCACCACATTGCGGTGGATGATTTGAGATAGGATAGCAACTTCATTGATAAACTGGTTTATCTCATTTTGCTCCACAATTTTGGATATTTTGATTGCCACCACATTTTGATCTGATAGAATTCCTTTATAAACAGTGCCATGTCCTCCACAACCAAGAACACGAGTAGTATCGAAGTTGTTGGTCGCTTTCTCTAGTCCTCAAAGGAGAATATCTTTGTTTTGTTTGTGGTGTTTCCATCTGAGATTAGCTGCTGTAATAGTAGGCCTTGATTTTTCTTGAAGTATGCTCTTCGAATCTTCTTCCGTATGCCTTGCTTCCACTTATTGACAAGTATAATTGCACAGAGTGCAATAATTATGGAGCCGAGGCCACAACCAATTCCGATTGTAATACCTGCAGCGCACAAGATTAATTCCATTTTGCATATCCAATGTCATTAACTTTCCGCAGTCAAATCATTGTTTGTTTTGATAACAAAAAATGTAGATACGTGGGGTATAACTCACCTAACAGAAGATTGTGTTGCTTAGCTGATGTGACACATTTCCCCTTTGTTGGCTCATATACTTTACCATGGGTACAATTTGTACAATTGTATCCTCCTGGAGTATTATGGCATACTCCATTGCAATCATTCGTAGTCATGATTACAAAGGACTTGTGAATACGTCCACAGAAGGACTCGACGAATTACTCCATGGTTTGGGAGAAATCGACGAAATTTGAAGCAAGATTGGGGTTTTCTCAAGAACGCAAAAACTTCGATTAGTGGTGACTTGTGATTTCAGAGGGTTTAGCACTAGGCTAGATGGTTTTGAATCACTACAAAGAATCACGAAAACAACAAGAATCAAGCCACCAACTCGTGCTCATGAATCGACAAAAGAAAATCGAAATTCAATCAAACGATGCACGAAAACGACAGGAATTGAGACGAGATCAAAACCCCGGAGGGCACAAGGAGGGAAGGGCCTCCTTTCCCGTTCGATCCACTTACAAAGTCTCAAGAATCCATGGCTCAAATCCTAGAGAGGGAAGGTGGAGCAAAGAGACGGGAGAGAGAGGTGGCGCCAGGCACAAGGGAGGGGGCGGTTCTGTTCTGGCAAGGCGCGAGGGAGAGAGGAGAGGGGTATTTAAGGTGCCCACGCAGAGGTCCAAAATACCCTCGACTCAAACTAGACACTAAAAACGCCCGTAGGGGCAAAACCGGAAATATGTACATGATCTCATCCGGCGGAGTTTCTTTCTTCGACTCGAAGCCTTCTCCATGAAGCCGCCATGTCGATGAAGATCCGGTTCGCGGTTTTTAGGGGTCCGCAAAACCTGGGTAGGTGGCCGGTTTTGAGAAAACCGCCAAAACTCCACGCGCGGGAAGATTCCCGCCTCCACGCCGTGGCCCTAGACGCTGTTCCTGCCTCGGCCTTCTGACGGCCCTAGACACCGCCCGACGCCCATCACCTCCTCACCCACAGCGAGGCCATAGACGCCGTCGACGCCCTTCGCCTCCGTCAGTCCCGAGACCGACGCCCGTGCGTCCACGACTTGGCGGCTTCAACCGCCATCCGCCTCCTTGGTTTTGTGGCGCAAACCAAGAAACCCGCTTTCCGTCGCCGCTTGCGCCCTCGATCCAGGAGTGGATGCCTCAGCTGCTGCCCGGCACGAGCTCGGGTCCCGGCTGCCCTTCACCGCCGTCCACCGCACGGTCCATCGGCCACAGCACCTCCCCGGCAGCTCTCCGTCGACACTAGACACCCGTGTACCTGCGATCCAAAGACCAAGCGCACGATCACACCGCACGGTTGACAATTCACTCATCACAAGTAGGATAGAGTACTCAACATTCCTCAATCTCCCCCTTGATGAGTGCATTGTCAACACACCACTATCGAAACAAGATTGAAACAAAAACAGTGAAGAACAAAGAGGCAAGAAGGAACTTGAACAAGTGACAAAAGCTCGAAAGAAGCAAGAACAAGTCACTTGACCAAGCAAAGATCGATTCCCTCAGACAAGGGCAACGGCTCGACGAAATCGATCAAACACAAGCATGACTCCTCAAAGACAGAGGCAGGGCTCGACACAGTCATGCCAGAAGCGAAAGGAAAACCAGGAGCTAAACAAAAGCAGAAACTCCATGCATTTCCCCCATACCAGTGCAACTCTCACCACATGTAAGTACTCTCAAAGCCCTGTGCACAACAAGTTTTTGGTTCTCTCAAAAATCAAACAAATCTCCCCATTGTTCGATCACTAAACTTCTCCCCCTTGTTGGCACATGCACACATCAAGCCTTTAGACCTAAAGCTCCCCCTGAAGCTGAGACTCCCCCTGAACATATGCTATGCAATAAATGCAATACAGGAGGTGTAAGTGAAAGCATTCAGGGATACAATGATATGAGCAACAACTAGTCACAAGCACGTGTGCATCCATAAACAAGACCTGCATCTAGCTCAACAGGGTATATCAAATCAGTCTAGAGCTAGGCAAGTTTCAGTTTAGGAGAAATAAAAGCATCACCCTTGATCTAGCACTAATAAGTAGGGAATGAAAGATAGTGCTAATCAAACTCATACAGGTGAGCCAAAAACATCCAAAGCATGTTGTATACATTGATTTTGAAATCTCATTTTATCAAGCAATTTAATGCCAGGGGTTGAAAGCTTGTCATGCTTTACTTAGCAACGAGACCAAGCCTATGCCAAAGGCAATCAGAAGCTTAAGGCACTCGTTTCAGTCATGCACAGCCTTGACCGGGTTCTCACAAGTGCAAAGTGAGCCGTCTCGAAAGCTCGATCAGTGCGACAAGCAATCCCACCTGGATCTTTCCATTCCATTTCAAGCACAAATCAAGCAATTTTATCAATTTTAGATCATGACAAGTATGAATTGCTGAACGAAAGGCTACACTAGCATGAATGAGATAGCAAAGCATATCAACACACCCTAACATGCTAGTAGCCAAGACAGGGTGACCATGTTTTCAGATTTTTGAATCAAAATAGCCTAACTCAGATGAAGTCACATACACAGTGGAGCAAGCTATACATGATCACATTTATAAACTCACACTAGCAAGCACTAGGAGATCATAGCAATGTATACAAGAATGCTAGTGCAAGTGAAGCAATGCAAAATGCACAAATGTACAATGCATATGCACAATGCAACTACAAAACCAAGAAAACGAAGAGAAAAACAAACAAGACCTACAAAGCTAACCAAAGAAAAGTCAGCGATCAAAAAGGGTAACAAACCCCAAGCTCCCCTTGCAAGCGAGCAAAGGTGTCCTGATCAAGAGGTTTGGTTAGGATATCTGCGGTTTGCCTCTCTGAAGGGACATGGATCAAGTCTATGTGGCCTCTCTCATGATTGTCTCGCAGGAAGTGGAACCGGATATCTATGTGTTTGCTTCTAGAGTGTAGGACAGGGTTCTTTGCAATGCTAATAGTGGACATGTTGTCTACAAAGATGGGAACCCTATCAAAACTCAGTCTATAATCCTGCAAGGTTTGTTTCATCCAAAGTATCTGGGAGCAACAGCTAGCAACGGCAACATACTCAGCTTCTGTGGAAGAAAGCGCTACGCTAGCCTGCTTGCGAGAGGACCAAGACACCAAATATGTACCGAGAAATTGACAAGTGCCGGATGTCGACTTGCGATCCAACCGACACCCACCGAAATCGGCATCAGAATAGCCCACCAAAACCAGAGAAGAATCCGCAGAGTACCAGAGACCAAACTCAGGGGTGAATTTCAAATACCTGAAGATGTGTTTCACCACCTGCATGTGGGAGGTGCGCGGAGAAGCCTGGTACCGCGCACAAAGGCTGACGCCGAACTGAATGTCCGGCCGCATCGCCGTAAGGTATAGGAGAGAGCCGATCATGCTCCTGTACTCCGTCTGGTCCACCGCCTTGCCATCCAAGTCCTCATCAAGCGCTGTCGATGTGCTGATCGGAGTCGGCTGAGGAGACAAGTCACTCATGTCGAACTTCCGCAGTAAGTCCTTGGTATACTTCGCTTGATGGACGAACGTGCCCTGAGGAGTTTGCTTGATCTGCAGCCCAATGAAGAACTACAGCTCACCCATCATGCTCATCTCGAACTCCCTGGACATCTGCTCAGAAAACTTGGAGACAAGAGCGTGAAAAGAGCCACCAAAGATAATATCATCCACGTATATCTGAACTAATAGAAAATCAGTGCCAGACCGCATGAGGAACAAAGTTTTATCCACACATCCCATTTTAAAACCCTGAGCCAGCAAAAATATTTTCAGTCTATCATACCAAGCTCTAGGTGCCTGTTTCAAACCATAAAGTGCTTTCTAAAGTTTATAAACACGGTTTGGAAACTTGGGATTTTCGAAACCAGGGGGTCGTTTCACATAAACCTCTTCTTCGAAAAAACCATTTAAGAAGGCAGATTTAACGTCCATTTGGAAAACTTTGAAACCCTTAGAAGCAGCAAATGCAAGAAAAATCCGAATCGCTTCCAAACGAGCAACAGGGGCAAAAGTTTCCTCAAAATCAATCCCTTCTTTTTGGCAAAACCCCTGGGCAACAAGACGAGCCTTGTTTCGAACAACCAACCCATCCTCACCCTGTTTGTTTTTTGAAAACCCACTTCGTTCCGATGGGATTACAAGCAGGTGGAGGCTCGACTAAAACTCAAACTTGGTTTCTTTCAAAATTTTCGAGTTCCTCATGCATGGCATTGACCCAATTAGAATCAGAAAGAGCGTGTCCAATATCTTTGGGCTCAAAAGAGGCAACAAACGCTGAATGAGCAAAGCCAGCGATACTTGTTACCTTGGACCATGTGACTCTCTCATTGAGGTCACCTAGCATCTGTTGAGGTGGGTGACGACGCTAAATGTGTCGCGGTGCTTCCCTTGTCGAAGTCGCCTCCTCCTCAACCAAAGCTGGTGCCTCCTCAGGTGCAGCTGGTGAAGACTGAGTCACCTGCTCGACTGGCCCACAGGAAGTAGACGTAGTAGGATCAGGGCCGTCATCATCGTCCGAGCTCGTGGCGGAGGCGACTGGGTCAACAGCACGCGTGGTAGCCTCAGCATCACCCTCCGCAGCTTCTTCCTCCTCATCTTCAAAGATGGAGGTGCCGAGCTCATCTTCTCCTGCAACTTCAAAGACAGAAGCATTGCACGGTGCAGTCTCGTCGAAAGTGACTTCACAAGTCTCTCTGACAATGTTAGAATCAATAAGCAGCACACGGTATGCTCTGGAATGAGATGCATAACCGAGAAAAATGCCGTCAGACGAGCGAGACTCAAACTTATCAAGATTTCGTTCTTTCAGCACAAAACACCGGCAACCGAAAACTCTGAGATGGTCCACACGGGGCTGGCGTCCAAATCGCAACTCATAAGTAGTCTTGTGCATGAAAGCATGCAAGAAAATACGATTGGACACATAACAAGTGGTGTTAACCGCCTCAGCCCAGTACTTTCTAGGAGTCCTATGCTCATCGAGCATCGTCCTAGCCATCTCAACCAACGTCTGATTCTTTCGTTCTACAACTCCATTCTGCTGTGGAGTGTAGGGAGAAGAGTACTGGTGTTCAAGACCTTAATCACTGCAAAAGGTGTCAAAATGAGCGTTTTTGAATTCTGTGCCATTATCACTGCGAATTACTCTCATGGCCTGGGGTAGCTCATTTTTCAACCTCAAGATCAAGTCTCAAGCAAACTCGAAAGCCTCATCCTTGGTTCTAATGAAAAAGACCCAAGAATAGCGACAAAAATCATCCACGATCACAAGAACGTACTACTTCCCACCAACTGACATTACCCTAGAAGGACCAACTGTGTCCATGTGTAGCAACTCTCCAGGATAAGTGGTCATCACCTGATTAACAGGCAGATGAGAAGTAGCAATCATCTTCCCATGGCGACACGGATGGTAAACAATGTCCTTTTCAAACTTCAATTTGGGCAATTCTCGGATTAGGCCAAGTGAGCTAAGTCTAGACAACAAGTCGAAGCTCAAATGTCTAAGTCTCCTATGCCACTTCCACATATCAGAAGAAGGACCAGCCAACAAGCAACAAGAAGGGCCAAAAGGAGTTCCAGAGAAATCAACCAAGAAAACTCGGTCACGAGGAACGATCCGGCAAACCAGGTCTCCTTTGGAATCCAAAACTCGAGAACAACCCTCCTTGAAGCGAACTTCAAACCCCTTATCAAGAAGTTGCGAAACAGAGAGCAAATTAAAGCCAAGATTCGAAACCAAAGCAACCTCTCTCAGGGTGAAGCGATCAGAAACTCTAACAGCGCCAACACCACGTACCTTGCCCTTACCATTATCCCCAAATATGATGTATTCTTTGTGGCGCGTTGGGGTGAGGCTAGAGAACCATTTGTCATTTCCGGTCATATGGCGCGAGCAATCGGAGTCCATGATCCACCTGTTCTCCAAGCCTCCAACCTGCACATCAGTAGTGAGACAAAGGGTGAGCAAATGTCTCAACACTGGGGTTAGCAAAGTGTGAAGCAAACCAGTGTCGAGCCATTTGCTCTATAGAAGGGTTAGTAAAATCAGTAAAAGCGTATCCCCTGTCCCGTCTACTGCGAGGCTAACGATCACCACCGCGAGGAAAGCGTGGTGCATCGTAACCTCCAAAGCCTCGGTCCCGTGGTCCATAGCTGTACTGAGGACAACCAAGAGCACGTCCGGCAAAGCGACCACCCGCTGGAGCATGGTAACCGCCACCGTCTCCCTGTCCTCCACCTACATGGCGTGCCCTAGCATCTTGCCTACCACCACGCCGAGGAGGACTATGCACCCAAGCAAAGTACATGTCCGCGTTCCGTCTCTCCTGCTCACGCCTCACAGCCCGCTTCCTCCTGAAGCAAAACTCCTCCAGGTGACCCTCTCTGTCACAGTACTCGCAGTGGTACCTCACCTCTCTCTTGGGAGGAGGAGGCCTTGCCTGCGGACGGGGAGGAGCAGCCCCCTTCTTCTGGGCAACCTGGGTTGTGGCAGCAGGGAGGGTATCGAGGGGATTCCTCAGCTCATTGGGCTTTGGAACCCAAACCTGCTTCTGTGGAGGTGTTTTTTGTGGTTCTTTCAGCACACCATCCACGGGGTCAACAAGCGAAGGCTGCGTGCTAGTGCTAGCAGTGTTTAGAGCACTTGAAACTCCAGCAGCCTTGCCGATCTTAGCATACAACTTGTCAAAGTCTGACTTCGTGTATGTGTAACCGACCCCAAAACCATCACCACACTTAAACTGCTTGATCATCATGCCCAACTGCGGCTCACTGCTAGAAACCCAACTCAGAATTGCCCTAAGATATGTGTTCTCATTCTCCAAGTTGGCTTTCTCTACCGCAAGATTATCCAAATCAGAAATCAAACCAGGGCAAACATGACAATCAATAGGTGGGCTAGACTCCCCGACCTTAGTCTTCCCCAAAGACTTAATCAAGGCATTTTTCTCATCTAGCTCCGACCTGAGCGTGGGACAAAGCTTACAGGCACCAAGCAGAACTGGCCTTGATCTAAGCTCCTCTAGTTCACAAACAATAGTAGCAAACTTAGACTGCAAAGAAGCTAAATCAGACTTAAAAATGGGACACTCATCGCATTCAAGCACATCACTAACGATGGGAGCATCCTTAGTCAGTTCAAGCTCATGCTTGGCCTTAGCTAGCTCATGAGACACGTCAGCTAGCGAAGTCTTGGCAACATCCAAGTTCGCAACGTTCTCATCATGCTTGGCACGGAGAGCAAGAAGATCGTTCATGTGAGATATGCAGCTAGCGCACTCATCCTCACCAGTTTTGTCTCTAGCGCAAGCCAGCTCAGCCCTAAGCTTTCTACGATCTCTAGCTACTTCCTTAAGCAGCCTCTTCTGGTTGTCGAGAGCGGCATACAGCTCCCTAACCTCAGTATCAAGTAGGTCAATAGTGGAGTTTACCTCTGAATCACTCTCGGATCCAGGAGAAGAGCCGTCGTGCATCGGTGTAGCATGTCCACCTGGAGACGCACGAGCACCATTGGCTTCACCCGCCATGGTGTAGAAACCCTTGCGCTGACCGGCCGCCAAGCAAAGGCCGATGAAGCCGGTGGCATCCTTGTCCCGCTTCTTCTTCTTCTTGTCGTCGTCGTCAGAGGTCGGTGAAGAAGAGCGGTCGGTGTCGGAACTCTTGTTGAGGTCGCTGAGCTGCGCCAGGAAAGCCTTCTCCCACTTCTTGGCCTTGTATTGGAAGCGCTTCTTGAGCGACTCCTTGTCGAAGCGTCCTCCCCGGTCACGACTGTGGTTCTTGTGGCGCCGACGCTCTTTGTTGGAGCCTCCCTCGTCGCGGTGGCGGTGGCGGTAGTAGTCGAAGTTGTTGTTCTGGCCACCGCCGGACTTCTTGGGGCAATCGGCGATGAAGTGGTTCAGATCGCCGCAGTGGTAGCACCCGGGGTTCTTCTTCCTCTGCCTGTTGTGGTAGACACGCTGGAACTAGTTGATGAGAAGGCACAAGTCGTCGTCGCCCAGTGTCTCTAGCTGCTCATCTGTAACAGAAGGCAAAGAGGCAAGAGAAAAGCCAAGAGCAGAGTTAGCGTTAGAGCTCGATCCACTTGGGCCAGTCACAAGAGAAATGCTCTTGGAAGGAGGGGCGTCATTGAGCTTGGCTTGTGTCTGGTTATCCACCTCCGTGGACTTGAGCTTGCTGAAAAGCTCATTCACGGTCGGAGTCTCATATCCTGCAGACTCGATGATCGTGTTCACCTTGAGATCCCACACAGAGCGGTCAAGTGCGTAGAGCAATTTGAGGGCCTTCTCGTGCTCTATGTACTCAAGGGCATCAGCAGATCTGTTCGCATTGACTTTGTTCACAATCGATTAAAACCGACTGAACATGTCGCCAATGCTCTCACCCGGCCCCTGTGTGAAATTCTCGTATTCACGCCGGTGAGTCTCGAACAGTCTGGCCTTCACCTGAGGTGTGCCCTCGTGGTAGTTCTCAAGGCACGTCCAAACTTTGTGGGCTTCCTGAAAACCCTAGACGCGTGAGAACTCTGCACGAGAAACGCGAGCGAACAAGGCATTGACAGCCTTGGCGTTAGTTTCGTGCTCGGACACCTGAAGAGGAGAGGTCCGAACGGCAAGCACCTCGTACGCCTGGTTCTTGGTGATATCCCAGACCTCGGCTCCCATGCTTTGCAAGAAGGCATGCATGCGAACCTTCCAATAAGCATAGTCCTCGCCGGAAAATACTGGGATCTTACCAAGACTCGCCATGGTCGCCAAGTAGTTTTCGAACCGGTTAAGGTACTAAAAACCTCAACCAAGCTCTGATACCAATTGAGGGACCGAAAAGGCGACCAGAGGGGGGTGAATGGGAGCCGATTAAAATTTCTTGCAATCGGAAAGATCGGCTTAGTCCCGAAGTACACGCCCAACCCTAGAGCTCTAGGCACAGTGTGGAGTAGGTATGGAGAAGCTACACCAACATAAGAAATCCCTAGGAACAAACAAGATCAAACGCGGAAGCAAACATCGTAAAGTAGTGCGAGAAACAGTAAAACACAGCACGGTATAACTCACCGGTTAATCCGATGCACTGATTTGAAAAGCGTCGGTTCAATCGATGAGCAGAGCTTGCAGCAGAAAAAGCAAGCACTGGTTGATCCGATGCAATGGTTTGAACTGCGTCAGTTCAACCGATGACAAACACCGGATGATCCGACAAAATCAAGCTCGAGCGTCGGCGTTGTTGTCCAGAGAGTCCACAAAACAACCTTTGACTACACCGGTTAAACCGACATAGGCACAATCAAACACCGGTGTAGTTGTCTAGAGGAACCCCAACTCGAAAAGTCTTGAGCACCGGTTAAACCGGTGTTCTGAAAACTCAATACACCGGTTAACTGAGTGAACGCTTGCAAGTGGGGCAGCTGGTGACCATGCACCGGTTAAACCGATGCTCGTGGTAGCTAAAGCACCGGTGTAACTGAAGAACACCAGAAAACCCTAACTCAGAGAAAGACTTGTACACCGGTTGATCCGACGCATATAATTTCAAAGCGTCGGTTCATCCGGTGCTAGATGAAACAGAATCCAGAAACGCTTTCCAGCCTGCGTTCTTTCGAAAATTTGATGATCGAGTGACCAAATCAAGTCCAAATCTCACCAAATTTCGTAGTCATGATTACAATGGACTTGTGAATACGTCCACGGAAGGAATCGACGAATTACTCCATGGTTTGGGAGAAATCGACGAAATTCGAAGCAAGATTGGGGTTTTCTCAAGAACGCAAAAACTTCGATTAGTGGTGACTCGTGATTTCAGAGGGTTTAGCACTAGGCTAGATGGTTTTGAATCACTACAAAGAGTCACGAAAACAACAAGAATCAAGCCACCAACTCGTGCTCATGAATCGACAAAAGAAAATCGAAATTAAATCAAACGAGGCACGAAAACGACAGGAATTAAGACGAGATCAAAACCCCGGAGGGCACAAGGAGGGAAGGGCCTCCTTTCCGGTTCGATCCACTTACAAAGTCTCAAGAATCCATGGCTCAAATCCTAGAGAGGGGAGGTGGAGCAAAGAGACGAGAGAGAGAGGTGGCGCCAGGCACAAGGGAGGGGGCGGTTCTATTCTGGCAAGGCGCGAGGGAGAGAGGAGAGGGGTGAGGGGTATTTAAGGTGCCCACGCAGAGGTCCAAAATACCCTCGACTCAAACTAGACACTAAAAACGCCCGTAGGGGCAAAACCAAAAATATGTACATGATCTCATCCGACGGCGGAGTTTCTTTCTTCGACTCGAAGCCTTCTCCGCGATGCCACCATGTCGATGAAGATCCGGTTCGCGGTTTTTAGGGGTCCGCGAAACCCGGGTAGGTGGCCGGTTTTGAGAAAACCGCCAAAACTCCACGCGCGGGAAGATTCCCGCCTCCACGCCGTGGCCCTAGACGCCGTTCCTGCCTCGGCCTTCTGACGGCCCTAGACGCCGCCCGACGCCCGTCACCTCCTCGCCCACAGCAAGGCCCTAGATGCCATCGACGCCCGTCACCTCCGTCAGTCCTGAGACCGACGCCCGTGCCTCCATGACCTAGCGTCTTCAACCGCCGTCCGCCTCCTTGGTTTTGTGGCGCAAACCAAGAAACTCGCTTTCCGTTGCAGCTTGCGCCCTTGATCCAGGAGTGGATGCCTCAGCTGCCGCCCGGCACGAGCTCCGGTCCCGGCTGCCCTTCACCGCCGTCCACCACACGGTCCATCGGCCACAGCACCTCCACGGCAGCTCTCCGTCGACACTAGATGCCCATGTACCTGCGATCCAAAGACCAAGCGCACGATCACACCGCACAGTTGACAATTCACTCATCATAAGCAGGATAGAGTACTCAACATTCCTCAATCTCCCCCTTGATGAGTGCATTGTCAACACACCACTATCGAAACAAGATTGAAACAAAAACAATGAAGAACAAAGAGGCAAGAAGGAACTTGAACAAGTGACAAAAGCTCGACAGAAGCAAGAACAAGTCACTTGACCAAGTAAAGATCGATTCCCTCAGACAAGGGCAACGGCTCGACGCAATCGATCAAACACAAGCATGACTCCTCAAAGACAGAGGCAGGGCTCGACACAGTCATGCTAGAAGCGAAAGGAAAACCAGGAGCTAAACAAAAGCAGAAACTCCATGCATTTCCCCCTTACCAGTGCAACTCTCACCATATGTAAGCACTCTCAAAGCCCTATGCACAACAAGTTTTTGGTTCTCTCAAAAATCAAACAAATCTCCCCATTGTTCGATCACTAAACTTCTCCCCCATTCAGTTCACGCGCGGCAAACTGTGTTACCTTCCTTAGAAAATTTCCCACTTAGGGTCATTTTAAAATGACATTCGCCAGAAATTTCCATATGGATACTATGACTTGTCCAGAGTCAAGTGCTCTGCTCCTACTGGAGTTTTTTAAATGATGTTTCTAGAGTGGTCGAGTTAGGCATCTCGTTTTGGCCAGTTCGTCTAGCGTTATAACAAAGCTTGTTTCGATAGCCTCGTACTCCCTCCGTCCTGAAATATAAGTCATTCTGGAAGTATTTTACTATGTCCAGATTCATAGAATATTTAATGAATCTGGACATATAGTTTGTCTAGATTCAGAGAGTGTTCAATGAATCTGGTAAAATGCCAGAATGACTTATATTTCAGGACAGGGGGAGTAACTTGTAAGAAGTTGTAACCGTAGCAAAAACACTTTTACTTCCAATAAAGTAGGGCTAAATAGTCTTTGGTCTAAAGGAAAATTTTCCATCTTGATACGATGACACAGCTCTTTTATATGTCACTTTGAAGTGACTTGGTGTTGGAAATGTCTTAAGTCACTAAAGTTTGCAATACTTTTCACGTCAATCAAACAACCTAGGAGTAATATACATCCCAAGTTGGCCTTTTTGGGCCGAAGGCTTGGCTTTGAATGCTTTACCGAAAGCAAAAGTGAGTTGGGATACCGCCGTATATAGTATGAGTGCACAATCAGGTGTAGGGAAGCACCTAACGAGTGCTCCACATATATATTGCCAAAGAGAAAGGGTAAAGAAGAACAAAATAATCCACCGTCCATATTAGGATAACTCTTGCATGTAAACAAACTTCTCAGAAGCTTGTTAAACAATTTTTTACTCTTTACACAAGAGCAAGTGTAGCACTGTTAGTTATTTTTTTAATGGAAGTTTCCCACTCGGAACATTATATTTATAGCAGTGCGTACGAATGCCATTTTGTGGAAATAATTATCATCATATCTTGGAGTATCAGGACCTCAACATATAATGTAATCTTTAAATTGAAGCTTTTTCATCTCACAGAGCAAAGGTGATCTTCAAGCGGTAATTTGTTATGGTCATCCATAGGGTAAAAAAGAAGTACTTCGCTATTATAGTAGAATGGCTTGACTCGATGGTTTAGTGGTTTCTGGTTTCTTTTTCTTTCTTCACCCTTTTGTTTTGTATCCCTGTATAAAGTCAAGGACGTGAAAGAGTTTCTACCCACGGTAAAGAGATATGAAAATATGCTTTGATAATTTCAAACTTGTGTCCCAGGGTGGCAGATTAATAATGACTAGTTTTCTTATGGTGCAATGAAACTTCATGCCATAGTCCTCAAACAACTTTTACACGTATGGAAAGCATTGCATCTGGCGTGGTTCTGATCTCAATTCCAAGCAACCACCAATGAAAAGGCTGAATGACAATCATATGCACAAAACTTTAAATTGCATTGTGGTGGTCGTGGTGGGTGGGTGTGGGTGGGGGGGGGGGGGCTTTACGGGAGCTACGGTGCTGTTCCTAGACCTGCTTCATCGGCCACGACTTTTCATTAAGAAGAAGCAATCTGCTCCTAGTCTAGAAAAACTCCCAAATGCCGGCTATGCCGGTAAAAGGATTTTTGAAAACTAGACCCATAAATTTACTCCCGCGGGGATTTAAACCTAAACCTACTAGGTTCTAGTTAGACGCTCTAACCACTACGCTAGAGGCTCTTCCACATCAGCAAGAAAAATAGAAAGTGCAAAAGATCACAGTGATGGAACTGTACTTTGCAAGATTCACGGCAATACTTACATGGAGTTCTGATCCAGGAATGGACAAGGGGAAGGTAGGTGGCGCGTTGTGCTCTCCTTCTCCTTGACGTGCTGAGGCAGCTCTAGAGCGAGAATGACGTGCCAGGAAGGAGATAGGGCAGAGTTGCGGCATGAAGAGGTTCTTGGTTAGTCGACCAAGATGAGTAGACTGTGTTTGGCTCTATGATAGGGAGGGTGAATTGAATTCGATCTCTGATTCGAATCAAGGGGAATTGAATTGAACTGTTATCCCAAATTATTTAAATTCTGCATTTTAGTGAGAAAACCCGTAAACACAGAAATAGAGTGGATATTCCACATGTGACACCCAAATCAGCATCGAATTTGATACGGCTGGTTCCACTACTAGCCGCCATGCTACCCCAACCAAGCTCGAGTGTGAAGTCAAACACGGTATTGGCTCAGCACCGTACTAGCAAAAACCTCATGTTGATCTCTCCACCGTGGACTCGTGAAACTACTGTCAAAACCAGACCTTGCCCGATTCATCAAAGTATCAAACCCATTCCGTGTCACCTTTCCATTGCCCAATTCGTCGTTAAACTAAACAGTGCCTGACCAAGGCAGTACAGCTGTAGATGCTTCATATAGGCACGAGTTTTTAAACACTTTTTTTGTGATTTTCTCTGTGTGATAACTTAGAGTAGCTCCCGTGCATGATATATGTGTGCTGCTATCACAAGTTTGGGAAAAAGTACCAACTGGATATAAGTATGGTATCACGGATTGATTTTTATCCTTTTTTTGCGTCAAGTTTAATCTCAGAGGCTATCGCATGTCAGTCACAGGTGCTTCGTAGGCACTTTGGTCTCCTTGGGCTTGGCTGGCCTCGCTCCTTGTCCTTTGTCGAGAAATTTAGATCTGTATCATTAAAAGATTCTAAAGTTAGATATATACCATCGTTATCTCATTGACATGTGGGGTTCACATAAGTCAATTACATATGGGTCTGATGGTATATATCTAACTTTGGGATCTTTTAATGGTACAAATCTAATTTTTGATTTGTCAAGCATGTCTGTTTCGGACCTGTTCTGCTAGTGATCGCACCATGATGAGAGGCGTGGCTACGGTTGGTCGGTCAGGGGACGAGATGATGGTACCCGGCCGGAGGCCGGAGGGAGAGGTGGCGGCCATCGGCCTGTCGCTTTGCGCGAGCAAGAGCTGATTGGCTGGTGTCTAGTGGTGCTTGAGACCGCCACCGTGTCGCGAGCGGCAGCGTTACTGCATGAGAGCGACGGCGCGCAGGCGAGGGGGGGTGGTGGGGGGGAAAGGATCGGTCGGACGAAGCAGGCAACCAGCCACGGCCAGACCGGGTGTGAGCAAGCATCACCACGGGCCGGGTCAGAGCGTACGGGTGGGCTCTACACGCTGCGCAGAAAACATCTGCTCCTAACAAAAAGGCCCATGACCCTGGGCCCTAGTCTGATCAGCGTTCTGACGGCCCGTGTATAGTTTCTAGGTCTCGAATGGTCTCGCCAGTCATCATGCAACCAGACTTGTGGCTGAATGTGTTCTAAAAAGATATTCTGAACAACTCTCAAGCATATATCCATCACAGATAACACAAGCATAGCAAATGTGAGATGATCTGCCATGCAAATCCCCAAGCCCAAACACAGCGAGGTATCACGTACACCTAGCAAACATATTCATCACAAATTTAAAACGTGAACAAAAGTAGACCAACTGTATATTATTGCAACCAAATAGCATACTCCAATCTAAAGGGAACAATAATGATACATATTTATCTGTGGAAAAATATATAGCAACTCAGGTGTTTCCAAGACAGCACTTGTCTCTGTTATTGACCATGTGTATGCTATAGTTAGCGTGGCCAACTGATTGAGGATGCAAGTTCTTTCTCTAGACTGTATCCCCGAGAGGTTTCTTCAGAAGGCAAACGGGTAATACCATTTACAAGATGAAGTTGTACGTCAGAGTTACTAGCTTGTGGGCAAAACAGAAGCTCAATCTCATCATTAATTTCTGGTAAATGGTGTGTTTTCCTTAGCCTCTTAGTTCTTAGGAACTGCAACCTCATCTCTACCTCTTTCATGGATGGTCTCTCTGATCCTCTGGTCTTCAAGCATGCTTGAGCGAGTGAAGCAATATCATCGATTTCTTCTTGGTCAGCCTCTTCCACGACCTGTGGATCTATTATTTGCATAAGAGCTCCTTCTTGAAGTCCTTCAACAAAGTAATGGGACAAGTTTTGTTTCATATCAGAATCGTTGATGAAAATTGGTTTCTTTCTAGTCACAAGCTCCAAGAGTATAACACCAAAACTATACACATCACTCTTCTCGGTAAGCTGGCCAGTATGGTAATACTCTGGATCTAAGTACCCGAATGTTCCTTGTACGTTGGTCACCACATGAGTCTCATCAAGTGAAACAGATCTTGAAGCACCAAAGTCGGAAACCTTTGTGGTGAAGGTGGCATCTAAGAGTATGTTGGAAGATTTCACATCTCTATGATAAATAGGTATTGTGGCAGCTGAATGCAAATAAGCAAGTGCCCCTGCTGCTTCTACCGCTATCCTAATGCGATCATCCCATGACAGCAAGCATTTAGCATTAATATCATCATGAAGAAGTCCATATAGTGTGCCATTGGATATGAACTCGTATACAAGCAAGGGCACCTCAGTTTCCAAGCAGCAGCCAAAAAGCTTCACCACATTGCGGTGGATGATTTGAGATAGGATAGCAACCTCATTGATAAACTGGTTTATCTCATTTTGCTCCACAATTTTGGATATTTTGATTGCCACCACATTTTGATCAGATAGAATTCCTTTATAAACAGTGCCATGTCCTCCACAACCAAGAACACGAGTAGTATCGAAGTTGTTGGTCGCTTTCTCTAGTTCCTCTAAGGAGAATATCTTTGTTTTGTTTGTGGTGTTTCCATCTGAGATTAGCTGCTGTAATAGTAGGCCTTGATTTTTCTTGAAGTATGCTCTTCGAATCTTCTTCCGTATGCCTTGCTTCCACTTATTGACAAGTATAATTGCATAGAGTGCAATAATTATGGAGCCGAGGCCACAACCAATTCCAATTGTAATACCTTCAACTCACAAGATTAATTCCATTTTGCATATCCAATGTCATTAACTTTCCGCAGCCAAATCATTGTTTGTTTTGATAACAAAAAATGTAGATACGTGGGTATAACTCACCTAACAGAAGATTGTGTTGCTTAGCTGATGTGACACATTTCCCCTTTGTTGGCTCATATACTTTACCATGGGTACAATTTGTACAATAGTATCCTCCTGGAGTATTATGGCATACTCCATTGCAATCATTTGGGTGCTCAATGCACTCATCAATATCTGCAAATAAAATGATGTCAGCCATGATCAGGTTTAATTTTTTGATATCATTATAATGGGTCTTTGCAAATAGTTGGTTAGATATACATGTGTATGTAAATTGTTCAATATCTGGATTTTTCAGGTTCCCCTAGCATTTGCTTAGAGAGGTAGGGATTCAATTAGGCAGTACAAGAAATGCAATGTGGCAGTGAAGGTTTCTGGATTCTAACTCAAAAACTTTGGGGGGGGGGGGGGGGGGGGGGGGGCGAGAGAGAAAGAGACCTTTACAACCATCTAGGATGTATGGATTCCCATAATAGCCATTCAAGCACTTACAGCGATATCCTAGGAATAGCATCCCGTGGGTGACATTAATACATTTGCTGTAGGTGCTGATACATGCATAAGTTCGGGGCCTTTGCGAGGCTGATCCACAGGTTAAGTTGGTGACAGCCCACCTCATTCGGATGTCGAATTCTTGAGAGAACTCACTGAAACTATTGATGGCATGCGCTATTACTAACCCGTCATCACTGTTGCTCGAATCGTTCAGCATGCCGGCTATATCCAAGTATCCACCTTCTACTGACAAATTGGTGACATGATATTTTGCGCTGCCTCCTCGGTCAAGAACACGGTCAAGAACTGTGAACTTATTATCCACACAAGCAAGCCGGAATTTCTCGTGTGCAAAGCAACCTTCTTCCAACCCAAAAGGGAAAGGGATGGACATGTTTCCACACGACCTCGTACAATTTCCCCTAGGATTGGGATTGTAACCTGCACGCTCCAAGAATAAAAGATGTGTAACACATGAAATTTATGAGGGCCAGAGAAGATATGGAAAACTTTTCTTTGCGAATAAGCTAAGGAAAAATGCAAAAGTACTACATATACATCTATCATATAGTCATAGGTACTATTGGAATGGCACGAGGCCGCATAAAATCTAGGTATAATATTGATTAAGCATAGCTACAATCCAAATAGATTACTAGTAGATCAAGACATGTGTTAGAAAAAAGATCATATAAATTCTCATAAAATCGTAAATATCTAGTCATCAATCTTAATTATTATTATTAATTAGATACTTCTTTTGGAGGCTTAACATCCATCCTCATAGATGCAAGAAATGATGCATCCAAATTTTTTTCACGAAAATCACAAAATCCTAATAGATCTGGCGATTTGATAGACTCTAATCATCATTGGCAACAATAACCATTCAATATATTTGTTTTTCTAAAAGTTACCCACTTCACAATTATGAAAAGTAGTCTCCAATAATCCACTAAAGTTATACATAAATTGTCGACTGATGCCATTATAAAAAAGCTAAATTAACCATGTAATCTTCATCTAAATATGATGTTACACAAAATAATCTAAAGTAATTGCTGAAATTTTATCTAAATTAATCTCACTAGTATTATTAAAAATAATAGAAAGTAGCCCCTAAATCTACAACTCTTATGTCACATTTTTAAAAAAAATATCAAAGTACAATCAATGTTTACATAGAAAAAGAAAACTACCTCAAGGTATATACACATGATGTGCATCACTATGCAGATCATATATATTATATAGAATAATGCAATGAACATATCAATATTTGTGTGAAACACATTGTTTAAGCTAAGGTTTCAACTAAACACATGTCAAATAAACAAATATATATTGGGCATGATGCGAAGTAGGAACAAATTATACACATGGGGATGAAAAAGAACATAAAGTAACTGGTAAGTAAAGTCTATCACAACCAGATAAAGTCAAGAAAGTATGTATATTAGTATTGTGTTAGAATACGAATAAATGAGAGAAAGTTTCAAGTAAACACACATGGTGTGCAAGTGCAATGCAAAGGGCGAAACCATGAATTTGGAATGAAGAAAAATATACAGTGTGATTGGTAACTAATGTCTATCCCCCACCGGATAAATATGTAAGAGATCATGTACATGACTATTATGTTAGAATATTAGAAAGTGAGAGGTGGCAAAGATAAGCATTTGAGGGGGCTCAAAAACATAAATTTGTAACACTTATAACTCTTAAAATACTAGTTAGTGCAGGAGCACGTACGATGCATGATGGGCTAGTTATGAACTAATTATTATTTTGTTCCTTGTAGCTAGATGCTAGCTGTGATAGTTAAAGATCAACAAGGTCATACACATACGAAGACGAACAACCTCTCAAAGTTTTGCAGTCATCCTAAATTTATGCACAAACGTAGCCCTGCTGATAACATAAACTCATAGTAGGATTTTAGAACTAACAGAGGGTTTTGGGGTAGTGTCACGAACCTTCGATGCAGCCATCCAAAATATAGGGATTATTGCCCCCTACGCTAGTAGGATTATTATTGCAGTAGCAGAAGTAACCTGCCCCCGACTTTAGCATCCCGCATGAGCTACCAGGGCTGCATGCATATGTTCCTTTATTTGCAGATGCCATTTCACAACTTGGCTGGTCCCTGATGAGAACTACCAGCTTTGCCGGAAAAATCCCGCCTATCCTGCTCGAGTACAGGTCTGTGCTGGTGTCAAAGTAATAATCTTGTTCCGTTAAGAAAACCTTGACGATGGAGGGCTCTGCATCTGATGATGATGGTGTTCTGGCGACGCCGTCCCTGCGGGACAGCGTGAAGCGGAAGCCTCTCATATATGCCGACAAAGCGATGCTGCAGCAGCCCAAGCCATTGCACTGCCCATGCACGGCGGCGTCCATTTCACCCATGAGGGTCTTGTTGCCTAAGCACATACTTATGCAAGAACCAATGGTAAGGTTCGTCCCAGAATCGAACAGGACGACCTCGATGTCGCAGCCAACAACATACATGTGGCTGCCAAAATCGATGTTCAAGCCCTCGGCAGGCGACTCCCATGACCCGGTGTAGGTGGTCTTGCCTGGCGTCAAGGTGATTTTGAAGGCGATCGAAGCATAGGCCGAGTTGACGTCCGTGCCGAGGATCTCGGTGGTGCTGTTGGTCAACAAGAGCCTGGTGCTGTTGTGGTCGCAGGTGAGCTCGAAGCCTTGCCGGAAGCAGCCGGGCGCGGTCCCGAACGGGTAGGAGATGCCGGCTCCTCCGCACCTAGTGGGGCAGCGAGCCAGGGAGGCCGCGGAAGGGATAGACAAGATCCCTTCTGGGCCGCCAGCGTGGGCGACTCCAGAAACCAGCCAGGGCACTCGCGGCGCAGCACCCATGAAGCACATCAGCAAGAGCTGCATGCCAGTGAGTATTGCCGCCACAGAACTCATCCTAGCTAGGCTGTGTCTGTGGGTGTTCGTGGTGCTTGGAGCAATGCGCTAGCACGGTACATTCCTTGTTGCATTGCCGCTACTGGATGCATATGCATATATACAGCAGAACGCGCGCGCGCCCCACCATTAAGCAGAGTTTGGTAATAATTAAGGTCATGATCATCACGCGCTACGGACCTACGCGGTCGTTGCCCGGGTCTCTTCTTGCCGCGTTGATTATTTAAATAAATAAACTAGTGATCCTGACCATGACTGGAAGAACCAGCTAGCAGATCATCTGTGTTCCTTGACAATAATACGCGCTCGGTTCTGATCGAACTGCCAGATTCTGGTAGCCAATTTTTTTCGAGCAATATCGGGGGGGGGGGGGGGGGGGGGGGT
This sequence comes from Panicum virgatum, assembly GCF_016808335.1. Classification (NCBI taxonomy): domain Eukaryota; kingdom Viridiplantae; phylum Streptophyta; class Magnoliopsida; order Poales; family Poaceae; genus Panicum; species Panicum virgatum. The sequence goes on from NC_053145.1 coordinate 49,691,582, forward strand.
CGCCGCACCTACTGATTTGTATTGATCGAAGAAACAAAGGTCCAGTACAAAATAAAACCTGGCATCCCAGGTCGAGAATTACAGGGGCGCTGAGAGGAGCAGGGGAGGAGCTATCGAAAGGAGTGTTACATTATAATTTTGTGCGGATCCAGTCCTTCCAAAGGTCCATGTAGGGGGAGAGACGACCATATCTGCAACGCTAGATCTCAAGGTCATGGAGAACACGGCGGAGTACGTCCATGGTGGAGAGGTTGTCCCGATTGAAGATCAAGGCGTTCCGAGCCTTCCATATGTGCCAAAGGAGGAGGAGCATGACGTCGGGTCGAGCCTGATCGGGGAGGGGGAGTTCACTGCCGAGGGCCCACGGTGTGCGGTGTTGTCCAGGCAATGGGAAGTGGCCAAAACAAAGCCAAACATCCCGCGCACGCGAGCACTCAACAAAAATGTGAGCATCAGTTTCCAGCTGGGTGTGGCACAGTTTGCAGTTTGACTCCTCGCGCCCCCGCAGATTCCTATGATGTAGGTGAGTGCGAGTGTTGAGACAGCCAAGGAAGAGCAACCAGCCGAAAAACTTAACTTTGTTCAGGAGTTTCATTTTCCAAATGTACATGAAATCTGTGGAATTGGCGGCAACAGGGTGCAAGGTCCGATAGGCACCACGGGAGGTAAAGACATCATGTGGCGTGTTTGCCAGACGCCGCATGTCCGGCAAGTCCCGGAGTTGGAGTGGAGCAAGGCAATCCCGCAGCATTTGGTATTCAGCAGTGGCAGCTGCAGAGAGCCTAGGTCTGAACAAGGCCGCCTGTTCGGACGAGCAGAACGTCGCCACTGTGACGCCAGGCCGTATGCAGTGGGAGTAGAGTGCGGGGAAAGCCGAGGCCAGGGTATCACCGAGCAGCCAGCAATCATGCCAGAAGGAGGTTTGAGAACCGTCTCCAACCATGACCACAGTGATGCTTCGGAAACGTGGGAGCTCGGCATGGACCAATTGCTCAAGGTAGGAGTCGCTCACCATATCGGTGGAATGAGAAAGGAACCAGCGTTTCCACGGTGGAAGCGACGGGCCGAGGAGTTTGTGGACAAATTTCATGAGGAGGCAATGGTTCACATCCTCAAAGTTTTTGACTCCAAGGCCGCCGAGCTCCTTGGCAGTGCAGACTTGATCCCAAGAAAGAAGGCACTGCGAGCCATTGCAGTGGGAATCGCCAGTCCAGAGGAAAGCGCGGTGCCTTGCATCAAGCAAGCAGCGCACACCTTTCGGAAGAAGGATCGAGGACATGTGGTAAATTGGCAAGCTGCTGAGGACGGCGTTGGCCAGAACAACACGGCCACCAGAGTTGAGAAGCTTGGCCTTCCACCCAGTCAAATAGCGATCAAAGGTGTCGACTGAAGGTTGGAAGTCTGCAGCGTGAAGCTTCCAAGGGGAAAGCGGGAGCCCCAAGTAAGTTTGAGGGAAACTAGAGGGAGAACACCCGATCGTGGCAGACATGAGTGCCGCGGTGTCGGGATCGACATGTAGAGGAACAGAGGTGGACTTATGATAATTGATTTCAAGGCCAGTGGCATTGGAGAATTCCTCCAGCAGAGAACGCAGGGCTGCCATGGAGGGCACATCCCCCCTGGTGAGGATAAGTGTATGTAAGGATCGATGGACCAAGAGGGGGGGTGAATTGGGCCTTTTTCAAAATTCTAAAACAAAGTAAAGCAACCTTAATCTATGCAATACTAGTAAGGCTCAATTCACCAACCGGCTAGCTAGGCAAACTACACAAGCTTACAAAGATACAACTAGATAAGAAACTAAGCAAGATAGAGCTAAGCTATGATCTCTAAGGTCAAGCACATGAATAATTGCATGAAAGTAAGTGTTTGAAAGTAAAGAGTGGGCAAGAGACAACCGGATTTTTTCCCCGTGGTGTCGATGTGTTGGCACACACCCCTAATCCACGTTGTGACACTCACTAAGAGTCTTGTCACCTCCCAAGTCACCGAGATGAGGGCGCTCACTAAGAGTCTCCGTTCACCATCCCGGCGTGGTGGAGCTCAAGCCACGTACAAACTTCTTCGGGCTCCCACAATCGTTGGCAAGCTCCGGAAGAAACACCTTCAATCACCAAGATCGCCTAGGTGCTGCCAATCACCAAGAGTAACAAGCTAGGGCCTTCACTTGAGCAAGAACCGATCACCAAGAACGGATGCACACAAGCTTCTCTCTACTCAAATCCTTAGTCTTGCTTCTTGAATGATTGAATGAACAAATGTGTGGAAGATGAAGCTCAAGGTGGCTCTCAACAATATATGAGTGTATGAATGTTGCCTGGTGTCAAGAGAGTGCAAAATGACCCATTGGAGGGGTATATATAGGCAGCTCACACGAATAGAGCCGCTGGAGAAAAGCTGCCAGAAAACTGCTTAGCGCCGGTTAATCCGACGTACCTCCAATAGCCAGCGTCGGTGAATGTAAACTGCCCATTCTGAAAACTAGCCGTTACAACTCGGGCAGATTAACCGATGTATCATCGGTTTAACCGGTGAGTGTAGTTGTCCACTGATCAACTAAAAAACCAAGTCTCTGGACAACTGCACCGACGTTAACTCAAATCCATCGTCGGTTTAACCGGTGAGTACAACTTCTGAAATCCCTGGAAAAACCATCTGACTGGTCAATTGCACCGACGTCTCATTTCAAACAGCGTCGGTTTAACCGGTGTATTGAACTTGAAATGCCCTGGAAAAACCAACTCTGGACTAATGCACCGACGTTAATTCAAACAACATCGGTTTAACCGGTGTATAGAACCTGTCCAGACTCTGCTGACTGCGTTTAACCGACGTATAGAAAAGTGTAAGCGTCGGTTAAACCGGTGTATAGACTTTTTCTGATTTTGCCTTTTCTGATTTGAGTCTTGAGTGAAATCCAAATATTCTTGAGATATAAGTTGAAAACCACTTATTTGAATTTCTTAGAACCTGAGTGACCATAGTGTGCATCCATTTTCAATTGACCATGTCCATGCTCAAGTTACTTGACCTTAACCCCTCTTAATAGTGCGATCACTACAAAACTATAAAACCTATACTAACCTAAGTGTCCTTCTCAACCTTACGACACTTAGGACTAGAAAGATCCTTAGTCTTGTTATATATTTGAGTTGAATACCGAGATCGCCTTTTTGAATAACGAAATTGAGGGGCCTCTTTTGACATATGACCAAATGAGCGGTAATGATTTATTAAGCTGCACAAACTCATTAGTCACAATAATGGTTGTCATTAATCACCGAAACATACCTAGAGGGCCTAGATGCTTACAGTGTATCGTCTGCGCACTGGAGAACTGGTGCCGGGAGAGTAGGATCTGCGGGGTGGCAGAGCAGGCCGGATCGGGAGGCACGGAGAATCAGACGCTGGAGGACGTCAGCGATAATGATGAACAAGTAGGGTGAGAGGGAGTCGCCTTGGCGCAACCCACGCCGGTAGTTGATCCAACGACCCTGAACACCATTCAGAAGAATGGAGGTTTTCCCGGTAGAGAGGATATTTGTGACCCAGCCACACCAACGGTCGTCAAACCCCCTGGCGTGGAGAATTCGGTTCAGAGAGTCCCAGGAGACAGAGTCGAATGCCTTCTTGAAATCCAGCTTGAGAACGGCAGTCGGCTTGGTTCTTTTGTGGCAGCAGCTGAGTAAGTCGGCAGCATACACGAAGTTTTCAGTGATACTACGGTCGTGAACGAACCTAGTTTGGTTAGGGTCAATGAGATCCGGGATGACGGGTTTGAGATGATTCACCATGACCTTGGAGAAAAGCTTCATAGGACAGTTCTGGAGGGAGATAGGCCAGAACATATCCACAGTTCGGACACCGTCCTTTTTCGGGAGTAGAACAAGTAGGGCACGATTCAGACCATCAAGGTCCAGAGTCCCCGCGTGGAAATCGTTGAAGAGCCAAAGCAAGTCGTCCCGAACAAATTGCCAAAAAGCTTTGTAGAAAGAGGGGCCAAAACCGTCCGGCCCCGGACTGGAATGCATATCCATGGCAAAAAGCGCGGCCACAATTTCATCCATGGTGAAGGGGGCAGACAAGGGTAAGCCGTGCACCGTGAACTGAGGGTACAGATCAAGAAGAGAGAAGCTCCAGGAGGTGTTCCGTGTGGTTCCGAGGAGATTCGAATAAAAGTTGAAAAGGACGGTGCTTTTGGCGTCATGGGAGAAGACAGAGACACCGTTATGCTCAAGACAGGGGATCGCGTTTTTTCGGTGCTGCCCGGAGGCCCCGACGTGGAAGAACTTGGAGTTCTCATCCCAGTCTAAAGCCACCTTTATGTTGACACGTTGGCGCCAGTAAGCAACTATCTCAGCATGGATAGTTTGCAAACCATCGGCGGCGAGACGACGGAGCGCTGCTTCCTCAGAGCACAGTGGACGGGCTTCCTCCAGGATATCAAGGGCGCGAAGGAGAATTTTTGTGTCGTGCGCACGCTTGTAGCGAAAATGGCCTCTCATGCCATATTTCAATATAATGTTTTGGCGATTGATGACACACGCAACACTTGAACTAATGTGTTTGCTTAGATGATATACTCAGGCTTTTAGGTTCAAGTGATGACAAAGAGAAGAGAGGCGAAGCACAGTCACCGGTTGAACCGACGCCAAGCAAATTACACACGTCGGTGCATTGACTTGAGCACGTCTGGGAGTTTTAGTATCACCGGATGAACCGACGTAAGGCAAAATGTACTCATCGGTGCAATGACAGAGATGGCCTGCGGGCTAGGGTTTGGCACCGGATGAACCGACGATAGGAAGTTTGAATACGTCGGTGCAATGGCAGAAGCAGACCAAGGAAAATGCATACATCGGATGAACCGATGATGCACCGGTTAATGGCGTCGGTGCAGTTGTCCAGAGAGTTTGTTTTTCAAGGATCAGAGGACAGTTGCACTCACCGGTTAAACCGACGCTAACATTACATACACCGGTCGATTGCGTCGGTTGATTGCCCGTACACGTAACGGCTAGTTTTCAGTGGGCAGTTTAGTATCACCGGTTAAACCGACGATGGCGATTTGGGGAGCATCGGATTAACCGGTGTTAAGCACATTTCAGGCAGCTTTTCTCCAACGGCTATATTTGCTTGTACTGCCTATATATACCCCCAAGGCCGCACCATTTGAGAGTGCTGGAGTTCAAGGAAGTATACAAGAGCTAAAGATCATCTCCAACCACCATAGAGCTTCATTGTACATCATATAGGCTTAAGCACACTTGTTAGAGTGCTTAGTGCTTGATTAGGGATTAGTTCTTGCGAGAGCTCCCTTGAGAGAAGTCTTGCTGCGGCAAGCAAACACTTGTACTCGTCGTGTGACCCTCCAACTTGGTGTGGAGTGGCAACGACACTTTGTGCGGGGAAGGAGGCCCCTACTTGGTGTTAAAGCTCCAAGATAGTGAAGACGGTGCCGTGGTGACGCTTCGAGATAGACGGTGGCGGTGACCTCGTCTTTGTGACTTGGTGTCACTTAGCCTTTGCTTGTCGGGAGCCTTGGAGGCGTGGCAAGACGGTGATCAAGCGAAGAGACTCGGTATCACACTTGTTCTTGTGAGCAAGTGGCCGTGGACGTAGGGAGGGACTTTGGTGTCCTAACCGAACCACGTTAAATCGTGTGTCTTGGTGTCTTCACGGGAGTTTGCATATCCTCTCCCTTACCGCTTTACTTACCGCATTACGTTTCCGCATTTACTCTTTCTTGCTTACCTTTACTTTCCTAGTTAGTTTGATTAGGATTGACTATAGGTTGCAAGTCTTTTGGGGTAAGTAGAGGGTAGCATAGATAAACCTTAGTCATAACTAGCATGTGTAGGACGTGTTAGGTTTATCTTATGCAATTAGATTGAGCCCTAGGATAGAAAAGCGATTAGCGACCCTATTCACCCCCTCCCCCTCTAGGGTCGGACACCCCCGGTGATCCTTACAACGCTGTTCAACAGGCTTGACGGATTTGGCCCAGGAGAGGCAACCGTGCCGGCAAAGCTTGAGACGCAGAACAAACCCACGCCCAATTGGGCCGGGGGCGGGGAGCGCGAGCGCGTGGCACAAATGGGCCTTGAAGGCCCGGTTGTGAAGCCACGCATTTTCGAACCAGAAACATCTCCTGCGCGGGATGGAGGTGGCAGCAGTGGTTAGCAGAGGAACATGATCCGACGCGACGCGGGTGAGGGGCGCCAGGGAAGTGTTGGGAAAGGTGGCCTCCCAATCGGTGTTAACAAAACAGCGGTCAAGCCGGACGAGCGTGGGCACGGTGCGCTTGTTGCTCCAGGTGAAGGCACAATCAACAAGTGGTATTTCCACAAGGGCAAGGGAGTTGATCAGATCATTGAAACGCCCAACTTCAAAAGCATTAAAGGAGGTGGTGTTTTTGTCACAGGCAAACCTAGTTAGGTTGAAATCGCCCATGATGATCCACGGCCCTCGAGTAAGGGTGGTAACCTCGGAGAGCTCAGCAAAAAAATGCGGACGGTCCGCACTGATCGTGGGAGCGTAAACATTTGTGAGAGTGAAACGAGTGCTGTCAGCAGCGAGTTGGAAACAGGTGGTTAAGGAGAAGGTGAGAGCATGAGTTGATTTGAGGTGGCACAAGGTGGAGTCCCAAGCAGTCAAGATGCCCCCCGAGGCCCCATCAGCATCGACCGTGGCATAGGAGGCCAACCGAACAGGAAGGAAAGAGTTGCATTTGGCGCCAGTGAGTTGTGAGAGCTTTGTTTCTTGGAGAGAAACAAAAGAAGGTCGTGTGCTAGCAAGCTCAGGGAGAACATCATCACAACGACTGGTTTGTCCAAGCCCCCGTACGTTCCAAGAGAAAAAGGTCAGCGTTTTGTTCAACATGAGGGGGAAGAGAGCACCAGGTAACAGAACGAACATAACATATAGCACGAGACGAACGCAAGAGTGTACATGTTACACCGGCCACCTCTAAACTGGGACGCCAACAACAAACAAGGTTCGCTAACACAGCCGAGCAGGGAAGGTGAAAGACTACCATGGGAAGCATTACAATACAAGGAGCACACAACACAAGGAGAAAGAATAGCAACACTTAGGTGGGAGGAGCGCAAGCGCTGCCAGTCCCTGGACAGCTCCATCAAGGAGCACAACACCGGCATGGAGAGCAGCATCAGGTGACAGAGGCGCCTCCGAACCCGCCTCCGGGGGGGGGGAGAGATCCTGAAGACCGGAGATCCGGCCCAGGCAGCGCAGCTTACCCGAGGGGATGTGCACAGGAGGGGGATGCTCCAGGATGCCCGACCGAGCCAAGGCCGCGTGCATGCGGTCCGAGGCCCGGGAGAGGTCGAGCTGCACCGACTTGACACGGGCGACATTGGTGATGGTGTCGGCGTAGAAGGGGTCCTCCTTGGCGGCCAGGCGGCGACTGTGACGGAGCTTGGAAGCGCTGTCGGAAGCATGCTTGCGGCGGACGCGGCGTAGGCGAAGAGACACCTCATGTTCCTCCTCGGCGAGGAGGTCGCTGAGGGAGGGAATGCAGGATAGCGAGTGTCAGGGACGTGCATTGTCGGTGTCGCTGGCGATCTCAGGAGGAGGTGACACAGGGGTGGGTGTCCGCGGGCGACGGGGTGTGGGCAGATCCCGGATCACGACACGGGGCACACCCACGAGCGAAGCAGCGCACGCCAGGGCCATCATAGCACCTGAAACAAAAGACCAGATAGGAGCGGAAGGGTAGAGCACCGCACCAAGGGAGCGGCACATGTTGCGCCGCCAGGGGGAGTGCCAGTCGCACCAGGGTGCCGTGTAGTCGACGCGGTGCCTCCGATGCCCGGAGTGTGGAATCCACTCCGCAGCTGCAGGGTGGGGAGTAGGGCTATCGTCGCTGGCGCCCTCATCAGAGAAGTCATGCGAAGTGGGCAACGGCTCGTCGACCGGGTGGGACCAGAAGCGCACCACCCGAACACAAGCAATCCCAGCGAGGCCGCTGCCCAGGTTACAGACCACCAAGTGAGGGAGGGCCTCACTCTCATCGTTGAGGAGGATGAGCACGCGCACGGCGGAGAAGTTGGCGATGTCAGCGACGCTGTCGAAGTACCCCGTCCAAGTTGCGGATGCAGTCCGGATCCACGATGCAGACTTGCCCGTACGTCTGGAACACGGGGGTAATGCGCTCACGTGTCCAGTGCTCGGGCGGGAACTTGGTGGCGGCGAGCTCCGCCATGCGGCGGTAGCGGCGGGAGAAGCGGAAGTCCGTCTCCTCGTATCGGATGAGGCGCAGAGTCTGACCGCCTAGGTTGATCGGCCCCCTGCAGATGGTGTCCTATCTGAAGAAGGGGTGGCAGAAGACCACCATCATGGCCCTATGGGAGGAAGGGCCCAGGCGGATGGGAGGGTCCCCGCCCCGACATTCCAGAGCAAGCCTGATGAAGAGACCGGGGTCAGCACACTCTGCTTCAGCGAAGGCGTAGGCAAGCCGGCGGCTGGGGGCCATGTCCACGTAGGGCATGTGGACCTCAATGTAGCCACATCCAGCGGGAGAGTTTAGGGCTGGTGGGAAAGGAGCACAAGCTGGGATGAATGGAGTGGTAGACCGCCCGGCAGCATTGCGGGGGTGTGCAGAGGGAGGAGCAAAGGAGGCGTTGTCAAAATGGATGGCGGGAGAGCGCCCCCGAGCTAGAGGGGAGGGAGAGCGGTGGCAGGCAGCAGGTGGAGGGGTGACAGAACGCCCACGGCCAGGGTGGAGGTCAACGGTGGGGGACCGCCAGAGCGCCGTAGCGCGGAGCGTCCACGAGGATCTCCCAGTCGGGAGAAAACGGGGTGGCGATGGCGTCTCCTCGCTGGACGGTGACCGTGGCCGGACCGGGGACCGAGGCTGGTCGAAGTAGAAGCTTGAGCCCGCCATGGTGCACGTCGAGCTGCGGTGGCCGAAGCGGAAGCACACCTGGCACCGGACCGGGTCCCTGCAGGTGGTGACGTGGTGGTCAGAGGCGAGGCAACGAAAGCAGTGTTTGCGGAGCGGAGGCAAGGACTTGCTGCGACGAAGAACAGGCCGCGGGGGCAAACTTATAGGCGCATGGACGCCAGAGAGCAGTGCGTCAAGGTATGGCCGTGCCGTTGGAGGATGGGACGGAGGAGCGCCGAGATCCAGGATCGCAGAATCGGGGATCGCCTGAGCGTGCAGACCTCCATTCGGCGCGGGATTAAGACTATCGTACAGCACGGGATGTGACTGCCGTTCGGCGCGCAACAGGACGCAGCAAGCCGAGGGCATAAATGCACCTGCAGCTCACTGAAAGTCCGTGGAGTCCTGTTCGCTACAAAAGATTGGATTGTGTGGGGACCGAGCAGTTCTGTGGAAGAGGAAATGAACTCTGACACAAGTGAGTTCAATGGCGACAGCGGCAGTGCAGGGGAGGAGGACGGCGGCATGGCGTGGGCGGTTTCAGGGGAGGGGGTGCGAGGCAGCAGCCCAACGACGGCCTGGCTCGGCCCGGCCCAACCGGAAAGGCTGGAAGTTTGAATTCCGGAGTCCGGGGGAGCGGCAGTGGGGCCCGCCGGCAGATTGGCTCTGGACGCGGCGGCGGCCGCCGAAGTGTCATCGCCGGCGGAGAAGATGAGTAGGTGGATGCCCCCAACTTTGCAATGCCCGCATGAGGCGATGAACCGAGCAACGTTCCCAGAGGAAGCCCAAGAACAGAAAAGGGACGGCTGAACAACTTGCACCTTGAAACAAAAAGGAGGGGAGGAAAAGGTGAAGTTGATGGCGTTCTGGGCTTGCACAACAGAGCAGAGAATCCGGCGCTCGGACAAGCTAGAACCTCGCCGCCGGGTCCGGTGTGGAGGATCCACAGGCCGGGACCGATAGCGCAAAGAAGTTGTGGAGAATCAGGTCGAAAAAGACCGGGACGTCGCGGAAGCATAGTCCTGAGCCCCACAGCCGGAGCAGAAGGGGGAGCTAGAGAGTCTGCCGCATCCGCGCCCGGGGACGGACGAGTCAGAGGAGAGTTTCTTCGGTTGCGGGTTCGACGTTTAGGCCAGGGTGCAGTGGGAGCGAGGGGTGTGAACTGCAGGGTGGGTGAGAGGGTGTGGGTAGGAGAGGAGGGGCGGAGGTGTCGAGGCGGGGATAATCCGGCGAGGGGTGGACACGGGTGCGGGAGTCGCCGCCCGTGGAGTCGCCGGGGGAGTCCCCGCACTCCATCTTCTTGCTTCTCAGGAGGGCAGAATACTCATTCTGGTAGCCAATTTCATCTCCTCGCGTTGCATCATCTTAGATCTGTAACTTTAGCCAGTTAAAATTTAGGTTTCAATCATATTGATTAGTAATACTTAAACTTCCGAGGAAAACATCTAGAAATTCTAACAAAAAATAGAAACACTCGATCATCTGTTCAGCAGGCTCTAAGCATCATTGACAATAACAGACATTGGATCGATTCTATTTTCTAAAAAGTATATATCATAGTGACATTATGAAAATAGTCTAGACTGATCTCCTAAATCTATGCAGAGGCAAGTAATTTAGACAAGGAGTATTTATGTTCTTCCCCCTATTTTGAAGTGTAATTGTGATTTTACTCTTATTTTTTAACTTTGTAATATTACCCATTACTATTCACAAGGCAATGCAATTTTACCCCTAGTCAGAGGTCAAAACATGGGGAAATACGCAAAGACTAAAAGTAAAACTGCAATGACTTGTGAAAAAAGGGTAAAATCATGAAGTTAAAAAAATAAAGGTAAAATCACAATTGCACTTTAAATCGGGGGCAAGAACATTAAAAAAAACTTTAGAAATAGATCGATAAGATGTATACAGCGGCCCAGGGAAGTCTGAATTTGCATTATGCCGGTCCCCCATTCAGTGACCATATTTTAAATATTGTAATGTAATGATGGTTATCAGAAAAGGCCTACTTCAGTTCACGCGCGGCAAACCTGTGTTCCCTTCCTTAAAAATTTCCCACTTAGGGTCATTTTAAAATGATATTGGCCAGAAATTTCCATATGGATACTATGACTTGTCCAGAGTCAAGTGCTCTGCTCCTACTGGAGTTTTTTAAATGGTGTTTCTAGAGTGGTCGAGTTAGGCATCTCGTTTTAGCCAGTTTATCTAGCGTTATAACAAAGCTTTTTTTCGATAGCCTCGTAACTTGTAAGAAGTTGTAACCGTAGCAAAAACACTTTTACTTTCAATAAAGTATGGCTAAATAGTCTTTGGTCTAAAGGAAAATTTTCCGTCTTGATACTTGATACGATGACACAGCTCTTTTATATGTCACTTTGAAGTGACTTGGTGTTAAGTCACTAAAGTTTGCAATACTTTTCACGTCAATCAATCAACCTAGGAGTAATATACACGCCAAGTTGGCCTTTTTGGACCAAAGGCTTGGCTTTGAATGCTTTACCGAAAGCAAAAGTGAGTTGGGATACCACCGTATATAGTATGAGTGCACAATCAGGTGTAAGGAAGCAGCTAACGAGTGCTCCATATATATATATTGCCAAAGAGAAAGGGTAAAGAAAAACAAACTAATCCACCGTCAATATTATGATAACTCTTGCATGTAAACGAACTTCTTAGAACCTTGTTAAACAATTTTTTACTCTTTATATATGAGCAAGTGTAGCACTGTTAGTTATTTTTTTAATGGAAGTTTCCCACTTGGAACATTATATTTGTAGCAGTGCGATACGAATGCCTTTTTGTGGAATAATTATCATCATATCTTGGATTTTATCAGGACCTCAAAATATAATGTAATCTTTAAATTGAAGCTTTTTCATCTGCAGAGCAAAGGTGATCTTCAAGCAGGAATTTGTTATGGTCATCCATAGGGTAAAAAAGAAGTACTTCGCTATTACAGTAGAATGGCTTGACTAAGATGGTTTAGTGGTTTCTGGTTTCTTTTCCTTTCTTCACCCTTATGTTATGTATCCCTGTATAAAAGTCATGGACGTGAAAGAGTTTCTACCCATGGTAAAGAGATGTGAAAATATGCTTTTGGTAATTTCAAACTGGTGTCCCAGGGCGGCAGATTAATAATGACTAGTTTTCTTATGGTACAATGAAACTTCATGCCATAGTCCTCAAACAACTTTTACACGTGTGGAAAGCATTGCATCGGGCGTGGTTCTGATCTCAATTCCAAGCAACCACCCAATGCAAAGGCTGAATGACAAACGATGTGTTTAAAACTTTAAATTGCATTGTGGTGGTGGTGGACTGGTGGTGGGGTGGGGTGGGGGGTGGGGGGGGGGGGCTTTAGGGGAGCTACGGTGCTGTTCCTAGACCTGCTTCATGGGCCACGACTTTTCATTAAGAAGAAGCAACCTGCTCCTACCTAGAAAACTCCCAAACTCCGGCTATGCCGGTAAAAGGTTTTTTAAAAAAAACTAGACCCGTAAATTGACTCCCGCGAGGATTTAAACCTGAACCTACTATGTGCTACTTAGACGCTCTAACCACTACTCTAGAGGCTCTTTCACATCAGCAAGAATAATAGGAAGTGCAAAAGATCAGTGATGGAACAGTACTTTGCAAGATTCATGGCAATATGTAAGGAACATGGCACCATTTATGCCATTTTAAGTGATTTTGGTGATCGAATGACAACACAACACTTGGACTAATATGATTGTTAAGATGACCATTCTCAGGCTTTTAGGTTCAAGTGATGACAAAGAGAAAGAAAAAATAGGCGTAGCAAGGCCTGAAGGGCCGCCCCTACGGGGGTTCCGCTCTTCAGTCAGTAGCACCGAAAGAACCGACGCTAAGGGCATCGGTGCATCCGATGGTAGTCGGAAGAACCGACGCTATGGAATTCTGGTGCAGAAGGGAATCGAAGTCAAGTCAGCCTATAGGCACCGGTTGAACCGACGGGTCAAAAAGGGGCATCAGTGCATTGGGCGTCCTATGTTCCAGAGACGATGTCAAGAGCCCAGGAGAAGATTCTTCAGCACCGGTTCAACCGACGGTGCATCGGAGTATTGCGTCGGTGCAATGACGTCAGCGCCCAGGAGAAGATTCTTAAGCACCGGATGAACCGGTGATGCATCGGTACAAAGCATCGATTCAACCGGTGATCACTGCGTCAGCTGTCAGGAGTTCAACGGCTACTTCGGGTTATGAGTGACCGGAAGAACCGACGCTACCTCAGCCAAAGGCATCGGTTCTTCCGGTGATACGCAGATTTTCAGCTGACCGTTGGAGCAACGGCTACAAGACTTGGTGGCCTATATATATGCCTCACCCCAGCCATTTGAAGATTGCTGGAGTTGCTGGACATCCCACACACACCCAAGAACATCTCCAAGCCATACAAAAGCATCAAGATCATATCCTTAGCCCTTAGCACACTTTGAGAGTGTTGTGTAAAGGTTAGCTCTTAGTGAGTGTGATTGCAAGGCCTTGAGCATTTGTGTTGTGGTTCTCTAGTGAACCAAAACAAGAGCTTGGTGCGCCGGCACCTTGGAGCGTGAAGCTTGCCGGCAACGTCATCGACCCTCCGACTTGGTGTGGAGCGGCGATGACATCTTTGTGCGGGGGACGTGGAGACCCCCATCCTTTGTGGAGAAGCTCCTTAGTGGAACCCGGGGCCAAGGTGACCGTGATTGTGTTCATAGAAGAGACTTGGTGGCCGAGTAACAATACTCTTAGTGAGTGCTACAACAACGTGGATGTAGGTGTGCCTTTGTGGCTAACCGAACCACGGGATAAACACCCGCGTCAAGAGTTTGCTATCTCATATCCCGTTCTTTAAGCTTCTGCATTTTTTACTTGCAATCTTTGTGCCTTTACTTTCATAGAGTAGTTTCTTCTTAGGAAAGGTTATAGGGTGCATAACTCTTTTGGGATAGGGGTTTCACACTAGAACAACCTAGTTGCACATCTAGATAGCTTGTTTTAGTTTAAGTTTTGTGCAAACTAGTTGGAGCCATAGGTCTAAGTTTTTATTAGTGCCTAATTCACCCCCTCCTCCTCTTAGGCTAGAGCACCCGATCCTTACACAATACTTACATGGAATTCTGATCCAGGAATGGACAAGGGGAAGGTAGGTGGCGTGCTGTGCTCTCCTTCTCCGTGACGTGCCGAGGCAGCTCCGGAGCGAGAACGACGTGCCGGGAAGGAGATAGGGTTTCTTGGTTAGTCGACCAAGATGAGTAGGTTGTGTTTGGCTCTAGGATGGGGAGGGCGAATTGAATTGGATCTCTGATTCAAATCAAGGGGAATTGAATTGAACTGTTATCCCAAATTATTTAAATTCTGCATTTCATTTAGAAAAACCGTAAACACGGTAATAAAGTGGATATTCCACATGGGCCACCCAAGTCAGCACCGAATTTGATACGGCTGGTTCCTCTACTAGCCGCCATGCTACCCCAACCAAGCTCAAGCGCGAAGTCAAACGCGGTATTGGCTCAGCACCGTACTAGCAAAAACCTCATGTTGATCTCTGCACCGTGAACTAGTGAAACTACTGTCAAAACCAGACCTTGCCCGATTCATCAAAGTATCAAACCCATTCCGTGTCACATTTCCATTGCCCAATTCGTCGTTAAACTAAACAGTGCCTGACCAAGGCGGTACATGCTGTAGATGCTTGATATAGGCATGAGTTTTGAAACACATTTTTTCGTGATTTTCTCTGTGTGATAACTTAGAGTAGCTCCCGTGCATGATATATGTGTGCTGCTATCACAAGTTTGGGAAAAAGTACCAACTGGATATAAGTATGGTATCACGGATTGATTTTTATCCCCTTTTTTTGGCGTCAAGTTTAATCTCAGAGGCTATCGCATATCAATCACAGGTGCTTCGTAGGCGCTTTGGTCTCCTTGGGCTTGGCTGGCTTCGCTCCTTGTCATTTGTGATTTGTCAAGCATGTCTATTCCAAACCTGTTCTGCAGGTGATCGCACCATGATGAGAGGCGTGGCTACGGTTTGTCGGTCAGGGGACGAGATGATGATACCCGGAGGCCGGAGGGAGAGGTGGCAGCCGTCGCTTTGCGCGAGCAAGAGCTGATTTGGCTGGTGTCAAGTGGTGGTTGAGACCGCCGCCATGTCGCGAGCGGCAGCGTGACTGCGTACGAAGCAGGCAACCAGCCACGGCCAGGCCGGGTGCGCGAAAGCATCACCACGGGCCGGGTCAGAGCGTACGGGTGGGCTCTCTACGCCGCTGCGCAGAAAACATCTGCTCCTAACAAAAAGGCCCGTGACCCTGGGCCCTAGTCTGATCAGCGTTCTGACGGCCCGTGTATAGTTTCTAGGTCTCGAATGGTCTCGCCAGTCATCATGCAACCAGACTTGTGGCTGAATGTGTTCTAAAAAGATATTCTGAACAACTCTCAAGCATATATCCATCACAGATAACACAAGCATAGCAAATGTGAGATGGTCTGCCATGCAAATTCCCAAGCTCAAACATATTCATCACAGATTTAAAACGTGAATAAAAGTAGATCAAATGTATATTATTGCAACCAAATAGCATACTCCAGTCTAAAGGAACAATAATATTACATATTTCTCTGTGGAAAATATATAGCAACTCAGGTGTTTCCAAGGCAGCACTTGTCTCTGTTATTGACCATGTGTATGCTATATTGCTATAGTTAGCGTGGCAAACTGATTGAGGATGCAAGTTCTTTCTCTAGGCTGTAGCCCCGAGAGGTCTCTTCAGAAGGCAAACGGGTAGTACCATTTACAAGAAGAAGCTGTACGTGAGAGTTTCTAGCTTGTGGGCAAAACAGAAGGTCAATCTCATCATAAATTTCTGGTAAATGGTGTGTTTTCCTTAGCATCTTAGTTCTTAGGAACTGCAACCTCATCTCTACCTCTTTCATGGATGGTCTCTCTGATCCTCTGGTCTTCAAGCATGCTTGAGCGAGTGAAGCAATATCATCGATTTCTTCTTGGTCAGCCTCTTCCACGACCTGTGGATCTATTATTTGCATAAGAGCTCCTTCTTGAAGTCCTTCAACGAAGTAATGAGACAAGTTTTGTTTCATATCAGAATCGTTGATGAAAATTGGCTTCTTTCTTGTCACAAGCTCCACGAGTATAACACCAAAACTATACACATCACTCTTCTCAGTAAGCTGGCCAGTATGGTAATACTCTGGATCTAAGTACCCAAATGTTCCTTGTATGATGGTCACCACATGAGTCTCATCAAGTGAAACAGATCTTGAAGCACCAAAATCGGAAACCTTTGTGGTGAAGGTGGCATCTAAGAGTATGTTGGAAGATTTCACATCTCTATGATAAATAGGTATTGCAGCAGCTGAATGCAAATAAGCAAGTGCCCCTGCTGCTTCTACCGCTATCCTAATGCGATCATCCCATGACAGCAAGCATTTAGCATTAATATCAGCATGAAGAAGTCCATATAGTGTGCCATTGGATATGAACTCGTATACAAGCAAGGGCACCTCAGTTTCCAAGCAGCAGCCAAAAAGCTTCACCACATTGTGGTGGATGATTTGAGATAGGATAGCAACCTCATTGATAAACTGGTCTATCTCATTTTGCTCCACAATTTTGGATCTTTTAATTGCTACCACATTCTGATTGGATAGAATTCCCTTATAAACTGTGCCATGTCCTCCATGGCCAAGAACAAGAGTAGCATCAAAGTTATTGGTGGCTTTCTCTAGTTCCTCTATGGAGAATATCTTTGTTTTGTTTGTGGCGCTTTCATCTGAGATTAGCTGTTGTAACAGTAGGCCTTGATTTTTCTTGAAATATGCTCTTCGAATCCTCTTTTGTATGCCTTGCTTCCACTTGCTGGCAAGTATAGTTACACATAATGCAATAACTATGGAGCCAAGTCCACAACCAGTTCCAATTGTAATACCTACACACAAGATTGCAGATTCCAATGCAATTAATTCCACAACCAGACCATGCTGCATTCTGATAACTGAGATGGACCTCACCTAAAAGAAGATTGTGCTGCTTAGCTGATGTGACGCAATAATATCCTCCTAGAGTGTTGTGGCATACTCCATTGCAGTCATTTGGTTTTAAGCACTCATCATTCATCAATATCTGCAAATAAACTTAAATGAAGTGAACCATCATCAGGTTAATAGGGCTATTTTAAATAGTTGGTTAGAGGCGTATTGTAAATTATTCAATGTTTTTTTTAAAAAAAAACTGATTGCTCTAGCATTTGCTTAAGGAGGTAGGTAGGTATTCGATCAGTCAGAAAAATATCTATAGGACAAAAGGCAGGCAGACAGGTGTTGGTGGTGAAGGTTTCGGAATTTTAAATTGATTTTAGAAAAATGATAGCAGAGAGAGAGAGAGACCTTTACAACCATCGAAACCTTTAATGTATGGATTTCCATCAAAGCCGCTCGAGCATTTGCAACGGTATCCAACATATAATGTGCCATAGGTGACATTGACACATTCGCTGTGATGGCTAGTGCATGCATAAGTTTGGCTTCTTTGCAAGGCTGATTCGCAGGTTAGGTTGGTAACAGCCCACCTCATTCTGATGTCGAATTCTTGATAGAACTCAGTTACATCTCTCTCCATGACATCTTGGACGGTCTCCACTATGTTGCCATCGAATAAATGAGCTACTATTAATTGCACATAGTCCTCGCTGCTGCTTGAATCGTTCAGCATGCGGGTTACACCCAGGTATCCACCACCTACTGACAACGCGGTAACCTGATACCTTTCGCCAATTCCTCGGTCAAGAACAGTGAACTTGTTATCTGATACACAACCAAGCCGGAATTTCTCATGTGCAAAGCAACCTTCTTCCAACCCAAAAGGAAAAGGGATGGACATGTTTCCACACGACCTCGTACAGTTTCCTCCAGGATTGGGGTTGTAATCTGCATGCTCCAGGAATGAACGTGTTAAGTGTGATGCCACACATACAAAAAAAAATGAGGATAAGAGTTATAAAGGAATAATGTGAAAGTAAGGTGTATGAGCTATCAGATAGTCATAGAGTACCATAGATTTGAATATTAGAAAAACTCTCATTATAATATTAACTAATTATTAGCTATAACAATTGACTAATTATTATGCGTGTTGCAGACCCTAGCAGCTGTGATAGTAGAAGAACAAAGACAATTTATCTTACTACTGGATATTCCTTTTAAAGTCTCCATGTTAATCTTCACGAAACATGTTAGAAAAAAAGAGATAAATCTCACAGAAAAAAAATCATATTGCCATCGATATGGTAGACTCTAATCATTGTTGGTAATATTAATCACTGAATCTATTTTATTTATTAAAAAACTATCCACCTCCGCTATGAAAATAGTCTAAAGTAACCCCTAATCTTGATCTAAATTATTCACCAATGGCATTATAAAAGATAATATAATTTAAGACCTAAATTTACATCTAAATCATCCATATACGTTAATATTTAAAATAACCTAAAGTATCTCGTATGTATCAAAATTACATGTCTTTTATTATAAATAATATCCCAAAGTACACCAATATATGATTCTTAATTGTGTAGTTTTGTCAATACTAGCTTAAGATACACATGCATGACATGCACCGCCATGTAGACGATGTATGCATGTGGAGGAAGTCGGTTTCTATGTTAAACACATAGCTCAGACTAAGGGTTAATCAAACACATACATATGTATATGCAATACAAAGTACAAAACCATGAACTATGAAAGAGGGCAATTTTAGTTTTTTCCTAGCAGATTAGCGTGGATAGTGAAATGGCCTCTATACCCCCATTTATCGAGCGCATACAACTAACTAGACTTCCTAAAATTATGAACATAAGTTATTTTTTAGAATGCAGATTAAATCTGACCACTTGATTGGACAACAGTCATCCAATTCTTAGCATTCACTCTTTTTGTATAATTTTTTCCAAATGCCAGAATTGCACTTTTCTAGAGGACCTATATAGTATAATTGCTAACTAAGTATATTATAATTGAAAAAACATTACTACTACGTATCTTTATTAGTATTCTATTAGAATGTTTAACAAATGAGAGAGAGTGAAAAGCAAGCAATTTTGATTATTGGCTATATATATGCGCCCTATTTTTATAAATTATATCACTTAAAAGCTATTAGATGCATGAGTAAATATAAATATATAAATACCAACAACCTTTGAAAGTTCTAATCCCTGCAATGTAATCTAGTAGTGTGTCATGACAGACGGTTGTGGTCACGAACCTTCGATGCAGCCATCCAAAATGTAGGCATTATGTACGCTAGTAGGATTATTATTGCAGTAGCAATAGTAACCTCCCAGGTTTACAGTCTCGCAAAAGCTACCGCTGCTGCATGCATAGGTTTCTTTATTTGCAGCAGCAATTTCACAACTTGGCTGGTCCGTAGCGAAAATACCCAATAATGTCTGAATACTTCCATTTATCCGGCTCGAGTAAAGATCGCTGGTCTGAAATCCATAAAATTGGGCGATGAAAACCTTGACGGTAGAGGGCTCTTCATCAGATCGTGCTATGAAGCCGTCCCTATGGGACAGCGTGAATTGAAATCCTCTCATGTATTCCGGGAACTTGTCGATTATGCAGCAGCCCACCCCACTGCACCGCCTACCTGCAGTTTCCATGAGCGCCTTGTCGCCTGGGCACATACTTGTGCAATAACCGATAGTGAGATTCGTCCCAGTCAGGGTTTTTTTCGGAAATTAAAATTTATCGGAGGTTATAGATAAATAGGATAAAGAGGATATATCGGAAATATTGGATCAAATTCAAAAAAATCAAATTTTTTTAAAAAATCGAAAAATTTGACTTGAAACTGCTGCTAAGCTACTAAATATCACTTGTTGACATATAAAAACAAGAAAAACATTATGAGTGCATTAGATAGGTTCTACACCGAACATAATTAAATCATCGCTAAGTTCCATATATTACAGTCCATTCTATAGCACATATAACAAGGTCCAGTAGACTCAGATAGCATATATTACAGTCCATGAGATAGCTAGCAACATTACAGTCCATTAGTTAGGTAAGTAGTCTCAAATATATCATTACAAAATATAGGAGTTCACTGAAAGCTAACAGCACATCCACTGAAGTGTGCCATGCACCATCCAGTTCTTTTCCTTTGAGCCTACACCTTCAAAAATATTGACATAGACAATTTTCAAACTCTAATAATGAAATAATGAAATGAAATCACAATGGCAATGCTGATATGAGGAAGTATATGAACAGACCATCTGATCTTTTATAGGTCGTAGATGCTCTTTACACTCGGCTTTCTTTTCCTAGTTGATCTTGGCCGCATTGGGGTTGATTGCCCAAAATTAACACCTGCAATGTCAAACATAACTCAAGAGCATAACTGTAGGATACATAGCTTTACAGAATCAAGTATGACCACATGTATGCATTTTTATGTCACATGTGAGTTGATTTTAGTCACCTGAACCACCTAGTACATGTGCACCGGTTTTTGTACCACCACTTCCATCAGCAAGGTCATTATCACCTTTGCAAAAAAAAGGCAGACATTTAAAATAATAACTACACTGTATTGACAACAAATCCAAATTGCTGAAACTGATTTAAACTCACCATCATCTTCATCGTTGGAACTGCTGTCCCCTGACTCAGCATAAACTGGGCTACCATGTTCTTCTAAAGAATCTGTGTCATAGTCATCTGCAATACATTCCTCATCTTCATCCAATTGCATCTTCTTTTTCTTTTTCTTTTTCTTTTTCTTGCCCAATTGCATCTTCTGCTTAAATGCGGCCACCTCTTCTGCGTCCATTTGTAAACTTTCAACAACGAAGTTGCTAGGTGTGGACCAATCATCATCGCTATCATCATATTCATCAAGAATCGGTGTAGACTCACTCATAGAATTGTTCAGCCACTCCATGATTGGGTTGCCTTCATCATAAAGAGCAAGATCCATCATCATGCTACATGGATCAGAATCTTTTTCTTGGAAATTTTGAAAGTCAAATTTGAACTGTTGGATGCACAACTTCAGATTATAATGCAGGAACACCAATTTCTGCAGCTTGTCATAGCCTAAACGATTTCTTATTTTTGTATGCACCAAAGCAAATGTGCTCCAGTTCCTTTCACACCCACTTGATGATACGCATTGCGAGACAATGCGTCTTGCAATGCTTTGTAATTCTGGACACTGTCCTCCATATGAACCCCACCATGCAGCTGCAATTAATTAAGAGAAGTTACTTGATGTAGCTTACAAAGGACATGATCACTATTAGACAATTTATTTCAGACATATCAATTGCATATAGGAGTACCAGCAGATCAATACCTGCGCTGGTTTTGCCATTTAATGCTGACCACTTTTGCTTCTGGATCTCCAAATAACCCTCTCTTTTCAATGAACCAAGAATATTGATCAATAGCAGCTGCTGCTTCCGAAGTTGACTTCGCAAGCTTCTTGATTGCCTTGGTTACAGCAAATTGGGAATTTAATTTTTTTGCAAGGTTTGACCTGTACAATTCTGGAGGATCGAGTGCAGCAGCTACAAAGGTAAAGAAAACACTAATATTAGAAAGAAAAGAGCTGAAAGCAACATTACAAATTTAGAATGGATGCAAAGAAACATTAATTGAACAAAATGAGATGAACTCGTGGGTCGGGCTCGTGGCTATGGCGGCGGCGGCGGCGGCGCTGGCGCCATGAGCGCGCCTATGTAGCTGTGCGCCTGTGCCTTCGTGTGGGGAAAAAATGAGATGAGGATTTCAGTTACTAGGGTTTCGGGGGGATTTTGTGGGCTGGGCCTGCGAGGACCGTCGAGCCGAGCGCGCCATTTGGGCATATTGCGCGGGAAGCGGAAAAGGCCGAAATTTTTGGTCGATACCCATTTTTATCGGCCCCCAGCGAGAGACCCGATATTTTCGATAAATCCGTGATTATCGGCCGATAAAAAAAAACCTTGGTCCTAGTATCGAACAGGACGACCTCGAAGTTGCAGCCAACGAAATACATGGCGTTGTAATAATGGTTGATGTAGAGGCCCTTGGCAGGCAACTCCCATGACCTGGTGTAGGTGCTCGTGCCTGGCATCATGGTGATGTTGAAGCCGATCAAACTGTTAGTATTGATCTCCACCGGGCCAGTCCAACGACTGGGCCAACCTTGACTCGCGTCCTGATCGGGGACGCCCAGCCCAAAATGAGGCTGGTGGGCCCCTGTCGCGCAGCCCTATAAAGTGGAGGTGGGGATTAGAGGCTCGGTGCACAAGGTTCACCCGCAGTCACTATTCCTACCGTCCTAACCCTAATCCGATCCAGAGGGGAGGGCTGCTGCGACGGGAAGCCCACTGACGCCACCGTCCTCACCACCGCGAGGGCGTCCCCGACGCTGGACGCCACCGAGGGTCACCGGACGTCCCTGTGTCAACCCCACCAACACCGGCACTGCAACTTCTACATCGTCCGTCGCTGCCTGTGCGCAGCCTCCATCGACGAACGCGGCCGCACCATGGAAACAGCAAGGTATTTCTCTTAGTCAAGTTCGTCACCCACTCGATCTACCACTACGCGATCCGAAAAAGATCCTAACAATGGTATCAGAGCCTACTCTAGTGAGTAGATCGAGATGGGTTGGATTCGACCACGAATCCGAAGAAAACAGAGTCTCGATCTTGGATCGAGAAGGGACAAAGAGAGAAAACCGAAACCCTAGAGAAAAAGGGCGGCGGGACTCACCTGCTGCTGTCACCACCGCTGGTCACGGCCGGCGGAAGACCACCAGAGGCGCCGGGCTCACTGGCGCACGACCACTGTCGTGCAGACAGGCGCACCCGAGCTGCCGCCGTCTTGCTTGGACGTGCGCGCGGGCTTCGGGTCCAGGGCGCCGTCACCGGCCCGCTCGACGGCGGCGCGCGCGCCGGCGAGGGAGCCGTGGCAGCGCCGCCACCTCCTCCACCGGCAGCCACAGGCCGCCGCCTCCGTCCGGGAGAAAGCAAGGGGAGGAAAGGGAAAGAAGAGGGAGGACCCCGGCCATGTGCTGGCGGCGCCGCTCCTCACCGTCGCCGGCGAGCCGCCGGCATGGGCAAGGCCACGCAGTGGCCGCTACCGCTCGGTGTGCAGAGAGAAGGGAGGAGGTCAAATGAGCTAGGGTTTCACGGGGGTGCCGCCGGCCGCCGCGTTTTGATCCCGCGAGGATCACGGAGGGCCGTCTGATCGTATCCAACGACCAGGATCGGCCGCGAGCGGCTGGCGACGGAGCAGGCCAAATTCGGCCCAGGTGGGAGGGCTCTTTCCCGGCCCAGGCCCACACTGTGTCCTGGGACGCGGGGCGCTGCGCCGAAATGGGCCGCGGACCGGTTTTGCTGCTGGGCTTCGTTTTTTTTTGGCGTACACAGTAAAGTTTGTCAATTGTTTTACTCATTTTCAGAAGCATTTCCTATAGTTTTGATTCTCTATTCAAATTTGAACCAACGGAATAATTTGTCTTAGAGAATGACAAAGTTTTAAAGTGTTTTTGCTTCTGAATATGAGTATGTTTACTTGTTTCCGCTGCAAAGTAAAAGTCTCATTCTCTATTTAAATTCGAACCAACGGAAAAAATTTAAATAGAGGAATAGAAAGGTATTGATTTAAAGTTAAATTATGATATTGTTATTTTCTGACCAATGTTGATGATAACAATATTATAATTTCATTGTGATTTTAAGTTCAATGTTAATTCTCTGACATTTTTGCATCAATTTTCAGAGAATAGAGAAAAACAAAGAAAAACTTAATGAAAGAAAGAAAAAGTTTTCCGCTGCAATAAAGAAAGATAAACTCAGATGAGTTTTTCCCTGTGGGAAAAAGGAGCCTTTAAGTTTAAGGTTAAGAAAAGCTTCCGCTGTTGTATGTCAAAGAAATGATGTTTTCGCACTTTTTTGTCATTGTAAGTGTCAAGTTGAGCATTAGTTTGCTCTTAAAAGAAAAGGAAATTTAAAGTTTAATATGATGTTGTCATTTTCTGACCAAAGTTGATGGTGGCAATATTATAATTTTTATTCTAGTCATGTGTTCTATTTCTGCCCAACGGTGATATAGAATTGAAAGTAAAGGAAAGTTGTATGTTTTAATTTTGACCAACGTTAAATTAAGACATACAATTCTTCCCAAATAGAGAGAAATTAACAGACAAAAGTTGATTCCGATTACCGCTACAGATAAAGCTTTGAGGTTACTCAGCTTGAGGTTAAGAAAGAAAAGTGCTTGTTCCATTATGACTTTTAGTTGATATGGAAAAGAGATGCAACTATTTTCGAAAAGTTTTTGGTTTCTCTCACTAAAGTTTTGCGAATATTGTAATTCGTTAAATTTTCTGATTAAATTGGAACCAACGAGAAGATTTAATCAGAAAAGAAAGTATATGTGCATGTTTTAGTCATTGTGACCAAAATTTTATCTCAATAAAGTGTTATCTTGTCCTTCAACAGGAAAGATAATGGTTGAAATGAGTTTGATGCACGTTCAATTTGACCAATGTTGAATTAAACATGCATTGCAAATGCCTTTGAAGTTTTATACCGCATATCGAAAAAGTTGTGATGGCTCATGTGCTACTTGAGTATCACATAAAAGTAAAGAAGTCTGGGGGAGCTTTTAAAGTTATTCCAACAATTCTCATGCACTACTATAGTGGCATGTTGGATAGTGACTTGAAAAGAATCGAAGGACAAAAGAAAGTTGTATGCTAACCAATATTGCAAGAATGACTTGCAAAAGTATAGCAAAATGAAGAACTTGATGAGTTCTTGAAAGTGCAACAAATCAAGAACTCTGAGGAGCTCTTGAAAAGGAACGAGGAAATGGTACTCCTATTATTTTGTATGACTTGATCATATGAATAAAGTTCAAGTAATGAAAAGCTCCTCGTTCACAAGTGTTAAAAAAATAGTTTTGAAATTATGGCAGCAAAGTTTGTGCCATATTTCCAGGGGGAGAAAGATTAGAAAGACTAGAAAGATTAAGGTTTAGAGAGAATATCCCCACAGAGTTAAATGCAATGCATTTTTTAAAGCAATAATGATCTATTAAAGAAGAATATGACCGAAAAGAGAGTACAACGGTCACAACATTGATACCCCAATTACAAAATAAGTGAAGTTCCTAGAGTTTTTCAGCTCCAAATAGGAAGAAAAGATAGTCGAGTCTCAAAGCAACTGAAAGAAAAGGTGATGCTTATAGCACCTTATGAGACTTGTAAAGATTAAACCCAAATAAAAGCTTGGAGATATTCCATCTTTACAATAGATGGGATAATCTGGGGGAGTAAAGTATGTCAAGAAATAAGGCTTGAAGAGAAGTAGGATCGTATGTTCACTCCTATGATTCAAGCACTACAATTGTCTCATCATATGTTGAGGCGTTGAATGAATGGCTGAAATTGAGGTGTCTCATTCATCGAAGTGGTAAGAAGCCATGGAAGATGTCATGAGACTTAGAAATTCCAAAACTTGTTTTGGAACATAGAATAAGTTTCTAATGGAGCCAAGACAGTAGACTATAATGGGTCTACAAGATTTAAATGTGACTCCAGAGGGAACATATAAAGTTGCTAAGCGCGACTTGTGTCAAAAGGCTTTATGCAAAGAAAAGGATAAGTTATAGTGAGAAATTTTATGCAGTCTCATGAAAGAATTCCTTTAGAATCATAATGACATTGATGCATACTAATTTTAGAATAGCATCTGATGGATGTTGGTTAAATATCTTCCAATGAAGATTTGTACGAGAAAAAAGAACATTCGAATACCATCTGATGAAATCAGAATAGTGGTATCTAAAGTTTTATGAGAACAAAGAAAGTTTTGGGTTTTATGTAAAGGTCAAGGTGGCAAATTACAAATATGCAGAGTTCAAAGATGGGAAATTTCTTTTCCCACAAAGTTCAAAGAAGGTTATTTTGACCTCTAAGTTTTGATAAGAATAATCTTGGTGAAGAGTCACTCGCTCTAGGAAAGGAAATTCACCGGGATAAAAAGAAAAGAGGGTATCAGGACTATCGCAGAGAGCATACTTAGAAAAGAGTTCTAAAAGATATATAGTATGTATGCGAGTAAGCCTACGCCTGTCCTATTGTCAAGGGTAATAGTCTTGGAATTTTCAGAATTCCAGGAACCGTTATATGATCGATCAAAAGAAAAAGGTTCCATGTGCTTCAGCTGTTGGAAGCAAAATTAGTGCTCAAAAGAATTTACCATGATATAGCGCAAGTATCCGGGATATTTTAGCAGAAGTACAGTCCAGCAATAGATCACTGGAATGGAGTTATAGAATGTTTTGCAATTTTACAAAATATTGTCAGCCTCATGCTAAGTAATAAAGGAACATGTACTCTCAAAAGGTTGTGAGTAAAAAGAATTAAGTTTTGGCAAGATGTTTAGTGAAGCCCACAGTAGTAGCTAACACTCGCGCTTGGAGTTTTATTGTGGAAAAGCTCCAAAGCAAAATAGTCATGATTCATGGGTTGTGTACCCAAAGTTGGGTTGTGTATCCAAAGTTTAGCATGATATGAGGCTACAGGACAGGCAAAATGGTTAAGGAAACCATTACCCGGAATTGATAATGGTAGACAACAGCAATATACCATTCGAAAGTTTTCACTCCTATGGCAACATGTCAAGTGTGCTGCCAAACACATTGACAATGAGTTATATGTTGCAAAGGAGAAAATCCAGAATCATATGAAATCATGGAGCACCAAAGTATCAAGCAAGTGCTTGCGGATCCGCTTACCAAAAGGCCTACCGCCCAAGTCGACATGGGTTTTACGGGAAGCCTATGATTTCTGGATTACTAAAGGGCCCAAAGAAAGGTTAAGGTCTTGTTTCAATACAGAAAAGTACATTGTGGCTGTTAAGTCTGACTGTAACTAATAACTGTCATGATGAGGCATGCTCTACGTACTGATCTGCAATGAGATGAGGCCAATAGCAAAGTGACTAAAGAGAAAGTAAAGAGTTAAGTTCAAATTGAGAAATTTTAAAGTACAAATATGAGATCAAGGGGGAGAATGTTAGTATTGATCTCCACCGGGCCAGTCCAACGACTGGGCCAACCTTGACTCGCGTCCTGATCAGAGACGCCCAGCCCAAGATGAGGCTGGTGGGCCCCCGTCGCACAGCCCTATAAAGTGGAGGTGGGGATTAGAGGCTCAGTGCACAAGGTTCACCCGCAGTCACTATTCCTACTGTCCTAACCCTAATCCGATCCAGAGGGGGTGCTACTGCGACGGGAAGCCCACTGACGCCACCGTCCCCGCCACCGCGAGGGCGTCCACGATGCTGGACGCCACTGAGGGTCGCCGGACGTCCCTGCGTCAACCCCACCAACACCGGCACTGCAACTTCTACATCGCCCGTCGCTGCCTGTGCGCAGCCTCCATCGACGAACGCGGCCGCACCGTGGAAACAGCAAGGTATTTCTCTTGGTCATGTTCGTCACCCACTCGATCTACCACTACGCGATCCGAAAAAGATCCTAACGCAAACCACTCTCCGACCAGCCGACTGGTCCCGGCGCGTCGCTGACGGCAATGATCTGAGTGGTGCTATTGGCCCAGAAGAGCCTGGGAGGCCGGGTGGTGTGGTCGCAGGTGAGCTAGAAGCCTGCCGGAAGCAGCCGGGCTCGGTCCCGAACGGGTAGGAGAATGTGGTATCTCCGCAGCGGGTGGGGCAGTAAGCCAGGGAGGCATTGGAAGGGACAGACAAGATCCCTCCTCCGGCGCCGTCGGCGACTCGAGAAGCCCACACGGACGCTCGGGGCGCAGCTCCCAGCAAGCACACCAGCATGATGGTGAGCATTGCCACGACAGAGCTCATCTTGGTCTCTTATAGTTGTGTTCTTGGCTTTTCAAAAAAAAAGAGTTGTGTTCTTGGTGCTGCTGAGAGTTTGATGTTACTCTGCCACTACTGGATGCATATATATAGCAGACCACGCGAACGTCCCAATGGCCAGAGCTAGGTTTTTAAGGTCGCCGCGACCCCAGACATCGCGTGTCGCTGACTCGAGACCACTTGCCCCACCATGCTTTGCCCCGTTGATGACCTCTCGTGCCAGAGGCAGAGCTTAGCCTTCCTGTCGAGCCGCCGATCGATGCAGGTCATGCCCCATCAAAAGTCGTTCAGGCGGTCCCACTGTCCCACGCGCGCATGCATTCAGAGCAAGTGCTGGCTGCTGGTGGCAAAGCACGCCATAGTGGCGGCCGCGCTGCTGCACTCAGAGCAAGTTTAATAGTTTCATCGACTGTCGGTGGCAACGCGCGCGATAGTGGCGGCCACGTTGCTATTTGATGTTAGTTATGGGTGCGCGTATGGGCGCGCGGTTTATTTATATGTTGTAGAATATATATGATCAAAATAGTTTGTCAAATGATGGTTATACATATTCAATAAGCACGGTATGGAAGTTTTAGCTATCTTTAAACTACCGAGTTCATTGTTGATCAAGTTGGAGAGAATTGGTACATGAAAAGCACAGCATGGACTATATAGTACATGCAATATTACTGATCAAGTTGGACAAAATATATATATACATAAGAGCAACTCCAATAAAAACCCTATTTAGGTCCCTACTTTTAAATTAGAGACTAAAAGCTCAAAAACCCAGAAAGTCTCCTACTCGAATCCCTATAGTAGGAGGCACCTAAATTTCTCCTCCAGCTCCGTCTCCCGCGGGTCCTTGGGGAGGCCCTACTCGACATCTTCTCCTTCCTTCCGCTCCCTGCTCGCATGTCCTTGCGCTCCTTTGCCGGCCCTCGCCACGCGTGCTCGCCACGCCAGCTCCTTCGCGCCGTCGCACAGGCTGCCATCGGGCCCTTCTCCTTCATGCCGCCGCGCTGGACGCCATCTGGGTCCCTGCTCCTTCACGCCGTTGCGCTGGCCACCGTCGCGGCCATCCCCTGCTCCTGGTCCTCCACGGCGCCGGCACGAGCCGGGCGAACTGCGCGCCACAGCTCCTCCACGCCGCGACGGCCAAGCTGCGATGCCTGAGCCGCCGGCCCCGAGCAGCGGCCTGCTCACCGCTCAGCTGCCGGGCGTCGCAGCTCCTCCGCTCAGCTCTGGCGTTCATATAGCAACGAATCAAAGATTCAATTCCCGTCAAGCAAATCAAAGATTCAATTCCCGTCAAGCAAGAAAAACAAGGATTGGGCTCCGATTTGACAAATTGACGACACTGGAGGTCCAATTTCACATATTTGTATGTTAATTCCAGCCTCGTGAGGCCAAATCTAGTAGTGCCGCCTCTAGCTTGAGCTCACCTTGCCTGCTGCTACCTGATCTCGAGCACTGGCCGGTGGCAGTGGGAGAACGAGCGGCGATAGGATGGGAACGGCGGAGGTGAGGATGCAGGCGGGCGGCGAGTGGATGGAGATAGCCAGACCTCCGGCGGCAGGGTGTGGGCAGTGAGAAGATAAACCAGAGCTATTGACAAATGGGTCCTACATGTCATATGGAAAGTAGGGGCTGAGAATGGGGCTATTGCTGGAGTTGTATGTTAATTTTAGAGTCCCATAAAGTTGAGAGAGCCCCTACTTTAAAAAGTAGGGACCTTAAGTAAAAACTATTGTTGGAGATGCTCTAAACATATTAGTTTAAACATGCATAGATAATTTAAATAGGAGGTACTTATAGTTTCTGTTAGTCAGTACATGTAAAGGGCGGATCTAGAAGGTGGGCTGGGTGGACCGCGGCCCACCCTAAGAAACGACCCAAGATGTATTTGTTTTTTCCATCACAAGTCCAGCACTCAAGCCGGGTGGCCAGCGGCCAGAGGCTCGGCGTCCCGGCGGCGGCTGGGCACCTTACTAGCCTGCTACATTACGAGCTGCTAGTTGGACCGGGAGTAGGTGGGTGCGGCTAGCGGCGTCTCTACGCATGGCTGCACAGAGGCTGGCCGGAGCATGGAGGCTGGAGGCGGAGTGTGTGCTGCGGCCTGCGATCTGCGACTGCCATTCCGCGATTCAATGGAGCCACACTCACACTGCCACAGCAACAATGGCGGCAACTAGGCAAGGTAATTAGATTGGTAGCCCAATTAATCATGGTAAAATTAAAAAATACTTATTGCAATGTAACATCTTAGAAAAAATAAATTTTTGATGGCCCAGGTTGGCCCAAGCCCATCCCATTTCCAGAACCTTCTATCTCTCTCAGGCATTCTCCGCCTCCTCCAAACCGACATCCTCGTCTCCCTCTCGTTACCTTCCTCCCTCCTCCTCCTTCCATGGATGCCCTACCCCAATTCGCCTCTGTAGGCGCCAAATCCAAAGGGGAAACTAGAAAAATGGGACGATGACAGTGAGGGGATCAAGAAGAGGTGCATCTTCTAGTGGAGTTTAGCCTTGGGATCTAGTGGATTAGTGGGGAGAAAGAATGTTTTGGTGCTTTCCTAGGATTTCAGATTCGTCACTTTACTGTAGCTGCATTGAGAGGATGATTTGAGCTACTTAGAGGCCGAACTAAATCATGGGGTGAACTAGAAAGTTGTAGGAACATTCATATCTAGTAGCTCGTCGAATTTCATGATTTTAGCCCAAGGGATTTGAGAGATATGGATTTTATGAGCTAGCTGTCATTTTCTGACGAAAATCTGGATAGGGCTGGAACAAGAAGGTTTATAAAAACCTTAAAGGCATAATTAGACTTTCCAACCTTGGGGAACTTGTAGTACTTTTTATTACCTTTCCAGATTGGTAATTATTGTGTTTTTAGAATAAGTATAGCTGCAGTTTAGATTTTATAAAATCAGCCTCCCTGTTTTGTTAGCAGAATTTTGAGTTAAGGTTAAGCCCTTCTTTAGGCCATATTATTGACCCTTTTAGTAAAAGCTCATACTATCAAAGTTGGAGGTTATTGAGTTATCTACCTTCTGGTGAAGTTTCATAATATTTGGACATACGGATTTGGAGATACAAAATTATTTATGTCCTGATTTCTGGGCAGATTTAAAGTTCTGTTTTTAACTGTAGTTTTGACCATCTTAAGGCCATAATAAAAATAAGGTTCCTCCGTGAAAGTTTTATATCTTTCTCTGTAGATTCCAATAATATATTCTTTTGCAATCATTTCTTTTGTAGATTAAAAGATACGAAAAAGTGAAGCAGCAGTGCTGCAATTGACTTGTGATCTTTTCGATGTTTGGGTTGGACGATGGTTTGGGAGGAGGCGTAGGAGCGCTTTACTTATCGGGATGCTTGATGGTATGAGTTGTTATCTGATATTACTTTATCAAACAGGGGGTAGTGCCTTGTATCGCGCCTGAAGTGGTCATCTCTTCGTTGGAGGCAAGTAAACGTAGCGGAGGTTTGCTACGAGCTTTAACTTATTATTTATTCTACCTCCATCTTAAAATTTAGATCCACAACTAATACAATATGATCTATTTGATTGTGTTCTTATTAGTTTGTTATATATTCTCTATGGATCAGTGTGAATGTCTATGTGGTGGTGGAATAGAATGATGCTTATTCTCTACTAAGAGAGTTGCTTATGGAGATATCTATGGCATATCATTTCTCTCTATGGCATATGCGTTGCATCCAATTCATTGTATTGACATATGGAGTTATGTCGTGAACCTATGGTTCCGACCATACCGGTACAACATCGTTTACTGGGCATAACGATGCCGCTTCATACCTTGTCGGGTATGAAGGCAGGAGACATGGCATTTGCATTGCATATGCATTATTATTTTGGATTATGGCATATTTGTTTGGGAATGATATTGAGAAGCAATGCTTCCTCAAGGCTTGGTGGTGATCGGTATTTATCTTGCATA
Source organism: Panicum virgatum (assembly GCF_016808335.1). NCBI lineage: Eukaryota > Viridiplantae > Streptophyta > Magnoliopsida > Poales > Poaceae > Panicum > Panicum virgatum. The sequence continues at coordinate 49,723,370 of NC_053145.1, forward strand.
TAAAGTAATTTTTTGATTTATTATATCTCATGGTTTATCATTGATTATCTTTAATTCGGGAATTGCATTTGCATTATGATTTGGAATATGAAGTGTATACCATTTTGACTTGGGAGATAATTGTGAGAAGTGATATTTCTCCAAGGTTTGGTGGTGACTAATCTTATCCTATATGCGGTTTTGTTACCTTGATTTGGTATAACTTATTGGTCGTCATTGGTGTAGCTATAATTGAAGCTTAAGTCGATGTCTAATAAAATTGTAGTTTAAATAGCTTACTAAAGCAGTTTACTTGCTGAGATTTCATATCTCACACCTTATGTCTCTTTCCAGGTACTTGTGTTGCTTGCTTGAAGGGTGGGAAAGTAGAATCACACACAACACGTTCATGCAATCAACTAGTTTCATACTTGTGCTATCTTTTAGAGTTGCTTGTTGTATAATCATAACTTAATATTGTGGACCTTGTTGGGTTTGTCATGTCAGACTTATTGTGATGCTTATATGTTCTTAGGGATGTTTATTCTTGCTAGTGTGGTTATATCTATCCCTATATGTTGTTGCTTCCGCGTTACTCTTGCTTTAAGGGAGATGCTGCCAAATTTTTTATTTGGGGTGGCATTTGATTGTTTTTTGTTCTGGGGTGTTACAATTGGTAATCAGAGCTTAGGTTATAGGTTCTAGGCTTTGTTAAAATTTGACTCACTATAAAATTTGACATACTTGCACTTGTAGGTTGGGAAATGATTTTCTTTGGCTGTATTGAAATATGTCGTCATGCTACTATGTTATGGTTGCTGTGTTATAATGGGATTTATGTGCTGATCATGTTTGTATTGATACTTTTAGCTCTTATAGATAGTAAATATTGTTTGGCTTTGCAAATGAGTTGAGTAGAGGGCCCCCACAATGCCTTATCTATTTTGCTAAGTGAGGTTGCCTGAGTATTAGGTTGACCTAAGCATCTATATTCAAAGGAAATGGTTGAATGGCGGATGGGTTGGCCTTCATGTCGTGCATTCTAACTATTTGCTCTTGACATATTAGATGGGTGGGTCATTAGGTGTTTTGTCCTACAGATATTATTGCCATCTTCGTTTGCCCATAGTATAGTTTAGGGTCCTTCATGCAAATCAATCTCAACTCTTGTGCTACTATTAAAGATATAATGAGAACAAGACTTGGGTGGAGTTTCGAGAGATTGCTAGAGATACTTACAACCTTGTTGCTAAGGAGTATGTGAGTATCTTTTCCCTAATACCTAGGTTTCAGTAGCATTGGGCATGGTGTTGGTTTCGATGTTGAAATGTCTCTTGAAGTCGGAGAAGCTTTGTAACATTATTTGTGTAGCTTATGTGTTTGGTGGTTATGATGTTGATCTAAGTGGCTTTAATCTGGACAACCAGATTGGTTCAGGAGATGTAATAGTGGGGGTGTGGAAATTATCTTTGAGTCACACAAGTTGAATTGCATGTTTTCAAATATGGTGCCAGTGATCTATGGGTGAGGATCATGCCTTATAGGTTCACTATGGTTCTGCATTTGTGACCAAGTCATATATGGTGATTGGTTGAGGTGGATAAGTTTTTGTTATGTTCCCTTGACAAACATGTCATTATTGTTTTCTTTAGAAACATGAGTTACAAAACATAACCCTTAGTGAGGAGCATGATGTGGACATCCCTTGAAGGTATGGAACAATGGGATTGAAGAGGTAATGCTAAGTCTATGTAGGTCTACAAGGTAGCAGTTGACCTAGTGGTTCTTATCTTTTCCATGATGCTCAATTTGAAAGGTCTAAGACATTCTCGCTTTGATGATTGGAGGAATGGTGGCATTGCATTGGGTGTATCCTTCTGGGATTTTAGAAAAGTCCCTTCCTTTCCACTCCTATCTGTTATCAAGGATTGAATGGTAATAAGGAATTAAACTTAGTTTCTTCTTCTTAAAGTGTAAGTGTAGAGGATGCATGTGCACATGTTCTTGGACCTTTTACTAAGGAGTTTGAACTAAGGACTCTAGATAAGTAGTTTGGTTGGATCAAAATTTGGATATGAGATTGGCTACATTGGATATGTGAAGTACTCCCTCCGTATTGGTAAAGGAAGTCGTTTTGGACAAGATTTTGGTCAAACATTGGGAATATAAATCATCAATAACTTTTAAGTTGTTGAGTTTACAAATGTGAAAATTATATTAATAGATTTATCTAGAAAAATACTTTCATAAAAGTTTATACATATCACTTTTCTATAAATATTTTTTAACAAATAAGAGGTCAAATTTGTGTTTTGAAGACTGTGTCGCTGTCCTAAACGATTTCCTTTACCAATACAGAGGGAGTATTTAGCATAATTTTTGCTATGGTTTATGATTGCAAGGTTTCTTTTGTGTGAAGGATATTCCTATTGAAGGTTGTTCTTTGGGCTTCCCGAGTTGCCTCATGAGCCTATTTTGGAGATCAAGTTGATTTCGGGTACAAAACCTGTTAATAAGACATAATATACATTGGCTCTTATATAGCAAGAGGATTTTAAGATGTAGCTAGATTGACTTTCGTGCTAAGGGGTTAATTCGTCCAAGCACATCGCCTTGGGTTACTACTATCTATTTGTTGGAGAAATGGAATGACACATGAGTGCTTCTTGTGGACCATAGGTTACTTAACCAAGAGACGACCAAAGCAATTACCTTTTTCCTTGAATCGATGCCAATGCCAACGCCAACGTGCTCTAAGATTGGGTTGCAATCTAATTGCCATCAACTTTGGATCAGATACAATAATGGAGAAGATGACTTTCAGTGAAAAGTATGGGCACTATGAGTATGTTGTCATGTCGTTTTGGAGTACAAATGTCCCTATATTTTATGGCGGTCATGGTTAGGATGTTGGCAAGAGTACTTGGGTGTTTTCGTCATAGTTTGCATTGATGATATCCTGGTCTATTCTAAGTTCAAGGAGGAATATCGGGTTTATCTTGGTGTCATATATATCTTAGATGCTCTAAGGAAGAATAGTTATACACAGAGTTGAGGAAAATGAGCTTTTTGGGTTTCTGAAGTGAGTACTTTGGGGTCATGTGATTGACTAATATGGTATTTTGGTGCAATATTTTGTTTGTGATGGAATTGTCAAGACCAACTAATGTCTTGGGCTCACTAGTTATTAATGGTTGTTGGTGAAGGATTTCTTAATCTTTAGGAAACTTATTATTTGAAATAATATTGCACACTTGACTATATCTGAAATAATATTTAAAGACTATTTTAATATAAGATAATTAATTTCACTACTGTAAACAAATATTTGAATGACTGAAACAGAAACTTGCTTTATACGAAGAAAATGATTGAACAAGATGAACAAAAATATTGCACATTCCAAACATTTAAAAACTAATCACGAACAAATGAGTTCACATCACGGAACAATTTTATCTTCAAGTTGAACAAATAATTTAATATAAAAAATAAATAAATATAAATAAATAAATAAAATATTTTTACATAGAGAACAAATATGTCCACGAGACTAATAAATTATCCTTACACACTAACAGAATATTCTTACGGACGAATAAAAGAAAAATAATAAAATTAGCTAATAACATACAAAAAAATTTATCTAAAATAAAAAATAAACATAGTAATAGAGAACTAAAATAGACGGATAGTATACAAAAGAAAGAAAATGAAATAAAACAATAAATGAAAAATGGTTGAATAAATAAAAATCTAAAATTTAAATATTTTAAAATAATAAAAATTAGTAAAATAATATCACAAAGGAAATTAAATAAAATTAGAAGGAATTTTGTATTAAGGAAAATAAAAAAAGAAAAGGATACAAAATTGTACAAGAAAGAAAAGGAGAAATAAATAAATATAAAAATAATCGAATGAATACAAAGAAGAAATATTGCGAAGGGGCTCATGGTGCAGTGGCAAAGGCTACTGGTCGGGGTGCTCCCGCCCAGGGTTCAAACCTTGTGTGCCGCACCTAATTAAACTTTAAGGGTTTTCCTTAAAGTATTTCTATCAAAAAATACAAAAAAGAAGAAATATTAAAAAATACAAAAAATAATTTTAATAAAAGCAGAAATATCAAATGAATAAAAAGGAAAAATAAAATAAAAAGGAAAGCAAAAAAATAAAATAAACAAAAGGAAAGGAAAACTAAGAGATAAAACTAAATAAAAATTAAGAGATAAAAATAGAAAATAAATTTAAAAAGAATGAAAATGTAACACACAAGGTAAAATAAAAAAGAAAAAACAAAAACAAAAACCCAAAAAAGCTTACAAATAGGCCGCAACCAAACAGTCCTCACCATACATAAAAAGATGAAAATCAACTAATAGGCTGAATTCAATTTAAATTTATACATTTATCTCTTTTCATGTAGGTTGAATCTAAATAGACCTCTTCAGGCGATGGTGGGTTGATTTGTCATGCGCTTTAAAATATTTATTACAGACTAGCTGAAATATTGTAAAAGCGGTTCATATGGCAATCCATAGCAAAAGGTACCCATAGTGCTATGGACTACTAATAAGGAATAAACAAATATTACTCTCTCTTCCATATCCTTCTCTCACTTCAAATTACATCATGACAGATCCAAATACATTGTGGCAACAACAATCAGGGGCGGACCTGCGCCTAGGGCCATCCGGGCCATGGCCCTAGTCGTGGCCCAACAGCTTTCAGCACCCCCACTTAGTTTTAGCCCAAAACATTTGGCCCAGTCATCGCCTCTCCTATTTATAGTCACGATCGCCGCCGCTGTTTGGTGCCTGCTGAGTGATGCCTGGTGCGTTGCGCGCTCAATCTGTGAATTCATCTCTTGAAAGCTCACCTTGGTAATTTGTTCCTCAGCTCATCCGTCACGTAAGCACTACTCCGTAGGCTGCACACCGCCGGCAATCTAGCTTTTTTAGGTGTTTACATATCTTCTCCTCTCCTGGCTCCCGTCATTTCTCATTACTATTTGATACATTAATATAATTAGGATATTGGATTGTGCTGAATCATTTGCGGTTTTTTTAATGAAACTGTAGGTCTGGAGACTTACAATTTGTTCTGTAAAATGGAGAGGACTAGAAATAATAACAACCAGGTCTACCATAAAGTTAGTAGCTTAATAGTTTTGATTATTATATCTAATTCATGTAATTTGATTATTTAATTAGATATCAAGTATTGCACACTAAAGTACCATACACAATCAGGCAACCTACTGAGTTGGATATGTATGACTGTATATACCATATTTGTCGATATGATTGTTGTGTCATAACCACAAAGAACTTGGCCCTAGTCTTCGAGGAAACTGGATCCGCCACTGACAACAATAGCTATAAACTACTGACATAAAAACAATCTATATAGACTACATGTGGTTGCTCTAACGAGTAACGACACGGCCACGGCCCACGGCCACCAGGTTCATGATGAGCCTGTGTTGACACAGAATCGCACCAACACACTCGAATGCGCTAGAACGCGCAGGAGATCGTCAAAACGATCTGAACCAGCAGTGCCCTAGGCGGACCGGTCTGACCAATTCCGCCGACCGGTCTGACCGGTCGGGTGCAAAACGCCGCGTAGACCTAGAAACGCAAGCTCGGGAGGGACCCCGTCGGAGCTCGCGCAGCTAGGTTGCCCTGAGGTCGGCAAGGCCACTCGGAATGCCTTCGAATGTAGCCGGGACGCCAGAAGAACAGCAAATTAGGGTTTGGAAAAACTAGAGTTTGAGAGGAACAAAAAGTAGATGTATTTTGTATTGATTCGATTGGGAATACCTCAATCGGCCTTAGCCTTTATATTTATAGGCCGGGGAAGTCGTACCCCTTCTCCAAGTCGGATTATACAAAGATTCCACAAATAAAACAACTCCTACTCGGACTAAAACTGGGTAGACCGGTCGGCCCGACCGGTCGGCCTCTGATCTGCCAGATTTGGCTGTTAACATATGCCCCCGTGCTTTTTGGTGAGTTTCACAAGCCAAAAAGCAAGAACTAATCTGATGTACATGTTTTACACAGAGCATACAAGTCTAAAAATAAAACTAAGGGCGATATCCAATACCGGCCATCTTCGTCTTCACGCACTTTGCCACACGCCGGGGTAGAATTTCTTCAAGTATCTCCCATTGATAGCTCTAGGTAGACTCTCACCTTGCACCGTCTCCATCATATATGAATTACCGGAGATAACCTTGATAATCTTGTACGGACCCTCCCAACTTGGCGACCATTTGCCAAACTTGTTGCTTTTCATCCCAAAAGGCAAAATTGTCTTCCAAACCAGATCTCCAACCTGAAAAGATTTAAGTTTTACCTTTTTGTTGTAAGCTCTGGCCACCCGAAGCTTGTCTTTCTCAATTTTCTTCAAAGCCTTCAAACTCTTGTCGGTCATCTTATCAATATTATCCATCATCAAATTATGGTAATCAACAGCAGAGAGGTCATTTTGTTTTGCTAGTCTATAAGCGTCCAGATTTACCTCAACGGGTAAAACGGCCTCTTGACCATACACAAGCTCGAAAGGAGTAACCTTAGTAGCACCATGTCTAGATATGCTATGAGCCCACAATGCTTCGGATAACACTTCATGCCACCTCCTAGGATTTCTTCTATCTTCTTCTTGACAAGTTTGATCAAAATCTTATTACTAGACTCGGCCTGTCACATGGCCTGAGCATAGTATGGAGATGAATTGAGCAATTTAATCTTGTAAGATTCGGCAAAGGCACGCACCTCTTTTGATATAAATGAAGAACCTTTATCCGTTGTCAAAGTTTGTGGAATGCCGGATCTATGAATTATATGCTCAGTAATAAACTCAATTACCTCCTTATGCGTCATATTCTTCAAAGGAACTGCTTCGGTCCATTTAGTGAAATAATCTGTAGCAACCAACACGAAGTGATGCCCCTTTGAAGATGGAGGATTAATTTGTCCAATGAAATCCAACCCCCAACCTCGGAACGGCCATGGTTTAATGATAGGATGCATTCATGCAGCAGGCACCAATTGCAAATCACCGAACCGCTGACATTCTTCACACCATTTATAATATTTGAAGCAATCAGACATCATGGTAAGCCAATAAAAACTGGCTCTTCTAAGTAACCACTTCATCTTTGGAGCCGATTGATGAGTACCACAAATGCCTTCATGAACTTCACCCATATCAACTTTGGCCTGATCCAAATCCAAACACTTTAGAAGCAAATCTTTGGCATTTTGACGACACAATTCATCGTTAATTAACACATACTTGAAAGCCAAACACTGAATATTTCTCTCCGCACCACGACTAGGATCTCTCAAATATGATATAAGAGGGACCCTCCAATCCTGGGCTTCGACCGAGACGATTGAATCATCCTTTTTGGCCGATTCAGAACCAACAGCAGCATCACCGATCAGACCGGTCTCTGGACTGGTCAGACCAGTCTGGGCGGTCTGACCGGTCTCGCTGACCGGTCGGACCGGTGCGTCCAGAACCAGAAACTCAGCTTTCGTTTGCATCGGCTTGCGAATGTTGAAATATTTTTTCGTAACATTATAGCCAGATGCTTGCTGAGCCAGAGTGTTTGCCTTTCCATTCTCTTCCCTCGGAACATGTTTAATAATAAGTTCATCAAAGGAAGAAATAATATCAAGGCATTTATCAAGATACGCATTTAGAGAACCATTATAGCATTGACATACCTTGGATACTTGCTGCACCACTAGAAGAGACTCTCCAAAGGCTTCAATATGCTTCACGCCCATGGATTGCAAGAATTCCAAACCAAATAGAAGCGCTTCATACTCAACTTGGTTCTTTGTGCATTCTTCTTCCAATCGGTTTGAAAATTCAAAAACAGCACCATTCGGAGAAATAAGAACAGCTCCAATCCCTTGACCATCATCACAAACCGATCCATCAAAGTACAACTTCCATGGTGTGCAAGCAATATAGCCGACTTCTAGATCATGCTTGTCATTAATCCGATGCTCAACAATAAAATCCGCTACAATATGGCCTCTCATAAATTTTAAAGGTTAACAAGACAAATCATATTCAACCAAAGCATAAGCCCACTTGCCGATTCTACCACTCAAAATCGGCTTTTGCAATATATGCTTGATCACATCGGTTTGACACACTACTATGCAAGCACTAGATAGTAGATAATGCCTTAATTTGGTACAAGCATAATAGAGAGACAAACATAATTTTTCAATGAACGTATACCTTGTCTCCGCATCAATAGGTCGTCGGCTTAAATATGTAATGATGTACTCCTTTCCTTCGGTTTCTTGAGTCAAAACAGCCCCAATAACTTTGTCTTCAACAGCCACATAAAGTCTGAAAGGTACTCCTCTCCTAGGCGCCTTGAGCACAGATGGTGAAGACAAATAAACCTTGATCTTCTCGAACGCTTCTCACTGTTTTGCCCCCCAAGTAAATTCGGTTTCATCTTTTAACCGAAGAATAGGAGTAAAAGTATCGATCTTCCCAGACAAGTTAGATATAAATCTTCTCAAGAAATTCACCTTGCCCAAGAATTTCTGTAAATCTTTCTTGCATGCAGGAGTCTCAACTTGCTTCATGGCTTCAATTCTCTTTGGATCAATTTCTATCCCCTTCTCATGAATAATGAAACCAAGAAACTTCCCAGCCGACACACCAAAAGTACATTTGAGTGGATTCATCTTCAAACCATACGGACACATCCTCTCAAGAGCAAGTCTCAAATCGTCTAAATGATGATCTAAACCAGCTAATTTAACGACAATATCATCAATGTACACTTCCAAGATGACACCAAGTAAATCATGGAAGATTAAATTCATAGCTCTTTAATAAGTAGCACCCGTATTTTTCAAACCAAAAGTCATAACAACCCACTCAAACAAATCGACAAATCCCGGACATCTAAAGGCCGTTTTAGATATATCTTCTTCAGCCATAAATATTTGATTGTAACCGGCGTTACCATCAAAAAAACTAATGACACGATGTTCGGAAGCCTCATTGATCAACATATCGGCTATGGGCATAGGATATTCATCCTTGGAAGTAGCTTTATTAAGATCTCTAAAATCAATGCACACTCTATTTTTTCCCGAATACTTTTTCTCAACGGGCACAATATTAGAAATCCAATCAGCATAACAACAAGACTGAATAAATCCAGCATCAAGTAAATGATTAATTTCAGCTTTAATTTGGTCATAAATAATGGGATTGAAATGCCTAACCGGTTGCTTATAAGGTCTAAAATCGGCTTTAATCGGTAAACGATGCTCAACAAGATCACGACTTAAACCAGGCATTTCATGATACTCCCAAGCAAAGCAATCAACATATTCTTTCAATAAATTAACCAAATCGACTTTATATTCATAAATTTTTGCTTACAAAGGTCGGCCTAGGAATAGTTCCATCACCATTGTCTACTTTTTCTAAAGGATCAGCCGATATAAACCCTTGGCCCAGCTTATCTAGATCATCAGAATCTTCAATGGCTTCACACATATCGTTTGTACGCGCCTGATATTGATCTACCTCTGTTGCAGCCACTCTGCGTTGGACCGGTCTGACCAATCGAGGGGTCCGGTCTGACCGGTCGGCCCTGTACGCCGAACGGAACTGGACCGGTCTGACCGGTCGGCACAAGCGGTCTGACCGGTCGCTTCTAGAGCTTCTGTTGCACTCATCTGATTTACATTAAATGATTTAGCCGATTGTCCATCGGCTTTAATACAGCAGAAACAAAACCATCCTTAGTGCAATTGATCAAATCATAATCGGACAGATCCACGCCCAATAAACACTTGACGTTGTCGTGTGCACTAATAGAATCGGAATCGGCCAAAGCAACAAAAGATGAAGTGTCTCCATGGACCACCTCAACCTCATCGCTGATCCACTGAACAAGAAACTGATGGAAGGTAGAAGGAACGCACTAATTTGCATGAATCCAATCCCTCCCAAAAATCAAATTATAGTTACCTTGCACCTCCGAGACGAAGAAGGCCGTAGCAAGCGTCTTGCTTCCAATAGTGAGCTCCATGGAGGCAACTCCCTTGGCGCTAAGGGAGTCGCTTCCGCCAATGCCACTGACCATCATGTTTGTCTCGATCAAGTCCTCGTATTGGCCACCATGCTTCTTGTACAACGAATAGGGCATAAGATTTACAATGGCCCCACCGTCTACTAGCATGAGAGTCACCGGCTTCCCGTTGATGTGTCCCCTCATGTAAAGAGCTTTAGATGATTATCCTTCTCACTTGGCTTCTGAAACACAGCTTCACAGGGCCCAAACTGAAGATGAGCCATATCTTCTTCCGGAACCACGAAGTAATCCGAAGACAAGTGCACCACATTGACCTCTAAGTTGGTGTGCTCCGGAGATGCCTCGTAATCCACCAATTCCTCATCTTCTGCTGTTGGAGGAACTACTGGGGCTTCATCAACAGAAGGAACCGAAACGGGCGGTGCTGATTCAGCTGTTGGCTCTGCACTGGGCTCAACCGGTCTGACCAGTTGGTCAGAGCGGTCGGACCGGTCTGGCTGACCGGTCGGCTGCAGCGGCTTGACCGGTCTTGCTGGCTGATCAACCGTCTTGATCTGCCAAGCCTTGCGCTGAGGGATCATAGGCTTGTACTTGTTGAAGTGCTCATCCCTCATCTTCTCTGCCTCCTGCTCCTTCTTTTCCTTGTTGCGAAGGCGCTGCAGCTTCCTCTTCTGTGTATGAGTCAAGCCCGAAGGACACCACCTAGGCTGATGGTACTTGTCCGCTGAGCACTTGCTTCTACCGGCCTCATGATCATTGGCCATGACCGGCTTCTGTGAAGGAACATCAACCGATTTCTCTATGTCCATCGGCTCTTTGCCCGTATCCTTTATGGGCACCTTGATTTCACCGATTTGAACAACAACATCGGCTTTAGGCTTCTCTGGATCAACAACAAGCTTTTGTTCCTCCTTCTTCTCCTTGACGTGATACTCGAACCTTGGAACAGGAGCTTGGCCCGGCCTCTGATGAGACCGGTCTGACCGGTGCAGTCGCTGCACTGGACCAGATTGGCGTGGTCCCAATCGGTCATGCACAGGTACTCTGGATCTTTCCCTTTGATAATGCGGAGGATATGGCATTGGGAAATACTGCATCCAAATCCCCTCATGCTCCCATGCCGGATTTGTAGCATTTGACGCTGGCGGTACCCATGGCATGGTGGCATACATCTTCTGGGGAGGATACAATATGACAATATCACCTCTGCGCCTACTAGATTCCCTCCTTGGGGACACTAGACGATCTTGGCGCGGTAGTGATCACGGTCTCTTTTTTAGCGGCCGATCCTTTTGAACGGTCTTTGTGTACTTGTTCAACAACTGGTTGAAGGTAGACTTCTGATTATCAGCTCTTCCCTGCACCTTCACCTCATTGGTCTTCCAAGTACCCACTTCCGGACGCTCTGACCGGTTGGAGGCACTGGTCGGACCGGTCTGACCAGTCGGAGACACCGGTCTGACCGGTCGTGCCTGCGCAGCAGACCGATTTTCTGGTGGAGAGCTTCCTTGCCCCCCGAGCCTTGGGTTTCTGAAGATGATCTTCAGAGTATCCTTACCATCATCAGTCTTCTCCTTGATAACCTCCCTGGCAAGAATCTTGTCACTTGTATTCATCGGTCTTGGATCACCGATGACAACATTCTTCCCCTTAGCTCCTTCGGCTTGTTCCGGCCGAATGAGCACCTTCTGATTCTTCAACTCTAGCATATGAATAGGGAAATGAGCCTTATCAATTTGCATCTCAGAAAGTACCAATCGTCCTTCATTAATGGCCGATTGTACCTGTCGATGGAAAACATTACAATCATTAGTACTATGAGATGTAGAGTTATGCCACTTACAATATGCATATCGTTTAAGCTCGTCGGGAGATGGAACAGCATGTGACAATTGGATGTTACCATTTTTAAGTAATTCATCAAAAATCCGATCGCACTTAGAAACATCAAATGTAAACTTCAGCTCCTCTTGCCGATTCTTTTGAATCGACTTAAGAGACGGAATTGAACCGGGTTTGGCATTTGATGGCCAAACAAACTCAGCAGCATATACTTCCTTGCTATCATCGTCTGAACTATCTGATTCATGATCAAGAATATGCGTGTTGGACCGATGAGGCTTGAAAGTATCTTTGGCATTTTTAAGCTTAAATTCTAAACCCCTTGCAAGAAATTCACAGTATGATATTCAAAGCCCTCGAGTTTCTCTTTCAAATAAGAACGTAAACCATTAAACGCCAAATCCGCCAAATCTTTTTCGGAAATTGTCAAACTAAAACACCGATTTTTAATTTCTTTAAATCTTTTGAAATAATCTGAAGCAGGCTCATCACGGCCTTGCTTAATTGATGTCAAATCCAACAATTTCGCTTCGATTTCCCCACTAAAGAAGTGATGATGAAACTTATGCTCCAACTGAGCCCAATTGCGAATAGAATTAGCAGCAAGTGAGGAAAACCAAGAGATAGCCGTTCCAGTTAAAGATAACGAAAATAAACACACACACAAAGCATCATTGAAACCGACTTCCCCCAACTGCAAGACATATTGACTAACATGTTCCCAAGTTGTACGAGAATCATCACCATTAAATTTAGTGAACTCGGGAATACGCCAACCAGCATGAAAAGAAACAAAATCAAACTCGGCGGGATAAGGTTTTTGATACAAACGCGTAGTACCCATATCTACCCCAAGCTTACTCTTAATCGCATTAGCCAGATCTTATTTGAACTTAAGGAGATCAGCTTGATAGTGCTGGCTAGTATAAAATTCAAAAAACTGACAATGTGCATTAGGATTTCCATGTGTCATCGTCTGTGAAGAAGTTGGAATCGGTCCTTGGTTAGGTCCAGATCCTCGTGACCCACCTGCTATAGTAGTGGTGCGAGGTGGTGTATACAGTGACAACTCATTGGTTAGGCCAGGGGCAGCCGAACCTAGAATTGTCTCGAGGGGCATCGGCGACGGTACTGAGTAACTAGTCTGACCGGCTGGGTAACCGGTCTGACTGGTCGGACCAGTCTGACCGGTCTGGGGGACCGGTCCGGCAGGTGCTGTGTATACGGTCGACGGTGGTGGGGTTTGCCCTGAGAACGAGTTTGGCGGCATACCATAGAATGGTTCAGATGTGAACTCAGGGGTAGCCGAACTCGGATCTGATGAGTTAGGATCTAACATAGGTTTTTTACCCTTAAGCGCATAAATATCACTACTCAACTTAATTAAAACGTCACCCACAGCGGCTTGTGCAGCAACAATCTTTTGATCCATCATGGATGACATCTTATCAAACATATCAGAGGGAGAGAGGCTTACATTGGGTAACTCTTCAATCTTATCCTTGTTAAGCTTGAGAGACGGCAGTACGAACTCCTCCACCCTCTTGACGAGGCCACCACGATCCTTCTTGAAGCCCTTCAAGAATTGGGTCTTGACGTGCTCCTCCACAAGAAGGTAGGCCTTGCGCTCCTCTTCAGTGAGCTCCTCCAGCATAGCCGTGATGATGTTTTCCTTGTTGATCTCTGAAGAGCCCATCTTCTTCGAGGACTAGATTAGATCGGTTTTAAAACTAGATTAATCTTTCCCCAGCGGAGTCGCCAAAAAGTATGTTGACACAAAATCGCGCAAACACACTCGAATGCGCTAGAACGCGCAGGAGATCGTCAAAACGATCTGAACCAGCAGTGCCCTGGGCGAACTGGTCTGACCGGTTCCGTCGACCGGTCTGATCGGTCGGGTGCAGAACGCCACGTAGACCTAGAAACACAAGCTCGGGAGGGGCCTGTCAGAGCTCGCGTAGTTAGAGTTGCCCTGAGGTCGGCAAGGCCACTCAGAATGCCTTCGAACATCGTCGGGACGCGAGAAGAACAGCAAATTAGGGTTTGGAAAAGTTAGGGTTTGAGAGGAACAAAAAGTAGATGTATTTTGTATTGATTCGATTGGGAATACCTCAATCAGCCTTAGACTTTATATTTATAGGCCGGGGAAGTCGTACCCCTTCTCCAAGTCGGATTACACAAAGATTCCACAAATAAAACAACTCCTACTCGGACTAGAACTAGGCAGACCGGTCTGATCGGTCGGCCCGACCGGTCAGACAGGTCGGCCTCTGATCTGCCAGATTTGGCTGTCAACAGCCTGCGAGCTCCTATCCCGTCGGCAGTCGCGCGTCGACGAGAACCCTCTTCTTCACCGTTGGCTCCGGCTTCTCAAACTGCTCGATGGGGCAGGAACTGCGACGGGCCCAACAACACGTGGTTCGCGGCGAGCATCAATATTCCCCATCCTGCAGGCGCACTACGACAGCGCGCTGGGAATCTTCACAACCGTACACTGAGACTTCCCCGGCAACCCGCCGGTGCAGTTCGACTACACGGCATCGTCGGCACGTGCCGCGCACTCACCGTGCAGAACGTCAGCCGCGCACTGTGGCAGCACGTGCCGCGCACTCGCCGTGCAGGTGGTGCACCAGACCTGCCACTCTGCTGACGGGTTCAGGGCATCAACACTTGCAGTTTCAAGTTTTGGCCATTCAACTGCTTACCTGACCTTGATTATTTGGAATATTCATACTTGATGTGCCCTCATGAATTTCCATGAGCTTCTTCCATATGTCATTTGTATTTGTGAGGCTCTTGACTCTATTGAACTCACTTACATCAAGAGCACTAAATAGCACATTTACCCCTTGATCATTTAGTACCTCATTTAGGGGTGTCAAATTCTTTGTGTCTAAAATGACATATCTATCACTTACAACTCTCCATAACTTTCTACTCATGGCCTTGAGATGAGCCAACATTCTAGTTTTCCAATAACCATAATTATTTCCATCAAAGAACGGTGGCTTCCCAATATGAATCTCATTATCACTAGTCATTGTTCTACTCCAAGATGGTTAAATCCGCAATTAAAGGAGTACTTACCTCTGGTACCACTTGTAGGATCAAGAACGCCGACTAGAGGGAGAGTGAATAGGCGGTTTAAAATCTAAAACACCAACACTAGAGAAATTTAATTAGTAACAAAAGAAAGCCCTATGTCATGCAACTACTAACTCTAGTTTGGGTTTGCAACCTAGGGTGACAAGATACATTTCAAGCTCTAGTGATGTAAATTTCTCAAAGTAAATACAAGAATTGAAATGAGCAAGAGAAATAACCGAGCTTGACACAAGAGTTTATCCCGTTGTATCGATGACTTGCCGGTCACCCCTAATCCACGTTGAGGTGGATTCCAAGAATCAACCGCTCCTCTATCAAGAACCTCTTGATCTTGAGCCGGCTTGAATCAAGGAACCGCTCCACACCTCGATTCCACTAGAGTTGCTCTTCACCACTCCGGTGAGGTGAGCACAAGACCTCTCACAACCGAAATCGGGGCTCCTCAACAATCTCCTTGGAGGCGTTCCACGAAATCCACTTCTCCAAGCCATCTAGGGAGCAGCAACTCCCAAGAGTAACAAGTCGATGACGCTTGCTTGAAGATTCCTAAGTGCCACAAAGTTTAAACACTTGATGCAATGCACTAGGATGCTCTCACACTCTCAAGAATGCAATCTCTAAACAAGTGTGTGTGAGAGAGAGAGAGAGAGATGGCTCAGCTCTAATGTGTTCGCCATTATAAACCAGTGAGTCAGAGTGCAATCATTGTGTGTCAGAACTAGCCGTTACAGCCCTGGCGGACCATCCGCGCCCTAGGGGAAGACCGTCCGCAGTTCAAAGTTCCACACCACCAGAGACAAACATTGCCTCTGGTACAATTTGAAAATGACCGGCGGACCGTCCGCACCCCAGGGGCGGACCGTTCGCCGTTCAAACCTTCAACCCAACCAGAGATACAACGTCTATGGTACCAAACTTTAAATGAGCGGCGGACCGTCCATGCCCCAGGGGCGGACCGTCCGCCGTTCAACTCTCTTTTCCACCAGAGACAAAACATGTCTCTGGTACATTTTTTATTAGTGTGGCGGACCGTCCGCCGTCCCAGGCCGGACTGTCCACCAGCCAATTCTAACTCCCACCAGAGCCAAACATGCTCTCTAGTACAGGGGCGGACCGTCCGCACCCCAGGGGCGGACTGTCCGCACTTAGTCAGTCAGCTCTCAAACTTGATCTTTTTCAACCTTTTTCAAAATGATGTTAGCCCTCATGCATGCAACTAGACATTTTGAGCAAAATGGCACTAAAGACCCGTCAAGCACAAGTACACGACCCCTCTTTATAGTACGGCTATCTATCCAACAAATCCAGTCACTTTTCATCCACTAATTGCCTTGTGACCGGTAAAATACAAAAACCCTATTATATACATTTGCCTTGAGCCCGAGCTTTGCACATCATATCCAAAACTCCATAGGATCACAATCAAACCCATTTCAACTGTGGATCAACCTATGCTCATTATCTGAAATGAAATCATTAATCCACAAACGGTTGTCATTAATTACCAAAACTCGAATTAGGGGCCTAGATGCTTTCAGTAGTACCAATTGTCATTTGTTACCATCACGCCTAGTGGTCCAAATCGGATTCTTCAAAAACAATGCCAAAGCCATTATTCAAACGAGGAGTTAGCAAAGGCAATTTTAGGGTCATTTGGCTGGAAAAGTGGAAATACCTTTGCTTTTTCCAGAAAGAGAAAAAGTGAACTTGCTTGTTCTTTTCCAAAAATAGGATGGCCGTACAGACAGTCTAACTTACGGCTAGCCATTCGTTAGTTGTACCCTTTTTTCTAAGAACTAATTGTCAACATACGTCAGGAAGACAGGAACAACTGAGGTTTGCCTAATAAACATAGTACGAATGAAAAGTCTAAATAACAAAAATAACATGGACTAAATGCATCAGGGTGATTTATCTATGGGCTCTGCTGTGGTTATCAAGGCCATAGTGGTTATTGGGCACAAATAGAGTTGAACACCCAAGTATAGTGGGCCGGGCCGGGCCAAATTCGAGCCAATAGCCAGCGGCAGCTTGTCAAGCAGCAACGGCTGGCAATTAAATGACAGCAAGGCCAACGGGGCGCGCTGCCTCCTCCTAAACCCCTCTTCTGCTCCCTCCCTCTAGCTTCCTTCTCCATCCCAAGAAAAAAACCAAGTTGATCGACGACGCACGCGATTCCTCTCTCCATTCCTCTCCTCCCCTTTCAGCAGTGGCGGCGGCGGTGGCGGTGGCGGCAGTTGGGGGAGGTGCTAATGTCAGACGGCAACATGGGCGGAGGCAGCGCGGGCGCCTCCCGTCGCGACGAGGCAGCGATCGGCGACGCTGCCCAAGCAGAGTTCACTCTTCTACTTTATGTATCTAATTTTCCCTTGCTTCCTGATGCTGGTCGTCGTTCGAAT
Organism: Panicum virgatum; assembly: GCF_016808335.1. Taxonomy (NCBI): domain Eukaryota; kingdom Viridiplantae; phylum Streptophyta; class Magnoliopsida; order Poales; family Poaceae; genus Panicum; species Panicum virgatum. The sequence continues at coordinate 49,740,794 of NC_053145.1, forward strand.
CAAGGTCTACTACTTTCTGGTGGGAAATCATAGTCGCGACATCATCTGGACATGTCGTACGCCTACTTCTGAATATACTTTCCCTTAAAGTTCCAACTAATAACTTGTGTCTTCCCCTTGATTAATTCATCATTCTGCGTGTTTGGTTAAAGGATTTAACTTCACTTCAGTTCATAAACTTTCTTGTCTGGGGACATGATTTTATTTCATTGATTTGATCATCCACCAATACCATGTAGTAATCAATTTCAAACCTCCATGTCATTATGTATAAGTAGACCACCACCACCGGAAATAACCACTACAGTCTATGAACATCTGGAGGTGTTATTGAATAATAACGAAATTGACCCGTAAGTTAATATTGTTCTATTGATTAGTTGAGTCCATTTTTTTAGCACACTATAGTATATAACAATCAATCCATTTGCATTGATGGTTGTCTTACATCACGCGTTTTAGGGAGATCACAGTCACAACTGATGAGGTTGATGCGTTAGCAGTTAGGCTAAAAGTTCAGATCGAGTATTCTCCTTTTACATACAGGTGCTCACAACTATGCATATTAGTAGTAATCTGTTTGTAATGATAATATAATTAAGTAGAGTTATATATTATCAGGGTGCCGCCACCGGCAGGTGATGCAGTTTAGGCTACTGAGATCCATTTCAAATGGTAAGTGTTGAGAAATTGGTGACTCTAACTTGACACCGACTTCAATAAAGGATATCTAAGTAGTGTGATATCACTTGTTCTGGGGACCCTATACCCACACTACACCAAAAAGACCTTCAATTAGATACCGGTATAAGAGACCAACTCTATTTTGGGAGTCAAATCTTTATTCGTCATACTTAGTATAATACAAGACATTTACACTTTTTATGTGGCTACCCTACTATGACACTACTACTCTATATGGCATCTTGTCATCTTCTACTTGAAACCTCTCATGCCCATAGTATGACAGGGGAGGGCACCCTATTTATAGGACTCCATGGCTCATATGTTTTTGTCATGTGTTCACCTTCTATACTCTTCTACAATTTTAGAGTTTTTTCCATCTTTATCCTATTATACAAATATCTTTTCTATATAGCATTCAATACTTCACCATGAAACATGACAACTAATACTCATACTTGCTCTCCACTCTTTTAGAATATTCTTACCTTACCATGATCTTACTCTCATGTATTGCAAAGTTAGTTTCTTGTGATTTTCACAATCTTCTAGAATATTCCAATACATTGCATATTTCAATAGTGAGTGTTTCTTTTCTAATACTACTACTATAGCTTTGCACTGATAGGATGTTTCCTTGCTCCTGGTGATCTGATCGACTGCGAGTCTCCGACTAACTACTAATTTGCTAGCCTGCTGGTCATTTCATTGGAAGGGTGAAGGACGCCACAGGATCGGGGTAGTTCGTCCCTGTGGCGGTGGATACCCTGATACAAAACAGGACCGACCTGGTGGACTACGTGAGAAGTGTGTGACGCGCCATGCAGTTGATTATGTGGTTTCACCTACTCATGGCACAACAACCGATGGGCTCGTGCTCGTACTCTCTCCACATTTGAAAAGAAAGTCATTTTGGACAAAATTTGGGTCAAATATTGAGAATATAAATCATGAATAACTTTTATGTAATTGAGTTTCAAAATACAAAAATCATATAAATAAATTTTCTTTGAAAAATACTTTCATAAAATATAAATATATCACTTTGCGATAAATATTTTTATAAAAATAAGAAGTCAAAGTTAAATTTTGAAGATTTTGTCGCTGTTCAAAACGATATTCTTTTCGAATATGGAGAGAGTACATGCAGAGCTTTTCCTCGTCTCACAAGCCGCATGTGGCCGCATGTGCTAGATCATCTTGCTCTACCCTAGGACGAGGGCGATGCCCGTCGCTACTACGACCCGCACATCAGGCCACTCCATCTGTCTCCCAATACCGCCACTGGCTCTGGAAGCACTTGAATCAGATTGTGAAGGGGGTGCTTCCTTTACCAGAGTATGTAACATTTCTCTTCTATCTCCAGTGTCGTGGTTTAATTCAGCAGTTCTACTAATCTATATATCCTATATAGACACAACCCACTAAACATCATTAATTATGATTTTCCTGCAACCACATGAAGCCATGTCATCACTTAAATCTAAACCGTTAGAGCATCTCCAAGAGTTTGCTAAACTGGTTTGGCATCTTTGGTTTTTTGCAAAAATGAAAAAAAAAACTTGCCTCCAACAAATTTGCATTTGATTTGGCATCTTTTGGCAAGTTGCTAAATACCGGTCTTCAGCGCGCAAATATGCGCGCTGGCGTCCGCCGCGCATCCACTCGATCGCGAAGTCCGCGTCCCAGGCTGCGGCGCGTGCATGCGTGTTCCAAGCTGCGGTGGGTGCCCGCGTGTCCCAAGCCGGCCGGCCGCCGTGCCTGCCGCACGCTGCGGCGCGTGCATGCGTGTTCCAAGCTGTGTGTGCCCGCATGTCCCAAGCCGGCCGGCCGCGGTGCCTGCCGCGGTACGGACCTCACCATCGAGCAGCACTAGGAAATAAAAATGCAATTCCGTTTCTCTCCCAGGTTCCTGATGCATGAAGGTCAGGGAAGCTTTTAGATCTAGGCTTACTTGTTTTGTGAAAAGTGTAGGGTTCCATATGCGAATGAGTTTTTTTTTTCTTTTTGCCAAGTCTAAAATAGAAAATTATTGGAGAAGGACTGTTTTTTTATTTGGCATATATCTTTGGGAGTTGGCAAATCACAAGATTTGCCAAATAAAATTTGGCAAACTCTTGAAGATGCTCTTAGATTTCATTCTCTCTGTTTTCCTATACATCCGATGATTCAACATCCACCATCTCACTCACTCACAGAAGGCCCCCCACTAAGGAATTCTCTCGACATGCAGCTATGCCACCTCAGCAGCCCCACCAAATCCCCATTAGCAGATTTCACGTCACATGTCTCTTTGCTTCCCCCTCCTGTCATCAAGAAATTTTGCCATCATTATCAATGCGTCGTGTCTCTTCGTTTCTCCATGCCACCATCAATTCTTGACTTTTCAATGGGTAGTCATGACACCCATCAACACTATTTATTTATTGCCACATCCAGCGATCCAGCGATGGCTCGGTCACCCATTCATATCTCTACAAATTTCTGATCTTCGTGCGTGTGGCCGGCGGCCGCAGAACCGCGTCATGATAGGTTCTCCGTCGAGGATCCGGAGCAGGAGGTGGAGTGGCTGTTCCGGAGGAACGTACCGCCATGGCAGCGCTGGTGCTATCGTGTGCACAATGCACATCAGCAAGATCATCGGCGAGTTCATGCTGGGATCCTTCCGCTTCCGCATTAGCGACTGCATCCCGTGGCTGTCGTTGGGTCAGCGTCATCGACCGTATCGGCGGCCGGCGAGGCTGGCGTTCCGAACCATCGATCGGATCTTCCATCCTCAACAAGATGATCGTGGACGACGCCTATAAGTAGATGCGATCCCCGGTTGCTGGGCATTGGGCTGTGTTCCCTCCCTCAACGCAGTGCGGCAAGTTCACAGTGATGGTTTGCTTTACCATATGCTGACGCTTATCTAGAAATTATTTTGTTATTTTATATTGTATCCTGCAATCTCACTATTCCAATTTCTTCGTCAATCTCTCAACCATGAATCCTGCATCAGATCATAGTATGTGTGAAGTCTTAGATGAGATCAGTTTTTTGGCCACTTCATCGTCATGATGTGCATTGTGTATATGAACTATTCCAGCTTTTTTATCTTGGTCTGAAGAATGCAACAGCTATGCAAAATTCACGTCGATATCTCAATGACAATGTTTAAGAGCCCGGTCGAATTAAGGTCTTGCTTAGTACATATGCAGAACACCATCAGTAGCACCAACTACTATTGTTTTTATCATGGAATAAAATTCGTTGGGTTCCCTCGAAGGTTCAATAAACATTCCTGTGTATCATGACTTATTTTGCAAACAATGAACCATTCTCTTTTGCAGCGCAACAAAATTAAATTAGATGTGAACACACTTTGAGGCATGCATAAGTCGTCTCATATACAAAGAACACAAGCTCCATACCTGCGGCAATGCGCGGGGAATCCACCAAGTAAACATCTGGGTTGTCTTTCGACTGGTCCTCCGCCATGGCAAGACCTGCCCGCTCTTGGACCTGCCAAAAGTGCCGACCTTCCTCCTTCACATCGTATTCACAGGTCATTCTCGCACCATCTAGCTTTCGTACGCTGTTTTTCAGTTGAATGCAACGTGTGTTACTATCCTAGAATAAAATTAAAATGTCCTTATCATAACTATTATAGTTCATCTTTTTATCAGTTTTGGCAACTAGAACTTCTTATATATACATCGACGTTAGTATTTAAGTATTTCTTATATACAATCATGTCATATATATCCAATGCTAAAATTGGCTGCAACTTCATAATTCCATATTTTCAGCACACTCAACTTCAACATTTTTGCCCTAAAATCCTGCAGCGACGCGCGGGGTATTCAACTAGTTTGTCTTATCTGCATGCCTGCATGACTCGCCATCTTCCACGTGGCGGCGCATCGTCGTCCTCCTAGATCCTCACTCCCGCACCCCACCAGTGTCGCCCCGTCTCTCCTCCTCACGCACGCGGCACGCCAACTGAAAGGGAAGCTGCACTTGCCACACATTGCTCCCAAGTGTTGGCAGATTAATCTGTCTGGGTGGGTTCCATGTTCTTGCCTGGCCAACTATTGCTGGAGTAGTGTTCTTCATTTTCCCTTTTCTTTTCTTACAAAAATCTATTATTGACAAGCGCCTTTCCATATATTTGCATATGGTGCGGCTTAACAGAGTGCCTCGGCCAAGTTGTAATGAATGGCTTATTGTGCGTCTTTCTACTTGTACCTTTGAAACTTACATGAACTTATTGAATTGTACAGAAAAGAGATACTGGGAAACCTTTCAGGTCCGCCTTTCTCCCTAATTCATTCATTCGATTGTGTTATTTAGTATATTTGTACGATGAACATCCACATTACTAATGGTTCCCGACAACCATCGCTTGTTAAACACAGAAATTTCCAGTGATCTTGATTCTACGCAATATGGCATGAAAGTTGCGCCACCACTTGTCCAAAGTAAGATGACTGTGTCTCTGCCTTTCCTATCTATCGCTGCTTCATATTCTGAATCACATACTATTGATGCTATTTTTTGCTATAAAGGTTCTGCATCGAACAATTGCCTAGTCTTTGCTCAGGTTTCATGGAATTAGCACACGGGTTGTTACTTTGTTTGGAGAAAGTCATCATGAATTTATGCATGGAAACAAATGATATTAGGCAGTTCTGTTTAGGGATAGTAATCGGAATAATTGAACAGTCTTAAGTATTTTTAGAGGAATTTTCAGTGTCCAATCCTGGATATCAACTTGAACAGTATTGGAATGAAATTCGCTTGACAATCACATATATGCAGTACATATGCGTGCCTCTTTTCTTGCTTCTTGGAAGAATATCTCTGCATTTCATTCCTTACTACATCCACCTTCTTGAATCTAATAATATGTTTGTGATTTTTGTTCTCATAATGGTTTAATTTGTGTAAGTCGAAGTACTGGTTCCGTTGAATTCTCCATTGACAAATTTGCATCCAGATTCCAGCATTAACATTAACTACTGCAGCTGTTCCATTGTGCTCTGCTATTTACTTGCATATTGTTTATGATCACTTGTAAAGTAGAAATTTTGGTTTCCAACAGTAACAATCTGAAATACCCCGGAAGGTCTTTCTTTCTCCAGCTGCTAAAAAGCAGTTGCCCTCGTGAGCAGCAACTTTTTTATCTCTGAATGTAAAATTCAGTTCCTTTTTGTGCTTGTATACCATTGAGGTTTCAGAAAGACGCAAGGCTCAAACACAGTTGGGGGCAGTCAAGTCATAGGATCCAGTCATCTTATGAGCGCAAATGTACACTGGTATGATCGGCATTTCTTTGAGGCGTTGATAAGTTTTTTTTTTTTTGTCATGCAGCAGCGCCAGGAGCGGGTGCAACTGCTGCTGCAGGAACATTGGGAACAGGGGATCAGAGCCGCGAAGAAGCTGGAGAAGATGCAAGCAAGTGGGAGAAGAAGCGCAAGATGAGCTCGACTGCGACGCCAGAGATGACACAAGATACCAGTAGCACGCCTAGTACAAGATCGGTGAAGGTGGCTAGGAAAGATTAATAACCGGTCTCCCCTCTGAACTTTGCTGCGTGGATGTATAGAATAGGGTAGGATAGATTTGGACCATCCAACCAACGCGATCGATCAGTTGGAGAGATGGTGCGCCCTCACGTGGCACTTGAATGTATGCATCAATTTTGCTATATAGTCTTAATGGTGGCAGTTCTGTCTCTCTTTTATCTGTTTTTTGTGGCATTCATGCTTAAGGAGTGAGGAGTGACTCTGATCATCATGTCTGTGCTAATGTTAGTATATATATTAATCAGCAATAAGTTCATCACCTGCCAATGCAAAAAGGTTTATACTTGCCTCTCATGCATTCTGAAAGCCATAGTTTAATTTCAGAGTTCTCTTTTGTTACCAGATCTGCTTCAGTTGCTTGAAATAACTTCCCTTCCCGCCGAAATAGCTTTGTATACTAAATCAATCTGTATATATCGGCTTCATTTTGTTCACAGCGCAATCAAAAGTTGCATACTTGCATCATTAGGCTGCTTCTATTCTTTGGGCTGGCTGCTATTGTGGCCCACATTCCACATTAGGCCTAACATGCATGTACTCCCTCCAACACAACCTTCTTAGGTGTTGACGATGTGGTTATAGCTATGACTTTGTCTGGTCTCATATGGCGTAACAACGAGCGGCACAGCATGGCCCGTGCTAGCCCACGGGCTGGCAAGGCGGCCTAGCAATTCAGATGGCCCGTGCTGTGCCGGCCCAATAGCCTGTCAAGGCCCATCATGCACGTGCACCAAAGGAATTGAAATTACAATTTCAAAGTAAAATACTTCACAATGCTAAGATAATTACGGATCACGTCACAATTCTCACATGCATAAACACTTGGGGATTCAAAAAAAATTAAAATACTATTATGAGCTATTTTTTGCTAGCTCATTTAAAATCTTTGTAGGTAAAAACTCACCCCTTCTGAGAAAACTGTACAAAGGGGGGATAAAGAGTAAAACCACCTCTATCATTGACAGTGACAGGGATGAAATAATACGACCTCGGATTCGGATTGGATGCGGAAATCATCTACTACACTTTCATCCCTAATCATTATTCAGATATAGATACATCACAGTTCCACGTGCACTACGATTTCACAGTCAAGATATAAGTTCCCAAATGATTCTTAAAGTTCAAGGTTCCTTCATGTGTTGAATCGTTGCATCCCCTTGCATTGGCCCCATTTGGTTTCCTAGAATGCTAGGAAATCAATACTTTTATCGTTAATTACAGTGTCAAACTAAGTCAATTTACAAAATCAACTCCAGAATTCCTGCGCTAAGAACTCTGAAGAATCTAACGAGGCCTTTGACCGCGTAATTAGATGATGGTTACTGTAGCATCACTGTAGCCAATCATCGATTAATTACCGTTATTAGATTCGTCGCGAAAAGTTTTCTGAAGAGATTTTGCAAATAGACTTCATTCTGGACTTCATGTATGAAAATTTTTTCTAGACTTGCGTGCACTAGGAATTGCCGTAAACCAAACAAGGCCATTGCATGGTAATAGTAGTTGCTCTAGCACAAACGCTGTCCTTCCTATTCTTCAAAACATTTATTTGGGTGGTGGCATGTTTGAGGGTCACGTCCCAGCTTATCTAGGAAAGAGATAAATGTGGATAAATTTATCGGATAACAATTCCAATTGTACTGTTGGCGAATGGATTGGCAAGTGGATGACCTTACAAAATCCATAGTTTCAACCTAACAACTTTATCGGGGCAATCCAGACCTCCATTAGCAATCTTACAATAAGCTTCATTCTCATTAAGTAGTGTCATAACAGTGTGATGATGTGGCAGAGAGTTAACTGAGAGAAATGAAATAAGTTTCATAAGGATGGAATCATGTATAGGTAGCGCTGCTCTGCAACACCCAGCAACGAGTACTGGAAGAGAGAACAGAAAAAGAACGCCTGCACCAGTCGGGCTGGTACTGATGTTTCAGCCTCGAGTATTTTTCTAAGTGCAATTTTAGAACTCATGAGACCCTAGTTTTGATTATATACAAAATACACCATATTAGTTGGCCTCTCATATCACAATGAACTCAACCAAATGATCATAGTTTAAGCAAGTAAACATCAAAATAAGCCGCCTAAAGATAAGAGCAAAGTCTCCGATGCTGGGAGACTAATGCAGGTAAGCAGCATGGAGCATGTTACTTCTCCATCAAGGTAAGGTAGCTAAATTAATCTCACGCGGCAGCTTCGACCTTCTGGGCCTTGTTAGAATTCTTCTCAGAATCGGGGTTTCTACCACGCTTCCCGCTGAACTGCTTTCCTCCTCTGTAGTTCTTTGCGGCCCTACAAATTTACAAACAAGAAAGGTGTAAGCCCAGATACCTTCTGCAGAAGAACACCTGATAAGGAAGACTTCTTTCAACATAATTAAATGCCCTGTAGTTGCAGCATTGACAGCTTGTTTATCGAAAACTATGAGACTGCATCATTTTGTAGGGGGGGAAATTGCTGCCTAATTTGTACTCCTTGTATGATCCACACAAGGTATAAAAGCAGAGCAAAAGTAGGGAGTTTTCCCTTAATAAATGTGGTGCCAGTAGTTTGACATCAACAGGACTGCAATTTACTCTAAATTAATTTTATTAAGTAAGATTCCATTAGAAGAGATTTTTTGCTTACGAAAATACATAGCAGACAACACAGGGTGGATTTTTATTTTTACTCTTTTAAGAACAGGACATAAACAATAAAATAAAACCGAGTCAACCAAGAACAAAATAATACCTTCCTTTGTAGCTTCTATTGTCCTTGTATTTCCCTTGAATACCACGAATTGTGCTCCAGTAATCCTTCTCAGCTTCACCTGCAGAAACAGATGAGTAAGAGCCAGTTTATGGTTGCTGTGCACTGTGGCGGGATGCCCTATGGAATTTGTTATGGAATATTAGCTAGTACCCCCTCTGTTTCTAAATGTCCTAAATGTCATAAGATTTAAAAACAGAGGAAGTAAGATTTTCATTACGGATCTTAAAAGATGCCCCCTAAAGGAACTCTCATCCAAATCTGTAAAGAATAAATGCTTTTGAAAAGGTACCATATTGGTAACTACAAAGCCTGAGATCAGCAAATATAAATATATAATTCCTATCTGGTGAATTCAGCACACTGCAAAAATGAACAAAAACTGATCCCTCGTAATATTGCACCATCCAGTGGAACTACAACTTCTACAGCATTTGTGATATGCATTAATTAGCTATGAGAAGAAAATCACCAAACAAAGTAATTAAAAATTACCTGTGTCCATGTCAATAACTGCGTATGCAGACGAAATATTTAGACTTTTATCAATGACGATGAAAAAATGCTATGTTGTTGTTGTTGTTGTTGTTTATCAATGACGATGTATTTATGGATATCAAGATCAGCCATACAAATCTTGAATGATGATTTTGATTTGTCTGGGAAATACTTCCATAACATCGCAATTTTATCAGCTTTACAAATACGATAGAACAGAAACTGAGGTTAAAGTCGCCTTTTCAAGCCTCATCAATGACCAAAGGGACACTCATCTTATACTAAAGTAAGCAACAGTAAAAACTAGATTCAAGCTTCGCAAAATCAGTGAGTGATAAAAGAAAGCTGATATTCTTACCAGTCACAGGCTCCAAAGTAATAATGTGGTCTTTTATTATCAAGCCACCTTCATCGGCTAGTACAGCAGCCATGCGAGCCTTTTCAGCTCCCTTAGAATCTTCAAAACGAAGGTATCCTGAATCATCCCCAATGCTGAAGTCCACATACTTCAAGAGAAAAATATTGTAAGAAAATATTCTATATTGATAGGACTCATCAAACAGTAAATAAGAAAAACAATCAACCATGCAGGAATCTATGCTCGTTGCAAGATACCTTGAAATATAAACTTTCATTTTGTAGCGGTGCAGCCATAAATTATGAGGTTAACAAAATTTCAGAAGCAAATTTCCCAGTAAATAGTCAATTGGTCCTAAGTACCTTACATCTTGAAAGGCAAGGAAAGTACATGGAAAATAAAAATATCCTCATAAGTCACCAAATAACTTGGTTCCATAACCTGCCAATGAAAAAAGTGCCTACACATCGCATTACATCATCCAGTTTCAAATTTTGTTCCTTCATACCATTGACATCATCTTATTGTTCAAGCACAGGCGCGCAGCTACTAAACATTATCCTGAATGGCCACCAGCCACTAACATGATTATCAAACAACAGGCAAAAGCAACGGCAATGGTGGCGTAGCCAGTACCACCCTACCAATCACATGGAGCTACCAGTCCAAGAATGAGAGAAATGTGAGAGGAAAGGAATACAGGGAGGAAAAAGACGTTCTAGCAGCAAGACAAGAGTCATAGATTGGGTAAGATGCTTTATCTATTTACTTGTGGTCTTGTGGAGCATTCATGGGATTGGGAACCAGCAAATATAGATAGAGCTGAATGAAAGAATGGCATGAACAGAGTTTGTTAATGAATGGTACCGGATGATTAAGCATTTTAAGGAACCCACCCACAAGCTGAAATTTGAGCACCCTGCTTGATTTGTGGAGCATATATGAATGCAGATAGTTGGCATACTTGCAAGTTATATTATAGGCAACATGAAAGCAAAACGAGGCCCATACTTCGAAGCTAATAAAATAGAACTGTAACTGATGCTATACCAACAAAAGCAAAATCCTGAAGGTAGGGTGAATTATTATTACCCGAACAGTTCCAAATTTCTTGAGTGTTTCTTTTAGATCTTCCCTCGAGATTGAATTCTTCAAATTGCCAGACTCACTATCTCCACGCTTTTCGCTTTCTACCAAGGCATCACCAATGCACTTCTCAGATTCCGTAGTTTCACTAATGTTTACCTCTTTCTCTTTGGTCACGTTTTCTGAGGACTTCTCTTCCTTTGAATCACTGCTCTCAGCAATCCCCTCGGATGCTTCGCCTGATGGATTCACCATTGAATTCGAAGTTTCTAATTTGGTGGCAGAGTCATCCACTTTGTCTACGCTATTTTTTTGAACAAAATCAGCCATAGTCTTCTCCAATTTGAAGGCCACAATTAGGCCTTTTGGATAGCTGCAATAAGATTTCCAGGTCTCTTGATTTACAATTGAACAAAATATACACAATACCAATAGTCCAGATAGGCTGCAAGAAACTCACCCTTCATCCTGACTATCCTTGACAGGGTGCGCCTTTTTGTGTTCTTCTTTTTTATATTCCTGTTCCGCATCAAATTCCTTCCTTCATAATTCAAGCAAGGATTTATAAGTTACAATATTAAAAGCATCAATTAATTTACATATCATCAAAATGTGTAAAAAAAATAGTACGAACCTGTGGGAAAATGTTTGTTTGAATTAAAACTAGGTAATAAATTGTGTATCAAAATATTGTGTCTTATTTAGCACAATCATTTGGAAATTTCCACTAGTAAATTTTAGCTAGACAGCAGCATTATGTTTATGGCTGCTGCCGTGATTATCCTAGTACATCACAATATACTCTACGAATGCCCAAAAGGAAATTTTCCTTAAGGTTGACCAACACTGTTAAATTTCTCTCTTGCATACTCAAATAACTCCCAGCTCCCAATATTAAAGCCGGCTCCTAGTTGGCAGGTCTTTAACTTTACTTGGCCTTGTTTGGTTCCCGCGCTAGAATCCTAGCGCCTCTTCTAGTCTCCGCATAAAAGACCAAATGAAGTCTATTTGCAAAACTTTTTAGGGATGGGTGTAACTTTTCGCGACGAATCTAATGACAGTAATTAATCAATGATTTGCTACAGTGGTGCTACAGTGACCATCCTCTAATCGCGCAGCCAAAGGCCTCATTAGATTCTTCAGGGTCACTAGCGCGGGGGTTCTGAAATTGGCTTTGTTTGACACCGTAATTAGCGGTCAAAGTGTCACTATTCATTAGCAGTTTAGCACGCTACAAACCAAACGGGGCCTGCAGCAACTAACTATTTCACTCGATCAACATAAATTAACCTGTTTTGCACAGGCTTTCATCATGAAAAGGAATCAAGAGACCACTTAGTACTCTTAGGTACAGTAAACATCAGGGTGCCTTATAGTCTACAACTAAAAAAGTACGAGTGCAGCTGAATTTCACATATTTTCATCCCACTAGCACTCAAAAAGAAAGGAAGGCGAGTTCATAACAGCAGCTAGCAGGAGGTTTGACCATTAGCCAACAGCTTCCCAGTCAACAGAGGGGACATTGATCAAAACTTCATACAACCTTATGAAGGTATTGACTGATAAAAAATGCATTTTGTGCACATGCAGAAAACCATGCACTATGATAAGCTAGTGGGCTTACTTAGGTCTTATTTCCAGGTTTGCCCCAGAAAAAACCAAACTATTCTCCAAAACCTTTTTTGCTTCCTCTTCTTCAGAAAACTCAACTAGAGCAGTGCCACAGAAGTGCTTTTTGTTTGCAATATGGCGTGGTAGTCTCACACTGTTCACCTGTGAGTTTAAACAGAAGTACATAAAAAGAAATGTTACCGTAATTGTCATTTGCATGATATAATTCATGTATTGCACTACAATAACTATTTTTCATAACATCTAAGAAACTGAACACAAAATAATACAACGGCTATATTGTTGTATGCCAAGGAAGTTAGTCATGAAGCTCTAAAATTTGGCTATAGAAGTTAGTAACCATATAATATTAAACATACTAACTGAATCTATGAAACTTGGCTATGCCATTCTCCACAATGTATTTCAGTTTTTCTTTTAACCAAACGCTAGAACATTGGCTGCATGATTGGAATGAAAAAAAGACCCACACCTTTGCATATTGTGCAAAGAATGATTGCACGTCTTCTAGCTTTACATTGTAAGGCAGTGGCGACGCAGCCACTGTCCTAGAATCCACTTGCTCTATAATCTCCTCTGGCTTCAGCAGCTCACTTGCTCTACCAATCTTCTTTCCTGCATTTTAAAAATATGAAAACAAAGTTACTGTACATATTACGCTGATGAAAGTGAACAAGTGTAGCTCTATCCCAGTTCACACCTCAAAGCAAATTACCCGCTCTGTAGCATCATTTCTCGTGACATAATACTCTGTACCATCTTGTCTCGTGGCATGATAGAATATCACAAGTAATTTTGCGCCTAATGGTATGTTTGATAGAATGGGTTATTCCTTTTGCACTAAAATGAGTACATACAGGATAAATGGCATGGTTGTCCGTGCTGAATAGCTGATATTTATAGGTGCAACATGTGCAGACTACAAATACAGCTATAAATTTTGCATTACCTCATTTGAATCGAAACTATAAATTAAACAACAAACAAGGGGTGATGATCAAAATCAAGTGCAGAGCCCGTCGCTTCCTTAGTACAGTTATCAGGAGTAGGACGAGAAAACACCACCACAGAATTGAGAAGCTGAACATCTAAGAAAAAAGGGAAGGGAAGGGATTGGATTACCATCCTCTGATACACGGAGCACCGGAGAACGCCGAAGCACCTCAGCCACCGCGAGCACAGTCTCCTCCGGCACAGTCTCAGGCTTGACAGAGGCGTCGAGGCCCAGGTGGGACTTCATCCGCGAGAAGGAACATATCAAGGCCAAGCTCACCACTACACAGTTTCCCAAGAAATAAAAATAAAAAAATCAGTAGATCGGCGACAAAACAAACAATCATCGACAAGGAGATGGAACGGCGTGAGAGATCGTTACGGCCATCGTCGCTCTGCTCGGCCGTCTCCCGCAGGAACTTGTCGCGGGGGAGGTTGCTGTCGCTGAAGTAGAACTCCACCTGCGCCAACGAACCAATAATTTCTTCAGAAGAATCGCTCAAAAAAAAAAGACGACCAAAACGAGGATTAAAAGAAAACGCAGCGGGGCAAACAAGGCAGAGTCGCGGACCTGGCGAAGGACGCTCTTCGCCTTGGATTCGTCGAGCGGCGCGGCGGCGGGGGCGGCCATGGATGCCTGCGCTCCGGTTGCGATCGAGCTGGAGATCGGAATCCGGAGAGGAATCGGGAGGTTAGGGTTTAGGTGGTTTTAGGAGTGGCGTCGGCGAGGAGCTGCTGTGGGCTCTGGCGTCGGCTGTTCACTCCTCAATCCGGTTCTCCAAGGTGTTTGTACCGGCCCGGCTCACATTTCCAGCCAATGGCTTACAAAATGGCCTGCTTTCTCTGTGAGGCCGAGACCAACGGCACTTGGGCTGTAAGAGGCGTCGACGCCAAATTTCATCAGCGAGCTCCTCGGCGGGAATCCTATACATTTTCCACGAGATTTTTCTTCCCCACATTCTAGTGTTTAAGATTCATGCTAAACATTACATTCATTGGATCGCATCTCAAACCCTAGCCCAAACCCCGTGCCACCCCTGTGACCGTGCTACCCCGTCGGCGAGGTCGCCGGTGGTTGGGGTGGTGGTTGAGGCCGCCGACGAGTCTGAGTTCCGGGGTTGCCAGGGTTCGGAAGCTTCAATGGTCGCCGGTGATCAGGGGAAAAAATCGACAGGCGGTGGGTGGCTGTGCGTGGACGGCAGCGAGGCGGCGGAGCGTTGCTGACCGGGGTGGTGGCTACCGGTAGTCGGGCCAGGTCCCGAGCGGGGGTGCTGACGGCGAGTGGACAGTGGGCGGCGGGACACGGCGGCGGCGCCAGCCGTGGTGGCGGAGGAGGCGGCGCCGGTGCAAAAACCGTCGTAAGCTTTGGTGGGCTGGAAGATCTTATCCATCTTCCGAAAACCATATTGGAGTCTCTGACCTTTCGGCCCACTCGCTTCCCTTCCGCGTTCATCACAGTCGCAGAGTCGTGGCTAAACTGAAGTGCTCAAGCGGTCGCCACTCACCGTCGCCCGACGGGGATGCGGCGATGTGCCAAATTGTCCTGAACTCCTTATCCTTACGTGTATTAGCTCGCAGTGTCTCTTTCGGATGGAGTCTAGATAGCGACAGCGTCTCCACTTGCGCACGCTCGCCTCGCTCTAATCTTTTGGTGATGGACCTCTACATATTAGTCATCTTATAAATTATCTTGTATAATGGTATCTGGGATTTTAATGATGTGGAGATGAAAAAATGACAGAAACTAGTGATTATTTTACCACGGAACCGCTCCTTGAGCTAACATTTGCGATTATAAATTACTCTCTAATTATTGTATGAGTTATCAATGTTGTGCAACTTACAATAGTTTTTTTCTACAAATTAAGTTTATTACGAGATGATAAATAGATAGTTAATAATAAAGATTATTAATTAAATTATCCTAAGATTAGATAATAATACTTGAGATAGGTTTTTATATGATATTGATGTATTTACTCCAATCTCAATGAGAGTGTCATGATCATTAAATATCATGTCACGTTAGCAAATTGTTTATATTGCAGATTTAGTTATAAGAGAAGAGGAGGGGCAGTTTAATGGGATTAGAGAGGAGTGTCATCACCACGGCACTCCTTCGTAGGGATGAAAACGGACGGGAACAGGTGGGAAAATCTTCAACCGTTTCCATTTCCGTCTTTTATTACGGGAAACATGAGCAAGAGCGGAATAACCGAGAACGAGAGTGAAAATGGGATATACCGGTTATGGAAATGAGCGGGAACCGAAATGCATTATTGTTTAATCTGCGTTCACCTTATATGAATATAATACTACACTCCCTTGCATGTAAGCTATTTTAAAAAAAATATGATTAAGACTTCATGTTTTCTATGTTTAAACGTGAAGTGCACCGATTGATATTGCAGAATAAGAGAGGATGTATGGTGTGCCTAATAATTTTTATCTGGATTTTATAAATACGGGATCACCCCGATTAAAAAACGGAATCCCGCAAATACGGGCGGGATACACTCCTTCCTTCTTCCCGGCTCATTTCCGTATTTATCCATAAATATAGAAACAGACGAAAAAAATATAGAAATACGAGCGGGACGGGATAGTGACCATTTTCATCTTACTCCTTCATTACAGTTTTTCAACCTTAATAACGATGATACTTCTTACTGAGACCGATTTTATCATGGTTATCTCTATTTTGGATAGGGACGGCGGGGCGTTCTTTCCTTGAACAGACAGATACCGGATCTGATATCTTTTCGGATAAGCATGTTCTCCTCGGTGGCATCTCTCAATTCTGCGCTGATGCCGGCTTGCTTCATCGGAGCCGAGATCTGTCACGCTCCCATGATTCCAAGTCATTAGTTTATCGGCTTCGGTTATTACTTATTATTACTCCGTATTAGTCTATTTGACCTGCTTAGGGCAGTCCCAATGCAGATTCCATTTTTAGAGTCTAAGTCTCAAAGACTCCATCACAAGAAACTATACTTCCCAATGCAAAGTGTGTTACTTTGGTTTATATGGTCTACTTGTCTCTCTCACATTTATTCTTAATTTGTGTGAAGACTTGGAGTCTAAATAAGACTTAGAGTCTTGGTTTTTCTTCCTCTCTCTTCAATAAATATATTGTCACATCAGCAAAACACAATAAATAGGAGTCTGCATTGCATTGGGACTGACCTTACCTCTCTTGCTTCCGCGCCCGACGGTCGTTATCTGTTTTGCGGAAATCCGAAAGCTACCTTTTTGTTGGGATGACAGCGGAATATGGTAGCATTAGTACCAGAATTTCTAGTAGTTCGATTTTGTACACTTGCCGAGATTGGACACCTCATGTGCTGCTAGTGGCACACTAGTGTCTCGTGCAAACTATTTTCTATGTTTGTGTTCGCTTGGTCTAGTCTAGTGGCACACGCATTGGCATTTTTTTTCTTTTTTCTTCAAAAGTAAACATATTATTTGCGTTTCCTGGAGCCATTTTCAAAGCACCTTTTTGTGCTACCGGAGAGAGACAGAGACGAGCCGAGAAAGAAAGAGACGGGGTGCCATGGGCCCGTCGGTACAAGTGGAGCGGACGGACAGCGTTGCGCGGCCAGACGGAGGGAGGGGGCCCGGGCCTAGCCGAAGGATCTAGATCTGGCCTGCGATTCGCCCGCCGGGGTAGGGGCCCGCCGGCTGACCTGGCGCCCCCGCGTATCAGCTGGGGATAAGCGCGATCGCCCCATCGGCCAACCGGAGCGCGCCAGCTGGCGCGGAGCAGCCGGCCTCGGGGTGACGGGGACTGTCCCCGTTGCGGTCGCATCCGGGCTTTGGTTCGCGCTAAGCGCACTTAGTAATAATTTTAATCACTAATTACGATATCAAACAAAATCAGTTTATAAAACCAACTTTATAACTCCCGCGCTAGTGACTCTGAAGAATCTAACGAGGTTTTTAACCGCATGATTAGAAGATGGTCACTGTAGCTAATCGCCGATTAATTACCGTCATTAGATTCGTCACGAAAAGTTACACCAATCCCTATAAAAATTTTGCAAATAGACTTTATTTAGTACTTCATGCATACGAAATTTTCTTCTCGAAAAACATACGCGCTAGTTTTGTTGCAAAACCAAACAATACCCTGGCGGCGCCCGTTCCCGTGTCGCACGAAAGGTTTTTTTTCTGCGAATGATGAGAGAAATGATTCTGAAAATACAATGAGCCTAAAACTATTGGAAGATCCTCGGGAATAAGAAATCTCTCGAGTGCTGGATTTGTCGGGACGAAAGGTATTGTGGTCTAAAGGAGGCTTCTTTCGGATCACCAAACTTAGAGACTTTAGAGGGAAGGTTGTGGCAGCCACGAGATGGTGGAGGACATCTAGCTGGATAGTGGGGTTCTGGGAACACTATCAGCTACGAGATTAGGCGATGATGTTAGGGTAGGGAATAGGGATGCTGAGACATCTCATCGGGGCAGCAAATCTAGTTATATTATGCTTTCTTTGTTTGAATATTTGATGTTTTTGTAGTTTAATTTCTCTAGTTTTGGCTAATTTTATAGAAAAAAAACATTTTAACAACTACAATATCAAATGAATGCGCTATATAGTTTTTCAAAAGAAACAACAGTTTATGGTGCTTTTAATAAAACTAGTTTGATGTCACCGGGATGCAGGTGGGTGCTACCCGATGGTGTTTTCTGGATCAATAGATTAATTATAATTGTATGTCACTATAGTTTTTTTTCTCCTCCTACATAATTACATGGATTATCATTCTAATCATATCATCAATTTATTGGGTTGATCCAATGATCCAAAATATTTATGACTTGCATCCTTAGTCGTAGAGCTGGTGTATATTTTTCAATAAACTTAGTCAACTGTTAGAGAAGTTTAACATAGAGGAAAACAAAAACATCCTGTATTTTGGATCAAGGGAGTCAAATGAAACACGAGAGTTGGGGAAGAGAAAACCATGATAGTGAAGACGAGGAATAAGACGAGACACAAAAAAAGGAATGAGGCGGTAAAACAATGAAGAACTCATCAGAGTCGAATTTAGATTGAGGGCAAAAGTATCAAGGGCATAAGGAAACTTGAATATGCACTAGAATAATATATATACTCAAGTGCCAATCTCCTAAAAAAAACAAACGAAGCATGAAGCACTAGTCGTGGCTACCTCCATTCGCTAATATGTGTTTTATTTTAACGCTCCCACTATTCATTTATACATGAGGTTGGTTAGTTCAACAAGAATGGAGCGAGTACTTTTATATAGCTCAAATTACATATATTTTTCAATTCAAAATATACTTATGAAGACTTCTTCCTTTCAAAGTACACGCTTTACATGGACAGAGGAAGTGCTGTTCGACGATAGTGAAGTCGTAAACTTTTGAGGAAAAAAATCTTTACTAGGCCTTCCGTTGTTTCCCCATTGATCAAAGGCATCATCTTACGTTGGCACCGAGTTTAGATTTCATTATCCAGTGACGATTAGCAACTCTAGTTGCCAGCCATGTAGTCGTATCTGGTAGACTGGCACCGTCGGACAAACGAACAAAGGTGCGTGGCCTAAGGATGGATTCGGATGTCTGGAAATTCGAATTATCCGTATTCGTATCCGTTAAAAACGCAAATATGGATATCCGAATTCGTATTCGAATTGAATGTGGATGGCAAATGGAAAGCATCCGAATTCGATTACTAAATCCGGATCCGGATCCGGATATCCGAATTTCTGTCGGATCCGGATCTGAAACCGGATGTATCCGCTATCCGCGAACAATTTCAGCCGCGCGCTCGCGCACCCGCCGCTCGCGGACTTCGCGCCTTTTCCTCCCGCTCACACCATCGCTTCGCGCCATGATTCCTCTGCCTGCGCGCGCAAAAATCCTTTACCCGCGAACCTTATAACCTTATCCATCCATGTACAGCTCCCATTTTCTCCTCATCCAAAGGCAAAAATTCCCACCGTGCACCCTAACCCTACCTGCTCGGGCCCGGCGGCGGCGGCGCGACGGCCCGGCGGCGGCGGCGCGACGGCCCGGCGGCAGCGCCCCCGACGGCTGCTCGTCCTCTGGTCCTCCCACGGCTCCTGCTCCTCCTCCTCATCCTCCCACGGCAGCTGTTCATCTCCCACGGTGGTCTAGTCTGCTACTCCATTGCCTCGCCAGTGAAGGTCTGCGCTCTTACTTCCCCTCCAAATTTGTGCACCTACGACAGCCCCTCCTCTGATTTCAAGGTGACATTTTTTTATGTTTCTATGTTTGGATCATGAACTTGGTGCCCTGTATGATGAACGACAGAGCATATATGGCCATTCATGTGAAAATGTGGGATGTAAAATTATTTTTCTATATTTTTACCTCTCCTGATATGATGCTTGTTATGCTTCTGTGTTCTTGAGCAGCTGTGTCATGCTTCATGCTTTTATGTTGTTGAACTGCTGTTTGCCTAGTTGATCTTTGTGGTTTGCCAAAATATAGATAGAGTAGCTTGTTAAACTGTTGCAAAATTAACTAATGTATGCTTTAAATTTGAAAAAAAAAAGATAGATATAATATCAGATCCAATCTAACAAGCCTCTCTAATACTTAACCTCGTGTTTTAGAGAATTGGAATCAAAGGGACAGGTGAAGCATATCAGTAACCATGGTTTCAAGAAACACAAGGTCGTCAAGAAATAACCAGGTATTTCATTTTTAGGCAACCTTTCCCAAAAAAATTAATCTATCAACTGAAATATGTAAATGGATTGAATCTATCAACTTTTACAAGAATTTCTTCGTTGCAGAGGTCAGCGACATCTGTAAATGGAGGAGAACTAAATGGCATTGCTAATGCGAATGCAAGTGAGAGGGACACAGAGGTTAATATAGAAGCAAGTGGTGCAGCTAATGTTGTGACTGAATCTGAGGCTGCAGCAGGAGGAACTCCACCCACCAGAGTCAAGCGTGCAAAGAAGAAAACTTCACCTATTTGGAAGCATTTCACTGAAGTTTTTGTTGAAGAAAAGGTGGATGACATGGTTATCAAGAAGCCGAGGGCAGTATGCAAGTATTGTGATGATGTTCTTAGTTCCCAAAGCAATCAAGGTACCCCACGCCTATGGAATCACTATCATTCATTTCATGATGAAAAAAATGAGAAACCTAGCATAAAGAAACTAAGTTCAGATTCTTTGAAGTATGATGAGGAGACTAGTGTTAGAAAATACTATCTTGCAATTATCATGCATGAATATCCAATCAACTTTTGTGAGCATGAGTATACAAATGATTTTATTAGATCTTTGCGCCCAAATTTCCCAATAATGGGCCGCAAGGGCAGTAGGACCAATATCATGGATATCTTTCACAGTGAGAAGAAGAGTTTATTTGACTTTTTCTCCACTCTTGACTGCCGCTTTAGCTGCACCATGGATTTGTGGACATCCAATCAGAATAAGGGGTACCTATGTGTGACTTGTCATTTCATTGATGATGAATGGAGGATACATAAAAGGATTATAAACTTCATGCATCTTAAAGGAAGGCATACAGGAGCTAATTTGAGTGCTGCATTTATGCAAAACATGGCCTCTTGGAACCTTGATCATAAATTATTTGCATTGACCTTGGATAATGCATCTTCAAATGATGTTTGTGTGGACACGATCGTTTCTATCCTTAAGAATCAAGGTTCTATACATTGTGGTGGCAAGTTCTTTCATGTGCGTTGCGCTGCCCATATTATTAACCTCATTGCTAGGGATGGTGTGAACACAATTTCAGCTGTTATTGCACACATTCGTGCATTAGTAGTTGCTATTAAGAGCTCACCTTTGCAAGAGGAGTTGTTTTTTAAGCAAGCTGCTGATTTGGGAATATTAGAAAGAGGTCTTTCTTTAGATGTGTCCACTAGATGGAATTCAACCTACCTAATGCTAGCCGATGCTCTTCACTTTAAAAGAGTTTTCCAAAGGCTTATTCTACTCCATCCTGAGAAATATGGTCAGCATGCTCCTACAAGAGAAGAATGGGACAATGCTGCTTCCTTATGCAACTGTTTGGAAATCTTTTATGAGGCCACTAAACTTTTGTCAGGATCTTATTATCCAACAGCAAACTTGTTCTTTTCTGAATTTTGTAAGATTAACCTCAAGATCACTGAGTGGCTCAAAAGCAGCAACAATTTCATTGTTTCCATGGCAAAGTCCATGAAGGAGAAATTTGACAAGTATTGGGAGATGAGCAATACTGCTCTAGCTGTTGCATGCTTCTTAGATCCAAGGTACAAGATGAAGGTGGTTGAATTTTATTATACTGAGATGTCAGATGAATATGGATATGATGATATGTATGAATTCAAAAGAATTTTGAAAAATCTTTATGAATCTTATGCCTCTATGTCCAGTTCTTCTACAACTAGCAATGTGCAACAAACTCAAGTTAGAAATGCTAGAACATCTCAGTGCTATGCAGACTTGAATGAGGAGCCAAAGAGAAAAAGATTAAGTTCATTTCTAAGGGAAAACACTGAAGTTGGCCAAGAACAATCTGAGTTGGATCAATATAGCAATGAACCATTGCTGAACTGGAAAGAAGATAACCACTTTGACATTCTGAGCTGGTGGAAAGCCCATGGTGCAAACTGTCCTATCCTTGCTCGAATTGCAAGGGATGTTTTGGCTGTTCCCGCATCAACAGTGGCATCTGAATCTGCATTTAGTGCTGGAGGAAGAGTTGTTCACAAATATCGTAGTCGTTTGGACCCTCATGTTGTCGAGGCACTTATTTGCACAAAGGATTGGATAAGGGCTACAAGGAAAGGTATTTTTCACCTCTATACTTCTCAGTACTGTTTGCTTGTATGTCCAGTTGGTAGATTAGTTGTTGTTGATTTTTCCCATGTAATTGTTGTCTATTCTTTCAGATCCAAGTGATGTATCTTCAATCATTGATGATTTATCTGGTTTTAGTATTCATGATGATGTCGACCAAGATGGAGGTACATAAACTATTTAACTTGACTACATGATGTTAGTTTCAGATGCTCAGATTTATTTGTTTATACATATCATCATTCATGATGTAGATACTTCTAATGCTGCTGACCAAAATGTCGACGGTGACAACATTGTGGAACTAGAAGATGTTTAGGATTGCTCTCTCTTTAGGTATTCACTATTCCCTTTGGATTTTTTATTAGATAATTGTGTCAAATCTGTACATGTGTTATTAACAAATTAACAATTTTTTTAGGCGATCAGAGGTGCTTGACCTTTTTGTGCTAGTTGTGCTACTGAGCACTACTACTGTTGTCTGCTGCCAGCTCCTACTGATGACTGCTACCAGAAAACACTTTAGTTTTAGTTCACTTGAGTTGAATGTCATGTACTTTGTTATCTAATTTAACATTAATGGTCGTACCATTGTTATTGAGGATGGATTTCACTTTGATTTGGTATGGTACTGTATGAAGAACCCATATTTTAGTTTACTTTGATCTATGTAGTACTTTGATTTTAATTCGAGTTGGCTATCTATGAAGTTGACACTAATATCTTATTCGTCTAGATTAAATTTTAGGAAAATAATTTCGAGTTGATTCTGAGTAAACATCCGAATGCGAATTCGAATTCGAACCATCCGTTTTGTATTCGTATTCGAGAAGATTCGGATTCGTATTCGTATTCGAATTAAAATGTGGTAAAATGTGATATCCGAATTCGAATTCATCCGTATCCGATCCGAATCCATCCATAGCGTGGCCCGGCGAGACAGCGACGGGACGCCGGTCCGCTGGCCGCCCAGCTCGTGGCCGCCAGCCCCTCCACGTGCCGGCCGACCCCTCAAAACGCCCGCCGCGCCGGGCACCCCCGAGGCCAACCATTTCCGACGCAGAACCCCCGGGGGCCGGAATCCGTGACACCCACCCGGAGGAGAGCAGAGCAGAGGCATCAGGCATGGCCGCCGCGGTGGAGCTGGAGCAGAAGCCGGCGGTGGGGTACTGGGGCGTGGCCGGCGCGCGGCCCTGCGACGCGTGCGCCGCGGAGCCGGCGCGGCTGCACTGCCGCGCGGACGGCGCGTTCCTGTGCCCCGGGTGCGACGCCCGCGCGCACGGCGCCGGGTCGCGCCACGCGCGCGTCTGGCTCTGCGAGGTCTGTGAGCACGCTCCCGCCGCCGTCACGTGCCGCGCCGACGCCGCCGCGCTCTGCGCGGCCTGCGACGCCGACATCCACTCGGCCAACCCGCTCGCGCGCCGCCACGAGCGGCTCCCCGTCGCGCCCTTCTTCGGCGCGCTCGCCGACGCGCCGCAGCCGTTCCCGTCCGCGGCCTTCGCCACCGCGGGGGGCCAGTCCCAGGGGGACGCGGCGGCGGCGGCGGCGGCGGACGACGACGGGAGCAACGAGGCCGAGGCCGCCTCATGGCTCCTCCCCGAGCCCGACACCAGCCACGAGGACAGCGCAGCCGCCACCGACGCCTTCTTCGCGGACTCCGACAAGTACCTCGGCGTCGACCTCGACTTCGCCCGGTCCATGGACGGCATCAAGGCCATCGGCGTCCCGGTCGCGCCGCCGGAGCTGGACATCGCCGCTGGCGCTTTCTACTACCCCGAACACTCCATGAACCATAGCGTAAGCCTCATTCTAGATCCTCAGCGGACACCACGAAGTGGTTTCTTTTGAGATTCGTCAACAAAAAAGAAGTTTATTTTCTGAGGGAAGAAGTCCACATCACACCACCCGTGCTCGCGCTGCCGGCGAGCCTGCCGCCGGTGAGCTCGGCCCCGTGCTCGCGCTCGAAACCAGTCTGGCATAGGTTGAGGGGGTTGGATGTCCGGTTTTAGGAGATCAGAAAGTAGACGGTTTCGTATATCAGGGTTGAAGTTTAGACTTTGCAGAGAGTTTAGGGGGGTAATCAGGGTTGAAGTTTAGACTTTGCAGAGAGTTTAGGGGGGGTAATGTAGACTTCTTCTTTTCTTAGCGGACTTGGGGATAACGTGGACGCCTTCAATTGCTTGTTACAGGTGTCGTCATCAGAGGTGGCGGTCGTGCCGGACGTGCTGGCGGGCGGCGTCCCGGCGGTGCCGGTGGCGAGCCGGGGGAAGGAGCGGGAAGCGCGGCTGATGCGGTACCGCGAGAAGCGCAAGAACCGGCGGTTCGACAAGACCATCCGGTACGCGTCCCGCAAGGCGTACGCCGAGACGCGGCCGCGCATCAAGGGCCGCTTCGCCAAGCGCTGCTCCGCCGAGGCCGAGGACGAGGACGAGGCGCTGCTGGAGCACGAGGAAGGGGCGTGCTTCTCGCCCGCGGTGTCGGCCCCCGCGGCCTCGGACGGCGTCGTCCCGTCCTTCTGCTAAGGGGGACGACGGGTGGCGGCCGCGCCTCCTCCTCCTCCCCGGCTCCCCGGCGGCAACCCCTTAATTTTGCCGACTCTGAATCGACCCCCAACGCATGCCAACATGCGAATGCGATGCGCGCGCTCCGTGTAGCATAATAATTGTACAGCAGCTCGTCCGACGCAACGAGCTCAATCGCGGTCGCACGGAACGCCTGTAATCCTCCTCACCATCCGTGTAATCCAGCCTTGTACATTACCATCTAGAGGTGTTTGTGCTTCTCTTGCATTGGGTGCATCTCAGTCTCAGCATCTGCGACCTGAAAACCGAGCTCTTCATGCGTCAGTGCCCCCACAGCGCGGCATCCTGACCTCTCAGAAAGATTGTCCCGTGATGTTCACAAGCGGTGTGCAGTTGTGTGGAGCTTTCCAGATCGTTTCTTGCTTTCCTGGAGTAGTTTCTTGCGGACAGGGCCACAGGGGGAAGGTGGAGCATTGAACTGGCGTCGGATCTGGGGGCACGTGAAGTGAAAGCTGTGAGGTGGCGGAGCAGTTACCTTACCCGAACTAGGTCCTGGTAAATTTTCTGATTCCAGCCGTTGGTGGTTGCCTGTGAAGATGCATCTAGCGGCCGAACCGGGATTAGACAACCACGTGACTCGAGTGTACGCCCACTGTGCTGGACTTTTCCTTAACAAGTGGCACTGGCACAGCACGGGTGCACATCCAAGTTCCATGTGGCAACCTTTCGTCAACTTGCAGGGGGAGAAGACAGAAGAGCAATGGAGCGCCACCCGTGACTGAAAGATGGATAATTTTGCTTTTGGATACTCTACCATGTTGATTTTTGCTATAAGATATTACTAAATCTTGTCTTTGTTGCAGGACACTCTTGAAATGTGAATCTTTGCTACTGGACACTATAATTACTATAATATTCATTTTGAGAAAAAAAGAGGGAGAAAAATTTCAAAATGACTAAATTACCCCTGCTCATAACCCTAACTCGTTGAACACAAGCGGCCCACCCATTCGCGTCCCCCGCCCACCCTCCCGCCGCCGCCCGTCCGCTCGGCCCCCGCCACCCGTCCCGACCCCAACCCCGCCTCCCAGAAACCGCCGCCGCCGCCAGCTCCCAGGAAGCCGCCTCCGTTCTGACGCCGCCTGACCACCCGTCCCGGCGCATCCATTCTGCGGCGTGGGACAGGGGCTGACGCCGCCTGGCCCCCCGACCGCTGCCGTCTCCTGCAGTCCTGCAGGCAGAAGACCCCTCCACATGTCCGCCCGCTAGCATGTGCCTGTGACTGTGATGTTTAATTTTGTTTTTGATTATGGCTGAATTTATATGGCTTTTGAACTTTATTATGGCCGCTAGCATAGCATGTATGGATTCTCAGCCTGGCCATGCTTCCTAAATGTAACGATATTGAGCCTGTAATGATTCTGAACATCTAAAGTTTGTTTGTTCTGTGAAATATGAACGTGAGCACATTGGCATGTTTAATTATTATTTTATTATATCTTGTATCAAAGATGCATAATGTGTCTAGCAGCAAAGGAAATATTGAGTGGAGTAGTGTCCTATAGCAAAAGCCAACACTGTGGAGTGTCCATGAGCAAATGAACTCATCACTTCTTAGCAAGCAAAGGAAATATTGAGTGGAGTATTGTCCTATAGCAAAAGCCAACACTGTGGAGTGTCCAGGAGCAAATGAACTCATCACTTCTTAGCAGCCTACCATTGCAAGGGTATTTTGGTCAGATTACTCATTTTCTCTATCCTCTAAACCAGGAAATTAATATTATAATGGCTGTGGTGTCCAATAGCAAAGATTCACACTTAAAGAGTGTCCTGCAGCAAAAGCAATATTGAGTAGTGTCCTGTGGCAAAATTACTCTTGAAAGATCTGCTTTGTTTCCCGTGCCTGCTGGCGATGCTGCACGCGGACGCCGGTGTCGCGTCGCGTCCATGATTCAGTGCTGCTACCGCCACTAGCTATCCCTCGCTGTCTCCATCGTGCATGGTAGTTGTAACGACCCGGCCCGGGATAACGACTAAGATCTACTATGCACGTTGAGTAAAACACACCTGCTAAATAGCTCTCTTGCGCTTTCTCCTCGCTTCGCGCAAAAGGTTCGAACCGGAGTTACTAGCTTCCCAGACTCAGGTTTTTAAGCTGGTCTGTCTCTCGGTTCCATTACCAGTATGGGACTAAACTTTTGCCGAACACGGCCCGCGGGCTGTACAATCACCCCCCGTTGAGGACTCGATGTCCTTGTCCAGACATCAAACCAGCTTACTCATATGGGACAAAGAAGTAGAATCTCCTCTTTTGATCACGTCACATACATCTAGTGCTAACGATCTCATGTCACGTCCGTGGGTTCACTGTCGCACGTGCTCATGTACGCACACTTCTACCCGTATGTGGCGTGAAACCGCGAGTTGACCCAGCCCGGAATAACGACTAAGATCTACTCTGCACGTTGAGTAAAATACACCTGCTAAATAACTCTCTTGCGATTTCGTCCTCGCTTCACGCAAAAAATTCGAACCGGAGTTACTAGCTTCCCAAACTCAGGTTTTTAAGCAGTCTGGCTCTCATTCCGTTACGGGTACGGGGCTAAACTAAAAGTACTGTGCCTCTACTACAGTACCAGCAACGCTACAGTAACTTGCTACAGTGTCGCGCATTCAATCCGGCCCACCCCAGCCCGCGGGCTGTTACAGTAGTGGCTCTCTGAAATCAGGAGCCAACTACTGGGCTTCAGCTACAAACATGACACATCGCACAAGATAAGCATTTTGTCCAAATAACAAGCAACCTAAGAATACAAATCTCACAGGAACCAGATTTTGTCTCGACAGCTACAAGCGCCCAAAGTCACCCAGTCAAAACTCGAAACAGAAACGTTATAGGCTCCTGCCTCCACAATTGTATCAGCAGCGGTGTCCTCCCAGGAAACACAACATTGAAACGAAGTGCAAGACTCATGAATCCTAGAATTACAGGAGTTGTACCAATGCGGACGGGAAAAACATGCTGGGTCCCCTAACATTTTCCCAGCATCTTGGAGCAGCTAAGGATCTCAGGCGTCATTGCCGTATGGGGATTCATCGCGCTGGGGTTGCTGCTCTGGGGACCTGCTATAGCTCCTGCTCCTTCTGGCAGGTGGTGGCGGAGGCGACCTGCTCAGTTCTCGGGTTGCTGGTGGCGACCTGCTGTTGTTTCTCGGAGGCGGGGGTGGCGGCGTCCTGCTGAGACTCCGTGCACGAGCGGGTGGAGGCGACCTACTGAGACTCCGTGCACGAGGAGGTGGAGACCTACTGTAACTCCGCCTCCTAGGAGAACGATCCCGTGGGCTGTAGCTCCTGAAACATGGAATTTTTTTCAGAAATAACCACAAAATAAACTCATTGAAAAGGCAGAAAGTGTGGCAACAATACATAAGGGGCTTGTTGAATTGCTAAGCAAAAGGCAAATTGAAAATATAGCTACAACCAGGCTGGTCAGCAAAAACAAAACAAGAGATGTGCACAAAACCCATCTACATCTCCAAAGAAAGTGTATTTGAAGACATTACTTCATATTCCCTCAGTTCTAAAACAGAAGTTTTGGAATGGTTTTGTGCTCCAATAAACATTGTTTTAGGTTTTATAAGTGGCATTTTTTTCCTGAAGAACCCTTATCAAAAGCTATTGAATACTGGTGTTCAGAACGAATTCATGAAGTGGGATTGGTGTCATTACCTTCTGCCATAGCTTGGGCTCCTCCGATACCTTGGGCTGCGGCTGCGGCTGCGGCTACGACTGCGATATCTAGGACTTCGGCTTCGGCGTCTTCCACTACCCAAGCCTCCGGAACCAATTCGTAAGCGACATTCACGTGCAAAGTGACCAGTTTCACCACACTCATAGCACTTCATATCAGAACCATTACGGTCTCGGCCACGTCCACCACCAGCTTTGGTTGACAGCTCAACCCTCCATCCATTCTTACCTATCGAACACGAATTAAAAAAAGTATATGCACA
Source organism: Panicum virgatum (assembly GCF_016808335.1). Lineage (NCBI taxonomy): Eukaryota > Viridiplantae > Streptophyta > Magnoliopsida > Poales > Poaceae > Panicum > Panicum virgatum. Next base: position 49,769,726 of record NC_053145.1, read on the forward strand.
AATTCATACATGAATATACCAATAGCTAAAGGGTAAACTTGGTTCAATCACTAACAGAGATGAAAATGGTCGAAACGTTCTTCTCAAGTAAGATGAATGGATTAGCAATTTAAAATGGACTCGAGCATCTTTAAGAGTCTTGCAGTTGTATTCATTTTGCAGGACAAGACATGAGTATCACTTGCTCCAGGGTCAGTAAACACATGCATTGATTAGAGCAGCCCCAAGATATTCAACATCCCACTCATGCTTTAAGTTTGACTTGTTATCACTATGTTATTCACTAAGTTGATATAATGGATACCAGTATATTTCTTGGTACAAATATAACTGCCAAGTATCAGAATGCAGTCACAAATATTGTCGAAGACAATTGGACCGCCTCTAGATATTAATAGTGGCATGCAGTTCTCCTTGTTTGAGAACCCACAAAAGCAGGTGCCATCAGTATTTTCACAACTTGACCTTGCATAAGCTACCACTTTATTGGAGATGCAACTTCCTACTGCAGAGTGATAATTACCTCAAATCACAAGCTGTTACCCTCTTATCATGAAGTTTAAGATCATATAATACAACTAAATGAGGAAATAAAGGAATTTTTAATTAAAATTTGGAAGTAATTTAATAGGGCCATATTCTTCATAACAAAACTACCCATTGCCAAAAAAAATGAAATAAATTAATCATGAAAAGATGTATAGCAAAGGGCAATCTCTTTAAAATGCAAATAAAAAATAGACATCCTTGATTATTACCATCCAGTTCACGAATGGCATCTTGTGCATCCCTGCGGTCATCAAAGTCAATGAAGGCAAATCCTGGTGGTTTTCTAGCAACCCATACACTGCATTGAAAAAATAAATCAGAACAAGTGAATTCCTCTAATCATCATCTAATGTACAAAAGCATCTAATACTCAATTAAGCTCAAAAATGGCATACAAACAAGAATCTTTACCATCAACAATTGAACAGCAAACAATAACTAACACTGCGGCCAGGGGCGGGCTCAGGATTTTGACTTTGGGTATTCAAAATTTTGCCCTAAATGGGTGCCATGGTTCGGTGTGATGGAGCAGTAACATGGCAGAAGCCATAGCCTAACAATCTGCACAAAAGAAAGGCTTGCAGACAATTGTAGTGTATCATTTTCTATTTATAATTGTTTCAGAAAAAGGCGTATGAAAAATACAGTGCTATCTTACTACAGTTATCTTCGTGGTCGTGGACGCAACTCCGCCTCCGAGCCAAGACACAGCCACCACCCACTGTGTGGCCATCAGGCCGTGGCCACGCTCGCGCGGCGTTCTGCGGCTGCGCTCGCCGTCCGCCACCGGGCCGAGCCGCCGCCGCTGGCCGTGGCCGCGCCCGTGCATGCCGTTGCGCACGCCTGTGAATTCGAGCCATGCCGCGCTCAGCGCGCTACCCTCCGAGGCTCCAACCTCCGCTTGATCACCTCCGAGGTCCGAGCGGAGCCGCAGCCCATGGGCCGGCAGCCGCCTCATGGTCGTGCGAACTGCGCCGCGCTCGTCGCCGCCCGCCCCCTGAGCCGAGCCGCACCACAGGCCACATCCGTCGTCGCCCGTCGCCGCCTCGCCGGCTCTCCGCGCCGCGCCGTGGCCGCCGCAACACGACCATTCCTAGCTTGCCGCTGTCGTACTCGCTGCCTGCTGCTGCGCGCGTCAGGAGAGGGAGGCCAGGCAAGTCAACCGGGTCTGGAGCCTGGACTAGGCCAATCGGTGGAGAGTGAGCCGTGGGAGGGGTGAGGGGGTGGGGGACAAAGTGTTGGGCCGCTGGATTGGGCTGTTTGGCCTATTTCGAGAGAAAGAGGTGGATTAGAGTATAATTTTTCTATTTTTTATATACACCACACAATACATAGTATATATACTTGATTTTGTGTCAAAAATAATGGGTATTCAACTGAATACCCTTGAATTCAATTGGGCCCGCCCCTGACTGCGGCATACAAATGCAAGAAAGACTGACTGATACATTCAACAAGATCTACGTAACTCTTCCAAGGAATCCTCTCACTCTGCATGTACACCTATTGTTGGCTTGTTGCATAAGTCAACATACACCCCTCCGCACAGAGGTACACATCACTCTCGACAAGGTGCAGCTAAACCTTTCCTGGATTGAGTACTAACATAAACAAACATGCATAACCAAGTGATCAATATATTTCATTTATGTGATAATGTGATATACAAATTATAATCATAAGAAACTGTTTACTAATATACGAATCTAATGACATCATTTCTGTGTCACAAAAGTTATCAATTAATAGAGTAATCATTGGTAAAAGGCTTGTCCTAACTAAATGAAACAAACCTTGTGATTTCAAATGGAGGGAGTATTGAGGAGATGTGATTCTGGGTTAATTTCATGAGGGGAGTATCATCTATTATCACATCATCTGCTGTTTACTTTTATTTATAGCTCAGAGACATAAATTCCTAGGTCAAAAGATGATGTTGTTATGTTGCCATGTTGGATGCACTTCGGAACTACTAGCCTACTAGCTCGGTTCCATCTTTGGATCTGTCATTGTAATTCAACTTCATTCCACCTTACTCGTCATGTCACCTAGTATTTTCTACTATGTTCTTTTTATTAACACACAGCATAAAAAATAAAATTTATACTAGCTCGCTGAATTAAAACATAAATGGGCAAAAGATGCCCTCTAATCCTTAGAAAAGGAGCCCTACCATTACATAAAAGGACAATCACAAGCCTTTTAAAAGAAAAGAATCAAGTACGTCTGTAACTAAGGAAAAGCTAAACGAAGCTGGTAGCTTGAAAAAGTTGTCTTAAGCTTAGTACAACCTAAAAGAAGCTACTAGCAAGACATAAGGCCAAGCCCCATATGTACTGATAAGTTGAAGCCGCACTTGCTAACTTATTATGCAGAACCCATCAAAACACCAAGCCCTACCAAACTAGGCCTTACAGGTACTCCATGTACTTCAAATGTGAACATAGTGGTCCCACTTTTCCCTTTTATTTTCTCAAACAGTATATTTGCATTGCCCCCCCCCCCCCCCCCCCAAAAAAAAGGTTCATCAAGAAACAGCCTCAAGTCCAAGAAAACCTGTTCTACCCAACAAACTGAACACATAGACAAATGCATTGGTATTGAATCCTTCCACAGTAGCCTTACTATATAGTATCGAATCACGTAAGTGGACATCTGGCTGCAGTGCTACTGTTCTACCACTGGCACCCTCGGTGCGAAACTATAATACCCAAAAACACAAATTACTTGCATGCTTGTAAGGCAAGGGAACCAAAAAACAAGCTGACACAGTCCTATAGGCAATATTAACAGTACCATATAGACAACTCGGGAAAAGCATATGCTCAGTAGCACCAGCTTAGCACTTCCGCAATCCAAAAAGTAAGACAAAAGAAGCTTAGCCCTTTCGAGCAAAGGCACTGCATCTCACCTCCTCAGAACCCCGAACGTGCGGAACTCGTCCTCGATCTCCCGCGCCGTGACGCGCGGATCCAGATTCCCCACGTAGACGCGAGCCATGAGCGAAACCCTGCAAGAGGCCAAAGAAATTCCAACAAAATATCTCTCAAATCCACTCCAAGGCGCAGCAGCAACCACTAAGCTCCACCGGGGAAACCCCAAATTTCTCAGGGATTAGGACGAAACAGTGGCCTAGGAACCATAAGCAATAGGGGATCTGAAGCGCACTTGCCTTCGCGCGTGTGCTCGCTCCGGGTGATTTGAGATTTGGGGTCGCGAGAGCGACCGGGGGGCGGCTCTAGGGTTTAAGTTCGAGCCGCGGCCGGAGGAGAAGAGGGGAGGGCAGGGGAAGTGTAATTTTAGGCGGAAACGAGTTGACGACTCAGGGGCAGTTTCGGAATCCTGAGTTTGGTGGCAAAATACAAAAAGGACGAGTCCATTGGCCTTTTTTGCGCTATGCCTCAATTCTCAAATGAGTTGTTTTTCAAAAAAAAACGCAAGAGTATATAGCAGTTGACATTTTTATTTTATAGGTACAATAAACATTTATCATCAAGTATTTGAGTTTTCACCTCCACTTAGTTGATGAAAAGCACTTGGGAATTCATATACTTGTTTTTCATGATCCGCAGAAACTATGTCCTCGCCATCCAAGCATCCACCCTAAACCCTTGTGTTTGCTACCATCATCCGGCCATCCTTGCTCCCAAAGTGCTTTCTCTAAGCCTAGCAAAATTTATAACCCCATCTTAAATCCACCACTCATTTCTTCTTGATGTATGTCAACTGAGAAAGTCTGTGTATTTAATCACTCAAATATTAGGGCTTGTGATGAAAATACACCTTGTGTTTGGCTAGTGGGAGAAGCAGCCAGCTGGGCTGGTTCTGGCTGGGCTGCCAGCCCAACCATTCGGCGGTCTTGGTGATTAAGCCGCCGGCGGCCTCCTTTCCTCGCTCCTCTCAGATTGTCTCATAGGTCACCCCTCGTTGGCTGGATGGTTAGCTGAGGCTGGGCAGCTCAGCTAGTTATTCCCAGATAAACAGGCTAACATGTAGTAGAGTTTGTCTTGGGTTTTTGACATTCTATGTAATTTTCACTCGAATTGTTGATTTAATGTATATAATGTTAAAGTTCCTATAAAATTCAAATTTTCATATGGATGGCGTTTAATGAAAAGCTCATATTGCCGAATATTGGATGCAAATATCAGTCCCAAGAAAGTATAGTTCTAGTAGAACAATAATAATATGCTAATTCAAAATAATAGAAATATTTTTGAGTGTTCGAGGTGTAATATTTCTCAGTGAAAGTTCTACCCACTTTATTCGCGATGGAGTTGGATGGATGAGGTGACAATCCATGACTGATATTTTCTAAACAAATTGTCTAGCACACTCATTGTTCTTGGTTACGTATGTGCTTTCCAAGCAAACCACCAAAATCTGAAACACCTGACGAGCACGACGAAAGCTATGTTTAAACCTGTCCCTAGTCTTGAGTTTTAGCCTTCCAAGTGATAGGGTACACCACTAGGCATATTTTAAATGAGAAATATTTTTTGATTGTGGCTTACTTATTAGATCGTGTTCTATAAACTCATTTTGTTTCAACTTTTAAGAAGTAAAAATAACGCGCATGCTCAACGCGGAATGAAAGGGTGAGCATCACGGTCACCAAGTTCCCAGGTTGAGAAACGAGAATACATAGACATTGTATGATACAAAATTTTTACAAGGTGAGGAAAAATGTTCCTGCATTCCTGGATCGAGGAACCAGTGGCTGGTGAGCACAAGTGTACAACAAACAGATCTAATTGTCCATGCTGAGCATTCTAAAGCACGTAATGTCCACACATGCTCAGTTCTTTTGCTAGTAAAGACAGGTCCTAACAATATCTCTAGATCATTCCAAGTCGAGGTATGTCGCTGCTTCTTTTCAAAAAGAAGTATGTCAGTGCCATGTTCCATTGGCAGATGCTAAGTCAATCGATGTGACATACATGCTCAAGAAACGTAAACCTAGCTCAATGTTTTAAATAACGCGCTATTTTGCCGCTATAGCGGCGCCGAGAAGCTCATGCGACGCGAAAGCTCTTTTTTGCGCTATCGGCGCTATGGGCGCTATAGCACGCTAAATCGGCGCTAAACGCTATTAGCGCAGTAGCGCGCTATTTTCCCTCTATTGCTGGACATCCAAAACATGCCAAATCAGCAGCCTAGCCCGGTCATTAAAAAAAGGCCGGCCCGGTCCATTTTGGCTTGACGACTTGACCCCTTGAACCCACGGTGGCCTTGAACCCTAGCATCTACTTCGTATCCCAAATCCTAGCTACATGGGTCACGGCGGCAAGCGCGAGCAGCAACTGGGAGACGGTGGCGGCAGCTGGGAGACAACGGCGGCAGCTGGGCGAGCGCGGGCAGCAGCATCAGGTAAAGAGTATGTACGCAGCAATAAAATGATTCTTTGCATCTTGCTTCAATTGTCTTCTACCTACTGTCGATTGAATTGGAATTGGATTGTTGCTCCATTGTTGATTGGATTGGCGGGCAGCAGCAGCTCCATTGTTGAACTGTAAACAAATAGCGTGCTATAGCAGCGCTATAGCGCGAACAATAAGCTAACACTACTGCGCGAAGCTGCGGCTATAGCGCGGTCATAGCGCCGCTATAGCGGCAATAGCGGCCAGAACAGGTTGCCGCTAAATTCGATAGCGTGCAATTTAAAACCTTGACCTAGCTTGTTTTTAGCTTGTAGTTACAGTACAAAACTAGTACGGATTATGAATCAGATCAGATGCAGTTTCACATTAAATCAAAAGGTGCAAGCAGCAAAACAAACAGATATTAAGTCATGATCACATATTAAAGTATACTTTGCTGCTGATATTTTTGTTTATAATATTTCTAACAGATAATAATTACACACGAGATCAAAGTTATAAATAAAATTTCCTCAAAAAATATAACAGGTAGCATGCAAAAATAGTCCGCATCAATAGCCTCTGTAGGCTCCGACAACAAACTTTACAACAGAACACTGAAACTCAGAACTCAATGAACAAGAAGACAGCAGAAAACACTTGAACCACCCAAAACTTGAAAGTGAGATTTAAGTCACACGCTGGCAATAGAATCATCACTCCCACAGCAGGTGGCATAATTATAAGCACAGTATATACAAGTAACCAATCATAACCTTCTAATGAAAAGCCACATCTCACTACCACCTCAATGGTTTGTCCAAAAGGGAAAGAAAAAAGAGTTCTCAGTGACTTGAACGTTTTGACATTGAAGCATGAATAGAACTGCTCTTCAGCAGCTTCCCTGTTTAGTTCCCAAAAATTTTTGTACAGTACCCATCACATCGAATTTTCGAACACATGCATGGAGCATTAAATGCAGTTGAAAAAAAAACTAATCACACAGTCTAACTGATTAGCACGAGCTGAATCTTTTAAGCCTAATTAGTCCATAATTGGACATTATTTGTCAAGTAACAACGAAATGTGCTACAGTACTAAAATTCAAACTTTTTCACCAACTAAACACAAATAATCATCAGAAATTGTTGGGGTACATCGAATAAATCTGTTACACTGTATATTAATGTTCAGCCCATGATATAGTACTTGATAAATATACAAATCTGGTTGTGTTATTGCACAGCCAGCTAAGATTAATTACCCAAAAAATTGGATGGATCCAACAAATAAGATTCAGACAAGAGCTCTCTTGGCCAAGGAACGTGAAAAAGAAATCTCCAATCATGATCCTCTATTGCTCAAATAAACTAGAAATAGCCGCCAAATATCCAGCCAGCTGCAGGAATTGATGAGCATGGGGTCACATATCAGCAGTGTAGAACTGTGTCTCATATTCTAATTTTTAGGTAATTAATTGTTTAGCATCTCATTTCACAATTATCAATTATGATATTTCTCAAATTATGTTATCTGCATTGATAAAAAAACTTGTACATACTACAAACCGAATTCCTAATGCATTCAGCATTAAGTACCTGCCCCAAGATACCCTTTCCTGTCCGACCTTCCACTACTAATCCAACAGTCAGTCCTATCATTGCCAATGCACCATTAATCGCTTCTGCTTGACGTTGCTTCTGCAAAACAGACCACAGTTGAATTTGAACAAAACACAATGAAGTATTAATATAGAATACAGACCAATCTTGGAATTCAAAGGGGAGTGCAACAGATGGGTTTTCCAGGACAACTGAGATTAATTAGTGATATTATATGAAAAATGACTACTACTATCTTAGCCTCTTAGGAAAATAATAAACATATATCTATCTTGTATCACATAGGATTTTCAACATCTCACATAAGTTATAACACATATGACATCCTTTCAAAAAACAAAAAATATAACACATATGACATATTGTGAGTAATGCAATCGACAGTCCACTAGGTAAACCATGTTGCATATCTTTTTGCAATTAGGTTAGGTGAGTCAACTGCACAATATACGATGATGTTTTTGCCTGCTCAAAGAATTAAATCCGTAATGGGGAAATTGCGTGACAGCATGAACAGGGAAAAAGGCTAGCTTCACCATTTCACCAACAACCATTGGTGCAAACAAAAGAGAGATTTTCCCCCCTTATCCTGAATACTACTTCCTTTAGCATACATGATTTATTTAATCTAATTAATGATACACTCCAATACAGTAACAATGCACCTTCAGCTTTTCTTTGGCCCTGATTTCTTGCATCTGTTTAGCAGCTAGACGCTTAGCTTCCAGTGGATCAACCATCACAACATTTTCACCTGAGCTTCTTTTGCCTTGTGGTGCCTGATTCATTTGGACAAAAGCAGTTGAACTACAAAGAATATACTGTAGAATAAAGATGCAGTAACAGACACTAAAAAAGTTGAACAACTTTCCCCAGGTAGTACTTAGTATAATGCATAATAAAGTGAAGAGTGCTAAGGCATTATGGCATTCTGATTGGATAAAGGCCTTAGCAAAACTAAACCATGATCTAACTAAAAAGAATAAAAATCACGTAAAGAGTTCAGGAAACATTATTTGTACTACTACTTTTAATGTCATTTGTCATAGCCCTACCAACCCTCAAAAATAGATGGCCTACTCAAAAAACCTGATGCATACATCTGCACTAGCAAAGGCCAGCATGTGGCTTCTCCGGTGTAATGTATGCCCCCGTTGCTTGTATTGAATTGTCGATCTATGAGAAAAAATAATGGTAACTCAGAGGTCAGTTAAGCTAATGCAGGTGCTATTGATGTTACACTAAACCACAACCAGAATATAGCCATTAGAACACAAGTCAAACCAACTGATGTAATTTAAAAGTGCTATACTCCTGGACCCTTGCCAACCCCAGTGAAAAAGTTCAACTGTTCAACCATTATACAAAAATGAAATTCCTAAGGGTTTGTAGCTGAAGAACAGGTTCTAAGCCTGTAAATACTCTAGTTAAGATAGGCATGGATACTAGATACATCAGAATGTGGAGTGCGAACTAATTATTCTTCAATACGTTAGACGTATAACAGTTCAAGGTAAATTTACCAGATTGCTGAGAATAAAAAAAAAAAATTAACAACAAAAGTTCGTGTGACCTTGTGGGCTAGCGTCAGAAACAAATACGAGTATACGATATCCACATCACTAGAAGAACAACATCTAAAATCATGGAACGCCTTAATTTGGGCTCTGGATAAATGAATTGAGAAAGAGCAATACTGCATCAATGGGGACATGGCAGCAAGAAACCAGAGCATACCTGAACAAGGACGGGGCAGAGGACACTTGCCGGATCGAGAGAAGGCGGGAGGAGCCGGAAGAGCAAGAGGCTGGAGACGGAATCGTCGACGAGAAGCAGAGGCTGGTGGAGCACGCCATTCTTGCTGCTACCCGCCGCCTCCTCCTCCCCTTCTCCCCTCCTCTCCTATTTCTATGGACTCCGGACACCGCCGTCTTCCACCCTCTAGTTTTTCTCCTTTTCCGTTACACGAGGTCGTCGTTATCCTGTTCGGCTTCTTCGTGGGCTTGGGCCGGCCCATCGCCCAAACGGAAGAGAGAGATCGATCACACACTGGGTGGTGGGTGAATTGGCACGCCGCGACGCGCCGCGAGGCCACCAGGCACCAGCAACGTTAGCTTAGCTTCTGCGTGTGGCCGTGGGCGCCCGCGCGCGGCATGACGACCGCCACCGCCATCGTCGCCGGCCATGGCCTCGCTCTGCGCCGGAGCCTCCCGCTCCCTAACTCTCCAGGGCGACCCACCTCGGTCTCCCTCTCCGCGCGGCCCCTCCCACACGGTCGCCAACGCGTGATTGTTCCGGCCTGCCCGTCGCCGCGGCCGTGCCGGTGCCGGTCCATCTCCTCCGAGAGCTCCACCGCCGCCTCCGCGGCGGCCGACACCGCCGAAGAAGAGGAGGACCCCGAGAAGTCCGTCGACGAGGAGGCGGAGGAGGAGGAGGAGGTGGACCCGAAGGCGGAGGTGTGCTACCTGGACCCCGACGCGGACCCGGCGGCGATCCGGGAGTGGGAGCTGGACTTCTGCTCGCGGCCCATCCTGGACGCGCGCGGCAAGAAGGTGTGGGAGCTCGTGGTCTGCGACGCCACGCTGTCGCTCCAGTTCACCCGCTACTTCCCCAACAACGCCATCAACAGCGTCACGCTCCGCGACGCGCTGGCCGCCGTGCCAGAGGCGCTGGGCGTGCCGGTGCCCGACCGCGTGCGCTTCTTCCGGTCGCAGATGCAGACCATCATCACCCGCGCCTGCGGCGAGCTCGGCGTGAAGGCCGTGCCGAGCCGGCGGTGCGTGTCGCTGCTGCTGTGGCTGGAGGAGCGGTACGAGGCCGTGTACAGCCGCCACCCGGGGTTCCAGGCCGGCACCAGGCCGCTGCTCGCGCTCGACAACCCGTTCCCCACCACGCTACCCGAGAACCTCGTCGGCGACAAGTGGGCGTTCGTGCAGCTGCCCTTCTCCGGTGAGTGTTAGTTCGATTTTCTACCTTGATTAAGCCATCCTCAAGATTGTGTTGGGTTGATGTGTGATTGTGCTTCGTCTGCAGCTGTAAGAGATGAGGTGGAATCCCTGGAGAGGAGGTACGCTTTCGGCGCGGGGCTCGATTTGGAGCTGCTGGGGTTCGAGCTCGAGGACAGCACGCTGGTCCCTGGAGTCGCCGTGGAATCATCTCGCGCCAAGCCTCTAGCTGGTAAGTTTGCACTACGCCACATTCTTATTCTTGTGTAGAAGATGACAATGTGCTGTCAAGACACTGAAATTAGTAAGCAGTCTGAAGCTCCAAAGGCACTCGAGATGATGTGGTGGATCGACAGTGAATTTTGATTTTTCATGATAAGTGCCTGATTGCAAACACAAATGATGATGATCCGTAGGATTTCTAGTCGTAGCTTGTAAATATGGAGTAAAAGAAAATCGCAGTCTTCTAAGCAGTACTCGTATACCAGTTGGTTACTCTGATCTCTTTACGCGATGCAAATGCAATTGAGAGATCAGTTGCCGTAAACCTTGGCAAGTTTTGGCATGTCGTATGAGATGATCGCACATGTTTTATGCTTCCAGAAGTGTACTGCTAGTGTCGAAGAATTGCAGTTGCGCTAGCAAGTTGGCCGTGTCATCACTGTGTTTCCTTTGTCCTCCATTTTTCAGCGTGGATGAACGGTCTGGAGATCTGCGCGATGGAGGCGGACACGGGCAGGGGGAGCCTGATCCTGTCGGCGGGGGTGTCGACGCGGTACATCTACTCCGGGTACCAGAAGACCCCCGCGGTGACGCAGGAGGCGGAGGCCTGGGAGGCGGCCAAGAAGGCCTGCGGCGGCCTCCACTTCCTGGCCATCCAGGAGAACCTCAACTCCGACGGCTGCGTCGGGTTCTGGCTCCTCCTCGACCTGCCCCCGCCGCCTGTATGATCCACCCGCTGGATGCGTAGCCTGTACTGTATTGTACCCTGAATTTTGCAGGAAAAAATGGAAGTAGCAATGTGTAGTGCCAGCACAAGATTCTTGGGATCGGTATACGAGATTTCGTTTCCCCCCTTTTGCTTGTTCAGTACTCATCAGTGGTTTTGTTGCCAGATTGGCTCGTCACGCTTGTTTTTTCCTTCTCTCTCTATTTCGCTCCATGAATGGGCCTAGTCAGGAAAAATGGCGCATGGCCCTCTTGCTTGCAGCAGGCCAGGCCTGTCTGTCCTACGCAGCGTCGTGTCGGCCCAGTTACTTTTGTTGCCGGACCGTGCGTGAGGCGAGGTGGCCTGGGGGCTGGGGCGGCATTTCCCGCACAGAGAACTGTAGGTAGTAGTAGTGGGGCCGCCGTGTTGGGGTTGGACAACCGGTGCCGTGGACCTCATTCCGCAGCAAGTTATGGGCCCTTGTGAGCCTCCAAAATATATCTTTAATCCATGACCAATACCCCCAATTGGTCCTATATATATGACCAACGACAAGGAAAAGAATAGCAATAGTTAAATAATGGTGTGCAATATCACTCAACCATAAACCACCGGTTATTGGATCTAGTCCTCCGCGAAAACTAAGAAATTTCGCATATTTGGACCAATTCAAGGTGAAAAGGGGGTTTGCTCCTTCAGCAAAACTAGAATAAAATTGAGCCAAAAGGTCGCGATTCAAGAGTAAATTCGTCACAATTCAAGATAAATTCACGAGGAAGTGGTATCTCTTTAGGATCAACCCAGCATTGAGAATTGGTTAATCAGTAAGCATACATGGATTTGGTGTCCCGCCCAAGAAATTCCTACATCTGAAGATTGGTGCTAAAGCAAGCTCGCACAGTAATAGTGCAATGCTTTCATTATGTCTTCGACACACAGAAATAAATATATCAGGGGATTGGCTTCATAAGTGATTCGCCGCAGCTTGCGACCAGCCACTAGATAATAACCGATATAAATGAACAAACATAACGTAATCAGCACCAGCCAACCGAATGAGCTGGAAATCAGCATAAGATGTAGAGTTGCAAAGTCGCCCACCCATTTGAATTCCACGGGTTTAAACTGTTAGACTGAACATATCAATTTAAACATAGGTGACCTTGTGTGGCCATTACACTAACTGAGCTCAGCAAGAGATCGCTGTCTTCAACACCACTGGATGGTTTGAAATTCGGAAGCAGAATTCAGGTGACAAACTAATCTAGAGAGTAAATGCTCTAGTTTTAGTTTAAGCAGTATACCAACTGAAAATCTGACACTGGATTAGTGGCCACATGCACCAAAAACCACTCTAGAGAACTGTATCCCTAAATGAAATACCTAAAGATGGTGTTGTCTTAGCCCCAGAATCAAAACTTAAATGCCTCAGAAAGCAAGCTTTCTAGGACATTGTAGATAAAATTCAGAGTTTCCTCTCCAAAGACAAAATGTTCTCAGTCTGCATTGGTCACAGCAAAAATAAACAATCTCACTCATATGGGCAAAAAAGAGTAAATCAAATAAGCAAAAGGCGGTACATAAATGGATTCCAGAATGCATAGTATAATGATTTTTCTATCACAAAATGATTCTGCTAAGGCACAAGGCAAAAAAAAGAGGAGATTACTTGCGGTGCACCAATAGTTTACTGCAAGACAATTACTTGAATCAGTTCATAGTAACTCAAAACACATGTCAGCCTCAATAGCAGTTGTGGAACAGGAATAGCATAATCTTCATAGGAAAATAATTTGGGATACTTTATAGCAACACATCTACTGTGGAGAATGATGATGAGTTCATAGATGACAAAAAAAAAAATGCTTACTAGCCTCAATAGAACAAGATTGTCAGTTATCACTACTGAAAAACATGTCCAGTCTACAAAAAAATGCAATAGTAAAGAGAACTTAAGCTGCACCGCTATAAGAAACTTTGGCACACAAGCAACTAGAAATTAGACATCAGATTCTACTAAAAACATGCAACTCCAGCAATTAATCACTCAATAGAAAAAGATTGTCAGTTCATACATACTAAAAACACCAGTCTCAATATCAATAGCAAAGAAAACTTAAGATGCACTGCTGCATAAGCAACTACATCAGCAACTAGAAATTAGCAATCAGAATCAACATATCCATGACTCCAGAAAAAGGCATTAAAAGAATGTACAACACTTCGATATAATATTTGTAGCACCGAATTCTCAGCACTTCAACAAACTTAAAATGAGAACAAGAATGTTCCAACTATTTGAAGTAATATGCTAGAGAAATTAGTACTAATGTGAATCAGATAACATTTACTGCAAGATAAAACCCAACTCATATCCAGAAAGTACAATGCACAATTACTCACCTCTCACATTTTGCCCTCCCACACCTTTTTGTTCGTCATTCAAAGCAAATCTCACTGCAAAGTACCATGAATGAAGCCATTATAATGGCATGATTGCTAGAGCAACAAAACAGTATCACAGTTGCTTACCTCCATTATAATACATAAATGTTAGGGCATTCAATTCTTCAATCTTCTTTTTCTCTAGACCTTCCCGTTCCTCAGGTGTTGCCAAGATAACATGGTACGCGGAATCCATATAATATACTTATTTTGGAATGGAAGCATCAAAAACCACCATCAAAGGCCTCTTACCCTCAAAGGACAAACCACATATTCCTCCGAGAGTAGAACTCTTGAAAAAAACTGTATCTTTCACACTTAAAATAAGAAGGTCCACAAATTCTTTGTAACTCTCTTTTGAAGTCATCTGCTTTATCACAAAAGTCAGAGACACATACTTCCAAGTCAATGGGCTTAAACGCCTATTGAAGACCTACTAAATAGTCTATCTTAGATTGTTCTTCTGCTTCAACAAAAAAGATTGTCTTCTCATTTTTTTTCCATATGATTCGTCAACTTTGAGATTAGTTGCAGCAGAAAATACAAACTGTTAAGAACAATAATTGAATAGAAAAATAACCCAAATAATAAAGATAAAATATACAACAAGCCATATCAAATTTTTTAACCGTGTTTTGTGTAGCAGTCGTGCGCTCAATTCTAAAAACAGGCAGCCCTTGTAAATGGTGCGACCACCTTTTCAAAGTGAGATCTTGGAACGTTGGGGATGCAATTGGTCTGTCACTAGCTTTAGAAAGATCATCAGCAAAGATCATAAGCTGCCGAGGCTTCCACATCACTATAACCTTATCAAAGTGTTTTCTCATTGATCTAAGCATCAGCGAAAGTTTAACGAGATCAAATGTTTCCCTGTCATAGCTTAGTTCGCCACTCAGAATCTGACATACAGTCTTGGAATCAGAGCATAAAAGTAGCTTTAATATCTTCATTTCGCGTGCTTTTAAGAGTAGGGCAAAAGCAGCGTAAGCTTTAGCCTCGGTTGCTGATTTGCATTTGAATTCTGAGTAGACCTCTGTGTGGATGATCTGGTTGCCCTTCCAGAGAATAAATGAGAGCCTAGCTGTGGTGCCTTCAAAAGAGGCATCACATTCACCTTTATAGATTTCATCATCTGTGCCATCTTCCGTCCCTTTGATGCCGTGGTCATACATTAGTGTCTCCACAGTAGAGATTGTGTTATCAATATCTTCAACAATACAAACCCTCTTGTCAACCAAATGTTTCAAGAAAAATTCCAACTCTTTTTCAGGTCTTGCACCATCATCATATTGCATGATGTCAAATGAGCTCAGGTAAGTTGGATTTAAGTTCATAATGTTAAAGACTTGATGGTGTGAAAACAAGGTAGATGGATCTTTCAAATCTTTGGGTAAAATCAAGGCTCTTGATGAAAGTAAAGTATCGTGACCTTTTTGTATCTGTTCTCGAAATCGCCCACCCTGGACTCCACTTCTTTTAACTCAGCATCTATTCTTTGCCATCATCTGTTCACAATTACCAACAGTGATATGGAATGTTTGCAGATCTTCAGCAGCAATCATAAGTCCAGAGCTATCTTCAGTTGTTCCATCAACATTAACCTGCACTTCAGTGTTGTCATCTTCAACATTGGGCACTGATTCAGCTGTGTCATTTTCAACATGCAGTGAAGCACAATCACCTTCTGAACCCTTGGGTCTTGGTGTAGCACTGTCATCTTCGTTCAGGTTCTTCTAACCTTCTGAAATCACTAGCTTCTCCATTTCACCCTTTCCATTATGATAGCTCGATATTTGTCTGACTGATTTGCTTGCAAAGGGATAAAGCAAATGTGTCCTTTGTTGGTGCGATAGATGACACATTCTTGGACATCTTAGCCTTCCATGACCTTCAGTAACAACACTTGGATGCAAAGTTGACACCTGGAAAAACATTTGCAATCAAATCAGAAGAGGACAACACTTTGAATGCCCTAATGGTCAATGATATCTTTTGGACAGATGAAAAATAATAAACATATAAAAATTTAGTACTATTCAGTTAGACAATTAAAGAAAGTACGATAGGTGTGATATTCCTAAGATATCAGTAAACTAAATAAATACATAGGAATGATATGGATTAATGACTATTAAATTAAAAGTTGACAGTCAAATGGAGCTTTTATACAAAGAAACATAGAAGTTTTTTACAATAGAAGAAATCCATATCTACAAAAGGTCTTCTCTATCATGTTGCCCCATATTTCTTTTTCCTACACCTCTCAGGCATATCTGTAACACATATTCATAAATAATTTTTTCTTTAGAGGTATCACTTAGATGAACCTTAGTATCACACTACAAAAATTAGGATCAACATATGCACATATTGTCAACGATGCATCATAAAAGGTGCAGCACGAAAGGGATCTACTGACCTGTGGCCTGAAAGAGCTTGTCTTCTCCCTTTGACAATGAAAATGCCGGGGCCTTTTTAACACTTGTTGAGATTCCATGTGACCTCCATCAGCCACCAAAGTATTGTCAGAAACACAAGTGAATTCAAAACAACCACCCAATTTAAAATATATTAAGATTTGAATTGTCCAATAGCAAGATTCTCCAACTAATCAGTTCATTGGTTTGTAGAACAATTCAAACATACCTGGAAGAAGTTGAAGGTGTTGGTGTCACCAGAACTAATCCAATCAAACCCCTCAGTGCAAATTGTATACAACTCCCCAGCATTTATTGCCGACCACTAGCTGCACATTTATAGCCTGGTCTTCTACAAGAAGATTTGTCACAGCTGCATTTTTACAATCACCTGTTCAGACTAAAGCATTCACTCACAAACAAGCTTGCGTTGGACAAATCTACTATACCTTTTCATAAAAGAAGTAACCGGTAGAGAGTTCTTAACATTCTCACCAATGTCAATCTCATAACCAGGATCACCTGCGGGTACTAATATACAGTACCATTAATAACCAATATCATAACTTTCAAGAAAAATGGTATTTTACTTCAGGTCACCAGATAAAGAAGGCAGAAAAGATGGTCACCTGAACCAGGCTGAGTTTCTTTGGTAGCTCCAGCTACCGCATACTCCTTTAAATCTAGTTCTATCCCTCTTCCCCATTTCTATAATATCTGGATACCTGTATTTCCGTTAAGAGTAATGGAAATGGGGTGCGCCCCGGTTCAAAAAAAAAGAGAGAGAGAGAAAAGATGGACACTGAACATCAAATTGGACCATGCCGACTTCATGTACATCTACAAATCTACAAACAGGAGTCCTAGGGTTTGATTATGAACATCAAGTTGAGAGACCTAGGCCCTACGGTTTGAAAAAAGAAACATCCCACGAGCAACATTAAAGAGCAGAAGTGGCGGATCTTGCTCATAGGATCAGCATAACCAAAGCAGAGTGAATCCAAGGTACCTGGGTGGTTGTTGATTGCCATCAGCCTGTAGAACAGCCGATCCCGGTACTCCACCCATGGAAGCCGGATGCGGAGCATCCCTGACCGTGTAGTGGCACACCACTGACTAGGGGCTGGTTTGGTTGTAGGGATATTTTTTTAAGTCCCAGTAACTTTTTAGTATTTAGAAGTATTAAATAAAAGTTAATTATAAAACTAACTGCAGAACCCTGGGGCTAAATTGCGAGACGAATTTAATGAGGTATATTGATCTATGATTAGCGGATGGTTACTGTAGCATCACTGTAGCAAATTATGAATTAATTAGGCTCATTAGATTCGTCTCACGAATTAGCACTCAGCTGTCAAAAAATATTTATAAACAAATTTTATTTAATATTATAAAATAGTAAGATTTCTTTTGATGTGATAGAGACTTATGAAAAAATTTTGGAACCAAACAGGACCTAGATTCGTAGATTGTAACTAGAAGAGTACATGAGAGTTGGAAGAATGGTACATGAGAGTTGACCACTGTATAGTTGTTTGTGGATTGAGAGGATAATATGTGCACAAGGGGCAATTGGATTCTTATGGGCCTCTCAGTAGTGTTGGAATAAGACTGGCCGCACTCATGCTCCTCTATTTCTCTCCTCCAAATGGAATATTTCATTCTGATCATCGAGATTTTTTTCTCTATATACAGTTTTCTCTTGCTCATTCATCCTCTATAATCATCTTCTATACCGACTACCAGACACGAGGCCCACTTGTCATCCTCACTCCCTCTCTCCTCTCTCCCACCAAACGCGGGGCCAACTCATTTAGAGGAGGGTCCTGCTGTCCTGTGTATTTGGCGGAGCTTTCTCCGCACGGTTCGTTCCAGGAGCTTGTCCAGGAGACCGTTGCACGCGTTGGCTCCGGTAACAGCTCTTGCAGGCTAGTGTGCAGGAGGCCAGTGCAGGCAGCCTAAGCCCTCACTGATTGAGCCGTGTTTGGTTCCCCGTGTAAAATTTTCCGTGAAATTTTTTTTAGGCCTTTGACCACTAATTTAGAGTATCAAATGAAGTCTATTTACAAAACCACCTCCACAACCCCGTGTAAATCGCGAGACGAATCTAATGAGGCCTCGATCGCATGATTAAATGATGGTTACTGTAGCATCACGGTAGCAAATCATCAATTAATTACTTCATTAGATTCATCTCAGAAAGTTACATCCGTCCCTGAAAATGTTTTGCAAATAAACTTCATTTAGTACTCCATGCGGAAGTTCATTTTTTTGTGTGAACTTGATGTGACGCTTAGCCAAACACGGCTGGTTACCTCATATGAGGAGAATCGAAAGTGCAAGGAGCCAGTGGTGCTATGGGCCTCTCAGTCTCTCAGTAGACTGAGAGGCCCAGCTAGATGAGAAGGCCAGGATCATTTTTGACGTGTTAGAATCAGAACTATTTATACTTTGTAAAAAAACAAATAATCATAGGATGTGTTTGCAAAGTTAGTGCATAGATAGGTTCATAAATAAACAGAAAATTTAAGTGTGTAGATCTATGTAGAAGGTGAAAAGAATGATCCACACAATAAATATTGGGAATGCTTATTATAATCATCAATTACCACTTGTTAGGCATAAGAGCATCTCCAAAAGTTCCCTAAATTCCTTAGTAATCCTTGGTTTTTAGCAAAATGATAAAACTCCTATCCAACAACTCCTAATCCATCCTCCTAATCTTTTAGAATTTGGTAAGTCACCTTGTTCCACATAAAGTTAGATGGACCAATTAATCATTAATTATTCAGTCAGATCAAGACGAGCTTCTAATTTCTATAAAGTTCTAGAATCCTAACATTTGGTGGCAAATAGATTTTTTTCCATAGAAAGTGTACAAACTGCAACTAAAATAGAATAGGAAAATCCGAAGATATACAAATGTCTGTAGACCCTATGAAGTTCTAACAACTTTAACTACAGTCAAGGTCTTGATAACAATACACAAATTTTAGTTAAAGATTCGAGATAATAAATTGAACACTAAAAGTAAACAATAAAATCATGTTTGCCTGATATTCCTTAACACATTTGGTCAATGAAGAAGCTTTGCCATGGTGGCGTGGTTGACTATGCTGGGCCATCTTGCCTGAAAAATGTAAGCCATACATGATGACCGCATCAATAACAAGCCACCATGACCCATCTTCACGCCACCAAAACCCAAAAATCAACTGTGGATTTTTTTTTAAAAAAAAGAAGCATAGGGCGTGTATCATTGAATCAATAAAGCCAGTGCAGTCCTGATCAAGAGTACAAGCAAGAGCCAACTGTTACATACCTGCAGGTATCACAAACATAGAACATGCATGAATGTTTTCAATATTGCAATTTATACAATACAGTAAAATTATGATAAATGAAAATTATTATCATGACCAAACAATTCGTCTAATTTAAGTGTCAAATTCTAACAACTTTGGGTACTACTTGGTGACTAGTTTCCCACCGGTGACTGCTCACAGTATAAGACGACGAGTACATCTCAAGAAGGAACTGGATAAAATACGTAGAATTAATGGGAAACAAAACTACTGTGACTATATATATATATATATATATATATATATATATATATATATATATATATATATATAGTATTGATATATGGACCCCGGGGTTCAAATACGATTCAGTCCCCAACGAGCCGAACGCAGACAAGGGGAAACGAGAAGCCGACCCATCGGCTCGAGGCCGCCCGCGTACAGGAGCACCGGCTCGGGAGCCCGTTTGGTTCGTCCGTGCACCCAGCCTCCCACCTCCGCCCGACGGTTAGCGCCCTTTGGTAGCCTTCCAGTTCAGCTACAGCGAGCTCTTCACTTGATAGAAGAGCGAGACATAGCGGAGGAAATGGTGCTTTGTCGATCCTAACTCCTTGCTTCGGAATGCGATTACCTACTTTCCGCCTCACCTGTCGATTAAAGAATTCAACCAACTAGTTGGAGATGGCTGCTTCGAGCCCCACCTTTGATATCCAGTCGTGTGCCTGCCTTCTTGGATATGTTTATTTCGATGAGGCCGCTCTGATCGGGATCTGACTCCACTAATGTAACCGTTTTCGTACCATGTTTTTCACCTAGGGCCTACGCTTTTTGAGTGTAGCCTATCTTCGTGCTGGAATGGTTTTTTCTCCTCCCTGAGGTCGGACTGTTGCACCTGTCAACTCCGGCATTCCCAAGGCATCGCATATCCGGAAGGGAGCAAATACGATCAACTGTTATAGATTGACTTCTCCTGTTGCTTGATTTGGTGAGTCAAGTGTGTTTCCGACTCCTGCCAAGCTTAAAAAGAGGAAGGGCAGTCTTCCAAGCAAACCCATGAATTAGCAACATGAGGAGCCCCGAAGGGAGAATAAGAAAGATTAACCGACGCCGCGTTTTCAGAAGAAGCAATTGGATAAGAATCATACGCTGTGAATGAGCAGACGAATCGACCGATATATATATATATATATATATATATATATATATATATATATATATATATATATATATGGGAATCCATCAATCAGATCATCAATCTCTCTATGTGGGAGCTCGTGGCGTCCGCAGGCCACACGCAGCACGCACGGAACTAGCGAGATCCGGTAAATGCCGGCGGCGTATAACAAGCCACAACAAATACCTGCATGACGGGCAGTCAATTTTCTCTAGATACACATAAATTTGGTACTAGAGCAGAGTAGGATTAAAAGAAGTATTCTCACCCCCGGTACGGGCAGTAAATTTTCTCTGGGTACACATGAAAGGATCTTGATGCCGCCTAGAGGGAGGCGTGACCTGAAAAATTACAACTAAAGCAACGGATTATAACTCACTGCCAGTCAAAACCGATGCCACCGATTTTGCAAACCGGTGCCATCGCTTTACTCTGAGCAGTGAACCCCTCAAAACCAAAAGTGAGGCTAATGAACTCAGTTGCAAACCAAATTTGGAGATGATGGTCAGAGTGATTTGTTTCACCGAAGTTCGGTCCCACTGAATGTGCTACACAAGCACGCCCTACACAAGCACAGTGGTTCCTACTCTCTGTTGAGGAATTCCCATTGAGTCCGAGTCTATTTCAACTCTTTCTCGTGGGTCGCAATCTCCTTCAATCGCGTTCATCACTTCACTAGTGGGCTTCTTCCCTTGTGGAGGCGAAGCGCAACCTGCACAAACTTTTCAAGGCTCACCACAACCTTGGGAGCTCTTGGACAACTCCTAGCCGTCTAGGAGGATCACCTCCAAGAGTAACAAATGATTCACACGAGCTCAATGACGTCCAACAGTGCTCAAGGTGTTTGATTTCGCTCAGATATGCTCACAAAGGCTTCTCTCTACTACCCAACTCAAGGGATCATACAAGATCAAGCTACCTCACAAAGAGGGGTTGGGGAGAGCTAAATGAGCTTTGGCTTAGAACAACAAGAAATAACAGCAATGACATCAAAACCAGCAGCCAGCCACTGTGGGGGAACCAAGGCCTTAAATGCCCATTCCCCCAAAAACTAGCCGTTGCAACCCAGAGAAATCTTGTGCCACCGGTTCCCAAAACTAGTGTCACCGAGATTCAAACAAAATAGCTGTTGGCTCAGCTGACACAAAACCGGTGCCATCGGTTTCCCAAAACCGGTGCCACCAGGTTTGCCTCTATCAAGCCTGAGTCGCGTGTACATGTGGCTTTTGTGTCTCTCATCAACTCTTTTGGGTTACTTGAGCACTAAGACATAAATCAAGACTCCTTATGATACATCCCTCTTGATAGTACGGCATATATATACTCAAGTCAAATTAAAATACAAATTCAACTACTTGAGCTTCTCTTCTTGCTTGTCATGCCACACTTAAATCAGTTTAGCTTCATTAGGGTAGCATCTTGCTATGTCTCTTCATTTGAGAATTTTAACCTTGAGCAAGTGACTTGACCATACACCACATATGAGTTGTCTTCATCTATGGCTCAAAAGTCACTCCATCTTTCCAAAGTTTGACACTATTCAATATGAACTCCTCCAAGGCTCTAGAATCTCCGGACATTGACCATTATCAGTTTCTTCACCCTAGCAAAGTCCTTCGGCGCAAAGATCACTTGCCCTTCACTTGCTTGATACCTCAAAACACCCCTCTCGGTCTCTTTCCTTTATCCTAGCCGCCTTTTTGAACTCCCATTGAATTGTGCTTTTAGAATGAAAACCATTGCTTCAAATATTCTTCATCACTAGCAAGCTCAACCAATTCGAGACCATACATATGCAACAAACCATGTCTCATCTCGTATGCTTTGCTTGCTTTCTTTGTATCAATATAACTCGAATTCTTCAATTTTATTTGACAACTTTGCTTTCATAAATAATTCCATAACAACTATATAAGTTTTTGAAATCTTAGAGCCAACATATCTCTCAAGAATCATTTGCTCAATGATATTTCTCATTTTGTTTGTAATACATCTCAATCGTGTCATATGAAATCACACACTTGATCTTTTCAACACATGAGCATCATATATAAATAACCTTGAAAAGAGTACTTTGATATTCGACAATCATAAAACCTGCTCACATGCTTGAACCAAATTATTAGTCCTTTAATCATGTTGTCATACAATACACCAAAACCCACTAGGGGCCTAGATTTTCTTTCAACACAGATTTTCGATACTAGAGCGGACAACGGAGTAGGATTAAAAGAAATAAAAAAGTATTCTCACCCCAGTGTTGTACCTCTATCTGTAGAGATTGTGGTTGGCCTCTGCTCTACTAGTACACATCTCCCACTCCATGGAGATTCCTTTGCTCCTTGACCACGCTGAAATATAGTTTTAATATTTTATGCTACTTCTATAGATCACAATAGGTTTGTGCTAAAATTTCACCTTTTTTATGTGTTTTGCTATTTTTTGAATTAAATAAATTTCTAAAATAAAATTGAAAATTATTTGTAAGAACGAGTGGAGGCATCACCTGCTCCTAAAAATCATTTGTAGGAGCGGGTGGAGGCATCACTCGCCCCTACAAATTAATTTCAAATTTAATATAAAAAATAGCATACCCCATTGAGACAAGTGGTTGCATAGTGTGGTAGTAAGAAAGGTCGCGCGAGGCTTGAGGTAATATAAAAGAATAGCATACCATATTGAGACACAAGTGGCTGCGTACTGTGGTGGTAAGAAAGGTCGCGCGAGGCTTGAGGTAGGCGGTTCGAATTCCGATTTACGCAAGCATGTATATATTGTAAAAAAAATCCTATCTCGGTAGGATAGGGGCTTCTAGTGGTGGCCGGTTAGCAGGGATATTTTTTATTTTTATTTTGTTGTTTTCATATTTATTTCTAATTTTTTCATATTTCGAAAAATAGTTTGTAGGTGCCGGTCATAGGCTCACCCGCCTCTATAAATTAATTTGTAGAGGCGGGTTAGCTTATAATATGCCTCTAAAAATAATATTTTTTACTGCAAAAATAAAAAATAGGTATGTCACGTGCTTCTAAAAATATATTTTTATTTATTTCTACAAATGTTTTATGTAGCAGTGGATAGCGATTAGGCCGTGTTTAGTTCGGTAGGGTGTAAGCGCAAAAAAATTTTGTGTTTCGAATCTTCCCAATTTAAAACACTAAATGAAGTCTATTTACAAAACTTTTTGCACAGATGGGTTGTAAATCGCGAGACGAATCTAATGATGCTAATTAATTCATGATTAATCAATAATTAGCGGATGGTTACTGTAGCATCACTGTTGCAAAACATGGATTAAGTAGGCTCATTAGATTCGTCTCGCGATTTACAGCCCATCCATACAAAAAATTTTATAAATAGACTTCATTTAGTACTTCAAATTAATAAGATTACTTTTCACTTTAATGTGTTTACGATTTTTTTTAGGGGTGGAACTAAACACAGACACAGGCTAGTAGGGGGAGGCAACGAGGCGCAACCACTTTCTTTCCTGATCGCCTGATTCCTTCCTGAACGTGGCGCGCGAGCAAGCAAAGTCTAGTAGTAGCTAGCTAGCCACAGGGTAGCAGCCGTAGCTTTGCAGGGAGCGAATCGCATGCGTGCGGCCCGATCGAGACGTGCATGCGTGCACGTGCCGCGGCACGTACTGCCGCGCACCTGCACGCACGATCTTTTCCCACTCACACACACCTGGCGGTGTACGGCGACGCAAGCACAAGCTACACGTACTCTAGAAGGAAGCCTACTACTAGGGCACGCAGTGAGAGGGAGCTGGCGGTGGCCTTTGCGCCGATCCGGAGAGCGAGATCCTCCTTGGCTGCCGCGTCGCGCCGAATCGAAGAACCATCCGATCCAATCCGTGCATGCACGAAGCATCCAATCCATCCGTCGTCAGGGGCGCGTCCATGCAGATGCAGGTGCGGATGCAGCCGCGCGCGCATGCATGCATCATGCATGGGTACGGTGGCCGGCCGGCGCCGGGCGTCTCGTGTGTCGTCACGTCGTGGCCGGCGGTGGCCGGCGCGCGCAGCATGGCCGGCCGGGAAGAAGCCACGCCGTCTTTTCTGCCTGCGCGGAAGCCGAAAGGCGGGACGCCGCCGTGCGTACGGCGAAGCGTGTGCATGGTGCAGGCAGCGGCGATGCGATGTGAGAGGAGGGAAAAGAGATGAAGGCTTTTGTCCAGAGTCCCAGGTGGTGCGCCGACGGGCGGCCAGACCCCGCCCATGGACGATCGCTCGTTTTGTCCCTGACAGCAAGAGGAAGGAAGTGGAAGTGCAATGCACAGTGGTACGTACGTACCATCGACGGTTGAACTTTCCGGACGGAAAATCCGGAAAACCGGACTTTTTTCCCGTTTCCGGATCGGTACGAAAACAGTTTTTCGGTCCGGAATTTGATATATTTCGATTCTAAATTCAAAACTATAAAAGTCAAACTTTAGTAAAAAAACGAAATTTCAGAACAGTAAAAACGGAATTGTAATCCCTATCAACCGACTAGTGCAGGAGTACTAGTACTGCTCATGCATGCATGCATGCTGCGGCCTGAGCCTTGGAGCTGGGCAGGAAGCTAAGCCAGCAGGGATCCATCCTAGCTAGTCGTAGCTAGCTATGGGCCTATATGGAGATCGCACAGCTGGGACGGCCTGACCTACTACGTACGTACCCTGTATGTGCTACTTGGGCCTATTCCTTCCAGGAGCACGTAGATGCATGCATGGCACGTACGGTACGGTGCTGCATGCACGCGATGCGTAGGATGATCGATCGGCGCACGGCAGCGTCGAGCTCTCAGATCATACGTACGCAGACGACAAAGGTACGTGCCGCTTGGGTATCTCAAAGCATGGAGCTACGCGTGTATCCATTACAACTGCAGCACACGGATGCATCTCGAGATCACATTATTGCGGCATCATGTATACGTACTCCTACGTACGGAGTATGTCTTTCTCTGCAAATTAAACAACATGCATGATTGGAGCATAATGAGGAACTTTTCATAATAAAGCTAGCTAGCCGGCCTTAAGCTATAGCTCGTAGCTCCAGATGATGATCTGAGCCCTATCTTGTACAAGTACGTACGGCTCATCAAGCAGGCAGGATCGGGCATTCGGGCTCGATCATATCGGTCTCAGTTATCATGCACACTCGGGCTGATACGGCATGCATGCAAGTGTTCATAACGCCATTCACGTACGGTCTGGAAAAGGAGATAGTTTCTATCCGAAAACACGATTTTGTACCCGAGTACCCCGGTAGAGGTTATCCGGACCGCAAGTCCTGTACCGAGATGTGTGTGTTTTTGTCTCATTTTCATGTATAACTCTGTATTCCTTTTTTTATTTGCACGTATCTGTCCAGCTGCAGAATAGGCATGCATAAAAGTGCTTTGGTCTATGTGCATGTCAGATGTTCTGCTCTTTAGTCTTATCCCAACGGCAATGTTGCAGGGTGTAACATGACTACTTTACAGCCACACATTCATATTTCAAATGTTTTGATATTTAACCTTTTTTTCATTCGACTGTACGAGACATACCAGACATGAGTGAGTTATTTAAAGTATTGATATTTCAAATGGCTACCATATATATTTCCCAGCCGTTGAGTCTGAACACCTAATAAGTATTGTGTTACATATTCTCACATGTATTATGAAGAGAATCCTCTACAGAACCAATTCTTTTTTTAAATGTTTTAATTAATATTTAAATTATACTACTTTGTACAAGCATAAAATTTGTTACATATTCTCATTTGTGATATATATATATACATCCTTGTATAGACAAACTCTTTAAGAATCAAGTTTATAATACTTCAATTAATATCTAAATTATTTACTATATGCATTCCTCTTATACAACCTCCTACCCAGTACACCCCAGTACCTCTTCATATAACCTTACTAATACTCAATACCTTCATACAACCTTGCTACCTAGTACACCCTAGTACCCCCTTCATACAACCTTGCTAATACATTCCTCTCACATTCCTCCTCCACTCCTCCAGGACCTCCATATGCTGAGAGAAGCACAATACACAAATCAGCATATGGCATACGGGTACATATTAGCATATAAACACCGAGAAAGAGTGAAGACATAAAAGGAGAGGAGGTTGCTCGTGGAAGTACCTATCGACTGCTGCTTGCGGAGGAAGTCGCGGATGTGGTACCGATGACCACTGCGGCACGCGCATACCGCCCAACGCTACCCCCAATTGCCGGTTGCCCCAGTGTACCTACTATAATCCAGAAATGTTTTTAAAACTCAAGTGTAAAGATAAATATAGAAGAAAGTCGGTACATGTGCACCACTTTATTTAAACATAAAGATTAGCTTGTACTAACACATGAATGCACAAATGAGATTGTATAAGAAGACAACAATAATGCAATTATTGTCAAAATAAGCTTGTTTCAAGTATTTTCTCTTGAATGATTAAGCAAAAACAAATAATGTGCATGTACCAATATGCACAAACATTGTGAGAATTAAAAATGGGATCTTCAGATCAAAACTCAACTACATTCTGACCAACCTAAGGACCAAAATATTGGTACAGTTGACGAACCTGAGCATGAAGATTGTAGCTGGCTTTCGATGGTGAGCGTAGCTAGCACCAGGACGTTGCGTAGGCTCAGCTTGAAGGGAAAGAAAGCGATAGTGTGGTCTCTGGCAAGGTGTCACAGCACCAGGCTGCTGGTTGTTATTCGGATAGCAAACCCTGGTAGTACTGCCTCATCCCTCATAGCACACCTGAGCAGCGATATAAACATTGAATTACTAAAAACAGCAATAAAAATTCATCTCAAATGAGCAGATTAACTAGTTAAACAACATCATGCCTTAATCATGGTACCACGTGAAGCAATGCGCACATGAAAGAGATGTTGAGTAGTTAGAGAAGTGCATTTAGGCATTATACGCAGGAAGAGATGTTGAATAGGAAGCAAAAAAACTGAATTAGCAGCTACACTTATGCAGCCAATTAACCAACCATAAATGAAGCGCACACCTTTCACCAAAGACGCTGATGGCAGTGGCAGCAGCAGTGCCCTAGCCACCACCACCAAATACCAACCGATAGTCCTATACATTCAGACAAATGGAAAGCACTTGAACAGGACTGAAAGCAAATGGAGAGCACCAACCGATGGCCAAGCAAATGGAGAGCACCTGAACAAGACTCTGAATAAGCATGTCAAACAGATTCAGAAAATCTTATGCCAGGTCCAAATTTTTTTATATGCCAAACATATTCATCTGAACTGATTCTCCCAAAAAAAAAGAGGCCCATTCTACTACAACAATTAATAATCCACCATGTCTGAATTTTTTGGACTATGCCAAACAGCTTCATCTGAACTGAATTTAGGGACAACTAAAGCATGAACATATCGCAACCATATATATGACTGAATTGGTATGTGACGGAAGCATGTAATTTACTGAATTAACAACCATACCGAAGCATATATGTGACTGAATCTAGACAAAACCGAAGCACATAGCAGCACAATCAAGAATCCTTGGATCATATATTCAGAGTTTCAAGTACTGGTACAGGTAGTAAACTTGTAATAACTTCATGCTAGCAATACAATTGTAGCCTATATTTGCTAAATTGGATACCTAGGTACTGCATGGTAGTAATGAACAGCTACTTCATCCGTAGCATAAAATTGTTGTGAACCAATGGAACAGAATACTGCTGTGAATCTCAACTCACCAGAAAAAATGTTTCTCCTCTAAAATAGTTAAGGGGTGCATTTAGGCAATATACACAGCAAGAGATGTTGAATATGAAGCAAAAAACTGAATGAGCAGGTACACTTATGCAGCCAATTAACCAACCAAAACAGTAGGAACGGCAAGCACAAACATTATCCATAAATGAAGTGCATACCTGCTACCACCAAGTACCTGCCGGTTAGTCGTGTTCTCGATGCCGGTCGGTGCAGGCTACTCTTTCACCATGGACAACCCGTAGCTCATATCAGCCTAAACAGGAACCGGATCAACAAGCAGTGCAAGAAATAATATACACAACAAATTAGTGACCTGCTATAAGAAATCAAATAAAGAAATTCCTCAGAGAGAGAGAGAGAGTGAGCGGACAACGACTCACCGTGGCTGGATGCGACGGTCATGAGGTCGCCATCGGAATGGGGCAAGCTCGCGCTTTGCCGTTGTGGCGGAGCTCGTAGCTTGTCAGCGGCCAAGTCCACCTGCGGATCGACGACACCACGAGCTCGTCGCTGAAGCAGCAGTAGCAGGCAGAAGCTGCTGCTCTCCATCTCCCTCTGATGCTGCTGATGCTGGTGGTGCTCCACCTGATGCTGGTGCTGCTATCGATCGCCGGATGGGTTAGGCTGCGGCGGCGCCGGAGGGTGGGTTTAGGTGGGTTTTGTCCTCATGCTGCTGGTACTGGTACTGGTATTGATGCTGGTAGGGGTATGGATACGGATAGGGGTTCATGGCATGGTGTGTGGCGGGAGGAGGAGGCGACGGCGGTGTGCCGGCGCCGGCTGGGCCTGGGGGCTGTGGCTGTGGCGGAGGCTGGGCGGGCGCCAGGGAGCTGAGGAGGAGGTGGTCGGACGCGGTGGAGCTGGGCGGGGCCGAGATGAATGTAGGGTAGTAGCACAGCGCCGCGCAGCCGCATCCGCAGCAGCAGGCGAGCGGGGGGCGGCTCGTGGTGGCTGTGGCGAGGCATCCTCGCTCGATGCGGCGGGTTCGGCGGCTTGGTGGGATGGACGCATCGAGCGACTCCGGCCCGATGACGACATGGTCGACGGCGCCGAGGATGGCGAGAGAAGGTGGAGGTGGTGTCCCGCGCCGTAGCAGCGACGTATCCGTGTTGGATGAGGACGACGTCGGCCCGGCCGGTAGGCGGACGCGTCGGATGTGGCGGTGGAGCACGAGCAGCGAGCCCGGGGGCCGTCCGCGGCCGCCCGCGTTGGTCTCTACACCCGAGGCAGAGCGCCTCCTGGAGCGGGGGGTCCACCCGGCGTGGTTTTGCAGGGTGGGGTCCGCCCCCGCGGCGGCGAGCACAGAGGCCATGGAGGGGAGCTGGAGCCGGACCGCGAGCTGGAGTGCGGTGTCCCCGTCGGGGACGGCGCGTCGGCCGAGCGCCGCGGCGACGGAGGACGCGAGGCGGGCCTCTCGGGTTGCGTCGGCAGCAGTGAGGCCACGGGACGGACGCCAGGGCCCGGTGTGCACGACATCGCTGCCGGCGCCGTCGAGGGCGCGCGCCGCATCCACATCCTCGACCTCGACGCCGCGCACAGTAGCCGCCTTAGCATCTTCGGCCGTTCCACTTTACGTCGCTCCTGCTCGCCTCCGCCGCTACCCACCAGCAAGTCCCCAACGGGAGCACCTCGACCGCTGCTCCGAGCGAGGCCGAGTCTGGAGCTTCACCAGGACAAGGCCGCCGGTGCACCACTTGTTTCGCAGGGGGCGCCGCCGCTGGCTGTTGCTGTGCCTCCCGCCCTCCCCACATCCTGGTCGACGGCCGTGGCTGCGCAGGATGAACGACCCTCGAACGGCAAGGCCACCATGGGTCCCCGTCCAGCACCGCCACCACCGAGAGGCTGCGGGCGCCGCGCCAGATCTGGTACCAGCCCATCGAGATCCGCACGCGTCACGCCTAGATCCGCATGGAATTGGTGCCGGCGTGTCGAAGGTCCGCGGGGTCGGAGACTGGCGACGTCGGTGGGACGCGCAGGCCCTAGTTGAGCCCCGCGTGGACGGCGTGCGCGAAGGGGAGGGCTGGGTCGTTGGGGCGGTACGAGAGGCGGAGCGCTGGGCCCGATGCGAAGGTGGTTGAGAGGTCGAAGAGAAGGTCCCGCGGGTCCCCGCTCGCCGCGAGGCCCGACTGGAACGGCAGCCCGAGCATGCCGCCTTGGCCCGTCGGCAGCTTCTGCTCCGCCGGCGCCGGGGCCGGCCTCCGCGCCTTTGTGGGTGCCGGCGGCCTGCGCGGGGGTGGCGAGCACCGGAACCACGCGTCGCTGCAGGCGTCCGGCTCCACCGCCGCTGCGTGCCACTAGGCGGAGTCCCCCGCCGCCGTGGCGCCGGAGTGCGGCAGTTGCGGCTCCTCTGGGGAGGACGAGGACGAGCAGTAGCTCCACTCCCCTAACACCGGCACGTGCCGCCGCCGCCGGATCCGGACTCGCCGGCCCTGGATCTGGGCCTCGCCGGTGCGGCCGGTGGAGAGGATGGAGTCCCCACCGACGAAGCTGTACCGTGAGGGAGAGGAGGTCCGCACGGATATCAACTTCATAAACCCGTACCCGCATGCTAAAATCCGCGCTCGCGCCCGCAACCCGCAACGGGTAGGAAACGATACCTGTACCCGTTATCCGCGGATACCCGCATATCCGCGGGCACATCCGCATACCCGCAAGTTTTAGAAAAGCAAGCACACAATCACATTTTAATAGCATGTAAATATTAATATGCACCTCTATATCTCAGCATTAATAAATTATAACCTATTAAGCAACACGTCAACACCATTTATTTGAGCAAACAAATAAATTTTAGCAAATAAATAAACTAGTCTCATACATAATACATCACAAGAGTCATTGTTTGCGGGTTTGCAGATTCGGGTATTAATTTTTCAAACCCGTTTAAAAATACCAGTTGGGTTTAGAGTTGTACCCGCGCCTGTGCCCGCGGGCTCAAACTCATGCCCGTATCCGCGCCCATCGGGTTTGGTATCCACGGGTACACGGATATTTCATACCCATTGCCATCTCTAGGAGGGGAGGGGATGGGCGACACGAGAGAGTTCAAATGATTTTGAAACACAGTAGAAGTAGAAGGTACCCGATAAAAGGGAGCGTCTGGTACAGAATCCGACAATTTATTAGGTGCACGTCTCATCGTATACAATACGTACCTACATCCGAACGTGTACACGATCTGACCCGATTCCACCTCTACCTAACACCTTCCTGAATCTAGCACAGATCTCAAAGTACATATTAAGAGTTCAGATAACCCCTACCAGGTACTCGGGTCCTAGAAATCTTCGTCGATTTCAAATCGACCACGGTCCATGGACCAGACGATGAGCAAATGAATGTGCATGCTGCAGCTATAGCTAGCAGCAGGCGTGCATATGCATGCATGCAGCAGTCACCGGCGTCGTCGATAGGGCATTCAATTGGGCCGGCAGATCGCGATCGGCTTTGTTGTTTGCAACGCTCGCTAGCTGGGTGTCCCTGTTACTGTGTCCTAACTCTGAGAGATCACACGCTGCCATCAGGTCCCAGCTTTGAGATCGAGCCCGAGGAAATTAAACGCGGCAGCTTTGAGAGAGTCACGCGCAGCGCGGCTACTTCTATTTTCCGGACAGATGGCTGCCCGCTGCCTCTGTGTGCGTCCATGTGTATGGGTGTGTGTGTCTGACTGCTGGGGAGAGAGAGAGAGAGAGAGAGTTGAGAGCGAGCTTGGAAACGGGCAATGGCCTGCCCTAGTGCCCTGTGCCTGTGTGTGCGCATGAGAGAGACCAGCGGGCGCGTAAATGCAAGGCAGCGCCGGCCACAGGGCGTGCAAAGAGGAGGGAGGGGCACGCATTGAAGGAGGGCCGCAGGGCTCTCATCATAGCTACCCGATGGCGCCATCGACGGTCGCATTTACTCTTGCTGCTGCGTGGATGTGCATGCAGCAGCAGTAGCGCTTGGCCGCTGTGCTGTGTAACCCTAGGATGCGTGCTGCCCGAAAGGTGCAAGTCAAAATGCAGGCGATCCACGCTCACATCTACCCCGGGGCCCTCTGGGGCCCTCTTCATTTGCTCATCGATTGAGGATCGATTCTCTCTCCCGGCCATCGCCAAACACTGCGGTCGCTGACATGCACGCACGAGACGGTCGCAGCACAGCTCTCTCTCTCCTCTGCCTGCTCATACATGTGATGCGATGCACCAGCTAGTATGTACGTACTAGACGGCCGGTGGAGTCGAATAGCTGATCTGAGTGGTAGAGAGCTAGCTTCCTACAGGGTGGCAGGCAGGCAGGCCACAGGCAGCAGCCTATAGCTCCCTCCGATCCTGGTGGCATGATGTGTGACCATGCATATACGACTTCAGACTTTACAGGAAGCTAGCTTGCGGCAACCACACTGATTCTAAATGAAACCTATTTATAAAACTAAAGCGCACGTTTTTCGAAAAAAAACTAGCATGCATGAAGTACTAAATGAAACCTATTTATAAAATTTTTTTAGAGATAGATGTAATTTTTCGCGACGAATCTAATAATGATAATTAATCAGCGATTGGCTACAGTAATGCTACAGTAACCATCCACTAATCACGCGGTCCAAGGTCTTATTACATTCTTCATGGTCACTAGCGCGGGAGTTATGGAGTTGGTTTTGTAAACTGGCTTTGTTTGACACCGTAATTAGCCATCAAAATATCACTATTCATTAACACGCTACGTCCTAACGCGAACCAAACGAGGCCAAGTTCAAACCCCTGACGAGTCACGGGTCCCAGCACCAGAGACAATTCTTTATTGACACATCAAAATATCACTATTCATTAACACCAGAGACTTTACAGGAAGCTAGCTAGCTGCAACTACGAAAAGTTCCTAAAATTTTTTATTGACACATCAAATTTTACGATACATGCATGGAGTATTAAATGTAGTTAAAAAATATAACTAATTGTACAGTTTGGTTGTAAATGACGAGACGAATCTTTTGAGACTAATTACTCTATGGTTGGACAATAGTTGCCAAATAAAACCGAAACGTGCTACATCAACTTTTTCGCAAACTTTTCGCGAACTAAACACACCCTGATTCATTTGGTCTTGTTGGCCATTCTAAAAAACTAAAGTGCACGTTTCCCGAAAAAAAATCTCGCATGCATGAAGTACTAAATGAAGCCTATTTGTAAAACCTTTTTAGAGATGGGTGTAACTTTTCGCGACGAATCTAATAATGGTAATTAATCGACGATTGGCTACAGTAATGGTACAGTAACCATCCTCTAATCACGTGGTCAAAGATCTTATTACATTCTTCATGGTCACTAGCGCGGGAGTTCTGGAGTTGGTTTTATAAACTGGCTTTATTTGACACTGTAATTAGCCATCAAAATATCACTATTCATTAACACGCTACGTCCTAACGCGAACCAAACGAGGCCAAGTTCAAACCCCTGACGAGTCACGGGTCCCAGCACCAGAGACAATTCTTTTCTTTACCTTGCTCCATCGCCATGCATGGCCGGCTGTGTTTCTTTTCGCACGAGTACAAACACTGCACCGTATACCATCGTCGGCTCACACCCTTCTTCCAGCAGTTCTACAGCAGAGCAGCGTGCAGCCATGAACTTACAAGTTGCTACAACACAATGATCAGATCATATACATGCTGTTATTAAGTTACTCGTACAGTCGTACTAGTATCAACCTCTCGAACGTAGTACATGCAAACGGCCGGCCGGGCTACATCTACATGTATGCATGTACGTACTCCTAGGAGCTAGCTAGCCATCGCCTATCGGCACGGTCCCCTGCACAGACTAAGTTCCGCGTCGGGCATGGCCGATTTGGCAACCACCGCTCCGGAGCGGTTTGGGTGCCATGTACAGCAACAATTCGTGGCCGCCGGCGAGCCAGACTTTTCTGGTACTGCATGCCAGAAACGGTGCGTGGATGGCCACTCCGTCGCCGGCGAGATCTCATCATGGCAGCCCAACGACGACACAAGCTGTGGTGGTGCGGCGGCGGCCGTTGGGCATGTTGGTGTGCATGCAATGCAACCAACGTTATCCGCTCCGATCCGCGCGCTTGTTCATCAGTAACGCAACGCACACAGAAAGTCACGGAGAATGAAGAAGAGAGAGGAGGGGGATATATTCGAAGAACACGCGCTGCAGATTCGGCCGTTGCATCGTGGCATGTAAAACGGCCGGATATCGGAGAGCACGAGGGACCTGGTGGAGCCTGGGAGCCCCATGGATTGAAAGTTGAAACGCTTGCATCGCATCGCCTTAGCTAGCTTCCCGGCCGGCCTCGATCGCTCTGGTGCGAGACATTGCATGCATGCCTGCGCGCTGGCCTGTTGATGATTCGCCATAACTCGAACGCGCAGTGTGCCGGTACAGTCACGCTACTAGTCCATCCACCTCCGATCCGGCTGCGGCTGGCGATGGCGAGGATGAGTCCAAGCTAGCGAGCGGCCGGGCTCCTCACCGGACCCAGCGCGCGCGGCCGCTGCTCGCCGTCCGGCCGGCCGGATGAAAGGCGTTTTGTTGCCGTGTCCATAAAGAGGGCACTGCGCCGCTAGCTTCATCATCCTGGCAGGCCGCTCTGTTTCACCTTTACGCGATCCACGTGAGGGATCCAAGGGCTGTCCGGCCGTCTTGCCGATGCAACAGCTGTGATGCTGAATTCCTTGAGGTTCTGTCCCGTTAGCAGGTTTGAACCCATAGCGCTGAATGGAGGGTAGATAGACCAATGCATGGTCTCACACTGGCTCCTTGCCAATGACGATATGATGCAACTCCCTCTTTGGTTCCACATTGCTAGTGCTGGAACAGTCGCATAATCAAGCTGTTGATAAACTACGACCTCTCAGTTGGCTAGCTCTACCAAGAGATGGTAAAGGATCTTAATTTTTAGCCTAGATAATCTAAAGATCAGGCTCTAAAATAGCCAAGCTCTAATTTTGTATAACTTTGAGCTAAAAATATTAAGGATCAAGTTGAATTGTGAGGAGAGCACCTTACCACCCCTAGCTGTACCATTCGAGAGAAAATAATACGACCCGTTTCTCTCAATGCAGGCAAACAGGATTTTTTTTAAAATGCTTTTAGTGGCGCAACTATGGGTTGTGAATACAGCAGCACTGTACCATCTTCCGCGATATTGGAAGACATTGAAGACTGAAGAATCGCATGCATGATTCTTTTTTCCTGTCCTGAAATTTGGTTGTAGGCCAGCCAGTGCAGTGGAGCATTTCTCCTCTTTTTTTCTTTCAAGGAAAAGACAAGAGAGCTAGAGCAGTGAGGCATAAGGCATTTTTTAACCGGACGCCTGCTTCCACCCTTTTGCCTCCCTCCCCGGCCATAACTCCTCCAGCAGACCACATTGCCCCCTCCCTCTCTTCCTCATCACTATATAAAGGGAGGCCAGCCCTTCTTCTCCACCGTTCCTGCTTGCCACACCTCTTCTCCCCTCGTCTCTCCTCTCCTCTAGCAGTCTAGCCACAAAATGCCTAGCCCCATCCACCGCCGCCGCTTCCTCCCGGTCTGCTGCCCAAGCTTCTCGGCCGCCGGCGATCCGTCCCCGGCTGCTGCATCATCCACGGGGCGCCTGCAGGTGGCCAGGAAGAAGCGGAAGCGGCTGAAGCCTCGCGCCAGCTGCAAACGCAGCGGTGCTGCTGTTGTATGACTGGCGTTATCCTCACCGAGCTTCCTCCACGACGCTCCGTTTCCTTTTATTTTCTTCTTTGCTTTGGTGGGTATTTTTCATCTAGCGAAAAGTGAAGCAACGGTAGGTCTTCTTGACCTTGCAAGACTTTTCGCTTGAAGATGAATTCCTATCAACACTTCACCTCTCCTTCGCGCCTACCTCTCCCCATCTCGCGCCTATCAATCCTCCCATCCCTCCCGTCCCCGTCTATCCCTCTTGAGCTTGGAACACTTGCAGCTAGCCAGCTACTACTACTCTCGTGTGAACGCTGCTACGGTGTACTGGAAGTTAAGTTTATGCAGTGCAGTGCAGCGGTGCATTGTTGCCTTTCTGCAGCTACGTGATCCCGCATGGACTCTGCTATTCGGTGTAACAAAGTTGGTTTTCTGATGTATTTCCTAGTCGTGTATTTCGTTCCTTGCAGCTAGTGTACTTTAGCATGCATGCAATTTGCTACTGGGTGTAATGGAAGTTTCTGAATTCTGATGTACTTCGGTGTCATGCATTGCCTGGTCGTTTCTGCATATAAGCCTCTTCGGCTCTTCTGCTGATGCCTTCTTGACCCAACCCAGCTGGGGAGGAGGAGCACATGAACCGATGGCTGTGGCGGCGTCGCCCAGCTGAGATTTATTTGTGCTGTCAGTTTATGTGTTCACGCTACTATACATGCGAAACCGAGGAAAGAAAACGGCGAGCAATGGCGCATTCAGAAAACGTACTCCTACTCTCTTAGGTGCCCTCGTGTGTACTGCGTCCAATGGGATTGGCCGGTGGGCTGACTGGCACGCACACGTACGTTACATGTCGTGTCCTCAGAGCGTAGGCGGCACTCGATCGAGCCATCCATCGGACCGTCGCGTGCATCCACCGTGTCCTCCAGCGCTGCCTGTTGTCGCTGGTTCGGCAGCACCGAGGAGAACCGGCCGGCAATCTCAGCTGGTCGCTTGCATTGGAGCCAACGGCAGCCGCCGGCCGCGGCTCGGACGCTCGGAGCCCCGGCACCGGCGCGGCGGCACCCAGGCGGCACGGCGTACGCGCGCGCGTCCACGCGAGCCTCCCCCGGCCCTCCCTCCCGCCATGCCACGCAATAACTCGCTCTGAATGCGATGCTCCGACCGCCGGGGCGCGCGGCGTTCCCTGGCGCTGGCGGTCGACGGATCGGGCCAGGCACGGCGTGACCGCCCATTAATGCATTCCAGCTCTGATGAATGCATGCACGGCGCGCGTGCCTTCGCCGCGACGGGGGTCGTGCCTGCGTGACCGATGCATGCGGCTGCGACGGCCCCATGCTGGTTCCCGGCCGGCGGGCCGGCCGACGACGCATGCCGCGAACGGCGGCGCGGGCATGGCCGCGGCGCGCCGCGCTGCTCGCGGGCTCATCGGAGAATGCTGGCCGGCATGGCGCGGGCATCGTGGAGGTGGAGCCTACGCGCGGGATCGAATTGAATGGCGCCTGTGCCGTCGTCCGATCCGTCGCAGCGCCAGCGTGGGGCAGAAGGGATGATTGAGGCGAGGCGAGCCGAGGCCGGGCATTCTGTACGCGACTGTGCACGCTCGCTGAGGCTGAACCCACCCCGGCCGGCAGCAGCGCCAGAGCGAGCCTTCACGTCGAGTCGCCAAGAACGGCAGTCAGGGGTAAATGCGGGAACAGTCGGCCAAGCGTTCCCTACGTGACAGCTCCACTGTGCATCTCGCAGATGACAAAAACTTGGCGTTTCCTTTTCTTTTTCCTTTTGGTTGTGTGCATAAACATCTGGACGAGCAAGCTGGGAGGGAGGAACAAAGACAGCGCGCTGGAGACTGTTCGCCAACAGCTCCGTTGCTGACCACACTGTATTTCAGCCAGTGGCAACGAAGGTGTCGGTATCATACACGGTTCTCAGGCGACGGGCAGCGGATCGCATAGGATTTTCAGTGACAACCGGAGGAGCATCTCTGGCCACTAAATGCAGCTCGGCAGCAAGCGAGGAGGCGAACAGTCACCTGGCGGCTGGCGCTTCATCCCTCGGTCAAATTAGGCTTCCTGTGCTTGCCTGCTGTTTGCAGGGCGCAGCGTTGGAATAGCCTTTCTCCGTATGGCCCCAGCACGGCACAGCTGAACAATCAGGACAATCACAAAAACCGGGTGGCAAATAGCAGCAACCGTTAACTTGAAAGACTACTCAAACTTTGGAGTTCAGTTGCAGATGTACAGGGCATAAACTGAGCTTTCAAATTCAACGGCTTTATTTTTAAAACAAGAGCAGAAAAAAAAATGGACTTCAGCAGGTAAAAGAAGAAAAAAAACTTTCATTTCAAAATCTTACCCCGGGAAAGGTACACCGTACACCCACATTCATAGGCAGTATGTAATCATTGTCCTACCCTGATTCCCAGCCATTACTACAATTCCAGCATATTGAAGACACAAAAGGCGCAGTACAGGGCGGTACAGTCGC
This sequence comes from Panicum virgatum, assembly GCF_016808335.1. NCBI lineage: Eukaryota > Viridiplantae > Streptophyta > Magnoliopsida > Poales > Poaceae > Panicum > Panicum virgatum. The sequence goes on from NC_053145.1 coordinate 49,808,356, forward strand.
AGCACGAAACAATGCAAGTTCCAATTCATACGTTTATACGCGAATAAAATGAGGTCCACACAACACAAGGCAGCATGTGAGGCCACTGTAGCCAATTATTAGAACAGCATAACGAGAGCATCACTAACAGTTTTGTAGCGACTGGTTGAAGAGCAAGGGACAAAGGCATTGACGATTCTGAAAGCAGGAATTCAGAATGGAACAGTGCGACTGGCCAACGTGTTGACGAGTCCAGAGGGCAGGTCTCAGGCAGTAGATTCAGAGAGGTCCTGGAAAGGTCCCGTTCTCCCTCTGCTCGTTCCACTTCTCAACCTGTTTCAGCAAACAGTAAGCTGGTGATGATTTCAAAGAAAGCAAACATGACAGTTCTAATTGACAGATGACAACGTAATATAGTGTTAATAAGCAAGCAGAAGGTATAGCGGGCTGCATAATTGGGCTAGAAGGTAGAAGGAACGCTAGGAAAATTAATGGTAAACGCTTGATCAGAGCGAATACGGTGTGTTTAAAACATTTTGATATTCAGTATGTATATAGTATCATATAAACTGGATTCCAAACATGGACAAAATATGGTTGCTTCAGTATGGCCTAAGGGTGGGGTAAATACCCCACTCCACCCACCCCCACCCCCCCCCAAAAAAAGGTGGGGGTAAATGTATGATAGCTTCTGAAAGCTAACTATAACATATCTGATGTGCCAATTGAAGGACTGACCAGCAGTAACAAACAATAGTAATTCTCTGATGAATAATACATAAAAGCTTCAGTACAAGAAGGTGAAATAATTAAGTAAATACTCTCCTTCCTAGGCGCTAGTCGAAGCAACTGTTTATCATCAAAGAAGGTACATAATGAGTTCTTGCATGCATCTTATAATGGGGATGAGATAAATGTGTAACACCTCCTCTTGATGTGAATTTGATTTTAAAACAAGTCAAGGTAAATGTGAGAACATCTCATGATATTCATTTGAAAACAAAGCAAGTGAGGGTAAATGTGCAAGCTCATACTTGTGCTGTGCAAATTTGCAAGGACATGCCACTATCTGCATGCGCGAGCACATCAGCGGCCATATGTACGGCCTACTAATTGACAACTAAAGGCAGTCACTGAGAAGGCAGGAGCGAGAATGTTATTGAAAGCCATCAGCCCATCACAAGAAGAGTCGGTTGACAACAGACCACTGACTGAGTCAGGATACTGAACAAAGGCAACTCTTACTAAGGGTACATAGTTGAACGAAGATTTAGTATTGAACAAAAGATTATTGACGGCAAGGACTTTGATATAGTTAGATAAGTCACAAACGGCGTAGCAATACATCCACTGAAGCATGATGATAATTTCATGATTTCGGGCCCAAAAAAGAGAAAAAAATTGTGGTGTCAAATCCAATTTATCATCTGTATGTTCTTTACTCAAAAGGATACGTTCCCCAGGAGAGTAGTTAACAATGGAAGCTGCAAAGGAGAAGGAACTCACCCATTCTCCAGGGCAAAGGGACCTGTAGTACTTGGCGAATTTGTCACAGTCACCAGCATCGTCCCCTTTGGCATTCACACACCTGAATTCCATGAAAGTTGGATGAACTAGTAACAAAAATATGATTGTGTTCTGCCTAGAAAGTTAGAGAACAAAATGCTGACAGACCATAAAAGTTGCTGAGTATATGGTTATACCTGTGGTACTCAACGTAGCGAGTAAAACAATGCCTTGTCTGGTTTGTCGTAGGGAAACGGAAGTCCGCAGGTGCTGTTTTTATCTCAATCTGCCATGTGTAAGAAAATGAATAAACTTGTGACAGACGATGAACAACACAGAAAGCACTTCTATGGAGGCTGGAATAAAATGAAAGGGAAAAAAGCAAAGAAGCATAGTGAAAGTCAAGATTGACAACATCAGAATATTTGCATAAGCAAACTGAAACATCCAAATGCCAGATTAAACATAAACTGGACTTTTCATGAAGCATGGCCGAAAGATTGGTTTTTCATCAATGTGAAGTGTGCAGGAAAGCCTGTAGATGTTAAATGATGAAATCAGTAATTCAGCAACAATTATGGTGAGAACAAACTATTGTAAATTACAGTCTGATATACCACAAAAAAAAATTGTAGAGTAACATATTGTGGAAGCCAGCAAGGCAATGAGAAAATGCAGTTTAGTACAGAAAACACATGCATATTAGAGAATACATATAGCACGGCTGTAATACCATCTTTCTGCAACACTGCATGGGCCCCGTATGATGTAAAGATTATAAATATCATCATTTCATTCTGAAATGAGTAAAATGCACTGGGGGTCCTTAAACTAATTGATCTGTTCTGTTTAGGTCCATGAACTTTGAAAGTGCATTTTTAGGTCCACAATCTATTCAAGTGTGTCACTTGAGGTCCAAAACACCTCTTACCGGCGTTGACCGCCTACGTGGACCGCAACGTAGATCCACGTCGGCCCCTCCCTCCTCTCTCCCTCCCTCCCTCCTCTCTCTCTCTCTCTCCCTCCCTCCCTCCCTCCTCTCTCTCTCTCCCCCCACCCGCGTCAGCCCCTCCCTGCTCCGCCGTCCTCCAGCGCGTTGTGCTCCCTTCGCCGGCGCGGACGGGGTGGCCGGATGCGCGCCCGTCCTCCCATGGCGGCGGCGGCTCACCTCCCCGCCGCAAGCCTCCTCCCCGGCGCTTGCGCTCGCGCCGGCAGGGCGGAGCGGCCGCGGCCGCGGCAGGGCCGCGCGCAGCGGCGGCGGCCAGCGCCGGAGCAAGCAGAGCGCGCGAAGCTGCGGCGGCCTCGCGGCTTCTCGGCGTGATAGGGGCCTGTCCGTGCTGGTCACCGGCGCCGCGGGGTTCGTGGGAGCGGCGACGATGGGGAGATGGTGCGGCGGCCTCGCAGCCTCTTGGCGACGGCGACGGCGCCGCCACCCTCCCGCCAGTGGAGGCCGCGGCGGTGGAGTACGCGCGGAACAGAGGAGGCGGCTCCTCCTCGGTCTTCTCCAGGCGGCACGATGAAGGCGCGCAAGGGAGGCGGAGGAGGGCGGCGGCGCGCGGGCGAAGGACGCGAGGGCAGCTCTCGCGTCGACTTCGAGCGGCCTCCGCCGTCCCTGCCTCATCTCCGGCGTCGTGCCTCCGACGGTGGCGCGGGCGTTCCTCTTCTCCGACAGCGGTGGCGAGCAGGGCCGAGCGGCCCTCTGCTCCCCCGATCCCCTCTCCCATGGCGGCGGCCAGATCCTTCCTCGCGACGGCGCCACTCCCCGCAGCGGCGCATCCTCCCTTCCCGAGCTCGCCACGGCCACGACCCGCAGATCTGCCTGCACCACGGCGGCGGCGGCGGCGGCGGGGCCGGCCTGCGCGGCCGGCACACAGCGGCGGGCGTGGAGCTCGGAGCTCCGCAGGCCGGCGGATGGCGGTGCGCGGCGGGGCGGCGCGAGGCTGGCCGCGGCACGAACACGCACGCGGGGCCGGCCCTCCTTCTTCCGCGCCATCCCTCTCCCCAGTGGCCGCGGCGGCGGCGTGCGCGCAGGCGGGGTGCGTGCGTCCGCGACGACTACGTCGCGTGGCGGCGGGCGCGCGGAGAGCGGCGCGCGGCCGCGGCGGACGAATGCGCGCGGAGAGCGGCGCGTGCAGGCGGCGTGCTTTTGATCTACGTGGAATACGGTCCACGTTGCATCTACGTGGCGGTCCACGTAGGCGGTCAACTCTGGTAAGAGGTGTTTTGGATCTCAAGTGACACACTTATAGATTGTGGACCTAAAAATGCACTTTCAAAATTCATGGACCTAAACAGAACAGGTCAACTAGTTTAAGGACCCCCAGTGCATTTTACTCTTCTGAAATGTACAAATTGATGACCGTGCTTGTACAGCTCTGATGTCAGAAATCCAATGCAAATTACATTGACTTTCCTCTACTTTTCTTATTTACCTAAAACTCATGTGTTCCCTTCCACTGATCCCTGGAATGTCGATCAAATGGTTTGGCATAGTTTCAGTGTTTCAAAATTGAAAAAAAAAAAACCTAAGTGCGTAACCGACACTCTGAATCCAGGCCAGTGCAAAATCTCTCGACGAACCTCCCGGAATGCGTTGTCAACCCTACCCGGACGCCCGCTGAATCTGTGACCGCGGACGAGGAGATGCAGCCTCGCACCTCCGAACCGGTCAGGGGATCAGAAGCCATCATCATTGTTCCCGCACGATCCTACGATTCGTCGCACACGCGTCGGGGCTACCCATTCGTCCGAGCAGATTGCGGGAGTCTACCGGCGGCGACCTAACGGCGGGCACGCAGAGCTTGTTTCGGATCGGACCAGGCGAATATCCGGCGGATGGAGCGGAAGGGGCCGAAAGGAATCGCGATCTCACCTCGGCCATCGTGGCGCGGAGGGGGGCTGGAGATGGCGGCGGGTCCCCGTCGGCGTCGCGCGGTGGAGGTGGGGAGGTCAGGCGATGGCACCACTTGGCTTCTCCGGTCGGGTCAACCTCGATGGCTTTTGCGAGCCGGGCGGAACCGAAAGGAGAGAAAGAGGGGGCTTGTATGCATCAACTCATCTGTAAAGTCCATTAAAATTCAGTTGATGATTCATTTTCTCATCTTATGGAAGATGCTTAATTAATTTATCTATAAAATCCATTAAAACCCAGTTGATGATTCATTTTCTGAAAAAAATATTGAACTTTCAAAAATGTTGAACTAATATTCTGAAAAAGTTGAATTAGTATTTTGTAAATATTGAACCAATATATGAAAAATGTTGAATCAATATGTTGAAATGTTGAATGTCAAAAAAAAAAATCCTCACCTTCTCCGGTGGCGGCGGGGGCTCCGGCGAGCGCAGGGGAGGCGGCGTGCGCAGGGAGGCACCACGGCGGCAACGGCACGCACAGGCGCGGAGCTACGGTGGTGCAAGGCGCGCAGCGCAGGGCGGAGGTCGCAGGCGGCGGCGGCGGCGGTACAGGGGGCGCGCGGCGCGCGGGCTTCGCGCGGAGACGGCCGGCGGCGACGGCGAAGGGAGCCCGCGGCGCGGAGACGGCGCGCGGCAGCAGCTCCGGGGTGCGGCGGCGGCGGCGCATGGTGGTGGTGGCATGCGACGCACAAGGAAGGAAGGAGGAGGGTTAGGGTTGAGTGAAGGGGATGGATGGATGAGATTGGTTGCACGAATCTCAAACACTGGAAGATGGGTAAGAAAAAAACTTCCAGAAGATATATAGGATTGGCGGAGAAAGAGACGGCCGAGCCCAGGTACAGCCGTACAGGCGAAAATGTCGCGGCCCAGTTTGGCCCATCTGGCTCGCCGAAAACAAACGAAGATGGCGCGGGGGCCGCACGCGCGCGCGACCGCCATTCAGCCTGAGTGGCCCAGGCGCATGGGGCACACCCGAGCAGGCTCTCGTGAGTTCGTTAGGCTGTTTGCACTCGTCATACTCTAAATTCATCCTCTAAAATAAATATTTTATTTTGGTCATCGAAATTCTCTTTTCTACACACAGTTTTCCCGCACCCGTCATACTCTATATTTCATTCTCTATCCCAACTACCCACTCGCAGACCCCATATGTCAGCCTCACCTTCTCCCTCCCTCCCGATCATATCCCCTCCCCTCCCTCTCCCGGAATCCCTCTCAGCCCCATCCCCTCCTCTGCTCTGCTCATTCCCTCAGCGCCCCCCCCCTCCCTTGCGCCCTCCCGGCGGCAGAGCCGAGGATGGCCGGCGGCGCGCGAGGCCAGCGGCGGAGGGGTGCTGCTGCGGGGCTCCTGCGGCAACCGGCCGGCGCGGCGCGCGGTGGCAGCCGGCGAGGGCGAGGGCCGCACGCGGCGACGTGCTGCCCTGCGCAGGCGAGGAGGAGCAGGCGAGTGGCGGCTAGGGCTGGATATCGAGCCAGGTCGGCTCGTTAATGAGCTGTCTCGGCTCGGCTCATTATACAAACGAGCCAGTAGATCAGCTCGGCTCGCTAAAAAGCTCGAGCCAGCTCGTTTGTCTCGCGAGCCAAACCACAAAAACACAGTATAGGGAGATTTATAAAAGTAGTGAGCAATAAATACAAAGTACTTATAATTTTAACAATGGAGAATATAATCCATCCAGCGATTGATGCATAATTCCACAAAGTTTTTGTCCAGCCCACCACAACCATGACATAACCATGACCATAAGTCCACGATAGTCATACTCATATACTTTACATAAGTAAAATAAATGAGCAACAGCTTGAGTGCTAGACTGATCAGGTTTGTAGGTAATATATAAACACCAAAAGCAAGATAGAAGCAACTCGCGACCCAATTTTAGTTGTTAGCTTGAGATTTAACTTGGCTTGTTATGGCTCGCGAGCAGCTCACGAATCAGCTCGAGCTGGCTCGATATAAACTGAGCTAGCTTGTTATAAAACGAGCTGGCTCATTATAAAACGAGTCGAGCTCGAGCCGAACCATTCACGAGTCGAGCTCGAGCCGAACCATTCACGAGCGAGTCGAGCGAGCTAGTGAGTTACGAGTTTTTCGTCCAGCCCTAGTGGCGGCGGGGGCGGGGCTCGGAGCAGGCGACCGGCGGCCGCGGCGGCGCGAGACAGCGGCCGCGGCAGTGCGGCCACGGAGTCCACCGCCGTGAGATCCGCTACCTCGATTCGCCGCTATGGGATCCACCACCTCCCTCCTCCGGCGGCCGGCGCGAGGCCGGAGCAGAGCGGCGAGCCCGGCCATCTCTCTCCCTCCCTCCTCTCTGTCCCTGCGCCGGCCGCCGCTCCAATCCCCTCCTCCGTCCACTCCTTTCCTCCCTCCAGCAGCGGCGGCGGAGGCACGCGCGAGCCCAGGCGTGCGGGCGCGCGCCTCCTCCCTCCTCCCTCGATTTGGGGCAGTGGCGGCCTCGGCGGGCGGCCTCAACGGAACTGGTGGGCGTCGAGCTCGGCTCGGCTCCGGTGCGCCCCGCACCTCCATCCTCCCTCCCCTTCCCGCGGCAGCGGAGCTCAAACTCGCGCGCACGCCGGCCGCTGCGTCGGGGCTCGAGCTCGCGCGCACGCCGGCCGCGGTGGCGGAGCTCCGGCCGGCTCACTCCCTCCCTCCTTCCTCCTCGGCAACAGGCTTGCCGGCCGCTGCCGCCTCGTCCTCACTGGCTCTCACCCGCCTCCGGCGAGCGGCACTGCTCGCCCAGGCCTCGAGCGGCAATGGCGGGCCGGCGCGACGTGGAGCTGTTGGGAGCGGCGGCGGGAGAAGGCCGACGTGGCGTTTACCGTCCGTTCGCTCCGTCCCCTGGGAATTGCGCTCGGAGAATCATCCGCAACGATGGCGGACGGCTTATCATCCCCCGCTGCGGCGGTTTTTCCCCTATAACGGTACTGCAGGATGACCTTCCGGATGCTTTAGCGGACCCAGTGCACTCAGCCTTAGGCCGGGCCTCCGAGGCCTGCTTGCCGTGCGTCACGCATGCGCGCACTCGTATCTTTCTTTCTTCCTCGGGACTCGCACGCGTACCAGCACGGAACACGAAGGAAATCTGGGCCCTGTTTGGTTCGCGCTAGTTTTGTAGCGTGCTAGTGAATAGTGATACTTTAACTGCTAATTACGGTGTCAAACAAAGTCAGTTTACAAACCAATTTCAGAATCCCCGCGCTAGTGACCCTGAAGAATCTAATAAGGCCTTTGACCGCGCGATTAGAGGATGGTTACTGTTGCATAATTGTTGCAAATCATAGATTAATTACCGTCATTAGATTCGTCATGAAAAATTACACACATCCCTAAAAAGGTTTTGCAAATAGACTTCATTTAGTACTTCACGCATGCGAGATTCTCTTTTCGGGAAATGTGCGTGCTAGTTTTATTGCAAAACCAAACAAGGGTCTTGTTTGGAAGTGCAAGAATTCTAACGCGCACATTTCCCGAGAAGTGAATCTCGCATGCATGGTGTACTAAATGAAGTCTATTTGCAAACCTTTTTAGGAATAGGTGTAACTTTTCACGATGAATATAATGACGGTAATTAATTGATAATTAGCTACAGTGATGTTACAGTAACCATCCTCTAATTGCGCGGTCAAAAGCCTCATTAGATTCTTCAGAGTCACTAACGCGGGGATTCTGAAGTTGATTTTGTAAACCGGCTTTGTTTGACACCGTAATTAGTGGTCAAAATTATTACTATTCCTAGCGTGCTACAATTCCAGCACTAACCAAGCAGGGCCAGTGACGATCGCCTCGCCGCCTTTTTCCTTCCCTTCCTGGCTGGCTGCCACCGCAAGAGGCTGACACCTGGGCCCCACACGGCGCAGCGTCTCGCTTCGCCTCTGCGTTGCCTTGGAGTTTTTTTATCAAGCATACCTCTATTAAAAGTTAAGAAAACATACAAAGACGAGTACACATACAGGTAACCCATACAGGAATACGGAAGACAGTTGTCCCACCCCTACTATCAGAAAGGACCTCAAGAAAAGCAAAAATTACAACCAGGTCCTTGGACTTTTGGCAGCCGGAAGATTCACGAAATCCCCTGCTCCGTCGCCGGCCAACGCCGCCACCGGCTGCCGCCACCGAACCCGACGTCGAAGGAAACCCCATCGCACAAAGGCTTTGAAGAGGACCGCAGTAGATGCTCGCCGCCGTGGACGAGCTGAAGCCGACGGTGAGCAACCATCGGTCGGGCTGCACCCCGAGCTCCTTCGGCGCGGGATCGAAACTCGCCGCCGACGAGAAACGCCGGCGCGCGAAGCTTGAGCTCGATCCATCCTCCTAGCAACCGCAGCAACCACAGCCTCCTCCGCATCCTGGAAAGACAAGACCAGCCCCATCCGCCGCCACCAAGGACTGCGCACCACCGCCGGCCGACTCCTGTACAAGGGCTCCAAGTTTGGAGACCCACCTCCATAGGCTCGCCACCGGCACCGGAGTAGAGTGTCGACGGGACGGGGAGAAGCCCAGGAGGACTTATTCCACAGCGACGCCACCGCCGGGACGGGGAGAAGCCCAGGAGGACTTATTCCACAGCGACGCCACCGCCGCCGCCCCCGCCGACACCATTCGGAAACGCAAACCTAGACATGCTAGGACCTAACCTACCCCATACACCCCCAGCCGGCAAAGAACCGACGGTTTCCGCCACCTCGCGACGCCCTCCGGGCCGTCGGAGGCGGAGAAGACCGCCGGCTCCGCCGGCGGAGACCGGTGCGCCCGGATTCGCCTCTCTCAACTGTAGATGGAAGAGAGGATTCGAGAGAGGCCGAGAGTTCGTTGCCTTGGAGTTGGGGCGCGCGCGGGCGGGGATGGGCGCATGCAAACGGTGGGGTTGTTGGTAGGGACGAACGCCGACGTGGTGGCGAGGCGACTGGTGGCTTCGTCTCGGCGCTGGGCGGCGGCTAGCGGCCGCGCAGCTGGACGGTGGCGAGACGTGCGCGCGCACCGTGATGCCGCCACGTCGTTATTCTTTCGCCTTTGCGCCCGCCGCCGCCGCCCAAGGTCAAAAGGGCTGACTGGATTCCGCCTCCTGTTGAAAACGGCTTTTGTCTTGCTCTGCTCCTGATGAGCTCAGGAGTCAGGACGGACGGGTGTGGGTCCAGTCACAGGTCACGGCCTCCGTTCACAGTAAACAGGCTGGTGCTCAGCTCAGCGGGTCGGCTCGTCGGAGTCCTGCGTAGGCGCGGTCCACCGCGTCCGCGGCCGGTGCCGTGCCGAATCAGCGCCCCCACCCCCGCGGCCCCAGCGGTCCAGTGGACCTGGACCAGGTGCCGCCTCCCCCACGCCACCCGGATCAGGTAGGGGCACTGGGTCAGCTATAAATACCCCCAGGCCCTCTCCTCTATTCTCACCTCAAAGGCCCACCGCGTTTTCTGGCTACGAATCGATCCCTTGCTTTTGCCGTTGGCCCCCATCTTTTCGGTGCGAGAGAAACCGAGAAGCCTGCCTGCCTGCCCGCTTTCTAGGAGGGAGGAGAAGAGGACGTGTTTTCCGTTCCCCACCCCCGGATCGGGATTTCTGATTGATTGTCCAGGCCGCTGGTTGCAGCGAGGTTTCGGGCCTTCGTGGGATTGTAAGGATCTTCCCCCCCGTCTGTTCTAGCTTTTCGATCTGTTCTAGTATGCTCTCTCTTCGATCTGGTCTTTGATGTTGCTGGGTTTCCTGAGAAACCCTGTTCCTTCTATTGTTGTCGATAGGTTAGGAAATTATTCACCTTGTGACGAAGAATTAGATAGATGATGGGGATTATATTTTTCGGTATCTTTTTTGCTGCGTAGTTAGAGGGTCATCAAGTTCTCTGAATCATTCGCGGGATAATATAGCTTAGGTTAGCGCGTTTAGTTTTCGGATAGCTCTCTGGCATCTGGGCTTTAGTCATGGGGTTCTGAATTCTTGATCCCATGCATGCGGCTATATCAGAGTTTCTGTTCAACTCAGAAATTTGGGTAGATTTTGGCTCTATATTTTTACTTTTTATGTGAAAAACGGAGGGGAAAAGATATCCCCACCTGATTGATTGCATAGGAGAGCAATACAAATTGCCGCTCATGAAGGTTGTTTTTACAGCAGTTCCGAAATGATAATAGGCCATATTGGGGGGAAAAGGAGATTACAGCGGTTTGAATTATGTCTCGATTTTAGATTATCTGAATTCCAATTCGAAATCAATTTTGTGAGTAGCAAATCTGTTCTGCCATGCTCCTAAATTCCCAGGATGTGGATAGTTTTGAATTAAGTAGAATAGGATCCCAGAGTATAGTTCATCAAAGGAATCAGTGAAATTGCTCATTGCTTGCAATCCCTGATCTATTACATATCTCTGCAGTTTCTCATCAGCTATTTGGTTCTCCTCTGCAGTGAAAATTTTATGTGCTAATGGAGTCCAAGGGTGGCAAAAAGAAGTCTAGCAGTAGTCGTTCCTCCCTGATGTACGAAGCTCCCCTCGGCTACAGCATTGAGGACCTCCGCCCTGCCGGCGGCATCAAGAAGTTTTCCGCTGCTTACTCGAACGTATGTACCGTGCTATCTGCCTTCCTTTTATCTATACTTGCAGCTCTTGTTCATGATTTGATGCTTACATTGTCAATTATCTCATCTATTGCAGTGCGCGAGGAAGCCATCTTAATAGCCCTCTCGTCGATCACATCCTAGTAGCTTAGAAACCACCTACAATTTCATTTTGATCTTCCTAAATCTCTCTGGCTAGCTGCTTTCTGGTGACCAGATTTCAAGAAACTGCTTCCTGTCTTCCTTGGTTGTCTGTCATCTTGCTCTGGAACAATGGCAGTCCTGCAAGGTGCTGCTGCTGCTGCTGCTGCCCCTCCCCCGGTCTCTGCAATTGGGTTTGAGGGATATGAGAAGCGCCTTGAGATCAGCTTCTCTGAGGCATCTGTCTTCGCTGATCCCAATGGAAGGGGACTGCGTGCTCTCTCGCGTGCCCAGATTGACTCTGTCCTTGACCTTGCACGGTGCACCATAGTGTCTGAGCTCTCAAACGAGGACTTTGACTCTTATGTCTTATCTGAGTCAAGCCTGTTTGTGTACCCCAACAAGGTTGTGATCAAGACCTGCGGGACTACCAAGCTTCTGCTTGCCATTCCGAGGATTCTTGAGCTTTCTGAGGAGCTCTCACTGCCGCTTGCTGCTGTTAAATACTCACGTGGGACATTCATATTCCCTGATGCACAGCCTTCCCCACACAAGAACTTTGCTGATGAAGTTGCCTTCCTGAACTGCTACTTTGGTGGTCTCAAGTCTGGTGGCAATGCTTATGTGATTGGAGATCCTGCAAAGCCTGGGCAGAAGTGGCACATCTACTATGCTTCTGAGCACCCTGAGGAGCCTGTTGTTACTCTGGAGATGTGCATGACTGGGCTGGACAAGAAGAAAGCTTCCATCTTCTTCAAGACCTCCGCAGATGGCCACACGTCCTGTGCTAAGGAGATGACCAAGCTTTCTGGTATCTCGGACATCATCCCGGAGATGGAGATATGTGACTTTGACTTTGAGCCCTGCGGCTACTCCATGAACGCCATCCATGGCACTGCTTTCTCGACCATCCATGTGACCCCAGAGGATGGCTTCAGCTATGCAAGCTACGAGGTCATGGGCTTGAACCCGTCCTCCTTTGCTTATGGCGACCTGGTTAAGAGGGTGCTGAGGTGCTTCAGCCCGTCTGAGTTCTCTGTTGCCGTGACCATCTTTGGTGGGCGTGACAATGCAAAGTCCTGGGGGAAGAAACTGGATGCTGATGCCTATGCTTGCAGCAATATGGTTGAGCAGGAGCTACCTTCTGGTGGCTTGCTTATTTATCAGAGCTTCACTGCTACTGATGAAGCCACCACTGGATCGCCGAGGTCTGTCCTGCATGGCTTCGCTGGGAACAATGCGGAGAATGGATCTGAGAGTGGGGAGCTCGACACTCCTTTGTGCTGGGAGGTGGATGCTGTGGATGACGAGACTCAGGAAAGGGAGGTAAAGAAGATGAAATGCTGATGCTGATGTGCCATGCTGAAGATCGAATAGAAGACCTGAGAGTGAACTCTGTTATGATTTATAGTTGCTGCCCTTGGTTATCTTGTGAAGCAGCCAAGCCAGATTATTTATGCTTCATAGCCTGCGTAATATTGTTTCTGAATAAAATGGCTCTAGGTGGCTAGCTTTGTCTGCCACAATGAGCCGATGTACCTATTTCGTGTAAGGAACTGTATGAATCAAAATAAAGTCTCTGTTTGATGACAATCTGAATGGAAGTGTTTTTATGTGATTCATTTGCACTTGCACTCTCATGTATGTTAATGGCCAACTCAAAGATGCATCTCATCACTAGCATATTTCTTCTTTCATGCCCGTACATTTCAGTCGAAGAAACACTTGGTTCTATCTGGTCCGTGAAATGTGAAGAGAATTTATGGATGTCTGGGCGTGTTACGGTTAACTGACGTCTGGGATTGGACTCAGCCATGGCCGCTAGACGTGGTTGGAACGTTGGCATCTAATCGCACTCAAAAAGTCTCTCAAACAGCATTGCCTCGTAGCCACTGGCTTGCTAGAATCCGATCCTTGATGGAGATGGGCACTTCTCGTGGTTGCTGGAGATCGGGGGCAACCGGTCCGGCAAAGTCACCTGGATTAAATTATGCCAGGCGACTTATCTTCGGGGGCGTGAGGTACGTGGAGCATCTGTCTGAGTCTGAGCCGAGACGTGAGCCACATGGTGGTGTGGGGCAACGTGATCTTCTCTGTGCTCCAGTCCCCTTCACGAGACCTACAGGTGACCTGTGGAATTTTGGGAAATTATTAGCATGGAACGGGTGCAGGCAGTGATGCAAACAGACGAGGATAGAAACTTGTCCATGTCGGAGATCAGAGAAGGAACGCAAGTTGACTGAGAAGTTAAGATTTAGCTAGGTCATCTCTGCAGGGATTACCTTTTGTTTCAAATAGTCAGCTTTCATTTTTTTTGAAGGAAAATAGTCAGCTTTCTGGTTGTACAGGGTTTACTATATTTGCACCAAACTGATGATTCAGCTCTGTCATGCATATAGGCTGCTGGGAGTTTTGATCTTTTCCTTCTTGAAAGGTTCACATTCTCCTTAAAATAAAGAGTTAATTCCTTCTATGCCACTGAGAAATATAACTCATCTCTTATAGGCCATTGAAAAATAGCTCATCCCCTCTGTGCCACTAGTTTTAATTTTCCATCCTTTACATGCCATTCCGTTACTCTGAGCCGTTAGTTGGACGTTTGCTGCTGTGGCCCCACTCGCCACTCCCCTCTCCATCTCTCTTTTTTTTAACAGAAATCTCCCCTCTCCATCTCTCCCCGGCCTCCCATCTCCATCTCGCCGCCGTCTCCTCTTCCCGGTCTGCTACGACACCTGCCCGCTCTGCCGCGCCCCCGTCATCGATGACGCCGACCTCGTCGCCCTGCCGCGGGAGGACCCCGTCGCCGCACCGCTCGAGTTCATTGACCTCCGGCCGCCGCAAGGAGAACCTGGTCATCGACATCCCGACGCGCACCGTGGCCATTAACACGCCGCCCATGAACTCCCCGCTGCCGGCGAGCCGGATGCCCGGGAGCGCCGACAAGTTGCGGTCCCCGGTCTCCGTCCGGCTTTAGTCCCTCCGCCGGCTGCTGAGCCAGGGCAAGTAGGCCGTGGTGGGCACGTCCTACAGCCCGCGCGCCGCCTCTGCCGCCGGCGGGGACATCGAGCAGGGGCTCGCCGGACCCGAGGCCGGCCGCCCGCCCAAGACCCCTCCGCCGCAACCCAGCCCATCGCCATGGCCCGCAGGCGCCGCCGCCCGCGCTGATGGCCACCCCACCCATAGCCACCGCGCGCTCGAGGCACGGCACGGCCGCGGTGAGGCCAGCGCCCGCGACCTATTCCAGGCTAGCCCCAGCCGCCGTCGTGCTGGCCGCCGCGCGTCGCGCGGGCCGCCGTTGCGCGGGCCGTGCCCTCCGCCGCAGCATGCCCCGGCCGCCGTCGTGATGGCCGCCGCGCGGGCCGCGCCCTTGCCGCGGCCGCCGTCATGCGCACCGTGCCCTCTGCCGCACAAGCAGGTTCCAATGCGCGGCGCGGGTTCCAGCCTGCCGCAGCCGCCCATGCTGCCCCTCCGCCTGCGTGCGAACCATGCTTGCTGCCCGACGGCAGCCGGCAGAGGGCGCGTGCGGGCACGGGTCGGCGCTCGCACGTGGTGGCCGGCGCGACGGAGCCACGGCAGGGGCGCGGCGGAGGGCGGCCGACGGAGGTGCAGCACGGCACAGACGGCGGGCGACGGAGGCGCGGTACGGCAGCTGGCGGAGGGGGCGCGCGGGCCATGGGTCTGCGGCGCAACGGGGCCACGGCAGGGCCATAAAATCGGCCGGGATTCAGTCGACCGGCGGCTGCTCTGCTTCTAGTGGCCGATGGCTCGGGCGCTCTACCTCGCCGGCGACCTGAGGGCCACGGGAGAGGAAAAGGAGAGGCCGAGAGGAGGAAGGAATTTGACGCCATTAACTGTCTTTTGAAGGCAATGGCATAGAGAGGATTGAAAATAAAAAACAATGGCAATGAAGGGATGTGTTAATTTTTAATGACACATAGGGGATGAGTTACATTTTCCAGTGGCACACAGAGAATTTACTCTAAAATAAACACTCAACTAATGGTGTATGCTACGTGTAACATCCTGAGAAGGGATTCAAGTTTTGCAACATCATCTCATATACAAGGATAGAGAGCCACAACCACAAGTTGCATCAGAAAATCTGAGTACAAGGTTTCAGCAAACTGGCAACTGTGAACAGACTGAATTCCCTATGAGATTGAATAAAGAATGTTGCAGGTAACAACAACACATATGACCAATGTGAAAGAATTGTTTTCAACCAATTGCATATAAAGAATGTACCATGAAATTATTGTACAGGATAAGCCTATGCTGCTGTTTCAGCAGGAGCTTCACTCAGTGACGTTGGCATTCTTGTTGTACGATGCCACGAGAGATGTTCTCTTCCTCTTGCCGACCCAGCATATCCGGGTTATTTTGCTTTTGCTTCTCAGGTTAAAAGAGACCTCTATACAGTTCGGGTTGGTCCAAGGTAACAAATGAGACATTGAGTGCAATATTGAAACAGAGCTGCCGTGTTGTATTGGCGAATGTTCGCGTGACTTCTCTTGCTCGTCTTTAATTGTAAGAGTGTTTTGAGTTGGGTTCTTTATTTGGTTGCCCAGGTATCCCTGGCAGTTTGGTGCCTCACAGTGGCACTCCACTTTCTCTCCAAAATGCACAAACCTATCAAAAAAACAAGCAAAATTATTGTTGCTCAAAGCAAAGCGGATATAGAAAGTTCTATTGGTCCCTATATTCCTGTTGTATCAAAAACACTGGAAAAAGTGTGCCAATGTCTGGGTTAGCGAACCAAGGGCGGTAGTTGAGACCTGAGACCAGAAGCCAACGAAATAGTTATGTTGATTTAAAGGGGGAAAAGGTGGCAACATCTACAACAACCATTTAGCCACGTCAAATGGGCTGTTTGGTATCTTTGAAAAGCATAAAAGCAGTTCGAACTTGTAAGCTTTATTCACAATTCCATATGATCAGACCATTGCAAAATAGGCTTCAAGATGCATGCAAGTCATCGAGCAAAAGGACCTTAAAAAAAGCTAACTAACAAAATAAGCATCATAGTCTCAGCTACTAAGTTTGCACTTGTGATCCACCACACAGAAAGGTAAAGAAATGGTTCTAAGACCAGAGATTTTAGAGTGGCTAATCAATGATCACATGAAAACGCTATGGGGGCCGCGATGCTAGTTTGATCACTCCAGGGCCACCTGCCCAAACTAGATTTCAAAATTTTCTTTGGGTGTCGCTGCAACTAGCAGACTGCAGGGAGGTGTTTTCTTTTGTAACCAAATATGCATTGCAAGAAAATATGTTCTAAATTAAGAATGTATGTCCTCATCATAAATGCAATAAAAGAAAATAATTGTTTGAAATACCTGTAGTCATAAGTTAAGGGCTCTCCAACTTTGATGGAACGAGAGGCAAAGACACCAACTCTAGTCTCACCTTCAACCTGCCTGGCAAAACCATAGAAACAATCAGGAACATGATATAACAATATTTCCTTTTCTTGTTTCAAGAACACAGTATTACCATTTTTCGAGTTTACAGTTGGGCTCACAACTGTGGTTTAGAAATCGCGATGCATTTCCTTTAAATGTTGCATCTATTGTAAAATCTTTGCTGATTTCACACATGTAGAAGTTTTTGTCACCGCGACTTCTTATATCCCAAAGCCTTTGTTCACATATCATATCGTCAATGACTGAAACAATGGTTAAAGCAAAAGGAGTGAAAAAAAATATACATGGGGCAAAATTAGCTCTTAGATTAGAAAAAAAAGTAGCAAAATTTCAGCAAACTGATTTCTCCATTGACCTGAACCATAAACAGAAATGGAATGATAAGAGAAACACCTGAACACAATGTACTGTGTTATACAGTAGGTTCGAAACAAATTGTCTCAAACCCTCCAATACTGGCAATACATCGAAGACTATGCCGCACAAATAATGAATAAATGTCCCTGTTTTAGATGTAGCTATGTTATATATGTTTTGGCTCCAAATTTGCCTTCAGTATCCAACTATCAGACTATATATAGTTCGACTTATAAAAAACATTGACAAGTCCCCAGTGTTTTTTTTTGGGGGGGGGGGGGGGGGGTGCATTTGGCAAAGCCATCAACAGTTCGATCAAGTTCCGCATCTAGCAAGCAGCGGTCCAGGGAGTGTGAGAGCTGTGAGTGCAAGGCTTTGCGGTTGTACCACCTCTCCAGCACAGTGGCGCATGGAGGCTAGTCGAGCATGAACGTGTGCAACAGCAAGGACAACACAGATGTCGGTGTCAATGCATTAGGCGAGCGACAGCGAGCCACTGCAATCGGATGAAAGACTGAAAGAGGGAGGTGTGTGACTGAGTTGAACATGCATGCAAGTTTCGCTGGGTGCTTCAAATTTGTCCTGGTGAAAGCAGGTCTGGAGCCGACTAAGGCCCTAACGTGGCTCCGCCACTGGCATCAAGCCGCATGTCCTTTGAGGTTGGCTGTGATAGCTCTGTGCAACATTCAGTAGATCTTTATAACTTGTGAAATTACCTTTGCAAATCATTTTAATAACAACAAGAAACTCAATTGTGTTAGAATATCTTCATGAGCTTAACTCGATCCATAATAGGGATGGTGCTCCCTCTGTCCATCCATGCAAGGCATATGTTTATTTGAAAAATGTCAAACTTTGCAACTTTTGACCAAAGATTGGTCAACGTCAACTGCATCAATAGAATTGTATTCAAATGAATGTTAAGCTGATATTAATTTTGTAGAAATTAATAATACATTTCTTCTATTTAGAAACAATATATTGCAAGAGAAATGTAAGTTCAAAATCTACTCCTCCTGCTCCAAATTGTAGGTCGTTTTGGCAAATTTAGGTACATAGTATCTAAATTTGCCAAAACGACCACAATTTGGAGCAAAGGGGGTACTTTAGAAGACTTTCTTCCATTCTTATAAAAAAAGAATGCCTTATGTTGATGGACAGAGGGAGTACTAACTTATTAAGGGTACATGGACCACTGATAATGGAAAGTTTGACAAATTTGTTTGCAGACACGAAGCGCATTAAAATTTGCACGGACTACTGCACATTTGAGAACATAGCAAAATGGGACCCCACCACGACAAATGTTACGTAAAAAGGTCATCTACCAAGAGCTTGCTATTTCTGCCGCTTCTATTTTCAACTAAAATAATAACACAAAAACAAACTTTACCTTCACCAACATACTCAATTACAAAATCACCTTTCTCCAATGGCTCCAATGCAACAGCACCCCATCCACAACGCTCTGTCTGTAAAGGGAACATGTTGCTGCAGTCATAATAAAATAAAAACTAATGCCATCTTTGAGCAAGTAAACACTCAGAAAATAATCACTCTTGCAGCACTAAAGCAGGTCACATCTATTGCGCATACGTAGGAGCAAACATGCAGGTGTCTATTATTTTTTCATAGAACCAAGTGACCTCTATGGCCCATGTGGAGCTGCAAACATACAGGAGTCTCTGATTTTTCTATTCATCAAACCAAGTGACCTCTATAATACATGAAGGTAGGTCAATTTCACAAAGCACTGAGAACCTTCTCATTGGCACATGTTTTGCATCAACAAACAAATACAAGGGGATATTCAGGTTTGAATATACAGGGTTTACTTTGGCAGCAGTAGATGGTAAGAAACCTAAGGACCTGTCCAGTGAGGGAATGTGGACTTAATCCTAAGATTTGTATTGACACGCCCCTATCCTAGGTCTACTTACTGACATTCATAAAAGTATGTTGGATATTTTTTACAACTTGCTCTAACTAAAAATCTGACACTATGGTAAAAGTAACACTACAGATCATATGATCTTTAATGCTACTCCTAAATAAATCAGTGTTTCAAAGATTAGGTGTCACCCACCTATCACTTTGATGCACAAACTCTTGAGAAAGAATAAACTTACAAACTTAAAATTTTTGGAAACTGTATGTAACATTGCGACGCTATTATATGCTGAACAGAAATGAGGAGTGAATAAATTAGTGACAAAAGTTCCTAGAAAATCAAGTACCTTCACAATTTTAATTTTCTTATCCTTGCGGAATGGCCTGTTCGTACAGAGATCTGAGCAGCGGCAATTCTTGGAACAACTTATCGAAAGACCCCTGATAGTAAAAGTCAAATTTAAACAACCACATTAGAGGAAAGTAAACATGCATAGGTTCTACATACATCATACAGAACTTTATAAATGATTGTGCTAACAATTCATCAAATGTTAGTAACATACAAGTGCAAACATCCATAATATGACAAGTACCAGTGTCGATGTTCAGTGAATATGGTACTGAATTTGCTTAGCATATGATGCAGAATTCAATTTGAATAATTGCTAAGTAGGTGTTCAAACGTTTAAACTTCAGCCAAAGTTAAAATGCAGGAATACTATAGGAGTCCATGTGAAGTGAAAAACCTAGGATTAAAACCACATGAAAATTGTGGGTAACAGGATATATTGACGCAGACTTATGTCAACAATATAAACAATAAGGTTTGAATGAAGGTTCAGATTACTGTAGAATTCCTCCAAAATCAAAAAGGAAGGAATCCTATATACTGAAATTCTATCATTATGATGTTTCAAGCGCTCAAATAGTGCTCACTTATATGGAATGGGAAATCCTACATTTGCCAGTGAACATCTTATGTTCCAAACAGCCTTAGCATAGTCCAAACAGCATTGTCGCATGGGAATGAACATGTTCTGAAGTGCTAAACAGTTTATATGTCAATCAAGACTTTCCACAAAATGATAAACAGTACCAAATAGCATACAATAACAGAGTTTTTTTTATTTGAGGTGACAAGTGGATTTTGAGGAAGTTTCTTGCAACCTGTACACGCAATAGCTAAACAATATAAGTGCACTTTAGGGAAAGACAACAATACAGACTATACCTTTACTTTAAAACAGAGCTATAACACTGTTTATGCCTTCTCTTTGCTAAAATAACTCTGGTTCCATATTTAGATCACATAATATTTCAAAAAATACTTTCATGCCTCAATAGAGCAAGAAAGAATACCTGCATTCACAGTCTTCTTTGCAAGTAGAATCAGCTCGGCAGTTCGTGCACCCAGTATCCGCACGAACACCAATGCGCTTCTTTTTTATCAAATATACATCTTTTACAAATTAAGGAAATAACCATGTTTTACTGCCTTACTGGTAGGGATGAAAACAGACAAATGGAAAGCTCATCTTAAGTACACAGCTTCAGAAACATAGAAATCTCCATTAGGATACTGCGCCTGATGGACGTATAGGGGGGTGGCTTGTAAACAGCCTCAGCAAAATCCCTAATGGTTGAATCAATATCGAAGTCTTCATTAACATATGGAAGGGGTAGCCGGTGAAACACTTCCTATCAAAAAGCATGTTCAGAGTCACCATGAATAAATATTGCATAGGAAGTGCACTTCGTCATGATGAAACAGTAGCACTTGTAAAGTTGTAATAGATAAAGGAAGATAAGTCACTGCATTTCCTTTTCCTGAGACTTTACATCATTAGAAACCTAACCATGTTCCTCATAAAATCTTTGTTTTACCATGTGTTCCAGTCGCATCACCAAGTACTAAAAACTAGTCATGTTCACGTACAAATGAAAATAACACATCAATTCTAAAATGTGGTGTTTTCGACCTCCCGGTCCCCAAGATGCAACATGACCATATTTTTGTATACAAACATAATAGCAAAGATTGAAACCAGATATGGTAATCATATCTACTAATACAATTTTCCATGCGACCTTCTAACACTAATACACATATTAGTGGTCAACCATGCAAACAAATGATGATAGAAGTCCTAAAACATTACTTTCGGTTAACCATTTTTTCGGCTTTAAAAGTAGTAAAAACAAATTCTGAAACCTAACCAGCAAGCTGCTAAAGAAGATCTGAAAATGATTTGTTCAAAACCATGCACAGTTTACATGAATGAAATAATCATAGAAGAAAACATAGCAAAGGTAGAGTTATGTCATGCATGCACTCACCTCTATGCTGTTGGTAAAGTCAGAATTCTGTCACCAGCAAACAAAGTATTCCTGTCAGCCACCTTAACCATTACAAATATTAACAAAAGGGTGTGTGGGATGCATTGTGAATTTGTGATAATATTGTCCAAGCTAAGCCTCAAAGGTAACTTATTCTTGTTCGATATTAATCTTCCAAGGATCCAGAGATGGAACAAAAAGATACTTGAAATGTAATGGAGGCATTAGCACTGAGCTTGGAGAAAATACAATGACTAGATGCACATAATTTTTTTTTAATACTTATACTAGAAAGTTTCTCTCTTGCCTATTTATCAAATTAGACTGTATAAGCTGCTGTTATTTTGTGACAAATTTTAAGGAAAAAAAGATAGACCTCATTTTTCAGAAGCCAGTCAGAAGGATGCCTCCAGCAAATTGCACTTCCTTGATCGTCTTTTTGATGAATCACTGGCCATGGTGCACATTTTGTATGTGCTGCAACTGTACAACGCCCGCAGCGCCAAAAGAACATCTTTTGCTTACAAACCATACAGGCCTAATAGGAGCCAGAAAGTTAAACAGATATCCCTTAATGATCAAGTAATGTAACCAATCCAAAGACATGAAGTGAAATAAAACATATTTTGAAAAACAAATACAGGTTTATGTCTACAACATTGACTATATCTACTGCAAGTCTGCAATAACAAAACCCAAGTTTATTGCAGATAAATCTTTATATGCTTGTTGCAGTTACGATTTATAAACCCAAGTTTCATGATCAGAAAAGTTTAAAATTTAATATTGTATTTATAGTTCTGACTTGTATATGTATATTTGGTGAGATGTTACATTTTCCCTAATACAAAGTAGCACAAATTAAAAAGCGTCTCATGCCACAAAATTGGAAACTTACATGTTGAGGACACCTGAAGCTTTCGGCAGTGAAGTTTGAAGTGCCTTTCACAACACAGTTAAGATGAAAGACCTCTTGACAGCGACTAACAGAACAATTTATTTTTTCTCCAGCATAAATAATCCTGGAGCACAAACAGCATTCGACCTTTGCACAAGCAAAAAAAAAGGTATGAGATGCTATGCAGATGAAAGGAACAAAAATGGATCCTAAGTCAACGAAAGACTAATTACTCCCAATGATCACATTTATAATTAGTTTTAGGATTCCTAACAATAAAACTTTTTCAACTTTTGACCATCAATGTAATAGTTAACAATGCAAGATTGATATCAGTAGATTCATCAAGAAAAGTATTTTCATAACATGTAATCCTTTTTTATTTGATTTATTATATTTTAATAGAAATTGCTAATGAAAGTTTCACCTTATAGACCATGTAAATGTCCTAAATGACTTATACTATAACAGGAAGAATAACTTCAGGATTAATAAATGGCAGTTTGCCAGTTTCGAGATTTAACTAATAGAAAGACATACTAAGTACGATGAGTTTAAGTTATGGAAGGAAGATAATAAGCAATTAAGAGGTTGATATCTGTATAAAATGGTTCAGGCTTTGTATCTAGGGCCATATACTCCCTCCGTCCCGCAAAGAATGCAATTCTAGTTTTGTCCTAAGTAGAACTTTCTTAAGTTTGACCAAAATTATACAGAATAGGATCAACATTTGTAACATCTAGCAGCTATACTGTGAAATATACGTAATTATGAATCTAATAATACTTATTTCATGTCATAAATATTTATATTCTTCTCTATAAATTTGGTCAAATTTATAATAATTTTACTTAGGACAAAATTAGAATTGCATTCTTTACGGAACAGATGAAGTATGTATTACACATACAGATAAGTTAACTGTTAACTTGAAAGAAAAATAAATGTCAAATCCATTCTAGATGTCAATAAACAAAAAGACAAATATTGTTCATTATGTGCTAACAGTACCACTTTTGTTTCTTTAACCGAGAAATCGCAGATGAATCTGAAATTGAATTTTTGCAAGTTTCTTTAACTTCATGTTGAAGAAGGGCGGGCCTGGTGCAGCGGTAGAGCCTACCGTCTGTAACCGGAAGGTCCCGGGTTCGAGCCCCAGCCTCTGCACATTTGTGTGGGTAAGGCTTGGGGCTTAAAGACAACCCTTCCCCAGACCCCGCACAGTGCGGGAAGCCTACGGCACTGGGTACACCCTTTTTTTTTCTTTAACTTCATGTACTAAGTACATTATGTTTTTAGATTTTTTTTAAAACAAAATCATAACATGTTGCATTAATAGTATTTTCTCTATGGGGGCGCTAGATCCCTGGTCACCAACATATTCTCGATACATTTTTACACATACATATTATCCTTTTGGCTGTCGTTGGGTTTCATCTTTAGCCTATCCCAGCTTGCTTAGGACTAAACGCAATGTTAACCCACCACATTTTGCACCATCTGCCCAAAACTCATGTCTGTGGCTTTTCAGAGTCCATTATTCTTGGAGGAAACTTTGAGCATTAGCTCTTGTGGCAACAGAGCTGTAAAGCTATTTAGTATAAATATGAGAAAATTTTAGTGAAAAATACGCTAGCACTATTTTGATGTGACCAATGTACATAGTTAAAAGTATGTCAATGTTCAAAGTTTTTTTTTAAAAAAAAACTGATTGCAAATTGTCTAGGGAAGCCTGAACATAAAGTGACTAAGGGAATGAATTGTGCAGCACGATGAGTATATATTATCAATGCTCCTTGCTCCGGGTAGGTGCAATTGTTGGCACAATGCTTAAGAATTTCCAAGATGGACCTTGAATTGCAAGAACTGATTACCAGCTGAAGCATTCCAGCTGCATTTTGCTTGATCCGCCCAGACAACGAGTCTGAGTTAAATGTGAATTCAAAGTGAGCTGAAGCAGACATTGGTCCATCAACGCGAGCACTTCAAGAAAGAAATCCTTACCGCCTTTGGCGCGCCGGTGAGGAAAGGCAGCACGCAGTGGTGGGCAGGGACGCCGGCCGCTGCCTTCCTAGCTGCCCACTCGCTCACGCGTTCCTCGAGCGTCTTACCCGGTGCTGGAGCCTGCGTCCGCGATGGTCCGGGTGACGGAGCAACGGACGGCTTCTTCCCCACGCCGCCGCCGCGCCGCGCGGCGGGGCAGGCGACCGCACCGCCTGCGCCCGACATCTCGAAGGTGCGGACACGGCCGCTCCACCGGCATTCCACTGGGAGCATGAGGGGGCCGCCGCCTCCACTGTCCTCCACAGAGGCAGACGAAGACGCGGACGCGGGCGCCGCGTCGATCGATGCGGCGGCGGCGGCGGCGGCATCCCCGGCGTGGTCGTCGGCGAGGTCCCCCGCGGCGTCGACGGGAAGTTCGGGGAAAGGAGGGAGGCAGACGGTGCTCAGATCCGGCATCGCCACCAGGGGGCAGGGACCGTGGGCTAGGGTTTGGAGGGCATTGGGGTTGGTCGGAGCCGTGGAAATGGACGGGACCGAAGACGTGAACTGGGGAAGAAGAGGACTCCCCTTCCCCTCTGCCTCGCTAGATTTGGGAGCCATTTTGTGAGCCAAAGTGCCAAAGAAATCAAACTTTTCCAAATTTTTTATTAACTTTTTCTCACACTTTTGCTTGATCGCTGCTTTCGCTTGAATATGAGTAGCGAAATCGTTTTTGCTTCGACTGCTGTGATTATTTTCTTGTTACGAAAAGTGACATTAGGTGCCAGATGAATTAGAATTAGAGCTCTTTTTGCATAGTTTAGCAACAATAGGGTGTTAATTGGTGAGCTTTAGATGTATTTTCAACTTTTTTTAGTTCAAATTTTATACTTCTTCAAAATAGAAAAAATTTGCTAGGGGACACCTTTTAAAGATGGCTTTTGCCACAAACCACTAAAAAATGATGTTTTTGTTCCAAGACACTATACAAGTGTAGTCATTTGTTGTTGGACACTATACTTATTATTATATTTAAATCTAATATAAAGCTACACGAATTGACTGTTTTACCCCTGCTCAACTGTACTCCGTAATTTACTACTGCCGAACGAATCGCAATCGGACACCAGCCCAAAATGAATCGGCCCCCTCGCTACTTCGTTCTATCGATTTGGCGGCGCCCCTCCCATCGGACACCGGCTGCTTCAGGCGGCGCTCGCTCCCCGCGGCGGCGGCGCCAATATGCGGCCGTTGCTCCCACGCTCGGCGGCGGAGCCCGCTCAAGGCGGCTGCACGCTCGCACCCTCTCCTGCGTCGGAGCCTGCTCCCTTCTCTGCTTTTCTTCTCCACCTAACCAACAAGAAATCAATGGCAGCAACCGCATGTCCTTTCACCGAGCAAATCCAAACAAACATTTGTGTGACATGAGCAAATCCAAGGAAACATTATTTTGCTCATTTTCTTCCAAACCTCAGCTGCGTGGCTTGCAATTCCACCTCGTCAAGTACCAAATCCACCTCACTGGTTGCATCTTCCCCCAAATCTGAGCAAGTCGCCACTCTTTTTCTTCCCTGCTTCCACGCCACCAACAGTCGCAAGCCACCCTCACTCATGCAGCTGCATAGCACCAGCGGGAGCTCGACTTTGCTGTGCAAGGATGCATAGGAGGGAGTCTGCGAGCAGTGGGAGGGAGCAGCTGGTCCGCCTGGACGCGACGGAGCAGACGACAGGCATACAGGCAGAGGGGGTATATTGTCCTTTACATTTGTTTGGTGACTTATTTGAGTAGAAAATACTATTATATGAGCTATAATGTCCAACAGCAAATGACCACACTTGTATAGTGTCTTAGAGCAAAGACATCATTTTTTAGTGGCTTGTGGCAAAAACCATCTTTGAATGGTGTCCCATAGCCAATTTTGCCTTCAGAATAAATATTAATTGGTGATCTTTAGATGCACCTCCAACTCTCTTTTTTGAAGAATTAGTACAAAAATTTGAATTAGAAGGAGTTAGAGGTGCATCTAAGAGTCACCAATTAACACCCCTGCGCAACAGCCTCACCTGAAGCTGAACCAAAGAGTCGTTAGACTGACCACAACGGATCGAGCATCCTCTCCCCCATCCCTATTCCCTACCCCACCTCCCACTCTGTCTACAGTGCTTGCTACAGTATGATTCCGTCCTTTACTCGTCCATTTACTCGATCCGCTGTGGTCAGTCTTATGCAAACAGCTTTACGCATAAAGTGCCTGTTAAGCTAGAAACGGCTTACACTATCCAAAAGGAGCCAAAAATATTAAATTTAACAGATTCACCTTTATATCCACTCATGAAAAATAAGAAAAAGCTATTTCACCAAACGTTCCAAAAATCCACCAGAGAGCTGCTTCACTAAAGGAGCCGCACCCGGAGCTAGTTTAGGAGAAACTGGAGCAATGCCAAACCGGTCTTAGAGGGGTTGCCCACTTTTACTTTGAAGCAGTACAAAAATTCCACAAGGCGTGTTTAGATCCAAAAAAATTACATCAAAAATCGTAACATTGAATGTTTGGACACATGCATGAAAATATTAAATAAAATTTATTTCCATAAAAATTTCTTCTATAAAAGTATTTGTAAGACATAAATGCATCTAAATATATGCTATAAGTACATACATAGAAAAGAATACTTATTCAGAAATAGTAAGTTTTGGTATCAAAGTTAGCCGATGATCCAAGCTAGGGGCAGCATGCAAAATCAGCCGTTAGATCAGACGACGAACGGTGCAGATCGAGGCGCCGTTTTCTCGACAGTCATCTTCCCCACCTTCGCTGTAGGGTTTTTCCTCCTCACTTCTCTCCCCAGTCACGTCCCCCCGCAGCCGCCGCACGGCCGGCCGCCATGAGAGCCCTCGTTTCCCTCTCCCGGCTCGCTCGACGGATTCCCGCCTCTCTCGCCGCCGTTAGGGCCCCAGCACCGCTCCTCCCCCGGCACATCCATGCCGACGCCCCTCCGCCGCCGCCGCCTCAGGACCCGCTGCCCTTCGTCTCCCGCATCCTCGAATCGGAGCCTAGCCTGGCCCCGAGCACCGAGGCGGAGCCGGCACCCGACCCGTTCCTCGATGAGTTCCTCGCACGCTTCGTGGCCGCCTTCCGCCCGGAACTCGCGGCGGTCTTCCACGAACACGACCGCGCCGTGCTCGACGAGATGCTCCGCCTCGTCGCGGACGCCGTGGTGTGCCGCCTCACCGGGACCGACCCGGGGCCCGACGCCGCCGAGCTCAGCGACGACCTCTGGGCGGCCGTGTGGAAGGTCAGCGCCTCGGTGCAGGAGGCCATGCGCCGGGACCAGGTCCGCGCCGACCTCCGCCACTACCTCCATTGCGACGAGGTCAAGGAGATGACGCGGTTCGCCGTCGACGTTGGCATCCGCGGCTCCATGCTCCGGGAGCTCCGCTTCAAGTGGGCCCGCGAGAAGCTCGAGGAGGTCGAGTTCTACCGCGGTCTCGATGGCATGCGCGCTGAGGCCGAAGCCGCCGCTGATCCTGACCCTGCGCCGGTGCGGAGATTGACCGCTTTGCCGAAGAGGAAGGGGGAGGTGAAGTTCACGATGTACGGGTTGGACATGTCTGACCCGAAGTGGGCCGAGGTTGCGGAGCGGACAGCCGAGGCTGAGGCACAATTTGTGCCCCAGGAAGCCAAGCCTGTAGAAGGGAAAGCAAAGAAGGCTGAGGAGCGGCTGCTGTCGGTTGACCCGAGGAAAGGAGATCCGGTGCCTGCCATGGAGGAATGGAAGGAGGAGCTCCGGCCAAAGCGTGTTGACTGGATGGCGCTGCTCGAGCGGGTTAAGGCACGCAATGTTGAGTTGTACCTCAAGGTGAGATCTTTGGTAATCATAAAAGCTTGTGAGCATCATGCTTCAATGTTAGTTCGGTAGATTTTTGCATGTTCCATGCTTCCTTCATCAACAATTGTCTCGCTCAAATAATCACTTATGTATTTATGTTTTTCACTGGGTGAAGAGTGGAGCCTCTTTTGATTGTCACACGGCATTGATACCATGGGCATAATCAGACAACAATAGCTTGGCCTCGACCACTGTTCCGAGGACTTTATACTCATTACAAAATTTAGAATGCAGTTCTAATTTATTTCATTTCTTGGTGAAAAGGACATTGTATCCTCATAAGCATTCTCTGAAACTATATTTTAGGGACATAGGGACTTAAGGTGCACACCCGTCGTCCAAATATCTTAGGCGTGTTTTCCTCAGCACTGGTACCAATGCTTTGCTTAAATTGGCTCAAACACCCCTATTTAGTCCCTTAAGTAGCCTTTAATATACTAGCATGCTGCTTCATCACCATCTGGCTGCTCTTTGTTGCATGCACATTTAAGTATAGAGAGGTAAGTTGTGACCAAGAGCGCAGGAATTTGCATAGGGAAGCAGAACACGCCCGACAAGTCCCGACAATGGCTGGAGAGAAATATGCACAAAATATCTGGATGGATGGAGTATATAATAAGAACCATTTCGTTCTTTGAAGATTGAACCTAGTGAAACTAAACCTATTTAATCTTCAAAATTTCTTGAAATGTTTTGTGGACTTACTGGAAGTGGATGATACAATATGCTGTAATATTTCATGCCAAACTTGATCGCGCTTGAGCGGACAGAATGACAAAGTCGAGGTCTGCATAGTGATTTCTGCTGTTCTCTAATACTCTGTCGAGCTGCTGCTGCTGCTGCTGCTTCTTATCATGTCTATCAAATGCAATCAAGTTTGGTCATGAATTTTCAGGAATCATTATGCCCATTCACCTACATATCATCTGTTTATAATACTAGAACTTTTGAAGACTTCTATAAATAGTTCTCACAATCACTCTACAAGAAGGCGCTTATCATTTGACGAACACTTGGCAGGAGTTCATATTAATCCTTCAGTAACTGGATAGACTCAAACATTGGGTAGTCTAATATCTTCACTCACACACACACAAAAAAAAACAATGTTTGAGTTAGGCATAGGCATTTAAATATGTGATTACATTTAATTTTCCCAAGGTTCTTAGGGATGGTTTGATATGTTACATCAATTCAGCAATTGCCTTAAAACAACTGTGATTGCACCGCTTGCCATTTTTTTTAACATATGCTCCGTGTTTGAATTTACAGGTTGCTGAAATTCTGTTAGCTGAAGAATCTTTTGAGGCAAACATCCGAGATTACTCAAAGTTAATTGATCTTCATGCTAAAGCAAATAATGTGGAAGGTGCAGAGATAATACTTGGTAAAATGAAAGAGAAAGGTATTGCATCGGATATCCTCACATCCATCACGTTAGTCCACATGTATAGCAAGGCAGGCAATCTAGATCGAGCCAAGGAGGCTTTTGAGTTTATTCGGAGTGAGGGTTTCAAACCAGATCTGAAACTCTTCAGTTCGATGATTAAATGTTATATCAGCCATGGAGAACCAGGACAAGCAGATAATTTGCTAAGGTATATGAAGGACAAGGATATCAAAGCCACTATAGAAATGTACACAGATGTCATACGGGCATATGCTCAGCAAGGCATGGTGGATTATGCCCAGAATGTTCACAGGTCGATGCACATTGCTGGAATGGAGTCTACACAAGAGTTGTTCGCAATTAATATAGAGGCATATGGACGCATTGGTGATCCTGGTCAGGCATGTGCATTGTTCCAACAAATGAGGAGGTATGGATACGAACCAGATGATAGTTCCATTGCTGGTGTGGTGGCTGCGTACATGAAGAAGAACCAATTAGATCAGGCTTTGCACTGGCTGCTGAGTTTAGAGAAGGAAGGAGTTAAACTTGGCATCAAGACGAACCTTGTGTTGCTGGATTGGCTGTCTATGTTGCAGCTAGTTCTGGAGGCTGAACAGCTCGTGCAGAAGATAAAACAGCTGGGTGAAGAACCCATAGAAGTCCATGTGTTCCTTGCCGATATGTATGCAAAGTCACGCCAAGAAGAGAGAGCCCGCAGATCCCTCAAGATCTTGGAAGAGAAGAAGAAACTATTGAAGGCTGATCAGTTCGATAGGATTATAAGAGGCCTTCTGGACGGTGGATTCTCAGAGGAGGCAAACAAATACTACAAAATGATGAAATCATGTGGCTTTGAACCATCAGAAAACCTCGAGGTCGGTGTTAAGTCCAGTATAAAGTTGAGGGGTGGGCCTCGCCCCACTGGTAGGCGTTGAGGTTAGGGCTTGTATGCTTGCAGTGATTCTGGTCGAGAACCTTGAGGTAGCACTGACGACTGGCACAACCAAGCCGACCAAACTTTCAAGTGTTGAAAGACAGGTTGGCTGATTTTTTTTTTTGTTATCCATCGTCTCGAGGCATGAAAATGCTTGCACAGACTATAATATAAAGTCGATAGGTGCCGGTCTCGTGATTTTGTTGTTTCAAGCGATCAGGATTTGCCCTTGTATTTGATTAAGTTTTTGGTGTTTGTAATGCCTTTCTGTGACTCGTGATTCAGTAATATATTCACTCCATTCAGCAAATCTTTCCTCTCTATTTTTGGGCCCTCTCTTCCATGTTTGGACCTGCAGGCCCGAGATGTGACGGGCTAAAAGAGATGCATGAGCGGGCTTTAGTTTGCACCCTTAAAGCCCAAGGGCCGAAGGAACGTGAAGTGCAGACGGCGCAAGCGTGGAACAGCGCGAGGAAGGGGGGAGCAGCTGCGCGCGACAGAGAGGAAGGGGCTTGGCTGCTGCTCGGCCGGGGAGGCGAGGCCGGAGCAGAGTGCCGCTTGGGAGCCTCTTGCGCAGCAGGTCCTCGGCCGCAACGCGCTGGCGTCTGGCGAGGCCCCGCGGCTGGGGCTTCGAATGGATAAGTAGATAGGAAGCGATGGGAAAAAAGAAATAAAGAATTAGGGGGAGAAAGCTAAACAAAAGGATAGAAGAGAAGAAAAAAAATGAAATAGTAACAAAAAGTATAAAAGAAAGATGAGAGTCGGATATTTTATCACTTTTATCCATTTATTATAAAAATTAAGAGAATCTATTTTGCCAAGCATTTCTCTAACCAGACAAGTCAAACAAACAGAACTACAACAATATAGAAGCCGAAGTCAGAGCCGTTTTCGTGGGAGCTAAAGATGTGCCAAGTGGGCCTGGAATTAGGGGCGTGGACATGGGGTGTGTGGCTGTGACATGGGGTGTGTGGATGGAGAGCCCAGGTTAAAACAATTAATACTGTTTTTTTCTTGTACCTGCTGGCTGCTGGCACCGACAAAACCTCCACATAGAGTTAACTGACAAAACCTCCACAGAGTTACAGCAATTTTCATTGCTTTGATCGTTGTCACTAGCTACTACCCTTTCTTGAAAACGTTTGTAACATATTTCTATTGACTCTATTTTGACGTATACAAATACTTTATACCACTTATGAAGCGAGCAGCGTTTCAACAGGTTTGTTTCAAACAATGATGACATGTAGACGTTAGCATCAACAGAGAACATAACGTTGCCATCAGGCTCACCGACTAACCGACACTAGCTGGGAAGACGAGAAAAATAATCCAGCGATCCTCATCTAATAGGGGTAGGTAACACTGAATTTATCTGGAAGCGGGTAGAACCCGTCGCAACGCATGGCCCTTTGCTCTGCAGAAATTTCTTAGACACGCCACCATTGCCCCGCAATCGACAAGCATATTGAAATATGATAGAGCTGTCGATGTTGTGTGGCCTTCGGAAGTCGGAACTCTAGACCCAGAGCCTGGCAAAATCAAAGCAGGAATTACTTCAGAACAATAATTGATGGAAATTATCTATAGCGAGAGGGTTATCTGATTCACAACACTCAAAACAACCAGACAAGTTTATCAGATATATTGGGTGCCACAAGCAAGCGGCCAACAACCGAGTCCAACATCCACAGCACAAGGGTGCAATCTGCAATGTAACATTTCATAATTTTACAAGAAAACACCACCCGATACACTCATTGCACAGCCATTACCACGCATGCTTGCTTGTTGGAAACAAGGCACCGTTCCAAACAGTCGCGGCTACCGCTGAGCCAGCTTCTTCAGGTGCTGGAGCAACTTTTGCTTTATCCACTGTCTATCATATGGCAGAAATGCCTGAATTGAGTGATCATAACTGCAAATGTTAAAATACCAAGTTGTTAGCTTCTTCTTAACTTTGAACACAAACATGTACAAATGCTTCAAGTGACTTTGAAGATATAAAAAGCTCCTGTACTCACACCAGGGCACTTATGTCAGCTAGGCCATCAATGAAGTTATAAAGGTCGCTGATATCATAGGTTATGGGGGCCATAGGGTTGATATCCCTAATTTTCCTTTCATAAAGCCCACAGATTCCTGCCATTTCAGTAGAGTTGTATTAGGTAATTTATGAACTTTTAGAAGGGAAATAAATCTAGAAGAACCACCAAAAAAGTGCAAATACGATTTTAGAGAGGTATTATAAGATCATAAGATGAATCCATGCTAAACTACCCCACTAGTGGCCAGTGGGGGTGCTATCAGGTCCGCCAACAAAAGTTCAAAGAAAGAGGACTTGATCCATGAATGTTGATGAAACATCTAAGGTGTACTATAATGTTTTTTCTTAGATTTAAATATCACTGTATTTTTTTCTGATCAGCAAATGCATGAGGGGAACACTTAATAAACTATAAGACATTAATGATGCTGCAGATGCAAATCAGAAAACCAACTTCATACAGCTGTAGGATCACATGAAACCACCAGTGTTAAATAAAGCTAACTAATATTTGTACTTTCAGAAGCAGATCCTTAATCAAACCATACGTACCATCCAATGCATGGTTAATTGAATTATAATCCATAAATGTCCTAGAAGCCCTATTTTGGGATGGTTGCATCAGAATAATGGTGTGTCTCCCAGCCTGCAAAGAGCAATCAATCAGATTCACACATCAACATATGCCAAATGCCATGGGTATCAATGCATAAATGTAGTACTTCGTCCAGAGTGCAAAGCATCAGATTTGATGGATGCTAAGGAAATTACTGGCACGCCCATACCCACTAGCCTTCAAACAGGTTCCTAATAGAGAAAATATTTCCTGTGGCAGCTTCTACTATTAGAGTATTCATAAAAGGTGCCATATCACAAAAGCAAAGATTTGCTAGACAAGCCATCTATTAATAAAACCCAATACAGGCCCTCTCATTCCCTAGTAGCCATCATCAAGTTGGCTTTGGACAGGACGCACAAGTATGGCATCCAAAAGCTTCTGATTTTAAGAGACGCCAATACTCTGGGAATAAAACAAACCCAACCTAACACAGTGCCTAGCAATATCTTTAGTGTTGTTGTACTTTTGCATGCAAACACCGCAGCTGTCTTTCGAAATTCTATGCTGAATAATATTTACGCTATTCTAATTTCAAGGGAGAACCTTTATATTTTCTGTTCTTCATACAGAAGAGCTCTACAACTATATGCGGGTGGACAAGAAGAATCCACTATCCAAATCTGGGCTATATGATATTTCCGTTTCCAGATCCCTAGTGCACATCTATGTGAAGGAAACATGCTGTAGGAGAAAACATATACAACAAATAATTCATTGTCCTCATATACTAGAAGCTCACACTCAATGTAAATAAGTTATGACAAAACCTCTAACATGTCGCCAATCTATGAACAAACAATTCTTGAATCATATCAAATAACATATATGATATATTTAAACTAACAGAAGATACAGAATACACTATGATCAAACTTATTTGAATATTAAAATGTTAATTAATAGGCCGGAAAGTATAAATTCAGTGGCTCAGAACTGCAGATGGAGACAGGGAGTTCCGTAGTACGTAGATATAGAGAGTCCCACCAAGTATTCATAATAGACAAGGTTGCAAATATGACGATACCAATTGCGCCATTTCCTAGCCAATACAGACCAAAGCACTATTGGAAACCTAGTCATATTCATTTGCCAGCAATAAATTATAACCAAGTAAGCTGCAATGTGTGACCTGATGGTGTGGCAAATGGCGAGTAATTGGGGAACATCAGAGATAGGGTAAGAGCAATGAAATTAAAGGAATTGACACAGTGGCATGATACGGGGTCAGCTATGTTACTCGGATACCGGTACGAGTATCGGATACGCGGATACGCACTACCTCAAAAAACACCGATACGGGGATACGGTTAGAATAATTTAGTATTAATAATTTTTACATAAAATATCACACTCATTAGTCATGAGAGTAGCATTTACATGAAACTAGTAGTATTGCAGTAGCTAGAGTCCTACTCAACCGTAGAGAATCAAGTGCATCTGAACAATCAAGTGCATTTGGACTCTCCGGAGAA
The DNA here is from genome assembly GCF_016808335.1 of Panicum virgatum. NCBI lineage: Eukaryota > Viridiplantae > Streptophyta > Magnoliopsida > Poales > Poaceae > Panicum > Panicum virgatum. Next base: position 49,842,689 of record NC_053145.1, read on the forward strand.
CCATCCCACATCACGTGAAGCAGGACAGAAGAAGTGAAATCAATAAAAAAGTAACCCCACCTCCTCTGCTCCTCCGCCTCCCCTTTCTCCTCCACTGCGCCGGCGCAAGAAGCGCACGGCACTCCTCCGCGGCTGCTCCTTTCCGCCCGCCCCTCCTCCGCCAGCCCCTCTCCGCCACGCGAGGCCGGCCACGGCGGGAGCGCGCGCACGCGAGGCCGCCGCTGCTCCTCGCCGCCGCCCCTCCTGGAGCTCGCGGCCTCCGCCGCCGCCCCTGGAGCTCGCGGACCCCGCGCTCGCCGCCACCCCCTGGACCTCGCGGCCGCCGGCCCTGGAGCAGGGGAAGGAGGAGGCGGAGCTAATCTGGGCGGGGCGGGGGCGCACGCGAGGGACGCCTCCTCGCCCGGCGGGCCGGCTCGTGCACGCCTCCGCCTCGACGCACCCCCTCGCGGGGACCGCACACGTCTCCGCCGCGAGCTCGGCGGCGTCGAGCTCGCCGACTTCGAGCTCCGCCGCGCCGTGGAGGCCCTCCTTCCTCCTCCTCCATACTCTCTCCGCCGCGAGCTCCACCCTCTCAAATACGTGTCCCATACGTGTCGGATACCCGTATCTGAGCCAATACGTATCCATATTTTTGGGATACGGCTGAAAACATATCCGAGGCGTATCCAAGGCGTATCCGTATCCGATACGTGTCAGATACGGATACGCCACTCTCCAGACGTATCCACATAACAGAGGGGGTCAGTATGGGCTACGCTTGCACTACCTTTTTCTTACTTATGAAGCATTAAGACCATGATGTTTTCATGTTGCAAGACACAATAGATTTCAACAAACCACATATTACCCATTAGTGAGAAACCCTTGCTCTGCAAACTTTGTTATCTAGTAATCATAACTGCCACTATGGTGTTCTATGATATGAGCTTCAGCATTGCAGTATTTCCACAATTTTGTCAAATCTCGAAAGGTACCCTAAAAAACAAGTACTGAATTTTAAAGTTAAAACATATAACTGTCTAAGTAGGAAACAGCAGTTTCACAATTTATAAGTTGAACATTCAGACCAAGTTTAGTTAGCAGATGACACATTGTAGCATTTTCCTACTATTTATAGAAAGTCTATAACCTAATAAATAAACTACCAGAACATAGAAGCAAAGTCATTCTAGGATCATGATCATGAGCTTAGAACAAATATTTTCGATAGAATGCAGAAGGAATAGTCTTCCGGGGATAAGTATGGATCAGAATGTTCACGCCATGGTATATAGATATCACCACATTCACAAAACTCACACTGAAACCCTGCCCAAACAAGTCAACAAAAGAAATAATAGCAATAGCAGATTACTCGGCGAACCCTGTACAACCTATGAGAGCCACTCCGATACAGCTAACCAACGGACCGCCGGTGCCGGATACAAAGGAAGCAAAGCAAAATACAAATAATCTGCGGGCGTCGCGCGGTTACTGGCCTACCCGGTGCCGGCTTTTACGATGCCATCGGTCACAGGCCCAAATCCTACCCCCAATCATAACCTGCCGCCACTAAGACTGGAGCACGCACACCGCGGGCGCGGGGTACCAAAACCCCGCCCCGCGGCTCGTCCCGAAAATCCCAGAGTAGAAGAGGATTGTGCAGAGAAGCTCACCATGGAGGGGAGCGGGGCGACCGGAAGCCGATGGCGACTCGCGGGCGGGATGGAGCCGGCGGAAGCGGCGAGAGTCGAGAAGGAGGCGGCGATTGGGCGAAGCCGGTGGCGAGGTCGTGGGCGGGGGGGGGGGGGGGGGGGGGGGGGGGGGGGGGGGGGGGGAGCGGCGAGAGTCGAGAAGGAGGCGGCGATTGGGGGTGTAGGGGAGGTAGGAAGCGAATAGGTCTGCGCAGCGCGCGTTTCTGCGTGGGGAAAGGGAAGTGGGACCTATTACCTGTTGTGCTTGAAGAAAAGAAAGGAAAAGAAAAAAACAAGTTTTGGATGCGTGTATAGATGCCACATTGGATTCTTCGCAAGAGCATCGGAATTTCTGTGCTTCTATAGCCATCTAGTAGAGCAGCAGATATTTTACTGTGAACACGTAAAAACGAGATATCCCATCTCAATTGCCGGATGGTAGGCGGTGGTAAAACTGTAAATGGAGGACTATTTTACGAGCAGCGAAGATCGCTAGTGTAGTAAATTAGTAATACTCAGATTTGATGGGGGCGGAAACTGCTTATAGAGACATCTAATGTCATCGGAGATTGGACATTAAAGTTTGTTACTAAGCAAATACTCCGTCCGTCTCAAAAAACAAATCATTTTAGAATTCAAATTTTATTCCTAAAAATATGTCATCTTACCATATTTAATTTGTACATGCGCATGTAAGAACCAATTAATATCAAATATGACTAATAAATAGTGGCAAGTAAGATCATTTTACCACTTTCTTAATTTGTTCTAATATTTCTAAAATGACTTGTTTTATTTTTTGAACAGGGGAGTATGCTCGTATGTTACTACGGATAAAATTGATATATGTATTGCTTATGAGAAACACGTGCTTGATCTGCTTGGGAGATAAGCGGGACGCATGTTATTTTCCTACTTCTATGCAAAGCACCTTCTGGGTAAATGGAAATAAGCAAAGCGGTTGGGTAAAATTCCCCTTTTTCACCTATAAGTTGCTTATAATAAGTGGAACAAATAGGACCAAAGTTTTCATTAGTTCATGTCATACGAACACAAAATACGGAATTTCAGAACATAACTCTATCTTACTGTTACCCCTGGGGAATTTTACATGCTGCTATACTCGTTTTAGCCGTGCATAAGTCACGAGCATCTACTTCACCAAACCTGCAAACCCTAAGTCGCGAAGGGTCATCAGAACATCAGAGGCGTAATAGATTCATCCAGGTGTCCAACAAAAGCGTCATCAGGCGCGCTAAAGAATCGTACTTACCTACTTTTAGAACACGGTTGTACCCCCAAATAACACGTGCCAAAACACAGTAGATGTTACATTAGATGTGAGCCCAAAACGAAATGACATTAAGGCAGTGTTTGGTTACTAAAGGGAATTTTTCGTGCACGTTTCTCGAGAAAAAATCTCGTATGCATGAAGTACTAAATGAAGTCTATTTGCAAAATATTTTCAAGGATTGGTGTAACTTTTCGAGACCAATCTAATGACGGTAATTAATTGTTTATTTACTACAGTACCATCCACTAATCACACGGTCAAAGATCTCATTAGATTCGTCTCGTGATTTGCACGGGGGTTATGGAGGTAGTTTTGTAATTAGACTTAGTTTACTACTCTAAATTTTTGGTCAAAGATGCAAAAAGTTTTAGCGAAATTTTTTTCGGGCCAAACCAAACACGGCCTAATGCGACAAATAGGGTCACGTTAAGGCCTTGTTCATCTCAGGCTAGAAGTACAGAAAATTAACCTGACGTTACAAGAGAGCAAAATTTGTGGCTTTCATCCTTTCACTTCGTCACTGTTCAAACAATAAGCACTCATATGGCTTCTCAAAAAGAAAATATACAGCTAACAAATGGTTGTTTCTCCCTACTGCAGCTTTATAATTTCTCAACAAGGGCAAAACTGGAGACCCTTAACTGCGATAAATTCTAAGCTATTTATTTCGAGGATAAAAGATTGTTGCAAGCATCAATTTCAGCAACATGCGAGCTCAAGATAGCCTGACCCGACGGATTTGCTTCAATGGCGTTCGTTGCAGCTTTGAAAACCGCTGTGCGGAAGAACGTATCCTCTATTTTCTTCAGGGTATCCTCAACAACTCCAATGCCCAGACAGTGTGACGAGATCAGACGCCCAATAACTTCACCAAAATGTGCTGGAGCTTTCGGAAGGTCAATAGCAAGATCATCCAGAAGAGAACCATAAAGCAAGCATCCAGTTTCCAAGTCTACTGTCTTGATAATATTATTGCTGTGGAGGTGTTCCAGTAGCCTCACAAGAGGATTGATGGAATTGCTACCTTTGTCAAGAGCAAGATTGATGGCTTCTTTAACAACTTCTGGGTAGTAATCAGGACTTTTGAGCTCCTCAATGCACTGTTGTGCTTCATCTAATATACAAACGTGGAAATACTCCTCAAGAAGAGAGACTGTCTTCTTTTGAAGACTAGCAGAGTTTGGCTTGGGAGCAGCAGCTGGCTTCTCAACTACAGGAGCTGAAGATGGAGATGGTGCAACAGCAAGTCCAGGATAATAACTTGAAGGACGAGATACTGGATCCCCACTACCCAAAAGTGCACTTGTCTTGCCACTAGTTAGTGCTCCACTGCCTTGAGGAAGTAGTCTAGATTCTAGAATTGACCAACGATGGCTTATTCACCAGCTGGGTGTGGCTGCGGAGTGGATCAGCTCTGGATTTAGAACGTGGAACTTCCCAATTATCATTATCTAACCCAGGCATTCCGGGCATCTTTCTTGCTCCAGGCATGGCAGGCATCATGCCACCAGTTCCAGGTCCATTCAATGGAAAAGCTCCAGGTGAGAGTGGTCCTCCAACTTAGACCTCCCCCTCTAGCCACTCCGACCCTAAAACCCAGTGGCATCTTTCTTGCTCCAGGCATGCCAGGCATCATGCCACCAGTTCCAGGTCCATTCAATGGAAAAGCTCCAGGTGAGAGTGGTCCTCCAACTTAGACCTCCCCCTCTAGCCACTCCGACCCTAAAACCCAGTGGCATCTTTCTTGCTCCAGGCATGCCAGGCATCATGCCACCAGTTCCAGGTCCATTCAATGGAAAAGCTCCAGGTGAGAGTGGTCCTCCAACTTAGACCTCCCCCTCTAGCCACTCCGACCCTAAAACCCAGGTGTTAGAGTGGGGGAGAGGGGGGGCTTTATCACTGGACCAACACTCCAGTACCAGTCCGTCCATTCCTTTTGTTTGCAGTGGACCCAGGTCGCAATCCAAGTTTCATTTCTGCCTCTGTATGAATTTCACTGATTTTCTTGGCTTTTATCTAAGAAAGAAATAACAACATATCAGAGTCAGTGAAAACTAGAAATTCAACCCAGTTTGTGCATAAGAATAGCAAGTGTCAGTCCATGAAGAGGTCATTGCACTGAAGTAGACTAGTGTCTTGTCAACTACCAGCATGTGAAATATATCTCTCCAACTTGAAATGTGTGTTTTATTTTCTTGATTTTACAAGATCCGCTGGCAGTACAGTACACGCTGACACGCAGAACCTTATGCGAATAAGTTTCAAGATGGAGCTGAGAGACATATACCTCCTCACGTCGAGGCACCCAGTTGTTTGAACGGAGATCAAGGATATCACGTGCCATGAACCTCAAACGTGGTGCCAACTGAGTATTAGTTGTAAGCTCCTTCATGCGGTTGAAGTAGACATCATTAAATTGACGAGACTTTGGGTTCTCATCCAACTGTTTACCAATTTTGTTGAAGAACTGGCAGATGGCCTCAACATTTTCCTCAGCAGGGCATGAGTTGCTATCAGAACCTAGCAGCTCCTGTTTACAGCAAATGAGTTTGAAAATATTTCACAGGGAAAGAACATAATGCATGTGGAGAAAAGTGTTCGAGTCTAGAGAAGTCTATATGCCCACTGATGGAAAAAGGAAAAGGAAAAAGATCATGCCAAATCACCCATTTACAGTTCAGCCCATATCAAAATCTTATCCTATGGTTTCATATTTGCTGAAACTACCAAGCTGAAGAGTATGAAGAAATACATATGTATGTACCTGAACAATGTGATGTACTATCTTTTCTGTCACCATTTTTTGCTTCAGCAGCTCACCAATAAGGCGAATGTTTCCAAGTGTTCGAAGCTTCACAAGCCTTTCTTTATCACGTCTCTCCATCTCCTGGTCTGGACCAGTCAATCTCTCTACCTCGGCCCGTAGGTTGCCAGCACCTTCAAATGCTTCTTGACAATTGTTCAACAGCACACGTTTGAATGTAATTTCTCTACCACCAGGCTCTTCAGGAGGGAATGATGGGAGGCTTTCATTGAGTTCAAAGCACAGCTGAGAATACATCTAACAGAATGTGGGCTCAAATACAGCCTTCTCAAATATGAGAGTAATAACATCCTGAACAGACAGGAGAAAAGAGGTCAATCACAAGGAAATGATAACACCAAAGGCAGCAGAATAAAGAAAAAAGAATAAACAAACCTTCAAAATATCAGCTGTAGTAATTCCTGCTTCTACCAATTGCCCCTTCAGAAGGTCAAACTTCTCTGGAGTCAATTTGTTCAGTATTCTGGCAATGAACAAATAAATTTAAAAGAAAGAAAAACAATTTTGACTTCTTCAAAACAATATTATAGACAAAAAGATCGTTGACAGAGGTAAAGAACGAGGAGAAAGCTCTGAAATCAAATAATACCCTTTCATGGCTTTCAGAACTTTCTCTTTTTCAGAGAGATTTCCTCTCCGGACTGACCATGGGACTTCAGCCTTGACAAGAGCAGGGGTGGGACCAGTCTGATGTAAAATTTCAGGAATGTTAGAAAATCCATTTAGGCTTCACATGTAAATGGTTGGATGGTTATACAGTAGTTTTGCAGTAGCTTTACTTGTGTAGCATCCAAATATCTGTGGTTGTTGATTAAGTGCTTGAAATGTGATGAGCCAACATTTTTGCACTAATAAGCTCACATTTTTAAAATATTACGCGAATTTGAGCTGATCATCTCAACACTTGAACATTTAGCACGTGGGTAGTATTTCTAAGGTTTAGATTCAATTAAATCTATACCATTGAATCAGCATTTACATTGTATATGTTTATTTATGCAACAATTACCGAATTGCTTAAAAATCATTTGATGTGAACGCATAAGGAACTTTTCCATGCATGTAAAAAAATTCTACAAAAAATACAAACTTAACTGAAGCAGTTTAGCATAATAGTTACAAAAAACAAAATATGGCAACATAGTCATACACAAACAGAACAACAGATCTCAGCCCAAATAAACACAAGCAACATTTCACTGAAGAAACGATGGTAAAACAGATACTATTACTCTGTTTCAAGATACCTGAGATTTAGCAGCAAACTGGGAGCTTAACTGCTCTTGATTTCCACTTGAAACACGAGATTCTTTAGCTTCATGGATTTTATCCCAAGACTTCTCTTCACTAGCAACCGGGGAAGTTTGAGAACGTGAATGCCAGTCGCGACTGTCAGTCTCGGTATAGCGGTTATGTGACTGAGTTTGTACCTATAACACATCATAAAGCACCCAATCTTACTGTAACAACACTTTGCAGCACTGCAGAAAATTAGAGCAGTATGAAGAAAGTAACCGAAGCTTCCATCTGAAAAGTAATGGAAGAGTTCTCACATTTGAGTCCTTGCGAAACCAACTTTGATCCTCGTGTTCCTCGCCAAGGAGTACTGCACTAATATCTTGCTGAAGTTTCAAGATTTCCTTAGCTATATCAACAATCTGCAAAACCATTTTAACCAAAACATGGACTGAAAAGAATACTCAGGAGGAGCGGAACACTTTCACCAATGTATAACATCACACTACCCTCTACAAGAAACTACACATTGGCCAACACTGCTTCTTTATGAAGGTTAGGATGTCACTGAAATAAAACGTGTTTTCAGTTTTCCTAACATGTACTGACATAAACTCACAAAAGAGTGACATTCTGGGTCCTTTTTATATAAAAGGTTGTCTCAAAATGTATTCCCAAATACTATAAGCTTAGTAGTTTATAAATATAAAATAACAAAAATTAGCAGTCAAAACTGTGTCTTGGAAACCCAGAATGGTACTCCTTCCATGAATGCATGAAGTAGATACAAACAATTTTAGTCCCAACTCCCAAGCAAGTGGGTAGGCTAGATATGAAACCCATTAATAACCACAGGAAGAGCTTAAGAAAGGAGATAGCAGTAATAGTAATAAAAGTAGTATTAACAACCACCACCACCACAACAAAGCCTTTTAGTCACAATCAAGTTGGGGCAGGGTAGACTGAAACCCAACATTAAAAAGAAAAAGGTTGTTTAACTGACGTGAAAGATGATGAACAAAGCATATCACCTCTATTTTTCTTTTTACGATATACAATACAGATAGTACAAGCAGTGCCATCATTTGGTCGACATAAAAACAGTTGCAAGCAGTCATAGGATATCAAAAGTGAAGTCACAAATAGAAACCATTGCCTCGCCTGAATTTTAGACTTCTAATGTCTTGCCTTTCAGAATTAATTAGGAAAAACAGAGAAAATAAAGAGATGTTTGGTGATAAAGAATTATTTCAACATTGTATTGTTTCCACATCCTAGTTCTCAGAACAGGTAATGATTTCAGCATGGTATGCTATGAGGTGGATGTCTGGTCATACAAGACTACAAGAGTGGGGGTGTCAGGAGTTACTTTCACATAATGAAATAAGCATCTAGATGAACAGAATGAATAAGTACCTCACGCATTTCAAGGAGTTGATCTTTAGTGTAGCGAACCCGCTCGAGAGGCTCAAAACATGAATCTCCAAGCTGCAGCGTATTATTACGCAAGTCAGAAAAGCAAAGACATAGATACAGCATTTTTTTGCTGTAGCTTGGACACACACATAACCTCTCCCCCCCACCCCCCCCCCCCACCCCCCCCCCCCACCCCCCAAAAAATCCAAAAAGTGTTAGGCACTAGGCAGGTGGTCAGGCTCCACCAAGTACCTAGGTACTAGGCGACACGGCACTGCAGCGCCTAGGCGCCACTTTTTTAAACAGAGCATGCATCAACAAAATGCATTTGGAATTGCCAGCACAAGTCAGACAAGGAAACTTGAGTAGGGTAGAGGACCATTTCCATGGTCAACGCCCTACGTAGGCATGTAATGGTGATCGTGCAGTTTAGCGTGTCATTTTTCGGTGTTTCCTAATAAAAGCAGAGCTTAACTCACTATTTTGGGAACTCCTTGTCTTCCAACTCCGCTAAAGAAGAGCACAACCATGGAAACAATTACATCAGCATATGACAAACTATATATCAACTAGTAAACAAAAATCAAGAACCGATAATATGACATTGCTCTGAGAAATGGTGTTTGTCTTTGCTCTCTTTCAGTCTTAATTAAGATTTGTTGAATAAACAGGGGCATACATTTCTAAATAAAGACAGTTATCAGTTACTATCATAAGTTTTAAGAAATAATTATTACCCACGTAAAGATGCATGCCTACGAACTCTTTTGGACAATGTGTGGATGAAAATATGAGATCAACATAGCTCATAAGAACCAGGATTCTACAACTCAGTAAATGGTGCTGTCTGAGTCACTTGACCTTCTAGTGAGTACAAAGTTGTCATCCTTGTAACTAGTTGAGCTGGTAGTAATATCTGAAACTCAGCCAAAACTAAAATATGCTTTATTCATCATATTCCAAAGTGTCGCATTTGGCAATAATGAAACTCCATAAAAAGCAGCTTCGAAATCAAGTATGACAGCTACAATAGCTATACTACTAAAGTTGTAATAAATCGAAGAAATGCCTCTACCAACACAATATGCTATGGCTCTACGCTATATAAATCACATAGTACATGCAGAAAGCTATGTGCATAAATAACGAAAGCTAAAACTGCTTCTGCTCTGCCAAAAGGTTCAGCTCTGTTCAGGAACAATCAGACCATCAAAGGCATTGCAATGCCACAGGGAGCACTCCAACCCACAAAATGGTACGCTTAGCCAGAAAAATAACCCAATACAAGTGCCTAACATGTCTCAACACCAATGTGTATCCTGCGTATGTTCAATGCCATCGCTTCTAAAAACAGCCCAACTGTAAATTAAGTTCTACGAGCTTCAATTACCAATCCGGCACCGGAAGCAATATGACGCAGATGGCAAAGATTCAGACATCCCCTCTATCTCGTCCAAAGAGCTACAGCAAGCGCAAACCCCAACAAAAAAACCTAGAACACTGCACACCCCCACCTCGCCCCGCCCCCAACTCCAGATCGTGCGGTCACCTTGGCGGCAAAGCCCGTCGAGGATCCTCCGTGCGGCCGGAGGAAGCCTCCGGCTCCGGTGGCGGCGGCGAACGCGGTGGGGAAGAGGCGGGGGGCGCGCAGGCCGATGCCGCCGCCGCCCGGGCGCAGGCTGATCACCGGCTGGTCCGTCGTCATGGTTGCGCCGCTGCTCCGGTTGAAAATCGACAGCCGAGCCGGGGGTGCGAATCCGCGCACGAGAGCGGATGGAATCGAAGCTTTTGGTGAGCTGGGTGCCGGTGCCTTCTCTCTATCGGCGAGAAGAGGCGGAGGGAAGAGGAGGCTGCGCGGCCGGGGTGTGGGGTTTATCGCGGAGAGACGCTATTAGGGCTTGTGGTATGGTATTCCTTTTCTTTTTCTTTTTCTTTTTTGAGGAAATTTGGTATCCGGTAATTTGGTGTGGTGGGCTGGCGGCCAATGCGGTTATACGGACAAAGGCAGCTTGTCGGGCTTAGCGTTGGGCTTTCTGACGGCGGCCCAGGTGAGACGTTATCTTTTCTTTTAAGCGCTGAGACGTTATACTGGTAGTGAATTTGTGGTGTGCTGCAAATTGCATTCCTTAGAATTTTACATGCACGTATTGAAGTGGTGTATTGATTAGGTATTTTCTAATATAGTACCTGAACTCAACTATGAGCTCTCAGTATAGGTTCCAAAGCCTATTAAAAAAAACTTTAGAAGAACTGAAAAAAGAAAGATCATAACAAAAATGTGTGATGGCGTACCGGAAGAGAAAACAGCAAAAGGCAGCACTATATGCCAAACTAAACAATTAAGCGTATTAATCCTAATCTCCTTCCCCGCTGTTCTAAGCATTCTCCCTTTTTCACGATGAGCTTTGGAGCAATGGTTCATGAGCCGTGTCCTGTAAAGTACTCGCGCCGCGTGGCGCAGGAAACGGGAATGAAAACGCGTGTCGGCGCGCAGTTTGGAAACGCGAGCAGGATTTCCCGATTTGGGCATCACGGCCCCGACACGCCGACCATGGCGTTCCCATCATGTCCCAGTTCCAGGCCAGGCGTTCCAGCGCCAGACGCGACCCTGGGTCCACGGTTTCCCAATCCTGATCCCCGTGAAAGCCATGCCCCCATCCTGCGCCTGGGCAGTGCTCAAAGCGTGGGCGAACGGCCACGGCCGGCAGAGGGTGCGTTCCTGCTGGCGCCAGGCACGGGGCACGGTGGCAGCCAACGGAAAACAGACGCCCTGTTTAGATCTTTATAGGTTTTTTAAAAAAGACGTAAACGCATTAAAGTAAAACGGAATCTTGCTAATTTGAAATACTAAATAAAGTCTATTTACAAAACTTTTTTCATGGATGGGCTGTAAATCGCGAGACGATTCTAATGAGCCTACTTAATCCATGATTTGCAACAGTGGTGCTACAGTAACCATCCGCTAATTATTGATTAAACATGGATTAATTAGCATCATTAGATTCGTCTCGCGATTTACAACTCATCTATGCAAAAAGTTTTACAAATAGACTTCATTTAGTACTTCAAATGCCTTTTTTACATTTTTACACAATTTTGCAAAATAAACTAAGGTGTTGTTTGGTTCCAGGGACTTTTTTAAGTCCCTGGAACTTTTTAGTATTTAGAAGTATTAAATTAATATTAATTATAAAACTAACTGCAGAATTCTGGGGCTAAACTGCGAGACGGATCTAATGAGGTATCTTAATCTATGATTAGTGAATGGTTACTGTAGCATCACTGTAGCCAATCATCGATTAATTAGGCTCATTAGATTCATCTCGCGAAAAAGCACTCAGCTGTCAAAAAACATTTATAAACAGATTTTATTTAATACTATAAAATAGTAAGATTCCTTTTGATGTGATAGGGACTTTTGAAAAAAAGTCCCGGAGCCAAACAATCCCTAAACACCCCCAGAACCGCCCGGCCGTTCTCCGCCGCTCCATTAAAGGCGACGCGAGCCCCTCGTCGCATCTGGCAGCACATTCTTCTTCTCCTGCAGCAAGGACGCCATTTTTTCTCCCAAGTGCCTGCCGCTACCACCTACCGCCATGACATGTCCGTGTGCGTGACGGCACGAGGCCTGTGACCTCACCCTGACTCGGATCCAACGTATAGTAAGAGCCGGCGGAGGGCGCCTTTGTTCTTGGCACGCCCGCCGATCCGTCCGGCCTTCTTTCGTGTGAAAAAAAACACACACACACTGACCCCATCGGATTCGGAGGTTTGGTTTTAATCACAGGGAAGAAGTCCACATTACCCCTAAACTCTCTGCAAAGTCTAAATTTCAACCCTCATCTACGAAACCGTCTACTTGACATCCCTGATCTCCTAAAACCGGACATCCAACCCCCTCATCCCATACCAGACTGGTTTCGGGCGCGAGCACGGGGCCGAGCTCACCGGCGGCAAGCTCGCCGGCAGCGCGGGGCCGAGCTCAGAGGCTCGCCGTGCGCCCAGCACCGGTTGCCGTCGGCAAGCGTGGCGAACTTGAGCAGGCGGCTGTGTGCCGCGGACCCGCCCGCGCGCGCGAATGGGCGGAGCAGCGCGAGCGGCCGGAGCGGCACGCGTGCTCGCCAGGCGGAGGCCATGGCGCGTGGCTGCCGGACCGCGAATAGGAGGCGCGGCCCCCTCGAGCGTGCCAGCGCCTCCCTCGTCCCTCGAGCGCGAGCGGGTCGTGGCGCGGGCGGGTCCCGATTCGCGCTTGAGAAGGAGGCCGGGAAGGGGGCTCACGGCGGAGGTCCTTGGGACAGCCATGGCGGCTCGGGCCGCCAGCGGAACGATGCCGCGGGCAAGGAGCAACCGGACTGATGGTTGGGGAAGAGGGCGGAGGTGGTAGGGCAGCTCGTAGCGGGAGGAATCGGCGCGAGGTGGCCGGAGCATGGCGGATTTGATGGAGCAGCGCGCGGTGGCCGGAACAGAGGAGGCCGGCGCAGCTTGCGCTCGGTGTCGCTTGGGGTGACTGCTCCGGCGGGGTCGCGCGCGGGGCTGGCTTGGACAGACGCGTGCGCCAGTGCGGCGGCCTCTCCCTCCAGTCCTGGCACTGCTGCTGCTGGTCGGCGGCGGCGGCGGCCATCTTGCACGATGCCGGCGAGCTCCGGCTGGCATCCGCCCTCGCCGTGCGCGTAACCTTGTTCGCCTCGGTCCCTTGATGCTGTAGGAGCAAGCCGCGGCGGGGTTGGGCTGGCGGCGGGGGTGGGCGGCGGCGGTAGTGGCGGGGGTAGGCGGCGCGGCACGACGGGATGGGGGCGGCGATGGGGATGGGCACGACAGGCTGGAGGCGGGGATAGAAAGGAGGGATGGAGAGATAAAGAAAGGAGAGAGAGAGAATGAGACTGACACGTGGGACCCACAGCCAGGAAACCACCTAGAACTGTGCTAGGGGGGTAAGTTGTTTGGTTTTAGAAGTTGAGGGGGGAAACATATCCGCTTTTCAAGTTCGATGGGGTATTTTAGACTTTTTGACAAGTTCAGGAGAGTAAAATGGACTTCTTCCTGATTACAGCGAACCTGCGACGGCGGTTGCATCTGATGCTGACCCACCGCGAGCCGCCACCGCATGCGCAATCTATATATCTTATATAAGTGCAACCCACTAAGAGTCATTAATAGCTATTTCTCTCACTTGTGGTGAAGCCACATCATCATTTTATTTCAACCATTGGATCTGAATGAAAGCTCATATCTTGACCTTCCGCAATCCACTAAGATTTCTTACCATTTACTTGGTTTTATATTGTCTTATGAACAATTTTTATGACATAATTAGCAACAAAATGTTAAAAAAATAATGTAAGTGGTGACACCCCTCATGCATTTTTGTCACACACATTCCTAACATCCTATTATACTACAGTAATACAGATCACGATGGTGGAGAATCCATAACCAATTCAAAATATCTACATTGGTCCAATGAAACATAGGTACTAATAAAACTATTAAACAAAATATATTCTTTCCGATTATCAACATTTCACACAATTGCGTTGCTCACACTTAATTTTATAAAAAAAATTCCAGAAACTTCAGTTATCCAAGAGAGTCAATACAAAGTCCAATCTCTTGCTTCACAAAATGATCCGGATATTTCCATTTCCTCCCGGAATAAAATTTACACATCCTTATCATAACTATTATGTTTCCTCTTTTTATCGGTTTATGCAACTAGAACTTTTTATATGTACATCGACTTCCATATTTAAGTATTTCAGAGTAAAAATGTTGAAGTTGAGTGTGTTGAAAAGGAAAATCAAACGCGCGGGGTATTCAACTAGTATCTTGTCATTTCTCTTCACCAAACGCTCTCGGATTTACGGCAATACGGACGTGTCCTCGAAGCGGAGAGCGAAAGGAAAACCAGAGAGCTGTGCTGGGCATGGCATGGCTGCTTGCTGGGTCTGCACTCGTAGAACACTAAAACCCCTATGCGCCCGGCTGCGGGCTGCGTCGCTAGCTCCCGGTGGTGAGCCCGACTGTTTGGATTGAGAGGAGGAGAGGAGCACGAGCTCAGACCACCAGGGCTGCATGCAGGCTTCTTGCTTGATTTTTGCCTGCTGCATCTGCTGGCTCGTACCAATCAACCAATGTGTCCCGACTTCGGTTGGTTCCCGCAGCAAACCGCCACGGCAAACAAGAATCTTGCAGGTCAGGCAGCAGCAAACAAGCACGTTGGTTGGGGGCCTGGGGGCCTGAGACGGCTGACAAGTGACAAGTGAAAATGTACTTGTGAGGAGCTGGAGCTCAGCCTCTCAGGTGGCAATTGCGGCGTCAGAACTCAGAAGTCGTTCTGGCGGCCGGCGGCCGGCCGGACGCGGGGGAGGCGCGAACAGCGAGCAGCGACGGTGTCACGGTGGGCGGATCTACGACTACGTTATGATGGCATTAAAATTAAAACCAAGTAAACGATGGTAGGAGCCTGCGAGGCTGCCAAGATTACCTCAAGGCTCAAGGCGCCGGGGTCTAACACACCACCTCCATCGATATTTATATACAGAACTAGTAGATCGCAACGATCTCGATCGCCCGAATTCGCATGCCCATGCACGCCATTGAAGCCGTCCTCCTCTCCGACGCAATTCATCTCATCAGAAATTTCAGCGGAAAAATCCATCGAGATCGGGGACCCGGACGGCGTCGCCGCTCCCGATGCACATGCACACCCCTCGCCGACGGAGCCGCCGCGTTCGCGGTCCACCGCCCTTCGCCCCTTCCTTCCATTTTCCAAGTGTGCGCACTGCCCCGAGCAGAGCGAGCGAGCCAGACGGCAGGTGCACCTGCAGCGCCACCTAGGGATGAAAACGGTCGGAAACGGTCGGGAAAACCCTCTAACCACTTCCGTTACCATATTTTTTATGCGGGAACGGGAACGGGAATGCCGGTCGGGAAAATGAAATCAGGATTACGGGATTCCGAAAACGATACATTTCGATCGGTAACATGTCGGTAACGGTCGGGAAACAATAATTCAAATCGGAAACACCAACATCGTATAACCAGTTGAACCATTCAACTTAACACCTCAGCTTGCTCGGATGAATGAGTTCAAGAAAAAAGGTGACCGGTTCATATAGGCACAGTCAAAAGAAGAAAAGGAAGAAACAATTAAACAAAAAAGAAATGTATAAATGGTTGGCCTTTTGAGGTGCATAGTGCCCAGCAACTCATAAAATGAATGGCCCATGCGGCCCACTGCGCACGGCAGCAGCAAAGCAAGCGCCACCACGCCAGCCATACTGCATGCACCTCTCAGCTTTAGTACCACCTGGCTTAGGCAGCTAGGAGAGATTCAACCCATGCTCTATATAACTCCCAGTCCCAGTACGCAAGTGCACTTCATTGGGTGCCCCGGTGGCTGGTGTGGGCTGGGCCAAATAGAGTTCGGTTTATGGGCTGAAATAAAAATTTGCTTGCAAATATGGGAAAATATCGCGGGAATATTCACGGTTAAATATGAGAACCGGCAAAACGGTAAAATCACTAAACTGATTTCGCCGGTTTTTCCGGTTGAAACAGTATTTGGACGGGAAAATCGGTCGGGACGGGATTTTCCCGTCCCGTTTTCAACCCTAGCGCCACCCTCGGAGTAACATCGGATTGGGGCAGACTACCAGCCCCCGCACCCGCGTCCAGGGTCCGGTGGGGGTGGACCGCGCCCACCGAGGAGCCGAGGTGCGAGCCCTCTCCCTGCCACGCCAACCAGACGCCAGACGCCGCCCCCGCGCCGCGCCTCCCCCGCCGAATCCACCCCCACCCACCTCGGCTGGTCATCCATCCCACCAAACGCCCCGGGGGGCCACAAGGGGTCATGGCGGACGGCAAGGGGACGGCGGGCGGGCTGCGCGCACGGGATCCCCGGCTATAAAAGCCGCCCCACCCCCCGCGAGCTCACCAGCTCTCCACCAAGAGCTAATACTACCAGTATACCGCCGCCGCCTGCTTTACACCGCGTCCTGCGCTGCCGCCGCGTTGGGTTGCGTCCCAGATCCGCTGAGTTCTTCGACCGATCGCTCGAGCAAGGTTGGTGGCCCCGGATTTGACTCTTCTTCCCTCCGTTTGCTCTGGTTCGCCGTGCTTCCCCGAGACTGATGATGACGCGTGCGGGGGTTGTTGGGTTTTCGTGCAGATGAAGATCACGGTGCGGGGGTCGGAGATGGTGTACCCGGCGGCGGAGACGCCGCGGCGGCGGCTGTGGAACTCGGGCCCGGACCTGGTGGTGCCGCGGTTCCACACGCCCAGCGTCTACTTCTTCCGGCGCCGGGACGGCGAGGGCAACGACCTGGCGGCCGCGGACGGGAGCTTCTTCGACGGCGCCCGGATGCGGCGCGCGCTGGCGGAGGCGCTGGTGCCCTTCTACCCGATGGCGGGGCGGCTGGCGCGCGACGAGGACGGGCGCGTGGAGATCGACTGCAACGCCGGCGGGGTGCTGTTCCAGGAGGCGGACGCGCCCGACGCCACCGTCGACGACTTCGGCGACTTCGCGCCCACCATGGAGCTCAAGCGCCTCATCCCCACCGTCGAGTACACCGACGACATCTCCGCCTTCCCGCTCCTCGTGGTCCAGGTAACGAGCCGATCCCCTCCTTCTCGCTAGGATTGTGCTCTGCTCTAGGAAAAGCGCTGGTTGCCGCGGTGCGGTTGCGTGAGGGCATCGAGGTTATTGTTTCATCTGTCGAGTTCGCCGCTAGTGCGCCCGCACACCACGACGTCTCCGTCAACGTCTCGCTGGGTCGGGGTGATGTGCACGTTCCGCCGGTGCCAATGACGACACGTGGGCGGGCGCCGACGCTCATCCGAGCGCGTGGAGACGTTGCTCGAACGCTGCTCTGCCTGGAGTTGCCTGCCGTCACCGTACTGCCAGTTGTACTCGCCATAGCACGAAGGCGTTGACTCAGGCTCTATTTAGATTTTTACTCGTAAACAAAAAAATTGTTACATCGAATATTTCGACACATGTATGGAGTACTAAATGAAATCTATTTACAAATTTTTTTGCATAAATGATCTGTAAATCGCGAGACGAATCTAATGAGCCTACTTAATCCATGATTTGCAACAGCGATGCTACAGTAACTATCCGCTAATTATTGATTAATCATGGATTAATTAGCATCATTAGACTCGTCTCGCGATTTACAATCCATCTGTGTAAAAAATTTTGTAAATAGACTTCATTTAGTACTTCAAATTAATAAGATTCTAACAAAAAAAATTTGCGTGTGAACTAAACACGGCCTCACGCGCATCGTGCGCATCGTGGCACATTTAATTACTAGTACTATGCTAAACCGTCGGTGAGAACGAGAGTTTCTTGTTTTGCCCACAGCAACACTCCAAAAATCACTAGAATTTTGTCTTCAAAAAAGTATAACTAGAAGTTTTTTATTCCCCACTTTCTGTGGACTCAAAAGTATTGTTTCATGGTCGCGGACATAATACCTAGAGATTAGCTGGCTTTTCGTAGGTCTTTGCAGAGAAATAGTGTACTCATCAGGGTACAAATGGTACAGTTTGAATGGTTGACTGAGGTACGAAAACGGCAATAAGTTACTCACACGAATTCTAACATGACTTAGCTCGCATTTCGTGGTTGGCGTCATTAGGCCGAAATATGTTGTCCTTTTGCGGTTTTGCCTTCTCAAAGAAACAATTGTGGAAGCCATGTGCTACCATTTCGAGGATGCATATACTATACTGTAGTCTATAGCTTACTATAGCTACCTGCTTTGCGTTCACGGCAATCCCCGCACCACCAAACTGCCATTTCGTAACCGGTGGACGCAAACCCGGCACCAAACTACTTTTTATAACAGGCGCACATGATGGAACCTTCTGCAACTCATCAGGTGCAGCTTTGCACCTTTGCCGTGGTGTGACCTGGCAACCACACCGACGATCAGCGTGGGCTGCTCCTTTCGTCCGCGAACAGCGAAAGTGTGGTTGGCCGGTTGCGTGCGGGGTGTTTTTTTGCTTAGGATGCACAACTGCATGGCCATCCAAAGAAAATGATAGCCTAACTGGAGCGCCAAAAAAGACGAGGCTTTTATTAGATTTTTCTTGGGACAGCAAGCAACATTTGGTGGCTTCTTCTGTTCCGATCTGCAACTCTCTTGGCATGTATATATTGCTTAGCTATCGTGTTTGGTCATACTTAGCTGTACAGCCATGATTACATGGCTGGCACCAGTAGCATGATAATACACCGCGGCGCCATACGTATAACATTCAGATTGGCTAAGGAAAACTTAGATATCATTGGAATTCAATGCCAAGTCGTGGAGTCGTGGTTGCATTGGATTGGAGCTGCAAGTTGCCCAAAATGAGTGCATCTGCTAGTCCATTACTCCATTCGTACGATGATGGTCATGTGGTAGTTTGATGTATCTTTCTGAGATTATTGTTCTAAGGGCGCATTTAGTTCCCAAAAAAATTTTGGGCAAAAATTTTTTGGGAGCATTTACAATATTAAGGAGTATTAAATATAAATCAATTATAAAACTAATTACACGGATGGACGGAAATTTGTGAGATGAATTTATTAAGCCTAATTAATTCAGCATTAGAGATTGTTAATTGTAGCATGACATTGTCTAATTATTGCATAATTAGGTTCATTAGATTCGTCTCGCGATTTTGCCTGGGGTTATGGAATGAGTTTGGTCAGTTATCCATATCTAATACTGTCAAACGTTCGAAGTTACTGTAGCGATTGAAATTTTTTGGAAACTAAACAGGACCTAACATAAAAAAATAGAAGTAAATAACAATATTCAATGACAGTGGTTGATAGATGATCACGTCCTGTGTTACTGCTAATTTGTTATTAGCCATTCAGGCTCCCATCTTCTTTTCTACTAGAGAAAAAGTGGACCACCGGCCCCCTATCCCATTCAGTTACCTACCGGCATCTATTGAGCAGACATGTATTTTCAGTCTCGCCTTGTGTTCTTAACTTGACACTGACAAGTCAAAGACTTGCTTTTGCTTATAGTTCAAAAATTATGAAGCCATTTCTGCAACTGACCTCTAATCAAGGAAGCCGTCCAACAGTTTCAAAACAGGCTGTAGGAGTAGTCAACGGATTCATCCCAACCTCCTAGTGGTTTTCTTTTTCATTAGTTTTTGCTATTTTCTCCAAGTGGTGTGTGGTGCGTCTGTTTCGCGTGGAGTCTGTTTCGAGTGGGGTGTGATACGGTGTTTTTTGAGTTGGGTGTCTTTGTATTGTAAAGTCTTTTTCTCCTTCTAATAAAAATTCGGCAATCTGCTTCAAAAAATAAAAATCCGGCAAAACTCTTGTTGTCCTTCCGAAAAAATTTCTGCAACTGACCGAAGTTGGCGCGCACGTTTTTGCTCCAGGTGACACATTTCAAATGCGGTGGTGTCGCGATCGGCGTAGGCATGCAGCACCACGTCGCCGACGGCTTCTCTGGCCTGCACTTTATCAACTCGTGGGCGGACCTCTGCCGCGGCGTCCCGATCGCCGTCATGCCCTACATTGACCGCTCCCTCCTCCGCGCGCGCGACCCGCCGACCCCGGTCTACCCGCACGTCGAGTACCAGCCGGCGCCCGCCATGCTGTCCGAGCCGCCGCAGGCGCCCCTCATGGCCAAGCCGGCGACGCCGCCCGCCGCCGTGGCCATCTTCAGGCTCAGCCGCGCCGACCTCGGCCGCCTCCGCTCGCAGATCCCCGCGCGCGAGGGCGTCCCGCGGCTCAGCACGTACGCGGTGCTGGCGGCGCACGTGTGGCGGTGCGCGTCCCTGGCGCGTGGCCTCCCCGCCGACCAGCCCACCAAGCTGTACTGCGCCACGGACGGGCGGCAGCGGCTGCAGCCGCCGCTCCCCGAGGGCTACTTCGGCAACGTGATCTTCACGGCGACGCCGCTGGCCGACGCCGGCACGGTGACGGCCGGGGTGGCGGAGGGCGCGGCGGTGATCCAGGCGGCGCTGGACCGGATGGACGAAGGGTACTGCCGGTCGGCGCTGGACTACCTGGAGCTGCAGCCGGACCTGTCGGCGCTGGTCCGCGGCGCGCACACGTTCCGGTGCCCCAACCTGGGGCTCACCAGCTGGGTGCGGCTGCCCATCCACGACGCGGACTTCGGGTGGGGGCGGCCCGTGTTCATGGGCCCCGGCGGCATCGCGTACGAGGGGCTCGCGTTCGTGCTCCCCAGCGCCAACCGCGACGGCAGCCTGTCCGTGGCCATCTCGCTGCAGGCCGAGCACATGGAGAAGTTCCGGAAGTTCATCTACGACTTCTGATCGCCTCGACACCCAACACCCAAGTCATCGGCGAGAGAAGGCGCAGCAGAAGCAAGCAGAGAAGCGGTAGACAGAAGCACAGCAGAGGACAGGGAGGGTGATCTTACTAGGTTGCAGCAAGATTCTTTAATTGCACACATAGTTCCTGCACTTTTTTTTTCCGTTCCTGCCTGCCCCCTTTTGGGCGGGATGTAAACGTTTTGTGCCGTATGATTCACGGGCTAAAACGGCCTGAACAAATTGTAATATGAACAATTTAATCCGTTCTGAATGATACAGGTTAATAAGGTCAATCACTTTATCTCTTGAGCCTTTTATTTTTTCTAAAAAAATATGTGCAGGATTGCAGGACGGTGGTACAATTCTGAGAGTTCCAGATGAATCTGCTTGAAAGGAACTCTGTTCTTGTTTTATGTTTACACATGCAGGTTGAACCTGAAGGTACAGTCTGGACCAATCCTTATCAAACCTGCACAGAATTGAACCTTCTTTCCAAAGCAATTGACGAATTGCTGCATTCAAAACGGGCCCGCTGAATAGTTATAGTTTGGATAGGGAAGAAACTGTGCATGACAAAGGGCACGGCAATGGAAAGAGCTCTGCAGATGCAGCGCGTTCTCCTATCCTCCTCGGGGAGCTTCGTCTTCTTCCACGAGCAGTTGCAGGTAGGGGTGGTAATGAGCCATGGCCCTAATGGCCTCTTCGCAGCCCAATAAAATCCTTAAAATTTTTAGTTCAAAAATACATATGTTTAGAGCCCGACTTTTTTAGGGCCCGATCCTTAGATTTTCTAGTTCAAAATGTTGGACCCTTTACCACCCCTAGTTGCAGGCTCGCAGCGATGGTTGGTTGCGGAAGTCCCCTCTTCTTTATGACCTTGGGACCCCCCATTGTGTGGACAAGGTGTCAAGGAGAAGAGGATTCGGTCGAGTTCCATTGATGCATTGGCTGAGCAGATACGGTGTCGGCCGTGGGGGCTAGCCTAGCCGGCTAGGGATCTGCTCGAGGGATACAGTGCAGGTTGCTCGTCATCCGATCAAACAGCCGAACTTTCACAGAGAGTTGAGAGACACCACGAAGCGCGTGGCTAATAACAACGCCGACTGCCGAATGATGGCGGACCCCCACTAACTCATCTAACAGCAGCCAATGCAGGATTTTTTCACCTGCTTCAACGCTTTCTTTTCTCTTTTCATCCACGTAGATTCTCGCTTGGCTCTCCACCAACCATAATATTTGGATGTTCAGTTGGTGGTGGATGATTGGTGGGCATCTGGTGACCGTGCTGTCTGCCTGACCGGTTGCAAGCAGGTCAGTAGGTGGTGGCACCGGTGGGTTCCACTAGGAGACCGGATGGTGATCAGTCATTAGGTCAGTTTTGGTGGGAGTATCATAACAGTGTCATGAATATTAAATTTATTGACATAGCAAGATTTTTATGAAGAGAGAGGATATAGAGTGTCATGGATTGTGAGAGGAGTGTCACCGACTCGATTAACTAGTTTATAATTTTGGTAACTATGTCGATGACACTTCTACTGAGAATGAGAATGGTCTTACCACGACTCCACGTCACGTTATTTCGTGGTCAGTTCACCATGGATTAGACGCGGGTGCCTGCTCGGTTGGGGTGGGTGGGTGGGTGGGTCAGCGCCTCGCGGGCTCGAGGCGCGGCCATGCTCATACCGTTTGCCTCTGGCCACCAAACCCCCACCCCCACACGGTGCACGCGTGGGTGGATCACTAGATGAAGCTATCCAAACTTTTTAATTAGTCCGCATGATGGCTGGCATGAAAGTTGCGAATGGTGCTACGGTAAGTCGGTACCCGATCGAACCCCGAGCGCGGCGGCGGCGAACGCTCGACATGCACCTGCCACGACGTTCATCCAGCTCGCCGTCGTATATCCATCATGTTGATGCCTTTCCGGTGGCCATTGCCAGCGCGTCAAGCTTCGGCGTTTCTCGGTTTGGAGACAAATCCTTTTTGTCGAGATGGATTTGAAGGGCCACACATCTGCCAGAACCCACCTACTTCCCTATATGGGTTGCTTTTTATCCGCCGTTAACAATTGCATGGTGCCTAACCCACCCATGTAATAAGGGGCTATAAGGGCACATACGGAAAGCAACATGTTCTCCTCGTGTTGTAAACGTGGGTTGCTTAGCGTATATTCGATTCAAAATTGATGAAGGTGGACACGTCATTCGGTCCCATCCGGAGCAAAGTTCTCGTCGTGTAGCTAATAAGCATGCTGAGTTAAAAATCGCTCCAGCCTAACTTTTCTCGTAACTAAGGCAGCTACTTGCAACAATCAAAGGATAAATAATAATATCATTCTATTTGAAGTACCCGGTGCAAAATCTAGCTTCGGAACTTAGATGGTGGTTCGTACCACCACCCTTTCTCAAGCGTGAAGCATGTTAGAAAAAAGGTAATTCTTGGTATATTTTAATTTTAAATATTATTAACAATTCCATGACATAAATTAATGATCTTGTAATAGCAATATATGTGCTTGTGTTCATGTTAATCTCACTAATAAACATGAACAAAATAATAAACTAGATGTGGTTTAGAATGTACCTTGAGGTGGGACTAGTGCCGGAGACACTGGGTGCATCGTTCCCATGACTGGATATTGTGCTGGTCAGAGTTGTTCACTGTAGTCGAACTAAGTCGATGCAGTGCAAATGACCGTGGGGAAAGTTGTCGAGACAATCTTGATGTTCACTTAGAAAACACAGGTATGGTCCCCAGGAAATAGTCGTACAAGTTGTGGAAGAGAAGTCGACCAGGCCACCAGGATGTAATGGATGTAGTAGATTGGCCACCAGGACATAGACGACGTAGTCATTTGGTGAGCAAAGAGCAGTCGCTACTGCGTGAAGACACTCCCCAAGAAGAATCTTTAGCATGCACAGGTTCCAGAGGATGCTCCCCAAGAAGGATCTTTAGAGTGCAGCAGTGGCGAAGCCAGGAATGGAAGGCAGGGGGCTGGTGACCCTTCTTCTTTCTTGCTCCCTCCCTTCCATCATCAATGGTCTCCAAAATTTTAGGGGGGGCTGTGGTGGGGCTCCATGGAGTTTTGGGCAGTAGGGGGGCTGGAGCCCCTCAGCCCCCCTGTAGATCCGCCCTTGGTGTGCAGAGGTTTCAGAGGCCTGCTCTCGCTATGACTGTGCGTGCAACGCTAATGATGGGAATGCAGAGAGGAGAGAGGTCTCCTTAGCAGGAGTACCTCAGAGTGAGTGATGTCCTGTGTTGAGAACGAGCAATGGGAATGCAGAGAGGCAGCGGAGGGAGAAGAGAGAGGTCTCCTTAGCAGTAGTACCTAAGAGTGAGTGATGTCTTGTGTTGAAAACTAGAGAGGGGTCGGTTTATACAGCTGTGGAGGTGACTCCTGTTCAACGAATTTGAAACATCCTAAAGGCCTTGATGAGAGCCAATTACTACCATGAATCACAAGCCCTTGAATAGAATTATGGCCATGATTCACCAGAAATGATCACACGTTTAACATCTCAAAATTATTGCATTCAATATCAAAATATTTTCTCAGCACATCGCATCACACCGGCCGTGCTGCGGCCTCAGAGAGGCTAGGCAAATGAGCCCGCGTGTGTGGCTCATCAATCTCATCTTACCGACTTCACAAGAGGTGTACACAAAGTCCATCATTTAAATCGGTTGAGATCCTTCACAAATACCTAAATGAGATTAAGCACTTGATTCTCTAGCATTTATTAGTGAGTTTTTAATTCTTTAAATGCAAATGAAATTAAATAGACCATACCCACAAATTCCAACAAAGCAATCGAGAATTCTATACATCTTGCGGAAGAAGATTTTTGTCCTCCCCACCTTCCACTATTTGAGATTCTTACAACATCTAAGCCCTGTTTGGATACTTTAACTAAGATAGAAGTTAGAGTTAGTATCCAACAAATGACTAACCATAAACTAACTCTAACTAAAAAGATGTTTGGATGGAAGGGTTAGATGGACAATAAATACACTTTTCTAATCATTTGGAAGGGGAGAAAGAGGGATGGAAGGTGGGACCCTGTGACATCCCGAAAATCTATGAAAATTAAATCACGTGCTAAAATATTTTTTTCCAAAAAACTTTTCATCGTTGAGCTCAAAATCCGCCTAAAACCCTGAACCCTAATTCCCGGAATCTTTCTCTGTTCCAAATGTCCGATTTCCAACCCCCGACCCCCTTTCCCTGTGGCCTCGTCCGCGCGCGCACGCGACCGCTAAGCGTGGCCGACCGGCCCCACGGTCGTCGCCGCGATCAGCGCCGGCGCGAGTCTCTCATCTCTCTCTTTCCCCTTTTTCTTTCTCATTTTCCATTTTTCCATTTTTCCTTTTTCCATTTTCTTTTCCTTTCTCCATTTTTCTTTTTTTCTCCTTTCCCTCTCTCCTTCCTCCCTCCCCTCTGCCGCTCTCCCCCGAGCGCTTGCCCAGCCCGGCCACGCCCGCACGCCATTCCCGCACGCGCTGCTCACCCCGCCTGCCCAGCCTGCGCGCCTCGCCTTCCTGTGTGCGCGTGCTGCCCCGGCCTGCCCGTGCACACGCACACACGCGCACGCACGCGGCACTCGGCACGCCGCGCCGCGACGTCGCTCGGCCCGCCACCGGCCGCCTCCACGCACGCACGCGCGCATGCTCCACCCGCCGCGACGTCCGCAGCGGCATCAGCTCGCCGCTCGCCCACGCACGCCCGCGGCCGCGCGCACCACTGCCATTCACCACCGGCCGTACGCGCGCGCTGTTCTCCCCTGCCTTGTCCACGCACGCGCATGTGGGCAACGCGCCATGCCACGCCGCGCCGCACGGCCCAGCGTCGCCACCTTGGCGCTTGCGCACGCGGCGAGCACAGCTCGCAGGGCCGCTACGCGCTCTCCCTCCTCCACGTGCTCGACGACGGCCTCGACGCCCACGCCACCGCCGCACGCCGCGTCGCGACACGAGCAGCCGGCCAAACGCCATTAAAGCACCCCGCCGAACCCGCCGGACCGCCACCGACGCGGCTCCTCCCCTCCACCGCCTCTCCATGCCTATAAAAGGGACCTCGGCGTCGCCCTTGCTCCCACGACTCCGGCCGCCGCCACCAGCACCCCTCCCACTGCCCACAGCGCCGCCACCTAGAGCCGCCGTGGCCACCGCCGCCCACTCTCGTCGCCCCACCTCCCTGCTCAACCCCAGCCCGAGCTAGGTAGGGGAATCGGACACCTACCTCCTCCTCTCTCTTTTCCCCTCCTCCCGAAGCGCCGTCGAGCCCCAGGCCGCCGGCCTCAGGCACCACTGGCGTCGCGCCGCCCCTCCCCTGTTTTCCAGCGAGGGGAGGAGGAAGGGGACGGGTGTTTTTGCCCATAACCCCCTGGCCTTTCTTCTAATTCTTAAATAACCTTTCCACTCTCTAGCTCTTTTACAAAAGGGACCCTTCCTATTCTTTTATTCACAAGTAGACCCATCCATAGTTTCAATTATACCCCTACACTTTTCCAGAGTGGCCCAGATGTTTTCAAAAATTACAACCAAGCCCTTGCCCCTCAAAAATATTTACAAAAGGCCCTTGAACCCCGCTCGATCCCTAAACCTCTCTGTAACCTATCATTTCATGTGCCAAACGATCTCCGATCGACCTGAAACTTTACCACGCCAATCCTAACATAGTTTTGGCCAAGCCATTAAGAAACCGCCCAAAAATATTACTCTTATCTCCATATCTTAGTTGTTTCCGATTCGAGCTCAACGATAAGACTTTTATTTCTTTTTCTTGATTGTATGTTTGTTTGTACGCGTCGTAGATCACGGTGTGAACGAAGGAGAGCCCGTCGACGAACAGTACTGCGAGCAAGCGAATGAGGACCAGTTCCGCGACCCCGAGCCCGAAGGACTGTACTTCGACCAGGACCTCCCGGAAGGCTTTGAAGACGGCAAGTTCAATCCCATCCTTTGATGCATGCTTTTGTCCTAGTTTTCATATACACAACCTATTGGCCTATTTTACAAAATTGCATATGTTTTGCCTGCTGAAAACACGGTTGGATAGCCACCCCTTGATTTGTTATAACAATTCCTTGACCACCTAGATTAATGTCTGAATGTGTTGTTTGGACGTTAGTCACTGCTAGAACGCTTAGGACCTCATGCACAATACAACTTGTTTTATAAAGAAAATGTGTGTGTGTGGGAAGGGAGAAAAGTGGAATTTTGAAAGGTGAATTTAGACGGGATGGATGGCATTTCTGTGTGATTTGCCGATGGGTGTGCTCGTGCCTGTGTGGTAGAGCAAGGAAGGGAGATATCCATCTTGTCACCACTAAGGACCGAGTTGGTGTGTCATCTCACCTAACTCCACTATCGTGCAAACTACTCGACCGTTGAATAGGCAACGGCTTAGCATAAACCCCACTAGTTAGTCTGATAGCCATCAGGAGAGCTGAGAGCAACGGGTGATCAAGGAGAAGGGATTAGCTCTGTGTGACTTATGCCCCGGTTAAAACCTCTGTGATAGGTCAATGACCCCTTGGTGGATCCCGTGATGGCTAGCTGTAGTAGCACCGCCCAAATTAAACTGGCTTAAGTGCGCTAACCATCATCTTAATACTTAATCAAGTTACTATACACTTAAAACGGTATAATCTGACAAGCTGTCGGGTAAATCCCGATTAAACTACTGTACTCCAGGATCACAATTGCACTAGCAGACCCGTACGAAGACGAGCACAGGTGATACTAGCATACAGAAATCTTCAAATTAATTTACAACACGGGTATTACATAAATGCTTTAAGTACAAACGACAGAGTTCAAAACACAGCGGAAGTTTAAAACCGAGTTTGAAATACAATACGATAACCACGACGACGATACAAGGTGAGCTCCACATCCTGCCCGCCGATGTGATGCCAACCTGCCCGATCTTCACGGGGAAGACGGGGCCCACTCGACGGTCCACCCAGGAGGAAGCGGTTGTCCAATCCAGGACGCACAGACCTCCTCGAAATCAGCGGGGACACAACCTGCTCAGGAGGGTTACAACAACAACCCTGAGTATACTAATACTCAGCAAGGCTTACCCGACTTTGGGTATACTTAGCCCATTACCTAGACATGCAAAGCTTTTTGGCTCTGGAGTTCTTTTGCTGAAAGGCTGCTAACAGTGAATCCTTACTTTCCATATTTTAGCTCCATTTAATACAGCGAGTATTTACTAAATTCGCCTAACATCTAGAGCACACATGGTGGATCAGATTAAACCTCTATTAAAACCATTCAAACATCTTCAACTCATTCTCATTTCATCCTTTACTACGATGTGACTAAGTGACCAAGGTTCTCTTAACCGAGAGAGACGGTGAATCGATCCGATTTAACCTTGCAAGGTGGACCTAACTCACACAACACGTGAAAACCCCATCGGGTCACACACGTCAACTGTTCCCATTATCACCCCGACGTCTGAGTCACGCCTGCCAAAACCCGGGTGAAGGGTCCCTCACGGCGAACTCCCAGAGAACCCGGAGGCGACATACTATCCAACACCCGCCATCATTCCACTCCCAGAATAGCAGGTCGCGGTTCAAAGTATCGTTGCAATTCAGGTAATTAGCTTACCGGTTTCGACTACCTCCTACTTCCGGCATGTGGTTAGTACTGTTCAAGCTTGGTCAGTACGGACAACAACAGTACGGTCCTCAATCGACACAGGCGGAGACTCAACTTTCCTTTATTCCATGGTTATGTCCACTTTCTCTTCGCCCAGTCTCCATTTCCATTCTCATAGCATTATTTCTCATATAACTGCCTGAAGTGACAACCCTATATCTCGCGGGTGACTGGAAATCACCCGTCTTCTACCGAGTTTATTTAAACATAGCAGTGCTAGCGATAACTGAACTAGTAAAGACACTGGGTATCCAAGATTATGCATCTATGGTTCCAATCAATTCCTTGAACGTAAATGCACAATACTTTAATTATAACATGGAGTAATTAAAATAAGGGTCATGCTCCGGGGCTTGCCTTGCAAGTCAGCGGGGTTAGCAACTTCTTCGGAAAGGGGCTCGACTGCGTCCTCCTGCTGCTCTCCCGCTTGCGGCTCTTGGATCGGCTCGGAGATCAGCTCGTAGGCGGCTTCGTTCGTGGCGTCTACATGTATGAAAAAGAATGCCGACCAACATTAATTGAGTAATCACAACAACCGAAAGGGTGTGGGTGCTGATGATTGGTTTCAAGACTTCAAAATATTTTAGCCTGAAGTGTCTCCACCAAACAATAGCTGTTAACTTGTTTCGGAGGATAAAACACAACCTAGAGCAACATGGATTACATTACGGACCAAAAATTTGCTATCAAGCAAACCTGAGCAAGATACCTAAACAAGTAACAATCAAGTCCTATAAGTTTAGCATGATTCACACAGGAGCTTGCTCTGCTGAAAACACACAAATGCAAGAATTAACTAGCAACACTATAAAAGAAAGACATAGCTAGGAACTAAACAAAAGTAAAGGCATAACTTGCTGACATAAAATAGCAACGAAATTTTACCAGATCAACATGATAAAGATAAGACATGCCACAGAATTGTTCCAACTTTTATTGATGACAGAAAGTATTTATTTTAGCCCTAGCAAGCTAAACCAAACACAAATATATCTACACAAAAGTGTACAGCAATAGGTCATGAAACTTTTACAGTGGGTTACACATGAAAAGATGGTGCTACTAAATTAATTTCAGAATTTTTAGATCAACAGAACTGCATATATTAAATAAATAAGCTCAAACACAAAGTAAAATTGACATTTGACATGCATGAGTATTTTTCCTCTGAAGTTCTGGACC
The DNA here is from genome assembly GCF_016808335.1 of Panicum virgatum. NCBI lineage: Eukaryota > Viridiplantae > Streptophyta > Magnoliopsida > Poales > Poaceae > Panicum > Panicum virgatum. The sequence continues at coordinate 49,872,297 of NC_053145.1, forward strand.
TAAGAAAACTAACAAAATTTACTTTGCATTTTTAGTAATTTTTTCTACATTTTTCTATGAATTTTGGAAGATTTCAGCCATTTAACAAATAAAGAAAAATAATAAAAGGGGGGCTGACAGCCGGGCCCCACATGTGGGCGCCGGCCCAGCTCCCATCCCCTCCCCTGCTCTGCCTGCTGCCTCGGCCGCGCACGCCGGCAGCGCCCTGGCGCGCGCGCGGCAGCCGTGGGCCGGCCGGCCGGCCGGCGGCGCAGCGCGAGCGAGCTCGCACTCAGGGGCCCGCGCACCAGCGGTCCTCGCAGGTGCGGCACGAGGCGGCAGCAATGCAGCAGAACAGAGGCGGTGGTGGCTTGCGGCGGCGGCGGCGGTGGCACGGCCATGCCGGCCAGGGCAAGGCCAGGTGGCGGCGCTGCGGGGCGGGGCAAGCACCAGCGTGGCTGTTGGCGCTCCTTAAGTATCCATTTTATCCCCTATTTAACTTTGATAATGGCATGAATTTAATATCAAAATCACTAACCATCCTAACCTCGGCCCAGTTATTGGTCGTTTTAGCGTTTGCACATATATTTGGGAGGTACTTCGTTTTTGCAGGTTTTTGACCAATTTTGGAGCATGAAATGACGAGGCCCACGATCACGCGATGACACGAAGAAAGGCGAAGGCCAAAGCCCGAACAAAGGATCGAAGGCCATGATGATTAGAGGCCCGTTCATGCACATCCACCCTCCAATGAAGCCCAAAGGACAAAGCGCACAAGATAAGATCGGGATACTTCGGGGCTAAGCAAAGCAAAGAGATATTTTAGGAAGGATTTTCCATCCTATCCTTTTTCTCAAAGAAATCTCGAAGATAACGACGTCTAATGGGGTGCAATCGTGAAAGGCATAAACTCTAGAAGATTCCAGGAGACTTGGGGAGAAAGAAGGACACGAGACGGCGAAGGAATGAGCCAGGCCGGCCGGCCTAGGCCCATTGGGCCGGCCGGCCCAGCCCTTTTTTAGGTCGGCTCGGTCTCCCCTTTGACCTAGGGCTCCCTGAGGCTATTTAAAGACCCCTCTCCAAGGTTCACGCAGAGATCAATTCGGGAGACGACGCTAAGGAGCAGAGAAGATAGAGGGACACCTCTCGGAGAGCCGAGGGTCGTGCTAGTTGTCTAGGGGCTTCCCTAGCCGACGTGGGAACCTTGCAAGGAAGACCACGTCGTTGTTCTGGAGCTAGGATCATCAAGATCAAGGTAGGGCCCCGGTTGTGATCTTGTGATGTACAATCATTCATGGTGAAGTTATTTGTGATTCCGAATGTTTAGCGACCATGTTCTCTCTTTTGATTTCGTTCTTTTCTTTGGGTTTGCTTCATCCTAGATCTATTATCGAGATAGATCGCTTAGCATGATCTTGTAGTCATGGTGGCTAGAGGTTCATGGCGGAACTATCAAAGGGGGTTCGACTTGCTTCATGGTACTTTTGTGGCGTCGTGACAGGCCGTTGCCACTAAGTAGGTGGGGTATCGAGAGATCGGATTGGAGATTTTGAGTTTAAAGATGCTTTTCATTGAGATTCACATCTATCTTACTTCACTACATCTAGCAGGAACTATAACATATGCATGATCTAGGTGATCTAGATTGGTTATCTCTAACTTTCTCTTGCTACCTTCGGTGTTTGTCATTTTTAATAGATTAGATTCATTTTTCACCACATCAACACAAAGAAATCTCTATGCTAGTAGATTGTTTCTTGTCTCTTTGGTTCCGTGGATTGATAAACCTTGGGCGAATACTCTGAGGGAAAAGCTACACGAAACCGTGCGCTTGCGGTATATAAATCGGGGGCGCTAAGGAGCGTCAACAAGCTTTTCTGGCGCCGTTGCCAGGGAACCATCGATTTAAGATCCAATCTTACTTGCATTCGTGTAACACCCGGTTTATAAAAGGACATAAACCGAGCAATCATATACGTGCCAGGATCAAGTCACACGTATATACAACAGAATGAACAATATATCACAGCACATATCACGTAAAAGATATAGGGTCAGTTGGATCCATGCCACTCCAATTTCTTGAAATTGGATCTCATGTTGAAAATCATGCCATTGAGTGGCATGATTTTGAACGTGACACCCAAAGATATAATAAAGTGAGTATGAATGTTATTTATTACATTAATGACAAAATGTCTGATACAGAGTATGCGGAAGCGTAATACATAAACGATAACTCTCATCGGAAGCTGAGCAGGGTGCCACAGGGACGTCGACTGGGAGACGAACACCTAGAAGTCCTCGTACTCCTGGTAGCTCCGGGCGAACTCCCTCACGTCGGCAGGAACTGAGCAGCAGTAGAGTATCCCAAGAGGAAAAAGAGTAGAGTAGGCAAGAGTGAGTACACAACTTGTACTCAATAAGTATAACACAAACTATGAGGCTCTAAGGTTGGCTGACTCAACTGCATTAGCTTTTAATCTTGGCAAAATTTTATTAAAGCTATTTACTACAAGTGGATGAATTACCATAAACCCAGTTACATAGTAATTAATCAAAATTTATCATGTTACTACTGAGAACCATACCAAACCAAGCCACCCGGGGAAACCTCCCTAACCAAAGGAAGATAACCCCACTAATCAAAAGGAGGATTCGAGCTGCTGATGACCATGAGCACGGCTAGTATACCAGTTTTACACTCTGCAGAGGTCGCACATCTTTACCCACAAGTCGTGAGCTACGCTAGTTGTTCTTCACACTTACTTAGGTGAGATGACTAGCAAACTGACTATGAGGCCTTTACAAAGAATCTCGTTGGTAAGGAGTAACCGCGAGGGTGGATCGGCGACTATGGAGCAGGTCTAGTGGGCGTCAAGACACAGGTACGCAGACCAAGCACAGACGAGGCCACTCAGTACGAGGGCCATAGAAGCTTACCTCCCCTGCCCCATAGGTAAGTTACTCCAAACCAAAAAGACCTAATTATTACGCCAAGACCGTCCCATTCCAGTCTTGTGGTAGCGCTGTTGTCCCAGGTTGTCGCTCTATGAACCGGTCCTTATGGAGAGTGGCCAACCCAGCAGTAAGCACCGTGCTGGCCCCCCTAAACCAAGTTTCTAGAAAAACCAATTTTAACGAGACATGAGCCACTCACACGGGCCACTCCCAGAATTAAGTTGCATATACTATTAATCAAATTAATTAAAAAGGACCAAGTGTGTTGTAGCGCGGCACCTAGCACAACTAATCAAAATGCAACCCAATGTAATTATATAAAGGATAAATGTGGCTAGGAAATCCTTATAGGCATACAATATTAAAATGCAGTATGAAAATGTATTTAAAAGTGATAGGTGTTGTTCATGTTATACTTGCCTTCCTCAAACTGTTCCTGCTGCTCAAACTGCTCAGAAGATGGATGCTGCTCCGGGTACTGGGACTGGGGCTCCTCAGATGGATCAACATCTACTCACGAACACATGGCCAAAGACAATACACAACATAAACATATATGCAAACAATAGCATATATAATGAAATAGTACAACAATATATGAAAACAGCAAACAAAACTATGCTAGAACTATTCTATGCGTTACAACAATCGCGTGGACATAAAGAACGCCTAAAACGGAGCTAGAACGCGAAAACTAGGCCTAAAACAAGGTCCAGGGGCTTAACTGCGAGAAAACTAAGTTTCTAGGGGTTTTCTACAAAAACCGAGGGTTTAAACGTAATTAAACATTTGTTCTAGGGTCTAACGTGCAAAACTGCCAAGGGTGGATGGCGGGTTCTAATTTAAAGAAACTCAGGGGGGTCCATGCAAAGTTTTGGGCCAAATTGCAAATACTTTTGAACGGGCGCGGACTGCGGGTTGAATATAGAAAAGCTGAGGGGCTCTTTAAAAGTGTGCCAGGCTGAAGGGGTACGCGTGATCCTCGGCCGTCAGATCTGGATCTGGCGGCTCGGATCTAATCAACTCACGTTCTAATCCTGGGCGTTGCTTCCAAATCGGGCGGCCAGGAGGGCTTGGGCGCACGGGCGTCGGCGCTGACCGCCAGAACAGGGGTTCCGCGGCGGCGTTGCGTCGGAGAAGACCGAACTCGGTCTTCCCGGGGCAGATTCGAGCGGGGCTTGGGTCGAGAAGCATCTACGCGGCATGGGTAAGCCACTGGAGGCAAAAGCTGGGCACGGCCGGGCTTGGGGACGCGAAAACGGCTGTAGCGGTGGGTTGGCGCGGCGAATCACGCCGGCGAGCGACGTTCCGGCCTCGGGTGCGAGCTACGGGCCTAACCAACTAGCGCAAAGTGACCAGGGGTGGCGAGCTGGTTCTTACTGAAGGCGTGGGGTGGTCAAGGTCGTAGCGCAGACGTGCCGACGGTGAGGACTGGCGGCGGCACGGGGCGGAGCTCGCGGAGGAGGGTACTGGAGGGGTGCGCAGGGCTCCGGACCTCCACTGGTCCACGCGGGGTTGCGCTGCGAAGCCGAACAAGGGGTCAGGGAGGGTCGAGGACCACCAGCGGCGAAACTCACCCGCGGTGGATTCAGGACCCGATTCCGGTGATGCAGGGTTCTAGCCTTCTAGGCTAGTGAAAGAGGGCACTTGGCGTGGAGGGTGAGGGCTCTGGGGGTCCGCAGGGGGCTAGATAAAGCCGGGCGCCGGGGATCGCGGGGCGCGGATGAGGAAGAAATCCCCGGCCGCTGCGCCGGTGATGTCGGGCGGGGTTGTTATGCAGAGCAGAGGGCGCGGGGGAGGATGGAAGGCGACCCTGACCTGTGGGTCCGGCTTGGCAGCGAGCGCGGCCGCGGCTGAGCAGCTTGCGATTGCGGGGCGAGCGCGCGACTGCGAGCGCCGACAGGTGGGGCCGGGAAGCGGGGAGCGGGCGTGGGAGCGGGGTGCGACCGTGCGCGGCGCTGGCGTGAAGTGGCTGGGCCGCGCGGTGTTGGCGCTGGGCTGCGAGCGGGGGTGAGCGGGCCGGCTGGGAGGTAGACTGGGCCGGAGAAAAGGGGAAAAAGGAACGGGCCGAGATGTGGGCCGTGGGGGAAAAGGAAAGGTGGGCCAGCGAGTTGGGTTGCTGGGCTGCCTGGTGGGTTTGAGTCCATATGGGGTTTTCTATTTCCTTTTCTCTTTTTCTTTTCCAAACTACACCCAAATCTATTTGAATTCAAACCTAGCACTCAAACAAAAAGAACAATGCACCAGCATGAATGCAAAAACAAAATTTTAAACTTAGACAAATTTTAATTACTTGTGAGAGAAAATTAAGTTAAATGCAAGTCTAAGCATATAAAACCTTAGAAAATTAAATAAAGCTAATTAAATTTATTATTAAATACTAAAAATTAAATTAGGGTGTTACAAATCCTACCCCTTACAGGAATCTCGTCCCGAGATTCTGGGCTGGCTAGCAAAGAGAAACAAGGATGGGATTAAGTTCTACTCACTCCGGAGTTGGATTCTCATACCCACGTGACTTGAGTTGGAAGTATGTTGAACCTCATGCTCAATTTGCTCTCCTGACGGGGTCTGGATCTTTACCATTCTTTTGGTAGGCTGCATCACAAGTTTGTTTCGAGCTGACCAGTCTTGACCAAGAATGATGTCGATTCCTGTTGACTCCATTACAATAAGGTTCTCAGGGAAGGTTGCCTCGCCTATCCTTATGCTAACTCGAGGACATATGTAACTGGAGATCTGCTCTTTTCCTGATGATTTGACGACCATCCTCTTCCTCATGGGAAGCTTCAATATCTCATGCTTAGCAGCAAACCGTATGCTAACGAATGAATGTGTAGCACGAGGGTCTATCAACACTGAGGCTGGAAATGAGTTGACTAGAAGCATACCAAGAATGACTGGACTATCATCCCGAATGGTTTCTGCTGACACATGGTGAACTCTACCCTGGAGGTACTCTTTTGGTCCCTTCTTGGATTGCTCATGCTTTGTACGATCACTGCATACTGGTATCACCTGCTGCTGATCCTGATCATTCTGGGCATCTTGCTTGGAGCAGTTCCTGGAAATAAGGTGGGTCTCGTCACCACTGGTACGCGGGATTGGTGAAAGGTCCTGGACTGGTGCTCCCGGTGACAGGTGATTCTGTGGACAACTTTTGGCATAATGACCTTCTTGCCTGCATTGGTAGCACAGGCGGTGGCGGTGAATGGCGCTACTTGGTTGGCCTCCCTGTGAACTTAACATCCCATCTTGCATTATTGCTGCTGCTTGCTTTTTGGACTCCTTGCGACCGCGTGGCTGAATCACATTCATAGTGATAGTCAACCCATCAACATACTCATAGAGTGCTTGGTTCTTGACTTGTGTATCTCTACAGTACTCAGGATTCTTTCTCTTCTGGATGGTCTGTAGCTCATCGACCGATGGACAGTCAAGGAAAAGGGAATCCTCTGCTAGCTGCTCTTGATGAGACCTCTTTCTCTTTGTACTGGAGAACAACCTCTGGTTCCTCCTAATTGTAGCTTCATCTTCAGTCGCACGAACTTGACGACAGGGAACACCATAGAATTGGCAACACGGACAAGCTTTTTCACCATTCTTCGGGTGGTATGTTGTTTGCGAGGACTGATCTTGTACTGTTGTCGGCTGCTTCACGGAAACTGTTGCATGAACACTATCACCCATTGCACTCTCCAAGGTCTTTTTGTTCCGCTGCCATCTGAGCTGGGGTAAAGAGGAAACACAGATTGGTAAGGTCAAGGAAGAGAGAAAAGCCCCACTATTCAAAGTTCTATCTTATTTAGTCATCACTGCCCAGGCATCACTGCTACTAACTCCAGATAGGTGTTACATAAATCCGAAAAAAGAGAACTATAGCATAACTCTTCTGCCTCGTCTGAGAGATTCTCAAATTCTCCTGTACTCTCTGTAGGTCGGGGTGTCACAATTCGTAAATATTTCTTGATTTTTCTTTTTGACCTTTTTAGATCTCTTATTTTTCTAAGCTAACATAAAAAACGGATCTATTCCACGAAAATCAATCTAATCTAGAGTTTGCTTTATTTTCTTTTATGTTTTAGATCTTGTATATTCATCTTTTAGATCTCGTATATATTTTTTCTTTTTCACTAACCCTAACAGGAGATGGACGTGAGCCTCTCCAACAAACCCGAAAATTTTGTGGATGATCCAGAAAAAATTTACAGGCAAAGGAGACGAGAAGCACGATCAAGGAAGCCGGAACTAGTAGATCCAAAAGTCGAAGCTGACGGTTCATCGTCTTCACCTCAAGCAACTCCACCAACAAGTCCAAAGGAGGCGCCACTTCACCGAGGGATGGCGCTACCGGAGCAGGAGTGTACGATCGGAGAGCTATGCACTCCGGACGTTCGGGACTTGCTGATCCAAAATCTCGACAACATCGGAGTTCCGTTCGATATCAAGACTTCAATCATAAGGATGGTGCAAAGCTCGCCCTTCACTAAAAAAGAAGACGCTAATCTACATCTTCAAGCGTTCCTCCAACTATGCCGCACCTTCGACATGCAAGGGATGACTCAAGATCAAATAAGAGCGAGGCTCTTTCCGTTCTCTCTACTTGGGAGAGCGTTGCAATGGTTTCATTCTCTACCACCGCGCACGGTGCAAAATTGGGAGTCCTTGATGGAAGAGTTCATGACGGAGTTCTACTCGCCGGGCATGACCCAGATTCTGCGCAACAAGATTGCAACATTCGCGCAAGCCCCGACGGAGACTATTGCGGAAGCCTATGAGCGCTTCAACGACTACATCCGCGCCGTGCCTCATCACAAGTTCTCAAGGGAGGATGTGGTCCAGAAGTTCTATCAAGGCCTCACTACTGCGTCAAGGGGGATCATTGACGCATCGGCCGGAGGTTCTATCATTGAGCTCACGCCTACTCAAGTTTTCAAGCTATTCAAGAAGGTGGCAGACAATGATGCATGGGCATCATCGGGGCGCCTACAACCACTCCAAGCCGTGGGCGCTGTGAAGAGTGTATTGCAAGTGGAATGTGAAGAAGTACTAGAAGGGAAGATCGACTCGCTCATGAGAAGGTTGGAGAAGATGAAAGTGGAAAAGAGAGAAGCCCAAGCTATTGATTTGAAGGCGGCCGAAGCAAGGTCTACATGTGAAGAATGTGGAGAGTACGGCCATGTCCAAAAGAATTGCCCGGAGGAAGCCAAGATGCTCGACTACATGAAGAAGGGAGAATGGATCCCACCACCCAACTTCCGCTACGGGCAAGGTAGACCCCAATTTAATGCAAGCTCTTCCATTCAAAACTCGGTGCCTCTTCATATACAATTGAAGGAGTTCATGGAGGACCAAGGCAAGATTAACAAGGACACCGTCACCAAGTTCAAGGCTATGGACAAGATCTTGGAAAACATTGATGGTAAGGTGACGGAGGTCGGGAGCTCTAACCTTCAAGTACTCAACATGATGAAGATGCTAGAAACGCAAGTAGCCCAGCTCGTCGGACGCCTATCTAGCAATGAAGGAAAATTGCCCGGGCAACCTCAAAGTCCAGAGACGGCAAAGGCAATTCAAACTCGCTCGGGAAAGGAGACCGAAGAACCCGAACATGCGGCGGGAGCAAGGAAGCCTAAGCCAAGAGTTGAAGTGGAGACCATCATCAAGGAGAAGGCACCTACTCCTATGCCAGAGATAGTCACCGAAGAGCCGGAGTTTGAGCTAGATGATATAGACACCAAGATTCTACCGCCAAGACCACGATACCGCAAAGGTAAACATGAAGATGAGCAATTCAACAAATTTGTTGACATGGTACGCAGGTTGAGCATCAATATGCCGCTCTTGGACGCTCTACAAGTTCCGACGTATTCTCGCTACTTCAAAGACATCATGGGAAATAAGCGCGAGATACCGCCAAGCACTGTCAAGCTAACCGAGGAATATAGCGCGGCAATCGCTAATGAAGCTCCTGAAAAGAAGAGGGACCCCAGATGTCCTACCATCCCGTGTTCCATTGGATCTCTTATGTTCGAAAGAGCACTTTGTGATCTCGGTGCAAGTGTGAGCGTCATGCCAAAGAATGTGTTCGAGAAGCTACGCTTACCAGAGCCGGAACCCACCGCCATGTGCCTAGAGTTAGCGGACAATTCTGTTCGCTATCCTTTGGGAATCGCCGAAGACATACTCGTGAAGATTGGAGAACACTCAGTCTCCGTTGACTTTGTGATTCTCGATATGGGAGAAGGAATCAAGGCGCCTCTCATCCTTGGGAGGCCTTTCCTCAAGACCGCAAGGGCGAACATCGACGTTGGCAAGGGGGAGATAAAGTTCGACATCAATGGCACCACAAGCGAATTCAAGTTTCGTCCACGCCTCGAGGTATGCAACATGATCAATGTAAAATATGTTCCGCCTCACCGCCGTGTCACAAAGGAGAAACCAAAGAATAACAGGAGCCGAACAAGAAGGAAGCGAAGAAGGAGATAGAAGTCGTCGCGTCCATCGCGACAAAGAAGATCATTGCACCCGTCAAGAAGAAAGCTAAAAGCCCGCCTGTGAAGACCAAAAAGACGACTAACCTAGAAGACAAACCCGTACCACGGATTGTGCGGAAGTGGGTACCCAAGACTGCAGCGCCATCACCGAGCGTTGGTCCGAAGTGAAGAAGAAGAAAGTCTAGCTATAGACTATAAACGAAGCGCTTTGCGGGAGGCAACCTGTTCGTCGAGTCAAGAATAAGCTGCCGGGAGGACAACCTGCGAAAGGTTTTGGTAAGTGAGTCAAGAATTTTGCTACGCAAGAACATGATATACTTTTGAACAATTGGTCGTTCGGTCGAACAATTCAATTTGGAATTTTATTCGCTCGGTCATTCCGAAGTTATTTCTTATTTTAAACTAATGACATGAGCCATCCTATGATTTATTTGCCTCTTCTTGAGAAAGCCACATCCAAAATTTCATACCTATTTTTGGCGACTGTTCTCTCCATGACGGCCGGACCAAGTTGAGATAAAACACACGAATAGAGCCGCGCTATGTTTATATCATTTGAATTCTTGATGCGTAGGTTCGCACAAACATAGAGAGAATTTTTAGTTTCATTACCATAGGACTAGAATTTTCCTAACCTTAATTATTCTTTTTCAAAAAAAAATCTCTCTCTCATTTTGGCAAAAATTAGAACCTAAACCCAAGACCCACGGTTGAATTCGATATTGTTCACTATCAATTCATGAAAGTGAATTGTTCCGGTGCAACCAAAAATTAATATAGTCGGGAAATATTTTTCGACTTACAAATGTAAAGATGTTTAAATTCCCCTCTGATTATTCATTTAAACTCATTGCATGCTTTGAGTCAATTGTTAGAGGAGGACTAAACATCTAAGCATGATTTGGAGAGGGTTTATGTGCTTGATTAACGTCCATTGATCAAAGTGAGTTCACGGGAAAGTGTTGTGCTCTCTTCCTACCACCACATGCAAATAATTCAAAGGAGGAAGCAGCAATGCATGGGAAGGACATGTGATTTTCAGCAAAGATGGCACCATGTGATGAATGATGAAGCATGAGACAAGGTGAATGACACAAAGTGAAGAAATAATGTTGCAAGTGGACATCAAAGGCAAAGAAGGAGTGGTTCACGGGATTTGGATGGAGCAAAGAATGCAAGATGTACTGGATAGAAGCAAATAATTGCACCAGGAAGCCACCAGAGAAAATTGAAGTGGAGGAGAGCCAAAAACACCCTAGGCCGGCCGGCCCCAAGGCCCTAGGCCGGCCGGCCTGGCCCCTTTTTAAGAGCTCTGGTGCTCCCCTTTGATAGGTGTACTCCTCATTCAATTCCTTGCTTTTGTTCTTCAAGTTCTTCGCCCAGAAACATTAGTTAGAGCCCTGAAAAATTCGTCCACCAAAATCTACTCCAAAAATCTCAGAAAATTCACCACAATTCCTAGTTTGTTCCACTCTTCGATATATTGTTCTCCCGCCGATAAGAAACCCCCGGTGTGTTTGTTTTTGAGTGTGTGCAGCAAGGAGTCACCATGAGTGGCCTCATGAAGTTCATCGCCGGGAGGAGAAGGACGCGTTCATCAACTTCCAACGCATCGCCAAGTTCTTCGCGGAGGCACTCGGTCTCCGAGTCTCCTCGGAGCATGGAGGAAGACAACCCCGCACCGAGGAGCGACATATTGCTCCTTTGTGGGATGAGAGACCCGAGAAGCTCCTCCATGAGATTCACCGAAGGGATGCCACCTTCTCCACGGCGTTCGACAAGGTCATCCGCACCACCACCATACAAGCCCAAGAATTCAGAATATGAGTTTATTATCTTGTCAAAGGAAGAAGAAGAAAGGCTCAAGTTCATGAAGGGAAGGCTGTGAGCAAATTATAATTTTGATGATGAAGCATTGGAGAAGTTGGGATTCCATCATGACACCTATGAGCTCTTGGAGAACATCGGTTGGAAGTTATTTTCCGACGGTGTCATGGTAAACATGCAAGAAGAAGTGGCTCTGGAGATGTTCATGACACTGGAGAAAACAACGGAAGTGGTGGATGATGAAGAAGTGCCATGTCTGAAATTTCAAATCAAGAATGAAGAGAAAGTCATCACATATGGAGAAATAGGGAGTTTGCTCGGATTCAAAAGTAATGCATATGAAATGGTGCAAGTTGAAGATGGAGAGCTTGATGAATTTTGGACAAAGATAGCAAAAGATGTCAACCGCCAAAGAAAGAATATAAGTAATGTGACCCTCCAAATATTCCACTCTTGGTTGAGCAAAAGAATTCTCGGGAGGATGGGAGAATCGAAGGTCACCGACCAAGAATTAAATTGGATGTATGCTGCATTGGTGAAGAAGTAAGTGATTGATCCCACCTACATCATGGTTGAAAGGTGGATTTGTGAAGCATCATCCGGCACGGGAGAAGTTGGTTCGGGGTGTTATCTCACAATGATAGCCCGAGCCATGAATCCGAGGTTACGAGTGATCCAAAAATTTTATGTCCCGGGAAGAGATATTGGGATTGAACATTTGGGGCAAGGCCATTATATCGGAGGGGATGAAAAAAAGAGATTCACTATTTCTGAGATGGATATCTCCCTCCCCGATCAAAGGCTGAAATTATTTGCAAGAGGGAGGACTGATTGGCGAGTTGAAAATATTGGAAAAAAGGTGAAGAAATCAAAAAAGAGGAAGGTTAATTGAAGGAACATCGGCATCGACACAACAAGAAGACTTGGAAGTAAACCTTCCACTGCTAAGTTCTACTTATTGGAGAAATGAATTTCAAGGTGCATCAAGTGGACAAGGATACCCGCAAGAATGGACGAGTCAGTGGGAAGGAAACCAAGATCAAGCATGGGGGCATGCTGTGGTGGCGCCCCCACCATTTAGGAACTACGGCTACCCACCCTCGTCATACCAAGGAGAGATGCCCGACCCGTCATTTGGAGCACAATATTTTGACCTCCCTCAACCGGAACAAGGAATGAGAATCATGGGTGCCTATGCAAGAAGAAACATGGAAGATATAGACGCCATCCGGAGGCACACAACCCAACTAGAAGATGGAACCGCGGGAATTGCATATCAAATGGGACTTCTAGGCCTGGCGCCACCGAAACAATTTGATGGAGGAGCATTTCAGCAGTATTATGACCAAGGATACAACACAAGAGTCAATCAAGGAGAGTGATCGACGGCAAGACCATAAATAAAATGCTCGCACGTGTGGTTTGGATTTTTCTATTTCTTTTCATTTATTTTCAGCATGTGTGCAAGTTTGTGTGTGCGTAGCAATTTTCTGTTTTATTTATTTTTCAGCATGTGTGCAATTTGTTTTCTTTTGTTTTCATCACCATGATAAATAAATGCATCACCCACGCATTAATGTTATGATTAGTAATGATGATAGAAAGTTTGTGCCATGATAAAATATGATGATCGTTGCCGCCTTGTCTACTTTCTTGTGCTTGATTTATGCATGATTAAACTAATGCTCTCTCTAACATGATCTGAAAATTAATTAAATGCTGGCTAATTCAATTGTGGAGGTTATGATAAATTAAGACCCATATCTTTTATTCTTGCTCTCTTACTTAAGCTTGTCAAAGAAAATTTATTTTGGATTTAATTTTGAGCTAACCTTGTCAATGATACCTTTTGCAATTGCTCTACCCTTCTACAAGCCTAAATGATATATCATAACAAACCATAGAGCAAGAATTATTTTCAGGTGAATTAATTCAGAATTTATCTTCTTTGGTACGAGACTAAGAAGCTGACCATTCCGTATTTTTGCGTACCTCTCTTTTGCTAGTCATTCTATCCATGCATTGTGAGTTTCTATACCAGGAACATCGCAAACCTCGCTGGATATCCACCCTTAACCAAAAACATCTTTTTTGTGAAACATCTCCTTGACCACCTATATAATGAGTATATATTTATTTCGACAGCAAAACAGTGGAATCAAGAGAAAAATTCAGTAAAACATAAGCTTGGGAAGCATCAAAGAGTTCGCAGAAGATAAATCCAAAGAAGTGGAGGCCTACAGGCAGTAGGCCGGCCGGCCCAACACCCCTAGGCCGGCCGGCCTGCCCCTTTTCCTCGTCTGTTGGCTTCAATCTTTCACGAGGAGATGCTCCATTGAATTCCAAAGTTGAGTCCAGAGAATTGATAAAGGTTTTGTGCACTCACTCCATCAAGTTATCATCACTTCATTGCTTGAGGACAAGCAAACGTTCAAGCATGGGGGAGGTGGAGTAAGTGCATTGTGTTGCCAATGGTTCTGAGGAGCAAAAAGAAATAAAGAAAAAAAATGATGAATGATGATGAAAAGCTCCTCGGTCTCGTTTGCTTCATTAAACTCCAGGTACTTTGAAGATTATTCTATACTCAATTATTCCAACCATGTGCAATCCGATAACAAGGACTTCAGTTGTGCCTTGGAATCAACCGTTGCCATTTGCACATGTCCACCATCTAAAGTGTGTGTTCCATTCTCTCCCTCTCCATAAAGAAACTATTTTCCAATGGTATTTTTGACGAGTCTCGGTAAATCCATAAGAAGTATTTTTTGTTTTGATAATATCTTGATTATAATATCTTTTGTTAGGAATAACCTTTCCAGAGCTCCAGATAAAGCCTCACACATACATATGAGAGAAAGAAAGGAGAAAGTTCTAGCAAGTTTGAGAGACAAGATGAGCTGAGAGTTTCCATGAGCAAATTGCAATGAGGTTTAAATTATTGATCTTGGTTTAGCATTACTTATGGAACTTACTTTCTTAATTCTGAGACTCATTTAATTTTGAGAGCACGTGCTTAATATTTGTGGGGAAGCATTTAACTTGTATCTACCTTCCACATTGAAAAGCTGGTTACAACTTGAACTATTAACTGCAAAATATTTTGGGGGCATTGTGTTTTCTCGTGTATGATCGAGTGCAGGGATTGGACACTGAAAGACAGCGCTAATTTTTATCAAAGACTTACTCGAGGACGAGCAAGGTTTAAGCATGGGGGGAATGTTGGCGCTCATTAAGTATCCATTTTATCCCCTGTTTAACTTTGATAATGGCATGAATTTAATATCAAAATCACTAACCATCCTAACCTCGGCCCAGTTATTGGTCGTTTTCGCGTTTGCACATATATTTTGGAGGTACTTTGTTTTTGCAGGTTTTTGACCAATTTTGGAGCATGAAATGACGAGGCCCACGATCACGCGATGACACGAAGAAAGACGAAGGCCAAAGCCCGAACAAAGGATCGAAGGCCATGATGATTAGAGGCCCGTTCATGCACATCCACCCTCCAATGAAGCCCAAAGGACAAAGCCCACAAGATAAGATCGAGATACTTCGGGGCTAAGCAAAGCAAAGAGATATTTTAGGAAGGATTTTCTATCCTATCCTTTTTCTCGAAGAAATCTCGAAGATAACGACGTCTAATGGGGTGCAATCGTGAAAGGCATAAACTCTAGAAGATTCTAGGAGACTTGGGGAGAAAGAAGGACACGAGACGGTGAAGGAATGAGCCAGGTCGGCCGGCCTAGGCCCATTGGGCCGGCTGGCCCAGCCCTTTTTTAGGTCGGTTCGGTCTCCCCTTTGACCTAGGGCTCCCTGAGGCTATTTAAAGACCCCTCTCCAAGGTTCACGCAGAGATCAATTCGGGAGACGACGCCAAGGAGCAGAGAAGATAGAGGGACACCTCTCGGAGAGCCGAGGGTCATGCTAGTTGTCTAGGGGCTTCCCTAGCCGACGTGGAAACCTTGCAAGGAAGACCACGTCGGAGTTCTGGATCTAGGATCATCAGGATCAAGGTAGGGCCCCGGTTGTGATCTTGTGATGTACAATCATTCATGGTGAAGTTATTTGTGATTCCGAATGTTTAGCGATTATGTTCTCTTAGCATGATCTTGTAGTCATGGTGGCTAGAGGTTCATGGCGGAACTACCAAAGGGGGTTCGACTTGCTTCAGGGTACTTTTGTCGAAAGGGGTGGCGTCGTGACAGGCCGTTGCCACTAAGTAGGTGGGGTATCGAGGGATCGGATTGGAGATTTTGAGTTTAAAGATGCTTTTCATTGAGATTCACATCTATCTTACTTCACTACATCTAGCTGGAACTACAACATATGCATGATCTAGGTGATCTAGATTGGTTATCTCTAACTTTCTCTTGCTACCTTCGGTGTTTGTCGTTTTTAATAGATTAGATTCGTTTTTCACCACATCAACACAAAGAAATCTCTATGCTAGTAGATTGTTTCTTGTCTCTTTGGTTCCGTGGATTGATAAACCTTGGGGGAATACTCTGAGGGAAAAGCTACATGAAACCGTGCGCTTGCGGTATATAAATCGGGGGCGCTAAGGAGCGTAAACAGCGGCCGGGCGGCGTCGGCGCGGCGGAGTGAGCAGGGCAGCCGACGGCGGCGCGGCACGTTCCCGGCGGCGGCGGCGCGGAAATCGAACGGGGAAGAGGTCCGAGAGGGAGAGGAAGTCGCGGCCGAGCTCACCGTGGGCTCGATTTGAGCAGAGAAGGGCCGGAAGGGGGTCGTCGATGGAGAGGGGCGGAGCTCGGCATGGTTGGCAATGGCGGCCGCGGCGGGAGTGCCTGATTCGGCCGTGGTGGGGCTCGACCGAGCTTGTGGAGGGGCGGAGGAGGTCCGGGGCGAGGCTAGGGAGGTTGGGGCGCGAAGAATCGAGCTGCGGCGGCGAGGGTTGGCCGGTGCAGCAAGCGGCGGCGCACTGCACGATTCGGCTCAGCTCGTCGTGAGCTCGGGGAAGGAGGAGAAAACGGAGATGGCACCAGGAGAAGATAAGCTCGAGCTTGAGTGGCGTCGAGGCGCGATGGCCGACGCGTGGAGAGCTCGCCGCCGGCCACAGTCGCCGGTATGGGCGGCGCGCGACACCGTGGCGAGCACAGTAGCCAACAGTAGAGCTCAATGAATTTTGACCGAATTTGGCTCGCGTTTGACCATCCTAAACTCAAACTTTGATATAGAAACTTGAAATTTGGCCAAAATAAAAGTTGTAAAGGAAAAGAAGAGCTACAACTTTCGTTTTGGGCGAAAGTTGATTTGGAGCTCGGATCATTGAGAAAAACGTAGCCGAACACGGCTATGACAAGGTTTAATGCGCGGACTCGATTAACGCTAATGAAGCGCTTAAGCCATGATTAGCGATTAAACACGTCATTAGCGAGCACGATTAACACAGGGGTGTTACACTAGTCAAGTCTAGCTAAGGTGGGTAATGGCTTTGTTGGGATTTGCACCGACACTACGGTGATCGAGTTGCGGTACCCCGCTTGTAGGTAAAGTTGCACACCTCTACAGAGTTAAAATCTATTCGAATAGCCGTGCCCACGGTACTGGGCGAGTTACGGTGTGGTCATGCAACTAGTGTTTATTTTGGATGGGTTGGCGTGGGTTGTTTTGGAATTGAGTCCGGCAGTTGTGCCGTGTGCTACGACGGATGAGGAGTCCGGTAGCAGCTTAAAATTTGGGTCCTGTGTGGGCCAACCTTATGTGTTATTCGGCACAAAGAAAACTTGCTTTGAAAAATCATTTCTTTCAAATGAACCCCTGCATAAAAATTCGCTTTCCGCAAATTAAACCCTAGCCTTATCCTTGATTTACCCTGTGCATTATATTCTGTTTATACCCCCTCCGTGGGTGTGGTTGGACTTGCTGAGTACGTTTGTACTCACCCCATTTTTAATTTTTATAGAGGAGGATCCAGACTTCATTCCTGACGACGCTGAGTAGGGGTACCGTCCTGCACCCAACCTTGCCTGTGGATTAGGGTCACCCGCAGGAGGTTCCACATGGCGCAAGACTCTGATGACCCCCTCTTCGTAGTTAATGTAGTTGTGTGGCTTTTAGTTGTAATCCTCGCGATAGTGGCGCTTCACTGCCCATTACCGCGTAGAGTTGTACGGTGATGTACCATCTGATGTAATAAATGTGTCATCAGCCTCCTGGGACTGATGTTTGTATCACATTTAAGTTTTCTCTTATGAGGGGATGCTTCAGGTGGTATCAGAGCCGTAAGTTGGCCATAGGACGTGACCCTAGGAGCGAAACCCTTTTTCAGGCCCTTTCACACTAGGACTTTTCCTTCATTAATCCTTCTTTCACACATACACTCACCACTAGTTCTTGCCCTGTTCCAGATGGCTGACAATGGATGGGTTGACGGAATCTGTCATGCAGAGCCCGGCCTTCCTAAGTTATTGATACTCAGCCTGGAACGCATTGGTGTGGTGGACCCACCAGAGTACGTCTACTAGGAGTATGACTCTAGGGGCACTCTTCGGTGCGACGTAATGATTTTTGTGGGAAAGTGCACCCGCTACCCTGATGTGGATCCCTGGTTCATCTCCACCATTGGATTTTGTTTCCCTGACACCTACCGAAAAGCCGCTCGAAAGGCCCTGCGACGTCTACGTATGATCTACAAGCACCACCTTCAGCGGACCTCTATGGGATTTTTCCCGCCCACTGAAGGAAGAGGACGCTCATGGATTGCCCGGATGAGAGGACTCGAAAGAGAAGAAGAAGACCTGGAAGATACGGACTCCCACCTATCCATCTACTTCATCGGCCTGGATGAACTTTACCATGAGCAAACGGCACAATTGAAGCAACAAATCCACAGGGCAGAGAAGGCAACCCAAGAACTGAAGGAACAACGGAAAAGAGCCGCACGCGCCGAATATTCCCTAGCCGCTCTCCAAGCCCAAATGCAAGAATACGAGTGTCGGTACCTCTGGACTAGGGTACCCCCTCTTGCTGTGTCAAGACTCGCGTAGTTATCCATAACTACGCCCTAAAGAGCTGAACAGCCAGACCCCTAGGGTCTGACTCCATCTCACCGGACCAACAGTCCCGGACCCGCTTCCCGCTCAGGGACGGGTCCGGTGTCACCACGTGTCTCGGAGAGCGGAGCGCTCAGCCAAAACAGCCGGGGCCCCGGACCCCCCACGGGGTCTCGAACCCCCATATACTATCCGGACCCCTCAGCGGGGAGGAAACAGATGCCCCGCCTGGGGGGGTCCGGAACCGCCACGTGTCCGCAGACGCAGGCACATGGCACGGGCGTGAAGCTTCCCCGGGAAGACTCGCCCACCTACCGCATTCAATGTGATAGACGTAAGTGCATTCTGCCATAGCAGAGCCCGAGGTGACTTTTGCCAGACTGTACTATTGACCGCGCGTTACCAAGGCGCACAGTGCAGCCTCTGGCGCCGCCCCCACCACGCGGGTCAGAACTGCAATGCCAGTTAGACACGACAGCTCGGCGACGAAGTATCATAACGCCTACGTGGTAGACCCAGCAGTCTACGCCGCAACCTACACCGCCTCAACGGGTGCCTCGCCGATGGGACAGGTGAAGACCCCTCGGTGAGAGAGTCTACAGTGTGATGAAGCATATCCGACGAAGAGATCCTCAACCACTGTAGCACCATTAATGTCTATTTTGTGGTATACCATACATCCTCGTTGGGCCCACCTGTCAGGGTCCAACACCTGTGTACGCGCCTCCCTTACGCTATAAAAGGGAGACGCCCGTTAGAGAAGAACTCGAGTCCGGAAGGGGACTGGAGGCAGAGGATAGACTCATCCACAGACTCAAGAGCAATACTACTCACAGTGGACGTAGGGTATTACGCTCCGGCGGCCCGAACCACTCTAAAATCCCTGAGTGTTCATGCATTCTGGCCTCATGAGTAGATCTGCCGAATCGCTTGCACTTCCTCGAGTATCCACCCTCAAGGATTAGGCGGGTGCACTACGCCACCCGGCTGTGGCCCTCCTCCTAGAGCCACGACATCTGGCGCCGTCCGTGGGGATCGCACAAGCGTTGGCCAGATCTTCGCTCTCCTCCTGGCTTCTGAGGTTGAGCTCATCCTCTGCAACGACGACGAGAAGATGAAGAATGGCACGGCGTCACCTACGCCGCATGCCCTGACACCGAGGCGGTAGTGTCCTCGGTGCTGTGGCGCACGACAGCGGCACCTGCTGTGCGTCGCCACTACGACACCTCAGAGCCGGCACGGTGGCACGGAACGCCCAAGGTACTACAGCAGAGAGTACGAGCACCATGGTACCCTCCGCTGCAGGGTGATCCTGGTCATCGCCAGGAGTGACCGCTACCCCGACATCCAGCCATGGCGAGTGACCGCTACAAGATTTAGACACCAAGACACCTATCCCTTGGTCGTCAGAAAGGCACTCCGTTACCTGTGCCGGATTTTTGAAAGACACCTCGCTTCCACACCAATGAGATTCCTTCCACCGGTCATCTGGACCCCAGTTTGGGAAACACGCATGAGAAGTCTGAAATGACATCGCCATGAAGAAGACCCTCTGTACCAAGTGGCTACTTACCTAGCCTCCTTGGATCAGCTCTTTGACGAGCAAGCCAACATTCTGAGGGAGCAGACCCATCGAGCCGAGCAAGCAGAGCTCGCGGTGAGACTGCAACAGATACGAGCAACCCAAGCCGAGGCAAGAGCCGCAGCTGCGGTCAGTAGTGAAGCAGTTGCTCAGGAGAGCCTCAGGCAAGCCCGAGACCGGCGTATGCAAGAATGGACCAGAAGTGGAACCCCAGTCCCGGCAATTGGGGAGGACCATGTTCTACTCGGGACACCCGTCATAGGATGGGGACCACTCGTGATAACCCCACGAGCCCTACCCGAGAACCCTGAAAGGTCTACTGCTGCCGATGAAGGAGAGGCTGCTACGCAACCCTTGGCAAATGGAAACCAAGAGGACGGCGAGCAAGGACTACTCGTGCACTCCGCCCCGGAAGAAGGCTCGCCCCGCGAGTAGAATGCCCGACTCCACCCTAGTGTTGTACCTCCCAGCCCCACTGGCTTAAGTTGTACCCTGAAGTGTGAACCTGTACCCGAACGTGTAGTACACGTTTTAGTCTTGACCCTGTGTTGTACCCTCCCTTGCAGTAATAAAGTTGTTTGTGCTTGTTGTTTGCTATGTTTGTATGCTTGTTAGTTGGTGTGCTTTTCGGCAGAAGGTAGATTCTGCCTTTTCAAAAATACGAATTAAACAACTTAAACATCACTTTATCCCAATCTTACAAAAACTCTACCTATTCAACAGATGGCTTCCCTTAGCATTACGAGGGCCTCCCGCATTCGGAACCCTGCAGTCGCTGGTACGGGAGTGCAACCTAATGGACAGAACCCTCCTCAGGATGAGCAGGAAGTGAGCCAGAACCGAGGAGAAAATAAAGGAGAAGTGCCACTGCCACCACCACCACCCCTCGGAGACCTGGCACAGATAATCCACAACCAGACCCTCATATTGGAAACACTAGCCCATGCACTCATCAACAAGCGGCCACGAGAGCAAACCATGAACGACAAGCTGACAGCTTTTCTGAGGACCAAGCCGCCCACCTTTGCTGGATCTAGCAACCCCTTGGATGCAGATGACTGGCTTCATGTGATCCAGAGGAAGCTCGAGCCGTTTGAATGCCAAGATCGGGACAAAGTTCTTCTGGCAGCTCACCAACTCACCGGGACTGCCTTAGCCTGGTGGGAAAATTACTGTGCCGCTGCCAAAGATGCCTCCACCATCACATGGAAAGAGTTTGTGAAGGAGTTCCGCCGATACCATATTCCCTCGGCCACCATGAAGTGCAAGGCGGATGAGTTCCGCGCACTACAGCAAGGAAGCATGTCGGTGGAAGAGTACACCCATCAATTCATGGAGCTGGCCCGATATGCACCAGAAGAAGTGAATGATGATGAGAAGAAGCAGAACATGTTCAAGAAAGGATTAAACCCAGAACTCCGGACCTTGCTTACTCCGCAGATCTACCCGGACTTCAACACCCTGATGAACAAGGCCATTCTTATAGAAAGGGACAAAACTGAAGAAAGGAAGGATAACAAGCGCAAGTTTCTGGAAAGCAAGGCCCGCCAGCAGGACCGCTTCCAGAGACCAAGGAATTCCAGCTATATGGCACCAAGATATCAGGCCCCAATGCAGTATAGGACTCAGTCCCAGGTGACAGGGCCACAGGCCCCTAACACACAGTTTAGGAGCCAGAACACCATGAAGGCCCCGCAGAGCAATGCCAGTCAAGTCACCACCAGCAACAACAATGCTAGGGTCTGTTTCAACTGCCGAGAGACAGGGCATTTCATTGCTAACTGCCCATATGCCAAGAACAAGCCTGCTACGTAAGCCTTCTCCAATACAGTGAATGGACCAAGGCCAGTTCTGTCAGGTGCCAACCGAGTGCACACCCGCAACAACAACAACACCAATAACAACAGTCAGCAGATGAGGCAGCCCCAGCAGTCATTTGGACGAGCCCGCGTCAACCACATCAACGCGCAAGAGGCTCAAGGAGCTCAGGGCGTAGTGATCGGTGAGTACCTAGTCAGCTCAGCTCTTGCAACAGTACTATTTGATTCTGGAGCATCACACTCATTCATATCCTCGAGTTTTGTGGAAAAGCACAATATACCTACAGTACTACTAAAAACACCCCTATTAACCCGGACGCCTAGAGGTGACATCAAGTGTCAACTAGGTTGTCTACGGGTAAGGATCAATTTAAGTGGGGTAGAATTTTTAGCAGACTTAGTAGTACTTAAGTCTAAGGGAATAGACGTGATCCTTGGAATGGACTGGTTAAGCCGACACAATGGTCTCATAGGTTGTACTGACAAGGTGGTACACCTAACAAACCCGGAAGGAGTACGAGTGACCTGCCATACCCGGGTAAGTGGATCAGACCCAATGGTGTTTAGCATGGAAGCCAAGTCCTTGGAAAAAGTCCCAGTAGTAAATGAGTACCAAGATGTTTTCCCGGAAGAACTTCCTGGGATGCCACCAGGAAGGGATATAGATTTTGTTATCGACCTTGTCCCTGGAACCGTCCCTATAGCCAAGAGACCCTATAGGATGGCAGCCTCCGAATTGGCAGAATTAAAGAAGCAGCTGGAAGAACTACAACAAATTGGCTTCATCAGACCAAGCTCGTCGCCTTGGGGAGCCCCAGTCCTATTTGTCAAGAAGAAGGACGGGAGTATGAGGTTGTGTGTAGATTACCGGGCGTTGAACGAAGTTACCATCAAGAATAAGTACCCCCTCCCCAGGATTGATGACCTTTTTGATCAGCTAAAAGGAGCCAAATACTTCTCCAAGATTGATCTGAGATCAGGATATTTTCAGCTCAAGATTAGGGAAAGCGACATCCCAAAGACAGTTTTTGTCACCCGTTACGGGCAGTTTGAGTTCACCGTGATGTCTTTTGGACTAACTAATGCACCTGCTTATTTCATGAACCTCATGAACATGGTGTTTATGGACGAGTTAGATAAGTTTGTCGTAGTCTTCATCGACGACATACTTATTTACTCGAAGAGTGTCTAGGAGCACGAGCAGCACCTGAGGGTAGTTCTGGAAAAGTTGAGAGCAAATAAACTCTATGCAAAATTCAGCAAGTGTGAATTTTGGCTAGAGAAAGTGGCTTTCCTTGGACATATTCTAACCGCCGAAGGAGTAGCAGTCGATCTCGGGAAGGTCGAAGCAGTTTCCAACTGGCAGCAACCGACCAATGTTAGTGAAATCAGAAGTTTTCTTGGATTAGCTGGATATTATCGGATATTCATTGAAGGATTTTCCAAGATAGCCCAGCCCATGACAGAGCTGCTCAAGAAGGAGAAGAAATTCACCTGGACAGAGTCATGCGAGAGAAGTTTTCAAGAATTGAAGAATAGGTTGACGACCGCCCCAGTGCTGACCCTACCGGACTTTCATCGGGATTTTGTCATCTATTGTGATGCATCCCGACAAGGATTGGGTTGTGTACTGATGCAAGACGGGAAAGTTGTTGCATACGCTTCCCGCCAACTCAGGCCTCATGAGCAGAATTATCCAACCCATGATTTGGAATTTGCAGTCGTAGTACATGCCCTTAAGATTTGGAGACAATATTTGATTGGAAATAAGTGTGAGATTTACACCGAGCATAAGAGTTTGAAGTATATCTTCACCAAGCCAGATTTGAACTTAAGGCAAAGAAGATGGTTGGAATTGGTTAAGGATTATAATTTGGAAATCCATTACCACCCCGGCAAAGCAAACGTAGTGGCCGATGCCTTAAGCCGGAAATCCTATGGACCCAAGGATGATCATCTGCGAGAGGAAATGGCACGATTGAATGTGCACATTGTCCCTCGAGGCTCCAGCCACGTGCTGAACGTTCAATCCATACTAGAAGACAGAATCAGAAAGGCTCAAAGTTCGGACAAGGACTTGATTGGAATCCGAACACAAACTGGAGAAAATAAGGCGCCAGATTTTAGAGTGGATAATGAGGGAACCTTATGGTATAAAGATAGAATTTGTGTGCCCCGAAAAGGAGACTTCCGACAAATAATCATGAATGAAGCTCATAACTAGGCCTACTCCATCCACCCAGGGTTCACCAAGATGTATATGGACTTAAAACAAAAATATTGGTGGAAAGGAATGAAGGCGGATATTGCACGGTTTGTCGCCCATTGTGATACCTGCCAAAGGATCAAGGCCGAACATCAGAAGCTAGCAGGATTGTTGCAATCCCTACCCATCCCGGTTTGGAAATGGGATGAGATATGAATGGACTTTGTAGTGGGTTTGCCCGGAACACTGAAAGGTCATGACTCCATATGGGTAATAGTGGACTGACTCACTAAAGCGGCTCATTTCATATCCGTACGGACCAATTATGGTAGAGAAAAGCTAACAAAGCTTTATGTGGAAAACATAGTAAAGTTGCATGGTGTGCCTACCAGAATTATTTCAGATAGAGGGACCCAATTCACCTCTAGGTTTTGGAAAAGTTTGCATAAAGCCATGGGCACCAAATTGGATTTCAGCTCCGCTTATCACCCACAGATGGATGGCCAGACAGAAAGAGTGAATCAGATTATGGAGGATATGTTGAGAGCATGTGTCCTTACCTATGGCAAAGATTGGGAGCAGAGTTTACCCTATGCCGAGTTTTCATACAACAACAGCTACCAAGCAAGCTTGGACATGTCACCGTTCGAAGCTCTCTACGGGAGAAAATGCAGAACCTCCCTGATGTGGTCAGAAGTTGGAGAACGTGCCCTAGTTGGACCCGCACTCATAAAGGAAGCAGAAGAAAGAGTGGCTGAGATTAGAGAAAAGCTGAAAGCAGCCCAGTCTCGACAGAAGAGCTACGCGGACAAGAAAAGATGGGAAATAAGTTTCAACACAGGAGATTTCATTTATCTCAAGGTTTCACCCATTCGAGGAACCCGAAGGTTTCAGGTACAAGGAAAGTTGGCCCCTCGGTATATTGGACCATACCGAGTTCTGAAGAAAGTCAGAATCGTAGCATACCGTCTGGAGCTACCAGAAGAAATGTCGGATATACACCCAGTGCTTCATGTCTCGCAATTAAGAAGGCGTTTGAGGGAACCCGAGGCAGAACACGTGCTAGTAGAAGCGATAGATTTGCAGCCAGACCTGCGGTATCAGGAGATACCGGTCAAGATTCTGGACACAGTCACTAGGAGGACAAGAAACTCCGAAGTACGGATTTGCAGAGTCCAGTGGAGCAGACACGGAGTAGAAGAAGCTACGTGGGAATGCGAAGACGCTCTGAAGAAGGAGTTTCCCCCATCTGTTTAGGAGCCAGACGAATCTCGAGGACGAGATTCATTTTAAGTGGGGTAGGTTTGTGACATCCCGAAAATCAATCAAAATTAAATCACGCGCTAAAATATTTTTTTTCCAAAAAACTTTTCATCGTTGAGCACAAAATCCGCCTAAAACCCAGAATCCTAATTCCCAGAATCTTTCTCTGTTCCAAACGTCCGATTTCCAACCCCCGACCCCCTTTCCCTGTGGCCTCGTCCGCGCGCGGACGCGACCGCTAAGCGTGGCCGACCGGCCCCGCGGTCGTCGCCGCGATCAGCGCCGGCGCGAGTCTCTCCTCTCTCTCTTTCCCCTTTTTCTTTCTCATTTTCCATTTTTCCTTTTTTTTCTTTTTCCATTTTCTTTTCCTTTCTCCATTTTTCTATTTTTTCCTTTCCCTCTCTCCTTCCTCCTTCCCCTCTGCCGCTCTCCCCCGCGCGCTTGCCCAGCCCGGCCACGCCCGCAAGCCGTTCCCGCACGAGCTGCGCACCCCTCCTGCCCAGCCCGCGCGCCTCACCTTCCTGTGTGCGCGCGCTGCCCCGGCCTGCCCGTGCGCACGCACGCGGCGCTCGGCACGCCACGCCGCGACGTCGCTCGGCCCGCCACCAGCCGCCTCCATGCGCGCACGCCCCGGCCCCACTGCGCGAGCGCTGCTGCACGCGCACGCCGCTCGCCCATGCGCGCACATGGCCGCGCGCAGCACCGCCATCACCGCCGGCCTGCGCGCGCTGTTCTCCCCTGCCTTGTCCATGCGCGCGCACCGCATGGCACAGTGTCGCCACCTTGGCGCTCACGCACGCGGCGAGCACAGCTCGCAGGGCCGCTACGCGCTCCCCCTCCTCCATGTGCTCGACGACGGCCTCGACGCCCACGCCACCGCCGCACGACGCGTCGCGACATGAGCAGCCGGCCAAACGCCATTAAAGCACCCCGCCGAACCCGCTGGACCGCCACCGATGCGGCTCCGCCCCTCCACCGCCTCACCACCGCCTCTCCCTGCCTATAAAAGGGACCTCGGCGTCGCCCATGCTCCCACGACTCCGGCCGCCACCACCAGCGTCCCTCCCACTGCCCACAGCACCGCCACCTAGAGCCGCCATGGCCACCGCCGCCCGCTCTCGTCGCCCCACCTCCCTGCTCAACCCCAGCCCGAGCTAGGTAGGGGAATCGGACACCCACCTCCTCCTCTCTCTTTTCCCCTTCTCCCGGAGCGCCGTCGAGCCCCAGGCCGCCGGCCTCAGGCGCCGCCGGCGTCGCACCGCCCCTCCCCTGTTTTCCAGCGAGGGGAGGAGGAAGGGAACGGGTGTTTTTGCCCATAACCCCCTGGCCTTTCTTCTAATTCTTAAATAACCTTTCCACTCTCTAGCTCTTTTACAAAAGGGACCCTTCCTATTCTTTTATTCACAAGTAGACCCATCCACAGTTTCAATTATACCCCTACACTTTTCCAGAGTGGCCCAGATGTTTTCAAAAATTACAACCAAGCCCTTGCCCCTCAAAAATATTTACAAAAGGCCCTTGAACCCCGCTCGATCCCTAAACCTCTCTGTAACCTATCATTTCATGCGCCAAACGATCTCCGATCGACCTAAAACATTACCACGCCAATCCTAACATAGTTTTGGCCAAGCCATTAGGAAACCGCCCAAAAATATTACACTTATCTCCATATCTTAATTGTTTCCGATTCGAGCTCAACGATAAGACTTTTATTTCTTTTTCTTGATTGTGTGTTTGTTTGTACCCGTCGTAGATCACGGTGTGAACGAAGGAGAGCCCATCGACGAGCAGTACTGCGAGCAAGCGAACGAGGACCAGTTCCGTGACCCCGAGCCTGAAGGACTGTACTTCGACCAGGACCTCCCGGAAGGCTTTGAAGACGGCAAGTTCAATCCCATCCTTTGATGCATGCTTTTGTCCTAGTTTTCATATACACAACCTATTGGTCTATTTTACAAAATTGCATATGTTTTGCCTGCTGAAAACACGGTTGGATAGCCACCCCTTGATTTGTTATAACCATTCCTTGACCACCTAGATTAATGTCTGAATGTGTTGTTTGGACGTTAGTCACTGCTAGAACGCTTAGGACCTCATGCACAATACAGCTTGTTTTATAAAGAAAATGTGTGTGTGTGTGTGTGTGTGTGTGTGTGGGAAGGGAGAAAAATGGAATTTTGAAAGGTGAATTTAGACGGGATGGATGGCATTTCTTTGTGATTTGCCGATGGGTGTGCTCGTGCCTGTGTGACCGAGCAAGAAAGGGAGATATCCATTTTGTCACCACTAAGGACCGAGTTGGTGTGTCATCTCACCTAACTCCACTATCGTGCAAACCACTCGACCGTTGAATGGGCAACGGCTTAGCATAAACCCCACTAGTTAGTCTGATAGCCATCAGGAGAGCTGAGAGCAACGGGTGATCAAGGAGAAGGGATTAGCTCTGTGTGACTTATGCCCCGGTTAAAACCTCTGTGATAGGTCAATGACCCCTTGGTGGATCCCGTGATGGCTAGTCAGGTCTAGCTAAGGTGGGTAATGGCTTTGTTTGGATCTGCACCGACACTACGGTGATCGAGTTGCGGTACCCCGCTTGTGGGTAAAGTTGCACACCTCTGCAGAGTTAAAATCTATTTGAATAGCCGTGCCCACGGTACTGGGCGAGTTACGGTGTGGTCATGCAACTAGTGTTTATTTTGGATGGGTTGGCGTGGGTTGTTTTGGAATTGAGTCCGGCAGTTGTGCCGTGTGCTACGACGGATGAGGAGTCCGGTAGCAGCTTAAAATTTGGGTCCTGTGTGGGCCAACATTATGTGTTATTCGGTACAAAGAAAACTTGCTTTGAAAAATTATTTCTTTCAAATGAACCCCTGCATAAAAATTCGCTTTCCGCAAATTAAACCCTAGCCTTATCCTTGATTTACCCTGTGCATTATATTCTGTTTATACCCCCTCCGTGGGTGTGGTTGGACTTGCCGAGTACGTTTGTACTCACCCCATTTTTAATTTTTATAGAGGATGATCCAGACTTCGTTCCTGACGACGCTGAGTAGGGGTACCGTCCTGCACCCAACCTTGCCTGTGGATTAGGGTCACCCGCAGGAGGTTCCGCATGGCGCAAGACTCTGATGACCCCCTCTTCGTAGTTAATGTAGTTGTGTGGGTTTTAGTTGTAATCCTCGCGATAGTGGCGCTTCACTGCCCATTACCGCGTAGAGTTGTATGGTGATGTACCATCTGATGTAATAAATGTGTCATCAGCCTCCTGGGACTGATGTTTGGATCACATTTAAGTCTTCTCTTATGAGGGGACGCTTCAGACCCATCCCAATCTAAACCCAATAAGCACCCCTTGAAGGGGATAGTTTCTTGGGACCCAATCTAACCCTCATGTTTGGATACTTTAGAGTTAGATGAGTCCAAAAAGCCAAATCTAACTCTAACCCTGGTATCCAAACAGGACCCCAGTAGCCATCTGATTTTTAGCTCTACCATCATCTCGTCTCCTTCGGCCATCCCGGCCGTTTCATCGTGGATTAAGTGGGCTCATTAGATTCATCTTGCGATTTACAGCCCATTCGTACAAAAAGTTTTGTAAATAAACTTAATTTAATACTCTATACATATGTCCAAATATTTGATGTGATATTTTTTAGTGTAAAAAGTTGGGATCTAAACAAGGCCTAAATGTACAAGGAGGAGCAGCCAACAGCTGGCACCGCTTGGGCTAAACAGCACAAGGCACGCTGCAGCAACTGCAGCCCGCCAGCACCGCAGGCCAACAGCAGCACGCCAGCACCGCGCTCGGTTCAACGTTGACAGAGTGGAGGTGGGCCGTGGGCCGCTGGACACGCGGGTTGGGTGGGTGGCCGAGCGGGCAATAGGCTGTGGGCCGAATACTAAGTTTGGTTTGTATAAATTTAGAAAATACTGCGGAAATTTTTCTTTGTATATACGAGATCCGCGAATATGATCGGAAATACCCTCTTTCTGATTTCGTTTCTGTTTTTTTCTGTTTCTGTTTCTCTTTTTTTTTCCTGAAAAACAGAATACGATCGGTATTTTTAGATACGGTGTCGGTTGGATTTTCCCGTTTCCGCCTTCATCCCTAACCCCTCCGCTCCGTCCTCCGGCCACCCACCACCATGTGCCGCCACCTTGCCCCTACTCTCCCACGCCGCACGCCACGGTCTCCGCCCCTGCTCTCCTGCGCCACTCATCGCTACGTCTAGCGAGAGCCAATAGCACAGGATTTGATGTAGAGCGGGTCCCCCCCACTGCGGACAGGGCGGTGCCGCAGGAGGAGCACGCGCGTCCACGACGACGCCGGACAAGGCGTGGGGGTGGGTGGAGGAAAGCCAAAGCTCGACCCCGCCGCGGATGGAGATTGGAGAGTGCTTGGCCTCAGTGGTGCCGCTGTGGACGGAGCCGGCGCGAGTGGAAATGAGGGATGCGATGGCCGGTGTGAGAAGCTAGGGTGAGCGGAGCTGCGGAGCAAGGTTTAAAATCTCCGGCTAAGGTAAATAGCATTTGGGTCTTGGAACAGCTATGAAGAGCTATGGCTGGCTATAGCTGCAGCTAACCCCATTTAGCGGTTTTATTAAAAAATTAAAAAATGTAGCAGAATCCTGTCAGTATATAAATACTTAACAGCAGTACAAACCATTAGACATTAGTGCATCACAAAATGACAAACATACATTAGTTCAGTACATGCTACATAGTTCATCATAGTTCACAGAATGACACAACACTACATAAGTTCAGTACATGCTACATAGTGCATCACAGAATGACACAACACTGCATTTCTCTTCTACAGAAACTTCTTCACAAGCTCTGTCCCTTCTCTTTTCTGAGTCATCAAGGATGTCTGAACCTTGTTTTTGAGGCTAATTCCCTTTCGCATCATCTGAACAGATTCTTCTACAGAAGGAGGTTTGAAGAAATTATCAATAGTGCTACCACCAACCACTGTGCTATTAGATCCTTTTGCTGGCCTTTGCTTCAGTACAAGAACTTGATTCCTATGATCTGAATCTTCTTCACCACAACTTTCATCTTCTGAGTGATCTAAGTCAATGCCATCTCTATCCCTTTGCTTCTCCTTGGCTTTCTGATCCTTTTCTTCTGTCTTCTTTGTAAGAAGAGCATACATCTCTTCCCTCACTGGAGTTGAACATTTTAGACACTTTTTAACATTAAAGCCTTTAATGCCAGCAAGATGATACTTAATCCTAGTGATCCCAGCTGTGCAAAGTTTGTCACAATATTTGCACTTCAGGCTGTGCTTCTTGGTTAAATCTGGGTAAAAACAATGAGTCCATGCAGGGTCATCCGAGTTGATAACAGATTGTGATGGTGCATTTGCTACCGAGGCAGAAGCTGCACTTGATGGGTTACCTACACATAAGTCAAGCTTATTTAGAGTTTTTGACAAACAAGTACAAAACAAGTGCATTTCAGAAGGTACACACAATTTTAAATAACCTATAAATAAAATATCAGGTACACTTCATATAGGCACACAAGGTGTTCTAAACAGTGGCAGCTTCCCAGCAGATAATGTTGTATCTAGGAGGATATTTCTAGTAATCTAGCTATTGTACTACTACGCTTACCAAATCAGATAGATAAGAGCTAAAGAAAAACAAATATTCTGATGTGCTATGAAAGGAATACGAGCCAGAGCTAGCTATCTACTATGATACGCGGATACTTCGCAAAACTCACGTACCGGTATCGGATACCATATCGGATACCCGTACTCCACGGATACTCCCGGATACGTATCCCGTAAGTATCGGACTATTTAGGTATTTTCAAATAATAAAAATAAATCGGATACTCGTGGGATACCTGTGGATACATGTCCGATACCTTCAAACCCTAACAACACCACTCAATCGCTTCGTATAAAGGTTCTCCGTTCAGCTGTGCCACCCTCTCATCCCCACTCGCGCAGCCGCAGGCCCGCAGCAGCCTCGCATGGCTCCCTTGCTGTCACCGCCGCTCGGCCACCCGCCCACGCCTCCTCCTGCTCCTTCCCCGCTGCTCATCGCTCCCTTGCCGTCACCGCCGCTCGGCCACCCGCCCGTGCCTCCTCCTGCTCCTTCCCCATCGCTCGTTGCTCCCTTGCCGTCACCTCCGCCCGCCCACCCGTCCGTGCCTCCTACTGCTCCAGCGACTGCACGGCCTGTCCAGACAGAGGCCCGCACATCTGTTAAAGCACTATTTAGGGTGGTGCTACGCTGCCGGAGCTCGCCGCTAGCGGGCCGCCACGGCCGCCGGAGCGCGCCTCTGGACGGCCCGCGCGGCCGCTAGAGAGGGAGAGGATGAGCCGCGGCCTCCGGAGAGGGAGAGGAGGAGCCGCGGCCGCCGGAGTTGGCCGCTACACAGAGAAAGAGAGAGAGAGTGCCGGAGGTTGGGGAAGATGACCCCATTCGTGGAATAGACGAACAGGTAAGATAAAGTTGGTTCTTTTTTCCTTTACCCCTTCTCTTTTTCTAATAATTATAGAACATATGAATATATGAGTTTATGACGCATTATAGTCCCTAGAACTTCTATTTTCTCACATTCTAGTTCCTGAAACTTTTATTTATTTTTATTTTTTTATATATATTGGCGTATCCCCGTATCCTTATTTTTGGAAAAATGGCGTATCGGAGTATCCCCGTATCGCGTACCGGTATCCGTATCCGCGTATCCGGGCAACATAGGCTATCTAACAGATCAAGCAACTTGAATAAAAGAGATCATAGTAATGATTGCTTCACTGTCTGATCTGTACTTCTACTTTAGGAAATTAAAAAAAGACATGCCTGTTTGTCCCTCTTGCGCAGACAGAGACATGGTGAGGTGAGCTGCTGTTGACAGAAGCAGGGTAACCGGGTGAGTGTTGCGCAGATCTATAAGCGGGAAGTCTTCTTCGGCTATGGTGACAGGTAGCAGCCGCCGCCGCTGCTTGCTCACACCATCGCTGCCATCGCCACTTGGGGAGCAAATCTGGAAGGTGACGAGGAGTAGGGATGGGAACTAGGGACTAGAAAAGGTGGTTCTCCCCTCCGGTGGCTGGCCACAGTTGCCGTCGCCGCCGCCGGTTCAAGAAGCCAGCATTGCCGTCGCCTGGTTTCGTGGGTGAGGAAGAGGAACTGAGTACTGAGGAGATATATAGGGTTTGGGTTACTGGTTCAGCTTTATATGTATGGAAGATTTGGGCCGCGCCACTTCACTTCAGAATTTGGCAGCCCACGCTTCATTTTGGGCCTCGAGTGGCTTTTAGCGTCTGCTAAAATTCGGCCCATTTAGCGGATATATCCAGCTAACATCAGTTATTAGCGGTTTACAAATCATAGCGTTAAAAATGACATCTCCTAGCGATTGAGCTCTCCAGCAGCTATCTCCGGCTATAGCGGCAGCTATAGCCGGAGATTTAAAACATTGCTGCGGAGGGGAGGGGCACGGTGCTCGGGGAGAGCTGAGGGGAGGCCGCACGGTGGCCGGTGAGAGATCCTATGGGCTAGCGAACAGCGATGTGATGAGTGCTGGTCTGATAGCTCAGCTGAGTGGCTCGATTTGGGGAAGAAGTTTAGTACGGGGATGGGATGAGGATGGAGGTGTGGGTCTCATGTAAATAGAAAATTATTTTGAAGAGTGCCCATCTACACAAGCTGAGGTGGCAGTGTTATAGCCAGCATGTTACTTTAACCATTACAGGTGTTCTTAGATCAGTCTCAATGAAAGTTTCATAACATTAAATATCATTAATTTTGTTGACATGGCAAAAAAAATTCATAGGATGTGAGAAAAATTTCATCATCATAAAATTCATCTGGCACAGTTAACTAATTCACAGTTTAAGTAACTATGCAATGAAAATCTGCACTGAGACTAGCCTTAACTCCTTTCTGTTTAGAACCAGAAACTAAAAGGACTAAAGGTTATTAAATGAACTGTACAGAAGACCTTATTACCCCTACAGCGCAGGTGTGGAGATGGCGGGGGTAGTTGTTGGAAAAGTAGAACTTCAGTGGGCCTTTAGTTTCGATAAATACCTTCAAAGAGGGTCTAATAGATCTTAGCGCCGACATACACTTTTAAACCCTTTTGATCCCTCGTGTTTGGATTCTCAGGGATCAAAATATAGACACTAATACATTAGTTCTATGAACCAAACAGGACTTTCGACGAGGAGGCGGCGGAGGGGGAAAAAAGAGCATGAGGAGCCGGCAATGTTATTGTTCCCATGAAAGAATCAAGAACTAAGGGCATGTTTAGATCCTAGGATTATTTATAGCCTATCTTTTTTTTTAGCTCAAAATAGCCTAAAAATTTTCAAACATGAGGGCTAGTTCTTGGCTATTTGCAAATAGTCTATCCAAAAAACTATCACATCCAAAGAGTGATTATTTGGACTATTTTGGGTGGAGCCCACTGCAGCAAGAGAGGTAATGATGCTCTAATAATTGGAAAAAGGTGCTTTAAGACCAAATAGCTCTTGAATCTAAAAATGTGAAGGGCTATTTGCTTAAACTAAATAGTGTTGGAAATATGCCCTAGAGTCAATCATATTTCCTCGTATTAATTGTTAATAAAGTGTACCTTGAATATTCATGGATGACAACTTGTATTGATTAATGCTTATGTGAAGTATTTGTGAAACTCTATACTTGTATGAATATTCTAAAATGTTCCTAATCGGAGTTCATGTGAGAACACACATGAATATTAGACTAGCACATGTATTAGTTAATTGACTATGTTTCACATGTCATGAACATGGGGATATCAAACTAATAATGTGGGCTCATATGAGACATGAGACTGAACTGACCCAACACGAGATGATGACTTCTCATTACACAATATGTACGCTGTGTCCTAAGACCTGAGATCGTCGTGTGTACTCAAGAAGTGAACCGACTTACTTAGGAGCCATCAAACGCTGCACCGTAACAGGGTAGTCATAAAGGTGGCTTTTGGGTCTGTCAAGAAGCATGCTGTGAGACATAGTCGGTCAAGATGAGATTTGCCCCTCTCTACAAGAGAGAGATATCTCTGGGGCCCTCGAGTGATTCGGATCAGAAAATGCATGGCCATGCAGAGGTTAAGAGTTAATCAAGTATTCCGAATCACATGATCGAGAAAGAGTGGTCGGCTTTAAACTAGACCAAATATCGTGAGGCAAAGTGAACAGCATGTATATGATATTGTGGCGGCTTGTCTGATATGATCTTTGTGTGTGTATAGTAGTTGACATGTTTTGCTAGAGGCCACTGTCTACTATTGGACCGAGTAAGAGTACTCGGGCCATGTCTATTCGCATGTGAGCCCATAGGGTCACACACTTAAGGGAAAGAAGACTGATAAGGATGAGATCCGAATTAGACTGGGCTTATATGCACTAATGGGTCATTTAGGCCCAAAAGGGGGCACCCAAGGTGGGGCCCAAGGCAGCCCACCTAAGGGGCTATATAAACAGAGGAGGGGCGCCTAAAAACCCTAACCTAGTCTTTTCTGGTGCGCGAACAGTACCCTGATACAGTACCGAACGTGAACAGTAACACTGCTACAGTACCGCCCCCCTCCTGTGCGCCAAACCCTAGGTCGCCCTCGCGGACCTAGCAGTCCAGATCGCGGCGCTTCTTCCCGTACGTGTGGACTTCGTGGAGGTGCTGCGCTTACTGCACAAGGACGAACCGTTCGTGAGGTGGTTCACGCAACTGCACTGCCGGCTTCCATCTGCACTACACCGACGCGCTACAGAAGTTCCGCAACCGCGTGTCTAGTGGTAATCCCGTGATCTATAACTGCAGTAATCCTGATTTATGCGGTAGAAATTTTTTTTTTGCTACCCCATATTCCTACAAATAGCTCTAGTCCAAATAGTCAAAGAGCCAATTCTCCAAACACGCCCTAAGCCTACCTATTGATGATGTGGCAACATTTAATCATTTTTAATGTAGCTTTTAGGAACTGTTGGACGACGAGGTCTTTAATACTCCCAATAATTTTTGGCAAGATACTAAAATCAAAATTTTAAAGTCTATTTTTTTTTGCACTCCTCGATATGTCCCATATATAAGCATGATTCAACCTAGCAAGCTAATCTCAATACTCTTAAAAGTAATTATAGCCGCACTTTAAATTTGTGTTGGGCTAGTCTACATCATAAGGCATGTTTGGATCATAGGGATTATTTTTTAGCCCAAAATAGCCCAAAATTTCCAAACAGAAGGACTAGTTCTTGACTATTTGCTAATAGCCTACTCAAAAAACTATACCATTCAAAGGATGATTATTAGAGCTATTTTGGGTGGACCCACTACAGCAAGAGAGATAATAAGATTCCAATTATTGAGAAAAAATGCTTTAAAAGTCAAATAACTCTTAGATCCAAACATATGAAGAACTATTTTATTAGAGAATTATTTGTTTGAACTAAATAGCTCTAACTTAAAAAGTCAAGAGCTGATTCTCAAAACACACCCATAGCCAAACCACTAATCAGACTCTACATTGGAACCACTCGACCTGCTGCGGATTGTTGAATTCCATTTCTATTCGAAATTTTCAATCTCACGTGCAGCTTGTCGCGAGTCAATTTCACGTGCAGCTTGTCGCGAGTTCCTTTGGGCTCGGCCCTCGGCAGAGGCCCATAGCCGCCACTTCGCTTCCAGAAAACACAAACCAAGAAGCCGAGAGTTATCTCGTGCCTGCCCCGCCGTTCTCCGGTCTCCACCCCCGCATCCGATAGCTAGCGCGAGCAAAACCCCTCTCCCCCCGGCTCACCCGCGTCCGTCCCCGGCACCGCGCGCCCCATGGCTGCCCTCCTCCGCACGGCCGCCGCCCTCGCGCTCCCGCCCTCTTGGCCCCTTTCCGCGCGGGAGCCTCGCGGGCGGTGCCTGTCGCTCGCCTGCGGCCGCCGCGCCCCGGCGCGGCTGCTCCGGGCGCGGCTGCTGCAGGCTCCGCACGTCCTCGGTCGCGCCGGGGCCCGGCTCCGGCGCCTGGGCGCCACCGAGGCTGAGGAGGCAGCGCAGACGGCGACGCAGGTGAGGGGATGTGTACCGGCCTTTAACTGCTGTAACCTCCGTCGTTCCCCTGTGTGTCCGATGAACGGACGGTTAGTTTAGTTGTGAAGAATAGCTGTTTTCGGATATCGTTAGCCTGCTGTATGAAATTGAAAAGGAAATATGGATTTTAACAACGTATCGTTCATTCGGTGGGCACCCAAAGTTTGCATCTTATCTGTCTAGCAATGATATAATCAGCAACTGCTTTGCATTGGCATCTGAGGACTAATTGTATGCCCTTACGTTGTTTTACATTACTGTTTAGATACCTAGACTGTTCATGCAATTTGTATTCAAGCTATCCGTTTCGCCCTCTACGTTTTCGATTTGTGACTGGAGATACATAACTACATAAGCACTGTGATTAGGGGGATTGTCTGGAGCCTTCCTTCCTGAATTGTTTTATGTTCAGTCGGAAGCTTGTCAACACATGCTATTTGGTAGATTATTTTTGTGGTCTGAACATTTCCATTTTGCCTTCTTTCATGACCACTACCAGATCTTGGCTAGTTTTGATCAAATGATCAGTGATTAGAAGGTCAAATTCCACTATTATGCGGACCTCAAGAGTATCCTGAACTGGCAATGTAGCACAGTTGTGATACTTAAATTAAATATTCTTGTTTCCCACATCAGTTACTTTTTTGTTGGATAAATAATAAGATTCGTGTTATGTTACTTTATCATTCATATTCCGCATAAGCCCATAGACTTCTAAATTCATACTAACTGTAATCTAAATGTAAATTATAAAGTTCAATCAATATTGAGATTCAGTAAGTAACGTGGTCACTTTGATGGTGTAACGGGCCTAATGGCAATAGCCGCACCCACCTGCATGCCCATGCACTCGTACTTATTCGTCAAGCTGCTAGTCTCTTGTTTGGTCCTTTGGGCATAGCAAAATACACAATTTAGTTGCTTGAGTACATTGATTTGTTGAATTTCACTAAATACGTTACCAACTTGTTATCTTGCAATTCTGTTAGAGGGTTTTTGGATTTCAAAATTTACAGATCGAAGCCTTCATTCTAGCTTTAATACAGTAAGGTACTGATTTGCTTAGTACATTGTACAATAGTTAAATTGCAGACTGTACTGTAGTTCAGGGGTGCAAACTTTATAATGCAATTACTCTTTTGTGCATGTTACGTAATTGAAAAGAAAACATTTTCTTATGTTAGGTTGGAAAGTTCTCCAAAGATGACATTAGTGCAATTGATTTTACTGTGAATGCTTTTATACAAGCTAAAGAAGTTGATTTTATTGCAACTATATCCACATCCATGCACTGACAGTTTTACTATATGGCGTTTGAACTTTTACTTATGAATGAAGTATTTTTGCTGGTGCAGGAGGATTCAGAAACTGAAATTACTGGAGATAGTGCTGCAGATGATGGTGCTGGGAGCACAGATGAAACTTCATCTATTATTGTGACAGCCTTGCAGTCATACAAAGAAGCTCTGATTAATGATGATGAAGCAAAAGTTGCTGAGATAGAGGCCTTTTTACTTTCTATTGAGGATGAGAAAAACTCCCTTATGAACAAAATCACTGTTTTAGATGCAGAACTGGCAACTCAACGAGAACGTATCTTGAGGATTAGTGCTGATTTCGATAATTTCAGGAAAAGGACAGAAAATGAGAAGCTTAACATGATGTCAAATGTGCAAGGGGAACTTATAGAGAGCTTTTTGCCTGTTCTTGACAACTTTGAAAGAGCAAAATCACAAATAAAAGTGGAAACAGAGGGAGAGGAGAAAATAAATAATAGCTACCAGAGCATTTATAAGCAATTTATTGAGATTCTAAATTCATTGGGTGTTGAAGACGTTGAAACTGTTGGCAAACCATTTGATCCTATGGTAAGTTAATCTTAGCAACACAGCCTCTAGATAAAATCCTAACATTGGCATACCCCACTTAAAACCATATTACACTTGGATAATAGTTCAGCGTATTCAAGTGGTAGAGTCTATTGACTATTATACTTCGGCAACAGAAATACTAAATGTTTATAGGCTTCTTTGTCCATCCGATGATTTCCAAATACAAATTATCATTAAAGATGATTTCTTTTGCACCTTGCGTTTCAGCTTCACGAGGCTATCATGAGAGAAGAATCAATGGAGTATGAAGAGGGGATCATCCTCCAGGAGTTCCGGAAGGGTTTCAAGCTTGGGGAAAGACTACTTCGCCCGGCAATGGTAAAGGTGTCTGCAGGACCAGGCCCTGGAAAGTCTGGGGATGATGACCCTACAGAGGTTGAAGATAGTGTGGCACCTCAAAAGGTTGAAGATGTTGAGGACGATGGTGATGTGGAGTAGTGGAGGTTAATCTGTGTAACAACAAGAACAGGTTCAGAAATTTTGATGCTTTTCTGGATTGTGCCAAGCAGGCAATATGATAGTGCCCATTTGTTCAAGCTAGAGTTAGTCCCTCAAATGTGTTGTTCCTGCTGCTGACGAGTTGTTGGTATTGCCGCAAATTTGTGTTTTCACCGGCCGTGGTTGATGACTGGATGTTCATGTTCTTACGGAGGAACTTTCTTGATTCATTGATGCAAAAACATGATATTTTAAGAAGTAAATTAGCTCAAATTTGTGATGGATCTTGCAATATCTGAATTCCAAGATATTTGCTGCAACGTTTCATTACTTGCGCAAGGTTGAGTTTGTGTACGCCGGAACGGCAACGCATGTCCATGTCTGATAGAGCAACACGAGAAGTTTCAATTTCCTAACCAAGAAACTTGCTTCATATTTAAACCGATCGATCGCGTATCAATGGTTTTTTCACCTTTTTGGGAAGTGGAGTGAATGAACGGAAATCTGGTTAGTGGTCTCGCCAATATTAATTCTAAGCTGTGTGCGTAAAACCAGCTTAGCCCACGAAGAATGCCGGCCGTCCCCATACGTGGGCTTAAAGCCCAAATCGGCTCAGCCCGGCTCGCCACGCCACTCGCCCACCACGCTCTATAAAAGCAAAACCGCAGCCGCTAGTGTTTCTCTAGTCCGTCCGTGTCGCTTCAGGATGGCAACGGGGCGGGGCGGGAGGCGCTGCCCGTCCCCGCCCCGATCCCCGATGTTTCATCCCCGCCCCGGCCCTGAAACATCAATCGGGGAAATTTCTTGCCCCGTCCCCGTCAGATCCCCGAACCCCGTCGGGGCCCGTGGGTATAAACTTCCAGCATTCTATTTAGCAGATCGAGCAAATCAGAAGTTCACAACAAGCAAAGCAAATCCAACAGATAAATTCAGAATGTGCGAACACTAGTACACCAGACTCAGCCTCCACCAGACAGCAACATGCCAACACAAGAACTTGCACGAGTACACAGCAAATCACACTAAGCTAGACCCAATCGAGTGGCAGAGGAAGAGAATCAAGAGCACTGATCATGGCAACACAAGTACTTGCATCGCAGTAGCAGTAGCAGCACGGATGGTAGTAGAGCTGCTGACGGTGACAGATCGAACACGGGGACAGAGAAGACTACGGCGTCGACACCTCGACAGCTCGCCGGCTGCAGCTCCTCAGCGTGGGTGGAGAGTGGAGACGGGGCGTAGCTTCCAGCCCTCGCG
The DNA here is from genome assembly GCF_016808335.1 of Panicum virgatum. NCBI lineage: Eukaryota > Viridiplantae > Streptophyta > Magnoliopsida > Poales > Poaceae > Panicum > Panicum virgatum. The sequence continues at coordinate 49,912,107 of NC_053145.1, forward strand.
ATACGTTCGCCGGCTCGCCACTCGTGGCTTCGCGAAACTGAGCGACGGTGCTGGGCGACGGCGGCCGCCTGCGTGCGTGCGGCTGGACCTGGATAGGGATAGGATTAGGGGCCTTTGGTTCCGAAAGAATTCTAGCGTCTACGTTTTTCCAAAAAGAGAATCTCGTATGCATGGTATATTAAATGAAGTTTATTTGCAAAAAAATTTTAGGGATGAATGTAACTTTTCGCGACGAATCTAATGACGGTAATTAATCGATGATTTGCTACAGTGATGCTACAGTAACCATCCCCTACTAGTGCGTCAAAAGCTTCGTTAGATTATTTAGGGTCACTAGCACGGGATTCTGAAATTGATTTTGTAAACTGGATTTGTTTGACACCGTAATTAGTGGTCAAAGTAACACGGGGATAAAACCAAACAAGGCCAGGTAACTAAAAAGGGTGAGGTTTATATACTTGTGTTGGAATATTGGGCTATTGGGCTGGTATTTTAGCTGGGCCATGAATATTTTCGGGGGCCGTCACGAGCGTTTTTTTTATTTTTATATTTTTCAAAAACATTTTTTACAGAAATATATTTTCGATTTCACAATTTACAGTTTTATACCTCTACCGCCCGGCAGGGGGGTATGGACTTATATGTAAATAAAAATAATTTTTATTTGTGCGGAGGCCCTTGGCGGGAGCCTGCCGCCCCCCCCAAAATTACAGCAGTGGGCCATTAGATGTGGTTTTAGATATTTTGGATACAAATAAAAACCATTAGTAAAGTACATGAATATGAAAAGTATAAGTTAGCAATTCATACACATACGCAAAATGAGAACGAAATAGGTGATGCATAAGAACGAAATAAGTATAATATGACGACATGTCCATAACAAAAATACAGAAACAGCTAGAAGCACCTCCTAACCACTCCGGCCACCCCCGGCCATGTCGACCTCTTTTACGCTGAGCGTGGACGTGGTTTGTAGAGTAGGTGTGTCGCTCTAGAGGCCCTACGTCTCTACCTGGACGTCCGGTGGCCACAGGTGTCTGGAAGGTAGGATCGGCCAGCTGGTTAGGTGTAGAAAATAACCGACTCCAATCTTCGAAGTTCGCCTCAAAGGTATCCTGTGTGGGCCCTATACAGTAGCAATTAAGATATCTTAATCATCATCTTATAAGTCATATATTTGGGTACATATTCATCATACGTACCTGTTGATGGTGGATACGAAGAAGGACCCATATCAGAAAGCTGGTGGTGCGATCCTGTAAACCGTTCAAATTATTTAAAATATTCATAGAAATAATAAACACATGATAAATTCGGGCTACGGATTAGGTATTTACCTTGCGTTCCTTCTGCTGTCGCCGTAGGGTAATACGAAGAAGGTCCCGCATCATATAACTGTTGTGATCCTATATGTAAATACAAAAGGAATTAGACTTCATACCACAATTAATTGAAATTAAGATATGGACTATATGTCTACCGAAAGGTCGTGGTGGTGCCTGTGTTGGTTGAAATGACATCCCTGCAGCTGGTGCCATGGTACTAAACTGAGTCCCTCCGTGAGGTTGATAAGGTGGGTGTGCATCACCTGTATGGACTGAGAATTAATTGTTGGCTTCAAAGTAGGAAGTCGGTAAGTATCCTCACGTACCTGGATAATGCTGCTGAGACCAATAAGGTGCTTGGGAAGGCTGCTGCTGTGTGGGACCACAAGGAAACGAGGTCGAGGCTTGAGACGAACCGTACGAGTCCTCGTACGATGTCCGGCTACCAAAGGCTTCAAGCATGGAATTGGCTCTTTGTGAAACTCGGGTCCAGGCCGACTCTTGCTCATTCCTATCCATCATAGATCCCGCTTGAATCCTCATCAAATTCGCCCTGGCATCTACGTCCATCAACCTGCACATTTCAAACTGCAAGCAAGAAAAAGAAAGACATTAACACTGTAATCCAAAGTATTTGAAAAGCGATGATAACTTTGACTCACCGCCCCAGCTAATGCCTCATCCCTATGTCGTGCGTAGCCATCCTGTGGTGTCGCAACATATGGCTGTGGTTGCATGTCAGCTTATATCAAGCGGCAATGAGTCTGAGGCTGGTACCAGCTCAGGTACGTCCTGTACGAAGCCTCCGTGTGTGCAGGGGTCGCAAGCGCCACGTTCTCCTCTGCCTGGTCCCAGCCATCGACCCAAGGCTGCACCCTTGTCACCCACATGTTGGAGAAGAGTTGACCAGTCCTCGACAAACTAAATATTGAAAACAATTTAGTCAAATATGATTAGTTAACTATACAATGCATAGTCACTGAAATGACATATGAATTCTTACCTGTGGTCATGGCGTTCGACCCGATCCAATGCTGACGGCACAGGATACAACTGCCTTTGACCGAACTGTCTCCTGACTCTATCCGGGCAGTGAGCCTCAATGTAAACGTCGTACACCAACGCTGTAGTTGTCATCCAAAAGGCCTGGTCCTGAAAGCAAACCGAAGATATCCCGATCGGTGCACGAGTGTTTATAGCCAACTCGGAGTAGGGCTCCCACACGACGTCTTCAGGTGTTAACCGATCAAACTCAGCCACAAATTCAGGATAGGCCCGACGAGACTGTACGTGGGCCCAACTCTTCTACACAAAATTAATAATAATATGTACCAATAAGAAATACAAAGATGGTCAAACAAAGCAACAGAATTGCCAATAGAATAGTACGAGTAGCAGTCATTTTCGTACCTGACGAGCGTACCAGAGAGTCCCCATGGTGGGCTTATCGTCCTCGGTGTCACCGTACATATCCAGCTTATACGGTGAGTGGTCGACAATCGGGCGACCAATTGTTATCCTCTTGTACGACCAAAGCTGTAGCAGAATCGGACATCCTGTAAGAATTGCATTGTGCTTATTTTGCACCGATGCCTTGCAGAGGCCACGGTACGTGGCTGCAAGTACCGCTGAACCCTAACTGTATTGAGTCATTTCCTCCACAGCTGCCTCTGCGATCTCCTGTGCGTAAGGCACAAGCACCCTATCCACATAGGCCCCGTGTGAGTTGTTGAACATTATGTATCCAAACAACCACAACAGGTATGCCTCAAGGGATCGAGTGACGCTATCCTCATCAGCATCATGTGCCAAATTGTCGGGCTGCATAGAAAAGATGAACATTTATGAGTACGAGATCAATTATAAAATAAAACCATAACTGCACTAGTCAAAAGCATAACTCTAACATTAATCGTAACAAAACAAGGTATGTACCTGGAACTGCAGGATCCATGACTTGGCAGGCCCTGTTGCTTTTGGGTGCTCCTCTACATCAATCGCGATGTCAATATTTGCAAAACGCTCTTCTAGATTGTCCAACCACGTAGGCGGGACAACGCGAGGCCCTACGGCATCCCCACTGATAGAAAGACCCAGCAGCATCGCAACGTTCTGTAGGGTCGGTGTCATCTCCCCACAAGGGAGGTAGAAGGTGTGTGTCTCAGGCCTCCATCTATCAACCAGAGCCGTCAGTAGAGACATGTCCAGCTTTACTGAACCACTCTCAGCAAGACGACCTATAGTAAGAAGACTAGCCTCACTCAACCTGAAAAATAGAACGATCAAAGGTAAGTACATTATGTACGAAACGTATACGAAACAAACATATTCTTAGAAATATAATCCGACGACATATCACCTGGGCACCCATCGTGGGTCAACAGAAATAAACTCCGCTGGTGGACGTGGACGCAGCACGTTAAGTTTCACGCGCTGAACCACTGAAAGGAAGAACCGGTGCGACGAGTCTATGACTCCGTCAAGTAGAGCTGGCGTATCTTCGGCCATACCTAACACAAAAAAAATATAAGTTTTCTGTATTTTCTACAATTTATCTGAAATTTTCATATAATTTTTCTAGCATTTTCATGCATTTCCTACAATTTTTGTATAATTAATTTTTATAAATTTATTTTTCTAACATTTTCTACAATTTATCTGAAATTTTCATAAACTTTTCTAGTATTTTCTAGCATTTCCTACAATTTTTGTACAATACATTTTTATAAATATATTTTTCTAACATTTTCTATAATTTTTATGCATTTTCTACAATTTATCTTAAATTTTCATAAATTTTTCTAACATTTTCTAGCATTTCCTGTACAATATATTTTTATTAATATATTTTTCTAACATTTTCTAAATTTTTCTGCATTTTCTACAATTTATCTGAATGTTGCTAATCAATACCACAAAATTGGTTGGTAAACCTAATTGGTTTTTCTAAAAACTAATCTTAATTCTACCTAAATTATATTAAAAACATTATTTAAATCGTTAAAATATCATTACTGTTGCATACACTAATTATAGAATTAAACATACAAAAAATTTAGATCGAGAAAGTTGACAAATATTTATTACCTGCTGTTCAGATCCAAAATCCGGCAGGGCTTCACCGTTACAACTCCCTACCTCACCCCTCCTCTCTCCCTCTCTCTCTGGATGTCGTGGGAAGCAAATGGGGAGAGGGTGGAGAGAAACCTTTTATACAGTGCGGGGGAGCCTGCCGCCCCCCTGCCGGACGGTATGAGTATAAAACTGTAAATTGTGAAATCGAAAATATATTTCTATAAAAAATATTTTTGAAAAATATAAAAATAAAAAGACGCCCGTCACGACCCCGAGGGGAGAAAATGATCCCCGTCTTCACCCGTTACAGTTTGGGGCCCCGCCCCGCTTCCCCACCGGGGCATTTTTTGCCCCGTCCCCGTTAGTTTTCGGGTCGGGTCTCCGCGGGGATCCGCTCCACGGGGTGTCGCTCCGCATCCCCCAGCAGGGACTCCCCTCCGCCTTCGGTTCCCCGTCTCCTTCATCGTCACATTTCACGTCTTTCCATCGTGTTGATCAGCCAAATCTTAGCGAGCGTAGTCTATACATGGTGTCGCGGATTTGTTGCCCGTTTCTATTAGAGATTGTGCTTGTGATTGCAGTTTGCTGCTAGATCTCTACGTGGTTCTGTTTCTGTTTAGGTGAATCGTGTATTGACTGTGTTGCCTGTAGAGTTTCCCTTATTGCTCGCAGTTGCCCGTGGGAATTTCTGCTTTCTCAACATGTTATTTGATCGGTAGACTTGGGTGTAGTATTTTTTGTTTTCACAATTCTAGAACCTATCTCACCATCAAGCATATGCTAATGGACTAGTGGCTAATCTTATACCTTCTAGGATTCCATTTAGTTTCGGGGTAGGCAAGTTTAGGTGTCTGTTTATATTACATGTAAGTTCTGTTAGACATTACATTTACAAACCGCAAGGAAAGATAATTTGTTTAAACCTTGATTTACTTACACGGAGATAAGCATGAAATGGTCAGAAATTTGAAATGATTTGTTTCGTCCCGTTTACATCATTTGCTGGTGGTTGTAGCGGTCTTTATACTTATGATCAAAGCTGTTGTTCGAATAGGTTTATTATTAAATTGAAATCTGTGTTTAGACAGGAAGATCACTTTATTTTGCACGGATGAGTTGTAAATCTCGAGATGAATCTAATGATCCTATTTAATTCATGTTTTGCAACAGTGATGATATAGTAACCATCCGCTAATTATGAACTAATTATGGATTAATTAGACTCATTATATTTGTCTCGCGATTTACAATCCATCCATGTAAAATGTTTTTTAAATAGATTTTATTTAATACTCCAAATTAGCAAGATTTCCTTCTCAAAGCTTTTGGTCAAATGATCTAAACACAGCCAAACCTGCAAAGCCCTATGTTCCGGCATCAGGCCTTCGGTTTGCACTTGAAATGCTACCAAATTTCTGTTATCATCATCTTCTTCTTTTATTTTTTGAAAAACAGTAGGAGCACTACCCTGTCATTTAAATTTCGGTCATCTTCAGTGCTTTTTGGGGCCCGCTGCGTCCACAGGGCGACGCTAGGTTGGAAAACCCTGTAGCATCGGACGGCCACGGCTTAACCGAGACGTTAGTAACACGTAAGATCCAACGGCCAGGAAGGAAACCCTCGCTCCAGAGGCCGCCCTTAGAACCAACGCTGCCTTGCGCCGGGCCAAACCCTAGCTTTGCCTCTCCTCTCCCGCGCCGCCGCCTCCTCTTTCGCCCACCTCGCGGTCCAGCCGTCCGTCGAGGTGAGTCTCCGCGTGCCATGCCCGCCGTCCTCATATCCTCAGCTGCGTCGTTGTTTTATTTTCCAGATCCACTCTTTGATTCTGTTTCGCGGTGAGATGGTAAGAGGGCCCTGCTCTGGTCTTGCATGATTGTTGCCTCTGCGGTTTAGCTTTTGGTCCTTGTAGGAACAGTGTGACTAGTAAATGATTTCGATTCCTGTGCCTTCCATTTAGGCTATGGCTGTGTTGGGTGTTGCACATCTTTATGATCCGCGAAGCTAGTCTTGTAATTTTACTGTTCTGGTGGGATGGAATTGAGTCTTGGTCCGGGTCCAGGGAGGCTGTTCCGTAAGTTGGTGAACAAGTGCAGCAGGCAGCTGGTGTTGCGCCCTTGTTGCTCTGGACAGGGGCTTATTAGATGGATCGCATACAGTGTGGGGGATTATTATTGTGATTACCGAGGGATCACATACTGTGTATGGTGATCTTAAAGTTAGTTAGATTTTGCATTGGGCAGGCCTTTATGCTTGCTGATCAGCTGTATGGGTGCTTTACTGGCATCTCAAACCCTGTTGAATGCTGGTTAGTGTAGATTATCAGTTGGAAGCTCGACACGTTAATTAGATGGTCTGGTCAGGAATTTTATTATTGTTGCTCACAGCGGGCTCATCACTATATATTTAGTATTTAGAGCATATTGGGTAGGGGTAGTACTAATGTACTAATGTTTAGTTGATGGCCTGTTGTTGATGAAACCATAGATTCAGCCTGGGCAATCTGATTGATCATTGATGAAACAAACAAATGTATATGGGACGAGTGACTAGTTATTTGTTTATCAAGTACCAAAGCTAATACCAGCAACATGATGTGTATCTTTAGAAATGGTCGCGGTGTTGCCGTGTGTGCCCAGTGGACGGGCCATTTGAGTTGTTGATGCGGTGTGTTTCGTAGTACATGTGTTTATTTGTGTCGTAGTACTGTAGTTGGTTCAGACTTTAGTTCCTGCAGGTAGTAATTTTGTATGTAGGTAAGTGTACAATTTTTTTTAATCAACACAGGTAAGGCAAATCTGCTGCTTCGTTATTTTCATGGAGTTGTCCTGGTCTAAAGCCCGTTGTTGCGCTTCGTATATATTTTGGGCACTCTATTATCGTGATGCTATTGTTTAGGTAATATATTATTTTAATATTGAAATGGAACTATGATATTTTTTTGTGAAAGGAGGGGTAAAATTATTTATTGGGGAGGGTGGAGTATAATTAGCCGGAAGCTTTCTGTAATTGTGAAATGATGAAAACTTGAGTTTCAATCATGAGATTTGGCAAATAGTAGACGCGATGGTATTTTCTTCAAAGAAGGGCTATATTAAAATATGGTGCGTTATTAATTGTGGAGATAGCATGAGAAGCCATAGAAGAACGGTTGTATGATATTATGTTTTAGAAGAATAGGATATTGTGTTGCTGTGGTATTTTATTCATTTAAGTAGTGTGAGTATTAGAAATGACCTATTCCTATAGGGTTTGTACTTTTTTTCGTTACAAGAATAGAGTTTTACAGTATTATGGCAGGTCGGTTGTGTAAGGTATCAAGGTTTTTTCTCTCTTAGAAATAAATTCGCTTGAAATTTATTTCGTATCGCGTACGTTGAACCTGAAGATAATTCGAACTCGTGGATCTCGGATCAATATCCATGTAACCTAATATCACGTAAATATACACCTGTCTCCTCTTTCTCTCTCTCACTCAGTTGCCTTGCTGCGGCTGGAGACCTGTTTGTTTCCTGTGGAGACCCGTCGACGTCGTTAATGGAAAGGGAATCCAATGCAGCTCTGCTGCTATGCTATGTCACCCTGGCGTTTGCTATGCTGACCAGTGGGTGGCGGTGGCCGGTGGACTTTGGTCCCAGCCAGCAGCCAAAGAGACTTGAGGGGAGGTCAGTGCGTGGTGGCTCGGCCACAGAACATAGTCTACACAGTGCTCCGATAGTGGCAGGTAGCAGCTGTTGTCTGCTGACATGAAACATATGCTGCGATGTTCTGTCCACATGCTTTTGCTGCCGTCCATTTATTTCTTCTTGTTAGCTGTCCGGTCTTATCTTCTCGCTCACCTTTTGTTGCCGAAATCGTATATAGAGATTATTAAATTGAAAGCTGTGTTTCCTAGTTTTCATAAGCTAGTTCAAATGCCTCATCTGCTAATAATTTAATGTTGCATTCTTTTGCTTGTTTCTGTTTCCTAAAGTTCTCTCTGGTATTCCTCCATGTGCAGGTTGAGCAACCTGAAACTACAATGGCGCCTAAAGGTAGAAATTCTTATTGGCCTTTGTTATTGTCCTAAATTATTGTTCTGTCTTTGTGTTCTAACTTCTACATATGAGTTAGTCACATTTGTTTACTTAAGAATGGTTTGCTGTCTCAACTAGTTTTGTAGAAGCAATTTAATTTGTATGCTTCTTGCAATGTGTTTGGAATACTGCAATCTCGCCGCAGTTCTTGAAATATTGTGTACTCTATTTTTCTTTGTTTGCTGGATGCTTTGTTTATTACTGGACGCGCCTGCTGTTCTAATCTGAAACTTCTCATCTTTTGTTTTTTAATTGTCTAGCTCCCCCGAAAAAGGCTGATAGCAAGGCTCAAGCCTTGAAGGTTGCCAAGGCTGTTAAGTCTGGATCCACCAAGAGGAAGACCAAGAAGATCCGCACATCTGTGACATTTCACAGGCCGAAGACCCTCAAGAAGCCAAGGGACCCCAAGTACCCAAGAGTCAGTGCACCTGGGAGGAACAAGCTTGATCAGTACCAAATCCTCAAATACCCACTTACGACCGAGTCTGCAATGAAGAAGATTGAAGACAACAACACCCTTGTCTTCATCGTCGACCTCAAGGCGGACAAGAAGAAGATCAAGGCAGCTGTTAAGAAGATGTATGACATCCAGGCGAAGAAGGTCAACACTCTGATCAGGTAATTTATCTGACTTGCATCTTTTGCGAGATTCCCAGTTGCTGGGTCTTGACTGATAATCTGATTCATTTCTTGTTTCATAGGCCTGATGGCAAGAAGAAGGCTTACGTGAAGCTTACACCAGACTATGATGCCCTTGATGTGGCCAACAAGATCGGCATCATCTAAATTTTGTAGTTCTGTGTGCCAGTGTGTTGCAGTTTCAGAGTTCTGTGGGGGTAGGGTCTTATCTGTAGCTAAGCCTGAGTACCCTTTTTCTGCTTGTGAACTGGTACCAATGATGGAAATTTGCAATGTTCAAGTTCTGCATTTGAATTTTTCTGTTGGATGTTAGCACTTATTGCGATATGAGGCTACATCATGTTGCAGGTTCGTGATTTTGGGTTTGGCTATTTATTTCCTAGTATCAATCTCTCAGTTCACTAGTTACTGGATTGGTACTGGTACTTTATCATAGTAACCTCGGGTTAAAAAACGAGTAAAAGCAAAGTTCAAACACCTGACCGTCAAGTGGTTTTGTGCTTGTAATCAGTTTACCCCCTGTGATGTACTTGTTAAAAGTGCTGAACCATGGCAAGGAAACGAGGTTCTGCTTAGGTTCTGCTAATTTCTTTAACCACAAGTCCACAGCCCACCATGTCCCCCTCATGGTTTTGCTGCCCTGGTCACTACAATAATTTTGCTTCGCCTTTTTTTTCCTTCTGATTCTGATAGCCCCTTTTCTTCTCTTATACAATTCCCGTTAGCTTTTCAGACCACCAGCATTTGAAGATCGATGGCTGTAGTTATCGCAGAGATGATTATGCTAAATTATGCCTTCAATTTGGTTTCACTTGCTGTTGCAAATTTGTTGCCTGGTGTGCTGGACATACAACATATGCAATCTCTTATGTAACAAAAAAAATCTTACGTAACATCCACAAAAATGTTCCCATCCATCTTAAAATGTTCTCACTTCATCCACAAAAACATCTCTATTGTTGAACGCATTCATCTGCTGTTGCGAGTCCCAGATCGCCTCTCCCCGTACTCCAACACTGCAAATAGAAAAGCCCCCTCCCCTTCGGGCAAAACCGTCGAGCACCTTGCCTGCTTAAGCCCCCGCGCCTCAATCCCTGGCCCCCGTCCCGCGAGATGGTCTCCATGGCGGCGGCGGCGGCGGCCGTGGGCGTGCTGCTGCCGTTCCCCTTCTACTACGCGCTGTGGACCCACCCGCAGCGGTGGGTGGACCTGTGCGGCCGCGGCGCCGACCCGTGCCGCCGCATGGCGCAGGTCTCCCACGCCCTCAAGGCGCTCCAGCTCCTGGCCCTCGCCTCCGTGGCCTCCTTCTCCTGGCCCCCGCCGCTCTACTGCCCCGTCCTCCTCGCCGTCGGCCAGTACCTCAACTTCAAGTGAGTAACCGGTTGGGCCCCTCTCCTGCTGCCTTGCCGTGTGCCGTACCCAGTTAGCCAGACGCCATACGTGATTCATCCCGCGTTAAGCAGTAGCTGCAGGATTTTGGAATCTCAACGGTTTTGCAAGAGTTCCCGTTTACGCAAAGTTGCATGCTATTCGGAATCACTACATTGTCACCTTTGTTGACTGAATCACTGAATCACTAACTGTTGGGACTACTAGATAGTAGATGATATGAAGGGAGCTGGTGGCTATCAAGAAATTCAGAATGATAGATCAGAGCTGAACTTTGTGGGTGTAGGGGGTATCAAGAAATTCTATGATTTTTAGTTATATAGGAGTTGGAGGTCACTGATTTAGGGGGTATTATTTATTACTTAAGTCTGAGCCTGCAACCATTAATCTCTCTGTCAATTTTGTACCGGAGAATATCATCAGGTGATTAATCTCTGGTATGTATGATTTTGAAACTAACCACAAATGAATCAATAGAAAAGTGGTTTAGGCAAACGGTTATCATGTGCTCCCTTTTACCAGCACGGGTTTAGGTGTACCGGTAAAAACAGCAACTAAGTTCATAGTAAGCATGTGAAATAATGTTTTCATGCTCTTTGAATGATGTAAGAGGAATTCCAACAAAGGTACACTAACGGAATCCCATCTCGTGAAATTCTCCTTGTCTTCGTGTTATTACTAATCGCATGTGACATGGTGCTGTCTGCATTGTCAGGTTCTTGTTATAAAATTTTATCTTTGTTAAGTGGTTGATAAGCCTTGAAATTGTTGTAATAATATGCTGCAAGATGCGGGACTCAGCAACTAATTGTTGTAACAGATGATAATAAATTTTGGTCTTTGAGTGCATATGGATGGCCTCGTTGTATATTTTTCCAACAAGGAGGTTAATGCCAACCAATTCTAATATAAGTTGGATTCATCGCTTGATGATTCAGTACATGTGGAAATTCCTGGCCTGAAGTTTGAATTGCCACTGCTGACTAGGAAGATGATTTTTTTTTGATAGAATGCAGATGAAATCAAGTACTATGCTATATTGAGCACACACAAGCTGGATAATGGTGAGAGTGTGTGGCGGTGCCGAAGTGAACTATTAAATGATTAGGTCAGAGGTGGATAGCACCATGGATTAGGCACTAGTAGATAGATGTTTTTGCTTGCAAAGCTCGTAGTCCGGCCATTATGGTCACAGAACTTGTAGAATAGGTGGCTGGCTAATGGTAACAAAGATGAAACAGAATTTCAACCGTATGATTAGTTACATAATGGTAACCAAGTAGCAGAAAAATCTTGCTGTTTGAACTACCACAAAGAATATCCTGATCACTTTATACACATTGTTTTTGTCGTCTTCGATATAACTGTACCACATGAGGATAGTAGTGTGATTGTTGGTCTGCTCTATTCTATAGTAGTGTGAGGACGTGTGAAATATCATAGTGCATTCTGATTAACATATGTGGTAGGTTCTGCTATGTTCTCAGATTGGCCACCAAATGTTTTGAATTATCTGGTTACCTAGCAACCATTTCTCGCTGGAGTTGTTACTAAAACTTTACAGACCTGTAACCAGTAAAACAGTGTACTCAATGTTAATCCATTTTACCTCATCATTGTACAAAGGTTGCTTGGTTAATTGCTCTTGCCCCCCTGAAACCTTTTGTTTCTTTTCAGGGTGTACCAGCTGCTTGGCGAGTCTGGCACCTACTACGGCGTTCGATTAGGGAAGAAGATCCCGTGGGTGACAGAGTTTCCCTTTGGCTACATCAAGGACCCCCAGTATGTCGGGAGCATGCTCAGCCTTGCCGCGCTCCTGTGCTGGGTCCCGCTCCAGTATGTGCTGCTGTGGTGTCTTGGTTACGTCTTCATGATGTGGGTCGAGCACGAGGAAGACCCTGCCACCCGTGCGAAGCCGCTCTCCTGATCGCTTAGCTGTCGCAACTGATACTTCCCAACAGGGCGCCCCCAGTGAGACTGACGATGCCTGAATCTTCATCTTCAAATTCTGGTGTATACCTTACTGTGGCACCCTGATCTGTTCTTGAGTAATTTGTGTCAAGGAATATGGTTACAGACTCGTATCCGATTGTGACGAGATCACCTCTGTATCCTGCGCCAATTTGCGATCTGGGGCCGCTTTGTTTGTTGTTGGTGTTCCTCCGGGCTATGATGTCTGAAGGATTTCTTCCACCTGAGACGTGGGACCCACATACCATCGTACTTCTTGAAGGCGGTGGGCGGTGGCGATCACCGTGGAGGTTAGGGATGAAAAGAACGGGAACGGGCGGGAAAATTCCTCAACCATTTCCGTTTTCGTTTTTTATTACGGAAAACGGGAGCGGGAGCGGAATAGCTGGGTACGGGAGCGGAAACAGGATATAACAGTTACGGAAACAGACGGGAACCGAAAAATCTACCGAAATGCATTAGTATTTAATCACCACTCATTTTGTATGAATATAACACTAGACACTCCTTTACACAAGTTATTTTTCAAAAATATGATCAATATTTCTTGTTTTCTACGATTAAACCGTGAAATATATGTATTAATGTTGAGGAATATGTATTGATGTTGAGAAATATGAGTAGATATATGGTGTGCCTATTTATTTTTTTCCGGATTTTATAAATACAGAAAAAATACGGAATTATTTCGGCTAAAAACGGGATCCCGCAAATACGGGCGGGATATACCTTCTCCTGCTTCCCGTCTCATTTTCGTATTTTTCCATAAATATAAAAACAGCCGGAATAAATATAAAAATACGGGCGGGATGGGACGGGACGGGACGGGATTTTTTCCGTCCGTTTTCATCCTTAGTGGAGGTCGTCGCGCCCGGGAGGATCGCCGACGCTGTGGACGAGTACGATGAGCGCGAGGGCGAGGGCGGGGAGGTGCCGGACGGCGCGGCCACCGGGGAGTGCGCCATCTGCTACGCGGAGTACGTGGTGAGCGCCGCCACGTTCGTGACCCCGCCGTGCGGCCACCCGTTCCACCGCAGCTGCCTCAACCGCTGGACGTCCATGAGGCGGTCGTGCCCCTACTGCCACGCGCCGGTGCCGGTGGTGTACGATTACTACTGTTGGGGCGAGGAGGACCGAGGGAGGCGACGAGGCCCCGAGCGCGGACGCCGCCGCCGTCTCGGGCTCTCAACACAGGCCTCGTTCTGTAGCGTGTAGTTTCTGGTGGAGGAGATCGACGCTTCGATCATGGGAAATTAAGAATGAATTCGAAACTGCAGCTGGTTATTTTAAATTCCGGTGTAATTTTACTTAAATCAAATATTTCTCATGATGTATATTCCTTTTTGATACCAACAAACCATGTAAATTCCTTTCTGATACCAACAAACCATGGCAGCCGTCGAAATACCACGACCTGCTTATTCCGGGAGACGGCGAGGGTGGCTGAAGCACAAGCACAGTGCCACAAACGAGGGATAGTCTTCTCTGACTTTTGCCCCAGCCACTGACGCATGGTCCAAGCCCCACACGTCAGTGACCCAAATGCAGAGGGACCCAAACCGCCTCCACTTGATGCAACACGGAGGCGACAACAATTCAAGGGTTCAGTAGAAAATTAGTGCTAACTTCTTTTGGTTTCAACGGTTAGCACAGAATCTCGTACTTGAATCAGTATCATCCCATGGAAAACCTATGCAAATGCTGATTACCACATGGTAAGGGCATGAGACGGAGGATCGGCCCAACAAGAAGTCATAGTCTGTTGTACAGCAAGGTGAAACAGATACTGGTGCATTTTGTCAATTCTTCTGCAGTAACTGGGCATCAGAACAACTGCATGCAAGCAACAATTGTTCCACAGGTTCAGCGACGGCGCCTCTTGTCATAGTCGTCGTCTTCCTCATCAGAGTCGCCTTTCTCTCGGAACCTAGGATTCTTCTCCTGTAAATGAACCAGAGTGCTTTATCAATATCTCAGGTCCACGAAGCATACCAAGGGGGTAGGACATTGGATGATAAAAACAAGCAGCAGCATTGCTAGTACCGCTTGATCTGAGTCAGGCGCTCTCCTGGACCCCTCAGCCGCAGGCCGATCATCATTCCGGTAGCGTTTCCGTTGGTAATCTGGTGACAGTCGTAAGTTGATTGGAAAAAAAAACATAAACATGAGAATAAGTTTAATGTGTTACCTCCTCTGTCATTCCTGTACGAGTCTCCATATCCTCTCTTGCGTTCGCCTCTCTCGTCTGACATTGAAACAAAAATAGTCAGCTTTATGTAAATTCTAACATATTCTCTGGTTAAACCTTATTTAGAGATTGGAATACAGTGAGAAAATCTACTTAATTACCATGACTAGCCAACTAAGGATCAGAACTATTGCGGAACATCCAGAGAGGATTGAATCATCAATATCAAGAAACCAAACACCCCAGCTTGCGAAAGTATACAATATATCACATTTCTTCGTAAAAGAGCAATATATATATAAACATAAAAAGGGTTGAAGTGGCCAGCTAGTGGATGTCACTACGATAAAAGAGAGAGATTGGACTATGTAAAGAATGCTATGCAACAGTGAGATGATGTAACAGAATAGAAAAGTAGTAAAACTATTTCAGATATTCCAGCAAACATTCCATGTCGAATCAAGCAAAGCAGTAAGACTGTTTCAGAAATTCCACCAGACTTACATGGAGGTGGAGCATTTGGTTGAAAAGATCCACCATAGTCAACTAATTCTCTTTGTGCTTCTAGCTCCTTCTGAACCATCTTACCATAACCACCTCTTCGTTTGATTCATTAAGGAAGCTTGGGAATACTTGAGCGAAGTTGTAGAAAGAAAGGAATGTGTAAAGGTACACCATATTGCACCAGTAAGTGGAAAAGAAGGTACTGCACAATGTGTAGTTTTATGGCTAAATTTAGGGGAAAATCAAGGGGTAAATCTACTGATATCAATATGACATAATATAGGCCAAATAAGAATGGAATAAACTGTAATTGCATAGTATCAAAAGGATATCTGGATCATAATCTGTCCGGTACTCATCTCTGACCTATGAAAGAAACAAACAATATCAGCATAAAGCACGTAGAAGCTCATATATACATTTTGTTACTGATAAGATCAAGGCAATACTTGACCGCCACTCCGTCCACGGCCCCACTGCCTGCCTTCTTCAAAGCCCCAATCAAAATCAACACGGATTGGACGATCATCAAGCATTGTTCCGCTAATATATTTGACAGCATCTTCAGCATCCTCCCTGGAGTAGTACCTGGGAACCAAAGATGAAAACGTATAGGATAAGCATGACTATAACAAATATAACTGGGAACATCACAACTGACTCAAACAATCAAACTAGACAAATGTGGTATTCCAAACAGATCACTTGCAGTGCATAGATATGAGAATATGAATACATGCATATACAATGTCAAATTGATGGATGATGTGTTACTTCTAGGAACCTAACAGGACAGTTAGTTTATCTAGAACAAGGCAGACTGAAGACATTAAAGTTTTCATTGTACATTCAATAAACTAGGCTTCAGTTAAAGATAAATGCATAATTTCATCCTATGAATATAGAGTGACACTCATCGACAACATCAAACTAACATGGAAACAAAAAAAGATAGACTTTTCAACAGAGAAAAAATGTTAACTGTGTACAGATTACAAAATATGAGCAGTTTAACAAGATTTCAATATATATAATGCTGTATTCCTTGTCGTAACCCTTGTTACCTCACACTAGGCTTCAGTTAAAGACAAATGCATAATTTCATCCTATGAATATAGAGTGACACTCATCGACAACATCAAACTAACATGAGCAGTCTAACAAGATTTCAATATATATAATGCTGTATTCCTTGCCATAACCCTCGTTACCTCACACTAAGCCATCAAACACCATTGCACGTTAACAACCCAATCAAATCTTAAGGAAATTTTACACGTACAGGGAGCAGATCTAGCTATGTATCAGTGTACATGAACTCACATCCCAGCAAAGAAAATAGCTGTGACACAAACACCAGTATACATACCAAATAGCCACCGAAAGTCACTAATTTGCACAGCATATGTCTAAATCCCAACTCGCATAAAAAATGAATATAGTAAATCACACTCTACACAATGCACAAGTTGACGCTGCACTAAAACAGAGTACATAAAAACAAGCAAACAATTAAAAGGTAATGAAAGAACATTTTTTTTACACCATTGTACATAGGTAAATATGTCACCGAGAACCAAGCACGCAATATTCAACCCCAGCAGACAAGCTGCACCTGATCTCCATTAAACCTACTGCAACATCATATGGCATAGCAGACTGAGATAGCGCACTTCTCTGCTCCTATTCTAGGACATCTCACACGTTCCTGAGAGCACTAAAATTCCATAAGGCACTGTCCTATAACCACTCATCAGTGAGCAGCTCACATTATTACACTGAAAAATCAAATCAATACATAAAAAGAATTAGAAAGCCATCTACGATCATCCAATTGCATGAAACTACATCCAGACAGAATAACTGTTCAGTTCTAATTAAACTAGGGCGAGGTCTTCGGTCCCTAAATGAAACGCAAGGTATCAAGGAAGGGGGAGGAGCCGCGCACAGTACGAAGCAGAAGCCGCAGGGGGTCTTGGAGTTCTTGTCGAGCCCCATGATGATCTTCTTGATCTCGCCGGCGCGGGAGAAGAGCTCGTAGGCCTGCTCCTCCGTGGTGTAGAAGGACATGTTCCCGATGTACACCGTCGTCGACGCCTGCAGCGCCGCCTCGTACTCCTCCTGCGTCCCCGGGAACCGCCGGTCCCTGTACGCCGACAGCTTGCTCGGGTCCTGCAGGAAGCCGCGTGAGCACGGCGGCGCGAGGGGAACCGGGGCCGAGGGGAGTTAGGGTTCCGGGATCCGTACCTTGAAGAGGGACGCCATGTGTGTGTGTGTGTGGGGGGGGGGGGGGGGGGGGGGGGGAGCGGTGCGGCGGCCGCCCGAGTGCTAGGTTCGAGCTCGCTCGACTGAAGAGCCGGGAGGTGGGGAATTTTTGCAGTTTTGCGAATTGCGATGGCCGAACCCGGAACGGAACGAGACACGGCCCACACAGGAGGGAGAGAGTAGGGGTTAAAATTATCCAGCTTGAGTTTTACCAAACATAAGGGCATTCTTAGTTTTTTTTAAAAAAAAACTTGGTCTGATTTCATCAATCAGAACTCAACAAGATATAACTAAAATTTGTATAAATAGTTTTATTAACCTGAACAAATTAAACTGCAAGAGTATGAAAAATATGCTGGATGGGTTTATAATAAGTATATGAAGTGAAAAGGAACGAAAGACATTGAAATGATATATCTAGTATATGTGAACTAAGGATTGGAGTTCAATATTTGAAAACACTTGTCAAACAAAAATTCCAATTATTAGATTGTGGCTCATTATGTTGGATTTGGTTGTCGACGAACATTAAGGAATAGTTGGGTCAACAAACCGGCCAACATAAGAGCAAGTATTATAGTGGGCTGCAAATAGGTTGAATCCTATGTAGAGGAGAGAGAAGAGGAGAGAGAAGAAAGTGGGCGTCTTGCTTACCGCCAGCCGGAAGGGATGCTCTGACCTCTGCTCATGGGCCTGGCTAGACCTAGGCGCTGGCTTCCAACCTGCTGCTGGCGCCAAAGCTAGCGCATGGCAGTGCATGCCGCCGGCCAGCCGGCTGGGTTATTAACCCTACCCTAAGTGGCGGACATAAGAGGCAAGTTGGCGAAGACGTCATTCGTTGAGATAGTGGCATGTAGGCAGAGAGAGAAGCCTTTATGCCAAGGTGAATCAATAGGATCTAAAAGCTTCTAACGCGGGCACGTTGAAATCAACATCAAAAAATTAATTGAGCAATTTCCGTCAGAATCGGAAACGGGTGTTGTCGGAAGCTTCAAGCTCGGTGCCGTTTATGCAGTTTAAGTCTCCCATCATCTTTGATTATCAACCCCTCTCCGTTAAACTACTTCACGATTTTTTTTTGCGAGAAAGGGTGGACCATATATTAAAAGAAAACTCCCATCACAGTACACCCATTTGTTACACAAAGGACCTCGAGAAACCTGGAAGTTACACAAAGGACCCTATTATTCTTCTTCAACCTCAGGACCAGCCGACGCCGCCACGAAGCTATGCACCAGAGCACCACGCCACAAACCTTCACCTTCCAAACCGGAGATCGGACACCAGGCATGGTAAAGCTGCAAGCCATCCTCGAGAAGAGATCATCAGCTGTCAGACCCCACGATTTGGCCAATCTGCTCGCCCTCAAGCACCCATGTGCTCCAGCGTAGAGCTCCTGCATCACCATCAGCCCAAACACCAAGAATGAAGAAGAAGAAAGCAGAGACCACCCAGGAACTCGAAAAGCCGAGAGGATCCACACCTCCGACGCCAGATGAGGAGCGCCACTGAGGACATCAAATCCAACTAGGAGGACGAATCCCCACCCCACCACGGGGATGACTGGAAGCTTCCACCCCTTCGCAGAGGGAAAGCATAGGAGCCCAGACCGCACCACCAAGGAAGTCGCCCACCAGAGCAGCACGGCCAGGCACAAAGCCGTCGCTGTTGAAGAAAACAACAGCACGGAAAGAGGAACCTCCAGGAGAACCGGATCCGGCCGGCCAGAGGAGCAGCTAGCGCCTGAATTTTTCACAGCACCAGTGTAGTGTCGGTGTCTTTCAACAATTGTTAAAAATCTCAATCAGTTGAATGCAACTAACAGGAAGTATGCCAATAATGGACCATAACTTTGTAACATTTATGCTTGTTACACATAAATTACACTGATTTTGGTGCTAATCCACATTCCACTCTACCTGTAAAATGTAAAATTACATGGCTGGCAGCCATCGCATCCCACATTAAGCCATATGTGCAGGCAGCTGATGCACCAAGTTTCCTAGAGCCACATTGCATTCAAACATGTACACAAAAACTTTCTATTATTTTTTAAGTAAACAACCTTTACATCATTATGAAAGTAAGAATAATTGGTAAGTAAACAACCTTTAAGTAAACTTTCTATTATTTTTTAAGTAAACAACCTTTACATCGGTTTCAATTGAATTCAGTAAGACTTATTCATACACTGACGTTCTGCTGCGTTCATATTCAAAATTTAAACTACAATCACAAAAAAATAGGTCTACATATATATTCTTTGTTCTGATTTAGGTCTACAATCCCTTGTTGCAATATGTGAAATTACTTTTATTGTGAAGAATTTTAATTCTCATAGTAAAACAATATGTGCACATCGAAACATCAATAAAAAACATTTAGCACTTCTTTATAAACGAAAATTACTTTTGGTTGTTTCATTTGCATTCAAAATATTTTCGTAGCGCTAGTACAGATATTAAACATTGCATCTCTTTTTTCTTTCTTTAGTATTAGACAATTTGACAGGGATACAAACCCAGGACCTCTAACGGGCCCGACTCATGTAAAAGAAGGCCCAGCAAACCTATTGGGCCAAGAACGGGATGGCCCGCTAACCCGCGCGGGGAGCTGCCTTCGCTGCTAAGCCAACGGGTTCGGGAGCCCGACCTCCCGGGACACGTGACGCCCCCCCCCCCCCCGACCTAGCACCCCGGGTCAGAGCCATGCCGGTGACCCGGGACGTGCGCTCCAAGGGCGCCGTGCCTCCTGACAGGCGTGCCGACCAAGACAGGCTCTGTGCAAGCCCCGAGACACCAGCCATCCTTATCTTGCGGCAAGGGCTAAGCCAGTAGGACTCCCTGACAAGGGGACAGCGCCGCTCGCGCGGGCCCCGCGACACAACAGGAGGGGCGTCCGCAGACGCTGCCTCCCCTCGCCGCAATGATGGTTGCCTCTGTGCACCACCTCATTACGCCAGCGAGTGTGACCGGACACCACCGG
This sequence comes from Panicum virgatum, assembly GCF_016808335.1. NCBI lineage: Eukaryota > Viridiplantae > Streptophyta > Magnoliopsida > Poales > Poaceae > Panicum > Panicum virgatum. Next base: position 49,932,524 of record NC_053145.1, read on the forward strand.
GCAGGCCTCGGTAAGACACCCCTCACCAGGTGCACTGTCCGGTGACAGAGCTACGTAAGATAGACCCGCGGGTAAGGAACACGGGTTTCGGTGGACAAGACTGGAGGAGACCCCCGAACGACCGTCCGAATGGTCGCACCGCCCCGACTGAGCCAGGATGAGACAACACCGGGGGGGGGGCGCCGCCCAAGAAGATCGCCAGGATCATCCCTTGCCCCAGAAGATCGCCAGGACCAAGCCTGCCCACTCCCGACCGACCGAGCGGGCCCCAACGACTGACAAGGACGAATTGCACCCCGGCGGTGTCAAGACACAGCGCTAGATATATGTAAATGGGGGCCCCACCTTGGACTATAAAGGAAAAGCCCCCCACGTAGGAAAGGGGTTGAACTCCCACGGGTTCGACACTGCTTGACCAGCTTGTAAGCTCCCCTCTAAACTTTGAGCACCCGGGCTCGAGAGCAATAGAGCGAGAACACCCCCCCATACTGGACGTAGGGCATTTCAGGCCTGAACCAGTCTAAATCCTCGAGTCTTTGCGTGCTAGACCATATCTGATCAAGCGCACAACAAACGAGCAATCGAGTAGTTTTGTAGTTGCCCATTTCCCGCAGTGACAGTTTTGGCGCCGTCCGTGGGGAGCGCTTTGTGCGTTCACTGCTTCGGCAATCAGATGGTTTCGATCACCCCATTCGCCGCTCTGGCGGTGAGCCGCGGCGAGATGATCCGTTTTGGCTCCCTGGAGTTTCCCTCGATCCCCCGCGACGGATTGTGGGCGCCTCCACCATTCCCGCCTTCCCAGACCATCCAGTTCGGAAACCTGGAGTTCGTCACTGACCAGCTCGATGCACTACACCTCCATGAGGAAGAAGCCGCCCTGGCGGACACGGAGGAGCCCTCTGCTCCCACCAAGCCTCGCGACATGAGGCGTCGACGATCAGTTCGCTGGCGCATCAAGAAGCGCAGGCCATCACAGCCAACCCGCGCGGTGCTTCGCCGCATCGCGCTCATGATGGCCTCCAACCCCGCCGTCGTGGACGTCAACTTGGTCCTCTTTTCTCTGGCCAACGTCTCTCGACAGCTCACGGGCGGGCCTCCGCTCCCGATGCCCCGCTCGTTCTCAGAACGACTCCCGTTCGGCCTACGCAATGCCGCGAGCGTCTACGCTCGAGAGGTGCTCAAGGCTACCCAAGGGATCCAGCCCGCGTCGCAGTTCGTGGGCATGACGGAGAGCTACCCTGACTCTGTCCAGGACCTCCTGTGCTTCGAGGATCCCCTGAGTGATTCCTCTAGCATGGGGGACAGCCGCCTGGAGGGAACATCCGCGCCGCCGCGCATGTGCGCCATGACCGATGCCGACCCGCCGCTGGAGGTGGTGCCGTCCGAGCAGACGCACACCCCAACGGACCACCACGAGCGCGCGCTCGCCAACGCGCAAGCCCATGGCGAAGGTCTCCTCCATCGCCAACAGACACCTCCGCCCGTGGAACAGCCCCCGCGGGCCCCCTCCGGGTCAAAAGGGATAAATCCCGTGGGTTCCGCGCGTCAGCGCGCACTCAGGGTCAACCACGACATCATCAACGACGCCCGCATGCAACTCCCACAAGGGTTCCGTGCGGGCCAGAACATCGCAGCGGCCGCGATCCTCCTGCAGACGCTGCCAGAGCCGGAGGATCTGGCCCAAAGGGACCTTCACCACCAGGTGAGGAACTTGGTGGAACTCGCCGCCGTCTAGCAGGCAGAGAGCTCCTTGCTGCATCGCCGGCAGGCCGCTGCCTCGCGTCTCGCTGGCGGCGCGAGCCACAGTGGGCTGGTGCCATCCGAAGTGTAGCGCACCCACCTGCACGGCAGGCCGACGTGAGCGGCGCACAAGCCCCGGCGGCAGCGTCCGCTCCTCTCCCGCCAAGGCCACCGATTCACGACCGCGTCGGTCCCAACTACGACGCGCACATCATGATCTGAGGCCGGCAGCAGGCGAGGCACCACGCCGACATCGACCGCGCGGCCGCTCGAGCAGAAGATGCGCGGGCATACGTCGAGCTCTCAGCTCGACGCCGCCGTGCCCCCTTACACCGACCGGGCCCTACCTCTTCCGCACCATCACTTCACCACCGCTACGCGCCACTGCCCCTTCCTGCTCGTCTCGTCGCTCGTGCTGCCCCGGCGAGCCTCCCGCCCGCAAAGCCACGTACGGCGCCCCGTCTTCGCCGCCGGCCGCTCCTGTGCTCGCACGCGCTGCACGCGCGCACTGCACCCACGCGCCTGCAGTGCCCGGCGCGCCGCTCGGCCCTGCCCGAGCCATCTCATCGTCCTGTGCCGGCCTCGCCGCCCGCGCCGCCGCTCCGCGACGCCGAGCGCCATTAATGGCCGCCCGGGATGCCTATAAAGAGGCCCTTCGCCGTGCCCCCGAGCTCTACAACTCGCTCGCCACCTCTAGCCCTTCCCTCCAGCTTTCCAGCGCCGTCGCCACCACCATTGCCGCCCGCCTCCGCCGGCCGCCGTGGCCCGGCCTCCTCGCGCCATCTCCGCCCAAGGTAAGGGGCGCAATAGGATCTCCCCACCCCCACGACCACCACCGCGGCTGCCGTAGCTCCGCCCCAGACCCGCAGTGCCGCCTCCACGTCCACATCCGGCCAACATCGCCGGCCACCATGGCCACGCCTCCGAAGGCCGCCTCCGGCCGAAGCAAGTGGGGGAATCGAACCCCCTCAAGCTCTCCCCCGCCTCCTTGGCCGCCCCCGGGCTCCCAGGCCGCTGCCGGCGCACCGATCCCCTCCCCTGTTTCATGGGAAATGGGAGGTAGAAGAAGGGAAAATTTGCCCAGACCCCCCCCCTGCCCTTTTCCCTTTTCCATTAAGAGCCCCTCCTCTCTATGTTCTTTTCCAAAGAAGCCCTCCCAGTTTTTCCTATTTAAGAAATGACCCTTCCACTATACAAAATAATTACACCTAGACCCCTACACCTTTCCAGAGTGACCCCAATGTTTCCAAAAATTACAATCAAGCCCTTGCCATATTAAAATATTTACAAAGAGGCCCCTAAACCCCGGTTTAGCCCCTGACCACTCCTTTAACCTATCATTTCATGAGCCAAACATTCTCCGATTGACCTGAAATTCGACCACGCCATCTCTAACATGATTTTGGCCGTGCCATTAGAAAACCACCCAAAAATATTACTTCTATCTCCATATCTTAATTGTTTCCGATTTGAGCTCAACGATAAAACCTTTATTTCTTTTTCTTTATTGTGTGCTTGTTTGTATGCGTCGTAGATCATGGTGTGAACGAGGGAGAACCCGTCAACGAGCAGTACTGCGAGCAAGTGAGCGAGGACCAGTACCACAACCCCAAACCCGAAGGACAGTACCTCGATCAGGACTTCCCGGAAGGCTTTGTGAACGGCAAGTTCAATCTCATCCTTTGATTCATATTTTGCCCCAGTTTTATAAACATAACCTATTGACCTGTTTTTAAAATTGCATGTTGTTTTGCTGCTAAAACCCTGTTGGATAGCCACCCCTTGATTTGTTATGACCATTCCTTGACCACCTAGATTAACGTCTAAATATGATCTATTTTATTTGGATGTTAATCACTGCTAGAACACTTAGGACCTTGAACGTGGTACAACTTGTTTTATAAAAGAAAAATGTGTGAGTGTGTGGGAAGGGAAAATGTGAAAAATTTTGGAAACCAAAAGAAGGACGAGATTGATGGCACTTCTGTGTGAATTGCCAAAAGGCGTGCTCATACTTGTGTGGTTGAGCAGGGTTGGGAGATATCCATCTTGTCACAATTAAGGACCGAGTTGATGTGTCATCTTGCCTAATTTTACCATCGTGCAAACCACTCGACCGTTGTATATGGCAACGGCTTAGCATAAACCCCACTAGTTAGTCTGATAGCCATCAGGAGAGTTGAGAGCAACGGGTGACTAAGGAAAAGGGATAAGCTCTGTGTGACTTATGCCCTGGTTAAATCTCGGAGATAGGTCAATGGCCCCTTGGTGGATTCCGTGGTGGCTAGTCAGGTCTAGTTAAGGTGGGTAATGGTTTTGTTGGGATCTGCACCGACACTACAATGATCGAGCTGTGGTACCCTACTTGTGGGTAAAGTTGCACACCTCTGTAGAGTATAAAATCTATTCGAATAGTCGTGCCCACAGTACTGGGCGAGTTATGGTTTGGTCACACAACTAGTATTTCTTCTGGGAATGGATGGGTTGGCGTGAGTTATTTTGGAAAGTGTCCGGCAGCTGTGCCGTGTGCTACGTCGAACGGGGAGTCCGGTAGCAACTTATAAACTGGGATCCTGTGTGGATCAACTCTACGTGTACTCTGTACAAGATAATCGCTTTGGAAAACCCTTTTCTATCAAATAAACCCATGCATGAAAAATTAGCTTTCCGCAAATAAAACCCTAGCCTTATCCTTGATCCATCCTATGCATGTATGTTTGTACTCAACCCTTACTTAATTTTTACAGAGGAAGATCCAGACTTTGTTCCCGAGGACATTGAGTAGGGGTTCCGTTCTGCACCCAACCTTGCCTGTGGATAGGGTCACTAAGCTTCGTATGGCGCAAGACTCTGATGACCTCTTCGTGCTTCATGTTCTTGTCTGGGTTGTAGTTGTTGTCCTCGCGATAGTGGCGCTTCACTGCCCACTTCCGCGTAGAGTTGTACGGTGATGTACCATCTGATGTAATAAATGTGTTATCAGCCTCCTGTGACTGATATTTGTGTCACATTTGAGTCTTCTCTTATGAGGGGACGCTTCAGCAAGCGATGACTGCTTCATCATCCAGTACCTCCCTATATGCTTGGGAGAGAACGTCCGCGCCTGGCTGGATTTCTTGCCCGCCGACTCCATCGGTAGCTGGGCAGATCTTCGAAAAGTGTTCATCAGCAACTTCCAAGGCACGTACGTACGTCCTAGCAAATCTTGGGACCTCAAGAACTGCAAATAGGAGCCCGGCGAGTCCCTGCGCGACTACATCTCGCGCTTCTCCAAGTAGTGCAACTCACTGCTGGGCGTCGTCGACGCCGACATCATCGACGCCGACGTCATCGGCGCGTTCCTCAGCAGGACGCATTGCAAGACCCTGGTCCACAAACTTGGGTGCCAGAAGCCGCGCACTACGCACGAGCTCCTGGAGATCGCCACCAACCATGCCTCCGGCGAGGAGGCGGTCGGGGCCGTTTTCGAACGCGACCAGCACGCGGCGAAAGAAAAGCGGCGTGACCGCGACAGGCCCTCCTCGAGCCACAAGGACAGGAAGAACAAGAAGAACCGTCGACCTCCCACCGCCGGCGAGGTCGCGGCGACCGAGCACCAAGACAAGCGTCCGCCGAGAAACGACCACTTCAACCAGCTCCTGGAAAAGCCATGCACCAACCATGGCTATCTAGTGAACCACAAGTTCAAGGATTGTGATATGATGAAGCGCCTCCTCCGACGGACAGCCAGGACCGACAGCGACGGCCGCGACAAGGGGCCCGACGCCGACCAGGACAAAGGGAAGCCGGCGGAAGGAGAGTTCCCGGACGTGGATCGGTGCTTGGTGATCATCGGCGGCTTGGAGGACGAGTGCTCCACGCGACTGCAAAAGGTACGGCTCCACGAGGTATGTGCTGCCGCAAGTTCCATTCCTAGAAAGTTGAAGTGGGCGTCCACACCTATTATTTTCAATCAGGACGACCATCCGGCAAACTTCCCTCGACCCAGGAGTTATACCCTCATCGTTGATCCCGTCGTCAGCAACATGCGTCTGTCCAAGGTGCTGATGGACGAGGGTAGCAGCCTCAACATCCTCTACGTTGACACTTTGGAAGCCATGTAAATCCCACGAGCCTGCTTGCGAGAATCCCTCTTCCCCTTCTATGGCATCCTGCCGGGCATGAAAGCATACCCAGTCGGCAACATCGACTTACCGGTCACGTTTGGCAGCAAATCCAACTTCCGCACCGAGACCCTCACGTTCGAGGTGGTGGACTGGAAGGGGGTATATCATGCCATTCTTGGGCGCCCCGCCTTCGCCAAGTTCATGGCGGTGCCCAACTACACCTACCTCAAGCTCAAGCTGCCAGGCCCAAACGATGTCATCACCGTGAGCGGCTCATTCGAACAGGCCTACGTACTCTGCTGAGCTCGGCCAGCTTCGCGCCACCACCGCCGAGTGCCGCCCTGACCCTGGCAAGCCTAGCCAGGCACCGGCCTTCATCTCAACCGACGAGACCAAGTCGGTCACAGTCGACAACGCCGACCCAACCAAGACGGTGCGGATCGGCTCCCAGCTGCCAGCCAAATAGGAACACGCGCTCGTCGACTTCCTCTGCGCCAACAAGGACACTTTTGCCTGGAAGCCGTCGAGCACGAGCTCCGCATTTTGCCGGGATCCAAGCCCATCCAGCAACGACGGCGCCACTTCGATGACTAGAGGCGCAGAGCCATAGGAGAGGAGATAGCTAAGTTTTTAGCTGCCGGCTTCATAAAAGAAGTCTACCACTCCGACTGGCTATCTAACCCAGTCCTTGTAAAAAAGAAAACCTGCCTTTCGGTCTCAAAAATTCAGGGGCAACATACCAGCGATGCATGCAAGCCTGCTTCTCCGACCAGATCAACCCGCCGATCGATCCCGACCGGCCGGACCAGCATCGGGCGACGGTCGCGGTCTACGTTGACGACATCGTCGTCAAAACACCGCGCACGGACGACCTGGTCGCCACCTTGAGCGCCACGTTCGCAAATCTCAAGAGATTCAACATCAAGTTGAATCCCGAGAAATGCACATTCGGTGTGCCCAAGGGCAAACTTCTCGGGTACATGGTGTCCGAGCGTGGCATCGAAGCCAATTGCGACAAAATCGCAGCCATCACCAACATAGGGCCCATCCACGGCATTAAGGGTGTCCAGAGGTTAACCGGGTGCCTGGCGACGCTCAGCCGGTTCATCGCCCGGCTGGGAGAGCGAGGCTTACCGCTGTACAAACTATTCAAGAAATCCAACACCTTTGTCTGGACAGAGGAGGCACAGGCGGCCCTCGACCGCCTCAAGGCCCTCTTATCCTCTCCACCGGTGCTTGTCGCACCAGATCCCTGTGAACCCCTTTTGCTCTACTTAGCTGCCACTAACCACATGGTCAGCGCCGCCCTGGTGGTCGAAACGGAAGAACAGGGACACGCCCTTAAGGTCCAACGACCCGTTTACTTCATCAGCGAACTGCTGACCGACACCAAGTCGCGGTACCCACAGACACAAAAACTTCTCTACGCCGTCATCATGGCGGCCAAGAAGCTGCATCACTACTTCACCGAGCTCGAGGTGTCGATCGTCACCTCGTTCCCACACGAAGAAGTCATTCGCAACCGCGACACCGTGGGACGGATTTCCAAATGGGCAGTCGAGCTGATGGGCTACGACGTCAAGTTCGTGCCACGCACAGCGATAAAGACCCAAGCCCTGGCCGATTTCATCGCCGAGTGGACGGAAGTCCAAGCTCCGACTCTAGAAATCTCTCACGAGTACTGGACCCTCTACTTCGACGTGTCGGTCATGGGACCCGGCGTGGGGGCCGGGATCGTCCTGGTCTCCCCAAAAGGAGGCAAGTTCCAGTACGCAGTTCGCCTCCACTTTCCTACATCCAACAACATTGCGTAGCCCGTCGGGTAGCCCGTTGAGCCAAAACCTTCGATGTGATCGATGACGAGATCTACAAGCGTAGCCCCTCAGAGACTGGCATTCTAATGAAGTGCATCCCCATCGCCCAGGGCAAGGAGCTACTTCTCGAGATACACGCCGGGATCTGCGGACACCACACTGCGCCACGCTCCTTGGTTGGAAAGGCTTTCCGACAAGGATTTTACTGGCCAACAGCCCTGCGCAACGCGGAAGACATCGTCCGTGCATGCAAAAGATGCCAGTTCTACGCCAAACAAACCCACTTGCCGGCCCAAGCCCTCCAAACCATCCCCATAACATGGCCATTCGCAGTATGGGGTTTGGACATGGTGGGGCAACTCAAGAAGGCACCAGGGGGTTCACCCACTTACTTGTCGCAATCGACAAGTTCACAAAATGGATTGAGGCAAAACTGATAACCACGATCGACTCCAAGGAGGCCGTCAAGTTCTTCCTGGACATCGTGTACAGATTCGGCGTGCCCAACTCCATCATCACCGACAACGGGACCAACTTCACAGGTCACTACTTCTAAGAGCTCGTGCAAGGATACGGGATCCGAATCGACTGGGCATCGGTCGGACACCCGCACACGAACGGGCAAGTAGAAAGAGCTAACAGCTTAATCCTCCAAGGGCTCAAACCGCGCATTTTGACATGCTCAAAAAGTTCGCGGGTCGTTGGGTGGAAGAGCTGCCGGCAATACTCTGGAGCTTGCGAACCACACCTAACCGGCCCACATACGGTTTCGAGGCCGTCCTGCCCTCCGATCTGGACTACGGGGTGCCAAGAGTCAAAGCCTTTGACCCGACAATGGCAGCCGAAGCCCAGAGGGACACCATGGAAGTCTTGGAGGAAGCAAGGCTAGCTATGGTGCACCGATCGACTCGCTACCAACAAACTCTACGCAGGTACCACGAGAGGCGCATACAGGAGAGGACGCTGCAGGCCGGAGATCTGGTGCTACGACGGGTCATGTCGACGAAGAACAAGCACAAGCTTTCGCCGCCATGGGAAGGACCCTACAGCATCACAGAGGTGATACGGCCAGGCACCTACAAGCTAAAAGACTCCGATGGTAACATTCTGACCAACTCTTGGAATATAGAACAGTTACGACGTTTCTTCCCGTAAGCAGCACTAGTGGCTCAGTCCAAGTGCCCCGACCCGGCCACTTCCGGCTCGGAGCACTCGGGGACCCGACACCTGTCGATTTTTTCTCCCCGCATAACACAGTGCACTCACACGGCATCCCGAAATAGCCACCCACGGCCTTGAGTCACTCGGGGGCCGCACATCTTAATTTCTTACATGCTCACAGCACACATGAGCCATCTGGTTTCTAGCACCCCGACCCATACACATTTGGCTCGGAGCGCTCGGGGGCCAGACCATGGTCTTCGACCATCCTACTTTCAGCTGTTTCCCGCCTCTACAACCCCTAGCCCTGAGCACTCTCAGGCCAAGATGCTCGGGGGCCTCACTGGGACAAACCGTGCAACACGCACACACCAGTTTCCCTCGTCACACAGCACACAACCCTTTCTGTCGATTCGCATGCTTTTTCATCCTACTCAAACATTTTTTTCCGAACTATCCAATTGATTGGATCAATGTAACGATCTACGGCGACCAGCAAATGATGCCCCTGGGCCAGCTCCCGGCTATACATCGCAGCCCACGATCAGCACGCAGTTCCAAAAGAAAGGAATGCAGAGGACCAAAAACCATCACGAGCAAGCAGAAAAAGCAAACAGTAGAACCTTTCTCTGAAAAAACATAGAACAATACTTTGACCACAAAGTGCGGTATGTTTTTTCCTTACCAGCAATCCCACATAAGACAAAAACTAATGCGTCGTTTATTTTTGCAACGATGGATCCACACTCGAGGAAGGAATGACAGACCCGCCAGTCGACGATGCATCTACCATGGCCCCAGCACTTCCACTGCTGACGTCCAGTTCCCGCTCTGCACACTGGACACCCCTCGCCGCCGCGAACGAAGGTCAGACCCCGCGCCACCTTTTCGGCGATGGGCTCCAGCCCTCTGGCCACCACAAGGACGTCTTCGTACGGCTTCCCGGAGGAGAGATCATCCTCAAGACCCGCCAAATCTAACTTTGGATGTCGTGGCACCCCGGCGCTCAATGCAGTCGAAGCACCGTGGTAAGCCGCTATAGCCGTCAACGTAGCTAATTCCTTGGGAACCCGCCAAAGTTCATCTTGCAGAGGACTTGAAGGTGGGGAGCCACGGACGCAAGAGCAAACCTCTTGCGCTGACGGCCGCAGCCGGTCAAACTCATGGCGCAGGTCTTGGTGCCGAGTGGTCATTTCTGAAAGAAAACATCACTACACCATGAGGCCGAACTGCAAACACAATCAAATGAAAGGAACGAGAGGGAAATCACCGTCCAGCGCCCTTTCCATCGACTGACGGCTCGTCTCCTGCTTCGCCAAGTCAGCCTCCGCACGGACATGACGGGTTCATTCCTCTTCCAGCCGAGCCTCCACAGCCGCGAGGTTGTGACGATACTCTTGAGTATCCGAGGCACGCGCGGCCTCCACGGAGCGCAGCCGCTCCGCGAGGTCCCGGTACGCCACCTCGCCCACCATCTCGCGACAATATTCCTCCCACAAGAAAGATGATTTCATTTTCGAGATATTTTCCAACACCTGGAAAATGAAAAGGGGTCACAAGAAGACACCTACGGGCAGGAAAGAACAGACCCGATGAAGAAACCTTACCCCAACAGCAGGATGCAGGCCAGAGGTAACAAGTTTCTCGGCTCGCTCTACCTCCTTCAACACCAGGGCGATGCGGCCTTTGGCGGAGGGAAGCACCTCCTGAGCCTCGAGGCCTTGCCGATTCACATACCGCCAGACCTTGTCCTCCCGAGAGTTGTTCAGCACGAACCGTGAGTTGCCGCCCTCGTCGCAAGACGATCATTCCAGCGGCCCTTCCGGCAGGCGGTAGGAAACCAGCGTGCCTTCCACCGGCGGCGGTCCCTCCAACATAGCGTCCTCCCCCACGGGGAGCGACAGGGGAGAGCTCCCGGCAGGAACGCCCGCGTCACCCGCCGGATGTGGCGCGAACGCCGCCGCCACGCCGACCGGCGGAAGGATAGGACCTGGCATCGCCACCGTCACCATCTGCGACAAGGACGTCCCCAAGGGCACACGCCCTCCCCGACACCTGGCGAGCAGAGTCGCCAGCACAGGATGCTCGGTCCACTCCACCGGATTGGCCATCGGCTGAAAACCGGTCGAGACCCTGCATCGCAAGAACGGGAGAGCAAGTCACCAAAAGGCCACTCCTCTGGAAATACCAGAACGGGAACGGCACTTACGTTCTTGCCGCTGTCTTTGGGGGGATGACCTCAGCTGACAACGTGGGAGGCGGGCGCATCGCGACGGCCGTCGCAATGGGCGACGGCGGCCCACCGGCCTCTCTACGGCCTGGGGGGTGCCATCGGCATCCCGGGGAATGTCGCCGACGACCCCCGGCGTGCCCAGGCCCTCACCTCAGAGCCGTTTCGACGGCTCCAACTCTGCCTCATCGCGGGCACGCTTGGGGACCCCAGAGTTGCTCGGCCCACAAGGGAATGCGTGCGGACTGGAATCCCCACCCCCAAGCATCTCCAACCCCTCTTCTTCCTCCTCCCCGTCGGATCCAGACTCCGGATCCTTCGGGAGCCGGGCATCAACCAAGTCCTGAGCATCCGCAGGGTCCATCCCCTCGCGGATGAGCTTGGCAACCTCCTTTTTGTGCTTCTCGTGTTCCCGGGCACGGCGAGCTTTTTCCGTCTTCCTCTCCGTGGCCTTCCTCTGCTGTTCGGCTTGGCGAGCAGCCCCTTCCGGCCCCTTGCTGCAGTGAGAAAAGATTTGGGCTTGCCAAGTCCCTGAAATCGCGAACGAAAATGAAACGAATGGAAACCAGAGTGTATCAGGGAAGAGCAAGAAATAAAAGACAAGACGGGTGATTACCATATTAGGGGGCGACCCCGACCAAAAAGGGGACGGGCCGCCAATCGGACGACAACCTTCCCCTACAATCATGCCGTCAAGCCATCTCCACAACCCAGAGTTGCTGGGGTCCTGCAATTCCTCCTGCAACTCGCCGTGCTCGTAGTCCCACATCCTTCCTCGCAGCGCACAAAGAACGCGCACTTTGCGGAGGAAGATGGTCGCGAAGACGCGAGCGCCATCCAGACCGCGAGCCACCAAACCCTTCAGCACCTCCTCGATCATCTCCACACGGTTCTTCTGCCTCTGGGAAGCCCCCCAGGTCCAACTATCCTGCTTCTCCGAGGCAATCCTGGTAAACGCCGGGAACGCCTCCTCTTTGCCAGAAGGGTTCCGGATATAGAACCACTCGTCGTGCCACCCCCGGTTGTTTTCCACGAGGGTATACCGGGGGTAAGAGGCCTTCCCAGGCTTCCGCTGCAAGCCGAAGCCGCCCACGGGCGCGATTGATGCCTCTGAACGCGACGCCCCGGCGTCACACCTCAACGTAACCGGACGACCGACGAACATCTCCCGGAACAGATATACATGCGAATCTATCCCGAGGAATGCCTCGCACATCGTCATGAAACCCGCGATGTGCAACATTCTGGTGGGGTTGAGGTGATGCAACCCGATTTTCCATTCCTCCAGCAAACCTAGCAGGAAGGGGTGGGACGGGTGGCCGAGCCCTCGCGCGTAGAAGATGCAGAAGGTAACCACCTCGTCGGGGCGCGGATGGGGACTAACCTCCCCAGACGGCGGCGCCCTCTAGTGAGCCACACCCTTGGGAGGAATCGACCCCTCTGCGGCCAACCTCTCAAGTTGGATCTCGGTCAGGGAAGACGGCCTCCACAACGACATCGCCGCGCCAAAACTCCGACCGAAGAGCAGGAAGGGGGGCAGAGACGAGGGCGGCGGCGAGCGGGAGCAGAAAGGAAGGCGAATGCTGAAAGGTGGCCGAGGAGAGGAGTCGGAGCTTGGCAAACAAGGAGGCAAAACCCCTCACTCCGCATATAAAAATGCCAAAGGTTTCTGCCTGGCGGGCCCCGCCGACCGACGGGGGACACGGAGCGACACAACATCACACGCGCCCGGAACACACCCCTGTCGGACGGAAGGCAAGCCGGGCCCCCATGGGCTAGCCACCCGTTACACACTGCCAAAGCCTGACCACTCCTGACCTGCCCCCGAGCGTTGACAGATCTCACGGATCTTCGAAACCCGGGGGCGGTGGACGGAACAATGACGAAGGCAACGGCTTTTCCTTTAAACCCATCACCCATGATGAGGGCAGTCCTCGCCCAAGGCGATGCGTGTTGGTCTGTCGTCAATACAGGAGCAACCATGCCGAGTCTGATCACATAGGATGAATATACTCCAATATTGATTCATCAAAACAATTGGCCGAAAGCCATTACAACAAACGAAAGCTAGTTGTCCTCGACTCGAGGAAACACCAAGTACAATGGATCAAATCCGCTACGTTCCTCAGGCGGGAAACCAAAAGAAAAAAGGTGGGAAGGCGCCTCAAGGACGCCTTCTCCGGCTAAGGCCTCGCCCCTCAGCTGCAGAAGACAAAGGCAACGATCACACCAGGCAGGAGGCCGAGGACATGCTCAAGAGAACCTGCAGGGTGTCCTCTGGAGCTCTCGCTGCCTCTATCCCCTGGGGATCGTTCCACCAGGAGGTCTACAATGGCGGGAAGCACGGAAGGCCATGGCGCGGGAAGACTCAGAAGCCGATGCGAGGTAAGGCACTCCGAGAGCGCCACCTTCTGCTTGTAGCACCAAGCCCCTGGCTGGGCCGGCACCGAGGAATACCAAGGCAGCCACAAGGGAGATATGGTCGCTTACCACACCCCTTGGAAAGGGAACCGGTGGTCCAGCTCGCCCAATCTCAGCCCATGGCGCCCGGATTCCTCAACGCCGGCAAACGACTAGCGGAAGGAGCACAATAGCAGGTCCGTACCTGAGGAAGATCCCCCGCCGTTCGCAAGCATTCTTCTAGCACTAGAAAAACAAGCCACGCCCACTCTCATCTGGAGGACGGGTGTGGGGTGTGAGGAAGAGAACTACTAAAGGGATTTCCATGATCCGTTTACTTGTGTGGAACCATGTATCCACAATACCCCTATTTATAGGCAAACGTGGGCACTAACGGTCCCAGCAGTCAGTGGACCGGCCAAACGGGGCACACCAAAGGCCCTCACCGAACCGAACCCCCTCTTAAATGCCGATGGAATGGCGCCAGCTCGCCGAGCAACCGTCGCACCTCTCAGGGCACGATCGCTGCACGACCCACCAATGGGAGGCTGTAACAACCCTATGTTAATCGTCTCGCTAATAACGAGTTAACTCGCTAATCGTGGACTCAAATTCGTCATTAACGCTAATCGCGTTCGCTTAGTAAACATCTTCTCAGTCGTTTTCGATCTCGTTTTCGTCCTTGATCTGAGCTCCAAATCAACTTCCTCCCAAAACGAAAGTTGTAGATCTTTTAATCCTCTACAACTTTTATTTTGGCCAAATTTCAAGTTCCTATATCAAAATTTGAGTTCTAGAGGGTCAAACTTGAGTCAAATTCGTTTCAAATGAGTTCACTGTAGCGACAGCGTTTCCACTGTGAAGCTCGCCGGCCATACCGGCGACTGTGCTCGTCGGCTCCGCCTCCTACGCGTCGGCAATCGCGCCCTGACCTCGGCGTCGGCGCCCTTATCCTCGCGAACGCCTCGAAGGTTCCTGTCCCGTTCCGTTTTCCCCTTCTCCTTCCTCGGAGCAGTGAGCGGAAGCGAGCAGAGCTCGCCGTCGACATTCCACTGGCCGAGCTTCGCCGCCCCGCCTCGATTCGTCGCACCCCGAGCTGCGCAGCCTCGCCGTCCACCCACTCCGACCACCCACGAGCGCGGCCGTGCCCCTACTCCGACGACTCGAGCCGCAGATCGCCCCGACCACCATTGCAGTTCACCGGAGCTTCGCCTCTCCGCCGACGACCTTCCTCCCGGCCACCCTCCGCCCCAAATCGAGCCGTGGTGAGCTCAATCGCAACCTCCTCCTACTCCCCGACCTATTCCCCACCCGAATCGGCGCCGCCGCCGTCGAATCGAAGCCGCGCCGCCGCGGAACGCGCCGCCCGCCGCCCACACACGCCGCCGGACCTCCCTGCGCCTCCCCACGCGCTGCTGCCGCGCGCCCTAGGGCCGCCTGGTAACCCTAGCCGCGCTGCCGCCCGCTCCCGCCGCCGTCGAGCTTCGCAGCGGCCGGAACGCTGCGCGCCGCCCGCGCCACCACCGCGCCACCCCTGCTGCCGCCGCGAGCCGCCGACCGCCCTGCGCGAGCCCCGCGGGCCACGGCCGCGCGCCCCGCAACCGCCGGCCCTCGCAGATCGTTCCCCCGCCGCTTGACACCGCCCCCGCCGCTTGACACCGCCTCCGCCGCCGGCCGGGCCGAAACAGCCACGCACCGCCGCCGCCGACGTCGCACCGCCGCTCCCGCCCGCTTGCGCCGCCGCGAGCCGCCGCTCTAGCCCCCTGCGCCGCCCTTGCCCCGCAACCGCCGGCCCCGCCGCCGGGATGCCCTGGCCGCGGCCGGGATGGACCCCGCCGCCGGCGAGCCGCGGGCTGGCGGCTGCGCCGCCGCCGCGGCCGCGCCGACCGGCGCCCTGGCGCTCGCTAGCGGCAAAAAGCAGGGGAGGGGGGCGGGCCTGGCTCCCTGACTTGTGGGGCCCGGCTGTCAGCCTCCCCCCCTTTTTATCTTTTTAATGTTCTCAATTTTAGTTATTTTGGCTGAAAACTTCTAGAGTTTGTAGAAAAATGAAGAAAATCCTAAAAATGCAAAGTAAATTTTGTTAGGTTTTTAAAATCACAAGCTTCTGAGGAAAAATACTTGTGCATGTGAAATACCACTTTTGCTCTGCTGAAAATTCAGTTTGTGTTAAACCTAGTTTATTTATTACCGCTTGTTGTGTTTCTCTAAAAATTATGGAAAATTCGCAGTGGCTTACTCATTTCATGTATAGTCCACTGTAAAAGTTTCATGACCGGTTGCTGGGTACTTTTGTGTAGATCTTTTTGTGTTGGGTTTAGCTTGCTAGGGCAAGAATAAATACTTTCTATCATCAACAATTGTTGGAAAATTTTGGGTGGCATGCTTACTGCTTCCGCGTTGATCTGGTTAAATTTTAGTTGCTAGATCATGTATGCAAGTTAGGTTTTTACTTATAGTTGGCCCTAGCTTTGCTCTTTTCTTTATGCTTTGTTGTTAGATGTTTGTTTCTTGCATGCAAAACAAACTCCTGTTCAATCCACGCTACCCTAAGTCGTTTTAGTAGTGGTTGTTTTGAAGGAAACACTTCAGGCTAAAATGTTTTAACTTTTTGAATCGCATCAGCAGCACTCATGCATTGCACTGTGTTCTAATTGTTGCATGGCATATTTTTATTCAGTGTAGACGCCACGAACGAAGCTGTCCACGAGCTGATCGTTGAGCCGGTCCAGGAGCCACGAGCAGAGGAGCAGCAGCAGGTCGCCGTTGAGCACGCTCCAGCAGACTTTGTTAACCCCGCTGACCTGCAAGGCAAGCCCCGGAGCATAACCTTAATTTAATTTATTCCATGTTTAATTAAGTATTGTGCATTTATGTTATAGGAGTTGAATGGATCCATAGTATGCATGTTTTCCCTAGGTACCGTGGGCCTATACTAGTAAGCAGGTGTCGATAGAAATGCTTTGCTAAATAGGATTTCGGTAGAAGTCGAGTGATTGCTGTCACTCGCGAGTTTAGGATCTTGATCCCTTAGCTTTGGCTTGGATTTGCGTTGATGAGTAAAAAGAATTGGAGACTGGGCGGGAATGAGTTGGAATAGATGAGAAAATGAACTCCCGCCTGTGTCGATTGAGGACCGTACCGTTGTTGGCCCTGATGACCGAGTTTGAACAGTACTAACCACATACCGGAAGTAGGAGGTAGTCGAAACCGGTAAGCTGTGTACCACGTTACAGCGGTGATTTGAATTCCGTCATGCTACGCTGGGCGTGGGAGTTGGCGGGTGTTGGATAGGATGCCGCCTCCGGGTTCTCCGGGAGTTCACTGCGAGGGGCCCATCACCTGGGTTTTAGCAGGCGTAGTTCAGATGCCGTGGTAATGTGGAAACAGTTGACGTGCATGGCCCGACGGGGCTTACATGTGTCGTGTGAGTTAGGTCCACCTTGCAAGGTTAAATCGGATCGATTCGCCGTCTCTCTCGGTTAAGAGAACCTTGGTCACTGCGTCACATCGTAGTAAGAAGTGGAATAAGTATTGAAAGGTAGCGATGGAATGCTTTACCTGTTGTTCTGAAGATTAATCTAATCTACCATGTGTGCTCTAGATGATTAGGCGAACTTAGTTAATACTTGATATACTAAACGGCGCTAAAATATTGAAAGTAAGGATTCACTCCTAGTAGCATTTCAGCAAAAGAACTCCAGAACCAAAAAGCCTTGCATGTCTAGGTAATGGGCTAAGTATACCCAGAGTCGGGTAAGCCTTGCTGAGTATTAGTATACTCAGGGTTGTTGTTGTACCCCTTTTTAAGCAGGTTGTGTCCCCGCTGATTTCGAGGAGATCTGTGCGTCCTGGTTGGACAGCCGCTTCCTCCGGGTTGGACCGTCGAGTGGGCCCCGTCTTCCGCGTGAAGGTTGGGCAGGTTGGCGTCACATCGGTGGGCAGGATGTGGAGCTCACCTTTTATCGTCGTCGCAGTTATCGTATTGTATTTCGAACTCAGTTTTAAACTTCCACTGTGTTTTAAACTCTGTCGCTTGTATTAAGACCTTTTATGTAAAACCTGTGTTGTAAATTAATTTGAAGATTTCTGTATGCTGGTAACACCTGTGCTCGTCTTCGTACGGGTCTAAGTGCAATTGTGATCCTGGAGTACAGTAGTTTAATCGGGATTTTACCCGACAGCCTGTCAGGTTACACCGTTTTAAGTGCACAGTAACTTGATTATGTATTAAGATGATGGTTGGTGCATTTAAGCCGGTTTAATTTGATTGGTGCTGCTACAGCTGGCATCAGAGCTCTAAATTGCACTGGGGTGATTATCTTGCAACGATTTCGGGTTTTCGAAAAGTTGACGCTAGATGCGCTAAGGAATAGAATAGATAGTTCGTATGCCCTAATTATGTTGTATAAGTTAGGTGGCAACTAAGTATCTATTTTATTCCAGCACTTCCAGCTTTTACTTTTTGTTAAACCTTATTTCGGTAACGACACACCTCCGTTAAGGTAAGCAAGGTAAGCATTCTTGGTAGTCCTTTAGAATAGCCCACGTGTTTCATACGTGCGCGGGTCCCGTATGTTGAGCATACGAGGAGGTGATAAGGCTCAATTCAAATGAGCCTGTCGCTATCTGCCGCCTGATATGGAGTGCGGATTTCATGTCATGTGATTGTGATCACGGCCATTTCGTAAGGCAATGTTACGAGATGTAAACCTGTCATGCGGTTGGCCATGACCGTGACCCTTGGGACACGTCTACCCTTGGATGTCCCGTAAGGCGAGTGTACGGGAAGTGAATACGTTGTTATGACGTATGCAGCGCTGCCCATTCAGCGTCGAACGTCTGGGTGCCATCTCTATAGTGGATGGTAATGTATGTGTGAATATGTGGGAAACTGCATATGCGTTACCCGTGTGGCGTAGGACACATGGGGGCCGTTCGTGTGTACTGGCACGAAGGGTCCAGAAATGGATATTATATCTGTCTCTGTGTTCTTCTGCAGGAAACTAACCACGTAAGCGCGTTAAAAAATCCTTGATCGTAGGAACGACTAGTCTATATATAGGGAGAGTACGTAATTGTGCCACCGATTGTTCTCGTATACCATATTTTGGTACTTGTTTGGGTGAGAAACGCTAGAACATGGCATGCATCTTGCATCTTGCATTCCTGAGTTGTTGTTTGTTTTGTTACCTTTGGTTGCGCTTCACAAAAATTTATTTGGATCACCATGTTTTTACTATGTGTTCTTAAAAAATTTATTTGTGTTGCGTTACCAAGTTCAAATCTGTTCTTTTAAAAATCTGTGACTTACGTTAGCGCTATGTGTTCTTACAGATGGCTAGCTTCATGCACGTGATCGTGGACGCTGAGGGTTGGGCGCACTCCAATGCCCTCCACACCGTCCACTTTCCTCGTCTGCTGTGGCAGATGCTCAGGGCGTTTGACTACACTGAGCCCCCACAGTACTCCGGACACGAGTCTAGCTTGCTGGGCACCGAGCGCTGTCAGATGATCGTGAAGATTCCTGCTTGCCCCGCTCGCTTGGATTGGGACTCGTGGCAGCTCACTGTCTATGGTAGGAAGCTGGCAGACTCCTGGGAGATTGCAGCTAGGAAGGCTATTGAGGAGTTCTCAGAGAAGCATAATGCAGAGGTGATAGATACTCCTTACAGTGTGTTTCCTCTGAGAGATGAGACCACTCAGGCCTATGCAGATCGGGTTAACCGCAACCTGAACATCATGATGCCCGACTACAGCGTCAGGACAGCACTCTCGTTCAGCTACTCCTCAGCTTTGAGCAACATGTATGAGCAGCTTCGCGAGAAAAATGCGATATGCAGGAGCAAGGCTCGAGAGGCTCACCTCCATGAGCAGCACATGATTGGTACCCAGGACAAGATCAAGACCCTGAAGGCCAAGTCTAGAGCAAGGAAGATCAGGATTCAGGAGTTGCAGGAGGAGTTAGAGAACAGGACTCAGATAGTGCAGCACCTTGAGGGGCAGCTTCAGCAGGCCCAGGAGTGGATTGAGGACGCTCAGGCTCAGGTGCAGGCAGCAGCAGAGATGGAGGCCGAGGCAGCAGAGGAGGAGCCAGAAGAAGAAGAAGAGGAAGAGGACCCTGAGGAGATAGAGGGAGTGTCAGGAGTGGAGTCGGGACCTGGGACTCCGTGAGGACGCAGCGGGATAGTGTTAATTCTCCCCTTGCAGTGTAGCCTAACTGTAGGATAGTTGGGTAGGATGACCAACATAGTGCTCTAGGCTAACCTTGGGTTGAGAATTCTTTTGTGGCTCGGTAGTTCGAGTCATGTAGGATAAGCCCTAGCTAGTGTGGTGTGTAGCCGGGTCGTGTAAGACCCCATAGTGGTGTGTTGTCGGGTCGTTTGTGAACCCTTCTCTAATGTTAGTTGGTTTGCAGCAGGGCTTTGGTTATGTAATAGCCCTTGTTCCAGCTTAAGCAGCGTGGCTGCTTAATGTAAATTTTACTCCCATGATGATCTTTCCTATCAGTGTGTGAAATTTCAGCTATGAGTTGCGCTTTGACTGTCTTCAAATCTGAAATTGATGATGAGCGATGTTTAGTATTGCATACGTAGAGCTACTCTGGGCGAAATTTGTTGGTTGATGCGCTTTCAACCAAAGCAAGTTAGTTTATCTTCCCTTGGTGAACCATATCGCGAGGGGAAGGATTCATGCTGTGTGTTCATATTATATATGCACATTCTTTAAATTGCATGAATTAGTCCTGATAGCGAAATGGCTAACCATGGGAATGATTATTTTTGCAGATGGGTGATAATCATGACAATGAGAATCACGAAGCACTGCCCCAACAGCCTCCCTCTTTGGCTCAAGCTGTTGCAGCTCTTATCGCTGACCGCAATGAGCAGACGGAGTTGATAAGGCAAATGGTGCAAGCCCATGTCAATGCCGGCAGAGGTCGACATGCTCCCTCGCTAGCACCAGCAGAAACTGACTATGTCGGATTTCTGGCCACCCAGCCACCTCTGTTCCATAAGGCCGATGATCCCCTTAAGGCTGATGCCTGGATTCGCACCATTGAGGATAAGTTCAGCATCCTCAATTGCACAGAGATGGACAAAGCCGCCTTTGCAGCACAACAGCTGCGAGGACCTGCGAAAATATGGTGGGTCAATCACAAGGCTCTACTTCCCGCTGGTACACGTCTCACCTGGGATGAGTTTGTGGCAGCTTTAAAGCCCACCACATCCCGACAAGCTTGATGAGGAGAAAGATGGCAGAGTTCCTAGCTCTGAAGCAAGGGAACAACACCGTGCTCCAATATGCTCAGACCTTTAACCAGCTATTCCAGTATGGTGGTTTTCATGTGGACACTGATGAGAAGAAATAAGATTGCTTCAGAAGGGGACTTAGCACAAAGCTTCAGGACAAGCTAGCTCTCACCACGTGCAACAACTTTACCGATCTGGTTAATAAAGCTATCACTCAGGAAGATGCCACACTGGCACACAAAGCTGATAAGAAGAGAAAAGCACCTGCTGGATCCTCCAGCAATGCACCCCAGAGGTACAAGTTGGTTCAGACCGGGAATCAGCAGGCTTCAAACCGTCCTCCACAGCAGGGCCGTTGGGTCGCTAGGCCACCCCAGCAACAGCAGCCGTGGGTTACCTCGTTTCCCGACACAGCAGCAGAGGCCCTAATGCTACAAGCTCCATGCCCCAACAACTACCCCTGTTACAATTGTGGTAACCTGGGGCACTTTGCGCGTGACTGTCGTCTGCCACCTCGGCAGAATAACTACAAGACTCCTGCGCTGAGTCAAGGTTCCAGCCAGAAGGATCAGAAAAAGAAGGTTGTACCTGCCAAGACTGGTCGTGTGAACTACACCACTCTGGAGGAAGTTCCGGAGGGCACCCAAGTGATGGCGGGTACGTTCTCCGTTAATCAATGCCCTGTTACTGTGTTATTTGATTCGGGAGCATCTCATAACTTTATCAGTGAAGCATGTGTGGCACGACTTCACTTACAAGTAACATGCC
This sequence comes from Panicum virgatum, assembly GCF_016808335.1. Lineage (NCBI taxonomy): Eukaryota > Viridiplantae > Streptophyta > Magnoliopsida > Poales > Poaceae > Panicum > Panicum virgatum. The sequence goes on from NC_053145.1 coordinate 49,953,993, forward strand.
TAGAGAAATCCTACATTATTCAGACACCTGGCACCCGATTAAATGCTGGCCAAGTAGTTCGAAATGTTCCCCTTAACTTGGGTGGGAAAAATTTTCCACTTACTCCCATTGTTCTTCCAAGTCAAGGGATAGATATCATACTTGGAATGAATTGGATGAAGAAGCATGGCGTTATCATCAATACCTCTTCTCGTATCCTTCAGTTCAACTCTTCCATGTATGGTTCTATGGATATTCATCTTTCCCAGCATGCAATTCCAGCCACTGTTATATACCATCTTGAAGGGAAAATTCTAGAAATAATTCCGGTGGTTTGTGAATACCCCGATGTGTTTCCGGAGGACTTGCCAGGCATGCCTCCCGATCGGGATATTGAGTTTGTCATTGAGTTACAGCCTGGCACAGCGCCCATATCTCGAAGGCCATATAGAATGACTCCCAGTGAGTTAGCTGAATTAAAAATCCAGTTACAAGAGTTGCTGGATAAAGGCTATATCCGACCGAGCACCTCACCTTGGGGTTGCCCGGCTCTGTTCGTAAAGAAGAAAGATCACGGACTGAGGCTATGTGTGGATTATCGACCTCTGAATGCAGTCACCATCAAAAACAAATATCCACTTCCTCGTATTGATATTCTTTTTGATCAACTAGCCGGAGCTAAGGTATTCTCAAAAATAGATCTACGATCTGGTTATCATCAAATCAAAATCAGACCGGTGGATATACCAAAAAACAGCTTTCTCTACTCGTTATGGTTTATACGAGTATTTGGTAATGTCTTTCGGATTAACCAATGCTCCCGCTTATTTCATGTACCTCATGAATTCGGTATTCATGCCGGAGTTAGACAAGTTCGTTGTGGTCTTCATTGATGATATCTTGATCTACTCCAAGAATGAGGAAGAACATGCTCATCATCTTCACATAGTACTTCAGCGTCTGAGAGAGCACCAGCTTTATGCCAAACTCAGCAAGTGTGACTTCTGGCTGAAAGAAGTGCCATTCCTCGGTCATGTCATATCTGCTGAGGGCATCTCTGTGGATCTCAGTAAAGTACAGGATGTACTCGATTGGGAAGCCCCAACTTCAGTTCCTGAAATCCGCAGTTTCTTGGGTTTAGCTGGGTATTATCGACGATTTATTCCAGAATTCTCCCGAATTGCGAAGCCGATGACTGAACTTCTTAAGAAGGGTGTCAAATTCTATTGGAGTGCCCAATGTGAGGAAGCTTTCCAGAAATTGAAGACACTTCTCACTTCTGCTCCAATCTTGGCCCAGCCAGACACTACAAAACCATTTGATGTCTACTGTGATGCCTCAGGCACAGGACTCGGTTGTGTTCTGATGCAAGAAAACCGAGTGATTGCTTATTCTTCTCGATCACTCAAGAGGCATGAAGAAAATTATCCCACTCATGATCTTGAATTAGCAGCTGTGGTCCATTCACTGAAGATCTGGCGACACTATCTCTTAGGTTCATTGTGCAACATCTATACCGATCACAAGAGTCTCAAATATCTGTTCACTCAAGCTGATTTGAACATGCGTCAAAGAAGATGGCTTGAGTTGATTAAAGATTATGAGCTCGAAGTGCATTATCATCCTGGCAAGGCAAATGTAGTGGCCGATGCGCTAAGTCGCAAAACTCACTGTCATTGCATCTCAGCTATACCATTAAGCGAATCTCTTTGCTTTGAAATGGAAAAGCTGAATTTAAGTATTGTACCACATGGCACATTGGCTCATCTAGAGCTTACTCCTACTCTTCGCGATCTCATCATAGCGGCACAAAAGCAAGATAAAGGGGTGAAGGAAATTCAGAGAAGACTATCAGAAGGAGACCCTAAAGTGAATTGCTTCCACCAGGATACTGAGAATGTATTATGGTTCAAGAACCGATTAGTGGTGCCTAAGAATTTTGAGCTCAGAAAACAAATTCTTGACGAAGCCCATACTTCACGGTTATCAATCCATCCGGGTAGCAACAAGATGTACCAAGACCTGAAGCAACGATTTTGGTGGACTCGGATGAAAAGAGAAATTGCCAAGTATGTGTCAGAGTGTGATATCTGTCGGAGGGTTAAAGCCAGTCATCTCAGACCCGCTGGGACTCTTCAACCCTTGAGTATTCCTGAATGGAAATGGGGAGACATTAGTATGGACTTTATAGTTGGCCTGCCTCGAACTCAAAAGGGTTACGATTCTATTTGGGTTGTGGTCGACAGGCTAACCAAGTCAGCACATTTTCTTCCAGTCAGTACTCGTTATTCCACAAAAAGATATGCTGAGTTATATGTTGAGCGTATCTTATGCCTGCATGGTATACCCAAGACTATCATCTCTGATCGTGGTAGCCAATTCACTGCTCGCTTTTGGGAACAACTGCATACTTGCTTAGGAACTCGGGTGATTCGCAGCTCTGCTTACCACCCTCAAACAGACGGCCAAACCTAAAGGATAAATCAAATTTTGGAGGATATGCTCCGTGCCTGCGTCTTAACCTATCCACAGAAATGGGATCAATGTTTGCCATTAGCTGAATTTTCTTATAACAATAGTTATCAAGAAAGCATCAAAATGGCACCATTCGAAGTACTGTATGGTCGTCGATGCCGTACACCTCTCAATTGGTCTGAAACCGGAGAAAGAACTATCTTTGGGCCCGACATGGTTCAAGAGGCCGAAGAACAAGTCCGCCTTATCCAAGCCAACTTAAAGATTGCACAGTCTCGACAGAAGAGCTATGCGGATAAAAGAAGAGATCCACTCGTCTTCAAGGTCGGTGATCACGTCTATCTGAAAGTCTCACCTTGGAAAGGCGTGCAAAGGTTTGGAATAAAAGGAAAGCTAGATCCCCGCTACATCGGTCCATATCCAATTGTGGAACGATGCGGTCCTGTGGCTTATCGCTTGAATCTTCCAGCAAATCTTTCTGCAGTTCATAACATCTTCCATGTGTCACAACTCAGATTGTTCCTTAGAGTTCCGACTGAAGTTGTGGAAAGTGACTCGATTCAATTAGGGTCCGATCTCACTTACCCTGAGCACCCTATCAAAATTATTGATCGCAAGGATCGAGTTACTCGTCGCACAACCAACCGATTCTTCAAAGTTCAATGGAGTAATCACTCCGAAGATGAAGCTACTTGGGAGAAAGAGGAATTTCTGAGATCCAAGTATCTGGACTTTTTAAACGCTCATCCAAGTACTACATCTTCGAACCCTTTCCGCCTGTTTGAATTCTCTCGTGCGTGAATCTCGGGATGAGATTCCTTTAAGGGGGGAAGCCTGTAAGAACCATGTGTTAATCGTCTCGCTAATCACGAGTTAACTCGCTAATCGTGGACTCAAATTTGTCGTTAATGCTAATTGCATTCGCTTAGTAAACATCTTCTCAGTCGTTTTCGATCTCGTTTTTATCCTTGATCTGAGCTCCAAATCAACTTCCGCCCAAAACGAAAGTTGTAGATCTTTTAATCCTCTACAACTTTTATTTTGGCCAAATTTCAAGTTCCTATATGAAAATTTGAGTTCTAGAGGGTCAAACTTGAGTCAAATTCGTTTCAAATGAGTTCACTGTAGCGACAGCGTTTCCACTGTGAAGCTCGCCGGCCATACCGGCGACTGTGCTCGTCGGCGCCGCCTCTACGCGTCGGCAATCGCGCCCGACCTCGGCGTCGGCGCCCTTATCCTCGCGAACGCCTTGAAGGTTCCTGTCCCGTTCCGTTTTCCCCTTCTCCTTCCTCGGAGCAGCGAGCGGAAGCGAGCAGAGCTCGCCGTCGACGTTCCACTGGCCGAACTTCGCCGCCCCGCCTCGATTCGTCGCACCCCGAGCTGCGCAGCCTCGCCGTCCACCCACTCCGACCACCCACGAGCGCGGCCGAGCCCCTACTCCGATGAATCGAGCCACAGATCGCCCCGACCGCCATTGCAGTTCACTGGAGCTTCGCCTCTCCGCCGACGACCTTCCTCCCGGCCACCCTCCGCCCCAAATCGAGCCGTGGTGAGCTCAATCGCAACCTCCTCCTACTCCCCGACCTATTCCCCACCCGAATCGGCGCCGCCGCCGTCGAATCGAAGTCGCGCCGCCGCGGAACGCGCCGTCCGCCGCCCGCACACAACGCCAGGACCTCCCTGCGCCTCCCCATGCGCCGCTGCCGTGCGCCCTAGGGCCGCCTGGTAACCCTAGCCGCGCTGCCGCCCGCTCCCGCCGCCGCCGAGCTTCGCAGCGGCCGGAACGCCGCGCGCCGCCCGCGCCACCACCGCTGCCACCCCTGCTGCCGCCGCGAGCCGCCGACCGCCCTGCGCGAGCCCCGCGGGCCGCGGCCGTGCGCCCCGCAACCGCCGGCCCTCGCAGATCGTGCCCCCGCCGCTTGACGCCGCCTCCGCCGCCGGCCGGGCCGAAACGGCCGGGCACCGCCGCCGCCGACGTCGCACCGCCGCTCCCGCCCGCTTGCGCCGCCGCGAGCCGCCGCTCTAGCCCCCTGCACCGCCCTTGCCCCGCAACCGCCGGCCCCGCCGTCGGGATGCCCTGGCCGCGGCCGGGCTGGACCCCACCGCCGGCGAGCCGCGGGCTGGCGGCTGTGCCGCCGCCGCGGCCGCGCCGACCGGCGCCCTGGCGCTCGCTAGCGGGCAAAACCAGGGGAGGTGGGCGGGCCTGGCTCCCTGACTTGTGGGGCCCGGCTGTCAGCCTCCCCCCCTTTTTATCTTTTTAATGTTCTCAATTTTAGTTATTTTGGCTGAAAACTTCTAGAGTTTGTAGAAAAACGAAGAAAAATCCTAAAAATGCAAAGTAAATTTTGTTAGGTTTTTAAAATCACAAACTTCTGAGGAAAAATACTTGTGCATGTGAAATACCACTTTTGCTCTGCTGAAAATTCAGTTTGTGTTAAACCTAGTTTATTTATTACCGCTTGTTGTGTTTCTCTAAAAATTATGGAAAATTCGCAGTGGCTTACTCATTTCATGTATAGTCCACTGTAAAAGTTTCATGACCGGTTGCTGGGTACTTTTGTGTAGATCTTTTTGTGTTGGGTTTAGCTTGCTAGGGCAAGAATAAATACTTTCTATCATCAACAATTGTTGGAAAATTTTGGGTGGCATGCTTACTGCTTCCGCGTTGATCTGGTTAAATTTTAGTTGCTAGATCATGTATGCAAGTTAGGTTTTTACTTATAGTTGGCCCTAGCTTTGCTCTTTTCTTTATGCTTTGTTGTTAGATGTTTGTTTCTTGCATGCAAAACAAACTCCTGTTCAATCCACGCTACCCTAAGTCGTTTTAGTAGTGGTTGTTTTGAAGGAAACACTTCAGGCTAAAATGTTTTAACTTTTTGAATCGCATCAGCAGCACTCATGCATTGCACTGTGTTCTAATTGTTGCATGGCATATTTTTATTCATGTAGACGCCACGAACGAAGCTGTCCACGAGCTGATCGTTGAGCCGGTCCAGGAGCCACGAGCAGAGGAGCAGCAGCAGGTCGCCGTTGAGCACGCTCCAGCAGACTTTGTTAACCCCGCTGACCTGCAAGGCAAGCCCCGGAGCATAACCTTAATTTAATTTATTCCATGTTTAATTAAGTATTGTGCATTTATGTTATAGGAGTTGAATGGATCCATAGTATGCATGTTTTCCCTAGGTACCGTGGGCCTATACTAGTAAGCAGGTGTCGATAGAAATGCTTTGCTAAATAGGATTTCGGTAGAAGTCGAGTGATTGCTGTCACTCGCGAGTTTAGGATCTTGATCCCTTAGCTTTGGCTTGGATTTGCGTTGATGAGTAAAAAGAATTGGAGACCGGGCGGGAATGAGTTGGAATAGATGAGAAAATGAACTCCCGCCTGTGTCGATTGAGGACCGTACCGTTGTTGGCCCTGATGACCGAGTTTGAACAGTACTAACCACATACCGGAAGTAGGAGGTATTCGAAACCGGTAAGCTGTGTACCACGTTACAGCGGTGATTTGAATTCCGTCATGCTACGCTGGGCGTGGGAGTTGGCGGGTGTTGGATAGGATGCCGCCTCCGGGTTCTCCGGGAGTTCACTGCGAGGGGCCCATCACCTGGGTTTTAGCAGGCGTAGTTCAGATGCCGTGGTAATGTGGAAACAGTTGACGTGCATGGCCCGACGGGGCTTACATGTGTCGTGTGAGTTAGGTCCACCTTGCAAGGTTAAATCGGATCGATTCGCCGTCTCTCTCGGTTAAGAGAACCTTGGTCACTGCGTCACATCGTAGTAAGAAGTGGAATAAGTATTGAAAGGTAGCGATGGAATGCTTTACCTGTTGTTCTGAAGATTAATCTAATCTACCATGTGTGCTCTAGATGATTAGGCGAACTTAGTTAATACTTGATATACTAAACGGCGCTAAAATATTGAAAGTAAGGATTCACTCCTAGTAGCATTTCAGCAAAAGAACTCCAGAACCAAAAAGCCTTGCATGTCTAGGTAATGGGCTAAGTATACCCAGAGTCGGGTAAGCCTTGCTGAGTATTAGTATACTCAGGGTTGTTGTTGTACCCCTTTTTAAGCAGGTTGTGTCCCTGCTGATTTCGAGGAGATCTGTGCGTCCTGGTTGGACAGCCGCTTCCTCCGGGTTGGACCGTCGAGTGGGCCCCGTCTTCCCCGTGAAGGTTGGGCAGGTTGGCGTCACATCGGTGGGCAGGATGTGGAGCTCACCTTTTATCGTCGTCGCAGTTATCGTATTGTATTTCGAACTTAGTTTTAAACTTCCGCTGTGTTTTAAACTCTGTCGCTTGTATTAAGACCTTTTATGTAAAACCTGTGTTGTAAATTAATTTGAAGATTTCTGTATGCTGGTAACACCTGTGCTCGTCTTCGTACGGGTCTAAGTGCAATTGTGATCCTGGAGTACAGTAGTTTAATCGGGATTTTACCCGACAGCCTGTCAGGTTACACCGTTTTAAGTGCACAGTAACTTGATTAAGTATTAAGATGATGGTTGGTGCATTTAAGCCGGTTTAATTTGATCGGTGCATCTACAGAGGCGACCCCGAGCGAGAGAAAATGAGGCGTCCACAGCCCAGCGATAAGACACGACGACCGGCCTCGAGATTCCACGACCAGTCAGCCGGCCATCAAGACGGGCCAGATCCCGTCACGCCACCACTGGCGCACGCCGATAGCTGAGGACGCGGGCAGTTGGATGGGACGCCCCGGTCAGGGGTCATCAAAACCAAGTCCAGTGGATCCACGATTATTTAAAATCGCAGAGCTGCTCAGGGGCCTCTAACGGGAATACAAACCCAGGACCCCTAACGAGGCCGACTCATGTAAAAGAAGGCCCAGCAAACCGATTGGGCCAAGAATGGGATGGCCCGCTAACCCGCGCGGGGAGCTGCCTTCGCTGCTAAGCCAACGGGTTCGGGAGCCCGACCTCCCGGGACATGTGGCGGCCCTCCGACCTAGCACCCCGGGTCAGAGCCATGCCGGTGACCCGGGACGTGCGCTCCAAGGGTGCCGCGCCTCCTAACAGGCGTGCCGGCCAAGACAGGCTCCGTGCAAGCCCCGAGACACCAGCCATCCTTATCTTGCGGCAAGGGCTAAGCCAGCAGGACTCCCTGACAAGGGGACAGCGCCACTCGCGCGGGCCCTGTGACACAACAGGAGGGGGCGTCCGCAGACGCTGCCTCCCCTCGCCGTAATGATGGTTGCCTCTGTGCACCACCTCATTACGCCAGCGAGTGTGACCGGACGCCACCGGGCAGGCCTCGGTAAGACACCCCTCACCAGGCGCGCCGTCCGGTGATAGAGCTACGTAAGATAGCCCCGCGGGTAAGGAACATGGGCTTCGGCGGACAAGACCGGAGGAGACCCCCGAACGACCGTCCGAATGGTCGCGCCGCCCCGACTGAGCCAGGATGGGACAGCACCGGGGGGCGCACCGCCCTAGAAGATCGCCAGGATCATCCCTTGCCCCAGAAGATCGCCAGGATCAAACCTGCCCACTCCCGACCGACCGAGTGGGCCCCGACGACTGACAAGGATGAATTGCACCCCGGCGGTGTCAAGACACAGTGCTAGATATCTGTAAATGGAGGCCCAACCTTGGACTATAAAAGGGGAAGCCCCCCACGTAGGAAAGGGGTTGAACTCCCACGGGTTCGACACTGCTTGACCAGTTTGTAAGCTCCACTCTGAACTTTGAGCACCCGGGCTCGAGAACAATAGAGCGAGAACACCACCCCCATACTGGACGTAGGGCATTTCAGGCCTGAACCAGTCTAAATCCTCGAGTCTTTGTGTGGTAGACCATATCCGATCAAGCGCACAACAAACGAGCAATCGAGTAGTTTTGTAGTCGCCCATTTCCTGCTCATACCTCGTATTTAGAAAAAACTCTCTTCATATTGCCAAAATCTAATTACCCAATGGATAGAGATAGGGTAGTGGGGATGGATCCCCTTCGCTTAGATGAGAGGATGTGTATTTTGATGACCATTAATAATTTTTAATAATGAAGATTGAATTGATAATTAATGTGCTAAAGAATCTTCAAAAAAATTACATGATGAAAAGAGACGACTAATATGCCGGAGATGTGTAGCGCTGACTATGAAGAAACGTATCAATTCAGAGTCAAAGAGTCAAAATGAAGAAACATATCCAAAGGCTCCAACAAATATCCATCATATGAACGCAAACAAAGATCAAAGAGAATATCAAAAAAGTTGATCTCTAACTCAAGTGTTGTCGGCAAGAAATACATATGCAAGCAACATAATATATTAATATTGAAATTAAGTATCAGCTATGTATATAACACCAAAATTATTACTGTATTATTAGAGGAACCATGAATGTAGTGAAGGGGGAATTTAGGGTATACCACTCTAATCTGTATTAGACACTAGAACAGTATATATGTTCATCTCAAATTATTCCAAATGCATATACAACTACAAAGTGTGTTACATGCATCAAATACACCAACTACTCATTTTGTGTTTGTGAATTGGAAGATAATGGTGTTACTGAGTGGGGGGCTTATAGTAATCTAAACGAAAGTTAATGTCAAGTTTCGCACTTTCTCTAGTATGAACAAAAGGCCAAGAAGTGCTATTGCACTAGTATACTAACAACTAAGAGCATATGTGTGTGTGAAATTTTACAATAATGCATTATTCACGTGAAGGGAAAAATAATTGCACCAAATTACAATATTTATATGTTTAAATTATTAGGCAATAAAGATTAAGCAAAAAATATTTTAGATTATGATTAAGCAATATATGTTTAAATTATAATGTTAAAGCTGCTGCAAAAATGTAAGTATGACAATCATTCATGGATGTAACTTTTGAAAATTGCTATACACAGTACTATAATACATTATATGCAAAGATATCACACTTTTGTATGGCAGATTATGATTTTTATGTAAAATAAATTGATGTTGTTAGCTAAAGCCATTCATAAATAATTAGATATTAAGAACCTTATTAGAAGTGAGTTAGAGTAACAAGTCATACAATATCATATATAAGGTGTTCTCATCAAAGTAAGATGCCCCCCACCACACACGCGCGCGCGCACACACACACCACAAGATAGTGTACATGTTCAATAAAAACAAAAAACCGGTAATAAATGAATAAACACTTGATCATGGTGCAAATTTAGTTTAATGCATGTTTGTATGGAGATAGATTTAATCTTGAAAACCATAATTAGTCCAAATCGAATTAAATGTATAAGATCCCTAGAGGACTCTCCACCTTCCATGCGAACATCCTCTAACTTGTTCCATGGATGTATGGTAGAATTGCAGTTCATAGATTTTTTGTAAAGGAAGACAGATAACAAAGGAGATGTCACATCAATTTTCATAAGCGTTGACTTGTATGTATGACGTCTTAACTCATCAACAGCTGTCTTATTCTAACTACTAAAAAAATACAACACCACTCTTGAACGATCAAATAATCACTTATGATGATGGTAATGCAGTGCAACTGGATTAGTGTTAATATTTTCATGTCCAAACAATCAAATACTCTGATCCACAATGGAGAATTAGATACCTATTCGTAATGTGCTATACCAATGGAATCCATTCGGAAAAGGAAAAGGAAACCATACGGAACCTGGAAATGGCAGTATGGCAGTATGGCATGGAAGGTTCAAAATACTAGCTAGTGCGTATATTGTGTTTTGTATGTATCCATATTTTCCTATTTATAAGACCATAGTAGCTGCCATTTGGTAATAATCCTAAGTACATACTCCCTCCGTAAAAAAAACAAGTCATTCTGTGATTCAAAATTTGTCTCAAAAAACAAGTCACTTTACCCTATTTAGAAAGTGCATGTGCATGTAAGAATCAATTACTACTAAATATGGGTAACAAATAGGGGTAAAGAAGGTCATTTTACCTTCTTGTTAATCTGTCCTAAAATTTCTAGAATGACTTGTATTTTGTGACGGATGGAGTAATTTGCATCATGATTTGTATGCAGCTTTTTCCAGTAACCTAATAGACAATATCAGACCGATACGAGCAAAAAACATGCCTAAGAGATGAAACACATACTTTGTGCACAGACACAGCTGTTAACTGTCAAGAGCGTTTACAGATGAAGAACTCCGAAGATGAGTAGGGCAGATCTCATTGAAGAGATAAGTACGAGACGTCATGAATGCAACAGTGTGTCTCTACACACTTGTCCAGCAACCTAGCCCCTAGCCCCCTACCGTTCTCTGGAAGGCTGGAGCTACAAATGTGAATGCACGTGTAAAAGTGAAGAGCAAAAGGTCTGGAGTGTATCAGCTATATATGAGCCTATATGACTTCAAACTTGATGAATAGGTTACAATCTGCTGAGTCCACATCATCTGGCGAATCATCAAATCGAGGGGCATCCTCATCAGCATACTGGTACCATGTCGATTAAGTAACATCAGTGTGGAGCCTGTGAGGAAACCCCATAAGGTGAATAGAATGTACGATGTGTTGCTTACTTTTCAAAGTCAAAAACATGGCCGAAAATTGCACCAGTTCAATTTCTTCTTCATATACAATAAACATGATCAGCCTACCCCAACTTGCTTGGGGAAAAAAGACTATGTTGTTGTTGTTTGTTGTATACAATAAACATGATCCAGTTTCCAGCACCATATACTCTACCTGTTGGATCGGAATCAAACTCTTCTGAACTATTGTCACATTAGAGGACCGGCAAATTAACGAGCATCGTGTCAAACTGGATACTTACTAGTAACCTAGATACAGTTGGTTGGCAGCAGATAGCTAGTAATCAAAAGTTAACTCATGGAGCATTATTTTCTCTATGAACGCACACAATAAGTGGTACAACTAGATTGGGACATTGGGTTAATGATAAAGGTTGGCAATACCAAACTGCCAACCGAAGATGCTTATGTGAGAGAGTAAAATAAATGCAATAGAAATGTTTGAAAGTGCAATGCTCCAATTTAGCATTTTCCTAACGTATAGGTTAAATTTCACCAAAAACAGAGTGGGTGATTACTAGAGCGTCCATCTGACTGTGAGTTGGGATGCTGGAAAGATAAAACTACACTGCACTTCTAGCGATGTTAGTACATTAACCTCTCTGCTAGTGATAGAAAAGAAACTACCTAGTGGTGAGCCCCTGGAAAGATAAAACCCCAGGTAAAGAAAAAACAATAAGTGCCAAATGGTGCAAATCTTCCACTACTTCCACGGTTGTACCATGAAAATAGTCCAGATCACATTCATATACGGCACAGCATGGCCCCATGGACAGGTCTCATAGGGGGGAACATCGTCCAAATTAAACACACCAAATGATGAAAAATGGCATACACATACCAAGGTCAAGGTGGCAGCTGCTTGATATTTCAGCTGTATGCACTGCACTCAACCGCACCAAGCACCTGCGCAAAGCACTCATAAAAAATAAATGCAACCATCAGTCCAATGCCAGGATCATTGCAACCTCAGGTCAAAGGAACTTGCCCATACCTCCAGCGTGCTGCAAGCGCATCACGATGACAGCATAACTGGCCACTGGCACTATATCACATAGTCCGGGTCCGCAGAGACAGACTTGACTTACCTCATGTATACTACAGCTCATGATCTAACTGATGATAGATAGTAAGATAAGCAAACTCACAAGCTCCCAGCAGAGGTTGCAAATCCATCCATTACTGCACGGTAGATTTGGAATAGTTAATAAGCCAAACAAAATTAGCGATAAAAGTGTGATGATTAGCAACTACATCTATAATCACGAGGGTACATACAGTCCAAGCTGTAAATAAAACCATGACACATCAAGCATCCCCTATCTCAGACTCTCACCTGTACTGGCGTTGCTCATACATACAGCCCAAGAAGAGTGGCGGCCTTTCTTCCTGCTTGGCTTCGCATGATGATCAGATAAAGAGAGCCACCCTCGGATCCTCACCGAGTATATATGTATATGCCTCTTCCCGAAATTGCAGACAATGATAATTTTGGCAAATTAATGCTGAGAGCCTGATGTACATGTTGTGCATGACATCAAGAATAACAAACCTACAGAATGATATGAACTGTACGCACCACAACAAATTAAAACGAAAATACCAAATTATAACAGTGCATAATTAAGTACCTGTTTCAGCTGTGGCAGTGCGACCCCCAACAGAATTGTTCCTAAATCATCATATAAATTGGCTCAATTAAAGAAATAAATGCGGAGAAGGGGTAACCAATCATGGCTCGAAGTCTCTTCGCAATCCAACAGGTCCCTTAGCTTATTAATTTTTATCTCAAAATTGTACTACTAGAGTCCGACCCTTTTCAGACTCGGCCCTTAGAATATTTTGGCAAAATTTTAATTAAGACCTTTTACCACCCCTAGCACAGCACAGCACGGGACATGCAATCCCTGTGTAAAACTGTAAATCAAAGTCAGCAACTGTGTGGTATAGTAGTCCAGATGCCTGAAATACAAAAAGAGAGAGAGAGATTGAGAAGGGATCTGACCTCCTCTCTACCTTCCCACGCCGAAGGAAGATCCCAGAATCGAAGAAACTCCAGAACCCCATGAAAACCAAATCAGACTATTATTGGGAACTTAAGCAAGGGATCGATATACTACACGCAAAGCTAAGAATCGTGATTGGTGTGCGGCATACAATGACAATTCACGACGCAGCGGTGGCAATTCTGCGGCATACAATGACACACGGGCAAGGAGATGGAGAGATCACCGGGGGGGCGTGCGCCGGCGTGTGCTAGCTTGCAGCCGCGCCGGTGCGGTGATCGCGACGGCCGCGCGAGCGTTTCTGCGGAGAGGCGCCACGGCTAGCACCGATCGGCAGGGCGGCCGGCCGGGGGAGAGGGGAGGATGACAGATAGAGCAGTGAGCACGCGGCCGCGACGGCACATCCGCCGGTGCCGTTCCGCCCGGCCGTGTGCTCACTCTCTTCTGTCACCGCCCGCGCGCGCCGCCCGCCGATCGGTAGCCGGCCGCGCCTGCAGCACCCCGCCGCCGCCGCAATCACCGCACGCGTCTCGCGAGCTAGCAGCAGCTCGCGCGCGCAGGCCATCATCAGCTCAGGAGGAGGCGCGCGCGGGCCGGGGCGCCATGGCGAGATGGGCGGGCGTCGCGGGGAGCAAGGGATCGGGGCGCCGGCCGGGGCGGCTATATAGGCGGCAGCGGGGCGGGCGGCTGAGCCGGAACATTCCGTGCCGGGCTGGCAACTTGGCTAGGGCTACGGTGTGCAATGATGCGGTACGGCGCCGCTGCGCTGTGCCAGATCGAGGGGGAGGCGCTCGATCGCCGGCCCGCCGGCCATCCCATCCACCGGACGGGCGCAGGCGCGCGCGTGGCCCCGGCCCGGCCCATAGCTAGCTAGAATTTTCGGCTCTTTCTAAAATCGGGCATGCGTCGGTCGGCCTCCTCCCCGTCCTCTCCCGCAAGCGAGATAGGCCGGCCGCACTAAAGCCGCGCGGCGCCGCGCCGGTACGGAGCAAGTGGCAGTGGCCCCCTCGCGCCCGGCGCGACACGAGGCGAGCCCGGGCGCCCCGTCCCTCTCATCACGCGCGACTCCCAGCCAGAAATCTGGCCTCGCCCCGGCCCCTGCACTGCTAGAAAACTCCACACTAGTACCGGGCGGTAAACCATAATAATTAGTACCGATTCTTCACCCGGTACCGGCCTGTCGGTACTAAATAGGCTAACATTTAAGTACCGGTCGCTCCAGTACCGGTCGGAGCGACCGGTACTAAATGGAGTGTTTAGTACCGGTCGGTGTTACCGACCGGTACTAAATTGCTTGTCACGTCACGCGTAGTTTTTTTCTTTACCTTTTTTCTCACTTTCTTTTCTTTTCTTTTCCACACAGCGCCGGCTACCACTTCATTCACAATCAGATCGCATTCACAATCACATGAATCACAAGAATCACAAAAAAATCATAATCACATGAAATAGTTACAGATTTCATATGAACTAGTTATGGATTTCACAAGAATACATGAACCACAATCATAGATTTCACATAGTCAGAGTTTCACAACAATCAAAACATTCATAATCGCATAATCACATGGAGCTCCCTGTGCGCGCTTGGTGGCCGGCAGCCTCCGCTCCCCCCGATGGCCGGCGGCGGCCGAGGTCGGCCTCCGCGCACCGCGCGCACTGGCGACCGCCGGGAAGCCCCCCTCGCGCCGCCCCCTGCTCCCTGGAGGCCGGGAAGGCCCCTGCGCGTCGGCGGCCCGGCTCCCTTGGGCGCCAGTGGCCTCCGCGCAGCCTCGCGCCACCCCCTGCTCCTGGAGGCTGGGGAAGGCCCCTGCGCGTCGGTGGCCCGAATCCCTTGGGCGCCGGTGGCCAGCGGTGCCGCGCCCCACCAGCGGCCGCCGCGCTACCCGCACTCCGATGGCTGCCGGAGAAGCCTTCCGCGCCTCCTATTCCCTGGGGGGCTAGGGATGGCCCCCGCACGCCGGCGGCGAGCTCCCTTGGTGGTCAGCGCGCTCCGCGCTGCCCGCACACCGGCGGTGGCCGGCGGTGCCGCAGCATCCAGGCCACCCACGCACCGACAGCGGCCGGGGAAGGCCTCTGCTCCCCCTGCGCGCCGGCGGCCGCTGGGGAAGGCCCCCTCGCGCTGCACCCTTCGGTAGTGAGAGAGGAGGGTGGGAGGAAGGAGCCGGCCGGTGTGGTGGGGAAATAATGGCAGTGATGGATAAGGCTGGTGGGAGAGGAGGAGATAAATGTGTGAAGTGTCGGCGTGGTTGATATTAGTACTGGGTTGCCTCTCCAACCGGTACTAATTTGAGAATTTATGTACCGGCTGGTGGCTCCAGCCGGTACTAAATTCAATTTATGCAATTTAGTACCGGTTGGAGCCACCAACCGGTACTAAATTGCCTCTAAAAAATCTAGATGTTGTAGGAGGATCTGTGTTTCGTACTCTTAGCCGATACCAAATACTTCCTGAGACACTATTTTATATGACCGGTACTAAAATAATATATTAGTACCGGTTGAAAATGCAGCCGGTACTAACGCCAGGGATGAATGACCCTTTTTCTAGTAGTGCTGCGTGCCCCCCCATGTGTTTTCCCCTTGGTTTCTTGCGGCCATGGGAGCGAACCAGCAGCAGCACTGGCAATTGGGGTGGGCCGGTAAATGGTGGTCACCGTCGCCGTCGTCGTCCGAGCCGCAGCAGCTGGTGGTGGCGTGTCAGGTGATATCCTGGCAACGTGGAGGCGTCGCGCCAGGGTCCGCTCCACACTTGTTCGCTCCATCCTGCCGCCGCGCGCGCATGCTCTCCACTCCGAGGAGCGAGCACGGCCGCCGTGTCTGGCGCGGTGGCCTTTTAAAGGACCGGCGCACGCGGCGGAGCTTTTCCCTTTTCTGGCCGCGTGACGAGGTCGGACTGGGGGGCTTAAAGCTGTGACCCGGGCTGGCCTGACACGGCACGTACAAATGTCCGCCCTCATCTTCGGGTCCGCGCCAAGTGGAGGAGACTAGTACAGCCGTGGAAATGAGACGCTGTGCTGAGCACCACATGTAGGCAGCGAGCAGGGTCCGTAGTGTGGTACGGCCGTTGGAGATGAAGTAGCTAGCTAGGAAGTTTGTACAATACTACCACTATACTGAAATGCATGCCTTGATGCATGAATGTGGTGCGGTGGTACTCCGTACTAGTACATGTGGGAGTGGGATTGTACTATACTTGGCTGCCAATAATGTGAGGTTATTTATTATTACCATTTTCCACAGGAGTTGTGAAATGGTAGTCCCTCCATTTTAAATTAGTTGTCCCTTTAGCACTTCTCCCTAATTTTGACCTAATTTATAGAAAAAGGTACAACCAGCATCTACAACATCAAATGCTATTTTAATACACCCATGAACCCCAAAATAAAACAGTTGCATTGTACAAGTTGTTTCAGTCCACTGTTGATGATGTGGCAATTTTTAAAAGTAGTGAAAATGAAGTTGACCATTGGGATGAGACCCTGCCGAAGCATGTGGTGAAAATTCGTCCTACGGTCGTATAAATTGATTATAGTTGCATTGATTAAAAGTACTGAAAATGAAATTGACCAAAATACTCTATTCTCTAATAATCAGCGCGATACTCGTCAAATCCTACGGTAGGTTGCAAATTGGGGGATGCCAACCAGCATACTTACAAGTTACAGCAATAAATGATAGGCAAGAGTTCCATTCATTTTAGCCATGCATTTCCAATATCAAAATTTGTTACTAGTCATGCTTCATTTTATTATGAGTTTATGACAAAACTTTGACTAACAATTGTACTCTATTAATCATCTATCTGTGTGATGCAAAAACATACTATAAGATTTTTATTGAACATGCATATAACACATAAGATGTGTCATAAAAGTCTTAGAATAATAGTTTATTTGTAAACCCAATTGTTGCTTGAAAATTATGATGTTCGAATTTTAAATGCATGCCTTAGAAAAATAAATTGAGGGAGGAACATGTCCTAGATAATCTATTTAAATTAATGAGCAGTTTGGATTGATGAAGCATCTCAAACTTCATGCAATAGTCCATATATCATGAGTTTATCCCTTGAATTTTGTTAAGATATAATTTCTTTTTTACTCACTCTCTCTCTCTCCAACCACGAATAATTGTTGTGTTATGTCACATACAATTAATAATTTAAAATTTAAATGCAAATATCTCATTGAATATTTGAAAAATGGCTTGACTAGATTTTCCTTCAAATGTAAGGTGTCAAAATATTAAAATGAATTATGTTTCAAAATATTGTAACTTTGCTATATTTGTACATGTTCATAAGGAACCCGAGGCGGGCGGGCAGCTGCAGGAGCTCGAGGTGCTGCGGAGCGGGATGGGAGGTTGGGTAGCGGGAGGCGAGGCTGGGGCGGTGGTGGGAGCCCGAGGTGCGGTGAGGGGGCAACGGGAGCTTGAGGAGGTAGCGGCGGCAGCAGCAGCACCATGAACCATAGATGGGGATGGATTGGACAAATGGACCGGCTGAATAGATAAGGGGACAGAGAATGAGAAGAAAAGGGGAAAAATATAAAGATAATATGGATAGATCATTCTTTTTAAATAACCGGAGAAGCCGTTTTACTAAATATTTTGCCAAGTAGACAATCCGAGAAAAAAAACTGCTCCACAGGAGAAGCTCTACCACCCGCCGGAGCTCTGTCAAACGTTTGATTCACGCGCTGTTTGGTACAACGTGCCGAGTGGCTCCAGAATTTTCCAAGAGCACAGCTTTCGAGTAGCTAGCCTCTTAATAGGCAAGCCCACCCGTCCCGTTCCTCTAGGCTTTCCTTTTTTGGTTTGTTGCTAATGGCGATCGAGCATCACATGCCTGCATATACGGAGCGCAAAAAAGGACACTGCCATACTGTGTACGACCCACACATGTCGTACTGCCCTAGAAGATAAGCCCGCTGCTTCGAGGAAAGAACACGGCCAGAGCCAGTGGAGCTAGCTAGCTGTCGACCAGGGATTGGCCGAGCCTCGCTAAACCACTAGTTTAATCCAGCGGCAATGTCATAATTTATGGTTTGGTCGCTTGTTTAAGCCGTCGTTGGAGGAGAACTTGCCATTGCGGATTAAAAATTCCGTCATTCAGGATAGATAAAAAGTGCTACGTACTGATGACCTGGTATAGTGGTATATATTGTACTAAATAAAGTTTCTTACTTTTTTCTGTTTCGAAGCTTTTTGTAACATCACGCTGCCGATGATCGATCTTACGAAGATCGTGTTCTTTAAGGTAGGAGGAACACGACCACTCCTGAATAGAAAAAGTATTGGTGAGGTAACGTGCATGCACAGATGAGCTAGCCAGGGCTTCATCTGTGGATCAAAATGCTGCGCTGGTACAGCTAGCCGAGCGATTTGGATATGCTAGCGTTGGATCGGAGCTAGTAATACCGAATCGTTTCTTTGCCCTCTATATATGGGGATCTCCTAACTCCTATCAACTAATAATGACAAAGTGGATGTCTCCATCATCTGTACTGCACAATTTCTACCGTAGTAAGTTCTCAAGTAATTTTTTGTAGTGACAATCAAACTTTTTAATAAGCTTTGACCTTCAAATACATGTCACATGGAAACAGTACTACTTCATCCATAATAAATTCAAGGTGTAGTTTGATGTGACTCAGCCCTCTAAGTTGAACTTCGACAATAAATTTCTCTTATAACGTACAACTGCTGGTTAAACAATCATAATCTTTTGAATCTAAACTAGAATACGTATATGGTGCTATATATCGCATTTCCTCTCTTGTATCTGTGTAGTGTACTACGTACACAGATGCTTAATTGTTTATCAAACATTAAGAGCTCGACCGGATTTCAAACGCAGTGCTCCTTAGTGACAGATTTTTGGAGAGAGAGAGTGTATTATTTTCCATATTCAAACAAATGCTTAGTGACTACAGCGCTGATGATGTGGTAGATCTAACATGGATACTGATGTAGTCAAAGCATCTATCGGAGATTGTGTTGATATGATATCCCAAACGACAGGTAAAAATACAACTGATGTTAGTACTAACTAACTGTCCCCACACTCTAAACCACCATTGAAGGATCAGCAATGGCTAGCAGCAGGGCTAAATGTAAATCGCGTTATTGGTTGCCGACAGCAATCACTACTAAAAAACATTGATTTGTCCCGGTTGGGAAACCCCTGTTGTCCCGGTTTCCCAACCGGGAACACCAGTCCGGGACAAAAGGGGGTGCCCTTTTGTTCCGGGTCTGGCAACCGGGACAAAAGGTCCTTTTTTTCATGTTTTTGTTTTCTCAATTCTTTTTCTATTTCAATTATACTTTTGCATTTCAATTAAACTTATGTATTGGAATTCAGTGTGTATGATCTCCACTAATATATACATATATATAGTTACTTATATAATATTTGTCCTAGATAGTTTTCATATATAAATTAATTCACTTATATATATATGTATACACATATCTATACATGTGAATTCCTTTACATATGAAAATGTCTAGGACCAATATTATATAAATATATATATACACATATATATTATTGCAGTGCTTATATATATAATACATACATACTCCATCATATTTGCATAGGTATATTCGTTCTTAATTACATAGGTATATTCGTTCATAATTACATAGTAGAATTCGACTTTTGGAAATTTAATACATACATACATACTCATAAATAGAAATTTAATACATACACACACATATATTTACATAGGTATATTCGTTCTTAATTACATATATACGCGTATATTGTCATATTTGCTGCGATTGTCAATATTAGATATTCCATCATAGTAGAATTCGCCTTTTGGATCGAGGACTTGCTCAACAATAAATCCGGAGAATTGTTCTTGAATCGCCATAATCTTTTCCTCCGGTATGAGTTTATCGCGCATCTCCTCGACCTATGGAAAAAGGGGATAATTAATTTCGACTAATTAAAATACGAGTTCAAATATTAACAAGTTTTTTACTTCCTCCTCCCAATCTGTCCAGCCCTTTGGATGACCTACCAGACCATAGATGTTCTCGCATACATAGTATGCGCACAATACAGTGCCTTGTTTCTGCCTCATACACTTTAAGAGAGAAGAAATTATCAGGTATTTACATGAATATATAATAAAAATAATGAATCATGCAACGAATCATCCAAGTGCGTACCGCAAAATCTGTCTTGATCTTCAATTCCTTGTCAAATTTGTCTGGATGATTTTTAGCGAATTCTTTCCAAATCCTGTGCATGATTAGAACAATTATAGTCAAGTAACAAAGTGATTCAAATTATCGGTCATCGATGGAGTAGTGGTAGAATTACTTTTTCATCATGTTAAGAAGATTTTCGTATTGTTCTGGAGGTCTCCTCAATGAGTCCATAACCACGAGTAGGCTCTTCTCGGGAATTATGACAATTAGGACCCAGTGTTCACTGCAAGATTATACGGAGACAGTTCTTGGTAGTTAAGGTTTAAACAATTCGATTACAGAATAGAAAGAGTTAGACGGAAGGAATCACTCACGCAAAGTTGTAAGGAAACAATATCATTTGTTTGTTGTGATGAACGCTTATGTACTTGAACAAGTTTTGGAATATCTCATCGGAATTGTAACGTAGAAGCCTCCAATTACAAGTAATTGGGTCGATGAAGCCGAGGTGAGAGTATCCCTTCTCTCCAGAAGGACAACGATCACCCCCACCGGCGCCACTCTCTCCAGCTGCTGAAGCCATATTTTACTGAAAATACCTTTATTTTCCACAAAATTATAAATTCTCATTACAATGCAAAAATTATTTACTATTACAATTACAATGATCAGATTAATAACTCTTGCAAATAACAATGAAATCATATAAAAAAGACGAAATGTATCATTAATCCTCAAGAAATCTCTAATTAATCGAAAGAATTCTCTATAACTTCTAATTACTTTGACACCCTTCAGTTCCAGGAGTACACTCTTTTCAATATCCAGAAACCCTCTAGAAGAAAAATAAACCTTTATTTCTGAAAATGTATATGTCAGTAACCTCAACCCTGCGGTGATGACACTGCCTTTCGGGGGGACACGGTGCGGTACAAGGATGTCACCAATCGGCCAGTCGCAGCACCATCATTTACGATTAATAGGCACAACACTTGGCACAGGCAGCATGCTCGTTGATATGCTCTCAGTACAACAACGGCCATGCTGACTGCGTCAAATGCTGTCTTCTTATCAATCGGAAGTGCTGGTGATGCGACCAACCGATTCGCGACGTGCTTATAGCGCATCGTGTATTCCCGAAAGGTAGTGCCATCACCGTTGGATGGAGATTAATGACGTATACTTGTTTCGAAATAAAGATTTTTTTAGCTTCTAGATGGTTTCAATGTGAGCCTGAATAAATACATCACTAGAGTGTCAAAATAATCCATTCATAATACAAAAAATTCTAATATACTCATTTCATTAATTCATTCATGAATACAAAAATCAACTATCCACAATATGGTCATGTATACAAGTACATCACATGAAGTGTCTACACTCATTCTAAAAATTTCTACTATCCACATACTCATCTAAATCTAAAAGAAAATCACACCTACATATGCAATCTAGCTAAATGTCCAAGAAATGAGCTAGCTACACATTTTCTCTATTTCTAAAGCATGAAATGAGCTATACAAGCCAAGGAAGAAGAGAAAAACAAGCCCCAAACCTTTAGCGCCGATGGATGGACGGGGAATCAAAGATCTTCACAAATGTGGTGAAGAAATGAGCAAGAACTCCTCTCTCCCGAGCCGAGAACAGCAAGAAACAAGTGAGCTGAATGGCTCAGGCGGGGGAGAGGGAAGGGGATAAGGGGGCCAAGGCCTTTTGTCCCGGTTGGAGACACCAACCGGGACAAAAGGGGGGCCTTTTGTCCCGGTTGGTGGTTCCAACCGGGACAAAAGGGTACGCGGGCCTTTTGTCCCGGTTGGATCCACCAACCGGGACAAAAGGCCCCTACCCCCCCCCCCCCCCGCTGGCCCGGCTAGCCGTTGGACCCGGGACAAAAGCCACCTATTGTCCCGGGCCCAAAGGCTGCCGGGACAAATGGCCTGGAACAAAGGCCTATTCTGTAGTAGTGAATAGTGTTCTCTATTTCCCTCCATCGTTTTCTGACACGGAACATGCTTGATCCCCCCAGATAATCTCATATACTACCTCCGTCCCAAAATATAAGCATTTTTAGGTTTGGTCAAAGTCAAACTTGTTCAACTTTGACCATCAATATTCTTATGAATAAGTTATTTTAAATATAAACATTTATATATTATGATAATTTCTTTCATAACAAATCTAGTAATATTATGTTTATCCTATAGATCCTTATTAATTATTTACAATTTATAGTCAAAGTTGAACAAATTTGACTTTGACTAAACTTAAAATATTTATATTCTGGGACGGAGGGAGTACATATATACAGGTGTCGTCACAGAATGCGTGGGTACACAAAGTAGTTGCTGTGACCAAAATATATACAAATCATTTTACACACACTTTCCCTGGTAAAAAAATGCCTGACATGTAACCTGCTGCGGATTAGCTAACATGCATCATGCGGGGATGCGCGTTGCAGCAATATAGCAGAAAAATACAATGTTATATCTCTGAAAGGCTATAACTAGGAAAAAAACCACCAAAACAACTCGAGCAGGTTGGATTGAGACATCAACACTCGCCGAACTCAACTTTACGTAACAACTCAGCCCGGTTGGATTGAGCTATCGACACCACAACTCGGCATCAACACGCGCCGAACTCAACAACTTAGCCCGGTTAGATTGAGGTATCCACACCACAACTCCTCTCCAAAAGGCAAATATCTCGTTGGTGGTCCTCTCCCTAGCTAGCTCCTCTTCGAAATTTACTACAGCAAAACGAAATGAAATGGATTAGCGAACTAGCTAGCGTGGTCCACCGGGAGCTTTCCCGTCTTTCGAGCGGCGCCCGGCTTGTTCTCACATCTCAACAAAGGCGCGGCTCCGCTCGCTCGCTCCCCGTCTGATTGACTGACTGATTCCCTTTCAAAGGCAGACTGATGATTAGCCAACACGGTTGTTTTTTTTTTTGAACTGTATCGGGGGGATCCCCACCTACTATTCATTGAAAACTTGTGAGTTCAGTTACAAGCATGAAACCTCGGCATTCCAAGGCAAGGAGAATACATGGGACGTAGACAAGAAAAGAGAGGGATTAGAGGATACAAGTCGCGATCCATTAGAGAATACAAGACGCAATCCATTCACGCCAAGCTTGCACTTCTAGACGGAGTTTCTTGTATCGGCAGCTCCAAGCGTCAATGTCTTTGAGGGTTCGTCGCAGGATATCTTGAGAGGTGGAGACTTGGCGTTCAAAAATCAGGCCATTCCGGGCTTTCCAGATGTGCCAGAGGAGAAGCAGCAGCATGTCGACCTTGACAGCAATTGGGAGAGGAGCAACTAATTCAATTTCCCAGGGGCGTCTAAACGCATCACCAAGAATGGGAACGTGGATCCTCCCCCAGACATCGGCAGCAGTGCTGCAACCGACGAATATGTGTTCATCAGTTTCAAGCACCCCATGGCAACTCTCGCACCAAGATTCATCCAAAGTTCTAATATTCCGATGGAAAAGGTAGGCGCGGGTGTTCAGGCGTCCATGAAAGAGGAGCCAAGCAAAAAATTTTATTTTTGAGGGGAGTTTTATCGCCCAAATTTGGATCACATCTGCAGCAGGAGTCGAACCACAGAGAGAATGGTAAGCTCCACTAGAAGAGAAGGGCTCTCGCTGACTGTTAGCAAGGAGGCGAACATCCGAATGCCCACGAGGAGCAACTTGAGTGAGACAGTCAGAGAGAATCGAAAGTTCCTCAGTAGCTGCATGCGTAAGCCGGGCCTGGAAGAGGGGCCGTAAACCCGAAGCCAACACAGAGGAGACACTGCCGATGTCACTAACACAGTGTGAGAAGAGGGCAGGGAATGTTTCAGCCAAAGAAGTGTTGAGAATCCATCGATCATGCCAGAAAGAAGTGTGGTTTCCGTCGCCGAGTAAGACCGTCGTCAAAGAGCGGTATCTCGGGAGTTCCTCCCTCACAAGCGCAGAGAGATAAGAGCTGGGAGACCCAGTGAGATGCAGTCCAGCATGAGACAGAAACCAAGTCTTCCATGGAAGCAGCCCAGGAACATGAAGCTTGTGAACAAGTTTCATGAGGAGGCAGTGATTCATGTCTTCCAGGTTCTTAACACCCAGCCCACCGTCTTCCCGCCTCTGGCACGCTCGGTCCCAAGCAACAAGGCAGCGAGAGCCATGGCATTTGTCCTCCCCGGTCCAAAGAAAAGCACGGCGTTTGGAGTCAATCAGATCACGCACACTTTTAGGCAGCAGAATAGAAGACATGTAGTAGATGGGCAAACTTCCTAAGACCGCATTAACCAAGGTAAGGCGCCCTCCAGAGCTCAGCAGGCGCGCCTTCCATCCCGACAGATATTTGTCGAAGGAGGAGATGAGAGGTTGGAAGTCAGATGGTCGAAGCTTGTAAGGGGATAGAGGGAGGCCAAGGTAAGTTTGTGGGAAAGCAGAGCAAGTGCAGCCCAAGATATTTGCCATTTCAGAGGCAGTAGGAGCATCAACATTCATGGGGACGAAGGTGGATTTGTGGTAATTAATGGTAAGACCCGTTGCAAGAGAGAAGTCATCCAGAATGCCCCGTAGCACCTGCATAGAGGCAACATCGCCTCTAGTGAGAATCAGCGTGTCGTCGGCATATTGAAGTACAGGGCAAGGGAGAGAAGCATCCACAGGATGAGAGAGATCGCCAGACACAGAGGCACGCCGAATGAGTTTTTGGAGGACATCCGCAACGATAATGAAAAGATACGGGGAGAGAGGGTCCCCTTGCCGAAGTCCGCGGCGACAGGTGAGCCAACGGCCGGGCACTCCATTCAGAAGAATTGCAGTTTTGCCGCTAGAGAGGATACTGGAAACCCATCGCCTCCAGCGATCATCAAATCCCCTGGCATGAAGAATGGCGTCGAGACTTGACCACTCCACCGAGTCGAAAGCCTTCCTGAAATCCAGTTTAAGGACTGCCGTGGGCACATTCCGTTTGTAGCAAACACTCAAGAGGTCCGCTGCATAAACGAAGTTCTCAGCAATGCTTCTCCCGTGGATGAAGCCTGTCTGGTCAGCATCAACAATCGTAGGGATGAGCGGTTTAACTCTATTCACCATCACTTTTGAAAATAGCTTCATGGGGCAATTCTGAAGTGAGATAGGGCGGAATCCATCAGGTGTTCGGACGCCATCTTTCTTAGGAATGAGCACCAACAGAGCGCGGTTCAGACCATCCAAGTCCAGGGTGCCATCGAAGAAGTCAGTAAAGAGCTGCTGGATATTCAGGCAAAGGGAAGGCCAGAATTTTCTGTAGAAGGAGGGACCAAAACCATCCGGCCCCGGACTCGCACGGGTGTCCATGGAGAAAAGTGCTTCTGTAATTTCAGAGTGGGAGAAAGCGGCAGTGAGAGCCGGAGAGGAAACATCCACATGAGGGTAAAGATCGCGCAGACTGAAACGCCATTCAACACTGCACGGCCGGCCAAGCAATTCTGAATAAAAGTTGTAAAGAATGGTGCTTTTAGCAGCGTGAGCAGTGGTGGCTAAGCCGTCTACTTCCAGGCACGCAATGGAGTTCTTGCGGCGTCTGCCAGAGGCTGCAGCATGGAAAAAACGCGAGTTTTCATCCCATTCCAAGGCAACTCGAAGGTTAAAGCGTTGTCGCCAAAATTCAAGCTTCTCAGAGTGGATAGTTTGCAGCCCTTGCACAGCATGCAGCCGGAGAGCTGCTTCACTTGCATGCAGGGGACGGACCTCCTCAAGCAGGTCTAGTGCATTGATCAAGATCTTAAGGTCCTGGTGTCGCTGGTCAACAGGAAGCTGACGACGAGACCAGTTTTTGCAGGCAGTTCTGCAGTGTTTCAAGCGACGAACAAAAGATTTTGCCCCAGAACCAAAGGTGGGACGTGCAAGGGCAGCATCGATCACCGGAGGGAACTGGCGATTCAACAGCCACACATTTTCAAAACGGAAGCAGCAGCTCCTAGGAACACGAGTGCTAGCAGAAGCCCAAAGGGGGACGTGGTCAGAAGCAAAACGGGTGAGGGATGATAGGATGGTGTTTGGGAAGGAGCCGTCCCAATCCAAATTGACAAAGCATCTATCAAGGCGGACAAGGGTCGGGATATCACGCCGGTTGCTCCAAGTAAAGGCACGATCGACAAGAGGGATTTCTATAAGCCCAAGCGAGTTTATGAGATTGTTGAAATGGTTAGCTTCCGAGGCGTTAAAGCAATCATTGTTCTTGTCCTCAGCGAACCTCGTGAGATTGAAGTCGCCAAGGATCATCCAGGCACCATCGACCATCTCAGCGATAGAGGCAAGCTCACTTAGAAAGGCCGGTTTGTCCTCACGCAGAGTGGGCGCATAAACATTGGTGAGGGTGAAAGGCATGTTGTCAGCGCGTAGGGAGAATTTGGTGGTGATGGAATAAGGTAGAGCTGAAGACGCAGTGAGATCACAGACGGAGGAGTCCCAAGCAGTAAGAATGCCGCCGGAGGCGCCTGCCGAATCGCGGGCGACGCAGCAAGAGAGGCGAGCGGGTAGAAAAGAGCGCTGTTTTTGTAGGTCTAGGGAAGGGAGCTTGGTTTCCTGAAGAGCAGCGATAGTTGGGCGTGAGGAGAGCAGTTCGGCAAGAACATCGTCGCAGCGGCAAGTCTGACCCAGGCCGCGCACGTTCCAGGAAAGAAAGGAAATGTTTTTATTCATGATCAACACAGGTGGGCACCGTATGACAGAACGAACTTAACATTAAGCACGGGACTCCCACACAGAGACGAAGACGAGTACAGCATCAGGCAGCGTCGGCCACAGCCTCCCCAGTGTCGGAGAGGTCAGGGAGGCCGCAGACGCGACCAAGAAAGCGCAGCTTGCCCAGCGCGATCTTGGGAGGCGGCGGGCGCTCGAGAACCCCAGAGTGAGCAAGCGCCTCCCTCATGCGCGTCGAGGCGCGCGCAAGATCAAGCTGAGTCGTCTTGACCCTCGTCGCCTTGGAGGTAGCATCGATGTAGAACGGATCTTCTTTGGCGGCGAGACGGAGACTGCGACGTCGCAACTTGGAGGCACTATCACAGGCGCGCTTGCGCCGAGCATGACGGCGACGCAGGCTGACTTCATGCTCCTCCTCGACCAGCAGATCCCCCAGGGAGGGGATGCTGGAGAGGGAGCGACGGGCTCCGGGTGACACCACTTCTCCCAGCTCACTGATCTGAGCCGGAGGAGGTGGAGTCGTGGAGCACCTGGGCGTCGGGAGGTCGCGGACCACGAACTGCGGAACACCAGCAAGGGACAGAGCGCGCCCAAGCGCCGACAGAGCACCAGCAACAAAGGACCCAAGGGGAACAGAAGGATACAGCAGTGGACCAACAGCCCAGGACGAGGCAACGTTCCGGGGTGCACCTCCACATGGGCAAGGGCCGGAGCGCCCACCAAGCCCAGAGGACGCGCGTCCCAGCGGGTCGAAGCGCCAGGAAGGCCCGCGGGCAGGGGTAGGGGTGTCGTCGTCGTCGCCCCAGTCGGAGAAGTCGCGGTCGTTGGGGAGGGGCGCGCCGTCGGGATGAGACCAGACGCGAACGACGCGGACCTTGGCAATGCCTACCAGTCCCCCGCCAAGGTTCCGGACCACCAGGAGCGGCTTGATGATGCGCTCATCGTCCAGGAACACAAGAACGCGCACCGCCGAGTAATCAGTGATGCCGTCGCTGCGGCCGCCCTCATCAATCTCCTTGATGCAGGCGGGGTCGACGCAGCAGACATGCCCGTAGACCTCGAAAGCACGAGGGATGCGCTCCCTAGTCCAGTGCTCCGGGGGGAAGTTTGTCGCGGCCAGCACAACCAGGCGGCGATACCGGCACACGAACCGGAAGTCAGCCTCCTCATGGCGGATGAGGCGCAGAAGCCGACCACCCAGCCGGAGAGGCCCCCGGAGCAGAGTCTCGTCACGGAAGCGTGGGTGCCGGAACACCACCATCATAGCCCCGTGGGAGGAGGGAGCCAGCCTGACGGGAGGGTCCCCGCCACACTGCTTCAGGGCAGAGCGGATGAAGAGCCCCGGGTCAGCACACACAGGCTCGATGAAGGCATAGGCGAGGCGCCGGCTAGGCCCCATGTCCACGGGGGGCATGTGGACCTCGACAAAGTCATCTCCAGAAGCAAAGTTGTCGCTAGGGGGGTGAGTAGCATGAGCGGGGGCGAAGGGAGTGGCGGCACGCCAAGCAGAGGCGCGCCGGGGAATGGTGGAGGGAGGTGGAGGGGGGGTGGCATCGGCAAACCTGACAGAGGGAAAGCGACGTGGCTCCCTGGCAGCACTAGGGGAGCGGGAGCGGGAGCGGGAGCGGGAGCCCCCGCTGGGTGAGCGCGACGAACGCCCAGCGACCCGGGCCCAGAACGAGGACAGACCGGCCATCTTGCACGATCGGCTGCGGTGGCCGTACCCGAGGCACCGCCGGCAGCGGACCGGGTCCCTGCACGCCTCGACGTGGTGATCGACTGCGAGACACCGAAAACACCGGTTGTGGAGGGAAGGCAAGGAGACAGCACGACGAAGCACCTTGCTATTTCCCGTACTTATAGGCGGAGCAGGGGGTGAGAGCACAGCACGGAGGTATGGTTGCGCCGCTTCAGGATTAGATATCTGAAGTGAGCTATCGACGAGCGGCGCGGCGACGATGGTCTGAGCGAGGTGACATCCGTTCGGCGCGCGCAGGGAAGGGCTGTCACGCTGCGTGCGGGGGGACTGCACACACCTGTGAAGTGAATGCGGCAAGGGGCTGCTGAAAGTCCGGGGGAGGGAAGAGTCAGGAGCAGATCGCACATCCAAGATTTCGTGGGGACCGGCAGAAGCAGCAGTAATGGTGTTCGCCTGCGCAGGCGGCTGGAGGTTGGGGGAGCAGTAAATATGATCACTTGGGCCAGGAGCACCGCCTGGGCTCTGATGCAGCCCAACAGCAGGGGAGGGGAGGTCGGCTTGCCCCGCGAAAGCAGGATTTTGAAAATTGGGAGTGACGTCACTATCCCGCTCGCCGGTGGGCAAGGAGGCAGCCGCCATGGCTGACTCCAGAGAAGGGAAGAGGAGCAAGGAGACATCGCCGACGCGGCATCTCCCACGGGAGACGATGAAGGAAGCAATGTTCTGATTAACAGCTCTGGCCGAGAAGAGGTTAGGGCCACAACACCGAGCGGCAAAGCGCTGGTGCGGTCTGGAGAAACGAAAGTTCAGAGCATTGCCAACTTGGACCGCCGAGGGAACAACAGAGCCCAGCTCGGACCTGATCCAGAAGGTGGATCTAGGGGAAGCAGGGGACTCCCGAGGCGCAGGGACAGAGAGCTGGTAAAAATGCAGAAGAACAAAGTCACAGAACGACACACCTGGGGGCAAGAAGCGAGAGTCAGACGGTGGCCTTGGAGCACGACGAGGGGGGTGGACGACGGGCGAGCTGCCCACCAGCTGGTGAGTGGTGACCCCCCGAGGGGGACTGGGAGGAGTCCTCTTGGGGAGGGAAGGCCTCCGAGCATGACGCCGAAGAGGGGTGCTCCGGGGGCGGCAGGGGAGGGGGACCGTTGCTCCGAGCGGAGCAAAGACGGGGATGAGGGAGGGAGGGAGTGGAAGCAGGGGAGGGGAGGTGGAGGAGAGACGGGGGTAAGGCAGGGGGGGAGGAACGCCGGGCGCCGGAGGAGCGCCGGGGGCGTCGCCGCCGAGAGCGCAAGGAGCGCTCATCCCCTCGGCCTTACATGAGGCTATCGTTGCTCCAGTGAGAGACATCTCTCTCTCTCTCTCCTTAGCCAACACGGTTGTTGTATGTCTACTCCTATATATATACAATTTCCTTGTATAAGTTCCTCAAAAAATCTCCTTGTATAATATATTTGTGTATATATAATAATATAAACGTATATATACATACGCATACGCTCGCGGGCCGAGTACTCGACAGGTGTACCGTACCGTCGGTAGGCTTTTTACTACTTTATAACCCCGCGCGTGATTGGTCGGTCGGGGCCGTACGTACAGTAGTGTGGCGCCACGCTAGCTAGCGCAGCGCACGGCCTGGCCGGCTCGAGCTGTAGTCACCTGCCGCCCGATCGAGGGCTGATCTTGATCACCAGGTCAGTCTCCGATCCCATGCACGGCACGGCGCGCGCCGCACAGCCGCAGCCCCCCATCACTCCACTCCACCAGGCTGCAGCCTGCAGGCCACCGCCGTACCCATGCCGCCCGGTGGCGGTTCTGGCGGCCGGGCGGTCGGTCGGTCGATCGGCGCCCTGAATTTCCCGGCCCGGAGCTAGCTGGGAGGACAGCACAGTACAGCGCCGATCATGCGTGCTACCTATCCACCCATCTACTCCGCGCAAGTTGCGAGTGCGGTGGCCGGCCCCCTGGCCCCCAAGGATGGATGGGATCAGGGGCCAGTGCATCTGAAAGATTCAGCAGCTGGCTGCTAGCCAACAGGCAGCCGGGCACCGCACCAATGCATGCCTTCTCCCACTGCATCAATCATCCGCATCCGCATGCATGTGTGATTTAACCCTGCGCGCCCCGGCCGGCCGGGCCGCGCGCCGGACAGGGCCACGCACAGCCACTGCACTGCGCTGCCTGCCGGCCCGCCTTGTTTGGTTGCAATCTACTAAAGGTTTGTTTAGTTCATTTTGCGTTTTACGTTTTTGCGTTTTTACAAGGGAATCTTTAACATTTGAAATACTAAATGTAGACTAATCACAAAACTAATTACAGATTTCATCTATAAACTACGAGACGAATCTAATGAGCCTAATTAATCCATCATTAGAGTATGTTTACTGTAATATTACTGTAGCAATTTAGTGTCTAGTCACGTCGTACTTAGGCTCATTAGATTCGTCTCGCGATTTACAGTCTATTTGTGCAATGCGATTTATTTTTCGATTACATTTAGTACACCATGCAAACGATTTACAAAAATTTTGCGTTTTGCCTTTACACATCTAAACACAGAACAGTTGGGAAGAAAGAAAGGCAAAGGCTTTGCCTGCCTGACGAGCGTCCATATCGACCATATCCTAATGGACAGAGTGTACTGGCCGGCATCTGTTCAGCCCGAAGAACTAGCTAGTAGCTCAGAGGTCAAACCGCAAACATGCATGCTAGCTAGTTAGCTATACTAGTTAGCTAGATGATGTAGAAGTACATGCGACCACTGCTCGTTCTACTATTGTGTCACACTGCGATCTACTGCTGCATGCTACCTACTGTCGCCGTGTTGCATCTTTCATACTTTCATCACCGTCCGGCACCAGCACTGCTCGTTGTTTTCACATGAATTTTGTTAAATCTCTGCTCCCGAATTGAATTAGGAACCAAGCCGGCCCTCAGATGAAAGGCACCGTCTTGTAGCCGGTGTCTTTTGGCGGGTGTCCTTGTCCGCGCCAGTTGCGGGTAGGGCCGACTTGGCCGGGCATCAATTCCTGCCTCAGTGGAGGGAGCCTGGTGTGCGTTTGGTGCTCTCATTATCGCCACCCACCCAAATGTTTCCTCGTCCTTGAAAAAAAAGGAGGTTTGTCATCTAAGATTCGAGAACAGTAGCCCACTTTGTGGTTCACTGGCGAGCAAAATGGCATCCCCCCTTTTCTGAAGTCAATTCAGAAGTGCAGGCGTCTGGATGGTGGTTTGTGTGTGGGCACCGACCTGTGCGCTGGATAATAAAAGGAAAAAAAGCTTGAAAGCCCAACCCAACCCAACCCAACCCAGAGTCAGTTTGATGCCGCCACGCTGTGTATCTCATCGGCGACCGCGCCCATACAGATACAGCCCAGACGGGGGTATAGCAGCTTCGCCGTGGCCCACGATCGCATCGACAGAAGCGGCCGCCTATCTCTGTTCTGACACCGGACGGGCCGCCGGCCCACGAAAGCAACGATTCCGTGCACACTTTCAATCCAAGGGCCTCCACTCCAACGTGTTGCGTGGACGCGCTGTTGCCTCGCAATCCAAGGATGGCGAGGCGTGCGCGTGCGGGACGCGGTGGGCTGATGAGAGGTGCACGGCACCGAGAGCACGTCGTCACAATAACATAGGGTGGTGGTGTGCAGGTGTGGTGGTGGTCTGGTGGATCTGGGCATCGTGCGATACGGGTACTCGTATGGCGAGGCGAGCTGCTGAGCTCTCCTGCTGTCCTGCAGCAGGGCGCCAGTGCCATCCAGCACCGATTCGTCGCGGCACTGTGCACGCACGATTGATTCCACGAGAGCCATCGGTGCGATGCAAGCGCGTGTGCGGAATTTCTGGATGCGCTCCCTTCTTTCTAGTTTTGTTTTATTATTTTTTTTAAAACACCAGAGCACCGGGGAGTTATGTAAAATTTTTAGGCGCCCGTATTAACCGGACTTAATGCAGACGAGACTGTCCGAGTAGTCTCGGGACGCGCCATACTGAGGCACTTACACCACCACACACTCACACCCACCACGCACGTATGCCTCAGCACCTGGTGCGACACCCGGGTACGTCCCAGACTAGAATCGAACCCGGGCGGGCGGCTCCACGATGGGAGCGCTTACCATCGCGCTACCAGCGTGTTCGCCTAGTTTTGTTTTATTCGCCGAGGGAAAGGTCATGTATGCTCCATGGCTTCATCTACTGTGCCCATATTTGAAAATCCGATGATGCTTCGACTCTGTCAGAGCCAGAGTTCTAAGATTTTGTTTGGTTTTTTAAATAGTTGTCATATCGAATATTTGAATATCAATTTGAATGTTTGGATGTCAACAACAACAACAACATAGTCTTTTTTCCCAAACAAATTGGGGTAGGCTAGAGATGAAACCCGAAAGAAATAAGTTCAAGGTTCAGGCACATTGATAGCTAGTCTCCAAGCGCTCCTATCCAAAGCTATCTCTTTAGAGATATTCCAATCCTTAAGGTCTCTCTTAACCGACTCATCCCACGTCAGTTTAGGTCTACCTCTACCCCTTTTTACATTATCGACCCGTTCAAGAACCCCATTACGCACCGGCGCCTCAAGAGGCCTTCGTTTGGATGTCAACCTAATATAAAAATAATTGCATAAGTTACAACTAGAGCTCTAGATAAATCTATCAAGTATAAGTAATGCACGATTAGCGGATAGTTACTGTAGCAATTGTGATCAAATTATGAAATAATTAGGCTTAATAGATTCATCTTGTGATTAAATCACGACTTATGAAATCAGATATATAACAAATTTATATTTAGTACTCCTAGTTAGTATTTAAACATGCGATGTGACTGAAACTTAAAAAACCAAAACTAGCCTAACTGTGGAGTGCAAGGATACTTTTTCTAGCAGCCAGGTTACCAGCCTCTCTCCAAAGAATGTTTACAGTATCAGAAACAGACATGCTCTCCCGCCGGTCTGAGCTGACAGCGAGCAGCAGACACTTCACCCCACGGAAGTTGCTTCCGGTCCTGGATTCCGAACCACTCCTGCAGCTGCACACTCACGAGCAGAACGAAACGATTGCTTGCAAGGCTCCTCCCCGCCCCAACCCAAGGCGCACGCCCTGAACATCCAGGACACCAAGACACCCGTTGGTCGCACGCATGCGTCAGTCCCTGTCTCCCGTTTCGTTGCTGGGTTCGTTACCCTGTAACACTTCAGGTGTTAATTACTTATTATTAAGGCTAATTACGGTCATTAGCACCACAAACCACTAGAGAAAAACTTTTCAACAAATTCTGGGACAGCTCAACTCGGATCGGTCTGACCGGTCGTCACAATCAGTCTGACCGGTTGAATCTGTTTCAACCGTTTTGGATCCCACATCATTTAAATCACTCACTCTCTTTTATCTCATCAGTTCACTCATTCTCCCCGCTCTCTCACGCCGTCCCGAGCTCTCAAGCTCTCCCTTTCACCCCCAAACCCTAAATCCCCAAACCCTCCATTCCCACTTGATCCAAGGCCGAGGGAAGTTGCAATCGGCGTGGTGGATCATCAACTCCCTGTGTTCTTCCTTGGGAGGCTTGGATTCAAGTCTTGGTGCAAGAAAGAGCTCACCCCAAGGTAAAAAAACTAGGGTTTGGCAAATCCCTTGTTCCTGGAGGTTTAAATCGATTCCCTCCGGACAATCATCTTTATTTACATCCCTAAGCTAGAGCCTAGATAGGTTTGTGCTATGGATTCAAGTTCTTGCGGGGGCAAGACTCATTCAAGGTGTTTTAGCTTGTGATTGCTCGATCTCTGGTTCTAGACGGTTTTAGGTGATTCCCTCTGGTCAAACACATCTACTCGCATCCCTGAACGAGACCCTAGATGGGTGTTGGAAGTGGTGGGCAATTTTCGCCGCGCCAAGAATTTTAGTTTTTGATCTGGTTAGGACCGGTCCGACCGGTCAGATGGACCGGTCTGACCGGTGGTAGGGATCCGAATTATCCGGCCTATGGTTCGGATCATCCGGAACCGTCCAGAGGCTAAAATTACTGTTTAGCCGGATCATCCGGCCTAAGGGCGGATCATCCGACACTGGGAACTTTCTGCGCATTCCCGTGAGTGGTCGAGTAGGACCGGTCTGACCGGTGTGGCTGTAGCTAAGAAGGTTCAGTTAGGATAGTTAGTGTAATTAGTTAGAAAATTGTTATGGGTATTGGTTAACTGCTAATTTCGTAAATCCTGCATGCATTTCTCATGTCATATGCATATGCACTCGTGTAGCAGCTGTGGCGGAGGAGGTTGTGTACGAGGTGGTTGCGGAGCCACCGGATCCGCTAGAGCAGGCCCAGCAGGAGGAGAGGCGTGAGGCCCAGGCCCAAGGCCCAGTACACCCCAGTACAGAGCAGCAGCCCGAAGGCAAGCCCTGGTGCATGTCCTATTATTTTTAACTTATGCTTTACTATATATATGCTTATTTATTACTTGTGCATTACGTCTTAGGAGTTATTTGGAACCCTAGTTGCATGATCCTTAGGATTTCTTGAGTTTATACTAGTATGTATAGGTCGATAGCGATGCCATGCTTAATATGTCTCAGTAGAAGACGGGTGATTTCTTGTCACTCGCGAGATACAGGATATTTAGAAGTCGAGTAATTGCCGGTTACTCGCGAGAGATATATATAATTATCATTATACTTCTGTATTTGAGATATGGAATGAAATGTGGAAATAATAGAAACTTGAGACCGGGCGGGGAATAATGATGAGGTGTAGATATGGCAGCAGAACAGGATTTCTGGTTGTCTTAGCCCCGTCTGTGTCGATTAAGGACCGGTCGTTGTCGGCAGTGCTGATCGAGGATTGAACTGTACTAACCGCATGCCGGGAGTAGGAGGTAGTCGAAACCGGTAAGCCTAGTACTGCCTCACTTCGAAAGTACAGGACCCCATCTCACCTTCTGGGGTAGTCGAATAGTCACGGAGAAATGGGCTGCATGTATTTACTTTTGGTGGTCTCACGTTGAGCTCGGCTGACCATATGATGGTGGGGCGGTCCTGTAGTTCGAGGCGGTGAGGGGAATGGTTGGCGCGTGTGGTCCGACGGGGCTTATGCGTGCTGTGTTGGTTAGGTCCACCTTGCAAGGTTAAATCGGATCAATTCGCCTCGTAGGAATGAATTAGGATATTGGTAATATATGATGGATATTACTTGAATTATTATTGAATGCTACACCATGATTGCTTTAGATATGCAAACATTTGTTGATAGTCTATCTATATAAAATATATGGCTAAAATATTGAAAGTAAGGATCCACCTATAGATATTTTTCTGCAAAACAAACCACTAGCTAGAAAGTCGTGCAAGTCTAGATAATGGGCTATGTATACCCATAGTCGGATAATTCTTGCTAAGTATTAGTTTGTTGCCACAATTATTTCAGGACATCCAGACGTTGACTTCTGCCCCTGCTGTGTCAAGTTCATCCGCCGGGATGCAGAGGGATGGGAGGTGGTGTAGCAAGACCCCTAGGCTAGGGAGTAGTCGGGTTGCACACTTGAGGGCAGAGTGTGCAACCCCTCTGTTTTGTGCAGACCGGTCTGACCGGTCCGTGGGACCGGTCTGATCGGTGGAGGCACCATGGTAGTGGTGACCGGTCTGACCGGTTGGGTGAACCGGTCTGACTGGTCCTGAAAAATCAGAATTGGTAAAGACTAGTGTAGCTGTAGTTTTCTCTTTAAATCAAACTTCGGTTACATATGTTGTAAAGTTTTGTAAATTATACTCTCCTATGTATATTTGAACTTGGTTTGTAAAACTTAATGTTTCATGATCGTATGGTGTATGTATTTTTAAGTATTATGTCATGCTTGTTCCATCTGCGCTCACCTTTGTGTGGGACTACCAGTGTTGTTTCGATCGGGCCGTGGGTTGAGAAAGAACCGTCAAATTAAACCATTAAGCGAATGTACCTGATGTGTTCAAATGACGGCCATTACGCTTAATTTAGAGTTTTAATTTGGCGTTTCCGTCACAGCTGGTATCAGAGCCGAAACGCACTGGGGGTGGTACAAGCATGACTAATTTTCAGACATTACAAATTAAAAACAAATTTCTGACTTAGGGTGAAAGTAGTTTAGTAGTGTTGGTGGGGATTACTCGTAATAGCCCTATATAGCCCTGTATAGTTTATGTTAGAGTCTGTAACACCCTAATTTAAATTTCAGTATTTATTAATAAATTTAATTGGCTTTATTTAATTTTCTAAGGTTTATTGTGTTCAGTTGGCATTTAATCTAATTTTTGTTCCTTAATTAATTAAAATTTATCATAGGTTTAAATTTTTGTTGCATTCATGCTGGTGCATAATTTTATTTGAGTGTGGTTTGAATTCAAATTCAAATTTGAATTCAAACTTTGCTTGAATTAGATTTAGAAAGGAGAAGAATAGGAAAAAGAAAACCCAAAACCCAGAAAGCCCAAAACCCAGCCAACCCCAGATCCCGGCCCAGCTAAACCCGACGCGGGCCCAGCTCCCTCCTCTCCCTCTTTCCCTTCTCTCGCCCGGCCCAACCAGCTCTCCCCGAGCCCACTCACCTCGCTCGCGCCCGCGCCGAAGCCCAGCTGCGCCCGCTCGGCCTCCCGCACGGCCCAGCTTCGCGTCGGCCGCTCGCGCTCGCCTTCGCTGCCACCGGGGCCCCGCACGTCAACGCCCGCCCGTGAACCGCTCGCGCGGGCTCTGTCGCTGACCCGCGCCCCCGCCTCAGAGCCGCTGACGCCGTGGCCCCACCCGCAGGTCCATCTTCCCCCCCCCCCCCCCGCAGCGCAGCTGCCGCCCGAACCCCCCGCCGGGGATCACGCCGGTTTCCCAACCCCGGGCGCGCACGCCCAGGTTGGCCGCCGCCCTACAAATAGGGGCCCGAGCCTTCCCCTGCACCCATCCACCCCCGCCGCCACTCCCAAAACCCTAAGCCGCTCCGCCCCGCGCCGCTCCGCCCCGCGCCGCTCCCCTGTTCCGCGTGGCCACAAAGCTCCGCAGCGCCCAAGCCCCACCAGAGCCGTGCTTTAGCTCCGCCCGAGTCCCAGTGATCTCCCCGAGCCCACAGCCATCGACCCCGGTTCACGCCTCGCCGGGAATTTTCGCTCGGACACCAGCGCAGGTGAACTCCGCCGCCGCCCGATTCCTTGCTGCCGTTGATGCCTTGGCCTCGCTGACCGCATTCCTGGAACCACAGCTCGACCGCATACTCGCTCGTGGGATTTGGAGGCCAGAAGCTGCGCCTCCTCAACTCTACCCCGAACTTCGCCGGGCCGTCGCCGCAGAATCAAGCCGACGATCCTTCAGCGCCGTTTCTCCGCCCAAAGTGAGCTTCTGGTGAGCTTCCCCGTGCTACAACCTAGCTTTCCGTTCGGTTAGTGCTTCGAACTTTGCCCTGGCACGGCGGGAACGCCCGACCCCGGCGAGCCCGTCACCGCAGCGCCGCCTCCACCGCCGAGCTCCACGCTCCGGCCACCCCCGACCCGCGCACGAGGCCCCAGTGGACCACGCGTGTCGCGCCCGTCATTTTGCACCAAACCGCGACCCAAACCATGCACTTCAGCGCCGGATCGGCCAACTCCAGCGAGCCCCAGCGCGGCGCCGCCGCGGGACGCGTCACCAGCGACTGAACGCCGCCGTCCCGTGCTCCTGACCCTCCGATCCTAGATCTACGGCCCGGATTAGATCGGCCCGGAGTCAACCAGACCAGATAACGGTCAACACACGATCTTTTGCATAAAAGCCCCTGCGTTTTCTGAGTATTAACCCGCAGTCCACCGCCTTTGAAAAATAATCGCAGTTAAGCCCAAAATTTTGCACGGACCCCCCTGAGTTTTCCAGAAATCAAACCCGCCGTCCACCCTTGGCAGTTTTGCGCGTCAGCCCTTAGATCTAATGTTTATTTACATTCTAGCCCTCGGTTTTAGCAGAAAAGCCCCTGGAATCCTGTTTTTCTTACAAATAAGCCCCTGAACCTTGTTTTAGGCCTAGTTTATGCGTTTTAGCTCCGTTTTTAGCGTTCTTTATATCCACGCGATCGTTGTAATGAGTAGAACAGTTTAGACTTAGTTTTTCTTGCTGTTTTATTGTAATGATGTACTGTTTCTTAGTTTTTGTTAATGTTTGTTTGTATGCTTATTTTCGTGCATTGTTTTGGCCATGTGTTCGTGAGTAGACGCTGATCCAGTTGAGGAGCCCCAGTACCAGTACCAGGAGCAGCCTTCTTCCGAGCACTTTGAGCAGCAGTCAGAGCAGTACGAGGAAGGCAAGTGTAACATGAACAACCTATCACTTTTAATTACATTTTCATACTGCATTTTAATACTGTATGCCTTTAAGGATTTCCTAGCCAGTTTATATCCTTTAAATATATCCTTGGGTTGCATTTTGGTTAGATGTGCTAGGTTGCTGCGCTATAACACACTCTGGTCCTTTTTAATTAATTTGAATAATGGTTTACTTGAATCTAATCCTGAGAGTGGCACTCTGTGTGGCTTGAGTGGCTCACGTCTCGTTAAAATTGGCTTTTGTTAGAAACATGGTTTAGGGGGCCAGCACGGTGCTTAGTGCTTGGTTGGCCACTCTCCATAAGGACCGGTTCATAGAGCGACAACCTGGGACAACAGCGCTACCACAAGGCTAGAATGGGATAGACTTGGCGTAATAACTAGATCTTTTTGGTTTGGAGTAACTTACCTGCGGGGCAAGAGTAGTAAGCTTCAATGGTCCCTGCTCCTCCGGCTTGGTCTGTGCTTGGATTGCGCTCCTGTGCTTGTACCCCCGGAGGTGGGCCCCATCGTCGCCGACCTAACTCTCGCGGTTACGCCTTACCAACGAGATTCTTTTTAAAGGCCTCGTAGTGAGTCGCTGGCCATCTCACCTAAGGAAGTGTGATGAACAACTGGCGTAGCTCACGACTTGTGGGTAAAGATGTGCAACCTCTGCAGAGTGTAAAACTGGTATACTAGCCGTGCTCACGGTTATGAGCGGCCCAGATCCTCCTTTTGATTAGTGAAGTTATCTCCTTCCGACGAGGGAGGTGCTTCTCGGGGTTACCTTGGTGGCTTGGTCATGGTTTGGTTCTCAGTAGTAGTATAATTTAATTCTGATTAATTACTATGTAACTGGGTTAATGGTAATTCATCAACTCGTAGTAAATAGCTTTAATAAAATTTGTCAACACTTAAAAGCTAATGCAGTTGAGTCAGCCAGCCTAGAGCCTCATAGTTTGTGTTATACTTGTTGAGTACAAGTTGTGTACTCACTCTTGCCTCTTCTCTACTTTTTCCTCTTGGCTACGCTACTGCTGCTCAGTTCCTGCCGACTCGAGGGAGTTCGTCCAGCGCTACCAGGACTACGAGGACTTCTAGGTGCTTCGTCTCCCAGTCGACGTCCCTGTGGCGCCCTGCTTCAGCTTCGGAGAGCTTTTACCGTATTTTGTACTTCGCTTCCGCTGTATCAGACATTCTTGTCATTATTGTAATAAATAACATTCGTATTCGCTTTATTATGTCTTTTTACGTGATATGTGCTATGATATACTGTTCATTCTGTTGTATATACGTGTGACTTGATCCTGGCACGTATATGATTGCTCGGTTTATGTTCTTTTATAAACCGGGTGTTACAGAGTCGTAATTAGAGGATTGGTTTTGGTTGAGAGATTAACGTAGGACGTCCAAGCATTATGTTAAGGATGTTCTTTCGCTTGCATGTGGAAGATGACTTTGGTACTCATGCATCATGCCATTCATTAATTGAAAAGTGCATCTGGGAATTTATTTGGGGGTTTATCACTTAAGGCTTAGAATTTTAATTCATTTCCTGGGGGCAGACCGATCTGACCAGTCCTTGCTACCGGTCTGACCGGTTCCTATACGTTGAGCCGGTACAATGCCATGCAGACCGGTTTGAACAATTGGCGGCACCGGCCCGACCGGTTTTGGGCAGACAGAACACCTGACAATGAGTTTAAATGTTGCATCTTCTGCAAGTTCTTCCATGATTCGGATATTAGTTGCTGTCGTGATTATTATTTTTGTGTTATCAAGATAATGTGACTAAACCAATCATGGTTGAATGCTGTCGGTGTCCTGACCCGGGGGGCCCGGCACCAACTAGTAACGTGCTGCGTGATCCCTCACCCTGGCTGGTTGATGCTGTTTTGTCCTTTCTGTCGAGGGGTGGCCTCGAGCGAGGCAGAGTCGATCCGCTTGCTCGAGGGTAGGCTTGCTACCCTCGAGCGAGGCGGAGATGCGGGATGCCGTCAAGGGTCTCGGCGGGGAGCCCTCGAGCGAGGCGGTGATTGTCCTGCGGGTTCGAGGGGGGTGCGGATGGGCCGCACTGTGTACTTGGGCCGTGGATTGGGCTTCATTGAGTCCTTTCCTTTCCTTCAAATTGGAAGGAGACTGTTGGCCTTCGTGGGCCCATTTGCCTAACAGGTGTTTTGCGTTTTAAGGGCGATTGGGTCCCCTGATTAGGGGCAGGTGCCCCTAATCATGGTACCCGACAAATGCAGAATGGCAGACGAGGGTGGTGGAGCGCCACCGCCGCCTCCTGACTTGGTTCAGGCCATTGCGGCTATGCTCACTGGGCGCGACGAGAAGATGGCACTCCTCTGTCAGCTTGTGGAGCAGGGGCCAACACCGCGGCAAGGACACCACCACCCGCCACCTGTTCCTGGGTACCAGGAGTTTCTGGGGACCCAGCCGCCGCTGTTTCACAAGGCGGACGAGCCACTGGAAGCGGACAGCTGGCTCAAGACCATTGAGTCAAAGTTCACCCTGTATCCATACAACGATAAGGACAAGGCAGGGTTTGCAGCACAGTAGCTCAGAGGTCCCGCATGCACATGGTGGGACAATCACGTGG
This sequence comes from Panicum virgatum, assembly GCF_016808335.1. Taxonomy (NCBI): domain Eukaryota; kingdom Viridiplantae; phylum Streptophyta; class Magnoliopsida; order Poales; family Poaceae; genus Panicum; species Panicum virgatum. The sequence goes on from NC_053145.1 coordinate 49,995,431, forward strand.
CCATGTTCCCTGCTGGCACTCGGTTCACCTGGGCCGAGTTCAAGGAAGCTTTCAGGGCACACCAAGTCCCAGCATGGGTGATCAGAAAGAAGCTCACTGAGATCTTGGCTCTGAAGCAGGGCAACAACAGTGTGACACAATATGCCCAAGATTTCAACACGCTCTCCCAATATGCTGGGTACCACATGGACACAGATGAGAAGAAGCAGGCTTGCTTTAGGCAAGGGCTCAGCAGCAAGCTCCAAGACCGCCTAGCAATGTTTAAGTTCAATACTTTTAGTGAACTAGTCAATGGGGCTATCATTCAGGAGGACGCCCACCTAGCTCATAAGGCATAAAAGAAGAGAAAGGCGCCGGCAGCAGGATCTTCTAGCAGTAACCCACAGAGGTTTTGCCTTGTGAAGTCGAGCCCACAGCGTGCCCCATATCAGCCACAATGGGGGTACCGGCCTCCGCAGCAACCATGGGGTTATAGGCCACATCAGCAATCACAGCCACAGGGGGTAGCTAGGCCTCCTGTTCCTCAGCAGCACGAGCAGAAGACTTGGGTGCAACAGCAGGGGGTGCGCCCAAATTTATATCCGTGCTACAACTGTGTACAAGTTGGCCACTTTGCACGTGACTGCTAGATGCCACCCAAGCAAGGCTAGCAATCAAGTCAACAAAACCAGAAGGGCAAAGTTGCTCACTTCAAGCCGGGGCAGGTATACTAAACTACCCTTGAGGGTATCCCTGAGGGAGCTCCAGTGATGGCGGGTACGTTTTCGGTAAACAATCAACCCGTTACTATATTATTTGACTCTGGTGCGTCACACACATTTATTAGCAAGGAGTGTGCCATTAGGCTGGGATTGAAAATAGAAAACCTTCCAAGTCCATACAATACTCATTCGCCAGGGGGACAATTAATTACCAACCAAATTGTCAGGCGAGTGCCTCTCCAGTTACAAGGAAAAGGGTTTATCGCACATCTTATAGTGCTACCAACTCAAAAAGTGGATATTATACTTGGCATGAACTGGATGAAGGAACAAGGAATTCTTTTAGACACTAATGCACATTCGGTGCACATAAAACCATCTATTCATGGCTCTATGACCTTGACTTTGGGTGACTGTATGCCTTCCACGTGTACGGTGAGTCAGGTTGAGGCCAAGAGCCTGGATGACATACCAGTAGTATGCGAGTACTCGGATGTTTTTTCGGATGACCTGCCTGGTATGCCACCTGATCGTGATGTGGAGTTTGCCATTGAGGTGCAACCGGGAACGGCACCAATTTCCCGAAGACCTTATCGGATGCCACCCAATGAGCTGGCGGAATTAAAGAAACAATTGCAAGAGCTGCTCGACAAAGGCTATATCCGTCCTAGCACTTCGCACTGGGGCTGTCCAGTGCTCTTTGTTAAAAAGAAGGATCAAAGCCTCAGGTTGTGTGTGGACTATAGACTTATGAATGCCGTTACAATCAAGAATAAATATCCACTTCCCCGGATTGACATCCTGTTTGATCAGCTATTTGGGTCCAAAGTATTTTCTAAGATTGATCTTCGCTCGAGTTATCATCAGATCAAAATCCGAGTTGAAGATATTCCTAAGACGGCCTTTTCTACCATATATGCACTTTATGAATATCTGGTATTGTCTTTTGGATTGACAAACGCTCCGGCACATTTTATGTATCTCATGAACTCAGTGTTCATGCCCGAGCTGGATAAGTTTGTCGTGGCTTTCATTGACGACATCCTTATATATTCCAAAAATGAAGAAGAACATGCGGAGCATCTTCGCATTGTTCTCCAGCGTCTCAGGGAGCACAAGTTGTATGTCAAGTTCAGTAAATGTGATTTCTGGCTCACGGAGGTCCAATTCTTGGGCCACATCATTTCGAAGGATGGAATTTCTGTGGATCCTAGCAAGATTCAGTATGTCCTGAATTGGAAAGCTCCCACCTCTGTTTCTGAAATTCGGAGTTTTCTCGGGCTGGCGGGATATTACCGGCGTTTTGTTCCGGAATTCTCGAAGATTGCGAAGCCCATGACTGAGTTGCTGAAGAAAGGGGCGAAATTTAGTTGGGATGATAAATGTGAGCAGGCCTTTCTGACCTTGAAGAGATTTTTGACATCTGCCCCTGTCTTAGCCCAACCTGACATTGGTCGACCCTTTGATGTATATTGTGATGCATCGGGTACGGGTTTAGGTTGTGTCCTCATGCAAGATCGTCGAGTAATTGCTTATGCTTCCAGAGCACTCCGGCGACATGAGGAAAATTATGCCACCCATGATTTGGAGCTAGCAGCAGTGGTTCATCCTCTGAAGATCTGGCATCACTATCTCTTGGGTAATCCGGTTCATATATATTCGGACCACAAGAGTCTCAAGTACATTTTTACCCAGAGTGAGTTGAATTTACGCCAGAGAAAGTGATTAGAGTTAATTAAGGATTATGATCTAGAGATCCATTATCACCCAGGAAAGGCAAATGTTGTTGCTGACGCACTGAGCCGCAAGGCAAGTTGCAACTGCACTGCAGCAACACATGTGCATGCAACCCTATGCCAAGAAATGGAGAAGTTGAACCTTGCCATTGTAGCTGAGGGTACACTTACCAACATTTCCCTCACTCCAACGATTCGGGATCAAATTGTAGCTGCCCAGAAAAATGATGTGGGCATGGAAAAGATTAGACAAAGACTTAGACAAAACGACTCTCGTGTGGCATGCTTCAGTCTAGATGACGAAGGGGTTTTGTGGTTTAAGAACCGGTTGGTGGTACCTAAGGACTTGGAACTTCGAAAACAAATTCTTGATGAGGCTTACCTCTCTAGGTATTCCATTTATCCGGGCAGTAACAAATTGTATCAGGATCTCAGACAACGGTTTTGGTGGACAAGAATGAAGCGAGAAGTCGCCAAATATGTGTCTGAGTGTGATATTTGCAAAAGAGTTAAAGTGAGCCATTTGAGATCAGCCGGCCCTTTACAGCCCTTGAGTATTCCATCCTGGAAGTGGGAAGATATCGGTATGGATTTCATTGTCGGCTTACCCAAGACTTCCAAGGGGTACGATTCGGTATGGGTTATTGTGGATAGACTTACCAAATCGGCTCATTTTCTACTGGTAAAGACAACACATAAGACAAAACAATATGCCCAATTGTATATGGACCGTATTGTTAGTCTCCACGAAATTCCAAAAACAATCATTTCGGACCGGGGTGCTCAATTCATTGCCCGGTTCTGGGAACACTTACACGCCGCCCTTGGTACGCAACTGATCTGCAGTTCAGCCTATCATCCTCAGACAGATGGCCAAACAGAAAGAATCAATCAGATTTTGGAGGATATGCTCAGAGCGTGTGCACTCACCTACAGCCAAAAATAGGATGAATGTCTACCCTTAGCCGAGTTTGCTTATAACAATAGCTATCAAGAGAGCATCAGAATGACTCCTTTTGAGGTGTTATATGGGCGAAGGTGTAGAACTCCATTGAACTGGTCAGAAGACAGAGAAAGAAACTTTTTCGGACCCGATGTTGTTTGTGAGGCTGAGGAACAAGTTCGGGTTATTCAGGAAAATTTAAAGATTGCAAAATCCTGACAAAAGAGTTACGCGGATAAAAAAACATCGATCTGTCCTGTTTCAAGTGGGAGATCATGTCTATTTGCGGGTATCCCCAATGAAAGGGGTTCAGCAATTCGGCGTGAAAGGAAAGCTCGCACCCCGCTATGTGGGGCCTTTTCTTGTCATTGAGCAATGTGGACCGGTAGCATATCGTCTGGAACTGCCTGCCCAATTATCCGCAGTTCATAATATTTTCCATGTCTCTCAGCTCAGGAAATGCCTCCGGGTTCCGGAAAAGGTGATTGACATAGAGAATGGAGCCCGATCTTGTCTATCCAGAGCATCCAATAAAAATTGTTGATTTCAAGACTCGGGTTACTCGAAATCAATCCAGCAATTTTTATAAGGTTCAGTGGAGTAATCATTCCGAGCCGGAAGCCACCTGGGAAACCGAAGAGTTTCTTCAATTCAAATATCCAGAGTTGTTACAAACTGACCAAGGTACGCCATCTTCCATTTTCCTTTTCAATTTAGCCCCTCCATTAAATCTCGGGACGAGATTTCTTTTAGGGGGAAGGGTTGTAACACCTCAGGTGTTAATTACTTATCATTAAGGCTAATTACGGTCATTAGCGCCACAAACCACTAGAGGAAAACCTTTCAACAAATTCTGGGACAGCTCAACTCGGACCGGTCTGACCGGTCGTGACAACCGGTTGAACCTATTTCAACCGTTTTGGGCCCCACATCATTTAAATCACACACTCTCTCTCTCTCTTATCTCATCAGTTCACTCATTCTCCCCGGCTCTCCCACGCTGTCCCGAGCTCTCAAGCTCTCCCTTTCACCCCCAAACCCAAAATCCCCAAACCCTCCATTCCCACTTGATCCAAGGCCAAGGGAAGTTGCAATCGGCGTGGTGGATCATCAACTCCCTGTGTTCTTCCCTGGGAGGCTTGGATTCTAGTCTTGGTGCAAGGAAGAGCTCACCCCAAGGTAAATAAACTAGGGTTTGGCAAATCCCTTGTTCCTGGAGGTTTAAATCGATTCCCTCCGGACAATCATCTTTATTTACATCCCTAAGCTAGAGCCTAGATAGGTTTTGTGCTATGGATTCAAGTTCTTGCGGGGGAAAGACTCATTCAAGGTGTTTTAGCTTGTGATTGCTCAATCTCTAGTTCTAGACGGTTTTAGATGATTCCCTCTGGTCAAACACATCTACTCGCATCCCTGAACGAGACACTAGATGGGTATTGAAAGTGGTGGGCGATTTTCGCCGCGCCAAGAATTCTAGTTTTTGATCTGGTTAGGACTGGTCCGACCGGTCGGATGGACCGGTCTGACCGGTGGTAGGGATCCGGATTATCCGGCCTATGGTTCGGATCATCCAGAACTGTCCAGAGGCTAAAATTACTATTTGGCCGGATCATCCGACACTGGGAACTTTCTGCGCATTCCCGTGAGTGGTCGAGTAGGACCGGTCTGACCGGTCGGGTGGACCGGTCTGACCGGTGTGGCTGTAGCTGAGAAGGTTCAGTTAGGATAGTTAGTGTAATTAGATATATACGCTTATTTATTACTTGTGCATTACATCTTAGGAGTTATTTGGAACCCTAATTGCATGATCCTTAGAATTTCTTGAGTTTATACTAGTATGTATAGGTCGATAGCGATGCCCTGCTTAATAGGTCTCGGTAGAAGACAGGTGATTTCTTGTCAGTCGTGAGATACAGGATATTTAGAAGTCGAGTAATTGCCGGTTACTCGCGAGATATATATATAATTATCATCATACTTCTGTATTTTAGATATGAAATGAAATGTGAGAATAATGGAAACTTGAGACCGGGCGGGGAATGATGATGAGGTGTGGGTATGGCAGCATAACAGGGTTTCTGGTTGTCTTAGTCCCGTCTGTGTCGATTAAGGACCGGTCGTTGTTGGCTGTGCTGATCGGGGATTGAACTGTACTAACCGCATGCCGGGAGTAGGAGGTAGTCAAAACCGATAAGCCTAGTACTGCCTCACTTCGAAAGTACAGGACCCCATCTCACCTCCTGGGGTAGTCGAGTAGTCGCGGAGAAATGGGTTGCATGTATTTACTTTTGGCGGTCTCACGTTGAGCTTGACTGACCATATGATGGTGGGGCGGTCCTGTAGTTCGAGGCGGGTGTTCACGGTCGTTAAGTGCTAAAATTAACTATCAACTCCTGCAGCTTTTCAGGATAAATAATAACCAAACTTAGATATAGGGCTTGTAACTAATCAATTCCACAAGTTTTGGTGAATTGTCATCTGCAGGCACCCACATCTGCAAAACAGGGAAAACACAGGAGAACACACGATGAAATGCACAAAATACTGCTACCTAGAAATGCCACTTACAAGGAGGGCCCACAAATCAGAGGAGACAGGCGCACCACGCAAGATGCACCTGAGGATAAGGCTCAGGGCCCACATGTCAGCCTACCAGAGGAGGTAGAGCCGAGGAACCTTCACCTGGGGGTCGGCCGACCCCCAGGTTCGGCCGAACCTGGACAAGCGTTTGTCCAGGTGCAGCTCAACGTGGAGTAGGCCCTACTCATCCTTATCCCGGGGAGATAAGGTTTCCATACTAGAAAAGGATCAAGGGGGAATATTCCTAGGATCTCCACTCCCCCAATGCACCTCCACCACTATATAAAGGGCCTCTCTCCTCCCCCCTCTCATTAATCATTCATTCATTCATCACACACCATTTCTCATGTGAAGGAGTAGAGTAGAGAGGCTCCACCTTTGTATCTTTAGCCTAGGGAGTGTGTAAGGAACGAGTTCGGAGAAGAGCCGGACTTGTCGGCGTCTCTTCGGCTTTGTACCTCTACGGATACGGTACATTTGGAGTACATATTTGGTTTCTTCTATTCGGTGAGTTCTAGTTAAGTTATTCTTTTGTTCTCATTCGTTCGCGGGTTCATCGTATGTTCTAGTAGCGGATACTCTAGAAGAGGGCCCCTGATAAAGACGGGATAACCCTGTACAGCTCTAGAGTAGTAATCGAAGGCATAGGTGCGGTGTCTGGGCCTTAGATTACCTTTGTTTGTCTCGTACTCAGCTGGTATTGTGGGGTAGACGGCAGGTGGTGACAGCCATGTCCGTCCGCTATGGAGACAGTCTGCGTGGTTAGTGCACTCCCCCCTGGGTACGACATAGAGCGATACCGGATATTCCTTGGCAGACCAGGGTCAAACCGGTGCCTGAAGTGAGCGAGTGGAAACATTAGTGTATCTTCCCTTGAACCCATCCTTAGATCAAAACCACACTATCCTAAGGTCTCTCTATCTCTTATCTTCTTCGGGGTAAACTAGTTAGAAGACAGTTACACACCCATTCCTCGTGGAAAATACGATACCCTGAATACTCTCGGGTGAAGTGCTACAACGGTATTTCCGTGCGCTTGCGGATTCCTCTGTGAGAGTTAAGAAATACCAACAAGCATTTCTGGCGCCGTTGCCGGGAAATGGTTGCCATAGTTGTCTTCGAACCTAGTTGCACGTGTGTCTTTTCTTTTACCTTTCTTTTCTTTTTATCCTTATTCCATGGACACCCTTTCTATCCACCAACTCTCTGCTCCCTCGGGCAAGTTCTTAGAGCCACCACAGTCATCCAAGCCAATCACAGCTTCTGGCTTTGAACTCTGCCCTGGCTTCATAGCCATGGTTCGGGAACAACCCTTCTCGGGTTATGAGCTTGAAAATCCTTACCACCACCTACGAGAGTTCGAGCAGATGTGCTCTTGCTTGTCAATTGCAGGCATGGCACAAGAAACAATTCGGTGGAAGTTGTTTCCTTTCTCTCTTGCTGAGAAAGCGAAACAATGGTACACCCATAACGTAGGAAAGGTAAATGGAGAATGGGAAGAATTGCGAAATAGGTTTTGTCTTGCATTCTTTTCTATTTATCGCATCGCTTCCCTGCGAAAAGAAATCCTCAACTTTCGACACGATGAAAAGGAAACCCTCGGTATAGCCTAGGCTAGATTCACACAGCTTACACATGCCGGCCCAGACCTGTCCATTCCCGACCATGTGCTGCTTCAGCACTTCTGGTTGGGGCTGAACAATGCTTCAGCACTTCAGCACTACAGCTTGATATCACTGCTGGAGGATCCTTTGCTTACAAAACCACTTCCGAAGGGATGACACTCCTGGATCATATTCTGGAGAATGCTTCCTTCACGGAACCCCTCCCAGTAGTAGGAACTTCAAGCCAGGGAGATGCTCCGCTAGCTGAGTCCACACATTCCTTGGTAACCCACACAGACTCACCAGCCGAACCTTCCGCTGAAGCAGTAGACCCGGAGGAAGAAGAAATCATACCTCCGGATTTCCCATTCAACATCGAGGAGGATATATTCTTTGATTATGGCAACACCACGCTATATCCCCTCCAGAAAAGGCCTCCAGTCCCTTCGGGCCCTCCTGACGATCTCGATAAGGCTTCCCTTAGAGAGACCGTGAAGAGGGTAGCCGCTGTCTTGAATAGCGAATGGGTACAGGAAGGGGAGACTTCGTCTAAAATAATCCAGTTTCATGCCCCGTCCTTAGCCATTCCATGTCTCATAGAAGGGACTGTAGTCTCATCTCTCTACAATCCCACAGTTGGGGTAAACACAATTTCCGCCTCATTCGCTTCCGATCATTTGGGCGAAAAATGTATTACTCCTCCGATCATTTGGGCGAAAAACGTATTACTCCAACCATCAAATCCCTCAGAACTGGACCATGTTCCATTATAGAAGGGATGGGGATTATGCACGATGTGCCAGTTTGGCACATGAAAACGGAGATTGCTCTAGACTTTCATGTCTTTGAAGTCCAAGACTTTGACATCTTGATAGGGCATCCCATAGAAAAACTTTTCCTAGATGTTTCTACTCTAGGAAGGCTAGATGTGTTTCTTGGGGCAAAATCTTACTCCTTGCCTATCGGCCGAAACTCCTTGGCCGAACCAATTGCCCAAGAAGAACCATCCGAGGAAGTGTTGGCAGACATGCTTGACGACACCTCTAAACCCTCCTTAGAGCAAGATGCCGAACTTTTCATTCAGGAGGAGGACGAATTAGAGGAAAATCTTAAACCCCCCATCCATGAACAACCAACACGTCCTCTGATAGAGCCAAAGCCTCATCCCACTAGCCCGCACTTTGTTGATCCTGATCATAATTGGGATACAACCATGATCTTCCACGATGAACCTCTTGAGACAGAGAACCCTTGGGCTAGGGAATTTAGTGAGGCACTGTCTCTGGAGTGTGAAGAAAGTGGTTCTATAGACAAGCATGACAGCTTCACCTTGGAATCACCACCACCATGCTCTTTTAGCATCCCTCCAGAGTCAGCCACTTGTTGCGCCACGAATGCCTTCGCGAGCTGCAACCTCCTTATAGCTCTCTCTAGCAAAACTTTTAGAAGGATGGTTGTAGATGCCTTTGTTTATCATAAACATTGTAAATTTCGTGGTTGCACTATCGCACTAACCTTGCAGCTTAAGCAAAATCGACGGATGGTGGTGAAGGTAGGGGTTACATCACCAGTTGATAGCTGCAGGAAGAAGCCCCCTTGGTCAAGCTCGTGACTTTAAACGAAGAGCTGCCGGGAGACAGCCCGGATTACCAAAAAAAAATCCTCCTTTATAATAAGCATGAACATGTTTTCAGTTTAGTATGCACCTTCGGGTATTCTTGGCCCTAACCAATGCAGGTTAAGATTGAGAAGAACAGGGGACATACGATGACCGGAAACATGGGGGCTACATCAACACTTTGGTACACCTGCGATGGAGCACACTATGAAGGAGGCACAAACACTGCACACTTGATTTAGTGTCGTATGACACAAAAATGCAAGTGTGGGGGAGATTGGTAATCACCCTGAAATAAGATCCATCCCTACCAAGGTTGGTATTAGCCTACTCTTCTAAAGAAAATGAAAAAAAAGAGAGATGACAAAGATGAAGGAAAACAAAACAAAAAAGAGTGAGTGAAGAAAAAATAAGAGAAAAAGAAAGAGAGATAAAAAGGGTATATAAAAAAAGGAGAGTGAGAAAGGAAGGGAGTGAGAGTGAGCTAGCTAGCTCTACACACATCAAAGGTTGTCTTGTGTGCACACCTTCAAGCTGTGGCATTACACTTCAGCAGAAAAACATTTCACCGCCTACTCCACCCAACCTTGCTCTCGCATGCTTGCAAAGTCTTGCCATAACTCCCATCCACTGCCAACTTTGCATAAAGTCGCTAGCAGCCCCAACGCACGCAAAGAAGAGGAATGCTCCTCTTACGATCCGGGGCTTTGCTACTCCACCCCTTTTGGCACATGCTTATATGCATGTAAGGAGATGTACTTTACACCTCCAATCCCAAAGCATTGTGCCAACGGATCATGCCACCTTGGTCCATGGCTTCTACACACCAGCCGAGTGTGCAACTTGGTCTTCTTGTTCACCTGTGTCAGCATGGAGCCCTCCTCCATTTTAGCTTGCATCAGAAGGAGGAGTCGTCGACAACCATATGCGACCATGACGCTGCTGCAGCAACTCCAAGACATCCATCCATATATGCTGCCGGTAAGTATACTCAGGTATGTGCCAAGGTTAGTCAATGTTCATCAACCCTTCACTCATATTTATCTCCTTTTGAACATAGCTTGACTTTACAAATACGTCCAACCTTTGCCTGTTTTTTTGGTGTGCTCTGGTTTTAGCCTAGTGCTTGGGATCTTTGATCAAATGCGACTTCATGTCAAATTTGATTAATGATCCATCAGAGTTAATACTTTCATAGGCATTGGATGTATATATTTTGCGGACTAACCCCTGCAGGGAAGACTTCAAACAGATAGGGAAGTCCTGAAGCTAAATTCATACTAGAGGTAAATCAAGGCTCGAGATGTACATCAAAAGAAAAAAAATGCACAACGTACAAAGGAGGTACAAATCACCTCTCAAGGTGCACTTTGAGTATTCTGCCAAAATGCTCCTTTACGTTCATGCAGTTTTATCCCAGCCTTGTTTAAGTTTTTCTAAAAAATAAAAAAAATTGGTGAACAGCAATAAATACCCTTTGAAAAAAGTATCTCTCTCTCTCTCTTGAAAAAAAAATGATGAAATAAAATAATGGCAACCAATTCGGGATCCATGGCATTTGAATCTTTAAAATTTGATCTTCCTTAAGCATGGATGTGAACAACTAATCTCATGGCAAAAATAAAATCCCTTCAAAATTCTTTAAACATGCCTCGAGTATTTGTTGTCCACTAATCTTTTACAGGGAATAAAAGAAAACAACCTTCGAACAACGTGCAACAAACCAACACTCATGCAATGCTCCTTGGTTCCATGGAGGACATATGCACAAGGAACTAAGCAGAATAAAATGCAAAACTTTGCTTCACCAAGCTTAGCTGTTGCATTATTGTTCATGCTTAGCGAGTTCTATCATGTAAGTAATTCCACAACTCGTGTGTCCCCCTGTCATGCTTCCACCCTGCCAAGTTACCCGTCACACCTAGCTTGCCATGAAAAAAAACCCATAGAAGCAATAAAATAAAAAAATAGAATATAACTAAAAAGCAAAATAAAAGAAATTTAGGCTTTTTCAATAAAAGTTTAGACTCCCCGGTGTTTACAACCGGCAGAGTCCTTGCTTGTTTCCACCTTTATTGTGTTGAATAAAAGCAGATACAAGAATAAGTGTGGGGGAGATCTCTCAAAAGCACAATGAGCAAATTCACTTGAGATCTCTCCCCCAACGTGATGCACGACACCGTCAGACCAGCTCCAAGCAACATGCCCAAGACAAGACCTAGCAGGCCAACTAAAGGGTCGGCCAGGCCCCCGAGGCCCGCCGAACTCCTAAGGAGGCCTGTACAGCCCTTCTTCATCCATCACGCTGGTTTGCTCTCACACCTCCCTATTCAAATAAATTCTGATCTAAAATTTCAAACTCCAAATCACAATGCAAAGAAGGGCCTTGCACTCCATGCGCTTTCATGAATAAACATGCATACTCTTTATTCCTTGCATTCTCTCTGGTTCTTGTGAACAATCATTATCATAGGGAACCCATGCTATCTAAGTAATTGACGAATGTGATATAATTGGATGAATGGAACCATGCTCTTCCTTGCAAACTACTTGGGATTTCTTTTTAAAAATAAAAAAAAGCACAATGGCTTGTCTCCTCAATTTACAAATTCCTACCAAGGCCAAAGTTAGATTTTCATGATCAAACCCTCATATGCATTTTGACTTTGCTTTGAGTTTTGTCAAATTCTTCGACCCTTGTTAGAGACTTGTCATACTCTCATGATCAAGATCACGTACACGTCCACTCACATGCTATACTTCTACCACTGGAAGATAGCAATCATTTACATTCACTCACAAAAGAAAACTCCAAGTTCTACCATGTCTCTCTCTCCAACGATACCATCAAGGATATGGGCTATACAAAAAGAAATAAAAGATGCATGCCCAAAGAAGGTATGCCACATGCCCAAAAGGCATGACAAAAAAAGGGGAGAAAAGATGCATACCCAAAGAAGATATGCCACATGTCCACAAGACATGTCAAAAAAAAAGAGAAGAGAAGAAAAAAATAGCATGTGTCCAAGAAAAAAATAATACAAGGAGAGAGATAGATCATCCAAAGGAGTTCATCCTCTATCCACCAAAAATATTCCACACACTTGCACCTCTTGATCAGGTTGTATGACTCGTTTCTACTTGGATCTTGCCTTTGACTTAACAATACAAGCAAAGCAAGCATGCCTCTTACCCCTACCCTGAGCTCCACATAAGCCTGATTAGATGATAGGAGGAAAGAAGGCAGTAACTTTGCCTTGGTGAGGACCAAAAAAAAAGAAAGAGTGATTCGAGAGAATAATTTGAGGAACAAGACTATGTTTTTGTTTTCAAAATAAAAATAAAAACCCAAGTTTCTAAGCAGAAAGAGCCAGGAACCTGAAGTCTGCTTCATTCCATTTTTCAATTACCCAAGAAAGCATGGTAGCCACACAAAAAGTTTCACAAGGATTGGAAGAAGCTTGGAATAACTTGTATGCAGGTTATATTCAAGGAGTGGCATCCACCTTAGTCCTTCAAACTTTACTCGAGGACAAGCAAAGGGCTAAGTGTGGGGTGTTAAGTGTGGGGGTGTTGTTGACGGTCCTTAAGTGCTAAAATTAACCGTCAACTCATGCAGCTTTTCAGGATAAATAATCACCAAACTTAGATATAGGGCTTGTAACTAATCAATTCCACGAGTTTTGGTGAATTGTCATCTGCAGGCACCCACATCTGCAAAACAGGGAAAACACAGGCGAACACATGATGAAATGCACAAAATACTGCTACCTAGAAATGTCACTTACAAGGAGGGCCCACAAATCAGAGGAAACGGGCACACCACGCAAGATGCACCTGAGGATAAGGCTCAGGGCCCACATGTCAGCTTACCAGAGGAGGTAGAGCCGAGGAACCTTCACCTGGGGGTCAGCCGACCCCCAGGTTCGGCCAAACCTGGACAAGCGTTTGTCCAGGTGCAGCCCAACGTGGAGTAGGCCCTACTCATCCTTATCCCGGGGAGATAAGGTTTCCATACTAGAAAAGGATCAAGGGGGAATATTCCTAGGATCTCCACTCCCCCAAGACACCTCCACCACTATATAAAGGGCCTCTCTCCTCCCCCCCTCTCATTAATCATTCATTCATTCATCACACACCATTTCTCATGTGAAGGAGTAGAGTAGAGAGGCTCCACCTTTGTATCCTTAGCCTAGGGAGTGTGTGAGGAACGAGTTCGGAGAAGAGCCGGACTTGTCGGCGTCTCTTCGGCTTTGTACCTCTACGGATACGGTACATTTGGAGTACATATCTGGGTTCTTCTATTCGGTGAGTTCTAGTTAAGTTATTCTTTTGTTCTCATTCGTTCGCGGGTTCATCGTCCGTTCTAGTAGCGGATACTCTAGAAGAGGGTCCCTGATAAAGACGGGATAACCCTGTACAACTCTAGAGTAGTAGTCGAAGGCATAGGCGTGGTGTCTGGGCCTTAGATTACATTTGTTTGTCTTGTACTCAGCTGGTATTGTGGGGTAGACGGCAGGTGGTGACAGCCATGTCCGCCCGCTACGGAGACAGTCTGTGTGGTTAGTGCACTCCCCCCCCCCCCCCCGGCCTGGGTACGACATAGAGCGATACCGGATTCCTTGGCAGACCAAGGTCAAACCGGTGCCTGAAGTGAGCGAGTGGAAACATTAGTGTATCTTCCCTTGAACCCATCCTTAGATCAGAACCACACTATCCTAAGGTCTCTCTATCTCTTATCTTCTTCGGGGTAAACTAGTTAGAAGACAGTTACACGCCCGTTCCTCGTGGAAAATACGATACCCGGAATACTCCCGGGTAAAGTGCTACAACGGTATTTCCTGTGCGCTTGCGGATTCCTCTGTGAGAGTTAAGAAATACCAACAGCGAGGAGGGGAATGGTTAGTGCGTGTGGTCCGACGGGGCTTATGTGTGCCGTGTTGGTTAGGTCCACCTTGCAAGGTTAAATCGGATCGATTCGCCGTGTCTCGCGGATATGAAGACCTTGATCTCTTTGTCGCCTCGTAGGAATGAATTAGGATATTGGTAATATATGATGGATATTACTTGAATTATTATTGAATGCTCCACCATGATTGCTTTAGATATGCAAACATTAGTTGATAGTCTATCTATATAAAATATATGGCTAAAATATTGAAAGTAAGGATCCACCTATAGATGTTTTTCTGCAAAACAAACCACTAGCCAGAAAGCCGTGCAAGTCTAGATAATGAGCTATGTATACTCATAGTCGGGTAATCCTTACTGAGTATTAGTATACTCAGGGTTTGTTGCCACAATTATTTCAGGACATCCATATGTTGACTTCTGCCCCTGCTGTGTCAAGTTCATCCGCCGGGATGCAGAGGGGTGAGAGGTGGTGGAGCGAGACCCCTAGGCTAGGAAGTAGTCGGGTTGCACACTTGATGGCAGAGTGTGCAACCCCTCTGTTTTGCGCAGACCGGTCTGACCGGTCCGTGGGACCAGTCTGACCGGTGGAGGCACCAGGGTAGTGGCGACCGGTTTGACCGGTTGGGTGAACCGGTCCGACCGGTCCTGAAAAATTAGAACTGGTAAAGACTAGTGTAGCTGTAGGTTTCTCTTTAAATCGAACTTCGGTTACATATGTTGTAAAGTTTTGTAAATTATACTCTCCTATGTATATTTGAACTCGGTTTGTAAAACTTAATGTTTCATGATCGTATGGTGTATGTATTTTTAAGTATTATGCCATGCTTGTTCCATCTGCATCCACCTTCGTGTGGGACTACCGCTGTTGTTTCGATCGGGTCGTGGGTTGAGAAAGAACTGTCAAATTAAACAATTAAGCGAATGTGTCTGATGTGTTCAAATGACGACCATTATGTTTAATTTAGAGTTTTAATTTGATGTTTCCGTCACATACCCGATCCTGCGAGGCCGGTGTGTCAGGACGGGGTGATTCCTTCACCTCAGTTGGTGCGACGAAAGGGAGGTTTTCCCTTCCCCCAAGCGCCCGCGCGGTGGCGGCCGGTGCCTTACGTTTCAAGCGAAAGCATGCTCCCAGGAGTTGCCTCGGAGGGGCGGTGACGTACCAAACCTGAAGCCAAGTACTCACCCGCCGGCTGCTGCAGAGGCCAGAGAGTGGCCAGCTGCTGCAGGATCGCAGTTGCAGCTGAACACTGGTGGAGTTCAGTAGTGGCGAGCTCGAGCTCGAGCTCGACTCCTGGACTCCAGGTCCTGGGGTTGCTGCTTAACGGTTAAGGGAACAAGGGTGTGTGTCTGTGCCTCTGCTTTTCGAAAGACGGTTAAGGTCGCATCAAAAGCATAAACACGAGAGGTGCAGTTGTGTATGCCTGGCTGATTTGTTGCTCACGTTGGGATAGTCATAGTCCAGCTTGTTTAGGGAAAGGCTTTAGTTCTTGACAAAGTACAAAAGAGGGTGACACCGTCAGGCCGACGAGTAGATAAATACTACACTGACAATGCAGAGCAAAGGGGAGATGTCTGAACATGATCAACTGCTTCTCTCCTTTTTGTTTCTTTCCTTGCAGAGGTGGACAAAGGCATTTGGGGGAGCCAATTCCTATGTTCTTTTTTTCCTTTTGAGCAAAACATGTTGAGTGTTAGGCTCATCATGTTTAATAAAGTAGTGTGTGATTATGGCCTCATGGGGCCTCCTAATCAGTGTAGAAGAGGTCTTTCGCGCTAGTATCTTCACAAACTGAAACCCCGGAAACATCTGGTAGACAATGATCTCGACAGAACGCAGCCCATGATTTCCTGCTGATGTGTTCGGGATCAGCAGCAGCGATCTTTGCTGGGTGATCATGAACATCAGAAGGAACAGAGAGCAAAAGAAAGGTGCTTGTCTTGTCGAGAATGACAGTGCCCCACTGATATGATATCCATTCATATTTGATTCTAGTACAAACAAAACACGAGCGTTATCGCAACTCCTAATGACGAGCAAGTTACAGAGAGCGTGTGTTTTCTGTCGGAACCTGTGTCAGTAATTACCTTTCTAGTGATGCAAGGGTAAAAAGACTAATCGTTGGGCAGTCAGATGATCGCCGGCGGCGGCGTCTCCCAGACGTCGAACACGTTCTCCTCGCTGTGCAGGGCGAAGAGGCGGTCGCCGCCGATGGAGATGGCGCAGATGGCGCCGCCGTTGCTGCACCGCAGCGTCGACGTCAGCACGTGGTCGGCGCCGTTGAACACCGAGATGGTGTCGCCCGTCGACGCGAACAGCTGGCCGCTGTGCGCGGCGAGCTTCGGGTAGCAGGTTTCCTCGACGCACGCCTTGGTCTTCCCGCTCGTCGCCAGCTTGCTCCGCGATCTCCAGCGCACGCCGGCGGCGTTTTTCCGGAGGTCGAGGAACCCGAGGTCGTCGTACTGGTTGATCACGCACACCGACCTCCCGTCCTCCATCGCGACGGCGTGGACGGCGTGCTTGTCCTCGAGCGACGCCGGCGTGCCGGCGTCGGACCACGACCAGACGACGCTCTTGTCCCGGATGTCCAGCAGGCTGATGGAGGAGGAGTCGGCCCGCGGGAACATGGTCGCCACCATGAGCGTTCTGGTGGCGTCGAGCCACTGGAGCCTGTCGGCGTCGCCCAGCGCGCAGCCGGGCGGCTCGTAGAAGAAGTCGGCCTGCTCGCCGGTGTTCCAGTCCCAGACGCCGACCCCGTACTCGTTGAACCGGCCCTTGCAGCTGGCGAAGACGTCGCACCCCGCGCCGAGGGCCAGCGCGCCGGCGGTGAAGGACCTGGGCTGGCGGTCGTGGGCCACGCGGAAGCGGTGGCGCGGCTCGCCCGTGAGCGCGGAGAAGGCCGCCACGCCGCCGTCGTCGCGCCGGCCGGGCCGCTCCCGCGCGGCGACGAGGAGCGTGGCCGCGTCCAGGTACGCCGCGTCGTTGACCGGCGCGTGGCCCGGGTAGTGCACGGGGCGGCGCTCCTCCAGCGCCCAGTTGTACACGCGCACGGCGCCGCCGTGAGCGACGCAGCACCCGCCGTCGGGGGCCGCCCGGACGGCGGTGCCGTCCCCCGGCGCGCGGCCCGGGACGGACGCGGCCAGGCGCAGGCGGTCGCCGTCCAGCTCCCCGAGGCGCGCGGCGCGGACGCGGTCGAGGAGGCCGTAGTAGAGCGCCTCGCGGTAGAGCGCCGCCTCCGGGACGCCCGGGGGCACGTGCAGCCCGCCCGTGCGGAGCAGGTCCAGCAGCACCGCGAAGCAGGCCGGGTCGCGGTCGATGAAGTACTCGGCCGGCCCGCCCCCGCCGTCGCGGCCGGCGTTCCAGGAGGCGTCCAGCATGGCCCCGAGCATGGTGTCCCGCCCGGCGGCGGCGATCGTGGCCGCCGTCGTCTCGAACACCCGCCCGCCGACGTTGAGCCGCACGCGGCCGCGGCCCGTGGCGGGGGTGCACATGGCCGATCGCGGGCAGGAGGCGTCGCAATCGCAGTTCACAGCTCGCGCGCGGCGGGCAGCTGGATCATGCGGAGCGCGGGAGGCACGGCCGTTTTGTTTGGTACTAGTAGTGGCCGCCTATCGGGGGTGAGGCCGAGGCGGGCGGGAGGACCCGGGTCGCTCAGCTGGCGTATATAACGGCGCGGGGCCGGGTGCAGCCTCGTGCCGTGCCGGCTGGGACGGAGAAAAGGAGGCGCGGCGTGGCAGGTCGGTCAGGTCCCGAGCCGAGGATTTGGTCGTCTCGCGCGAGACGCCACCCCACACCCCGGCGGTTGTTTCGTTGACGCGAGACGACGGGCGGGTAGCAAGCGAGTGGGGCTGTGACCTGTGCGGGGCGACGGATTTGGTGGGGCGGCGAACGCGGGAGTGGGTTTCGGTCGGGTGCGGTGCGCGAGGGCGTTTTTTCTCCTCGAGTGCGGCGCGTGGCGACGCAAATCTAGCGGGGTCGTTTGTGCTCGCGAGTTTTTTGGGGCTGGAACTGAAAGCAAGTGTCCCTGGCAGTGGATCAGAAAGTTCCTCTGGATGGGTTGGGTCGGACGCCAGGGAGGCGTCGCGTCGCACGCCCCAAAAGCGGCCGCTCGTAGTACTTGGGTTGCTGGATTCAGCTCTCTCGAGCAGCACGACGCTGGGGCTAGCTCACTAGCTCCAAAAGCGGCACCTGCAGCCTCGTTCAGTATACTGAATGCTCGTAGCCGAGGCCACTTAACCGCGGCAGGTAAGGCTTAAGAGCGCCTTTTCAGGACGCAGGATTGAGCTTAAAGAGTGGAAAATGCACAAAGCAACGAGATCGGACAGGATCGTGTAGGCATGTAGCGCAATTATATGCTAGTGTCGTGCTCTCTGGGTTCAGGAATTCGAGCTTACGACCCTGATCATACTACGTCCGCTTAACCGTCATCACCGTTATCTTCAGACAGAAAAAAGGCAGCGAAGATTAAAAAAAAAAAGCACTCCAAATGTACCCGTCGCCGCTTGCGTTCTTGTCCGTAGATCCAAGTGAGGCATTCAAACAAGTGACAAGATTGAAGGCGAGAAATTCTCTGCAGGGAAAGCGATGGGTCGGGCGAAGCTGCAGCTGCAGGAGGATGGCGATCGAGCTGACCTAGCAGCGCAAGAAGGTCCCTTATCCTGGTCGGCTCCGGCCTCCGGTGCCGGGGGCTCGGATGTGCTCGACGTCATTTCTTTCTTGGGTTTTTTTATTCCTCTATTACAATGTTGCGACTTTTGAAGAATGTTATTACTATTCATGTTATTGGAAACTTCTCATTACAATTCTTCACTTCTTTGAACCGTAATATTTTATATGTTTTTTATGTCCTTAGACCCACTCGTAGACCTACGTATTTTCTTATGGCCCAAAATACCCCTACTGCTTCTCTCCCTTCCACTCACTGACGTGTGGGGCCCACACGTCAGCTTCTTCTTCAACCTCCTCTCCACCACGCGCTGCCCACCTCCGCTCCACCTGCCGCCGTCGGCCTGCTCCCCGCCGGGAGGGCCCCCTCCCCCGCCGCGCCCTCCCCTCCTCCCGCAGCCCCACCGTCTCCCCTGCGTTGCGGGTGGCGGCGGGCGGGGCAAGCTGCGGCGGCGGCGGTCGGGACTAGGAGCTGTGGCGGCGGTCGGCCTCTCTGCAACGCCGACGGATCCTGGCGGCCGGATCCCAGCACCGCCGCCCCCCCGCTCCCTCGCCAGATCCAGGCGGAGGACGACGGCGGCGAAGAGGAGCTGGAGGACGATGAGCGCGCCGATGGGCCCGTACGATCCAGCAGGACGTGCGCGGCGGCCTCTCTGAGCGCGATGGCCATGGCGAGCACCTTGCGCACGGCGGCCGCGAGCTCGCGGTCCGCGCCCTCTGGTCGACGCGGAGCAGGCTGGAGGCGGCGGCGAGCTACATCGCCGTCCCGGCCGTGACGAGGGGCCCGACGTCGAGCTCCATGAGGCGTGCCGCGGTTGGAGGCGAGGATGGAGCTCCGTGAGGCAGTGCGTGGTGGAGAGGAGGAAGGAGGTTGAAGGAGAAGCTGGTGTGTGGATCCCACACGTCAGTGAGTAGAAAGGAGAGAAGCAGTAGGGGTATTTTGGGTCATACGAAAATACGCATGTCTGCGAGTGGGTTCAAGGACATCAAAAACGTATAAAATGGCACGATTCAAAGAAATGAAGAATTATAATGGCAAGTTTCCAATAACGTAAATAGTAATGGCATTCTTTTAAAGTCGCAAAATTGTAATGGCGGGAATAAAAAAAACTTCTTTCTTTGAAGAAAGGAACGCACGCGTTCTCATTCTCATCGTCTTTGACGAGCGCAAGCGCGCCGCCGGACCCAGTAGAGAAATCGTCGGCCGTGCATGGTGCGAAATAAAAGAGGGCACCGGCATAATCCCCGTGGCCACTGCCTAATCCTCCAGTAATCCCACAGAGTTGACTCCGCTTTGCAGACGTTGATCGAGACGACCACTGCGAGAGGCTGTATCATACTCCCTCCGTATCTGAAAAGAACGCCGTTCTAGCCGTTGCCACGATTGCGAAAAGAACGACGTTTTACCCACGCATGCGTGATTTTGGACGCCAATGCCCTTCCTTAACTGCAGTCGTCCGCATTTCCCGTCCTCGCCTCGGTTCCCGTCCATCCGCCGCGCGTGCGCGTCCGCAGCGTTTCCCATCTGCTCCCATTCAAAACGCCCCCCCCCCCCTCGAGCCGGTCACAACTCACAACACGAGCCAACCTGCTACTCGATCTCCAAGGAGTTCATGCATGGCGGCGTCGACGCAAGAGACGCAGGAGCTGGTCTCGCCGGACTCGGAGGAGCTGCTCGTCGCGCCGGAGCTGCTCGCGAGCTACTCGTCCTCCTCCGACGAGGCAGCCGCCGCGGCCAAGGGGAAGAGCACCGGCAAGCCGGCCATGGAGTTCACGCCGGAGTCGGAGCTCAACGCGCTGGAGCTCGACGACGCGCCTGAGTCGGAGGAGCTCCTCGCGCTGGACTCCTTGCCGCCGGCCTCGGAGACGACGGTGCCGGACTCCTTGCCGCCGGGCGCTTTCCTATGTCCTCGCTGCCATCTTGTTCATGAAGACCGCGAGTCATGGAATCGTGCGCACTCGTTGTTATATCCATGCGTGCGTTGCGGCCTCGTCCACATGGATTACTGGCTGTCGTCTCCGCTTCGCCGCGACGAGTTCGACTGCACTGCTGCGCTGGCCGTGAAGCGCGAGATGGAGGAAGCTGAGCAGTCGTGGAGGAACATGAACAACAAGTAGGAGAAAGTAAAAACAGCAAGATGAAAACAGTAAGATTACATTGCTCATCGAGTTCTTGTTCAACCATTGCTTATCATCTAGTACTAATCGAGTTCTATTTGTTTCATGCATCTAGACTACCTATGGCTTCAGCTAGCAACGATGGCTCACAAGAAATCTGCAAGGGAAGTCTTTGTTCTCTCTCTAATCTTTCCTTTTGCATGTGAGGAATTTTGTACTTGTTGCATCCTTTAATCTTCATGACTTCCATCAATACAGTTTGGAGGGTTACAAATATTCTGTTTGCCTTGTGTGGACAGTACTCCATGAATGCCTACATGTGTTGACAAAATTCAGTGAGTATAAACCTGAAATCAAGAATGTTAAAATGAAGAGAATTGATGAATTTACCTCTTGTACTACTGGAATTAGAGCTTCAACTGTTTTTGCATTTTTCTTGTATTGAATGGCTTGAATAGCTCGAAAAAATCCCAAATCAAGAATGTTAAAATCCGGAGAATTAGGTGGTTGACAAATTAGGCGAATGTCAAAGCCATTTTGCTTTGCAGCCTCACAAAAAATTGGATCATCCAATTTTATATGGGAAGGTGCATTATCTTGTTGAATGTAGATTGGTTTGCCCACATCCTCTCTTGGCCATTTGGCTCGAATTGCCGGTAAAACTTTGTTGATCATGAAGTCCCTCATCACATCTCTTGTGATCGAAGCTATAGGCTTTACCATCAAGTCTCCACGAACACGACCGGTTCTCTCATTACCTCTTTGAGCCGGTTCATAAGTAACTAGTGGAAAACAACCAATCTTGCCATCAAAAATACACTCTCCATCCCTAAACCTTGGCCGAGTACAAACACACAAGAACATGATCCTAGGGATGTAATTTTTGTTCTTACAAGTGCGATGGGGTTCATCTTCTTCGGGTAGCAAGTAATAATTCTCTGATTTTTTAGAGAGGTAAAACCATTTTTCATCAATGAACACAATGTCAAACAAATCCCTAAATCTTGGGTCATCAAGGATGTCCTTGTCAATCATATCAACACACCACTTCAACCGAGCCTTTTTGTTAGCATCAGTGAGGTATGGCTTTATGCTACTAGAATGGCGCCTAATAAATCCTTTTTTCAGTAACCTTTGAATCTTCCATTTACTCATGTCAAGTTGGCTACACACATCTTCTATTGTCATTCTATCCTTGAGAGGAATGTTGCGCAATGCTTCCAAATTAACAGGGATTGCCTTACGACCACATCTACCCTTCTTTCTACTGCTAACCTCAACCGGAATGAAATTTGCAAGTTGTGTTTTACCTCTCTTCCACAAACGTTGGACGACCTGAATGTGTACCCCAAAATGCTCGGCAACAATTCTTGTATCTTTCTTGCCTAGATGCCCATTCTTGCTTCTAGCTAATAAAGCTTGGTAAACTTGCTTTCTAAGCTCATCTGACATGTCTAGATTTCTTCGGTTTGCTTGAACTGGAGCTTGCACGGCTTGTTCTACATGAACAAAAAACACTAAAGTTACTTGCAGCACTACAGATACTTGCACGGCTTGTTACATGCAGCACGTTATTATTACTTGCAAAATGAAAAAAAAGACATTGAGTTACTTGCAGCACTAAAGTTACTTGCATGCACGGCTTGTTTTACTTACCAAGATTGTTTTGAACGAAATCAAAATCCACCGCGCCGAACTCATCTAGTGGAAGGTTTAGATCAAACACGTTCTGGTCGAGGCCGTCTTCAACGTCCTCCACTACAGGGGCGTCTTCACCATCTTCCAGCACAGGGGCGTTAACGTCGAGGGCGTCTTCAGCGTCCTCCAGTACAAGGTCGTCTTCACCATCTTGCATTACAGGGGCGCCAAATCCTATAGAAAAACAATGACATGAGAAAGGAAACGAAAACAAATCAAATGCAAAAAGGAAACTAATAAGAGAATGGATTACCATTGACGTCTTCACCATCTTCCAGTATGGGAATGTTGAGATCAAATCTACCATTGCTGTTTTCTTGTTCCTCTAAAGAAATGTTGAGATCCATGTGTGTGCACTGGAATGTGTTGTTCGTGCTGGATGGTAAGCTCAAGTCTCGGTGGTGGTCTGTTAAATAGCGCAGGCATCCGAGCGGCCGGCTACGCGGGAAAAAACGGCGCAAAAAACATTGCCCAGCGCACGCACGAACAAAACACGAGGCCCAGCGCGCGAACGAGCAAAAAAAAAAACGATACCCAGCGCGCGCGCACGACCGCCATGCAGCGAACGAGCAAAAAAAAAAGACGCCATGCAGCGAACGAGCAAAAAAAAAAAGACGCCCAGCGCGCGCGAGCGCCATGCACAGCGAACGAGCAAAAAAAAATCAACGCACGCACGAACACCATCCAGCGAAAGAGCAAAAAAACGGACCCCCAGCAAAAAACAAGCCCGCCAGGAGTCGA
This sequence comes from Panicum virgatum, assembly GCF_016808335.1. NCBI lineage: Eukaryota > Viridiplantae > Streptophyta > Magnoliopsida > Poales > Poaceae > Panicum > Panicum virgatum. Next base: position 50,018,750 of record NC_053145.1, read on the forward strand.
TCCCGCGACCTCTTGCGTTGAGGCTCCTTGTGCCAACCAGTTTGAAGCCGGACTTGCTTGTGGTCTAAGAGTTCCCGCGACCCTATTTAATAGGGGTAAACAGGGAAAACTCTACCCTAATTAATCACTCCTTGGTATGCGTACTCATGTCCTAAACGGCTTTCTTTTCAGATACGGAGGGAGTATGCACGCCTGCTGCTAGCTATAGCTGCAGCATGCACATTCATTTGCTCATCGTCTGGTCCATGGACCGTGGTCGATTTGAAATCGACGAAGATTTCTAGGACCCGAGTACCTGGTAGGGGTTATCTGAACTCTTAATATGTACTTTGAGATCTGTGCTAGATTCAGGAAGGTGTTAGGTAGAGGTGGAATCGGGTCAGATCGTGTACACGTTCGGATGTAGGTACGTATTGTATACGATGAGACATGCACCTAATAAATTGTCGGATTCTGTACCAGACGCTCCCCTTTATCGGGTACCTTCTACTTCTACTGTGTTTCAAAATCATTTGAACTCTCTCGTGTCGCCCATCCCCTCCCCTCCTAGAGATGGCAATGGGTATGAAATATCCGTGTACCCGTGGATACCAAACCCGATGGGCGCGGATACGGGCATGAGTTTGAGCCCGCGGGCACAGGCGCGGGTACAACTCTAAACCCAACTGGTATTTTTAAACGGGTTTGAAAAATTAATACCCGAATCTGCAAACCCGCAAACAATGACTCTTGTGATGTATTATGTATGAGACTAGTTTATTTATTTGCTAAAATTTATTTGTTTGCTCAAATAAATGGTGTTGACGTGTTGCTTAATAGGTTATAATTTATTAATGCTGAGATATAGAGGTGCATATTAATATTTACATGCTATTAAAATGTGATTGTGTGCTTGCTTTTCTAAAACTTGCGGGTATGCGGATGTGCCCGCGGATATGCGGGTATCCGCGGATAACGGGTACAGGTATCGTTTCCTACCCGTTGCGGGTTGCGGGCGCGAGCGCGGATTTTAGCATGCGGGTACGGGTTTATGAAGTTGATATCCGTGCGGACCTCCTCTCCCTCACGGTACAGCTTCGTCGGTGGGGACTCCATCCTCTCCACCGGCCGCACCGGCGAGGCCCAGATCCAGGGCCGGCGAGTCCGGATCCGGCGACGGCGGCACGTGCCGGTGTTAGGGGAGTGGAGCTACTACTCGTCCTCGTCCTCCCCAGAGGAGCCGCAACTGCCGCACTCCGGCGCCACGGCGGCGGGGGACTCCGCCTAGTGGCACGCAGCGGCGGTGGAGCCGGACGCCTGCAGCGACGCGTGGTTCCGGTGCTCGCCACCCCCGCGCAGGCCGCCGGCACCCACAAAGGCGCGGAGGCCGGCCCCGGCGCCGGCGGAGCAGAAGCTGCCGACGGGCCAAGGCGGCATGCTCGGGCTGCCGTTCCAGTCGGGCCTCGCGGCGAGCGGGGACCCGCGGGACCTTCTCTTCGACCTCTCAACCACCTTCGCATCGGGCCCAGCGCTCCGCCTCTCGTACCGCCCCAACGACCCAGCCCTCCCCTTCGCGCACGCCGTCCACGCGGGGCTCAACTAGGGCCTGCGCGTCCCACCGACGTCGCCAGTCTCCGACCCCGCGGACCTTCGACACGCCGGCACCAATTCCATGCGGATCTAGGCGTGACGCGTGCGGATCTCAATGGGCTGGTACCAGATCTGGCGCGGCGCCCGCAGCCTCTCGGTGGTGGCGGTGCTGGACGGGGACCCATGGTGGCCTTGCCGTTCAAGGGTCGTTCATCCTGCGCAGCCACGGCCGTCGACCAGGATGTGGGGAGGGCGGGAGGCACAGCAGCAGCCAGCGGCGGCGCCCCCTGCGAAACAAGTGGTGCACCGGCGGCCTTGTCCTGGTGAAGCTCCAGACTCGGCCTCACTCGGAGCAGCGGTCGAGGTGCTCCCGTTGGGGACTTGCTGGTGGGTAGCGGCGGAGGCGAGCAGGAGCGACGTAAAGTGGAACGGCCGAAGATGCTAAGGCGGCTACTGTGCGCGGCGTCGAGGTCGAGGATGTGGATGCGGCGCGCGCCCTCGACGGCGCCGGCAGCGATGTCGTGCACACCGGGCCCTGGCGTCCGTCCCGTGGCCTCACTGCTGCCGACGCAACCCGAGAGGCCCGCCTCGCGTCCTCCGTCGCCGCGGTGCTCGGCCGACGCGCCGTCCCCGACGGGGACACCGCACTCCAGCTCGCGGTCCGGCTCCAGCTCCCCTCCATGGCCTCTGTGCTCGCCGCCGCGGGGGCGGACCCCACCCTGCAAAACCACGCCGGGTGGACCCCCCGCTCCAGGAGGCGCTCTGCCTCGGGTGTAGAGACCAACGCGGGCGGCCGCGGACGGCCCCCGGGCTCGCTGCTCGTGCTCCACCGCCACATCCGACGCGTCCGCCTACCGGCCGGGCCGACGTCGTCCTCATCCAACACGGATACGTCGCTGCTACGGCGCGGGACACCACCTCCACCTTCTCTCGCCATCCTCGGCGCCGTCGACCATGTCGTCATCGGGCCGGAGTCGCTCGATGCGTCCATCCCACCAAGCCGCCGAACCCGCCGCATCGAGCGAGGATGCCTCGCCACAGCCACCACGAGCCGCCCCCCGCTCGCCTGCTGCTGCGGATGCGGCTGCGCGGCGCTGTGCTACTACCCTACATTCATCTCGGCCCCGCCCAGCTCCACCGCGTCCGACCACCTCCTCCTCAGCTCCCTGGCGCCCGCCCAGCCTCCGCCACAGCCACAGCCCCCAGGCCCAGCCGGCGCCGGCACACCGCCGCCGCCTCCTCCTCCCGCCACACACCATGCCATGAACCCCTATCCGTATCCATACCCCTACCAGCATCAATACCAGTACCAGTACCAGCAGCATGAGGACAAAACCCACCTAAACCCACCCTCCGGCGCCGCCGCAGCCTAACCCATCCGGCGATCGATAGCAGCACCAGCATCAGGTGGAGCACCACCAGCATCAGCAGCATCAGAGGGAGATGGAGAGCAGCAGCTTCTGCCTGCTACTGCTACTGCTGCTTCAGCGACGAGCTCGTGGTGTCGTCGATCCGCAGGTGGACTTGGCCGCTGACAAGCTACGAGCTCCGCCACAACGGCAAAGCGCGAGCTTGCCCCATTCCGATGGCGACCTCATGACCGTCGCATCCAGCCACGGTGAGTCGTTGTCCGCTCACTCTCTCTCTCTCTCTGAGGAATTTCTTTATTTGATTTCTTATAGCAGGTCACTAATTTGTTGTGTATATTATTTCTTGCACTGCTTGTTGATCCGGTTCCTGTTTAGGCTGATATGAGCTACGGGTTGTCCAAGGTGAAAGAGTAGCCTGCACCGACCGGCATCGAGAACACGACTAACCGGCAGGTACTTGGTGGTAGCAGGTATGCACTTCATTTATGGATAATGTTTGTGCTTGCCGTTCCTACTGTTTTGGTTGGTTAATTGGCTGCATAAGTGTACCTGCTCATTCAGTTTTTTGCTTCATATTCAACATCTCTTGCTGTGTATATTGCCTAAATGCACCCCTTAACTATTTTAGAGGAGAAACATTTTTTCTGGTGAGTTGAGATTCACAGCAGTATTCTGTTCCATTGGTTCACAACAATTTTATGCTACGGATGAAGTAGCTGTTCATTACTACCATGCAGTACCTAGGTATCCAATTTAGCAAATATAGGCTACAATTGTATTGCTAGCATGAAGTTATTACAAGTTTACTACCTGTACCAGTACTTGAAACTCTGAATATATGATCCAAGGATTCTTGATTGTGCTGCTATGTGCTTCGGTTTTGTCTAGATTCAGTCACATATATGCTTCGGTATGGTTGTTAATTCAGTAAATTACATGCTTCCGTCACATACCAATTCAGTCATATATATGGTTGCGATATGTTCATGCTTTAGTTGTCCCTAAATTCAGTTCAGATGAAGCTGTTTGGCATAGTCCAAAAAATTCAGACATGGTGGATTATTAATTGTTGTAGTAGAATGGGCCTCTTTTTTTTGGGAGAATCAGTTCAGATGAATATGTTTGGCATATAAAAAAATTTGGACCTGGCATAAGATTTTTTGAATCTGTTTGACATGCTTATTCAGAGTCTTGTTCAGGTGCTCTCCATTTGCTTGGCCATCGGTTGGTGCTCTCCATTTGCTTTCAGTCCTGTTCAAGTGCTTTCCATTTGTCTGAATGTATAGGACTATCGGTTGGTATTTGGTGGTGGTGGCTAGGGCACTGCTGCTGCCACTGCCATCAGCGTCTTTGGTGAAAGGTGTGCGCTTCATTTATGGTTGGTTAATTGGCTGCATAAGTGTAGCTGCTAATTCAGTTTTTTTGCTTCCTATTCAACATCTCTTCCTGCGTATAATGCCTAAATGCACTTCTCTAACTACTCAACATCTCTTTCATGTGCGCATTGCTTCACGTGGTACCATGATTAAGGCATGATGTTGTTTAACTAGTTAATCTGCTCATTTGAGATGAATTTTTATTGCTGTTTTTAGTAATTCAATGTTTATATCGCTGCTCAGGTGTGCTATGAGGGATGAGGCAGTACTACCAGGGTTTGCTATCCGAATAACAACCAGCAGCCTGGTGCTGTGACACCTTGCCAGAGACCACACTATCGCTTTCTTTCCCTTCAAGCTGAGCCTACGCAACGTCCTGGTGCTAGCTACGCTCACCATCGAAAGCCAGCTACAATCTTCATGCTCAGGTTCGTCAACTGTACCAATATTTTGGTCCTTAGGTTGGTCAGAATGTAGTTGAGTTTTGATCTGAAGATCCCATTTTTAATTCTCACAATGTTTGTGCATATTGGTACATGCACATTATTTGTTTTTGCTTAATCATTCAAGAGAAAATACTTGAAACAAGCTTATTTTGACAATAATTGCATTATTGTTGTCTTCTTATACAATCTCATTTGTGCATTCATGTGTTAGTACAAGCTAATCTTTATGTTTAAATAAAGTGGTGCACATGTACCGACTTTCTTCTATATTTATCTTTACACTTGAGTTTTAAAAACATTTCTGGATTATAGTAGGTACACTGGGGCAACCGGCAATTGGGGGTAGCGTTGGGCGGTATGCGCGTGCCGCAGTGGTCATCGGTACCACATCCGCGACTTCCTCCGCAAGCAGCAGTCGATAGGTACTTCCACGAGCAACCTCCTCTCCTTTTATGTCTTCACTCTTTCTCGGTGTTTATATGCTAATATGTACCCGTATGCCATATGCTGATTTGTGTATTGTGCTTCTCTCAGCATATGGAGGTCCTGGAGGAGTGGAGGAGGAATGTGAGAGGAATGTATTAGCAAGGTTGTATGAAGGGGGTACTAGGGTGTACTAGGTAGCAAGGTTGTATGAAGGTATTGAGTATTAGTAAGGTTATATGAAGAGGTACTGGGGTGTACTGGGTAGGAGGTTGTATAAGAGGAATGCATATAGTAAATAATTTAGATATTAATTGAAGTATTATAAACTTGATTCTTAAAGAGTTTGTCTATACAAGGATGTATATATATATATATCACAAATGAGAATATGTAACGAATTTTATGCTTGTACAAAGTAGTATAATTTAAATATTAATTAAAACATTTAAAAAAAGAATTGGTTCTGTAGAGGATTCTCTTCATAATACATGTGAGAATATGTAACACAATACTTATTAGGTGTTCAGACTCAACGGCTGGGAAATATATATGGTAGCCATTTGAAATATCAATACTTTAAATAACTCACTCATGTCTGGTATGTCTCGTACAGTCGAATGAAAAAAAGGTTAAATATCAAAACATTTGAAATATGAATGTGTGGCTGTAAAGTAGTCATGTTACACCCTGCAACATTGCCGTTGGGATAAGACTAAAGAGCATTGACAACATCTGACATGCACATAGACCAAAACACTTTTATGCATGCCTATTCTGCAGCTGGACAGATACGTGCAAATAAAAAAAGGAATACAGAGTTATACATGAAAATGAGACAAAAACACACACATCTCGGTACAGGACTTGCGGTCCGGATAACCTCTACCGGGGTACTCGGGTACAAAATCGTGTTTTCGGATAGAAACTATCTCCTTTTCCAGACCGTACGTGAATGGCGTTATGAACACTTGCATGCATGCCGTATCAGCCCGAGTGTGCATGATAACTGAGACCGATATGATCGAGCCCGAATGCCCGATCCTGCCTGCTTGATGAGCCGTACGTACTTGTACAAGATAGGGCTCAGATCATCATCTGGAGCTACGAGCTATAGCTTAAGGCCGGCTAGCTAGCTTTATTATGAAAAGTTCCTCATTATGCTCCAATCATGCATGTTGTTTAATTTGCAGAGAAAGACATACTCCGTACGTAGGAGTACGTATACATGATGCCGCAATAATGTGATCTCGAGATGCATCCGTGTGCTGCAGTTGTAATGGATACACGCGTAGCTCCATGCTTTGAGATACCCAAGCGGCACGTACCTTTGTCGTCTGCGTACGTATGATCTGAGAGCTCGACGCTGCCGTGCGCCGATCGATCATCCTACGCATCGCGTGCATGCAGCACCGTACCGTACGTGCCATGCATGCATCTACGTGCTCCTGGAAGGAATAGGCCCAAGTAGCACATACAGGGTACGTACGTAGTAGGTCAGGCCGTCCCAGCTGTGCGATCTCCATATAGGCCCATAGCTAGCTACGACTAGCTAGGATGGATCCCTGCTGGCTTAGCTTCCTGCCCAGCTCCAAGGCTCAGGCCGCAGCATGCATGCATGCATGAGCAGTACTAGTACTCCTGCACTAGTCGGTTGATAGGGATTACAATTCCGTTTTTACTGTTCTGAAATTTCGTTTTTTTACTAAAGTTTGACTTTTATAGTTTTGAATTTAGAATCGAAATATATCAAATTCCGGACCGAAAAACTGTTTTCGTACCGATCCGGAAACGGGAAAAAAGTCCGGTTTTCCGGATTTTCCGTCCGGAAAGTTCAACCGTCGATGGTACGTACGTACCACTGTGCATTGCACTTCCACTTCCTTCCTCTTGCTGTCAGGGACAAAACGAGCGATCGTCCATGGGCGGGGTCTGGCCGCCCGTCGGCGCACCACCTGGGACTCTGGACAAAAGCCTTCATCTCTTTTCCCTCCTCTCACATCGCATCGCCGCTGCCTGCACCATGCACACGCTTCGCCGTACGCACGGCGGCGTCCCGCCTTTCGGCTTCCGCGCAGGCAGAAAAGACGGCGTGGCTTCTTCCCGGCCGGCCATGCTGCGCGCGCCGGCCACCGCCGGCCACGACGTGACGACACACGAGACGCCCGGCGCCGGCCGGCCACCGTACCCATGCATGATGCATGCATGCGCGCGCGGCTGCATCCGCACCTGCATCTGCATGGACGCGCCCCTGACGACGGATGGATTGGATGCTTCGTGCATGCACGGATTGGATCGGATGGTTCTTCGATTCGGCGCGACGCGGCAGCCAAGGAGGATCTCGCTCTCCGGATCGGCGCAAAGGCCACCGCCAGCTCCCTCTCACTGCGTGCCCTAGTAGTAGGCTTCCTTCTAGAGTACGTGTAGCTTGTGCTTGCGTCGCCGTACACCGCCAGGTGTGTGTGAGTGGGAAAAGATCGTGCGTGCAGGTGCGCGGCAGTACGTGCCGCGGCACGTGCACGCATGCACGTCTCGATCGGGCCGCACGCATGCGATTCGCTCCCTGCAAAGCTACGGCTGCTACCCTGTGGCTAGCTAGCTACTACTAGACTTTGCTTGCTCGCGCGCCACGTTCAGGAAGGAATCAGGCGATCAGGAAAGAAAGTGGTTGCGCCTCGTTGCCTCCCCCTACTAGCCTGTGTCTGTGTTTAGTTCCACCCCCTAAAAAAAATCGTAAACACATTAAAGTGAAAAGTAATCTTATTAATTTGAAGTACTAAATGAAGTCTATTTATAAAATTTTTTGTATGGATGGGCTGTAAATCGCGAGACGAATCTAATGAGCCTACTTAATCCATGTTTTGCAACAGTGATGCTACAGTAACCATCCGCTAATTATTGATTAATCATGAATTAATTAGCATCATTAGATTCGTCTCGCGATTTACAACCCATCTGTGCAAAAAGTTTTGTAAATAGACTTCATTTAGTGTTTTAAATTGGGAAGATTCGAAACACAAAATTTTTTTGCGCTTACACCCTACCGAACTAAACACGGCCTAATCCCTATCCACTGCTACATAAAACATTTGTAGAAATAAATAAAAATATATTTTTAGAAGCACGTGACATACCTATTTTTTATTTTTGCAGTAAAAAATATTATTTTTAGAGGCATATTATAAGCTAACCCGCCTCTACAAATTAATTTATAGAGGCGGGTGAGCCTATGACCGGCACCTACAAACTATTTTTCGAAATATGAAAAAATTAGAAATAAATATGAAAACAACAAAATAAAAATAAAAAATATCCCTGCTAACCGGCCACCACTAGAAGCCCCTATCCTACCGAGATAGGATTTTTTTTACAATATATACATGCTTGCGTAAATCGGAATTCGAACCGCCTACCTCAAGCCTCGCGCGACCTTTCTTACCACCACAGTACGCAGCCACTTGTGTCTCAATATGGTATGCTATTCTTTTATATTACCTCAAGCCTCGCGCGACCTTTCTTACTACCACACTATGCAACCACTTGTCTCAATGGGGTATGCTATTTTTTATATTAAATTTGAAATTAATTTGTAGGGGCGAGTGATGCCTCCACCCGCTCCTACAAATGATTTTTAGGAGCAGGTGATGCCTCCACTCGTTCTTACAAATAATTTTCAATTTTATTTTAGAAATTTATTTAATTCAAAAAATAGCAAAACACATAAAAAAGGTGAAATTTTAGCACAAACCTATTGTGATCTATAGAAGTAGCATAAAATATTAAAACTATATTTCAGCGTGGTCAAGGAGCAAAGGAATCTCCATGGAGTGGGAGATGTGTACTAGTAGAGCAGAGGCCAACCACAATCTCTACAGATAGAGGTACAACACTGGGGTGAGAATACTTTTTTATTTCTTTTAATCCTACTCCGTTGTCCGCTCTAGTATCGAAAATCTGTGTTGAAAGAAAATCTAGGCCCCTAGTGGGTTTTGGTGTATTGTATGACAACATGATTAAATGACTAATAATTTGGTTCAAGCATGTGAGCAGGTTTTATGATTGTCGAATATCAAAGTACTCTTTTCAAGGTTATTTATATATGATGCTCATGTGTTGAAAAGATCAAGTGTGTGATTTCATATGACACGATTGAGATGTATTACAAACAAAATGAGAAATATCATTGAGCAAATGATTCTTGAGAGATATGTTGGCTCTAAGATTTCAAAAACTTATATAGTTGTTATGGAATTATTTATGAAAGCAAAGTTGTCAAATAAAATTGAAGAATTCGAGTTATATTGATACAAAGAAAGCAAGCAAAGCATACGAGATGAGACATGGTTTGTTGCATATGTATGGTCTCGAATTGGTTGAGCTTGCTAGTGATGAAGAATATTTGAAGCAATGGTTTTCATTCTAAAAGCACAATTCAATGGGAGTTCAAAAAGGCGGCTAGGATAAAGGAAAGAGACCGAGAGGGGTGTTTTGAGGTATCAAGCAAGTGAAGGGCAAGTGATCTTTGCGCCGAAGGACTTTGCTAGGGTGAAGAAACTGATAATGGTCAATGTCCGGAGATTCTAGAGCCTTGGAGGAGTTCATATTGAATAGTGTCAAACTTTGGAAAGATGGAGTGACTTTTGAGCCATAGATGAAGACAACTCATATGTGGTGTATGGTCAAGTCACTTGCTCAAGGTTAAAATTCTCAAATGAAGAGACATAGCAAGATGCTACCCTAATGAAGCTAAACTGATTTAAGTGTGGCATGACAAGCAAGAAGAGAAGCTCAAGTAGTTGAATTTGTATTTTAATTTGACTTGAGTATATATATATGCCGTACTATCAAGAGGGATGTATCATAAGGAGTCTTGATTTATGTCTTAGTGCTCAAGTAACCCAAAAGAGTTGATGAGAGACACAAAAGCCACATGTACACGCGACTCAGGCTTGATAGAGGCAAACCTGGTGGCACCGGTTTTGGGAAACCGATGGCACCGGTTTTGTGTCAGCTGAGCCAACAGCTATTTTGTTTGAATCTCGGTGACACTGGTTTTGGGAACCGGTGGCACAAGATTTCTCTGGGTTGCAACGGCTAGTTTTTGGGGGAATGGGCATTTAAGGCCTTGGTTCCCCCACAGTGGCTGGCTGCTGGTTTTGATGTCATTGCTGTTATTTCTTGTTGTTCTAAGCCAAAGCTCATTTAGCTCTCCCCAACCCCTCTTTGTGAGGTAGCTTGATCTTGTATGATCCCTTGAGTTGGGTAGTAGAGAGAAGCCTTTGTGAGCATATCTGAGCGAAATCAAACACCTTGAGCACTGTTGGACGTCATTGAGCTCGTGTGAATCATTTGTTACTCTTGGAGGTGATCCTCCTAGACGGCTAGGAGTTGTCCAAGAGCTCCCAAGGTTGTGGTGAGCCTTGAAAAGTTTGTGCAGGTTGCGCTTCGCCTCCACAAGGGAAGAAGCCCACTAGTGAAGTGATGAACGCGATTGAAGGAGATTGCGACCCACGAGAAAGAGTTGAAATAGACTCGGACTCAATGGGAATTCCTCAACAGAGAGTAGGAACCACTGTGCTTGTGTAGGGCGTGCTTGTGTAGCACATTCAGTGGGACCGAACTTCGGTGAAACAAATCACTCTGACCATCATCTCCAAATTTGGTTTGCAACTGAGTTCATTAGCCTCACTTTTGGTTTTGAGGGGTTCACTGCTCAGAGTAAAGCGATGGCACCGGTTTGCAAAATCGGTGGCATCGGTTTTGACTGGCAGTGAGTTATAATCCGTTGCTTTAGTTGTAATTTTTCAGGTCACGCCTCCCTCTAGGCGGCATCAAGATCCTTTCATGTGTACCCAGAGAAAATTTACTGCCCGTACCGGGGGTGAGAATACTTCTTTTAATCCTACTCTGCTCTAGTACCAAATTTATGTGTATCTAGAGAAAATTGACTGCCCGTCATGCAGGTATTTGTTGTGGCTTGTTATACGCCGCCGGCATTTACCGGATCTCGCTAGTTCCGTGCGTGCTGCGTGTGGCCTGCGGACGCCACGAGCTCCCACATAGAGAGATTGATGATCTGATTGATGGATTCCCATATATATATATATATATATATCGGTCGATTCGTCTGCTCATTCACAGCGTATGATTCTTATCCAATTGCTTCTTCTGAAAACGCGGCGTCGGTTAATCTTTCTTATTCTCCCTTCGGGGCTCCTCATGTTGCTAATTCATGGGTTTGCTTGGAAGACTGCCCTTCCTCTTTTTAAGCTTGGCAGGAGTCGGAAACACACTTGACTCACCAAATCAAGCAACAGGAGAAGTCAATCTATAACAGTTGATCGTATTTGCTCCCTTCCGGATATGCGATGCCTTGGGAATGCCGGAGTTGACAGGTGCAACAGTCCGACCTCAGGGAGGAGAAAAAACCATTCCAGCACGAAGATAGGCTACACTCAAAAAGCGTAGGCCCTAGGTGAAAAACATGGTACGAAAACGGTTACATTAGTGGAGTCAGATCCCGATCAGAGCGGCCTCATCGAAATAAACATATCCAAGAAGGCAGGCACACGACTGGATATCAAAGGTGGGGCTCGAAGCAGCCATCTCCAACTAGTTGGTTGAATTCTTTAATCGACAGGTGAGGCGGAAAGTAGGTAATCGCATTCCGAAGCAAGGAGTTAGGATCGACAAAGCACCATTTCCTCCGCTATGTCTCGCTCTTCTATCAAGTGAAGAGCTCGCTGTAGCTGAACTGGAAGGCTACCAAAGGGCGCTAACCGTCGGGCGGAGGTGGGAGGCTGGGTGCACGGACGAACCAAACGGGCTCCCGAGCCGGTGCTCCTGTACGCGGGCGGCCTCGAGCCGATGGGTCGGCTTCTCCTTTCCCCTTGTCTGCGTTCGGCTCGTTGGGGACTGAATCGTATTTGAACCCCGGGGTCCATATATCAATACTATATATATATATATATATATATATATATATATATATATATATATATATATATATAACTCACAGTAGTTTTGTTTCCCATTAATTCTACGTATTTTATCCAGTTCCTTCTTGAGATGTACTCGTCGTCTTATACTGTGAGCAGTCACCGGTGGGAAACTAGTCACCAAGTAGTACCCAAAGTTGTTAGAATTTGACACTTAAATTAGACGAATTGTTTGGTCATGATAATAATTTTCATTTATCATAATTTTACTGTATTGTATAAATTGCAATATTGAAAACATTCATGCATGTTCTATGTTTGTGATACCTGCAGGTATGTAACAGTTGGCTCTTGCTTGTACTCTTGATCAGGACTGCACTGGCTTTATTGATTCAATGATACACGCCCTATGCTTCTTTTTTTTTAAAAAAAAATCCACAGTTGATTTTTGGGTTTTGGTGGCGTGAAGATGGGTCATGGTGGCTTGTTATTGATGCGGTCATCATGTATGGCTTACATTTTTCAGGCAAGATGGCCCAGCATAGTCAACCACGCCACCATGGCAAAGCTTCTTCATTGACCAAATGTGTTAAGGAATATCAGGCAAACATGATTTTATTGTTTACTTTTAGTGTTCAATTTATTATCTCGAATCTTTAACTAAAATTTGTGTATTGTTATCAAGACCTTGACTGTAGTTAAAGTTGTTAGAACTTCATAGGGTCTACAGACATTTGTATATCTTCGGATTTTCCTATTCTATTTTAGTTGCAGTTTGTACACTTTCTATGGAAAAAAATCTATTTGCCACCAAATGTTAGGATTCTAGAACTTTATAGAAATTAGAAGCTCGTCTTGATCTGACTGAATAATTAATGATTAATTGGTCCATCTAACTTTATGTGGAACAAGGTGACTTACCAAATTCTAAAAGATTAGGAGGATGGATTAGGAGTTGTTGGATAGGAGTTTTATCATTTTGCTAAAAACCAAGGATTACTAAGGAATTTAGGGAACTTTTGGAGATGCTCTTATGCCTAACAAGTGGTAATTGATGATTATAATAAGCATTCCCAATATTTATTGTGTGGATCATTCTTTTCACCTTCTACATAGATCTACACACTTAAATTTTCTGTTTATTTATGAACCTATCTATGCACTAACTTTGCAAACACATCCTATGATTATTTGTTTTTTTACAAAGTATAAATAGTTCTGATTCTAACACGTCAAAAATGATCCTAGCCTTCTCATCTAGCTGGGCCTCTCAGTCTACTGAGAGACTGAGAGGCCCATAGCACCACTGGCTCCTTGCACTTTCGATTCTCCTCATATGAGGTAACCAGCCGTGTTTGGCTAAGCGTCACATCAAGTTCACACAAAAAAATGAACTTCTGCATGGAGTACTAAATGAAGTCTATTTGCAAAACATTTTCAGGGACGGATGTAACTTTCTGAGATGAATCTAATGAAGTAATTAATTGATGATTTGCTACCGTGATGCTACAGTAACCATCATTTAATCATGCGATCGAGGCCTCATTAGATTCGTCTCGCGATTTACACGGGGTTGTGGAGGTGGTTTTGTAAATAGACTTCATTTGATACTCTAAATTAGTGGTCAAAGGCCTAAAAAAAATTTCACGGAAAATTTTACACGGGGAACCAAACACGGCTCAATCAGTGAGGGCTTAGGCTGTCTGCACTGGCCTCCTGCACACTAGCCTGCAAGAGCTGTTACCGGAGCCAACGCGTGCAACGGTCTCCTGGACAAGCTCCTGGAACGAACCGTGCGGAGAAAGCTCCGCCAAATACACAGGACAGCAGGACCCTCCTCTAAATGAGTTGGCCCCGCGTTTGGTGGGAGAGAGGAGAGAGGGAGTGAGGATGACAAGTGGGCCTCGTGTCTGGTAGTCGGTATAGAAGATGATTATAGAGGATGAATGAGCAAGAGAAAACTGTATATAGAGAAAAAAATCTCGATGATCAGAATGAAATATTCCATTTGGAGGAGAGAAATAGAGGAGCATGAGTGCGGCCAGTCTTATTCCAACACTACTGAGAGGCCCATAAGAATCCAATTGCCCCTTGTGCACATATTATCCTCTCAATCCACAAACAACTATACAGTGGTCAACTCTCATGTACCATTCTTCCAACTCTCATGTACTCTTCTAGTTACAATCTACGAATCTAGGTCCTGTTTGGTTCCAAATTTTTTTCATAAGTCCCTATCACATCAAAAGAAATTTTACTATTTTATAATATTAAATAAAATCTGTTTATAAATATTTTTTGACAGCTGAGTGCTAATTCGTGAGACGAATCTAATGAGCCTAATTAATTCATAATTTGCTACAGTGATGCTACAGTAACCATCCGCTAATCATAGATCAATATACCTCATTAAATTCATCTCGCAATTTAGCCCCAGGGTTCTGCAGTTAGTTTTATAATTAACTTTTATTTAATACTTCTAAATACTAAAAAGTTCCTTGGACTTAAAAAAATGTCCCTACAACCAAACCAGCCCCTAGTCAGTGGTGTGCCACTACACGGTCAGGGATGCTCCGCATCCGGCTTCCATGGGTGGAGTACCGGGATCGGCTGTTCTACAGGCTGATGGCAATCAACAACCACCCAGGTACCTTGGATTCACTCTGCTTTGGTTATGCTGATCCTATGAGCAAGATCCGCCACTTCTGCTCTTTAATGTTGCTCGTGGGATGTTTCTTTTTTCAAACCGTAGGGCCTAGGTCTCTCAACTTGATGTTCATAATCAAACCCTAGGACTCCTGTTTGTAGATTTGTAGATGTACATGAAGTCGGCATGGTCCAATTTGATGTTCAGTGTCCATCTTTTCTCTCTCTCTCTTTTTTTTGAACCGGGGCGCACCCCATTTCCATTACTCTTAACGGAAATACAGGTATCCAGATATTATAGAAATGGGGAAGAGGGATAGAACTAGATTTAAAGGAGTATGCGGTAGCTGGAGCTACCAAAGAAACTCAGCCTGGTTCAGGTGACCATCTTTTCTGCCTTCTTTATCTGGTGACCTGAAGTAAAATACCATTTTTCTTGAAAGTTATGATATTGGTTATTAATGGTACTGTATATTAGTACCCGCAGGTGATCCTGGTTATGAGATTGACATTGGTGAGAATGTTAAGAACTCTCTACCGGTTACTTCTTTTATGAAAAGGTATAGTAGATTTGTCCAACGCAAGCTTGTTTGTGAGTGAATGCTTTAGTCTGAACAGGTGATTGTAAAAATGCAGCTGTGACAAATCTTCTTGTAGAAGACCAGGCTATAAATGTGCAGCTAGTGGTCAGGCAATAAATGCTGGGGAGTTGTATACAATTTGCACTGAGGGGTTTGATTGGATTAGTTCTGGTGACACCAACACCTTCAACTTCTTCCAGGTATGTTTGAATTGTTCTACAAACCAATGAACTGATTAGTTGGAGAATCTTGCTATTGGACAATTCAAATCTTAATATATTTTAAATTGGGTGGTTGTTTTGAATTCACTTGTGTTTCTGACAATACTTTGGTGGCTGATGGAGGTCACATGGAATCTCAACAAGTGTTAAAAAGGCCCCGGCATTTTCATTGTCAAAGGGAGAAGACAAGCTCTTTCAGGCC
This sequence comes from Panicum virgatum, assembly GCF_016808335.1. NCBI lineage: Eukaryota > Viridiplantae > Streptophyta > Magnoliopsida > Poales > Poaceae > Panicum > Panicum virgatum. Next base: position 50,034,522 of record NC_053145.1, read on the forward strand.
ACAGGTCAGTAGATCCCTTTCGTGCTGCACCTTTTATGATGCATCGTTGACAATATGTGCATATGTTGATCCTAATTTTTGTAGTGTGATACTAAGGTTCATCTAAGTGATACCTCTAAAGAAAAAATTATTTATGAATATGTGTTACAGATATGCCTGAGAGGTGTAGGAAAAAGAAATATGGGGCAACATGATAGAGAAGACCTTTTGTAGATATGGATTTCTTCTATTGTAAAAAACTTCTATGTTTCTTTGTATAAAAGCTCCATTTGACTGTCAACTTTTAATTTAATAGTCATTAATCCATATCATTCCTATGTATTTATTTAGTTTACTGATATCTTAGGAATATCACACCTATCGTACTTTCTTTAATTGTCTAACTGAATAGTACTAAATTTTTATATGTTTATTATTTTTCATCTGTCCAAAAGATATCATTGACCATTAGGGCATTCAAAGTGTTGTCCTCTTCTGATTTGATTGCAAATGTTTTTCCAGGTGTCATCTTTGCATCCAAGTGTTGTTACTGAAGGTCATGGAAGGCTAAGATGTCCAAGAATGTGTCATCTATCGCACCAACAAAGGACACATTTGCTTTATCCCTTTGCAAGCAAATCAGTCAGACAAATATCGAGCTATCATAATGGAAAGGGTGAAATGGAGAAGCTAGTGATTTCAGAAGGTTAGAAGAACCTGAACGAAGATGACAGTGCTACACCAAGACCCAAGGGTTCAGAAGGTGATTGTGCTTCACTGCATGTTGAAAATGACACAGCTGAATCAGTGCCCAATGTTGAAGATGACAACACTGAAGTGCAGGTTAATGTTGATGGAACAACTGAAGATAGCTCTGGACTTATGATTGCTGCTGAAGATCTGCAAACATTCCATATCACTGTTGGTAATTGTGAACAGATGATGGCAAAGAATAGATGCTGAGTTAAAAGAAGTGGAGTCCAGGGTGGGCGATTTCGAGAACAGATACAAAAAGGTCACGATACTTTACTTTCATCAAGAGCCTTGATTTTACCCAAAGATTTGAAAGATCCATCTACCTTGTTTTCACACCATCAAGTCTTTAACATTATGAACTTAAATCCAACTTACCTGAGCTCATTTGACATCATGCAATATGATGATGGTGCAAGACCTGAAAAAGAGTTGGAATTTTTCTTGAAACATTTGGTTGACAAGAGGGTTTGTATTGTTGAAGATATTGATAACACAATCTCTACTGTGGAGACACTAATGTATGACCACGGCATCAAAGGGACGGAAGATGGCACAGATGATGAAATCTATAAAGGTGAATGTGATGCCTCTTTTGAAGGCACCACAGCTAGGCTCTCATTTATTCTCTGGAAGGGCAACGAGATCATCCACACAGAGGTCTACTCAGAATTCAAATGCAAATCAGCAACCGAGGCTAAAGCTTACGCTGCTTTTGCCCTACTCTTAAAAGCACGCGAAATGAAGATATTAAAGCTACTTTTATGCTCTGATTCCAAGACTGTATGTCAGATTCTGAGTGGCGAACTAAGCTATGACAGGGAAACATTTGATCTCGTTAAACTTTCGCTGATGCTTAGATCAATGAGAAAACACTTTGATAAGGTTATAGTGATGTGGAAGCCTCGGCAGCTTATGATCTTTGCTGATGATCTTTCTAAAGCTAGTGACAGACCAATTGCATCCCCAACGTTCCAAGATCTCACTTTGAAAAGGTGGTCGCACCATTTACAAGGGCTGCCTGTTTTTAGAATTGAGCGCACGACTGCTACACAAAACACGGTTAAAAAATTTGATATGGCTTGTTGTATATTTTATCTTTATTATTTGGGTTATTTTTCTATTCAATTATTGTTCTTAACAGTTTGTATTTTCTGCTGCAACTAATCTCAAAGTTGACGAATCATATGGAAAAAAATGAGAAGACAATCTTTTTTGTTGAAGCAGAAGAACAATCTAAGATAGACTATTTAGTAGGTCTTCAATAGGCGTTTAAGCCCATTGACTTGGAAGTATGTGTCTCTGACTTTTGTGATAAAGCAGATGACTTCAAAAGAGAGTTACAAAGAATTTGTGGACCTTCTTATTTTAAGTGTGAAAGATACAGTTTTTTTCAAGAGTTCTACTCTCGGAGGAATATGTGGTTTGTCCTTTGAGGGTAAGAGGCCTTTGATGGTGGTTTTTGATGCTTCCATTCCAAAATAAGTATATTATATGGATTCCGCGTACCATGTTATCTTGGCAACACCTGAGGAACGGGAAGGTCTAGAGAAAAAGAAGATTGAAGAATTGAATGCCCTAACATTTATGTATTATAATGGAGGTAAGCAACTGTGATACTGTTTTGTTGCTCTAGCAATCATGCCATTATAATGGCTTCATTCATGGTACTTTGCAGTGAGATTTGCTTTGAATGACGAACAAAAAGGTGTGGGAGGGCAAAATGTGAGAGGTGAGTAATTGTGCATTGTACTTTCTGGATATGAGTTGGGTTTTATCTTGCAGTAAATGTTATCTGATTCACATTAGTACTAATTTCTCTAGCATATTACTTCAAATAGTTGGAACATTCTTGTTCTCATTTTAAGTTTGTTGAAGTGCTGAGAATTCGGTGCTACAAATATTATATCGAAGTGTTGTACATTCTTTTAATGCCTTTTTCTGGAGTCATGGATATGTTGATTCTGATTGCTAATTTCTAGTTGCTGATGTAGTTGCTTATGCAGCAGTGCATCTTAAGTTTTCTTTGCTATTGATATTGAGACTGGTGTTTTTAGTATGTATGAACTGACAATCTTTTTCTATTGAGTGATTAATTGCTGGAGTTGCATGTTTTTAGTAGAATCTGATGTCTAATTTCTAGTTGCTTGTGTGCCAAAGTTTCTTATAGCGGTGCAGCTTAAGTTCTCTTTACTATTGCATTTTTTTGTAGACTGGACATGTTTTTCAGTATTGATAACTGACAATCTTGTTCTATTGAGGCTAGTAAGCATTTTTTTTTTGTCATCTATGAACTCACCATCATTCTCCACAGTAGATGTGTTGCTATAAAGTATCCCAAATTATTTTCCTATGAAGATTATGCTATTCCTGTTCCACAACTGCTATTGAGGCTGACATGTGTTTTGAGTTACTATGAACTGATTCAAGTAATTGTCTTGCAGTAAACTATTGGTGCACCGCAAGTAATCTCCTCTTTTTTTTGCCTTGTGCCTTAGCAGAATCATTTCTTACCATCATGTTCTAATTATGTTTGTGATAGAAAAATCATTATACTATGCATTCTGGAATCCATTTATGTACCGCCTTTTGCTTATTTGATTTACTCTTTTTTGCCCATATGAGTGAGATTGTTTATTTTTGCTGTGACCAATGCAGACTGAGAACATTTTGTCTTTGGAGAGGAAACTCTGAATTTTATCTACAATGTCCTAGAAAGCTTGCTTTCTGAGGCATTTAAGTTTTGATTCTGGGGCTAAGACAACACCATCTTTAGGTATTTCATTTAGGGATACAGTTCTCTAGAGTGGTTTTTGGTGCATGTGGCCACTAATCCAGTGTCAGATTTTCAGTTGGTATACTGCTTAAACTAAAACTAGAGCATTTACTCTCTAGATTAGTTTGTCACCTGAATTCTGCTTCCGAATTTCAAACCATCCAGTGGTGTTGAAGACAGCGATCTCTTGCTGAGCTCAGTTAGTGTAATGGCCACACAAGGTCACCTATGTTTAAATTGATATGTTCAGTCTAACAGTTTAAACCCGTGGAATTCAAATGGGTGGGCGACTTTGCAACTCTACATCTTATGCTGATTTCCAGCTCATTCGGTTGGCTGGTGCTGATTACGTTATGTTTGTTCATTTATATCGGTTATTATCTAGTGGCTGGTCGCAAGCTGCGGCGAATCACTTATGAAGCCAATCCCCTGATATATTTATTTCTGTGTGTCGAAGACATAATGAAAGCATTGCACTATTACTGTGCGAGCTTGCTTTAGCACCAATCTTCAGATGTAGGAATTTCTTGGGCGGGACACCAAATCCATGTATGCTTACTGATTAACCAATTCTCAATGCTGGGTTGATCCTAAAGAGATACCACTTCCTCGTGAATTTATCTTGAATTGTGACGAATTTACTCTTGAATCGCGACCTTTTGGCTCAATTTTATCCTAGTTTTGCTGAAGGAGCAAACCCCCTTTTCACCTTGAATTGGTCCAAATATGCGAAATTTCTTAGTTTTCGCGGAGGTTTAGATCTAATAACCGGTGGTTTATGGTTGAGTGATATTGCACACCATTATTTAACTATTGCTATTCTTTTCCTTGTCGTTGGTCATATATATAGGACCAATTGGGGGTATTGGTCATGGATTAAAGATATATTTTGGAGGCTCACAAGGGCCCATAACTTGCGCGGAATGAGGTCCACGGCACCGGTTGTCCAACCCCAACACGGCGGCCCCACTACTACTACCTACAGTTCTCTGTGCGGGAAGGCCGCCCCAGCCCCCAGGCCACCTCGCCTCACGCACGGTCCGGCAACAAAAGTAACTGGGCCGACACGACGCTGCGTAGGACAGACAGGCCTGGCCTGCTGCAAGCAAGAGGGCCATGCGCCATTTTTCCTGACTAGGCCCATTCATGGAGCGAAATAGAGAGAGAAGGAAAAAACAAGCGTGACGAGCCAATCTGGCAACAAAACCACTGATGAGTACTGAACAAGCAAAAGGGGGGAAACGAAATCTCGTATACCGATCCCAAGAATCTTGTGCTGGCACTACACATTGCTACTTCCATTTTTTCCTGCAAAATTCAGGGTACAATACAGTACAGGCTACGCATCCAGCGGGTGGATCATACAGGCGGCGGGGGCAGGTCGAGGAGGAGCCAGAACCCGACGCAGCCGTCGGAGTTGAGGTTCTCCTGGATGGCCAGGAAGTGGAGGCCGCCGCAGGCCTTCTTGGCCGCCTCCCAGGCCTCCGCCTCCTGCGTCGCCGCGGGGGTCTTCTGGTACCCGGAGTAGATGTACCGCGTCGACACCCCCGCCGACAGGATCAGGCTCCCCCTGCCCGTGTCCGCCTCCATCGCGCAGATCTCCAGACCGTTCATCCACGCTGAAAAATGGAGGACAAAGGAAACACAGTGATGACACGGCCAACTTGCTAGCGCAACTGCAATTCTTCGACACTAGCAGTACACTTCTGGAAGCATAAAACATGTGCGATCATCTCATACGACATGCCAAAACTTGCCAAGGTTTACGGCAACTGATCTCTCAATTGCATTTGCATCGCGTAAAGAGATCAGAGTAACCAACTGGTATACGAGTACTGCTTAGAAGACTGCGATTTTCTTTTACTCCATATTTACAAGCTACGACTAGAAATCCTACGGATCATCATCATTTGTGTTTGCAATCAGGCACTTATCATGAAAAATCAAAATTCACTGTCGATCCACCACATCATCTCGAGTGCCTTTGGAGCTTCAGACTGCTTACTAATTTCAGTGTCTTGACAGCACATTGTCATCTTCTACACAAGAATAAGAATGTGGCGTAGTGCAAACTTACCAGCTAGAGGCTTGGCGCGAGATGATTCCACGGCGACTCCAGGGACCAGCGTGCTGTCCTCGAGCTCGAACCCCAGCAGCTCCAAATCGAGCCCCGCGCCGAAAGCGTACCTCCTCTCCAGGGATTCCACCTCATCTCTTACAGCTGCAGACGAAGCACAATCACACATCAACCCAACACAATCTTGAGGATGGCTTAATCAAGGTAGAAAATCGAACTAACACTCACCGGAGAAGGGCAGCTGCACGAACGCCCACTTGTCGCCGACGAGGTTCTCGGGTAGCGTGGTGGGGAACGGGTTGTCGAGCGCGAGCAGCGGCCTGGTGCCGGCCTGGAACCCCGGGTGGCGGCTGTACACGGCCTCGTACCGCTCCTCCAGCCACAGCAGCAGCGACACGCACCGCCGGCTCGGCACGGCCTTCACGCCGAGCTCGCCGCAGGCGCGGGTGATGATGGTCTGCATCTGCGACCGGAAGAAGCGCACGCGGTCGGGCACCGGCACGCCCAGCGCCTCTGGCACGGCGGCCAGCGCGTCGCGGAGCGTGACGCTGTTGATGGCGTTGTTGGGGAAGTAGCGGGTGAACTGGAGCGACAGCGTGGCGTCGCAGACCACGAGCTCCCACACCTTCTTGCCGCGCGCGTCCAGGATGGGCCGCGAGCAGAAGTCCAGCTCCCACTCCCGGATCGCCGCCGGGTCCGCGTCGGGGTCCAGGTAGCACACCTCCGCCTTCGGGTCCACCTCCTCCTCCTCCTCCGCCTCCTCGTCGACGGACTTCTCGGGGTCCTCCTCTTCTTCGGCGGTGTCGGCCGCCGCGGAGGCGGCGGTGGAGCTCTCGGAGGAGATGGACCGGCACCGGCACGGCCGCGGCGACGGGCAGGCCGGAACAATCACGCGTTGGCGACCGTGTGGGAGGGGCCGCGCGGAGAGGGAGACCGAGGTGGGTCGCCCTGGAGAGTTAGGGAGCGGGAGGCTCCGGCGCAGAGCGAGGCCATGGCCGGCGACGATGGCGGTGGCGGTCGTCATGCCGCGCGCGGGCGCCCACGGCCACACGCAGAAGCTAAGCTAACGTTGCTGGTGCCTGGTGGCCTCGCGGCGCGTCGCGGCGTGCCAATTCACCCACCACCCAGTGTGTGATCGATCTCTCTCTTCCGTTTGGGCGATGGGCCGGCCCAAGCCCACGAAGAAGCCGAACAGGATAACGACGACCTCGTGTAACGGAAAAGGAGAAAAACTAGAGGGTGGAAGACGGCGGTGTCCGGAGTCCATAGAAATAGGAGAGGAGGGGAGAAGGGGAGGAGGAGGCGGCGGGTAGCAGCAAGAATGGCGTGCTCCACCAGCCTCTGCTTCTCGTCGACGATTCCGTCTCCAGCCTCTTGCTCTTCCGGCTCCTCCCGCCTTCTCTCGATCCGGCAAGTGTCCTCTGCCCCGTCCTTGTTCAGGTATGCTCTGGTTTCTTGCTGCCATGTCCCCATTGATGCAGTATTGCTCTTTCTCAATTCATTTATCCAGAGCCCAAATTAAGGCGTTCCATGATTTTAGATGTTGTTCTTCTAGTGATGTGGATATCGTATACTCGTATTTGTTTCTGACGCTAGCCCACAAGGTCACACGAACTTTTGTTGTTAATTTTTTTTTTTATTCTCAGCAATCTGGTAAATTTACCTTGAACTGTTATACGTCTAACGTATTGAAGAATAATTAGTTCGCACTCCACATTCTGATGTATCTAGTATCCATGCCTATCTTAACTAGAGTATTTACAGGCTTAGAACCTGTTCTTCAGCTACAAACCCTTAGGAATTTCATTTTTGTATAATGGTTGAACAGTTGAACTTTTTCACTGGGGTTGGCAAGGGTCCAGGAGTATAGCACTTTTAAATTACATCAGTTGGTTTGACTTGTGTTCTAATGGCTATATTCTGGTTGTGGTTTAGTGTAACATCAATAGCACCTGCATTAGCTTAACTGACCTCTGAGTTACCATTATTTTTTCTCATAGATCGACAATTCAATACAAGCAACGGGGGCATACATTACACCGGAGAAGCCACATGCTGGCCTTTGCTAGTGCAGATGTATGCATCAGGTTTTTTGAGTAGGCCATCTATTTTTGAGGGTTGGTAGGGCTATGACAAATGACATTAAAAGTAGTAGTACAAATAATGTTTCCTGAACTCTTTACGTGATTTTTATTCTTTTTAGTTAGATCATGGTTTAGTTTTGCTAAGGCCTTTATCCAATCAGAATGCCATAATGCCTTAGCACTCTTCACTTTATTATGCATTATACTAAGTACTACCTGGGGAAAGTTGTTCAACTTTTTTAGTGTCTGTTACTGCATCTTTATTCTACAGTATATTCTTTGTAGTTCAACTGCTTTTGTCCAAATGAATCAGGCACCACAAGGCAAAAGAAGCTCAGGTGAAAATGTTGTGATGGTTGATCCACTGGAAGCTAAGCGTCTAGCTGCTAAACAGATGCAAGAAATCAGGGCCAAAGAAAAGCTGAAGGTGCATTGTTACTGTATTGGAGTGTATCATTAATTAGATTAAATAAATCATGTATGCTAAAGGAAGTAGTATTCAGGATAAGGGGGGAAAATCTCTCTTTTGTTTGCACCAATGGTTGTTGGTGAAATGGTGAAGCTAGCCTTTTTCCCTGTTCATGCTGTCACGCAATTTCCCCATTACGGATTTAATTCTTTGAGCAGGCAAAAACATCATCGTATATTGTGCAGTTGACTCACCTAACCTAATTGCAAAAAGATATGCAACATGGTTTACCTAGTGGACTGTCGATTGCATTACTCACAATATGTCATATGTGTTATATTTTTTGTTTTTTGAAAGGATGTCATATGTGTTATAACTTATGTGAGATGTTGAAAATCCTATGTGATACAAGATAGATATATGTTTATTATTTTCCTAAGAGGCTAAGATAGTAGTAGTCATTTTTCATATAATATCACTAATTAATCTCAGTTGTCCTGGAAAACCCATCTGTTGCACTCCCCTTTGAATTCCAAGATTGGTCTGTATTCTATATTAATACTTCATTGTGTTTTGTTCAAATTCAACTGTGGTCTGTTTTGCAGAAGCAACGTCAAGCAGAAGCGATTAATGGTGCATTGGCAATGATAGGACTGACTGTTGGATTAGTAGTGGAAGGTCGGACAGGAAAGGGTATCTTGGGGCAGGTACTTAATGCTGAATGCATTAGGAATTCGGTTTGTAGTATGTACAAGTTTTTTTATCAATGCAGATAACATAATTTGAGAAATATCATAATTGATAATTGTGAAATGAGATGCTAAACAATTAATTACCTAAAAATTAGAATATGAGACACAGTTCTACACTGCTGATATGTGACCCCATGCTCATCAATTCCTGCAGCTGGCTGGATATTTGGCGGCTATTTCTAGTTTATTTGAGCAATAGAGGATCATGATTGGAGATTTCTTTTTCACGTTCCTTGGCCAAGAGAGCTCTTGTCTGAATCTTATTTGTTGGATCCATCCAATTTTTTGGGTAATTAATCTTAGCTGGCTGTGCAATAACACAACCAGATTTGTATATTTATCAAGTACTATATCATGGGCTGAACATTAATATACAGTGTAACAGATTTATTCGATGTACCCCAACAATTTCTGATGATTATTTGTGTTTAGTTGGTGAAAAAGTTTGAATTTTAGTACTGTAGCACATTTCGTTGTTACTTGACAAATAATGTCCAATTATGGACTAATTAGGCTTAAAAGATTCAGCTCGTGCTAATCAGTTAGACTGTGTGATTAGTTTTTTTTTCAACTGCATTTAATGCTCCATGCATGTGTTCGAAAATTCGATGTGATGGGTACTGTACAAAAATTTTTGGGAACTAAACAGGGAAGCTGCTGAAGAGCAGTTCTATTCATGCTTCAATGTCAAAACGTTCAAGTCACTGAGAACTCTTTTTTCTTTCCCTTTTGGACAAACCATTGAGGTGGTAGTGAGATGTGGCTTTTCATTAGAAGGTTATGATTGGTTACTTGTATATACTGTGCTTATAATTATGCCACCTGCTGTGGGAGTGATGATTCTATTGCCAGCGTGTGACTTAAATCTCACTTTCAAGTTTTGGGTGGTTCAAGTGTTTTCTGCTGTCTTCTTGTTCATTGAGTTCTGAGTTTCAGTGTTCTGTTGTAAAGTTTGTTGTCGGAGCCTACAGAGGCTATTGATGCGGACTATTTTTGCATGCTACCTGTTATATTTTTTGAGGAAATTTTATTTATAACTTTGATCTCGTGTGTAATTATTATCTGTTAGAAATATTATAAACAAAAATATCAGCAGCAAAGTATACTTTAATATGTGATCATGACTTAATATCTGTTTGTTTTGCTGCTTGCACCTTTTGATTTAATGTGAAACTGCATCTGATCTGATTCATAATCCGTACTAGTTTTGTACTGTAACTACAAGCTAAAAACAAGCTAGGTCAAGGTTTTAAATTGCACGCTATCGAATTTAGCGGCAACCTGTTCTGGCCGCTATTGCCGCTATAGCGGCGCTATGACCGCGCTATAGCCGCAGCTTCGCGCAGTAGTGTTAGCTTATTGTTCGCGCTATAGCGCTGCTATAGCACGCTATTTGTTTACAGTTCAACAATGGAGCTGCTGCTGCCCGCCAATCCAATCAACAATGGAGCAACAATCCAATTCCAATTCAATCGACAGTAGGTAGAAGACAATTGAAGCAAGATGCAAAGAATCATTTTATTGCTGCGTACATACTCTTTACCTGATGCTGCTGCCCGCGCTCGCCCAGCTGCCGCCGTTGTCTCCCAGCTGCCGCCACCGTCTCCCAGTTGCTGCTCGCGCTTGCCGCCGTGACCCATGTAGCTAGGATTTGGGATACGAAGTAGATGCTAGGGTTCAAGGCCACCGTGGGTTCAAGGGGTCAAGTCGTCAAGCCAAAATGGACCGGGCCGGCCTTTTTTTAATGACCGGGCTAGGCTGCTGATTTGGCATGTTTTGGATGTCCAGCAATAGAGGGAAAATAGCGCGCTACTGCGCTAATAGCGTTTAGCGCCGATTTAGCGTGCTATAGCGCCCATAGCGCCGATAGCGCAAAAAAGAGCTTTCGCGTCGCATGAGCTTCTCGGCGCCGCTATAGCGGCAAAATAGCGCGTTATTTAAAACATTGAGCTAGGTTTACGTTTCTTGAGCATGTATGTCACATCGATTGACTTAGCATCTGCCAATGGAACATGGCACTGACATACTTCTTTTTGAAAAGAAGCAGCGACATACCTCGACTTGGAATGATCTAGAGATATTGTTAGGACCTGTCTTTACTAGCAAAAGAACTGAGCATGTGTGGACATTACGTGCTTTAGAATGCTCAGCATGGACAATTAGATCTGTTTGTTGTACACTTGTGCTCACCAGCCACTGGTTCCTCGATCCAGGAATGCAGGAACATTTTTCCTCACCTTGTAAAAATTTTGTATCATACAATGTCTATGTATTCTCGTTTCTCAACCTGGGAACTTGGTGACCGTGATGCTCACCCTTTCATTCCGCGTTGAGCATGCGCGTTATTTTTACTTCTTAAAAGTTGAAACAAAATGAGTTTATAGAACACGATCTAATAAGTAAGCCACAATCAAAAAATATTTCTCATTTAAAATATGCCTAGTGGTGTACCCTATCACTTGGAAGGCTAAAACTCAAGACTAGGGACAGGTTTAAACATAGCTTTCGTCGTGCTCGTCAGGTGTTTCAGATTTTGGTGGTTTGCTTGGAAAGCACATACGTAACCAAGAACAATGAGTGTGCTAGACAATTTGTTTAGAAAATATCAGTCATGGATTGTCACCTCATCCATCCAACTCCATCGCGAATAAAGTGGGTAGAACTTTCACTGAGAAATATTACACCTCGAACACTCAAAAATATTTCTATTATTTTGAATTAGCATATTATTATTGTTCTACTAGAACTATACTTTCTTGGGACTGATATTTGCATCCAATATTCGGCAATATGAGCTTTTCATTAAACGCCATCCATATGAAAATTTGAATTTTATAGGAACTTTAACATTATATACATTAAATCAACAATTCGAGTGAAAATTACATAGAATGTCAAAAACCCAAGACAAACTCTACTACATGTTAGCCTGTTTATCTGGGAATAACTAGCTGAGCTGCCCAGCCTCAGCTAACCATCCAGCCAACGAGGGGTGACCTATGAGACAATCTGAGAGGAGCGAGGAAAGGAGGCCGCCGGCGGCTTAATCACCAAGACCGCCGAATGGTTGGGCTGGCAGCCCAGCCAGAACCAGCCCAGCTGGCTGCTTCTCCCACTAGCCAAACACAAGGTGTATTTTCATCACAAGCCCTAATATTTGAGTGATTAAATACACAGACTTTCTCAGTTGACATACATCAAGAAGAAATGAGTGGTGGATTTAAGATGGGGTTATAAATTTTGCTAGGCTTAGAGAAAGCACTTTGGGAGCAAGGATGGCCGGATGATGGTAGCAAACACAAGGGTTTAGGGTGGATGCTTGGATGGCGAGGACATAGTTTCTGCGGATCATGAAAAACAAGTATATGAATTCCCAAGTGCTTTTCATCAACTAAGTGGAGGTGAAAACTCAAATACTTGATGATAAATGTTTATTGTACCTATAAAATAAAAATGTCAACTGCTATATACTCTTGCGTTTTTTTTTGAAAAACAACTCATTTGAGAATTGAGGCATAGCGCAAAAAAGGCCAATGGACTCGTCCTTTTTGTATTTTGCCACCAAACTCAGGATTCCGAAACTGCCCCTGAGTCGTCAACTCGTTTCCGCCTAAAATTACACTTCCCCTGCCCTCCCCTCTTCTCCTCCGGCCGCGGCTCGAACTTAAACCCTAGAGCCGCCCCCCGGTCGCTCTCGCGACCCCAAATCTCAAATCACCCGGAGCGAGCACACGCGCGAAGGCAAGTGCGCTTCAGATCCCCTATTGCTTATGGTTCCTAGGCCACTGTTTCGTCCTAATCCCTGAGAAATTTGGGGTTTCCCCGGTGGAGCTTAGTGGTTGCTGCTGCGCCTTGGAGTGGATTTGAGAGATATTTTGTTGGAATTTCTTTGGCCTCTTGCAGGGTTTCGCTCATGGCTCGCGTCTACGTGGGGAATCTGGATCCGCGCGTCACGGCGCGGGAGATCGAGGACGAGTTCCGCACGTTCGGGGTTCTGAGGAGGTGAGATGCAGTGCCTTTGCTCGAAAGGGCTAAGCTTCTTTTGTCTTACTTTTTGGATTGCGGAAGTGCTAAGCTGGTGCTACTGAGCATATGCTTTTCCCGAGTTGTCTATATGGTACTGTTAATATTGCCTATAGGACTGTGTCAGCTTGTTTTTTGGTTCCCTTGCCTTACAAGCATGCAAGTAATTTGTGTTTTTGGGTATTATAGTTTCGCACCGAGGGTGCCAGTGGTAGAACAGTAGCACTGCAGCCAGATGTCCACTTACGTGATTCGATACTATATAGTAAGGCTACTGTGGAAGGATTCAATACCAATGCATTTGTCTATGTGTTCAGTTTGTTGGGTAGAACAGGTTTTCTTGGACTTGAGGCTGTTTCTTGATGAACCTTTTTTTTTGGGGGGGGGGGGCAATGCAAATATACTGTTTGAGAAAATAAAAGGGAAAAGTGGGACCACTATGTTCACATTTGAAGTACATGGAGTACCTGTAAGGCCTAGTTTGGTAGGGCTTGGTGTTTTGATGGGTTCTGCATAATAAGTTAGCAAGTGCGGCTTCAACTTATCAGTACATATGGGGCTTGGCCTTATGTCTTGCTAGTAGCTTCTTTTAGGTTGTACTAAGCTTAAGACAACTTTTTCAAGCTACCAGCTTCGTTTAGCTTTTCCTTAGTTACAGACGTACTTGATTCTTTTCTTTTAAAAGGCTTGTGATTGTCCTTTTATGTAATGGTAGGGCTCCTTTTCTAAGGATTAGAGGGCATCTTTTGCCCATTTATGTTTTAATTCAGCGAGCTAGTATAAATTTTATTTTTTATGCTGTGTGTTAATAAAAAGAACATAGTAGAAAATACTAGGTGACATGACGAGTAAGGTGGAATGAAGTTGAATTACAATGACAGATCCAAAGATGGAACCGAGCTAGTAGGCTAGTAGTTCCGAAGTGCATCCAACATGGCAACATAACAACATCATCTTTTGACCTAGGAATTTATGTCTCTGAGCTATAAATAAAAGTAAACAGCAGATGATGTGATAATAGATGATACTCCCCTCATGAAATTAACCCAGAATCACATCTCCTCAATACTCCCTCCATTTGAAATCACAAGGTTTGTTTCATTTAGTTAGGACAAGCCTTTTACCAATGATTACTCTATTAATTGATAACTTTTGTGACACAGAAATGATGTCATTAGATTCGTATATTAGTAAACAGTTTCTTATGATTATAATTTGTATATCACATTATCACATAAATGAAATATATTGATCACTTGGTTATGCATGTTTGTTTATGTTAGTACTCAATCCAGGAAAGGTTTAGCTGCACCTTGTCGAGAGTGATGTGTACCTCTGTGCGGAGGGGTGTATGTTGACTTATGCAACAAGCCAACAATAGGTGTACATGCAGAGTGAGAGGATTCCTTGGAAGAGTTACGTAGATCTTGTTGAATGTATCAGTCAGTCTTTCTTGCATTTGTATGCCGCAGTCAGGGGCGGGCCCAATTGAATTCAAGGGTATTCAGTTGAATACCCATTATTTTTGACACAAAATCAAGTATATATACTATGTATTGTGTGGTGTATATAAAAAATAGAAAAATTATACTCTAATCCACCTCTTTCTCTCGAAATAGGCCAAACAGCCCAATCCAGCGGCCCAACACTTTGTCCCCCACCCCCTCACCCCTCCCACGGCTCACTCTCCACCGATTGGCCTAGTCCAGGCTCCAGACCCGGTTGACTTGCCTGGCCTCCCTCTCCTGACGCGCGCAGCAGCAGGCAGCGAGTACGACAGCGGCAAGCTAGGAATGGTCGTGTTGCGGCGGCCACGGCGCGGCGCGGAGAGCCGGCGAGGCGGCGACGGGCGACGACGGATGTGGCCTGTGGTGCGGCTCGGCTCAGGGGGCGGGCGGCGACGAGCGCGGCGCAGTTCGCACGACCATGAGGCGGCTGCCGGCCCATGGGCTTCGGCTCCGCTCGGACCTCGGAGGTGATCAAGCGGAGGTTGGAGCCTCGGAGGGTAGCGCGCTGAGCGCGGCATGGCTCGAATTCACAGGCGGTGCGCAACGGCATGCACGGGCGCGGCCACGGCCAGCGGCGGCGGCTCGGCCCGGTGGCGGACGGCGAGCGCAGCCGCAGAACGCCGCGCGAGCGTGGCCACGGCCTGATGGCCACACAGTGGGTGGTGGCTGTGTCTTGGCTCGGAGGCGGAGTTGCGTCCACGACCACGAAGATAACTGTAGTAAGATAGCACTGTATTTTTCATACGCCTTTTTTCTGAAACAATTATAAATAGAAAATGATACACTACAATTGTCTGCAAGCCTTTCTTTTGTGCAGATTGTTAGGCTATGGCTTCTGCCATGTTACTGCTCCATCACACCGAACCATGGCACCCATTTAGGGCAAAATTTTGAATACCCAAAGTCAAAATCCTGAGCCCGCCCCTGGCCGCAGTGTTAGTTATTGTTTGCTGTTCAATTGTTGATGGTAAAGATTCTTGTTTGTATGCCATTTTTGAGCTTAATTGAGTATTAGATGCTTTGTACATTAGATGATGATTAGAGGAATTCACTTGTTCTGATTTATTTTTTCAATGCAGTGTATGGGTTGCTAGAAAACCACCAGGATTTGCCTTCATTGACTTTGATGACCGCAGGGATGCACAAGATGCCATTCGTGAACTGGATGGTAATAATCAAGGATGTCTATTTTTTATTTGCATTTTAAAGAGATTGCCCTTTGCTATACATCTTTTCATGATTAATTTATTTCATTTTTTTTGGCAATGGGTAGTTTTGTTATGAAGAATATGGCCCTATTAAATTACTTCCAAATTTTAATTAAAATTCCTTTATTTCCTCATTTAGTTGTATTATATGATCTTAAACTTCATGATAAGAGGGTAACAGCTTGTGATTTGAGGTAATTATCACTCTGCAGTAGGAAGTTGCATCTCCAATAAAGTGGTAGCTTATGCAAGGTCAAGTTGTGAAAATACTGATGGCACCTGCTTTTGTGGGTTCTCAAACAAGGAGAACTGCATGCCACTATTAATATCTAGAGGCGGTCCAATTGTCTTCGACAATATTTGTGACTGCATTCTGATACTTGGCAGTTATATTTGTACCAAGAAATATACTGGTATCCATTATATCAACTTAGTGAATAACATAGTGATAACAAGTCAAACTTAAAGCATGAGTGGGATGTTGAATATCTTGGGGCTGCTCTAATCAATGCATGTGTTTACTGACCCTGGAGCAAGTGATACTCATGTCTTGTCCTGCAAAATGAATACAACTGCAAGACTCTTAAAGATGCTCGAGTCCATTTTAAATTGCTAATCCATTCATCTTACTTGAGAAGAACGTTTCGACCATTTTCATCTCTGTTAGTGATTGAACCAAGTTTACCCTTTAGCTATTGGTATATTCATGTATGAATTTGTGCATATACTTTTTTTAATTCGTGTTCGATAGGTAAGAATGGATGGAGGGTTGAGCTGTCAACCAAAGCTGGTGGTGGACGTGGCCGAGACCGTAATGGTTCTGATATGAAGTGCTATGAGTGTGGTGAAACTGGTCACTTTGCACGTGAATGTCGCTTACGAATTGGTTCCGGAGGCTTGGGTAGTGGAAGACGCCGAAGCCGAAGTCCTAGATATCGCAGTCGTAGCCGCAGCCGCAGCCGCAGCCCAAGGTATCGGAGGAGCCCAAGCTATGGCAGAAGGTAATGACACCAATCCCACTTCATGAATTCGTTCTGAACACCAGTATTCAATAGCTTTTGATAAGGGTTCTTCAGGAAAAAAATGCCACTTATAAAACCTAAAACAATGTTTATTGGAGCACAAAACCATTCCAAAACTTCTGTTTTAGAACTGAGGGAATATGAAGTAATGTCTTCAAATACACTTTCTTTGGAGATGTAGATGGGTTTTGTGCACATCTCTTGTTTTGTTTTTGCTGACCAGCCTGGTTGTAGCTATATTTTCAATTTGCCTTTTGCTTAGCAATTCAACAAGCCCCTTATGTATTGTTGCCACACTTTCTGCCTTTTCAATGAGTTTATTTTGTGGTTATTTCTGAAAAAAATTCCATGTTTCAGGAGCTACAGCCCACGGGATCGTTCTCCTAGGAGGCGGAGTTACAGTAGGTCTCCACCTCCTCGTGCACGGAGTCTCAGTAGGTCGCCTCCACCCGCTCGTGCACGGAGTCTCAGCAGGACGCCGCCACCCCCGCCTCCGAGAAACAACAGCAGGTCGCCACCAGCAACCCGAGAACTGAGCAGGTCGCCTCCGCCACCACCTGCCAGAAGGAGCAGGAGCTATAGCAGGTCCCCAGAGCAGCAACCCCAGCGCGATGAATCCCCATACGGCAATGACGCCTGAGATCCTTAGCTGCTCCAAGATGCTGGGAAAATGTTAGGGGACCCCAGCATGTTTTTCCCGTCCGCATTGGTACAACTCCTGTAATTCTAGGATTCATGAGTCTTGCACTTCGTTTCAATGTTGTGTTTCCTGGGAGGACACCGCTGCTGATACAATTGTGGAGGCAGGAGCCTATAACGTTTCTGTTTCGAGTTTTGACTGGGTGACTTTGGGCGCTTGTAGCTGTCGAGACAAATCTGGTTCCTGTGAGATTTGTATTCTTAGGTTGCTTGTTATTTGGACAAAATGCTTATCTTGTGCGATGTGTCATGTTTGTAGCTGAAGCCCAGTAGTTGGCTCCTGATTTCAGAGAGCCACTACTGTAACAGCCCGCGGGCTGGGGTGGGCCGGATTGAATGCGCGACACTGTAGCAAGTTACTGTAGCGTTGCTGGTACTGTAGTAGAGGCACAGTACTTTTAGTTTAGCCCCGTACCCGTAACGGAATGAGAGCCAGACTGCTTAAAAACCTGAGTTTGGGAAGCTAGTAACTCCGGTTCGAATTTTTTGCGTGAAGCGAGGACGAAATCGCAAGAGAGTTATTTAGCAGGTGTATTTTACTCAACGTGCAGAGTAGATCTTAGTCGTTATTCCGGGCTGGGTCAACTCGCGGTTTCACGCCACATACGGGTAGAAGTGTGCGTACATGAGCACGTGCGACAGTGAACCCACGGACGTGACATGAGATCGTTAGCACTAGATGTATGTGGACGTGATCAAAAGAGGAGATTCTACTTCTTTGTCCCATATGAGTAAGCTGGTTTGATGTCTGGACAAGGACATCGAGTCCTCAACGGGGGGTGATTGTACAGCCCGCGGGCCGTGTTCGGCAAAAGTTTAGTCCCATACTGGTAATGGAACCGAGAGACAGACCAGCTTAAAAACCTGAGTCTGGGAAGCTAGTAACTCCGGTTCGAACCTTTTGCGCGAAGCGAGGAGAAAGCGCAAGAGAGCTATTTAGCAGGTGTGTTTTACTCAACGTGCATAGTAGATCTTAGTCGTTATCCCGGGCCGGGTCGTTACAACTACCATGCACGATGGAGACAGCGAGGGATAGCTAGTGGCGGTAGCAGCACTGAATCATGGACGCGACGCGACACCGGCGTCCGCGTGCAGCATCGCCAGCAGGCACGGGAAACAAAGCAGATCTTTCAAGAGTAATTTTGCCACAGGACACTACTCAATATTGCTTTTGCTGCAGGACACTCTTTAAGTGTGAATCTTTGCTATTGGACACCACAGCCATTATAATATTAATTCCTGGTTTAGAGGATAGAGAAAATGAGTAATCTGACCAAAATACCCTTGCAATGGTAGGCTGCTAAGAAGTGATGAGTTCATTTGCTCCTGGACACTCCACAGTGTTGGCTTTTGCTATAGGACAATACTCCACTCAATATTTCCTTTGCTTGCTAAGAAGTGATGAGTTCATTGCTCATGGACACTCCACAGTGTTGGCTTTTGCTATAGGACACTACTCCACTCAATATTTCCTTTGCTGCTAGACACATTATGCATCTTTGATACAAGATATAATAAAATAATAATTAAACATGCCAATGTGCTCACGTTCATATTTCACAGAACAAACAAACTTAGATGTTCAGAATCATTACAGGCTCAATATCGTTACATTTAGGAAGCATGGCCAGGCTGAGAATCCATACATGCTATGCTAGCGGCCATAATAAAGTTCAAAAGCCATATAAATTCAGCCATAATCAAAAACAAAATTAAACATCACAGTCACAGGCACATGCTAGCGGGCGGACATGTGGAGGGGTCTTCTGCCTGCAGGACTGCAGGAGACGGCAGCGGTCGGGGGGCCAGGCGGCGTCAGCCCCTGTCCCACGCCGCAGAATGGATGCGCCGGGACGGGTGGTCAGGCGGCGTCAGAACGGAGGCGGCTTCCTGGGAGCTGGCGGCGGCGGCGGTTTCTGGGAGGCGGGGTTGGGGTCGGGACGGGTGGCGGGGGCCGAGCGGACGGGCGGCGGCGGGGAGGGTGGGCGGGGGACGCGAATGGGTGGGCCGCTTGTGTTCAACGAGTTAGGGTTATGAGCAGGGGTAATTTAGTCATTTTGAAATTTCTCTCTCTTTTTTCTCAAAATGAATATTATAGTAATTATAGTGTCCAGTAGCAAAGATTCACATTTCAAGAGTGTCCTGCAACAAAGACAAGATTTAGTAATATCTTATAGCAAAAATCAACATGGTGAGTATCCAAAAGCAAAATTATCCATCTTTCAGTCACGGGTGGCGCTCCATTGCTCTTCTGTCTTCTCCCCTGCAAGTTGACGAAAGGTTGCCACATGGAACTTGGATGTGCACCCGTGCTGTGCCAGTGCCACTTGTTAAGGAAAAGTCCAGCACAGTGGGCGTACACTCGAGTCACGTGGTTGTCTAATCCCGGTTCGGCCGCTAGATGCATCTTCACAGGCAAACCAACGGCTGGAATCAGAAAATTTACCAGGACCTAGTTCGGGTAAGGTAACTCCGCCACCTCACAGCTTTCACTTCACGTGCCCCCAGATCCGACGCCAGTTCAATGCTCCACCTTCCCCTGTGGCCCTGTCCGCAAGAAACTACTCCAGGAAAGCAAGAAACGATCTGGAAAGCTCCACACAACTGCACACCGCTTGTGAACATCACGGGACAATCTTTCTGAGAGGTCAGGATGCCGCGCTGTGGGGGCACTGACGCATGAAGAGCTCGGTTTTCAGGTCGCAGATGCTGAGACTGAGATGCACCCAATGCAAGAGAAGCACAAACACTCTAGATGGTAATGTACAAGGCTGGATTACACGGATGGTGAGGAGGATTACAGGCGTTCCGTGCGACCGCGATTGAGCTCGTTGCGTCGGACGAGCTGCTGTACAATTATTTGCTACACGGAGCGCGCGCATCGCATTCGCATGTTGGCATGCGTTGGGGGTCGATTCAGAGTCGGCAAAATTAAGGGGTTGCCGCGGGAGCCGGGGAGGAGGAGGAGGCGCGGCCGCCACCCGTCGTCCCCCTTAGCAGAAGGACGGGACGACGCCGTCCGAGGCCGCGGGGGCCGACACCGCGGGCGAGAAGCACGCCCCTTCCTCGTGCTCCAGCAGCGCCTCGTCCTCGTCCTCGGCCTCGGCGGAGCAGCGCTTGGCGAAGCGGCCCTTGATGCGCGGCCGCGTCTCGGCGTACGCCTTGCGGGACGCGTACCGGATGGTCTTGTCGAACCGCCGGTTCTTGCGCTTCTCGCGGTACCGCATCAGCCGCGCTTCCCGCTCCTTCCCCCGGCTCGCCACCGGCACCGCCGGGACGCCGCCCGCCAGCACGTCCGGCACGACCGCCACCTCTGATGACGACACCTGTAACAAGCATTGAAGGCGTCCACGTTATCCCCAAGTCCGCTAAGAAAAGAAAGAAGTCTACATTACCCCCTAAACTCTCTGCAAAGTCTAAACTTCAACCCTGATTACCCCCCTAAACTCTCTGCAAAGTCTAAACTTCAACCCTGATATACGAAACCGTCTACTTTCTGATCTCCTAAAACCGGACATCCAACCCCCTCAACCTATGCCAGACTGGTTTCGAGCGCGAGCACGGGGCCGAGCTCACCGGCGGCAGGCTCGCCGGCAGCGAGCACGGGTGGTGTGATGTGGACTTCTTCCCTCAGAAAATAAACTTCTTTTTTGTTGACGAATCTCAAAAGAAACCACTTCGTGGTGTCCGCTGAGGATCTAGAATGAGGCTTACGCTATGGTTCATGGAGTGTTCGGGGTAGTAGAAAGCGCCAGCGGCGATGTCCAGCTCCGGCGGCGCGACCGGGACGCGATGGCCTTGATGCCGTCCATGGACGGGCGAAG